>NC_073708.1:18387728-23187728 GCF_023634085.1 Falco cherrug | reverse complement strand
TTTGTAAACAAATCAACTGATAGGGAAGATACTCAGAATCAAAGGAATGGGGCCATCGATATGAAAACGAAAATGGGATTGTAGCCAAACCTAGTTACATATCCTTGCACAGTTTTGAAATGTATGAGCCCACAGACGATCACAAGAGAAAAATGCTTTTGACAGAATTATGCCCCGATTTTGCCATCAGAGGGCGATACCAACACTCTCCTTTGAGGTCAAGCCTGCAGACGAGCCTGTACAAAGGCAGCTCTGGGGGTGGTTTTGTACCTATTTAAGACGTACAATTACATTTCCACTGCCAGTGCCATCCTCCTTGCACTCATAATACAATGTCTAACAGCAGCTAGTATTAAGGGACACATTATTTTCAAAGCTGATTCCAAATATTAACTTTAAATGTGCATCATAACATGGGAAGACCCACTGTGGTTTACAGTGCAACACTGGGATGTTTAAGAAGCTTTTCCTGTTTATAGGACAGCTGTAGCAATTTGATGAACAGAGCATACATCATGGTGAGGCACAAGGGAGACAGCATTTGAGATTGTGACAGTGGAAACTACCTCTGGAGCTCCCCATATGCAGCGCGGAGGAGATGGCAAGCTGTTCCTTGTTTAAAAGCACCAGGAACAAATGCTCTCAGTTTGCACAAGCTGCATTCCCATAATAACAAGTGGTAAATACTGTTCCTGCGGCTGGTGTGAGGAAGCAGCAGGATTATCGGTTGTAGGACAGGTCTAGTGAGTGGAAATCGTGGACAAGACAATGTCAACTAGTTGGTGCCACTGCCAAAGGCAAGCTTGACCGCATCCGGAGGAAAGCACCTGATGAACTCCTGGCTGCCCCTGCTCCAGGTTGAGGATCCCGTGTTGCACTAGGCACAGGGTACGAGTCTCTACTGAGATAGCAGAACCAACCTGGCTGGGATCACCAGGACCTAGAAGTTGTGTTCGCAGCACTCCTATGGCAGGATTTGTTGTGTTCCAGATTTTACCATGACTCTAGGAGCAGCTGGGCTCACCTATATAAGCCTGGGGAGGCAGCAGTAGCAATGGCTGGGGGGGAGCTGAGAAGCACCTCGAGGAGCCCCCTGTGCCAGGGGCCATCCCAGTTACTGCAGGAAGCAAGAAATGGCACTCGCCTGCGAGAACAAGGTGAGGACAGGCCATGACTCCAAAGCTGAGGAGGGCCTGGACTTTCAGGCTTCCTCTTCCCAGGTCTCTGGACTATGCAGATGAGCTCAGACCCATGAGTTTCATTGCTCTCTCACAGGCCCTGGCAGTGTCTGTCCATCTGTTTGCTGCACTTTGCTCAGGTGATCCAGTGGCAAAGCCTGTAAGTAAGGGCTGGAGATCACAAGAGTATGTACCTCTGCAGCGTCTCCAGCCCTCTCGCTTCCTCTCGTACAGGTGCCTTGGCCATACTCCCCATGCACCTCTTGGGAGGTTTTACCACCACCCCTACTGTGGCTGTGGCATCCACTCCCCACACTCACCTGCCCCTGTGGTGGTGATGACTTTTGGCTTGCTGCGGGCACCATCTCCTTTGGTGGTGTAGGCAGCGACTGTGACAGAGTAGGTGGTTTCTGGCAGCAGGCCTCCAATGACTGTCTCCTGGGATTTCATCCACGGGGCAGAGAAGAGGCAAACGAGAAGAGCAAATGCTTGTTACTGGAGTGAGCAAGAGGGCACTGGGGTCAGTGTCTCCAACAGCAACACACCGACACACTCACTGGCTCACACTCACGCATCGCACTGAAACACACGCATCTTGCACAGAGCCAGCAAACTACAAGTGCTGCCACTCGCAACGCTCACCTGCCTAATTTCAACCCTGCCTCTAACACTTGGCCTTTCCGAGGACCCACCAGCAACCTGTGTCAGCAGTTGTGCTCTCCCACGGCTTCTGCCAAGAGGGAGATCTGCTCCAGAGATGGTCCTGCGTGAAACCTGAGAGTAAGAGGACTGTGGAGCTGTGAACCAGAGCAAAAGCCAGTTCAGCTGGCTGCGGAAATCTCTTAGGGGCTAATTTGGGGATTTTTAAAGCTGCCTCTTGCAGCAGAGCCTCGGGGAGCACAGAGAGGCAATGCAGGGGCGGGGGGCCCCAGGCAGGGAGCACCTGCAGTGCTACAGCATCATGCTCACCCTCCTTGCCAGGCACAGCGTTGCAGGGATGGGATGGGGTCATTGCAAGATGCTGGCAAGACCTGGAGGGAAAATCCTGCACTATGGGAGGTCTGGCAGCAGAAAGGCGGACTCGGCAGGGGTCCTAGCATCCTTGCATGCTCTGGTTTCCTCTGGGCAGGAGGAGGGCATGGCTCTGCACCTCAATTTGAGATCAAAGAGGGGAGCGCTGCTCCTCCCTCCTGGCCTCCAGCGGCAACATGACTCGTGCCAAGCCTGGCTGGCCAGGCCTGAAACAAGCAAACACAGTGAGCTCAGCAGCTCCCAGTGAGCTCAGGGCAGGTACCCCTGAACTGCAGTTATCTGTGGGTGCTGTGAAAGCAACTGGGCCATTAGCACTAACAACCCATCAGGTCAGGGAGCAAGAGACAACCGGGCTGGAGAAGCTTTTGGAAAGGAGACAGGGGCTCTCGGTTGGTTGCAGACAAGAAGAGCAGAGATGGAGAGGGTTAATCTCCAGTTGCTGAGGACAGGCCGCATGGGCACTGTTAGAGGCTGCTCCAGGGGTCTGATCTCTGCCTGGGGCATCCCTGCCAGCTTGAGGGGTACAAGGGGCACCTGCGGTTGCTCTCAGAGCACAGCCAGTCTCCCATCACTCGCACAAACACCCACGCTATTAAACCTGCTGACTTCCAGTCAGTGCTGCTGGTTCAGGTTACCTGCCCAGGCTTACTCATGAAAACCACCACGTTACCATCGCGGAACCAGCCAGCCCAGAGAAAAATCAACAAGCACCAACAAGAACCCCGCCAAAATCACCGTGTGAACCAGAGTCCGATCCCAACTCCGCCCCTGCAGCAGATCATGTGTGCGGGTGAGTGGACGCGCAGTCCGATCGGTGCCAATGGACCCGCAGGGGAAGCACTCACACGAAACCTGCAGACTCTGAACATCCCAAGAGAATTCACTCCTCCCAAATCCATGCAAAGAGAAATTCTCACGCAAAAGCATGCCACCAGGAGCAAAGCAAGCGAGCTGGGAGGAGGGGAGAGCGACGAGGGATGGATGAAAGAAGGTCTGATTGCATAATGTAAACACAGTGCTGTCATGACAAAGCCACTACGAGCAAGAATCCTCCGTATAAAGCAGGAGAAATACATCGTGCTGGGGAAGCTCACAGTAGGGCACGTAATGGAATTGCTGATTCTAAAAAGGTCATTTTCTACTTTGTTCCTCCGAGTTTATATTTAAAAATTATGTGGGAAAATTGGATTTAACTGTTTAAATGTGATTGCTTTCTTATTACTATCTGTGTTTCAGCCAAAGGTCACGGTTGAGAGTGTAGGTTATTTTTTATGACTATGATCAATGTGGCTTAAAGATTATATATCTAATTTTACCATGTAACTTGGTGGGCCAACTACTGCAGAAAGTAGGATGCACCTCTGAGTCGATCACTTGAGCTTGCCTAAAACTGCACTGCAACAAGCTGGAAATACAGATTATAGGAAATGTCAATTGCTTTTCTGCATTTAGTAGCAATCTAAATGCCAATTTTCTCTGGATTTGCTGCTTGTGGAAGGTTTCACAATGTAACTCTCCAGCCTCATTAAGAGAGTGAAAGGGATGTTTTGACAGCACTGTGTCTACAAAATTCACAAATCGATTTACCAAACCCCTCTTTTCCAACCTGGAATACACACAAGTGGTACTTACATGGTCGACGGAGTCCTCAGCTCTCCACTGATGGGGGAGAAAGGAAGGAGGAGAGAAAAATGGAGACACAGAATTTTAAGGGGCAACGTGTAGGAAGGGAATGACAATGACAACAGCAGGGGTTAGCAAGACTGGGTTGGGGGGATTACAACACTTATACACAGCGGGTCACTTGGCATAGGCTGTGCCAAGGGAAGAAATGGCATAGAGCAATTTTCTACATGCCGCTAGCCTGCGCAGTAGATCTAAGATCATTCACACAAACAGGGTCAAAGAACTTCCTTCTCATATGGGTGAAGAGGTCATCATTCTTAACTTTACAGTCCTTTCCCCTTCTGGCTTTGTTTGCACTTTTCTGCCTCTTCCATGAGCAGAAGTAAGAAGGGACAGCTTGTACCAAGGCTCTGGGGCTGACTGCTGCCCCACAAGTCACTCACAACAGTTCTGTGGCCTAATCATCAGTTTCTGTCCTAGTGATCCTCTAGCCACCATCTCTTGGCTGAGAACCAAAGACTTCAACACATAAAACTCAGAGGGAACTCTGCCACGGAGCACCAATGCAACTTCTACAGAGCCTCTCTTTCCTTTATCATTTTCAAGAAAATGCTCTGGGGACCTCAGAAACCAAGAAGTGCTGTCTCTTGTAAACAGTGCAAGACAGGCTGAGATGTTACACAGAGCTTCACACTAAGCTGCTCCACTCCAGCGGCGCAGCATGGCTTGCAGCGAGGCTAAAACTGGTGCACGTACTGAGGAAACAGCTTCTCACTCTCAATTTACACAACACCAAATGGCAAACACTCATTTGGCAAGAGCAGCCCTGCAGGTAAGACTTCTACACAAACCATTTCCCAGCAAATACTCATGTGGATTCCCAGCCACGGCAGCTCAATTAGGGCTCTGAAGAGGGAACACGCAGGTTTCTGGCTGGATTTGGGGTTCTAAAGCATCAAAGCTGCATTGGGGTGGTGAGACTTAGCAGACCTTGGCTGCTGCCACGCATGCCTGTAGCACTGCTCTTTGTGGTTGATGCACCAAAGGCAGGTTTGCAGAGATCACAGCAAACTCTCAGCCAGGGTGATGCGTTACATCTCAGGTTACTAAAACTGCCTGGAGGAAGCACCGGTCGATGGGTTCAAGCACAGAGATGAAAGTGGAATTTAGGTATTATTGCCCCGACACACAGTGTGAGCCTTGGTGAGCCTTGCTTCTGAGTCTGAGCTGCCAGCTGTGAAATGGCGCTCAGACACTGACTTCCTCGGGACACCGGGAAGTCCAGCTAACGCTGCTGAAGTGCCTGGGAACCTGCAAGGGTGGCAGAAGCACTAAATGGTATTAAAGCCTCAGGTTGCCATTTGTAGTCAGGCTGTTTGAGGTGGCTTTCACAGGCTGCAGCCTATCACAGTGGCAGAGTACTCTTCTCAGCAGTAAAATACATGGTATACCTTCAAAATATTTGTCATTTTATTCTCTAAATTCAGAAAGAAACAGCTATTGGAGAAACGTTCCTGGAAGATTTTATTATAGTTACTTTATTTGATGCCATGAGACTGCAGTAGAACTATCCCCCTAAACTATCTTAAAATATAATTTCAACAAAAGGATCAAGTTGTCCTAAAGACTTCCTATAAAGCCGAGGCCCTCACTAAGTATTATGGTCACTAAAGGCCCTCCTTCCACACACAAGTTGGTGTTATTTCCAGTGTCGCATGCTTAGCTCACCCCAGGTCATTGCTGTTGACATTCTACCTCTGCCAGCCAGCCCAGACCATGGCCAACAACCACACGCTCTTCCCTGCTGATCTGAAACAAAAGTCTTACTACGGGAAGGATACAAGGCCTGGTAGCTCTTTCTCCAAGAAGTACGCTTCTGCTCTGACACCACGTCCCTGCTGTATGGGGGCCACGTGGATGGTAACACCCCAACATGCCTCCACAGAGCTGCAGGAGCAGAAGGTGACACTCCACCGCAACGAACAGCAGAGCGGACGTGGGCTCAGGAGGCTCCTGCATCTCACAGCCTCTCATACCACAGCAGGGAGTTTATCACCCACTAGGATTTTAGACCAAGTATTTAATGTTCAAACTGTTTGCTCTTATGTTTCAGCGGACTTTAATCTTGCATCAGATCAGAGTGCAAAGAAACGCCTTGAGATCTGTGCTGGAGGAGTAACAGTGAAAAGCCAGGCCTGCATAAATACCCTCGTATAAATTCAGTTTCATTATGAAAATATCATCTGCAGATCAAAACATTTCCTTCCTTAAACTAGCTCAATTGCTTCTAAACTGTTTAAGGTTGGTCAGTAAGACAAATTGATCTGAAAAGCCCAGGAGCCGTCATAAAAAGAACTCAGACAGGGCTGTGTGCATGAGGCAGGATGGCTCAGGGAAGTGCTAAAGCTAACAGAGTGTATTTATGGCAGCTGCAATCCCTTAACATTTCATTTTACACTTCAACACCGCACAGCGTAGTCATGTCTCACCAGGGAATGTCCATTTTCCCTAACCATGGCTCTTGCAAAAGACAGACTCATGCCCTCCTGAACAGCCCCAGCTACAGGAAGCTGGTACTGTGGTTCTCCTGGAGATTGTTCTCCTCTCAGCTTCAGCGACTTTGGCAAAACAGCGGAACTCCAGATGTAATCTTGGGTGCTCAGCTTGTGGGATGCAGCAGTCTAAGGCTCCCGAATCTCACCTTTGTCCATTACTGAAGTGCCTCTTGGATCACGCCTTTCAGATTTGTTCCACGTACAAAGCAGAGTACATCTCACCTCCATGCCAGACTCCTACCTAGATGAGTACACATGCATGAGGAGTTGTTCCAAGTAAAGATCCTTGACTATCACACAGCAAAAGAAGGAGGCTGTAAATTCCTCTGTGTTACGCCTGGGGTGGGCACTGCCCAGGGAGAACAGAAGTCTCTGCTTCCCCTTCCTCCTTTGATCTCAATCCAACAGCTTGAAGTGCTTGCTGTTACTTCTTCCTGCTCTTCTGGAGCAAGCCGATGGGACGTGCGCTCAGTCTGCATGCTGGATGGAGAAGCGCTGCCTGCGAAGACCACACAACCTTCCCGTGAGCCTGCAGCCCTTTTTGTGGGCAGCACACCTCTTCCCTGCCACAACCCTGCAGAGTAGGAGTAGGAGTAGGAGGAGGTGTCAGGAGTCTCTTTTCCATAAAGCCTGACCTCCTCGTCCAGCTGTACCCAGCTGGCTCCCAGCAGCAAAAGCGCTGCAAAGCTCTCCGGGCAGGCGGGATGTGCAGAGGGCTGTGAGCAGCGAGGCTGATGTGCACGCTGCATCCCCAGAGCAATGCAGGCAGCAGGCTCCCTGGCAGATACACTGCACAGTCGAGGGCCGAGGCAGTTGTCGAGGCCACATTACAGCCTGGGGAGAAAGTCACCCCTCAAGATGTTCCAGTCTGGGCCGAGGACAAGCAGGCTGGCAGCAGGACACAACGGATCAACAGGTAGATTCATGCAGGGTCTAGCTGCCTGTCTTGGAAGGAGCAAACCAGAGTCACACTTGCATGGGGGAAGGCCCGTCCTCCCCTGGCCCTGCTGCCTCCTTTGTGCCCAGTGCTCCAGGCTCAGCGCTGAGCTGTGCAGGGCACACAGTCCTGGCACCTGGGAAGGGATGGAGGGCATCAAGCCCACTGCTCCTTCTGACACGCAGCAGCCGCCCAGGGATTGGAGACCAAGGAAAGCAGGCGGACCCCTCCCCTCCACTGAAGAACCTAATGCTTGTGCCCCACGGCCCTGCTGTCCCCCCTGCTCCCGCGGGCTGGCGAGGACTTGTATGGGTCATGGAGTGCAGCTGAGACCCCGCACGGGTGCCCCTGCTCCTTTCGAAGGTGCTTTCTCTGTGCTCAGATGTGTTGTGCACAAGACCCAGGGCACAGAAATGAATCTCCTGCCACCACCCACCATGGGACCTGGCTGAGCCATGATAGGCAGTGCCTGTGCAGGAGGTGGCGTGGGTATCTGACCCAGCTCTGCAGCAGTACACATGCTCTCTCTGGGCGCTTCTCCACAGGGCATGGTCACATTTGCTTGTCCATCAGTCTGTCAGTAGGAGGTGAGAGCTCAGACTGGAAGGCACAGAGAAGCCTGATGGAGGTAATCAGTCACAGGCACAGCCACAGAGGGGAGGAGAGTCCTCAGCTCCATGGCAGGACCTTCCTAAGAACTGATTACTCTCCCTAGGCAGGAGGCCGTAAAATAAAATGTGATCTCTCCAGCACCAGGGCCACTACTTCTCTGCTGATGTTTTAGTCCTTTCTGCTCAAATGGTTTTGAAAACTCAGGATCTGTATTATCTGCATAGCTAACATCTCCGTTCCCTTTCCTTTTTCCTTTCATCTTCGTTTACTCTCTTCTCTTTCTCATCTTCAATCAGGAAAAATCACGAGTCAGCTTTAATACCAGTGTCTTCGTACCATCTGCAGGAAGCAGATTACATGGTACATACCTACTCAAAATCAGCTGACAGCCTGGTGAGGCAGGAGGAGGAGCTCTGCCTACATTTCCAGAGAATTTCTTCTTGAACCCCAGATTTTCAATCAGTTTAATTCCCTCCTTGTGCACTGGTATAAATCTTCATGAATGTTTATGAGTACTGAACTGTAGCTATATTCTGGTCATCTTCATCCTGTGACCTTCAGGGAGAAGTGTTCCAGTGAATCTTTTCGTTTTCTTCCATGGAAAATAACTCTTCCAAGACTACTTGTTAAAGTTTGATCTGGCTGTTTGCAAAGTACAACTTTGTACATCTTGTACAGCACGGCTGTACTGAAAGATGGCAGCTCTTACAAGGTTCTTCAACTTCTGGAGCAGATGTACTTCATCACAAGCACAGGTCATGCCTGGCTTCTCACTCCTTTGGGAAATAAAGATCTCTTCTGCCAAGTCAGTGAAACTTCTTTCCTGCAGAGTCATCACAAGAGTGATATGACTCCTTCACTGTAGTCACTTCTCTGCAACTATCTTCTGGCCTTTGCTTTCATCCAAAAACTACAGTGGATGAGTTCAGCACCATACACACCACAAACCCCCCCGAACAAATAAAATCATAGCAACCAAGAACTTTCCCACATGAATTCAGCAAATACAAAAGACTGGTAAGTGGTCTGGCAGGCCAGGAAGCTTTAAGCAACTTGCCTCCTTGATGCACACATTCAAAATAATGCAAAATCCATCACTCCTTGGAAAGTTTCTGGCTCTGGCATCCTCATTCCTGCACATTACCATGGGTTTTTTCTCTCTGAAATGTATGAGTAAGGAGCGAAAATGAAACTGGCTGGGCAAGCATAAAATATTTGAAAACACCAACAAGAACATTCCCAACTTCAGCCACCTATGCTTGGGACCAACCCATTAACTCCAAACTCCAGCTGAACAACACAGCATCAATTGCTCAAACAACCCAGAAGATTATACCCTCCTGGAATAAGGAAAGGGCAGTAAGCAGCTTTTCTAATGACTGAAATAAAGCAACATATGAAACATAAACAGAGACCTGCCCCAGACAACACTGCAAGGACCCTCAAAGCATTTCCTCTCTCTTAAAGTTTTCCCCTTCCACATTATTACTGTGTTTTATCCTTCAGAATATGAATGGGGAGTAAAGCTGCCTCTGTGCACTGTACTCCCCACTGACAAACACATAAATGATTCACAGCTGCGTTCAGAAGACAGATCAATTAATCGTTGCAGCTCTCCAGTATTTATATTGGGCATCATTCAACCAAGCCAGCTCTGAATCGATTACTCGTCGCTTCCAACAGCAGCAGATCCTGTACTTCATTTATACGATTATCTTTGTTGAGAACAGCATGGGTCATCCAGGACGAAGGACCCTTGCTCCAAAGAAGAGTTGTATTTCATCAGACAGGGCACCAAAATTTTCCTTGGACCCTGGGAAAGAGGCAATTACTCATTGCTGGGCTGAGCAGAGGGCATATCCATGCCTGGAGCACAGCTCTCAGTCAGTGGGTATCCAGGAGATTGTATAAATATGAGCAAATTGTTGTACGGGGATTTCAGAGGGCAAAGTCACTTACAGGCAGTGTGGGCTTGCACCTCACTTTTTTTTCCTTTCCCCCTAGCCATTCCCAGACTCAGTTGGCTTCACTGGTGGTTTGACTTCAAGAGGCAATGCAAGGTCAAGTCCCTGCCTTGCGAAAACAGGAGGGAAGGGAGGCTTTGTTGAGCTGGAGGAGGGCTGCCCAGCCTGGTGTGCTGTGCCCACCCAACGGTGCAGAGACACCCCTGTGCCCCGCCAGCAGGCAGCACCCCTGTAGACTGCCAAGAGAGGAGCTTCACCCTGAACACAGTCAGTAGCATGAAATAAGCGGACTCAAGGCTTACTTAGAACTCTCCAATAGTTTATAAACTGACTGGCAAAACACAGCTTGCTCCAGCTGGCATCTGCACAGGACATGGCAGGCAGAGAGAGGTACGTGTTGGAGAAGGGGTAAGAGAGGAGCATTGTCCAATACATCATCTTTCCTACAGCAATCCTTTCCTGATTGAACTTTTTACCCATTTGTAAGCCACAGTTTAGGGATAAACTGTTCGCCTTGCTCAGACAGGGCTGAGTCCCACACTCTGTAGCCACAGGAAAAGTACAAGGAATACTTGGATCTATCCAGCCTGGCCCTCCGCAGAGAGGGAAGGTGCCATGCCTGCCAGCCCACAGTCCCCACACTGTACCTGTGCTTCCGACAGCATGACGTCCTTGATCACTGGCTGTCCTCTGGGCTCGTTGTTTTCCAGTTTCACGTACGTAACCTGGTACCCGCGGATCTGCCCGTGCTGCTTGTTAGAGATGGGCAGCTTCCAGCTCACCCGGATGGCCGTCGAATTCACGGACTCTACCTCCACCTTTCTTGGTGGGGCACTGGGCACTGCAACACACACAAGGCAGACAGTTAGCAGGTACCACACAACCGCTGTCAGCTACCTCTCACTCCTTTGCTACCTCCCCTCCAGCTCACTGCAAGGATGGTCCTGCTGACACAAGTGCCCCGTGCTTGCCCAGGAGGTCGTAATACTGCAGTTTTCCAGCGTAACCATATCCCTGACCCTTTCCCAGCATCCAAGCATGTTTTCTATGCGAAGTAGGAGAGAGCATGACTGTGATACGCAGCAGCACCCCTAATAAAAGCCACTGTGCTGGATCAGACCCAAGGTCCTTCTATCCCCCTTCAGTCTCCAGCAGTAGGGGAGCAAGGAATAATCCAACAACATAACAGAATATGAAGAATATGTAACCAACTGCAGCTCAGGGTGCCCTGCAGCAGAGGCAGGTGTTTTGAAGCTTTCTTTGCATCCTGCCTGTCACAACACTTCCTCTCAGATCCCTCTGCATACATTTAAACGCAGTCCAACAGCCCCAGGTAGTGTGACTGGGAGCCAAGCCTGCCTTTCGGGGAGCCCTGGTACCTGCCACCAGCCAGAGTGCACACGTGCTCTTCCCCTGTGACAGCAAGAGGTTAATGAGGGGGAAAAGCACCATCCTAAAACAATAACCCAGAGCTCAGAGACAGCAGTCACTGAACTCAGCCAGATAAAGGGGCCTGTGGGGATTGTGACAGCTCTGGGGACTGTATTTCATGCATGGCTAGCTGAATGCTTTTTGATAATAAAATGAAAAATTACACTGCCCAGAAAATATCAATTTTCTTGCAAGGTGAGGCCCGTTTAAAAATGTATTTATACCCTTATTTACCATTTGGAAAAATTACCTCCTTATTACTTTTTGCTCTTGCATTGACTGTGACAAAAATGTCAATGCTAAAAAATTAGCCTCTTGGTTGCTCCCGGAAAGCTCCTTCTGGCTGAAGCAGCTGGGAGGAAGAGGTCTGCACGCCCTGCGGGGGATACCGCTGCTACCCAAGTGCCCAGCACCCGAATGAAGGACCTGAGCTCCATCTTAGCACCTCTACTGCAGGACCCTTTCCACCCTCCACTGCCTGGGAAAATCCAGGGGTTTGGAACCCCGTATACCCTAATTCTCAACACAGCAACAAATAATAAGTATTAGATAGATTTGGGATGGGTAGCTGACAAGCAGACATAATGAGTATTACTATTTCAACCAACTAGATGGGATGAAACAGCTACCCAGCAGGTAAGCACAGTTTTTAAGCTGTAGGGCAATTCATTATTTTCCCCAGATGTCCTTCTTAATTGTAGATAATTAAATAAAATAGAGAAAAGAAGAATGGAGCATTTTAGCACCATGAGGCCACCTCAAGGTATGGGAATGGAGGGGGCTGTGCTTGAATAGTTACCACCTTCTGGCTGGAGCAGCCTACGCTGTAATCCACAATTCACTTAGCGCAGTGACCTTGCACAAGCCACAGGGCTCTCCTGCCCTAGCAAGACACCTGCCCACACACACAGCTGGGAGTCCAAGCAAAAAACAAGATCCTCCCTGAGAACCAGACAGAAACTGTGTGTCGAGGTCTGCTGGCACGAGAAGGGGGGAGGCCTCGGCGGGGCGCGATACAGGGATGTTGCAGGGATATGAAAAGATGTGAATATGAGCAGACCACAGTGTTTCAAGGAACACTATCCTACCCCATTATGGGAAGTATGTGCTGCATCTGAAACCCAAAATTGGGAAGTACAATTCATTTTCACATCAGTTTAGCATTTCTCATTTCCTCATGGGTATCTACTGAGCATCGGCATGTCAGAGGGATATGAAATCGCTCCTGACAGCTAAGCTGGAACGTCCAACCATGGTGCCTGAAAACTAACTGAGAGAGCTTGTTGCGACATTTCTGGGGTAGCAGCTTCCCCGGGCTACAACTCTGCTGAATGAGAACTGAAGCAAACAATACAGGCAGCAGGACACACACAGATGTGTTTGCAAGCCCAGGAATGCAGTCAGAGAGCATTCCCAGATGCCACTTCCCAGGGCCACAGAGACATGGGGGACAGTGGCAGCCCATTTAGGGAAACTGTAACAAGTCTGGTTTCAATTTGCTATGCTGACTGGGCAATGCAGAGATCGTCCTTTCTTTGCCTGGATGCTGCATGTCTTTCTTCTCCCATTAAATCTGCAGCTTCTGGGGTCAGCATGAAGCCATGGAAGCTCCTACTGTCACCCTGAGCTCTGGCACTTTCAAAGGAAATGGCTTAAGTCATGATGACATAACTGACAGCCCTGCTAATACAAAGCAATTTCTCTTTAAAGCTGTCGTATCCAGTAAAGTGTTCTGTACATGTGGGATTCTGACTCTTGAGCAGAAGAACAGATTTATATAAGCTGTGGCTTGCCTGGAAGCTGAGCAAGGAAGCAGCTTTCCTGCAATATCTACAAGTTTCAAATGGATTTCTTTTCCCCTCTTTAGTTTGCCGGATTTCAGGTCAACAAGTAAACTTTTAAGTCCCGATCTCATAATGTGAGAGAAGCCTTTGGCTGTGAGAACTCACATTACCTTCAGTAAAATGTAAACCACCACCACCGAACACTAGAAATCCAAAATGGCAAAGCAGCGTAATGCCTCCTCATGCGTGCAGGAAGCATTGCTAATACACGCAGGACCCTTGTGGGACCATGCCAGGACATCTGACCCACAGCCTGGAGGCAACCATCATATATCACAGCGAGGGCCAGCAGAGCAATTCCCCTACTCCACTCCAGGGCAACTGTGGAGACCCAGTCCCTGGAGCAGCTGACCAAAGCGCTGCTCCCAACAGCCTCTGGTCCTGCTTGAAAAGCACTCCCAGGCCAGTATCCCCATTCCCTTTCCCCCTTCCAGCAACTCGGCTAGGAGAGTCCTGGTTACCTCAAGGCAGTAGCTGAAGGAGCTGTTCAGTAACACCTACCATCCTCGTCAGTGCGCACGTGCACGGGGATGCTCTCCGGTCCTGGACCCACATTGGTGTGAGCCCTTACCCACACCTTGTACTCGGTCCATTTCTCCAGGTCCTTGATCTCCCAGCTGGAGTGCTCCCGTCCAATGCCATCCACCACATGCTTGGTGTTGTCATCTCCTTCCACTGCCTGGTAGGCAATGGAGTACTGGGTGATGACCCCATTGCGGCTCTGGGCAGGCGGTGGCACCCAACTTACCCGGATGGTAGTGGAGCTGGTGCTTACACACTCAACTTCTTGGGGTGGGGCGGAGGGGGCTGGGGATAAATAAATGAAGTGGGGAGATGAAGGGAAATGAGTGGAAGGACAAACCAAAATGCACAGGGAACTTTTACCCAGCCAACTGAGCACTGAACATACACATTCAGCCAGCAGCCTCCTGGTCAACCTCCTGCCTTCCTTGCAGATCATCAAAGATGGCACTAGGGGCAATTTGTATTTGAAAACTTGATGAACAGTGTGGAGACAGAAGTGCTGTTCTGTATCAGAGAACATATCTTCCCAAAGCAGTTCTGGACGCTTACTTTACCAAACACAACAAATGGCAGTGAAGGAAGGAACAAATGGCTGGGGGGAAAGAGAGAAAGGTAGGGAGAAGAAAGATGCTTTCAGTGAAGATCTGAAGCAGATGGAAACCAGAAGAGGTAGGAAGCTACAGAAGGCAAGAGTGGCAGAAGGGAAGCTCACACACCAGATTGTACAAAGGCTTGCGAAAACCTGCTCCTAGACAAGTGGAGGAAAGAAAAGAGGGTAGGGAAAGCAGGTGATGGAGGTTGGCTGGAGTGCATCCAGGTGGGCTTTGAAATTGTGATCATCAGCTGTGAGCAGCACTCTGACCCAGGTGGGAGCCAGGCACCACGTGGAAACTAGAGATAACATGGTTGTGCCGCTTCACACGTGTGCCTAGTACCTAAGACCAACTGCTTCATGCCTGCCAAACTGGTTACCTGCCTCAGTAGCTTCCTGGCCTATGGAGCCGTGCAGGGGAAGGTAGGCAGGTCTTGTTCCCTCCCAGGCAAAAACCACCAGCAGTTTGTGTTAACTTCTAAGCCCCAGCAATGTTAACTGGCCACACGGGGAGGAATGGGATCTGGCCATACTTTTCATCAGTATGAGGAGCAGCCCCCTCCACACAGCATTGCTGGGGAAGAGCAGCTAAACAAATCTTGGGAGGAAGAGAGGGACTGGGAAAGGAGACAATGACCTGGACAAAGCAGAGCATCTCTAGGACACTTGGCTGGCTCAACCCCCTTCTCCAGCCTTGCAGAACTGCTGTCCTGTTGCAACAGGGCCCCAGCAGCATGGGAGCCCTCTCACGGCGGCAGCAGCGCTCTCTCATTTGGCCTCACTACCCAGGCACGCGGCAGACAGCGTGCTTGTACAGAAGGCAAGGGTGGAAGGCTGGAGGAGGAAGGGAGCCCACCCAGTCAGGGAAGGCATAAAGGAGATGGGTGCATTCCTGGGTGCTTGCGCAGAAGGCAAGAGCCCTAAGCAGAGAGGGCACCATCACACAAAAAAAGCACACACAGTTGCTCTAAGGGTAAGAAGCTGTTTGGCCAAGCGAAAATGAAGTACAAGGCATCTTGCTTTGCCACGGCAGGTGAAAGGCCACTTCTATTTTTCACTGCACCCAGAACCCTAGAAATGCCTGAAAGAAGGCTGGTGCGCTTCCCCATGATGCAGTTGAAGCCATCGGTGCACCAGAGCCAGCCTTCCCAAGGAACAGGGACAAGCCTGCCTACTCACCGCCTGCACAAAGGTGAACACAACCTACGTTACTCCAGATGGCAGCAGGGACATCAGATAACTAAAGCACCCAACGATTGTGCCTTGGCTTTGCTGGGCACAGGTTGGCAGTGGGAGAAGATTTGGGAAAGCCGGGGACAAGCAGGACCTCTGAATACCACTGGTGACCTCTGCACGCTGAGAACAAGGCCCACTTGCTTGCAGAGGCAGTCACAGGCTGCATGTTAACTGTTAGTGCCCACGTCTGGGATCTGGGCCCATCCCTGACGCCTGGGCTGGGAAGCCTGGAGACAGGAAAAATGGAGGGAGAGCAGTGATGGAGCTGGAAGAGATGATGCCTGAGCAGAGTCAGGCTGCTGCTATGGGGGCTACACTGGAGGAAAGAGAAGTCAAAGCAATGCGTGGAGGAAAACAGTTGCCGATGAGTGGGAGGCAGAGCGGGATCGGCCCTGTCATCTGATATATTGGAAGGGAGCAGGAGTAGAAAAATGAATCCTCACGCTCTTTTGGTTAATCAGCAGAGAAGTGGCAGGGAAGACAGCAGGAAGTTATAGCACCAAAGCTCCACCAAAAGTGAATTCAGGGAGGGCATACAGTAGACACAGTGCTTGGTGGCATCCCTCAGAGGGGACAGATGACACACATGGAGGGAGCTTGGCAAGCCTTTCCTTTGCCACTGTCTCAGAGAGGCCCTTCACATAAGAGACTTGTTCTGCCTTTGGGCCTTCACAGCATCCCTCGGGATGCAGCAGTGAGCTCCTTCTCCAAAAGCAGCTTTGGCTGGCAGTGTGGGCAGGTCAGACATTGGCTGTTGACTGGGTAAGAGTCACACACATGACATGCAAGGCAAAAACTCAGATTAACACTTAAAGAAAGCAAAATAAAACTTGGTAACATGAGCAGGATCAACTTAAAATGCACAAGGAGTGGAACTGTCCCTCCGGGGGCCAGCCAGGAGCAGACTGGGTGGCCAGCATGTACCCACACACACAGATGCACCCACATGCACACTGTGCAAACCTCTGCTGCCTCCAGGCTACTCACACTGGCCTCCCCCACCAGCCCACAGCAGCCCTGTGCACCCATCCAGCCCACCTAGTCCTTAAGCTAGGGAGAAGGCAGCCTTAAGACCCACCTTCGTATTTCAAGTGAGAGCAGCATTTTAATGCTGAGGTCTGATGGGCACAGAGCTGATGCTCCTCTCCTGCATCATACTGTTTGCCTTGAGGCACTGCAGACTCCTGGAAAATTCCCCTGTGTTCCTCAGTCCCTCAAAGCAGCGGTGCTTGTACTTTTTGCAGGGTGCCCAGCAACTAAGCAAGCAGCTTAGCAGGAAAGACAGCCCCAAGTCAGCTGTCTTCTCAGGAGATGCGGTCTGAGCTGTGCTGCTGGAGAGGTGCAAAGGGGCACTGCATCCTTCTGGCCTTCCTGGACAAGCATCCCTGCCACTCCTGAGCAGAGATGCCACAAGAAAAGCCCAGCAGCAGCAATACAGACATCCTTCTCCAGCCCAATAGTGACTCATTAGCGATGATGCACCTCCTACCTTACCCTGGACTGGTTTATCAGGGCCAGGAACAGAGCCTGAAGACAGGCTCATTGGAAAGCAGGAGTCTGACTGCTCCTGCAATTTGTGTCCCACCTGAACATGTCAGCCTCCAAGGTCTAACAGCCTTTCTCAGGGCAACCAGATGGGAGTGCAGGAAGGAGACAAATTTGAATTTAGGAGCAACACTCTTTCTCTAAGTTCTAAGGCCACAGGGGACCGACCCAACCATCTAACGTGAGGTATTGCTAAGTGCAGACCAATGAATTTCTACCTGGAAGTTGTGCATTGTGCACACAACTTCTGCTGGGCTAAAGCAGAGCTTTCTGAAAGACCTGCTCACTTTGAGACCCCCACTACCCTGCCCTGGGACTGTTCAGCCAGTGGTTTGTCATCCTCACCGAACTGCCCAGTAGTAACTGCCAAGCACTCTTCTCAGAGTAGAGTGCCATCAGAAATCTTCTCAAGTAGGGGTCTGTAAACCAAGATCCAGCCACTTCGGGGATAAAACTGTTAGGTCCTTGATATAAGGAGCATTTCATTGGTCAAACTGAGGTATTCCTGTGGCTTTTGGTCAAATGTCTTCCAACCTTAGCACATTTCTCTTACTAAACAGATGCCGGAACCAGTAAGCTACTGCTCCACTGGCCAGTGAAGTGACAACTTTAAAAACAGACCAGTATGAGATCCCCTATGAGCAGACAGCACGTGGAGTAGGGCATGCGAAGATGTTTGTCTTGAAGAGCCATGAAGCAAAGGTTTCTCTTACTTGGACTGTTGTGAGACTCTGAAGGACTCATTTATGCATGGAGCCGTCTCTGATTAAGTCTGTTCAAGGATAAGAGCATCCACTGATGGAATTAAATTTAAGTGGCAGGAGAGTTGCCTCAACCTTTGCCTATCAATACAAAAGCTATCTGAAATAGGTATACAAATCCTCACACTCGGAATTTGTTCTCAATGTTCAAATATTTATAACTGCATGATCTGAACCTTTGTCCATTTTCATACCTGTCTGTTGTGCAGCACAAAGGCACTATTAGCTCACTTAACAAGGTAGAGGAATCCCTGCAACTGGTATGTTAATGAAGCTGAGTCTTCCTCAAAGAGAAGGTCGTTCCAATAGTGAGCAGAGCTGCTCTTCCCTGCCCGAGCTCCCTTTCTAATGGCCATCTCAGGCTCTCGGCTGCTGTGCATGCTGGTGCCCTCCCTGCAGGGAAGGCTGCCTGCCTTTGCCAGCTGCTCACCCCATATAGCTAGTAAATCCCAGACAGACGGTGCTAACGGAAATGTCTTTTTCCCCCCCCTTTTAATGCTCTTTGCATAATGGCAAGCCCAAAAATCGTTAGTGAAAACGAGCTTATCGCAGGGCCCTTTGATAGCCCTAATCTGCTTATGCACAGCACTTTGAGCTGCCAATCAGAGCAATGCGAACTCCTGCTCTGTGATCACATGGGGCAGTGCAAGGATGAAAGTGATATTGCCTGGGTCACCTCATTATCTAGCCTCTCTATTAACTCGGCTGCAGCTTGTTCTGGTTTTCCCTAGTGCTGCAGTCCCAGAAGCAGCAGCCTCACTTGCTCACACAACGCTGGCAAACAGCCACCTTCCCAAACTGACTCCTCCAGCTGCCTGAGAGCCACAGGCACATCTGGCCTCAAAGGATGCCTCACCTTGCAATCAAGTGTATGGACCAGGATGGACTCCTGCGGAAGCAAGGCAGCTGGAATGGGGAGTGAAGGGGTGAAAATCCAATGGTTTGGAGACAGTCACATTTAGAGCCAAACACCCATATGCTGCCTGTCCAGACAGCTTGTCTGCATGGGAGTAAATTCATAGAGATGCACAAACCCACTCAAATCAATCTCTCCAAAGCAATTTCCCAGCCTGTTTCACTCCTCCATCAGTTTTTATGAATCTACCCTTGGGGCAAGACAGCATGATCAAAGGGACAGGAGGAAAGAACTTACCACTTGGGTGTACCCCCTCTGCCAAAGAGCCCTGATCCAAAACCCCACGTGATTTTCCCCATTACAACCTTTTAGCAAACTGCATGCCAGGTGTCCCTGCAGACCCACAATGGCAGTGGCACCAAGCAACTCCATGCCCAGGTGATGGAAACTGCTTTTGCTTTATCTTCAGTAGTGCAGAGTGTTACACACTTACTGGATTGAGCAGTTCTGGCTTCGATCATGGGGGTGTAGACTCCTACCCCCAGCTCTGAGCGGGCACCCAGGCGGAACTTATACAGAGTGTCTGGTTTGAGACCTTCCACGGCATATGAGGAAGTTGGGTCAAACTCCAACTTTTGCTGGCAAATAAAAGGAAATACAGGTTATTTGGTGTAGTTGGAGAACACAGAAAAGTCAGTGCTCAGCTCCCAGTGCCAAGGGCATAAGCAGCCCCTTCACCCATTCTGGCCCCACAGAAAATCACAGCCATGCTGCCAAACCTGCGGCAGTCCTGCAGGACTCTAAGGCATGCAGGTTCCTGGGTGAAACACAAGGACGCTGCAGGGAAGCAGACCTCTCTGACAGCCAGGCTACACGGCCTGGTGGCCAGACTGCACTCACTGCCTGACAGCTTTGTGGGAATGCTGAGTCCAGCTATACAGTTCAGATGAGGGGCACAGGACACGTGTTTGTTTCCTCTCAACAGACAGTGTCTGCCTGTGAGACAGAGTAAAGCCTTTGTGCTGGAGCAGTCAGGATGTCTAACGCACCTAAACAGTGCTGGTAAAGGCCTCGCTTTGCTGCTGCTTCACCTGAAGAGTACTTATTTCTGGCAGCTCTCATGCCACTATATATACAGGAGGCAGAGAGGACCATGGGACACTGTGATGCTGCCATGGCACAGTTCTCAATGTGCTGCCCTGAAGCCAGCACTACTTTTTGATATATTTAGAGCTGGACTTCCTTTAGGCCCTGGCAGTAAATGTGCAAGGGCTCTCTATAGGCCACCCTCAGTCTACTTAAGTGCAACCAGTCCTGGAGCTGCAGACACATATTGGAGACCATTTCAGACCCACCTAGTAGCCCTACTGTTTAAAGGCACCAGCAGTAAGGATGCCTCAGGGATGGTGTCATGGTATTCTAGAGCCTTTTCAGTCCCAAACCAGTCACTAGCTACTTTGCTGGGCATCAACAAGCTGCTGAGGTCACTTACACAGAAGCCAGACAGAGATTGTCATACTCCTATCACACACCAGAGACAGAAGAAACACACAGAAGAAACAATCCTGGTGCTGCCCCAGCTGAAGCAGACACCCTTCCCAAGCAGCTGAATTGTGATAACCAGCCCCAAATGCTGCTGATAGAGGCATGATCCTCACCTGAGTGCCATCCTCCCCTTCCCAGTAGAGCAGCTCATATTTAGTAATGCGTTCCTGAGAGGCAGGCAGCCACGTCAACAGGATGCGTGTATCAGACTCTGCTTCTGCCTGGAAGTCAGCTGGCTGGGCAGGAACTGGGGACCAAACACATGGTTAGTGCCAGGAGGCAGATGCTGGGAAAGAAGTTGCACGGTTTGTACAGTCTGTGTTTTGCCTTGCAAGGATCCTTTTTCATTCCTTCCGGACCCTCCCTTCTTCCCTCTCCCCTGTACTGTGTTTTTGGGACAACCCAGGCAACAACCAAGCACCTCTGGGACCCAGGTAGGTGACGCTGGGAACTGTGCTCACTTCCAGCTCCTGACTGCATGCCAGGTCCTTCTGTACTCAGACCCCAGAAAGGCCCAGTACAGTTACACAGGGGACAACATCCATGTCCAGGACCTTCTTTCACATTTTTAGCACCGTACCCCAGAAAAAGACCCCGTGGTCTGTGTTGCTTACACAGACCTTGATACCAGGACAAGCTTACAGCTTAAATCTGATGGCTGTGGGCAGGGATGCCACTCTGACATGCAACCATTTGGGCACCAAGAGCGGTTGCAATGGTTGGTGCAGATCAGACACACAGCTGAGCTGCACACCACTGGGGCGGACATGCAGCCATGGCACTTCACTCCATACGTACCTCCCTGCTGTGTTTTGACCTGGATGATGTCTGAAGGGGGTCCGTCACCCACTGAAGTAAATGCCAGGACGCGGATGCTGTATGTGGTCCCTGTGATGAGGCTCCCCACAGTGGTGAGGTGGCTGTCATCAGTGTTGTGTTTCTGCCACATGCTCAAAGGCAGATGCGGGTCAGTGGTATAGTAAACGCGGTACCCTCGGATCTGTCCGTTTGGCTCCTCTGGCTGCTCCCACTGGACCAGCATGGTGCTGGCGCTCAGCATCCGTGCCTGGACTTTGAGGGGTGGACTTGAAGGAGCTTGCTCTCCTGTCCGGGCCTCGACCAGCTCACTGGGGGGACCTCTGCCAATATTATTGACTGCGATGACTCGGAACTCATACTCCGAGAAGGGGCTGAGCCCACCTATGCTATAGCGAGTTGTTGCCACTCCATCCACCTCCTGGAACTGACCCTCCAATGATTTAGGCTTGTACTGGATGACGTAATATGAAATGGGGTCAGAGTTGCCTGAATCCCAGGTGAGGGTCACGCTGGTAGCCGTCGTTTCAGTCACTAATGGCTCTGTTGGAGGTTTTGGCAGTGCTGCAATTGGAAGGCAGAGAGGTGTGATTTAAATAATTCAGTCAGCTCAAACCCTGCTATGTGCACAGGGATAAAAATGGAGCTGCCACCTCCCATTAACATTTTTCTTTAAAAGGCAGAAATCATTTCATACTCTAGAACATGCATTTTTATATTACCATATATTGCTTGAAGTGGTTCTTAATGGAAGGATAAACAGAGCAATCATGTTATTAGACGTGCTTGACGCAGTTACCAGCAGCAGGCTACATAAAGGTTATTCAAAGGGGATGCAGGAATGTTTCTATCATGGGGGTTCAGCTGGCAGTGGGAAGGTGTCTTCTGGGCTGGGCTGGTCCCTGAAGGCAGTTGTACAGCTGATTTACAAAGGGATACAGTAAAGTGATCGGAGCACCACAAGTCATCTGGAGCTATGCTCCTGCTTCCACAGGACAACATCTTAGGCTACAGAGAGTTCACAGACAGTGCTGTTAAGATGGGTGGATGGGGGAATGCCTTATAGGTCTTAAAGTCCACTCAGGAGGGATACAGCCAGAGAAACTACCAACTTCCACATCCAGTATTTCATGGGTGGTGTGTCAAACTGCAACCAGACAATAAACTGTTACACAAGAACTCTGTGACACTGACACCTCTGAAGTCTTAATGAGAATACAACTACTGCAAGGACACATTTCCAGATTTGCCGTTTTACCAAAGAAACAAGACTGTGTGAGAGAGATTTTCAGAGTACACAAGTACTTTAAGACAATAACTGAATTAAAGTCTACAGTAAGTTTAAACCTCCTACAAACCACTCAAAGTCATTAGTGACTTGTAATGCAGCTGTGCTTGACAAGGAACTAGGAAAAACGTTCAGCCCAAATTGAGATCCTCAGGTACTTCGTTCTTTGGCAAAGCTATCAGGTTCCCAGTTTCCACATGGTTCAGCTGAGGAGGGCAGGCTCTTCAGCCCAGGAGCATACCTGCTCTATGTGCCTGGGAGGATGCCATTTTGCAGTGCTACTGCAATGTGAATACTGAGAAAATCAGTGAGGGCTGAACTGGCATGGGTGGGAGGGGCATGCAACCCGCAACTAGACACCACACCACTACCCATGGAGGGCTCGGGGAGGGCAAACACATCCCACCCAATATTACAGCCTGAAACAACACATTTCCTACAGCATCCAAGAAATTGGCAGCCTCCCTCAAGCTTTCAAGGACAGATGACACTCATCCACCCTTTCCTTTGGAGAGCTGCAAGTCTGACTTGCCAGCTCTTGGGTGTGCAGCCTGCATGTGAGCAAAGGGCAGGTCTGATACCTTCAATGTGCTTACTGCAATCAGCTCTGCGTCATCTTGCTTCTCCTATCTGCCCTGTAAACAGTCTACTTACCAGCAAGCACAGGAGAAGCAACACTGGGCAAAGGAGTTAGGGACAGAGAAAGATGTCCAGAGTGAAGGTGCAGAAAAGGCAGACAGAGAAACAAGGAAGAAGGCAGAGGGCCGAAGGAGCGGAGCAGACTGCTCCCTGTCCTGGGGGCCTCTGCAGACCTGGGGCAGCAGTGGGTGTATCATGTCCACCCAAGAACGAGCAAGGCAGAGTTGTCGCAGGTACAAAGAGGTAAATACTGGGAACGATAAGTGCAATGGTGCAGTTCCTGCCTCCTCCCTCCACATCCAAACCTCCTCCCCATCATGCCCCTTTCTTCTATACACTCTTGGGTATGTACTACAACCAAGGCAACCTCTGAGCTCTATAAGAAAATGGGGGCTGGAAAAGGTACTGACTAGCAGGTGCTGGGAGTAAACAGAGTGGTGTATGGCTAAGGTTAAAAGCATCCTCTGAACAGCACCAGGGAAAAGAGAATTTGCTGTTAATCTCCAGGTCATAGAGGGGTAACACTCAATTCTGTGATTTGTTCAAGCAGGAACTCTGCACTGAAGGTGACCAAAGTGCATGAGGGGGCCTGCAAGAACAGACAGACTCAAAAGATAACCTATCTGTGGAAACGTGAGCTACAAATCAACTGCAAGGAGAGGAGGAAAGGGATAGTGGAGACCTGCTTGGCCCCAGATGGGAAAGGCAGGACATGTACTTCAGCCTCCCACTGGGGAGCTGTGTGGGTCGGCTGCTCTGTACCCAGCGGTCAGCAATCAGCAATAACGTCCTCTCTGGGGCAAAGCTACCTGTGAAACGGCAGCAAAAAGCATGCCTTAGGGGCAGCAACAAAAGAAAGAGAAAGGGAAAGAGGCAGAGCAGTAAGGGAAAAACCAAAATTGACAGAGGAATATGCAACAATTTTAAAACGCGTATATGTCCCCCCTGCATGGGGGGAGGATGCTCATTCTGGTGAGGCCCACAGACACCTCACATTGCTAGGATTAACCTTCTTGTCCTGCTCTTACTGCAAGAGGACATGTCTGTGCAAACAGCTCTCTGAGTGCAGACATCCACAGACCCCTGCCCTGGGACAGCCTGCTGCTGTGTGGAGCTGATCCTGTTGATGCACTGAACAAGCCAGAAATTGCTGGGATGAGCACAGACTCAATGAGGTTCCCTCACAGCATAACAGGGAGCTAGCCTTCCACAAGCCTGTTGCCCATCATGCCACACGCAGAGGAAATAACCTCCAAACCAAACGCTATACTGTGAGCAAGAAAAAAACGAAGTTATGGGTTTGGGAACCTTCCTTGCAAGGTGGAAAAGTCACAGGAGAGGAGACTGCAGTCAGTTGGCTGCACCCAAAAACACTCTGGCAAAGGGCTATACCGCTGAAACCAAAGTAGGGGCACCATGAGGAATAATTCCTTACCTTTGACAGTGATCTGGGCTGTGGCTTCAATCATGCCAAGGGAGGAGATGGCCACGCAGGTGTAGTTGGCAGACTGCATGATGTTATTCAGCTCCAGGACATTCCTACCGACAGGCATCTCATCCTCTTTGGTCAGTTCCTCCACACCAGCCATCCACTTCACGTAGGGCATCGGAGCACCTACTGCCACGCATGTGAGGTTCACGCTCCCTCCAGGCATCACCTCGTGGTTGCTTGGAGGGATAGAGAATCGAGGAGCAACACGCCGCACTGAAACAAGGAGGAGACAGCTAGTAGGGTCACAGAACCAGCAGAGAGCACCCAGTTGCATTGTGGGGGTATGTGAGGGGGGTTCAGCGTTTTTGCCTGTCTATGCCTCAGGACAGATAAAATGAAGTGCAAAAGCTGTTCACTGCTTTGCCAAATTACACGCACTTTTCTCTCCTTCCTTAGCCACTGGCATCTTATTAGAAGAACTCATTAAGGGATAGCTCAATCCGTTCCCTCCAAACATAGCCTTTTGAAATCATATTACTAACATGAAACATTCCTCCATTTAAATTACATCCCTCTAATTAGAGAGCATGCACAAATGCCAGTCACACACTCTCTCTGTGCAGGGCCCACTGAAGCTCTGCAAAATGGAATTACCTGCTCAATTTATTAGCTCTAGAGTAAAGCTAACCATCCCCTAAACCTCACAGGTTTTGGGCAGGAGCAGCAAAAGGGTTTCTTTCTGAATTAGCACACGTGCGCTGCTAAATAAAATATAATTCCTTTCAAAATGTAACTCAGGTTCTACCTTGGCTCAGAAAAAATAGTCACCAGAGCTGCATGACATTGTCAGGGCCTGAACAGATCACCTTGCTGGGCAGGCAGAACCCTCCCCACCTTTGTGGCAGCACTTCGGGAGATGTATTCCTCCTTATTTCATTGCACAGCTTCTCTTCATATCAATCCCTTGCTGGGTATTTCATTCAAGACTTATTTGTAAGCAACTCTCAGCTACAATAAAGCTCTAAAGCTGCCTGCCATATGCATTCCCGTCAGGAAAATGACACTGAGAAATGAGGCCCCTTCTTCAGGGTTAGTGTTATGGGCCTATTTAAGCAAGGGTAGAGAAACAACTGTGCTCGGTAAATCTTTGTCTCCTCTGGGCAAGCTCATTTTAGTCTGTAGTTAAAAAGGGAAACTGCTTGAATGTGTCTCGCCCAGCAGCCCTGCTCTCCTCTAGACTCCTCCACCAGAAAGGCAGCCCCAGAGCACTGGCTGGGTTCACAGTGACCGGCTCCCGAGGAGCCTCTCCCTCCCATTACACTCCTCCATCAGTGCGCCGGGCTGGCGGAGCAGCGAACAGCCGCAGCGCTGGCGGCAGGTGGAAATCAGGCAGGAGCCTGAGCGGTGCCAGCTCACAACACAGTCGCAGGCACGATGGGCCCCATGGGCGCTGCAGGTCGGCGGGGACGCAGCTCTGCTGGCCTGGCTCCTGCCACCATGGTGTCTCTGCAGACAGTAAAGCTGCTGACAGCCCGGTGGGCCGCAGAGGTGTCAGCTCCGCTTGCCAAGCTGACTCTCCCCAAATCAAATTTCACTAGTGCTCTCTTTGATGATTCATTCCCAAACCAACAGGCTTGCAGAAATAGACTGAACACAGAAGCTCCCACGCTAGCATGTACAACAGAGCTAAGACTTCGTGATAAATCAGACAATACTGTCAACATCGTGTGTGTACTACACATCGTCTCAGTGACAAAACAGGGCTCATTAGCTCCTTACCAGCCAGGGGAAGGATAACTTGCTTTGCCTTTTTTTTTTCTTTTTTTTTTAATATGTCTAAATCCAAAGTCTTGCTGGTTGTTTCTTTTAATCAATTATTAAATCTCAAATCAATAGCTACACGAATGATCGCCAGTGAGGCGTTACCTGACTGACAGGGCAGCACTCCCCAAACAAGACAGAACTGAAAGTGTACTCAAGTGCTACGCAGTCATGAGAATACAGAGTTAACCCGATGGATATGGCAATGGTTTAACATGATGGTGTGTATTTCCAACCAAAACATCCCAGCATCATTTGTTAAAGAGTCAGGTTTTGTTTTCCAGTGAACATGGTGTTGAATTATTCCAGGTAGAAGCTGTTCAAATTGCATCCCCATTCAAGGACGAAACCCACCCACCCAACGCTGTATTAAAATAAAAAAGAGCAAACTTCAAGGATAAAGCCATAAGCGTGCACAGAGCACTCATGCACCAGGCAAACAGGCTGGCAGGCACCGGAGACCAGTACAGAGTCAGAGGGAAAGCGGTGTGAGAGCACGACAGGGAGAGGGAAGGCGCACAGGAACTCACGTACAGGGGCATGAGAAGACACGAGACTGCAGGACAAGAGGCCATGCAGGAAGGTCAGAGCCCAGCATGCACAACCATATTTTGACTCCCAGCCCTGTGAGACCAGAGGCAGCACAACCTGCTGCAGACTCCCCTGCACCCCACACTGTGCTCCTGTGTCAGGCAGTTTTCAGGGTGCTCCTGGGGCCATGCTGAGCGCCAGCAGTGCTGTGTCCCCCTTGATGTGTCCTGCAGAGGCAGTGCCTGTGGGTGCTGCAGCTGTCTCTCCCCAGGGAATCCAGCAGCCCACTGCCCTCTGCTCCCTTGTGGACAGCACAGGGGAGGTGCATTTCAAAAGGGGTGGGGGCTCTCTCAGCAGCACTTTGCAGGGTGAAGGGAAGGGCTGAGCCCCCTTGGAAGTGTATCTCCCCTGTCCTACCCACAGGGGAGCAACAGATATGGTTGGTACACTCATGTGCCTAGGGGAGGGATGAATGGCAGGGAAAACTCTCCTGCAGGTCAATCCATACAAGAGGGTGGGCAGGCTGCAGCATCGCCAACCTTGACATGGGCCATGCTTCCTGCACGCCGCAGCCTGCAGCGTGCCAGGAAGCTGCGCAGGGCCTCAGCTCTCAAGCCTGGCAACAGACAAGCAGTTAAGCAGGCCCCTGCGGTGTATTTTTGCGACCCAGAACGGCTAAGCCGGCCTCCTCTCATTAGTACACCGTCAGAGCCACTAAGATGGGCTTATTGCTCTGCACTGGAGAGCAGCAGTGTCCAAGGCACCGCACCTGCTAAAAACGGATGCCATGTGTAGGGGTCAGCTCTCAATGTGGGAGGCAGGAGGGGGTCAGGGCAATGCCTTTGGTGAGAGATCTGGCCTGCACAACACTCTGGCAGGAGTGTATGCAATGGAAGGGATGGGCTCCATCAGCCTCCCATCCTCTTGGGGGATAATTGGCAGCTTCTTGTCCCAGTCAGTACAGAGGGAGAAGGGGAGATGCTGTCAGTTAGCATTAGTGAGAGCTGGCAGAGCTCTCACAGCAGCTTGCAGAGCACCATCAACACATTCCTCAGGCTCAAGTCAATGATTTAAGTCGCTTGCTTTCCTAGCATGAGAGTCTGGTAATAATTTAAATCAGTGTAACTCCTTAAAAAGAAGCATTCTTAGAATTTCTGTCCAATTTACAAGTCAAATCACATGGGCTAGGCACTACCTTAAGTGCTCCAGAAAATTTTGTTGTTCTTCATTTATTGCAGCAATGAAATTTCCCTTTTTATTACAATTTTCTTGACAAGAATTTGCAATTTTTTTTTTTAATCTTCTTTTTGGATAAAGATCAGAGAAGGTGGTTTGGAGGTTTTGCAAGAACAGCACAGGGAAAATTGCTGTGAATATTAAAATGATTTCAATGGACAATAGTATAATTCAGAGGTTTAGTGAAACCAGCAGACTGTCAAAAATGAGATTCATTGTCATTCATCCCAAGAACAGGCATCGTAAGGGCTCTGTGCTGCTCCACTATTCAGCATGCCTGCCTGTAGTGACTGTTTCCTGGGAAGTGAAGTGAAACCCCGGACTGGTGAGCAGTGCAGCACAACCTGAGCCCATGCCCTGGATCCCACAGGACAGGGAGAAAGGACAGCGCGGAGATTGGTTTCCCACTCACTGGGGGAACTGTGGGGAGGAAGGAGGGGAGCAGGCAATACAACAGCTACAAAGGTTGAGATTGAGAAATGTTAATAATTCAGCATGCATTAACATGCACATTCCTTGCCTTGAGAGCAAAGAGCATGAATTGATTGCCCGGCTCCTTTCACTATGGTAGAGGCTGTTTCCTAATGTCTCAGGTTGCCTCTGAGGGTGATGTTATCCCCTTGGAGAACCAGGGACCCCCACTGTGTGGTGCTGCTAGGGAAGGGGAATCCAAATTGCTTCTCCCCACTGGCTGTGTCGGCCCCAGTACAGCTGAGCAAATGACAGCACTAACACCCCTCTCTCTAGCTTGCAGAGATACAGGGACCTCCACTTGCCTACTCTTGCTTCTAGGTTTCCTTCCTGCCATGCCTACCCGGCATCGAACTCTGGGCTTCATCTTCCCCCTTCCTGGCACCCCTATCGCAGGGTCACTGGGTGCTGCCCCATGGTGATGGAGATGTGCCTGTGCTTCACACTTCTCTGCTCCTCTCCAAGGCAATCTCATCTGCTCTGGTCCTGCACCATGTCCCGACACCCTTCCCTTTGCTCTTCCTCTGCACAAAGGAGCAGCAGTCTGAAGCCCTGTTTGCTCTGAAGGAGGACCAATACTGCCCGGGCTGCTCTTCCCCAGCCCCTAGCCTAGCAAAGGCGAGTTCGGAGGGCTCTGCTCTGACTTCCCAGCTGGGATGAGCAGTAAAGTGTGATGCAGGGGCACATCTTTGAGAAGGTGAGACTGCCTAATTTCATTGGTCCAGCCAGGCAAATTGGATAATTCTTGGTGCACAGGTATGCTCTTGCCTTTGCCACACTGCTACCCTGCCCCAAAATCCCGCCTTCCTCAGGAACCACCTCCTCAGAGTCAGGAATGAGTGAATTTAGGAGATATCCTCAAACATCATCATCAGTCTGCGTGGTTTACTCATCTGTAGACACCTTTCATCTTTCCCTAGTGCTATCATTTTAAGGAAGGACTTCAAATGGAAAGGCAGTTGCTGGAGTCTCACAATCTATTGACAGAATCAACAGCAGGAGAGAAAAAATTGGAACCAGAAAAAAATGCATTTACAGTCTAATCTTGTGCTCAAACAATGCTGTACTATTTATGCTCCCAATGCATCCTTGAATGCTGACATTTTATAGACAATTTCCAAAACAGGGCCTTGCCATTTTTGGATTATATTTCAGCTATAACTTTTAGGTCTAATTATTTGCGCTGACAACCACATATAAAAGAGGATATATCATTACAGTGGTGCAGCACTGGAGACACATCAGCATTCAGCATACTGACATACTAATAGCAAAGTAAGGGAGAGCAAGATTGTGGAGCTATGCAATTTGCATTCACTCTCTGAAATTTCTCTGATGAAAATAACACAACATTAAGGAGGGGAATAAGAGAAAAGATCCACTGTATCAAGATAAAATACTCGTTAATAAACAACCTTGTAGCAGTCACAGTGCAATAATTAAATGCATGGTTTAGCAGTACGCAGTTTTAAGTAAAGCTGGAAAAATGTAAGATGTAATTATCAGTGCCAAACAAATTATAAGCATGGCAAATCCCAATGGAATATTTAGAAACTAATTTCTGGCTTCACATTAAATATTTGCGTACGTGGGTATTTTTGGTGGGGTGGGAAGGAGGGGTCGACACAAAGAATGAGAAATAATCTGCTCCCGCTGGCTTATATCCATTCTCAGCTGCCTCCCCTCAGCTAAACCATGCGGCTAAAACGTTTAAGTGCCTTGTCAAAGGTTTATTCTCCAGAGGTGCCTGAGCCATCACAGCGGTGCTCCAAATTCACTGAAATCTGGGAGGCTTTGGGCCTTGGCTTCAATTTCTTCTCTTTTCTTCCTCGTTCTCATTTTTCACCATTGTCTTGGGCTCAGGTAATTTCATCCTCTACGAAATCTATTTTTAGATCTGTTTTAGAAGGTAAACAAGGGCCCTGTGCCTCAGTACGATCTAAATGAGAGCACGTTCCAGGGACAGAAACGGGAGTGAAGTCAGTGTACTGGAACAACTACTATGACAACTTGTTAAAACTTGTTCCAGTGATGATTAGAAGATCAGCTCATGCAGCTGCCTGATGCTATGTGCAAGAGGAGCCAGGGTCTCTTCTCCATACCACCCAGGAGCAGTGCTGGGCTAGAGAGCCACTGCAAGCATCCTTCTCCTTCAGTGTGTGTGGAGAGACGGACCGCATGGTACCTGTATGGTGAAGAAGTCATCTCTGGAAACCAGCTTAGGATGCCTGCCAAAACCATCAGCCTTCCTCAGCATGAAATTATGAGTGCCTCAAGCTAGTTCTGGAGCTAGATTCAATTTAAAAGCTGGAGTTGCCTTTCACTATTGTCCTTTATTCACCTCTGGCGCTCTGAGGGCAGCGGGACAGATCAGGTTTTGCTGAGTGTCTATGAGCTCCTGAGCACGTCGCGATGGGCCTCCCTGAGCCATGCCACGTAAGGCTGAGGCCCCTGCCAGAGCTCCCTGCTCTCCTGCCAGCAAGAGAAAAGACCCAGCCCCAAGGAAGAAAGGAGAGGCAGACCTGCTCATGCAAAAGGCCCTCGTCCAAGCACGGAGAACTGACCATCCCCCAGAGCAGGGACTGCCAAGGAGCAGGGAAGCTGCCTCAGCACGAGGCCCTCGCATCTCTCAGCCTGCTGCCCTATGGCAAGGGAGGGCAGCATGCTGGTCCTTCTCCAGCTGAGATCAAAAGTAAGCTTTTTGCCTCTACAAAAGTTAATTTTTAAATTTTTAAAGCTACAGGAGAAACTGAGGAACATGCTCTCCCTAGCAGCTCGTGAGGAGACTGGAGATCATTCTGATCTCTGCTACCAAAGACTGCTCTTGATCTCTGGCCAGAAAACAGCAGCAGTTTAGGGGTATTACGCCGGCATCTAGCACAGGTAATGGGTTAGAGAGGGACCCCACATACAGTAGCATGCACTTCTTCCCACCCTACCTTTGAAGAAAACCACCCTGACTTGTATTTGCATGCAAAATATATTTTGTGCATTTTAAATCTCAAGCAACAAAGGCATGCAAGCAAAGTATCAATGCCATCACCAGAGTCACAGCAAACAGTAAGCAGATTTCATCAGGCACACTGTGGCCGTGCCTGGAAGGGAGCCAGAGTCTGTAGGGCCTCCTCCCCCTTTGGGGATGGCTCTCCTCTCCCTACTGGAAAAGTCCCATCTGACGTGGCGTACTGTAGATGGATAAGAAGTGAAAAGGACCAACCTTCTCGCTGATCTGAGAGATGAAAGTTTGTTTTGTTTGATGGCAGAGTGCGATGAAGATGAGGAGGGAATAAAAAAAGACAAGGAAAAACACAGAGAGTAAAAACAGGCCAAGCTTCATCTGTCCGCACACCACTGAAACGACAAGACAAGACTACAGAGGTCAGCCATGTCTTCCCACCGTGCACACACACCACTCCATGTCACGGGCAGGAATGCGCTGCACTCGCACTGCTCTGGCCCCAGCCGGCCCCTTCGCCTCCTGACCCGCTCACCGCTCCTCCAGGCAGCGCGGAGGGGACCGCACGTCCCACACATACTCACACGGAGGGTGCTCTGGGGGCGGCCCTGCGCTGGGCCAGATGCTGGAAGCACAGACACGTTTACACATGCAAAACACTCACACACAGAGCAAAGGACTCCAGCCACCACACAGACTGATGTGCTCCCACACACCCACTCCAGCTATAAAGATGATGGCATAGGCACTTTAAACCCATTGAGCACACACTGGGAAAAGCATATACATAGATCCGAATTTTATCAAGTATGAGAGAAATGTTCCAAGTGGTGAATGAAAATCTTCTACCATGAAGAGCTGTTCTCCCTCTCCAAACAAAGAGCTAAATGCAGCAGAGAGGTATTAGGCAAGTGACAGACATGCGCAGTCTCAGCTGGGCTCAGTTTCGGGAGAGCCTTATTGATACACTGTGCTGTGAGTGAGAGCTGGACAAGAAATCAGAAGGACAAAAACACCCAGAGAGAATTGAGCAGGTCCCAGTTTTTGTTCCTGCGGGAGAGACAGTAGAAGGTTAGTTGCATTTTCCTTATAGACAAAGGAGATCTTATTTCTCTAGCAGGAGTGACCTCACTCCAGCTACAGATTTGTGGCATATCAGCTGTAATGGAACCCTCACTTAGAGGATACAGAAGTGGATTTGATAGTTAAAGACTGCTTATGAGTCACATTTTTGATGGGGGAAGGAGAAGGTGGGGGGAGGAATTTGCTTTCCAGCAGAAACACTGCAAATTAGACAACAGTACATGGCATTATACAGTGCAACAGTACAGTCAGCCATTTCCAGCAATTAGAGGACAGGATTTTAACCAACACTGACATGGTACAAACCAGGCAACAAACTGCCAATAACAGCTACTACAGTGGCCTACGAAGTGTAATGGAGCTTGCAGGAGAACAGCGAAACAGTTGTTTACATTTCTCCAATTGAACTGATACCAGGGGACCAGAACCAGCCAACTTGGAGGTTAACCGGCCCATAAGCAAGGGCCACATCCAGTGAGGATCACCGCCCAGACATCCCCAAAACAAACAGTCCCAGCTTAAGGCCCAGGTTTCCTCTGTCCTGCTTCAGACAGTGGAATTACATCTTCGTCCACAAAACATGAACATAAGGCTCATTTAATCCTGTGAGACTCTGTGATGGGAGGGAACCTCTTTATTGCTGCTCCCAAGCCACCACTTTATTTCCTAATCTAATGGAGTGTATCACATCTGCATGGCCTCAGCAGACAGCAAGGGGCTTCTGCCTTCTGCTCAGCTCTTCCCAACAGGGAGGACTTGTTTCCTGCCCTTGCCCAGGAAGGACAGTGCTTCTGTCAAAGCAGGCGTACCCGTGGATGGCTGCATTTCTGGAAAGCAGAACTAACAGGGCAACACAAACTCCAAGTGCTGCAAGCATGGACCAACCTGCTGCACCCGCTGGGACTGTGTGACTGAACAGCAAGAGGCTGGTGAAGGGTGTATGACTGGGGGATGATGCTGAAACGGCTACGGGAACACGCATCCCTGCTGCAGAATTGCAGAAGCTGCAGAGCCTCCCCCTGCCCTTGGGAAGAGCTGATGGACCCCAGCCATAGCAGGGGGATTCGCTGTGGTGCCACTGGGCCTGCCCGGGGTCGAGGTGAGGGGTGCTGCTGCAGCTGGGGGACAGCCAGGAGCTTTGTTTTCAGGAACCTGCCAGGGATTGCACTGCATCAGTGTGCATGAACAGGAGCAGGCTCTGGCGGTGGCTTTCCCCACGTGTTGACACTTCAGATTAGAGTTGGAAAGGTGAGGAGACACATGTGAAACACGCTAATTCAAACAGATTACTTTCTGGTCTGTCAAACAGGAACAAGTTTGGGGCCTGCTATTTGTCACTAATTGCTGGATTATCTCTTAATCTCTTATTATATTAGTGGCTTATGGGAAATAAAAACCAGTAGCAGGCTATTTCAGAACAGCTATAAGGCAACAGGGAACACCTGGGCAGAAAGTTCTCTCTCCTTTCCTTTTAGTTAATACTTAAACAGCTGCTGCTTTATCTGAGATAAACCTGATAAATTGAAAGTTTCATCTCCTTATAGATCCCATTTACACGCTCCCTTATCTCCAGTTCTCTATCCATGTCACTCCCAAGCTAAGAAGCATGTTTTTACCAACAGTTTTTCAGTTTTTTTACAAAACAAATGACTGAGCAGTGACAGTAAATAATGTCTGCCCCCTCCCAAGTAGGGACACAGGATTTTAGGCTGGGGTTACCCAGAACATCCCCTGTGCAGAAAGAATACCACAGCTCACTAGGCACACTACCATGTTCCCACAAACACGAGCTGCCTAGCAGCTAATTTACACATGCCATTCTGTGCAAAACAGAGCGAGTCAGGTCACAGCAGAAATGCCACCAGAGGATAACAAACTCCAGAAGGTAAAAATGGGGCTCTTTTTGAGATCCAAGTTGAAACAGCGAAACAGCGAAGAGCGAGGCTGTTTCAGAGACGTGTCTGCCAGCCCTGACTGTCAGATGGCTCCAGTGCTCTGCAGGCAGAAATTCCCATGCCGACTGAATTTGGCTTTTACCCTGCCACAGACATGCTGATCTTATGCAGCAGCAGCAATACTCTAACCACAGCAGCTTGTTGCAGAAAGAATGAATTTGGGCTTCTGGGAGGTTCTGCTTTTGTGTATTCTTGGGCATTAGCTCCCTGAAACAAGGCAGGGGGCTGTGGCCAAGATACGAATGCACAGGTCTGAGAGTTTAGATCACTAGCTCAAACAAAGGAACACATTTCTAAAGCTTTCTGGAGTGGGAAGCTAATACTTTCCTGAAAGCAACAAGAAACTTCATTATCCCAATTGGCTCTGCAATTCTGCTGGGAGCTGCCAGCATCTGTCCTGTGCTGAAAACCCTCTGGTGCTATGCAAGATATTAATATGAAGACAAACCTGGGCACTTTGGAATCCAAAAGACAGAGGTTAACAGAAACCCAGATGGGGATGAACCTGTTCCTGCTTATCTCCAAAAGCACATCTTGTGTCTCAAGGACTCCACACAAATCAAATTTTATCCTTTACAGCTTTTAGAGGTATAGAGAAACAAAAGGACAGATTGTCTTTTTTACGCCAGATTACATGAGAGTAAGACAACCTCCCATTATATGCAATGAACAATGTTCTCATGCCACAGTGATGAGTATATTCCATCCTAGAGAGACAGACAGGATGCTCAGGGCACCCAACCGTCCTTTCCCATTCACAGTGCACACACATGCATGCATGAATTCAATTAAAAGCAGAAAACATCAGAGCACCAGAGGTGGATATGCTAACCCTTTGTGCAAGTGGATATGGAAGGGGAGGGAACAGACATTTCATCCACACAGATATGCAGGCCTAATTATTCCACAGACGTCTGCGCAGGTCATGTGGGGAGGAGAGGGAAATAGGTTTCAAAGTCCATTTCTGTGTTGTATTATTATGCACTGAGCCACCAGCCACTCTCCTTCTATTTTCCATAAAGGTCATTTTACAAATAATCAGACTTGAGCCTCGCACTGCACTTTTAACCGCCAAAGGACTTTGACGGAATAAAACTGTTAAGCTTATTTAGCTGAGTTCTATAAAGCACACTGAAATCTTTAGTTGAAATGTGCTAGCAGGACAAAGAATTATTATTTATTAAACTGTGATCATTATAATCATTACGGCATAGCAAAATGCTCATAGAAACAGTGACGGTGAACACACTTCACCCCAGGAGAAAACACGACAAAAATATTCATAGTCATATATGGGGAAGAGAAAACTTGGCAGAAGCCTCTCCTTGCCTCTCTGGCTCTGAAACCAGTCAGCTCCAGTATGAGAATACATACAGTCACAGCAGCAAGAACCACAGTGCTGACTGAGCAGCAAATGTCTGCTGGTGCTGAGTGCTGCACAGCTCTGGCCATGCTGCCAGCTGCGCTCACCCTGAGCCTGCTTACAACTAGCCGAGGTGCATCTGCTCAAACTGTATCTGCTCTGGCTTTGGCTACAGCAGTAGCTTCAACATGGAGCAGCACCTGGGGGCAGAGGAAATGAAGTTTAAAATACTAAAATCCCATAAAAAGGAGTGTACTTTCTTCATCGAAGGGTCATTGCTCTCTGCTGAATTGCTGTATTGCAGCATTATCTTGAGGTCAGCAGTGCCCAGAGTGTACACGTGGAGATCATGGCCCGTCAGACCCGTAGTCCTCCTCAGCCATATACCAGCTGCTGAGGGGTAGTTACCCTGTGGTCTGATTTTGCTTCTTCTGATGGTCCAGGGCAGACATCTGTCCAAAGCAGCAGTTTGGGTCACCCAGCCTGATTCAATTGCCTGTTTGTGTTTCCTGTCATCCAGGCATCTACCTCACAACTCTCTCCAGTCTTTGCTTGTCTGTGACGGCTGCCAGGCCCTCAAGCACCGGCGGTGCCCCTCTCTGGTCAAGTAATGTCACCCCCATCAACCCTGACGAGAGGCAGGTTTAATGGAGCGCGTTGCCTGAAGTTGCATATAGCTAGGTTGTAAAAAAATGTATTCCCTGTTATTTAGCCATTTTGCAGACATCCCCAGTTTTGGTAGCTGACTGTTTGACCACTGTCCTCAGCTTTTACTCTTCTGGCAATAGCCTTGAGCTTTGACTGCTGCTGCTATTTTAGCTGTTTTAATATTACATAAGCAGAAAATGTTCTTTTTAAAGGCTTCAAGTCTTGTTGCTCCAGGCCCACGTCAGTCATTCAGAATTATTATTTACACAAGGTCCCTACTGCAATAAGCATCACACTGTCGCAAACAGACATTTTGGTGAGCCCCCTCTGTGACTGAGCCTAAGCTACCACCAAGTCGCCAAGCGTAAAACCCTGTGGAGGCAGAGAATCACTGCTAGGGGTCAAAGCCACAATCCTAATTTCATTGTGGGTGATGCCTCCTTAGTGAAACTTGGCAAATAAATCTTCAGACTCCAAGCAAATTTCCCTGCTGCAAAATGAAATACTAGCCCAGCCTTTCAAAAAGCAGATCAAGAAACCACAGATTCCTGCAGTAATACCATTTCTATCAACTGAATCCTGATTTACTAGTTTGCAATTTGGAGACGGAGGAGACAATTCAGTTTTAAATAGTCTTTCTTTAAAACCAGCTGTGGGCTGCTTCTCTACAGTACGTGTAGCATTTTGGGCCAGGGAACCTGCTGCACTCACCCCACTGGACTGTGCCTTAAAGGCCTGAAAAGCAGCACTTAAGTGAAAGCTGGGCAGGAGATTTCTCATTTGCTGGGAAGTATGCAGTCAATGCTCCAGTTAAGTACTATTCTAATAGAATCTGCATTGCTCATTGCTGTAAGCAGCACTGGGGAACATACCTAGTGAACTCCACAGTGTATTAATAAGGATACTCTATTTATACAGTCTTCCTTGCTCATCTGCTTCACTGACGCAGGAAAAAAAATAATGCCATGTGTAAAGAGAAGGGCAGAAAAAACCTTTCATACAGGGGAAAGTGCTAAATAACAGTGTGTCCATTGAGGGGAGCACCACACAGGCCACTGCCTTCACAGGCATTTCACAGGACAAGACTTCTGGCTGAAAATGCTCCTCTTCGTGCAGATATGTCTAAAAGCTGTAGGCAAATGAAGAGTGAAATGTGTTCATAAAAACCCAATACCGCAGGTGAATCAGTGCAATTATACTATACTCCCAGTGAGCATGATGAAATGACACCACCTTTTTTTCCCCACCCTAGGTCATATCTGCCTTCTCCTCTTAAATCAATTTCTCATATGCCTTGAATCAACATCTTGGATTTTTGCTGCTAAATTAGACAGTAAGCTCTCTGGATTAGAGGAGTCGCATCTTCCACATGTTTCTATTCCCTTCCCTTCTCCCTGCAGCACCATCAAGTCCCAAATCTAATCACTGTTACGATGCACTGTGGCACATGTAACCATGGACCACAAATAGATGAGCGTTCCTTCATGGTGGTAACGATAAACATCCAGGCCAGCATGGCAAGCATGCTTGTGCTGAAAGTGCAGGACAGGAATATGCCACTGTGCCCCCTTCCAAGTCCTTGCTATGCCCCAGCCAGCCACCTTGCTCAGGCATGCTCCCTGCTCTTGCTTTCCCTCTGCTCTTGCTCCTCTGATGGTCTGGGATGTTTTCTGCAACGCTACATACATGGAGGGCTGAAGAGCAGCAGCAGGAGGCAGTCAGCTCCCAGCACTGGTCCCCAGCCCCATCCTGGCTCTGCAGCAGCGGACAGATAGACCTGTCAGTCTAGAAGCAGAAGGCTTATGAAGGTTGCTTTCCAGCACGCTTAGTAAGATGAAAATAATAGCTTCAAGGAAAATGCATCCATTTTCCTTTACAAATCCCTGGTGTGGAAATGTTTTAACTTTTAATGAAGTCCATCTGTGCAGAAGTGCTGGCTCTAAAGAATTCACAGAGACAAGACACTGGTGTAGCCTGCTCTTTCCTCCTCCTGTTCTTTCATTGATATAGGAAGCCCTGAGCAGCGCCTGGATACTTCTTCTCAGCACCCAGTATCTTCCTTTGTTAGCATGAAAAGTATGATAAAGATGCTAATGAGCCTGTGCTTTCTAACACAGCACACTCATAAAGGATTACCTGGGAGGCTAGAAAAGGGGAGGACATGATCAAAACCATAAATCCCAAGAGTCAAGAGACAAACAAACATTTGAACTATTAAAAAAACCCAGTAGGCTGTAAATAAGAGCAGGCACAAGCAGTACTGAGAAGTACACAGGGTGGAAATCAGCAGTGCTGCTCAGCTGTGCTTTCCGAGAAAATGGTCAACTTCTTGGGTATTCAATACAATGATGGCAATCATTATGAAACCACCATGCAGTGGCAGTGCAGCCGACACAATCTCCAGCATTAATTAATGTCTTCTCTAGTAAAAGATGCAGGTACTTTCTGAGGACCCTACTGGAAGTCACTGATCCATCTAATGACAACCCTGTAGGATTATCACAAGAATAAAAAAAGGGATTCTTTTATTCTGCACCCTAGACCTCAGAAAGACACTTTCATTTTTTTTCCTTCCTTGTTGAAGAATAACAACATTATAATTTTTTTGTAGAACATTTGCTATCAGAAAATGTAAGCCCAAATACCATCTAGGACCTAGTATGCACAGTGAATTTTATCTGAAAATAATTTATGGGGTATCCTGTCTTAAATATACAGCAGAGCTTTATCAGGATCACACAGGCTAGAGACTGACATTGTAAAGATTATGTGCAATAAAAAGGCTTGTTCCAAAAATTTATGTGTAAGAAAATGATAGTTAACAGTAAAGCATATGTCTAAGAACATGCTTTCTTCGGTGAACGTCAGGATCATCTCACATGTGTAGACTATCCATGGCCCATGCCTAGCCCAAACAGGATGGACAAACCTTGCTGAGCCGCAAGCCAAATGCAAAATTCAGTACATTCCTCAGTCCTACAGGATTCACTTGCTAAATAAAGAATGTTCATTAGTAAGAAATCAGAAAGTTGTTAAGAGAAGGTTTTTCTACCTCTTGAAGCTCCTGTGCCTTTTTTCAGCTACAGCTCTATTGGAAACAGAACATTGAGAGTCTGAGCATGCCACAGGAAGCAAAAGCATCCCAAATACTGCAGCAAAACGGCTGGGTAACAACACAAACCTATGCAACAACAGCCAACCTGGTAACTAGGATCCCTTCCCTCAAAGTGCAAAGTGACAATCTGGGATGTGTTTTAGTACAGCTTGCCTGAAAAATGAACTTGCAAGAATACAGGGAGTTTAAAATCATCCATATGTACACCGTGAGAGTGAAATGAGTGATTCCACTGCATAGATATAGCTTCATCTTCTGAATATGCTTAATTGGATACTTCAGTCTTCCAAAGACTCTTATAATCCAAATTATGCTGCAAAATAAAAAACCAGTCCCCCAGAATAAGCAAAGAAAACAATGCCAGAAGCCACCCCTAGCAACAAACACACAGTGTGTGAAGACTCAAAATTCTCATGTCCTCTTTCCATATTAACCAATGCATATACAGCTTTAAGATTGTATTTTCTTTCTTCAAAACAGAGGAAGGAAGAAATGAAGATGAGATTTAATTATTACACACCAGATTTACTATGTGGAAATAAAATCTGGTTCTAACTTCCTCACAAACAATGGGTTGTACCAGCACATGAACCTTCTTTCTTTTGTTGGGAAAACCTGTAACTAAGTTTCCCAGGGGCTCCTGACCAGTGGCTCTGGTTATACAGAGTTTCATATGAAGGAGCACATTTTTTTGCCTTGTCAAAATTAACAGAAAGTGTACAGGGAATTTAGCGCTTGCTTCTTTCCAAGCTAAGTCAAACACCTTTAATGTAGAGAAATGTAGGCAGGATACCGTCCTAATGTAAAACCTAGTTAATTCTGGTATGTTGAAAACAGTTTTAAATTGGCAACATAGCATAACCATTAGAAAAATCACTTTACATGAATTGCAGCTAATTTCCAGCAGGTTCCCAGTATGAGCCATTAATACTCAGAGGCTCAATCATTGATGCACATAAGAGAGATCAGGACAACTCCAAAAACCTGTTTGGTTTTTAAACATACACATTCCAAAGTAGAGGCCTAAGTATCAGCTCACCTATAGCTGAGCACCTCTGGCTCATCAGCACATGACCAGTTTTACACTCCTCCAGCCAAAGGTTAGTTTATACTAAAAGGATTAAGCACCCCTCGATCCCAGTTCAAATAGCTATGACACAAAGTTAAGGAGTTCAAGGACGAAAGGAATTCCAATTCTGCCCATATTTCAGCACTTTATGTAACACCATATAAACAGTAAAAACAGATTTCCAGAAACGTGAGTCAAACCCGATGTGGATCAAAGACATATTGAACTCAACTCGCTGTTTTTTGAGCAAAGGCCACATCACACAATCCACAAAGTGTGATCAAGGCACTAAGACAGGTAACATACCCCGTCACTGAAAGCCATGGAGCCTTTTGGGCAGGAGGAGAGTGACCTACTTGGGTGGAAGCTGCTCTTACCTCGAACGTAAAGGTTAGCTGGGGCAGAGTAGCGGGTTCCTGCGCTGTTGGTTGCAACACATTCGTATTTGCCTTGGTCTGACTCCTCACTGTTCTCTATTTGTAGAGCTCCTGTATACAAACAAGAGGACAGAGACAATTCAGGTTACGGCAAATCTGGTAACTGAACAGCCAGCCTCAGAAAAGGAAGGCCATGTCCCATGCTTTTATATCTTCCTGGATAAGTATATTGTGATGTTCCCTGGACCCACAGGGTACCAGCATGCAGCCAAAAGGTACCCAGTCTGCTGTTAGAAGCTTGTGAAATAGATTATTGTTATTTTTTTAATGTACAGGGAACCATTTATGAACCACCCCAACCACTTATACTCATTGCTTCAATAACGGAAAAAAACATACACATACACACATATTAATTACAGCTTTGTATGGAACTCCTGTTGAATAAAAGGACATTTAATAAGCTTTTAATCAAAACAGCCAAGCACAAAGCACACTAACTGTAGCTGTTTGTTTCTTATCTGATGCATACAAAGCCTAGCAAATGCTCAACAAATTGCGACCTTCCTGCAGAAACTGGCAGAGTCCCACGTCTCCCACCTCACCACCCCTCCTTCCAATAGACAACCCCTTCTGAGAAAACACTTCGCTTTTCGTCAGCTTCCTCCATGTCAGTGATCTCCTTGTTCTTTCAGATTTCATGATATGTGACAAAAAAAGATTAGAAACTCAGTCTGACACATCAAAGATATACATCAATGCAATACAGGCATTTTGCCACACCGCGCGCATGTGAAAGGCACCCTCGCTTTGTTCCAGCAGTGCCTGCTCCTCCAGCTTTGGGTCAGGAATAGTTGCTTAGCCCAGACTGCAGGTTCCTTGGGACATGATCTGATCCCACCCCCAAAGTGTCAGATGCGTGAGGGGTGCATGTAAATAACCGCAGTAATTGTCTGAGCACACAGAGTAGCAATTTACACAGGGTACTCATGATGTGGAAGTGAGTGCTGGCCTAATGTGGTTTTTTCTCATCTGCTCAGATTATTCCACCAGTGCCCAGCGCCACTTGGCCTGGGAGGCTGGTCTTTTCTACAGCTTCTTGCCTAGCACAGATGACTGCAAAATTGGTCACACCTAAACTGCTCTAACCAGGCCCCATATGCAGACTAACAGACGGAGATGCAAAGAAAGAAAGATGCGGGATGTGTATGACAGCAAGCTGGCACTGCAGGAGCAAATGGCCATTGCCCAGACACTGAAGCGGCTGGTGCCCAAGCAACGTGGGAATAATTCTTAAAGTTCCTCCAAGTGCTCAGATTCTGCTGGTTAGGATTGCGTGTAAGGGAACTCTGCTCACAAACCATATACTGAACTAAAAGAAAACATTAACCCCTTTGCTTTTAAGGATTTGAACTCATTTCTGCCTGCCACGGTTCAAAACGACCACTGAGAGAGGCACTGAGAATAGCTGGTGAAATTGCCTTCTCCCCTCTTGCTGGTTCAAGCTGCAGAGGTCAAACTCAGTTTTTCGTATCATCAGAACAGAAGAAAAACTAATGTGAATCAACCGCTGCCACCTACATTATTTAGAAGGATAAATTGAGACTGTAGCATAAGTCTATATGTCATGGGGAAAAATGAACTTCCCCAGGTTCTGCCATATAATAAAAATGATGTACAGAGCCCTCCCTATTGTTGCATTAGTGCTGGAAATGAGGCTTCAGCTAGACAGAGAAAGCTTGTTCGCAAAAGTCTTTCCACCTAGTAACAAAAGGACCTGCCAGCTTTCCCTAGCCATGGCACTTTCTGGACACCCACGGGCCAAAGCCTATAGACCACTGCTGCTTAATTCAGGGAGAATGCTGAATTTCTACATGCTGTCTGGGAAAACATCTTCAAGCAGACAGCAGCATGACAGGCAGTGGAGCAGGACGAAGCTTCCCAGCATTGACAAGACACAAAGCATCAGAGAATCTAGAAATGGAAAAGACCTATTAGGTTATCTTGTGCATCCCTGGGGGCTAGGGCAGGAATGCTCCCTGTTGTAAATGTACTTGTGTTCTGTCCAATCCCATTTGACATGGCCAAGTGATAGGTCTTTCACCCACTTCCTCAAGGAACTGATGCCACAGCCTGGTTATGCTCTCTGTCAGGATGATTTTCCTGGAACTCACCGTTTATTTTTAGCTTCTTAATTTCTGCTCATTACTCTGTGGGCATGCATGTGCTGCAGAGTTCATTCTTAGTGCTTGCATCAAGTTTGGCTGGGAAAAGCTCTTTGCTGCAAAACATACTCAAACTTAAAAAAAACAAACACAAAAGAGTGGATGTCATCACCCTAAGGAAGACCCTACCTCTGATCTAGCCTGTAGCCCTCATCAGCCGGCTGGGCTGAAAGCTGAGCCAGCTTCAGGTGACAGGCAGTGACGTCTGCCTAGAAAAAAGTAAAATCCTTAAGACAGTTCTGCCATGAACACATACATTCTTATATGCCCCTTTTAGCCACTGAATATATATCACTGGTACTTATACCCTTTATACTTGTGATCACCACACCTCTTAAACGTCAGTTAGTCAAACTATTTTTTACGTCTAGGGATCTCAACATCAGCGCTGGAGAGAGAAGAGGAAAACATAACAGGATGAAGAGAATTAAGGCGGAGGGGAGTTTCAGATTACATGCTGTTATTGCCTGTCAGTTCTGCAGCCAACACAGACCAATTTCGAGAATCATACTATAAACATGTAACGTTTCAGCAACTGCCTGCAAGCTGCTCATGGACATTGGGCAAGGAATCCTCTTTTTTTTCTGGGTTGGCACAGCTATTCAAACTATGGTGCGTCAGAAGCAAGAGAGAAACCAGAAAGCAGAAGGGAGTTAATGTAAACCTCTCAACTGAACCAGAAAGAAAACAGTTACTGCAATAAATCATCATTAGACAAACATATAGATCCCACATTACAGTTGACAGCCAGCGGAAAGTGGAAGGATCATAGTAAACTGACGGCAGTCAGTGGTACTACAGGGGTTTTCTTGAAGAATAACCTACAACTAAGTGATGGTTACAGAAAAGTGTCGGATATCTCAGGGTACAGAAATTCATGAATAAAGATAAGCTCAGATGTTGCTGGGATCAGAAACCTGCAGACACAAATGCATCTGAGCCTTGGGAAAAACTAATGATGCATAAAATTGCTCCAGGCCCTATTGTAGTCATTCCAGAGAAAGACAACAGCTTCATCTCTTGGAGGGTTCAAGTCTAGGCTGGACAGGACATAAGGAGCTACAGGAAAGAAAGGCCTGAGTTCTGAGTAGCTCTGCTCCCTGATGTTCACTGAAGCTGCATCCAGATCCTCAAAAGTGCAGTGAATTCTTTGCCTTGAGAAGTGAAAAGGACCCGATTTCTATTCCTAGCCCTGTCAACATCTCATCTTACAATCTTCTGCACCTCTGCAAACCAGGGCTAGGAAGGCCGATTCAGTATTTAATTTGGGATTTATGTTGCACAAGTTGCCAAGGGCTTGTTCACATGGGATGTTACTGCAGACTTCTCATATGGACTCCTGTGGTGCTCTAGTGCCTTGTTCTCGTTTGCATGGCTGAGTCCTGATGTGGAATCAGACAGCGTGGTTTCACTGGACACATGAGGACCATCTACCATCAGGACATGCCTATGGGTATGGAGAGGAGCAGCAAACAGCTTGTTTGGGAGCTTGTGGGGCTCTGCAGTAGTACACGTGCATCAGAGCAAAACTTTTCCCCGCTGAGCACCACTCGACCTCCACTGCCTCCTAGGCACCCTGAACCACAGCAGGGCTCCAGCAAAAGAGGGGCAGCCACTCCTCACCATGCTGTGATGTCCTGTCAATCTTGCTTGCAGCTCAGATCTGTTCTCGATAACACATCTCAGCTTACCAGGGAGCTGACAGTTCCTGAGAAAAACCCCTGGCTGCTCTCCAGCACAGAATGGTGACAAGGCAGAGCTTTCTGGAGTTGAGGGCAGGAGCTGGCCCTGCTGACTGACAAGCATCCCTTACAGCTTCTTTACTTTGTGATGATCTCTCCTTGTCAGTCCCTTCCCTCCTCTCCTAGCTTTTTCTTTTGCTCTTTAAACTCAGGCACAGATAGCAGCCCTGTTAGCAGCTCTCCAAGATACTTATCTATTCAAATATATTTGTGCTCAGGCAGAATCATTAGTTGCAGTGACAGTGGTTAAAAGAAGCATTTATAAAGCGTACTGCACAGAGAGAGCATGGGGAAGGTAGATCCTGATAAGGGCTGCTTCTTGGCAGTGCTGGGTACTGCTATGCCACGGAGGGCTTGTCACTCTCTTCTCTAGGTGACAAGCCAAATGTAAAAAGCTCCAAGCTGCCATACAAACTGATCTCTCTGAAATCCTGCTCCGTAGCCCATCGAGTGCTTGTGCTCTTTTTTCCCAGAGAGCACCGCACTGAGCTAAACACAGCAGCTCTTTGGGTGACACTCCTCTTTATCTGTTTGGGTCAAAGCTCCATCCCCAGCAGTGGGAGCAGCTCCATTTCTCTAGCAGGGTATTCACAACATCAGTCCCTCTGGTTCAGAGCAGGAGGACTGACCTTTTGCCCTGGTTATAAAATTAGACATGGAATGAAATGCTCCCGTAAGTACCCAAAAGTCAGAGGAACCAGTCTGCAGTCACAGCACTCATTTAAGGAAACGATGTGCAATGCAGATATAAATGAACCTGACCAGGGCCATTCCTCCCAGGGAAGAAGGAAATTTTGCCCATCCTGCACACTACAGTACCTGGCTACCTCAAGCCCCTCCTTTCCACCAGCTTCCTCCACAGAAACACCACCTGACTTTTCCTGAAGCAGTATTCTTGGCCACCCTTTCAGCCAGTGCTCAGGTGTGGGTCCCAATCCCCCTTCTGCTAAAAAATTCCCTCACAGAGAAAGTGAATTTTCCTAATAAAATCCAGGGAGCAGGGCCAGAGGCAAGCCCAGACCCAACACGGACCCGTAAATATGAATATGGTGGAGAAAGAGACATGGTGAAGCCCTGACAATGACCGAGTTGGACTCTGACACCCTGGCTGCTGCCTGAGATAACCAACACTTGCTGTGGGAGCTGTGAAAAACTGAAAGACACCAAAATCATGCAAGAGTCCCTAATAATGAAAATAAGCATTTCTCATCTTCACTATTTTTTGTAATTTATAACAGCAGCATCTCCCAGCTGCTACAGAGGATTGCACCTAGCCTCCACCAGCCATCATCACTGCCAATTATGCAAAACAAGATAACTACAGATATATTTTCATTGTTAGTGTTCATTACGGTTATGATGCCTGAGAGGCTGGTGACGGGCATGCAAGGGGCGTGTTCTGGATGGCAGTGCTGCGGAGGAATCACTCTCCTGTGCACCAGAGGCAGCTCCTGATAGCTCCCAACTGCTGCCACCGAGTCAGACTCAGTCAGAGAGGGAGTAGAGGAGACCCGACGTGCTCGGCAGCACAAGATCTCCTCTTAGCGGAGTTTCAGGATGCTCTGATCTTTCACCAGCAGGTACAGAAAATCTCGGGGGACTCTGCATCAGAAGCAAAACTACAGCACTGTCAAATACGCAGTAACGCCTGTGTGCTTCTAAAGGGACATGAGTCAATCTGAATCCCGACAGTAAGAAACATGGCATTACAAACATTTCCAGGCACTACCCCACCCAACCTCCCCCCGACACTGTCTGCTCCTGCAAGCGTTATCTTCTCATTTTTAAATTGTTTTCCTTTTGCTTTTTTTTTTCTGACTGGAAAAGCTCAAGAAACATGAAAAAAATCCTATCATATACAAAGTGCAATCAAATGTACAAACACGTGCTCAAAAAGAGACAGCAAAATTCTTTGAGCTTTCTCTAATCTCTTTGGATAGCTTTATGCTCCAGCTCGCAGAACAGCATCGAAATACTGGAGCTATATTTAAACCAGCTTGCTTGGGACTGGAAAAGGTTTAGCTGCAGCTATACAGAAGTTGGTGCGGGTGTTTACCTGGCTTCCCAGACAGCTTCTGACACCCAAGTGAGCTGATCTAAAGTTAATTCAGACAGACCTCTGCTATGCTGACGTCTGCAGGGAAGCAATACTCTTATGTTTAGGAACCTCAGATATTTCCTGTGGTGACAGAAAAGTAACAAATAAATCTGACTGGAGAGGGATAATGCCTGAGATGATGGTATTTCTTTACCTCCTCATGTGTATCCAATCTAATGCCTGTTCAGTCCAGCACCCACCAGAAACAACTGTGCCCTGCTTTCTTTTACAGTCCAGGGCAGGAAAATGCAGCTAGGTTTCAAAAAGTTTGAGTGAGTTCAACTCCAGAGAAATGCTGGAAATGAACATCTTATATTCTACTTTGAAAACAAAAATGGGGCAGAACTTGCTCAAACATGGATTCGCTGATACTATCTGTGGGTCACCTTAAGAAACTAGCTATTGCCTAACCTGGTGGGCATCTGCCAGCTCCATGTCTTCCTGATGAACAAATAGGGATTTCAAGATTAAATTACTACCTGGGGCAGTCCCAGAGCGGTAAAGAGTGAAGCTGCAAATGGAGATCCTGAATTATATATGGGAGCTCCTCCCATTTCAGGGAAGCCAGAGATGTCTTGGACAGAAAGGACCAAGTGTATGAGGGTAAGGTCAAATGAGGCATTTAGAGAGAAAAATCTCATCCTCTCCGGAGGGGTGCATGGTAGAATTTCTCAGCCTATCCTCTCACTAACCACACACTGCTCCCTGTGAGTGGGTTCTCTGCTGCTCTGGGTAATGCTCGAACCTCTCAAGTACTCCAGACACACAACTCCTAGCAACACAGTCACAGCAACAATTAAATCAAACCAAAGCCACCCCTTCCCCCCACAACTTTATTACCAAAAGTGTTTGTTAAGGGTCATTAGTTCACCCTTCCTTTCAGACCGAATTAATGGATTCCAAAGCATCAAACTTACCTTAATGAGGAACAAGAGTGCAGCTGGGTATAGAACATGGCAGAACAGTCACTTCTACATGGACACAACCTCACCATCATAAAAGCACTTTCATCTAATCTGTCGTTATCTTTAGAAATTCAATGACCTCCATTTTAAATAAAAGGCATTAGAGGCTGACAGAAATCCTCTGGGAGAAGCCAGAGAGCAGCACGTGGCTTCAGTTTGCTCTCACAGAAATGTCATCTTTGACATTCAAACAGGACACATATTTTAAATAATGTCAAGAACATTCTTAAAATACCTCATCAGGACTCAAACAGGGGTGGGAAGGAGGGGTGGGGGTGCGGGGAACTTATGTTTTATGAGATGGATGGTTGTTTTCACAGAGATGCGTTCAGTTCCCAAGCAGGACGTATGGAGCATCCACGTGGTTCTGGTGCTGAGTCACTAATGTCATCAGCTAGGGTGGGCGCGCAGGGAGGTCCTGGGATGGCTGCGCACTCAGCGTGCATGGCTGGGAGCTCAGAGCACTCGGCTAGTTAGCATTCAATCTGTCATTTCATTTTAGGATTTGCAGTAGAAATAGGAGATGAAGAAATAGTTTAAGGAGCTTGTAACATCACAGCTGTCAATCTCCAGTGTTCCAAAGGGAGGAATGACAGATATCTAAGCCCATTCATATCGAAATAAAGTTTGCAGTCTTTTTCCCTGACCCAGATTTGCTACAGAGGCAACTTAATGAAAATACGCGTCAAACGGCAATTCACATTTACTCTAAAATCACTTAACAGGAGCTGAAAACATTAACCCCCAGCAACAGAACCAGTTCCAAAGAGTCAGATTATTAACTTCCAGCAGTGATTCAGGGAAAAGGGGGAGGAAAGGAGAGAAGGGGGAAAACTGCACGAACAAGGTCGTGTTGATTTGTAGGTGGTAGTCATTCCGTCGAGAAATCCAGGGGTCAGTCAACAGGGGTAATCAAAATCACAAGAGAATTCAGAATGGCCTTAGCATGTAACACTGAATAACATGCTAAAGTTAATCTAAAGAGACAGCTTTGAGTGTTTAGGCTAGAAAAGACAACACTCCAATTGGAAAGTCATTACTAGTGCATACAGGCTGTGAAAAGTAGCCCGGGACTGTGCACACTGGGCTGTCAAACCAAGGGTGGGTTTAATTAATGAAGGCTTAAAGTAGCCAGATGTACTTCTTATTCATCTATTTAAAACAAATCTTTGCACTGCAAAGCAACATCAGCATGACTGGCTCAGGAAGGGGAGTCTGGGGCAGTGGTTTACCACTCTGTTGCCACGTTAGAGGGTCAGCACACTTGAAAGGCAAACATGAAGAATGCAAACAAATGTGCTCCTTATTCCAGAGCCAGATTTGCTCAAACTTTCAAGAATTTATCTCCCTCTGATTGGGGTTTCATGACCAGCAGCAGCAGCAGTGAAGAACGTGACTGTTCTCTTGTGAAAATGTTACCTCCTTACACTTACACCAAAGCAATCCATCTAAAACCACCTAGACACAAAACCTTAGAGGCCACAACTCTGTGGGAAGTTCAGAGACTTGCAGGAGCTGCAGGAGATGTCAACCCTCCTGTGGCGGAAAGGCCAGGGCCCATTTTCCAGTTTGCAAACTTTCCGTTGAATAACCCCCTTTCAACAGTGCAAAATCGCAATGGATGAGTCTACAAGAAATCACGCTAGAAACCAACCAAAAAAAACACACTAGTGGGAGAGTGCAAATGAGCGAGAGCGCTGGCAGAGTTAGGGCTGAGAGTAAAAGCTGGAGATGAGAAACACCAGAGGAGAAGGGACAAGGCAGACAGGAGATGGAGTGACGTGACAACTGGAGGCACATTTCAGCATTCTTACCTCTGATCGGTGTACCACCTGGTGAGGTAATTTGAATGCAAATAAGATTAGAGAGAAGCATTAGTACAAAGAGGAAAGGAAATTATAACTAAAAAGCAGAAAGTTTTTTTTAAAGCTAGAATTTGTATTAGCGCGACAGGAATAAACAAAAAGAAACTGATGTGCAATAAAAGTCAGAGTGACACTCTCAGGAGGTTAGTAAAGCTCACTGCTTCCAGGACTGCAGCATCCAACCCTGCATCTTGCCATTAAAGCCACCACCCTTATGAACTGGGGCCAAACTAAGCTGCTGAGGTGGCATTGCTGGCTGGCCTCACCACTTGCATTCATCCACACCACTGTTCAAGCAGTTGAGATGGAGGGAGCGTTGGGAAGATGATGCAGTGCCCCTTCATTCCTCATACAGAACAAGGAGGGGGTGTCCTGGGGGCTGTGTGACCGTGAGTGTGCTGGGCAGGAGGGGTGGAAAGCACATGGTTGCGGGCACTAGGTGCAGTTTTGCTTTGAGGTTAGAATGACCAGTGGGACAAAATCTGCTCACTTAAAGAAATTAAACTAAGGGGAGAGTGTAACAAATCAGTTTTGAGCCATTCTCTGCATTCACATAACCCTTGCATCAGGTTCCCTCTGGCAAAAAAAACACGGTGTCATGCAGAATTAGCTTTCCATACAGAAATACTTTGAAATGAGGTAGTTTCTGGTAATGTAACAATGGCATGCTGGCCAGACCTCTGCTGTTCCTGCCTGATTTGGATGTTAGCTGGAGAAAGGAATCCCTACCCTCTTTATAAGGCACTGGAGATAATTTTACATGCTACAATGAAGAGTATCTTATAAGGAGGGCTTCTTTGGGAGTGAGGTTAAGTTATCCTGTTGCAGTGATCTGTCAGGGTTTGTTTTATGAGGTCAGTGTGTTTAGCAAGTGGAGGATCCACTGGTCAGTGTCTTGAGTTCAGTGTACAATCAATAATGAAGCATGATTAAAGGGCAGATACTCCAGCTTGGCAAATTGGCAGGGAACCCTTTTAATTCCCACTTTTGTCCCCTTGGTCTTATTTTGCACACATGAAGGCTGTTAGTATAAGGGAGAGATTCATGCAGATCAAATCTGTAGGCAGTCCATGGTATGTGTTGGTTTTATGCAGATTTGTAGGATCTGAATACCAAGCACTTACCAAAGAAAACTGAGGAGTTTAAACAGACAGAAAAACAGGGTTAAACAGGACACAGTGTGCCAAATCATGTTCAGTGTATTGATTAATAAATACCAGTATGCATACAAGAGTGTCGTGTATCTCAGATTTACAGCTCATTCCATTATCCACAACAATGATCACCCAATGGGAAAGAAAGACAGAAAAGAATTTCTGTAAATACAAAGAAGGCATATTTTAAGCATGTTTAACTTGCCTCTTAAAAAGTAATTACAATATTTATACCTTTTTTTCCCCACTAACTACCCTTCCTTTAGGCAGAGTCCTTTCTCTAAGCAAAAGCAGCAATTCAAACTACTCATTTTAGCATTTTCCTCTGCCAAGATGACATTAACCCATTTTAACTTTATGTCTGGTTACATTTTCTGACACTTTATATCCACAGATGACGGAAGCATCAGGAAAGATCTTGCAGTGACTGAAGTTGTGGGTAATCTCTCTCTTGCAATAATAAATCTGCTGCTTATTTATCTATGTTAGTAACTACCGCTACCCTAGACAGAACAGTTACACCCAGAGATACTCGCATGGAATAGCACAGCCATGGAAGACAGGGTTATTTCTTTTAGCCTGTTTGGAAAGTTTGCCAAGTGGTATTTTTGTTCTGTTTGGTCTAGGGCCTCCCTCCTCCCATCCCCCCTCTTCCCCTGTCCCCTTCCACAATTCTCAGAGTTAAGAAAAGCATCACCACAGTGTGTCACTTCCCATGGGAATGGTGCAATGACTCTGAGCACAAGCCTACGGGGCAGGAGACAGGACTTCCTTCTCTCTCATCTGGCTGAAATAGGGTTTGTTGTTCTGCCCTAGAACTGAAAAGATTTGCAGCAAATCTTTAAATCTACTCCCTGTAGAGGTTAAACCCTTTCTCTAATACACAATTGTCTACACAGAGCTCTAGGAGTGACTGCATACTTGAAGCAGATTCCCTAAAACGTAAGTGTGACCAGCTCATTTTTTCCTGCATTAAATCCCAAACCTCCTGGCCTCTAAATGTAAGCCAACCCTTGTGGGAGCAGCACAGGCTTGCTGTATTTAGCACGGTGTTTGTTCTGGGTCTCTCTCACCTTTGCAAAGTTAAGACATTCACTCTTCACTCAGAGGACACTACTACGGCGAGTGCACAAGGCTTTTCTGTTGGACCCCAAATTTCCTCATCCAGAAGGAATAAAAGTTTCCATTTGCCCTTCACATCATATGACAATGCGTCTCTGGCTGTTGTCCTTTTAGGGTGTCTCTCAAAGGGACCAAATCAAAGCACAAAGACCACAACGTGCCAACATGAAAGAGCCCATCAAGTGATGGAGGTGCCATCACTTGAATGGTTATTAAGCCAAGCTGTGCCCTGTGATTACCAGGCCGCTTTATTAAAGGGCACCTCAAGATCAAACTTCAAACCCAATTCCTTGTGTTTGAAAGGTTTGAAACACTTACAAGGAAGGAGAGTTTATTTCCCCTTCATGATAATAGTCACTGAATAACATCCCCTACATTCACTTCAGTCAGGAATGAACGCCAACCCTGACATCCTCTGTGTACCGAAAGCACACAGCCAGTCACCCAAAGCAAGGCAAAACATAGGATAATACACTGGAAAACCCCATGGGATTATGTGCCTCAGTATTTCCCAGCGTGGAGGAGAGGGTCTGTTGGAGAAGGGACTTTCACTCTCTTGACACAAACTCACCCCAAACTTATCAACACACCATTTTCTTGTAGGAACCTAAACCACCAAAAAAATCACTCCAAAGCAACATCAAACAGAGAAGCCAAGGCTCTTGCTGGCTGCAACTGGGCACTAGGGCAGTGCAACACTGAGTTGGCTACTTCCTAACACAGTTTTCGGGGAAACTATCTTCAGAAATCAAAGTACTACAGAAAAGATTGCAGTAGGCAGTCTGCGTGGACCATCACTGCTGCGTGTGCCTCACACAGCAAGACCCAGATGTGCAGTACAGGTTCTTCCAGGGCACAAAATTTCGATCCTTGCCCAGTCAGTCCTTTCTGAGACAGGACCTATCCTCATGTGGGTTTTCTCACCCTTCTGGGTAATAGTCCCTAATCCTCATTCTTTTGGGCTATCCTTAAACATCTTGTCCCAAGTTGATACCCATCTGATGCCTGCACTCAGAGGTGTTTCTTCCAAGGACCTGAATGTCTTCCACCGAGTACTGACTGCTGGTTATTATCAGTGAAGCAGGATATAGCCAGCACTGCCATTTCACTAGGACAGGCACCACTTCTTTTTGCAAATTTGTTCTGTGTATGTTGGGTATTCCTTTTGTTTCCAAATAAGCAGTGCTTCTACCTATAGGATCAAGACTAAAATGAAAATGCTTGCTGGTAACTCTGAGAAGCATAAATGCAGCAAGATGATGTGGTGAGCTGGCTCCTATTGCTTCTTTGTTAGAGGCACCTACACTTTTCCACAGAGTGACTGAAATCAGCTGCAGAGCCCTCTCCAATACTTCACTTGCAGTTAGTTGCCTGAAAGCCACACTAGGGTGTAGGGCATGGTTCTGTAACTCAGTTAATTGATGGTGATTAGAAAAGAACGATCCTTGTTTTAAGACCAAGTTCTTTATTAGATGAAAGATGACAATACTCCCTGAATTTCTGAAGTTTCCTTACATGGCAAAGATAACTGTATGTTAACATTCAGAACAGTTATTTATTCCAATTTGACATTTTGTTCCTGAGTTTTCTGAAGAGTAAAGTGAAAGAGAATTCTTTAACTATGAAACTCACTGGAAGAATTCAAGAGCTTTGAGAGTATGAATACAATCGGAGTTGCTCTGAAGTCTTCAGGAGCTTGAAGATCCAAGAATCTTTACAAAAGAACTGTGAAGCACCAGCACAATCTGATCTGTATTGAGAGTTTCTGCCACATGATCAACTGATTTTAACACCTGGTTAGAGGTGTAGCACTGACCCTTGCTGCTAGAACTCATATGCACATCACCTGTAATACTACAATGTCTGGACAGTTTTAAATCAGTTCAGCGGAACAGGTTTTAAACAAGTTATCATGCTGGGGAAGCTTCCCAGCCCAAAGCTGGCCTTAGATCTGGTGTCAGCTGTGAGGCAATGACTTGCACCCTGGGGGAGAACAAGAAGTTGTCCTGAGTCACTGCATTTGCAGAAAAGCAGCCTCTCCACAAGAGATGGGAAGTACTAGCAAGATGAACAAGGGCTACAACAAGCATGAGTCAGAGACCTTGCTTTTGCCTTGATCTGTGATAATGGAGATGAAAACTTGTATTTATTTGTGTTCTCAACTCTACAGCAATTAGCCCAACACCTACTAACAAAACTACCCAAGAGCTGGACCTAAAAAAGAATTAAGCATTACTTGGGAGGAAAGATCTATGTATTCAGGAGAAAAGGGGGAAAAGCCCTCTAAATGTATTAACTCATGCTAATTGTCAGAAGGTTTAATGAGAAAAATGCATGTACACACATATAGATGTAATTAGTAAATGAGGGACAGTAGGATACACGGCACCTTTATAAATTGTGTATTTGCTCCTGACAAAGACACCAGTCCTCTGGGGTTAAAAGAGCCTAGGATGACAGCTTCGTTGTCTTTAAACCACAAACTCTTCAGTATCTTGACAGAAGATGAACAGACCTCTAGAAACTGATGTTCAGAGCCCCCCTGGGCACACGATCTGACTGCATGCAAGTTCAAACACCCACCTGAAGGCCCCAGAGCACCGCCAGCCCACATAACTGTGAGTGTCAGAAGAGAGCACCTTTCCCAAACATGCTGCTTCTTAACCTCTAACTATTTATTCCACACTAGGAGTCTGAAATCATCCCTCAACCCACTCCAAGTCAGACTCCGAAGCTGCTTTGACCCTTATGACCTATATTTAGTATATCTGAATAATAATATTATATGTACTCATTGAAGGTCGGACACTCTATATATGCAATATTGGGCTCACACCATGCTGTAGCTATTTTAACTATATTACATCTGTCTAGCTTTTATTGGGTTTTAATTAAGTGAAATTAAATGAGCATATATTTAGACTGAGATAGTATAAACTGACATTCATGCAGATATGCCAGGCTGGCTGTAAGATATGATCTTAATGGAGCAGAGACTTTGCAAACTATTAAACTCTCCCATATAATGAGGTATCTATTTAAATACTCTTTTCTTTGAAAAACAACTCTGCCCCACTATGGTGTACTGCTGGAGAGCTCAATTAGCACCTTGCAGAATGAATCAGACGCTGCCCAACCCATCACAGAGGGTGACTGCAGTCAGTAAGCAGGACTCAGACACTTCGAAGTACAGGCCCTACTTTACTTCAACTAGAAGTATAGGGAAAAGCCTCAAGTACAAGCAGGGGTTGGATCTCTGGCCCATGAGAAGTGGTAAACTTGCTCCCTGCTTATGCCAGGGTGGAGCAGAGCCTTGGTGAATCTTGGCATCATATCACCAGGTCCCTGAAGATAAAGCTTCACTCATATTTGGAAGTCTCTTGCATTGAACTGTGGAAACCTCCCTTACTACATTAGAGAGCTAATCAGTTTCTTTTGTGAGTCTGAGGAGGTGTGCACTGCTCATTGATTTCTAAAAGGTTCCCTTGACAGACACCTCCCTTGGTAATTACCATGTCTTCAGCAGGCAGCCAGCTCTGGAGTTTGAATCCCAGGTGAAATATTCAATTGAGATGTTGATCAAGAACAGCGAATACGAAGCAAAACTTGGACACAGTGACAGGGTTTACTATTTGTTTTTAAACTTTCTATCTCACTAAACTTGTGAAGCAGCTGGTAGAGAGGCAGCCAAGTGCCTGTGAGAAGGAAGCTGGAGAACATACAGCAAGTGCATCAGGAGCTGCCTTGCTGCTCATTTATGGCAATTTCTGAGGCTGATTCAGTCAGCTATGAAGTGAAACACATCCATGTGCACTTTCCTACTGCTGCTTCCTAAAGCTTCTCAGAATAATTAACAAGTGTGATATTTTCTTTCAGCACAAACAGATCAAGATTAAACCATGTTGTGGGGGAGATAAGCTAAAGGTCACTGGGAAATTTCATAAGCTATAAATGCATTAGTATAATTAGCGCTCAGTGCTACATCAAGGTGGGATCAGGAGTGTCAGGCTGGGTTCTATTTTTGATGAGAGTGATGTCTCATTACCCACTCCCCCAAGCAGAAGCCTACTTCTTATCACCCAAGCATCACCAGATTTATGCAGAGGGCTCCTACTATGGGGAAATGTGTCAAGATGTTCACCTTGCTAGGAGGAAGATGGTGTTGTCCTGGCAGCAGCACTCATAACAAATGGCTTTTGAGTGCCCAGAGATACACTGTGGCCAGGCAAGGCAGTCTGCCTCTTATTTAAGTGTAAGACCCTTCTAGAGCGAAGTTGTTCCAGATCTGTTCCCTTCTGTACTTCATGTAGGGTACTGTGGGCTTTTCCCCCCAGACTAAAGCTGCTGTGCATTGTTAAATAGCCACTCAATTCACGCTGGGGATCTGCACTTCATCAGTGAATAAAGCAACGTTTTATTTTCTTTAATTCTCTAATGGGCCTTACAGTCTCAGGAGACCGAACAGTGCAGCAGAAAAACAAGAGCTGCTTGCTAAAAGGAGTGCATTCTTAGCCACCCACAAGAACTAACCGCCTGTATTTCAAAAAGCTAGTATTTGGCTTATCAAACAAAAAAAATCAAAAAGAAATGGTATATTGCAAAACTGTGTCCACTTTCCTTTGAAATCCATAGAACTGGTGCTTCTTAGATTTTTCTTTATTCTTGTAGTGCCACACAGCAAGAGTGATAAAGATCTCAATAGAAAGCAGAGCACTGTCTTGCAGAGTCTATGTAAGGAGTGAAGTAGTACGTGACCACTTACTGTAATATCTCAACCAGTATCTCATTGTCCTGATTTGCACTGTGCTCCTATCAAAAACATCTGAGACCTGTTGAGTTGGTAGTGAAATGTCTGAGCCTACCAAGGATTGGGGGCTATGTCAAGATGTCTACCGAAGAAGGAATCCACGTGATGTTCCAAAAGGCATGTCCACTCTAATGTCTCGATATCCTGCCAGAGAGGATCAGCTCCAAAAACTGTTTTTATATTGTAAAAGAAACAAGCTCAAATCAAATTGACATTTGGGTTTAGAATTGCATTTCAGAATTTCAAGGGAAAAAACAATAGCAGCAATTAAAGAGAAATGGGAGGAAGAGTGAGGAGATAGGGAAGGCTTACTTGCTTTGCTACCTTACCCGAGCGGAGCTGCTTGATTCGCCCATTGCTAGTTGCAGTGTCGACAGGCAGGAAATCCTTGAACCAGGAGATTTCAGGATCAGGGTTACCGCTGGCAGCACAGAGCATTGTGGCTGTGCGGGCCTTTTCCACCACCTTCAGCTGCGGGCCCATGTCAATGGTCGGGAAGCCAGCTGGGAGGTGGTCTTCTGCAAGAGGAAAAAACACACAAGGTTAGAGAGAAATGTTCGGGTGTAGCAATGGGATATGGTTGTAGTGATAGCAGTGCCATGGTAGAGCATCTGTGCCTCTGTTGGAAAACAGCAGCCTGACTTCCCTACTGAGAAGCTTTTCAAGCCCTTAAAGCACATTAGGCTCTATAATGAGCATTCATTACACCAATAGAAGCTTCCACTAAATTTAACTCCATTTAAATCAATTGCCTTGGGAAACGTCCATAATTTTCATTGATACGTAAGCTCCATCTATTGTTGTTAATAATTCAGTAAAAGCAGGTATTTGCCTTTTTGTGGGAGGACTGAGTTGAAGATAACAGACAAACACAAAGCCAAATAGCTTGAGGCATCTTGAAAAACAACAGCTAAACAATAAAACCCTTCAGAATGGTCCAGAGAGGCCCATTTTCTCTTTTTTTGACTAGGAACATTCTGTCACACTGGTAGGATAGCCTGTAAATCTCTTCTTCATGCCCCCAGATCTGATTCAGAAGGCTTTTAGAAATTAATGAAAGTAAAGCTAATGAGCCACACTCTGCTCATGAGCTGCCTCACCAGACTGTGTTGTGGCATGCTCCTGGTGCATCTTCTGGGCTGCAGAGAGCAACAGAGGTGTGCAAGAAATGGCCAGCGCACACTCTGTACATCTTACTGAAACACTATAAAACAAAGCACCCCCATAACTGCTGAAACCATTCATACAGCAGGTATGAAAATAGTTAATTGGGTTTGCTGCTGCAGAGCAGGCTCAGGTCGGCTGGGTGGAATACATTAGGCAGCCTTCACTGATAAAAGACAAGGCATGCTCCAACATCGTCATTCAATAGCAGCTGCAGAACAGGGCTCATTTACTCATTCTGTGGCAAGATGTACTGTACTCTGCTAAGCCTGAACTGCAATCAAAAGGACATACTTACGCAGAAAAAAAGAACTTGAAGAACATTAAGAAGCTTTTAAAACACCAGAAACTCAATTATTTCTAGTATGTTTCTTTTCTCCCCTGTTTTGAGGGAACTTAAGCAAACCTTCTTCTCTGGCAAATCCGATTCTACAAGGCTCTGAGCTCACTGCAGTGTTTAAACAAACAAGACCTCAGCATCTTCTCAAGTCCCAGAGGAGTCTGAACTTGCTGCAGTCTGATTTTTCCTGCTATCACCACACATCTGGAACTGTACCCCTCAATTCTGACAGGAAGGTACTGGTAATAGGCCACCTCAGGTGCTTCCTTCTACCTGTACTGCCACACCTGCAGCACAAACACGGCCTGTGGTGGCTAATCTTACATAGTCCCCTCCATGATCTCTGGAGAATCCCCAAGACTCTTGACTTGCTCGCAAATCAAGACTCTGTAGCACAAGGCAACATCTCCTGTAAACAAAACAATGCCCTGGAATATTGTTTTTCTTTTTAGATGAGAGCGACTATGAAGCATCCAGGGTTTTCTAAGGGGAAAAAAATGGTTCCTGATGCTTATTAAAAGCACAAACCACACTTCTATCTCCCAGACTGGCCTCCCTAGAAACCTCTCTCATCATGAGCAAACATAAATGAAATTATTTTTTTTTAAATGAAAGGCACCATGAAAACTAGTTCTTTTTTAATTTACTCTCCATTGATTTTCAAAGACAAAAGGTACATAGAGCTTAACTGGAATGACACCAGAGCTAGCATTCAATAACAAGCAACAGAAGCACTCAATACTGAGCAACCACAATGCGTACTCCTACATGGCTGAAAAGAAACAAAAGAAGGGTACACACGAAGTACAGCATGCTATAGACTGAAAAGCAAAGGAAGATACATAGACAAAGCAGTGAACAATGACGTTCCCTTGGATTGAGGCCAAGTTTGCCTAAAGTGCATCACCTTGCTATTTACGGTACTGAAAGCAGATGTTTACTCTGGGGAGGCTGAAAACCTGAAGTGATCTAATCTAATCACCATGATTACCAGTACAATCTTTTCTGGTTTGTTCAAGATTTTACAAAGAGTACGCTGAGCTGAGTATGCCCGGTTAACTTCATCCAAAGTCTGCGTGGAGGCTTAGCACACAGCTAAAAGCAAACCTGAAAACAGCATTTGGGCAAGAAATCTCTTCCCATCTGCAATGATCCTTTGCCCACAAACCCCAAGAAAGATCAGAAAATCTTTCACAGGGGCTGGGTCCACAGGTACACGACCAGCCTGCTGCACTGGAGGTGACTGATCAAAATTAGCAGTTTGCAATGAGCCACAGACCAGCAGAAATTACATGATCTAACTTTAACTTCACTGGGTACAACAGAGAGATGCTGATTACAAAGACCCAGCAGCAAAGCTACTTCTGTCATACCAGAAATCTTAGATCAAGTCTCTTCTGGACTCCAAAGAGATGTACAGCGCTGCTCCCATACCGTGCATCCCCTGCAAGCCCAGAGGGGAATGCCGGGCACTCAACATGTGGACAGAGGGCAGAGGCAACCACTACCTGATGGCCCTCAGCCCCCAGCCCCCATGCCGAGCTGGACACAGACAGGCACAGGCAGGCATGCAAGGCTCACGTGGCACACACTTTTTCCTCTTAACTGCACACAAGCCCCAAAACTACTGTGGCAAATGACAGTAGTAGAGAAGTGGTGCACTTGGTGTAGTCAGAGCCACAGCAGGATCCCCAGGCTAGCACTGGTACAGCCCAGCTCCCATGCAAGCCTGGAGACAGAAACCTGCCTGTCATCTGCTATGGCCACACCACCACCAAAACTCAAGCAAGCAGCGCTGGCATGTCTGGGTCTACAAAAATGCACAGGCAGCAGGGACTTGTTTGATCACTTGTCAATCAAACATAGAGGCAGCGGTGGTGTTTAAGAGCAGCAGCGTGATTCCAGGAGGCTGCAGTCTCAGGCCGCATCACTGTGTGAGGAGATGCCAGGAGCAATCTAACAGCTGGTCTCTAATGGCACCACAGACACCTGGAGGCCAGGGCTCACCTGCTGTTAGTTCTAGGGTAGCTCCAGGGGACCTGCACTGGGCCTAGGTCACAGCGTCTGGGGCTCAAGCTCAAGGGGAGGATGAGGACCTTCTCCAGAGATGGTCCGAGGGCCTCAGGTGCCTGTACCATCACAAAATGGGGGACCTCTACTATGCTAGGTCTCCTCTGTACTGTGTGCCTCTGGCAGCCCTCTGAACCCTCCTGGAGAAGAGTGGCTGAGGAGTAAACCTGAGCTGGTCACACCGCAGAGCACAGCCCAGCACAAGCCCATGCCTGCCCTGTCAGCAACACTCTTGTAGAGATAACGGGGCTTTGTTCCAGCCCGGCTTGGCGTTGCTGACTTCACTGGGATGGCGAGGGATGTCTCTGTGTTCAAACACTACAGGCAACGATAGGAGTTCAGAGCTGTTCTTGCCTTGCCTTCCCCTCCGGCAAAAGTCTAATCTAGGTCTAATTATGAGGCTCAGTCATGCCTCAGCTCCTTTCAGCCCTTGCTAGCTGTACTAACTTGTCTGCATACAGAGCTCGGCAGTAATAGCTATCCTCCTATTCATGCCAATATGTGGCTACCCTTATTTTAGACAATGAGTTTGTCAGCACTTGGTTTTATTCAAGGACAGCTAGAGTGCTTTTAATGCACATTAAAACAAGCTCTGAATCTGCTTTCAAGCACAGACTATCTAAACCAGTTTCTCTTTCTGGGTTTCAGATGCTTTCAGAAGGGGTATGCTTCAGGTAGGCATTAGGTTAGAACAAGTAAAATCGAGGCACAACCAGGATTTTTTGGGAGCATTGCAAGCTCTCATTTCCTCCATGGACTACAGTAGCAGAAGCAGGAATGACAGAAAGCAGGAAGAGAAGAGAGAAGCAGGAGGAAAGGAGTGGGAAACAGCAAGAGAGAAAAAAAGGAGTATGTTTTGCAGTTACAAACTGAAACTTGGAAAATCCATGACCAGGCTGAGGTCTTGCTAGCAGCAGTCACCAAGAAGCCAGGAATGTCCCTCTGCCATCTAGCATGACAGCATGTGCAGAGGATCTCTCACGCTTACTTGACAACTCCCTTTGCTAATCTCCTTTCTGAGGTGACAGAAATCTAACCCCTGTTCTCTTACATTTCTTTTGTGCCACACATTTCCCATCTTTAAGAGAAAAGCTAAGGTAAGAAACCTTTCCCACTGCCCCAAACTGGAGCTGAGACCTCCTTTAGAGCAGCTGCAATTATGTGGCTCATTCACCAGCTCCCCAGAAAACTACCTTTCTTGAGGATGCTGCTGTGAGACATGTACCCCTTGGGGTGTCCTTATTTTCTGCATCACTCCAAATATCAAGTGATGATAAGGGACACAGAGGCAATTCCATTTTATATCTTATGAGAAGCACGGATCAGCCCCAGCATGGAACAGTATGTGGGTAACAGCTGCTCACAGAAAAGGCCTGCAGAGGAGTCTCTGGTGAGCACAGCTGTTGATGGCTGAATCCTGCACGATTACCCCCAGGATTTTGCTCAAAACTTGTAATCTCTCACAGAACAGACAAGTTGGAGGGGCTGGGTATCACGTTCCTACTAGTGCAAATGCCATATAACACTCACTGGTCTTGCAGCCATATGGTTGTGCTTTGGGGGTCATATCATGACTTGGCACCCATAAAACCTTCCCCCTACCACTGTGAATTTCCTATGTCAACGCAGGAAACAGTATTTTAGGAATGATAGTGCAAACTGTAAACACGTTTATGGGAGTTATTTGTCATACTCCTCCTCCTATAAAAGCCAGGGCTGCTTAGTATTATGAGTCCAATTGTTCAGATTGCTGAGGGAGAGGAAAAAAAATACCAAATATGACTTGGAAATAGCAAAAAGTAGCTTCTCTATATACTACAGCTACAGTTGTGAGCTTAAATCTCTTACAATAACCTATCAAAACCACTGCCCCACTAGAAGGCGTGTTCTCAACTCATTTCAAGTGAGATATTGGGCCTTATCCCCACACAGGGCTGGAAACAGCTTATCTGGGCCACTGGCTCCTGCCAGCCTGCATCAGCTGAGGAATTTCCAGCCCAGCATCAATTTTAGGGGCTTGGTAGGGATGAGTAAAACACAAAGCTGCTTTGTTTTCAATTCTGCCAGCTATCTGAAGCCACTCAGGAGCATGTGGTGCTAGGGACAAAGCCAGAAAATGGGTTGAGGGCAGAGATCTCTCTGATAAACGCACTTGACTGCGGTCAGCATTGCACAGGAGCAGGATGCACGCATCACAAGCTATTTCGCATGTTCCCTACCCATTCGGTGAGGCAGACTGGGATCTCACCCAGCTCCAGTCACCAGGGCTGAACCACTCCTGGTAAGAGGCAGCAGCCTGATGCCATACGATGTAGGATGTTGCGGGGGTAACCCTTGCATACTGACAGACTCATATTTGATGGATCAACGGAATTACTTTACAAATTCTGCAAGCTTCCAAATCTCCCTTTGAGACACTGAAACGCATTAGCAAGTACAAAATTACCACTGCAAGGATGATAGCCTGGGTAGTTGGCAATATTAACTAATGAAAGATGCAAACCAGTAAGATCGTAAGCACATCACAATCCAGGACATCTGTTTGCTGAATAAACAGCCCTAATTCCTTCAGTACAGGTTACACAGGCGGCTATTCAATTACTGCAAGACAATCAAAAGCAGTCGAGCAATCCAGCGGCCTAGAAGAATGGCATCATTTTACATGATAAGAAAACCCTGACACCGCTCTGTTCAGGTTCAACTGAAGCTGCACAAAGAGCATTTTATCAGCCATTTTGAGGCGACGCTCTCTTCCTGCATCCCTCTTCTTACAAAAGCCCCCTAAGAGGTGAACCAAAAATACTATCTAAATTTGTGGTCTCCAAAGGCTGCCTGGTGTTGGGCTACCACCCATGTGGGGAGCAGTGGGAGGAGCGCATTTGTGCGTGCTCACTGCTGGAGCCAAGTCTCATGCAGGCTAATGAATGCCCCGTCAACACTGGCACCGCCTTGTAGTTGCCTAAGGAAAAGGTGGGGCAGTGAAACCAACCTGTTTCAAAGGCAGCAAAGTCTTAATTATTGGGTTAGTTAAGTATAAAACTGTTTCAGGCAGGCAGAAAATACAAACAGTCATCTATTGATGACAAGGCTTTTAATGACAAATCTGCCAGTTTTGTATGACATCACGCCAACGTGACATGCTGAAGCTGCCTGCTGAAAATGGGGGAGAAGGGCGCAGATGAATGGGTGGGTGTGGAAACAAGCTCCAGAAGGACTTCTCTGTGTCATGGTGTAACCACATGAATTACTGCACAAGAGCTTACAGTAAACAAAGTATTTGCTATCTCTTAGGAAGATCACAGCAGCAGCAAAACAGTTCACAAAAGAAAGAATCTGAGTCAGTTCAAAACAAAGAAAGTACTGTAAGGAAAATTCAAGAAAATACGAGACTAGACACGGCAGAAGAGGATAAACCGTCAGGCAGATTCCTGCCCCAGGGGCTCATGGTGTGGGAGCTCACAGGACCTGCTTACTGTAGAGGTTATGAGTCCATAAAACACCCGATGGAGACAGGGCTACCCTTCAAGTGCCAGAAGGGCGCAGCTAACGTTGTCCTTCTATGGCTGACAGCAATTATCTCCATTTGCAAGCTACTGATACCTTCCCAGTAGCGTGGCTGGCCATTCCCAAGCACCTGTTTATCTCAGAGGGGAGCAGGATAGCTTTGCAGAGAGGCAGGTGTTCCCAGGGGCAAGACACAGCAGCACCTCCCAGCTGGCTCTGACATGGATTCAGCCTGTGCTCCTGCCAATTCCCAGTGCTGCTTCTCACCATGCTCCCACAAGTGCAATGGTAAGGTAATGCACGGTCGCTGGGTCACTGCAGCAGCGTGTCACCTCCCCAAGGCTGAGCACCCTGCATTTGCTGTACACTGGCATCCAGTGCTCCCTCCCACCCTGGGTGCAACCTTAGTTCTCCAGGCCTGATACGGCACCACATCCCAATGGGATTACACAAATTGTTTCTCCTAGCCCTTAAGAGATGCTGTTACCATCCAAACAACCTTCCTTCAGGCCTCATAATGCCTCTTGACCAGCCCCAAGGAACTGGCCAGGGCAAAAGGTGGTGCCACAGATGCAGAGCCAGCCTTCCATCAGGAAATACATCCTCCTTCCCTTTGATGAGCACAGCAGCATGCCACTACCAAAGTCCTCCATGATACACCAGACACAGTCACAGAGGTAAGCCATAGCTACTGCTAAGCTTCTCACGGGGTAGCTAATCCAGGCTGGATTCAGGCTGGGGCACAGACAAGAGCCACAGCTCTAGACACACTGATGGAGGCAACAGCTGTCACTCTCCAGCATGGCAGTCCTCTAAGCATCGCCCAAGGGAAGGCATGAAAAAGGTCCCTCTGGGGAGAAAGTGCACTTCTACTACCATGGCCTTGCACTCCTCTGATCCAGGGTCTTCATAAACACTGCAAGATCTGCTGAGATGACTGAGTCTAGCTACAGCTTCAGTGGTGATCAGGCAGTTCCTCTCTCCTTCACAGATCGCAGCTTGTGACCTGTGCTTGATGGAAAGTGACACCAAGATGATTAACAGCTGCTGAAGCTGACTCAGAGCAGACCAGAATTAAGTATTCAGTCACAGACCTGGGCAAATTAAAGGTTTGCACGTACAACCTGCTGTTTCAGTTCTCAGTTTAGGGATGTTCCTAAGTAATAACAACTTGCTCAGTATGTGTTAGCTGCCAAGCCTGCTGTTAGCTAGGAGACCTCAACACATCCTGGAAGATGGGAAGAAAGCTGAAGATGGAAGAAAACAATTATTTACACCTTTATCAGATTAGATTGCAACAGTCTGAGACTGCATTTACCAAATCCCTACCATCACATCATACTTCAGCCACCCTGGCTACCTCTTCTTCCTCTCCGTTTTGTCTTCCTCACAACGACAGTCACATTTGCAGTCTTGGTCCTAAACTCAAGTCTTCCCAAGACTGAGGCCCAATATATGTAACAAAGGTTAAAAACCCGAGAAAGAAAATTATAGCGGAAGTTCATCTGCTCAGGCTAAACAAGCTCTGTGCCACAGGGCAGAGCCTCTCCAAGCTGATGGCACAGCCTCAGAGTGGTGGGAAGTGTGATGCAAAGCCTCCTAAGAGGTGAGGACCACCCTACACCTCCTGCTCCAAATCCAAGCCCACTGTTCTGTCATGAATGTAGAGCAATGTCCACAGACAACTCAAAGCCAAAGACACATCAAAACAAGCATTTTGTTGAAAGACCAGAGAAACTAGTTGCTCATGTTAATGAAGTACTAAAAAGGGCTTAGATTGTACAGCACTGAAAGTAATTTCAGGGTTCAGAGTATAGCACAGCAGAAACTACAGCAAAAAATGTCGAGAATGTGGGTGAGGAAGAGCTTACACACAAGTAAACTAGATCATGTCTACAAGATTCTCTGCCTGAGCAAGCATCCCTTTTTTAACTCATTCAGTGAGGAAAAAAAAATATGTTTTTTTAAATTTTCTTCCCCAAAATTACAGCATAATTTCAAGTAGGTAAAAATAGAGTTTTGTGGGTCATATCCACCAGCCGATAAATAAGCCTAGGCTCTTTCAACAACTATTACTTACAAAAACCCCTCATCAGCTGGAAGTACGCATTGAAAAAACTCACAAAAGTTCTTTAAACACAATGAATACAGAAAGGTTTTGCAGCCAGCTATTAAGACTCTGTAGTAAAGGAACAGTAGAAGACCACCGTGCTGTGCTTTCAGGGAACACTGTGCCATTTTTTGGTATGAACTGTTGAATGTAACTGCCTGTAGAACTGTTTTCAAACCATTGTTTCTTTTTAATATTTCATACTGAGAAATACAACATAACTATTGCCACTGCATGTTTCCTCATGACAGAATATATAAACACACTCCCACTAAAACATACCTAAAACTTCAATCTTTTCAGAGAAAAGCACGGGAACAGCTCTTACTTGTATTCTAAGTCATTTATTAATGTCCTGCATTTTCTACCTTACTTCACCTGCACTGATGTGATATGCAATTAGCATAGAGATTTTCATTTTTAAGATGTGCAATCAATAATGTATTTCCATATGCCATTAAATCCAACGTGTGGTTAAATTAATGGAGCATTTGACTTTTGATCCACATATGTTTGGTTGCAGCTCAGTGCAGGAAAAAATGCATGAGAACTGAGTTAATCTGACAGCAGAGCTCTCCCACGCTTTCTAACATCGAGTTTCAGATTAAAGTGAAGCATTCCTACTGCCGCTCAGCTGGAATACTAAATCTGTTCATTTCCACTTCACAGGCCAGAATGCAAGATTTTTGGTCACTTAACTCCTACTGAAAGGGCTAGATTGTGATAAAATCTGATTTCTATTTAGCTCCTGCAGCCTGTCTGCATCATTGCCAATCCAGCAGCTTCTCCTCCCACCATAGGGGGAACATCACAGCCTGTCAAAGCAACAGTGGCCAGCAACTCTCAAGCAAAAACTTTAAGATTATGGATGAGAAAAGGTTGTATGTTTTGAAAAAATACCCTGCTGAAAAAGTCTTCTCTTCTAGCAATTCTTCAAACATGGAAAAGAAAAACGCACTGCCTTTCCTTGCATCTAAGTTATTGAAAAAGGAAGGTACTCAGACAACATGGAAGAGCATGAAAAAGGCTGTTAACTTTTTAAGGATAATTACTGTGATATTACACAAAAGAGAGAAAGAACTCCCTCTTGTTTTTCACCATCCCCAAAATCCCCAACCAAAACCTCTTGAGGTCCCAGCAGACTGGAGGCTGGTCAATGTGATGCCCATCTACAAGAAGGACCAGAAGGAGGATCCGGGGAACTACAGGACTGTCAGTCTGACCTTGCTGCCAAGGCAGATTACAGAGGAGACCATCTTGAGTGCCATCATGTAGCATGTACAGGACAACCAGGTGATCAGGCCCCCATCAGCATGGGCTTATGAAAGGCCCAGGTCCTGCTTGACTAACCTGATCTCCTTCTATGACAAGGTGACCTGCTGAGTGGATGAGAGAGAGGCTGTGGATGTTTTCTACCTAGACTTCAGTAAAGCCTTTGACACCGTTTCCTACAGCATTCTCCTGGAGAAACTGGCTGCTCGTGGCTCGGATGGGTGTACTCTTTGATGGATAAAAAACCGGCTGCACAGCCCAGCCCAAAGGTGGTGGTGAATGGAGTCACATCCAGCTGGTGGCTGGTCCCGAAGTGGTGTCCCCCAGGGCTCAGTATTTGGGCCAGTCCTGTTTAATATCTTTAGCAGTGGTCTGGACCAGGGGATCAACTGCACCCTCAGTAAGTTTGCAGATGACCCCAGGCTGGGCAGGACTGTTGATCTGCTTGAGGGCAGGAAGGCTCTGCAGAGGGATCTGGACAGGCCGGACCGATGGGCCGAGGCCAACTGTATGAGGTTCCACAAGGAGAAGTGCCAGGTCCTGCACCGGGGTCACACCAGCCCCACCAGCGCTACAGGCCTGGGGAAGAGCAGCTGGAAACTGCCCAGTGGGAAAGGACCTGGAGGTGGTGGTCAGCAGCCGGCTAAACATGAACCAGCAGTGTGCCCAGGTGGCCGAGAAGGCCAACAGCATCCTGGCTTGTATCTAAAACAATGTGGCCATTAGGACCAGGGCAGTGATTGTCCCCCTGTACTCGGCACTGGTGAGACTGCACCCCAGCATTGTGTTCAGTTTTGGGCCCCTCACTGCAAGACAGACATTGAGGTGCTGGAGCGTGTCCAGAGATGGGCAATGGAGCGGGTGGAGGGTCTGGAGCACAAGTCTTGTGAGGAGCAGCTCATGGAACTGGGCTTGTTTATCCTGGAGAGGAGAAGGCTGTAGCCAGGTGGGTGTTGGTCTCCTCTCCCAGACAACAAGCATTAGCAGAAGAGGAAAAGGCCTCAAGTTGCACCAGGGGAGGTTAGATTGGATGTTAGGAAAAATTTCTTCACTGAAAGGGTGGTCAAGCATTGGAAGAGGCTGCCCAGGGAAGTGCATGAGTCACCGTCCCTGGAGGTGTTTAAAAGACGTGTAGATGTGGCGCTTAGGGACATGGTTTAGTGGTGGACTTGGCAGTGCCAGGTTAATGGTTGGGACTCTATGATCTTAAAGGTTTTTTCCAACCAAAGTGATTCTATGATTAGCTTGGAAATTCAAACTTAAGGTTGTACTGGTGACGAACTAGAGAGTCATTAGAAAAAACTCAAAAATATTCTACTTCTGGTATTCACAACAGCCAGTGCTTCAAAAGGAAAACAAAGATTCCCTCTTCCCCCAAAGAATACCCTCCTGAAACACCTTGCAGCTCTCTGATCTCAAAGACTGAAGTGAAACTTGAAGGCAACCTCCAAAACTGCCAAGCTATGGGATGGAGTGGCTCTGTAGTGCCGTGAGAGTCTGAATCCCAAAGCTAGCAATCAAAGTGTGTGGGTGTGGGAAAGGAGGACAAACATGATTCTTACAAAAACAAGGCTCCTCTGCAGCAAACAAGCTGAAAAGCACTAGCCCTGGTGCTCAACAGCCTGCTCTTCTCTCCACCTCTTCATATTGCCTCTTCCCTCACCCTATGCCTTTTCTCCACCACCATCCTTTCCTGCTGCTGTCAATAAATACTTAACGCATGTGGTTCCATCTGCCATTTCCTTAACTGTAGTGACCTTTGTTTTGAGCAAATGCTCAGAAATCATATAAAAATATATTTAAGAACTTAGCAAAACTAGTACGTAGAACAAGTTCCCGTAAAGGCCAGTACAATAAAACAGTTAAATTTATAGTCCAAGGCATTATTTCTTTATAGCATTCAAAAAGAAAATAACCTTTAAGAATATATTCACATATTGACACCAGGTACCTCTGTGACTCTGAAAGTTCCTCACATACCTTTTCTCAGAGAAATTCTATTTTCAATGAAACAATAAATGTGAAGTTTCAATGCACTTGTTCTATTGCAGCCAGCTCAGGCATAGAGGGTCTGCAGGCATGGAAATCACTTGAGAATTCTAAGAAGGGCTTTAATTTAACCTGAACTCCAGACAGATCAGTGATACAGCAAATCACTGCTTTCCATTCAGAATTTTAAAAATACTCTTATCACAGATAACATCTTTAGATACTGGGTAACTAACTTTATTTACTTGGAGGAGACGTGACTTTATAAAAAGGGGAAAAACACAGCAAGAGTTGACCAGTCAGGGACAGAAATATTCTTTTATCACGAGTTTTATGTCTTATATTAAGCCATCACTTTCTAGAAGATCCATTAATTGCACTGGCTCCAACATCACTTTAGATGGAGACCCTGGTTACCTTAATAGTCTTTCAGAGACTGTATGAAGTAGAAAGGCCCCCAGCAAAAGCCCGTAGCAAGCCAATGGCTATATGCAAACACAAATAAGACATTGTTGCCAGACAAGCGCTGGTTTTTAATGCTGGGATGATGTAATCAATCAGAGTTTAACAGAGGACATACTCTTCTTTTTACAGATAGCAAGTGTTGCAGAGGCTCAATATCCTATTTACTGCTTTACCACAACACCCGTCTTTTCAGAAAGTTGTGCAATAAAAGGAGTGGCTGACAATTTCAGCCAAGGCTTTAAACAAATCCCCAGTGCAGGCCCTCATGAATTAAAGAGCATGCAACAGATAAATGGAAAGCTGGCAGTGAAACCACATCAAGGCCAAGTGGATAAAAAAAATGGCACCTCTTGGCTCTTGTGGTACTCATCTTAATATAAACCAAATGCAGAAGATCGGCTGAAATTCCTTTGTCGTTCAAGGAAAATGCATTCCCTAACATTATACATATTTGCTCTTAGTCAAAGGTTCATTTTATCAAATGACCACTACAGAAATTGTGGGTTTCTCCATCCCTCTAACCTGGCACGTGAGGAGGGCTGTAGAGCTCAAGTGTCATGGGACTCCTCCTTCCCAGATGGAAGGTTGTGTTCTCCTTCAAATGGCCCCTACCCTTCCACCCCAAAAATTAGATCTAACAGATACAGACCAAGACAGCTAAACAGATACCTGGGTTTGGCAAGATTCAGCTTCACTATGCTGGAAAATTAATTTAAGGAAAGCTTTAAAAGGATTCTTCCCCTCTTGAAAATGAAGAATAGTTGGCCTTGAAGTTTTAAAGACAATCTGCTGTTTTTTCACTGCAATGTAATTCCAGTTTTTTTAGAAAGATCCCTGCACCAGCTCCATGCACTAGTGGTTGGGAGGAATAGTCCCCACAGTAGTTGTTGAGGTTTCCTTATTTCTTTTTTGAACAGGAAATGACAGAAAAGGGGGGGGAAAGATACCCACCGTGGACTTCCCAGGACCTTCTCATGCAATAAAATCAAAGTTCAGGAAAAACAGAATTGAGACTAGCTATGATGTCATAGCTCTCAACAGGGGTGTCATGCTCTTGTCCTGTACAAGTTTTGTTTCATTCTTGACGGACTGGCACGCAGCATTCAACAGACAGTGACTAAAGCACCATGAAATTGTAGGTCTCAGAAAACGATTATGAGGGAATTAAGTGCATGAATTGGCTTCTCTCCCTTGCTTTGAACCATCTTTCCTCCTCATCCTTCCTCACATATACATACACAAGGCTACAAGTGTTCCTGCCAATGCTGTTTTGGTGTTTTGATGTAAGATACACACAGCCTGGGTTTGCAAGAGGTTGTTCCTACAGGACTCTCAAGGCTCACCTTTCCTTAAACCCCCCAGATGTTTACGCTGAGAGCTTTACAACAATAAGGGTGATGGGACTGTGTCTTCCATTTCCTGGGGTGTATGAAGGAGCCAGCCCTGCTGCAGGATGTGGCACCTCCACCCTGCTCTGGAGGTATGTGCAGGGGTGGCTGGCTGGCCGTGGCTGAGCAGTCCTGCATACTTTCCCATGTTGTCAGCATGGAGGTGTTGCACTTCGAGCCACACGGTCATAGTAAGTGCTTTCACTGCTGCTGCCTCTTTCTTTAACCCAGTTCAGGTTAAACCAGATTTTCTGGTATAGATAACAATTGCACTATTTACATTTCATACACCTAAAGGGAAGACACCCTGGCTTTGCTGGAGCAGATGTCTTAGAAGGAAGCTCAAAGACTAAAAAGCACGTGAAAGCCACAGCAGCCTCCCTGACCTGCTCCAGCATGGCCCAGGTGATTCTGTCCACACAGAGTGCCCCAGCAGCTGCCGCGCACCAAGCTGCTCACTGCAAGGTGTCAGAAACAATAAAGCAAAACCACGGTCTGACTGACTGCCAGGCAAACACTGGCTGGCAGTGACCACACACAGAGAGGTCAGCCTAGTGCTGTCCTTCATTAGCATGTCAACGATTGCTGTGCTGAAGTGCTCACGGATTAGACTCCCAAAGCTGGAAATGCAAGCATGCTTGGGTATAACTAATTGGAAATAGGCCCTGAATTCCTAATAACCAAAGTTATGGTCCCTGGGATTTATGCCAAATTAAAGACAATTAATTCTTCTCTCTTGATTATTACACACCTTAATAGCTCTGTCCTTGAGTTGGTTCCATCCTTGATGTGCAGAGCCCTTTAGCTCAGTCTCTAAAATTTGATGTGCGTGAATAAAGGTTAATAAGAAAGTTCTGAATCAAATCCAAGTTACCGTATCAAAATCTCTCATGTTTTACAACAGTGAAAAAAACAATTGGATTCAAAGCCTACTTCAGATCCTAGATTATAAAGGTATTTGCTGCACAGCCTCTGCACTCTAGTCTTTAGAGGCCTTAAACAATTCCATGTTTCCCTTTAAGATGTTCTTTTAAAATATCACATGGCAGTATATACAGATAATCAGGATTGTTTTCATTAAATGATTTCAGTGAAGTTCACTGGCTTTATTTGATATACAAAAGACTATTTAACCTTCTCCCAAGATACTCTACTGATGTAATTACAAGCAAGAGATGAGGCACAGCTCTCCCAGCTGCAACTGCTAACGGGAAATAAAACTTTCTGCTAAGCAGAGGCCACTGTAAGTCTTTCCTGGAGGATGTAAGAGGCAGGTATCTCCTTGCAGATAATAATACTGCAAATCTTAATTTCCCCAGCTCACCACACAGTGCATAGGCCACTGGTGTCAGGAGCATTCAGCTAAAGAAAAAGTTAAGAGGGAGTATGTGTTCAAGGTAAAATAACTGTTGGGAGTCCTATCTTAGGCATCTCTCACATGCAGAGTAAACAAGACCATGTGTCCCTTTTCTGAGCGTTAACAGCAAACCCTGCAGCAGGGCATATTCTGCTGAGGCCCTGAAGACGAAGCTGTGATTTTCAGAGCTGATGGGGGCTCCAAGCACAAGCTCACCTGGGACACAAGAGTACACACCTGCCAAGAACAGAAGTGGAATTGGCTGATTCTCAGCTGCTTGCTTTACTGAGTTGACCAACCAACACAAAATGCAAGGAAGAGACACCCTGCACAATGAGTCTCTGATGTTGGCAATGATCACAGGGGCCCTCAGACTCCTTGGGAAAACATCTTTCCTGCCAGACGGGTTTTTAGAACCATGACCTGCCTGAGGGAAGATGAAGTAGGCCCTCATCCTATCTGTGAAAACCAACACTGTCCCAGTCTTCTCCAGACAGCGCTCAGTCTCCTTGTGACCAGCCCCGTGCCTCAGCAGCTGAACAAAATCTTAAGGGTTTCTCTAGGAGACAGAAACTGCAGGGAAACCACAGCCCCATGCAATCTGAGCTGTGTGGCTTGCACGTCGCAGACAAGGCTCTCTGGCAGACAGTCAGCTGTTGGGATTTTCACCGCATCTCCCCCACAGCAGACCTGAGACAGATCTCTGCAGAGCCCATACAGAGGAAACCATTCCCCGTGACAAAGTAGGAGGGGAATGTCCCAAACAAAACCATGAATGTTGCCACGTCAGAATTGAAAATCCAAGTTCCATACTGCCTGTTGAATCCTTGATCTAAGGCTAATATGAATCTCCAAAGCATTTCACTCCCTAGGTTTCCTCTCCTTCTCTCTTTCTGCTGAACTCTGCTCAGCAACATACCTAATTCCATGCCTAGAGAAAGAAAGGTGCATCCTAAAAGAACGGAGACACTGGAAAGATCTGGGGAGAAGAAATCTCTAAGGCAGTGTGAGTCTGGATGAGCAAGAAAGCTCCTCTCAACTTGTGGCTCATCAACAACCCTGGGCTGCTACAGAACAGCAAATAAACGTAAGTTTGCTTTCCCATACATGCAAGCAGAAAGCAAAACAGTGAAATAAATGAAGCAAGTGAAACCACGGTTTTTATTTGGTACCATGAGACAACATTACACCAGATAGCCTACATTTTTTTTTTCAGAGAGATCAGCAAGCCCTTGTATTAGAACACCTGAGAAACGCTGGTTTGGGAGATGGGGCCCTACCAGCATTGAAGCTGGGCTGCCACACGCACAGCTTTGGACCAAGACCTTGACATGCTGAGAACAAAGGCAAAAGGTTGATTCTCCCCAGCAAACCACCTGCAAACAGCGTAACAGCATCATTGTACATTTACACTGAGACCAGAAATTGAATTAGCAGGTAGATTTTGATCATGAAGTGACCTTTGAAAATGATTGAGAGAAGAAAACATTACCCACTGTTATTTGCTCTGATAACAGATCCCTCCTGAAGGCAGCTTTGTATGCAAAACATTATTGCTAATTTTATTTCACATTTTCAAACTGCTTTTAAGAATTTAAGATGACTCTTATTTTCTCATTTTTTCACAGACAAGCTTTGCCGTCTTCTTTTTTCATATAAGCACAAATTGGGAAAAGTACTGTAGCTGAACTTAAAAGAACTGGACAATTCTATGATGTTTAATAACATTTGTAGCTATAAAGGCTGAAAACACTAGGGGTAATGAAATCTCATGCTCTGGTGCTTAAGGTACTCTCTTTCCTCTTGTCCCACATGCTGAACCGTGGAAATAGTTCATGTTGGTATGGGAAGGAGAAAACACATTCTCCTTGGGACATACCCACAGGGGCTGGCTATGGCTGGAGGTCTCAGTCACAGCCAGCCAGACTGACGGCAAAGTGCTACGTCCTGCAAATCTCTTCTCACTCAACTGTATTTATGACTACTGTCAACATACTAACAATTACAGCATTTGTTGCACAAATCTTTGAGTTTCCCAAATCAAAGTGGTCTTTTCTTTCTTCCTGGTTTAAGCAGGCTTATGGAAAGACGGCCAAAATTTACACCTTGTTTATGACTTCATCCACCACATTTTCTTTCAGCGTTCTCATCGTACCTTGCTGCTTCCTCATGCACATAAAACTGCAGAGATTATGCAGAATTCATGTCTGCCTTGTGACAAGCTCTTCTAAAAGTCAATGCTGTTTAGAATTTGCTTTGACCTTGCATTTAGACAGAAGTAATACCATGTACAAGTCCATCCTACACACAAACTCCCTTATTCACATGTCAAGAAAGACAAGAGTTTTGACTGCTAATGGCTTTACATGTGAGACCAGATTTGCCTAAAACCCAAATTAGGGCAGGCTTGCACTTTCAAAATTCAGTAACCTCTTAAGTTAGCCACCAATTTTTCAAATAATAAAACCCCTCCAAACATTGACACAGTGTAATCATTGAGCTGTAGACCATGAACCATTTCTTAGTATCATCTCTAAGCCACTTCAACCCTGCAAAAGTTTCAGACATTGGAAGGCCCTTGGCCATGCACTCTTTTGCCTTTCATATCTGATATTTTAAGTAGTTAAGCCTGAACTATCTACCATGTTATAAGGGATGCCACAGAGAATGAGGTGGCAGTCGGGTTGTACCAGATGATCCAGTAGTAGTCCTTTATGGAGCTTAGAACATCACAGCACAGAAGATCTGAAGTTCCAGCAGTTTTTCCACTTCTCATACACACCCAGTTTCACTCCTCTGTTGGCTGCACTTTTATTCCACTACCTAAATGCATCTAGCCCAAATCTCTTCACTCCATTGGCCCTTTGTCTCTCTCCACAATCCAGTTTTGTTGGGAATGATAGTGCAATCCACCCGTGCCAGCTTGTCCCTCAGGAACACACTCCTGCTTTCTGAACAAACCTGCTCTGAAGGACGGTATTTCATCTGGGTTTGCCTGTTTCTTGACCAGTCCTCCCAGCTATTTATCCATTTATGTAACATCATCTACATCAAATACCAGCAGCATGCAATGGAAAAAAGTGTAAAAAATACTGTTCAGTCTCATTACTGTCTGTATTTTAGCCAACAAACCAAAGACTGAAACTGCATGTATCATCACTACCTCAACTGGCAGGAAACAAAGTTTCTGCATCTGTGCACAAGAGACAGGGAGCAGCCTACAGGAATGTGGGATCTCCTTCCCTTGAGCTGTTCAACTGGCCTCAGCAAGCAGACATGGAGAAATTAATTGTGTTTGAGGGTTTGGGGACACCCTGAGAGCAGAAAGTGTGCTCCACAGCTCACAGGGGTCAGGCATGTCCCCGTGCCTCTCCCAGCTGTGGTGAAAAAAATTGCTGTTCCTAGTGTGGAGTGGAGAGATGGCAAACACTACTCAGTGTTTCCAGCAGGTTGCAACAGGCTGTGGCTATAGTGGGACAGGTTTGTCAGCACTGCCTGACTTGCCTTCGCTGACAGCTACCCGCAGGCTGATCTCCATAACAGAAGGAGGTGTGGAGGTCTCGGCAAGTGAGCTGGTCCCCTACATGCCCTGGGGCTGAGGAGATCGAGCAAAGCCAACTGGCTGCAGCATGCCATGACCAGGAGGCTGCCGGCACTTGTCTTGCCTGGGTTTGTAGTAGAATTGAACTAAGTGAGCTGATCCGTTGAATGATGAGCAAAAGCATGCTTCGTCCTCCCTTGCTGGGGTATGGAGGTGCTGGAGCCTCTCTGCAAAGAGCATGCTGCAATCCTGCCTGCTGCCGCTTTGTGAAAAGCTCCTCATAAACTTGCCCATTTGCAAGCTGCATGCAGCACAAGGCATTGCTGCAAACTCATAATTAAATTCATTACTCCATACAATTTTAAACCATTCTTCAAATAATTACAGTAATTTGATAAGCAGAAATCACATAAACCTGCTGTAGCTTTATCTCTCCCATTTGCTGTCAGAAGGAAAATGTGTGAGTAATTAGTCGGATGATAACAGTCCGGGTTATGCAAGCAAAACAAAATTAGTATGATCCTCACTCAAAAAAACCTGAAATAAAACTAAACCAATGACACCTGAGGCAGTGTGGGGTGGGAGTGAGGGGAACAGCAACAGCCAAAGGGAGCACAAGAAGGCAACGATGCACTGGCCATGCTCCCCCCGCCCGCTGTGGAGGTAAGATGCTCCTGGGAGCAGCCGACCTGCAGCTATTGCTCCTGTGTCTCTCTCTCTCCCTCTCTCTCCCTCTCTCTCTCTCTCTCTCAATCTCTCTCTCTCTCGGGAAAGTCACGTCAGGTAACCTTGGTAACTCCAAGGCCCAGCAAAGGCAGAGGAGGCGGAGGCGAAAGCTTCCTGCAATATTCACGGGACCATGACAGAACATTCATTAGCACTCTAATGTCAGGTAGAATCAGCAGCCTGGGTGGCTGCACCGCCCCACTCTGCTTCTCACCTTGTTTATGTGGTTCCTGACCTTTCCTGCTACGAAGCTGGCAAGTTGGCAAACTGCAGCTCACAGCGCGCTGAGGCACAGGGAGGAAATAGCAATGAAAAATTCACACCTGCCAGATCCTCCGGTGAGCTCAAACTCGCAAATTCAGAACCAGGGAATGAACAACACACCATCTCTGGCAGGCCTCGCCTGTCCTTTGGGCTCACCTGCCCCTCAGGCTGCCGAGGTGGCAGCATCCAAGCAGATGCAAATCCACTGCAGGTGGGTGATGTGGCCCCAAGGGCTGTATCGGCACCCCGCTCTACAACAGGGCAAATGGAAATGAAAAGAGGTGAAACTGGAGGCTATGAATGTGTTGTGATTTGCACAGACCCCAGCTCTTGAGTGCCTCATGCTCTGTTCACACAACTACAAATTCAGAGCTGGAGATGGCAGAAGTCCTTTCTGCATAGCCACAGACTCACTGAACAACATTAGGTGACTAAAGAGTTAATAAAACCAAAAGGGGCAGGGATGAGTTTTGCTAGCCATAGGAAACATGCTAGGCTGAAACAGAAAGGTGGCCACACGATCAATGAAGAGGAGAAGGCCAGAGCTGTGGTTACTCTGGTGCCTGGATTAAGAGCTTCATCGGGTTTCTGCAATCAAATCTGATGATCCCACCAAAGGAACAAAGGGAAGGCTCCAGGCCCTCATTTCACAGAGGAGAGAACGAAGAGTCATCAATTTTCTGAAAGTGACTTTATGCCTCGTTAAGACCCATCTAAATTATATACAAGATGACTTCCAAGTAATGGAAAAATGAATCTGCAGACAGTCTTCCCCCCCACCCCTTCCTTTTTTTCTTTTGTTTCCTTAAGGTTGTGTCTCCAACCAGCCTGAAACCAAACACTTGTTTCGGGGGGAAAAAAATCGCATTGCTACAGGGAGATATTTCAAAATGAGCACTTCAGTTTTAAACGCAGCTGCACCTTTCACGCTCCTCTTCTTCCCCTAGAGCTTGGAGCATCCTGGCCAAGAAAAGTGATTCAAGTCCTAAGCACCACACATAATAAGCAATTTACGAACTCAAGCAAGATTAGCTTTAAATACCACACTTTCCAGAGGAATCAATCTCAATATGGCAGCTCCACAGATTTTTTTTTTAAAAGATCTTTAAATTAAAGAAATTTCACATCCTTAATTTAGAAATAAAATAAAATAAAAAAGTTTGCTGAGTAAGCAAGTTCCATGCAACATAAAAAAAGGGAGGAACGATACACCAGGAAAAAAACCCACACGTTCTTTTAGCATGTATTTTATCAGCTGCTAAAATCAGAGTCAATTATAAGTGCATGAAAAAAAAAAAATATATCACAGAGGCCTCATCTCCTTCCACCACACAGCCACAGCCCATGACCCTCAGCGAGGTGTGTGAGCCAACTTGATGGCTGCCCAGGCACTGGCACAGCTCTGCGGCTGCCCTCCATCCTCAGAGCCACACACCGCGCTGGAGACAGGCACCATCTCATCATCGCGAAGCTGACTCAAAACTGGGGCATGTCACCAGGAAGAATGATGAATTCTCTGGTGCTTGAGATTTTTCAGAGGAGTTAAAAATTGTAAAAGGTTTCCTCCAGTCTGCTGGAGAAGTTGTATCGCTAGTGCATGTGTGCAGAAAAAGGAGTTTGGGCTCGTGGGCCTGAGGGTGCTGCCTGGTTTGGGAAGCCAAACTGCCAAGCCCCAGCACCCATCTTGCTGAGCGACCTGAGGCAGGAGTGGATGTTTGTGTTGCCCCAGCACACATGTGACAGCTACAACAACACAACTTCTAATCAATTCCTGTAGCCCAGGGCTTAAGACAACTGTCTGCTTTGCTCAGGGAGGAATTTTATTTGCAGTGCGTCTGTGGTTTTGCTTTCTTCCCAGCTTTCTTTGACGCACCAGAGAGGAGCTACAGGTATACCATGGGCTGGAGAAAGTGATGTTTGGGGGTGGCACTGAGAATGATCCCACAAAACCTGCAGAAAGCTGGTGGATTAGAAATACTAACAGATCTCTGGGGAGAGAAAGCAGACCAGGACTGAAGAAGAGGGAGAAAGGGCTGCTTCTCCATCAGTGCAGCTTGTAGGCATGGCACATGCCCCTTGCAAACACTCCCTTGCTTTGTGGGGCCTTGCCATCAGCAGCTCCCCTGAGGCTCCCACTCTGCAGCTGTGCCTGGGATGAGGTACCCAGGTATATTGCAGGGCTATCTGGTGACTGCCTGAGATGTGAGGACATTGGGACAGATAACCTAATCTCCCCTCTGATCTCATGCTACACAAATCTCAGGATTCTGCTGACACAGCAAAACTGGTAGCAAACTGCTATTTCAGCTGTGGGTTTCCACTGGGGTCTGTAATCAGTATGAACAAACCAGGCAGCAGGAAACTGCTGCCATTTTGGCTGCTTTAACTAGATCTGATCCTCTGTCCCCGCCAGAAAACAGTTAAAAGCCCCAGCTTGGGTGACAGCAGAGTCCCCAGCAGCCCAGGGACAGGGCCATGATGCTGCTGCAGCCTCGCAAGGTGCTGGCCCAGCCGCTGTGGCTGCTGCGGGGCTGGCAGGGCAGCTGGCAGAGCACTGCTAGCCGGCGGCGCTCCAGACATTCGTCACAATTATTGGGGATTTACGAGGACAGGGTTTCTGTCAGTTGCCTGTAATTTCACTGTGAATGATACCCCTCTCCGTAGGCAGTAGTCTCTGAATTAAGCCACCCTGGAGGGAAAAGAGATGTCCCCACTGAATGCCTCTTTCACAGACATGTCACCTAAATAAGCTCTTCTGTGCAGCTCCTAAATGCTGTCTGGAAGCCTCGAAGTAAGTTAGTGTCCACAACACCCAGCCCAGCAGCACGCCTCACGGCACTGTGACAGGATGGCTGCTGGGCACCAGCGACTGAGCCCAGCCCACTGCAAGGTGGAACATGCCCCATCTTGGCCATGCTGGGGATGTGCACAGGTACTAAAATCAAACAAAGAGCACAGGAATCTGCATTAGCTGGTTGTCTTCACACAGGATTGGCACTGCAACTACTAGGAAGTTGCCCGCACAAATCTCTAAGCCAGTAAAAGCAACACCTTGAAAAGCACAGCACAGAACACTTTAAAGAGGAGGGATACCACGAGGTAACAGACACATTTAATTGAGATGCTACCTGCAGCTGTCCCACATATACACATCCAAACCCCACGCTACCCTGCTTCAATTCACCTAATATCAGTTGTGTACTACAGCAACAGAGCAAGGGCTTTGCTCCCCTTGCTAATTACAAAGACTCTAAGTCTTGGAATGATACCCGATCACAGGCAATGATTTTTACTAATGTAACAGCTCATCTTTTCCATACATGAAACTCTGCAAGAAGGAAGTACTCCAGGGGGGAGTATATAATGTAGTAGGAGGCGAATATATAATGTAGTAGGAGGCATGTCATGCACCTCCTTCTATGAAACTGTAATCCTAAGGCTTCATAGTTCACACAGTTCCACTTACTGAACTACAGAGGCACTTCTAACATTAGCAGAAATATTGTACAATTAATTTCATAATCACCAAAAATCTTTTTAAATAGGTGTTTTTAACAGTTGCACTTGATTCTGTCATATTTTTTATGCAGCATCACAGTAATTCTTTCTGCTGGGCTACATACAGAGGAACAGAACGATACCACTACTGCTGCTCTTTGGATCATTAAACTTGTGTCTTTCAAAGGAAACAATTCTTGCAAATTCATGTTTAACTTTTCATATATGATTATATGAATTCTTATACCCCTTATTTCACAGGTGTTTTCAACAGTCTTGGGTTTCAAGAGGACATTAGTGTCACTGTAACTTCCCATGGGATACTCAATTGAGGACAGTAATTTTGAATGTCCTAGAGCAAAACCAAATTCCACAAATTGTATTTCAGTGGTACCTATCTACCCACGGATGCTGGCCAGTGACTGCATATTTATGACTGTAATTAATTGCCCTGCTTTCAAGTGCAAGAACCACCTTGTACAGGGTACTGACTAAGGTGAAATTCTGAAGGCAATCTGAAGTCAAATAAATACGTATTTTGGAGATGGCAGAGAGGTGGTAAACTCTCACAGCTTTCCTAGAAAACTATCTCAAAGCATTCTAGTTGAATTCTCCATTTAGTAACCTGTATTTGAGTAATTCTTAGAGATTGGCTGACTATATTTAAAAATACTCATGACAACCATATTATTTTTTTTTTGTAGCTGAAGGAGCTCCAAAGCATCCCTGGCAGACAGACCTTATAAACTGCAGCAGGGACACGGAGAAAGCTTGCAGAGTTCACAGGGCAGGAAAGGGAAAGCTGCTATGCCGAGGCAGCATAACACAGCTTATCAAACCCTGCAGGTCCAACGAGAGTGGGCAGGATTGCCAGTCCCAAGTAATGCACAGCTCTGTAGGAACAGGATTTTAGTATGTGCTACTGCCTAGTGCTGCTTCCGCCCATCGCTGCTGGGTGTCTACAACAAAGCTGCTGCCTACCCCCCACATAGCATATCTTCAAGTGCCCAGGGAAAACTACTGCCCACTATGCATGCTCATAAAAAAGCTTGAGCTGCGGTTACAGTAGATATTTGCAAGTGTTATGAGGTGCTCTATTTAAAAAAAAGGCAGTCAAGTGCACACTGTCTTTACAGACAGATTTTCTTTTTCAAATTTCACTTGAGCTGCATAGGGCTCTGTAAAGAGCCGTTCTTTTCTAAGCATCCTAGCTTTGACAACCATAGTCCAGATTTTAACATTTCAAACAATTCAGCCACCACAGAAACTTGCACTAATGAGGAAATGTGCCAGTGTACTTACTGCATGGGAGCAGGAAGGAAAGGAAAAAAGATGTAGAAGGTCTAGGCAAGGCAGCAATCGAAAGAAGAACTCCTAAGGATGTGCAGGCTCGGCCAGGTGGGCTCCTGCAGCCTTAAAGCCCACAAAAGTCTCAAAGGTGCTGTTCAGCTCATAAGGTGGAAATGGCCATAGCTGCCAGTTTGCTAGTGGGACTAGACTGGCTGGGAGCACAATTGACTGGACTGGTTTGGCAAGTCGTAAAAACATATCTCTGAAGAGAAAGATCTAACTAGGCACCGAGCTGAAGTAACAGAACAGCTACACTACCCCAGTGACTGCACAGATAAGCTATGGGATAGGGTGAGGCAAGCAATGAGGGAGGATGTCTCAATACAAATGCAACGGCCCCTATCCCCCCAACAATTACGTGCATCACGTACAAATACAGAAAGCATTAAGTTGTTAAGGAAATGTAGACAGAGGCAAAAAGTAAAATACTAGTGGTGGGGATGCTATTTTTTTTTTTTTTTTTTTTTAAATCTTGGTGAAAAAGGGCAAAGACTTATGGTCAGGCAACTTTACAAGGATAGTATAAGGAAGAAAAGAATTTAATTTGTTTCATCTAACCCCTCTGGGCAGAGCTGGCATTAGACTGAAGTAAAGCATGCCACATGCCTTAATGGGTAAAAAGCAGATGGCAATAAGAGGACGAATATTTCTGCTTCCCATCTCTGAGTGTTACATTTATTCTTAACTAGCTGTTCCCTGCTCAGCGCAGCAGATATTGTTCCTCCTTGAGCATAGCCAACAGACCCTAAACATTTTTGTGGCAAGTTCAGATTCTGGGACTACTGGGGTCTGGGTCTTGGTTCCACCACATGTGAAAATGACTCTAATGTCTTTTTGTGTTTTCTAGCTATAGTCAAAAGTAACAGGGGATATAAAATAATTTAATGAAAATAGCTTGGTAATGAATAATGATCATAGGACAAAGGGTTAGCTTTGTGTTCTTACCTAGAAATAGAAAAGTGATGTGATCAGTTATGATACATTTACAGAAGAAAAAGGGAGATGCCAAAATCCATACCTGACAGTTGTGGTTACTGACATGCCAAACAAGGCAGTTGGTATCAACCTGAGAACAACCCTGATGGCACAAGCCAAGCTTAGCCCACAGCAGTGCTCCTACAGGCCACCTAACTCAGGTGAGAAGAGGTGCTTCTGCTAATGGAGTATGACTGGCAGTAGGAGCTGACAAACAAAGTTATGTTGGTTGTACCATCTGTTATCTGTCAGCTTTTCCACAGCGTTTGTTCTTGGGTAGCGTGTAACTGGCCAAGCTGGAGGATGGATGCTTCAGTTTAGTTAAACCTTTAGTTAATGCTAGATGTGCTGGCATCTCTGTGCTACATTTTCTCTTCCTCCTGACAGTTAAGGAAACTTCACAGCATTTTCTACCAGCTGCAACATTGCAGCTCCATCCTCTCCTGTGCCCAGGGCTGCCAATTTCTTTCCAGCACCTTGAGAAAGATTCTTTTTCTGGGAAGCTGATGACATGCGAGCCCTGTGTCCACATAACCCATCCATCCCTGCTCTTGTTTCCTGGAAGAGCTGTTTTCAGTTATGCACCGCATCAATGGGCTGAGAATCGGGGTTTGTTGTTCGTGGTCAATCACTAGCAGAATATGGTTTCAAAACACAGCTCTTCCCTTTACTCTGACTTTACTGGAAACTCCCAAACCAGCACTGAACAAAAAAGGTCAGCATTGGTTTCTGAGTTTGTTTTTACAGCAACCTCCCAGGATCACTGCTGAAAGAGAAAAAGATCTCACCTGAAAGAGAAACATCCACTCTGGATGTCCAGGTAGGACTCATGGCATGTTAATCCAGCAGCATGAGTTTTAGTGCAGGTGCTATCTTTCTGAGACCCCAGAGCAGGGACCTGCACTTCCCTGTAAAGGAATTTAAGTTGCTGTCTGATGCAGAGATGAAATTGTAAGGCAGGAGGACCTAGTTAACCTTGTGATGGAAGCAGTGTGCCTGCAAAGACAGAGAGGAAGATCTGCTGCTAATTCATATGATTGCTTTCTGGGTTTTTCTCCATGCTACCCCAACAGACATGACTTACTGATAAGCACAAATTTCATTTCATTCACACTTCAAAATACCCTGAGTGAAAATCAGTTCTTTGCTGTTTTCAAGGAAAATATCTAACCAGAAACACAAAGCTGAGTTAATCCAGAAATTACCTGCTGTATTTGCAGGTAAAAGTCCTAAGACCAGAAAGAGCATTTTGGTCACCTCCCCTGATCCTCGTATCAGACAAATTCCATGCAGCAGCCCTTCACACCCGCCTTGTGCTCTATTTCCACCTGCGCTGGGCTGAAAGGTCTTGCAGAAAGGTGTCTAGCATTAGATAACATCAAGAGATAGAGAAACGAACACTTCAGTGGCAAATCAGCCCCACTGTTGGAGACCTGAGCCTCATTTCTGCTTGAATTTCTCTGGTTTCAGCTTTCAGTTATTGATTCTTGTTCTGCCTCTGATGGATTAAACAGTCATTCTTTGCAGCTAGCATCTTCTCTCACTTAAGGTACTCATACTCCACAAATATTTCACCTCTTGCTCTTCCTTCTGGTAAGTGCAGCACACAGAGCTTCAAGTCTTTTGCTGCACGGAATATTTTTCCATTTGTAGATTACTTCTTGCGGCCTTTTACGTATCCCATATTGTAGTTAGGGTCTGTATTCCTCACTGTCAGAAAAAATATGGGCATGTAAAACCTTTGTTACTGCACTTGTCCTCAGGGTAACTTTGGGCAGAGGAACAAAACACAAGAACCATCTCTCAAAAAAATCTGTATTCCTAAGAAGAATGGCTGACCTCTCTCTCTTTCTCATTTATACTTCCTTCCTTGCCAGCAACAACTTAGCTCTTCTGTCCCTGTCTTCTACAGCTCTTACACTTACTCAACATGCACTTCACATATAAATGAAGCTCACTCGAAGGCTGGGATGAAGAGCAGTCCACGTAGGAAAAATCAATTATAAACCTAGGTCTATTTCTGACAGTTTGGGCCTTCACTGAAAATGTTTAATGAGGGTATTTTTTATGAAATATAACAAATGTGATCCTTACTACAGCGATTTTGGTTTGTATATTATCAGTCCTGGCAAGATTTCAGGAATTGCTAGCCATGGTCATGGTGCCAGCTTTGTCCTTGAGGTAAGGAATGGCTTGTTCTCGCTTGTCATTACAAGAGTGTAATGTGACATTTGTATAAGCAGCATGAGAAGAGATCAGTGCTTATCATTAGCACCCATTAGACCTCTGCCGCTCCTGTGATGACTCAGGTGAAAGGACAGTTTGCCTGTCACCCATGCTGGAAGCCAACAAAGCACCCATGCAAGGAACCCTCATGGGATGCCAAGTGCAATTGTGAGGTTGCACAGCTTGAGGCTCACTGCACCATGCTGGTGAGAGGGGACATGCAAGCAAAGGGCATGTTTGAAACCCCTGCTTTACCTGCAGCGCGTCACACTGCTGAAAACCAGCCGTAGCCTCTAAAGATTTTCATCTTGTCCAGAAACTTACTCTCTGTGGAAGAGGATGTGCCACAAGAAGTTACCCCACGTGACAGTAACACAGCACACTCGGGGGGAAGGAGTGATCGTGCTAAAAATAGCAGGCTTTCTGCTTGTGTTTACAGGCTTCACAGATGGGAAGAACATTCCAGGTGTGCAGGGTCTAGGGATGACAGGCAAGCTCTGTGCCTGGGGCAGTACAGCTGCAGGCAAGATATCCACCAGGGAACAAAGCAAAGGCTGATGCTACTGGTACAGCCAAAGAGCTAAAACAGTAAAAGGAAGGAACTCCTGGAGAGGAGAAGTTGTGCAAGACCTCTGAGTGAAGGGCCCAACAGAGCAAACTGGATGAGAAAGGTAAAAGAGAACCAGAGCAGGATCTGAAGAGGCACAGATGACCTCCTGACAACAGGAGAATAAGCCTCTGCTCCAGTGATATCTTGATTATAATGGCAATTTTGACCAAGACAGACTGAGACACTTTCACACAAATTTAGTATCTGAAGGAAATACTGATTGCAGGAAGATTTAAACTGCTCATCCTCTCTCCAGCTTCTGTTGAAAGTAGCCCCGGGTTCAACACAGACAACAATGGAGACAACATGCAAAGAGGAGGGAGGAAAACTTTGAGGAGAAATCTAGCAATCTGGATTATTGTGACGTCAGCCATTAATTAGTAAAAGAAAGTTAATTATTGCTCTCCCCCCCCCTTTCTTTCACCATGGCTCACCCAGCTGTTCTTAAATTGATAACCATAGAAATGAGCATGAGCTGAGCCTGGGTAGTTGGTATGCATGCAGTATCAAAGGCACACATTTGCATTCTTTGCCAGAAGAATCAATTTACCTTGATTGATGATTGAACTTCAGTAAGTCCTTTAATATTTTGGTCATTAACCGTGATGCCATAACAGTGTCACCAGAGTGCTATTGTATTTCACACCATGGCTCTTATTAGCTGCACTGTGTAATATGCCTGAACTTCTAATTGAGTCCTTTTAAATATTGATAATCAACATATTTCAAAGATGATACTTCGAAATACAGCTCAGCCTACCCAGAACGCTTTACGAACACAGTGATTCCTGTCACTGGAGAGGCTGGGCAGTCTGGGTAGATGGCACAGCGTGCTGCTCAAAGCAGCAAAGGCCTCCCCTTCCCACTGTTGGTTTTGTTATCGGTTCACTTTTTCCTTCCCAGTAACACTGAAATATTGCTTCTGACTACAAACTCTGCTCCTGCTTCAAAACGACCTGCAGTAATTTCATTTTTCCTCTTAGTAACATTTCAAGATGAGATCAGCATTAATACTTCTCTTTATGCATCAGGCTAAATGCAGGCAGATCTAAAACAACCTTCCTGATGATAGATATATGGCTAAAGTCAAAGAGCTAGAGGCACTTAAATTACTATAAAAGGAAATAAAATAAAAATAATAATAAAAAAAGGCATTCTTGGTATTTTGCAGTTGAAAAATAATTGAAGAAAATAAAGAAACAGTAGTTAATGCAAGCAACAAAGAGAAGCTTCAGGGCACCAGGTTGGTGGTCTTCAGTTACAACAGCAACCTTAGCATTGCACTCCTGTCCTTGCTTTTATTCTGCTAAGCAGTGACACACTAACTATTTACTGTCAGAAGAAAGTGTCAAGCTGTTCCTGCTACAGATAGGAATGCCAGTGATGTAAAATCTGTCCCTGTGCAGCATCTCCTGTTTATACTGGACTAGTAGTACACCACAAACCTATCAAAGTTTAATCCCTGGCCTAAAGAGATGGCAGATAGCTCAGGTACACCTCTGCTGAACTAACTCACAAGCAAGGTAAACTGGCCCATGCTTAGCTTCACACTATCAAAACAAGATCCTTTTTGAGAGCCAGCATGAGCACTTGTATGCTGAACCGCATCTTGTGGTGTAGGTGTAGCCTCAGCCTTACAAGGATACAGCCAGCTTGCTTCCAGTCACGCATGAGCATGGCAAGAATATGAAACACTGAGAGAGAAGCTGATAACATTTCAATACTGCATTCAGAGGTGAGACGATTAATGAAACTGAGATAGCAGTGCATCTATTAAAATGAGAGGACAGTGGGAACCTGCACTCTGTTCCTGCTGCACCAATTGTCTGTTGAGTGGCTGGTAAGAATTAAAATTGTGCTGTCAACAGTCTAAGTCTTGCATGATTACACACCTTTAAAGCCAATCAGGAAGAAAATAAATTCAGATGTGCGTGGAGTTGAATAGGAAAGATACTACAACAAGCCTCCATTACCTTCTAAGAGCTGGTCAAATATTAATCACTACAAAAATCTCTTGACAAAACCAGTGGCACAGTCAGCCTTTCCAGGCACGCCGAAATACAGAGCATGTGTGTGAGGATCATGGGATTTTCCCATCTGTGCTAGGCAGCATATCAAAGCACAACTCACTTCTCCACTGGTGATATCACAAAGATGATGCACTGTCCAAAGCAGAAATACATCTACCAAATGCGGATCAAGGACCTTTCCTGGATGGAGGACCCGATGCTGAAGCTACTCTCACAGGAGGAGGTATCCCCTCTGAGGGAGCTGACCTCCCCAGTCCTGGCAGCCTGCTAACAGTAGTCAATACCTATTTCTACAAGCAAGAAGAAGAAGAAAATCCTCCCACTTTATCTGAATTTCTTTCCCCCCTATGGAACAGTTCTAATTTCCTCCCTTATCCAAACTTGCAAGAGGTCGTTAGGTTTTGTTTTTTTTTAATTTCTTGTTTGTCTTTGCTATTCTCTGATGAGAAACTACAGATGCAAAGGAATTCATACCTTTGTGTCTTTTGTTTTTGCATCTCTGCATATTAACAGAATATTCAATGAACTCATTTAACACTTATAAAATAGAATAAAAGCAGTGATCTACAAATAATCCTTTGTGTTTCTGAAGTGTGGCTATAGGCAGAAAAATGACTACATCATTTTTTTAACACAACTGTTCCGCTCCCTGTGTGTAATCAGTCATGTCTGCTCACCATATTAACAAAAATGAAGCTAAACATCTTGTTATCCTATTGTTTTGCAAAATAAATGTAGCTCTAGGAGAGGAAGCTGGCATCTATTCTGGCTCATACATCATTAATAGAATTATATGCAAAATTTTGAATTACTGTATTACTGAACTAATATCCCAGTTTTATTCCCTGTTTTCTACTGAATCTCTAGTGGTTATAGCAGAGAGACCACCAGCAGCAGCAAACTTCTCGTTCTGGAGTCAAAAGACTTTCTTATTTACCATATGGAGTGAAATTTGGAAATAGCGCGCACACACACACACCCACTAAGATGACCTCTGTAGAAATATGGCAGTAAGAAAGGAAGCTTTTCTAAATAGTTGTCATGTATGTTCAAGCAAAATGCTTTAAATAGAGCCAATGAGTTTAGGGAGATGCACTCCGAATCCAGATACATCTCCAAGCATGCTGACATGACATTTTCTCTAAAGCAGCTTCCTACAGAGGTGTTCACACACTGAGGCAGCTGCCAGGGGTGACAGCAAGATGGTTCTTGATTCAGCTTATTTTGGCTGAGCCTGTGGGTGACACTGACCATATTTTCTCCCAGGTGCTGCTGCATTAACTGTATGAGGAATGCACCAGGCACTGAAGCTGACAGAGACTTATAGCTCTGAAACACAGATAGTTACAGCTGCACATACACGCTTCTTTTCTTATTAAGGAAGAAAAAAGTGCTGCTGTTTACCCTGTTAAGATCCCTAAAGCAATTTCTCAGGCAGCCTGAACAGGCAGCATGCCTCTGCTGCGTCCTGCCTGGCCCTCCGAACGACACCGCACCAGAGCAGCGCATGGGCTCCCCTTCCCCAGGGAGTGCGCCTTGCCATTGGGCTACAAGATAACTTGGAAAGATCACCGCCAAGTCCAACCTGCCATGTTCCCATGAAACCCTTTGGATTACCTCCCCCTTCTGCAGCTGATCACTGGAGCAAATGAACCTTTCAGTGCTAGGAGGAGGCTCAGCATGGCATGCACAAACCACAGGAGGGGACGAACTCTGTAGGGCTGCGGTCTAACTACATAGAGAGAGCAAGGCAACTCTAAGGGACCATCCTGGTGAGGCAGGTTAGCTTCAGTAAGCAAGACAAGACAAAACTTGTAGAGCAGAAGATGCAGTGCCAAGAAGTGAGTTTTCAGATGTGCTAACAACAACAGCAACTTGTTGCCAAACAGAACTGTGATTTATCCAGGAAAACTGCTTTCACATAGGCAAACTCAACTATCTATACAGACTTTGGCTGAAGATACGGGGAAAAAAAGAAAGACCCTTTGGCTCCAGCATGCATACAAGCAGACACATGTGCATGCATGTGTGTGTGACAAGGAGAAAATAGTATATCCAGTGAAGATGTTATCCCTGATTTCTTCAGCTGAAAACTACCACCACTTATTTCCTCCTTTGGTTATATCAGACTTGGCATTTTAAAAGCTTGGGTGTTGTTTTTTCTCCCCCTTCCTTCCTTCTTTAAACTGAATGCTGTTTTGAATTTGTTTAAAGATGAATGTTGCTTTCATTCCCATCTCTGGTTCCTAGCCTGCATTTCTGAGGCTTTACTGCATTTTCACTATGTTTAGCGCTTACTAGGCAATTATCACTGAGTCAGGTAGAATGACGGCATTTTTACAGTTCAAGCACACAGTTCTGTATTTCAGGAAGCTGATTTTTAAACTACTTAAATGTTAATAGCATCTACCTAATTGTACGGATCAGAATGTCACCAGCTAATCCTTGTGCTTTCCAGCTGACTTCTGTCAGCTGCTCTTTCGCTTTAGTTATCAATGTCAGGATATATTTTTGATAGCAATTATTAAGGTGAGACCAGAAATACTTTTATTTGTATTCCTAGGTGCTTGCATCTTTGTGGTTTTAAATCTTACCAGTCCATCATTTATTACACAAGCAGAATCTCAAAGTGTTAAGGATGTTAAAGCATCACAGGGTGGAACTTGTTTTTACTGCAAACCTCCATTTTCAAAACAACCAGTACATGATTGCTACAGTTCTCAGGGGAAACCAGCTTAAATGTGTGTCCATATTCCCCCTGCATTTCAACTTAAAACATTTTATAGCATCTAAAATGTTGGTTTGTGAGAGAATGGAGGAATGTCCATTTGTGATCACAGGAAATAAACCACTTTCCTCTGCCTCCTCCCAGGTTTCTCTTTATATTTGTTAAAATGGAATCTAGACGGGAAAAAAAAAATAAAAATCTTCAGAGTTTCAAGGCAACCGTAGCTCCATTACACCACTTTTGCTGTACAAGAAGCTATTTCAGCAGAAGCGTATGAGGAGATCCTTACAAGCCAAAGTATACTGCTGTAATGGGAAATGATGAGGGAAAATGGTTTCAAAGAAAATCTATTACTATTCCCTTGCGATGGCCAAATAAAAGAGCAAATGCTATTGCCATTGAGTCACAAGAAAACTGAAATTAAAGAGAGTTCTGTTAATGTGCAGATTTTGACATGTAGCTCCCCAAAAGGAAGGGGTACAGAAATAGTAACTGTCATACAGTTATTTATTAATAGCTAATTTTGTTATACATCTGCTCTGCATAGACAGACTCTCCCACCAACTCAGCCAGCCCAGTCTGTGGGAACAGGGAGGGCAGCATGGCTCCACTATGAAACAAGCAGTTAAAAAAACCCCACCACCACAAAGCTGGTATGCAAAAGCAGAAAGGCATGACAGAAACAACACAGTATCAAAACAAGAAAAAGCAGCATAGACAAGTCAAGAAAGTGGAAAATCCAGAATGACTTAATGCTGCCATGAAAGTTCTGAGAAATAAAAAGATAGCAGAACTAAATAACCAAAAAGTAGGTTTGATAAGTAAGAGAGAATGGAGCACCATTTAGGATTCCAGTGCTTGAGCTGCTCAGCACTTTTTCAAAAAGAAGTATAGGAAAGAAAACTCAGCTTTTAGTTTTAATACCAATGTGTTAAGGGAATTAGCTAACAAATTTACTGTATCAATTGCAATTATTTTAAAATCTGTAGAGAGCTAAGCCATCCGAGAATCAGAAAAGCAGCAGAACCTACTGCAAGAACAGGCAAGAAGGGTGATCTGGGAATCGGTGCCCTGTAATGCCAAATGTGTAATAGAACAAATGCGAGTGACAGTCCTGCCTGTGCTGAAGTGCTAGGAGGAACCCACGACTCACCAGGGATACAGAAACAGCAGGTAAGAAGTAAACCCAAGCTCTTCCTTCTGGTTGAATTACAGGGTCAACAGAAAAGTGTGCTATAGCACTTCATAAAAGCCCATCCCCAAAACTGAAGCTGATTGGGATTAAATCCTAGTGGAGATGTTTTAAAACTTACTAAATGTCCATAACTAAAGGGTAAGGATAAATGATAACATGCTACCCCTTGAGACCGGTGTTAGGGACAGATCTTATTTAACATTTTAATTAATCTAGGAATAGGGAAATCATTGCTAGTCACATGGGGAAAACCCAAGTGGCAGGTTATAATTAACCACTAACCCACCCAGAGACTGATGGGAGGAGGAGGCATCTGGAGTCTGCTGTCCTGATAACTTACACATCATTTATATTGTCCTTAAGACTACAAGATGCTTCAGAATATACTGTATTTTCACCCTGCTTGCTCTGACCACAGCTCTGATTCCTATTGTCAAAATATACTGCAATGAGAAATGAGGCAGCATATATACTTCACTTTGTGCCCTCAGCTGGCACGGAGCATTGATACAAGGTCTTAAAGAGTTCACTGAACTGGTCAATCGTCAGGTTGCAGCAACATTTGTATCTTGAATTTGTAAAGATGTGGGGCTGCTTTTTTGATGGAAAGCACCTGTAAAGTGTGGGGTTATTGTGCTCCCTTTTGCCATTTCTTGGATAAATGTCATCGTTTTTAATGCTACCAATCTTCTTCTATAGCCTGCGGGGGAGATTTTCTAAGGCAAAAAATGGCTTGTAGGTGCTTAATTCCCATTAAAAGCTACTGGGGAGGTAAGTACCAAATTGCTATTGGAGCCTTCGGCAAAGTAGTCTTCCTCTAAACCATTGATAACCACCTTTCCAACACCTGAAATAAGTCACTGATATAGCATATATTATTAAAACAAGAGAAGTTTCCATCTGCAGTGAAATCACTGCGGTCTGAGAAGTCACTTTCTGGCATCCCTGTGGAAGTATGCAGAGCGAAGCGAGACAAGATGAACTCTAATTCTGCTTTTAAAGAGATGTCTATTTTGGGCAATGTAACATGAGAAGGTGGATGTCTCATCTATCTGACTCAGCAGAAGAGTCTCATTTAAAAACTCCACAGCAAGTCTTGACTGGTATTAATGAATACTTGGATTTGGTTTAGAGGTGAAATACGGTGTACATACAATTCAAGAGCATAGAGGCCATCAAAGAATAAAAGAGCTCTGGCCAAGAGATCTACTATTGCCAATGTTTTTCTTTCTTTCTGTACTGTTGGTCTCCACTCCTGTGTTGATGTTTCCAAGGGACCCCTTTTTGCTCTGGATGCACAGGCTCTCCTCTTCTTTTGATGGCTTCAACAGACGTTAGCCCTCCTTCCCCATCCTTATATGCTCTTTGTCAGGGCATTTTACAAAAGCGACTGGTGCTGGGTATCAGATATAAAAAAAGCTGCTAGAAAACACACAAAAAGGGCATGTCATACAGTCTGACCTGCGCACTGCCTCTGAACCCCAGGAAACCCTCACTACTACCTTCATGTTTCTCCTGTGGCACTATTCATCAACAGGTCTCAACGGTTTTACAAAGGCGGCGTACCAGGTCCCATCTGACAGACAGACCTGGAGCCCTGTAAAAGAAAGTAATTTTGTGTAGTCACCCAAGAGACCTCTTGTGGAGCCACAAATGCCCTTAATGGTCTCTGAGGACTCAACCCGAGTGTCAGGAAGAGACAAGCAGCATTCTCTGTCTCTAGCTCTCTGCTGAGCCTGCGGAGAAGAGGGCCACTGCGACGGCAACTCTTACACTGCAGAAGGCAGCATCTGCTGGAGCAATACTGAGGTAACAAATTCATTTTGGACAGCTAATACACAGAGATTCGCTGGTAACTTTTAATCAGAAGCAAGTTAAGACAAATAGGAAGCCATGACCTACAAAGGCAGGCTCTGCAAATCCCCCTGCCAGCCTCCTGAGGATGGCAGCTCTCCTGATACACAGCCTTGATAAACGAATCCTTTTACAAGATCTAACTCATTTTATCATCCCCTCTGCTTGCATTAACCACTTCTACAAGGGTATCTTTCCTGCACATATTGCTTAAGTTAGGTGAAAAACCTGGGTTTGTTTTAAAATCCACATTCATGATGAAAGCCTCCAGTCTAAGACTTCTATTCTTTCGAGACCTTTTCAGTTACAGGCACTGTGAATAATTCTTTTGCTTTTTCTCCCTGCCTACTACAGGGCTTCCCCTCTAAAGCACAAAACATTTTCCCTTGCTGAATTCTCTCCACGCATCTCCTCCGTACACAGTGAAACAGCCCGACATGATGGGCTGGGTCGAGGTGCACAATGACCAGTCTCCCTTTTAGTGAGAAGGTTCTGTTCTCAGCAGAAGGGCTGAACCTCAGGTAATCTATTCACTCCCTACCCGGCAAGGGAAGCAGCAAAATAATTCACTGCAATTCTAACTGAAAAGCTGTCACAGAAGTACAAAACTCAGACTTGAGCCTTCAACAATGAACTTTAATTTGAAAATGGCACCGAGTTTTGACCTAAAGTGAACAGCTTCCCTTGACGAGGCAGACAATTAGGAGGAAGGAGCAACCTCCGTGATTTCAACTTGCAAACAGTCTGAGCCACTCTGCTGTGGTGGCAAAAGACTAAGCCGAGGCATGCTCCCCCTGGGATGCCCAGCTCCGGGGCAGTCACAGGCAGAGCCGTGAACCACCTGAGCTCAGCGAGCATGACAGCTTTTGGGTGGGCCAAAAGGCACAGCTAGGGTGACTGCGCACAGCGGTCCCAGGCAGACACAAGCCTGCCCACCGGGGCGCCTTGCAAGAGCACCACGGGCACAGCCGGGGCGCTGCGTTGTGCCGAAACTTGCTGCCTCCCCTTTGATGGCAAATATCCTTGATTTTGGCAGCACATCTTTTAAGCCTAATGGTCTTTCCTAAATGTGATTTTCAAACATTTATGCTTCCTTCTTTTCCCCACAGTAATTTTCGGTGCTTTGAACATTTCAGGGATTCAGCTACATAAATAGATACCCTAATCGTGTAACAACATACTAGATTACATAATTGCGATTAGGATGGGTAATTACACAGTGTCCATGTGAGACAGACAGCTTCAACACTCCACATCACAACCATGTCAAAATATTTTATTTACAGAATATCAGAAGTAGTAACTCCACAGGCTACACTGTATTTTACTGTAAAACATTAAATTATTTTTTTTATATGGCTATACAAAAATAATAATTAGAGAAGTCCTTCAAATGCTTGTATTTTGTTTCTATTTTGTTTAAAAAACCCACACTGTTGGGGTCCTCCCTGCTACACAACATTTCAGCAGCAAGCTAGTTTTCACAGGCCTGGTAGGAGTCCTCTTGTTTATTGTAGAATTGTTAATAGACAATGTTATAATGTTTTCCTGAAGTAAAGCTCATAGATGGAAAAAAAAAAAATTAGCCATGGTAGATGTTTTTGTCAAGGTATTTAGCTCTCATTTTGATCGGCTGATGACCTTTTTACTTGAGTGAATCACAACTACATCCTAATGCCAGGGCTTATTCACCAGCTATGAAAACAACCTGGAATTGCATGCAAATTTTATTTTTGTTTTCCCTCGTGACCGCAAATTTATACTACTTAGTGCTCCATCACAGAAATGTCAAAAATCACAAAGACCCTCTGTAAGACAGTGAAGAGTGCAGAAAAAGCCTCTAGAATTTGATGATTGACAGACTGGCATAAATTACATCAGGTGTTTTTTAAACTGCCAGCACTGCAAGGAAGGAGATAAGCTTAAATAACACTATACACAGGAGTTACCCTGCCTGCTGACATGAGCATCGCTTTACAAAGACTTGACTCAGGAAGCCTAAGTAAGGGTTTTAGGCACCACAGCCCAGTATAATAACATCACACTATACTGCTTCACAGAAAAAAAATGACTGAGTGCTTGCTGACCCCAACTGATCTGACATGGGCTTAATTGTATATTTACTTCACATACAAAATAGCCTGGATTACTATTTTCCATATAGCTAACCTGGAACTTTGTTAAATAATCATGGAGCTGCATGAATACTGAAATGATGATCCTCTAATCACTGTCACACTCAGTGCATCACATGAATTGTTGAATCGACCATGTCAAACACACATTAGAGGTTCTCACAGTGAACTGCTATTTCTGTTAAAATACATTTTTTCGGAGGTTTTACAAAGTTTAATTGCTCAGGATGAAACATGACACCTAGGCATTTGATTTATTACTAAGCATGCCTCTGTATTAGTGCAACTGCACAGTGTACGGTGTTGTGGAATTATTTTTACTCTGTCATGACAGATGGACCCAGGCAGTGTTTGGTAAAGACTGTGTGCAAGTGTGCAGCACATGCTGCAGGTGGGATCCTCTCTGTTGCCTCCTCCAAGCTGTTATACTTGAAAACAGCACATTTCAGATGACGAAGAAATTGTCATCATCTACGTTACTGAAATGGCAACGGATTCTAATTTTTTCTATATGAAAAGAGTCCATCTTGACTAGAAAGCAATGTAAGCCTGCCAGATTTGAGGGGATATGCAGTACAATAATCCCCGAGCATTGGTTATAATTGTACCCTACAATAGGTGTACATAGCTCATGCTGCAAGTGGTGGACAGAACTACTGCATGGAAGTAGCAGTATATGTAGCAAGGTGACAGGCTGTGATCTCAGCTTTCCATCCTATACCTATGCTTTGGTTTGGTTTCCCTTCACCCCATACAGCAGGCTACCCCATTCTGTGCTCTGCTCTCTACCACCCAAGACAGCACCCCCTGGTGCTTCCAATTCTGGAAGAAACACACATTAGAAAAGCTAAGTTTCTCGCACAAGCTGGACACAGCAGAGCACAGGACCCAAACTACAAAGTGAGCAGCTGGTAATGGCAGCCCCCATGCTACTGGCTGCAATTGGGCAGGAATGAGATTCCTTCTGTGCCTCTGAAATTCACGTTTTCCAGTTAGAAACCAGCTGATAAACTGCCATGTCGGGACTTGGAGAAATGGAGTAATGATAAAGTCGCTCTTGCCCCCCGCACCTCCTGAGCCTTGCGAGTATTTGCCACCCCCACGATCTCCTCTAAGAAATGCCATGTGGGATCATTAAAGGAGCCTCTATGACATTGGCACAGCAGGTGGCATTAGCCACAGCTTTACATGTGTTGTTCGCTGCCCTCCCCCTGCCAGAACTTCCTATTTCATTGGGAAGAAGCAGGGCTGTGTTGGTTCCCACAGTGCATCCGACCTTCGTGACCACCCGCACATGCAGACCAACGCCACACTTCCCCCGGCCACAGCAGTGTGCAAGCCAAGTCAAGTTTTGGCCCATATCAAGACAGGACTGTGCACCGATTTCCATTCCATGCTTATAAATCTGGCATGCTGATAGTGGGGTCAAAGCACCAGAGCAGCACCCTGTCTGCGAGGGCCCCAAGGAAGAGCTGGATGTGGCTTGGGCTGGAACAGATCTCCAGAGGGCTCCTCTTACAAGAGGACACCTGAGCACAGACCACCCTGCCTTCTGCTAAGCAGAGGTGATGTCTGGCAGCTGCATTTCTGAATGTCAGCCAGCTCCTCTGTCTTTCCTATTTATTTCACCCTTGTGAAAAATCCTCCATGACCTGCTCTGCCATGCCCCTAGATGTATTGGTCACAGATTCCCTCCAACTGGGGCAAACCTCAAGTCACCATTTCATGTAAGCTTTCAGATAATTAACACTTCTTCAGCACGGCCTGTATAGGATAATTTTGAAACCATTACTCCATGATTTATGAGAACTGTGGTTAATAGTTGAGAAAAATGCTTTTAAAGCTGAATTCTCACATAACACTTTAATGTACTGTTGACAGCCAGCAATACCCTCTCTCCCCATTTGTTTTCTGAGCTGACACTAAACCTTCCTACAAAGCTAATTAAATCACCAGGAAAGGCATCTGACAGTGTCCAACAGGCTTCAAAATGGTCTTAATCAAGGCCTTTGGCACCAAGTTCACATTCTTTTGAGGAGAAACTTTATATTAAATCTCCTTGACATCAAGTGCTTTGGACTGGCCCCTTTCCAGGAGCTTGAGATATCACTGCCCAAACTTCAGGAGTGCTTTGTTCCAGCTGGAAGCAAGCTTAAAGCTAGATGAAATGGTGGTGGGAGTAAATCTCTGTATTTCAACCAAACAAAATGACATCCACTCTATCCTCTACTTTTAACAGAGGCCAGAAAAGGGCATCAACTCAACAGGATCAGAATCAATTGCTCTATTGGAAAAACTACTGTCAGCTAAGATAGTTCAGCCTTGTATTCAGCAGTGTTTTACCATTTCAGTGTATTCTTGTAAGGTAGAAAAAGCTGTGGTGCCCCGGTAACATATTTCTGGGCTACTCTGACAGAGGGGCGCTGGCTTCACGCCTAGAAGCAAAGGTGCAAGCTATACCAAGAGCCAGGAAAAATCACTGAAACAGATGTCCATAGTAATCTCTGGAGCTGAAAAAATCTCTCAAGCTCTCAGGTCAGTTCAGATGCTTACTGCTCCTTGTTTAAGCATTGAGTTCTTTATGGTTTGGCTTTGTGCATGTTTTATACAAACACTGACAAATACTAAAACAGCATTGTAACAATTCAAGGCTGATTCACTGATAAAATGCTCATTCACAGGACTCTAAGGAGGGGACTAGATGTCATGTTCCCTTTCAAAAATACGGCTGAAGTGAGTATTCTGTAAAAATTCAAAGCAGATCTCAGATACAAAGAGCAACGGAAGATAAGCAGTGCATAAGGGGGCACTGAACAGGCCATGGAATCTTTCAATAAATTCCTGAAAGTCAGTACCGAGGTTTGATTCATAACATCTCTAAGGACGTTCATCATTATTACCAGCAGATTACATACCTTGTTTTAGGGGCAGCTGACTGAAGACTGCTGTTAAAACTATCCCTAATGGTTGATTACACATTTTTACTCATACTTCAGCTCTAATCCTGATCAACTTTTGTTGATTTACAAACACTATTGCCTACTTTAAAGCCTGCAATCAACCACATTATGCACTAGATAATGAATATATTCCCTAACTTCAGGTAAGGGGCAGAAACTCCATTAGACAACAGTTGAATGAATGGAGCGCTCTATATATCTTCGTCTTCCCAAGTGCTCTGGTGTGACATTCCTACAGTATTTCTAAGAATAAGGCTCCCTGCCAGTCACTCTAAATACAAGCATGAATCCTTGTTCCTCCCCTGAGATACTGTCTGCTCTGCTCATACTCGAACAGACAATGCTCCACAGGTGGACAAAACAGAAGACAGCAATTGGAAAGCCTCGGTGAACAGCTTCCAAATTCTCTGCACAAACAGATGCTGGGGTAGAGCCATACACACACAAAACCATAGATGAATTAGAAAAAGCTTCAGAAATGCAGCACAAAAATGTCTTCCACCTCAGTTTGCCCTAATTTAAAATGTAGAACAGAATGAAAACAGAGTAATTGGATGGACAGATGAGAAAATGTAATACGTTTCCTCAAACCTCACTCAGAGTGCTCAGAAGAAGGGAGTCAATAGTAACAATCATATATAAAACTAAAGACCTCCATATTTCTCCCTCCTCTGAGGTTTCCCAGCACGTCCCTAGTCTATTAGTTCATCTTTCCAGCAGTCATTCTCATTTTCTGCCATGTACAAGGCCAAGCACATTACCAGTGCATAACATGCCATATTAATGATTGACGATTACATACGGACAAAGCAAAGTTGAGATTAACAGCTACATTAAAATAGCATCAGAATTTCAGGGACCTTGATCTAATAAGAGCTTAGGAAACAGAATGGTAGAGAAGAGCAGTTGCAGAAACCACCGAGGAAACCCTTGTTGAAAGGGTCTGCATCCATTAAAGACAAACAGGGATATACACAAAGAGAATTAATCAAAAACGGGTAACAACAAGCACTGTTTATCCCCCTGAATCTGTCCTGCTGTCAGGTTAGATGCAGATTTGTATAGGCATAATGTGTACCAAAATCTTCATACTACTGTTCTGGAGTAAAACATTGTTCAGCCTTAAAATATTGTTTCTAATTTTAGGTAACTGCTTCTCAGAGGCTGCACTCTTTTCTGTTCAGACTTCTGCATTAAGAAACAATGAAATGACATAGTTCCCAGTGCTTCTGCTGCTCTATGGCATACATGCTGCATGCAACACACCTATGTCTCGCTCAGCAGAATTCCCTCAGAAGGCACAGAGAACCCATTTGAACTTGACTACTTGGATTTTTATACCATAGCTTTCTGGCTGTTAAGGATGATATTAAAAGGTGACCCTTTTGGTTAAGGACTTTTTTTAAAGCCACAAAGCAGAAAGCCTTACTATACTTCACATAATTGCAGGTCTTCTTATGTTAACAATTATTTGATTCAAACTGAATTCCTAAAGACAAAAATCTGTTTCCAAGATGTTTTCTGCCTCCGTGAGCTTCATGCACGCAAGAACAAGTGACGACGATAACTCTGGATGTAGGGTTTTAGTGTTTGTAGAAAGTACAGGGCTTGCAAAAGATCAGGAGTTCCACTTTGCTGAGTCCTGTGTGGATGAAGAGACAACCACCTCTTCTTCAAAAGATATAAGGTCCCACGATTCAACAATTTTCTCTTTTCTGTCCTCCCTTCCACTCCTCCAGTATTTAACATAGGAAGAGTTGTTTAAATCATAGCAGCATTGTCAGAAAGTCAAAGAGTTAAAGGTTTCATCATACCATTTATGGACTGCCAGATGCTACAAGCTTGTTATACGCAACTTTGATTAGCTGTAAAATGAATCTACAGACAGATTACTGCTGCTTGCCTAGATCGTTTTTCCTTTTTTTGGGTTCAGGATTTGTATCTGTCATTCAGCTGAAGTAGCAGCCAAGATAACTGGCACAGTACTCTCTTCATCCCTGGCCATTTAGTTTCTGATAACTGGGGTGTAAACACATTACAATAGTGTGAGATCCCTATTGACTGACAGCCACCATTAGGGGCATTACATTGCACTGTATTTATTCAACACATCTTCTGCAATAGCAGCTCCAGGCGCTCCCTTCAGAAGGAAGGCAGAGGATCTGCAGAAATCTCAAAACTTCTCCCTGCATCACAAAGTGGCCAGACTCCCTTCAAAGCCTTTTTTTACAACATTTTGCCTTGCTGTTACTCAGCTTCACCGTGATGAAGACTGAGCAGACCCACCTCCCCCAGCTCTCCTTTTCCTCCTTTCAGTTTCCTTGGCAGTTGTCAGTATTACTGCTGTCCTTGTTGCCCTGCCTGAGGCCCTTCTTCCTCACCCCTCCAGTCTGCTACATATTTCCCATCCCGTACTATATTAAAATTTGTCCATCTTTCTCTCACCTTCACTCTGCGAAGTTACTACACTGACTGTCTCCTGATTAGTACGGTAGCTCCCCTCTTGCTCTTTGACCTTCTCAGTCCACCAAAGAAACCAGCAACTAATTATCTTCCTTACTTGCTGCTCAGCTGATGCCACATGAGCTCCGCTCCAGCTGCTTCCCACAGGAACCACTCCATCATCTTCTGCTTTTCCCACCCTCACACACTGAAGATCTCTATGCTTTCCTGCAAAGCTCTGCCTAAGGCTGTCACCTGCTTATTTCTACATGCTGGCCTTGCTGAACCTCTTTTGGACCTCTCCAGAAAGGGTGCCAGGTTCGTGGCTTCCTCCGCCTCCCCCCTCCCCAGTTCGTTCAATACACCAGTCAAAGAATACAAAGAAAAGCTGTGTACCCAGATACACAGAAAGAGATTTTAAGGTCTTGAGGGAACATGAGATCATCAGTCTGATATCCTGTTTCATCACAGACTGTAAAGTAGCACAGTCTTGCTATTCATACAGAAAATGTAGGCTTTAAAAGTTCTCCAAGAATATCACCCAGTCACCATGAAAGTCACCCAAAGATAGAGAATTTGTCACTTTCAGTGGTAGATTGTTCTAACAGTTACCCACCTTCTTTGAGAGAAACCTGCACCTTGCTTCTATTTGAATTCACCACCATTTGAAGTTTCCAGCTATTAAGTCCTTCTAATAGTTTTTTCACTTGATTAAGAAACCCTTAAAAAGCCCTTCTTCTCCCCATCAAATGATTTATATACCATAATCAAATTCCTCCCCATCTTCACATTAATAAAGGAAAGCAAACTGATCTCCTCCAGTCTACCATTTTATCACATTTTCCTCAACCTTAGTTGATGTTTGCACTTCTCTTACCTCCAATTTAATGCTCCTCTCAAAACACAGAGAACTGGAAGCTCTTCTGCTCTTACCAGCATGAAAGTTGGGTATTTTCCCTTACTGTATGTTCCCTGTCTGGGTCTAAGGACCACATTATAGTCCATTCCACCAGGCTGAAATGCTGGGCAAGTCACAAGAGCCCCGCAGTTGCATGCACAATATAAAAAAGGACTGCTTCTGTATAGCGGGAAGCTAGATTGCTCTGCCTAAAGACTGTGCAACCTTGTGTGTGGCTCTGGAAAAAGTTCTTACTCTCCACACCAATCATCTGCTTACATTTGTTATCCACAAATATTAGAAAATTTATTTCCCATCTTTCTGATGGAGGCGTTGACTAGCACTGGAGCCAGTGCCAGTCCTTGCTAAGTCCCACTGGAAACATCCCTGTTTGATGACTGCCCACAACAAGAACTGCTTTGAGTTCTGGTCATTGATCAAATTTGGCACACTACTGTTCAGCACTATGTATTTCTATCAGATGCATTATAATAAAATGCCTTACAAAAATTAGTATATTGCTACTGCAGAATTATCTTTTTTAATTAAACTTGCAGTGTCAAACGATGGAAGCACTTTCCATAAATCCACACTAACTCGAATTGGCTTAGTAACACTAAGTCTTTACAGACAAAATCCTGTCACAATTAAAAAAAAATATTTTTACTTAGCATAAATATTAGGTTTCATTAAATGGGTCAACCACTTGCTTTTTTAAAATATTAGCAAGAGAGTACAGTATTTCTATCTAGGAATTCCCTGGCATTTCAGGTTTTATTAAACAGGAGCATTCAATTTTTAGACCTTATGATTTAAAAATGCACAGTCTTTGTATGTGATGTCTAGCATCCTTAATTTTAAGAAGCCAGCACATACAAACATCTGCACACAATGCAAATCCAGGTCATCTCGTACCTCTATCAATAGCAACTGAAACAGCGATTGAACGTGTTGCAGACTTTTTCTTCATCACCACTTTGTACTGCAGTGGGCCTTTCCCATCAGGGGACTTGGTGTGGTGCAGGCAGGCTATTCCAGCCTCGATTACTATGAGTGATAGAAAAAGGTGAAGTTGTGGGTGAAAAAGCACAACAAAGACAAAAAAAGACAGCGTTAAGGAGGCAGGAGGTGGCAATGACAGATAGACAAAAGCACCAAGATGCAAGCATGAAGGCCTTGAAGGGAAGGACAAGGAGTCTAAACTTACTAGGCAGAGACAGTAACGTATGAAATTCAGGGGCTGGCATTCAGTGACAACTGGCTCAGCATGCTGGAAAAAGATGTTATCAATATTCTGTGAGTGAGCTAATGCACACACACACACACACACACTTTTCCCAATCCATCTGGGCTTGGCAATTTCTATTTTCTTCATTTCTGCCTCTTCCAGAAGTGTGCCATGCTGCCATGCCAACCAAGTGTGCAGAAAGCATCACTTGGCAGTGCTTTGCACAGTAAGCTTTCCTGGCCCGGGGGCTATCAAGACTTCCTTGGCTCCCCAAAGTGAACAATCATAGCAGTATCACTTTGGCTCTGCAGAAGTGTATCACTTTAATGTTTTGATGATACCAGCAGCAAGCTACTCTGCCACCATTCCACATTCACCTGCCTGACATCTGTACCCCATCACACAAGCAGACAGGCAAATCTACTCACGGGGGAAAAACTCCAAACACACACTGAATCACAGACTGAAGAGCCAAGAGCTGTAGAACTTAATGAGTTTGCTTCTGTGTTAGCACTTCATTTCTTTCTTCATGTTCTTGTTGCTTGCCACAAGTCACTCCAAAGCCAAGGCAACTCAAGCTCAGTAGTACAACTGAACAGTCACTGCAGGCTCTTCAAGTGTACCCAAGGAGTGTACACTTCCCAACTCCTCCTGTCACTTCTGCAACACTCTTAAGAGGTATTTTTCCTTTACGCATTCAATTATTAATTGTTTTAACACAGGTTAACCCCTGAACTGCATGCAGAGCTTTATAGTGACCAGCACACAAGGGGAAAGCTGTCCTTCCTGGCAACACAAGGGGGATGCCATCGCTTAGCTTTTCACCAACAATCTTGTGCTTTTTGCTCACCTTTGAGTATGAGGGAGGACCTCTATCATCTTTATTTTCAGGAGAGGATTAGGGCTCTGGTCCAGTTTTCAGTGTTTGGGGTCTGCCAGATTTGGGAGCATGGGCTAATGACATGTAAATCTCTGAGGAGATTTGAAAGAAAACTAATTCTTTAGTTTTTAAACAGGAACTGCTATCCCTTGAGAGCTGCTATTCCTCTTCAGGTTAAGCATGTGGAGACAAGCTGCCTTCTCTTCTGCCTTGATAACGTATTTCTGACAGATGATGATAATGCTCCCTTCTGAATGACTAAAATAAAATGGTCTTAAGGTACACAGGTTCCCAAGTTCTACAGGATGCAGATGCACATAGACCATATAATGAATTCACAGAGGAAGAAGACAGGACAGCACTAGAGTCTCTTAGGACTCTCTGTCAGCAGGAACACTGTGGTAGCACAGCTTCTCATGTCCAGCTCCTACTTGAAGGGTAAGTGCTTTGAGGCACAAGCAAATGCCAGGAGATAGGAAGGGGAAGACAGGAGAAATCCATCTTCCTTGCATGTGTTTGGTGCTAGTTACTGAGCTAAGTGCAGGAGTGGGTATAGGTGAGCTCTCAAACATGAGCAAGCACAGCATTGGAGTAGATGGACCGATGGCCTGATCTGACACACAGCAACTGAGAAGAGAGAGTAATGAGAGCATTGCAATCCTACAGAGAGGAGCAGCTGCTTACAGCTCTTCTCAGGAAAAGCTGAGCAGCAGAAACCTTTGTGAACACCATTCTCTCCTAACCCTGTGCACTGTTCCTTCGAAGGGTGAGTTTTGATGAAATAGGATATTACAATCACACTAAAAATGTTCCTGTATAAAACTGTATGATCCATAATACACAAATCACATAGCTACTGAGCAGGGGCATAAGCTCCTAGCCTTCAGTTACCTGCTCCGTGCATGAGTGTGGTTAATCATAGCTGCAGAATGTTTTTTTTTTTTAATTACAAGGCAAATATCATCATTAAAAAAGGCCACTTCGCTTTTCCCTGCTTCAGCCAAATCCGCACGTACACACAACGTGCACAGACTCACACATTTGCCAAGCAATTTGTCTTGCATTGGATCACACTTGTTGCAGGGAGAGATCATAGCCTGACCTGGCCTGCTAGTACATCTACACACTACTGAAAAGCCCTTGCAAACACTCCTACTGTGTGCAGCACAGAATGTGATCACACAGTGCACTGCTCATTGACTTCCCAATGCCAGCTTCACAGACAAACTTCTGCAAGCGTTGCTGTTAATTCCACATAAGCCAATGGGGTAAGAATTGCCGAGGGAATAGCACCACCTGTCCTTGCAGAGAAATCTTAACTGCAACAGAGCAACATGCGTATCTGAACCCCAGTCTGGCACCCCAGAAGTATCAGTGAAGCCGATCCTTCACCTGCAACACTTCCTTTGCAAGCAAAGGACTTGCTCACTGTGGAACCCACAACGCAGTTACAGCACTTTGCGAGTCTGGGTTCAACAGCAAGGGAGTTGGTCTGGGTGCTAGAATGAATCAAAGAGGATAAATGAGGTTTTCTGCCTTCGGGACTCAGTTTGGACAGTGTCCCTTCACGGACCTCAAATAAAGCCACATTCCCATTACATCACCAGTAGAGCAGTGACACCCACCTCTCACCTGTACACAATTATGCAGGTACAACATACGTACTATTCTGTCAATGTGCTAGGAATTTCCAGGGGGAAAAAAGCATACAAGCTACCTGTGCAGCCATTCCCTAACACCATCCTCATACTTCATTGAGGCCATTGTGGCACATCATAAAGTCTTGGAGGATGTTGGTTAATACTGCAGAGGTCCCAGTAGAAGCTTAGGGTTTACCTCCTCCCATGGGTAGAGCCAGTGGCTTATGTTCTCTGAAAGAAGAAGGTGAACACAAGACAAAAAAATCCCTTCACCTTCTCCTTCATATATTTTTTAAATTCTAAACATATGGCTACTCCAAAAGAACTACCCTGGGCTGAGTAGCCTTCCTCTTTGAGAGGTAGCAAGTATGTTGTAAGATGGCATAGCTATTCCACAGCCTGAGCTACTGCATCCAATAATACCAATACCAAATTCACAAAAATTTTCTGTCAGTACTACTGTTTTGGGTTATCTCATGGTTCTCTGCACCAAAAAAGCTGTGGTTTCTTAGTGGGGATGCAACACGGAAGAGCTGACTGAAGCAAAACATGCAACCCACAATCACTCAAATAATATAATTAAAAATTAAACAGCAGAAAGGAAAGAGGGCATATCTCCATGTGTCTGTGTATGTATTCAATTTTCAATAGAAACATCTGGACCCTGACCGAGATATTTTATTCAACAAAATACGTTGGCTAAAAGTAGCTTCTAAACTATTTGGGTGCCTTAAAAAGCTCTAAACACCTGCCAAGGAAGAGTGGTGCTCTAACACACAAGGAAGGGGTGACTGATGCATGCATGCACTCACCAACACGGCACCCTGGTCTCCTCACACCTCTCACCACAGCCCAGGTTATGATACCCTCTGCAGAAATACTGACTGGAGAGTGCTGTTCTGGCACTTACGTACCTTTAATGCCTCTTTGTATTTAAAGGATAAAACTCTGTAAGGAAGGCCCATAAAGGGGAAGTATGGAAGAGCAATAGCACAGGAGAATCACTGCTATTTACTTTTTTCCTCTTTTAAACAAAGTCAGGCTTCAGCTGATCATTTTGTTTACAGTAGAAGTAACAGAAAAGAGTTTTACTCCTTACAGCCCATTAAACCTGTTTTTCTCCTAGTCCTGTTCTCCTTCCCCTCTTCAAGCCTTTAACAAACCACAGGAATACAAATCAGGGAAAAAACAACCCAAAATCTCTCTGCTGATGAACTGCTGAGAAAAGGTTTCAACACTGCTGGTATTAACAGTGCAAATTTCCAACCTATTTATATCATGGATAATTGCTGACTAGAAATATTTGCATTGCTAATTTCCCTCCATTAAGAACAAACCCAGGGTCCCAATAATATGGCTTAATAGCCGCATTTAAGTTACTGCCCCTTCCCTGTCTTGTTTTTTTTTTAAAGAGTTTTTCCCCTCTCTACACTTAAGTGAGTTCCTAAACAAAGAGTTCATTCTTTGCTCCCATTACTACCAAGTTTGCTCTTTTAACAACAAACTTGACTTTCAGCAAGCTAAGTAGAAAACAGAAGACACAGAAGGTGGCTAGGTAGAATGGTAACTAAAAATCTGTTACTCTTTGTGTTACCATTTCCTTATTATGAGTTAAATAAAAAAACAACCCAAAACCCCAACAAAACAAAACAGCACTTTTCCAACAGACAGGACTTACAAAGCTGAATTCTTGTGTTAGGTGCTTCAATTTTAAAATGGATGCCCTTAGAAATACCTGTGAAAAATCTGAACAGAATGGTTAAACCATGCTTTCATTTCGATTTATAAGGGCCAGCACAACCCTTAAGTGGAGCCCCCCGAAGGCAGGGATCCTGCTACAGATTGCCACTTGTGGGTGATCGCCCTGCACCTAGAGGGCTCTAGGAGCTGATTAGGAGGCTGATACGGCAAAGGTTGGAGTCTTACAAAAAGGCAATCAGCCCAAGTGCCCCGAGGGAGAGGGAGAACAGAGCGGAGTGCCTCTGACTTCAACCAGCAGCTCTGTTTCATATAAAGGGACACTGTCAGGTCCCTTTAGAATCACTTTGAAATAGATGAGGCATATTTGAGGGCTAAAAAGAAACTTTTCTTACGGTCCACTGGTTCTGCATGCAAAGCTCATTGAAAACATTTGAGATGCATACCAAATTAACTGTACTACGAAGCCAGAATTAATTGTGTCCTTGACAGCGTGGCAGACGATAACGTTTGTTATCCTGTGAAGTCATTCAAACCACAAACAAATCCCTTCACTGCCATTTATGCCCACTGTGCTCCCATAAAGCATCCTGAACAGGTACCTACACCTATTAATAACCTTGTCACTACTGCCACATTACAGGGGAATGTGAGCTATCATGATATGGTGACATTTAGCTGATCTCTGGTCCTGCAAATTCAGCTGACCAATACCACATTTCAAGAATGAGTTTTGTGTCAGTGAAAAGAGTTATATACCAACTAAGATGGCACCCCAGCAAGTACCGGCTGTACTGATTTACTGGAGCTGGCGACTGTATTGTATGGTATTGTAACTGTGCTGTGACAGCCAACTCTCATGCCATCCTGGTGGAAATAAAGGCTGCTGCCCCCTGCCACAGCACAGAACAGTGGAGACTTAACACTTCAGAGGCTGCAATTCAATCCTCCGTGAAAAACAGACCTTTTCAAAGAAGGCACCTGAAGGCTGCACAGTGCACCTGTATTAACAGCTAATCATCACCAGTACAAAAGGGGAACAGACTCTTGCAACTCAGCCAGCCGGCAGCACAATCCAGAGCTCAGAGAGATAGGTGGCAAACATCTAACAGTCATGCCAAACTCCAGAAAACTGGGAATCCTTTGAGAAAATCAAGAGGAATCCACACAGGTAACTCCAGCTGAGCTGGAGATTGTGGGATGACTGTCAACTGAAAAACAACAGCTAGCTAAAGTCACAAAGCCTGCAAGAAGGAGTCAGTAGGAGAGGAAGACCGCAGATTATTTATGTGTGTGTGATTGCCATTACCACAATATTCCCTGCCACGTTTATGGAAATATTGTAATTTCCTGAGGAAATCAGTTCTCTCTTACATATCTTCTAAGCTCTGAAATCATCCTTTCTCTGCTACAGTCAATAGCAGGCCCTGTGAAGCATCTGCACTCTCAAGAGATGAATGTATTCTTCTGGTTTAGTACTCTGATAAAACCTTAGTGATGTAAGAAAATAACATTAAGTTATATTATCATTTGAATTCAAAGTCCCTTGTACTCAGAAATTACCTTGCTAAAAAGTGATTCCCATGACCTCTTAGCCCTGCACTGACGTCACACTTTTCTAAATAGAAAAAGCAACCTCGTAACTGGAAAGACACCATTTCCAAAAACATCACACCAGAAAACATCACCTCTGACTGCAAACCACACCACCTAACCAACTAGTAGGGCTGGTAGTAGTACAGCTGCACCTGCTCCTGGTGCCACAGGTGCTAAGCAGAGACCCACTGAGGACAGGCACCTTTGTGGGGAAAAGGAAAGCTGTCAGGAGTAAGGCACCATGATAGCACAATGACACTGTTTGCAAAACAAGTAGGTGCCTCTCTGTCTATGTGCTATTCCAGCAGAACTGCTGTTTCTTCCAGTGAGGCCCCACAAGTAGCACTAGGGGAAGCAAAGACCATGAAAGAGACCCTTAAATTGATTATAGAAGGCTTTGTTAGTAATAGAAAACATAGCTGAGTCCTTTAAGTGATATAGTACCAAATACATAGAAGACTTCATCTTGATAAAATCAGACATCTTGAGTACGTAATAAATATGATATTCACCCTCTGTCTAATGTAGGTTAGGTGAAGCTGCTAAGACTGCAATTTTTAGGCTATCACTGTCCTTAAATTATTAAGCAATATAGCATTAGAAAGCTTGACTGAAGGCTGTGCATTGCATTTTTTTTGTCGTCCCCCCAGCCCCGCGATGTGTGTCTGAAAACAAAATGTGACTTTGGAGAAGGTATTGCAGTGCTAGTATGTATCAAGAGGATGCTTGGAGACTGACACTGTGTCAGGTGTCACTGTTGCTTACATTTATATCTTCCTTCCTTTTTACTGCTTGTGTGGTGAATAAAGGCACTTACTAACCCACACTGTAAGAAAGCAGAAATTATCTGTCTCAGCAATATATTGTATTAACTGTTTACACATGTTTTAGCTGGTTTGAAGCCAGCTTGGTAAACATGTCAGGATATTTTAAAGTCAACTAAAAATAGGTTTGTACTTTGGCTCTAGCTTATTTAAAGCCTGAACTAGAGATCTCTGTGAAATCAATATCTTTCTTACGGGAATAAGGAAAAACAATACCTAATAGTGCCTCAGCACACCCTGTGTCACCTCCCCATTTTATTCAGTAGCCCCAGGAGGTAGTTTGCATGCATTTCTGTCAAGAGACTTACGCAAATCCAGAAATTGCTAGTGTGCGTGCAGGAGGGAAGTCCACTCCTTCGTTTGTTTGCTCATCTCCCTGTCCTCCCATTGCAAAGGGCTCTGGAAGAAGTTTCATTTAAACGCACCCCATTCACAATCTCAAGGACTCCTGGGCACCTTGTTCTTCCTCATAGAGGATGCATTCTGCAACTGAGTAATGTTCCTTTTCAGCAAGGAGTATGGCTACAGAAGAGCTTTCTAAATAATGACAATACATTCATTCAGAGCAACTTCACCTTCCAGGAGATGTGGCTGTCTTTCCCATACATATAAACCTACTGGGCAGAGACTGTAAAAGTCAGGTGCTTGGTCTATACCAAGACACTAAATTTTCTGCCTAATGAAAACATAGTATCAGCTGCTTTTAAGGCAGCAAATGACTCATATTGCTATCACCTGTGTATTATTCATCCTCCAAGACAAAGAGATGTAGAGCAACCTAGTTAAGTCTGTTCTCAAAGAGACAGCATTAATCTGGAAATTACCTCATTCTCCAAAGAAAAAAGAAAGGTAAAGCTGAAGCAAAAGGAACTGTGGAGGTGCTGAAGATTTCTTCATATACCTGTGCAGCAATGGGGTGTTTGACTCAAAAGCCTGTTATGGACATCATATTTTAAATGCATTTTGAGACAGGGAGATGCTGCAGGATAACCTGTTGCTACTGCAGAAAGAGGGTATCTTCATTTTTGTTTTAATGTTTTTAAGAAGTTTAGAATTCCAAGTAATCTTCACTAGACAGTGTATTTCAAAGCCTAATTTAACCATGAAAGACAGAATCATGGTTGCTCTCTGTGGGGGCTTTTGTAGTATCTGGATTTTTAATGCCAGGAGCTGTCTGCCACTTTTCTCTGGGTTCATTCTGAGCCACCTGCAACTGAGGGAGATGGCACACCCTCAGCCTTTCAGACTCTGAGCTCATATGGCCCCTACTTTCAATCATACTTCAGGGGCTAGCTGAGAAATTTTACCATTTCTCATGCTGGCTGCTGCTTATATACACACTCATCTGACGCATGGTCAGAAATGAGCTAGAAATCCTCTGGGAAGGAAAGGGGAAAATTCTAGAGATTTTGCAACATTTATTTCAGGAACAGCTGTCTGCAGACATGTCCCTGCTGAAGTATACGGTACCCTTAGCCAAAGACTGGCAATAACCAGGCCACTTGTTTTCAAGGGGCTTCTCCATCAAAACACAAAGAGTCCCATGAGTCCTCTTCCCACTACAGACATATACCACAATGACAAAATAAACACTGCTGTCTGTGTTTGTGTGAGCACATGTGTGTGTATATACCACCCATGCAAGCTGCTCCTGACAAAGGGAAAACTGCATAGAAAGGAAAACGTGAACACAGACAAGGGGAGAAAAAAGAAAAGGGATCTTTCTCACCCATGGCTCTCACAGCTCTGCTTCCCTGCAGGCCACAGAGGAAAGGAAGCGCATATTCAGAGAGCTGAGTGGTGTGCAAAGCCCTCAAGGCACTGGTTTATCTGAGCTTCTTCTAAACCTTACTAAATAAGCCTATTAGTTTCTGAAATCTGGCAAGCAAGAGAACAAGGCCCAGAAGTATGAACTGAGACAGAACGTACTATTTTAAGTGCATTTACATGCAGTACTGACTTCTCTGTTGACTGCCCAAAGGTCATCTGACAAACAGTGGCGAGTTTTTTACACCATGTCAATTTTTGATCCAATAGCACTTGCATACCAGATGGCTTAAAAATATGTATTCATTGCCACTGTTTCTGCTCTGTTCAGCAGTGCCTGCCAATGTCTGGAGTTTATGATGTCTGTAGCAAATGTTTTAGTGTTGACATCTTCTGCAATTTGAGTGAAGATAAATTGCATTAAACACTAAAACATTACTTACAGATGAAAAATAGACTGACTTCACAGACATTTGCAAGCAGGGCATCTCCAGTTATGCAGTGGCAGAGGCTGCAGCAGAGAGAACTCAGTTTAATAAGGAAAAATCAATTGGCATTAATGGGAAAAAAAGTACCACCTTTAACTTCATTCCCACTTCAAGGAATGCTGCTCTGCCAGCACCGGGTGCTAGGTGCTAAAGACAGCCTGCTCTAGGTACACAAATAAAGCTGCATAGGAGCAGCACCATAGTGTGTCAGAATATGCAGCTCTAACCTATTCTACATCATCGTGATACTGAAAAACAGCCCTCTGCTCATCCCCGCATTTGTAAGCAAACACATTTAAGAAAAACACTGATAACCATTTTCTCCTGCCCCAGTTTTAAGCCCAGCTATTCAGTTTGGAGCACAGAATGGGAACTCTGTCCTGTTCATCCCACTCCTCTTCCCTGTTCCCTTTGGTACAGAGGTTCACGATACAAATGTAATTGCTCTAATTTTTTCCACATCCTTTTGGGAGAGAGAATATTTCTTCTTTTAAAGGGTATTAGTAACCCTCTGGCAATTCCATTTATCTCTTCAGCACAGTGGATCTGAAAGTATCAGCCGGCACTCACTCTTCTTTTCACCCACTGCCACCACGGAGCCCACAGAGCACCTCTGGAGAGGATGGGAGCTTCGCGCATGTGCTACGCAGACTGTCACAGCATGGAGACGAGGCCAACACACAACAACAGACGACAGTTTCACAAATATTGAAGAGCAGCTACTCTGCCTTCATAATTAATAATGTGGAGTTAACAACATGCATATTTTATTTATAGAACAGACAGCAAGAGCTGCGCTCCTTTATTTGCCAAAGGTAAAAGATTTCAGATGTTTGTGGTGCAACTGAACAAGGAAGGGGTTAAAGTCAGAGTTTCAAATGTAAAATAAGGCTAAGCCCCAGTGTTTCTCCAAGGCCTCCCTCCTTCCTTGCCCTCTACAGAGGCTATAAATAGACTGCAGAAGAATAAAGTATGGGTGGGACCAAACTAGCCAGTTCCTTCTATTCTCCCTAGGAACGGAAAAAAAAATAAAAATACCATTTGACTCAATTATTTCAGATTATGGAGAAATTAACACCCCATGAAAAATTTAAAAGTGCTATTCCTAATTACAATATGCAGCCTTTTTATTTATCATCATACTGAATATTTGTCTTTGAAGTCTCCTTTCCTTCCTTTGCATCATATTTATGCACATTCCCAAAGCAATGTACATTTACTGAATTTTACAGTCACGTTTCCTATAGTCCATAGCCTGCCTGTAAGGGAGGTATGCATGGACAAGGGATTGTAGGTGGACAGCATCATCTTTCCTATGCTCTGCTTTTTTAATTCCGAAAAGAAAAAAACCCACAACAACAACAACATCCCACTTGTAAATATATCTGAAGTTTAAGAAACACGCATTTTGCCCATCACCCCAAAGCTGAAGAGCCTTTACTTCAGCAGTCTTGTGGAGCAACACATTTAAAGGCAAAAGACTCAAACAGGAATGCTTCATCTACAATCCTATATGCATCAAGGTAATCAGTTCTGACTTACCTTCCCAACCTAGTTCTTACAGCATCACCAACCTGCAGAAAAGTTTAAGACCCTAAGTATTGCTTATATTTGAACACAAGGTAACCCAAAGGGGAACCACCAAGCCTGCCTGCCACCTGAAACCTTCTCTCAAAGTGCAAGCTGTTCCTAATGGCTGGTGAGGATAGCACAGGCACCAATATCACCTTTTCTGACTAAACTGCTGGGGTGGACTGGCTTCATTTCTCTGAAATCAAAGTATGTCTACCTGCAGCTTCCTCAGAGTGGGAGGTATGAGAAAAAGTATGAAGGAACAACGTTCAGTAGTTACTGGGCTTCAGATACTGCGTCTGGGGATATAACCACAAGGAATAGTAGGGAAAAAATCCTAATTATTACCCAATACAACCATGATGAGGGTCAGAGTTTCTTTAAGATTGTTACCTACCGAATTCAAAAAGTGATTTGAAACAGAGGAAGAGTAGGAGTTGTCCTTTTTCTCATACTCTTACACAAGCACCCCACTGTTTGTTTTCCCTGAGCTGTATCATGTCAGCTGGCTCAGGCCTTCCAGCTTTGCCAGAAGGTCTTGTCTGTGTGGTTTGCAGGCATGCTTTCCTTGGGAAGGAAAACCAAAATGCTCCAGGTAGCATGCACTTGCACAAGCACTCTTCACCTGCAGCCCTGGAAATGCAAGGAGCTGCCTTACACCTCACACATGAAGAATGCCTAAATCCTAACTTACTGCACTGATTTCCTAAACATTTTGGGGAAAAAAAGAAAATAAAAATCCATTCTCACACTCTCAGGCTTCCTTTCTTTAGTATTTGTCTCCTCAACCCAGTCACCTCTTGAGATCTCTTTAGATTCCGCATGGATAGAGCAGGCATGAGCACTTCATTACGAAAAGGCAGAAGATTCATTAAGCATCCATAGCGGAACTCACATCACCCCTTCCTGGCAGACATCTGTGCTCTGGAAGGCTGCTTGCACCGCCCAGTTTGCAGCAGTTCTTGTCACAGACTATCTGAAGTCGGCCCTGGTTTGAGCAGGGGGCTGGGCTAGACAACCTCCAAAGGTGTCTTCTAACCTCTTTCCCCCAACCCTGGTCCTTTGATAACAAGCCATTCATCAGCACAGCAGACCTGACACCTTCCTCTCAGACAAAGAGCTGCATGGCAGCAGAAGTCCTCTTACAGGATCCAGATAAACTAAGCTGCCATCCACAGGCTGTCCTGTTAGAGCAGAGAACCCTCGTCACACAGAGGAACCAACAGCCTGGTTACCCTTCTACTGTAAAGCCTTATCTTGACTCTCCCAGCTGAGTTTGCATCAGGTGTTAATTATTGAGTCTCTCTGGGACCAAAGGAGAGGTTAAACTATTGGTTTTAAGTGAAGCATGAATACTGTGAACATAATGCTTTTATAATCCTTCAAGTAATAGCTTGTTTAACTGCAGAGGGGGGCATATAAAATTAAGGCCACAGAAGCATTTATCCACAAATGTGTGATATTTCTAAGCACTCCAATTGTTAAAGAGTTCGTTTTTGTTCAGCCACATCATACTCCACCAATGACACCTTTCAAAGACAAAGTTCAAACTGATAAGGATAAACTTGAGGATTCCATCTGCAGGGCAAGTGGGCACACACCCATCCCCACATCCATTCCTCTCCCTGCACGCTGGTGGGAAGCCTGGCCACAGCACACATGTTTTGCATTTCAATCTCTTGTCCACATGTTAGAAGCAAACAGGAAAAGTGATGGCACCCATGTAAACACCCAGACAGACGTTACTGCCATAGGCCTGTTTAGGATGAGATGTGCAGAGCCATATGCACAATTCATTTTGTTCAGAGGCCCTGTGAGGGAGTGAGCCAGCATCCTAGATAAAGCAGGGCAACATGAAAAAGAAGAGAGGACATTATTATTTTTAAGGTAACATAAATCCCAGTTCCTTCCTCCAGTTCATATTTACCGTGGTTGTCATGTTTTTCCCACAGGCCACTGACATAAATAATGCAACAGACTCTCTCAGTAAAAGCCCTGAAGGGATGTAGAGAGCAGAAAGCACACCTGGTCCCATCTACCCAATGACACAAAAATTCAGAGAGGCCTAGAAAAGGTTGAATTCCAGTTCCAAACATGTGGCACTCCCACTTTCCCCCTCTCCCCAGAACACCTCCCTACCTATTCACCCCAGGGCTCTAAACTTACAAACTGGGTCTTCAAGACAGCAGAGAGAAAGCTGCAGAAGCCAAAATCCCCTGAAGTGGGTACTGGTCTGTCCAGCAAATGACACTGTACTAGTATCCAGTGCTCAGCTGGGGATAGCAGGCGCCTTTAATTCAAATAACTTTTCTGTCTGGTTGTGGTAGGCTTCTATGCTTTTGTTTCCAGTCCAGGAACAGGTTCCTGCAGGGCTGGCATGCACTGCTCCCAGTCTCGTTTTAAGGAAAAGCAGGTGCTGGTCTTGCCAAAAGCTCCTGCGAGATGGGAGTGATGTGACTGATGTGACAACTCACAGTACTGCCATACTTGGACAGCATTGAGAGGACCGTAAGATGGACAATATCTGGTGCATGCAGTGACATCCCCACCTTGCCCACAGAGCACAATGGGTCCTGAAAAAAGGCCAACTGAGTGACCAAAACAAGGAGAGATTGTTGTGCCAAGTGCCTACTTTGCCTGATTACCAGAGCTCAGCAACAGAAGCGTTGCTGTGTCTATAACCAAATGGAAAGCCACTTTCTTGGGCCGGGGACAGAGGAAAACAAGCACACACAAGGCTGGGAAGAGTCTCACCTTTGTTCCTCCTACTCTCCTGCAGCTTCTGCTTGTGAAAGACACCTTAAGCAATTTTGATTTCTGAAAATCCTTTCCCCCTGTATATATTTAGGTGGTTTTGAAAATCTTCAGGATGCAGAACCATGCAGTTACAAAGGAAGTGGAGCAGAGAAAGGAGGTTGGTGTGAGATGCTTGAGGGGAAACAAAGATTATAAAAGACAACAAGTAGTAAAGAGACCAGCTTCAAAGCATCACTTCCATATGACTTGAAAGTCATCCCAGGAGATGTTACCACAGGAATAACGTAACCCTCGCTCTTATAACATTTAGATCTTGAAAGGACAGCATTTTAAAAAATAGATTATCAAGATGTTAAACACCCTTACACACATTTTTCAGGCATATATGTCAGAGAGACTGGCAGTTTTGGGATCTCGTCCAGAAGGCACCTCACTGTGCCCCAAGTCCAAGCACAAAAGCTTGCCCAGTCTCTGAGATCTCTCGTGAGTGCTGTCTGTTTGCACAGGCAACTGCTCCCTGAGTAGAGCAGGGCTACTTCGCACTGACCTTGCCTTAAAACAGCACCAGGAACTTTGCTACAGGTCCATGAAGTGTCTGCTCCAAAGGTGCAAGTGAGCGTTTCCTACATCAGTATCAGAGACCTCTCTTAATTCTGTCTTAGGAAGCCCTAAGAGGCCAATTTAACTGTATAGCTAATACAGTAAGTGACTATTTTTCTTTGCAAATTATGGCCTCCAACTTGCTGCTAGCCACTAATAACCAGCCCTAACCTGTCTGCTCTTATTGTCTCACTGGGAAATCAGAACAGTTAGCAGAATCTTCACTCCCAATTACAGGTAGGAAACCCAGGTACAAAGAGATTAAGGAAACCAAAAGCCGGGAAAAGGAGGCAGAATAGTAAAATGTACTGGAAAACCCCTCTTCTGTCCTTTACTATCTTAATGCTTGGAGTTAATACCAGAGCTTAAACACCTGCAGTTCCTTCTGATAAATAGTATTTCCTACCCCTTGGGTTTTGACCAAAAATATAAACACAAACAGAAGAGGTTTTAGACTTCTGTATAATGACGTTTTAAAACTCACTCTTCAGATAAACACTCCCCAAAACAGTAGTAAGTGTATTTCTCTCACTTCAAGCCCTTAATATCCTCACTGGTAACACAATGAAAAAAAGCTAGAACTACTCATTTCACTACCTACTGCTCTCCAGATTAATCTCCATTCTGTGTTGCACAATGACAGGGTCACCACGGGGTTTCCATGCCACTGGGGATGTGTAAGGAAGTACGCGGCCTGTGCAAATAAAACCAGGGGAATTCTTTATTCTCACTCTTCCTAACCTGGGGTTTAATTCCCTTTCTTTTGTAAAGTGAAAACTAGTCTTTCCTCAGAACATAAACGATCAGTGCCAACTTTCCCAAAGGAAAAATATTACAACTGTGTACAGCTTCTGCCAGAGTTAAAAATCTTTCTTAGAAGAATCCTGGCTTAAAAGTAAGCTCTGAGTGCTCTAAAATAGTCACAGATAGTCCAAAAACAAGCAGGTGCCTCATGAAATGAAGATTAAGATTAAGAGTCCAAATCTGGTGCCCTTCAGGCAAAGGATTCCCAAGGCAGAAGATCCTAAAGCAGCTTTTGTTAAGGTTTCATGAAAGTACTGAGAGACTGTCAAAGACTAGGGAATGTGATTGCAACTCTTACTATGCCTCGAACAGCACCTGTTACTCTTGAGTTTATCCCACCTATTTCATGAACCTATCACTCCTTCAGGCAAACACTCAGGAAGAAGCCAACACCCTTTCTCACTCATGGGATATTCAGAACCCTGAGCCAAGAAATCAGGCTGGCTCTGGGTACAGCACAGCTAGGCAGCTTGGGGCAGCACAGCTTTCTTCTGCTGGGCCCTGCCAGAGCTGAGCAGCAGTCGGCCATGCATCCCTGGTGCTAAAGGGACTATACTGCACAGGCATGTGCCAGAGGTGGTCTTCTCCTTGGCTTCCTCCCACCTCAGTGGAGTGAGAGGCAAGTCCATGATGAGAACACACCCACCTGCATGCTGGTCAATGCAGAATTTGCACATGAACAAAGCAGCAGAGTTTGCAGCAGAGTTCGGCATGGCTCGGTTTGCTGCTCTCCTACCTGTGTGTGCACCACTCCCACCTGAATGACAACCCCCTGCTCCGGGGATCTGAGAATGAGAGAATGGCTCATTTCCCATGTGGTGCTGGGTCCCCCAGAATCCCTACTCTTCAGGGAAAGACAGACTTACCTGTTCCATAGCATGGGCCGAGTCCCACTTGCTGCCTCCCACAGAAATGGAGGGCAACAAACCCAGTTTCCATTCCTGCTATGGGAAGCACAAAACACAGCTGCACTCGAGCCTCCTCCCACACACTGGGCCCATGAAAGGCATGTTGCACTGGGGCTTCTGGGCAACTCTCCCTCCCCAGACCCTCCAAAAACTGAGCACTGAAAATACTAGTGGCTTAACAGACCAAGAAGGGCAATGAGCTGCCCAAAAGGCACTGAAATAGAATAGAGGGAATAGACATGCCATTTTTTCCTCTGCTCCTTGAAATTTACTGTAGCTAGAACTGAATAAAACAACCGAGATTTGGGAATACAGATAGCATCTGAGATTTCTTGCTGTCCCTGTCAACAACTTTCAGACATTTGAAAGCACAGTCATAATCCCCCTTTCACTGCAATGGGCAATATGAGAGTGAAACATACAGCAGCCTTCATTTTTACTTGGAGATCAAATCCACTCCCTCCAAAATCCCCCCTAACCCACAGCGCAATGCTGGGCAAGGCCTTGAGAGCTCACTGCACCCATCAGGACTGTGCCAAGGAACTGATGATAATTCCTGGTTAAATCCTTCTGGTTAAAATGCCAGGTTGATCAGTGATAAAGCTGTGTTAATATATAGTTAATATCTACACTGGCTGGTGGCAACTTGGTCCTTTCTGGAATACCTAATTCAGAGCGACTCAAAGTTGCAAATGAATGAAGTTAATAAATATAGGCAGACAAATGTACTTCTGCCCTCATTAGTTGTCCTAGCCTAATTCTAAAATACACACACACTCTCATGCTACCCTTCAGGCTGACAGTACATATATTGCCCGGCTCCATAACCCCCCCCCCCGACCACATTCACCTTCAGCCTTCCTGCAGAGAACCCCCTTGGCTGTGCTGTCCTGAGGCACATCAGGTCTCTCGGCACAGAGACCACCCCACTCCCTTGGTCACACACACACTAATCAGCATGACAAGCCCTGCACTGCTCTGCACAGCTTCACCTTGCTTAGCTCTGGCACTGTAATTGGTCTCCCCATCTCCACAATAGCCAGGCACAGGACTGGCAGAAATACAAGTACATCATGTAATTTAATACTTCATTTCTAGAAGGAACTCCACTTGCTATTACCAGCTTCTTCTCACAAGCAGTTTCTTTTCTACATCACTGGAAGAGTTTAAAGATATTACTTCATCTTCCAACACCATGAGCTACTACACTCTCTTTCTTGTGAAACTGCAAACCACTTATGGATAAGTCTTCAAGAAAACAAGGTAGCAATCAAAAGAAGGGATGGGTGAGCAGCACCACCATGGTGGAGAGGCAGCTTCTAGAGAGAGACTACATGCCCGCACGCACGTTCTCACATCCTTCCTCCCAAGGAGGGAAGGCTTATGACACTCCCCCTCATCACAGAGAAACTGCCTCCAAGGGAAAATAGAATCCTGTCAACAGAGACCTGTTCAAGTACACATCTACTGTGAAAAGACTGTTCTGACCTGGCCCCTGGTAAAAATGCTCCATCTGCTCAGGCTCTCACCTATTAGAGAAAGAAGTCATTGATGTTTTCACTTCAGTATCTCCACACTTATCACCATCGGGAGACAGAAGGGACAGAGGACTCAACAACATTTCAAGTGTGAGGTAGCTATATTTTGATCTTCCAGGACAGCAGCAAGGTGGCTGAAATAGACACATCTCCAAAGGCAATCAGTGATCATCATGCCTTTTGAATATGTTGTGGCATTTACAGCTGTGCAGAGGTTAAAATCAGAGGACATCAGCAGCTACAGGCTGTAAAGAAAGTGAGATACAAAACACTTCCATAGGCTTCCTTTCAGAAATAGAAAAACTCTCATTTCTAGGTCCCTCTTATTTATTTTCACTGTCAAACCAAGCACATGCTGAGAGGTAAGAATTGCCCCAACCTCGCTACATAACCCAGAGGAATTTCTCTCATCACCCACAAACTCTTCCACATGATCCCTGCTATTCACGCACTGGAAACGACTAACAGGAAGCTTCATCTGAGAATTTTTGGCTTTTTCACTCCTGCAGAAAAAGCTAGTAAGAAGCAAACTAGTTCATCACCTTTTCCCTGCAGTATATAAATATTCAACACCCACTGACAGCCCTGGATAACGTGAAAACCAGTCACATTTTCAGTGCAAGCATCTGTTCTTCCCTAAAGTAAATCTGTTTTTTCATATTATCTAGACTTCCCTTTCAACCATTTGAAAAACAGATACTGGTGTTCCTGGAGGAGACCAGAAATGGAGGGCCTGGATCCTCCTCTCATTGTGTCTGCTGGAACACCACATGCCTTCGTCTTGCCTTTTCTAAAAATAAGTAAGCAGCATCAAGATTTTTCCATCATTTGTGTTTCAGTATCAGAGGTTCATCTCCAGGGTGTGGTGGAGTATTTGTGTTGTAGCCCATCACTCCAGCCCTCTATTCCAAAAGCAGTTTCTGGATGAATGGGTCTGAAATATCTGTGCAGGCTGGCTTCTCTACTGTAGATCTACAAGTACTGAACAAAACCACAAACCAGAGTCACAGCCCAAATACTGGCATTCATGGGAAAAGAACAGCCAGCAGGGAACTGAGTTCATTACATCACCTCACTGCATCGCGGTTATGGCCCTAAGAACAACTAAGGAGCCACCACCAGCATCCTTGGACTGCCTGAAGGCATGAAGACTGAAGCATGCCTTTCTGGAAAATAAATCATCAATCCCAGAATGCCATCCAGAATGCACCTATTACTACAAATATTTTATGTCCTTCTTCATTAATATTTTCAAGGCAGGGAGAACTGCCATACTGCAGAAGGAATATCATGATCCCTTTAATAAAGTGGAACCCTGACATGATGAGCCTCATCAGGCTAAAGGTGAGGCCAGAAGAATCCTACAGAGAAAGAGGACAAGATAAAGGCTGAAAATGAAAGTCAAACTATTTGGCAACATTTTGATATAACCAGGTAGCTCAAAAGATGCAAGGAAACCTAAGTTTGCAAGGGTGGAGGAGGATCGTATTTGATGAAGGGCTTCTCATTCATTTTTTCCATCTGTGTTATCTAGTCTAATAAAAATGTTATCTCTTCCTACAGACCTTGTGTCTGAACAGCCTCTCTGTGCAAGGGAGCTACATCCGTAACACAGCACAGGATGCTGTAACCAGGTCTGTAAGAAAGAAAACCATAGGAGAGAGCCCTCGGCTACACAGAGACACTGGCAAGAAGCACGCAGACTGTACTGCCTCTGCATTTGGTACTCCTCCTAGAAAGATATTGATAACACTGAATCTGTCCAGAGGAATGGTTTAAGCACAGAGAAACACACCATTTCAGAGAGAGGTTCCAGAGTCTCAATCTGTTCACCTTATCACAGAGAAGACTGAAAGGTAACTGTATCAAAGTAACTGAATGCCAGCACAGAAACAGAAATACTACTAGAGTCTAGAGAATCTTAACGGATAAAAGGGGAACGCTGAAAGGCAGAACTTTTAGCAGGTTAATTAACAACTGAAACAATATACCATGAAATGCAGAGGACTGCACATTGCTGACAATTGTCAAGTTAAGATGGGATACTTTTCTAAAACATCTTTTCAAGTTCAAACAGGAATTAATCCAGAGAAAGCCTGTATGAGAGATCACAGCCTTCTAGTTTTTATAATCTCCAAATGCAGCAGACAGCAGTACTGGATTTCAGGAAAGCAAAGCTAAGTCAGTTCAGGAAGGAACACAGGAATAGCTCACTAATATCAATGTGAATATTTGCATGAGCAGGCCTCCACTCACACTGAGCAGCATACAACTAAGGGGCTTAATAAAAATGACAAGCATAGAAAATAAGACTGAAGAAACCTACTACCTAATAAAATTATGGTAAAGTAGGTTGATTCATTTAGTAAGAAAGCTGACAAGTTTGAAGCAAGAAGTAGCCAATGGAGCTTTCATATAGACCAAATAAAACAGGAGGGAATAAAGAGGTTATAGCATATTATTTTTGTTCTGAGGTAAAAAACCCCAAGCTCACTGTTCTGACTGGCAGGTATCACTGGCTCCTGCTGCAGGCCCTGACAAGAGACTGAATCCAGGTGAAAAGCTGGTACAGTATGGGATCATTGTTTTGGAGATGGTGATATGTGTTCTTTAATTTAAATATTCTTTATGTAGTACTGTGAGAGTTTCCCGGTTTGATTTAATTATCAATGTATCTGAAAAATGTTAAGTACCCAGATTTATCCATATGAAATGTTTAGGCTGATCCTGAAAGAAAATTCCAGGCACTGATCTCTGTTTGCTTTGAAACTTGACAGAAAAGCCGCTTACCAAGCATCCCCCTAGGGAACAATCTAGACTCCAGAGACAACCAGCCTAGGAGACCCCTGACTGAAGGTATTCCCCGCTCTTGTCTCATGAGATTTGCAGACCATGTACCAGATGTTTGGCCACAGCATTTCCTTCTGCATCCTCTACCTGTTCTGAAAACAATTGTGGCTTTTTCAGTTATCTGGAAGTTGATTTGTTGCTTTAAAAGAAGCACCTGCCCCATAAGTCTGTCTTTTTCACTGCTGCAAACATACGCAAGATGTTTACGATAGCAAACAGCAGGAGCATTGAGGAGTCCCACCAGCTCTAATTAAAGCAGGCTCATCCTACAATTTTACCCATGTAGAACTGAGCTTGCTTATTTGTTTAAGTGCACAGGCTTAGCCTGCAAATACCAAAATACAGGTGTCAGTATATGACAACTGTAAGCTGCTGAGATGGGAGTTTTCTGCTAATCCTTTCGAGCAGATGTGTTGCAGCAGATCAAGGAACACAAGCTCCTACTGGCTGGACTAGCACACATCCTGGGGACACGGCAGGGAAACACGCATCACTTCCCTTACCAGGGACAACACCATTAGGATCAGCACAGTAACTGGCATCCTTGGTCTCTATCCACACCAGTCAGCAAATCCATGCTAATTGTCTTGTTACAGGCACTATCCTAGAGCCCCAGAACACATCCAGTGCCTCGCAAGACTGCTCTTTTTCAATGGAGCAGAAGCTACCATGAGTGTTGCGAAAGATGCTCCTGTGGAATGCAACGCAAAGGAGGGAGAGAAATTCAGTCAGACAATGGACAACCCCTCCTTGCTACTTGGTGCTGGGAAAGAAGTAACAGTGTCTCTTCACATAAGCCCCAAAGGAGCATGGATGAGACAGCTCTGCAGGGAGATGGCAAGGATTATAAACACAATTTCACTTTCTTGCTACAGGTGAACAAACATTGCTCTGGTAGGAGTGCAGCAGCACTGCAGTCCACAACCCAGCCTGCGGCATGCAGGCTGCTTCAGCCAACGGCTGTGTTGTCAGCACAAATAACTACCAAGGACAGACCACCAAGCAAACAAGCCTTTCAAATGAGCCACTTGCTTCTCATGTTTCCTAGAAAAAACATTCTAACAGTGAGATCTCCAAGCCATACCAAAGGCATCTTCAGGACAGGCACTCCTTCTGAAACTCAGCTGCAAAGACAGAAAGCTCAGGATAACGAATCTCTGTCCCATACAAAATAAGAAACAAGAAAACCAAAGCTCAGTCCTAACACCAGCTTGTGCCTCATCCAGCTTTCCCTCCTGAATCACTGAAACACTCCACAGTGCCTCAAAGACTTCAGCCTTCTTTTTAATGTTAGAGATGGGAAAGGTGTTTATCTTCCTTTGTGTTAACATGCTAATTTAAATTGAGTTTTAAACAATCTCTCTCTAGAGCCTCCTGAAGGTTCACGGGATGGCAGTGGAAGACTTGCAAAGATATGGCCAGTTGTCTCAAATCTTGCCTTTAAAATTCTGTAATAAGTAAATTGGCTGTTGGGATGGGGGGCTGTGTCCTGGTTGCCTGGCTTTCTGCAAAGGACAGTCTGCAACTAAAGCAATGCACCCTCCTTTCATTCCACACTAAAAATGAGGCCCAGATGAATGCGTTAGCTGTCAAGAAACACAGAAAGGACAATGTTTGTGTATTCCAGTTCAGCTTTTTCAAGTTTGTGTGTAGCTCAGTGACAGCTGTGCTGAAATACTCAGTTTTTCAGGGACTTCTCCATCTATTGCAAACATACTTCATGCTGGTTTTTTTTTCTCTTCCACAACCAATATGACCTCTGCTATTTAAGGCCGTCTAAATCTTTCTTAAGCCAACAACCTCTCTCAGTAGGTTTCCAATATTTAACATTTTCACAACAATTTTTAGACCCAACAGACTTTTTTTATTACCCCTTGAGAGTTAGTGCAGTGAGAGTTTAGTGAATGTAAGCAAATGAGACAGTGTGCAGCAGCCAAAACGACAGATGAATGACATTTGGGAAGGACCAACAGTTAGGTAGAGAGGTATGTCAACATTCGTGCTCCTGCTCACTGAACTCGGACAGCACAAGGGGCTTGGCAGCAGTGGGCAAGAGAGAGGCTGCCTTGGCTGTGTTAACCAGCTGTGGGAATGCAGCATTTGCTCAACAGGGTAGCAAAACTTCTGCAAGATGATATATATCTCCAGAAAGCTATGACACTCATCCTTGGAGAAAAGGTAGGAGTTAGTACAAGTGCTATTTTGCTTTAAGCAAGCATTTCTGAACAGATGTGCTAGTCCAGAGTGACAGCCTGTGCTGTTAGACCCCTTACCAGCAGTTTGCACAGGGCTTTACAGAGTTAAACATGAAGCATTCCTCCTCCTCAAAGTGCTTGCAGCCTAAAACATACAGATCATGCAGAGAAATTAAAAACAGAACTTGGGGAAAGGAGGGGTGTGAGATAATGTATCATTTTATACGGTTGGCTAAGCATCATCACTGTGCTATCAGTACAGCGCAAGGGGGAAAGGAAGGAACAGGGCACTCATGAATGCAGGAAGCCCATTTCCAAGGCAGTGAAGGTGCAAGCAAAGAGGCAGTACACAGAATGTGGCTGAAAGAACAACATGAAAAAAACCAACCAAAGGACTTAGAGAAAACTCTCAATGGCAGTAAAATGCCTGTATTATACCGAAGAGACAGATTGTTGGGAGAGGGCGTGTGGCAGGCAGAGAGATGAGTGAGGATGGGCCAGTGCCACATTACTGTTGCATACATGAAACCAATCCTTGTGGTAGCAAAAAATAAATCTCCTGTTTTGCAGAAAGATTGCATGCATGGTTAGTGAACACTACTGATGGTTCCTCTAGTCTTGGGACAGCATATCCTGAAGGACCTCACTTCCTGCAAGAAATGGCAGCAAGATTTGCAAGCTGCTATTAGGGTTCTGTCAAATTAATGAGTCTTAAGGGTATGGAGTTCTTCTCATGAACACAATAAACTGCTGCTATACTGATATAAGCTCTTTCCAGTTCAAATATTGATAGAAGAGTTGTGATCTACACTGGCATTACAATTTATGTCCAGTCTGGAGACATCCCTTGTTTTATAGACATAAGGCTAACAGGTTGGTTAGAGGTCAAAAATGAAGAAACAATTTTCATCATTCTTGATTATCTTTGAAAGGTCCTGAAGCAGATGGAAGCTGCTCAGCCATTCAGCCGGTGTTACATATTTCACTCTGACAAGGCTCTGGCATCATGAGCAGAGGGAAACCTGAGCAAGAGTATTTCCTCCCATTTAAACCATCTTTATTATTAAATCTTTTAGTCATCAGAAAAGCATTTCTTTGGTGAGTTGTTTTTTGTTTTTAAAGCAAAATACAAAGTTTAAGGTACCTCCTTTTTGCAAACACAGATTAGAGTCTTTAGACATGTTCTGGTTTTAATTAATAAGGCTGCTGAATACCATGGATCACTGACTGTAAGACAAAACTAATTCCTCTTCAGCCAAGCACTGCTAGTACATAGTCCCATATATCCCCAGGTATTTGCTAGTGGAATGAAAAGTGGAATAGTTACAGCTATCTGCCCCCAAATTAACTGACAGCATCAATGCAGATGCAATTCATGACAAGCTCCCTCTCTCAAGTCAGCAATAACTGTTTACTAGGTTGCCTGGTTTGCAAGGTAGCTCACCCTGAGCTACCACTTCATGTCACAACAGACATTTAAATAATAAATGGTAGCTCTATTTTATTCAGTGAGGCACAGCCGAGGCTTTAAGAAATTTAACCACTCAGCCTAGCAACATTCATGATTTGAGAGTTTTCAGAGTTCACCACTTTTGAGGAGGAAAGCTCAGTTACACCAACTAACATTCTCTCTCTGAACTGCACAAACAGCTACTTCCCATGTATTTCTGTGGTTTGAGAAGCAATGAGAACAACCAGGAGTCCAGCATCATCTTTTTAAGCTTCCCAATGAAGATGACATTCTTCCATTTAATAGCAACCCCCTGGCTTGCTCTGGGCTCACATAAAAATAGGCATACTCTGTTGCTTTACCAGTGGTGAGAAACTGTTGCTGGCAAAAAATAAAACAGAACAAGTTTCAAAGACAAGCTAATTTAACATAAAATTAACTATGATGTCTTAGCCCAAACCTTTTCATTAGCTGCAGCACACAAAACAGTCCCCATTTCTTTTTAACCTTAGGCTAATATAAAACACACATATCTCCTGCTGGCATGACAGCACACATTTCTTCTGCATTTCTTCAGTGCAAGAGAGACAGTATGCCCAGAGATGGGCAATGGAAATTCTTCAGGTCACTTCAACCCAACATAAATACACGTCTACAGCTATCTGAGCAGCAATCACAGTGAATCCTGTTACATCCAGCTGGCTTTTCCTCTCCATCACACACAAAGCTGTCTTTACAGAAAGAGCTAGCTTGTAGCATCTCTCCTTCAGTTTATGCAGATCACACTGCAGAGCACAAGAGTGCTCTGAATATTAAGCTACTGCATCTACGTTTTTAAAAAATAAATACATAAGCTGAAGAGCAAAACCAGGGGAGACTTGGCAGATACTACCTGGCTATTTTATTCCAAACCTCTGCTATATCCTCACATGTCTTCACAAGTAGGACAAGAACAAGGCACCTGTGCCTTGAAGCAGTGGGGTCTGAGCAATGACTTCCCAGCCAACATAGCTGCCACAAATTCAGAACTTTTGCTTTTCAATTACCTGCCCCCAGGTACAAAAATACAAAGGATATCAGACCTTTGAGGCAGTCCAGAGAATACAACTTTCCCAAACCCTGCTCTAAAATTCTGGGAATTTGTAATGACTTTTAAAACACTCATCCCCAGATTTCACAAAGATGGATTCTTTCCTGGACCTCTTCAGTTTAATCTCTTAAGCCTGGAAGTTAAATCTTCATCTACAGTGAAAATATTTTACCACTGTAATCTAGTTACGAATATTTACACAATTTGTCCCAAATTCTCTCATTACAGCTGCCATTCTCAATTATTCACAGGTACTGGTACATGCAGTTTCCGTGGAAACCTGCAGCTCACCACCAGCCGATGCACAGCCAATTGCAGGCAATGGGCACTTGAGCAGAACTGGTCGGCTGTGTAATTATGCTGATATTTGACCATCTCCAACCTACAGGTAGCTAAGGACTAGTTTACATTTCAGTGTCTAAATTTCCAACATCTAAACTATTCCAGGAAGCAACCAAGACCTTGTAACTCCCAAAGCATAATAAACTTGATGAGGAGGCTGTAACTTTTATGACACATCACATTTTCAACATTTCACTATCATTTTCTGTATTTACCATTGAAAGTAAATGTCAGATTACACCACCATAAAGCTGGTCATAAGTGATTCACTCCATTACACTTCAGGACCTTCCTCACTTTTTACTAGTGAATCTGTGCTAGTAATTTTTGCCTGAGAATGTGCTGCCTTTTCTTCCCTTTCCTTCCAGTAGTACCTGCTTTATTTTATTAAAAAAGTGAATATTCACATGATAAAAGTCCCTGTTCCTTTAAGCTTCTTTCAGCATTTAACATTCTGAATGTTGTGGAGCCTCAAAAGTAGGTGCCTTAAAAAGACTTCAGAAGCTCCTTGGAAATGCTCTTTGTGTTCTACTAATGCACAACAGAGTAAGAATATATCTTTGTCAGGCAGAACTGTGAAGACATGCAATATCAGATTGCTGAATCCTGGCCATGCAGTGAAGGATGCCCAACTGTTACCCCGTGCTCTCTAAGACAACAGGCTGTTTGAAAGACTCACGCTTCTCCCTGATAGACGATGTTCTACTGAGGTGCTGACCCTCTCCAGGCACCAGCAATGAGTCATCACACATGCATCATTTTCACACAAGCTCCTTCACGTTTTTTTCCCACACAGTGCCCTCGGCTAAGGCAGAGGCTCTTCCACAGCACATTTAGCAAGACAGAGGCCTCCAAAACCTTGTTTTCCAGTTAGCTTTCTTCAGGAGTCAACTGTCCTGTCTTCTAACTGGACTTTCTCACTGTAGCACAGCGTGCCTGCATGGCGTGCCGTTTCATAGGGTCTTCTATGAAGGTCTGCAATCAGAGCCTTCATTACTCTAACGAAACAGTCAACAACGTCCCACAAGGTTGCTGTGCCCTCCCTGCGAGCTGAGCCGCCCTCCCTTTTGCTGCCATCCAGAAAACCAACTCAAGTTTCACCACAAGTAAGATGGTGCAAGACTCACTTTTTTTATCCAGGACTTTTCCACTTAGAATAGTCTCACGACTGGAGTAACAGATTATGTTTCTGGTGTTAAACAACTACTGAGTTAATCCCAAATGAAGGGCCACCTCAGATACAGTTACAGAAGTGGCACCACTTCCACATACCTAGATGCTAGAGCAAGGAGCATTGCTACGACTGGTAGAAATGCTCAGCACTAAGAAATTGAAGCTCAACAGATCAAAAACATTTGTTGCACCTGCTTTGTTCAGAATTTAGGGTTTGCCAAATGTTATTTCCAAACTATTCAGTTTGGAAAATCCTCAGAGCTCACAGAGCGAACCCTCTATACACTACTTAATAAAGCCAGACTGGTAAAGCACTTGCAAAATATCTTTATGAATATCAACAGCTCTGTTGGGAGACCAGCAAGTGGAATTTCTACCTGCGCTGCTGCACAAAGCAACAGACATGGTAACATACAGACAAACATGTCCTGAAAAATGGTACTACACTCCCACTTGCCTGAAAAGTCACAGAAGATCATAGGCAGACTTCTTTTATAAAAATATCCTGGTATATCAATAACCAACAGGTTGCTATTCTGCTGTTGAAGTAGAAGGTTATCATTTAAGGCAGCTGACCAGTGGACTGAAGATAAGCAGCATCAGTCTAAGGAATGTACTTCTACTTTAAACAAACTTTGGACTTCTGCATATTTACTCTCTTAAATGGTACTCAAGTGGAAAGGCAATACTATTTCAATTAGAAACAATGTTCACTTCCCCTTCCTGCCTGGGATTGAAAAATAGCCTGGGAGACATGCTGGTGATGGGAAGAAGCACTAACAAAACTTCCTATGGTTTAGCCATAACTGTACTGAAACTTGTATTTAACTACAAAGCTTCTCTCTAAAGATCACAATCTTTAATGAATATCTGTCAAGAGTGTCTTGAAGATAGAATGTCCTACTGCAAGAAATGTCAAAATCACTTAAAAAATGCTGAAAGGGTCACACTAACAGTAGCACTACAGAGTCACTGTTAACTGTGTAACTATGGAGTCTGGGTAATTTCTGCTGGTGAATCTTGTGCTTATACCACTCTACCTGCTCTTCCACAGTAGCTGTAAATTAGCAATTAATTCCACAAGGAGAACAAGTTCAAACTTCGTTATTTGGCAGTGAGGTCCAGTTTCATGTCTCAATAAACTGAAAAGTGCATAAAGTAATGAATCACTATGTTATATTCAAATTCTGCAGATTTATTTTTCAGCCACAGAAAAACAACACTTTCCAGGCTTAGAATAGCAACCCTGATCTAAAGGACAACAGTGCTGCAATTTTTTAAAAAATGCATACCATGAAAGAACAGGTTAAGTGGTAAAAGAAGGCATTTCAATTCTATGCTTCAATGAATATTAGTGACACAGTTGTTAGGAAGGTGGAGAAGATGAGCTGTCATGTTTTGTGAGTTATGTTTCAGACAGTTTCGTTAAACACACTATTTTATTTTTTTTTTTAATGGATGCCTTTTATGTATTTGCCATTGGTCAGATGAAGGGACCATATGTCAGCACAGGACTAGATGGGACACCCCTGACGTATCTTACTTTTTTCTATATAAAGAGCAAGAAAAGATCAAAAGTACCAGCTCTGTCTGGCTCAGCTCCACTCCTGAATTTACTCCAGCATTGCTTATGACTTGCATAACTCACAAATAACATCTCACTTGTGTTAGGACTGATTGTTCTAAAAAAATGGGAAGCAGGTTTCAATCAAGTCTCAGTGGGTTACTGCCACTTACTGTCCTTCATTTATTTGCATCAAGTAGCTCAAAATCTTGAACTGGGGAGTCTGAACATCAAGGCAGATATGCTGAGCCAGGGCTGACTTTTAGCGAGGTACCATTGTAGGGAGTGAAAATCGCCTTGGTGCTTGACAGCTTTTGAGATTTCCCTTTGCTGGGCAAAACTTAGTCAAGGCTGGAGATGAGGGATGTGCATGCTTCTGTTGCCAAAATTGATGTAAGGAAGGTCTGGGTACAGCCTTCCGCAGTTGCACAAGATGACCTTAGAGCTTTTTTCCTTCATCATAGCTACTGAGGTAAGCTGCAAAGCACATCCTGCTGCAGGCCTGCTTCACAAACACAAAAGATCTTAGAAGGATTATAAATAAAGAAGACAAGCTACTGCTACAAACCATGCAGAATTACAGAAGCAACATCCAACAGATTATACCTGAATACAAAAGAGTATTTAAATAAAATACTCCGGAATAAGAGAGTTTTGAAAAAAACCCTGAGTCACTAAGGCCAGCTACTCTCCTCAAGTTTCATCTTTTATCTAGTATGACCCTGTGCGCTGACTCACTCAGACAAACAGGGGTTGTTCTACAGTCTTCCAGACACCTTCTCTGCTGCTGCAGGAATGAGCAAAATCATATGCTCAACTTGCAAGGTGAGAGACAGTTCTGGAAGACAGCAACTCAAAGGGCTCACAATATTGATGCAATACTGTGACAGAGAAGGTAAAGCAACTCCAGGGTGCTGCCCAGCCCTATTTCTACTGGATGAGGATGCGTAATTTTGCTGTTGCAAACGACGTATGTTAGATCACAACTAAATAGACCAATGTTTTTTAGTACGGAAGACGCAAGGATGGGTGCAATAAAGGGCTATGAAATCCAGAGTCCATTCTAATAATAATAATCCACTGTCTCTTCTAATACAAAGGCTACTGGGCATCAAATGATACTGGCAATTAACAGGTATTTTTTCACAGACCACACAGGCTGGGAAACATCTTGCTATGGGATATTATACACACTAGACGTTAAAAGTTCAGAGAATAACTACATTCTTCTTTCACTCAGCTGTAGCACACATTCAACATTGACCCACAATTGACTATATTGTATGTGAGTGCACTCCCTGGCTACGTTTTAACTTGTGCTAAATTGTCTATGCTGGATGTTGGTGGATACCTTGCCTCGGTTTTGGCCAATGTCAAATTACAACTCTTAAAAAATGCCTCAGACCAAATCAGGAGATGGCATGTATCATGTAGTGTCCCAGTTAGGCAGTTTGGATGGTAGTCATAATGTTTCCAAGGAAAGAAAATTTAATAGTATAGACAGGAGTTTTACTGTGTTGCTTTGCTGGAGAAAATCCTCCAGCCTGCTTTATTTTAGCATAGACATGGCTTGTGAGACTGGAATTGTAAGACAAATAGTCTGTTCTTCAGTCTGAAAGAGAAGTGAAAAATACATTCTTGGATTTTGAGTTATGAGATGCTCTACCTGTGAGGAGCAGGGAGTTGGACTCAATGATCCTTTATGGGTCCTTTTCCAACTCGAGATATTCTATGATTCTATTAGTTTGACTAAACCCACTATCTCCAGCTTCAAAGTGCCATCAGTAGAGGCTAGAGAAACACGTATTTGGAGGAATCATTGCTATAAGCGTGTTTTGTCCTTACACACTTCCCTGGCATCTAGCACTGGCTCCTGGAAAAGACAGCGGGATAGACTGACCTTCAGTTTGAATCATTGTGGCTGTTTCTTTAGGCAGTAAAATACAGCAGGAATTGCAATGCATGCGTTTCCAGAAAAGCATGGAAATAGCATGTAGGATTTCAAGATGAGCTACAAAAGCAAGTCAGGAACTAGAAAACAGGCCATACTGGGGCTTACTGAGCTCAAACTGTTCAGTCTGTTGAAGAGAATTTACAAATGCTTAGGTGGAAAAAAGAGATCTCAGAGAGACAGGACAGAAAAGAGGGTTCACAGCCACACCAAGAGCCAAATGACTTGGATTAAAATGGAGATTATACAGTTTCAACCCTGGAATTAAATATTAATTATTGGAATAAACTGACCAGTTAGTGCCGGACTCACAGTTGCTTTGCACTTTTTTTGATGATACAGTATGTAATTTTTTAAAGACATCCTTTAATCTAGCTTTCAGAAATACCTGCATGGCATGAAACAAAGAGGATGCAAGTGAGAGATGCTAGACATGGACCCTCTTACCACTGAGCCTATGATCAAATTGGAAATGGATATAGAGCCAGGTATGTCAGCTGCTGTGTGCTTGAACAGATGCAGTCTGCTCTCCTTGGGTACTCCCTGAAAGGCCTGAAGCAAGAGGACTCCTATAGGTTTGTCTACACTAAAAGCAGTATTAGAGGCAGAACGTAATCACAAAGTAGTGCATTAACTACACAACAAGCATAACCTTACCATGATCTAATAGTGGGCATAGGTTGCTTCAGCAACGCAAAGCCATGCTCCACCAGGGAACTCCTCAGATTTCTGCTCTGATCAAACACAAGTCTCTAGTAAGGACCAGTCTGAATAGTGGTCTGAATTAGAGGAATAGGCTAGAGGTAGGTTTAACAATAAAGTTGTTTTACAGTGTTGCCACACATTGTTGAATTGCTGGTGCTGATCAGCCTGTAAGTCAAGACAGTGAAAGTTTTTTATGTCTTCTGGGACCTGCCAGGACAAGAAGCTTTAGATAAACCGAGTTGTTAGCATTAAGGTAGGAACCATGTCAATAAGACCTCAGCCAAATTTCACAAAACTAAAATTCAGAATCCTGAGCAAGCCAGGAAACCAGCAAAACCCATTTTTCAGCGTGACATGCTCCTCATGACTCGGTACAGGAGAAAAACCCATCTGCTGTAAGCAAACACCAGGAGAAAACATGTGACATGAAAAAGGTGGCGGCAGCCTGCAGAAAGAGACAGATATCACAACTCACATTCTGCAAGGCCAAAGTTGCTGGGAAAATCAAATCCTGCTATCTGAAATATGGATAAAAGTAATAAAAGAAGTACGATGAGAACCAAAAGACTTTTCCCCTGCCAACCACAACAAATGGCTCAGTAATACAAAATGTCAGTTGGCACTTGAAGCACAGTGGATGGCCAGACAGAAAGTGCATTTTTAAATCATTAACACATTGGGAACACACAGATGTGCAGTACAGCTACATCTGTGCATTGTAATTTCTACAGTAGTCACAACTTAATGAATCATCAATTGTGACAAGATCAATGAACCAAACTGAACAACAAACTAAAGCTAGCAAATTCATGCCCGGGGCAAGAGCTAAGGGTTTATTTTATTATTTTTTTAGCACTTTATCATTTTTAGTGTCTAATTAGTAAAAACATGAATCCTCCAGAATCCTTTCCTCTCTCCGTCACCGCCACCCCCCCACCCCCAAAAGTCCTACTGCAAAAGATAAAGATTTTATTCATGTTTGCTAAATTCAAGTCTAGATAGTACTCATCTGATCAGCAATTTCTTCCTCAGGACTATGAGCACATGGCAGAAGTTATAAAGTTAGGACGTGTGCTACATGCCAATCAGGTGGACTCTGATTAAGCCTACCACCTCTAGGCAAAACAACTGCTATTTTTTCGATGAGGCCAGATTATTTCTGCAGGCAAAGCGTCAGCTAAGGTTCTCTGCAATGCTACTTTTTGAAGGGATAAATTCATATCCCAATCAAGAAACCAAATCATTTATTTGTAAAGAACACACACTGAGTTTCCCCCTGGCTTCAACCCATTCAACAACTTCAGTGCTGGGTTTGCTGATGACATATCTACATGCATAATCAAGCTACGTTTCACGCTAGTGATATTCTTACAGGAAAAAAAGCTGCCCTAATTAATCTCCTGGCAGGAGGCAGAAGACAATACCCAATCTTCTTACAGAGAATGGTCCATGCCAGCAAGGGCACTCCTTGCTGACCCTTTCACTCTTTCAGGTGAACCATTTTGATCTCTACCATATGTAGGCTTTCAGTGCATTGGTACTTGCCAGGGGTTCAGCTGGGCTCTTGTCTCCCTTCCAGACAGGCTCCAAGGGACAGCAAGCTCTGTGCTTTGCCTGGCTTGTTTGTCACACATTAGGCACGGAGCTCCATCTGGAAGGCACTTCCTTGAACTGTAGCACTGCTGGCATGCATTACTCTTCCCTGCTGGGACTCAAAGTGAAGGAGATGCAGGCTCACATGAAAAAGCTCATTCTGTTCCTCCTCCTGACCATCTCCGTCTGCCCTTCCTATACCAGATATCCTGACATCCTGGACTATGCGTTCCCCAATTCACTGTCTTCCCCTGCAACAGCTTTTGTTAATATCACCCTGTGTGCCATTTATGCATTTTTCATCAATATGTTTATGACTTCTGTTCACTCTCCAAGGACTTTCTCCTCACTGGGACCAACTGTGACGTTGTCTAAATCAAAGAGACACAGAAAAATAAATTTCAGTATCTCCTTGCTTGTGAACAAAGCACCATTTTGGATCTGTAGCAATAAGAAGTAAGACTGGGGGTTTTAAGGTCTCCAACAGGTTAGTGTGTCCAGAACCTTTCCAGTAGTCTCAAAGTTGCTAAAAGGTCTTAATGCCAATTCTGTTGATGTAATGCTTTGTGCAGCTAGTTTTATTTAAAGCATTCTGCAACCTGTGCTGACAGACAGTCTTAGTGCAGGGTAAATCCCCCCAGTCCCAGCTTTGAACAGCAACACAATAGTGAACATTCGTGCACTACAGCTGGATAAAGTTATCACTCTGACTGCTATTTAGACTTCTCCACTCAACTCATACACCAAGAACTTGGAAAGGTTTCATCCAGGCTGGACTCTTGTGATAAAGGGATTGAAGGAACAGAGCATAGGATTAGCACACAGATGAATTCATTGCAGCATTCTCCCATGGCATCATCCAACCTGCCTCATCAAGGCACTAGACGATCTTGAAAAGACAGATCTTATTATACCTCACACCTGCTGGTTTTCCTTAGGATAAAGGATTTGAAAGAACTACTCTGGAGCTCTGGGCAGAAAGAATCTGAGCAGGTGATAGTGCCAGAAAGAGTCACTACTTCATTATCCAGCTGAAATATCCACAAGAATAAACAGCTGTTAGAAAACTCTATGGGGAAGGCGTTGGTTTACTACTACAACATTAATACTTTCATAAAGATTCTCTGGGCTTCTAAGACAGCAAGTGGAATGCATGTATTTTAGATCATCTTTATACCAAACATGTTTTAGTCACTAACAGCTCAAGTAACAAATTAACAATGAATGGTCATAATAATTACTTCCTTGCATCCAAAAATAGGGCCAATTACTCCTTTTGCTCATTATCTGGGCACTGCATTTTAATAAGCATCAAAAATGTAGAGCCTTCCTGACACCAGACTGTATAAAAACAATACAAGATCGACAAGAGATCCATAAGGACTTGTGAATAAGCATGACTCACAGAAACCAGCTGTCAGAATGATCAATATTACAGGTCTTTAATGCAAAGCCAGCTTTGTTTTATTCAGTCAACATCTCAGACCATGACCAAAAGGTGGCAGTTATGCTACTTTCCTTTTTTCCACAGGAGAGGAAGATAAGGTACTTTTGAAATGTTCTCTTCCACAGGTACAGTAACACCACACATGAAGTATAGTGCTCCCTACACAGGCATCCTCTCTTCTGAACAGCTGTTGTTGCTACAGATTTGTTAGCATGCATTGATATTCCAGTTTCATATTTTTCTGTCTTTCATTTTGAAATACTGACTTCTCCAATAATGGTTTAATTGAGGCTGTGATATTTTTTTGTTTGTTTTTGTGAGAGGAAGAAGAGAAGGCACAGAACATATGCCCAAGATGACTGTACAGAAACTTCCTTGGATGCAGTGATTTATGTTTTCATAGCTGTAAGCACTGCATTCCCTATGGTCATGGTTATCACATTCTGTTCTCTCCATGCTCCATTTTCCATTTAAGAACTTACTCTCCAGTTCTATTAAGTGGATATATTCTCCCACTTCTGCAGAAGAAGTTATAGAAGATCACTGTGGTGCTGTTTCTTAAGTGCCTGTGTAAGTCATGGCATACCAGTAAATGACAACAGGTCACTAAACTTTGAGCAAAGAGTGTCTCTGTTATGAGCAGATATACAAGATAATTTTTCCAAAGTAGTTAAGGACTCAGGAAGGCTTTTCAGGACACCTTGCTCTTGCCCTTCCCTTTTTCCTTGGAATCAAAGCAGATAAACCAAAACATAATCAAGCCGTGTTTCCCATTAACTTCCAATAGTTCAAACAATGAGCTACTAACTTTTTCAGAAGGCTATTCCACAACCTAACCGACTTCAAAGACTCTACAAATACATACCGGCAACTAACTTCATTAGTCAGCAGGAGACAGCAGCAGGACTGACATACAAGCCACAGAGAGCACATCTGTCAATAACAGGTTGCTACAGACACTCTCAGAATGAGGCATCTTGAAAGAGATCCAGCAATAAGAAAGGTCTTTTGAAACATCTGATGCTAAAGATCTATTATTTTAGCTTCTGATGGTCACCAGTAGATGTTAAATCAGACAAGAAATTTGATTTTTTTATTCTGACAAGTTTTACAGTTACAGTTACTCAAATTATCTAAAGGAACTAAGTTCTTGTTTGCCTGTTCCAGATGAATTAAACACATTTCCATTGAAGTGCCTTTTACAATAAGAAACTGATTAAGTTATAATTGTGGGGTTTCATGTCTTTTTTTTAAAAAAAAATTTTTTTCCTCTGAAAGACTTCTAGATCCATATATACGGAATTCACTAGTAAAAGTATTTTCTTCTAACTGCCAGTTCTCCAAACTCAATTTATTACCTGAGAGTTACCAGGTCCAGCCTCAGCCTAGTTATTACCAGATAAACATTTTGAGAGCCTAATTAATTCCGCTCCCTTGTTCACTAATTTTTTTATTAGTAGTGCAACAACAGACTTATCAATAAGTTCCTCAAACATCATTTTTTAAATGACTAGATGCATTAATAACCTCTGCACAAAAGGCAGGTATTAAATTGACAGCATTGTGGAGATGCTGTAAATAAAGAGAACACTCAAAAAAAATCAAGCAAAGAGAGCCAAATTGCCTTAAGTGACAGGGATAATGGGGAGAAATACAAGAAATATGAAAAATCCTTGCAATAAGCCTGGCACATATTGCCTGGAAACAAGAGGAGCAAACACAAACACAGGTGCGTTAGAGAAATGCAGAGAAGCTACGCTAGCCAGTGACCAACTGAATGAAAAAAGCAGCTATGATCCTAGCATGCATCTGATCGTGTATCTCCAAAATCCATGGATCCATCAGCGCTTTTGAAAAGACACTTGCAAGGCTCCTTGTCTGCATGTCTCTAGTTGGGGATGCTTCAAAAAAAGCAGTCCCTGAAATAGCATAAGGAACAGGTCCCATAATAGCAAAGGAACGGGTGTAGAATAGGACCACTGAGACCAGGAGAATCCCAAAGAGGACTGGCAGATCACCTATGAAACTGATGTGGGGATTTTACTGCAAGGGGAGGCTTACTTGGCCACCTTCTGGTACAGATCAGGACATTGGCAAGCACACACCTCAATCTAAACACCCTCATTTTCCCAACAAATATATTGACTTCAGGATTTACAATCTGTTATAGTATGCCTATGTTATTCTTGCCTTTTCTTCCTCCATAGTATCTAGCCCAAAAGGCTTACAGACACACATCTCCTCCCTGGCAGCCTTGACTTTGTCGCTCCACTCTCCCACCCTTTTTAGACTACCAGTCTTCCTAGCCCAAGCCTGAGCCAAGGCTTCTGCCCTGGTTTACTGCCTACCAACACAATCAAACTCCTAGTCCTCTCTAAGCTTTCAGACATTGTTGTGGCCACAGGAGTTGGGGCACATGGGAACACCAGCCTTTCTGCAGTGATGTGAAAGGCAGCACTGGTGGTTGCCACTTCCCAGCTGGGACCGATGATCCGTTCCAACAGACAGTCTAAACAGATTAGTTTAAACCACAGACGATTTAATCTGTCTGATTTCAAACTGGAACAAAGATGCAGAAGCAGTCATCTGGTCATCCCTGGTCTCAGCTGAGAGATGGCAACCCAAAGGGACACCTCCCCAACAAGACGGGAACCTGCCTGTGTGAGCACATCTCTGCCAGAGAGTTAAACTGTGCCTCATTTTCCTATTGGACTAGGCTGAATGTTTTGACAGAAGAGCAGGGTAGAAGAACAGCCTGACACACTTTCCGTGACAATCCCCCAGGAAGGTGTAAGATAGCACAGAGTGAGAAGCAACCTGTCTCTAGACCCTGAGCGCAAGAAAAGAGAGAAAATAATACCCAGGACTCAATTATCAATTTTCATATAAGACAGAAGTTACCAGTAGGTTGCCACAAGGCTCTGAATGAGCATCCATGTTTGAGTATCTCCATGAACGTTTTGAGAAATGGAGCAAATAGAAATGAGATAACTGTTACTGGTGACAAAAAGTCTTAGCTGAATATGATTTCCAGTACCAAAACCAGCACTTACAACTGCTGAATAAACTTGGCATAAATTAATTGCATAGTACAAGGAGGTCTGAGAAGTCTTTTCACAGGATATAACTGCACACTTACAACTGCAAGCCACCTAGTACTGAACAATATGAACCCTGCATTAGAGCTTTTGCCGAATTCTGTAGAATATACTTCCTTTTTGTTTGTTTGACACTTAAAGCTCACTTGTTTTTATCTGGGAATTCCCTCCTGAATCGCAGGTGCTGCTTTTAGGTGTCGTAATATCATTGACGCCATTAGCCTGCTGATAAGTATGTGGCAACATCCTGTCCTGTTACAGATGTAATCTCATAGGACCTCATTTAAGAAGCAATATGCAGAAACAGCCACTTGCTGTAAAAGAAAAATGTTGTCAAGATTAAGAGGTCAATACCATTTCAGACACAAGGTTTTATGGGAGTGCACAGCTCCAAAGGGTTCAGCTTGGCATTAACTACGTGATATTTCATATAAAACTTTTCAAAGGTTTTATTTCTTGCTTCATAAACTTGTGGAATGAACCTGGATGTTAACCTTAGTGTATGGCAGTCTTCTGATGGAACTCGCTATCACAGATACATTACATGGTTATGTGCCATTAGTTAATCATTTAAACAGAGATAAGAAATGGAAATGATGGCATTTGGGTCTGATATGTTCTAAAGACCTGCTGACTCTCCTGTTTGGAGGAGAGACCAACAACACTTAAAACTTTTCATCACCTGAGAATATTACTTCTTTGTCTCTCATTCATAGCCAAGAAAGTATTTCTTGTCAAATACTATAAAAAATAAACCATAAGAGTAAGACTAACATTCTTACTGAATCCAATCTTTGAAAGTTAATAAATAAAATGAAGAGAACCAGGATTGAGATGATACATATTCTGCAGCTACCAAAAATTAAACTGCTGGAACCGTTCTTCAGATACTGCAGCAGCCTAGGTATTGACAGCATGGGACGTAATGGCGATACAAGTGAAACATTCTCTGTAAATCTTCTTGGTCTAATTGAAACAGATCGCAAATTCTGCTCAATCTTCTGTATGCTATGGGACCAAGAGACCACCTCTTTCCTCTTGAACTTTTAGGATTCTTCTAGCCACTGTCCAGTACCCGAGAAATGATTATAGAGTTCTTAGCATGATGACAGGGCTCCTCTAAATTGGCTTACCAGACCAATCTTAGGTGACTGGCTGTCGAGCAGCACAATACACTCTTTCCTTGTGAACAATGTTTATACCTTAATAGCATAAGTCCGTGTGAGCTCAGATTTACATTCTTCCAGGTGACAACTCAAACTTCTCAATGAGGCCACCATGAGTAACTGACTTAATGTTTCCCCTTTCAACAAGCATTGGACATGCCATGATTGAACATGACTGCAAAGCAATTGCACTCAGGCTTCTTCATTTCTCTGCACACCACTGTATTTTAGGACATTTCCTTAAGCAGTGAAGCACGTGGAGGCTCACTGTGCTGCAGTCCTTGGAAATGCAATAGTTACAGAGGTTCATTAACCGCCTGCCTCATACAGAAAGTACGTACTATGTGGGTGCTTGTGTAGAGAGAATAAAGAATGCAAGTTCAACCTCTGCCATCACAGCAGTCTTTCTTCACAGGGAGAGACCAAAGAAAGTTGCAACAGTTAATGAACATGAAATATGCAGATGAAAGACCTGTCCTCTCCTAACCAGAGACATGAAGAGAATCCCACCAATCCCAGGAGCAGCAGAGCAGGGGCAGCCTTAATTCATTTACACAAACAGAATGAGCACATGCAAATGGATTCAATTTCCCTTCTATAATTATTTCAATTTTATAACACATTGCTAGAAAGTCTTCTTGGCAAAAGGATGCAAAAGCAATGAAGACAAACATGAACTAAAGTACAATGATCCGACTGATCCTTTGTAACTAACAAACATAAACAAGGATGAAACATAGCTAACTTCTGTTGACTATTCTAATGACAAAAATCACTTTTTAGAAGAGTGTTTACAAAAAGGGCATATTGTTTCAGGCCTTTTGAGATCTAGCTCTCTGCAGAAATCATTTGTAACAGTCAAATGTTTATCATTTACAGTATTTCAAACAGGGTAACCCCAGGAACTGGAATGCAGCTAGCAGATGGTGAAAGAAATTAAGCTCATGACATGGTTCAGTAAACAACAAATTACAATAAGGTGGAGGTGCTTCCCACCCTGGGACAACTGCTGCACTGGGGAACTTTCTAGGGCTCCACTGAAACATGTCAAAACTTAAGCTGACTTCTGTCAGCACAAACCCAGCCAGTAAAACTTAACTTGCTGGGTTACCTTGAGACTGAAACCCAGCATGCAAGCAACCCTTTCCCAGCTCTTCTGTCTGTCCTCTTCACCAGGATCTGCTCTCCTGTAGAGCCTGGAAACACTCTCTGGGCAAACTACATGCCACGTGATTAGGAGTCTGGGACAGGGTCACAGGGTATTTGCATAGATCTGTGCTGGAAATGGAAATTGGAGATGGTATGTTCATTTAACCTACTTAAAAACAAAGGGAAATGAAATTGAACATATTCAGTGACACTTGGGTATGACTGTATGCTCTGGGTTACAGGGGAGTGAAAAATAACTGCTTGCAGAACATTAAGGAACCAGTTACAATCGAATAGTTTCCCAATTCTGGAAATCAAAACGTATAACTGAATGTCCAAGCGGGAAACTCCTGGGAGAAAGGACCGATAATATATTTTGTATTTGAGCCTCCTTCCCCTCCGAAGAATTGATATACTCCTCACTGTCCCTTGAAGACTACTTCTGTGTTGTTTTTCCCCATCTTCCTGTTGGGTGGAGACTGCTGGAAACCACAGACTGAAGGTATTCTTCGGAGTACAGGCAACTAAAGACAAACACTGTTATCATCACCTTTCCTAATACAGCCACAATGCTGAACGTACAAGGAGTTTTGTGGAAGGACAGCACGTAGACACTCCTGCAATCAGCCTGCTGACATATTCTTCCACACTGGCATCCTTGCTACTCACATTTCATATAATCTCCCTATTTAAAAAACTCTGTAATTCTCAACATTACCAATGAATAATATATTTATTAATGTGTTAGTGCCACTAACTGTCCCTGAGGCTTTTCTTGGGAATGTGTGTCAGCTTATTGATTCTAGCCCTCCCCTCCCTGTACTGCTTTCCTCCTCTGCCAGGCAGGCAGGGATGTACTTCTGTGCTGCTTCAGGTCATAATTGGAAAAAAGATAGAAATGTTCAATATGGCTCATACATAATTCAGCTTATCAGCTACCCAGGAGAAATAAGAAGAGAAGGTATATGCACGTCTATTTCTCCTACTATCAACAGGAGAAATAATTTCCAGTTACACTAAGTATACATAGTTTGGTCACAACAGGATTTGCAGTTAGAACGGAAAAATGAGACACGTGGGAGCAGAGAATGAAAGGGTAGTAGGGAACCGAACTGTTAAAAGAGATTCACTTATGTGAGAATTCTCGATTCCTCCAGGAGACTGGACTCATGCTTCTCTCCTAATACTCAGAATGGAAAAAAGTTGGCAATTAGAAAGGATTATCTGCCCCTGATCTGTAAAACATCGCAGAAATCTAAATAAAATAAAGCACCAGCTTAGTTAGCTACAAAGACATCTAATAACAGCCTGCTAAACCCTGACTGTGACTTCTGGATTTAATGTTAAGGCCTATGTTCTAAAGAGCAAATTGTGAAGAAGCATTAAAACTTACTGTTAATAAAGGATTTTTAATGTAAAAATCAATACGTGCTGTGTATTTAGCAGCATGTAACCACGAGGACGTCTATGATAGAACTTTGTCATGCACCAGGGACCACTGCATTAGTCAAATTCTTGAAGGGAAGTGCAGAATGTCTGCATCATTCAAACTGCCACCTGAGAGCAATTACAGAAATTATTTTAACCCCAGAGGCAGAGGGAAAATCCAATCCTAGTTGACAGTCTTGAGGATATCAAGGGTTCCATGTGAAATGTGTCATTTTCAAATAGCTCTATAAATTCATGTTAGGAAAGTAATGGTGTAACAGAGAGGTGGGGCACACTATTTTTTGGAGGCCACTGAGACTAAACACAACCCCAACCAGGGCACCAAGTTGCAATATCCACTCTGTCTACATGTAAGCAAAAAAAGGAATTTTAATAATAAAAAAAAATTCACACCCCCAAAATGCATATCTAAGCATAATCTAAGGCAAATGACACAGAATAAGACACCATGACTGAGGAAAAAAAAAATAATACAGACCTGCCCTTAGAAAGTCTCAGAAAAGAGAATCTAAAATGTTTTTTCTCAAGTACAGATACATCATTACAGAACTCATCTTCATCAGTTAAGCCAACATAAGAGGCACATGTAGCTCTTCATGCTTTGTGAGCAAGCTCAACTCTACATGCATGAGCACATACAAACTGGTATACAGCAAATGTTTCTTAATTTTGTCCATTACGCGAACGTTCAGCAAAGGGTTGATATTGTTCAATTAGAGAGCAAAACACAGCCCCCCAGCCTGCAGATCGTTCCTGACCTTATGGGATCATGTTAAACTACCATTACTCCCGATTAAAGTAAATTTCCAAAGAGAAAAGCAGGCTCTGTGCCTGACTGGTAGTGACTTTTGCTTCTGTGCCTCTTAAGCTGTATGCATGCACATCTTTTCCTGTCTCTGGTGTTTCCTAACATTCCCTATTTATGTGGTGGTCTGCAAGTTTTACCTCATCAGGAAATCAGTAGGACCACCACAGAGCTAAAGAAATACTGTTGTGCTCCTTTATGCAATGCATGTCTCTTGTGGGCCTCTGAACATTTAACATAGAGCAAATAAATTATTAGCGTGTGTGTGCAAGTGCATACATATCTAAGATACATAAAGGCAACTGCAACCAAAGGAAACAGCAATGTCCTTGGAACAGTTGTGTATTCGAGTAGTATCACAAAAATCCAGTTGCAAGAAGCGTTTAAATGCAGATCTGCACGTAACCTGCTGAAAGAGCTCCACTGAGCTTCATGCACTCACATACACGGCTGTAAAGGCAAGCAGTAACAAAAAGGATCTGATTCCCCAGCCCACCCCCAATAATTTTCAAGCCTATTGCACCTGTTATCCTGTTCTTAATAATACTACTACTGAAGAGCAAGCTGATCCTTTAAGATGCCCCACCTCCAGAAACAAGATACACAATCACATCAAGTATTGAATGATTTCTATGATTCCCATCACCACAGTGTCTGAGCACATTACAGTTGTTTAATGTATTCTTTGTCACAGAGCAGAGGGGAAAATAACTATGCTGTAAATGGGGATGGGAGAACAAGGGAAAATAGGTAACTTGTCATGTATGGCTGGCACGCTCACCGTTGGGAAAACCAGTCTCCTCTGGTTCAAAATCATACAATAATAAACACTTTTCAGTCTAGTTTTCTCATTACTCAAAAGTTTCTACATTAATCCATATACAACAAGCAATGTGCCTAAGCCTTTTCCTGCTTGTCTTAGTAAATACAAGGAAAAAACCCAATCCATTCAGCCAAATGCCCTGGATTTGTAACAACTTCATACATTTACAAAATCCTATATATAATCAAGTAAACAATACATTGATATGCTGAAAAAACCACATTTCCTTAAAAGTAGACAGTAATTCTGACATTCTAATATAAAAAAATCATCAACTGACCACAAGTTTTGTATCTAAAACACCGTTCTTCCACAAAACATTCTATTTAGAAGAAACAACATAGCAAGCAAAATAAAACCTGCTCATATAGCAGACAAGGATCAAAATCTATTTAACAGGAGAAACAGAATAACAAGTTGTGACTATGGTTAAAAGTAAACCCAGCTAAATTCCACATCAAACTGAAAATCTGAAGAGTAACCTGAAAAATCTATTCAAGAACTGTGCCAATGTAATCTAGAAGGTACAGCAACATCAATTAAGTTTCTGACAATTCTTACATACCCTGAAGATGGGTATTACATCAAACAAATGAGAAAAGTATACAAATGTCTCTATAGCTAGCCCTCCAAGTGAGAAATGACATACCTCAATCAGACAATACAACTGTAACACTTTAAAGGAAGTTCATAATCTGCAATCCTTTCATGACTGTCTCAAAAATATTACGTTCTATCACTGGGAGAAAACATAGGAAATAATACAGGAAGAACAACACATCTTTTCCAAACCAAGCTACAATATCACCATGTCATTTAAAAGCACCACACCAACATGTAGCTATCAAAGCCAAAGTCATCTTCTGCCACCCGCAAGAAAAAGCTTCCCACTTACCTTCTAACACTGTTAATTTGGCACTCGTGTTTATCTCCCCAACACTATTGGTTGCTGTGCACTCATAGATAGCTTCATCTCGATGAACACGCAGGGGCTGTATCCGTAGAACTGATCCTGATCCATCATCAAACTCAATAACCTTTAACAATAACAAGAAAGCACTTGTTTACTGGTATCTTCTGCAACAAAATCTGGAAGTCAAAACAATCCCGGAGTAGAAAAACAAAAACCAAACCAAGCTCAGTAAGCTATAAAATTCCATGTAATTAGTCAAATGTTCCAAGTCCAGAAATGCAAAAATTTCAGAGTCAAGAACATATTTGTCCTCTAAGGAGGCCAGAACAAATGAAGATCCAATCAGGTTCTTTATGAATTGACTACGGTTGGCAAATTATCAACCTGATAATAAAGATGTGTATCTGATGATTTACAACATCTGAGCCATATTTGCACTAATGGTTTTACTAATCACACTGATAGCAATTTAGTGCCAACTTTCACCTTGATGGAAGAACAGAACAATATACTCTTGTGAGATTACCAGGAAAATATTAACAAAGCTAGAATAAAACCTTGAGAACCTACAGTGCATGCTTACTCCAACCGAAAGTGAGGGGTTTTAATGTCCTTCAGCATCGGGTACTTTGCAACTCTTGCAAATCTGACATAATCAACAATGATGTCGTTACGATTCCTTCCCCAGCATAATAAATTAAGTCCTTAATAAATCATTGCCTTTCCATCCATCCTGCTAAGCTATAACATGCATTATTCTAATTTCTACATGGAAGAAAGTGGTATTTGTTAGTTTGCAGCTGGATCATTATATGCTATGCCTTAATGGCAAGGCTGTGAAGGCACAGCCTCAGGCCACTGTTAATGCCAAACTCATCCTTCTCCCATTACTGAACACAGCAAAAGTTGGGAATATTAACTGAACTGCAGATGGTGACAGCATGAGGGAAAGGCAAATGCCCTCCTCCGGTCACTTGGGAACTGCAGGGGCAGATGAAGAGACTAAGCTATACTTCGTCCCACACACATAAATGTCAGCGTAGGACCTGCATTACTCCATGCAAAAATTTTAACCTATTTTCAAGAGTTCTTTCTAGGAGTCCTTCTCACAGCATAAAGGCCAAATGAGTGAAAACAGGAAGGAGAAAAATAATGTGCACCACAAGACTCTGCAGTGACAGCAGAAATAGGAAGACAGCAAAAGGTAACGAGGACCACCACAAATCTGTTTATTCCTCACACTGGAAGGAATAGCTCTTCTGTTCTAAGGAACAGACACAGCTTGCAAAAACCCCTAAGCTGGGGTCAGACAGAGAAATACGAACATCAGCGCAGTATGTTGCAGGAGATAATTTTTTTAAAAAAATTACTCATTTTCAAATTAAATATGAAACTGTGACAAAATGCTAAACTTTCTATAACCTTTACACAGGATAGGGTTACTGCCAAATTTTAAAACAAGACGAAGTCAGATACTGAGATTAATTCACTCCAATTTAGTCCATGATAAGGACTAAAAAGCTAAGAACTAAAAAGCTAAAAGATGAAACAGCAGAAAAGCTCTTTTGCCCTTACTCTTCTTTGAACAAACACTCTGTGTGAGAGGAAAGGAGCCACAGCTACTAATGACCTGACAGATGCTGAGACAAAAATGCTGTTCATTTGCTAACGATGGATAAGTTTTTTGTGTAATAACCCAGCATGTCTACATCAGATTTGTTTATTATTTTTTTCATTTAAACTTAATTCCAATTTTCTTCCAAATAAAGAGTATCCTAGTAATGAGGCAAAATTAATAGTTATTCAGCAAAAAAAGGTATTATTCACTATCTCATAACACAGTAAGAATGCCTCAACTATGTATCAAAACTGTGTGAATAAAGGTATGAAATTGCTCGTATAAATGCATATAATATGGCATAGCCCTTTGATCAGCCACAATAAGTACCAAGTTCATGAACTATAAAGGTTGTATCTACATACAAATTATAATGTTTCATTGGTTACTATACAACAAAACTTAACCTTTATTAGGGAAAAATAACAATGTAAAACAAGGTTAAAATTGATTACTTTAATCAAGGTTTTCCGCTCACATACAAAATCACGATTAAAATTGGTGACTTGAATCAAACCATTCTGGGCAGCAAAGTCATCTTGTGCTCCAGTCAGAAAAGCAAAAACATCAAAGACAGCGGATTAGAGGAAAGGCAGCAGAATTGTAGAAGGGTCACGTTTCCAAGGGCAGTTTTAGAGAAAAGAGCCCAACTCCAGAAAAAGAAAGTGGAGAAGAAGGTGGAGAAAGTCAGTGAAAATGTATCTGCTATTTAAAATACGAACCAAACTGGATGCTTTTTCAAAAGCATTTCTGATACCTGCTCTTCACTCCTACTTCCTCTCAGACTTCAGTTCATGGGGAAGTTAATTCACCCTTCAGGATGACTTCACCATTCACTTTCCAAGCGCCTTTCTGGGAGAGACGGCAGTAGCCATCACTTAGAAAGCCTTCCAACAATGTTTTGGCATCCCACTTTTGAATTCCACTGTGGACAGCAGGCCAAGGAGGTGCCTTATCTATCAATTTTCACAATGAAACCAGAAAATTACTGCTAGATCAAACTCTTATCCACCATCCGGTTCGGTGTATGCCCCAGTCTCCCATCTGGAGAAGAATGTCCTATGGATGTGCTTCCAGTGCTCAAAGGACAACACTTGCTCTACAGGTTGCACTGCTGCAGGGAAGGAAACTTACTTTAAAGCTCTAGATTCTATATGGTAGTGATGCAGATATGCAGGGTTGCAATGATGACTATTGTGTAATTAAGACCTGCAAGCATTAGACTGATTAGAGATATTTTTTTTTTTTTTTTTTTTTTTTTTGTAATTACCTCAAACCGCTGAGAACTGACTTTCTTCCCCTTCTTCATCCATGTGATACGAGGTTTGGGCTCTCCTGTTGCCTGACACACAAAAGAGGCCACTCCTCCAGAAATCCCAATCTGATCTTCGGGAGCTTTCATAAATGTTGGCTTGCCTGCAAAAATAACCAAATCACCCTCATGAGGACACAACATCAGATAAGCAAGGAATGTGTCATGTTAATCTAAATTCTAAGATAATTGGTGCTCCTACTACAAATCCAGGTTGAATGGCCTCAGCCACACAAATTCAGTGCAGACTGCAGCATGACAGGTAGAGTTTCTGCTTCAGTACCCTTTTTTCCCTGAAATTAATAAAGACCATCTGGCTTGTTGGTAAAAGAGGGCAATAGAGGGCTCCCCAAAGCCCCCTGGGCATTCATTCAGGTATATGACAATTTGGAACCATTTTTAATTTATTTTTTTTTTAAATAAATGGATTTTCTCAGGTTTTTAACATAGTCATAGCACTGGAAATTACAGAACAGCTGACACAACAAATCTATAAAATTTGCTATATATTGACATTAGTTTTCCTGAAAGCTGTTAAGACATTCATACAAATTAACAGATACAGTTTTAAGTACACAAATAACAACCTGTAATTCATTTTAAATGTTGACTGTTATAAAAAACCCTACAGTCTGTAAGTATCTGGAAACTTGCACAGGCTGGCCTATGCCTGGTAAGAAACTGATCACTAAAAGTGAAAGTCAGCAAAGAAACCAAAGTGACATTCAGGCCTGAAATACGTGGCAGAAATATTTTTAAAAAAAAAATATTAACATTTTAATAATCAGTAAGTTTCATGGAAATACAGTTGTGTCTTCTGGATTTACATGACAGACTCGCATGGATTAAAAAAGCATGAGGTTGAACATTTGTTTTTTATTTTGTACTCGCTGTATAAGAGAATTCTGCAACATGTGATCTGAAAATCATGTTGAAACACTGCTTTGTTCAAGTGAGAAATGTTTGATGATCTCTTATCCCTATAAAGCACCAAAACATTCAGCCCCACAGAGGGAGTCACCAGCGTCCACCCATGATGTCATTCAGCGCACAGGTCACACTAAGGCCACATTCCAAATACAATTCTGACTGACTACCTCAGGGAAGAACCTGACCTATAAATGTGGCAGAGACAGCTTCTGGGATGTAGAAAGGTGGAGAAACCTGTTCAACACCAAGCCGTTGAACCAACGTCCCCAGCAGATCCGGCAGTGGTTCCACACCTTCACGTTCTGGCCGTGCCCGCAAGTATGCCCTTGAGGAAGACAGGGACAACATCTGCAAGCTCAGGTGCTTTAAACACCAAGCTTTTGATGCACTGAGGGCTGTTTCCCCCACCTAGAAGGGATACATATTCAGTGACCCCAAAAGATGACAGTCTTCAAATACACTTTCCTAAAATATAAGAGATTAAAATGCTGAGGGGACGGCTGCACATTGCAGCTGAGCCGGTGTGGCAGCCTGCAGCTGCTGAAGAGGGCAGGGGACCTTGTTCTGCTCCTCATGGCCTCCCCTCCTCTCCCTGCCTCCAGACACCGGCACCCAAACCCCTACGAGCAGCTCCAGCGTCACCAGAGTCTCTGAGGAGCAGCTTTGGGCCCCTAACCCAGCAGAAAGCCACCTCTTCTTTTCTAAGCAGGGTAGGGAGCGCAGCAGCTCTGGGCAGGATCAGAGAGGGTGAGGGGGCACTGCAAGATGGCGTCCCTCCCTCAGCATCTGCAGGCTGGTATCCGCCACCTGAAGCTGCCGAGCGCAACTTCACCCCTCAACAACGATCTCTGAAGACTTTGCTAAAACAGTAGTAACTCCTCAGTCCCACTTCCACCTTCTGGTTTAGCCCACACTTACGCAGACCCTCACTGTCCCTTCAGCATGGCACAGCGTGACTCAACACAGACAGCAGCTCGACCCAGTGACATACTCCAGCTGCTGCTCCTGACAAAGCCCAGAGGCTGGGCTCTGCCCTATTCCAGTGTGGATCAGATCAGGGAGACCGCTGAGGGCCCAAGATGCTTCTCACTTCACACACACACACCCCCCACCCTTGTCCATACAGGGTGCTGAGGTGGGCTGCAGGAGGGTCTCTGTGTGGAGGGATCATGGCTGCCCTGTGCTGCTGGACACAGCCAGCTCCACACCGCAGGGCACAGCCAAGCCTGTCATGGCAGTGCCTCTGTGGTAACAGGTTTAAGAAGGGGCAAAACACCTCATGGCTGGGAGGAGTAAGGTAAAAAGTGTGAGAAACAGCCCTGTGAGCACCTAGGTCAGAGGGGGACGAGGAGCTCCAGGCACCCGGGCAGACTCCCCTGCAGCCCAGCGTGTGGCAGGTACTGCCCTGCAGCCCACAGCTGGGTGGGCATCTGCCAGCTGGCCACAGCCAACCCACCACAGCTGCAGGGTGAAGGACGAGGCCAGACCTGGTGGTGCGACATGCAGAAGCAACCACCTGCTGAGGAAACGCTTAGCAGAGAAGGGCTGGTGGCATGCCACTCCTGAGGCAGCAGGACAGCAGACCCTTTCAAAACCTGCAACATCAGGTGTTCAATGCAGACTGTGGTCATGTGCTGGGGAGCTGACCCACCGCTCACATGGACCGTGGGCACCAGGGGACACACCGACCCTGAGCCCAGGTGATCTGGGGGTCACTACGGCGCAGGCCTGGACCTCTACTACTGCTGCTTGCTCAGCTTTATTTCTGAAAGGCCTTCACAAACAGTGGATCCACCAAGGTCAGCTCTGTCCCCACAGAGGTGGATACACGTGCTCTTGTCTTCAAAAAGCTTCTGTGAAGGAATATGAGACCTGAACTGACCACAGGAATTCATCACACTCAGGTGTACTGAACATTGCCATCCTTGGCGAAGGGAGCCCCAGGACTGCACAAAGAAAATAGCTCAAAACTCAGAAGATGCCTTTTAAGACATCATGGCTGCTGTCTGCAGTCTTTGGCACATTGTCCTGACATGAACAGCAAGCAATTATTAAGTGTGCTTGCTTAACTGATGCTGATTTCACATATTTACTCATCTATAATCATGTCTATTTCTACTTAGTTTGTATTTACATATATCTGTGTTTATTCACCTCTCATCTATTCCAGTGAAATGTTAATTTACTGCTCAGGCTGCTAGTGATTGCAGTGTGATTGACTGCTTTGCTATGCAGTGTGCTGAGCTGAAGTCTTGTATTGCATTTCAGCAGCTGATTTGTTTTTTTTTTATTTTCTGTTATTTACTCTATGATCTTAGTAAAATAGTGTACATTTTTCAAATGACAAATACAGCAGAATCCAAAGACTTCTGTCCTTGAAGAACACAATGCAATTATATCTCTCACTGTACACCTACTCCCCAGCTCGTACACTGAGGACTTATTTTACTTTTGTACATTTAAAAGAAAAAAATCAATACTATTAAAAACTAGAACAAAAGGAAACCGAATGCTCACCTGCAGTAAAACCTAAAAAACCTGCTGCTTTCTTCAGCTTGAATTTACACCGTTGTAATGAATCTTTTCCCCCTGCACATTTAATTGAGCAACACTGATTTCTAGAAACTATCTAAATCCACCGAGACTGGTCACAAAAGTATACCTGTATATAAATCAAATTTTCACACAGTCTGGGAAAGGATATTTCTATAAAGCCATTTTAAACATTTGTATGCCCTGAAGTTTTGAAATGGAAGGAAAGTACTAATTAAGTAAACCTAAAATCCTGAGTCCAGGCCCCAGGACAATTGAGCTGGACATAGGCATACACATTTTTATACTGATCGGTAACTGTTACCACAAATCCCAAAACTTATCTCAGTGAGAGCTAACAGAAGCGTGACAGATCATCCACAAAAATGATGTCTGTGGAAAATGCATGTTAAGTGGACTAGACTACCTCCACACCTCTCCTCCAACCAACATCTCTTTAACTACTGCCCAGAGGAAGCTGCTGTGGGACACATCACTAGCTACCTCCAAAGGGCAGTAGCAACCACCAGGGATAGGGCCAGACAGAAGCATGTCTTTTTTAACTTGTTTTGAGTATTTGCATTCTTAGGGTAGCCCTAGAAACACAACCAGAAAAAAACCCCCAATGTATCCAAAATACAGCATTTAATCAGTAACCTAGTTGTTGTCTTTCCTGTCATCTTAAATTCAATATGACCAGAGTCTCCACAGAAGACTACGGACATGCCAAGTTTTAAGGTAACTGTTGTTCAAACAAGCTACAAATAAACAAAAGGAACTGAAATGTATTTTACAGTGTCTTTTTCCTGACCTAAGGACCAGGCAAAGCTGAAGATTTTTTTATTGGAAGTTTAAAAAAGGAAAAAGAAGACTGATCGTATTGCAAAGACATATCTGTAAAATATCACCCGAGCAAGTGTTGGGTGACAGCAGGGAGAGATGCCAGATGGCTGGGTGCCCATCACACCCACCTTCGCTTACTCCATCATGTGGAGTAACAACTCCAGACTGGTGTATTTCTCATTTGATAACACCAAGTCCAAACATCTCCAGTCTCTCTCTCTCGCGCCTCTGCTCAGTGTCAGATCCCTGGAGCATGTTCAGTCCTCACACTCTAAACTAATTCTTGCTCCTCACTTCATAAGCAAGTTCCCACTACACAGAGAATGGAACTTAATGCTATCATCATTTCTATTCACTCGTAAGCTTCAGGCAGGAGAATGGGAAAACTTTCACCTTCTTGGCTGAAATTTTCCCTGTTTGGTCTTTGCTCAAAACCTAAATTATTCTAGAGAGCTTATGGGAACAACACAGTTCTGGGGAGGAAGACTGTGAAAAATAAGAGTATTTTCTTACAAGAGAGAGAAACAAGCTTTATCTTATTTGGCTGGGAGCTGAAAGAAAACCAACTGGCTCAGACAGGCTCACCATTCAGAAACCTTTTTTAAACAAAAAATTCGAGAAGAAAAGGACTTTCCTTTCACAGTTGATAGTGCTGAAAAAGTCACTTGCTGAGCAAGCACGGATTCTTGGATAATCCTATAAAGTGAATCACAAGGAGGGCCTCATGGTGTGGAAGAGATGCTAGCAGAGATTTGTCTGCTTCACTATGCTGGAAAACATCAGCAAAGTCATGCAGAGTCCTGGGCTCAGCCTAGGGTGTGTGACGCTTTTAAAAGAAATGCTCCCCTGAATTACATTTTAAGAGGTCCCCAAGAACATGGGTACAGAAAGCCAGAGAGAAGTACAAGCAGAAAAGTTAGGTAGGCTCTAATCAGTAAGGCTGTGGTCTGCCCTCCCCAGCAAAAGCAAGCGTGATGGGCTGGGAGAGGAACCTGAAGCCCTCAAAGGCAGAATTCTCTGGTTTGCTGGAAAGCCAGTGACACAGCCTTCCTGCAGGACGACTCAGAGTGACAGCCAGCCAGCCAACCATGAACATGCATCTCTCTCACCCATACTTTTTTATATATAAAATTGCTGTTCCTCTCTGCTATTCTAGACAATTTGCTTGTTGTGAAACAATTGTTACAAATCAGAAAAGCATCTCGGTAGCTATTTTAAAATTTGCCCTATCAAACATTTGTAGCAGAGCAGTAACATTACAGTTCTCCTTTTCAGGTTTTCCTTTCTCCCTGCTTTCAGAGCGACTTCATCACATGTGTTGTTTTTAGGCTGTGCAGCTTCTCAGTGAACCCAAAGGACCTTTCCACAGAGAAAAGTCTCTTTTGCCAGATTTCATTCAAGGCAGAAGTACAGAGGTGTAGCTTCCCTCTATCTTGGCAAGGTGTCTTTTATGTGAACCATGGCCTTTGAGAAATAACGTATGATCTGCTTTACCTGACTTGAATACCAGCCAGAGCCTTGAAAAATGATGCTGGGTCATGTATATTTAGCACAGAACCTTGTATTTTGCTACACGTTAAACACACACCAGTTACGTAAAATATGCTTTCTTGCAATCTTCTGAAGAGCCAAAAATTTCAAGTGGCTGAAACATAATATATGCCAACATAAATATGCTTCATATACCCAAATATTAACTTGTTTTATTTCAAAGACCCATCATCATTAGATGGTTTCTTAAAATAAAGGGGAAAATTAAATTGAATCCTGATGCTTTTACAGTATTTAGCACCCACATCAAATATACCTCATCCAAAAATTCTAATTCAGAAACTGGCAATCATACTGCTCCTCCTGTTCTTGTGGATGCTATTTTTCCAAAGAGTTGCACACAGGTTTTGAGAAAAATGAATTATTAAACACATGTCTGCAATTAAGTGTTCTATGAACACTCACCTGCTGCGAGAGATTTTAAAGAAAAATATCTCTGTCCTCATGCTACAAGTGCCCACTGTTCTAAACAGAAGAGCAGCCAAAAATAAGACCAGGATTGTAGGAGAGGGGAAGCTTGTATTTTTAACTGAAAACTTTCATGACTTGGGCTAAATTAAGATTGAAAGTAATCTTTTGTGAAGGAAAAAAATTACAGTTGTGATATGAGATGAACTAGGTAAGCACATATAATAGGCATAGATGGGTGCCTTATTTAGGTGCCTGGGCTAAATGCATTAAAAGAAGTTATTGACACAAGCATAAAAAGATCATAATGGGAATAACTCTCGATCCTGGAAATTGTGAAATTCAGGTTTAAATCCCTGCCTTTAACCTTCCCGTCAGATATGCCAAGGCACAACTGTGCCTCAGCTTCCACTGCAAAACTTGCCTGCTGTTCTCACATGGCTGCTGTCAGGACGAATACGTAGAAAATGATGATGTGGCTCCGTTGTTATAATACTGGGAAGAAACCAAGAATGACACAGACTTTCTCATGTTCACGACTGACTTTGAAGTGGAAATAAAGTGGTCTAGAAGACAGAGGTGCCCCATTCATATATATATACAGCAAGGGTATTTCTCTTTTTCCATTTCCTTTATGATCTTGGATGATTGATAACCGTGCATGGATGGATGCCTGCTGTAAAGATACTCTGGTGAAACCTACTCTATGATTTTTCTCCTAAGCATCTACTGCAGGGCAGGAGGCAAGCCTGTGGGTTCTCCAACTATCCTTATGTTTAATATCCTTATGTTTTCTTTCCAATATACCCACCATCGTTTAAATGTGGTTCCTGTCCCTTTGTGATTACTAAAAATATTGTTTGGCAAAATACAATTTTTTGTATTTAATTCCTGCACTTTTAATTCCTGTATAATTTACAAGTAGGAAGAGCCTGTTTGAGCTTCATAATACCATTTTTTAACAGCAGCTTACTAAAGCATCAGTAGGTCTTGGTGATCACAATGCTAATTTATTCCTTATTTCTCCTATTTCAGTTTTATTTCGCTAAGATGACAGCACTTTATAAATGAAACTTTTGTCCTTTATTGCCTGGTGGAAGGTACTTATTAAATAAATGCAAATATATGTAGTGGGGTGTTGCATGCTCAAGTACGTACACAATTTTCTTTTTATCCAGTGAATGGATCATAACCCTTTCTCCATCCACTTCAAAAACCACTTAACTGCATCCCAATCACAGAAAGTGGCATTCCAAATTCAACACATTCCTCAGATCACTCTGAATTACAGGTTACCCAATGTTACCTGCGCATCTTCCTCTCTTGTTTTATCATCTTAGTGTTATTAGCTTTTAATGCTTAAGAGATTCCCAACAGCTAGGAGAAATGACTCTGCTATTTCAATCCAATTTTAGTGGTTGAGTTTTCCAGCTTCATGTGTGGTTGTCCGTGATAATCAAATCTACAAACATTATCTCTAAACAAGCTGCATTTCTCCTCACCTTCATCTCCTCCCTTCCATAAAGTTACTCATAGATACCTTTTGAGTTCCTACAAAATGAAATCAAGTGAATGATTAATACACAAAACTCTAAGTATATCTCCTAACATGTTTGATGACCTCTGTAACTTTCAGTAGAAAAATTACATTACAAAAATAATAAAAGCAGTCATCCAGCAGAGGCTTCACTTTTCTCTAAACACTAGCAGGAAATACAGTGAACTAAGATGCAAGGTACTCATTTCAGCAGGTGAGACCCACTGTGCTTTGTTTATCTGTATTAAGTTTAATTGAGGAGAATGCAAGGGTACATGTCAGGTCAAATGTTTAATTTTATAGGTATTTGTAATGATTTAAGCGCAGAAACTCTTATAATCTTTGATTCTTGCTTCTTCACTGCCTCAGCAAAAGAGGGGTTTTTTAGTTTTATAGAAACTGCTTACAGTTTCTATAGGGTCTTTCCTTACAATAAACCCAACCTAAAGGCAAAGCCTTGGATGTGGCTGAGGTGCCTCTGGGACATGAGAACCAAATATGGGGACCTTCACACCTAGGCTGGCATTTTCAAGCCCTCTTTTCCCTTTTGCTAATAGCAGATTTATACTTATTAAATCTGACACAAAACACTGAACTGTCTTTAAGGCAAAACTGAGTATTTCAAAATTTCTTCTTAAAAAAAACAACACCTTAAAACCTCGTGTGTCCTGTGTGCTTCTGGTCAGTGTCTGGATGTTACATATAAACCAACCCTTCACCAGTTGAAACTGGGTGACTGCTGTTAAAATGCTGACATTTGGATAAACCCGTTTATTCCACAGAAATATGGGTTAAAAGCCATTAAGTCACTGAAGTGTTAAGGCCACGATTACTAGATATTAATAAACTACAGCAAAAGCCTGTCATCATACTATTGCACTTCAGTAAATTTCTAATTCTGCCTCTTCATGAATCATGGGAATTGCTGAAAGAGTTTAAACACCTAAAATTAACTGACATGATACTGAAACAGAATTGTCTCCGGCAACCATCACACAAGTATGCTGTGCAAGTCACTCAGCAGCGCTCAACATTCTGGGTGCTGATTTATTTTTTGAGAGAGTTTTAGGCAGGCAACTTAGACCTTAATGCAATGGGGAGGTGGTTTCTCTTCATATCATATCTGCAGGGTGCCCACAGATTTTTGCGCACAGGGTGGCAAATTTTCTTCATTATTTTTGAAGGCTGTTGTAATTGCAATGTCTTTCTCAAAGTGCCTGGCTGGCTATCAGTGTGAGCTGCTTTACATCTCAGTAAAAAAAATCCCTAGCTCTGGCTAATCCCTGTGCTGTGATTGACTCTTGTCCATGGATTTTTTTGAAGTTTTTTGTGTGCCAAGAAAGGGGGGGGGGGGGGGGGGGGGGGAGGGGAATAAATCAGTCTCCCTACTATGACACCATTCTTACAATTGCTTCCAATAAATGAAACAACACATAACTGGAAAAAGAAAAATATGCCAAGAAGCACAAAGCAGTCCTGCACACAACTGAAGAATACTGATTAAAACAAAGCAGAAAAACAGCCCAGAGAAACATCCTTCTGGAACCTGAGGTCATCTTCATTTCCCCTCCTCTGCTTTTACGTTTCCCTAGAGCACCTGCAGCCTGTATGTGCAGCTTGCCACATATCTTGGGGAAAAGCCAGATGCCTATGTACGGGTTTAGCTTTTGATTCTAACTCCCCAGCATTTATACCAAGTATTATACCGAGTAGAAAAACAAGGGAGAGCAGAGAAGCACTGCTCTAACTGCAGACCTTCCAGCAGCCTCACAGAATGGGTTTCTGCTTTGCTTTAATTTAAAATTGAAACCTGAAGTCAAATTTCCACCTGGTAATAGCTTAAAGGCACTTCCAATTAACTTGGTAATACACACTTTCTGAGTTAATAAATTTTTCAGCCTCTGTGTTTAATACAATTAAACGTTTGGGCCTTTGGCCTTAGACCTTATTTAGCTTGAGAAAGGATTGCAGGGAGACTGCCTCCAATTATCACCATTTACACAACATTCACTTAAGGGCTTTCAAATGCATACATACAGAACACTCATTTAATCATACACAAAATTCAGCACCTGAATTCAGGTCTCCTCTCTCTTGCACAGAATAGATACAATGGACAAGAGGATAATAATGTCAGCTACTGGGCTCTGAAATCAGTCATTACAACGCCGCCTGAAGCGGTACCCAACAGCTGTGCCTGCTCCTAGGAATGAACTTTTTCTTCCAAATCTGCATGTTATTTGCAAATTTATTCAAAACTTCAAAGTTAATAAAGTGTACTGCATAGTGTAAAGAACCCGTTAAGATATGCAGGACCAGGAAACAAAGACAGAACTGAAATCTTGTGCTTGAAAAAACATGAAAATTAATTTTGCCAGCATGCCTACCACATTAAACACCATATTCTTTTACACAAAAGGATTAAAAGGTTTTAATCCCTCTTTGCAAGCAGCTAGTTCTTGATTCAGCAGTTCAAAAGGCTTTGCCAAGCTCAGGTTTTTCCCCTGCTTTTAAGAATTAAAAGTGAGCGTAAACCTTATTTTGTAAACAGAGAACATACTACAATGATTTTAATAGAATTGGGAACCAGAGTAAGCAACCTCTTCAGAATATCAGTTACTAAAGCAAAGGCATCCTGGGCTCTCAGGAACGGACCTGCATTTCATTTTAATGCCACTGTATGTTGTTCTGTCCTCCTCCTTGTAATGAGCCAAATTTCTGCCTCATCTATGTGGTAAGGAGGAAAACCTTCCACTTAATGATAATGAGTGCACTCTGGCATTTCTGTTACACTACACCAGTGATTTCTTTTTCCTATTTGTTATCAACTGTTTCATCATGCAGCATCTGTAGTACAGTCTGCAGAAACCCAAGAAATATAATTTCCAAATTTAAATGTTTACCAGAGTGTAAAAAAATTCAGCAGGTAGCTAGGCACCCAAGCAAAATACTCTCAGGTGTAACAAAATAAAAAAAGAAAAAAAAAAAAAGGTGTGTGTGTGTGTATTTTTTTTGCCCATTCTTCCTTGAAATTCCCCAAGAAACAAGAATATTTCCCTATTAAAAGGCTTCCTCTAAGTCAGACTCCTCAGTAAGTCTGCATAGAGAGGTTCAACGCTTCTGGGAGACACCAGGCAGCTTTTTTTCCCAGTAACGATGTATTTTAGCAGTGGTTAAATTAAGCATAGCTCAAAAGCCATTTGAGCAATTTCTATGCCAGGGCTACCACCTCTGCCTGGAAGCGGGACTGCACTGGCAGGAGGCTGCTGAGCAATTCCAGTCCTCCAGAGCATAAATACAAGAACCAAAAGGAAACGCCAAGGCCACACTGCACAGTGCCCAGCTGCATGCTGACCTTGGTGCAATCAGTGGTGAAGCCAGGGAAGCTCCAGGAGCTGCTGCCTCTGGTCCCTGAACTGTCCCCAAGTTTTCCCAAAATGGCTCTGTATGTATGTGGAAAACAGCTGACTGTCCAATGTGAATATTGGGTGACTGAACCCCACAGTAAAGAGAACAAATGACACCTGCCAAAGGTTTGCAGTTCTACACTTGCTGCAGCCCAGCCCTGCTCCATGCACAGAGCAGGACAGGCACTTGATCCCAGGAGGTGCCCATTCCCTCACCCAGGGCTTTCCGGTTCAGCAAGGGCTGACTTCTAGAAAGGCATCAAAATTAATCATCTTCATGGTTGATGCATTCTTGATTTAATTTTTCTAGCATACACTCCTTGCTGTGTTATGAATGTAACAGATAAAATGAAAAACTTTTTTCACTTTAATAACTTTCCTCTGAAGATGAGGTCAGCCTCTTGTTTCCAAATAGCACTCCCTACCTCTCCCCAGCTATCACATATTATCCCAAATGTGATTTCTTTGTGGCCTTTTACCTGCACCAACTTTTATTTCATTTCACCTGATTATGCAAAGATTGTAGAAAATGCAGAAAGCTGTGATCTCCATGGAGAAGTTACTATTTGCCACACAAAGTGAAAAGTTTGGCCACCAAGTCTACCCTGAAGCCCAGACTATAATGTACTGGGACCATGAGATGCTGAATTTGAATTTCCGGAGCTGGCCTGGCACTTGTGTACAGGCTGGAGTATGTGCTGAAGAGGAAAGGCTGCATGCGGGACCAGGGAGCCACCCCTGAGGGTGCTTTGTGCATGGGGCTCTGAAGGGAAGTCTTTCTTCTATCTCATGAATTATCACTTTCTTCAGTGCCTCTGACAACATCTGTGTCTCTGGGAAAAGGGAAGACCAGTGAACATCACCGTTGCAGTAGGTATCTTGGCAAGACAGCACATATATTCCACCAAGGAGGTGGCATTTGAGACACTGTATTTTATCCTCACAAAGCTGCTACCCAGAAACAAACTTCCCTCATTAAAAGCACCGAAAGTATAACCCACACTGGTTTAGGAGGACATGTTCCTCGCTCACCATGGAACTCTGCTGTGGGTCACAGACCCTACTGTGACACCAGCTTCTGCAGTACCTGGTGGAACAGGAGCAAACCAAAATCCAACACAAAGTGGCAGCTGGGAGCCACAGCACGCGACTAAAACCAAAGGAAGAGGTTGACATGGCCTTTCAGGCTGGGTACCCTTCAGCAGCTACCTTCCCCTTGAAGACCTTGCTGCTCAGCTCACACGCAAGAGTCATGAGCCACAGGGGCTGGCAAAGTACCTAGAGAGTCATGTTTACCAAACTGGCATTAAGCAGAAGCTCAGTACAAAGACTGGAAATATCTATGAACAATGAAAAGCATCTAGTAGCTCCTGTATTTATTTTTTTTTTATTTTCTCATGCATCTTAACTCAAATATGTTCTTTATATTTTAGCCATGACCTACTCACAAGTAGTTCTGGATTGTCTCCCAACCCAGACCTCCAGCATCTTTTTCCATGTTTCTCCTCATGTCAGCAGCAAGTCCCAGTTTCATGACAGATTCACATGATCACAGAGGGTAGCCAGGAATTGTGAGTGGCTGCTCCACTGTTGACTCCTTGCCATACGTTCACCAGGATAAGCCCGTCGGGGGAGAACCCAGAACTGTTGATACCAGTCCTCACGCTGACTTTTGCAGCCTGGGAAGATGTTTATCCCCAAATCAGAGCTCACCAATACATAGAAGGCTGCAGGTGCCACAAGAGAGCAGTAAACAAGTATGCCGCTTACAGAGATTTGCCGTACTTAGTTTTTACCTGCATCACTTACTTTCACTCTCACTGCTAGACAAAACTATCACATGCTACAACCTTAAGGGACATGCATACAGATGTCAAACCTGCAAGGTTCAGCTTGCTTTTAAGCTCTTTGTGGAGACTACACAGGATATATTTATAATAGAAAACAGATCTGTCTTTCAGAGAGCTGTGTCTAAGTCTCCCTCACCCATCCCCATGCTGTCGACCGAGTCCCAAGGTTCCCAGCTTCACACTTGATTTGCTGAACTAAAATCCATACCAGCAGAAAGGATGACGAGTTACCCCAGTGCAAGTAACCGTGCTTCTCAGGTTCTACATTCGCGAGAAAGAAGGCACTGTTCCCACCTTGGGGATCTGACATCCCAGTATATTTCATGAAGGACATAGACATACACCAAGGCGAAGCACAAATCTGTATGTGAATCTGAAGCTTGAAAGAACGGCAGCCTTCCTTACCTACTGCAAGTCAGCTCATTGCTAAATTGTAATGCAGCCTAGGAAGAACAGGATGAGACAAAAGAATCTGTCCAATTATGCCTGCCTCAAGTGAATTTTATTAGTCGCTCAGCTCTACTAAAGGTGAGGATAGCATATCTGTATATACACAAATGGATCTTGCTAAGAATTACCCATGCAGGAATAATCCCCTGCCTATCAGGGGCCTTTGATTTTCATGTTATGTTTTAAAGACTGACTTGAAGGTAGGTGCCTGTCAACTCCACTTGCGTTCTCCAAGAATAAATGTTTATCAAAGGGGTGTCTGCCATTTGCTGAGTTGGAATTAGTTACACCAACAGGGTACCAAACGGGTCACTCCTGTCAAATTATCAAAAAGGAATCTGAAATAGAAACACTAAGCAGCAGGAACTGAACACGGAAGTCTGTCAGAGCAAGCGTGACATGGGACAGCCAAAACACACAGGCTCAGAGGGCTGGAAGGGGCTCTCAAGTAGAGTCCTGTCCCTCAGCCTTGAAAGGGCTACACTGTGCAACCTCTTCTGTAAATGGATCACACACCATCTTAAAATAGGTTTGAGTTTCAGCCACACTTCTCTTACTGGAAGGCTTCCAAAATAATGGTCACGGAAACATCAGCAGGAAAACACACTGTGGTTTTTTTTAAAGTTATTTGTTGTCAGTTATACCCATTTGTTTGTATGTTAACATGACCCTTTAGCTGGAAAGGGTTCCGGTCAATCTCTGTTGCTTTTCTCTCTTTCCCCCAATGTATACCTCAGATCATTTTTACCCCCTTCTTAGTAACAGCAAAATGTTTTCTGTCTGATAGAACCCCTGTGAGACATCACAGATTAAATATGTCTTTTAAAAAAAAAAAAAAGTAAAAAATATTCCATGTTGATTCTTACAAGGTTTCTTTGAATTCTGCTTCATACTCCCTTCTGGTAGAATCCATAATACTTTATCACCATCATCTGATTGTAAACCAAGAAAAAGCATACATTTGTGTTTGGGCATCTTGAGATTACCATTCATCACCTTATCTTCTCTCCTTCCCCCTCCTCCCCCTTTTCTTTTAAACTTATGCAGCTTTTAATAATTTTTCTATATAAACTGAACCAAGAAACCATTCAGTCAGTTTAATTTATAAGATCACACCTACAATGTCCGCATAACCATTTCCAAGTTTCAAGAAAACTTGCAGTTCTGTTGATCACATGCAGAAAGTGTTTATTAACAAGACTACTAAGAAACCTGCACTTGCCCTTTCCTTCACAAGTGCGTGTCCAGATCTCCACTTTAACCATGGTTATGTAATGAAGACAAGTTTATTTGTTACTAGACAGAAGCCTCAAAGGCATGTTTATTGTGCAAATTAGGAACTATATTGCAGAGTTATACAAAATATGCAATTCAGCTGCTGTTGTAAAATAACCTCAGATAATTAAAAGTGAGATAAAGGTAGAAAAGCAGAAGATGAAACATCATCTGGGAGAACAAGCCCACCAGCACAAGAGCAGCTGCCCACATTTTCAGTGCTTAGACCGTAAAAACAAGGCTGACGATATGATTTGCAAAGTGCTGAAATCACCCAACAGCACCAGTCATAATCTGAGATGCATGTTTCCTTCAGCCAAGCGTTTTCCCACTATTACTGGTGATAAAGCTGGCATATGAATTAAAGGTTTGAGAAAGGATGATGACAGTGTGGCAATTAATAACACATTAATTTAAAACTTCCAACTGTCTTGGCATTGTGAAGCCATCACACTGCCACATCCTGGAGAGAAGTGACACACCGGTCCACCACCACAAGGCAATACAGCCTCCTATTCCAGGTGACTGCATCTTAAAAGCTAAAGCTATTAAGTATCTTTACCGAGTTGCATCAAATCACATTTTCAGAGGCCAGTGTTTTAAATTCCAAGTACTAGAAAGCCCCATTCAAAGTAGTATAAATTCTGCAGTGGCACTGCAGCAGACAGGGATTTTCTTTCAGACTGCTGCGATCGTTATTAATAATATTACCAGCCACTTTTGTTTTTCTAATTTGGTGCTTCACCTATGAATAAGTGAACTTCACAAAATAAATTACATAGAACAATAATAGTGTTGTTCTTACTGTATTAACAGGCATCCATGTATGTAATTCATCCACAGTGGTTTCTGAGTGTGTCCACACTGCACATAATGCCATTAGGCACTGATGGGCTGGCTTGCAACCAAGCACACACTTCATGGACTCCCTTCTGGATGGCAGCACAGCTGAACTGGTTAGCAAAGCGAGGGCAGGAGGACAGCAGTTCTCTAACACGGACCTAGGAACTCCAGAAAAACTCCAGAGATGCCTTTCCAATTCTCATCTTCTTCTTGGATTTGGGGTCTTTTTGTCTTTCTTGGAATAATGATCCTTGAACAGATTAGTTAGAACGCTGATTGCTAAAATTAAAACAGCTTTAAAACTGAATGCAAGACTGTCACACGTTGTCAAATGTGCTACAGAAAGGAAGGAGGACAGAAACAACTTCATTGCTGCTTCACTGCTGTCCAAGTGAAGAGTTTGCAGTTGCACGGGAAAGGGAAGCCTGAATTTAGGAGTTGACAAGCAGGATTAAAGAGAATTGCATATTCTTTTTAGACCCCTTCTCTCTTCCAGTTCTTTGCTTATCATTTTATTGAGGAAACAGGCCTCAGCTGCTTGGGACATCTGCTCTGCAATTCCTTTTTCAGAATTCTGAAATTTCCTTAAAATCCAGGTTTGTTGCCATTTTGGCATGATTTAAAGAGACTGACTGTATCTAATTGACTCAGAAGTAAGGCAAACCCTTTTTGTTTTTCTTTCAAACACTGTGAAACCCATTCCATTTATGAGAGAAACAAGGAAAACACTGCATTAGGAGTTTTAAAAGGGCCATTATTCTGGAGGAAGCTGTAGCAAAGCAGTAGTAGTGTCACCCACTTCCTAGAACTTACTTTTTCCAGCCTTCTATTAATTTCCAACATAAAATCAGATAAAATTATATTACTAACTTCTTAGCCTGTTTATTCTAAGTAAATACTCAAGGCTTGCAGTTGGATTTTCAAATTCTTTAACTTTAGCAATTTAAGAGAAGTATTTTTGTTTCTATGGTCTTTCATTAACTACTGGTGACAAAAAACGAAGACCATGCAGCTGAAATAACTGCTCTCTGAAAGGGCAAGATACTCCAAAGGCAGCTCAGCTGTTCCCACCTGCCACCAAGCGCCCAGAACATGCTCTGCTCACCAAACGTGACACACTGAACCCTGATCTCCAGCGGTACAGGCCAGGCTGAAAACCAGAGCAAACATTGCAACAAGCTTGATTATATCTCCTCCAACCTAAACAAGTGACAGCTTGCTAAAATATGCTTGTCCTAGTTACTTGAGAAAAGTGAGTGTTTTCAGATGTCTTCTGACTAGTACACCTAGGATGGAAAACTACACAATACAAATAAAAGCTGGAGCTGACCTAACTGTCTTCATGAAGGCTGGCACCACTTCTGCAACAATACAGGTAAGGAAGAGAGGAAAAAGGAAAATGTTTTCTTCAACTGTTTATGAAAAAGATTCCATTGAATCACAAAAGCATAGCTGGGAAGGAACCTCAAGAGTCCAACCTCCTGCTTGAATTAGGACCTTCACCAACACTGCCATTTGAGCGGTGGGTTGTCTGTCTGAGGCTTGGGAAACTCCAAGGGTGGAGAATAGACCAACCCGCTGAGCGGCCTGTTCCAGTGCTGCTCTACACTCCAAGAAAAGCTGTTCCTAACACATCTGATCCTGTATTTCCATTATTAATAGTGAACTTCAACACAGTTTCCTCTATCTCTGCAACTCATCTCTGCTAAACTTCTTTATCTATTATGACAGCTATTGAGCAACTGGATGACTAAAGATGGCAAATACTATGACTGTATGCATGCATGGGAGCCCATGTTTAAATAAACAAAACCACTATTTTCAAACATGGCTAATCACCACATCAACAGACTTATTAATGGGATTCCAGGACATGGTTGAATGCATGTTGCAGCAGCAGGGACTCGCTTCAAACAACACAGTGCTCCATTCCAACCTTATGTCTCAAAAATAAAAGAAAAATTGGAGTGCGATCAAATGCACTGGATTAAATAACAAAAGAAATTGAACAAATGGACAGTGAATTTGTTTCATCGTATACGTTCTGTGCACACACACACACCCTGCCACAGTTTTGAGCACGTCATCCAGAGTTTATGAATCATAGAACAATTCAGGTTGGAAGGGACTTGCAGAGGTCATCCTTTCCAAATACCCACTTAAAGCTGGGCCAGCTCTAAAGTTAGGTCCAACTCTGAAGCTAGATCAGGTTGCCTGGGGCCCCGTCCAGTCAAGCTTTAAAGATTTTCAAGGATGGACGTTCCAAAACCTCCCTTGGGCTCTGGTACAATGTTTGACCAACTTCATGCTAAGGAAACTTAAAAAAAAATCATTATATTTTATCACTGTTTCCCATGTTGCAGCTTACGCCTGTTGGCTCTCCTCCTGTCACCACAAACCTGCTAGAAAAGCCTGACTACTCCTGCTCTACACCCTGCCACTGGGCCATTGAAGACTGAAGTCAGGTCCCCCTCTAAGCCATTTTATCCTAAGGCTGAATAAAATCCAGCTCCCCCGCCTCTCCTGGTACATCTGGTGCTCCAGAGCTCCCTCACCAGCCAAGCACCAGTGTACTGTGTGCTTCCACACCAGTCCACAACGCTGCTGCACTCCTTTCCTCATCACTTCATCAGGAGATGGTATTCTTTGCTACCTGCCTTAAACAGGACGGGCTGCATTTAGGAGTCTGTCTCCCTCTCCAATCCTTCAGTTTCTGGCTCTGTGTTCATAAGCATCTACAAGCTATCTGCTGTAAGCATAAAGTATGACCATCGCTAATGAAAGATGACTTCTTACAATACCTCCAAGACCACACAAACTGTGCAGCGTATCAACCCGCAAATTTATCTCCCTTACACAGAAATATTACTTGACTAGCAGCCACAGCCCTTCCAAATGAACATCATTTACAATTATTTCTGAAGTTTTCACATCTTGTAATATTAGCACAGGAAATGGCAAGCCCCTGAATACTGTTATTCCCAGGTACCTGGTGCTTGTCATATTCCTCACACCCCTAGCTAGACTGCCCATCTTCACTGAATTTTTTAAAATCAGATTTCCACTATTTACTTCCTCCCCTCCACTGATGGCAAGACAAACAGTTCTGCTGTGCTTATTGACGTTTACAAAGTGCACCACAAAATGTGGGGCTATCGTTATCATTTCTGATTCATAGTATGCTGGCACTCTAAAAGAAAAGCAGTTCAATGGAGCTCCTGCTACACACTCTACCAACATTAAAACACTTCCAAAGACACTTCCCACTTCTGTTTCAACATATCACCTCCATTTACTTTCAGTTATTATGTTAGTCTGTGTACCAAATGAATCCCAGTTGCAACTTCCACTTAGTAATGAAGTAACTGAGCCTTTTAGAGCAACAAACAAAAGATTTTGCCTTTTTTGGATATTCTAAACCAGCCCTTTGTCACTGCAAAAAGAGAGTCTGACATCCGAGATACAAAATGCTCAAAAGAAGGCTGTATCAGTTAATCAAAAGAGAATGATGACTGCAACAAACTTTATCAGTTCTGACATGGCAAAATGAGAGCAGGAGACCACTATCCCGGACTGGCAATTCCATTAACTCTTTGCATTACTATATTTCTATTTATTTTTGACCATTCACAGACTATCAATAGCCATGCAGTGAATAACAAGAGCAGCAGCAGCAGCAGCACGTAGAGCCCACTGTTCTCAAGCCCTGGTTTTCAGGAAACCTCCTTTAGCAACTCTCCAGTTCATTGAACGGCCATGGAAACAGGAAAAGAGCAGGTTCGCTGCCACCAGCAATCACAGCAGACAGCCTTTTTCTCTAACCCCAGTATTACTTCAACTTTGTCCACGAGAAACTAAACTATTTAGACTCTGCCACCATCACAAGAATTTAATGCCATGGGAAATATATGTTCTATATGTACTTTATATAAACAGATCCTTTCTTCTTGATTCCTCAAGTGCTCTTTTTCACTTTCCATTGTATCCAGCTCTTAACAGACATTCCTAACTCCCACTTAGACACAGGTTCAAGAGCTAATTCACGGACACCAAAGAGTAAACTTTCAAAACCGCATTTGTTACCATCAAATCTCTTGGTACCAACAAAGCAGGTGAGCAATGACAAGCAGTTACTAGTTTCTCACTCTTTACACATAAGGCACGTGACGTTCTTGTTCTTGTCAGTTTGTCAAGTAGTAGTGTTGCTGGCCTGCTAACCTCAGTATGGGGGACTGGAGAAGGATGCACTAACACGGGTATTAAAACAGCACCAACCAAACCAAAACGTTGCTCCATTTTTTGTCCCCACCTTCAGGGAAACTGCATTTAATGGTCAGGGCTCTAAACTTCTCCCTGGAGAAGCTGAACTATTACTACTTATCGACTTGACAAAGCCACTTTGATTATACTTCGCATGGCATAAGGGATAAGCTTAGCATGTAGTGTAGCATCGAGCACCAGGAACAATGAAACCTTAGCAGATAATGATTAGGCTGACAAGGACCCGAGTCTAAGAACTGACAAGAGAAACTATCCATGTGTAACCATCACCTGTGCTCACAACTCTGATTTTTCTCCTGATCATTTCGAGATCCCCAAATGGTAACAAGAGACAGAATTAAAGAAATCTACCATTTGCTGGAAGGGTCCTCCTTGATTAGCCATCTATCAGCAAAGACATCAGTCTTTGCCGTCCTCTCACAATGGCTAACTATTTGCCCCTTGGAAGATAGAAAGGGCTTTGCAGAAACAGCAGAAGTGCCCATCTGCAATCTCTAGGTAATAGCCTATACTCTGGAGGAGGACATATGTACCTTGCTTCCCTGGATCCCTAAGACAACCTGTTTTTTGTGGTGCAAGTGAAGGCGTTATTAAATCTTTCAGGTGGGGAGAAATGTTACCAAGACCAGCAGAGCAACGAAGGTTTAGCCTCTTCGAAGCTGAGCCTGAGAGCTCAAACCAAACACCAGCTGGCTGGAGAGGGAACTGACAAATGTTGCTCAGGCTGAACAAATCCTTTTACTCTAGTGCTTAAACATCTAGGACATGGCACACAAAAGGGCCTTTCTCATCTGCTGCATCCTCCTGGAGGAGGAATGAGCAACTGTTAAGAAATACGCCCTCTCAAAAGAAAAATAGTAACTGTAGAAGAAACACAATGGCTTCACTGGAAGGCAGGGAAATTGAGGCAGCCTGTTCCTAGCAATACTCCTTTAGCCACAGCAATTCAACCCCTGCACTGAGGAAGCTTCTACACTGACAAGTCATTCCATCTAGTTTTAAGGTCAGTCACTAGAGAGAGAAAGCCTACCCACAGTGTGCAGCTAAATACAGTAACTACCATCTATTAACTGAAGAGCACAGAGCAGCAAGGCAGCAGGCTCTGCAGGTGGGAGAGATGAAGAGAAGACTGGCTGGGCTCACTGCCCCTCCTGCATCTCTGGGGAGGAGGCAGCAGGCAATATACTGGGTGCAGCAGCAACCCCAGGCAGGTAACACAGTCCAGGTCTATTACCTGTATAGAAGTGAATGCAGCTCAAGGTACATTAGCTGCATAATCCTCTGAATTATTTCCTATCAAGTCAGTGGTTATCTTCCTGTATTTTCCCTGTGTTTCTAATGCAATCCAGTATCCCCAACAGTAACTTGCATTATGTTGGACTGCAAGTATACACACTGTTCTCAGGAATACTGCTAGGGACTGTCACAAACACTGCTCGGTGTTGCAAACTCTTGGCTACTTTCCAAGACAGCAAACGGGCAGAACAGAAAAGACCCAGCAACAACTCCAGCTACGTGGGAGACAGTTCACATGAACAGTGGGTGAAACTACCAGAAGGCAGACTTCCACAAAGAGCCTAAGCAGTCAAGAAAGGCTGGATGAGATTGTTGTCACCTTGTTTTCCTCCAATGATAAAGTTTATCTTGCTTAGGAAGAAAAGAAGGAACAGTGGCAGCAAGGAGGGAGAGAACATGAGAACAGCCTTCAAGGATCTGGAAGAAAATTACAAGACAAAAAGCAACTTTGTTTTTTTTTTTTTTAATGGCATGTGAATAGACAAGAATTCATAGTAAAAGAACTGCTGAAAGGGAGTTTAAGGTTAGGATTATTGGGGTAAACTCCTATGCCATACTCCCATGGTATAAATGTACTGCCAGTTAAAACACTGGAACAGCTTGCTGAGAAAATGGTGGGCTCTTCTCTCACCAGAATTGTTTAAGAACATGCTAGACAAACATCTGTTGTGAACAGCTTAGAGCAATCCTGTCTGAGAAGAGAAAGGAGGGACAAAAATCTCTTCTGCCACTGCTCGCTACAAGTCTTCTATTCCTTTTCAAAGTTAAAGAACCCTAGTTTTATTTCAGATTTTGCAGAAAAGTTTAGTCATGGCCACAGCTGTAACCTCTGGGCTGCAACGCACCTGCAGGAGAAAAGCTAAAGACAAGCAAGTCAAGGCTCATGCAGCTACAGTGCTGCCAGGTACTCCCGCATCCCTTTTGCTCCATGGGCATAGAATACTTGGCACTGACGAATGATGCCCTTATATTGTCATGTATTCTTTTAACACTGACTCATTTTACCTGTGCCAGAAGACGACAGAGCCCCAGCCTGAAGCCAGGCAAGCCTGCAGAGCTCTCTGAGCTGCCCGAGCTGACCCAAGTGCTCGGCAATACCCCTTGCAAAGAGCAGTGGTGCAGTGAGCATCAGGGCACATCTGCAGGCAGCCTGCCTCTGCACTGTACACTTAACCAGACTGCAGCCAAAAGAACCTCAGATTTATACTAGATTATAGGAATAGTTTACAAATTCATAGCACTGTATCAAACTACTAAATCTATAAACTATGCAGGTAAAACTCCTGAGCAACATAAGAGATTACGGGGCTGAAAGGAAAAATTTTCTAATGCAAGGAATCACACTAAGCCTTCCATGTATTTTAAAAATAAGTATTTAAACCCGTAACATTCTGGACTACTAATTTATCAATTATTTTAATTCTAAAGTATTTATCATTTTAACTTAAAATCAGCAATAGCTTAACCTTTTCAGGTCTACTAACAGGTTTTTTTACAAGCTTACCATGCCTGTTGGGTTTTTAATACTCGCATTCAACAGAGGGGAACTGATTTGTTGCAGTCATCACTCTCTTTTGATTAACTGTTTAGGTGTATGTTACGTGTCTAAAAAACATTCATAGCACTGCAGGTCTCAAAGTTTTTGGGGTTTTGTTGTCAGATTGATTCGTTGGTTAAGGAGTACCTGGGCTATTCTTCAACCAACCATGGAAAACTTTCTGTAAGAAGTAAATTTCTGAATGGCAGCTTTCGTAACTGATCTGTTTTAAACCGGCAAAAATAAAAAAAAACCCCTGATTCTCCTAGCAACTCCTGTTTGAACCCTAGCAGCATTATTTCCTACCAAATCAAGGTGATGTGTTACACAAAATGGTGCCGGCCTCTAACACTGCCGCTCTGCGTGGCACTTGTGAAGCTCTGAAGGGCTGCTGCAGAGAAAAGAAAAACTGTTTGAACTAAGTCTTCTTAACCATAACAGGTGGCCATCAACATGCGACAACCACCAGCCATAGGAACTAACACTGCTCACATTACTGCTTGGTTTTAAGGCTGTTACGGCATAATCTCCGTTTCTAGATCGATTTGGGTTTGCCCCAGATTGGGGTACTTTGACCTGGACGAACCAAGGGCAGCTTCCCCTGACAGCAAGCATCAAAGGCTCGTCCTCCCACTCATGCCTAAGGGTTCCCCTCTCACACCCCTCTGAGTCCTCCACAAAAGGCACAGCAGCATCTGCTTTCTGTGATTTTCTTACAGTAGCCATTTTCTCCCAGCCGTATTTTCATGAGGCTAACTCAGAGCCTGTTTGCTGCTCGGTGAAATTCCCAGTACGACCTGAATCTATTTCATTTTTAGCACAGCAAAAAGACCAACACTGTAGCGTCCCTAAGTTCTGACCCGAGACTAGACCTTATTACTCAATTAGGAAAAGAGGGAGAGTACAAGGATAGCGAGTCCTCCGAGACAGAACTAACCAGAATTATAACAAAATAGGGTTGTTGGGTTTTTTTCCATGTAAGAATCTATGGTAACAAACCCATATAAATGGTCAGCAAAGCCAGATGAAAGTCAGCATTGTCTAATTTAAGGTTATGCATTTTGTAGGGAATAATTCAAACAAATTTATACTTTTCTGGATGCTAAATCAACTGTAACCACTCACGGACATAACTACCTAAGCAGGTATTTTCAGGGAGCTGCTCAGTGCAGGCACAGTCATAAAAGGAAACTAAACATTAGGAAGTACACAGAAATGGATATGGAACAATACAAAAGTACACTATTGTAAAAAGGCAAGAGAATTTCTGAGGCAAAATAATCTAATACCTGCATCAACCGTGACTTTGCCCTTGGACAAGGAGGTTCACAAAACCCTGGAAAACTGTCTCCAAGAAAAGACTGAGTTGGGTGCTTCTATTTCATACTTACATTCAATTGAACTACTGTTCTTCTTGCAAAAGTCATAAATTCAAAACAGCAAGTCTTTTGTTTTAATAGCCACACAACAGATAATTAACCTCTAGTCACCAAGGTGCCCCAGAGCAGCGGCAGAAGCAGGAGACTTGGAGAAGCAGGAGACTTACAGGACAACAGCTTAGGGCAAAAACGGCATTAACCAATGACCTCACTGTACTCTATGCTATAATAGATGCATATTAATATTCATAGATTTTTAGGACTGAATGGTCCACTCTATCATCCAGCCTAACCTCCCTTCTGACACAGGATGTGTTTTAGCCAGCTCCTCCAGCCTTCAGTCCTCGTTAGGATTTTCTCTGCTAGGTCAAAAGAGGCTGCTTTATAGGAACTAGCTCCCCATTGTAATACAGAAACTGTTAAGGAGGGTGTAATGCAAATTTTGGCTCAGCAAGATCTGGTGATAAAGTACTGAGCTGAGATCAGAGTGTCAGGAATGAAATAAACCCTACAGGGGCATCAAATAATCCAAGAGGCAGGAAATGGAAAACACTCTCCGAGCACCTGCAGTAGGTTGGGAAATTACATCCTCGGCCCTGCTCCAGACCCCTTGTTTCAGGCTGTCGCTGCACTTTTATGAAGCCACCCACAAATGCAGTGTGGGGCTTTTCCATGATGCAAGTCAGCAATATTTTTATGTTACAAATGACAGAATCACACCATTCCCCATTAGCTAATGCTTTTGGAATGGTAGTATGTACAAGCCATGACATGTTTTTAATCCATTCTGGACCAAAAATACCGAGGAGACAAACAAAGTTTTTTTTATAAAAATTTCTTCTCACCTCTGACACTGAAAGAAAAAAAGGAGGATTTGTATTACTAATTTTAACAGGGTTCAGCTTTTGGGTGACCCCTTCCTTGAAAAGGTTAATTCTCATGAACTGCATAGCTTAAATACAGCTCAATATAAGCATTAATATCCACCCAAAAAGAATCCTTTCATAAAATAAGGACCTAAACCTTTGTATTTTATTTTTTAACAGTATCTGGTTTCCAACGGTTTCTATCTCATTATGGGTTTTATGGAAATAAAGAGCAGCAATTCCTGGTCTGATGCACTTTCCTTCAGACTGACAACTCTGTGGCAGGAACTGTTGAAAAGTCTGCTTCCCTGTTTAAGAGCTAAGTGGTAACTGAAGCCCCTCCAGTGAACTCTGGGGAGGGAGGGAAGAGAGACAGACCATTCCTGTATCACGCCCCAGATCAGCGGAAAATCTGCGCCTACTCCATCACCTCTACCCCTGTACCCAGCAGCAGTGAGAACCACTCACTGGGACATCCAGCACCTTTACACCTCTTAGGCAAAAAGAGAAGCAGCCACATTTTCATTTGTCACAGCAAATTACCTACCAAAGCAGCAGAAACTGCATCCCTCAGATATTAATGACAGCTGACAGATAAACAGAGAAAAACAGTATTGTGGCTTTAAAATGCCAGTTCCCCGCTGATGCCTAATCTATAGGTCTGCCTGCTATTCCCTGAGCCAAGGCAGGGAAAACCCCACTGGACTCAAACAGGACACAGGTCCAGTAAAAGTGACTCCAGCGTACAGCCAAGCAAGTTCTTGTACCACTTTACTCGTTTACCCAAACAATAGTCTTGTCAATGAAAAAACTACGTTTCAACAAGCACAGGCAAAATTCAGTTTAGGGGAGCCTAGAACAGATCAAATATGATCTCCAAAGTGGCAACTGAGTCCTGCTCATCAGGGGCTGCCATGCAGGGAAAGCCCCCTCCTCTTCACTCTGCCGCCTCTGAAACGCTCAACCTTCTCTCCAGCTCGTCAACAATGTTGTGAGGAAAGGGCTGCGGCGCATACTGCCAGTTCAGGAATATATTACCAGTATTGGAATCCATTTTAATAAACAACCACCACCTGCCCCCAGAATTACAGATGCTCAGAAAATACAGTTCAAGTTAAAGGGCAACCACTCTAGGGCAGAGATCCACGGCATGGAGATCAGTCATGACACTGTGGAGGGATAAAGGAGCAAATACTGGCAACACCAAACAGTGGGGTTCCTACAGAAGCTGCAGGCCGGACTAGCTGAAGTGTTTAAATAATGTATGGGATACGTGCATCATGCAGTGGAGCTTGCGCCTTACGTGGAGAGATCCTGAGTATGAAACTTGTGTCCTCCTTCAGGAAATCTCACTGGACTTGCTGATTTTTCTCCTGCTGCTGTTGTGCAGCAGAGGAGTTAATCAATATGGGAGAGAAAAGCTTCAGTCCTGGAGGCATCATGAGCAGAAACCCTTGACAGCATTAAGTAGTCCATAAATCCCATCCTTTCCTAACCAGAGCCTTCCATTACTTTTTCCCGTTACATTTGTTATGGTAAAAAACATTGAGATTTCATCTCTGAGTGTTCACTTCTCTGTTTAAGCTCCATACAGACCCTCCTAAGGCTACAAGGGGAAAAAAGAAGGATCCTTGCACCTGACAGACACTGGGTGGTTTCTTCAGTGCTGGCAGGAGTCAGCACAGACAGGCAAGATGCTGCTGCTGCTCCAACAGAACCAGCACAAGTGTGTACCCCATGGTGCACAGGACTACAGCCTGGCATCTGTGCAGGGACCCTCCCTCCACAGAAAACATCAAGGCTTTAGGAAAAGGCTAGAGAGAGTCTGCTCAGGTTCCAGAGCAGGACCTCTACACAACTGAATAGAAGTAACAAACCCTATGGTGCCATGAAACCCACAAACTATTTGAATTATGTCTGCCAACAAGAAAGCTGGCATCATTTAAAGGGGAAAAGACAACACGTGGAGTCTGTTCAATAGCAACATTCCTCAAGTCAGCAACCCACAGTGCATTTTACCTACATGTTGTCACGGATTATCCCCAGTTTGTGAGCGGTCTCCCACCTTCGGCCAGTCTGCAGCAAATGAGGCCTCTGTTAATAATGATCAAGTGCCCCTAATAGAGATGGCTTCACCTGCTCGTGCTGCTCTGGTGGGCAGGAGACAGGCAACCCTGCTCTAACAGGAAGCTTTGTTTGCTTGTTCAAAGGGGCAACAAACACATCCTAGTTTACGCAGAGGGTGGAAGTAGTTCGTACAGGACATAGGCAAGACTTTCCGATAAAAACCCTTTACCAAAGTACTGGGTTTGCATGGCAAGGGTTTGGGGGGGGGGGGTGCAGGGGTGGCTTCTGTGAGAAGGTGCCAGAAGCTTCCCCCGTGCCCGATGGAGCCGACGCCAGCCGCTCCGAGATGGACCCGCCGCTGGCCGAGGCCGAGCCCACCAGCAACAGTGGCGGCGCCTCGGGGACAGCGCGGTGAGGAGGGGGGAAACGTGCAACAACGGCAGCCGGAGAGAGGAGCGAGGCTGTGTGAGACACCAGCCCTGCAGACACCAGGGCCAGCGCAGGGGGCCGGGGGGGCTCCAGTGGAGCAGAGATTCCCCCCGGCCCGTGGTGCAGCCCCCGGCCAGGCCGGCTGTGCCCCTCGGCGGTTCACGGTGGGGCAGATCCCCACTGCAGCCGGGGGGGACCCCACGCCGGAGCAGGGGGTGCCCGAAGGAGGCTGTGACCCCGTGGGCAGCCCGCGCCGGGGCAGGGTCCTGGCAGGGCCTGTGGCCCCGGGGGGGACCCCGGCTGGAGCGGCCTGTGCCTGAGGGACGGCACCCCTGGGGGGGACCCTGGCTGGGGCAGGGGGACAGTGTGAGGGGGAAGGAGCGGCAGAGACGGCGCGTGATGGACTGGCCGTAACCCCCTTCCCCGTCCCCCTGCGCTGCTCAGGGGGAGAAGGGAGAGAAATCGGGAATTAAGTGAAGCCTGGGAAGAAGGGAGGGGTGGGGGAAGGTGTTTTTGATTTTAGTTCTCCTTATCCTGTTCTGATTTGATTGGTAAGAAATTAAACCAGTTTCCCTAAGTTGAGTCTGCTTTGCCCAAGACTGTAATTGCTGAGTGATCTCCCTGTCCTTATCTCAACCCACGAGGCTTGTTACATTTTCTGTACCCTGTCCAGTTGAGGAGGGGAGCAATGGGGTGGCTTTGATGGGCACCCTGTGTGCAGCCAGGGTCAAACCACCACAACCAGTACAAACAGGGTTTTTGCAACTTTGGTAGCCAGGCCTTTTTTTAAAAAAATAAAAACACCAAAGAGTTTCAACCTGTGTAGAGCTCTAGATTCTATTAAGAGCATGAAACACGTCTTCAAAAAAGAAAAATCAAAGATGCTTTATACAGAAGGAATAATATTCTATGTACACCCATTGCATGTGCTGGATGTGCTTTAAGGGTACAATTCTGCCACACTGATTCTTTTTGCAGCCATTAAATAATGTTTCAGGCTGAGAAGTGCTGTGCTCAGTTTCAGCATGACACTTTACAGACAGGTCATAAACATGCCAAAACCCCCTATTTCTGCAATTGTAGAGTGGGTTTTGTAGTCCTTTCATTTCCCATCCCCACCAAACACACTTTACAGCCAAGCTCCATCACAACCCACCAGCAGACCTGCCCCAGTCCTACCCTCTGCACTATCTTTACCACCATGTCCAGCCATGCCAGCAGCCCACACCAGGGCTCTCCAGGCTGGTGAAGTCACAGTGAGCCCAGCTGCCATTTCCAAGCACTCCAAACCACAGTACTTCTGGAAACCCAACAGCCTCTGTCTCACAAGCAAGCAACAGTAACTTGGGTTGAAGAACCTGCAGGAAAACACTTTAGAATATGGACCAAGGGCATATCCTCTGGAAAGGAGAAAATTTAAGGCCAATCATTCAAGCTAATTCCTTTTAGCTGACTTTATCTTCACATACACACTTGCTGCACAAAGCCATAACAGAAGTTGCCAGAAGAAGCCTACGCTGGACTTCAGTGCAGGACCAGGAGATGCAGCTGCCACTTCTGAGTGACCTCCGCCACCTTCCAAAGCATAGCTCCCCCCAGAAACCACAGAGACCAGTAAAGCTGACACCCCAGGGCTCAGAAGGGAGTCAGATATTTAGCCAGATTACACTATCTGCTAATCTCATTAGCCCCAGAGACTGCAGATAAACATAACAAAGAACAGCCGGACACCAGCTGTAAAACCCATCCAGTCAAGCAAATAACACAGCTGCCCAGAAAAGCTCAGCATCTGGGACCTGTCGCATGCAATGCTTTTAGGGAAATGACAGACTCACTGCTCCCATGTTAGACATGGGAAAATATGTTAATCTGTTTACCTTAAATGGATTTAACCTCAATCTGAAAAAGAGAGGACTGACATAGATATGTACAGCCAAGACACTCCAGCAGCAAAGCACAATGAATGGCAGGCAACAACCCTTGACACCATATACACAGGCTCGAAGGAAGGCATGACACAGGTCAAACGAGAGACATTAAGAGATTAAACAAGCACATTTATATTTAGGTGTAATGTTGATTGTCTTCTGCCCCTGAAATGATAATCAGCTCCCACATCTAATCCTTGCAGTCCCCTGAGCTTCAGGCTGATGCTAACAGCCTCTGCAGCCAGCCCCTTCCCAGCACAGGGAATGCGCACAGGGCTGGCGGGTGGATGTAAGGAGAAGGGACTTTAAAAGAATAAAGAAATAATTACAGAGAGAGAGAGAGAGAGAGAGAAATAATAATAGCAGAGAACCTACCATGTCTTCCTAAGAGTGAATGGGCTGCTGAGAGAAGACAAAAAGCCACCCGACTCGCTCACCATTCACTGGCTGCTACTTCTGCAAGTGCAGTAGGGAAAGGGAGGGCATTATTTAATGTGTCCACTTGACATTTTTAAACACTGGTAAAACAAGAGCAACTTGCTCAAGGACTGCATTCATCACTGCCTGCCAATTACAGAAACAAAACTGATCAGTCAGGAGGACAGAAGTGGCACCCCGACTCTACAGACCACCACTGCAGAAGCACAAGCCTGTCCTCTTTGAAGAGTCCCTTTAAATAAACAGGTGTTACAGATATATAGAAGCAGGTCTAGGGCTCTCCAGCAACTCTGTGGTAAAGTGCTACTCTCCTTTCCTAATTAGCAAACACTCTGCGCCAACCTCAACCTTCCCCACAGCTCTCACCTGGATTTTTGACTATCACATCAGATATCTCCCCCCTGGCCACTTCACTCCAAGGTTCTCCAACACTGAATTCTTACACTCATCTATGCTGAGGGAATCAGCTCACCTCCCTCCACTCAACAGGAAAGACGAAAACCTTCATATCAGGGTGACTCAAATGGGAGCAGACATAAGCTGGGGCCAGGTGACTCCCCCACCATCAGAGGCAATGTCAGTCTAACGGTATCACCACGAAACCTGGCACCAGCAGCCAGGACAAGGCACGGGATCACCGAAGACAAGGATGCCCAAGAGGGCACCAGGAGCTCAACACTCAGCCCATTATTACACAATAGTTTTGGGATGCAGGACAAGAAACAAGAGTGTTGCAGGCCAGCTCAGGAACGGGGATATCCCAACAGTACTGGAGGCTAACTCTGGAAAGCAGCTATAATGTGAATTCAGACCGAGGAGGAGTTGGGGTCTAGCAGAGTTCAGAATGACAAGGATACCCAAAGGGAAAAGACAAACAGTTCTAAAGAAGTTTTCTAAAATACGCATTTTCTATTTTTATGCCAAACATGACTAGTTACTAGTATTCAAATGCAATTATGTAGAGACTGATCTATAAATAATGCAAAAACCAGAAAGGAGAGATCAACACACATTTACAACAAACCTATGCTGTCCTGAATAATGTTATGCACTAGCTTTCACTATCCCCATAAAAAGGAAATATGATCAACAACTGAGAAAGAAGAGAACAATCTAGCCCATTCCTCCTCCCTGCCCCTCCCAACAACAAAACAAACAAACAAACAAACAAAAAACCAAACCCACACCACCAAAAAAACCCCAAAAAGCCACCGAAAATATAAAGGAAGATGACATCTAAACTAAGGTAAAATTTAAGGTAGTTCTATTCTGTACTACTTGTAGACAGAAGGCTTTATTTCTGCATTTCCAACTCACCTATTTTCACATATGTTTCCAGAAGCTGCAAACAAGGTATCAGGGAAATACACGACCTCTCATCTCACTGAATAGATGACATACAGAAGCTCACATCATCAACAAAATTGTCTCCTAAATTTCTTACATGAAGTGTCTTAGTCCATTACATAAAGGATTGAATAATTTAAGTTGGCAGGGACATAAGAAGGTCAGCTACTCTAACCTCCTGCTCAGAGAAACACTAACTTTAAAAGTGGTGTGTAAAGTTTGAAGCAGGTAGCTTAGGACCTGGTCCTGCTGAGCCTTAAATATCTTCACAAACGAAGACCCGCAAACCTCTCCTGTCCCCTGTTCCCACTGGGCACCACTCTCACCATCAAAAAGTTTCCCTGTATAATCAATTGTATCACCCTGGTTGCAACCTGTGATTTTTGACTCTTGTTTTTCAGTGTTTACCTCTAGGAGGAGAAGCATTTCCATTTTTCCCCAAAAGACACTTACTTTTTGATTGCAACTACTGAATTCTAAAACAGTTCTTTAATTTTTTTGGAAATTTATTCATCTAATAACCTTACAGCAACAATACCCTCCCACATATCCTCTCTGCACAATCAGATTTATGCCATTTACATTGAAAACTAAGGTCTTTTTTCCCTACTTATAGCTCAGTTAGCTTTGTTATAATGCAGTTTATAAAATTACATTTAATGGAGAAGAGAGCAGGGAACTTGTTTATTTCTGAACTGTGATGGCTAATGGATGGGGTGGGAATAATGACAGGATATATATTACGTTATGGTTGAACAATACACGAAGAGAATGCATGACATGATCATTTTTGTCCTTCATTTAATGGTCTATTGAGTTACTTTTTCTCTGTATCAGATTTTAAAACAGAAAAGTCATAGCAAAAAATAACATATTACTTCAAATCACAGGATTAGCGTTAATTAAAACAAAAATTACTCATCTGTTTCTTAAATTCATTCACAATAGCTGAAAACGTATTAAAAAAAAAAAGAAAGCAGCAAATCAGCAGAAGGAGACTAACTGTAACTAGCTGTGGTAACTACTTTCTCCACAAATGCTGAGGCATCTTAATTCCCATGTCTGGAAGGACAAATAAAGTCTGCACCACACTAAGCATCCTTGCCAAGTCCTTCCTCATCATAGCAAGCCAAGAGCAGAGTGGGAAGCAGAGTCCAAACCTCCCCGCAAGCCCAGCAGGAGCAGCGTCGCCGGAGCTACATCTGCTTTTAGAGGCTCTTGTTGGCTTTTCCAAGAACATGGGTCCACACAAAGCAGGACCGCTTGACCTGCCATTCCTACTTTTGATTTACTTTCTTCAAGGAAGAAAACATACGGGCTACCAATGGTTTCAGTTGTGTTTCAGACAAGGCATTGTAAATACACCTTGGGCATGTGCCTGGAGCCCTGCCTGGGGAAAAAGCAATGAGGGAAGATGTTCCCAAGGACACCCACAGAAGAGTACCCCACCACACAGTCCACCACAAAGGGAATCCCAACCAAAATGGAACAACTTCTGAGGCTGATGGGTTGAACCAACCTCTTTGGAAAATCACCAACATGTTGAAATCCTGAGGAAATAAACAGGTTTGCAGATGACATTGACACCCAACCTATACTGCATGCGAACTGTCCCTGGTGTAAAGCAACACATAATGGAAACAGAGAGATAAGGAAGGAACAGGAAGGAGACCGGATCAGGCCCCTGGCCTAATGCTTGAACATTTTCATTTCCTGTACGGAAAATGACTGATATTGGCCAACATCAACTGATAACAGGCTGGCTATTACGAGTTTATGGAGGTTTCAAGAGAACTTTGATCCAGATCACACATGCCATGAACAAAGACAATAAATTACTCTCACTTTCCATGACACAATGCACAGAAATACAACTCACATGTACAAATGAGACAGAGCTCCTCAATGAGTAAGAGTGCTAAAACGTTAGTGCTACATCAAAAACACACAAGTTGCCATGCAACAACTACAAAAGAGCAAAAATAAAAACCACTGAAAGGACATGCATTTAGTTTTGCAGAAACCACCAAAAGGGAGAGTTCCTTTCCTAAGAAGCTCCCCTATACTCAAGTTTCTTCCATCCCTGCCAAGTATGCTTGTATGGCAACTGAAAAAACATTTGTGACATTTGATTTCAAAAGTTTGTATACTTAAAGAAAACTTTTCCTAGGAAAGTGCTTAGATAAAAGCCCTTTTCTGTGGTTTAAGCAAGAACACCACTAGTCAAAGCGGGAACATGGAACTGGCTGATGGGCAAAGCACTGGCACTTTGAAGCACTGCAGAGGTCACATCGTGGCAGAGAAATTCTGCTCCATAAGCTTTGATGTAGAGCAGCTCACAGAAATATCTTTCTTATTTCACTGAAGTGCACTGCTGTTGAAGCATCTTTCTTACCCAGTGTTAAATAAGCTGTTATTGTTCTTTAATATTAAAAAAGAAAGGATTAGTTTCTCTGTCGCATTTCAGACGAATGTGCAACAGGCAATACAGAAGGTCCTATGAGGGTCTAAATTGAGTTTGCATTCATTAACACGTTGGTGACTTGGAAACAAAAAAATAAAACAAAACCCACAGTCAAACACAGCATAAATGCAGCTTGAACTCGTGCCTGCCACAGCACTAGCACAAAGCCGGGGTAAGAAACCCAACCTTCAGAGATCAGGTAATGAAGTGGAGATGCAGTAGTTTACCTTTCCACTCCACCACCTTTTGCTTTTGATTTTAAAAGGCTTTCTCTTTGTAATGTAAATGATGTAATTTATACCTGCAGAAACACACACTGGACTGGTTTTATACATGTCTCTCTAGTGAAGGTTAAATATTGGGAAGGAAGTCTTGGTTGGGTTTTAAAATACCGTAGAGATTCCCATAAAACAGTTTCTGAAGAAAGCCACCACAGTGGTTTGAATATCCTGAATGCTGACAGTCGAGAAGGAAGAACATCTGCACACGTTTTTATGGTCCACTCAAACCTTAAGTGCTTTCAAACATCCAGCACTGCCTTAGATTTAAAAGACACAAGTCTGTAAACAGCCCACGTCATGATCTTCTCAATTTATCTAAAATTTCCCCCACTTAACCTCATCCAGTTTCAGCAACAAACCCTTCAATTCCCCATGAGACCAAGAGTACTCAAAGAGCTAAAACCTGACCAAACCCTGGAATAACTATTTGAAATGAGTGAATTTGCTCTACCCCCAACCGGCTGCCAGTACACAGCCCACAGCCACCCCCTGCCCAAACCAGCCAGACTCCCCCCGTCTCTTCAAACTCTTCCAGCTCATTCATGATTTTATTCCTTTGCACTGAACTCGTACAGCTGCACGTGCACTCTATAATGTGATGTTGGAAACAAGAACACAAGAATTTTCTTGAAACATGGAGGAAGTTGGTGGGGGACCGGCACCAGCTGCCCATCAGCATTCAGGGCTCGCAGCTGCTCTCTCAGAGGCATCCCTGGAATTCAACTTGGCTGTGGAAAAAACAACCGCCACTGCTTTTTTCTGAATTTTCACCTAACCACTGTAGCATGCCTGTGTAGTTCTGCCCAGATTCTTACATGTGTTTTAAACACTTCAGTGAAACAGTGAAAGCGCAACGTTTATTTTGCAGGAGTGCCTCTGCACCGCTCCCCTTGTTGCCATCTGTCAGGCTTCCTCTCTGAAGCTTCTTACAGGGAAAAACATCAGTAATGTCAAAACAGCAGGAATTCAGGCAAGCAGCCACTCCCTCCTCCTGCCCTATAAAGGGTTGTGTCTGCATAATTGTAATAGGGATCCCTTTTTGCTCTGACACAGACACTGAGCACAGTATCAGCCACATCCAGATGGTGCCAGTACTTCAGTACTCTATTTTCTGTTTTTTCCACTTCCTTCTAATCGCCCACCCGATACCCCATGGCTGAGGCAAGAACATGCAATACAGTGCCGTGAGCCCAGCTCTTAAAGCACAACACCCCCAGTCAGGTGGGGCTGCAATGAGCACCTTGTCCCCATGCACACACACAAATATTAACAGACTCGCAAACTCCCCCGAGTGCTCATAGACACGCTCAAGAGAAAATAAGAGGAATTAAGAACATATGCCACCTCAGTTTCTTCTCTGACTCAGTATCAGGAAGGGCCCCTGCCTCCCCCTCCGCATTTCAGAGCCAGTCCTGCAGACAAGCCTCACACACCATTTCAGCAGAGTCCACCACAGCTCTCACAGGACCTTTTTCCACCTTTTTTAATTTTTAGGGATGGAAAAACTTTATGAGTAGGACTGCCTGCATTACGTGTTTCCTGAGGTGCTAAGCCCTCTACTTGAGCTATGAGTCATCCACAGTGACAGCAGCAGAAACAACTTGTCATAAGCAATGAAGAAACTTCAAATTAAGTATCCCCCCAAATCATTTACAGAGATTGGCAGTCCACAGTCAAGGGAACTTGCTTATAAAAGTAATTTATAATCTCAGAATTGTTGCAGGGACAAAATGTAACTCCCCAAAGAACTTCAAAAATGTTAAATCACAAGAAGCAAAGGAGGAAGAGGGAGGTGAAGATGGGAGACCAGCTTGTCTCAAGCACCTCTTGGAGCTCAAAAATGCAAACATTTCTCACATACCTGTAAGGTGATCCATCTGCAAACATGTCGAGAGAAGGTATTTAAATTCCCCCAGGCAGATGCAGCTCTTCCCTCCTATTCACCCTTTTTGTAGCTTAAAAACTTGATGCTCACAGCCTGGTCCCAATCTCCAAATTTTTTATCAAGTCTCAGAACAGAAAGCAGCTCTTCACTGCTCTTCCAAGGGATTTGTAATACGCAACTTAACATTAATATTCACACGATGACACACACTGGAGACTATTTGGAACTTTTTGTAATCCAGAAATTTATGTGGTCTTGTCCCTTTAGTGAATGCCCTCATGATGTAACTGGAGTGGCACCATCTTCTGCATTTAGGTTACATTTTATTACTTCTCTTAAAAATTTACTCTCTGTATAGATTTGCTCCCCTTTCACAATTAAAGGCATCTCCATGACTTCTGGAATTCATACCTCTGAGACACAAAAAACTACTTTAACCATGAGATTTCCCTCTCAAGAGTCCCACAACCCATTCATTACACTCCTTCCATCTTCTTCAGCAAGAAAATCTGGCAATTGACACCACCAGTGTCCTTCCCCACCACAGACCATTCATTTGCAAAGCCCTTCTGTCTCATGAACTGAATGAAAGAGGTATTACACACAAAAAGGAGCTACTGCACGCTTAAGAGCTCTCCAGTCACTCAAAAACCACAATTAAGCTTGAATTGTGTCCATTTCCTTTATTTCTCTGTAGCCAGCTTACACACATAGCCAGGCTACATATTCTACATCATTAAAAATAACTTTCTGTACTCGTAATATCTTGTTGCCTCTAGCTATAATCCAAAACCAGAAGTTGATGTGCTGACTATGTCAGGCCCAGTAAAAGTATTACTTCGGTTTCTGAGCCCTTTCACCTGCTTTCAAACCTCTCCACAAGGAAATGAGATCTTGGTGCTGCTGGATCTGGCCCTGTCACCTCATGGGGAAAAAAAATGCCAGCCACGTAGGGTCCTGGAGTCCTTGTAAATATGTTGTGTCTTGGGAGAAATTTTGTTACTCAGTATCCAAAAGAAACAATTTCCTTTCCCAGTAACATGTCCAGGTGCTGCAGGCACTAAAAGGCAGCAGAATAAATTATTTTAGGCGTATGTGCATGCATGCACACTGACCTTCTGGTACGCAGCCTAATGAAGATCAGAAATCATCAAGCACCCGGCTACAAATAACCTAAAACCTGGCATGTACGCTTAGTACCAATGTTCAAGTGACTTCAAAGACCTCCCTCAGTACAGAAAAGAGCCACATTAAAATTCTGAGCCTTCAAATATGTTGAGCATTTCCAAACACAGGAGTACGAGTACCAGGATTTGTTCACCGCCCTCACCGTTCCCAGTTCACAGGAAAAGAAGTTAGCTCGGTCAGTCGGCATGCAGCTGGCACAGGTCCCCTCCATCAGCTCAGTGATTTAATACTGTCAGTAAATCTAAACTGTATCTTTTATCGCGTTTATAAAACCACTGTTCTAACTTGGTGAAAACCAACGCATTAGAGCCCTGAGGGGCAGCAGCACCAAACCGACCAGATCACATCTTCCCCGACACGCACCACTGCGCTTTGGTTCTGGACACGGCAGAGCCGGGAGGGGGACAGTGCAGCCCCCGCCAGGCACCAGCAGCAGTACGGATATCCCACCTCAGCTTTGCCTTCCAAACCATGGCTGTGCACTGACCACAGAGGTGAAAGTCCTGGCCCCACCGCTGTGGCTTGTGGTCCCGGCGGAGGCGCTGGTGGTGCACGGTGTGGCACTGGTGGTGCACGGTGTGGCTCGACAAGGGCTGTCCTGGATGACAGAGCTTGGTGGAGGGGAGCGGTGAACGCACACGCAGGCTGGTAAATGGGGTTCATTAATCAGGCTCCAACTGCTCCACTTCACTAGACGGGAGCTCTTTATAGATACTGCCTCATTTATTTATTTTTTAAATGCCTAGATTAGTTTAGTGTGAAGCTGTTGAGAGATATAATTTGTCCGAGCAGATGATCTATAGATCATTGAACGAACACTAACCAGGCTCTTGCAGCCCACAGAAGGTGTCCACCGTGCGCTCTCCCATGGCTGCAGCACAGGGAAGATGAACCTTTTTTTCCTAAAATTTAGCCACATGCACACCATCCCTGGAGCCTAGAGGTCAAAGAGCTGGCACCTCTTGTAACAGCCTCAGCCCTGACTGCGGGCAGAGCAGCAGCCTCTGCTTATGAAGAACAGAGCCCTCAAACCAGAGGGAAATCAAGTGGTAAGTAACCTGGCATTCAGCTGGGACAGGCATTTCTAACAAACAGCCTTTTCTCCTCGCATCTGTGAATATATGCGTATTTAAAAAATAAATTATCTTTCATTCAGATTAGTTACTAGAATATCTCTTTCTTCGCTGAAGCAGATTTGTTCCTATGGTTGTATCTACTGCTATTCTGGGACTTAGTATTGTCTTCCCGCTATTGCTGCAGAAAATGCTCAGCAGCTAATTGCACAGTCAAGTCCTTTCACATAATTTTCACTTTGACAAGAGTAATTAAAAAAGCTTAACGGCTTGAGAGCCAATTGATTAGGTCTGCAAGCAAAGCTCTGTTTGGGCGATCCTGAGATGCACGTGTACAGAACAGCAAGCTTTCACAAAACACAAATTAGGAACATGTTCTTCAGTGTTCATGACTTAGTGTCAGATTCTTGCAAGATCTCTTTTTTTGCCCAATTCCTATTATATGTTATATTCATATATGAGCTGCACATATACCATGCTTGCAAGATTCAGGAAAATTAACCTTATAGGACAAGTAAAAGAGTATTTTCCTTCCATCTCCCATATTTGCACAGTCTCCAAATAGTCCTAAGTTTGTAAATGGACTCCGACACCTCCCATCATAGGAATGGAACCACACGAGGTTATTCTGTCACTAAATTTTAAAGACTATGAATAATGAAGTTATTCATATTCTTTATATTCATACATTATGAATTATATATATAAAATGAAGTTATTCATGTTCTTTCATATTCATATATTATGAAAACTGAAGTTTTACCACTTTGTATACCTGCACCATGGAAAAGCTGTTTCAAAGAGTAACCTTGTCTGCGGACACACTCTCTGCGATACGGTGGTGAATCACCCGTTTGCCTGCCTTAAAATTGCTCCGAGTCCTCCATAACAGGACTTCTAATATTACATTCAAACGACATAATTGAAGTTATAAAGGGCTTCAAAATTACTACAGATGTACCAAAATAATGAGCTTATGAACAGTAATGAAATGGAAACTCTTAGAAGCCTGAGGTTACACACAAACTTAGATGCTCACTATACTTTTTTTAATAAAGCTAAGAATTCTACTCTAAAAAGAGAAGTTGAAAGGGTTTTCTTTAAACCACTTCCTTCTCAGTAAGTTTTGGTCAGTTGCTGACTACATATTTCAAAAACTGTCATGAAATCTGCAAGGCTTAAAGCTAATGGGAACTTCAAGCAACAATAAATGAGAAACTCCCTCCAAGCATAAAGGGGAGCGGGCAAACACCAGACCCCACCTTTGCCACCCAACGAGCAAGAAGGTGCTGGTTGTTCTTCAAAGCCAACAGCTCTGGACTCTGTATGAGTATGGGGCATTAGGCACAGATTACAGGACAGGTTCATGGCAGAGATCACCAACACACATGAATAAATCTTTGAATAAAGCCGCAGTATCATCCAAAAGAGAGCTGGGCACACACACGCCTGTCTGCAGTGGTTTCAAGCAATGGAAATCCAGTACCAGCAGCTGAGACTCAGGTCCCACTCTCTGCAGCAGCAAACTCCACCATCGCTCCAGGCAGAACGGTAGCCCAGGGACCCCAAACCAATTTCTTTGGTACAGAAAGCCAAAGGCTGACCTAACCTTCCTGTACAAGTTAAATGCCAAATCTTTTGAGGAAAGTCAGATGCAGAGAATTGTGTCTTTACATAAGTAGATATGCTGAAAGAAGCCATAGGAAGGTTCCACACATTCACAAATGTGATAATTTAGATGACAAATGTAACAAATTAAACCCAACTTGTTAGCTAATGGAATATTTAATTATGTACTACGAATGATCACTTAAAGACTTGGGAATTTAACCAATTATTTTCAGAAGGTGTGAAATATTTCCAAGCATGACGGTTTTTTAACGTCTCAGCATTGTGCCCCTGCATTTCCTTCCACCTTTCCTTGTTTATAGCTCTATTCAGTAATAGTTTTTACTTGTTTCCTTGATGTCTTAATTTCCTGCAATAATACATCTGCCATGAATAATTAAGCAACGCATTTGCTGCTCGCTGAAAGCTGAACAAGTGCTATAAATCAGTTCTGGGACCCTCTGCCAGCACAGACACAATCAGTGATCTGCTAATGTCGGCGTTTCTTTTTGCAGGTGAGAGCAACAGAGCACAGAGCCACCCGAGGAGGCGCTCAGCAGTGCCAGGCTCCCTGGCACTGGCGTTTTGGAAGAGCACTCATCTCTGTGTTCTCTCAAACAGCAGGACTCCAAAGCCTGTACTAGCATTTCCCTGGCATGATAGAACACTGCAACATACTACATCTTCACATGTACTTACTTCTTACTTTCTCATACTCCTGGGTTGTTCCCTCCGATTTCACTGCTCCACACACAGGAGGAGGAAAGCAGAAGAAGATGGCCTGAGAATGAATCATTCCCTTCTCAGCACCAAAATGATGGGCTGCCATGGGTTCTTTGCTGTATTTCCACCTGTTTTCTCCTGCTGCCTATGGCTCAACACACAATACAGGCTAACAGGCTACAGGATGGCAGCGAAGTGCTGAAGGATCATCTGTAGTCAGGCCCATTACACCCTCTGAAGGTTTATCTTGCTGTTTCACATTCACCCTCAGACAGCTGGGCATACTGCATTTCTCACTTTTCTGTATATGAAAACTGATGGAAGATAAGAATGAACCACAAAAACAACAGCGATAACACTTGCCTACAACACTTCCACTCACATGCGTATCTGGGGAGAGGAACAATAAAACAACTTTCCATTACTAGAACAGCATTCACCTTTTAATTGGAATGAGGTTTACAGTGCAATCGCTTTAAAGAAAGCTCAGCTGCAGAGTGTGTGAGCCTCTCCAGCTTGGCAGAGCAGGTACATTAGAAAACTAATCAAGCCCAGGTATCCAGCCAGGTCTAGGAAATGTCAGGGTGGCCATTAGGATTCCACATGTCTTAATCTGACAATTTCCCCAATTCAACACAAGGTGCAAAGCCTCCGAAAAATTTTTTAAAGGTCAAAATGTAGAACAGTTCATCATTAAATATCCCTACAAAACACCCTCATGCAGAAACAAACGATACAAAGTTCCTGGGTTTAATTCTGTTGACAACAGATTGTACATATTTTAAAAACGTAACACTTAGCAGCTGTGCTGCCAGTCTGCAGAGTTTGCATATATAGCTGTGGTATTACCATACTCTATTATTCATAACAGGCAACAGACTTCATTCTTGGTCTTGTGAAAAATAATTGCAGTTTGAATCCAAAGTCTGACTGCAAAAAAAACCCCAACATAATGGCTAGAGCTTCCAGAATTCAAGAACTCATGTAATGGCTTGCACCTTTATTTAAATCAATTCATTAAATGTTCCCCTAATCTGTTTTTGATAAAGGTTTCCAAGCAGTACATGTTTCATATGAAGCCAAGGAAAGGAAAAGCTTAGGTGGGCAAATAGCTTTTTCTTATCCAAAACAAAGTAGCAATGAATTAACAATAATCTTTTAACATGAAGCATGAGACACTCCCATGTCAGACAGTCTTGGGACTCCACTCAGCAGACACAACTCCACAGGCTGATGCACAGTTATGCATAGGAAGAGCAAATACTAGGAGGAGAAGGAAAAAAACCTTACACATCTTCCTTCCCACTACCATTGACATTAAAAGCATTCTACCCAAACACACATTTCTAATACACCTTCCCTTTCATACACACAAATAGGCATTAAGACCAATTTTGATCACACGGTCTTACAAGACCTACAGCATCCTTTGCAATTGTCCCCCAAAGCATTTTTTGCTGCCAGAAGCAGTTTCAATGCACCTTGCAAGGGCTGCCGGTCAGTCTTGCTCTAGACAGCAGGCAGCATCGCTCTCCTGGAGCGCTCTGACAGGCAGACTGTCACACAGTCTGGCACAACCACATCAACTTCATTAGAAATATTTGACAGCCACTGCAGAACAACAGAGACATTTGGTGCTGTGTCAGAGACAGGCTTTTGTGCATCATGGCAGAAACCATTGTACACGCACCAAAACTCCCTGTCTTGGTGCAGCGGCTGCCTCACCAGCAAAACTCCTGAAACCATGAAAGTTCAGACACAGAACTCTGTATACACATACAGCTGGTAAAGTCTCAGGTCAGACAACTACCTACAGATGCATGACATATACAGAGAGAAAAAAACCCCAACAACCTAAACCCAGAACTGCCTGGCACAATTTGCAGAGCTGAATTAACTGTATGGCTTCAGAAGATGAACCACGCATCGTAACAGGCAGCTGAAAGACCTTTAGTCAGTGCACAGATGTGGAGAAAAATACAGCAAACCTATGAGGGTTCACGAGGAAACTACATATAGAGGAAGTTTTAAAGTCTCATTTTGTTAATGGCATAGTCTCCTCTGTATTGTCCCCATCAGCTCCTTTTGATGAGAGCTAGAAAGTCAGAGAAGTCAGGGCACTAAGGAGGACTAAGGGCCTGGAGAACACTTTCACACAGTTACAAAGTCAGATGGAAGACAGTGATTGTCACCTGAGAGGAGGATGAAAAAGGACGGCATAAAAATATCAGAGTATCAAGTGTCCTAGAGAAGACAGACTAGGAGTCTGCACCTCCCTGGTTCATAAATGAAGACAAAGAAACATTCCATCTAAGAAATAACACTGGCAATTCAAAACCTGTATGAGGGAACACTTTTTGTTTGTATACGAGATTCCAGAAATTCGTCTGGAAATTCAATTCAGTGCTCAACAATCCTTCATGTCAACAAGCATTGCTTAGTGCCTGACCTGAACTTCCCAGCTGCAGTTTAAGCACAGTATTTCTTCCCCTAGCACTGGACAGGGAGGACTGACTGAGTTAGCCCTTCCATTCTGGCAACAGGATGCTTAAGATGAGTTGTTTCATTGGAGGCCTGATCAATGTGAGCAGAGCACAAAGACTATCTAATGTGTCTTCAAGATGGTACTCCTCATTTCTGCGTATCACTGTGATGTCTCTCCGTCTCCCAACAGCACAGCATTGTTGACTCCAGTATGGTTTCTGATCCATTAGCACTGCAAGACCTGTTCTGCACACCAGCTGTCTAGGCAGTTGTGCCTCATTCTGTATTTATGTAGCTGATTACTCCTATTTTCAAACATCTATCCACATTTCTCCTTATTGACATGTATCCTTTCAGACAGTTTCTCCAATTTGTAAAGATCATTTTGAATTCTAATGGTGTCCTCCAACATGCTTGCAGCTCTTCCCAGCTTGTTGTTTGCCTGCAAATTTAATAAGCATGTTCTCTATTCTATCACAGAGATCATTACTGCAAATGCTGAATGCTACCAAACTGCCAAATGCCCACCCTATGAGCAGATGTTTCACAAGAAAAAGTCTCATGAGGGAGCACTGAAAGCTGTACTAGAGATAAATGACATCTACTGCTTCTCCATTCACAAAGCCTGTTATCCTGTCATTAAAGGAAATTAGATTGATCTGACCTTGACAAATCTATGTTGGGCATTATTCCTTTGCCTATGTGGATATAACACTATTTAGAGTTGTTAGAATTAATAAGGCTTTACAGAAGCAATAATAAAAGTCTAACTTCTTACAACAATTTCTAATTTTACATAGGAAATGGGAACTAATTTGGGTGGGATGAGAAAAGGCAAGAGTATGGGATCGTTCTTTTTGCACCTCCGTAAAACATGTGGCATTTGTTGGCCATCATCGGAGGCTTATGTTGGGGCAGTTCTGGGATAAATAGACCTTGAGTTTGATGCAGTCCAGCAATGATTACAACACAAAAGAGTTTATAGAATCTTCTATAATCTGACATAAACCTGGAAAACACCATGTGGTATACTGCATATTGCTCTTTATCTGTTAAATGGAGTTCCTTAAATTCCTCAAAATTACACAGGGAACTGTTCTCACACTACAGATTAAAGACAATGCCAGAAATTTTAGCTAAATTTGTCTCAGGAAAAAAAAAAAAAAAGCAGCTTTATCTGCAACAGAAGGCTGTGTGTCTAATTGAAAAGACATTAAGCAGTACATAGATGCCAACTAAAGAATACAGGGATTCTGTCTTAATGTGTATAAAAACCCAAAAATCATACTCTGTTCCTAGAATAAAGGCACACAGCTCTGCAGCAATAGGAAGAAAAGCATATCTTAGGATTTTAGAAAAAAAAAAAACCCAAACAAACCAACCTAGGCAGTCAAATATATTAAATGTTTCATGCATTTACTACGGTAGAATCAAGGTTCAACAAGCGGCATCGAGACAAGTCCAAACCCTTGTGGCCTACAGTACAACCACAGAGCAACTTCAACAAAGAATACTCTCTATTTGCACAACTGCCTCAAGAAACAGACAAATGAACACAAACTCCACAGTGTTGATGTGAATTAATTCTCTCTGCCCACGTTACAGGCTGTGTGCTGTAGCATCTGGAGGAGTGCCTCTGCTGTACACCTCTGGGTCTTCAAAAGGCTAAGATGAGAGCAGCTCTGGCTACGTTCACAGAATGGATATACAGGCAATTTAGTTACAAGCTCAGACAACATCCTTTACTCACATGCACTTAATGATGTAGCAAGGAATCCCCTTTATACTATTCAGAAGCTTATTTTTCTATGGGTCGCTCCCTTCTGCAAATCAAGTTCCATTTTCTCTTGACTGCTGAAGCGCATCTGGAGTAATGTCAAATGTTTTCACAGGCATTTTAGACTTGAGACTTATGAGTAACACTACAGGTTGTTTCACAGGTACAACAATAATATTCCACTCTATTTTTAAGAGCATCCAAAGACAATTTTTGCATAAAGATCCAAAAAGCAGATGTCCAACTCATAAAATACAGCCCCCGACTTGAACTTTGGCTGAAGACCAAGCAAGAGACGTTTCAGCCATGAAACAAAACTCATAAAAAGCTGAAAACAAAGGTTATAACTGAAGAACTTTGTGTAACCCCTGATAAATTGTATGTAATGGAGCATAAAAGAGTGTATTGGAAGTCTATATACAGCATGTATAAATGACAAGTCAACAGCCAGGACCATTACCTGTTACACCAAACAGGAGCAAAGGAGCCTTTCCAGCTGCTGGACTGCCTTCATCATCTTCCCCGGAGCTATACTAAACTCTTTGTTGTCAGCATGCCAAGAATGAGAGCACCATGGCAGGACACGGCATCCCAGTCCTCTCTCTATTTTCTTCTTCAAGTTTTACTGATTCCCCCTGCTAGCATACCCCCCTCCCTATTTTTTAAATGCCCTATACATCAAATGTGGTGAATACACGAGATAAGTTCCCTTCTCTAAGGGTTTTCTTCCATCCTGAAACTACTGAAAGCTTCTGTTTGATGCTAAATAGGATTAAGATACATAGTCAACTTCATCATAACAGTATTTTAACTTTCAGCCTTTCACAAGATTTTCACTACTCATCATTCAGTTCTTCCAGTGAATCTTCTGTCTTCTAAATTAAACACAGTGCCAGTACAATACACTTATAAGCCTTCTCACTTCCAAGCTGTTATCTTTTTTTCAAAGATGGAAATCCTTTCTGGAACTAATGCACGGCAACTCTCACATTTATGTCAAAAGACAGAACTTCAGTTTCAGGTTTGAAAACCAAGTTAGTGCCACTTCTGCCTTACATATGGCCCCACACCGAAAGCAGAAAGAAAGAGAGCTTGGTGACACGCTCACATCTCCTACCCGCACAAGCCGCCAGCTGGGTTTGACAAGCGGGTGAAAACAAAGAGTACTGCCTGCCTGCCACAGATGTGCTAATGACAAGACTCAAAACACTTATTACAAATGGAGATTTTTTTCAGGGGCAAAAGAACTATCAGAGTGAAGCTGCTGAACATTTCCTGGCCTCTTTAAGCCCCTTTCTCAAAACAACCTTTAACAGAGGTAGCACAACAACAGTTGTACTAACAGGTGAAGTGAGTTTGGCTAAAAATAAATCCAAAGAAAATAGGTAGGTGTTCTGCACTCCGATACCCAAGTAGAGATGCTCAAGAGTCACCATCTTCTCCACGCATGGCAATTAACATGCAATGGCTTTTATCACTCACCTTTGAGGTGAGCCAACAAATTCATTAGATGTAGGCAGAGTTTATAATAAAAAAACCTAAAAAAATACACAAGAAAAGCTGGCAAAGCAAGCAAGAGGAACTGCCTGAGTGCAACCTTCCTTTTAAATTTGCAGTATGTATTAACTAATGCAAACAGCAGACCGATTATGGTCCTTTCTATGAGACCATGGCTACTTCCAGAGAACCCAGTTATTGGCTCAAGTAGAATAACCACACACACCAGAGCCAAACCAAGCCCAAACCTCTGATATGCTGATTTTATCCAGAGCACCAAGTCAGAATGGTCCCCCTTGGTGCCACGAACCTTTGCTGGAAAATGGTGGCATTTCCATCTGCTTTAAGTTTTGACAGTTTCTATCTACATGTGTCAAACCAATTTTACAAAATGCATTCCTGGAAGTGGTATTGTTAATTACTGATGGGGGGTGGGGGTGGGGAAGGAAGTAATGAATAATACATGCAATGAAGGGCCACCTGAAAAGCACAGCAGGACTGCAAGTTCATTCCAGCCTGTACTACGTGAAGTGCAATATATTCTGTAATTATTTCTTTTTAATACCATGTGAGTGCCTCTTGTTGTGAAGGCTTAATGTTATGATGCATCAGAGAAAGGCCAAACGTAACTGACATTCAAAGCAAGGTCTAGCATTGCAGGCTACAATTCATATACATATGTAACGCCATCATCCACTGTAAAATGTGCTTTGGTTTAACTCAGCAGTCATATATCAATAGTATGCAAGGCAAAAGCCATTTCTATGACTTAAAACTTTCAGTAAGCACCCTATGGTGTTTTCACGTGACAAAATAAATGAGATTTTTCTTTGGCATAGACAAAGCACTGATTCTCACAAGAGACTAAATACAGCATTCAATTAAAAGTACACTTTTCAGCTACTGATACACAGACATCTTACCAGAGGAAAAGCATCCATGAACAGATGCTTTTTTTAAACCAAACATGTTCACCATCAAAAAAGATTAACATTTTGAGCAAACAAATTTCATACTCTTGGTTGTTCACAAACATGAGCTTGATCATCTTATATTACAGGATCATTCTGAAGCGCCAATATAACGAACAGATAATCAAAGAAGCAAAAAAAGCATCCCTATTACCACTTCATTGCTTTTTACAACTGCTCAGCTAAAACACTGAAAGCTCCAGCAGATCTCATACTATTCCCCCATCTGACATTAGTACTCCGAGTAGCAAGCAGCAGCATGACAGACCACATTATCTGATCAGCTTCCTAGCTCTCCTTTCCACCTGCAAAGAATCCTACTTTCCTTACCATCGCTACTACAGAATATTTTAAGCACCTCCTTAATATACACACAGCATCCACTGCAAACAGTCACAGCGGATTAACATCCGTGAATAAATGCAACTACCTTGCAAGTAGGTTCGGAAAGTAAAGGGCAAACTTTACCAAATCAGTAGTCAACTAATAACAGCAAGGGAAGATTACCTGTACAGAATTACTCAGATGACTGGATGACCTGAGACCCAGCAAAATGTGTTTTAATGTACTTAGGGGCATATATTCATGAGCGAACCCCCAAGATATAGCAATGAAACAGGAGTTTGTATCCTGAGAATCAAGCGGCCCAGAGAGGGATGCAAAGGTCATTGTGGGGGATCATGTTCCCTGCTCAGTGCTATGGGTAAAAGGGCTAAAGTGCAAGATGTGGCAAGTATTGTGGCAAGGTGCAGCCACTTCTCTTCTTGGTCCCGGTCCCTTGACTTCAAAAAACATATTGAAAAGTCTGGAAGATCAGCGAAGAACGATAAAAATTATCTCTGATCATAAAAATCAAGACCAACACATTTTTCTACAACAAAAACCGACAAACTTTCAGCTTGTCTAACTCCTACACACTAACTTGCTTCTCAGGGAGATTGCACTAAATAGCAGGAGTCTCCAGACTAGCTGACACAGTGTCTGAACCCAAAAAATGCATAACCAAAGCCTGAAATAAATACAGATTTATAAAAAGAATGATTACTTGCCATTTTTACAGATCACATAGGAGACGGGTAAATTCTTTACCATTTAGTCTTCAAATCTTGATTTGATAGCCTCCTAAAAGCTACATGCTAGCTCATCCACAGCTGTTAAAAGCAGATGCAGAAATTACTAGCTGAAATTATACAGCCTGTGCTATGCAGGTCAGAGTAGAAGACTACACTGATCTGATTTCTGGCCTTAAAATCTATGAATTTACACTGAAGATAAAATTTTAAGCAGGTAGTTTTACTGTTTTTCTATATCACCAAGCCAATAAGCACACTCTCCCTCAAAGAACGTATATTAAATATATCACCCCCTCAACATTTGCCACCGGGCCAGATAAATGGACACTTAAACATAGGAACTCCCTTGTGAAGGCAAGGGAGTAACTGTGGCTACACAGCGAGTCTGAACGATGTGAAGGGCAAATGAGGCTGCTCAGCCCTGCAGAGCTGCAGTAAGCGGGTTAAACAAGCAGCCATGGTGTAGAGGCGAAAGTCAGAGGCGAAAGTCACCTTGGTCTTCATGGAAACCCCTGCCCCCAGGATGTCCCTGAAGACTGACAACACGCTCAGCGTTGCCTGACAGCAAAACTCAGAGTGAGCCTGTCTGAAGTTACCACTCCATCTCCCCCGGCCACCACTCACTGAAGGCTCGAAGATGACACCGGGAAGGGATCACTATGGATTTCTGCTGTTCTTACACCTTGCATATGTCTCTCTAGTGACCATTGCTAGGTAAGGCATTGGGGGCCAGGCGGACTTTTGACCTAGCAGCTGATGTTGATTGATGAATGATGTCGGCTTTAACAAAAAATAAACCACACAAATGACAATGCTGTGACCTGACGTAGGTAGCTACCCAGATTCACATGACTCTTGAAACTGCTGGAACTAAAAGGGGCTTGGCCATAAACACCAAAAAAGATTTGTTGTCTACTCTATACGTGGCATTTTCTCTCACAGCATCCCTCCTACCCTGATGTCTGCAACGTTCAGTTACAAGCAGGCAGCATTTAGACATTTTATGGAAAAGTAAGGAATCCACTTATACCTAAATATGTATATGATGAGTAAGGACACCAAAAATAAAGCTGCACAATAACTATGGTTAATATTTCAATCTGTCCTTTAATGATGCAACCCCAATGCTTCAGGTACAGGGGTTCCCTAAACAATATTTTCCATTAACTGATGGAATTTGTCAAGCTGGTCAAGGCAGAATTGCAGAAAATTAGTATTTACTCGTGCTGCAATAGCTGGATCTGATTGTACCAACACATAATCACTACAAACAGTGTTTAGGGACAGGCATGCAAACATGAAACCAGGAAGCAGAAACAGATGCAAGGCAGCAGCAGAGGAGACTCAGGTCCAGCTTCTGGGATGGGACCCTGCTGCACAGCTCTGCATAAATGGCTGTTTTCCAGACTTGCACAACAGCAAGTCTGTCCCGCAGGGTGGCCCAGAGCAGCTGTATTTGGAGCTGAGCTGTTGCTGAGGCATCATGCAGGTTATGAAGTGAAGAAGAGAGAGCTGAATCAGGGAGTCAAAACCTGCCACGCTACTCCTGGCTCCCAGGAACACAAAACAGTAAGACCGGACAGAAGAGCTGGGGCACATAGGGAACCAACCACTGTACAAATGCTCCAGTGCTCTTTGGTCCAAAACCTCTGGATGGCACCTCAGGCGCGATGCAAAATCCCTGGCAAAACAGAGCTGTGTGTCCAGAAAGGCCATCAGTAACCTTCCTTTTCCCAACGTTTCCAAGTATCAACATCTCACCTTCCTATTTTCTTTTTTAATGTGTCTCCTCAATCCAGTTAGCATCCAAGAAACATCACTGATTGGGAAAAAAAAAAGTTTAGAATGTGCAATTTGCAAACCTTTCAGATATAAAGCAACTATCTCTTACAAGGGGGAGGGCAGCCCTGAGACACTTCAGACTTTGGGTCCTTGCTCACCTGAGGTAGTGAGAGCCAGAGACCTGCCTCCACCAGTCCCAGCTCACTGCTGCAAGCTTCCCCACCTGCTGCAACAAAAGCCAAGTTTGCTCTATCTTCAGAAATCAAAAGGTGCAAATTGTTTGTTTACCACTTATCACTTCACAGGTAGTTGGCCTAATACTGCCTTAGTTCCTTCCTTCTACAAGGTCACTTTTGAAGTAGTTTGCTTCCTTAAACCCTTTGAAATTCTGCGCAAGACAAACCAAGATGTATTTTGGTTAGGAAAGACTTTGGATGGGTCACCTGCTCTCTTCCTTTGGCTAATGGAAGCTGTGTCCAGGACATCAAAAACAAAGCCTAATTTTTAAAAAAACAAGCCAACAACAAAACATGTTGCTGATGATTTCTGATGACAGTATTGGGGTTTTTTTTCCTGTTTTCTCTGCATTTTGCTTTGAGAGGGGATTTTTGTTTTTTCTTTTATTAGAGTAAATGACATATTTCCAAAAGCTGGAAAAGAGCATCTTTTAGTTGACAATTGAACTGAACATTAAATGAAATCTGCAAAGCCATTTTTCCCATGCACAATCAAAAGCTGACAGACAGGGAAGCACAGAGCGCATTTAAAAAAACCTACAAGCAAGCTGAGGGAGAAAGTGTAAAAACAGCCATCCTGAATCAGCTCTGAGCTGCTCTAATGGAATTAGGGTCACCCTGACAGAAACACAGTAGATCACAGAGAAAATTTAATAATTTCTTACCGCAGTCTGTAAAAGCCGGGGAGGATTTGAAAGTGCTTTCTGCCAAATTAGCAATTCTGTATCCACTGTTCACACGCATGTGCCCCTTCCCACTCACCTTCTCCTCCCAGCACCTCACCAGAGCCCCCAGGAAACCACTGCTCCCATCCTGCTGGCAGGAGAGCACCCAGTGAGCCTTTCTTTTTCTGACATACTGCCACACATTTAACCTTTGGATGCCCCTTCAATTCCTCAGCACTGACATTATCCACAGCTCCTGTGAACTCAATTCCGGAGAAGCATCGCGGCACACGCCCGGCGCTAATTCCGCTAGGCGATACATATTCAATCTGGTTTATCTCAGGCATTAACATCTAGCTATCTGCCAGCTGTCTAATTGTCAGGAAGCTACAGCAGTGATGCTGAATGTGTTGCGACAACAGCAGCTCCAAAGCACAGGCAGGGAAGGTAGGGAAGCCCCGCTTGTGGGTGCTCCCCAAGCACCCAGTCACAAGCCACGGGGCAGCCGGCTGCCAGGGATGCAGTACAGTCCATCCCTTGCCTTCCTTCCCTGCCCTCGATCCATACTGTTCCTATAAAAAGCAATTCTGGGGACTGACTCCAGGAATTCCAGGGATAACCCCGCTCCCATTATCACATTGCTTTTATTTGGGAAAATGCAGGAATGCTTTCCAGGTACAGAGCCTACCCATCCCTCCACTGCATTAAAGCAGCACTGCAACGGGCAGGAAGAATCACGGTGAGATCTCTGGAACAGCTGTATTACATCAGAATCCATGTAAATAAATGGTCTTTGACTAGAGCCAACAGGATGCTTAGGGGACCAAAAAACCAAAGAGGGTACGTACGGGACGCTCTTTTCACAGCATCCCTCTCTAGCTTTTACAGGAAGCTTCAGTGTGCATGTATTATCATAGCTTTGCCTTGCCCCTCACTGCTGTCCTGAACCAGGACTCCCCAATGTCATATTCACCACTGTATCTTGCCCGTCTGCATCACTGATGGCAGGACATGAAATATGCAGGGTTTGGGGCTGATTTTTTCCCCCCCTGCGGAGGCGCAGAGCAGGCCCCTTCACACAGCTCCCTGCCACTGACAGTCAGTGGCAAGGTTCAGTGGGTAGATAACAGAAGAGCTGTAAGTTGCTAAAATACACAGAGCAACACTTTCCAGCCTATGAAACCCTCAGTTAAGCCATGGTGGCTGTGGCAGTTAAAAGGTCGTTGTCCTCCAGATCTGCCTTCCAGATTAGGAAAAAGTAATTCAGAGTCAGGCTGTGCCAGAGATAAAGGCATACATAGAGACAGGCTTGCTTCTCAACACAGAAGCATTCCACATCTGAGACACCAGTATTTGGGTATAGGCCTGTGAAACAAAGCCAATTTTGTTAAATTTAAGCATGTGGAAGTATTCCACAGAATTATCAAACCATGTCTATTGCAAGTTATCCTCCAGTGAAGAACTGTCCTAGGACATCTCAAGCTCCACCAGTTTCTACATACCTGATAAAGCGATGCCTCTCTCCTTTGCAGAGGCTAGGATAATTAACCTTGGGGAATTTTTATACACCTCAGTACATTAAACATACACTTCTCTGTGCCAGACTCCGAACTGGGCTACAATGTGTAGACATGAAGTGATCTGAATAAGCAGATTTCAGCAGCACCAGCAGCCAGGGAAGAAAGCTGAGGAAGGAGACAGCTGCTGCCCCCAGTTTAACTGGGCAGCTCAGACTGTGTACAGACCACATGCTAATCTGCTGCCTGTGCAAGTCACCCCTAGTGATGACAAAAACAATGCATTTGTTTCTTTCTTCACATCCCCCTTTCACTCTTCTCTCCAGCTTCTCTAAATTTACCCCTTCCTGTTCAATCAAGGACATTTAGGACCCCCCAGCCTGTTTTCTCCATTCAGCCAGGCTCCTACCAACATGAATCAATATCTCTTTCAACTTTCACAAAATTACATCTTAATTATAAGCCTGGTGACTAAAGCTGGAGTGAGAAGCAGATGGCTGGTGGCAGCTCAGGAGGTGCATCACGGTCACCTCTCTGCTCCGACTGAAGCATCCCAGGAGTCCTGGGCTCTTTCTAAGGCATGTATTCACAACTGCCAGTGTCTGCAACAAATGTACAAATGTTTTGACACTGAAAAACTGGTTACTGGTTTAAAAAAAACCAAGGGGAAGGGGACTGCACAAATACTTGGGGATAGCCTAGCGAATACATGAGTTATGAAGACCAAAGCTACGCAAAGAACCCACAAGATGTCCTGCACTCTGCTTAACTTACTCAATGGGAAATTCTACTTTAAGGTATTTTCAGTAGCCCACCATCAGCCAAAATTCTCTCCTGTTGCCTGTCCACAACAGCGTTTTGTGCACAGCTTTCTTCTTGGCTTGGATGGGACTAATCAGTCAGTCACAGCAGCACTGTAAGACTATCAGGACAACAGGCATGGACACAACTTAAAGTACAACCACAAGGAAACATTCAACTCTAATTCTGCTGAAATACAGGTGTAGGAGAACTATACCAGAAGGTAAAAAATGACATCCTCTCCCCAACAGCTCTCAATCACCTACTGACTCAGGAGGAGATGCCTCAGTACTACAGCAATTACGAGAGCTGGTAAAAGAACAAGGAAAATTAAGTAACAGGGATTACTGTGACCCCATTACTTCTCTCTTCCTCCGCCCCCAATTTTCTTTACTCATCAGTAGATGTTAAAAATCAAATTGTCAGGTTTGGATGTTGCAGCTACTACAGAAACTCTTCCTGTGTTTGAATAGATTTTGTCAGTCTTTTTAGTTCTACTTGTGCCCCTTCACATACATACTGTAGAGACTGGGGAGTTGGGTGTGTTATCCCCTCATCCTCGGTGTTTCCTGTACAAACCAAGAAGGTTTAATATTTGTGGAAAGATATTTTTCAAGGTATTCCAGCTTTCCAAAACTGAACGTTACTTACTGTCTGCTCCTGCTAAAGGCAGCATCAAGCAGCAGAGGATGGCTGCTGGCACAGTGAGTACTGGGACACAGAAGTTAGGCACCATATTCCAAAGTAGAGCAAGTTCTCTTCAGTCAGAGGCAAGTGGTCAGTACATCCAGTGTAACAGACACAGACTTACTCCTGCAAACCAAGAGAGGAAGAAAAGGAAAATGATTAAATATGACATACAGATTAACTTCACAGTACTAAACTACACTGTAAAGAAATAGTTAGTTACTTTTAAAGTGAAATTAACTATTTTTCCTGCTTGAGCAGTAAAGCTCCATATTGATGTCCCCTAATCCAATAATCTGATTTCAAGAGTCATGAGGCACAAATGCATGCCTATCTTCAAGTTTATGTTCATGTCTAGTCTCTGTTATGGCCTATCAATACATCCTTTAGTTGTTCTTATTAATAACAAATAGTTCTGAAGTTGCACGTTACAAGAAACAGTCTTAAACTCATGTAGCTCTTCCTCATCCAGCTCTCAAGAGAGACGTGTTTGATTGCGTATGTAGGGTGGTTTGCAATCAACTACACGTTAAGCGTAGCTCTGCCCATCCAGCTGAGCTGGTGTACACCAGGCAAGTCTCGACGGGTCCACGCAGATGAAACAGAAGCTGAACTGCATCAGCTGTCAGTTCACTGGGCTACCAGTCACAGCAGAAGGTTAGTAAGAATTTTCTATAAAGAGACGCTTTACCCAAAGCAAACACCTAAGCTTCAACTTCCCAAAAAAGGAGAGGTCTTAAAGAAGACCGTCTAAAAGAACTGAGGATTGGATATTCCTTCTCCAAAACAAAGCTAATTATCTTGGAAATTGGCTTAACTTAGGCATCTGCTTGGATATAGAAATACAGAAAATTCCTTGAAACCAAACCCAAAAAGGCAGCCATTTAAAAAGAATGCAATTTCTGCTTATCTGTCTCCTTTCTCTTTTCATGAGAATATACTCATTTTACTTTCTCCTGATGGTCCAAGGTCTGCCTGTTAAGACAGATTTTGAAGGAGTGAGCAAGCCCCAATCCCTCAAAGTGACAACTTTCAGCAGGGACAGGAGCTCACTCTTTCAGTGCTGGGCATCTCAGCGCAAGCTCAGCAGTCATCAAAATCTGTTAAAAAGGTTCTCCTTCACTAAGCTGCAAGAGTTACCAGAAGTTGCCAACACAGCATCACTACTGAAAAAATCTCATGCTGGCAGATGCCAGCCCAAGTGGACACTACGAGTACCCTTGAAGCCAAGTATCTGCAAGCGCACAGGCTGTATGTGGCACAAGCCACCACTCTCATCTGTGCTGGCAGACATTTCAAAAACACGTTCAAGACTGCTCTTGAAAAAAAAGGTATTTTTTGCATTTTGCTGGGGTTTTGGAAGAGGAAGTATCCTTTTTTATTATTATTTATTGAGAACTGCTGAGCTTTTGACGGAAGTATCACCTTATGAACACATTTACTTCTGACAAAAACACAGTGCTCAAAGAATGCCAGCAAGGACAGTACCGAGGGAAACCCGCAAGAAATCTCAAGAGAATCTACCTGGGCAAATATTTACATCACATCGTACTAACAAACAGCAGATCATAGTTCTTCTCCATTCTGTTACTGTATTTGCACAGTAAATCTTTTCACATGTTACAATATCACACAACACAGAGAAATCTTTATTTATGCAGCATCTACAGCCAAGACATCTGAAAATAGTTTACAAAATAACTTGGTTCTACCCTAGATGCAGAGAGAATACTGATAGTCTCATCCTGCTTTTATTATCTCAGTAAGAAAGCATAAATCCAAGTAAGCTCAGCAGTAAGATTCTGAATAGTGCAGAAGAGGCTCCTCATACCAGCCACACACTCAGTTCTCTTTGTTACTCTCCAACCTCCACATCCTCATTCATCTCTTGCCAAAGAATTACTAAAAGCACCATTAACGTGTCTTACACCGCAGAGACAGAGACAGATAGCTGTATCTTTACAGCTGCATAAGCACTATTCCAACGGGGAAACTCCATTCAGTCCCCACGCAGTTTGTCCGGTGTTAGCCAGCTCTCCAGATACAGCCCACACGGGAATGGGAAGAAGCGCCTGGATTAAGAGTGAAGATTATGTTTCTAAATTCTGTGTGTACGGTGCTAATTTGTGCAGCCTGGAGAAGCAAAGCCAATGAAGCACACTTTAGGCAGCATTACATCTGGCTCAACAGCAGTCAGAATCTGAAGGGGCTGCTCTTCTGGGGGGGGGGGGGGGGGGCATGGGCAGGGAAAGCACCCAGGGCTGAAATTACTGTGTCAAAACTAATGATGTGTGTCAAATGCTCTTAGATTAGGACAGCGTGTGAGTTTTACAGGTGGTGCTGAAAACATCTTAGGTATATACCAGACCAAGTTGGGGATGAACAAGCTTCCAGAGTGCTTTTCCTCTTTCGTTCACTTCCGTTAACAACAAAAGTGCCTGATTTAATGGTGTATTTTAGAACCATAGAATTGTTTAGGTTGGAAAAGACCTTTTAAGATCATACAGTCCAACCATCAACCTGGCACTGCCAAGTCCACCACTAAACCATGTCCCTAAGCACCATATCTACATGGTTTTGGTTGATAAAGACATTAAACAGGACCAGCCCCATCCCTGAGCCCTGGGGAACACCACTTGGGACCAGCCACCAGCTGGATGTGACTCCATTCACCACCACCTCTGGGCTCGGCTGTGCAGCCGGTTTTTTATCCATCAAAGAGTACACCCATCCGAGCCACGAGCAGCCAGCTTCTCCAGGAGAATGCTGTAGGAAACGGTGTCAAAGACTACTAAAGTCTAGGCAGACAACATCCTCAGCCTTTCCTTCATCCACTAAGCGGGTCACCTAGCCATAGGAGGAGATCCGGTTAGTCAAGCAGGACCTGGGCCTGATCCCCAGGTTGTCCTGCACGTGCTGCATGATGGCAATCGAGATGATCTCCTCTGTAATCTTCCTTGGCACCGAGGTCAGGCTGACAAGCCTGTAGATCCCCAGATCCTCGAGTGCAGAGCGCCCAGAAGTCATGCGAATGGCACCTCTGCAGACCTCATTTGGGAGTAACTCTCAGCAACACAAAAACCTCAGCTGAAGAATAGGCCTGTCTCTTGATTTCTCTCTTACTGCAGCAAATATGATCAAGCTTCTCTCCAGTTTCAAGCTTGACAGATTTATAACTTTCCTCTCAAGCCCATGAGATGCATACAACGTGCATCATGCAAAACTGATGAATTGTCAGTTACCCTACCAGATGCTTTATAGACTTGATCTTTTTGCAACTGTTTAGTGCTCTATAATAATTTACCATCTGGTAGAAAAGCCAGATTTTCTTACACAAGACTGCTGTCTGTCCCTCGAAAGTTAATAGAGCACCTTTGGCCCTTAACAAGATCAAACTTTGCCACTTCTCTTTCCATGGTTGCTCTGCCTATAGAAAAATTGACTGCATTCAATATTTAAAGCCCTTTAAATTGGAACGGTTTAAAATTTTATACATCTCAGTAGCTGCCATTCTCCTTTGAAAATGAAAATATGAGAAAGCCTCTCCCAGTGGTTCAGCTCTCCCATGTTTAGAAGCGAAGTGCTCTCCCCCAACAAGACAACCCAATATTCAAAGCAAGGTGACAGACAGGGTGTTAGCTGAAACCAAGTTAACCCTCAGCAGACCAGTGTTACTCTGACAGCTTTGAACAGCCAATGCAAACCAATGCTAAAGGCTTCTTTTTTCTGGGGCAGAAAGACAGCTAAGACAGAAAGTAGCTATAAGCCAAATAACATTGGTAGATTTTGGGGATAAGCTAAACAGATACAGAGGCAGTACTGCTTTGACTTGTAGATATGGCATTTAGGGACATGGTTTAGTGGTGGAATTAGCAGTGCTAGGTTAATGGCTGGACTCAGTCTTAAAGGTCTTTACTAACCTAAACGATTCTATGATTTGGTAGAATCAAGTCCAACAGCAACCAACCAACTGATGCTCTTCAGACACTTTGTGTGTCTTGGCCCAACAATCTCATACATCTTCAGGCTGCTCTCTTGCCTCTGGAATTACCTCCTGTGCACCAGATGACCTCAAGTCCCTTCATTTGAAGGCCTCCTTTAACCTCACTGCTTTGGCTAGCATCTCACAACTAACATTGCACTTGGGAGCCCAGACACTGTAGAAGGTGGTTTTTCAAAAACACACGTACATTCTCATTGCTACATCTGCATCTGGTCCTGGCAATATTACAAACTCTAGACCACCCAATCCAAAAGGCGGCTGAGGCTAAGCACTCCAGATGGCTTTGTCAAAACAGCTTTGAGTTTAGCAAGCTAACCTCCTGCCTCTGCTCCAAACTTGATGTTAGAACTACTGAGTGCTAGTTTGGCAGAAAACTAGGAAGTGGGAAAGCGCACACACACACACACACACAAAACAATAATAATAGCAAATTTCATTTAAATATAACTGATTTTGCCATGGGGCAGGTGGATGGAAGAGGCAGTCTTTGAGAACATTTTTGAAACTTCCATGGTTTGAGTCTTTCAAACAAGCAAAAAAAGCTGGACTCATTTAAAACAGAGCCAAGAATACCAACAGCTCATATGGTACTAGGAAATTCTGGCAATGAGTATGTCCCACAGGAGACAGCAAAGAGATTAGAAAAAGCAGTCAACTTTAAAGAGCCAAGAGAAATTTCAAACCAGCACTGAATAGCTTATGTCCTCTATGAACTCTTCTGGAAGCTAAACTGAACTGAAACAAGTGTCACATGGGTCACTAGCCATAAATGGCACGGTGAAGAAAAGCATCCCCAATGTAAATCTGCCCATTCCAAACCAGGACAAAAATACTGCACTAAAATTCCCTTTTTAAGTCTAAGCTACTTTGCAACCCGAAGTATCTAACAAGTCAGCACAAAAACATTTCCTCCAGGAGCCCCTGTACATCCACAGAACTGCCAGGTTCAGTTGTGTGTGTGTGTGACTACCAATACTGCATTTGCTGTGAAACACAGTTAAGAGACTCTCTAGAAACTTAATGGGCAGGAAGGTAACTCCAGTGCATAAGCAATGTCCTTATCTGACCTGAAGACATGATAGAATCTTTTCATACAGGAACCTGAAACAATTGTGTTTGCTTTTCAAGGCAGAAACTTCTTAAACGTTCTCAGTATAAGTTCAACAATGCAGGTCAGAAGATACTGACTGGACACCACCCAGACAATAGTAAAGAAGGAGCTAAAACTGCACCAGCTTCTGCCAACTCTACCACAAACACAACACAGTAAAAACTAATTTTCCTTCTGGACATCTACCCACAACTTTGTATTTTACACAAAAAACCCTGAAGGGGAACCAAGTGCTTCAGAGGAACCCAGTCAGCACTATGTGTGACACTATGGGGGTGTCACACAAATGACGGTAATAAAGAACTGACCGAGCAAGAAGGGGGCACATGCCACACAGAGCAACGAGGCAGCTATTTATTCTATTAAAAATGAGAACAGTAATTGGCTACAGCTCAACTGCTTCACTCTGTATATAACGCCTCATCTGCGCTCTGAAGGAGGAAGAGGAAAACCATGAAGCACCATATAATTCAAGATCATCATACTGCACGCATTAAAAGTTGTAGAAGCACAGTTACATACAAGTTAATGACTTTTGAATGTTTCACTTCACTACATTAGTATTCTTTTAGCATAGGTTTCCTTGTGCTTTTCTGCTAGAAATATAATATAAAGAGACCTGGGGAGTACAGCAATATGGCCAAAAAAGACAATATGAGTCTCATTTCACTGCAAACTCCCACATGCAGGGAACATATTAGAAAGATTCAGTGGGGAGATATATGAAGATGGCAACGCTAGCACAGATCCAGGGAAGAACTTTATATGAACTTGCAATACAATAAAAAGGCCAAAAGCTAAAGAGACTGCTACATGAGCAAAGGCATCACCTCCAGGACTTGGGTGTGAGCAGGCCTACAGCATCAGTTTGAAGACGCTTAAAACCATCTGGAGAGAAGGGATGAACAAAGCAATTCAGGAACCAGGAAGGATAAAAATCTTTGTCAAGTCGCAAGCGCTAGACAGACTGGCTAAGCAAGATGGAGATTTGATAACCATCTGTAAGCACATGAAGGATACAAACACCAAGAAAGGAGTGGAGGAGTATAATTAGCCACAGGCATATAACTGTGAGTAATAGAACGAGACTGAGCAAAAAAGTCTATGTTGAGTATTCTCAGTAAACTCTTAAAAAGAGAGAACAGACCCCAGCAGGAAAATGTTTCATCATCTCTTTTGATGGAAATTAAAAAAGGGGTGGGGAAAAAAACAAAACACCCCAAAATACCTTATAATCTAGGGAAAGAAAAAACAACCCTGAACAGAGGCAGATTGGTATGGGGAAATACATACAACAGCAAGAACAACTCAAAAGCACTTCAAAAGATCACCTTTATTTCAGCAAAGCACTGGGGAAAAAAAAAACCCCAACAAAAAAACAAGCGTGAAGACTTCAGCAACAAGCTGGCCTAGCCATAGATCTTTGTGATCCTGAATGCATAGTCATACCTTGACCCAAAGAGAGAAGCAGAGAGAGAAGCTTTTAAGCAGGATGCAAGCACAGCCTGGGATACTCCTGTCAGCCTTATTGGATACATTTGCTTCTGAAGATATTAATTTCTGAAGGTGTCATTGCCTGCAGACAATCCTAAATAAAAAGGAGGATTTTTTCCACTGGAACAAGGATTATGAAGGGCCCCATTAAATAACTACAGTGATAAGTCAAAACATCCACTTAAAATATAGATCAGCCTTTAGCCTCACAAGCCCAGCCATCATTCACAGGGAGCACTAAATACAGATCGCTGTAGATCACCCTACCAGAGCATATACGCTCTTAATGTCTGCTGTAAAGTCTCCTTAAAAGAAGTGAACTATTGCATATCGCCCGTTCAACACAGATCTTTTACATTTACAGAATAGGCCCAGCAGTGCAACCAGATGCATGAATTAAAGATCCAGGGCAGTAAAAACATCCTAAAAAAATTCAGCTATTTCTTAGCTATCAGCAAACTCCACTAATGCGGAAGAACGTGCTCATGAGTCAGCTGCTTCCACAAAGCAAGAATTCCTGTGCTTTTTCTACAAATTACTATACACATGACAATATATTCTTAACACAAATGACCATGCCTTTACAATCTTGCATTCAGTACAATGGAAAATGGTGTAAAGATTAAAATCCCAAGGTACCAGGTCCTCTCCTCTATAAACCCAAACTCCTTGGCATCGAGTTCAGCACATCCAGGGTATAGAACAGAAGGTTTTAAACTAAAGAGAGGGAGAGCTGAGAAACATGGTCCTTCTGGGCTTGCTGCTTACAACTCACCGCATCTGACTGCTATTTACTGTACAGCTGTGGTACTGTTATTCCTGCATCTGGCTCCACCAATGCCAAACACGGTGGTTCTGCATCTCACCCTGACAGAACAGGCAAAGCAGAACAGATATAAGATCCACTGAGCACCAAACCTAACTTTAATCAAAACAGCAAGAACGCAACTGATCAATCAGATGTGGGATAATCTGTCTTTCCTCTCCTTCAAGGATCTGCATGGTGTCTACTGGCCTTAAAACAAACTAAATCCTAAATCAATCCTAATTCAAAACTAGATCAGTTTCTTCTTTAGAAGAATGCATTTGCTCTATCCACGTGTCTACTCAGCTTTGTTAGCAGACCCAGCGTAGAAAATTTTCAGACATCTCCTGGGATCTGAACAAACTGAAAGCCCATTCTCTGGCTTGGACATTTCAAGCAACTGCTAGAACAGTTTTCTTTGCTGAATCCATGAAAGTTGGATGCTATGAGAACATGATCCGCGCTGGTCTGACCCTGGCTGAATGTCAGGTGCTCACCAAAAATGCTCTATTGATCCTCTCCTCAATCAGATGGGGGACAGAAAAACATAATGAAAGGTTCATAGGTCAAGATAAGGACAGGGAGATCACTCAGCAATTACAGTCTTGGGCAAAGCAGACTCAACTTAGGGAAACTGGTTTAATTTCTTACCAAAAAGAATCAGTGTGGCAGAATTGTACCCTTAAAGCACATCCAGCACATGCAATGGGTGTACATAGAATATTATTCCTTCTGTATAAAGCATCTTTGATTTTTCTTTTTTGAAGACGTGTTTCATGCTCTTAATAGAATCTAGAGCTCTACACAGGTTGAAACTCTTTGGTGTTTTTATTTTTTTAAAAAAAGGCCTGGCTACCAAAGTTGCAAAAACCCTGTTTGTACTGGTTGTGGTGGTTTGACCCTGGCTGCACACAGGGTGCCCATCAAAGCCACCCCATTGCTCCCCTCCTCAACTGGACAGGGTACAGAAAATGTAACAAGCCTCGTGGGTTGAGATAAGGACAGGGAGATCACTCAGCAATTACAGTCTTGGGCAAAGCAGACTCAACTTAGGGAAACTGGTTTAATTTCTTACCAATCAAATCAGAACAGGATAAGGAGAACTAAAATCAAAAACACCTTCCCCCACCCCTCCCTTCTTCCCAGGCTTCACTTAATTCCCGATTTCTCTCCCTTCTCCCCCTGAGCAGCGCAGGGGGACGGGGAAGGGGGTTACGGCCAGTCCATCACGCGCCGTCTCTGCCGCTCCTTCCCCCTCACACTGTCCCCCTGCCCCAGCCAGGGTCCCCCCCAGGGGTGCCGTCCCTCAGGCACAGGCCGCTCCAGCCGGGGTCCCCCCCGGGGCCACAGGCCCTGCCAGGACCCTGCCCCGGCGCGGGCTGCCCACGGGGTCACAGCCTCCTTCGGGCACCCCCTGCTCCGGCGTGGGGTCCCCCCCGGCTGCAGTGGGGATCTGCCCCACCGTGAACCGCCGAGGGGCACAGCCGGCCTGGCCGGGGGCTGCACCACGGGCCGGGGGGAATCTCTGCTCCACTGGAGCCCCCCCGGCCCCCTGCGCTGGCCCTGGTGTCTGCAGGGCTGGTGTCTCACACAGCCTCGCTCCTCTCTCCGGCTGCCGTTGTTGCACGTTTCCCCCCTCCTCACCGCGCTGTCCCCGAGGCGCCGCCACTGTTGCTGGTGGGCTCGGCCTCGGCCAGCGGCGGGTCCATCTCGGAGCGGCTGGCGTCGGCTCCATCGGGCACGGGGGAAGCTTCTGGCACCTTCTCACAGAAGCCACCCCTGCAGCCTCCCCACCCCCCGCTACCAAAACCTTGCCATGCAAGCACACTACACAGGTATTCTGTTATTTTCTCAGTAGTTTTCGCTTCAACCAGAGTACAAGGTATATAAAGAACCTTCTTCCAAAAAATGCAGATCTTTTTAATGAAAATCCCTTAATTTTACTGGAAGTTGTTATGTTTTATATAACACAGCACACTATTGGGGTCTGCTCACTTAATGCTTTTCAGATTAATGGCAAAAGTAGATCTGGAATAAGCCAAGACCTCAATTTCTGAAATTTGCTTATCTTTTATATTTAGAAAGACTGGGCACAATACTAGTATCAAGTCTTCCATAACATTTTTAGCAGTTAAAAAACTTACGTAAAGTAATAACTTCTCTTTTTGTCAGTACCCTTCTCTTCCTTAATTGCCATCTTTAACTCTCCATCATCCAGCAAGCCCAATTTCCACACAAGACAATGTCAACTATTTGCCTAAATTATCTGTCTTCTATGTGGAGTTGTTAGTTCTTCAAAACCCACCTTGGATCTTTCAGTTTTCCTTCTATACTTGTTATACTTTGTACACTCTACTACTAATACCTGCTACTAATACCTGCGAGTTTGGTTTCCAAGATTTCATCTCATACAGCTTCTCAAACCTGCCATCTAGCTGGCATGAATTACGCCCAGCCTTGCTAATTTAACTGCTTTTCCCAGGTGGCTCGCTTATATTCTGCTGTTGGTTTGAAACCACATCAAGGAATTGGTTCACACCCCACCCCACCACCGTTTTTCTCTTCTACACTTACTTTCTCCCATTTTAATTTTAGGGATGCTTTGAGTAACTTGTTCACTTTCTTTTAAGATATCCTTTCTCAAGTTCAGTGTCATTCTCAACATTCTCATCTTCTTCTTGGCCCCTCAGAGCTCAGTGACTGCACTCTACCATGCACGATGCACACCACAGTCATGGCCACTCATGAAGACATACGTGAGGATCCTACAAACAACTTTGACTCAGCAGCAGCTTCACAAACATGTGTGATTAAACAATGCTGAGCCACTATTTGTGTCTGGAGCTATTTCAAGTTGGGCTCTGGAAAGCATGCACACGCTGGCGACAAAACCTCTACCCACCATCTCACAGCTGCTCTCACATGCAGCAGTCGAGTAAAAAGGACCGACTGCTTTGATCCTGCTAACAGAGATCATAATCCTTCTCCACAGGTCCACCAAGCATGCATGAAGCGACAAGCTCACACAAACGCATCTTGGCTGCCATCCTCCCTAGACGTGGTCACTGCCAGCGCCGGAGCAGCACCACTACATCAGACGGGATCCCAGCCCCAGCCAGCCCGTGTCAGCCACCTCAAACACCGGGCAGGACAAGACAGCAGCAGGCTGCCACGGGGCTGGCTTCTGCCGAACACCACCATTTAGCAGACAACTTATGCCTTACTGGAGGGGATATATATATCCAATTAAACTTTCTGTAATTCTCTTCTTGTGAAACTATGAACATTTTCAATGCTAGATTTCGGAATTATTCTCTCCTAAGGGGTTTTGAAGTTCATTACATCGTAGTTGTTATTACTGTCTCAACCACAGATACTGCTTGAACCCCATTATTGTGTGTGCTACTGAGGGCTAAAATAAGAATAGCTGCTGCTTTGGTGTGCTCTGGAACTAGCCTTTCCTACAAACTGCTTCCGTAACCTTTGCCCAAACATTACGTGTGCTCAGTTTATATGCAGGTAGTTAACGTAGCCTGGTAGGGTAAATGGGCTTATTACATTTATTAAACTGAATTCACTCCATGCAGAACGCCCAAGCATCCTGCAGTCCTCTGCTTCTGGAGGCACTTGGCTGTTACCATGGAAGACAGCACCCAGAAATTCCCTTCACAACTAATAAGCAGGAACTATGAAAGCACAAGTTTCATGCAATTGCCTTCTGTATGAAAAATGAAAACTGTTTCTGTAACCTATAAAGAAACTAAGATGCAATCAAGCTTATTGTAATAAGATGCTAAATTTATGATTATTCCTTTTTTCTCCTTCTACTAAGCCCCCTAGCTTTGCTTTTGCAGAAGAAAACACCCTCTGAGGTAGCATATACTACATAGTACCCAAGCAATATTAAAGAGATGTGAATAAAAATCAAGCCCTAGGTGTAACATAATGCTTACCGAAGATGAAGAAACCACACGTCTGTAAATTAAGAAATCCTGAATTAATGGTGGCAGAGTCAGTCTTAACTCTGACTCAGTCCAAAAATACAATTTCTTTCCTTCAGTAGTACTTCAGGCTAAAAAATTAAATTCAGGTTTCTTGCATCACATTCTTTAACAGTAAAACACACAAAACATCTACGCATCAGATTTTGTCTCACTCAGATCTGAGGCTGTATGTTCAAAACAGTTTGATGGAAGAAAATCAATTAATATATTTGACAAGTCGTCTTTGTTTGGCAGATCAAAGCAGTAGTTTCCTACTAACTTCCTGGCTAGAGGGACCAAGATAACAGCTGCATCAAGGCTGTAGTGAAATCCAACACTTTCTGGACAGACCAGCCATCTTCCATCTTCCATGCCACAAAGCAAATCCCAGGACTCCACAGAGTCAAACAGGCCAAAACCTACTTCCACACTCACGTTCTCATGCACATGTTCTGCAAGCAAACTCGCATGTGTGAACCACACGCAAGTGCTAAAAATTTAGAGGCAGCAGATAGGAAGACTCCATGAGGCTGCGGATCCGTGCTGCCTGCCAGCTTCTCAAGGATATGCAACTTTATCTGCCTCAGATTACAAAGATGAGAAAAGGTGGCAGCCTAAAAATATTCTGCAGGTTTTAATGAATCTGTAATGATTGCCTCTCCCACCCTCAGAAAGAAATCCAAAACATACAACAGAAATGAACAACAGAAATAACATACAAACAGAAATAAACTCTCAGGTAAGTTGGGCACATCACCACCCCTTGCACAACTTCACTGCTCCTTGCACTCTCCAGGGACCCTCATCCACCATAAAATCCATGCTAAATGTATGAGGGGTTTTGCTTTCAATATCCAATAATTTGTTGGTTACTAGAAAAGGCATGCTTTCCTAGCCAAGGGTACTGAGTGCATGGCAGCTGTGTAGTACCTCCAATGGCTTTGGCATTTCTACACTCAAGAGGCAACAGGAGAGATCAGTCCTTACATTCAACATGGCACATACAGATAGGGGATATTCTCCACCCTTCAAAGTAATTCTCCTCCATGACGTCTTGTGGCTCTAGAAGCTTCAAGTTCTGCGGTTCAACCTTAAGTAAGGTATTCAAAGGAAAACAAACAAAAATTACCACCATAAAACTTCTGCTTCCACAAGATGATAGCTTGCTCTTGATTTTTATAATTCAATCTTAAAAATTCCTTCCTCCCCAAACTCTGGGAGCATTTCCTCTGTATCTCAGTTAGATCTTACAACTTCTATGCATTCTCTTCACCGGAGGAATGGTCCCATGGTAATGGTCTGAGTCAAGATAAACCTGAATGCTAATAAAAGATCAACCTAAAAAAAAAATAATAATTATGTTCCTCACACAAAACTGCCCTTTTCTAATGGAGACTTCTGCCAATAGCAGATGGAAAGACCTTTGAAAAATAAGACATCCCATATGTCATATGCAGCAACTTTGCAGCTTTACTATTGAAATTATCCACTCTTTCCTTCCAGACCATCACCTTTACATGACCTTGAGTAAAACATAAAGAGGATACTACATAACGTGCAGCTTCTTGGGACAGCATTCAGTAAAACCTAAAAAAAAGAAAATTTCTGCTAGCTGTTTTTTCAATCCATTTGTACATTAGTGTGCTGAAATGCATGCCTGGAGCCACTGAAATCAGATTCAATGTACATTTTACAGTACTTAGGAGGAAAGCTATTTTAATTTTGTTAGTTGCCAGAACGTGAAATCCTGAAGGCAGAAAGCTTCCAGCAGAAAAACAGACCCAATCTTAAAGGGGAAAGATGTTACCTAACTTGATGCAAAACAAAAGAAAGCTTAAGCAGGACCTAGTTAAATACAGGAAAAAAACAGCCCCTGTTCCCCCCTATGGCTGATGCTGGTGTGGGGCTAACAACATGAGATGCAGCACCCTATTTGTCAAACCCAGACACATCAAATTAACAGCAGCACAGAGCAGCTCCTCCGCTGCCAATAAACAATGGCTGTAAGGCCTTTAGCAATTCATGAGGAACATGGTCCAAGTTTCAAGTATTTACTTTTGGATATGCAATACCACCAGATGTCCAAGCTCTTTCTTACCTGCAGACTAATGCAAAGCAGTTTTGATGATGTACACTCTGAAAGCTCATTTGCTCAGAGACCACAGCTCTATGTCCATCACTTCTAGATGTATGCCCAGCCCATTAGTTAAAGTGAACCTGAACCAGGCATGAACAGGGAAGCAGTTTTACTGAATTAGCTAGAGTACACAACACCGTGTTGGTGCCACTTCTAAGCTTTGGTCTGGCTACAGGAAAGCTGGACAAAGTTATCCCCTCCACACGTTCTGAATCAACTTGAATCACCAGACTATGCTTGCACAAGTAGAGCACTATGCATTGCACTAACTACGGTAGTCCTGACCTGGTAATATATGACCCAGAATATAATGGATTTTCTAAGGCTCAAGGCATCTGCTGTCACTTGCTGAAGAGCTGTTCTTACTACAGGGCATCCTGCATTTCAGAAAGGCAATGTGCAAACTCCAAACAGTTTCAGTTCTATCTTGCTCTCAGGGATTTTCATTCTCTTTATATACCCCGAGACAGTAACCAGAGCCCTGACTCCTTCCTTGCTTACTGAAGGGACCCAGTGCTGGAGTTCACATCCCTGGTTGCTTGACCTCCAGCTGGTGCATGGATTCCGTGTCACTCAAACCTCCCCCAGCAGCTCAATGCAAAGGACACAGCTGTTTTTACTGGTACATTCTTTATGAGAGATCTCTGCTTCGGTTTTATCCTTGCGGGTTTTAATAATTATGCACATACACAGAGAACTTGCAATCAGTGTATTCTGAATTAAATTTTAACCAATTTATGAAGTATTAAAAACCACATTTTTTTTTATAACCTTTTAATTGTAGTAGTACAGAACTCATCTGGTAACACCTAATTATAATTCTAAATGAGCGGCAATTAACAAGCTATTTTATGGTGCCTAACTCCAAAATAAACAAGGTCAGGACAGTCCTGCAAAAGGAGCTGCCATTGTGCACTCCGCAGAAGGGCAGCCAGCATGTCTTCCGAACGCACTTGCTCCCCCGTTTCTGTATCAGAGCACCACGTTTTAGGAACTGTAGGGAATCTCACCCATCAAGTACAGGACCTGCTGTACCACTGATCTTTGTCAGGGAATGGGCAGCTCTGCTCCTCTTGTAGCATATGCACCACCAGCATAAGCTCATTTGAAGCGATGCATGCCAACTTTATGTCACTGGTGGGGAAGGTAGGAGCAGTTCCTGAAGCAGAAACAAGTATTCTCACACATCAGGTAGCAAAGACCCCAAAACGGGATGGGTTAAGGCCAGAGCAATGAAGGAGACACTTCTTCACACAGAAGCTGTAACACTCCCTGCAGAAAAGGCAGCTCAGCTATTGCTTGAAAAAAATAGGTCATCTTGGCACGGGGAACACTTCAAATTCACCCAACACTTACTAGCAAGAGGAAAGCAGATACTGCAGACAGAACCACAGATTTCAGGTCAGAAATTCCAGGACATTTCCAGAAATTTCTTGGAAGAATCTTGCTCCTTCACTCCATGGCTAGTAAGTTAAATCCTTCTACCTGGTAAGCATCCACTGACTATTTCAAAAGTAGCTATAACAGAGAAGTACCTCACCAGCAGCATTTTGGGAGTCAAGCAGCACAGGTTCAAAGCCCAGAGGCTTTGCTTCAGAATGCATTACTCTTTGCTGACAGGTTGGGCTTAAATTTTATTTTCCTATCTTTTTCTTTTAAAAGAGAAGTTCTTGAGTGTTGGAAAGGGGGGGGGGGGGCAATTCAGCCTAAATCATATGCCATGTATAAGTTAACTTTCTCAGAGGGAAAAGAAGGTTTATGAAAAGGGCTTTGCGACAGAACTATGTATCTGTCTTCTGTTTTTCCCTTTACCACTCTTTCCCTGTCTTCTAGTGAAAATGAACCTCAGACTTCTCCCAGGAAGCACATGGGTCATTCCTGACTGTAGGAAAGGAGGCAACGGAACAGAAACTTGCCTGATGCAGCTGGTATCCTCTCTGCCTGCAGGAGCAATGCAATAGGTATTTTGAACAAACATTAAAGACATGGAAGCATTTGGAAAACTATCAATGATAGGCTTTTTAAGCAGAAGAACAAAGTACCCAGGGCACTGTCGGGGCTAAATCAGCAGTTCAACTCTGGGAGATGCTAGCAATAGAAAATGTGTTTTATGCATGCAGGTGGTTTATGAGAGACAATTTGTTTGCAGCCCTTTAAAAAAGAATACTTGAAGGAATTTGAACAGCTATTCCTCATGAAGCACTGCTGTTTGTAATAAAGCTTATCTTGTCCTCCAAACTCGCAGAGATATTTCCTGACAGACTAACCTTCTGCATCACACTGAGGGCACTGGCAGTAAAGGGCTGCTTAAGGCACTGCAGATTCCCCACAGTTCTGTCTAGCTTCTGGCCCACCCACAGAAGCACCAAAGTCTTGCACCAGACAGGCCATGGCGGTGTAGATCCCTGCAGAAGTATGCCAGGCTTGCCCTTCAGCGGAGCCTTGCAGGCTTCAGAAAACTTGGCAGTCCAGCCAGCCTGCCTTTGTCCAAACTGAAGTGTGCCTGTCACCTGGCATCTCCTATGGAAGTCAGCACCATCCCGTGGATTTTTTACAAATGCAAAATAAAATAAAAAGTATATAACCTCCTTGACAGTCTTCATCAAAACACAGCTAAGACTCATATCGCTAGCTGAAGCAAACTAATGATCTCTGGAAAATGGAAACCCTTCCTGAGCAAAAGCAACAGGAGAGCTCCACAAGGGCTGGAACGGACAGTCGAGACTTCAGATACACACATCCCTCTGCTCATTTCTCTGCCAGCAAACATGGAAAACTGTTCCTTGATTACACAGCAAAGCTTCTAGATACACTGCAGTTTCTTCTACTCATTAGTTTACCACTGACCACCACCAGAAGTTCGACCAACACTTGCCGCATGCTTGTCGTGGCAGCCTTCCCCAGGCGCAGATGGCATTGCTGTGCTCCAAGTCTCATTTTGGCATTATAGCAGATGAAGAGCTGCAAGATCAGCCCCAACTCTGTGACAGGTCTGGGAGGAGGCTGGCTAACCTTTCAAGAGCCTAGCAGACACTGTTACCCAGCCTGCAAGCACCTGTCCTGCGACCTCCTGGAGAGCCTTTGCTGCCGAGCAGCAGCAGCGCTGTGAAAGGAGCCAGCAGGATTTTCTTTCTTCACTGTGCAGATAGGAAAGGGAAAGCTGACCAAACCACTGACTGAAGTGAGGATGCCCCTGGAAGGCCAGCCAAAACTACTGACAGCAGGCTGATAGGCAGCAACCATCATTAAGACCCAAGATCAAGTAACTACTGACAGCCAGCTGTACGAACCAAAGCTGATTATTCTTTTTCAAACAGACCAACCACCCTGGGAAAACCCACTGTCCCCAAACCCTTTCCCATCAACTGTCCAGGAGAGTTTCCTGCAAGTTACTGGAGGCACAAAAGCTGCAGACACTTGGCTCCTCGTCTTTGAAAGCATTCTACTTGAATTTATCACGACAGGCAAGTCAAACTTTATTTAGGTGAAGAAGAATCCTGTAAGCCCCCCTCAACTTACCAGAGAGTGGGAACAAGCAGAACAGCTAGTGCCTTCTTGCTTTACTGAATTCATTATATTAAACCAAAAGCAACGTCATCCTAACTTGAAAGGACTTTTAAAAGAGCTTGAAGCAATTCTGCTGCTGCAGCATTTTTGTTTTTTGGATTAACTACAAGCCTCCTTAACCCCTCTGAGTTTGTAAATGCACATACCCATATCCTAAGCTTTCAGAGCAGCCAGCAATCTCTGAACTGTTAGCAAGCTGAGAGTTAAGGCGTACACCATGCACAGCTACTGTAATTTGAGCTCCTCTATAAGTTAAACAAGTCCAACTTTTAGAAGTTTTTGTCTACAAGAAAGGACCTGCAGAATTTGGTAAATTATCTCAGACATTCCTTATGTCTCATGTGCAATTTCCTCAAATAACGTCTCAGGCTCACACAGGCAATGAAAAGGTCAAAATCCCACTACAGGAGACAGTGCTAAAATATTATTAAATTTACCTTTAATACATGTCCAATTAGTATTAATATAGAAACACTTCTATCATGAGGGATTTTGTAAATTCATGATTATCACAGGCTTCTTAAGCTCTCTTTCAAACAGGATCTTCTGGACTTTCTTTTTTGCCAACAGAGCGTATCAGAAGCTAGGAAAAAAAACCTTAGTAGCAACTTTCTTGAAATGTTAAAAAAATACCTTACCACCAATAACTAGTTCTGTTTGATGTGGTTTGTCATTTTTCTGGACAGCTGAAAGCCTTAGGCAAACATGTAGAGAAAAACAGCAAACCATCTCATCCATCTTTTGTTTATTAAACCCGGAGTTTATTCACGTGGCTTTAAATCCTGAACTACACAAAGTCTTCGGAATCGTTCCACACTCAGCAATCGATACTGGGGGGCAGAGAATCAAAACGTCCTTTAAGTTTATTAACTACTGGAGAAAGCATCAGATAACGAATGCTTTCATCTCAACTCATGCAGCTGAAGAACAGTGAGAAACAACAGCAGCCAGAACTAGCGCAGCTCCAGCATGGTGCTACCAGAAGATCTTTCTCAGGTGCTTGATACAACCCCAGCTGAAAGCACTGTATTGCTCCTGCCCCAGAAGCTTTAACAGCCCTGCACAGGCCAGGCTCTCTTACCCTACCTGTGGGGGACACCATCGACAAAACAATCAAAGAACCCACTGAAAACACACTTTTTAAGCTTTCTTCTGACCCCGCTGTGTATTCAGAGGAATGGGTGCATCTCAGGGATCACTGTACATGTGCTGTAGGTGAAAGGAGGCCAAGCAGTGCCAAGCCATCTCAGCCAAACTGTATCTAGAGGACATGGGTGGAGTAACAAGATCAAACTGCAAACACCCAGCTCAACATCATTTTGAAAAGGGCTGTCTACACTCTGCCCATTCACACAGACACCAAAAAAAAAAAAAAAAGGCAGGACAGAAAAGCCATTTTTATATATAACACTATCAGAAGAGTGCCCTAGAGGCTACCGTATCATTCATTTTCATACTAAATTCAATAACAATACACACTTGTTATTTAAACAACTGCAGCACCAGGGGGTCTTGCTGCAGCATTTAAGTCCTTGCTGGGAGCGTGCCCTGCCCTAATCCAGGCAACCAGCACATCCAGAAAGCCAACATGGGCAATTTGACTGGCAGCAGCTCTAGCCCCAGAGGTCCCATACATTACTGCCTATACCTGCATTTCCCCTCCCTTTGCTGTCTTTCCTTGCATATTTCCCAATGTCCAAGTTTGTTTCAAGACAGTTGAGAGGACGTAATTTGTAATCTCAATTCAGCTCAACACGAGGTAGCCAAGATGGTTAACAAAGAAGGGGCCCAACTCTTCCAAGTTTGTAGTCTACTGTACCTTTGTAAGAACAACTCATTTCTATTCCAGCATTTCTATTCTATGTGTCCAGTCCGAACACATAACAAGAGAAACAGATGCATTCAAGACAGGCTCACATTTTGCATGCCGCGTGGTGTGTCCGTGAGGATGCAAGCACTACAGCTGGCTGCATCCCCTAACTGATCCATTAGTATTTGGTCAATGACAAGAAAAGTACAGCCTTTCCTTCCCTTAAGTAAGACGCTAATCTATTACAACTCTACAAGCTAGGGTAATTAATCAAAAGTCTATCATACCATATGAAATGAAAATGGCTCGAAGATGTGCCTGTTCACATCAATGAATTATTAAAGGAGCATTAGCTGAAGCTTTTCACCTGCCATTTAAAAGTTAGCGATAACATGACACGATACGCATACAACTAGTGCAGCACCGTCTACACCCACAATCACCCACCCACCCACCACACACACACCCCAGTTGTGCCAGTACCTGCCTGGCTTCTGCAGACTGGTTCCAGTACGCCCCAACAGCAACCAGAGTCTGCCTGCTAGTGATGCTCAGTACGTACAGCTGTGAAATCACTGTGGGGAGCCAGCGGATAGCCCCTCCAAACAGCAACTGCAACAAGCATTTGCACGTTTGCCCAACATTTCCACTTTTGTTTCAAAATAAAGTCCTCAAGCAACGAGGCAAGGGCTCAGTAAACAGTAGTGCAAGCATTCCTAGAAACCACCAACCGTGTTGTTTTCAGCTGTGTTCGCACTGCTGTAATCAATGGAAGCACTTAGCAGTGATGAGTACATACCAGCAAGAAAAAACACCCCATCCTTTATGCCATGCCTGTATCTTCTTCCAGACCAACCAATGAATCAAGATCACTGGCTGCACTAGGAGGTGAAGCACTGAGAGGGCTGGTGCTTAATTAAGCTGAAGTAAATACCCCGTGGCTCAGGAGCAGGCTAAAATCACCTCTGTAGCACATAAGCCAAGAGTAGACAACAGCACAGCAGCTTCAGACTCTCTCCTATTTCTACCACTTATGACCTGAGCTTTATTCTAATTGCACAGATTGCAGAATGATTAGCATTTGTGTGGACATTAAATGCCCTGTTGATGCAACCAAAACAAATTTGCTTTATTCAGAATGATTACTTAAGTCCATAGCCGTGAAACTAGAATGAATCAAAATAAAAACACACATTAAAAACACAAAACATCACCTCAGAAAGAGGGGGATGGCAATACAGCCTTAGTAATGATTTAAAAGCCTCACACTTTAACATCACGCTTTCTAGAAATGGAGAGCCAAGCACCTTTTTCATGAAGCACCGTAAGCCCACTACAGTGCGCTGCTCCTCCTTTGCAGTCTCTAAAATTAGCTTAGATGAATATTAACAAAATTCACCCCATCTATGTTTTGCATCAGGTTTCTATGTAAGAAACCATATCCAATTTTACGATACATTTATATTTTTCACTGAAAAGTGTTACGCACAACTCAACATCAGCAGGTCAAGTCAGAAACCAGCTTCCATGCACCGGGGGAGGCAAGTGGTAACTGCAACCCTGATAGACCGCAGCAGCCTGTGCTACAACTTCACAGGCAACACACTCCCTAATAAACTACCAAACAAGCACCAGCACTCCTGGTGTTGTTTGGAAAGTAAATACTAAGCTACAACTTTAAGCATTTTTGCCTTGCCTCCCATCTTTCACAGATGCTCCTCTTCACAGCTTATCTCCCAGCTGAACGGTGAGAAACAGGGACCCCGGGCTGGCTGCCAGCCAGCCTTCTCAGGCTTCATTTTTAATACTGTTACCTATGAATACGTTAAATTTACTTGGCCTCCAGTCACCTCATTAACCCTGGCAGCAAAACAATGAACATAAACACAACTTACAATAGATACTTGATAAGAAAGCCATGAATTTTTCTTTAGCGCTGCATCTAAAAAGGTAAATCTCGAGAAGTATGTCTCTAGCTGTTAACCAGCTATTTCCCTCTCCCCACAGAGGAAGAAATAGTGTTTTTCTCTGACAGCAATATATGATGTTACTGTCATTACAGTTGTTTCAGAACAGCTTTAAACTACACTTGTGTTTCAGAACTACCTGCCAGGGCCCTTCTTCAAAACTTTAATCTCTCAATATACTGTTTCAAGGGAAGCTTTTAGTTTCAACAGTCCAAGGCATCAAGTACACAAAATAAAATGCATACTTAAAGGTGGATGATACAGTCCTACTTGCTGCATTCAAAATACAATCCACAATCTCCTTCCCTGGGGCTTTCCCAGACTGGACGACCAGATTTTGTGCGTGCTATGAGACAGCATCCCAGGGCGGAAAAAACCCAGAAAAGGTTCCCTAAAAGCAGGAACTGGCCAGTACAAGAGGTCTCATTAGACATCCTCCTCACCGTGATTTGCAGCCACAATCTCCGCTGCTGTGCCTCTCCAGATTTTACTCAGCAAGCAGATCTCACTCCTTTTACTTGACTCCAATACAGACCCACTAAGAGGTTTTTTTCCAAAGGACTTTAAACACCATGTGCACACATATTCACACATTATTTGTGTACATTTTACATCTGTATACATTTATTTCTACTAAAATGATACCATGCGTGTGTGTTATAGTCAACACATTGTAATTTTCTTTTGAACAGCTCCAGCACCATTGCTGTGCTTTGCTTTTACACTGGAGGCAGCAGAGCAGAGAGGCTGCGCTCCCAGGAGCTGGGCAGGTCTGGAGCTCCCACCATGGTGACAAGCAGAAGGACTCCTGTGGCCTCGCTAAGTGCCTTCGCTCCTGCACTTCACACTCCCCGACTATAAAAGCAGTGGTAGCACTCTGCCTCCCTAACACTCTTCTGTAAGAATAATTTAAAAAACAAACAAACAGAAAAAAAACAACAAAACAAACTAAAAACCAAACGAAAAACCAACTATGAAACTCTGAAGAGTAAATACTGCTATCTTGAAAACATCAGAAGCTTACTCCAGTTACCAGGCTTCTATAAAAACACACCAAAATATATCCTGCAAACATTTTCTGGACTGATTTTATTCTTCTGTTTCTTAACGTTCCACTAAACCTTTAGTTTTAGTACGACAATTTATATCACCGTTTTGGAGAACAGCTGCAAACCATTTGAATCCTAGTTTTTCCACCTTAAGAAAGGCCTAAAAATATACAGGTTATCTCTTATAGCCCCGTAACAACAGAGGTTTGGCTCTAGCAGAAGAACAATGAGATAAGAAATCCGAACGGTCATCTATCTGCTGATGGTGCATAAACACTGTATTTATTAGCACTTTCACATACCGATTCTAGACTAACCTCTTTCTCACAGCAGTAACGGCAGAAATGACCATTTCAAAAACGCTGTCATCCAAATGTCACAAAACAAAAGAGAACAAATGACACTCCTGTGAGATATCTACTACCCCATGTCTCCTCCGGCATTTAGAAGCTGGCACGTGAGGAGAATAATCCAGCGCCCGTGACTCATCTCACCCTTCAAAGCCAGGGCAGGCTGCGGGACAGCGCAAGCATGGGAGCTGCACCGAGCGGTCCGGCCAACGCTGCCCCATCCCTCGGCAGCCTGCAGCCGTTCCTCCATTTTGCAGAAGAGGATCTGGTCAGCACTCATCTTCCTAATTACACACCAACAATTAGCTAGAATCTTGTCCGGCTGTGCGTGTCACCTGTTAACAGGGCTTCGTAAAAAAGGGCTAAAACTGGATGTGGCAGATGGAGCTATATATCCTGCCCATCTCTGGAGAGCAGATTTGTAATGCAAAACACTGAATTCAAGATGCGACCCATGGATACAAGGAAGCAATCAGAACCAAACTGATTAAACAAGACCCAGGTCTCAGCACAGTGCACAGAATACCAAGCAGAAACACAGATACCTCTGAGAGGGAAAAAACCTGCACGCCGAGTCACGCACCAGCCGCATCTTCACTGCACCGTGTGGCTGCCTCTTCCGAAAAATCAGACTATTCTAAGAACTCACCAATATCAGAAATATCTGCATCCAAATCACTCTACTTCACATACACAGATGAAGACCTCAGGTTCCGGAGTTGCCTGTTTTATAACGGGTAAGACCAGGGCAGTGATGCTCCAATCCACACCGCCAAATGCAACCGTGCTTGTTGCCAAGCCCTCCAGTTCAGGTTTACAGTGTCCCAGATCAGAAGACAAGTCTGGATTACTAGCCCAGCCTCTCCTACAAGCCCATGGACACGGTATTTCATGCAGTTACTGCTATCCTGAGCCCAGCTTCTCTTTGACTAAAGCAAATCTGGATTCAGTATGGGAGGAATCCAGACTGGTGCTCAGAACAGACACCAGGACACAGAGGGGACGCTACCACCCCTCCCTCCTTGCCCTCTCACAGGACCCCAAGAGAGGTGCTCCGCTTCCAGCTCAAGCACTGCTGGCTCCAGCACCCAGTCACACCTTCTTGCTGTGCTTTTTTGCTGCGATTTTAAATCTTTGCACTGGGAACTGTGCTTTCCCTTATCAACGCTGATCTGGCTTCACAGACCTCCCACTCGTTTTGCTTCATCAGCTAATGGAAGAGGAGAAGAATTAAATAGCCCTCTGAGCTCTTGCAGCCTCTCTCTTACCAATACTGCGCTGACACACACACACCTCTCAGCTACACCCTTGCTCAAATAGCCATCAGGAAAACTATAATTTAGACTTTTAACAGCTCCTCCAGTGAAACAAAAAACCAACCACCTTTAAAGCTGGTCTTGTTCCACTTTCGCTCAGCAAAATGCTTACCCCTCAGACAGCTGGAACCAGCCTCATACGGTATTTTGCTGTCTTACACCTCCCTAAGTGGATGATGTCACGTAGCCTCACAAGAATAAACATATTCTGACACGCACCAAAAAATGAACCAACTGAGCTACAAGCGAAGACAGTTTACGTAATGCTTTGCAGACACCTTTACACTGCCTGGGCCCCACAGCCAAGTTCATTTTTTTTAATCCAGGGCTTAGAGAGAATAAAAACTTTCAAATGCTGGTACAGTGCTCGCCCACTGACTTACCAGAGCACATACTGCGAAGCCGCTGCACAGTCTGCATGCCTCAGTGACTGAGTGCTTTTGGAAAATTCCTGTTATGTGCACAGATACACACACAAAAGAGCAATCTAATAATCAGAATATTGAGAGACACATTATTCAGAGACACTAATATGCCCTCTAGGAGCACAATTCTTGATCTGGATGAACTGACTTTAGATTTAAAAAGATGCTGTGGCATCCCTTCTCCTCTCCTCCCCTTTTCCTCTGCCAATTTCTCCAGGTTTTGGGGGTTTCATTTTTTATTTATTGCCTGCCTTGCAGCTCGACAGAAAGTTTCTGTTATTCCACCAGATTTTATCCCTTTCTGTTTGGCAAATGTTGATTCTCCCCCATCCTCCTACACGTCTCACATGGACTTGCTACAGCCTCTTTTGTGTAACGAAAAAATTTGTGTACCTCTATCTTTACTACAAAATCTGCTGTTACAACATCATCAGCGCTGCCCTGACATTAGAGTTCAGCATCTCGTTTACCAAAGAAACAGCATCCCACTGTCCCTCTTGAATGCACGGGGCTGCAAAGCCCCCTCCAGACCCTGAGGGCAGGGAGCAATGGCACAGCCCCCCTGTGCTCTCCTGCAATGCATACAGAGATTGAAACGGACGGCCCTACTAGCTCTTGGCTGATGCAATTGTGTTGATATTACATAGGTATATAATAACGTAGGCCTAAAATATCTAGCAGTCTTCCCCTGCATCTAATGAGCGGGAAAGACAATGATAATTCTACTAATGACTTGCAGACGCTACTGCCCAATCTCTTTTTCAGGGGGGGTGGAGCGATACTGTGGAGAAGATGGGTAATGGTGACTGCTCCAGGGGCTTCTCCCAAGTGAGACTTTATGCCTTTGTGCCAGGCACTGTCTCAACCCTCCAACCCCAAACAATACAAGATTTTTACTTTTGTTGTTGTTCTTTTAAGATGTGCCTTAGTACTTGAACACGCTGCTCCACTTCTGCATTCCTGAGCCCCACTATCTGTAAACAGGAGTCAGGACTGGTACTCAGCAATGCAAGTTCTGATCTTTGGATGGGAGATGGTAAATAAAAAGCAAAGTAATATTACAGAGTACAGCAGGATCTCTCTCATATAAACAACCTAAAAATCACCTTTTAGTAACAAATCTTCCCCATCAGGAGCATCAAGCACAGCATGACTGTGCTGAGGGAGCAGGGAGTTGGTAAAGATAAGGTGTTTTTTCTTGCTTGAAATTTTTAATATAAATGTAGCTATGAGACCAAGTTTACTTTTGCTAGGCAATCTTAAGAATTAAATGCTTGCTACTTCTACATCCAGGTGCTTTTCATGTATAAAAGTCTAGTCATTTGAGATTCAGCATAGATCTGCTCTTGAAGTTAAAAACCCATGCCCCCTTACTTTCTATTCAAGAGTAGGGCACAATCAGCCAGCTTTCATTTAATATGGACAAACACAATTTCCACATTATTCATCACTCCAATTTCAATAATGAAAAATACTCCTCAAACTAAAAGGTTTAAAAATCTAACTACCTCCCATTATCTTCCAGTCCTCTAGCAGAAACTGAGTTGATGTCATCATAGAACGGTTTGGGTTGGAAGGGACTTGAAAGATCAGCTAGCTCCTATCTCCCTGCCATGGGCAGGGACACCTCCCACTGGACCAGGTTGCTCAAAGGTCGACCCAACCTAGCCTTGAACACTTCCAGGGATGGGGCATTCACATCCCTGTCCTCCACGAGGTTTAATGGACAACAGACTCTTCACAGTCCATCTCAAAACACAAAGCACTGTTCCCGGGATGAGCAGGTGCCTCCTTGCATAACACTGACAATAAGATCTAAACCCAGCCGCTGGTGAATGCATCTTCTGCAAAAAGTAACTTTAAGACCTCTTCAAGTCAAAAACTTTATCATTCACAAGTCTTCATTGCAAAGCCAGTATATCCATCTGGTTTGATGTTATCCACATTCAAACTTGAAATATTTGGAAGAAAAACCCAAAGTTCATCCACAAAGCTTTAAGTGATAAAACCACTGTCAAGTCACTGGGAACACAACTGAAAGCCAACCGCCCAAATCCTACGGAGCAAAAAAAAAAACCCAAGGATTTATGTTTTCTTTAAAAAAAGACCTGACTTCATAATCTCAAAACTTTTAAGTAAAATAGGTCAACACTAGTATACACACCTTGGAGAGTATAATCCCATGCTTTAAGAGTGTTGAAAACTTTTTAATTTTTACTTGAAAGCTTTCAAAAACCATTGCAGGTTCTTCTGAAAGTAGATGACTCGCACATCAACAGGGATCACTGCTACCCAGGGTACACAGTCCATGTTTTCACAACAGTCTCTAGCGTTACATAGTACATTCATCTCTTGTAACTGAGGCTCTAATTTGCTAAAACATCTTTCAGCAACAGTGACAACAGTGATGGCTCAAGCAGTCACGGTGCCCAAGTCCAGTCACATCCCTGGCTGCGTCAGTACAGTTTTGTGCAGTGGATTGGATCAGGGAAACAATATTAGTTAAAAGCAAACAAAAGGGGGGAAAAAGACGACAATTCTCTAACCTGAAGCAGACTTCTGATTTATTGCCCCACTGCTAGTGACGAAGCAGTCTGGAGCAAGCAGGAGGAGATGGGCAGAGATTGCCAAAGCCCTGGTCACCTTTGGAAGAAACATTCTAACTACACATGGCAGCCCAGTTACTGCATACCGTAAAGTACTTACTAACCTCTAAAAAAAGATTTCAAGGCACTATTTTGATTGATTTTCTTCTGCAAAATAATATCCCATCCAGGGTCTATGGTTGTATTTCAAGAACACCAGAAAAAAAATACGTAAAACCTATGTCCTCTGCAGAAAACATCCTTTAAGGAAAGCACCAGCACCCTTCCACAGCCAAAGTGGTGCTCCTCCCTCATCATCAAAATTTCCAGGAGGTTAAAGCCTTCGCCAGCTCTTCAAGAAGGAGAATCTTATGGTAAATGCTGTTTCAGCACAACACTGAGGACCTTCTACTCATCTTTCAGATAAGAGCCACTGTCACACACTTCCTCACCAAGTGACTGACTGAAAAAGGAAACAGAAGATTTCAGGATTGACAACTTACACGGTCTAAGTTCCTTCAAGCAGCACAGCTACATCTGATAAAGACCTATTAATGAGAATTTGAAAAGATGCCTTTGAGAATTTGCCTCCTTTCGCAGTCTCTCTCTGCCCTGTCGTTTGACCTGGGAATCACAGCTGATGCCAGTGCGGAGGCAAGACAGGACCTGTAATTCCCCAACAACTGGGGACAACAATGGAGAACAGCCCATGGAGAGTGGATTATATTCTTGAAACTTCATTAAACTTTTTCCGATTTATTCAGAGCAAAGCGTTCATCAGCAAACTCTGACGAGAACAACAAGGTGGCACATGCTTTGCATCCAGTCCTTGGATGACGCTTCCTGGACAACTGGTGTTCAAGGCAGTAAGGCTGTACCCTACCAAAATACTTGGTTTTGCACAGCTTTGATACGTTACAAACACACCATGTAATTAGGGCCCCTATCCCACCTCTTAGAGCCTACAAATTACTGATTGACATGCAAAAAATAATGATGAAACTGTGGGAAAAGGGTATTTGGTAAAATAAGTAACATGGAGAATATTTTCTTTCTCTCTTCCTTTACTTAAGTGATTAGAGGGATCAGAGGCTCAGATTTCAGCAACAGATGTTTAATTCTGAAGGCTTAGGCTTTCCTGGATGAAAACTTTGACAATTAGCTAGATTGGCTTATTGATCAAAATAAGAATATGTATCCCAGGTAACTTTTGTTTTGAAATAATGAGAATGAAGTAATCTGACTTGCAACATACTTGTTATTCCTGTATCACCAATGAGTATGGTCTTCACTATGAGCATCTGAAATCCTCTTTATACAATCTGGTTCTTCAGCACCACGGCATTTGTGCTCCCAGTGGCACCAAAGTGTCTCCTCTTAAAGCACTATTCCCAGTTCAAAACTGTCACAATGTATTTAAAAACTATACAAGGAAAAGAAAACAAGCTGCACTATACAGCTTTCCTGGGCTATATAATTGACTTGGTAATTTCCATAAACCCTAGAGAGAAGTTACCGATTTGCCGATCTAGTCTCTTCCAAACACCAGGATTTTGGGGAAACGCACTGAAATGACTGATTTACTAATTCTGCCCTAGGTACTACTTCAGTAGCAGATGCCATCTAGCCCAAGAGAATAGTCTCATTTAAAGGAGCAAAATGCAACTAAAAGCTCGTCTAAATTTAGTACAGATCAACCATCAAAGAAGGAACGTTTACGAGGACATGGGAACAGTCTATGTTACCAGTACAAATGCGACCCAAATATCTCATCTACAGCAACATGAGGAACTACTGGATGTAAAATAAAATACAGAAATATGGATATACACAGGGCCTACTGTATCTTGGTGTGATTGCTGGAAACTCCATTAAGGTCATAAATATGGTGATAGCTGACAAGAAGTTCAGCAGAGGGATAGATATTCTCCCAGTAGGAGAAAATGCTCTTAACAACTACCTGCGGGATTATGAAAATAGGCTGCTTAAGTATCCACTGCTATTAGTGATATTGTAATGCCTGCCAGATCTACAAGCGTTTTCACTTTGAACACGTTTGGAGTGCTTTTTCTTTTATCAAGGGAGTATAAACGCTAATTTATAGGGAGGACAAACAAAGCAATCTACCCAGCATGGAGAACGGACACGCTCATTAGCCCGCAAGGAGCATTAGTAACTTGTGGTATCAGCACGTTACAGGAGAGTCATTAAATCATTACAGTTGTCACTTCTGAGCATGAGTGGCATGGACAGGGGTGTCTGAACACAAAGAAATCACCGACCCAAGGACCTCACCAACCACACAAAGTAAAGCAGAGATTAAGTGCCATGGGAAGCAAAGAAGGAATCCTGCAAATACCACTGCTGAAAGCATTCAAAGAAAGATTTTGTGCAACTAGCACATGTAATTCTTTTCCTTGAAACCACACATTTTTCTTCTATTTGCACACTAATCTGGCAATTTTTCTTCCTTTACCTGTGAAAGGGCTGCTATATCCAAATGCTAACAGAACTTACCACTGCTATTCTTTCATCCCTGCCACATCACTGGCATAAAGCTTCCCCTCCATTCTAGAAAGACTTTATACAAACTTGCCGGATTCACATGAAGACTTTCAGGACCATCAACAAGACCAAGGAGCACAAGATGTGTCCATTAAACCAGAATTACAGATTGCATCTTGCGTTTCTAGAAAGCAAAGGTTTGCGTGATTAACACATAGCTATTTCTAAAATTAAATAATTGCAGAGAAACAGCACTGCTTAGTGAAACCGAGAACTCCATGCTACTAAAAATTATAATTATAATGTATATGTAAAGGCCACAACATTCAGAGTGTTAAATCACTTTTAATTACGTTTTCTGGATTTGTAACACTGACATTTGAATTCCTAACACTACACTGATATACCACGTTAAATCAAACACACCAACAACTCTATTCTGAATCACCTTGAAGGCTTGCAAAACAGAGCTGTGTTTGAACACATTTATCTTTTTCCTTACACTCTTTCAGCTATTCAGCGAGACCACAATGTATACTTCTGGAGTCATAATTGGTCACCAAAGCAACAGCCTGGATGCCAAAAAGCAGGATTTCAACTCGAATGCGCAGGGTGGCAGGGAGAGAAAGGTGATCACAATGCCTCCATTGTAGCCTTGATCCTGCGACTCAGCCCCACAGTGAACTACAAGTTGTTCATGCGCTGAATCCAAAATGAATAACTGGGAAAGCAACTGAAAATGAGACTTTGTTTTCTTTTAACTTCTGTTCCTTGTACTAATGGCCTTTAAAAGGGTCTGGGCATTAATCTTCGGCAGTAACAAGAGATGAGAAAGATTCCTGGCTAGATTTTCATGTCTCCAAGTGGGTCAAAAAATATAATTAAAAACAACAACAAAACAACACTCTTAAGTTGTCAATTTTCTATTTATTACCAAGCCTTAGAAAGGGAGGTTTGCACCATAGTGCACAGCACTGACAGTAGGTCTAGAGTTCCCTCCTCACAAGGAAAACCCAGACTTTGTCACACCAAAGGCCTTTTCCCAAGTCATCAGCTAACCATGGCTGTATGGATGGTAAGGAAATACCCATTCCTCATAAATCTACTGCTTAACACCTTACAAAGAGCTTTCGTTTCTTTCCGGCTGATATACTGCTATAAGAGGACTAAGCCGGGGTATTTGTTTTCAGGTCTTTTCCCCTATTTAGTGATGCTTTTTTCGTCCGGTACTCCAAGGTAGCTGTTTATCAGATTTCACAATCCAGCTAAAAGAGGTTAAATTAAGAAATGTCCCCTGCTTGCCTCCTCTGTTTAAAGAGTGTTACATTAGCCCTTTCATAGTTTGTACTTCAAACACTACACCTGCTAAATAAGTACATATTTGTGCACATACACACATTATTAGAAATATTTTCGTTAATTTTATTGTGACCAGAAAATCATGTCCCAACCACACTGCGGGTCACCATGGTTCAACTGTTGCAGAGCCAGCACAGCATGGCAAGGCCAGGGCTGAGGACGAGGGCGTTTCACCAGCACTTTCCTTGTGTGCCCACCCCACCAAAGCACCAGCACACTTGGACCATCCCCGTGCCTGGGCAGCAGTGAATACCCTTCTCCGTCAAACCCATCCGCACGGCTCTGATGCTGCTGCTGGGGAGTAAAGAGGCATGACATGAAGTGAGATAGCACTGTGAAGGCAAAACATCCCTCCAGGCAGGGGCCAGCGGCAAAGCTGGGCATGAAGGGATGAGACCAGCAGAGCAGCATGGGGAGCACCAGGGACCTGCCACCACCAGTGCCCCAGTGGCAGTCTTCACAGCTGCCCTGAGCATAGTGCAAGTGCTTCTCTCCTACGGGTCCCAGACTAACAGCACAGCTTTGTGAAAGGCATCTAGCACACAAGATTTTCACTTTCAAAACCTCCGAGCAGCTCCCAGCTGGTCTTTTTAAACCTGCTACTGCCACGTGTCACATATTCCCTACGTTTCCATGTGTAAGATGGGGGACGCAGACACACAGCACCAAACACCAGAGCAACAAAAAGCTTCCACTTGACATTTCAAACCAAAAGATTAAAAAAGACTGTCACAAAGTGACCAGCATCAACCCTGACAGCCCCAGAAATACCAGACATTAAGGAACAATATAAAGAATTAAGAGTCAGTCTTGAAGGATTTCAGGAATGATTTGCCCTGGTTTTTTCCTCTGAGATTTCTACAGTTGGATACGTGTTTAAAGCGCATGGCCTTACTAGCAGAGCGAGATAAAAAGTAAAGCCTGTTTAATATCTCTGTAACAAGCCTGCAGAAGTCCTGGCATGCACCACAGGCAAAAGGCAGACCAGGCCAGGATTTCTTCGTTTCTTCTTTAGGATCACCTGAAAAAGATGAGTGTCTTACCTACACAGATGAGATAACAAGCCACTACCCTCACTTGTATGAGTAACATTTAATAAAAGATGTGATTTGACCTCATTATAGCTGCACTGGAGAAGGGCATCACAACATCAGTAAATAACAAAACAGTTAACACCAACACTCGCTGAAATGCTTCATCCATATCCACCATCCTTAAATACCTCACAGCCTGCAAATGGGATGGTTTTATTGGTTTTAAATAGAGAGGCACGTATTCCTTAATTATACTTTAAGCTGAGAACAAAGGTCACGTATACACTCTTAGCGAGAGGCAACCATCCAGTTACTGTATGTTCTGTAAACAACTCCCATCACTTCAACAATTACCAGTAGACCTTTAGACTTATGCATCTCTTGGCCCCTTTCATATTGGAAAAACATCATTAAAACAGATTAAAACTGCTATTCCAGTCAGACCGCTTATCTAATGCTTTAAAAAAACATGTGTACCTGCAATTCTCTCCTTCAAAACAAATGATAAAAATCGACTGTTACTTCAGCCTCTTAATCTTGGAAGAAAATATTCTCTCTAATCAGAGACTACTGAATCTACTCTCCCTTCTATTAAAAGTATGTATCTGCATAATCACAAAACTGAACATTTTTAGGATGGATAAACACAGCAGTCACATGTGTTCTGGTATGCTGAACTAGATGAAATTAATAAGAAAAAATGTACATGAAGTACAGTTTTACAATTAACATCTGCTTTATCTTTCTTGTAAGATGACATTTAAGCTATATGCATGTATCAGAGCCCTTTATCTCACAATGCCGTTTTCCCCTAGAGCATTCATGTCTCACTTCAATAAAATATCTGCACACAAGGGCCTGAAACCAGCTTTACCTGCAGCAGAGACAATTCCCAGACTTTCAATTTGTAAAAGCAGCAAGAACAATATTGACAGATGACAGATTCCCACACTTCCCCTGCAAAAGCCTCTGCTCTGGCACCACCTTCGCCACAAGTTAGCCTTTGGGAAGTTGATGGATAACGATCCATTTCAGTCCTTCAGACCTCAAAAAAGTGGACATGGGGTATTTCAGGTTTTGGGGTGGGGGTGGGGTTGTGTCCCATCCCACTTCGCACCCGCAGTAAATCAGCTCATACTTTCAGGAAAAAATGAACTTGGTCATCTGCACAATTCACTTCTTTCTCCAGAACCGCAGTAACATTTGGGGTTTTTACTCAGTGTTCCAAGATGTCCAGAGCCATTTCCAGAACCCTGAAGCTCCAGCCTGTGGGTGATGATCATCCACAACCAGCGCTTGGGGTGTTAGAAGCTTTGGCAAGTCTGGGGACTGCAGCATCACCAAACCTACACTTCTTGTTTTAAACTACTTTTCATCTCATTTGGACTCCCTCTTTCAATCTGAAGTAACAGATGATACCATTGTGTCTTCTTGCAAAAAGGCCCTGCTACAGTAGTACGAAATTAAGGATAAAAGGGAAATGATAAAATACCAACTGAATTCAACTGGACATTGGCCATCCTACTTCCACTTCCCAGGAGGAAGCCAGGGATGTATTCAGAGAACACAGCCATCCACTCCCACCTTACCTACGGGCTGTGCTTTCTACCTTGAGCTTGTGTTCAAAACTGAGGGCTCATTATGAAACAGCAACGGGTGCTCCCGACCTCAGGATGTCAGTGTCCTCGGCAGCAGGTGAATCAGGTCTGTTTGTCATTACCAGGTGTGTTTAATTACTGCTATTACTGACAGCCAGGGAAGGGCTACAAGGCACCTACTCTTCAAAGTGAAAAGGCAGCACAGGGCAGCACAGATTATTTCAGCAACTGTAAATACTTTGCCATCTACAGAGTCATTGGAATTAAACAGCAATTCTGAAAACACTCATTTATTCCTCCTGGACCACACCACACACAGAGGCACCTACACTGACCATATCACCATGGTATCTTCACCATCTCCATACCTGTGGTCTGATCTGACACACAAAGTAAATATACAAAGAAATCTAGGCAGAGAAGCACACTCCTGGGTGGAGCACATGGCACATTTATACATAAAAACAAACAATACTTCAACCAACTGTTATTTTTATCTGTATGTAAACAGTAGCACACAGAGAAAGTAAATCACCTGCCCTGCTCTTGCTGTAAGACTGTGAGATGAGAATTTTTTAGCATCGCAAAAGAAAACAAATCTATGAAGAGCCCAGCTGAAGATCTGAGCCCCACACAGAAGGTGGGCCAAAGCAAACCAGAGTGTACGATACCCAGCCATGCAAAGGGCTCTTGTGGATATGACAATTTCCAATCAATTAGGCCATTGTATAACGGACACAGCTGCCAACGTCTGCTCTGATGCCAGGAAGCAGCAGAGAGCTTGGAATTGGCACCAGATCTCTAGGCAGTGCCAGGGACTGCACCAAAAATGTGGCTTTCAAAAAAAAAAAAAAAAAAAAATACAGCTTTCTGAAAATTCTGAAGTATGGTACCAGGACCAAGAAATTCAGCGAGAAAAAGTGAGGCAAATTCAGCATTTTGGAAAAAAGCCACCCGAGTTTCTGTCCTGGCAGTGCCCCCAGCCCAGCGCCTGTGGTGAGCAGGCAGCTCGGCCAGTTGCCCCTCCGCCAGGCCAGGAGCCCAGGAAGACCCTGCCCTCTCCCATGCTTGGAGGTAGCCAGAGTCAGCAGCCAGCAGAGGCTGGGGAAGAATGTGCCATGGCCAAGGCTCCCCAGGGACATCCAGAAGGGCGAGAGCTGCTGGACTGTCCATGGGAGTGACACACACCCCAAAGTGCGTGCACATGTTGGAAAACAGATTCAGAGACTCTCTCCTGTTTCTAAACAAGTATCACTGCTTTCTCACTTCACCACTCATGATTTGCTCTGCTCCAATTCAGCTTTTCAAAGGACAATGAAAATTCCTGACTTCCAAACAAAAAAGTTTAACAGATCTTCTGTGCTTCAAAGTAGGCAGTTAAACTACAAAGTCTTATTCATTCTCCATAGTCGCTGGCCACTGCCATCCCCGTAACAGCATGATACCCATCTTAACACATACAGACACCAATGCGTGTTAATCTAATCCACAGGTCCCTCTGCCCCTGGATAAAGGACCAACTTTAAACGTACACTGCTACCATAGTGACAAGAAGAGCTTCAGAGGAGCAATGGGAAGAACTGGTTTCTCCACCTGAAAGCACCCATAATTAGGAAGTGATGGATGTCGCTAGTAAAAGTGAGTGATGTTTTTCAGGAGCTCTCTCATCTGTAACTGCACTGTTTTCAGATAAAATAACCCTTTCTGTCAGGCAGTGTCAGGAATGTCTACAGCCCATCAGTCACTCTGCTATCCAGCAAAAAAGTATGATGTTCTTGTCATAACATCTGTAGCATCAGCCTTTCTTTGTGTACCTCATCAGTTAGGCTCTCCCAACACCAACAATTTGTGCTCCTCAAATAAACAAATAAAGTGAAACTTCCAAAAAAACTCAACCCAGTCACATGTGAAACAACTTCATTTAAACAAAATTCCTTTTACAACAGCATAAAATGGTATTTGCCATCTGGAGTTACTGACTTCAAGTAAAACTCAGACAAAAGCCCTGCTCGCCACTCCTGCATGCTGGCCAGCAAAGCAGAACCACCACAAGAAACAGCCTGGAAGAAAGTCAACAAGGTAAGCGGGATCATTCAAAACCTGGAGACCATGAAGTTTCAAATCGTAGCAACTTCATTTACAAGACTTTAACAAACATTAAACAAGGAGAACAAATATCTAACACAACTAACTGAGATTACACATATGGCCCAAAGTCCCTGTGGCACTGGGCAAGTGCCAGGAGAGACTGTCCCAAGAGGGAGGATGGGGCAGCTCCGTAACTACGTGCCCCTACAGACTGTCACAGCTATCATGGGAAATAACCCCTCGACTGCCGCACCTCTGAACAAGGTTGCCTTGTCAGCTTAATGGCACCAGTTCAAAACCAAACCAAAACAACAACAACAACAACAAAAAAACATCAGCATGATTAAGGAAATGGGGACAGATGAGCAAGACAGATCATTAGTGTTCAGGGATGCTTTATCCAGTCAGCCGTCAAGCAGCCTGTGTATGTTTTAAGTGATTAAATCAGACCTCAACCAAAGCCTTAGTGTTGATTTATCAATATTCTAACCCAGGAAAAAAAATGCAACAGACCACCACTCCGAAAAGGAACACAATCCCCTTCTAGATGTCACTTTACAAACTTGATGGAACTTGAGAGAGTTAACATTTCGTTACCTAAGAGCTGTTCTCAATCTTTAAACACAGCCAATGTAAATTAATATTTAACCACTGCATGTTAGTGATTGTGTATGACTATTACAAGCTCATACTTATTACTTTTGCAAAACACTAAAAAGAAATAGATGCTGAAGTCATTGATCACATGTTTTCTATTTATTGTGATGGGAAATAATCAGCTTCTCTGATTAGGTACATGTTTATTATATTACAAGGCAACAATCATCTTTGAGCACCCGATCTAAGCCATGTGCTTGATGCAAAGGTTTCTTAAAGGCTGTGAATTTAAACACCTGTATCCTAGAAAACAAAAAAATCCTGTTTCTAACAAAAGAAAATGCTGAAGCACTGAAGAAATTTCAACATTTGATTACAATGTTTCCTCTTGAAGCCTGATTGAGAAAACAAACATTTTTACGTTATTAAGAGACACTACTCAAAAGGAAGCAATCTTGGTAATACCTGGCCCTTCTGAACCACTGATCAACGTAACCTGGAGGAGCACTGACACTGACCTGAGAGACCTATCACTCAAAAATGTCATTCTCTTTAAATAAAAACAAAACCAAAAAAACCACCAAACCAAAAAAGGAGTATGGAAGTAGTTTATTTAACCTCAGAACAAAGCAGGTGGGAAGGGACCTCTGCAGGTCCCTAGTCCAAAGCCCTGCTCACAGCAGAGCTAACTCTGACGTCAGACCATGTTGTCCAGAGCCTTGCTCAGTTGACTTTTGAGTACCACCAAAGACAGAAGTGCCACAAGCTTTCTAGATCCTTGTTCCAGTGCTCTTCTACTCTGAAGCTGAACTTTTGGAACTTCCTTTGCTGCATCCTGCAGACTTAGCCTCTTTTCCCTTCCCTAGGCTCCCCCTAGAAGAGTCAGACACTGCCGTCATCCCAGCTGCCCACTCGAGGTGGGTGACTGCAGTCATCCCCCCCTCCCTGGGCTCAGGAAGCACTGCTCCTTGGGACCCTGCTTGCACGTCTCCTGCTCCAGTCCCCAGCCAGCCACAGTACTCTGCCTGATTCTCTCCAGGTTTTGGCACCTTTCTGAAGTCATCGATGCCTTTCTCATACTTGTGTTCGCCAGTGGGATCACAGTTACAGCTTTGCCACAAACTGGGAGAACCTCTTGTCCAACCCTTGGTCAAGACACCAACTGATCACTTGGTCTCCTCATCTACAGGCTGATCGGACCCAGCTCCAAAAACCTCCCTATCTCATCTGTCCTCCGGACCCCAGCCACACCTGGGGATGCCCTCAGCCAACCCATGCTCCGCAATGTACATCCTTGCAGCTGGACTAAGCTCCGCATTTAGGGCCTGAGCAGCACTGACCACGGCAGAACCATTACTTTTAATTACAGCCCTCTTAATACACTCCAGATGGAGGCTGTCCTCTCTGCAGCTCTTAGCTGGTGCATAGGTGGTGATCCAGCACATGTCTCAAAGTGCTCTTCCACAGCTGTGCAGCCTAGCCATGTCCTCATCATTCTGGATTTCCTTATTTCAGCTCATTAAGTTATACGCTGCAAATTTCCAAATGTTTTTTCAATCTACTGTAGCCATTTCATTCTGAATTATCCTTCACAATGCTTGAGCCTCTCTCAGTTTGGGCTTACTTGGAGATTTAATAAGTATTCCCTTGCCCACATCAGTAAAGAGAACAGCAAATAAAGCTCAGCCCAAGACAAACAGGGGTGTATTCACACAATACCTCATGCCACCCCCCTTCTTCTCTGGTTTTCACAGCAAGTTATAGGTAACTACTCTTCAAGCACTGTCTTTAAACAGTTATTTGTTTACTGTCTAATTAAATACATCTATTTCCCTATTCCACAGAAATGCCACAAGAGGTTATGTCAAAAGTTACTGAAGTCCAAGTAACATCACAGGTACCACTCCCCCCAGTCCTCATCATCATCATCATCTTATTCTCCAGATTCCTAGAAACTGATTAAAAATTTTGTTCCAATTCTCTAAGCACTGCAGTTAAAATAACTACTCTATAACTCCCTGGATCTCCCTTTTTCAAAGGCAGGTACTGCATTTGCCCTGTTCAGTCCTCCAGGACCTCTCTTGCTCTTCACAATTTCTAAAAGATAATTGTAAATGGTTCAAAGGTTGCCTGGCTAGTTGCTGATGTACCCTAGGGCAAATTTCATCAGGCTCTGAGTATTTGAATACACCTATCTTATCTGCTTTTTCTGATCTATCCTTTTCCTACTCTGCACTTTACTCATATCACCTTGTTTAAATTCATTTTAATTAATATGAAGACACACTCAAGCAATACAATAACTACATGAAACCCATTTAGTATTTTATCTTTCAGCTATAATGTTAGAGAAAAAAACCCCAAGCCCCAGACTTATTCATCTACCATGACTCTGGCTTTTTGGAGATGCAAAAGAGTATTTAAAATAAAACCAAACACAACAAATAATAATACCAAAAAAAAAAAACAAACCAAAAAACCCAAAACCAAAAACAGACAACATGCAGTAAAAAAAGAAAAAAAAGAAAAAAAGGAAACAAAAAGAAAAAACACCACCAAACCCAAGCCAGATTAAAGACTGTAATTGGCTTAAACCAACCCTCAGCTGAGATGTCTGAAGGGAAAGCATTAAGAAATGTCAATAAACTCCTTGTCTGCAAAGAAAGATTTAAAGAGAAATTTAACTGCATTATAGAAGGAACTCTTTCAGTGACTAAACCAGTCTGTTTTGGTTTGATACATTAAAAAAAACCCAACACTTCTCCAGCAGATAAAACATTTGATAATCAAATGCATGATTTCCTGTACACTGCCTCAGTTATCTGGCACTGATCACTGCCAGGGGTAGGGCACAGCATTAGGCTGACCACTGGTCCAAACCAGCACAGCAAGTCCCACTCCTCCATGAGCACAGACAGGTATCTTGAAGCACATTACAATTTTAATGCACCCACCTGTTCTAGCTATAATTTACCTTTCATCACCTGGAAATTACCATCCTTGTAGCTGAGACATGGCAACTTATTACAGGAACATAGCTAGCCTGCTTCTATGCAAAGCAAAACAGACAGCCTTGGATCATCCTCTGTGATTTCTATTTTGTTTTTCAGCAAAATGAACTAGACACAGTTGTGTGCTGTTACCACATCTCAGCTGAAGCACAGTAACTTCTTAAACTGCTCCATTTCCATCCTCAAAGACACATCAGTCTCTGCTCTGTGATCCCCTAGGCAGAAGATGCAATGTTAATGGAGATTCTGGCTGTCATTCTCAAAAGCAGTTAGTGATTTGAATGCCTCAATTTCTAGTGTACCCAACCTGAAACACTTTAAAAGGTCCAATTTTCAGGAAATGATGAACACTCAGAAACTGCCAGGTGGTGGTTCCCCCCCTCCCTCCCAGTGTTTAAATCCACAATCCATTTCACCTGATGCTTCTACCTAGAAAATCCTTTTGCAAAAATAAGACCCTAGTACCAGTCAAAAAGAAGAGGAAAAAACAGCTTTCTTTTGCTAGCTGTGATGAAAATGCAACAAATCCATACATTCTTCCAGTTACACAAAGCAGAGCACTCTACTCTTGAATATGGATCTGTGAGTATTTTCTTCCAGTGATGCCATGAAAACCTTCTGTCACAAAATACTATCATCAGCTTTCAGTGAAACCTGCTCTACTGGACAAAGCTCGATTTCCAGCGCTGTCGGGCCAAAAAAACCCACCCAGTATTTCAGCTCCCTGTACACTTGTACTCGCTCTTACTACAAATGCAGCCAACAGTAATCCCCATCTCACTGCCTGCCTCCTCTGAAAAACAGATCATAATTAGCAGAATCCTTGAAAATCATCCTTGAGTTAATGATGAATAGAAAGAAGGTACGAACAGAGAAAAAAAGCCAGACTTTTTCACTATCAGTGAAAATACTGATAGCCTCTGCTGCTGTTCCTTATTAGTGGAAAAATTCAGACTATTTTAGTCACAGGAGTTTGGTATCATGCAATTGTTCCATCGCAGCTCAGCAAACCTCATTATTTCAGGCCTCCAGAAATCCAGAGTTTTGCCTGTGAGGACGGTAGGATGGTGTGGCACGCTGCCCCCAGGAATGGCACAGCCATTTCTCACATGTGCTCATGCCTGGCACAGCCCCGGGAGCTGGCACAGGCACCAGGAACCCCAGCACAGCTACAACCGTGTGGGTTTTCATCTGCCATCCCACTGGGCTCCACTTCAAACCAGAAGACTAACCAATACTGGCGGGTTTCAGCCAAACCTATGCTGATAGTAGATAGAATGAAACTGAGTTAATTAGAATTAAATGTATCCTCAAAGGAGATCTCAGTCCTAAAACTTATGCACATTAACTTATGTAGCATGTATTTTTAATGAGTTCAGCACTTGTCTTGGGTTTAAAAAACACACACACAGGGTGGCAGCTATTCAAAGCTATTGCATCAGAGTGTAAGCAAGTGCTGACTCTGTGGGATGACAAAGTTACGCTGCCAGTTATGGTGATTCTACCTTTATTGCCTAACTCTTAGATAGCTAAATTAATTAAATAGGTTAAGTGACAAAACAAAAGCCACCTACCAATATACTGATTATATAATAGAAAAGGAAATGAAAAAGACCAGAGGGCTAAAGCTCATGTTTAATTTTGCAAAGATGGTTAAATCTTGTAACATCTCCAGCTTCTGCTGATGCTCTTTTCCATAAATACACTTTTGAGACCATCCCTGTAGACAGCTAAAGCACACCTTCAAAGCAGATGGGAATTTTACTAGTCCCAATTTGGACCTTTAAACTCCACCCTTCCCTCTCCACATGCATTCTCCAGCACACAACATACGAAACCAGGTAAATGGCCAGCAGTCATGCCCTTTGGGCTCCAATATATTAAAGCACTCCACTCATTCGTAAGATAAAACGACCTGTAAAGACTTTTTAAGTCAAAAAAAAAAAAAAAAAAATAGCCATACATAAAGAATGCTGAGCTACACCAATTAATTCAGCCAATGCCCTTTCAAGGCTGTCATTTAAATATAACCAGAAAATACTGTTCACCATATTACAGAGAAAAGTAACGGGTAACTTGCTGTTTTGCATTAAATATTAATATGTTCCAGCCACTGTGGCATTAACACACAGTCAAATCGCTTTGAATCACATAAGCTTTGTGCCAACATTTTGTAGGGCCATAACCTGTATTACAGAAAACACCCCTTAAATTAGAACATGGTATCACATTTTCCAAAATGCAAATAAATTAAAAAATAAGAACATTTCAAGAATTATAAGTGAACAATGTTGACCTGATAACAGCTGGTTTATATTTTAAAAGTCAGAATGAAGAAAACCATGCAGAAGTCTCAGTTTACACCATGAATCCGGTGTCCAACTTTCAGTGATAACATCGCATGTATAAAAATCCCCCAAACCATAATCACATAGATATATAGTATTTCCCTTAGCCAAGTTGAAACAGAAAATCCTAGGTTTGGGTTTTTTAATCTTTTCAAGCAGTCTTCACTTCAATAAATTTATTAACTTCAGGGCTGTAACATTCAAATGGAAACTTTAGGTATTTTTCTGTATCCCTGAAGAGCAACCATACAACACTTTTAGTTTAAATAAATGTCAAAAGACTGCTCAGGATGCACAGCAGTCTCCAAACTCCTGAAAACTTAATCTGTATTCTGCTAATCTAGGTTACAGTTTATCTTCAGGGGTTCTCCTGTAACATCATTCCTTGATGCTTTAGATTCAGCCTGACATGACTGAAAAGGCTTCCTTTTCTTTCTTCCCCCATTCATCTCAACAGCAAAAGTGCACTTTTTTTTTTTTCTAGGTTCCCCTGCCCCCTCCCTCCCAGATCAGATGGACTTTATTAAGGACATTGTTTTAAAAGAAAACTCTGCAGATAAATAATGACCTAGATCAGGGAGATTCTGTCCAATTTATATTCAAAAACATTGATTCACTCTTAAGAGATGTTATTGCACGCCACTCAAACTGTACTTTCACCCCACATTTTGTATGGACTGAGGCTGTCATCTTTTATTTCCTAAAACCTGAGTTTCCATTAAGAACACTAAAAGAAATTCTCAGGGTCAGCTAGAAGCATATATAACTGTGCATACCAGAAAAGTAGTACTATAAAACTAAGAATCCCTCAAGGACCACTGTTTTGCTGAGGAGCAGCATGACCAAGCTGCCGGCTCAGCTCTCATGTAATGTTGTCACTGCTCTTGGTTCAGTTTCATCATCACATAGCATCCCCTCAGGAAGCAGCCATCTCCAACCTAGAACTGCTCTAAGATGCTTCCAAACGCAATATAAAACGACATGCAGATGATTAGCTAAGAAATGTCATCCTAAAGATGACAGAGACTCTCCTGCAGTTCAGACACTGTCCAGGTTTGCATCTCACAGTTACCCCATCACTAGGATGCGCTCAGCCCTGCTGCCCATTGCCAGCCTGGTTTCACACTGATGACTGCATGGGCCAGGTGAGCCTGCAAGGGGTGGGGGAGTTGGTGGGGAGCAGGGGATCTGACCTGGCAGTACGTCTGAGTACTCTGCACCCCTTCATCTCTCCTCTCCTAATCTGTGCAATAAGGGGATGCAGACTTCAAACTCTGCTCTTCAGTGGGCACAGCAGCCCAGAGCCTTTCTGCTCACGCTCCCGTGTATATCTATATACAATCTTGCCAACCCTGGGCTCACCTTTGAGGAAAGCCAAGCTGGCAACATGCCACACCAAGATATTCTCCTCTGCCCTGCTGTTTCTGTGAAACACAAGGTTTCTGAAATCAGCCCTCCCATTTGTGCAGTCTTTGCATAACCTCCCAGATGTTGCACCCCAAAATCTAAGCACCACATCCTACTGCACCTGCCATCACCCAACCCAACACCACCCGTGCCCAGCAGGACCTATGCCAAAAGGCCTTGAGCCCAAAAGCTCACTAGCAGGCTTTTCTCCACTCCCCAGGACCACACCAGCAGTACTTTCAAACACACACACAAAAAGACATACTGATTGTAAGTGCTTTCATCTCCACTTAAGCAACACCACCAGTTCCTGGTTTTAGAAAAATTTTGTTTGTTTGAAGCATCAGCATTGTAGCTAATGAGTTTTTGCTTCCCTTCTACACTCCACAAATAGCGGGCTGAGTAATGCATAGCCTAATTGACTGTTAAGGTCACTGACCAGCTCTTTAATCTTATTTAGCTCACTTTGAGACAGTTTGTGAGTCATTAGGGCTTTATTCTTGGGGATGCAAATTCATATAATATACATTAATAAAGAACATAAATGTAATCCAATGCATGTATTTTACAGATTGTGAAATTAAAGAAATGGCATTAAAAATTTCTTTGCAATGTTATCATTTAGATAATGTCATTTATTCTAATATACAATAAAAATATTTAATTGTCAGAGTCTGCTGGTGTCTTCATAATTTATAATATTGATATAGCTCTAAAAAAATTCCTTAAGTAGTAAAAGTCACGCTAAATACCAACTTGAAGGAAGAAAAGGGCTCGAGGGAGACCTATCTTAAAAATTTCTTATTTGAAGGGGGAGGGGAAGAATGAGACACTTTTCAAGCTGTTATTCAAGATACTTGATTTTATGATGTAAACTGTAATTTAGTGCATGCACATATGTCAGGAACTTTGCAATACTTTTGAAAGGGATCAGCATCACTAATCAGGCACCGAAATACAGTTTCTGGGAGAATCTGGGTGCTCTAAGCTGAACATTTTAGCTGGCTTGGAAAGATCTTTGAAAAATAAAGTTAAACAATAATTATACGTAAGTGTGCTTGAGAAACTTTACACCTGTCTTGACATGAATCAGATCTTTGCATGGATGATGAAATTCCTGGCATTGCTTTAGGTGATTGGGACAGCATTAGCTTAGGCAGGGTAAGAATTCAACAGCCACAAGCCTAGACAGGTAGGATAAAGGAGTTACTGACTCAAAAAAGCATGACTGCTTATCTGTGGAAGTCTAAACATGTTAATCATTTAACATAAACAGATCTGCTGGTATTTTTAGAAAGGTATTTCAACTCCTAAGTAACAATGTTAAAAAAGAGACACCAGTAACTCTAATCATATTTTCCACAGGTCCTCATAGTCCCTTGCAGACTGTTTCTACTAAAAGTCAAGACTGGGGCAAGGGGCAGAGAAGCAAAAAAAAAAAGGAAGCAAAAAAAAGAAGCAAAATAGCCAAAGACAGGTAGCTGGGTTTGGGATTAGGACAATAAGGATGTTGCCTGCAACAGTGTTGGCTATGCTACAGACTCCTGCACCCTTCCTCTCCCTGTGCCTCAGCTCCCCATCTGTAAAACAAAGGTGGTAAGGTTTCCCTACCTCACAGGAACGTTCTCAGAATAAATCCATAGATGCCTGGTAGACACTGAGACACCACTGTGACAGAGGCCATAAAAATACCTATGGGGAGGGAAAAAAAACCAACCATAAACATAAGTGTCATAAGTGACCATAACAGCAGAGACATTCACAGATTAAATGTAAAGCAAAGTTTAAAACTTCACTTAACGACACGAATTCTCCACCCCGAGGAAGAAGCGGTTCAGTTCAGCACATAGTCCAATTCAGATACTTTTAAAACTGTGACAGCCAGGGACAGTTTCCCCTTTCCTCCTTGGACACGACACGGTCATGATAACCCAGCACCACATCCAGACAGGAAAGTTGTTTCCTTTACACATCGCCAGCTCACGCCCTCCATCACAGGTCTCACATCCAAGAAGCCTCATCACAGCAACGAACCCCAACGCACTGACAATGCTCCCCCTTAGTCTCCGTACCCAGCGCTTACTGCGGAACTGAGCTCCTCCAATAGTTAAAAAAAACTTCTAATTTTCAGCCTAACATTTACTCTTGGAACAGCTTTTATCCATTTGTTTTCATGCCAACGTTGATCCAGCAGCTTAAACAGCTTTTCCCTATCCCTGAAGTTTATTTCCCTGACAATAAAAATGAATTACACCACCTCCCTGTCAGGACTCATTTTACCACCCAAACCAAGCACATTCTTGGAGTCTGGTCTCAGATGACTCCCCATCCTTAGGATTACCTACCTCCTCTGTTACCCCACTTCACCACCTTCTGCCCAGCGCCATCCCTGCGGCTCACTCTCACCTTGTGGCTGTGCAAAGTGCAGATGTGTTTCTCCAGCATTTCCAGCTGGTAACCCCCTCCATTCTACCAGCTCAGAGCAGAAGTTTCTTTCTCCTAGTGCCTCCCCTAAGGTCATGACCCTGCATGCTATCACCATGGAGATACATCCCATTTCCATTGCTCCAGGTCTCAAGCTCTTTCCGAAAGATATCCCGACCCTTCACTGTCCTGACCACGTCTCCCACCTGTCCAACCTGCAGCACTTTGACCCCTCAGGAGACTGCTCCAAGGTGCCAGGGACATTATGGGAAACACAGTCTCCCCAAAAACATACCTCCTCTCTTCAGTGTCAGCTCGGCTTAACAACTGATGGCTTGAGCTCAATTACACCATTCTTTAACATGAGCCAAATGACTACAGCCCTCAGAAGGATAAGCAATTCAAAATTATGCAAATGCATAGAATGTGTTATTTAGTCTTTATCGTTTACAAAGTACTCATTTCATAAACAATTTCAGCACTCTTTCAGAGAGACTGACAGTGCCCTGACATCCAGGTCTCTGATGGTTGCTGCATCGTGCACCAACCACATCCTTGGTGGGAGCAGGGACCAACGCGGCTGTTTTGCTCCAGCTCTGCGGTGGGACACAGGGCTGAGACAGCCTGCCTGCCCGCTGCCCCACACACTCACAGATACTTCCACCCATCCTCTTACACATACACCCCTCGGAGACCCTCTCTCATCCCCTCACACCCTGAGCTGACCAGGACAACCAAAATCCCCTCGCTTTTCCTCCATTTCTGGGGAGAGAGAAAGTTCCCTTTCCCCTGGTGCAGGGAGCAGAGCCCGCTTGGGAGCCGGTCGGACAAGCGCTGGAGCTGGTAGGAAGGGGACAGCCAGCTTATCCCTTCTACTGGCACTATGCCACCAGCCAGACTGGGACCTATTGGAAACCTCAGCCCAGGGAACCAGATTACACTCACCTTTCCAAGGACTCACATCCATTTAAAACTGTGCTCCAATAACCTTCAGAAACAAATATATTATGCAATTTTATGTTATACAGCATTGACTTCAATGACTCTATAGCTGTGCTTACTCTACTATATTTACTTCTGGCACATGCTGGCAGCGTTTGCTACAGTCATTCCGAGGATGTTCCTGTTTTAAACCCAGAGGTCTTACCCTGCCAATATCTATGCACAAAGCTCCCCAGTATGTTTTTCAAAACTCTGACCATGTTGTCCGTCTTTCTTCTGTCCCTACAAGATCCCTTGTCCACAACATGGCGTTAAGATTTTTCCCCTCTCATACAAGGTCCCGATTTTCCACCTCAGCATCTCTCCCTCAGTGTCAGGTCACCGGCTCCCACCTTCAGCTGTCCCACACTGTCAGTCTCCATCCCTCAGGTCAGAACTTTAGAGAAGCACCCTGGCACTTCCTGCCAGGCTCCCTGGGATTTGAGGGAAGTCCTCTTTCGGGCATGCACACATCCACCTTGATGCCCACAACCAAGACTAGCATACTAAATGAACAGAAGACAGATTATGCAGGTCTGCTTTCTCCTTTCCCCCAGGACTAACACAATGAGCATTTCGGTACTGCCTCTTTTCACTCTCTTCATCAGCTAGTCTTTGTTGCAAGAATGGCAATCACATCTGAGTGGAATCCATCCAGCAGTAAGTTGTTTGTTAAATCCCAGGATGTGTATACAGAAAAGGGTACTTAAGCTACTTAAATGGCAACCTTTTATTAAATGCATAAAAATGCTTGAAATTTCTGTAAGCCAACAATTTACATTAATATCCTTCCTTAAAAGTATCAGTCTCTGCTAATAATTGTTATATCACTTTTTATGCATTTCTTTTTAATATCTTTGGAAACCCTATGGAATTTCCTACAGTTCTAACATACATAGTTGCAGTCATCCATGGTACACATGCACGTATTTCATTAAAAACAATTTCTCCCCAAACTGTAAGTAGATTTTTTCATTTGCATAGTAGGGGCAGTTCAAGTCAACTGTTCTCAGTTAGTAGTACTACTGCTAGAAAAGGAAGAAGGGGAAACACACCACCGATAAAAATAAAAATTCTACACTAGATATGTTAAGACAGGACAGAAAGCAAAGTATTTTAAGATGAGGTTAGAAAATACTCTATCAGTCATACCAAGCACTGTTTAATATGCAATTTAAGACCCCTGGAAACCCCTGCCAAAACAGGACCTGTGCATGCTGAAGCAACTGCTTACACTCTGAATCAATTTGCATCTGTTTGTCTGAGACGTATATTTAAAATTTTACACTGATTCAGTTTTGGATGTCCTAGCCAACTTTATAAAACAGATGTTCTGCTTATACAGGGAGAGGGCATATAAACACTAGGTGTTTGCTGTTGAGGATTAAACATTAACAAAAAAATTTAATCAGCAGTGACAAAAGTGGTAATGGCAGTTCACTGGAGATAACCTCCTCCATGAAGCACACTGCAGACTCCAGGCTAATTTAGGTTGTTAGAAGCCTATAAAGTGACTAAAGAGAGACCGTACACCAACAGGATCGCTGCACACTAAATTACACACAGCTTCCCCCCTCCCCCAAGTTAAACTCAGGGCTAGCAAAAGCAGTGGAGAGGCTGCCTAGAGCTTCCCTGTTGCGCACAGCGATTACGACAGTGCACATCTCCCTGCAGCACCCTGGAGCAAGAGCTCAGCACCTACAGCTGCACCTGGGCACCTCTGCAACCAAAGGCACGAGTGCTGCCACCACCACGGACTTTGCCAGTTTCCATGCGTCAAGCCCAGAAGAGTATTTTCCGGAACTCTTCAGGGCTGCTTTTCCATCTACATGACAGTGTTTACTGAACAAGCAATACCAGTAGCCACGAGCATTTCTTGCAGCACTGACAACAGCAAGGAATTCCTCTTCTCTTGGTAAGCTCCCATGCTGGCTGACACAGCAAGAGCACTGCGAGAGGCCAAGAAAAGCTGCAACTTATCACAAGAAAATGGCAAATTGTGAAAATCTTGTATCGCAAGGTTAGCTGCCTAGGCACAGCTCTAATAGAGCTCCATAAATACCTCAGTCTAACACTGACAGAGGTTAAAAACCTATTATCTTTCCCAAATGACAGTGCGAACATATGTTCAATCGAACACCCCGCCCCACCAAGCTACAAAGTAGATTCTGCTCTTACAATTCCACAAATACAAACCACAGGGAGCATTTTAAATGAAAGCATTATGAAGATTACATTAGGCAAGTTTGATCTACTGTAAAACACTCACACACAACATTAAGAGGGAGAACAACCTTTAACACCTGATTTCTCTTCAAACATAGCAGAGGGAGAACAACCTTTAACACCTGCTTTCTCTTCAAACATAGCATTATCTCTGTGCATGGCTTGGCTTTTATTGGGATGAAATCTCAAGCTAAATAGCATGGCTTACTCCACTAGCAAGGAATACTTTATAAAATACTTGGGACCTAGTGCCCCACTAATACCAAACTGGTGAGAATATTCTTCTAAAAGGGTATACTCTGCTGAGCTGCTCGGCTGGCTGCTGCCCCGCAGCACAGCTCCGCGCAGCAGAGAAGGTTTTCACCCCGGTGTGAAATGCTGTGACACAAGAGGAGATGCGGCAGCTGGAAAAGGACTGCGCAATCCCAGCAGTGTTGAAAGTCACCACATAAATATTCACAAGCAGACTGATTTGTTTTCTTACCAATGGCACATTCTTATTCACAAATATTAATTAGTTTCTAAATACCACCTGTTACTCAGCCCTCCCCTCCACTGTGTGCCATGGGCTCCCTGTCTGCGGAGGCTTGCAGCCCCTTCGTGCCGCTCAGAGATTTAATGATGTTTCAACTTCTACAGCTCACTCAGCTACTGGGAGGAGAGGCAGGGAATAATTACTTACTTATGTCTTTCTCTGCTGACCCCTCTGGAGGATGAAACAAGCAGCTTTAATGGCTTCTGAAGGGAGCCTGGTCCAGCCTGTCTCAGGTGGGAAGGATGACGACTGCACTAGTAGGTCTTTGGAGTGGAGAACAGTTTTAAAGATCTGAACTTCAAAGATCTCAATGAGGGGAGAGTTCAAGCTCAAACACTCTCCCCACTGGAGGGAGAAAAGCTTCTAATGCAATCCCTCGCACTTCTAGCGATCGCTCACGCTTTCGACAGAGCTGAGGCACCAGGAATTGCCCGTCACATCCTACATTATAAATCTCAGCCTGCCAGGAGGAAAGCTGTTACAAACCTCAGCAATTTTCTTGGGATTTCTTTAGATCACTTCCTCAAAGGATCTCTCGGAAGGTAAGAGGTACAGGTGTAGGCAGACAGCCAACACAGGATTCCTCCTTCCCACTAGCAACGGTGAACGTGTTCTCTCCTCCAAATTATATGCATCACCCATAAGAAAGCTGGGCAGAGTACTGAAGAAACTGGGCAGTGCAATGAGAAAATGCACAAGTTCCTAACACACTTAAGGTTGAAGAAGTCACGCAGATGAATAAGTACTGTCTTGGTCTCTCTACGAACCCTAGATGTAAGATTGCTCAGAAACACACTCATCCTGCTCACTGTCAAGCAGAGATGACTAGGGAGGATGAGCTTATACTGGTGAATTCAAATACAAACAAAAAAAAGGAACAGGACTAACTCCTTGAGCCCAGGCTCCTACGTAGACCCATTAGAAGAGATGAACCTGAAGCACCCTCCTCACCGATGGCAGCCAAAAGACTCAAGCTCCCGAACGCAGCGCTTGGCATTTTCATCATCTTAGGAAGCAGTGCTGCCTTTTCAGTGCAGATGCAGCACGAAGGTTATTATCCCACAGCTGACAGACTTGATACCAAGGCACCACAGACATCAGTTTGTACGCTTCCCAGGGAGGAGACACATTCAACACACCTTTCTACATCATCAGATTTTTCTTACCAGGTGTGCAGCACGATTTCACTGGTACAGTCCAATCAGGTTACTTCTTAACATATTTTTTTTAAGGTCTTAGGCACCATGCCATCAGCTCTACAGAAGAGCTATAGAGTAGAACAAGTAATAAATAACAGATTTAATGTGACAAATCAGAGTAGTTTTTGCTGGAAAGCATATCTACAGCACAATTTAACCTTGTCTTTGTTAAATAAGGGAGAGCTGCAGCCAGGGCTCGCCATCCTAAAACTCCTAATAGAAAAAAAATCTCTGCAATAGTCCCTGCAGACAGCAATAACCCAGGACTATCAGGATTTTCTGAGAGTTTGGTTAGCCTCACGTTCAAGTCCTTAAGATTATAAAACTCACAAGTGGAAGGGCAAGAAACATGCAAGAATGTCTGAAGTCATTTACTCAGTGACTAACAAACATGGTGCTGAATTTCTTAGGGACTTGAATAGCTGAAGCTGAAGTTAAGCTTCACTAGAGCTATATTTAGCTCTGCACAAATACAAACTAGGAAACACTTTCTTCCCAGTTACTAATGCAGTGTGACAGGACACAATTATTTGCTCAATGTCTAATGTTACCTTTGGTGAACATCTGGCTTGCAGAAATTGTATATTGCATAATAATGAACCAAGCTGATATTCTGCAAATCGGTGAGAAAACTCATTTAAGAAGATGAAGAAACATTTGATTTGCACACGTTTGAGCTACACTGGTCTTAGCTACACACTAGAGTTAGCGTTGAGGCTTCTTTGCTTTGATACTAAACTACAAAGTGGGTTTGTTTTCCAAATCATACATTAATTTATTCAAGAACTCTGTGGATATCTAAAGAATATCATGGCTTCTCCAAAGTGTAAAACAGAGCTGGGCAGAAGGACAGAACAATTTAAAAAAAAAAAAAAATATCCATCTTTTATGATTTCAAGAGCCAGTTTATCTCTATGGAAAATGCAGTTCTGGGTCACAAGGGAGCTCTCAGCTCAGCAATCACTTCAGACTTCAATGTCTACAAAACACAAAAGACAACAAAATGCATTATTCAAATGAAGGGCCAGTTAGGCTGCGGAGAACCAAGCCACGATTGTGTAGAGGAATCCCACATGCTTCAGAAGTGCTCTAAAGGGCTGTACTTGAAAAATCCTAGGCATGTGACCGAGAAGAAACCCTGCTCCTGCCTACTGCAGCAAGAATGCCAACTGACAGGCTTGGAGTTTCCAAGCCACCTAACACAGCAATCTTACACACTTAGGAAGTTAGAATGCATAAAACACTGTGGCAGAAACAACATGTCCTTTCTTTTGGCACTGCTGGGTAAATATTTGCCAGGCCCTTTACAGCACTGAGTCATATGAGCATTTCTAGAGCTGGAGGAGTTGGCATTTTGTGCTTGCCTTAAGTGATTAGGACCCAGTATAACCAGAGATGCACTAAGTATCTGTGTCCTGATGTGCTGGTGACCTTTCCAGTTGCAGATCCCGTTGAGATGGAAGGCAGATGAGCATTTGGCACCATCTGAAAGACTACCAACGGCCCAAGACTATTTTTTTTTTTCTTTTTTTAGCCAAAGGAGAACTACTAAAATAAAACCATCTTTGCCTAACCTTCCACAACTTTCTTCTGGGGGAAAAAAAAAGGAAAGGAGCTGACAGACGTTTGGTTTCTTGGTAGTGTTTCATAAAAGATTATCAGTTATTTTGGCAGTAGCATCTCGGCAGCAGTATGAATGTGGGAACGTGAGTTCTGGGCACAAAGCAAATAAACCTCTAGCCATAAACCAAAACATTTCTTAAGACACTCAAATTCTGCACAATCTCACTTACTACAGCACCAAGCATGACTAATTTTGATGAACAGGTTACAAGGATTTCCAGGGAGAAATGACACCTCCACTACTCCCACCTGTATAAAATCTAGGAACACTATTTATATGCTTTATCTTCTTTGACGATCCTGTAGCAAGGAGAAAAATTCACGCCCCAAACGCCTATAAGGTCAAGCGTATCAAAAATTCTCAGAGATGCAAACTGAAGATGCCTGCTTAAGCATATCCTTGCACCCGACTAGGATATTCAGTAGGCATAGTATTTTGTCTGGAGGAACTCAAGATTTGACCACGAATTTTACTTCTGAAGCCCATAAAGTCCCCGTGTTTCACTTGGTACATTTTACTATAACAAGGTAATTCCTACATTGCTTTCTATATCAATCAGCAAAACCAGTGCTGAAGTCAAAGACCGTATCTTGTCTACGCTGCTGGGGGGAGAGGTGCTAAATTTTTTCAGATCTATCCAACTAACATTCTACCATTACATCCAAGCACAGCTGAACATCTCACCCCCATTCCCAGTACTGTCCGAGGAGCAGGAACAATCACAAACCCCACATACCACAGGGGCAGGGGTACACGTCAGTAACATAGTTCTTGCTGATTACCAAAGGGCAGCAGCCACGTCACCTTGTTCAGAGCTGCACCAGATTAAAGGCTTTTTTTCCTCTATTTCAGCAGTACCGACACAGCCGGATCGGTAGGCCAACACAGGCACGAGCTTGATAAAGCACGATGCGGCTGAAACTTTTTCATGCAGCTGATGCAATCAGTGTTACCTTCTCACTACTTTTGTGTTATTCCTGTACACACAACACTACAGCAATGCTATCTGTGGCTAAACAGGAATAGCCTCTGTCAAACTTTGCTGGAGAGACCAAACTGGACTTTCAGCAGTCAGGCACACGCAGGCCACATTCGCCTTCTAGTTACCTAGAATCTTTTATTAAGTTATTACATGACTTCATACTTCTTCTTGGCTGTTCTCTCAGAAGAGAGGACATAAAGCATAACAAGGCTCCAGCTTGGAACAAGATGAACAATTTCCCTGGAACAGACTCATTTTCACTAGAAATCTCACTTCCCACCTTCTCCCACTCCGCCCCAAGGACTCATCCACTCACCCTCTTCATCACATTAAAATAATCAAGAGGAAAAGCTGGAACCTCCTTTCCAATACAGGCTGCCACACAGCACCTCCTCTCCACTCTCAAAAAGTACTGAGCTTTAGAACAAATGAATAATGTGAATGGAGTCTCCAAGAACTTAACACAGATTTATGGAATGAGGAGGCAAGGATGACAGGCATACAAATTACCATTAGCTACTGAGTAACCAAAAGGATAAAGACACATTTTAGGACTTAAGAGTGGCTAATTATTAGGAACTGGGATTAGAGTTATTCTTTTTAAGAAACTAACTACTACTACACATCAGCCTACTGTGCCTTTCCTTGCACATAAGAGTATCCGGCACTAAATCGGATGGTTGAGCAACAGCTCTTGTCTCATCCAAAACACCCATTCCCTCAACAGCCGCCCCAACCTTGGAGTCTGCCAAGGGTAAACCAGAAGAAGTATTTTGTTCTGTACACACTATCTCAGAATCCCAGCTCTCCACATCCTGCTGGCCAAGAAAAACCTGTGCCGATACTCAACTAGCCTGGAAAAAAGGAGAACACAGTTTTACTGCTGTTTTGTTCAGGATGAGCTAGAAAGGACCACTCTCCAAGTGCTGCTCAGTGGTTCCCCACCTCCTCTTTTGCAAGGTTTTAACTCCACATCAAGCAGACTCCTGTACACAACTGACTTTAAGGCAGTCTAGAGGACTTTAAAGTTTCTTAGCACAAGAGACCAGACTGGTAACTTGGCAACACCAGAAGAGCAGAACACCTCTAGCACATGGGTACAGAAGAGAATCTGAGATGCTAAAACATCCAAACTACACTACTACATGAACTTGCAGGAGTGCCACTGGTGTGACAGCATGAAGTCAGGACTAGGGCTGTTCTTTCAGGATTAGTGGCTCCCAGCCTTCTTTGGTTGCCCAATGGCTTACTCCACAGGACAGTAAATTCTGACTGTAACGGAAAAGAATACTTTCCTGTTACAAAAACAAATGTTACAAAATTAATGCAAAAATATACAATGGAAAGGTTTGTTTCTTTTTAATCCACTGCAATTTGTTGCATCAGACTATCACAACAGGATAATCTTTAAGTAGCTAGCGTTAATGTCTTGCTACAGCATAAATCCAAGAAAAGCAATAAACAGCAGGAAAAAAATTTCAGAGGAACTATTAGATCAAGTTCACATTAGTATTGCCTGAAACGTATCCTCCTTTGCACTGAAGAGCTGATGCCTCTCTACAAGGGTTTTGACACAAAGCCCAAAGACCCATAAGAATGCATTAACATCGGAGAATTAGCGGCAACATCCAAACCAGTAAACAACTACCACCACCAAACCCTCTTTGTAAATATAATGAAGCTTTCTTAACACCTTTGCAACACACACAACTTTTTTCTTTCCCCCTTCTTTAAAAGGGTAACAAAAAATTGAAATAAAATGGCAGCAGTGTACATGACCCTAAAAGACTTCCCTTTCAGCAGCAACAAAAGCTGGAATTGCAATAATCATTCAGACTGAAATATCCAGTCCCTGCCAACTGAATAAAGGTGAGCTACAGCTTAAAAATAAAATACACGTTTGAAGTGAAAAAGATAAACACACTATATTCACACATCCATTAGTACAGAGCATCTATTGTAGATGCATACTGAACATTGCTGGATATACTCACAAAATCTAGACAAGCATATTTTTTAAAAAAACAGCTTTCTCTATTCCAGAATACCAGAATTATCATGAGTTATAATCCCCCGTGAGTGATCTGCTATAACAGGAAGTATTAAAATAAAGAGCACTTTAAAAAGTTATTTACAAAACAGTCTATTTTTTGCTTAGTAAAATAAGCCAAAATCCTGTCTCAGAGGGGCCTGTATTTCAATTTTATATATGTGAATAAAGCACCAAAAAAATGGAGTATATTGATAATAGTAAAATAAATGCACTGCATATCCATTTTGCTCCACAATTCCACCTTTATACCATCATGCGCTGAAATATGTGTCTTCCGAAACTCACCAAAAATTGAATGTGACATCAAATGTAACCAATACGCTACAACACTGATTTCCACACTAATTATAAAGGCTGTATCAACACTACATACTAAAAAGTATATTAACAGTACCAAGTAGTACAGTAACCACAATGACCAACTTTGGATAGTCAGAGCTCTTGCTTCTTGTAATCACAAATATAAGAAATTGTAATTTCTCATAATCCTGTAATGTGCTTATACAAGTGACACTGAATAAAAGAAATTCTCAGATACATTAATTTGCCTTTTCACATTGTTCAGGATTTTTCCTTTAAGACATTTAGATATATGTTAAATGTTTATTTTGCTTCTAAAGTACTTAATAAAAATTAGGTTCATGTTTCTAAAGCATTACATGTTTTATATATTTATAAATATGCATAACATTAAAATGAATTTATATATCAAAAGTATTCAAATTTAATATACATTCAAAAAAACTTGCATTTGCTTCCCATGCCTTCCACAGAGGCAAATCACCAGGTTAAACAAAGCGATGCACTAAACCAACTCTGAAGAGTGATTGCCCTTTTGGCTGATGTAGAAATAGCTTTTTTCCTAATTTCAGTTTATTCAGTTCAATTCAATGACTTGATTTGCTCAAAATAAGAAATCAATTAAGACATAACACAGCATGAAGATTTGTTTTCATTTTCCAATCCAGAAATAAACATTAAGTGCAAGAGGATGAGACCTACCATTTACAAAATCCTCCAGGGCCAAAACCATTTTCCAGTCACTATCCAGAGTTAATACTGTAACTATTTCAAACCTTGAAAGCACACCCTTACCAATTCAAAAAGCAAAATGCAGTAAGTTTGCTTTTGATTTATGTATCCAGTAAATTTAAGAAAAACGTGGTTAATAAAATGCCTGAAACAATATTAAATTAACTGAATTCAAATTTTGATCAATACAACTATATACTCGGAACTCAATGTATGTTAAACAAGTATTTTACTACCAAAAATATGAGCGTGAAGTATCCAACTGCTTATCCCGCATACTTAAGACAATTATAACATATGCTTATAATGTTGACAAAAGGTGTTACCTTACTGTAAAAGCTGTACTTAGCAACAAATCAAAGCTATCTAATTATTACCAAACTACCAATAATTAACCTCTCCTTTGAGAAATGTAACAAAGTAAGATCAAAGTGACTGATTTACATCAAAGTTTCTGCTTGATTTATGTCATTATTTAAATCATGTTTCAGAGAATTAGATATTTATTACCAAGTAGCAAAAAAGGAGTGGTAAGATTTAATGAACTCTGACAATGATCTCTATTTTTAGCCTCATCCCAAATTTACCATGGATTTGGCAGAAAAATTGCTGAAGGTCCTTGAGCTACCCTACTGTTTTGCAGCTGATCACCTTTAATTTCAGAACATTCAGATGGAGTAGAACTCAAGAATATGAGTTATTTTACAATCACCTGGGAGCTGGGAAGTCTGGGATACTTAGCTAGATTTCAGGACACCCCTAACGCACGCTAGGACCATGTTCCTGCTGGTGAATGAAGCCTCTGAAGCACCTCCTACTCATCTGTGCACCAACAAGTAACATCTCAGCGGCACTTCAGAGTTCACAGCGGGATTAAACAGAACATTCCAGAGCTCCGACACAATCTTTTACTGATGAGAAGGAGTGAGGGGGGAGGACAACCTCTTATCTCAGTCATGGTATCCTTCCTTTATTACAAGAATTAAAGAATTATGAGAAACATACAAAGTTAATGCAGACAAATGATTATTTATTTTTTTTATCTTGCTAGTATTTTAATTAAAACCTTTTGTCATGTCTGCTAAGCAAGTTCAAAGTGTTGCAATGCAGTAGAAATAGGAATGCAGAAGTCTTGTTACACTTGGGGGGGGAAAAAAAATATATATGTTTTCAACTTTTACCAAATCAGCGACTGTAATTACTACAGGAATAAATCAAATTTACAGGAGGCAAACATAAGGCATAATCATTTTTTGTGTGGCCATAAATGAGTTTATTTTTGTTGCAATGTGATAAAGTTTAACATTTTCTGCTTGTCAGACAGACTATTTTGATAATATTCTTTACATCTCCTCCTTATTAACGAGATGAAAAATTTGCTATTAAGATATGCAAGTCATCTCAATACATCTTGTTACTGTATAAGCTTCAACAGAATCTCAAAGCACTTTTTTCTAACCACATTAACACAATAAACGCATAGCCAAAATTCTTGCTTTGGTATTAGACAATGTTCTGTTCTTGCAAAATATCAAGAGATGGAATTCAGCAAACTACAGCAAATCAGCTGGTCTTTTTTTTTTTTTTTTTTTTTTTTGTCCTAATTCTGTTCAGAATGCTGCAACAGGGGAGACAAAAGCAGTTTTAATTTTCATTATTTCCAAAGATTTTTCTTCAATTCAACTGAATGCAAGACAAAATGCTGTTGCGCTTTTTTTTTTTTTTATCGTGCCAAAGACGACTACTGCTATTTAAAAGTACTTTCACATCTTCACTTTCACTACTAACCTTTTGTGAAGAACAATTTCTGATTGCTAGGCTATTTTTCATTTGCCTACTTCTATTCATAAAAAAAAAAAAAAAAAAGGGAGCATGTGAAATGGCAGATTTGAGAGACTGTTAAAAAACTTGAATACCTTACATACATAAAACCCATTATGGTTCTGCAAAACCTAAAAGTAATGTTATTAAAATATGGGATCACTCGGTATACAATGGCACTGCTAACCACAGAACAGCTCAAGCACTCACTGGCATTAAACTACAATGGTACATCATGAACACAGGTGATTTGTTCTTTGTGGGCTTTGAAGAGTAAATGCATACGTGCACACATACGCATCTGAGCACATACACAACGGCCACCCATAGGCAAATAAACCTGCAGCTCCTACCTTAAAAAAAAAAAAATATTTTTATGAGTACGCATAGCTCAAGTTCAACAAAATACTTTGGACCAAGTTATCCAAGTATTCTCCATAGAAAAATATCAGTTTCTGGTTGATGTGGTCTAGAAAATGACAATGGAAGGATACAGTGGAAATCACTGCAGGTAGGCTGACACCTCTGGTGCTGGGACAGACAGCTGAGCGATGCCACTGCAATGGGAAGGATAGTTCCGAAAGTGTTTCTGCAAGACCGCTGTGGAAAGACCTTTATCAGCCAGTGACTATAAATTTATTTTCTGCAAAGGAACCTTCTGGCATAATGTGCAGAGAAAGGACATAAAACGCAATCTGTCTGCCAGTGAAACTAAAAAGTGAATGCGAAGGCGGGAGAGGCAGCATATTTTGTTGAAATATGTAGATATGCCACTTAGATCTCAATGCGTGCCACCATCCGACACCGAAGGGTGAAATGTTCTCATCTCTACTGACAATATTTATACTGAGAAAGCCTCCAATATTTCATTCAAAGTTCCCAAAACGCCCATCATCCCATCTCCAGAAGCAAGAGAGTTGGGTGAGAGCCCTCTGCAAGTCTGGGTCCACAGGCTCTGCCTTTTTGCATCTCGCCAGCATCGCTTGTTCCCACCTTGCAGCACTCACCTATCTCATGCAGAAGAAAACTGAGGACCATGAAACCTGAATGCACTTTGGCTTCTACTTGAAAAGAAGAAAAAAAAAAAAAGGAGGGGGAAAAAAAAAAAAAGGAAAAAAAATTCCTTCAACAGGGACTACTGCACCATTCATCCTAGCAGGGCAAGAGGCCAGCATCACCTGAACTGCTGACCACGGTGCATGAAGACCGTGACACTGCAGCACAGAGTAGGATGCTTTTGCCTGCAGACAGATTGAGCAATCATATCATCCAGAAACAACTTTATGGATTTGGCTTTTTCCTTTCTTCTCACCTTTGTTAAATAAGTTGTGTAACCCATAATATTTAATAAGAGAACGGCAACCGTGTCTTTTATGAATGGTTTCTTAAAAAGTAACAAAAAACCCCATCACCCTCTAATCTAATAAAGCAGTTAAACAAAACCAGTAATATTTCATCAAATAGGCATGCAGAACTCTAACACAAGTTAGAGACAAGACACAGAAAAAAAATTAGGAACTGTGTAACACAACTCAATATTCAGCAAGGCAATATTAAAATACAGTTAGTTAAATATTTTAAAATACCAATATGAAGATTAAGTAATGCCAAAAGAGGGCACAGGATCTAAAGGGCAATGGATCTAAAGATACACTTTTAAATATTTACGCCAGTTTGAATTTTTATCATCCTATTAACATAAGTTTATACATTTTGTATAATAAGTTTATGCATTACAATGTTTTTTCAATTGTTTAATCTTCCTATTTCTATTTTTTAAACACCCAGCAATTGCTCAAGCCTCTGGGTGTATTATTTTAATTAAATACAACAAAACCAAATGAAAAGCTTTTGCATTGTTTGAAAAGGGAGACCACTCAGAATTTTCCTCCATGTGTTACAATACAGATCTGTCAGATACATCCCCAGAGTAACACCGCCAAAGACAATAGCTGCGCCAACAGCAATTTGTCTGCATTGTGAAGTGAAACGTTTAACAAAAACAAACAAACAAAAAAAAGAGTAATTTAATATTTGTATTGTGTTTGCACAAAGAAGCACTGATCAGACTGAATACCGAATGCGTGGGATAGCACCTTTGCACCCTGCGCCTGTACGAGGGCACACTCCCACAGCCCCGATGCAATGGGGGACAGACACGGTCCGGGACGGACTGACACTCTAGCTGTACAGTCTTACCTCTACTTCTCTTTAATCAATTAAAGGCATCTGCTTGTATTCCACAGAAGATGGACGTTGACATGGTTTTGGCAAAAGACCTGTCCCCCTATCAAAATGCCAAGCAAGACTACACACCAGGTAGCCTCACGCCCGCCAGTCCTCACTGCATCAGGTTGCCAAAGCATCATTTCTCTCTTCAGCAACTCCTGCCAACTTGAATGCGTGGGAGCCTGAATTCCACACTGCAGTCACCAGCTTCCCAGTTTTCTACTTTTTGTAAAGGTACACTCAAATCTGTGGTCACACCAATTCATGTGGGGGCCAGTCTCTGATGTTCACCTGCAAACGGGTGATGCCAGGTTCTGCCTTCCCCTTCACCCACTGCTATTTACTCCCACAATCAGAACAGTGCAGTTCAAAGCACAGAAGGTAAATAAAAAGTCGTAAAAGGATTCCTCCCCAGAAAAATATCTTCTCAATATTTATGTCTTTTCACTGCAACCGATTTTTTCTGTAACAAAAGACTGCTTCTGAGGTAAAACCCTTACACTGCATTAGGGCACACTCCAACAGCACTTTAGATGCTGTTAGAAGAGGTTTTCTGAAATCCTGCATAAACATGCAGGTACTGCACATGCAAGGAGGAAAACAGGACCTCCGTGGTCTTTCAGCCCACTGCTCTAATAGTGTACAAATTCAATGCAGACAAAGGCTGACAACACTCAAAAGGTGCTACTACTTCAGAATGTTATTTCATAATATTAATAATTACCAAAAAAAAAAGCACAGTGCTATTTGACAAAGATATTTTTTTTCTTTTAGATAAGCTTATAGGGATCAGAAGTTATTCACCAAACTGACTATTTAACCCAAAAGGGAAATGCAAGTTCAAAATAAACTGCAGGGCAGTATTTTAAAGAGGTTTTTTTTGTTTACATACATGGATCTAGTTACTGAGTACAAATTTAACAAGAGTAGGAAATAAACAATTTTACGTCACACAAATTGCCCTGTACTTTTTGTAAACGACCTGGAAGTCATCTACTTCAGCAGATACTGTAGCCTATTTCAAAATACTTGTCTTCAGAGTCTGAAGAAGAGTCTACCCTTTTCAAATGTAGCCTATCCAAGTGGCACTGCTGAAACCCACAGAATTCCCCCACCCCCTGCCTTTAGACAACTTTAAAGTCACATTTGCTTTAACTCTATTTCTTCTATGCAAACAGAGAGTATTTCTGGATATCAGGTTTCAACATCAGTTTCGCATATTTATGTGCTTCTCCTAATTTTCAAATAGCCACTCACCAACTGTAGAAATCTAGAGAAAATTTCCCAGAGTGAATTACTTATTAAAAAGCAAACACACCAAGGAAAGAGCCTGAACTAAGCCCTATGCAGGGCCAAAGTAATACTCCCAGCCCCGTGATCTCTCCCAGTAGATTATGTCATATCACTTCAAACTACTTGTGAACACCGCCAGTAATTTTTTTTGATAGCCAACAACGGGGCAATTACAGAGTAGCACCAAGACACAGCTCACATTTCGGGAAGATTTCACCCGGAAACATGCCACTGATATTCGCAGTTAAGATCTCCCAGGGCCCTATTACTTCTTTCTTTTCCAATAATATCCAGGATTCCTCTGGTGTTAGAAACAAAATGAAGCCTTAACAATCCACAGTTTACCCAAAATTTGCTTCCTCCTAATTGTGACAATACAGAAATTCATGCTGAAGTATTCAGTTATCTACCTGGTCAGTTTTACAGTTGTATTCATACTCTGAGTGAATCACATTTAGAAAATTGTATATATTATATATAAACATGGTATGACATTCCATCAAGTTATCTTTTATTATGTAATTCCATTCTTTCAAAGACCTGAAGGTAGTTTATACAGTCATTTGGAAATTTAATCCTGGGATAAATACCTAAGAAGTGTCAGAGAAACAACCCTGATCACCCAAGGAGCTTCCAAGGGGCACTAATTCCCCACCCTCCCAAACCTCAGTTTCAGCTCCCAGGCTCCTGGCAGGTGCTGGGGATGCTGTGGGAACAAGGTGACTTCTCTGAAAACCATTCATTGGTGACTTCTCTGTCCCCAATTATCCCTCCTCCCCACACTTCGTTTTGGAGCAATCTATCCTAAAATACAAGCCCTGCTCAGACATTGCACCCTTATCACCTTGTTTCACGGCTGCCCAGTATCAGCCAACTTGCTTTCATCCATTCCTCTTTCAGGAGAGGGAAGAGGTATTTTAAAAAAAAAAAAAAAAAAAAAAAAAAAAGAAAAAAAGAAAAAAAGTATTGAAAAACCCCAGCAGGACAGACAGAAAATGCAAAGCACTAACACAACAGGTCATTCCCAGGGTTCACCTGACACCACTGGTGGGCACCACCTGCCCTCAGGCATTACAGGCTCCCCAGATTAGACCTAAGTAGAAAGCCAATCTTCAAAACAAACAACCCCAACCCCCAAAAAGCTCCTCAGTTCTCAGTTTTCAATCATGCTAGACAACAAAAAGCAAAGAATGCCCCAAAACCCCACACCTCAGTTTTCTCCTCTGATAAATAGCCAGCGGGCAAAGGAGACCTCCATCCCAAATCCTCACCCAAAACACCCCAACCCTGCCATCAAGTATGAATGAAGCTCCAGCACAGCCAGGAACCACCAGTAGGACTTGCTGCCGCTCCATCAGGTTTATTTGATAACAATCCTACCTTCTCCTCCAGTATTACAACTCAGCAACTTATCTCCAAACCAATTAGGCTCACCATAAAGACACACTCAGTGTTGCAAGAATGAACTGCATTTTAGTATCACTGTCCATTTTACGGAACTTTAAATTAAATTTCACATAAAAACTCTGCTTTAGATGTCCCTTAATCGGTCTCCTGTTTATGACTTCACACAACCCTACCCAACATAAAAATGTGTCAAACACAGTGATTTCTTTAGTAACATTCCGCATACCAAATGCTTCCCCTGCAAATCGAGTGATGACCCACCTCCTCCCATAGGAAAGGCAACAGAATGCTTTTATGCTTTTTTTTCCCTAGCAGTTCAGTTAACCCTAACCCCCTATTCTCTTCCATTTCCAGTCAGATGGCTTCCTCAGCTGAAAAATTTAATTTGTGATAAGACAACCTTTCAACCAACAGAAAATGGACTTTTGACTAGGGGCAACCAGCTGCACCAGCAGAGGTTTTTCAATTCTGTTTAGATTTTTTTCTTCATTGTACTCGTAATCACCGCGACATCAGTGGACACAGAAATGAATTAAAGTGCAAAAACCCCTGACGTGTCTCAATTCCACAGGTGCTTGCCAGCCGGCTCAGCCTGGCATCCCCACTGCTCACAGCCAGGAGCCCAGGCAGCAGCACAGAGAGGCTCCTACCTAAAGCGTATTCATTGCAAAGGTAACTTACCATCCTATTACTGTGGCTTACAGACAGCTGTAAATTTTCAGCATTACAACATTTTATGATGTTAAATAATGCATCGTATGTTACACAGATAAGTTTATTGTACATTTTTTCCACTTTGAAGGCTTTCATGGATCCTATACAAATTGCGCACAGCTGCATATTACTGGTAGTTGACAAGTTATTAAAAATTACATTATCTGATCATCTGAGAAAAAGAATGCAATAGTGCTGCTGAATACTACGCTTTTAACATGTGCATAAAAAGGAATGTTGTGGTCCAGTTTTAAAGTGCTTACCCTTATGAAGGTGGGGGTTTTTATTATTTAATAAAGATCTACTGGTTTTACAGCATCTGAATGTGCACTACTGCATATTCTGCATATAAAAATCACACTGTGAAGAGCTACACTGTGAAAACTGCCACTGGAAATATTGGAATTATCCAGCTTTCCTGCAACTAAAATCCCAAAACATATGTTGTACTAGCATACCAGTTTGTGCTTCAGTTTTTGATAACAGAGCTTGGTTTAGACTTGAGAAGCAGGTAAATCACAGAACAAGCACTACAACTCAGGACAGTCAGCCTCCAACTTGTTGGAACTTGACTGCATATTGCTAAGCTCAAACAGAATGTAAACTGCTGCCCTGTAACAATTTAGATCATATGTTAAAAATCTTTCAAGCATAGTTATTTGTATTTTAATATTGCCTGAAGGTCCTAAACCAAGATCATACCCCCTGATCCTGGCTTCTCCACCATACAGTTCCTGTCTTGAAGAAGTTATGATCTAACATAGACAAGATGCAACAAAGAAATACAACAAGCAATCAAGGGAAAAGAAGAGTGGGAAGTCATCAACTTAAAGGTACAGTTAGTTAGTTCTCTAACTACTCAAAAAACCCCTCTAGGCGGGGAGCAAATAAAGATAAATAGTACTAAGTTACCACAGGAGCCCTTTTAAGGAGCTACTTAAGTAGTTCTGAGAAGTAGCTACACTGCTTTCAAAGCTGAACCTGAACTATATAATTTATAATCTTAAACATTATCAATTTGTGGCAGAGGAATAATAAGCCACCTACATTCTGGCCATTTTCTAGAACAACTGAAAAGGGACTGTTGCAAGTGATCATGCAGCAAGAACTCATAACCCCCTGAAGTCCTCCAGGTTTTTTCAGCTATTCCCATATTGCCAAAACACAAAGGTCCTTACTTAAAGGTAGGTAAGGTCTACCTAGCCTAAGAAGGGAGAATTTTAACCACGGATTTTCACTGCTTTTTCAATAAGAACTACATTCACCAAGGTTCCTTAACTGAAGGCCATTTGCCTCTTTGCCAAAGCAATCTAAGGAAGCACAGGTTTCTATGAACGCCCTTGCCCATGCATCTTATTCCTCCTTCGCAGATTTAAATCTGCAGATTTAATTTGAGATATTCACTTGTTTCTTATCACCAACAACCAAATTTTGTAAGCCTGGTTAGGATATTCTTCTGCATTAGGAGAACACTGCAACGCATTTTGGAAACCACCTTAATAAAACTTAAGTAATGAATACTGAATTTCATATATTCAGTGCAGTAAGACATTCGGCATTTTAACTCTTAACACAAAGCATGTAACGTGATTCCAGTAAACAAAAAACCCAAACTGAGCCACAAGTTCAAGTCATTTTCCATGACCACATTCATCATTCACCTTCCTGAAAGCCACACTTCACTGTGACTGATTTCTTCTTCCCGTGTAAAACGGATTCTGTTTAAGGGGCTGGTAATGGCATTTGCCACATGTCACAACAGGGGATGGAGGGAACCAAAACCCATAAATCCAAGCTGAAAGCTTGTTCAAGGCTGACGCTGCGGTTTAGAACCTCTGTCTCCAGGACGAGTAAGGTCACCACCAAATGAAAACCACCACCAGTGACAACAAACCTTGACACTGCAACATCACAGGTGGAGAGACAAAAATACCCACAATTTACTAAATAACCACCAAGACCTGCAGCTGTAAAGACTATGCACTGATTACAATCTCTGTTCTGGTGGTTTTTTACTGATGAATGCATATCCTCCAAAAACATCACTTGTAATACACTGAACCCGCGTTTCTGAGCAAAATATACATAATATGGAACCCAGCCAAATACTACTGATTACACCACTGTCTTGAAAGCCTGCTGGCAAGGTACATGGCTTCAAAATAATCCTAAATTGCGGAGTCTTCATTTTTTCTGAAACTGAATAACCTGTTAACTCTCATTCATCTGAAGTTACCAAATATTTATTTCCTTGGCTAAGGTAAAAGCAGACCTTCTTTGGGTCCTTTATTCCCACTGAGTGGCCAAGAATATGAATATGCATAGCAGTACAAAAGGATATAAACCCAGAAAGATAACATACAAAAAACTACTACTATCAATATTTGAATAATGAGGCAGCTTTATCTTAATCAGTATATCAATTTATTCACACGGGGTGACAAGAATATATTAAAGCTATTCTGAAGTTGGGCCATTAAATCGCTTGGACAACCTGTTAACCAGTGCTGCTGGCAATTATGAATGCATTTTCACAGAAGACTTTCTATAGAGCCATGCTTCAAAGGATTAATCAGCAGTATATTAACTTAGCAAGAAACATCCTGAGAACCGCTCCTCTGTCATGTAAGCTCATTGCTGCCAACTATTTAAACCAGCAGTTCATATCCTTAAGAAGTTGATATCCTTCTGCCAGTTTAGCATTTGCACAACCATGAAAAAGGTAACTTTAAACAGCCAAGCTACAGTAATCATCACTAGGTTAGCTACAAATGTCCTCTATCCCAAAGTCATTTTTATTTACTTGCAGCACATTTGGACTAAAGTGTTTTTGTATTAAGTCTTCTGCAGCATGCATGATTTCATACACGTACTCATTTATGCACATGTACATGCCTGAAAGGCAAATTTTCTTGGTTATTTTTCCATTAAGAGAAAACTTGGCATTTCTCTAGCACAAACCTGTAAGAGCTATCTGGAATGCAGATCCTAATCACCAGAGAAAAACTTGTTGAAAGAAAGGATCCACACCTCACTGCAAATAGAGCTGTTCCACAAAGGCTGGGGAGAAAGCAACAAGCTCAAAAGAAATAGAAAAAAGGACTGATGGGTAACGAGTAGCCCAAGAACGAAATTACAATTGTCAAAGTTTCAGTTCCTGTTGCATTAAGGGAATTAAGCAAAAATGCTTCTCAAGCCCTATAAGCAAACCGGAGGAGAATGGGGTTGCTGAACACATGGATAAATTATCCAAACCAGCCTGGATAGGTTGCCTTAGTCTGCAGTGAGGGCAACAGCTGTGAGAAGGCTGGGATGAAGGCAAGATGCTGAAGGCAGCCAGGGTGGACACAGGAACCACTGCAACCAAAGAGGAAGCCCAGCTCTGTGATACTCAATGCACTGCAGCTCAGGGATCCAGAAAAGAACTTTCAAAACATTCATATGGGGCGTGATTACTGCAGGTCTGATAGCAAATATATCAAGCTAGACTGGTACCAGAGGATTACAGAACAGCAAATGCAAATGTGTTTAAAAAAGGGAAAAACTAATTTTGTTATCTAAACGTTTGCTGATTTGATCTCAGGAGTAATGAAATATTTTAAGACATTTCAAAAGACAGATAATTAGAGACCTGAAGGAAAAGAAAAAAAACCAGGGTAAGACACAACTTGGGTTAACCAGCAATAATTCATGCCACATTTTCCCAGCATGTTTTGCAAATAAAACACAAAGATTTTTCTAAGCATAACGTGGTAGGTCTCATTATCCAGCTATCAGAAAACAACACTGTGATGTTATGTAGGAAATAACCAATTTAGTGGGAGAAATAAAAAATAATATGAGAATCCTAAGATAAAGGAGAGGCTAAGTCAAAAGGTCAAATACAAACTAGAAAAATGAGGCTGTAGTGGTAACTAATAGATTTTCTTTTCCTCAAGGGTTTCTCTTGAGACATACATATTCTAAGTATATATGTGTGTATAAGTATGTAGATAAATTAAAGCAACTTGAAGACAAAATGAAAACAAGTTTGCTGTGCGTCAGTGCAGAGGATGGCATGACAGGGTAGTTCTAAGGACAGGTAACAAATATAGACCCAAATACTTAGTACCACATACAAAACTGCACACTCAGGAAAAAAAAGATAATTTCTGCTTCAATCAGGTAGAAAATGGTTACAAAAGACGTTTTGGCATATTAGATGGAGGACAGGTAAGTGACATAGCGCTGTGACAAGTCTCAGAGAAGCATTTTTGCTGCTCGTATTATGTGAGGCTCTACTGAGCCTCACGGGCAGCCCTGGTCACTCACATTCACAAAATACGTCTTCAGAACAATACCCTGCAGACAAACAATCCCTAAAAAAATTAGGCTGGAAATATATTTATTTATATATATATATATATATATATATATATATATGAATGCTTTGCCCATTCAGCAAGCAACAGCCACAAAAAAAATATTGAAGTAGTATTTGATCAGATTACAAGGACTCTGATGCAATTGGCTGCGGTATCAGTGGACTAGATGCAATGCGTATTCATACCAGGGGACCAATACAAGCAAAAATTTGAAGTGGCATTGGGCATTGCTATTCTCTTTAAAAGCAAATTCTTCAGCACATACCTGAATGAAAGAAAAACACTACTGGAACCAGGAAGGACAACTAGGACAACTAGTGAAGGAGCCAGAGAGTAGGCAATTGAGTACACTCTTCTCTGCACTGAATCCACTGTTCAGCCACTGGCTTCATTTTAAAAGAAGGTTCATAAAAAGAGGAGACAGAACAGGGTGAAAAGAACAGCAAGAGGGGATCTGTTCTGCTTTGCAGGAAGAAAAAAAAAACAAAACCCAAAAAACTTCTAGTGTTATCCTGTGCCTTCTGAAAACATGAAAGGTCAGAAGTATTTCTTCATTCACTAATAAACTATGTCTCAAAATGTTTTTCTTCAGTTAACAATCTAGCTCCCAATGTAGATCTCACCAAGGTTTTTTAACCTAAGCTTCACTATGGGCACTTCAATAACATGAAGATGAGGGCACAAGGAATAACTTGTTTTACTTCATGGCTAAATTATTTTGAGTTTACTTTAGAAATAATTTTTTCAGTCCAATGGAGAGACTTCTCTTAGATCAACCTAACACCACAGGCAAGCACTCCGACAGATAACTGATTGGAGCCTTAACCATTACAGTCACATTGCCTTATCCAGACTGCTTTAACAACTCCTAGATAATGCAACCATGTAACCCCCATGCACAGCAAAACCCACACACCAACAGCTGGGACCCACCAGGACAGCCCGGATGGCGCATTTAGCACATGTGGATTCTTGACAATTCATTGCTTTTGATTTTTTTGCTTCTAATGATAATAAACCTAACAGCATCCCTCTAGTAAAACAAGAGTTATTTAGCCCCTACAAACCTCTGCAACTCCTAACAGGAATTAAAATGGATTTAGAAGATTTATAAAGGACTAAAATCTGGTTTGTGCAGTTGCACTTAAGCAGGGGAGAGAAGACTGCCTCCTGCATATGTACAAACCCTGCTGCAGTGGCCAAAGCCGCACCTGGCAAGCTGCCTTCAGCAAGCCACTAGCATGCTCCACACTTAAAATTGAGCAAAAAACCACATTAAATGAGAAGCACAATACTAGACTCAGGTAGGCACTGTGGGAAGAACAAGTTCCTGACCCCTCAACAAGCAATCCTAGATCCTGAAGAAATGAGAGCTGGTTAAAATTATCCCACGCTGCATATCTGTTACTGTTGGTAATAATATAATTGTATTTTCATTGGGTTGGGGTTTTTTGAGGCAGGAAGAAAAATATTGAATCTTTCTTGCGGCAAATTCCAGAAATGAAGTGATTACTAGGTAAATATCACTTTATTAATTCTGAAGTGTGTCGGTAGACACACACTATACATAGGTATGATTTGTATATTAAAATTATTTCCACTTTTCCTAACTGTAAGTAGTGCAAGCTCTCCTCCTTTTCAGAAATAACTCTACTTCAAGTTCCACTGATGAAAAGGAAAAGCAAGCCCTTAAAACTGAGCTATTAAGTCTTTTGTATCTCAGTCTGAGATGAGCAAAAGATGTACATCATTATCCCCTGTCCAAAACCAATGCACTTCCAGTACAAAGTTAGTGAAGTCTTTACACTGCATATAACAAACAAACAAAAGGCATCAATTGCTATTTATTGAACAATGTGTTTCCCTGAACATTTTTTTAATCCAGAAGTCATCCCAGGCTGAGCCAGCCCTATAAAGAACAGGAAAGGTGGAGTGAGGAGACAGAAAATGAAGAAAAAAAACCCCACAACCTGGGCTGATACAGTAAGGTTGCTTCGTATACAGACTTGCACACCTTCAGTCCCCAAAGCCTTTTATAAACTGCAGACACCATGATGAAACACTTTCCATTTTGTGAACATGCTACTGCTTTCCTGTAGTTTTTCTTGTAACGAAAGCAAATATATGCTGCCAGAAATACTAAGTAAGAACAGTCCTATAGGAGCTGGCAAATTCCATCACAAACCTCAAATGAAAGTGCTGCTGAATGGTAATAAACACTCCAGCATTTGCAGCTCCTCTTCCACATGCCAGTATAGGAATAACAATATGCATAACATCCCTGCTATGCAATGTGAACAGCACATGCATCTGAAGGAACTGCTATGTGGCCAATACAGTGATTATCAAAAGCAACATTTCAACCATAATGGGAAACAAGGGAGAGAAGTCAGAACAACAGATGTCTAAAATACAGCATTAAATAGACAGCTATCGTCAGAACATCAGAACAGGTTTTGGACAAGCAGCTCAAACCCATTTTCCTTTCCTCACATCAAGAAAATAGGTAACCTTGGGAATGTAAATTCATGATCTCGAGCATAATATCTTTGTTTCTTCTCCTCTCTGCAGCCTCTGAACATTTTAGTTTCAACATGATGAAGGTGGCAGAAACAAAGAATAATTTGAACAAGCTGGATATTCATTATCTTGTCATAATGCACAAGACTCACATGTTCTGAAAGGCTTCTATTCTTTCCTTTAAATATTTTTATTCAAATAACCTCAAAAGCTGTAGAACCTGAAGTTACAACCACAATACCCAGAAAGGAACCCATATGTTCTCTTTTCCACCCTTAAGAAGAAAATAGGTATTTATATATCCGCATGCCACAGAAGTACAGCCCACTGTGCCTTTCCGTAACACTGCTGTATTAAATGAGTTATTGCCAGCATAAACCAGCCAAAAGCATCTAGTGGCCACACCAGATCTGAAAGCCCCGACATCCAGCTAAGCCCTCTGCTCTTGTAGTGGCCTACAGCCACTGTAAACTTTTACAGTGAACAGTAAAAACAGTAGTAGTATCAAAAAAATCCCTTTCTATCAGTTTCTAACAACTGTCAGCTAAGGATTTGCCATGTTACAGGTGAGATTTAAAACTTGGGATTTAATAGGCACTAACCAACCTCCTCTAGTTGTCTCCGTTTGAACATCTGACCACTCTGCGATGAGTTTTAAAGTGTTCCTGCCAGCAGATTCAAACCCCATGTCTGAGAACTCCAGTGACAGTATAGGAGTCGCAAAATTACAAGAAATCATAAAATAATGGATTTTGTTACCCCTTTTTCCATATTACTCTCAACTGCAATGAGTTTATCATCACCTGTGACTGGTCAAGCAGCGGCTCTATCTGGGACGTTTGAAATGTTAAGGGTTTTCCGTGAGGGACCTTCTTGTAACCTTCCTGGAAAGCTACGCCTGTCGTGCCAATCGGCTCGCCTACACCCTCGTGCTCGCAGGCTCCTTCAAACAACTTTCCTCTCTGAGAGCTAATATTGACTCTTCCCCACGTTTTCATTAAGTCTATTCTTTATTACAGTTTCTGTCAATATGCCCTGTACATTTACTGTCTGCAGCTCTCGCCAAGCTCTGAAGGAAAAGAAGAAGAAAAAAAAAAAAAAGGGGGGGGGGGGGGAAATCTTGGCATCACATTTGTAATCTTCTATTCTTCAGCATCAAGGCTGACTTAAGTAATAGGTTACACACCAGAGTCAGCGGCTCATCAAGTGCACATTCAAATGCTTTTCGAAATCTTGATTTAATACCATCTGGTCCTGATGATTTGTTACAGTTCCTTTCACCAATTAATTATAAATCCTATTCCACTGACACTTCAATTTGAGACAGTTCCTCAGAAAAGTCGTCTGGAAGAAAGAGACTCCAATGTGTACAACTCAACCTACAATCCTCTCACATGCAAAGAAATAGTTTTGTTTCTACATATGCGTTCCTATCTTTCTCAAATGCTCATTTTACACCTGGAAGCCAATCTATTTGGAAAAGGTTTTATTAGTCCTTTCACCTGCAGTCATTAAGCTGATCTTTAATCTCAGAAGCAGACTTCCCTATTTCATTCTTACATTTCACTTTCCAGAATTCACACCCTTTTCTAGTCTCCTTGTTTCACGATTGCTTCCCCTTTTTGAGAGGTGTCTTTTTACTTTTAGTAATCATCTTTGGTTTGACAACATTGGCTTTTCCCTCAAACCCACCCCCCTCCCTTTTTACTGGTGGCAGAAGGCTGCTCTGAGCCTCTTGACATGCTGTCCTTAAACAGTCACCACACATCCTGCAACCACTTCAAACTCTTCGCTGTTTCTTTTACAAAGGAAAAAAAGAGATTGAATTCTCATCTTCCTAATTTTCACGTCACTCATTATAGAAGTTGAATATGACAGTGATGGGGGTGGGGGGTTATTGCTCTAAAATAGGTACAAGACAGCTGCTGTCACAGTGGCTTTACTTCGACCTCAAACCAACTGTGCCAAGACACAATTCTCTTCTCAGGGACTCTCCATCAAGCTGCTCCACAAAACAGTCGTTTACAACTTTTCATGCATAATCCTTGAATAAAATTTGTCTTGACATAAAGGCAGCCCATGTAAGGTTATGGCAGAGGCAGAGTTGTTTGCTCCTTCATGTTTTGTAATCTTTTAGCTGCATATAGCAGCTGCTATTGATGCAACAAAATAATTGTAGTAATTAAGCTGAGAATGATCACTATTAGATATATTCAGAACCCCAGCAAATATAAAGAAAATTCAGTTTCCATCTACTACATCCAGAGAGGCTGGATGGCCCTACAAATATTACGCAAATATGTTGTGCTAATTAACCCCAAGTACCACCTTTGGTTTTACACACTTTCCCAAAGGAAGGCTGAAAAAATTGGTACAGAGCGTCAATGGTATTAGTACAGAAGTAACACCAAAAGCTCAGCTGAGATCAGGGCCCACAGCAGCAAAAAATAAATAAATAAAAGATACTTCACAGACAGTTATACTGCCTCATCTATCTATTCACTTCAGTTGTAAAAAGCCTACAAATAATACTCAGCTTTGTAGTTGCACTGTCCCAAAGATGGGCTGCATGAGAATTACATGACCAGCACTCTATTCTTTCACTTATGTTTGTGTAAAAGCAAATCATAAAACTGTAGTAGTAAAAAATGAAAAATAACCAATTCCAGAACTTTTTTTTTTTTTTGTAACTTTACTTGCATTTTCTTGGTGGTTCTAGAAGATTAAAAAAAATCCCAGAAGTCAGAGGCAGAAAAAACCTGTGAGGTTTTCTTGTCCCCAGATTGCTCCCACCATGTATTTCCTAATAGCCTGTCCAATACAGCTACTTACTGCCACGTTACAAAGTCCTGTACAAAAGTTAGACTACAAATAAAATGAGCACAGTTTCTGTAAAATGCTTCCTCAACTTATTAGAAATCTTTGCAAGTTTTAACAAAACACCAAACTGGTCAGTAAATTTCAGTGAAATATCCTGAGGAAATGGATGAATTTATCACAAGACTACCCCATCAGGGAGAGCAGAAAGCTATGAGATAAGACCAACTTCCACTGTGGACTGGAATATGATTACAAAATAAGAAAGGAAAGCTGGATCAGTTTCCAGTAAAAACTGAATTCCTGGAAGGCTGTTATTGAAAAGCAAGATTCATCAATATCCCTTGCTATAAAATTATGGCAAAGCAGGCAAAAAGCAAGCTAGTAAAATAACTAATGTGATTTGTATGGTCAGTAGAGATTGCTTTAAGTATCACACTGTGTTAGCAGAAGCCATTTTTTAAATGTGCTTTTAAAGAACAGCTTTTGAACATAGCTAATACTTACTGGAAAATTAGGGTTGGTGGTTTTCTCCCTCCAAATTAACACAGTTGGAACAAAAACAACTCTGTTCTAGAAGCACACCAAAAGCTGAATAATTAAGGAACACAACTGTGCACGGGTGTCAGGTGAGACAACAGCAACAGTAGAAAAAAACATGTGAATTACTTGAAATCCAGCGGTCTGAACTGGTCACCAAGTTTGATCACAAGGCACCAGCGGCAGAAAGCAAGATATGGCTCTAAGCAAAAACCAGGACCTCTCACTTGGGATGGCTAGAGAGACAGCGGGCACAAAGGCTTTTTTCTTCATTTCAGTAGATGAGGGGAAACAAGTTCAAGCATTTTAAAAAAGGAAGCAACATTAGGGATTGGAATTACCTGCTACAATGCTCCTTAAGCAAGAAAGTTAACAGTGCTAGACAGGTGCCAGGACCCTGGGTCCCTGTGCTGCTCTGAGCACACTTTTTCTGGAATTACAGGTAACTGGCACCACCAAAGCTAACTCCTTTGTATTTCAACCCATACTATTCTACCTGAAACTAACTCACCCAGGTTTGCCTTGACCCAGATTCATCTTACAGCGCTCTCTTACACCCAACACAGGGACCTGATAGCAGCCACCACCCTGCCGCATAGTCACACTTCTCACACCAGCACAAGCTTAAGAAAGGTCCACACCACTGCCCAGTACGTACAGCATCCCAACCTTATTACATACCAGTCTCCTGTAACCAACATGATCAGGGTGGGTTGGAAGAGGAGGAAAGGACACATGCTGGGTGGGACCTTTGAGGGAGGCGTTTGTACATCACAGGAATATGTAAACAAGCTGAAAATGGCAAATTCCAAACCTCCCAAAGAAAAAGCATCTGCATCTCAATGCTTGACTGTAAAGAGGTTTTTTGGAGACAAAGACCCTAGCAAAAGAAGCAGGAGGAGATCCCAATAACCATCTCTCCCAAAGCAGAGTGGACTTGTCATACCAGGGGCACAGGAGCAGCAGCAAAGCAACACTTCAAACAGCCCTTGCCCACCTAAAAGGCAATCTGAAACCAGAGAAGTCTAGCTTACAGTAGAAACTCTTCCCCGTTTCCATTTAATATATTTCCTGTTTGAGATGTTTTGAAAATAATAGAGGAAATTATTTACAGCACCACTGCTTTGCTAGCCAGCTGCTTACATATGTCCATTGACAGTCTTCCGGCAGGGACATCGCAAACTGTCCAAAGCTGCTGCTACTAGTACAATATATCAAAATTAATCTGGCACCTGTGTAAAATTTGGCAGTCATACCCAATAAACCGTTTCGAGCATGATGTAGCAGTGACTGACAACTCAAACGGAGTGAGCTGGGCACAAAGCTCCTCTCCACGCCTCATTACAGTGCCGCGCCAGTCAATATACGCAGCACTACCCGCTATTGCTACCAGGCCCATTACTCATTACAGTAGCCTACAAAGACACCAAGTGCCCTCTGGAATCTCAAAGAGTGCAATTTGCCTGTAAAACACCGGCAGAAAGTGTCGTGTCACTAGGACAGTCCTTAGAAGAAAACCAGAGCAGGGCTGTAAGCATCACCAAGGAGTTGTACCTTATGCAGCAATCGGGGACTAAACGTATAGAGAGCAACTCAGACAATTTAAATTCAGAGAACAAACACATCCTTAACCAAAACACCACCATATAACCATGAAATCTCACGCAGACATTTCATTGCTGGTTTATGTTCTTGACATTGTGTTTCTCAATGCATTGTCTTGCCAGCAATGATTACCAAAGACCTGAGCACTAGTGGAGAATGAGTCCCACACCTCACGCCCCTCCACAGGCATTCTGCAGCCACAAAATGTGTCCTATCTGGATAACTCATTTGTTCTTTGTTTGTATTGTGCAACATTTAACAAGGTTGTGCATAATCATTTGAAGGCATGTAAATCATTTTTATTTTGTGTATTACCTAGGAAATTAAGTGCTGCCTTCTCCTTTATCTTGTTAGCACAAGTCATTACATCTTTTTCATATGCCAAGATAAATTTAACACATATTCATTGGTTTCTAAGGAAAAAGAAACTGTAGGCATCAAATTATACCTAAAATGCATTTAATTCCCTCTGCTCTTTTAATTGTATGTAAAAAGCCTGATTCTATCCTGGTAGAAACTTCAGCTTCCCCAAGCTTACTACTAAAATGTTATTTTCCTGTCAATATCACCCGCCTCCTATTTTATTTTTTGCAAAAGCTAACTACCTTTAAAAAATGCCAGCTTTTTTACTGACATACTATTTTCAAATTATAGCTCTATCTCTGTTAGTAAAACCTTATGCGCCCACTGCATACAAAATGGGTTTCCTGGCCCAAACCACCTTTTCCTTTCTGACACACCGAGGTCTCTCCTGCTGTAATTTTAACGGAGCTCCTGCTCCTGTGTTCACACTTTGTGGGCACACATCCGTCACCGCACCCCACGGGAAGGGCAGGCAAAGCGTTAATCCTTGCCACTGAGCCAGCAGAGGGAGCACAGAACATATTTAGACCAAGATTCATAATTGATTGTTAAAAAAAAAAAAAAAAAAAAAAAAGAAAGAAAGAAAGAAGTTGGTCAGTCATTAAAATTGCTTGTATGTTAAGCAACATCGTCAATGAGACTACAGGTGATCAGGGAGTTAAATATGGGGTTAAAGCCCAATAACAACAGCTCTTCTAGCACCGTGAAGTACCAGTGAAACTTTACATAATAATGTATTTTCAATTATTAAATGAGCAAAATATGGTTTTGTTTTGGAGCCACGTTGAACAGCCACAAGGGTATTCTCTTTAAGCACTCAGCAGAGTAATGAATTGATCAGCTGTGAATGCTGGCAGAGGAACAGTGGCTGCCTGCAAGCACCACCTCTTCCAAGCGGCTCCGCTATCTGTCAAGGTCTTGACTTCTGCTAAGGGTCCAGCGGACATCTGCCCCAAAAATAGATCCCAGCAAACCAGTCTAAAAAAGGCTACCCAAGCCTCCACCAGAATAGGAAAAAGAAATCTCATCTTACTTTGAATTTTACTTAAGGAAAGCAGGATGTAAGAAGGCGGCAAGCAGGCTCAATTTTACTTTTCCAATAAAAGCCAAAAATGAGTAAAAGGAGCAAGCAATTTATTTCTGCACCATCCAAGGTCTGAGTACTCATTAGTGCACATAACAGATACATTTTGTGATGACCATTTTAGTACCAATCTTACTTAATTTACTTTGTCTTTGAATAACACAGTATTTCTTTTCACAAAAATGAATATAATGAGAAAAAATACATACAAAACATGCAAATTAAGAAATTCAGAGCTGTAACACTATGCTGTGGGATGTTACAAAGAACGAAGCCTTAATTTACTTGACTTAGTCTAGAACATTTGAATATTTTTCCAGTTAACACAACCATCAACATTTTCCTAATGAGCATGCCCAGACAGAGTAACATTTGATATTGAAGATACAAAGCAGCAAGTATAATCCAAGAGGAAAAAGAAGGAAAAAAAGACTTAGAAATGCAAGACAACCAGGAATATTTTGCTATACAAGAGCCTCATACCCAAATTACAGAAACAAAGGTTAAGACCCTCCCATAGGATGCCTCTACCAACAGCCACTGGGCCACTGAGCCTTCAGGCAGCACCAGAGCCTATGCAAGTGAGTCTGCAATTAAGGTTCACAGGGTCACTTTCACTCTGAGCACCTTTCCCCTGCATTCATTATGACCTCATGCTGCTGGAGCAAAGGGCACACTCTGACACCGGCAACAGTGGCTGAACACATCCCTTTCTCACAACTCCCCTCGCAGGGGTGAGTGCTGCCCAAGACCCGGAGCTGCACCGGCTCAGCCTGCGCCAGGCAAGCATCCAAGCACAAGCTCCTCCACCCTGCACTGCTCCCAACTTGCCATCATGGGTGTCTCCCACACTTTGGGGTTTTTTTCTCCCCCCTTTTAATGGAATAAGACAGATCCAGTGGTGGCCAAGAAGGGTAGACCCCCTCAAAACTCATAGCACAGCACACTCCATGCAATTTAAAGAAACAAAATATTTTTGAATGTAAGTAAAGCTGTTCCAGAAACTATATAAAAAGCCACAAACCCTTTGCAGGAGACACTAGGGCTGAACTCAAGCTGTGGGTTTCTTTTTAAAGTACTTTTTGAATGGGCATGTTAGTATGTGATGCAGGAGCCTCCTCTTGTCCCAGTCTTCACAGGCGGGAGCAGAACAGATTTCCTTGTTTTCATCCCCTTGCAGATATAATGATCTAAGAGTTTTGCCTCTTTGCTGGGTGAAGACTGGAAAAATCACAATTTTTCAGGAGAAACGTCCTCACTCTTTTGGTTGCTGTATCCAAAAGGGAACGAGGCGATCCCTCCAGCCTGCCCAGTGCTCCTCTGCAGCTGTACCTCCATCGTGGCACGTGCTGTGCTGCAATGCTTAAGCATTTCCAAGTAGCCAGCCAAGCTGGAAGGCTGCTGCCTGCTCCAGCAGCCGGGGAGGTGGCTCGCCTGCAGTCACCCAGGGTCTCACAGGGACACATGCATGCAGCACCAGGCACACGCTGCAACCCTCTGCACCACTCAGGTTTTATTCTTTCTTTAGTTCAGTGAGTAACAACTGCCAGAACTAACAAATAGTGGTGACTCTGCAACCCCATGCACAGCTTGTCCGCCTCCCCCAGCATGACACTGGGGACATTCTCACTCAAAACAGAGCATCATCATCAATGTCAGCATGCTCAAAACCTTCACTCTGTCACAGCTATCCTAAGGCACTTTCCCTTTGCATTCACCTGAAATAACAAACACCAGCAACTTTTCTCCTTAAATAGCTCATTCTATTGGCACAGCATTTAGACACATCTGCTAACACCAGCTAAACGTTCATGTTTCCTGTATCCATCAATAGTTCTCCAGAGTACCGGCACAGTAAGGCGTTTTGTATAATCCATTCCCCACAGTTATGCTTTTTAGTGACGCATTTTTCCTAATGGCTATTGCCAGAGGCTTTAAAACACTGGGAAATGGTGGACAGCCTTGCCTGGGGTCTCTGAACAGCGTGAAAGCTGTGTGTGTATGTAAATTGCAGATTTCAGATGTCACTGCTTTAAAAAGAACGGTGCCTCTAATCAAATTAGGTCTGATTCTGGACACCCCAGAGACCCAGAACAAGAACTAGTACTTCACCTCCACGTTTAAAGCTTTTGCAGCATCTATCAACACATGAGTAAACAATGAAATAAATCTGTGATGTTCCACACCTAAAGAAAACATGCCTTTGCATTTCTGACTTTTGCAAATACATTTAGATTAGATGTGCCTGTCTCTCACAGTAGACCTTAAATTCCAAAATGAATAAACAGATACATTATTTTTCACACAATGCTACGTCTATATCCTCTTGAAACATAGCAGAAACAAGCTGATCATAAAATTGGGGATTTTTTCTCCCTGTGCCCGTATGCACACTGTGTATACATTACAGGTACTTGCTGAAGGTGTCATTCCTTCATGTGCTTAACAGCTCCTGTGATCTACTTTGCCGTGAAAAATTCTAAACTACGTTCAAGTCTCTTTCATGCTACAGAAGACTGTTAAATACAGTTTTCACCATAGGGTACCTGATGGGTTTCCACATCTCTACAGTGCTCAGTTCCATGGAGAAAAGTAAAATGGTTAGACATATGAAAACAGAACTTAAGGATACCAAAACACAGACTCTGTTGGAGCCTTCCATTTCGCTACATTACCTCCACCATATCTGTCAGCCAGCCTGAAGATGCTGAAGCTCAAACTCTCTCAGTCACCACAAAAAGCTTGTCTATATGCTCGAGTGCTTCTTGCCATCATTCTAAGTTTGTGGAAAGTTCAAATGGAAATAACTTTACATCAAAAATATGAATCATTTTTCTGTAGATACTTCCATATTTCTTCACTTCTCTGCATTAAGTTTAAATCAAAAGCCTTCAGAAATCACACAATCACCCATTAAGAGGCAGGCTTATAGCAACACTAATCAATTACTTACTAACAATGACAAAAAACACAAACCTCCCAAAATGCAGCTTCACGGACAGCCCAGCATGCTATCAGACCTCAGTGGTCAAGGCAAGAGAATTTAAAAATGCTCCAAAAGACTTTTTTTCTCCAGTGAGGTAAGACATCTTATGTTAAAAATTTTATAAGTGTGCTACTAGACTCATCATCATAGCCAGAGATATTTGGATTAATATAAAAGCTGCATAATTAATTTCCTCTATCAATTTTGTTCTGCAATGATCTCACATCTAATGATGTAAGCACTATCTTTTTTGACTGATGGTCTATGAGCTGATGATGCACTGTCACCTGCTCTCCTGCCGTTTGGCCACACAATACACATGTTTCAAGCTAAATGGAAAAGAGTCTCTTTTTAACGGCAAGAAGTTTGAACTCAAAAGCCAGCCAGCATAACCAAAACTATCCATAAATCCATATCACTCATTAACCTCAGACCCCTCTGCGCACCACCCTTCCCAGGCAGGCTCTGCTACGCATATTTCCACACGTATGGACCATGCAAGAAACCACTTCTCTGTGACTCCGCTCTTATATGGAAAGAGTTTGGTTGTGTCCAGAAACTGCGGCCATTAGAGCCCAGAGGCGGGGTGGGGGGGTGGTGCACCTCTCCCTCCCTGGAACTGACAAGTTTTTCATTTCCTAGTATCTCTGTGTAATTAAATTCTGAATTAATTTCCTGCGTGAGCCTTGCACAGCTTCAAGATGCCCCCAAACACAGCCTTAACCCTCCTCCTCTCCCCACCCAGATGCTCCCAGCCAAAGCCAAACAAACAGTACCAAAAGGTTTGGCCAAAATTTCCAAACACTCATCATTAGGAAGAGCACCTATAATTATGGAGAAAACAGTTTACAGACTGTATTGGGTCTGGCTGAGCCCCACAGCAGCCCTCACAGTGCTGTGCCTGTATCGGTAGCTATAAAGGTGTTGGTAACACCCCCGTGTTTAGGTGACTGCTGAGCAGCGCTCGCACAGCATCAAGGCTGCCTCTCCAACTCCAGCCCGCCCAGTAGGCTGGGAGTGGGCAAGATCTGGGGAGGGGACATAGCCAGGACAGCTGGCCCAAAGTGACCAAAGGGATATTCCATACCATAGGACATCTGCTCAGATATAAAAGCTAAAAGAAAGGAGGAGGAAGGAGGGGCATTTGTTATTTATGACATTGGTCTTCTGGAACAACTGCTACACATACTGAAGCCCTCCTTCCTGGGAAGTGGCCAAACATCACCTGCTGATGGGAAGTAGAGAATAACACCTTTTGTTTTTCCTCTGCTTCCGCGTGCACGGCTTTTGGTATTCCTTCATTAAACTGCCTTATCCCACAACTTTTTTTTCATCTTATTTTCTCCCCCCTGTTCTGCTGAGGAGGGGAGTGATAGCGCAGCTTGGTGGGCACCTGGTGTCCAGCCAAAGTCAACCTGCCACACAGACAACCAAGTCATGATGTTGGGCAGCAAAGAAATACCCAGCAAGGCTGACGGATGTGAGGGGAGAATTGACCCTACAGGAGAAGGACATAACATATGGCTGAGATTCATACATTTTATCTCCCTATTGCAGAGTGCGACAGAGCGCTCTTGTGGAGAGTACTTTCTCCTGCCACCCTCTTCCTCACCGGGAAAGGCTATAGCAGGACCACCCTGTGGTGTGACTTGAGCCAACCCAAATGCCAGGACAAGATGAGGCTGCCCAGCTGTGCTACTCTCTCCAGCCTGCAAGGCATGTCACACCAGTGTGGAGTTTCCTTCTGGATAAGGAACTACAGATCTTCAAATTATTGATTTGACTTCTAGGGCTAATAACAAATGCAGGTTTAGAGCTCAGCATACTGAGTTTTACAAGGCTTAATGTTACAGCATGTAGCACATTAACCAGGGGGCTGGGTCAGCTCAAGGAGAACTGAAGAGAAATTGCACTTCTACAAACTGCATTTCTTCAAAGCTTACAGAAGTCAAAAGGTGTGTGAGGACGAGGAATTGATATTTGAGCTGTAAAATTGGCAGCGTAGTCTCAGAGACCAGAGCAGATCCCTCCCCACAAAGTGCACAGGAATTTCAGCTCAAATCTGGCCCAAGACAATGAAGTCCAGCACACGCTCTACAATGCAGATTTCTTTCACTCCCATTCATAAGCCTCAAAAACCATTCCCAGTGCCATCCTGTTTTATATAACATACACCTGTCCTACAAGTAAATGGAGGATTATCTTCCCTATTTCAATTCCGCACTGAGTTTTACCGAGTAATGTTTTTAAAAGTTCCTGCTAGAGGGCTGATGTTCATTCAAACAGTGTAAACTGCATCTGACATGTTGGCGTTGGTGTGCAAAGCAACTCAAGCGAAAATCCACTGCTGCCCAGAGCTGTATTGCATGGAGGCTGGGGTCTCATACATCTTCATAACTATACAGGTGACAACAGGACAGCAGGATTCACCAGGCGACACAGAGGCAAGCTGGAGACACTATCAGCGGAGGATAATTCCCCCGGTTTCCTCATGCACAAAGCTCCAGGACAGAAAAAAGGAAAAAGTGAAAACAGATTTCTAGTAAGGAAGCAGATTATTTTGCCTTGTGGAAACAGCAGTATATCTCATGTCCTTTAGCCGCAACAGCACTAGACTTTAGCAGAAATGGCTCTTTCTACCATCAATAAGAAATCGCCCAAAATTGTAATTGAAACTGTGCCTGTGTAAACGTCATCGTTCTACTCCATGCCAGAGGTTCCTTCTTAGATGCATATTAAAATCTTATAAAAAAAGATTTTTTGACTGAACTGTTTACCCACTGTTTTCCTTACTATCAGTCAACACCTACATACATGCAAAATAAAGGTACAGGAAGAGTGCCGACAAATATTTGATGTGAACAGATTGGCCCCACTTTGCTCAGCTCACAGTATACCTAGCAAACAGCTAGAACATACAAAACTCAAAAGAATTAATTAATCCCCAAGTACCAGATTAACAAAACACTTCCCTCTGATCACTGCTTTTATTTTAGCACCTGGCAAGTTTATAACTAAATTTAGCTCCTCTTCACATCAAATTCTTTGTACATACCACCTAGAATATTACCTAGAGAAACAGACTACTGCTTGGCCAGCCTCTGAAGATCGATGCCATGAGCTGAATTTCCTTGGTTTCACCTACAGAGAATAGTTTGGGCATGGAAAGTAACATCAGTGGTTCTTGAAACACCTGCAAGCTCCCTGACTGAAACACCTTCAAGTATGTGCTACATCATTAAGGGAAGTCCTGGTTCAGAAAATAAAGAATGTTTTTGCTCTCCCTGTACATCACAGTGCAATCGCAGAAGAGGAAAACATGGGTTGGTCAATTAGCTTGTATGTCATTCCCTGTCCTATTACACTTCACCATCCCTTGAGGGATGGCATATCTGCACAGCTTCACCACGGACAAGGGGTTATGAAAGTCAGATGAGTAAAGGTATGCTGCAGGCTGAGCCAACATATGCTAGCGATCAATACATGAAATTACAAGGCAAGTTTCCAATTACATTACATACACTAGCAAAGACCTTCACCTCCAAATCAGCAAGCTCCAGTATTTGTGGGTGACTAAGTTTGCCACCCAGGCATCTACTCTCCCCAAGCCGTTATCTGGAAACTGCTGATGGACAAAATCCAAAATACCACTGCAAAGGGGGAGTTTCTTGCACAGCAGCTGCCAGAGTAAGTTGCAGAGTAAATCCCAGCTCCTGAGGATTTTCAGCAGCTGAAATGCAATGTCCTACCAGGACAAAAGAAGATCCTCTTGATAAACACTACAAACTCTCATTTTAATTTCAGTACAGGAGACTTACAATACCAGGGCACTACAGGTGTAATCAGTCAGCAACGTAGTTGTTCTAACTACATGAAGAAAATGGAATTAAGGCTGTGAGTGGAATTACACTAAGAAAACAAAATAACTAGCTTCACAGCAACCTTTTACACAATGATATTTTGAATAAAGAAAGGTCCTTTAAACATACTTAAAAGAACACAAGTTTCTTCATATGGAAGTAGATGAACATTCCACATGCTGTGCCTTTATCAAAATGTCACCATTATGAATCTCAGCAATGACTAACAACCAAGAATAATTCAAGAAACAATAACTACTCAAGTTGTATTTATACATAAGCTCCATGCAACCGAGACAGATAACGGCTAGCAAAAGAAGCTGGCAAGAATTTTTTTTCTACTGCTTCCTTCCATCTGTGGGAAGTCCTTTTGCAATACAAAGTACAAATCATCTTCCACATGTATCAGGGAAGGACAGGGAAGGAAACACTCAGCTGAAAGTATAACAGTAAAGATAGAACAGATGTCTAAGCTCTCTCCCAAAATATCCCAATAAAAAAAAATAAATCCTTTCTCAGGGTGGGTTTATCATTTAGACAAAGGACACGCTCCCCAGACACCGCCGCTAGCTCAGTCTTTGTAAATGACGGCACAAACAGCTCCACTTCTGAAATAAGGAGTATCAAATGCATTTTCTTCAATCAGGTAATTTGCTCTGCTAAGACATTTTCAGGACCAACTACCTTTAAATACAAAACAAAAAAGAGTGGTCTTCCCACCACTCAAACTATAATAAACTGCTTGCTAGAAAATGTATTCTTTTACATTTATCTTACATACTATTTAACATACAACTTTGAAGGAAAAGAGTTAAGTCCTAAACAGAGTGCTTAACTGATTCACTAAAAGCTGACAAATTCTAGTACCTGCATATTACTTTTTATATGCAGTATTAACACCATGTCTTGATTAAAGGGTAGAACAAGGAAGACATCTTCAGCAAACATTCTGGTATTATTTTAACATTAATATCTAATCAGAAATTTTATATCCATAAATAACTATACAAGTATACAGCACGTTATTTAATATATGTGTTTTTAAATATACCAAGGCTAAACCATTGCTCAAGATAATGATGCAAAGTGTTGATTTAAAGTGTGCATTATTTACAAGGACAAGCACCAGCTTCAGAATTTCAAGCTCAATTTTTACTAGACGCAATCTAAATTGCATTAAAAGCATATATATTGTGCTAACAAATAAAACAATTCCTCAGGAACATTCTTTTTAACCTGCTTTTTTTTTTTATATCTATAAAATACATTCATGTAAAAAAGTATAGTCTGCTGATGAGATAGTAAAAATAAATAAATCCAGACTGCATTTGAATGAATTTTCAATATGAAGTATATAAAATTATGCTGCCTCTATAGCTCAGAGGAACAAGGAAAAAAATAACACCACTGAACTAGGTATTGCACAGATTTATTTTTTTTCCTAAATAGAAGTGGATTTCACAATCAGCCACTCTTTTCTTTATTCTGCACTGCTGTCTGGCAACTCTAATCTGGTATGAAGTTTACAGAAAAACTGTTTTTCTTTAAAAATGTTCTACAGGAAGGAATCCCATTAACCCACCAGTCATCCTTCTAGCAAAGGATACATTATTAACCAAAAAAGTACAAATAGCAGCATAAGGTTCAAACCTCCAGATCACATGAACTCATCACACCTTTACCCGCTTTAAATCAAACCATAATCCAAACTAATTAAAAACTAAACCCAGGGCTGAGAAGAGAGCTTCTGTTTTGAAGAGAGCTGAGAAGCTTCATTAATCTCTTCTCTTCTATCAACTTTTCACAACGCAAAATTATTCCTGTGCAACCGAAAGCCCCTTCCTCTCACAAGTGGTCAGGCACTGCAGCCTTAATGAGAAAGTGATTTTCTCGCACTAAAAGGCTGCAGGTACACGTTACACCATTACCCCATCCGCAGAAGTCGTGGACCGATGGATGCCCCAGCTGTGGTCTCAAACTCTAGCAACTTGTGTTTTCCAATGAAATGCAGAAATACACAATCCAGAGGTTTTTGTCTCTTGCAGGAACTATTCCACACGCATCAGCTTCATGGGAAGATTGGCTGTACCTGAGGCATCAGTATAGCCTGAGCTTCAGAAGATGCACCATGCCAGCAGGCTGGAGCCTCTGGCAGCACCAAGCTCACCCGCCACTGCCCAGCTGCGTCAGAGGAGAAATGCAACTGCCCCAGTGATGGATCTGGAGTAAGCCTCTGCTCCCACGTGCCCACTTTTCATCCAGTACTCCCTCCCAGCTCTTACCAGCATATCCATCAACCTATGGCTCACATAAATCATACCAATTCAGAGATGAATTTAGTTAAGTCAGCACAATCCTCTTCTACGGGTACTCGCAAAATTGCTTTACAAGCAGCTAAAATGAATTTAGAATAATTCTATTACCATAATACCACAGATATCACAACAGTATGTGTGGGGCTCACAACCCTAAGGAATAGCAAAAAAAAAAAAAAAAAAAAAAATTTAAGTTTTTACTAAAACATTCCCAAGCTCAGGGTACTTTTACAATCAGAAGTTCATTCTCCTTGTCTAAACAATACTTACACAGATACAAAAAGCCAGCTCACACACAGGGCACGAATCCTACAGCGTAAATCTGTATTCTGGTCTCATGCTGTGAGTAGATCAGCATTCAAACAGCTACGTTAGCAATAGCATATGAAAATGAACTACTTTCTAGGTATCTGTTGTATTTTGCAGTCTGAATGTCAATAAAGAATTCTGATTCATTCAGAGCCCACAGACCATCCAGACTGGTTGCGCACAACAAGTTTTTCCTCTCACAGCAAGTTAAATAAGTTTGGATTTTTTCCCTTCCTGCAGAAAGCCAGAAACCTATGGTTTAGAATTTGAAGTATTAGATAATACTGTTACTGGAACTTTTTAAAATTTTCACTTGAGAATTAACTAGCTTAATGATCTCCTGCAATGCTCAGATTTATTTCAGCTAAGAATTACCCTTCTCCACTGGCCACTGCTTATCATGGCTCAACAGCATGTCCAAGCTGCTATTAAACTATTTATATTTGGAGACGCTAACACACATGGGATGAAACTTAGCATTTAATTTAATACATACAAGGTCCACTTCCAAAAAAGAGAAAGAATCAAGTGTACAGCGCAGAGCCTCATTAGTTCAGCAAGGCCAGGGAACACAGTGAGACCTACAGCAACAGCTCTCTCCACCCGTGCTCAAGTCCTTATACTTCTTTACACTGTAGGATCAGTCAGTCCCAGCAACTGGTGAAATAGCAGCTTAACCAGCACACCACACTTCCTTTACATCTAACTTAAACAGCCATGCTGCAAATTTGTGTTTAAGTTTTCTTCTTGCAACATCTTGAAATTAGTCCTTCATTGCAAAAGGACAATTGATCAAGAAATGACCAGCAGGATCCCAAAAGTTTGTGCGTTTAGAGCGTGAAATTCATAATTTCTTCAAGAAAGAACTGATAAAACACAGAGCAGGTCTGCAAGCAAAAAACTCAAACCCCCTCCTCATCAGCAATGCCTTGCCTGACAAAACAGTTAAGAATAAGATACCGCAGGAGTGCAATCCTGCACCTCCCACACTACATGGAATGTAGGCGTCGTAGGAGTTGCCCACCCTCCCCCTCCCCATAGATGACTAACTCGGTAAACGTTTCACCGGGATATGTGGAAAGCAAAGTGCATTACAACAGTCTTAAATTTATCCATTGCACAGAATCTGCTGAAAACACAGGATTAATCCACTGGCTGGGAAGCACAACTGTCTGGATTGCTCCTTCAGCCAGTGACCTCCCCACCCCTGCTTTGGCACGCTGCTCCAGGTCTCTAGAAATAAGGGTGCAGCTCACACAACAACTGAACTAACCCAATGCATCACTGCCAAAGAGAACCACTCCGTTTCTCACTTCTGACTGCACTAGTCCCTCTTTTATTCCAGCATCGACCAACATTCCTGCTTAGCTAGTGCAAAGAGCTAAAAGCTCCTCTGATTTTTGTTGCCAGCCCTTAACTGGCAGAGCTGCTAATTAGGCACTGGGAGTGACTCGCCCCCACCACACTAAGCACACGCTGGTACTGGCCCAAGAGAAGCAGGGACTGGCAGGGAGAGCAAGACCTCCTCCAGCATCAGCGTCTATAGCCTTTACGTTGCCTTGGTTATATCACTGAAAACAAACAGGTCAGAGCAATGAGGTGGGACAGTGAAGGGCTGAATCAGAAGCACCACTGGAAGGACACAGGGGAAAGTGTGGGGAATCCTTTTATAAACTTTTCAACTTCAGGAATTCCAAGGCACGCTGTGATAAAATTGGTAACTACAAATTTTAAGGTGAAAAAACGCTAAAAACACTGCATCTTTCATCTACCAAGTGCCTTAAAAAAATGCATCAACTGCTAATTACCTCCTGTAAACATGTCTTTATGTTCTCTCTGCAAATTGTCTTGCTTCAACTATCAATTTTGGCTTTTCCTGTAGCTTTCTTCTTTCCTTTTTTCCTAAATTGATATCTTGCTCTTATTTAAGTATTTCTAAGCAATGACAATGTCACCTTTTCACCTTCTCTTCAATAAACAGTTTGAGCTTTAAATCACTTACTGAAGTGTCTCCCAAACTTGAATCGTTCTTGAAGATTTCATTGAAAGCATTCAAAATCCTGAAAGTTTTTAGAAACATGAACATTAAAACTGGACACAACCATTCCTACAGCAATCACATCTCTACCAAATGCCAAGACAGCCATCACCTTAGTATGTTAAGGCAGTTGTTTCCTCAACTATAGAACTCAAGAACATTTTAGGTCTTTTAACCACAGAATTAGTGACATGCCTTAAAAATCAGATACAGTAAGTCATATCCTCTTAGACTAACACTAGATACAACTGAAAGTGGGGCAGAAGTGGCAAACAACAGTGACATGTAAAACAACATGAAAAACTTTGGATCCATGTGTCTAAGGCGTAAGTCCCAATTAAACAAAGATCTTCAAGAAAAATTTCCAGCTCTCCACTTTTGCTTTTATCACACTACCAGTCTCTAATCAGCCTTTTTGCTCCTCCTTATACCCAAAATAAAACAAAAGTCAAAATAATAACATCAAATAAAACGTATGAGGTTTTTTTGCTGCCTCCACTACAAGTAAACACTAGAGATGCCATTTATGAAAGTATAAAGCAACCCAAGGATGGTAAAGGAAAAATATAAAATATGCATTTACGCATAAATATTTTACATGGGTGAGATAAGGCCTTTATAGTCAAACTGGGGGCGTTTTCAGGCACAATTTATTACATTTCATGCAACTTGCAGAAGGTTTTCTATTTCATATAAATCCCTGAAGTACCATCTTTATGAATGCAAGCAAAACACGTCCCTGCATGCCCATTTTATTTGCCTTAAATTCTGGTTTTGGACACTTTCAAGTCAAAATCAATGTTACACTTAATATACTCTACAAAAACAAACAGATCTTTCTTCATGACTATTAATAGTAACTTTTATAAACTTTTTTAAAACACTGTGTTAGGTTTAATGAAGTCCTACTGATTGATTTTTGTAATTGAAGCTGACATGGCTCAAGGATGACTCCAGTGCTGGAGGTTTCAGTAGAGATCCTCATCCCTCTACCAAGCACGGCAGTACAAGCCTTCTCCATAAATTACATTACAAAATGGGAATATTCATGTTTCCTACAAGTTCTTCAACCGAGAGGACCACCACAACAGCACCAGCCATTATTTCACCCTTGATGGTGTTCTGGGAGATTTGTAGAAAGCTTGTCTTTAGGATCTTGGATCCATAGTGAATCAATGACTAAGCAGAACTAAGACAATGAGGGTCTTCCACCACCACAAAACCCACCCTCGCCTCTCCTTGCTTTCCTTGCCTCAGCTTCTTTGACGGAAGCTGAGCAGTTCAGCCTCCTGCCGCCAAGCTCTCAGCACACCGCACACCGGTAACAAAGCAACAAGGGGGATGAGCATCTGTCCTGTTCTCATGGCAGCAAACATCCTTCCAGCAGCAAAGAAGAGCGTGCCCTGCATTGTAAATTTGTACTATGAACATTTATAAATCTGCCAGAGGAACAGGATACTGGGTCACAACGCAGGTCACCTGAAAACTCAGCATTATGCAAAACATGAGCCACATGCCTTCAAAAGTCATCCAAATTAGTGTACTTTCACATAGGAACAATTCTCCTGGGGAGAAAATACAAAATAAAAAAAAAATCACCTTGTTAAAATAATGCAGGCTACTTAGAAACAGTTTTATCTGGTTTAGGTCCACTAAAGTAAGCTACGGTCTTCCTCTTAATACCACATATCTGTGGGCCACAAGCACCGCAGTGCAGGCACATCTTTGTTTTATTTACAGCATCTGAAGGACAAATACCCAACTATAACATACCAAGCATCCCATCTGGAAACTTCGGGTGTCTCTGAAACCTACACATATTTTAGTAGCTTTGTTCCACAACACAGGCTGAGCTGGGAAGGGATCACCAAGCTGCCGCAGCGCTGGCAGGCATGTGCTTTGTATCTGGCTGCAGATACAAGGAGTATCTGCAGTTGCTGGCCATGTAGGCAGGACTCGGATATTTATACAGCTGCATCACAGAGAAGGTTAAGCTGAGACAGGCAACGCAAAAACGCTCGAGTTGTGTCGACACATCCATTCACACCATGGCAAACACCACGCACATCCCCGTGCTGCTGCAAAGGGGAAGACGGCTGTTCCTGCAAGGTGCCACCAGCACCAGACACGCTCTGCCATCCTCCCCTCCAGCAGCTCCTGAACATGCACCCCAGAGCTGGTGCCAGCACTGCTCGATGGGATGGTTTGTTTGTTTAACAGAGGACAGGCTGTCTGTCTTTTTTTGCTAAAGTCTCCATCATCCATCCCCACGCAGAACAGGGTTAATGATGACGAATAAAATCCTTTCCAAAATGTTTGTGGCAGGCACAAAGCAAAAAAACACCAGCACAGCAGGAAAACATCACTTCGCTACGTCAGCAGTGGGATCTACCAAAAACTCTTACCCAGATGCCCAGGTCTGCAGCTGTGGGAGGATACTGGTAAAACACCACTGCCTTCTGATGACAGACTGCAGGGAGCACAGAGGCATTCAGGACTTCCTTCCCTCCTCCCCACCCTGCTATACCATCTACCCAGGTAGATCGCGGGTAAGACAGGCACACTCCAACAGCCCAGGTGGTCACGAAGTTCAACGGCAACCATGCAGACTTCTCAGGAGGACAGACAGGAAAGCCACTTTGAATGACTTCTGACTATGCTGACATACTTCCTTACACATTCTAAAATACTGAAAGTGTAAAGAGAAAACCTCACACTTAATTCAAGCATTTGGTAGTGCTGTTCCACACAGGTGGATAAATCCTCTTGCACTGTATCAAAGACATGTTGTATCTCCTACTATGTGCATCACTTAATGACTATACAGTGTTTTTCAATTGCAATTCATTATATAAAGATAACTACTCATTTGTCAGCAGTGCAGTTAGTTTAAGATATTGACAAGAAAGGTTTCATTTGCAAGCAAGGAAGTTTTATTTTAGCAAGTGTCAATACTGTTTCAAGCTCTTCTGTGATAGTCAAAACTGACCCCAAAAAAACGTGCATCCTAACCCAGCTCACTAAACTCTATGGAACATGCTGAAATCCACAGCTGTTTATAGCTGCAGTATTATGCTTCTGACAGTTTTATTTGTGTAACAGTTTATGCTTTCATTATGTTCTGTCACTTGCTACATGGAATTTGTGTTTAAGAGGATTCCACTGTATCATATCTAAGAGGTTTACAACAAAATCCAAATAGCTGAACTCGGGATACACCGCGTCACTAGATTTAAGGGTTCACACTAACTTCTTGTAGCCATATTAAAACATTAGCTATCTTTTTGTGAGTAGATTCATCCACAAACAATACACAATGCTACAGCAAAATTACCTCTCGGACTGATTAAATGAAAAACCAATACACAGTATTATTACACCTGCCTTCTCATCATTCCATCATATATAAAAACCATAAGAAACAACCAGTTTTCACAAGTTTATTCTCAGCTCTTAAAAAAAAAAAAAAGAGCATAGAAGCACGTTTCCTTCCAAGCCTACCAGTTAATTAACTGTGCCAGGAGCCGAACAAACGGCAGAACTACAGATCCCAGTAAAAGCATGTAAACAACTAGTGACCGAGATGCCAAGAAATAAATGGAGTAAACAAGAATCATAATACAGACAGGATCTCCCACACACATCACTATGGGTTTTATTTAATAAAAAAAAAAAAAAAAAAAAAAAAAAGCAGAGGGAGAAAAAATGGGCTAAACACGGAACATGTCAAGGGCAGTAAGGCCAACTCCTCCATGTTTAGTAAATCTACGTTTGCTTCCCTGTGTCCAGGGGGTCTTTTTTACCATTGTGCATAGATCTTCCTCATGAAGCTTCTGCCTCCGACCCAGCAGCTAGGGCAAGCCACCATCTTCAGCAGTACACAGAGAATGGTTATATTCAATCACCTTTTCTCAGCCATCCTGATTGCAAATACCCTGTCCTTGGGAAAGGGCATTTATGGCCTCCAACTTACTTTTCTTTTTGCTCCAACTGACCTTATCCTTCATTCTGCTGCTAAATAAAATAGCTCTCCACCAGAAATTCTCTACTCATGCAGGCACTTGTATGCCTGTGGTAATTAATTTCTGAACATACTTAGAAATAAGCCACCAGCAGTGAGTACAGAAGCTCAGGCAAGGCAGGGTCTATAGACCCCATGCCATAGTGTACCTTTTCTAAACCCTTTCAGATTTTTAACATGTTTTGTAAGAATAAGTATCAGAAATGCACAGCATTAAGAATACACTCTTACATCAGCTCCCTTCCGGGTAGCAGCGTCACCTCCTCCTGCCTGCAGCCTCACCCTAGCTTACAGTGCACACTAGAGATAGGAGATCACGGCCGTCAAGTTGGAGATGCAGGCCCAGCCGACAGCTCACCATACGTCCTGCTCCAGTGGAGTAACTGCTCTGTGTTACACCGCTCCCCAGGCTGTAATCATGCTCCGCTCTCTGCAAATCCACTTGACAGAAGGCTTAACTACAGATGATTTCAGTAATGAGTTATTTCAGCTCATGTAACTATGGTCTGTGGTGGAAAAGTCAAGCCAAGCTATGTCACAGCTTGTGCTAATTTCCACTAATGAGAATTATCAACAATTGCAATAAATGGATCCATCCACAAACTGAGAAATTAAATATTTGGAATTACTTCCATGAAAACAATCTTCAAACCATGGAGGAAAGAAAGCCTACGGTCTACCAAGTAAAGACTGTCCTGCAGCACAGACATGTTTACACAAGAAGAAAAAGGAAACACATCTGCAACACAACTGGCATCAAAATATTAAGTGAACTAGCGGAAGCTGAAATTTTAAAAGATTCACCTTGTTCACTGCAGAGACACCCGGAGAGATAAGGAAACTCTTCCGTTTAACTAGGAAGGTCCAGCCAGTCTCTATCTTGAGGAGATCCTACTGTAACGCATAAAACAGATGCTAGACGTTGTGCTCTGGGCTTAACAAGAGTGAACCCTTCAGGGATCTACCTAAGGGGAAGGAGAGGTAGTGACTCGTGTCTCCAGCCAGTAAGTTTTTTATTTTACCTTCACCTATGCAGCTCCTCAATGGCTTTAGCCAGGACACAGAGTGCTGGCACACGTTTTCCAGCTGCTCAGCGAGCAGCATGGCTGCTGGGGAGTTTGGTGTGAAAGCCAGAGTGCTAGAGCACAGCAAGCTGCATGAATGCCACCCCCTGCAGAAGTACCCATTTATTTTGCCTCTTCACTTTCTCCACTTCCTCACCACACGGAAGGACCAGCTAAACTGGGAGCCTACACCTAGAAGTCACAGCAGATTATGAAACACAACAGTGCTCTCCGCTCCAGCTGCGAGGTGCAACGCTGCTAGGACCAAGGACGCTAACAAGAACCTGGAGGAACCAAAGTTCAGCCACGATTTGTTGCCTGCTCAAGTGTGACCATAAAACGAAACCCTCACACATCACAGGGCTGACCTCATTGTGCACTGTGTTGGACTAAATGGGTATGAGGTTCAAGGTAATGTAAGTAAAACCCGCTCCCACAGAGGTGGGGGAACGTAGGCTAAACATAGACTACAAAAAAGTGCTGAGTTTTTTATTGCATCTCTGTCCAAGGAGTAAATAGTTTCAGCAAGCTAGCCAGCACTCGTGATCTTCACTAGTGAACTTTTATCCACTTTAACTGATGGAAGTTGCATTACAAAACAAAATACTCCTAGGAAAGGTGTAGATCTCTAAAAGTCAACCACTTAAGTGTTATTAAGTATTCATAAGGCAAGATGCAGTGGATGAGACTGTTCACATACTCCAAATGCACAATGTGTACGGTAATTGGGATTTGGCACACTAAAAATAAGGTTCCAAGCAAATTTTTGCCCTTTTGAAAATTCCTTCCTCACTACTTCCACAGAAACTGCATATATTAAAGTTTAAGTCTTAAGACGCAGAAAGGGCAATAAAGCCCTCCACAGCTAGCAACTGAATTTGCAGAGCAATGTATCTGATCTAATCCTGATGTCAAAGGCTCAAGCTTTCCAAAGTGCATTCTATTCAGACTGAAGCCTTCCAGTATTACTCTAATTTCTTTAATTTGATCTATTTTGTTAAATTTAAGCAAATTTAGATTTGATGATTTAGGGAAAAAAAAGCTCAGGGTGAAGACTGAAAAAATCTTTACCAATTTTGTCCTGGTTCTTTCCTCACACGTGGGTAGGAATCTTGATGACAAGCTTACCTGCATTACCGATGCTTGATTTAGCTGTCAGAAGCCTGTTTTTTCTTCCTCCTGCATAATTTTTGTAGCATAATCATCTAAAGAGCCTCTTAAATATTCACCTATTGATCTGCTCCACTTATTTACTTCATTAACAACATACTACCGCTTTTTCACTTTTACAAGTAAATAGGCATCTAGCATTTTAAAACATCAGTCCCACCTTTCCTGGAAAACACAGCCTAATATAGGAGTTTTGCTGAGCCCTTTTAGAGTGTTTCTTCTGCATTCAACAATTACGGGTTCCTTATATCAATCCCAAAACTGGGTCATCTAAAAGCACTTATGAAGCATTTAGCAAGCGCTAGCAAGCAGAATTACATCCAACCCATGCTGTTTCATTGGTAATTGAAACAGCCAGGTAGCTTAAACATACGACATTTCATCAGACTGTTGTTGAAAAGACGTTAATACTCATTTTTCCCTCAGTAGCCATGTCATTTCTTCCCCTTTACTTCATCTTCATAAATCCACTACAGTCTAAATGCAGAAGAGTGGATTTAATCAGATAGCCAGCAATGCACAATTAACTTTTCTCTGTGTCAGTTCATGATTTAGTGACATGATGCTGTGAGTGGCAGAACTGGAAAAGAGAAAGGAGGAGGAAGCTGGGGTGGGGGGAGGGGGAAGTAGAGTTGTTTTTGGTTTTTGTCTATTTAGCCAAAAAAGATTTCTCACCTCAGCAATAAATAGAGCCGCTGAAGTTCCAGCTTCTAAATCTGTTTTCACAACAATTCTTTCTACAATACGAATCGCTATCAAAATGTTACACAGATTTGTTTACAGCACTTCCAAAGGCTGATATAAATGAACATGAGAAATGTATTCAATAACCCCTTCTATCAAGGTTACACTGCAGAACAGCTGATCTCTTCATGCTCCTCACTGAAACATTCGCCGTCATTAAACATCAGTCCAAGTTGGGCATCTCCTCCAGTAATGCCAAGACTTCATCAGCTTCTCTTTCTCTTCCAAGCACTTCCACTTGTTTTCAACAAATATTTTAGTTTAAAAATTTTACATTTGGATTTATAGAGCACCAATTAAAAAGGCACAAAGCATATACTTGAAAGATTTAGGAAAGGTGACATTTGCCTCTTGCAAAATTCTGCTTAATACAACATGATGGCAGCCACTGTCATCAAGAGAAATCTCAGAGTTATCATGCACCTTTTCTTGACATTTGAGAGTCACCTGGTGGCGGATGATAAAATGCTGATTTATGATCTGTAGACTCTTATTTATTGGAGGGCAAAACTCCCCTTAGGCAGACATTGAGACAGCAGAGCATACTTGTAATTTTCTGTAGTCCCTTGAGAAAGCATATTCTATAAGTTGCAAAGTAAAATCTACAGAAGCTTGGCACTCTCACACGCAATTTTCATTTAAACTAAGATTATAAAAGAGAATAAAATGCCATTTTAAAAGCTTGCTGTTTTCTCTAACAAAATGGATGCCACTTTATTACAGAAACTACAGTTTCTCTGTGGTTTGAAGAGGAAAACTAAGCACAAGTGCCTGTTGATTCCCCCATCACTTCTGATACCCTACTGAGAAAACTAAGTTATCGATAAAACAGGATTTAGAGCAAGATTTGCACCACTTGAAATGTTTGCACTTCTGAGCAAACAATTGTCTTCTCATTGTAATAAAAAGCTTTCAAGTGTGAATGTTGAAAAGGATTTGTGAAATAAGTTGTATAATTGTTAGGTATTGGGGGGGGGGGGGGGGGGGGGGGGGTCGGGGCACAGACCACACCCCAGTACATCCTCTCTTTGGAAACTGAACACACTATCTGAATTAAATTCCCCATAGTAATGATTCTGCAATTCCGTAATAAGTACTATCTAAATCTATAGAAATATCCTTTTCTTCTGTAAAAAAAGTCTGCTACTTGTAAAAGTTATTGATTCAATGCAGCCCACCTGAACTACATAATTAAAGTAAAAAGCCTCTTAAACAGAGGTAAAAGAATGCAAGTGACTTTCGTCAACTTTAAGCCAACTCAGATGGCAAAGCTCAGTTGAATTCTTCAACATTGCCACTTCTTAGGTCAGTGGGGTGACCAGTCTGAGGTCCACTTTCCATGCCATGACACAGTAAGTGCAAGTTATTCCTTAATAAGTAACAGCTACACTGTACTATTAAACCTCCCACAGAACCATGTAAATGGCTAACTGGCGATTCCCCTGTTTTAATAAATCTGTTTCTCTGTGGACTGCATGCTGACAAACAACTAAGGTCCAGGATGAGATTGTTTTACGTTTTTGCCTCTCAAAGTGGCTTCTCTAACACTCAAGTGTTAGAGAACGCTGACCCAGCACACCTGTATAGGCTTCAAGAAGCATGTGGCTACACAAAACACAGCATGCACTAGCTGAGTCCTCGCGGGAGGCTTGGCAACACAGCTGCAGAAGACCCTGGCCACATCCCACATGCCCATTACTCCAGTTCTCCCGCTGATGCACCCACCTGACTGCACACTTTATCAAGATAACAAACCCAATTGCCTTGTAATCTAGTAGATCCTTTCTCCATTTCTTCCCCCACCTGTCAGAAACCCCAGTGGTCACCAGGATTGAAGATGCCCCCCTCCCTGTTACTTCTGTCCCCCAGGTCTCCAGCTCCAGGTGGACCCAGGAGCAGGGCAGAGGAGAAGGCAACCTGAGCTGAACACAGGTGGGAGGGCAGATGATGCTGACAGATCATAGGAAGAAGAGAAGACAGGATGGCTGTAACTGTAGGGAATAATTAAAAATGCAGCGAGGGCCAAGTAACTAAAAACCCTAAAAACAAATTCATGACTGATGAATCTCGATACCCCTCAGCTGCTCAGCAAAAGCCGAGAGCCACACTGGCCAAAGTGGGACATGACTTACTGTCACCTGGTACACTGATTAGAAAGGTAACATTGCGAAATACCAGGAGACCACACATTACCTGGATTACAAGCTCACTAAGAGACCTTAAAATGCAGTCGCAGTAAATTGGGAAACACCAGGAAGAGCCAATGTTTCTGTTTATCAAAAAAGTCAGCAAAGGTGACTTGGTTACAACATCCAAGCAGCAAGAGGTACAAGTGGACCACATAAAGGAGAAAACTTTAAGCAGAAAACACAACCAGATGCTGAAGCTTGTCCAGCTGAAAATGGAAAAAACAAGGTTTGCCTTTCTAATGCTCTCAGCTGAAGATTAACTAACAGAACAGGAATTTCCTTCTCTACACATTCACCTCAAGCTAGATGTCTTTTAGGAAAACGTGTATTAACAAAATCAGAGTAATGCCTTGGCCTAGATGAAAGATACTGGTTTGCAATATACAGAAAATCAGAAGACACCTAACACCACCATCCCACCTTAAAGCCCATGGATAAAGGATAGGAATCTACTACTGCTATTAGTTACTCTTTGTTCACACCATGAACTGTGAACTGCTGTGATTCAACCCTGATGACGATCTGCATAGGATTTTGTAGTGGGAATATTAACTTTTCCTCCATAAATCAAGAACTACAGAGCATTATTCCTTACCTTACATGCAAGAGCTATTCAAAACAGAAAAATTCAAAAGCAAACATTAAAACAAACAAGTACCTTCCAAAGTAAGAATAGCTCAGCTTCTTCTGGATATGTTTCCTGACCTAAACACACTTCTAGGTACCATTTCTTTCACAAAATCATGCCATAGTCGGTGAAGAAAACAGACGATACTCATACTTAAATTCTGAGTGCTTGAACTGAATGTCTGAATTTTCAACCCTGATGTTCTTTTAACATAGCTGGTTTATGAAATTTGCAGCGTGGCAATGCATCCTCTGGGGAAGAAGAAAGGCAAAGCAAATTAAGATACAATTCCCTAAGCTAACTAGGAGCCCGAAATCAATAATAAATCCGTTACTTGACAAAGATGATTAAATGATGCTCTGCAAATTACTAGTAGCATTCCTCTTCCAAATCCAATGTGGTGATAGCGGCACAATATGACAATGCTGATGGATGTTAAATCTTTCCATTAAAAAAACCACAGTTATTCACATCGCGGCCTTCAAGTCTTAAGACAGTTCACTTAACTGACAGCAAGAAAAGTACACTTCTGTTGGTCTCCCTTGATGCTAGGCTTTTTAGAAGGAAGATAAGACAAGGATAGGCAGAACAATATTTTAAAATGCACAAAGAAACAAACATGATTTACACCTGAAAGGTTGTTTTCAGAAGTTACTTGTATAAAAATTTAAAATAGCCTTGCCTATGAAATAAAAGTAGTATGCACTCTCTAATATTAGACTCTGGGTTTGTACCTAAAATTACATCTGGGACAGACTGTTTCATGAGCCCAGTATGTCTAAAATAATGTGTCTCATGACATCAGGCCTCTTCTCTGCTTCAGGTTCACCTGAACAGTCAAAATCCATGGCATCACCTATGTCACATACAAACAAAAAAAAGCTGACTATCATTCAGGGCCAAAGACACACCACAGATGAAGACAACAATGCAATTATACATTTGTTTTGTTTTCTATTAATCTCATAGTAATCTGTAAAATTGTTTTCTTTTCTGATCACTGCTGACCACACCCATGATCAGCGGTCTGTTGTGCAAAGATGCTGAAGGCTTATCACTTTCATCACATAAAACTTGGTCTCACAAAACAGAGAAGTATCCACTTGAGAAAATATTTTTAAAGTAACCCTTGATGAATACAGTCTTGCTCTCAATAGATACAATCTTGGTGAGATAATTATGTCTAAATTACACTTAGAAAGTAGCTTAAGCTCTACTGGACAAGAGTTCTTGGCAGACTGACTTGGGAGCAATGCAAAAACACTTTTAAAGGTAGTTGATGCTACTAAATCAAACATAAAAGTGGAATGCTGCGAGGTAAATGCTTTGAGTCAATGCAATGAGCAGCCTACTCCTTGTTGGGCTTTGAGGATGGAGCACTGCTAAATGCCGCCTAGGCAAGGGCAGTCTCCTTGATGAAGAGATAAAGTTCTACCCAGACTAGTAATACCAGACGCAGAACACAGGATGAGAAGAAAGCTGTGTCCACATTTTGAAACTTTTGAAAAAAGTCAGCACCAACACCTTGCTACATACCTTCAAATTTCTACAGAGTGAAGTCTGAGAGCATTTGGGGTTTTTTTCCACAGTACAACTTTCAGTTTTCTTACAATTACAAAAAAATAATGAAGTCTTGCTTACAAATGTATTTCATCTTTTTCCACACGTGAATGATTTTAGAGAGAAAAGTCCAAGGAGACCAAGGCATCCTCCAGCACAGAGCTCAGTGAAGCAGCTGCAATGCTATTACTCACTGTCCTGCCCATGGTGAAAACAATGCCACAGCTATGCTTCGGTGGGCAACAAAGGAGTTCATTCTTCAAGGGTTATTCAATTCTTTGTGTCTTGGCTGAGTCTGCCAACTCAGAAAGCAGGAGACAAGTTAATGCTCACCAGGACAGCTGAAACTTAACATCAATAGGTGCCCTGTTTAAGAATTGGACTGAGGGCTCCTCAAATTTGTCTCTCAATCCACAGCATGGTCATTTAAAGAAAGAAGAAAACGGGAAAGCAGGGTAGGAGCTGATCAGAGAGCATGTCCTCCAAGTGCCAGCAATTTTTGACTTCACTCCACACATCTAAGGATTTTTCTTCCCTGGTTGTCTTGTCATCATAAACAGATTTTTTCATTAAAAAATCTGCCATGTTCAGACATTTTGCCGCTCAGATTCAAAACCTTTACCCAAGTAATGTTCTCACTTCCTAACCTCTTCTCCCCTAACTATTTTTCCTTTTATTGTCCACCCATCACTGGATTTCTCAAGAACTGTGGGTTCTGCGTTTAATGTCTCACTTACAATGACAAATGAAGAAATAATTTATTCCCATTCCCTATTTATAAGCCACCCAGAAGCAAGGTCAAAGCAGCTCCCCAGACATCTGCTCACGATGAATGCAGTGCACACAGAGTAGCAATGTTGCCTGACAAACCACAGCACTGATCTTCTAAGTTCCCTTGCTCCAGTCGCCCCATCCCCAGAAAGACAAAAATAGGTATCAAAATAGTTTTCTCTTACTAGCACAGCAACACTCACATATACAGATTTCATACGATGCACTGCAAAACACAACTCTCTAGTTTGGAATGGAGATAGTAAAAAGCCAAGACACCAAACACAAGACGGAGAGCAATGTGACATCCCCTTCTTGCTTGGGGAAGCACAGAAAAGCTACCACTTCCTCATGAAGAACCCAAACCTTCCAAACCACTGGAACCTGTGGCTGAGAAATCATCATTGAGGCATACAGGGTGGTGAATGAGAGAACTAGTTAGTCATCCCACCTAGCCACAACCGATGCCCAAGCTCAGTTCTTTCTTAGGTTATGAAGTGTCAACAGGAGAATTACTTTTACACGAGAGGCTAAAAAGGACTCCATGAAGCGTCCACTCTGTGCTCACCACAGGTACGAGTGCCATGGTGGAGCACAGCTTTTCTGGTCCCCTTACACCATACAGGTAAACCTGCATAATCGCCCCCTCCCTGGCAGCTACACTTTCTTTCATAGACCAAGACACAACTAACCCTGCAGTTCCTCCTGTCTCTTTTCCTCTTCTCAAGCTTTTGGGAAATCAGGAGAGGTCACATTTAGACGGAGCTACTTGAACAGAGGGCACCTTCCGTAATATCTGCGAGTTCTCATCTTACCTGTAATCAGGACAGGATGGGAGAGGGAACAGAGAGGTTCTTCTGAGTCTCACCCCTTCCAGACAGTTCAAGCAGAGGAAACTGCCCCTCTCCTCTGCACAGAAACTAGCACATCCCAGGCATTTGTCCACGCTGACCAAAGGTGCTTGGGCTTTTGACATCGGAGCGAATGCCACAGCCACATACCAGATGACACAGCAGTATGACCAGATTACGTTCAGGTTTGAGGGACCTAAGTCTCTTATCTTTCCCAAGTCAGACACCAAGGGCTACTGTTTCTCCCATCTGTTCTCTACTTTCAGCAAGCAAAGGCTAAAGGACAGCAAAAGCCGTATGTTGAGGAAGATGATATAAAAAGGCTAAGCTCATTGCTAATCACCAATTAAGGAGAACTGAGATACAAGTGCCTAGACTTGTTACACCATCATTTCTCTTTGCAGACTACTTAGTAGGTATGTCCTAATTTATCAGCAGTCTGTTTAGACTGTCTTGGGCGCTCCAGTCTTCATCTAATAAGTAGCCATCCAAGCCACATTCTGCCAATTCTCACAATTTGCTTATGTCGCCCACTCTTCTTACATAGGCAGCTGCTAAATCCTCAGTGTCGACTCAACTGAAAATTACCAACTCCTTCTGGATAGCACTGCAGGTCACTAATAATTATTCTTCGACTCTAAGAGCAGTCTTATAAAGGAGGAATTGAAAGTAATTTGATGTTTTGTCATTCAAGTTTATTCTCACACTTCTGCGGTAACCCTTCTTCAATTTACTGAAAGTATACAGTAATTTTTAACTACAGGTTTGCACAACAGAAAAGCAGGATGAATCATTCTGGATATTTAAAGCCTACAATCAGACAGCTTGAGTCTCCTTGTATTTTGCTACAGTTCTCAAGCCAGAGTTTTATTTTCTACTTATCTGCAGGAACACTTTTATAAGGAGCGCTAATTCATTTAAACATGCAAAACACTTGAAGATTTGGGTATTTCTTATATTCTACAAAGCTTCAGAGGTCCTTGTTGTTCCCTCTATACTGATCTTCACTTTCTTTGTAACTGTGTGCCCAGAATTAGAGGGCATTAGAGCTAAACTGGGAAGATAGCACATGTGTATAAATACATCATGTAAAAATAAAACTGGGCAGATGCATAGGAAACACCCTGCAGCACGTATTACCCTTGTTTTCCTCATCACTGCATGGGCAACACATGTCTACTGGTACAGTACTTCAGAAGCCAGGACTGGTCTCAGGGATAAACACAGGCCATGCTGCCGGAGAGAAGATGCTCTGGGCAAGTTAGCCCTTTCCCTTCAGCTGCTCTCCAGTAAGTCACCAGCCCAGCCGTATGTTGGAGCAACGCCAAAAGTAACTTTTAATTTGTACTGCCTACAACTCACAAGATGACACAGCTACAAAATATTCAGTTTGTATAAACAGCCTCAGATCAAGCAAAGCTTGCTGCAGAGTTGTTTCAGGTTGGATAAATCCATGATAGCAATCCATGTTTCCTGCTGTTTGTTGTTTTCTTTTTTTTAAGCATAGGTTTGAAGTATATTATAGTAGCAGCTATTTCTACACACACATGGAACTCCAGACTTCCGGTAGCACTCAAGTTGTTGCTTTATTATGCTCTACAAAATGAGCTTCTCAAAGAATTCAAGAAACTACTGTACACACAGAAACAACAGCCGTCAGGCAAGAGTCACATACAAGCAGAATTTCAGCCATGTCATCCTGTGGTCCAGTCTACAGCTACATACCTTAAAAAAAACAAGTACACAACTCCCACAGCCTGTCAGAACAATACATGTTGATATAGTAACACTGTCATATGTCAACACACTGGCCTTTTAGATAGCAATGATGAACAACCTGCATCAATTCAAGTGCTGTAACACTGAACTGCAGATCTCCAGCTTGTGAGTTCTACATCAAAATCTATCTCAAATATGAAATCCCAAATGTAGGGACTAATGATATGTCCCAAAGGATTCCTGAAGTGCTGTTCCTGACCTTTACAACTGTATTAGTGGACTCCTCTTTACTCCTCCCTTACAGCACAGATGAAATTTCCCTTGTCCTCCTTTTCTACAGCCAGAGCAGAAAAGCTGGTGATAATCCCCTCTGAATGCTGTATTTAACACCTACCTGGTAGATGACAGGTGCTACACTGCAATATTAGCACAGTGAGGTCCTTCTATAGAGAACAAAGTCACTGCCAGCCAAGTACAACAGCAATAACTCTGCCTAGACTTATCAAAGCATTTACCACCCATGTGTGCACCTGCACCTTTTACACACACTAAACATTTATGTTAAGGTCTTGGGGGTAAGTCTTGGCAGGGGAGGGTGGTGTGAGGGAATCTATTATCCCCCAAAGGCAACAGGTATATACTTGGGCAAAGAGACTGCCATGAGATGGACCATCTCCTGGGCGGCAGCATCACATGAACCTTTTCAAGTCCTGCTGCTTTCACATCACCAAAGGCGTGCCTGACAAAACAATTAAGAGTCTTTTGAGAGAACTAAGGGCATATAGAAAACCAATCTGAGATGGTAAGCCATGAAGTGGGAAGTGACAGCCAAGATTAGACAAAGCATCAACCAAACAGCAAGTATTGGGATCTGCAAGGCCAAGATCAGCAAGAATCAACCTGGCAACTATAGACAGAAATACTAAAGCATTTTCCCTGAACTTAGAGTCAGAATAATTCTTACCCTGGAGTTACTTATCACCCTGGCACAGACTGACTTGTGGACCCAAGGAGTCTACAGAGGTTCCACAGAAGAAAGAGGGATGCAAAGAGCAACAGAGAGGAATAGGATCAAACCATTTTCTTTCTCTTCCACTTTAACATTTTTGAACATATTAAGAAGTTAAAGTCAGCTAAGCCTGGTTGTTATTCAGTTTAGCAGTCATTACCTGATTCTCTGTTATCGGTCACAACACTATGAGACTATACCTACATTTCTTGCCACACTCACCGTATCTTTTCAGATCTCATCTCCCAGCAACCGTAACCCATGTGATGTACCCTGTTGGTTGAGCAAGTCTGTCCTCTGAAAGAGTCAAACACAGGATGAAAGACAAGGAGAGACTGTGCTTCCTTATACTAATACTTGGCAGAGGAAGATAGCAAAAACCATCCTCTGAAGTTCACTAACGCCCTGACCCTACTGATTTCTAAACCAATGCCAACAAAATACCTATTCTGTTGAAACACAAACACTCATTTAACAGGGAAGGGGGGAGGGGGGGGACAACACATGGACAGGACCCGACAAAAAAAAACAACAAAAAACACCAAACAGGGGATCATGATTTTAACCTTTCCAATACAGACTGCCCTGCCCTATCACTCTGGATGGACTTCTTCACTTGGTGTCAGGAGACCCAACAGCCCCCAGTGATTTACTCTTTAATGGTCATGTGTTCTCTGATTATCACCTATTAAACAAAAACAACCAGAGCACCTGCAGTGTGAAAAACAATATTACCAAATCACCTTTAACATCTCACCTCTCCAAAATTAGTTCCTTACATTTGTCTTCTGTGTACCTGAATAGAAAATTACAGCATGAGATGCCTAACCACTTGGTCTTTCAGCTTCTCCAAAGTATCAAACCAGCTTCTCTGCACTCCTTAAACTGTAATGTCAGCATGAAGAAACATTACACAGGAGAAGCCATACTCTATTATGTTGGAAACCTTTGCTTTCAATTATGCCAACTACCACAGTGAAAACGTGCAATTAGTAACACATCCTATAGATATCGTTAAGCAATGTGTGGCAGTGAAAAGAGAATTCAATTAGAGAGAGTAGCCCGCAGCAATGAAGACTGCAGGAAAAAACTGTACCTCCACCTCAGCAACCTATAAGGTCACTGGATAGGCTTTTCCTGCAAGAAAGATGGTGGGTAAGAACAGGGACTGCTCCTCCAGCAGATGCACTATTCCACAGCGAGAGTTAGTTTTACTGGCTCCACTTTGTAAGCACACTATCCCACAATAAGGATGGTTACTTACCACCAGCAGCTATTCCAGAACACTCCCTGGTCAACGCAGACAAGTCTTAACCCAGCTTCAGCCTCAAAACCGGAACAGAAACCCAGGAACCCTAACTTGCCTGGGGAGCAGAGGTAGCTTACTCCTTAAATAAATAAAGAAAACAGACAAAGAAAAAAAAAAGTGTTTCCAGCAACCCATGTGAAATCCTCATCTCTGTTTGGGAATCATACAAAAAACATCATGGAAAGCTTGCAGAACATAATTCTCATTCCACACTTGAGACTGTAAACCTCCCAGATTTACCACAGACACCAGCATCACACCAAGCACTGCTTGAGAGACGCGGCACCTTCCAAGCAGAACGTCAGTGAAGCAAAAGCCGTTTCCACTCACACATAAGCTGCCACTGATCCTGGTCTGCAGACACCCTTGGAAATATTTCTGCAGGATTTTGCAAGGGCAAAAAGCTGTGTGCTGTCTTCTAGTCATAATATTTTACATTATACAAGGACTCCTCAAACTGGCCTTTTTCCCTGTATTATAAGGGTCCTCTCATGAGCTGCTGAAGTGATCAAACAAGCACTAAAGACTGCAAGCAAACAGACCACAGCACGAACAAGCAATGCCCACTTCAGAATGGAGAAGCAAGACATTCACTGATCCCTGATAAATTATGAATTACTTTACACTTGCAGAATGCTTCCTTAAATTTTTTTAACATTAAAATACAACGCCTTTTTATTCTCCCCATTATACAGACAGTTGGAGGCTCAAGTAAGACATTTCAGGACAATTGCTGTGGCAGTTGACCAAAACCTATGACCAACGTGTCCAACCCATTGTCACTGACATACAGTGCTGCTCTCATGCTGACCATGAGATGGACAGAGGGGCTGCTTTTGCCTGGCAGAGGCACCATACTGGCACACTGTAATCCTCAAAACCAAGGAAGCCAAACCCCACAGTAGCAAAAGGCAGCAAGCCAGCAGGGCCTGTGCTGTTGGTGCCCTTGCTTTGCTCTAGGGAACATCAGACACTCAACCAGAAGAGTGGTGGGACCCTGTGGAACCACTCATCTTGCATTTCTTTACCCAAGTTCCACAAGTCTTACTGCTCTTTAACCAGAGACAGATTTGAGCTGTCACTCACAGGGTCCAGGAAAACAGAGAAGTGCTAATTAATAAGGTACTAAGCTATAAGTGTTTAATCCGCCTGTCTTTGGACATCCAAATATCTCATTGCTTTCCCTTTCTTATTTCCATTTTCTTCCTACTGCCACAGTGATGGCCTCCAGTTGCACCCCAACAACAGTTGTCCCAGGGATCTCACCCTCCTTCAGCCCACCCCAAGACGCCCCTGTGAGGGGTGCTTTTTTAATCCATGTGTCAACAGAGGTTCTCCCCTCACCCCCACATCAGTTCAGATTGACACACAACACTCAAATTTGGCAGATCTGCCAACAAAACTGAAGGCAAGAGAAAACTACCGAAAGCAGGGGGTAAAGTTTTGGGTTGAGCTGGGTTTGCCTGCGGTTTTTTGTCTTTTTTTGTTCTTGTTGTTGTTTTAAACAGACACTTAATATACCTGGATCAATCCACCATGCCGAGGAGGTTCTCCTGCTCCACATAGTGGTTGCAAACACATTTAGGAGAGGACTTACGTATGCTCACTCAAACCAACCCAATTCTCTGCAGACCAACTATGCCCCACATCTTAAGTCAAATCTTTTCCAAATATGGCAAAATAAATACAATATGGATGTATCCACACCAGCAAATTGTATTAGGTTAATTAGCAAGAAAGAAACTAGCATACCTAGTACCAAGCAGAGACTTAAGAGACCTTATTTTCATTCTCAGTTCAGCTAAAAACTCAATGTCAAGTTATTTAATCCACCAGATTCCCTGTTTCCATGTATAAGAAGTGGGGCTTTTACTGTCCTACTTCCACAGGAATTAACTGAAAATTAAAAAATCTATCAATAAATGCAAGTCTTTTGTAACAGCCTGTACTGCTGCTGTATCTAAGTACCTGGGTGGACACCTGGACAGACAAGGATTTGTGCAACATCTTTGCGTGAAAGCAATGATTGCACATCTTTTAAGGCAATCAGAAGGGCCTGTTTTCAGGGCTGTGAAATTGCACCCAGGAACAAGACAAGCCTCCTGGCTACATTAAACAACCAGTCAGAAAGACAAGGAAAATAATTCCTTAACAAACAGCAATATTAACTCAAATTTTAGGAGACCTCTCCAGCCCACCAGCATGCTGAGGCGCAGAGAAACAGCTGCAAAGTCTCCTCAGTTTTCAGGAAACGTTGACACAGACTTGCAGTAGAGTTTCACTACAGCAACTACAAAATACAGACTTTTCTCCCTGGCAACATTTGATGTCACCCAGTGCAAGATGGAGTCCTTTCATTTTTGTAAAGTGTTCGCTCACATAACAACTGAGAAGCACCAAGGGGGCATCACACCTCTCAGGCTCAGGATGCACCTCAACTGCTGAACACCAGTAAAAACTGGCAAGCCTCCTCTCCAGTCTGTTGTGGCCACTGACTCCCTGAGACCATCTGACCACTTGTTGGGCCAACCAGTCCATCAGACAGGACAAAGGACCAAAAGCAAGAAACCCCACCTTCTGTTTCCCCAGCTTCAGTAATAAGGACCTTCCTGCTCACACAATAGTTCTTTATTAAAGCCACGAGTGGGCAGTTTTCTGTAATGACTGCCATTTCAAAGAGGATATGCTAACCAGAAACAAGACGCTCTTGTTCCAGACAAAATTTCTGCACATTTAATTAATAAGAAACAACTACTGTGCTTACACCCTACCTTAATCTGCATTCACTTCAAGCATAAACAAGACCAAGCTTTCCAAATTAGCACAGGCAAACGTGGCAAGCATCTCTGGACATCAGTTTCTTGAAAATACTTGCCCAGCTCGCCACAGGGATGTTATGAGTCTAAACTAGTCTGTAATATGCACCTAGATCTTTTGATAAAAACTACTTCAGAAGTTATATTAAAAATATTAACCAGTAACTTTAATAACCACCCAGACCAACTCAAACCTTCCTAAAGGATCTTCCTTTCCATTGTGAATTTTAACTACATAGATTTCTTGCTTATTCTTTTATTTGCTAATTTTCAAAGCTAAAGAAATTAGAGACTACTATAATGTCCTTAGTTTTCACATATACAGCACCACACACAGCACATACTGTAGCACGCTTAAATCCATTAACAACATCAAAATCTCTGATACCACCAGTAATAAATGACCAAGACCGTAAGTTCTGAAACAGCAAGGTATACCAACAACTTAAATTACAGCAATGACAACTACAGGGTTTTTCTGGTATACAATTCAAATTACTTTGATCTATATGCACACTTATCTTAGTTTTATAGAAAATAAAGAAAAAAAAGAATTCAAAGAAAATACTAATGTCATGTTTGTACAAGACCTCTCTCTATTTTCTTGCCAATGTAATTTCTGTTGCTATCAGTTGTCAAGTGGATTAACAGTTAGAATATATTCACTTCTCTTACCATAGCTGTCTGCAGGCCATGCCTGTTGTAAATAATCAGCAGCCAGAACCCTTGTATTTTATCTTTAATCATGCATATCACCCTTTTTATAAAATATTATTTGCTTAAACACTGAAGTATTTCAAGTTTGTTCTCTTTTGTGAGAAAGCAAATTGAGTGAAATCTTGGTGGAGGAAGGGGACCTTTAATAAACATCTGATTTGCTGCTGGATGGTGTTTCAGATTATATTTAAAATACATCATGTTCTGCTGACACCTCCTTGCACAGTTGCTGGTATAAAGCCCAGCGAGAGAGTGACTATGGCAACAGCAATAGGATATTTATATATCTATGTATATGTGTGCCTGTGCATGCTTACATATATAAACTCATATACAAGCACACACACACACACAACCGTGAGCTGGTTAAGATGATCTTCAAGGTTTTCTTTGCTCTCATTTTCACAGGAACTGGTAACCATTTCTAAACAAAAGGGCTGAGGTGGCAGCAGCAAGTTTTAGATGATGAAAATCTTCCAAGACAGAAGCCTAGAAACCTATCAACATTTACAGAGTGTACACAAACACATGCTCACTTCAGAATGCTTTAGCTATAACCAAAAAGAAACCCAAACGTCTGCAGGCACAGATTCAGTGACACCATCAACATAAGAAGCACTTCATTTTCAGGTTTGTTATTTTGGTTTGTTTGGGTTTTTTAATGGGGCTTTTTACCCACAGTACTACAGCCTTACTGGACAGTGCACATTTATTTTAAGAGATCCAGCCCCTCCTCTCCCTCACCAATAGTCCCATCCCTCCTCCTCCTCAAATATGAAAAGTGCAAAAGTTCCTTTAGTCTGCAAATTAAACAGCTACACACTGAGCTCAAATTGTTATTTCTGGTATTAATTTCTGTCTCCTGACGGATCCCAATAGGTGATGCAGGAAATTCGAGGTAACAAAGGCTTCTGTTTGCAGCAATAAAGGCTTCTCAGCCTGGGGGGGGTGGGGGGAAGGGATCAGAATAAAAGGCTAATATACGAAGCCATACACTACAGAGTATCTGTGTTGAGTCCAGCAAGCAAAAAGTCTACCAGATTCAAAGCAGTATTAAGAAGTGTTAATCCTTTTACCTCTGAGCTATTCATGAGCAATATGCAAAGCTGTTCTTATGGCGTCGCGTTTGCAATGCTCCAGTTATGCTTGCATCAGCATTTCCATTGTGAACCGTGCTTTCAGAGATTTTTTACTTTGCCAAGTTTTAGTCTGGAACAATTTTACTACAAGCCTGTGAGATTTTAGTCCAGGATTAGGATTTAAGTCTGGTAAAGAAACATTTGGACAAAATCTGCTTGGCTGTTTTATTTATTAGAGTGCAAAGTTAATCCTTCTGAGTTACTGGACTGGAAAATACTCAAAAAAATATAATTTTTTTTCCAGCTTAGCAAAAGAAAACAGAAGATTTACTCTCCCCAAGAATTCCCTGTCCCCAAATCTCTGTAATCACAGAACAGATGAAGGTTATAGACCACAAAACTAAGGTACAATTGAAACATGCCTTCCTTCGTCAGGTATTTTCTTTCTTTTACAGATGCAACATGGAGGCCAGGAAGGGGAGGAGGAAAGAAGCATTTCACTGTGGGTGCAGGTGAAAGGTGGACACTTAAGACTTGTTAATGCACAGCTTGTGGTTTAAGACAAACCCACAACATTTCAAACTCCAGAAATTGTGCCACGTTCCTAGGCAATGTAAGTCTCAAATATCACTACATAACTTATCAGGTATAAGATGTTCAATCACAGTGTTAGCAGGCACATGTTCTAACAGACTATGCTACAAAAATTAATACAAAAATCAACACAGGAAGTATTTTAAGAGAGATGAGCCCTCTAGACCAGAGAGAATGTTTGCTGGGTGCACACCATTTTCCTAAAGCCACTTATGTTACCCCTTGGTTCTCAAACGGTGGGATTTGCTGACCTGGTTGCAGGAGCTCAGAGTCACTCAGCTTTCAAGTCTCATGTTCAGTAATGTGTGCTGGCTGCATGTTAGTGCATGCATTTGCTGCATACCTACATACATACATGCATACACCCAGTAACACACCACCACCATGAGTTTTGCAGGCACTCAGCAACATGCACAGCTGCAGCTACTGGCCATGTTGCCAGTGGTGCTGCTGGTTCTTCAACACTCCTGCAGCTGCTCCACAACCACTACCGCACAACACAGCAAACTGATGCTTCTGTTTCTGCACAGCTTGATAATATGGACTGATGACTGCAAGACAGCCATCCTCAAGGCTGCTTAACAGCAGCTGTAGCCCACAAAAAAGCTCTGGTTAATTAAAACCAAGGCAAAATTTGCAAGTAACATCCTTTTGTGAGCTTTCTAGACAGCATCCACTACACAACCCCTCAGTAAACATAGGAGAATCAACACTTGGAGCTTCTCTCTGAAATACCTACATAGCATGGTCCTGCACACATCAAATGCATCTACATTCAAGTGAAGAGCTATATGTTTGCAGGTAAAGTTTTCTTCCTTACCAATATCTCCCTTATCAACCTAGGTTTCGTAACAAAGTTGTCTGCCATGCCTAAATCACCCCTCCCTACCTGGGCTTTGTATCAGTATATAAGCTGCCTATTGTGAACTGGCTAAATCCTTTCAAGAGGCAAATCCTTACCATATGACTGCTGAAATGCAAAGATTATCTAAGCAGCAAGTGATGGAGAACACATTTTCAGTGATGATAAACCACAGAACATAGTCCTAATTTCAGGTATCACACCAGACCCATTCCTCACTTTGACCAGACTTTCCATAACAAACAGCTACAAAAAAAATTTGCCAACCAGTATTTTATACCATTTACTTCAACAGTATATATATGATTGGGTTTTTAAAAAGGTGATAAACAGAATGGATTTCTCTCCCGTGATTTAAATAAAGTTTTAATTTATGTCTGCTTTTGTGCTTTCCAGCTACTTTCCAGAAAAAATGCTGTTTCTTATTGATTGCTTGATACCAGTCAGCATCAATTTGCTTGTAAACCTACACTTCACAATTTAAAAAAGTACTTATATGGTTAAACTACCTGCGTAAATTGTAATACCTGTTCATGTGTATGTTCTGCATGTACATATATATGCACACGCTCTTTCTATTTTTAGGGAAATTATGCTTGGTATCAGATGTAGAACTTCTTTGTTCACCAACTACTTTTTTTTTTTTACTTGTTCCAGTTGAATTTTGATAGAAATTGAGCTCAAAAGTATGCAACAGCTTCTCTTATAAGATTTAAGTCTTTCAAAGTGTTCACATGAAATGGAAAAGGTTTATCTGACCATATTTTTCTGTTTTAAATCCATCGGATTTAAACTAAAGATCTACCTACCACACACTGAAACAGTCTCATCGTATTTCAAGAATTTTTCATTCATATACAGTAGGAAATGAACTTTCCATCTTGTACAAGAAAAATAAATCTTTCAGTTGCTTAACAGTGTATGAGTAAGGCCACAAGTGAAATACGCTATGTAAACCAGGGCAATGCTGTTTTGTCTGCAGAGTAAGCTACAGCTGATTTAACGTTTCTACTAACTCTAGATCCAGGTGGTAAATGAACACCTTCAAGTTCAGCAATTTGATTGTTTTTAAATACTGTAAGCAAAAATACGATGCTTGAAAAACAGTAATTTAATATTAAATTTTCAGGCCTTAATGCAAGGCATAATTTTCCATGCGGTTACAGTTAGTCTGAGGTCCATTTCTAATTTTCACTTACTCTGGAAAGAGCGAAGTTCACCTTCCAAGCTTCCCTAGAGCACAGCAGGTCGGTGCCACTGCAACTTGTGCATCCTCCACAGGAGAGGCAACATAGCCTCCTCCTGTTTGTCACTTCCACATCTTCACGACTGGGTGGTTGTGAAAGAGAATGAAAACCAACCACCAGGAGAGCGTAACTACGAACAGCACAACGCTCACGGTCATTTTTAGCATGTGAGGTCAGCCAGAAAGCCCCTGGGGGCTGTACATCAGGCTAAAGAAAACAAAAGTTTTTAACTTTCAGGTACAACGAGCTGCACTTCACACACACACACAAAACACCACCACCACAAAAAAAAAAAAAAAAAAAAAAAAACCACCACACACCAACAAAACACAACACACAAACACACAGCAAGAAATTTGAACCTCTATGTTCATTTTTATGCATAAGTGGAGATCACCTTCTAAAGTTCTAAAGTTCTCCTAGTCTTGAAAGAGGTAAGCACCAACACAGGGAGAAAAATTCCTCCGGAAAACATAGCTCCGAAGAAGCATGACTGTAGCTACCAAGCCCATGATGTGGTTTGAAGAATGGCTGAAGGACTAAAATAGTTAGCTATGCTACATGCCAACAAATACGTTCAGTACATTGCCACAGGGATTAGAATTTTGTCTGCCTGTATTAAGTATCTTATTTAATATAAAGATGGGAGTACACCTTGCAATTACATTTTCTGAGAGAGTCTAGAAAACTGAAAGCTACCATCAGAGACTATGAGATTATATATTACAGCAGGAAAGAAAGAAAAAAACCCCATCCTTTTCAATCCAGAAAAATACAAGCAGGAAAAAAATAATCCAACACATGTATCCAATAAGAGGTAGTAACCCAGACAGCAGCAGAACCAAGAAAGATGACGCAAATGAGAACTGCAATGAAATACATTATAAATAAGAGAGACTATGGCACTTAATTATCAAACAAAATCTGAGTTACAAAAGACAAAGGCTAAAGCCATTTTGCCCAACTACAGATGAACAAAAATTTTACACTCAGAACAAGTTTGGAATGTTTAAGGAAAGAATTTACGACAGAAACTGGGTGGGCATGAATGGTAGGGAGAGGAAATGAGGGAGAATACTGATACTCATCACAGGCCTTCAGGAGTGGGTGATGGAGATGACAAAACATTGCTGGACCGAACAACAGCACACCCAGAGAACAGACTCCAGGCTCCTAAGGGCTACAGTCAGATTGGCTTCTTGTTGATTAACACACCACACCAAAAAAAAAAAAAAAAAAAAAAAAAAGGGCAGCAACAACCCACAAAGCCCACTTAATAGACCTATGAGAGATCTCTCAAGAAGGGAACCTGTCCTGAATCAGCTTCCTACCAAGAACAAGTTACCACCAATGCAAGAAAATAAAAGTTTTGGTGTCAAATACTTTTATGGATTTGGCACACAGGTGAACTGGGAACTACCATTCCAGTTGTCCATCAGAGTCCTGGAGTTTCATTTCAGGAACAAAAGCCATGTGGCATGAAAAGCAGAATAAGGTCAAGTGGAAAAAAGGATTAAGTGTGTGGAGGTGGAAGAAAGGATTAAGAGTGTGGAACAACCTCACGAGATCTACAAAATAACCCAGAAGTTTACTAAGTCCAGGCTTTCGCAAAGGCAAGGATGCAAGAATGGAGATGTGATCAATGTGGGTGCCAGGGAGACTACACCAAGATTTGCGTCTCAACAAGCCTCTGTACTGGAGAAGAGGAGGAGGAGGACACCCCAACAAGAATTACACAGCCAGTTACAGCCTGCAGGGAAAGATAAGCACAGCATAAAAGCCAAACGAGCTAATGTTTTGTGGCCATTACAAGGATAGGCTGGACCATTAATAAATGATGAAGGAGGAGGAATTAAAAGCTCAAGTAGCTTGCTACACTGACCACCTTTTAAAATTTAAAAGGGAAAATAAAGGAAAGACTGGACAATTAGAATGTAATTATGAACTTATAAAACATTTTATATATATACACACACACCCACACACAGATACTTAGCTGCGACAAGTATGAGCTGCACCACAAAGTAAAAATTTCAGACACCTACAGTGAGAAACATACGAACTCAAACACAGAGAAATCAAAATTATGACAGACAGCTATCCTCAGCAAACACTCCTGGCGATACCCACTACTGCAGTTCCACGCTTTTATCTGTATTACCTCAGTAAAGTACCAATTGATAGCCATTACAAATGGGCATTAATAATTACAAGTAAAAGCCTTAGGAAATGTAGACATACGTATCACAACCACTCCATAATATCATTTATTCCAAGGACTTAAGCCAGTGAAGACAAATTAGCAAACAAGCTTAGTAGACAGAGCCACTAATTCCTTTACGACATGGAGTATCTATAGATGAAAGACATATTTAGACCTCAGCTTCACCAAAATAAAACACACAAAAATTGTTATCGTATAAGCAAGCAAATTTTACTGCTCCTGAAAGAACAGTTTTATTAAGATAGGAGAAACCAGCGCCTAACACTCCTGGAAGATGATTATCTTCTTTCAACCAAAATGAGAAATGAGATTTATAAAGTATGAGCACAATCTGACACAGCCCATCACTTTTTTAGAGAATTGTGATTTGTTGATAGCAACCACACAGTAGATAAAACACACTTGGCTGTCAGTAAACCATTTGACTGTATCAAATGATACACTTTCAAAATTATTTAAGAAACCAGTTTTGACACAGACAGAACACTGTACAAAAAACATAAACAAAAGAAAATTAAAACCATATACCAAATCTTTGAAACTATCTCTCAAGGATAAAAGAAATCTTCTTACATATTCTCTTACTTAAAAATCTTAGTTAATGATGCAGAACAGGAGTAAAACGTGTGTTCTTGAAATCTGTGGATGATACTAAATTTAGGAGTTGCAAGCCCCAGCGAGGACAGAGAAAGTTGAGAAGTAGGCAATTAAAAATAAGGTTCTCCTTGGGAAAGTGCAGTGAAGACATCCAACAGGAAAATAATCTGAAAGAAATATTCAGTGGGAGTGACAAACTGAAGAGCCAAGAAATTCTTACAAGGTTTGCAGTGTGATCTGGTAGCAAGAAAGATTAATGAAACCTTGGCGGCACATGCAAAAAAAAAATGCCACATCAAGCAAGAGCGAAGCAACAGCTAAATATGCCCACTCTGGGTAGCAAGCAACATAGAAAAAAAAATACAGAAGTCTGCAGTATTAAAACGGATGCAAATACCACTGGGATGAGACAGGGCTTATCCAGACTAGTATGCGGTAGTAGGTGGACACATTTAAAAAGAAAGGAAAATAGGGATAAGCGTCTGAAAGCTTCCTTGTGACAGCATTTCTAAAGCTCCAATATTACAACCAGAGTCACGAGAGAGACTTAAATGACCATTTGAGAAGAGAGCACTCCCACCAACGAGACGGGCAGCAGAAAGCTGCAGATGTGCTGAAGGGTCTCCCACAGGAAACACCGTGGGCTTGTTCTGCGAACACCATGCACAGTCCCAGCGAGGCAGGCACATATAAATAGTGCAAAGCAACACTACATCAGGGCCAAACAATGAGCCTGGGTAGCTCTCAAGTTGGCTGAAGGTCATTTCTCAGCCAATGATTAGGTAAATATTTCTTTTCTTCCAAGCACAATCTTCAGACCAGAAATGTATGGAGGAAGAGGAAGGTAAACCTCCTCCTGTTTGCAGAACACATGAGCAAAAGAAAAGAAATACCATATATGCAGTGTTAAAATTTGTGGGGTTTTCCAATTTTTTATAATTACCTGTTGTATCTTAACACAGCATGAATTTGTTGCTTCCTTTAACAAAAGCAAAGCAACGAGACATAAGCATAGTGGTACCGCACCTCCCAGCAGATGGCTGGCTTTGAAGTTCACTATCACTGCAACAGAGGCTGAAACACCAAGCAGGCACAAAACCTTCTTCTCCTACAGTGTCAAGGATCTGTCCTCTCCATGCAAAATCCACATTTTTCCCTGCATAGCTCGAACACCTATACATATCAATAAACATGAATGCCAAAGAAGCGCTCAAAACAGACTACTACCCTGGCATTTAGTATCAGGCATGTCGCAGGACTTTGTCTACCTGGATGCAAACATTGCAGGGTAAGAGCTCTGGTTTTCTTTTGCTGCTGTAGCTACACCAAGCCCAGTCAAGTCTTTCAAAGGAAAAACGTAGAGCGTAACTGAAAGCTAGACTATCCAAGCTGCTGCACCCGCTTTGTTTTCCCACTCCTTTCCACGTTCAGCCAGCCTGCCTCTCCACAGTACAGACCATTTCAGGAGCATGCATTATTCAGAGAACAACACTGCAAGCATATTTAGACACTGAGATTTTAGAACTCACTAATACCAGAACTTTTAAAATAACTGCTCAGTGATGTTCATTGAATGCTCCTACTGCCACACAACAGAGGTGGTGCCATTGATTTGCCACGAACAGTGCCGCAACCCAGCGATCTCATGGATGGCAGTTTTCTCAAATACAAGATGGTTTTCAGGTTACTTCTGCACAAGGAAAAGAGGAATGAACATAAGGGTGGCAATTTTGCCAGATATATTCGTTGCCGCTGAGCATTAGCTTAGACACTCGTTCTAAATATGTACTTTTGAACTGCAGATTAGACCAAATTTAAAGAAATATGTATTTTCCCTTACCAACATACCCATTTTAAAGACCAATTTGCTGTCCTGCAATCAAAAAATCAGGATTATTTTTTTATATATACTTAGCAATGTATCAACCACACAATTTTGAACTCCCCTGTTTTCTCCTGTCCTTTCTGTTCAATCATCACTTGCTCCAACAGTTTTTGTCAGGCTGACTGCAACATAAGTTCTGCCTGGCACGTTGAGTTTTCACCATCATATCTCCCAAGGTTAAACCTCAAGGCTTAAAAACAGTTTTTTCCTCCAAGATGACCTTCAGCAATTGCCCCAGTTCTGAGAAATGAATGTAGTGTTCCCAAAACAAAGCAGATTTTAGTAGTAAGTTGTAGCTAAAAAGAACCTATGTGACCTGCTTTAGAGACAAAGACTGCTAAAAATACTGCTGGCTGGGCAAACCTTTTGGGCAGACTTTTGGGATCATGGTAATTGGACAATTCCTCCCATGTCAACAACATGCAAGATTACTACTTGTCATTTGAAATATTTTAATTCAATGGTATACAACTATCAAGTAAGGGTAGACAGACCTTTTAAAACAGTAATTTGCACAGGATATAGGATTGACTTTAAGGGACCTGACCCAATATCCACAGAAGTCGAGAATCTCTGCACCAACTCAGCAAAAATCACACCAGATATCAATATTAATCTAAATATTAAAATTCATTACAGTTATACCTGCAGATAAAAAACCTATCAAGTGGTTGACATGATCTGCCAGCTTCCCAGAGGAAGGCTATGTCCTATTATTAATTTTTACTTGCATAGTAGCCTATAAAGTGCACTTTGCTGATCTTGCAGAGGTGCACAAGATGTCCACCCTCAGAGGATGCTACAAGCAAGGCAGGATCAGCCTTGAAGCCCACCCAGCTACCACCAAACTGTTACAGAGACACTGCAGGGCTTGAGGGAAGATGCAAGAACCTCCAACAGAGAAAACACTGCCTAGTTCAGCTTAAGCTTCATGCTACTCTTTTAACAGTTAGGGATTGGTCAAAGAGAAGTGAAGCACAACATTCTGTTTCTTCTTTAAATGTTTTCACAAATCCCAATACCTATATAAATATCTCTCTTCTGAGCTTTAAAAACTGACCTCCCATACAAACATTGCTACAGTCCTCCTGCACGCACCATAAAAATAATTTTCATTTCACTCATCTTGAACTGACCAACTTCGAAGTGTTTTAGATTTCCTTTGTCTCACAACGCAAGAACAGTCTCCTGACCTAGATTCCCTAAATAATTTATTACATTCTAGACTTCTTATGCCCCTTCTGATTTGCCTTTTTTTGATGCAAAACAGTTCAGCTTCTCTTCATGTGAAATCTTCCTAGCCACAGATGACCACTGTTCACCTTTCCTGGCATCTCTTTTAATTCCTTATGCAAAGCTACTAAATAAAACTCAAATAGCATTTTATTATTTACTTACACAGTATTAGTGGATTTTGATATCTGAAGAACTTCTCTTTCAACAGAAGTATTTCAGCCAATTTGGAGGTATATCAAATTATATTTTTATTACTTTAAAAATTAGTAACATTGATTAGATTACCCCAAGTCAGTCTTCTGTATTGATAAGATCAGAAACTTATCCAGGGAACAGTTTCAGAGAGATTAAGCTGCTCCATGTGGCTTAAAACATTGCTTATATTGTTGCTTGCAACAAGTATTTACAAGCATTTCAAGTACTATAAATATTATGCATCCTGCTGTGAATGAGTCAAATGCTGTTTTCCAGGCTAAAATAAATATTCAATTGGGCAATGTTTCACTTTCCGCAGCAGTCTTTGTAGCAAATCATTAGCAGCTACAAATAGTCTTTAGCATGAGTAATACAGGTGGAAAGGGGCAGCCATGAAACCCCGCATGCAAGCACTGCAGCTGCAACTCCACGGAGCAGGGAAAGGAGCATACTGATGGAGAACCAGTGAGCGAGAGCATTACTACCAACCCAAATTCCAGATGCGCAGCCCCACAACTACGAGCTGAGCAGCCACAAAGCACTGCAGAGGAGAGAGGAGACTTCCTTAGATTCACCAGCACTGATTCTGCACGCACACAGGCACGGGGTGAGGGGCTGGGACTAGAGTACACCTTCCAACCCTGGTCAGCAAGTCCAGGAGGACAAATGAACATGCATGGTCTGGACATCTTCAAGGATTCCACTCACAGGCAAGTAACCTCTGTTCCCATCTTTAACCAGAAGTCAAAGGACTCATTTGATCGGCAGGTGCCTGCAAGCAGTGCAATGCGCACACACAACTCCAAGGGCCCCAGCAGCGGTGTGTTTCAGGGGAATAACGATTCAGCATAGCCTCACCAAGCACAGCCTCATGCCAAGGCACTCTGCCAGCAGCTCCGTGACCAGGAGGGGGCAAGCAGAGCTCCCACCAGCTGCTGTTCAGCATCACGAGAAACACCACTGCACAAACCACAGGTGGAGAACGCCCTCCCAACCGCATCACTTGCGTTGCTGCTTCCCAGCGCAGCCTCCAAGCACATGCTGCCGTCCACTGCAACAGCTGCTGGGTTATCACTGCCCTGGAGCTCTACACCACTGGGACAACCAACCTGGAGGTTTACCCACAGGGTCTGGCTGTCCAGCCAGGCAAAGCCCTCCTGATGTCTTGGATACACCAGGCAGCTTCTGCTCTGAAGCACAAGGTGAGAAGGAAAACAGGTATGAATCAGCCTGTTCCAACAAAACTCAGCCCTGGCCAGAAGGAGCTATTTGGGACAATTCCGAACCTGGAGAAAAGACTGACTCTCCCCCAGCTGCAGACCTCTCCAGGCTCCTGGCTAAGGAGTTTGCTGCTTGAGGCCACAATCTTCATGCAGTAACCCTGAGCACAATGCTTCACAGAGACACAGTGTGACCCAAGTCATACTCCACTAGTGTGAACGGGGTAACGCCTTTAACCATGTCCAGTGGGGACAGAGGACAACGAGGCGAGCACAGACCCACACAGAGTCCTGACAGGCTAATAACCACCACAGGGCAAACAGTCAGCAAGCTCAAGAAAACACAAGTTTCTCCTGTGCGCTCTGGGGGGGGGGGGGAAGACCAAAGACCATTAAACACGTTTGGAAAACGTCCAAAACACCACAATGATCCTCAAAGAACAAAGATCTCATCAGAAATCAGTTCAAATCTGCCCTCGATAAAATGCAGGTAAAGGTTTGGATTTAATTGTTATTTCTGGCAGCGCACCAAGGAGTAGAATAAAGGCAGCTATCAGGCGATGTGGAAAGAATGACTGTATTGCAAATCACCCATCATGAACCAGTTCCCTAGATGAAGAAGTGAGCCAGTGTAAATTCCAAATAAAAACCAAGCTGAGGACTGATGACCAATGCCTAAGCATGCCATGAATCCAGGCCACATTCCCTGCAAAAAGCAACTCCTGATAGCGGGCCTGTGGGAGCAATTTCTCCTCACAATAAAGTTATCAAAGTCACAGTATAACCCACTCCCTTCACTGAATAGTTTAAATTTTGGACAGCTTTTGTGACTGTGACCAAAATAATTAAAAAAAAAAAAAAAAAAGTACCTTCAGATGCTTTCATTTTCCACCACTCTAAATATATTTCCATATATGTAACCTGTTTTACCTGCCTTAATATCCACATCCTTAACACATACGCTCCAAGAGCTAAACAAAATGTGCTACTTTTCTACAACCATCTTCCATCACCAGTCCTGCCTATATTCACACTGACATTTTCAAAATCCATCATAAAAGTTGCGTATGTTTCTTCCATAATAGAAGATTCTCCTCCATAAACTGCACACTTATGGAATTAATCTTTAAAGAAGAAATAAGATTAAGATTTCAAACAACATTTTAGGAAAGATTTTAAAAGCTAGGCCACCAGAAAAAGAAGTTGAGGAAAATAAGTGAATTATTTAATAGCATTTACTGCATATCTGTACTGAACAGAGAAGCTATTAATGATCTTCAGCTAGTTAGACACACTGAATTAGCACCGTTTTAAAACTGAATTGTAAAGCTTTCAGAAAAAAAATAATGTAAGTTTGTGAGACTCTAAAACACTACAGAAGTGTGGAAAAGCAGGCCACCGATATGCCTATTTACACAGCCTTGCAAAAGCAGGGAAATTTTCTAGTCCTGTACAAAGTGCTGCTGACCTGCCTGTACTAAAAGGATAATGGAAAAAAGTCTACATGACATTTTGCTGGCCTGTCCATGAGAGAAAAATTATTTTGACATGTAGCACTAGATAGAAGCAGTAGAGCAAATCTCTTTTGATACGGGTAGGGTACAAAGCTCTACCTAGAAAGATGAAGACATTTGCAGAAAAGTTGTAAGTCATTAATATTGTATTATATTTTTTAAAAGTAAACACATTTTTTCCATCAATCTCTAGTGTTAGTTCCCTTAGAAGAAACCAAACAAAAATCTTTATCCTTCACCGCTGCTTGCTCATAGGTGCCTATGACATCCACAAGGTAACTCCCTTCAACTAAAAGCAGATCTCTCTTCATTTTCTGTATGGCGGCCTTTTTTGGTTCTTATCCAATAAAAATAAAAAGCCCTGAAGATCACAACCTTCCAGGGGGGTCTGATGTCAAAAGGAGGAGGCATAAAGCATGATCCATCCATTTTTAAAACAAACGGGCACATTTGCAAATATTGCTTTTTTGCACACATTAAATGTGTTAAGACCTTGATCAGCATTTTGTACACAAAAGCACTCATTCTAACAGAAAACAATCCACTTTCACAGAAGCAGTAGAACTTAGCTTTTTGCTGTTCCCTGGGCAAGCAACATCTCCATATCATCCACAGACACTAAGGAAGAAACTCTGCTCCAGCTCTAATTCCCACCACCTTCCCTTTTTCTCAAGATGCTTTTGGAAAACACTTCCTAATCCTCCCCTGAATGCAAAAGCAAGTTAACGTCTGCCCACCTGCACACTTAGGTGCCCTTTTCACTCCAGAGCACCCCAAGGTTACAGGGGGCAGGTAATGACACTGCTTACGCGTCTCGGACAGCAAAGAGAGTCACAGCCTCTACCACATTGTGGGAAGCAGCTACACACTGATAGCAGCAGCTGTCTGGTTTTGCAAGAGAGGTTGCCACCACTGCAAAAGGGACTGCTCATGCCTGTTTGGGCACTGCTGCCATTTACCCAATGCTGGCTTGGAGCCCTGCTTGAGCACCATTTGTGGTCTATTTAAGCTTGCTAAAAACTGTAGACTGCAGCAGAACTTGATAGTTTTCTTTTGTATTACTGAGCTGTAGCCTTCCACAAGTTGCTTTAACAATCACTGAAGTCAGCGTAAGCAAGGGAAGACTGCAGCTGGGAGATGGGTGGGCTGTGCCCCGAGACATCGGAGTTATCTCACGGCTTACTAGTGGTGAAAAGGAGGATGCCTCACCGCCTCCTCTCAGGCTGTGCAGTGCCATCGCCTTGGGCATTTGCTGCACCTATGAACTGTTTTAATCCACTAACCAGCAGGAAAGCTATTCAGCTATTCAGCTCTTCCCCTCCCCCCGAAGTTATTTTTCTGCTACTTCAGTGAAATGGCCAGACACCAAAATAGCATAAGGTAAGCCACAGCAACTGGGAACGGGAAAGCAGCAACTCCCCCTTCTTGCTTTCAGCTTTTGCCAGCTGCAGCTTATCTATTCATTGCTCTTGCTCAAGAAAGTTCGTTCCACGGCAAAGGCTTTACTGCAGAGGGCTTGCCCTATGTTAAGCAAACTGGGGACACAAAGTTCACTGAGTTCATGGCAAAGCACAGGACACAAACATAAAAACGGATGTGCTGGGTCACGCCGCAGGTCCTGCTAGCCTAATAGCCTGCCTCCAACACAGCCTGTAAGCAGGGCTAGAAAAGAACAAGAACAGGATAAGCACAACTGCATTTCCCCCAAGATCCTTTGTAGCCTTCAATACTTCCACTGGTAAAGATTTCCTCAGACTGGCACTGAGTAGTCCCCAGATCTTTTCCAGGAGTTCCACAGGCTTACCACCCCTGTATGAAGAACCACTTCTTTCTTCCAGGGTCTGAACCTGGCTCCTACAAAGTTTAGTTGACTTCTCCTTGCTCTTAACACTGAGATGAAACAGCCAAACCCTCCTACTCATGATTTCACAGACCTCTGTTGCACCCTTCTTAACCATCCCTTTCCCATTCATTTGTCACATGGGAGCCATTCCACATCTCTAACGACTCATGTTGTGTTTCTCCATACTTCTTCCATCTGCTCTTAAGATGAAATGAAGCGCAGATGAAACAGTACCTAATGTATGGACAAACCATGGATTTAGACATGGCATAACAATGCTTTCCATCTTATTCTTTACTCTTTTCATAGCATTTTCTGACATTTTATATGCTTGCTTGATCACCGCTAAGCACAGAGCTGATAGTTTGACAGAACTACTGCTGGTCTCAAGATCCCATCCCGAGTAGTGACAGTCAACCTGCAGTCCATCACTTTGTACAAACAGTTCAGTTTCCTGCTACTAATACAAATCACCTCACATTTACCTACACCGAATACAAATACAACACACTTTACCCTTTTAAGCAGTATCAGGGACCTAGAGAACATATCACAAACTACAGGAGTTAAAATCTGCAAGTTACATGGATCCCTGAAACCAAGACAGCAATAATAAGAAATCCTGTACTTGGGACAAAAAGCTGCTGAAGCAGTCCACTGCGGAGAGCATGCAGAGTAGAGCAGTCCTACGAATGGAACTGCACATGTAACAGGGAGTTCCTTTGGACTTTGATCTTTTAGCTATTTGAAACCACACAAAAGTTGAATGAAAAAGGTACAAGATCCCAAAGGAATCAGATTCCCCACTTCTCCGCAGCAAGCTTCTAAAGTTCCCTTTTTATGACCACCCTCACCAAAATAAATAAATCTCTTCTAAGTAAAAAAAAGTGTAAACCGAGGCATTTCCACTCAATTCCTTTCATGTCTTTCCACTGCCTCGTCTAGAGTCACATGCTTAGTCCTGACCTTTCCAGATTCTCCTCTCTGCCTCGCCACACTTATTCAGACTATCAAATTCATTTAGTGAAACCATCCTATCCTTTCACACTTGACTCTTTCCACAGACAAGCAGTTCATTTTCATGCAGACCCACTTTTAACTTCAAAAGGTTGCTTTGTATCTCAGCCTCTGATGTCCCTTCTTTAAAACACTTTCAAATAAGGATCTGAAAAGCGTTGTAGCGGGGAACTCTCAGCATCTTGTCCATCCCTCCTCAAAAAAAGAAAAAAAATAATAATAATCCACTATTAAACAAAGCAAGAGGCCACCCATCCACTCAGGATTTCTGTAGCTTGTCAGTAGCTCTCATGGCTTGCCCATGCACACCAAGGGTCACAGCCAGTGCTCAGGAAACAGCCCACAGCTGCTGGCTGGACTGGTCTCCTGGAGTTACCTTCATAGTGACACTCGCCTTTACCTTAAACCTCCTCTGAAGTCATTCATTTCCACTTACCCACACTAGTTATAGCAAGACAACCCTTCTGAGAAGGTCTTGTGGCATCAGAAGGCAAGCACAACAACCTGACAAACACCTACTGTCATCCCCTCCAGGAGCTCTGCACCCCTCCATCATGCCATTAACGGACAAAGCCACCCTGCAAACACATTTGCTCCTCACACAGACACACACAAAAGACAGCACTGAGAAACTGAGCTGTGTGAGTTATTTCACACCAAGGCAAACTATTTTGTTTTCTTTTCCGACGGCTCAGACAACTGCATTTCCCCAGGCAGATGCAGAGCAACACCATACTGTCCTTCTCTTAACAGCAGCACCCGAACACCCACCGCACAACTGATACCACACCACGAACCCCTCGGTCCATAAAAAGCACTTTTTACCCATTCAGAGATGCTTTAGCGATCACATAAAAACGGTTCAATTAACAAGATTATATGCAAACCCATAAAGCAATTAGGTGAAAAGATACAGCAGAAAGTCTGCCAATCTCACATCTTTAAGCACACCTAGAAACTGCATTTGTGTCACAGCAAACTACCATAAAAACTAATGTAGTGGCTCTATTAATCAAAACATTTTTCACTTTGAGACCACAAATACAGGAGAATACTTGTTCACAGCTCATTTCAGAATCAAAATTTAATAAATATTTTAAATCTAAAATTGTTCTAACTCAGTAATTTCAGGTGAGAAAACCATACTGAAAAACAGTAGCACATTACACTAGATTTCTCATTAATTTTCTTCTGAAAAATTTGCATCTCCAAAACCTGACTTTTAAGGTAATTATGCACAATTTGGACACTCCAAAGTTAGGAATTCAGAGCTGAATCCTGTCTAGTCACTCACAAAACCTGTATGACAAAAACACATTACAATCACGTTCTTTTCTTGCCAGAATAGACAGAAAGGTACTATCAGTGTTTTTAAAAACACATTTGAATCCCAAAAGGGTTTGGGGTTTTTTTTTTTTTGTACTAGCTTTCTCTCCCATAAAACCTACTAGCAATATTTCTACCAGCACAGCTTCAGTAATGCATCCAGAAATGCACCAAGTTACAATTGCAGCAGCTATTTTCTCCTTACTTTCCTCAGATTTTGGCAAGGACTGGAATTTTACCTAGTCATAATACAGAGAGTTACCACAGATCTTCAGAAAAAGGGCAAGACTGAGTGCTTCAGCATGAAGAGCTACTCCCCTCCCCTGAATCTAGATGGAAATACAACAATTGAAAGCATTACTGGTTTTACATAAATCTTACATTCTTACAGTAGACACTGCATCAAAACCACAGCAGTTAAAGAGTCAAACAATTTTCCAGCTGGCTGCAACACCTACAGAAAAACAAGACCGGTTCAAAATAAACCCATGTCTTTCGTATTAAAACACCGGTCAAGCAGCTGACAAGGAGACAAATGAGTTCTTAAACCATTAGTGTACGCTCGCATAAAATTAAAAACGATTCCATAGAAAGAAATTTGGATAACCCTGATATGCCTCTTCCAGTGCAATACTTCATTCTGATTTTTTGAGAAGTTATTAAAATTGGACCATCTCAGCTTGCTGGAATTTCATTTATTCATTATTGCAATGTACAGTTAATGCAGGAGATTAGATTAGGTTTTGACAAGTCTTTTACACTTCTCAGGGCAGCGTTGCTATTTCTGCTTAGGGTAGTAACTTTATCTACGAGCCAGCCTTCACAGCGTTGACAATCTGCAATTAACAATTTTCTCCCTTGCCTCCGATCCCTTACCCACCACAGATGATGCTGTTGCCGCAACATGGATCCCCAGCTGCTCCCAGGAGCCTGGGTCAGCAACACCCCCAAAAGCACCCGCTGTGCTCCCACACACACACACCAGCTCCCTTTCAAGATGGCACAAGACCTGGCAATAGCAGCAAACCAGAAATGGAGGTGGCCATCACCCAGTGAAACATGACTAACAGGACTGCTGACTGTCCAAATATTTAACTGCTCTCGAATGCTGTGGGTCAGGTGGGTTAATCAAATAAACTTGCATATCCAAAGGGATTGCCCATTATTTGTGTTTTAAGTCCTTACCTGACTCTAGGCTCTGAAAAACTACTGAGCTCTGAGCAACTATGAATATTTGCAATCAAAAACGAACAAAGCAGATGTCACAGTTCTCCATCATGAGCTGAAAACATGGGAAAGTTCTTCCAAAAGAAATATTTTTGCCCAGTAACATGAGAAGTCTCTTCGGTACACAAAGGCAGCACGTGCTGATGGGAACTGACAACACCTACACCAGGCACCCAGAAACGTAACCCGTGTCACAGCACACAACCGCACCGTCAGTGGGAATCCAACACACATTGTCTCTCCCAGACTTAACCATTAAAAATTATCAGAACAAGAAAATACCAACACAGGTAGACAAAGTAGATCTAAAGTGTTTTCAATGTACAACAGCAGAAATGAAAATAAATCTAGGATTAAAAATATAGCTTAGTTTCACCGATTCCTAATAGCATTTGTCTCCATTCAACAAGAATTTATGCCCCATTTCAACCTGATAAGAATTTAATTCTAGGTAATAAAGCTTTACAAATTGAATTCAAAGGATTAAAAAAAAAAAAAAAAAAAAAAACAGCGTTTCCCAATTACTTCCAGAGCTCCACAACTACAGACTTCAACCAAAGGAAAAGGGAACGTTGCCACTAGAAAAGCAGAACTGACATACAACCCCTGGATACAGTGGCTCTAGCAGACAACTATAATAAAAATCAATATTAATTCTGCACACTTCTGTTTGGAAAATAAAACAACGGAATTCCCTCACGCCCACCTGCCAAAAGGGACACAACTCAGACCAACTTCGTCAGAGACTATTTTTTTACAGACATGTAATGGATTCCAAGACTGAACGTGCACTGAATGTCCAGTGAACCACATAATTTTTAATAGATTCCTCAGGGGAGTTTATTTTATGTTTTTAAATCACTCTGAGACCTTGGAGTGACAACCTGATTCAGAGGAAAAGGCAGGCTAATGTTCATGGGATGGGGTATTGTGTTTCTTCCAGGTTTTTCTCAAAAAGAAACAGTTGTGTCCACTATAGTTTCTTGCCATGTACTTTAGAAATGTCTTCATTTCTACGCATCTCCAACTTTTTAAATTGCTTTTGAAAACACACACTTAGCAATTTTAAAGTTCCTCCCTGTAGAAGTACTACCTCAGCAACTGCAGGAAGTGGATCTAACAAAAATTTGGGAGGAATTAAAAAGTTACAATGAGGCAGCTCACCTCCTTCAGCCACGGCTGCAAAGAGTTTGTGTTAACAAAACTATCAGGCCCAGATTCAGAACCCAAATGTAGCATAAATTAGATCAGTTTGCAGATTTCAGATTAACCACCCTCTCCCCGCCGAGACCCCCCCAAACTAATGCCCACCTTCCTAGCAAGGCCCCTACAATGTGACAGCAGATTCGGCATGAGAAGCAACCATCCCTTGGAAGATGAAATTCTTCCAGCTGTATGATTAAGCACGCAGGAAAGCAAGACAAGGAGCCTCAAGCACTGCCATCGTTAGCGTGATTTCAGCAGGATTAGGCAGAGTGCAATGGAGGAAAAGCCTCAGACAATGAGTCCTTTCATACATCAGAAACAAAACCTACCATTAATCACACCAGCGATTCAGTTTCTTCCACTAATTCCTAATCAGACATCAACAAATAAAGCAAAACACTTATTCTTGTTTTAATTCTATGAAATAAACACAAGTGAATGGAAGTGCTCAGCTCACACTATAAAAATGCTGTTGCCCCTCCACCTCCCGATGAACCGGGAGCTGAGAGACTCACGAAGGGTTGGGAAACGAGCTCTTCCATAAAACCTGCCCACAGAGAAGTCCAGGGCAAAAGATTTAGAGGAGTGCTGCGTTAACAAGCGAGAGAAACTTCAAAGCCAAAAGACAAACTCAGGCAAAACCCTCCTCCATACAAAAGAGACCTTGAACCACAGTCATTAGAAAAAACATCTGGTGCGCCGCTTTGATTTTCAACATTAGTCACTGGACAGAAACAAAACATTTTTTTTTCCCCCAAAGCAGCAAATGATTGCAAATCTACTTCTACATATAACCTATCATTTATCACCTCATCAGTGACTGCTTGAGTCTGATGGAATTAAACACTCAAGTCAGGCAGTTTTTGTTAAAAGCAATAATTACATCGTTACTAGAATATACAATTAGGTAATAAAAAACAAAAACAAATCTGCCTAGCAATATTTTTTATGCACTCTCACAGAAATATTACCAGACTGCAAACAGGCAACATTATAATAATAAAATAAATAAAAAAATCCACTTCCACCGAAGTATAGCTACTTCTAATTTAAAACTTCACCCACAGGCAAAAATACATAAATGATTAGCATTATAGTGTTTATTTTAATTACACTGTGCAACAAGAATCCAAGAGGCTGTTAACTCACTTCAGACACAAAGAAAGCCAATATCTGAGAGCTCATCCTCCATTTATAACCCACACAGTCGTGTCAGCCCATCCTATCACCTAAATGCCAAAACCAGAACATCTAAAACAAACATATAATAGATATCAGCTCAAGCGCAGGGGAAGAGCAAAACAGGTCAGGAGACACCTCACCTGCTCCTTGTAGACAATGTTTAAAAGGCATCAGAAATCCACTGGTCTTCAAAGCACAACTCTTCAAAGTTTAATAAGGAAAAAAAAATATCTCCAATTCAAACTTATACTTACAAATCCTTTTCAGCAACATAACTGCTGTGCAATGTATTCTTTAACACCGTACAATTCATGGTGCTGCCCTAAACACCTAATGGCCTAAGCAAATGAAACACAATTCACAATTTCTAGTGTACTGAAGATGTTTTTCGTCACTGCAGTCAAGTTGCTAATCCCTGTAATTCCATGCAAGTTATTTTAAGACAAACATTCACCCACCTGTATGGTTTTGGCCAATGAAGCTGCTTGTGATCGCTCTTTAGTAAAATGCTGCTCCTAAAGGATGCCCAGCTTTCTGATACTGGGGTGGGGGAGCACTAGAAACCCATGACTGGCTGCTGCCATTTAACCCTTCAGAACTCTCCCTTCTTATAATAATGCTCCTTATTCCCTCCATAGGCATAAGAAAAAGACTGGCACAGAGGTAGGATAGCAGCATACTTTATTATAGTGTTGACAAAGAAAAAGCTTCAGATAAGAAACATGGTAGCTGCCAAGTACAATTATTGGAAGTAACAGCTTGCTCCTATAGAGCTGCTGGAGTTTTACCACTGAGGCACACAGGTTACATTTCTGTGCACTTGTCCTGCACGCAGGCGAGAGGTGCCCTTGCCATCAGAGCCTCGGCCACAGACCCAGACCAACAGGGCAAGCAGAAGCAAAAGGAAAACAAAGTGTGATGCTCCCTGTCAGGAGGTAGACATCTCTGTGCAAAGGACGGTTACCTGCCCACTCAAATGTGGGGGCAGTGAGAGCCCACACTCGCTTCACTCTCATCCAAAATCCAGCTGTGAATAACAGAAAGCTATGCTTTGCATCAACCAAAAAAAAAGCGGCTAAAATCATGGCCATGCTAGAGGCTTCCATGAGTTCTCCCTAACTTGATCTGTCTGGGTGAAAAAGTAGGATCTGGTACCTACTGACCTATGTTGAAATGAACCCCCTGCAACAGGACAGACCTCAGGAAATTTAAGTTAATGAACAGCCAATCTAAAATGACTTTTTTTCAACCAAAAGACTTCAAACAGGTACTCTACCTTAACTGCACCCAAAGCATAAAATGTAGTTTTACAGGCTACAAAGGCGTAGCAGAGTCCAGAGAAAACACAAACCAACAAGAGCAACAACTCTGTTAGCTACAGACTTCCATCTCACCAATATCTTCCATCTCATCTCACTTCAAGGCAACAAACTTTCCTTCAAAAGTTTGTAATTCTACCTTCGCATCAAGAGGCAGAACTACAGCTGTAACTCCACGATCTGCTGAAATACTTGTCTCCCTAGGTGTAATTCTTCAAATCTGCATTTTATTAATTGGAAGCTACCCATGAACAAGGCTAGTGAGGAGACAGTATCCAAAATGCATGTTTAAAAATGCATGTTTCCTCCTCAGGTTAAATACCAGTTGACGAGGACATCTTTTTACCACATAATAACACAGAGATTAGAATACTTCAGACTGTAAAGGAATTTTGGTGGTGGCCAAGAACAGCCTCAACAAAACCAATGAGAATATATATTACAAAATTATTTCCACGCCTTCTAGTTCATAGGTTTAAGAGGCCAATTTTCACTGTTTATGGTAATCGTTTCATATTTCACTGAACTTTTACACGGAAAATGTATTACTGGATTTTGCATGCATCTTCCAGTCGATTTGTGTAATCTTGCAGTTCTGTATTACAAGTAGTTAAAATACAATACAGTACATTCATAAATTACAGGTTTTTCCTAAAGGTAAGAGAATTATTATTGATTCTGCAACAACTAAAACTTTGATCAAATTTGGTGAAACAAATGTTACTTAGTAAGATACAAACAAACATAACTCCTTTGTATTTGAAGAAAACAGCATTGTATAAAAAAGCAAGAACTCCATCCAAGAGGTCACTTTTTCCTCCTTTCTCCCCCATCTCATGCCTTCCAAGAACATAACACCTCCAACACATTCTTTAACACACTACGTCCAAAAGGATCCCCTTTACCAATTCTACAGTTCTCCTTCAAGATAAAAAGATCAGAAGTACAATATCTGCCAGGTAATTTAAAGAAAAAAAAAGTATTTATAAATATATACCCTAAAATCCAGACACTAAACTAGCCTCTCTCATACTTCTAAGATCTTATTTACCTTCCCAATCCTATCAAAATACTTCTAGGTAGGTGCAGAAAATCTAATCTGATGACATAATTACCAAAACTCCTCCAGAAAAAGAGCCACACAATCATCCCTCTTCCATCCCCTACTCACAAAACCCTCTAGAAAAATAATGGCTTTTCCAAAACACTGTAAGATCTAATTTTGTGAGGAAATCTAACTGAAGAATCAAGTACCATCCCATGAATAACTTCCTGCTCCTGAAGAGAGAAGAAATATTACAAAGCTCAAGTGCCTGGCTGCCTTCAGCAGCGAGGATGACACACGAGAGAAGAATCCATACACTGGAGGGATATAAAAGCAACTGCACTATATGGATCTCATAAAATAGAACAGATGTTACCCTTTGTATACACACATGCAATTCAGTGTCAAACACTACACTTGCAAGAATAAAAAAAAATAAAATATGGAAGAGAGGCCTATGAAGCCAATAGATAATTCCTCACCATGGTCAAGCACATGCATGTTTTGTTTGGTTTCAAGTGATGATGGGATTTCCAGCGCTACTTCTCAAAGAGTGATGCCACATGCCCAGCCTTCACATTTTTTCTCTGTTCAATTTCATCTGACAACTCCAAACTATAAACTTTTTGTGCCAGCCTAAATAATTCCCCTCTTTCTCAATAAAGCTGGAAGAAAGTACTTACCCACTTGCCAGCTGCAGCTGAAATTTTGTGCCAAGAAATAAATGTCTTTTGGGCAGGTTGTAAGCTGGAAGCTTCTATGCCTGCTGAAGGACAAGAATAAAAGTGGGACCACCCTATTCCTTCCCAGATTAATGGTATTGTTGTATTTCAGCTATACAGTGGACTGCACTTAATGAAAGCATCCAAAAAGAGCTACTTCCTCCAAGCACCAAGCCCAGGTATCAGGAGATGCTCGTCAATTTTGCTCTCAACCATGCTTTTTATGTACATTGCTTCCATGCTCTGCTCCAAAAACCCTAACTTATCTCTGTATTTTTGATCTTTAGAAAAGTTCTCAGATAATAGAGTCCTTGAAGGAGCAAGACCTGTTTCATTATTTTTTTTCAGTAATGCACAGGTGTGTATACACTCTGTGCACACTGGCACTAAATAGCAACTGCTCCAGCTTCCCTTCCTAAGCCTCCTTTCACAGCCCGAGGAGACATCAACCTTCCTACAGACAGTAAAAACATTTGCAGGCACTGGTCATTGCAGCTCTCATGAACAACATAAGGTGAAGACAAAGGACATGCACAACATCCTCCCCGCAGTCCAGAAAGACGACGATGAACAGAGAGCAGAAGGGATAGGCTGTGTGGCAGAATGGATTATGGCTGTATCAGAAATTAAAAGAAGAGGTTGTGAAGAGTTTTAAGTCTTCCACCGATAGCTGAGTGGATACTGGGTTCCTTAGCTTTGCAGGCTAGGCTTCCTCACATGCACTTCACCAGGCACCCTGGCATCCAGAGATGCAGGTGGGACACACAACAGCACAAGTCCACAATACCCCACTCCACAGTCTCCCCTATCCTCCTCTTCCCTGTCCTCCACCCAGCTCACACAGGATTCCCAGCTACAGGATGTTACTGCCTGTTTACATGTCCTGGGTTTTTGGGGGTGGGTCTCCAAAGCTCTGTGAAGCTTCTCACGATAAATCACACTCACAGAGTCAAAGGCATGAATAAAACTTGTGTTGTTGCAGTGGAAAGCGGTCTTTTCCTCTTTAACTTACAAACATGGGCCCCTTTCCCAAGCTGAACATCATCCCATTTTCATTTTGGCAGTGACCTGAATTTTATTCACAAAAATATTGCCAAAATTCTGAAATGACAGTTAGAAACTCAACTAATACAAATATGTAAAGATGAATATCCATACTGCTAAAAAAACAAGTACCTCCCTCTATAGAAAACAAAAGCAGAAAAAATGTTAGTAAATGCATATAAACAAATCACGATGAGGTAAATTAAAAGAAACAAATGTCTCAAGATACGAATCAGTACCATGAACTTGGTTTTTAATATACCGAATAGTTATGTCTCTATCATCTTCACAAATAGAGCCAAGCAGTGCTTGTTCCCTTTGCTCATTAAAGCTCTACAACTGGTGCCTCCTGTATGCCCACATGTACCATTTCATTAAGCTCACTTGACATTAGATGGAAAAAAAGGAAAAAAGAAAAAAAAAAGTACAAGAAAATTGCATATTCCTTGCCTAAAGTAAACTTGTCATTTAAATCTTGTGTATAGATAGAATTTGATATAGCACTGGCACAGTGAGTCATTCGTCAGTTTTAGAGTTTGTATGACAGTATTCTTACATATGTTTTGCAATACTTTCCAGTTAGCTACCACCCCATGTAATTATAAGTTTTTACTGGAAAGGAAGCATACATTTTAGGATTTGAACACTGCACTAAGATCTGTAGAAACAAAGCTTACTTTTATGGTCAGATTTTGAGCAAAAGTAAACCCACATAAGGAGTCGTCACAAAGTGTATGAAAGATGGAAGTCAAGGTGTTGCTTTTAGAAGAGAGTAAGCAACGATGGTGAGCATCACAAATATTTCTCAATGAATTCTTCCAAACATAAACATAAGCAACTCACACTGCAGATTTCTTCAAAAGCTGTTTCTTAGCTACATAAGTTAAAACTGCATTCATTCAAAACAATATAAAAAACATCCAGCAGCTACTATGAGTGCTTTACTTGAAAACAATATGTGGTATTACATCCTTCTGCACCAGGGTCAGGTATCACATTAAAAATTCTCCCTACTGTCTTACCTTTTAAGTTGCAAAACAGACATGAGTAATTTAACTCTCAACTCTGGCTTCTAAGAGGCACTGAAAAAAACAGTGAAACAGAAAGGTCTGTCCTGGTTAATACTACTAACAAGATCAGCTCAGACTCGCCTGGTGGCATTCAGTTCACTCCAGTGCTTTACAGGGAAGTTTGCAATTCTTCAAAATCTGCAAGTCCCAACTTTAATTTGCATACAGCCACAGGTTTACTGCTCGAGTAGATCTCTTCAGTCAGTTTTTTAAAGCTTGTTGTTATTATTATTCCTTTCTACTATCTAAATTTGCATCAAATAGACCTACCAATCCATACATCTTCTGCTATCCATTAAAAAGCTGGAGAGAAAAAGTACCCATTCCACAATTAACGTTAGCTGGTTAAGATTCAAGAACAAGCAGCAACAACTGTGGGTTTTTTTCCTCCCAACTGCATATACTATGACCTACAAGAAGCATTTTCTGCTTAAAAGTAATGCTTAAACGAAGATCTATGGCTGAACATTATCACAAGGATTGCACTTACTTGACAGTCTGCTATTAGCCAACTCCATTATCGCTATTTGCAGTTTTTAAATGTACAGATTCAGAAGTAACTGTACAAAGCCTCCATTACAAGTGGATTTATGGAAAGCCACAGCAATAATCACCCTCATTAAGCATATCTTCCCACAGCCCTGCATTATGTGGACACAAAGAGGAAAACATTTCTTCTCCGTTACCCACAAGCTTAGATCTTTCTCCTTATAATCACAAGCTTTGACTGTCTTCTCTGCTTTAGCCAATGACAGTTACCTCACATTCCCAAAAGCAGGACATAGTTACAAAAAAAATAAAAATAAAAAATTTAAAAATACCTGCACACCACAACCAAATGCAGACACAATGTCAGATGGCTTCTACTTTGATTTTCCAGAAACTTGTCATTTTCAGTGGCAACATGCATAAGAACAAAGTGTTGTCTCTGGCTTCTACTATTTTGCTAACGGCCCCAACCAGTATTTATCCAAGACATATTTATGGACACGCACATGCAAAGAAAAGGGCAGATGGCACTATTTCTAACTAAGCTGAATTATAAAAATCTCTTGAGCTGAAGTGATGCATTAACTCTTTGGCCATAAGCTGTTTTAACCCCTTCATGTGTACGGTCATGCTGCATCCTATTTCAACGACCAGGACGCATGCCAGTGACGTACGCTAAGAAACTTGCACTTTAAGATGGTTGGTTAAAGGCAGAAACTGAGAACTTAAATAATCCAACACTGTCACCCATCACACATCCAGATCACACACCAGCCGCTTTGCCACACAGATTTTACTTCTTGCTTTTGAAGTTCAGACTGCTGATCGCGCACTTCAGTGTACAGATATCTATTACTCCTACGTCCTCAGCCCCACAGCCAACCACCACAGCAGAAATAGTGAAGCCGGACTGAAGTACACTCGCTCCCTCCATAAAACCATCCTCGTGAGCCACACATTTCCTGCATTATCGTACGGAGTGCAATGGACTTTATTTAAAAAGCTGTTTTCAAAGCCACACTGGTAGGCTTGGAACAATCACCAGTAACCAGACACAAAGATAAGCCATCTGCAGCACCAGACCTTAGTAATCTCAATTTAAATTTGTCATTTCTCTAACATTTACCTTGAAAAATGAACAAAGGTGGTTATACAAGCAAGCATAAGGAAACTATTTGCTCACCGTCCCTGCTCAAGCAGGCCACCTTCAGAGATCTCTAAACCAGCAAATATTCAACACAACTTACATCAGAAGCTTTGATTATCCAGTTATCTTCAGGCTAAATCCCTTTTTATGGCTCAGTTCTACACTTGACAAGAGAACATTTTTATTTGATACTGACCATACAGCTTCATTTGGTTACATCTAAAACCCCAAACCGCTTTAAAACAGCTGCCCCAGTCAGTCTCCTGGAAACAGAGCACATCTTTTCCACACAAGAGGTCTGCGGGAACAGATCTTCCGTGTAAGAGCGCAGAAAGACTTTCTTGCATTAAATGCAATTTTCGCCAGGTATCTGAACTGCTTCAAGTTGGGTCCAACAGTTTCTGGGTGCGGGAAGGCAATCACGCCCGCCTGCAGCGCTCGCCTCCAGGCTCCGCTCCGGCTGCCGGAGCCCACCCGAGCGCCCCTCCACGCCACCCGGCACCCCCTCGCTTCCCCCGGGGGAGAACTGCCCGCCCCCCCGGGGCACCCCCCCGGGGCTCCCGACCAGCCGGGCGGTCCAACAGGTTGCAGGGGCGGCCGCGGGGCAGGGGCTGGCCGCGGGGGGAGGCTGCGGCCGCGCTCCCCCGGGGGTGAACCCCACCGCCCGCCCGGGTTTGGGAGCCGCACGCCGGGCGCAGCTCCCGGCCCGCTCCCGCCGGGGGCCCTTTGTTCTCGCCACCCAAGACGCCGCCGCCCGGCAGCCCCGCGCTCTCCCAGGCGGCGGCCGCTCGCCCCGCCGGGGGAGGGGGGCGGTGAAGGCGCGATCTGCCGCCCCCCGCCGCCCGGCTCGCGCCCCGCTGCAGCGCCCTCCCTCCTCCCGGCGCGGAACGGCCGGCGCCAGCGCGGGGAAACGGGTCGGGCCGTTGCCGCTCGCCCCGCGCCTCCCCGCACGGCGGGGGCACCGCGCCCGGGACGCCCCGCGGCGGTGAGGACTGCGCCCCGCGGGACACGGCCCCCCCCCAACCCACGCCAGGAGGGCCGCCCGCCGGGGCTGCCCCGAGCGCCGCAGCCCGCCAGGAAGGTCACGCCGCGGCAACGAGCCCCGCGCCCCCGGCAGCGCGGCGCCGGCAGGTGCCTGGCTGCTCCCCGCCGATCCCCGGAGAGGCCCCGCGGGGCGCAGCCGGCGGCCGCCAAGCACCGCGTGGCGGCCCCGGCGGGCGGGGGGAGGCTCCGGCAGCGCACGGCGGCCCCCGCGGGGCACCCGGGGCGGCGGCGGGGCCGAGGCGGGCGGCGGGGCCGGCGCTCGGGAGCGCCGATCCGCGGGGCTCAACAGGCGGCGGAGTTTGGCGGCTCCCCGGGAGACGATCCCGCCGCGCCGGGAGCCGGGCGCGGGGCTGAGGGGGGGAGGGCGCCGCAGCCGAGCCACTTACCGGGGCTCCGGGGCTCCGCCGCCCGCATGCTGCCTCCGGGCGCCGCGCGAGAACCCGCTCCGCTCCCCACCGACCGACCGCCCGGCGGCTCCGCTCCACGTCCCCTCCCTCAGCCTCAGCCGCCGCCGCCGCCGCCGCCGCGCGGGACCGCGCTCCGCGCGCGCCGCCGCCAGCCCGCCCCCGCCGGGGCCGCGCGCCGCGCCCGCCCCGCCGCCAGCCCAGCCCGGCCCGGCCCGCCCCGCCGCCGCCGCCGCGCCGCCACCTGCCGCCCGCGGGCTCACCTGGGTTGGGCCGGGCCCCGGCTGGCCGCGCTCGGCCCCGCGGCGAGGCGCGGCGCTGCTCCTGGCCGAACCCCGCTCCGCTCCGCCGCGGCCTTGCGCTGCGCCGCCACCCGCCCTGGCCGCCGAGTCGGCCCGCAGCCGGCGGGCAGGGCCCGCCCCGGCCAGGTGTGGGCGGGGGCGGGCGGGGGGCGGCCCGGCGGGGCGGGGGAGGGCGCGGCCGCGGCCCGGGGCGGGCGCTCTGGCGGCGCCGCCGGAAAAACCCGGCCTCGCAGCCGGGGGGCCCCGCGCCGCCCTGCCGCCCCCCCACCCCCAGCGCGGGGGCAGCCGCCCCGGGGGACCGGCGGCCCGCCGTGCCTCGGAGGGGAGCCCTGCGCTCGGAGCCCGGGCTCGCTGAGGCGGCGGGTGTCGGCCGGAGCCGAGGTGGCCCGGCGGCGGGCGGTGCGCGGCCCGCCCGGGGGGGTCCGCCCGGAGCCCTCCCCGCCCAGCCGGCGGGTCTCCCCGTCCGCGGCAGCGACGGGGGCGCTCAGACCTGTTGCGGCGTGAGGCCGGCCGCGCCGCGGCTGCCCGCAGTTCCAGCCCGGGCAGTAAGCGAGTGGCTGCTGCTGCGCTGCTCCGCTCCTTTCCCCTTCCCCGCCCAGGGCCCTGGCCTGAGGAACGGCGAAAGTGAGGGGGGTTTCCGCCGCCGTGTGAGCTGGCGGAGGGGCTGAGTCAACCGCACCGGTTGTGTCGGTGCTCTTTGGCTCCTTGCCCGACCCTCCCTGGGCGCTGGGGTTGCGTCAGCGCGGGCAGCACCGGGGTGCTCGGCGGGCTCGCCCTGCTGCCCTGCTCCCGGCGCTGCACCGGGGGGCTCGGGCATTTCCCACGCCACACCGTAATCCTTTTCCCCTCCCTGGTCTCCAGGATTTCTCCTCGTGTGCGGTAACGGTTGTTCCTTTCAGGGGTCTGTTGCCGTTCCCTCACCTCCGTTCAGGCAGGGTGGTGCGAAGCACCAACTAGTTTGCGGAGGTTCTTCCCCTGCCTCCGCATGGCTGCTTCGAGCACTCCGAGGAGCTCTGGGCTTCCCGCTCCAGAATGCCATACCCTGTCCCTCGTGCATCACTCGCCTCTGCCCTAAACTGAGCACCTGAAGCCGGTCTTACACCCCTGCCACACGACGGGAAGCTCCGGCACTGAAAGCCTTTGGTTCTGGGCATATTTTCCTTCCTACTCAGTATCCAAATGTTGCTGCGAAACAGCCCTTCTGTGCATTACACGGCGAAGCCACGGAGCTTAGAGTAAGTGGTGCTGGCCGAGTGCCACGCAGCACTGCCAAAGTGTCCATGGGCTCCGCTCTCCGTGTTAGAATTTGGATCCGCTTCAGGATTTTTCCGGAGCGCAGGACCACGGGGAAGCCGTGAGATCCTACTCCAGAGCAGGGATTCACAGAGCTGTTCCCCTGCCCTGTGCAGTAGCCATGTTGGTAAGTTTATAGGTGGGTCCTGTCAACCTGACCTCTGCTCATTTTTCATGAAGGCGGCAGGTTTTTGAAGTCTGCTTAACAAATGGAAGATTTGTCGCCAATCTTGTCAGATGCTTAAGAACTTTTGAGTAGACACACTGAAATGTTGGGCCAATCTACAGGACAGATTTAATTTTAAGATATTTTTAGATTCCTAAAGGTGCAGGTTCTTAAACACCTTCACAAATGTGGATTCATGTGACTGACACAGAGTTGCCTCATAAACTTTTGATGCCCTGGAGCTTCTAGCCAAGGCTTGCAGGTAAATGATTGTCCTATGGGCGTAAGCCATTAATCATCTGAATCACAAAACAAAGAGTTTTCACATACAGCTACCACCAAAAACTCCCTGTTGTTCCCCCATGCACTCCATGCCTTCATGACGTAAAAACTTGGAAGGCGATGAATAGCGTGAGCCAAATAGGCACTGGTGCTTTGTGCTCTGCTGAATATGGGGAGGCCAGCTTTTCACCCCTTTACCTGTCTGAGGATTTCGCAGTCATGGGGCACTGTTCCTCAGAGCAAACGCACCCACTTCAGCAGTTTGCTTACTACAGGATGCACTGGCATCTTGTCCCCAGAGCTGTATTCTGGAAGGAGGTGTATAAAAGTTCTAAAGTCCCAAGACTGATCCACCAGTTTGTTTCTAGCACCCCGCTGCAGCACCTCCGTAGCTCTCATGGCTCCAGCCTGCACAGCCGTTTCAGTGGTAAGCTTTTCGGAAAGCAAAGTCTCAGCGTGTATTTGCAGTGCCTGATTTGGAGGTCACTGTTCCTGGTAGCTCTTCCTTCCCTTTGATCAAGCTCTTCAGAGCAAACATACACACCCATAGTCTTGTCCTATGTCCCGCTTGCTTGATAACCAGCTAGCATATAGATTCTGTGGGATGGGGTTTGCTTGCCTTTAACATAGTACATCAGTATAAAATGAAAAGACCATGATTCTAAATTTTTTAAGACTTGGCAGAACATCTTCCTTTCTCATTTCAGGTGTTGCTAAACTCGTTAAATGCTCTAGATTGAATCTGCAAGCTGCAGAGCCTGTCGGAAGCTCATCCTTTCTCCAACTGTTTGGGGTTTTTTTGAGGGAGTATTCTTACTGATAACTATTTCTCACCTGATTTTATAGTAATTGTCGATTGTATTGTCGGGTCTCCTGGTCTGATTCATAAGTGCCTGGTGCAATGCTCAACTTGGTGCTCATGTAAGATAATACGTCTCCATCTGTAGATCTGCTTGACAGCACAGCTTGAGGACCATATGGCCGTGACTCTGACTGCCCACCATTTTTTCAATATTACCCCCAAGATTCTTTCATTTCCTTTGTAAGACAGGATTATTAGAATACACTGGTTTGCTCCAAATAGTAATAAAATCCAATCTGTGTTGCCCATTTCTGTTCTTCTCCCATTGAAGGAACTGCAGCCTTGGAGAGGCAGCCCTGATGCTCCCTCAGCCACAGCACTAGGTGGTCTGGTCTGGGGAATCTTTAGGCTGAGGGTAACAACTTGTCCATAATTTTGCTTTGCTACAGCTTGTACTTGAATGAAGAAAGTCAATGTTGTAGTAAAAGTGCAGTCACAACGCTAAAGTGGTATTTGCTTCTGTTTCCTGGCCAAGGCCTGTAAGTTTGCTGTTCCTTGGGTACCCTTCTGGAAAGGAGGTACAAGTATCTCCCTTTCTACATCGTTTGTCTCAGCTGCCTGGCCAGATCTGGTCAGGATACAGGTGTATTTTACTGGGGCTTTGCACAGTGCTTAGCACAGTGAGGCTCCCCTCTTGACTGATGCCTTTGAGGTCCTACAAGGTACGTAAATATGGGTAATAATTCTCATAGTTCATTTACCTCCTCTTCATACTGAAAGAGAAAGGTAAGTTCACTGGGGGGAAAAACAAACAAACAAACCAACAAAAAAAAAAGGCACCACCTGACAATTTGCTCTGGTGTGTAAATGTATTTTGGGTGCTACTAAATGAGAAAAGTTTTCTGCTCCTGACTGAGTCAAATGTGATAGAAGAAGGCCCTGGGAATGCTGGTCACCGAGACTGAAATTGAAATGACCTCCTGCTTCTGCTAAGGGCCAAAATCTGGAGTACTAATGGCAATTGGCTCATGGAAGGCTTCCCGAAACACAGTCGCTTGTTCAGAAAAGCAGACTTACAGATGAGTAATTATCTTTTGCAACATGGTCTCCATGTGTTCAAGTCCCAGAAATATCAGCTCACTGTCCTTTTCTACCCTAAATGAATGGTAATGGAAAGACTAAAATACGTGGTGTACATGTAAGTTAAAGCAAACAATATACAAAATACAGCGAGCTTGCCGCTGGAGTGATCTCTGCTCCCTTCTGTGTTTCCTGCCAGGGTTTGCTGCCTCTGCATTTCTCTCTGTTCTTGTCAGGTCCCTGAGAAACCATGTTTTTCTGGCTTTCATTGCGATGACATCTGTGCTCAGCCAGTCCAGGAGTTGCTCTGGTGGTCTTCAGCTCCGATCCTTTATGGTTTGGTGGGCCACAGGCTTCCAGGCTGTAAAATACAGGCTGTCAAAGAGATAGAAAGGAACACTAATCACACTAACATTTGAGCACTTCCTAAGATAATATATTTATCTTCACAGGATTTCTGTGAGGTAGGAAATTGCTACTGTCCCCCTTTTATAGATGAAAACCAGATGCACGCAGAAGCTAATTGACTTAGCTAATGTCGCACAGGAACTGATGGCAGAGCAGTGAAATGAGATCAGCCACCGGCCCCAGTGCCAGGTGCTAGAGGACAGGTCGGCTCAAATGGTTTTGAAAGCCCGGTCAGTGCCCACAGGCTTTTGTAGCCCCATGTAAATGCAAAACATGAGCTTTCAGAGCACAGCAACCCTGGGCAGAAAATTCAAAGCACGAGCTATCAGATCGTGGCAACCTAGGAAAGAAGGGACAGATTTGCACTCAAATCCAAGCTGGGCAGTGGCAGCAATACCAGCCTGGACCAGGTTTGCAGAATGACTGGGTTTTCGGACTCATTCTGGGAAGCAGAAATTTTTTTTTTTTTTCTCCTCACAATTATTGAGAAGTGATTCCCGGTATTGAATCAAAGCTCTCTGCTGGTTTCAGCCTTGTCAGAAAATCCATCTGGGGGCTGAGAGCTTCCCTCCTCGCTTTCACACTGGTGAAAGCAGGAGAATCTGGAAATGAAATTTCAACCCAATCCTTTTTGTTCTTTTTTTTCATATTACATTTCAGTCCTGCCTACTTTTACATTCAGTTTTCAGAACACGTTGAAATAATTTTAAAAGGAACTATAAAGCAGTTAAGAAAATACTGGAGACTCTGTTCAGAGACCTAAAGAACGATTCTGTTCTGAAACTTCAGGTTGGGCTGTAAGTATGACATGAAGAATACCACCACGTCATGTGTACCGGAGCGAGTTTTGATTAAATGCTTGTCTTTATAAGCACTGAGATGGGAAAGGGAGTGGCATTGCCTTATCCTTGCAGCAAATTTATAGACCTCGTTAGCGAGGTTAAACTTTTGTGCTGACTAAACTTTTCCACACCCTCTTTCTGCAATAAAAATCCACCTCAAATTTTCAGCTCACAATCAAGTAGCAGATGAAGTAATGCCAAATGTTTCATACTAAAGCAAGGCAAGTAGCCCGAAACACTCTTCCCTCAGCACCAAAATTGATTTGGCCCAAACGGCCACTCCTCCCTCAGGGAGCTTCACCTCTTACCAGCTTCTAGTAGTTCGCAGGATTGCAAAGCTAGTGGTTTTCTTTGACAGTACCATTGACTTCAGGACTGATTGCAGGACGGATTCTGCCCTTGGTTCTGTGCGCAGCAGCACCCTCTGACAACAGCCACCTAAGATAAAAGTGTAATTCAGAGAGCAGATACACCAAGCGTAACTGGGAGAAGGATTGCCCTGACCACAGCCCTGCTGCAACAGATGACAGGCCAGCAGGACAAGTCTATTGGATTGATGTTTATTATCCCAAAAGGAGCTGACACAGTTGCTGTTTGCCAAATTTTCTTCTTAACTTGGAAGACAGGATCTGAAAATTTCAAGGTGGAGCAAATACAGAGTCCCATATTCTTACCTCGGTGTTTCCGAGCTGTAGTCCTGAAAAGGTGATGGGAACAAAGTATCGTCCTCACATCTGCAATCTCAGCCTTTTGCGTGCAAATGGCAAGGGCAGCCTTGGCAGGGTCTCAGGAGCCCTCAGGCACAAGCATAGTTACTACAGCTCTGCTCCACAGCTGAGATCTGCAAAGAAATCAAGCAGAAGCATTCGGGTGCTCCAGTCTTCTACAGAAAGGGCCCAGAGGAGGGGTCTTGCACCTGCCCAGCCACGTATGCGAGAGCTGGGATCTCCTGGTTGCAGTACTACAGGTGCCAGAGCTGGCCTGGAGTGCGACAGGCAGCCGTCACCTTGGCAGTAGAATTGCGCGGCTGAATTGCACGTATTCCTCTTACAGCCAACAGTGAGTTTTCTCAGCGCGAGGCTCAGCAGCTGAACCCTGCGCAGGGACCAAGTCGCAGTGCCCGGTCCATGCGAACAGCCTGGGGAATGCCACGGTGCTGGGGAAGGTGATGGTGCTGCGAAGTGTGACCATGGTGTGACGAACCCCGGCAGGGGTAGGTACGAGCCTGGAGCAGTGGTCCTCCTCGCATCTGCGGGGCTAATCCTCGCAGCTCATAGGGCAGGATTCGCATCCAGGAGGAGGCCAGAATGAGGGATATGTGATGCTTAATCTCATAAGCTTCAACAGGACTTAAATGCTTCCCAGAATTTTGCTACCCTATTGCAGGACATGTACATATTATAGAAGTAAACTGAAACGATTCCCTAATGCTTTTTTTTCCCCCTTTAATTCATTCCTTCTACCACCCCCCAAAAAAAAACCCTAAAACCAAAACAGAAGGGACCAGCTATCTTGACAGGTCGTTTAAAACTACTTTTATAAAAATGGATTTGTATTTTATAGCTTAATATTTTAGAGGCTGGTGACTGGTTAAACTTCTTTCAGCAGCAGCACCTCTTGCTTTGGGCTCCAGCCTTCAAATAAGTCACCAGTTGTCATGATTTACTGTGTATACTATGGGACAAGTGCAAGATTTTGACAAGAAAAGATATTTGGGTGTTATTTGAGGAGACATGGGAAAAGTCACTTAACTCAGTGTTTATATAGAATGGCTTTCTTGTTTCAGAGGTCACCTCTGCTGGAATAACAGGTGCAGGCTTCAGACATCAGCTGCAAGGACTGTTCTGTGCATCAGGGAGGTTATAGCTTTCCCTATTAAAGACAGTCAGAATTTCAGGGAATAAATTTTCTTTAAATTTAACTAACCTTTCCATCACAATTCTAGCAGAAAGGTGCAGCCCATCAGCGTAACAATTGCTTTTGTGGTGATGATACCAGTGTCTTTTCTAAGCCCTGTTCCCATTAAAGTGTTCAGAGCAATGGATATGGAAACCTGTTCCTGAAAAATGTGTCCCAACTTTGAAGACTACTGTCTGCAAGTTTAAGTAAGAGCAATAAAGTGGGCGAGGAACAGGCTATAAACACAGCAGAGACTTTGAACAGCACTGCAGAAACCCTTTATTCCCAAATTTCAACAAAATGTGGGAGATCTGGCTCCAATATTCACTCTGCAAATATTACAAAGTGGTGTTTGGGTTTAATTTTAAAAGCACCTTGAGATGGCATTTCTTCCAAACCGAAGGGTTAGGCATGTTCAGCAAATGAAATGGGCTGGCTGGGCATTCCTGAGTGCCTCTCGCCTGCATGACGACCCTTACGGAAAGCTGCGAGGCTTTCTCCCAGCCCTCCTCTAAACCAAGCCTCGCCTGCCTTTTCCCTTCTGCCTGATCCTCATCCCAGCAGCTCTCCGGGCTTGTCTATGTCTTTCATCTCTCCCCACCCCTGGTCCCTCCTGCACACACACAAAACCCCAAAGCCCTCCCCTGCTGAGCACTTGCAGGGCTGTCGCTGCCCTGGGGACTGGCCATCCATATCTCCAAGCTCTCCTTGCTCATACTGTCTCCAAGTCAAACTTCAAAAGAGAGGTACTGAACTCATTTTATTTCTCTGCCCCACATTTTCCCACCTGCAAGTCTTTTTAACAGCTTTAGCATGTCACTTGCCAAATTTTCTTTATATAGGTTCTTGGCCTGTGCTCATGACTGTAGTATCTGGGCATCTTTCAGTCATGCATGAAGCGATGTGACTCACGTCAGGCTCGGGTGATTTGTTCTCTATCCCCATTCTCTCCCATGAAGTAGGGCTGTGCCTGCTGTGCTGGAGTCTTTGTTTTGTTTGGGTAAAGTTTCAGTTTGTGAGATTTTCCTGTGACCAAGAGTCTGTGGGTGTCACCTGCAATCTTCATTCTTCCATCCCTTCAATGTGCTCTGCTGATATGCTGAAGATTTTCACAATTTTTATGTTATCTCTGTGCTACATTCCTCTGATACCAAGAATATTTGGCATTGTCATATTTAATGACTAAAACCATCCAGCAGTATTCTGTCTTCTGGTTTTGGGTGCAAGTCAACCTTTAACTATTAGAGGTCAAGCTGAGAATGTGCTGAGAACAGCGGTCCACGTGTGTCCCATCAGTTTTTTCCTCTGCAGCAACCACTACTGGTCATGACAGGACATGGGGCTACACAGGTGGCTGGGCTGGGCTGCTCTGAACAGTTCTGTGTTTGTTCCTGTTTTCCCCAAAATCTTTGTCGATGTTGTTCAAGGTACCCCCCAAAAAATTCACAGACCCCAGAAAAATACAGTCCTTTTTTTTCCTACCTTTCATTCCATGAGATATTAGCAGAAAGGTAGCTTCCTGAAGGTGGGGTTGTTTTTTCCTCATTTATACTTTGTATTTTTAACTACAATAAGAACTCCACTTTAGAAAAGATGTTGAAAGAAAATGGTGTGATCATCAGATTCATATTTGGTTTAATTGACAGACTCAGTTTCTGTGCTCTCTATCCTCCAGCCGGTTCTGAGTGGAAAAGAAAAGGAACAACTGAGTTGAGGAAGAGAGGTGGAATAAATCAGGTGATTTTTAAAACGCAAGTAAAGAAACCTAAATTCTCAAACAGTTTGTCTTGGTGATCAAGAAATAAAACTGCCACTCAAAATCTCACTCTCGTAAGATGCAAAATGATCTGTAAAACAGTTATACAAATAAGTTCCCATGGGCATTCCTGTGGCCAACTCTAGCATCATATACTGTCTTAGGAATTGATTCAGAGCAATCAAAAATGATAAAAATAAAACTGCAAAGAAGGGGAGACAAGCCAGCTTCAGCTGCTGTGGTCAGGTGAGGTTTTGCTGCAGGCAGCTGGAAGATGAGCCCATTCTCCTCCGTGTCTTCTTCCACCCACTGCCCCCTTCCCCAGCACCTGGGGCTGATCAGAGCTGCCACTGAGACAAGCCTTTCCCCATTTTCCTGACGAGGGGTATCCCCACGCATAGTCAGGCACACTCAGTACTTTAAGACCTGAGCTTCACATACAGTTGAATCCAGCAAAACCTGGTGCTGCCACCAACAGAAGCATCCATGTCGCCTTACTCCTACCTGATACTATGTTTTCCATTGCATTAACAGCAGCAGCCCCAATGTGAATCAAATCAGGGATCAGTTCTGGATTCAGAAATCATCTGGCAAAAAAAAAAAAAAAAGGCAAGTTTTAATCTCGACACATTTTCCCCTGCAGCCTTGCATATGCAAGCCCCAGCACAAGGTGAAGGCGTGCGAGGGCTGGGCTGAAGGGCTGAGGCGGTGGGAAGGCAGGGCTGCTTTCCACGGCAAGCCTTCTGTGTGCTTTTCTTGTTGGACAACTGACATTTCTTTCTGCAGCAGTTGTAGTTTATTCTGGCCTCAATTATATGTGAAATTACAGCCTAACATAAAGGGTATTGCTTTGTGCCTACTTTGAATTTAAAAGGTTTCCCTAGGTTAAAACATATATCAATACTTCCAGCCACAGGACCGAAAGCGTTGCATGCTTTGGTTGCTGCATTCTGCTGTAGCCATGTAAAGCAGCTGTAAATTCAGGTAGCTGCTTTACATTACCACTGGGGCACAGCACAGCCAGCACTGGGGTGAATTGGGGATGTACTTCATCTTTTTGTGTGTTGCATCAGAGAGGCAAAAAGAGAGAGAACCTCTGTGCCAGGGAGCGATTCATCTCCACCCTGTGGTTTTCCCATCTCTGAGCAGGGAGGCAGCCCCTCACGGTAGCAACAGTTGCTGCAATCCCCCCATCCCAGCCCTGGCAACAAACACCCTCTTCTCCTCCTGTTTCCTACCCAAGTCTCCATCCCAATTCCCCAGCAGGATGCAGAACCTGAGCCTCCCCCTCTGCAGCAGGCTGGAGGCACTGACAGATGCTAGAGGGGAACTTGAGGGAGAAGGGAGCTACTTGAAGGTGAGCACGGAGGCTATAGGGGGAAAGGGGACACTTGCCCAAGAGACATGAGCTGAGGATGAAGAAAGAAACAGGAGAAAGTCACAGGGATGCAGAAGTTGGCAGCTCTTGCCCCAGAACACTTCCTGCAGGTAGCTGCATTACACCTCCAGCCTGCTGCTCATGGCATTCCCCCATTCCACCACCTTCTCCAGCATTCTGCTCCATCAGAGCTTCCCTAAGCCCAGCTGCCCTCTCCCAGCCATCCTCCATCCCACCTGCGAGTCTGCTCCAACTGCTGGCAACACTGCTGTGCCTTCAGTGGACTCCAGCTTCGGGCCATCACATCCCTTTGAACCTGTTTAACGTGATCACTGTTAAAATGTGCATCTTCATTTCTAGTCCAAATTTGTCCAGTTTCATCTTCATTAGCTTTTATTATGTCGCTCTAATCTGCTAGAGAGCCCTTTAATATTGAAAGGCTGGAGACATCCACGATCCTTGCAAGAGCTGGTTTCTCGTTCCAGGAACTGCAGCATATGCTTCTTGTAGAAAAGCTTTCAATTTTTTCAGTGTTCCTTCTATAAAAACATCCAAATACAAGCTTATATCTGAACACCACCTTTTTTGTGTGTGTGTGTGGCCGTCATGCTGCTGAAACTTGAGTGTCTGGCTAGGACTTTCTCCAGGTGCAGTGGTTTTGACAGAGGTTTCCATATTGTCCAAAATGGACAAACAGGAGTTGGCGCTCAAACATCAGCCAGGAGGTAGATGTCCAGGCTGGCACTAGATGTCGAGAAACGTCGTCTTTGTGGAGTGGAGTCTTTGTAAGATCTTCAGACAATGCCACAGAGTGCGTGGACAGTGCTGTGGCATGTCCCCATGCTGTCCCTTCCCGCCTGTCCCCACGGGAACCTGCCAGGTGAGGAAGGCTTTGAGGAAAGGCTTGCCATGGAGGTGAGGTGGTGTCCCTCAGAGTCTTCTTGGGTGCCTCCTCATCCAGCTCATCACTCACATCTTATTTATGCCTCTCTAGTGCATGACCAAATGTGCTGTGAGACTCTGTATGAAAATGCTATAAAGTAAAGAAGAGTTTTTACTGCATCGGCTTAAAGACTGCATCAGTCTTTCAAATGGTGTTTAGTATTGCCACTTTGACTCTATAGATACAGCTTTGTCACGCTGCCATCATAAACTTCAACTTACAGCTTTGACCACGAGGCTGCGCTTGGCAATGACAGCCCAGCCAAGGAGGACGGAATCCTTCCTGAAGCTGAAGATACATAACCGCTTGGAAAATAATTTGTATGTGGAAAAAACACACATTAGTGGGATTTGTTGTTTGTATAACCCAAGAAGGGTTTTAATTAAACAATAAATCTAAGAAGCAATTAGGCAAAAAGGGGTTGAGGCAGAATTGGTATTTTGAGAGAAAGCTGAGATACTGCAGTTTAAAAATCAGCTGGGCTGCATGTTCAGCAAGTATCTGCTACAGCACCTGTGGAAAAGCCAGTGTGGTGTTGCATAAATAGATGCCTATCAGGCAAGAAGCTCCATGGGTAGATATGTAATTATACAACTTTAAAAAAAACACATAATATTTATACTACAGCCTGGATTGGCTTCAATCATGGCATAATACATTTATCTGAAAACATCCTAATTATGTGTTTACCTGACAGAAGGAGCCATTACAATCACCCTGGCACATAAACCCATTTTATAAATCTGCCTGCTTTTGCCTTTACCCAAGAGACCTACACCAACTGCACATTTATGATTATTTATATAAATCTGTGAAATATATAAATAATAACATTCTTAAAGGATACAATCAAAACGTTCCAGAGCTCTTTTTCTTTTCATTCTGGATTGCTGGGCTTTTTTCTTGGTGCTTTTTTGAGCAGGGACGTTGCGTTTTATATGCAGGGGAAAAAAATGCATTCTTAACACTCTGGAAATAATAACAACTCCTTGAAAGATTTAAATTAGTTTGTTCCCTGAATTAAATGTCCCATCTGCTTCCCTTCCCTCCCCAAGCCTCCTCGTGCCACCCCCCGGTGCGCATGCACATGGGTTGGTTTGTTTGGTTGGTTTTGTGCTTTTTTTTTGGAGCTGCTTCTGAATTCCAGCAAATGCACAGCTATTTGAGCCTGCTGGGGTTGTTCCTTGAAAACCAGGTTTAGGGTTGGTGCTGGGTGCTGAGCACAGACGCCCTGCCTGCTGCCCACACACCGTTAGGGGGGGGGTGCTGGGGGGGCTCGGCTGTGCAGCCAGGGGTGGTGTAACAGGGTGGGCTTGTGGCTGCTGGAGTGAGAGAAAGACTGCAGGGGGCTATGTGTTTGGTTTAAACTAAGGACATTGGAGCATTTGGGAGGAGGGCAAACAAAGATTAAGGATCCTAACAAGTTTGCAAACAGGCATAAGGGGGAAGGGAAGTGAGTCTGGGGCTCGGCGACCTTGACGGTATCTTTCTAAATAATGCCAGTTGTCTAACATACTGGCTAAGCTGAAGGAAATTCTAATTTAAGGCTGAATCCATCCTATACTCACAGGGCTCGGGCTGTGCCCCTCCAAGCCCCCATTTCCCTTTTTAGAGACAATACTCTGGTCATACTAGTGAATAGCCTGGCAGCCTTAACTGCACAGCATCTTCTCCCTCGTCAGCGGTGACACAGAACATGTAAATATTTTCAAACATGATGTTTTGTTGAACCTTTTTCTGTACCCTTCTTTTTGGGAATGGTTTAAAAAAAAAAAAATAAAAAGGGGTGTGTGTGGTGTGTGGAGACACGGTTCTCCTTGCTGGTTGCACGTCCTGCCAGCCCGATTACACAATCTGCTATAATTATGCTAAGCTCTGCAGACCTTTGGGGAGCCAAGTTACACAGTGGAATGACTGATAATTGCTAGGGGTAAAACCTTGGGCCTGTCGAAGTAAATAGCAAAATTTCTACTAATTTCATTGAGAGTATTTCTGAGAGCATCCTCAGAATGATAAACATCAATATTATTCGACCTACTAACTTAACTGAAAGGGAAACCAAATCTCTCATTAATACTATACAGAGGATAATAAACTCAATTTCTTGAACACTTAAGTTACTTGAAATGTTAAAATCTTTAGGTCATCAGTATTAAGGAAAGCAGAAATTCTTAATTTGAACTGACTGAACTATTTCCTTCTACTACAATTTGTTTTGCCTCTGCAAAATTTGTGATGGAAAGCTGTATGACACGTCTGTGGTTTTTTTATGCCCAGGCAAAATGCAAAATGGCAGGACAGATATGCCGAAAGGCTTAAAAACGTCATCTGAGCTAAGATTTGTGATCCAGCAGAATTTGGCTAAGGCAGTTACGAGCAACTGAAAGGGGGTGACTGAGATGTTAGATGTGTTTCTGTCATATAACAGCTGCCTTCCCTTGCCTTAGTGTGAAGGGTGGCAGCGCACACTGGGGATGCTGGGGATGTTGGTGGCTGGTGCCTGGCTCCCACCTCCTCAGAGAGACACCGTCCATCTCCACCTCCTCCAGGCCATCTCCCAGCCATGGCCACCTGCCTCCATCCCACTGTTAGCTCCTGGGCGGACGCCCTTTGATGTGTGCTGTATTGCTTCTGCGTGGCCTCCCTACGACTAAATTCACCCTTCCCCAAACCAATTCCCAGAACTGATGAATTTATTAAGCTATATATAAAAACATTTTTAATAAGGTAAAGTGAATTTGAGAGAGGAATTGAAAATCAGAGCCATGGTCAGAAGTGGGAGAAAGCTCTCACCAGTACTGACTCATTTGCATCCTTTCTTCCATTCCATATTTATTTCAAATTATCATTTCAATTTGAGTTGAGCAGTATTTTTTGTTGCCGGAAAACAATTGCAAGCCAAACAAATTTAAGAATCAACATCGAGGAATCCAAAATCCTGACTAATCTTCATAATTTTTTAAAAGGACAATCAGTCAGGATGAAGCTAGAAAGCTGTGCCTAACATAATTAATTTTTAAACCCCTTTTTTTTGTTAAGTGTATTTGGAATGAAAACAATCCTAACGGTAATATTGGCCTATTACTAGAAATGATGAAATTGTAAAAGCACAATTTTTTATAAATCATCATACTCTGTCTTCAAAGGAAAAGATAGATGACATTGTCATGTTAAATGATGGTGAGACATAATTAACTCTCGTTGATCATAGAAGGCAATGCATAGCACCATTTTTAAATCAGTAGCTCAGATAATTTGCATCTGAGAATTTTGTAGGAGCCAACCAGGAAGCTGTCCAGATGATTACCATTGGTTTTCAAGGAGTTTTGTAACTGAGAAAAGTTTAGGGATCTGTTAAAAAACTAGTATAGTTTGAGTATTTAAGAAGATACAGAATTGTAGACCCTTCATCTTGACAATTAGCCACAGCAAAAGAATAAAATGACTGATGCAGCACGTTGGTAAAGAATTAAAACTGGCAAATGTAACTCATCCCCACAGAATTTATGGAAAATGCCAAGCTAATTTGATATATTTTTGAATAGCTGACAAGTCTGATTTTAAAAAGTAATAGTCTATTAATACCTTCTACAGCTAGACTTCTAATTGCCTAATACCAAACATTCTCCTAAAGAAATCAGAAACATGCAAGCAAACATGCTAAAGGTTAAATGAATCGGAGGGTGGCTCCTCGACAGCTTTGACATGGATTTGGCAATATAATGCTAAATGAGAAATGCTCACAGGAGGAGATGTGACTAAAGAGCCCCAAGCAATCAGTTCCTGTCCATGCACAGTTTGAAAGTTTTAGCAGTGAAGAAAAAAGAAAATATAAATTGTTAATCATTAGTTTCTCAATGGCACAAAAATGGTGGAAATACTGGAATGCAGAAAGCCCTGATACTAGATGAAGGAAGACAGTCTGCACCAAAGGCTTGTCTTGGCAACGTGCCTTCTTCACAGTGTGCCCTAAAATAGCTTTTGCATTCTCCATCAAAGGCTAAGAATATACCAGAAACCATAAGCTTACACTTAATACTTTCTATAATATGTATGCAGAATGTTGTACGGTTTATAGAAACCTAGGAACGAGTATTCAGTCACTGGGGCCAGGGAGGAATTAGCTAGAGCTGTAACACATCGGCACTTTTCAGCTTCTAAGAGAAAATTTGCAACCGCAGGATTGTGTTTCATAGCCACAAATGTGCCTGTCCTTCATGAATTTGTCTAATCCCATTCTAAGCCCATTTATACTCTGCAATATCTTGTGGCAATGAATTCCACAGTTTTATATATATGTATTTTTATATATATATATATATAGTGCAGAAAAGTACTTCCTTTTGTTGGTTTTACACCTGTGACCCATTTCAGCTGGGAGCTTGCCAGTTCCTCTATAGTGAGAAAGAATGAATAGTGTATCTTGGATCACTTTCTCTATATCACTTCTGATTTTAGATGCCACAGACTTCTATGGCATCTCCTCAGCTCCATCTTTTACGGGATGCATAATCCTTACCTTCCCTTGCACAGGCTTCGTTCCATGACTTGCTGCCCTCACAGGCCTCAAGAAGGTTATGGAGGATTGCACCAAAAGTCCGTGGAGACCAAGCAGGGGACAACAGCATATGCCTTCCTGGTCTGTTTTCCCTCATCCCACCAGTCTCAGCTTAGGTTTTTCCTACCCTGGAAAAGATAAGCATTTTTTCAGTTTATAGACTATGATAAAATTTTCTGTCATTAATCTGCTCAGCTGTTTCTTGAGTGCTGTGATCCTTCATCATGCTCAGCATCCTCTGGTAGGAAAGCTCCTCAGCTTGTTTGCTTCTCCTCTGAAGGGGTATCTCCTCTGCTTGGTGTTGAACCTCCATCCGATTGCTTTGCTTGTGCCCCCAGCCTCCAGTATTGAAAAAGGCATTGGACAGTAGATCCCAATTCAGCTTTTCTGGATTGTTCAGGACCTTATAAACACCCAGCACCGCTGTGCCAGTGCAGGTCAGGAGTCCTCACCTGTTCAGCCATTCCTGTATCTCTGTGTACGTGGGGGTTTGAACTGCCCTTGGTGCTCTGCTCCTCTCTTTTCCAGCTCTGCTCTCTGCTTTTCCAGACGGAGAACCAGAGCGGCACCCAGCACCCACGGTGCATGGATTTTATACTGACCTGGTGCTGTTTGGCAATTTGGTCTGTATTCCTTCCTCAATTATTCTACTTGTTTTTCTGATCTCCGCTGAGCACCGGGATGACATTTCCAGGCACTTCTCTGAGATAACCTCAGAATCTTTTCTCTGTGTGGTAACAGCCACCTCACAGACCAACACATGTACTTGAAATTAGATTTGTGTATTCTCATTACAGCATTTTGCAGATATCTATATTGATTTTAATGACATTTTATTGTCAAGACACTCTGAATTGTAAGATCCTTCTAATCTCTTCATGGTAAGTTCTTGTCCTTTAACCTAACTACTGCCAACAAACATCACTTTGCTGTTCAACCTTCCTTTTCCAAATGTCTAGGGACAATGCTGATAGCATAGGCTTTCATACCTCACCCAGTACCTGGCATGATCTTGAAGGAGGGAAGGAAGAAGATGAAGAAAAAACAAAGGAATCAGTACTGGGTGCAGTGTTCAAGGCATGGCTGCACAAGGTGGATTTAGAGAGCGACAGTGATTTCATCTGTTTTGTTCTCCACTCTTTTCTGAATAATTCCTAATCTTAGATTTACTTTTTAGACTGGTGCTGAGTGGTGAGGTGGTGTTTTCAGGGAGCTTTCTGCAGTGACACCCCAAACCTCTTCACAGTACTAACAGCTCATTTAGGGCCCGTGACTTTACAGGTAGAGTTAAGCTTACTTTTTTCCTTGTTGTATTATTTTGCAGCTACAAACACTGAATTTCATTTTGCAACTCACTGACTCAATATTATGAGATCACCCTCCACTCCTTGCAATCAGCTTTAGTTGTGTTCAGCTTCTTTTCAGTAACCCGAATAATCTGGTATCATCTTCAGACTGTGTCATCTCGCTACTCACCCCCTGCTTCCAGACTCCTTCAAAGATGTCTCGAGAAACCTGTGTGCCCGCGACAGAGCGAGGGAACCCAGCAAATGGTGTTTGCCAGCCTGCTGAGCGTAAGTGGGTGGTGAGGGAGGAAAGCGAGCGCTCGTGTTGCCAGTTTCCCTCTCTGGAGAGGAAGGTTCCTCCAACTGGCATGAGCTGCTGCGCTGTCTGCCAGGAGCGGTGGCTGTTACCCCACAGCTACCCTTCGCGGCAGCGCAGGTGACGAACAGCAAAGAGGCATTTACTAAGCAATCCAGGCTGCAGCGTATAACACAGGAGCCGGCTAACAATATCTGTTTCAGTACGAGCAATAGGAAACTCATATATCTAAACCTGAAGAAGGATGGCTACAAATAGGGAATGAGGACTTTGGAAGAGGTGACTCTGAGAACTCATGGGTCTTGGCGGGGAATTGCTTGCAGATGAGCTGCCAGCATGGTTCCAGGCCAAAAGAGGTGGTGAAACTTTGGGGTATAGAAATAGAGTACCCAAGTGCTGGCCAGGAGATCCCATTGCCTCTGTGCTTGGCCACGGTGTGACCCTTTATTATTATATATATCTCTATATATCCACATATAAAGCTTAATTTATTAATATGTATTCTATAAAACTTTATTATTTCCCTTGATATAATTATTCCTTTTGATCAAATTTCATAGCCGCTGGATGATGGGCTCACCTAAATCTCAGCTGCTGTCATACCTCAAAAGTTAATTGAGGCTGGTGAAAAGGGGGTGGTGGGATGCCAGCGGGGTGAACAACGAGCAACAGTAAACTACAGCCGCTATTGTATGGAGTTTCCAGCAGGTTGCCACAGGCCTAATACTTAGGCAGAGTATTAATTAACTTCTATAGTAATGATCTGCAATGGAGTATTAATAGCACGCTGTGTGCATGCAGATCATCTTAGAGCTGGGTGTGTTGTATGCACCAGTGAAGAAGGATAAATAATTCAAAAGGGTCATGAACCTCAGCAGTACGGGCAGGAGCTACCACAGCAAGTCAGCTACAGCTTGAGAAGACACAAATATTTTGGTGGGAGTCATTCGGACCCTGGGGAAATGGAGCCCTGTGTTTCATTCACTCCACTCCTGTTCAGCATTTCAAAGATTAATATATTCTGCCTGGTCAAGAGATCATGTTTTTAAGGTAAATCTCTGCAGGGTCAGGGTTTCTGCTGGAGGGCTCTGAGCCTTGCAGGGAGGTGCAGGTTGGGCACATGGATATCTCGGGAGTCCCCCTTGGTACCTTTCTGCATATTTGAGCACCAACGTTTAAAAGCCAACTGTATGAACTTGTTGTGTTGGTACAGTGTCACTTTTCAGGGTCATGGCCAAAGGAGGGCAAACTGTTGAGCTGTGAGTCTGTAAAGCCTATGGAGCCCAGTGTGGGATGCCGTTTGGTTTGGATAACATAAGAGGATATAAACAGGACTTCTGGGCTGAAATAAAATGGAAGAAACTTAAATGAATATTTACCAAATGTTCCCCATGGTGATACTACTACAATAAGGGACACATCCCCAACACCAATGGTGGAAGGGAAAGCATGCCTTTGGGAGCACCTTGCAGGGAATCATGTCTGCTGGGGAAGAGACAGGCTGGTCACCAAAGAGCTTTAAATTGGGCTTGCACCTGTGAGCTCTTGCCAACACCTGCCCGGTGTCCCCTGAGGTCAGCCTAGGGTTGTTGTCTCAGGCTCCAACCAAAAACCCTCCATGGGCTGGTCTTGCAGATGTTATCTTCTGAGATGCCTCTTCACCACTGTGTGGCAGCACTGGACTTGGCCTCACCTACCTCCCAGCCAGAACAGGCTCTGGATTCATGGAAGTCCTAGTAGGACCCTACCTTCCAAGGAGCTTCTCTGACATGGCCATGGGGACGGGTGGCAATGCCTGGCAGGCCTTGCTGGAGTCTCCCTCCTGCCTGGCACCCCAGGCTGAGTGGGGAGGTACCCTGCATCGCCAGCACCCACCCTGGCAGCTCCCCAAGGAGAGGCCACTCTGCAGATGAGACACTGTTCCAACTTGCACGGCCAGTGGGAGCATGGAGCCCTGCTCCTCTGCTGCCTGGGGATGGGACAGGAGACAGTCTCCACTCCAGGGTCACCAGCAGAACTTCTTGCCACAGCACATGCACAAACCCTCCAGCTCACAGTGTGTCTCTGCTCTGCTGGGTGTTATTTTGTCAACAAGCCAGACCTTCAAACTTCTTTCTGACTTTTATCTGTCAGCAATTAGCAGTGTGTGAAGAGCAGGCTTGTGAGCTGCTCCTTGCTGCCATCCCACCTGCTGCATCGCTCCAGCCGCATGTGCCACAGGGAGCTGAGTGCCCTGCCCAGGGATGCTTGCTGCTGAGAGCATCTTACATCCAGCCTCAGCTTTTCCTCTTTAACTTCAGGCTCCTTGTCCTGCCATCTTCTGAGACTGTGAATTAATTCCCTTCCTTCATTTATATTGTCACCTTGAAGGTATTTATAGAGCAAGACTGCATCCCCTCTGACTCTTCACACTGCTGATTTATAAAATGTTCGTTCCTCCAGTCTTTTATAACCATGTGCTTTAATCCTGGCATTGTTCCTGTTACTTACCTAGTACCTATATTTCTCAAAATGGAGGGACGTTTTCCACATTTTAAACATGAAACAACTTGCATTCAGGCAAGTGGATGCACACTATAACGTGCTGCCCACACCTCTGCTGCTTGGGTTCTTCTCCCCATGGAGAGGCAGGGGAGGAGAGCCCGGTGCAAGAGAGGTCTGTCCCCAGGGCTGCAGCGCAGCTGGTGGGCACTCAGCTGTGACTGGGTCCAAAGCACGGGGAGAGGGACCATGCCAGCAACATTGCCAGCACTGCCGAGCGGTGATGCTGGAGCAGGCGCTCGTATGGCAGCTGCCACGCAGCACTCTTCCTGGCCCTCCGTGCTGAATGGCACCAGCTCTGTTCAAGGCTGTTAAACTGCAAGATTATACAGTATTAGCTTGGTGCTCAGCCGTTAGCCTAGATCTCGCTGCTTTCCAGCTATCCCTGTAGTGGGTTTGCATGGCAAGGGTTTGGGGGGGGGGCTGCAGGGGTGGCTTCTGTGAGAAGGTGCCAGAAGCTTCCCCCGTGCCCAATGGAGCCGACGCCAGCCGCTCCAAGATGGACCCGCCGCTGGCCGAGGCCGAGCCCACCAGCAACAGTGGCGGCGCCTCGGGGACAGCGCGGTGAGGAGGGGGGAAACGTGCAACAACGGCAGCCGGAGAGAGGAGCGAGGCTGTGTGAGACACCAGCCCTGCAGACACCAGGGCCAGCGCAGGGGGCCGGGGGGGCTCCAGTGGAGCAGAGATTCCCCCCGGCCCGTGGTGCAGCCCCCGGCCAGGCCGGCTGTGCCCCTCGGCGGTTCACGGTGGGGCAGATCCCCACTGCAGCCGGGGGGGACCCCACGCCGGAGCAGGGGGTGCCCGAAGGAGGCTGTGACCCCGTGGGCAGCCCACGCCGGGGCAGGGTCCTGGCAGGGCCTGTGGCCCCGGTGGAGAAAGGAGCCCAGGCTGGAGCAGGTTTGCTGGCAGGACTGGAGCCCGTTGGCTGGGGCAATGCATGAACTGCAGCCCGTGGGAAGGACCGACGTTGAAGTTCGTGGAGGACTGTCTCCTGTGGGAAGGAACCCAGGCTGGGGCAGGGGCAGAGTGTGAGGAGCTTCCCCCTGAGGAGGAAGGAGCGGCAGAGACAGTGATGAACTGACCGTGGCCCCCATTCCCGTCCCCCTGTGCCGCTGGCGAGGAGAAGGTAGAGAATGTGGAGTGAGGTTGAACCCAGGAAGAAGGGAGGGCTGATGGAAAGGTGTTTTAAGATTTAGTTTTATTTCTCATTGCCCTACTCTGATTTGATCGGTAATAAATTAAACTAATTTTGAGTTGAGTTTATGTTGAGTCTGTTTTGCCCATGACAGTACTTCGTGAATGATCTCTCCCTGTCCCTCTCTCGACCCACAAGCTTTTCATTGTATTTTCTCTCCCCTGTCCAGCTGAGGAGGGGAGTGATCGAGCAGCTTTGGTGGGCACTTGGCATCCAGCCAGGGTCAGCCCACCACATTCTTCTTTCTCTCTGAGGTTCCAGGCTGTTTGTCAGTGCAGGGTCTTGTCTTGTTGCATTCAGCCCGTGACTGTAATGTTCCCAGGCACATTTGGATGCATCCCAGGCTGTGCTCAGTGCCCACTGGTGACGCTGATATGAATGGTGTTACCTCATTCCCTGTTTAACAAAACGTTAAATGCAAGTGCCGGTCCTGTCTCCTGTGGTAACGTCACTAAATTTGTTCCCAATTTTGAAGGTTCGTTTTTATGGTTACTATCTGAGTCTGTGACTCATCAGCCAATTTCTAGCCCACACCAAATTCTTTAAATCTCTAGAGTTTTCATTCAGCTTTTAAGAAAACTTAGTTACATATACAAGAATGACTCTAAGAGAGCCGGCCACACAGGAGATGGAGAAGCGGGCTGCATAATGAGGATGGGAAGGAAAAGGGGAAGAAAATTACTTGTAACACAGGGATGGAGTGGGTTAGAGGCAGTGCAGTCCCACCTTCACACCAGCCGAATGTCCCTCTGGGTTGAAGAGCTCATGCGGTTGGGTGCCTTGCAGCAACTGATTGCAAAGCATCCCTGATTACTGCAGAGGTCCCAAAACCCCGAGCTGCTTGTAAGGCTCAAGGTGTGCTCCCACATCGGCTTCCTCATTACCACATTTTTGTGCACTTGGCTTGGCTCACAGGCTCTGTGATTCATCCCTGGCATGAGCTGTGTACTGGGAGAAGCTGGGCAAAGGGGAGTTTCCCCATCCTCAAGACACTTTGTACCAATGATTCCCCCAGCTTTTGCTCCCCAAATCATACCAGCGCTCTCATATCTTAGTCCTTTCCCAACACAAGAAAGAGCTGGGGATGAGGGCAACACATCTGCTACCTTGTGAGGAAGAGAGATGCATGGCTGCTCAGTAGGTTATCTGCAAATGGAGGTTATTGAAATTCTTATTTTCCAGGGAGTGGACTTAAAAAGGCTGAGTTATATGAGGTGCTGGAGTTTGAAAATAAGACATAGAGTTAGCTTTCCCTCCCCACCGACATCTGGTTCCCTTTGGATTTTGGGAAAAAAGGCTCCATGTGCAAAAGCAAAGGTGGAGTGCAAACATCCCCTCTCCTGACGCACGGGAAGGACTGCAACAGGGCTTGCCAGCAAGCAAGGAGTACTGCAGGCAGGCTGCCTCGCCTCCGAGCTCCCAGCAGTTCTGTGCAGCCCTGGGCAGAGGCTGTAGGCTTAGTAGGCAGTAACAGGAGAAGCAGGAAAGGGGGAGATGAAGGGGTAGGAAAAAAACACCAGTTTGAAACTCTCCTGCCAGAGAGCTGTGGGCAGGTGGGCAGCAGATTCCTGTCCCATCTTCTCGACCTTTTCTTGTAAGGGGATGCACGTTTGGCCTCTCCCAGGGCCCAGATAACTCCTGCGATGAAGGGAAGATTATTTTTCAAGATTCTCCTCAGAGATTTCTTTTAAAATTCTCAGGCGCACTGTGTCTGGACCTGCAGATTTACAATATGTAGGTTGAGTTTTGTCAGATACTCTTTTACCATCTCTGAGTTTATCCTTTGCTCTTGGCCTCTCCAGCTGCTCTTTCATAAATCCTCTGCTTCCTGCAGAAGAATCCCCAATTTCTTCATTATCATTACGGAAGGTAGGTGAGAGCAGTTCTCTCCAACCCAAACCACCCTGGAGTCGGCCCAACTCAGCCTTCAGTTGCTGGAGGACTCGGATTTATTCCCTAATTCCTCTGCCCTTCTGTTCTTGTTTTTAAATAAAAATATTAATGCACAAACACTGCAGTGTGACTAGAGTGAAGCTGTGCGCATGGAGGATGTTTAAAATACCCAGTTTGAGCGTATACTGTAACAGTGTCCTTCTGGCACTTGCTCACCTTCATGTGGATCCGGTGAGTTCATAGTTTTGATAGATTAAAATGATTAGGTCATTAGCCCACATATATGGACTCTGTTTTCTTAGTTCTTGTTTCCTAACTCTGTCCTGTAATTTCTATGTTGTTTTTTATGCTTTCCTAGCTATACATTTCTTGTCTGCCATTTTATATCCATGGATTATCTCTGAATCGCTATGCTCGCCACCCGGCTACTCACACTGCAATTCTCCCTGCACGGCATGCTCCCGGCCGTCATTGCCCATGGGTGACAGAACCATCTGTCAGCCGCTTACAACTAAATGGGGACAGGACAAAGGACCTGGCACCAACCTGCTGGCTCTGTCTAGCGAGTGGATTGATGAAGGTGCAGCAGCCTCTCCAGGGAGGACCTGGAAAACAGGTAAGTCGTTTCCAAGGACTCATGACATCCCCCTGCCTTTGGGAGGTGTGGGGCTCGCTGCCTGCTACCACCCACCACCAAAGTGATGGTGGTAAAAACTCTGGATGTCTTCACTCGTCTACAGAAACACTTGCATGTCACTAGGAGAGGATATTCAGCCTGGGGCTTGATGAACTGTTTCCTTTTGATCACCATGGGCGTGATTCTGCGAGGTGCTGAGCAGTGGGACATAAGCACAGCAGAGCATGTGACACATCCACACACCCAGGATATGTACGTCAGGACTCCAAAGCTGTTTAAGACACTTGCCTATGTGTTTCTCTGTGGGAAAGACTTGGTGCTTAGCACCTCCTGAAGCTGAGCCTTTTAAGTGGGCCCCTATGTGTGGCATGCTTACTTGCAACGCTTGGTAGCCTAAATTTAGATGCTGACAACAGCAGTTGTATATTGCTGTGGTTATAGAGACCAAAGAGAGCAGACCAGCCTGGGTATCCCACACTCCCACAGAACTGGAGCAGGGCTCTTCCCCCGAGGCACTCGGCAGTGCTGCCTTTCTTGGATTTAAGCAATTGCAGGGTTTCCTAAGGAAGGAGTAGTCTGCAGCCTATTTTAATCCTTTTTGCTGCAGTGGTACTGGCAGGACAGGGCTTGTGCAAGACAGGCTCTGCAAAGCCTCCTCCTGTGCCAGACCCTGGGTGGTTTTGTGCTTAGCGGCGCTCAGCACGGCTGGCACAGGCTGGTGTCCTGGATAGCACAGGTCTTGGGGGGTCAGGACCCTGCCACCGAGCTCGCTGCCCTGCTTTTGCCCAGACCCACTGGGATACGTAGCACACGCCACATCTGTCCGGCAGGCACAGGAGAAAAGCTCCATGGAGGCACAGGTGATCATCCACTCCAGCACCCAATGCCTGCCTGGCTTTTGGGCTTTTGGAAGACAAGCCCCTGCACGGCTCAGCCAGGGTTCACTGCCTCCAGCACCTGCAACCAGCCGGCAGGCACCAGGCAGCCATCCCCATCCCGGGCACGCTTCAAGGGTCTCTGTCACCGCGGCTTTAGCCTTTCCAGCGCCTGCTTCTCTACCTGCCTAATACCAGGCAATTTCAGTCTACAGGATTTCTCTCCTGAGGAAATGCTGGCCATAGATTTAGGAATAGATATTGCCGAATAGTATATTGTTTTCATAAATCTCCGTAGATCCACTTTATATCCTAGAGGCTAGACATTCTAATTATTGCTTCTATTTTATCTAAATTGGCAACAAAGCCATCATAGCTCAGCTCAGAGCCTGTACAGGTAATTCTGCTAGACCAAATTTTGACCTTTTAAAGTTCATTCTGAAGTGTCTTCTGCACTCTGCGGTTCTTGCCTGGCTCTTCGGTTCTGGTTTTTTAGAGCCATTGCCCAATTTAAAATAGCAATCACCATAGCTTCAATACATTGTACCTTAAAGACGTAGGCAATTACTGTGTGAAATATCTCAGAAGCAGGACTAATATCAAAGGGCATTCTCATACCCTTACAACATCCAAATAGCATATTAAAGATCTTGTTGAAGTTAGATTTAAGCTTGTCTCTTCACAGTTTATTTGCTGAAGCAAATGCCCTTCATTTCACAGTGATTTTTCCCCTCTTTTGCTGGGAACCTGCCTGTCATATGGCAGTTTCACAGAACAGTGTTCATGTGTTACAGCTGCATTTAAATAATGTAAACCAAAGCATCTCCTTCCTTAAGCGGGCTTTTCATTGACAGATACAGAATCACCTCCATCTGAAATTTCTTACCCTTTCAATAACTCCCAGATTTTCTGTATTATGTTACATTTTTGCTTTACCCCTTAAAAGTGGGATTTTTTTTCTGTTTTGGAAAGATCATTGAAGTAACTGATCTTGGAGTTTAATGTGGTATTCCCTTTCCAGACAGCCTCAGCCCAACCAGATATCTGAGAATCCTCCTGGGTTAAGCCTATTATAGCAAATGTTTCTCCCACTTTGCAGCTGAAATTTATTTTTTTTTAATGTAAATGACATTCTGTGCACCAACCTTTAAACTGAAGTGGGACTCGACTGTCACAAAGTGTGGATGGCACGGGGTGAATATCTCCCTATATGTCATCCTTTAGCATTTACAGCAAAAATATTTCTAATTTCACACTTAGCAGAGGTTCTCAAGTGATGTATATGGATAGAATTGCTGGAAATTTATTACCCGGTGCTTGTTTAAAGAAAAATAGTGTTGTATGTTATTATTCTTTTTTATATCCTGAATGTGAAACGATCTTTGGTACAGGCTCCTGATTAATTCACTTAACTACAGTAACCCTGTATTTCTTCCAAATGGTCATTTCTAAAGTGGTTTGTGCCTTTCCCCAGTCCCAGACGAGGTGCCTGCTGCCTCCCCTCCAGGAGGCTGCCGCTCTGCAGCCCCTCAGCCCCGTACCCATTGCCCCATGCCCATCACATCATGCCCATCACCCCATGCTTGCACCCACTGCTTGGGGCTGGGCTCGCTCAGCACAGCACCAGTTTCAAGTATACTTCCATAACCCCATCTTTTCAGATATATTCACTAGTTCTGGGCAATTTATTTTTTGGGGAGGAGGGGGAATAAATTTATATCCCACAAAGTTTCCGAGAAGGGTGTTAAAGCATGATGCAACTGCCTTCTCAGAAGCTGGAAGGTAAATATCACCAAATATGTGATATATTGGGTAGATGGAGGCATGGGTTTTAGTGCTTGGCAATATTGCCAGCTTCTGGTGGCTGCACACCCATTTCTCATTTTTTGCCCTGGAAAGTTTCACTGCTTGCTTGAGTGTATTTGCCCCTCTGCAAGGGTTTGCTCTGCTGACATTCACTGCATGTGCAGTCTTGTCTCTGCCCTCTCTGCCAGAAGCCACCCTGGCACTACTCAGCCACTACCAGAAAGAATTATTTTCTGCTTCATTTGTGTCGTATTTGACTAAATATGAAATGATTTTTGCCTTGTGTTTCCAACAAAACTTAGCAAACAGGGACTCCCGCCTGTCAGAAAATGTCTTATTCCTCCTTTCTTTTCTTCGTTTTAGCTCTTTGTTTTGGAAACGATGCAGCATAAATAGCTGCTTATTCTGCAGAGAGGGATTTACAGCCCTGCTAGTGCCTGCCAGCTTTTTCATCCTCCCATCTTTAGGCAAGAGTCGTGTTCAGCCCAGCAGCCGACCTGCTGCCCGGGCTGAATTTCACCCCAAAAGCCTCTGGCTGAAGTTCAGGTTATGGCAGTTTCTCACAGCCCTCTGTAACTCATTTACTTAATGATCTTCTCCGTACAAGCCTGTCTGTTATTAATGAGTCACTAAGTTTTCAACAATCCTATGTTTGAGCTTTAAGGTCTAAGCCCGTCACATGTGCATCCGCTGATCTGCATTGCAATTAATTATGAATAAAAATGAGCTTTTCTTCTAAACAACAGGAGAGCCTCCCATGCGCCCTGCGATTGGCACCAAGGGTCCATCCTGGTGTAAAAGGGCTCCATGGCTGCAATGGTGGCAGCTGCCTTTGCTGTCATCTCCAGGATTTTGCTATTTTCCCCTCTCTGGCATGCCTGCTTGGGGGGGGGGGGCTGGCACTCCGGTACTCCTCCCCGTGGTTTCCCCACCGTGGTGCCACTGTGCGCAGTTCCCCACCGGTATTTCAGTCACATACCCTCCCACCAGGCCTCTGCAATGCCAGCTAAATCACAACCATCTTCATGCATGAGAACCTCTATTCCTCCTGCCTATTCCCTTGGTTTCCAGCCTCAGCACAGAGACAGCTCTGACTTATTTTGCTTATTCCCTCTCTAATTCTGCCTCTAAGTTTCCTATTCTCATCACAGACTGATTTTCTTGCCTGTGCCGACTCAGAAACCCTCACGCAGAGCCCTAACGTGGGGAGACGCCTCCTCTGGACCCCTCGGACCTTCTTCTTGCTGAGGGCTGCCTGGTGCAGGGGCTCTACAGGACATTTCTCTAGCAGAGGAGATGAGCTCATTTCCCAAAGTGATGCTGCTGTGCCCCTGCCGCGGCTCCAGCTGTTGCCCAGACCGAGACAAATGGAAAAGCAACTTAATGAAAAATCTCAATCTTGTTTCCATTTTGCTTGCTTCTAATGAAAACTTTTCCTTAATTTGTTTCAGTTTTCAAAATGCAAGCACCTCTGCACACTCTTCCTTGTTTTTGTCACATTCTCTTCACCTGTTTGTTCATGGATTTTCCTTTCCCTGCCCTCTTTTGCTTCTTGGAAAAAAAAAGCACCTCAACAACACCCCAAACTCCTGTTTTTCTCATTCTGACTTTCCAGATCATCAGAATTAGTGCTTCTTTTTTTCCTCTTGTCACTTTTCCAAAGTTGAGGAAGTTTGGCCCCATTCCAGCTAGAAAGGGAAAAGTCATAAGGCAGTCCCCACCCACCATCCTTCTGCTCCGCTCCAGAGCAGGAACAACTAACGGGAAGAGGCAGGGGAAATAACACACCAAACTTCCAAACTTTTTTATTTCAACAAAATAGATATATTTTCTTAATTAAAAAAAAAACAAAAACCAAACCTAAAAACACTAAGGAAAAAACTACTGCTTTTAATCTGCAGCATTTTGTCACCATATGAGACACTTCCATCCTCCAGAGAGGAGCAGGATGCTTGGAGAGGTGCTTGGGCAGGGACATGAGCAAGATGTGCTGCTGTGGGCTTAGGGCTCGGCTTAGCGCGAGGCCGGTACCTGATGTGGGTGACACTGCTGCATTTTCCCAGCACTGTCGGGATGTAGCCTGGAGGACATGGAGCAGAACCACTGGCAAGGGCTCAGGATGCTAAACCACCTCCACAGGGTGTCCGACCCAGGCATGCTGAGCAGGTGCCTGGCCCTGCTGACCTGGGCTTCTCCATCCTGGGAAAGGAGGGAGAGGGAAACAAAACCAGCCCTGAGCCACCTCCTGTCCCTTGTGGCATGCAGGCCATGAACATCTCAAGGCCGGCACAGGCAGTCCTGGTGCCCCCAGGGTGGCTGAAGCACCCCTCAGTGCAGAAGGGCTACAGAGCCTCCACAGAATCTGGATTTACCCATCTAACATACAGGAATTTGTTGTGAGATTGGTAAATCTACTGCCTTCCAGTCAGCTCTTCCAGCATCTCCTGCCCTCCTGCTAAGATCGTATCTTCTTTCCAGGGTGAATTTTTCTAACTTCTGCTTCAGCCTTCAGATCTTGTTGCTCCTCTGCGAGACAGAGACTACTGACTGTCAGGAGCTCTCCTCACCAAAGTCAAGGGGCATCTCTTAATCTTCTCTCCACGAGTTGGGCAGTTTGTACAATTCCAGCCTCATACCAGAGCTTGTTTTCTGGTGCCTGGACAGTACACATGGCTTTCCTTTGCAGAACTCTGGTGTCCATTTTACTTCTGGACACCCCAGTTGGCAATAACATTCGTAATAATCATCCCAATACTAAAGTGAACAGAGGCAAGATTACTCCCCTACTTTTGTTCGATATTCTGCCATTATATATTCAAGGAAGGTGTTAGCTGCTTTCAGCATGCTGTTGAAATGAGAGCTCATGTGGAAGCAGTTACCTGCAATCACTCCTGAGCCTTCCTCCAAGTCACAGCTTTCCAAGCCCCGTCCTGGAGATAAAGGCTACAGTCTCTGTTCCCAGATGCCTTCCCTTTCATGCAGCTATATTAAAACATATTTAGTTGGATTACAGCCATTTTACCAGGCAATTTAGAAGATACTAGAGCAGCAACCTGGCCTGCTCATTATTAACATCCCTACTGGTCACTGCATCATCTGCAGACTTCACCATCACAGTTTTTTTATGATCAGGTTGATCACTGGATAAAAACATACAAACTGTTGCAACAGGACAGGTTCCCTGAGGGACCCCACTCAGGACAGCTCCATCCTCTGAAGTTTCCACAGTCACCACCACACGGTGATATCTGCCTGAGACAGATTTCAGCCCGTCTAGTGTGTGCCCTGATAATTCCTTCTATAGCGTGGGCTTTTTTGTCCAAATGTCATGTAGTAATAAACAAAATACTTTGGGGAAAACCAGGTTTGCTATATTGATACACTTGCCTCTATCAACCAGACGTATAAGTGCCCAAACCAAGACCCCACAAAAACCCCTGAACCAACTGGTTGATGTGCAGGTCTCTGGGCTGTGTCTTTAAAATTTTCTAAACACTGGAACTACACTGACATTTCTCCAGTCTTTTGGAATTTGCCCATTTTTCCAAGATCTGTTAAACCATAGCGTTGGCTTGAGCTAGTTCCTTCTAGACTCTTGAGCATCAGCTGTCCGGATGATCTGCAAATGCTGAATTCGAGGAGATCATGCCTCACATCCCCCATTGTTACAGATGGCAGGATTTATATTCCATCCACAGTATCATCTGGAGATGAATATATCCTCCTGCTTCATTCCAAATACAGAACAGAAATATCTACTAAACATTTCTGCCTTTCTGCACCAGTCACCATCTGGCGAGAGCAGGGAAGAAGCAGCACTGAGTGCCAAGCTGGAGTGGTCCCGCAGGGAGGATCGTGCCATCCACACGCCCCACACACCGTGTGCTGGGTGGCCTTGGGGCACCCCACAGCCCATTGCCCAGGGCTCTCCCCATGCCCTCACCTGTGCTAACCACTGTGGTTCCCTGTTGCACCCTTGCTGCAGGCAGGAGGCTGGGGCAGACCCCTGGCCCCTGCCTGCCGGGCACCAGTGCTAATTCCCCATTTAACCCTGGGCTGAAGTGGCCATTACCATGTAAAATACTGCATGGAGGAGGCTGGAGGGCAGAGAATGGGGAGCAGCCCTGATGGACAAGACTGAGATAAGGGAGCTCTTATTGAAATTCAGAAATCTTTTTTTCTTCTTCCCCCAGCCACTGGAACAGCCAAACTGGGGCTTGCATGAGACCTGTTGGGGGAAAATATCGTGAAACACCCAAACAGTGCTTTGAATGTGTTTCTTGAAGTGGGTGTCACCTCTTGTGCCTGTCCAAGTCACTCCCTTCCTCTATACCCCATGAAGGCCTTGAGTGGCATCCCCATGCCATCACAGCAGCTGGGCTCCCCAGTGCTTTCCTGGCTGCTTCTGGTCCCTCCTGGCTGCAGCATCAAGGGGGCAGAGCAAGCAGCCCCATAGTTCTGTAAACCACATGTGTGTGGGAGCCCCAGGGCTGGTGTGAGTGAAATCCCAGGGAAAGGATTCCCAGCCTTTCCCTTGATCCTGGTTTTTTTTTTTTACATCAGTGTTCTTTATTTACTCCTTATTGCATATGGCAAAGCCAGGAGGAGAGAAAGAGAAGAGAAAAAAGACACAAAGTCTGCAGGGGAGAGAAGAGAGGCGTTATTGTGAACATGTGTTTGTCCCTGGCTGGTGGCAGAGCTCCTCTGTGGGATGCGGGATTCCCTGCTCCGAGGGCTGCCTCGCTGCTGTGTGGCAGGAGCGGGGGCTGCTGTGGGAAAGGCCGTGCTCGAGTGGGAGATCCACTTCTGGCAGCAGCCACTGCACAGAGCGACAGTGCCAGGTTAGCCTGGCTGCATCCCCCTTGGCAGCAACATGGACCTCATTAATAATTAACCGGGCGTGGAGACAGGCATCACACGTGTAATGGCATCGCAGACATCTGACACTCCTAATGGCCTCCTCGCTCAGCCTCCCACAGCAGGGCTGGTGGCTGTTATTGCCACCACGCCTGAAGGTCATCTCTGTGGTGCCGTCCCCTCCTGCAGGCTGTGCCCAGGCCCCCGCTGCCCACACACCTCACCCCAGCTCCTGCCCCCGGGCAAAGGGCCCTGCACAGGGTCACAGCTTCGCCCCTGGGGTGGCTCTTGGGATGAGATACCTTCTCTGCAGCCACCCTAGTGCCTGCAGGAGGGCAGGGGGGTCTGGGGAAAACCAAGCTGGGGTCTGTCATCCAACTGTACTGCTGGGGTTGCTGGCAAGGAGCCTTCCTACCTTTTATCCAAACTCAGTTTGCTGCCTGGGAGAAGCCCTCCGGCACAGGCTGGCAGTCCCTGTGCCGCATCAGCACTGACTGCACATGCTGACTTTGCAGCCCAGCACCTGAGGGATGCATCCGTGTGGGTCCTCGAGTGCTCCCAAGCTGTTAAAATATGTCCAGAGTTGGGAGTAACGCTGGACGCAGCAGATCATGATAGGCAGGGAACGAGCCCACAGGGAGGGGAAGCCACTGGCAGTACGCATGCCCCAGAGCATCACAGAGCAGCAGCTCCAGCGTCGCTGCGCTGGGACTCAGACACGCAGCCCTGGCCCCCCGTGCTGGGGAGAAACCTCTGCAGCTCTGTCAGCGCTGGCTCTGGCCCTTAGTGAAGGGACTGCTGGAGGCACCAAACTTCAGGAGGTCCCTCTGAAGAAACCACCCTGTGGTGACAAGGCACCAAAGCCCCAGGAAGCTGAAGGAAAAGGTTCAGGTAGGGGATTAGCAGGTGGGATTAAAGGCTCAGCGGCTCTTGAGATGGATCTCACCACACTCTAAAGCAGCTCACTGCAGCTCTGTGCAGAGGGGAATTGCTCCTTGTCTGGCTTAATTACATTTTACAGCAATTCCTTGCTTGCTGTCTGTGCTCACCTTTCCCAAGGGTCACAGCCAGGGTGCCCTGTGTCCCCAAGACAGCTTGGCCATCACCATGTCGGGGACCAGCACCCAGAGTGAGGGCAAAGAGGCCGGAAGCAGAGCTGCCACCAAAGCTTCATCTGGAAATGCAGAGAAATGCTGCTCAACCATCAAACTTCAGTCATCAGTGAAGAGATTTAATTTTAAGCACTGTTTGATTTTAAAGAGCCAGAATTTTAGAGTTGTCACCAGCAACTCCCAGGCGAGTGCAAGCACTCCTTTTCCCAAGCCAACCCAGAGCTGACGGTGCCACTAGGCTGTCACCGCATGCCTGTGCACCCAGACCCCTCCAGCACCAGTCGGCAGTCAGTGAACCAATGCTCAATGTGCCCAGCGATGTTTGCCACTATTTCTTTGGCACCTTGTGAATGTTCCCAAATAGAGGTGGTGGGTGCTGTGGGGAGGCTTGTGCCTCCCTCAAGCCCCTGAGCATTAGCGGTGCAGAACAGGGAGGGGGCTTTTTGCTGTCCTCTGACTTTTCACAATCAGGAAAACTCCCACATCTCCAAAAACAAGTTGCGGGGGCGGAGGGGGCTCTGCCCTACAGTGCCCATCTCCTGAGAAACATGAGTAGCCCTGGGAAAAGGGCTGCTCTGAAGCTGACTTCACTGGTGGACATGTGAAAGAGTGTGGATGGGAAAGCAGCTGAATGGGGCTGGGTGAAGCCGGTGGGCACTGCTGGGGCTGTCTGCTCTCGCAGACCCTGAGGATACACAGAAAAAGGACAAAAACAGAGCAGGTGGGGAATGATCCCCCTCTGTCCCCACCAGACACAGCAGCCGTGAGCTCTGCAGTTTAACTGTATGTCATAAGAAAATATTTCCTGTATTTTAAACCTGCTAAACCATCTAATTCAGGTGCTCTCCTTGTTTTGAGGATTGATGAATACTGAAGAAGACTCCCAGACTACTGAATTTCTTCTCAACCGAAAACTTGGTCGCACCTTGTCACCCCACCTGGATGGAGCCTGGTCCTCCACTCAGCCAGGGTGGCCACCGGCTGCACTGCTCTGGCCATGGCTCTGCCACACAGGTACGTGCTGCTGGAGGGGTTTCTGTTTTCTTTCCAGCATCCATCCATCCCTCTCCTTATTGTCGTTTTGAGTGCTGCTGGCAATGCAGAGAGGAGCCTGCAAGGATGTTGAGGTCTCTTGTCCAAATGGCAATGGAAAGCCCTGCGTGTGAACACTGCGGTTATTTTTCCACTGTGTGTGCATTTTGCTTCATCTGACTGCATTTCACACACGCACACAACCCCAGTCACGCAGTTGCCTGGCCCAGCTGTGACCCCCAAGGGACTGTGCTGGCTGGGGACCCTGCCGGGGCACTGGGAGATGCCGGGTGCAGAGGGGACACAGAGGGAACACAGAGGCAAGCGGGGGCAGGTGCTCCCCCTGTGCAGGGTTGCCATACCAACAGGTTCTCCAGCCAAGCCCCTCACTGCAGGTGCAGCGTTTTGGGATGCCGTGATGCGAGCCCTCCCAGCTTGCACAGAGCCCCTCTGGCTGCCGTGGCCCCATGGCCCCTTGGGTGCCCTCCCCTCCCCACGTCCCCGGTGCTCTGCCAGGCAACGTCCCCAGGTGCGGTTTGCTTCTCCCTGTGTGCCAGTTTGCAGCCTGCTGCTGGTGCGGCAGAGCAAGATCCCCACCATGCAACAGCCCCCGGTCCTGGTCACAAGGCAGCAACATGAGCATCTGTAGCCAGTGCTGAGGGGGACGGGTGGGACACTGAGCCCACGGCCAGGTGCAGGAGGGAGCAGCGGGGACTGGTGGCAGCTCCCAAAGCCCTGCAGCATCTGCTCCCCTGCAGTGGCTGCAGAACTGTCCCCCCTCAGCCCATGAAAGGCAAAAGAGAACCGACATGACCTGCCTTTACTGATTTCAGCAGGAAGGAGAGTTTTATCCTCAGACACCAGCCAAAGCACCGGGCAGCAATGCTGGATGCCCCATACTGGGGTGCTCTGCAACCCCCCAAGCCTCTTCCACAGCCTCTCCCGCCCCAGCACGGCTGTGCTCCAGCTGCCAAAATCAGTGAGAAATGCCCCTTGACCGAGGGCAGGGTTGCATGGTGGAGACTGAATCTGGCAAAACCGGTCTGAGCAGGAGGATGAGGCTGCCACAGTGGAAGTAGTCACCACCACCCTCTGCCAAGGCTCCTGGTGGGATGGGGTGACAGCACAGGGTGCCCCAGGAGGCTCCCAGGGAGCTGGGAGGGGGCAGAGGGGGAGGCGGCACACATGCACGTGGGGCAAGTGAAAACAGGGGGGCTGCAGGGCAGCAAGGGGTGGCCACGTCCCTTCAGATCAGGACAGGAGGGCCCCACAGTTGATGTGGGAGGTGCAGGGGGAGGAATTTGCTCTGGAGGCACTTGCTACTTCAGATAGCTGGGATGCCAGAGCCGGGAGGGTGTTTACATTCCCGCCTTTATCTGTGCACAGGCACCCTTGGGGCCCCTTTCCCACTGAACAGGTTCCCAGTGGTGGGGGTGGGAGGGATGAGCTGGGCACCAGTGCTGGCCCTACACCCTCCTTAGTGGCTGGGGTCACCTGCAGGGACAGGGAGGTGGGGTGGGGCAGCCATGGGCCAAAGCTTAAGTGACCTTGTGCCCAGCATGGAGCTGGTGGGCTGGGCCCTCACCAGGGCACACACCACCTCTTCTCCTGTACCTGCACCACGCTGGCCAGGATCCCCAGGTGTGGGTGACTCAGAGTTGCCTGTCATGGTCTTGCCTTGCTTGGCATCATGTCCCCTTTGCTGTTGTGCTGCAGGTAGACAGATGTTGCAGCACAAACAAACTAGTAGGCTACAACAAGGCTTTTACCATCAGTCAGATTCTACTATCCATGCTGCACATCCTTCCTCCAGAAGCCAGACCACCCTCAACCACCTCTGCTACAATCCTTAGAGCTATTTAACTTCTTAGCAGGAACGAGCTACAGCTGCACATCATCCATGTCAATCAACCCACTGCCTCAGAGGCAAGGCCACAGCTGCATACCATCAATGCCAATCAACCCACTGCCCTCATTCCTCTACAGACAGAGCCGTGCCCTGAGCTTGGGGGCCTGCAGCTCTGTGCCAGAGTTGGGTGGGCAGCACCCCTGCGTGCTGAGCCTCTCCCACACTGGGCACTGGCAGGGCAGAGGGTGACTCCAGGGATGGGGCAGCACTGCATGGCAGCGCGGCATCGCCAGCCTGTCTGTTCACTAATCTAAGCCTCAACCATGTCCCCAGGAAATTACTAGGCCTGGGAGCATGCCCGGTTTGCACCCCAGGAGCTGGGAGAAGTTGGCTGCTGCTGCCTGTGCTTGGGGCATCCCCCAAGTACCAGCATGGCAGCGTGTTTCAGACCTGTGCACGATCTGCGTGAGCTCGTCACTCAGCTCCCTGAGGCCCACCCCGTGCCGCCACGCGCACTCGCCACCCCCAGCCCCCAGCCCTACGGGCCCCCCAAGGCCCCTCCGGAGAGGGAGCCGTGGGCAGCGCAGCCTTGCCGGGGCAGCCAGGGCAGGGCTTGGGCCGTTCCCCGCAGCCGGGCGTGGGTGCTGGGGGAAGCAGCCAGCTGTGCGGTAATCACACCGTTGCTCATATTGCCTAGTAATTGCCTGTTAGCGGGAGGGAGGGAGCTGCGGCCGCGCCAGCAGGACTCATGCTGAGACTAATGACAGAAAAGTGGCAAACTGGGTTGGGCAGCGCTGCCAGATGGAGGAGGGAACTCCCCCAGCATGTGGAGTCGGAGGTGGCTCTGGGAGAGGTGGAAACTCCCAGAGCCCAGAGCAGAACAAGGGCTCACCGGGGCTGTGCCGTGTGGCACCATGCGCCATAGCCCTGGCAAACAGGAGCACGGCGCTGGATCTGCACGATCCCGCCTGCGCCCATGCATGGGCTGCCCATGGGCTCCCTGCCCTGGAGCTGCCTGCAGCGGCCCCCCGGGATGCCCTCGCCAGGAGAGCTCTGCCAGCAGGCACTGCTTTGCCCACCGGTGGCCCTGTACAAGAACTGTCCACCGAGGTGCCACGTGAGGACACGACGCACCACGGGCACCGTGGGAGAGCCCATCTGCACCCCAAAGGCATTGGCCATGGCACCGGGGCTTTGCCACGACCTGCCTGCAAGCGCAGCAGGGGCTTGCTGTGCCCACGGCAGCCCTGCCGGCATGGCCACCATAGGATTAGGGGTGTCACCCACCCTGTGGGGCGCAGGAGCCCCAGGGCAGGGGGACAGAGCCCAGCAGGGCTGGCTCTGCCCCAAACCACATCCCTGCTAGGATAACCACAGTGGCAAGGCATGGGCTGAGAAGCAGGGATGTGGAGGGTGGGCTGCCCAGCTGCCCAGCAGCCCTGCCTCTGCTCCCCACCTCTGCAGCCCCCCCCGCCCCCCTTGCCCCCTCACCTGTGGGCTGTGTACCCCTGGGCTCATAGCGCATTTGCCCAGAAATGCCCTGGCAATCTGTCGAGGTGTGAGGCTGCGTTTGCTGACGGGCAGCCTCCAAGGGCTGCTCGCAGCAGCGTGGGCCTGTGGCTCTGCCATGACCTGCACACCAGCCCCACGCCTGCTGTGTCAGACAGCCCCTAAGGACCCTGATACACCTCCAACATTGTGTCTTCCAAAGTGCTGCTCCTTCTCCCCAGATGTCCCACAAATATGTTAAGCGACTCAGGGCTGTGGTGGAGCCTGCGAGCTCCCGTGGCTGCCCTGCACTGGGATGACAACTGCCCGTTTATTCCTCCTCTGCTTTCTCTCTCTTTGGGAGCCTTTGATCCGTGGCAATACTTTGCCTCTCACTCCACGACAACTTAATTTCTATAGTAACCTCCTGTGCTGGATCTTGTCGAAAGGCCTTTTGAAAATCTGAATAAACTGTCGAGTGGTTTTTCGTCATCCCACTCTTTACTGAAGTATTAGAAGAACTCTAATATAACAAATGAGGTTGGATGCTGCTGTGCAGAAGCTGCACTGGCTCAAGCCGAACATGTTGCAATCTTCCACCCCTCACGTTTTGGTAACTGCCTCTGCCAATTTGCAACACACAAAGGATTTTTCCTTGCAATGCTCCCACATCTCCAGCGGGGTCACCCCTGCCACGGCAGTCCCTGAAGACAACCCGGGGACATGTTTCAGAAGAGCCCTGACCCTGCCCCAGGCCAGCCAGGGGGACTGCCGCAAACCGTTTCAGCTTGTTACAAAATGTTAATTAATCTATGAAAATTTCCTGTCTGCAAATAATTCAGACCTTATGAAATTCCAATAAAACCATTTATCACAGCTGGCAATTTGATGCTGCCAGCAGAGTTCTTGGACGCTCAGGGAGTAATTGATAGCCTAATATAATTTTAAATTAGGGTTTGTGTTATTAATTTCAACCCTCCGCAAACACCTCTTTGTTTGCACTAAACCCCACTCCTCCGGCTGCCCTGCAGGCAGTGGGTGCATGTCCAGGGGGCTGCCTGTAGGCGCCTGCCCTGCCTGCTCCTGCCACTGCCTGCAGTGGGGCTGGGGGCCCCTCAGCACGCCCCACTTGGGACTGTGACACCAGGAGCAGCGCCGGCTGGTGACACAGCTGAGCATCCCTTGGGAGCAGGGGTGGCTCCCGGGCTGGGAGGGCTGCAGAGGGGTGGTAGAGCTGACAGCAGCAGGTACCCACAGTGGGGCCGAGCGACCCCCACGCCCCAGCCCACCACCTTTGCAGTTAGATACTCGAGCTGAGTAATTACGCTTACGCATCTGTCACCTATTGGGGATGTGGGATCCTTCTCCCCCTGCTGAGTAACATCCCTGCGTGTTGCTAAACAGCAATTACACCCTGCTGTGGGGCGGCTGTGTTTCGGAGGTGGGAGAAGTAAAATGATCCCTGTACTTACGTGGTCTTAACTCCGTAACATGTTCAAAAGCTTGCAAAAGATACTGAGTAATGAATGTGTAATGACAGCCGGAGTGTGACAGTCTCACCATCCCTCTGCTACAGTGCTCACCAGTGATCCCAGCCACAATGGGAGCCATGAGGGGCACGGCTCAGGCAGGGCTGTGTCACAGGGACCCCACAGGCACCCCAGTGCTGTACTGGGGCTGCCTGCCCCAGCCAGGGCTGCCACCGCAGAGCCCCAGGCACAGAAAGGGTTGGTATTGACATGCCAGGGGGCCTGGGAAGGGTTGGGGACCACAGGGACAGTGGGTCAGGAAGGACTGCTACAGACAAGCAGAGAGGCCAGCGAGATGAGGCGAGAGCAGGTCTGATGGGGTTCATTAGTTAATGGGCATGCTGGGCTTTGAATGTGCAAAGCACTGAAGAGGTGTAAAGGATTTCATGTTTTAAATTATTTATCCAGGGTTTTTTTCTCTCTTTTTCTAACTAGACGCTATGAGGAGCAGCCTGTGCATGGCCAGCTGGGAGTCCAGCGAGTGGCCCTGCACGGTGGGAGGGGAACAAATGCAGGGCTGGGTGTCATCTGCTGCTGCCCAGCCCTGGGGTCACACAGGGAGCCAGACAGGGGCAGGGGGCCACGTGTGAGCCACTGTGTCCAGCACACGCTTGTCTCTGGCCAGGCATGACAGGGGGACCATGTGGGGCCACTGCCACCAAAGGGCAGCTCTAGGGGCCCTGGGACGTCGTCAAGGGTTCCCATAAACAACCTCTGCCCCCTCACCCCAGGAGCATGGCAGAGTGCAGCTCCTTAAGCCCTTTCTTGGGGACCATTAGGGGACTGAGCCGAAGGCATAATTGAGCTGGGGAGCTATTACCACATCAAAAATCTGGACACGACCCCATAACAGAATTTGCAGTTTGTCCCAGGCAGGCAGGCTGCAGTGTACTTCCCCCGTTAAGGGCTGCATGCTGTTAGCAATTACATTAGTGGGGCCAGGATTTAGGAGTAGGAAATCCAAGTGGTCCCTGCAGGCCGCGGCGCGTTGCCGAACGAGCTGGGCAGCTGAGGAGTGCGGACAGGCTGCTCATCCCCACACGCTCCCTGCTCACAGCTGGACCGGGCTGTGCTGGGTACTCCTTGCTCCTGCCAGCTCTGGGAGCCACGCAGTCCACCTGCTTGGTCACCTGGTAGCTGGGTGACCCTTGGATGTCAACCAAACACGGTTTGCCCTGCTCCCAGCTGTGCTGAAGCCCTGGTGGAGTCCCAGCCCTCGCAGCCACACTGCCCTTATTCGCTATTTTATTCTTGGGATCTATTGGCTAAAAAGATTTTAATCTACACAGTCTGGAGCTATTGATACCATGCCGTGCTAATTTGTAAGCCGGCTGTCAAGTAGACGAAGCGAAGTGCCAAATATTAAATGAAATGTATTGTGTGAAACGGGCCGGCACCGAGGTCCCTGTTGCCTGGGCGGCATCCCACTCACACGCGGCGCTCAGAGCAGTTTTTAGGTCTCATGGACCTGGGTTGCAGGCAATGGGTGCTTTTGGGGTGTGCACTGGCGTGTGGGACACCTGCAGGGCTCCCCTGGCCCCATTGATCTAGGGGAACCAGGGGTTGCCCTACTCTGCGCAGGAGCTGAGATGCCTGCCTCCACCCAGCCCCTCGTCTCTCACCCCTCTGTCCCCAGTGGGGAGGATCAAACGGCTGCACCCCAGAACTCCTGACCTCCCCCCCTCTCTCCCTGCAATGTGTGGCCTGAGGAGTGCTGCCAGCCCCGCGGGGATGGTGGAGGATGCTCTGCACTTGGGCAGCTGTGCGAGTGGGGGAGGGCACCCACTCCCCGCGTGCCGCGCCTGGGAGATTATTTATGTGGTGAGTTATGACTTTGTTTTCCCCTGTGTAAATATCTGGGAAGTGCAGCTAATGTTCTGTGCACAGCTGAGGCAATTACAGCCCTCAGCATCGCCCTGCTGCCTCCCCGGCCCCTTCATGCAAATCAACCCCGACCCCGCAGTGCCCGTGTAAAGGGAGAAACTTGCATTAAACCACCACCGTGAAGCGTGGCCAGTGCTGCCCGCAGCCCTCAGGCACCCCACTCGCCCGTGGGGCTGTTGGTGCTCTTGGGGCTGGCCCTGGGCAGCCCCGTATGAGCCAGCTGTGCTGGCATCACCCTTCCAGCTGTCTCAGGGTCACTCTTCCAGCTGTGCCCTGGGTGGCCCTTCCAGCTGTGCCAGGGGCTGCCGATGCGCAGAGGTGATTTTTCAGCTGTTTCTGGGGGTGCCTCTCCTGGGGGTGCAGGGGTGGGAAGGGGCTCCAGCTGTGCAGGGCTAGCTCTTCTGGCTGTGCTCACATGGGGCTCTCCAGCTGAGCAAGGAGAGCTCAGCCTGCCCCCAAAAACATAGGGGAAGAGCCCCACAGCTCCACACAGATGGAGTACAGCCCCAGACCACTCTCCTGGTGACAGGAGCCGGGCTGTTGCTCTGTCCCGAGGGCTGCTGGCTGGCACTAAGGGGGGCAGCGCGGGGGGCCATGGAGCCTGGGCAGCAGTGGGGTCTCCCCAGCCCCGGCCCCTCGCCGACAGCCAGCCCCGAATCAGCTTCATTAAGAGTCATTGATCTGTTTCCTGCTTAATATATTTTTCATTTCAAAATGTTTTTTTCCAGGCTCCACAGCGTTTGCGGCTTGTACCAATTAAGGCAGCAGCACAGAATGAGCGCTGCAGCCCATTAATTAAACTTATAGGGGGAGATTAAGTGCCCACTCCATTCTCCCTGGCAGCTCTCTGCGAGCAACAGGCGTGCTGGGGATGAGAGCAAGGCTGAGTACTCACGTGCCCCTCGCCTGCCCTCCCTCCCTCCCTCTCTGCCATGTCTCCAGCCGGCCACGCAGCCCCCACCGCGCTCAGTGCCAGCCCCCACCCATGGGTGCTCACCCTGGGCACAGCATGGTGTGCAGCATTGCCTGCACGGGGGGAGCAGGGGGTGCCAGGCTCCTGCGCACCAGGGCTCAGGGAGGGCTCCTCCTGGCTCCACTCGGAGCAGGGATGCTGTACTCCATATCCGCACGTTGGTGCACCCCTTTTGGGGAAAGGCGCAGGGCACAAGGGGACACCTCCTTGCACTGCACCTGCCAGGGTCAGGGGCTCATGCTGGTGGAGGAGCTGCAGCACCCACTGCATTGACATGCTCCTGGGGGGCTTCTGCCCTCACTGTGGGGCAAGGGGACCTGGGAGAGGGGGTCCCTGGCTCCCCACACTGCCTCCACTGAGGTGGCCGTGGGCACAGCTCTGCCCTGCTCTCACACAGCAGTGGTCAGGGACCAGCTGTGGATTTGCTTGGGTGAAGCTCAGGCTCACGGCAGCCCCTGGCGTCCCGCCATCGGCAGCGGGTGCCCACGCCGTGGTGGTTCCCTCCAGAAGAAACATGCCTACCGGCGACGCAAGTTCCAGGTGCTGCCACCAACACCGTGGAGCAGCCAGTGCTAGTGCTGTCACACACCGTTGCCATGGAAATGATCACACTGTCACACACTGACATCCTCCCACCCGGGGCAGCTGGTACTGGGCAGCCCTGCCGGGACCCGCTTTGGAGCAGCGATGCCGGCGGGCAGGTGACCCACAGCCCTGCAGCAGGAGGGGATGTGGCAGGATCTGAGCAGGTGCCGAAGGGGCAGGTCCCACCCCATTGCCAAGGGGTCTTGCTGATGAGTCCTCCAGCCTCTAATATGGACAAATGATGAAAAAATGGAGCCATGCCCAAAGCCTGGAGCCTGGCCCAAACCATGTGCCAGAGGCAGAGCCGGTTTCCCCTGGACTGGGATGGCAAAGAAAAAAAAGGATGGTGCAAAAAGCAAAGACCAAGTGGGGAGATGCTGAGCTCAGCAAAACAGCAGAGGTTCATCTGGGGTGTCAAAGAGCCTGGGAGGGGAACCACTGTGTATCCCACCTCAGCCCTGTGCAGCAGACTGACTGCCTATTTGTGCTGGAGCAGAGCCTGGCAGGTATGGGCAGCAGCACCGGCAGAGAACCACTGTTTTCTCTCCAGCTTTTCACTTACTGTCAGATGACATTTTGATTAAAAACTTGTTTTATGAGGAATTAAGAGGGCACAGTAGACAGATTAAAAACCAGTCATGGACAGAGTCCCTAAATGGCCTTGTTAATGGGGAGGCATCAGGGAAGGGCTGTGTCATGGAGAGGCCCTGGAGACCAAAACTATTTACTGTTTGCCCTAAGAGGCAATGTGAGGATGCAAAAACTTTGCCGGCATGAGGAAGACTTGTGCAATAATAACGAGGAAGGAGATGGTTTGCTGCAGCATCACAGCCTAAGGTGCTGGGGTGAGTACAGCAGAGCAAGCTGCAATGCAAGGGGTGACACCTGGGAGATGTTTAGGTGGTTTAAGGAGAAATGGGGTGTCCTCCTTCCTGAAACACATTTTAACACAGCTCTGTGGGCAGGGCACGTTAACCTCTTGGGTTTCTATTTGTCTGGGTTTTTTACCTTCCTGTAAGTGGTTGCTCTCAGGGGCAGGAGAGGATGGTGCCAGGGGAAAATAGCCCCCATCCCTGCTTTGGGATGCCCAAGCTGGCCGTAGGCTGGATGCTGCCCTCCACTCACCTGACACCACCGTGGCTGTAGGATGAAGGCATTCTGCACTGGCCTGGCAGGGGTTAACTCGGGGGTGAGGACACCTGCAGCAGGTGTTGGGCCCGGAGGGGGTAGAAAAAGGAGAAAAATCTAGCCTTGCTGGGGGCTGAGCCCCTCTTGCCCAGGGGCTGTGGGGAGCTGCATTGGGGTCTGCAGGCTGTGGTGACACAGGGGGCAGACAGGGTGCTGCCTAATGGCCCTGCCAGCTCAGCCCCCTGCCCGGCACGGGGCGCCCACCCGCTGGGTCCCCAGCAGCAAGGCTGGAAATATCACCCGAGACTGCGTGGCCAGGGTGGGGGTGTCAGGGCAAGCCCAGCCTCCCCTGCCTACACCAACACCGGCACAGTGGCACCTGCTGCGTGACTTGGTGTTTCCCTGCCTCATTGCTTTTGATTTAGCAGTTGCTAGAGAAACTAAAAGTTGCAGTTTGGGGAGTATCTGCATTTTAATTAGTAATTACCAGCAGTGCTGCTCCGGCCCAGCTGTTGCCTTGCAGGGTCCCTGCTGCTGCGCAGGGCTGCCGCAGCCAGGGCAGGGTCAGGGTTGTGCCAGCTGCACCTGCGTCATGCTGGGTGGCCTCGTCACCTGCCTCATGCCGAGGGTGGCCGTGGTGCGGGTGCTGGTGTGGTGCCCTGGCTGGGGTGCTGCTCGGCACCCTCTGAGCCCCTGCTCCTGGCAGCCGCAGATGCCCTCACCCTGCCTGCCCTGCTCTCCTCCCTGTGCCAGGAGGTAAGCAGAGGGTTCAGCACTGATGGCCCCCAGCAGGCAAGAGTGGCTTGCTGATATGGACTCTGTGCAAGTGCACGGGGGTCCCGCTGCCCCAGCTGCAGCCCCCAGGGAGAGGAGTACCACCGTGCCATCTGCAGCTGCAGCTGGTTTCGTTTGTGCTGCAGCAGCTCCCCCCCCTCCCCCCCCCCACTGGCAGTTCCCCCAGCTAATGCCTGCACTCATCCCTGCTCCTCCACCTGAGTAATTCCCCATGTGGCTCTGTAAATGCTGCCGTGATGCCTGGAGCAGCGTGTGTCCCCCTGCCTGGGAAGCAGCTCGCTTGGGAGAGAGCCTGAGGGAGAGTCCCCAGTGCTGCAGTGACCTTCCCTTGCTTCCCTCCGGGGTGATGGCCATCCTCCCACCCCACGCTGGGTCCCCTCCTGCAGTTCCTGCCGTGTCCTGCCCCATGGCTCCAGGACCTGCAAGGTGGGTGCAGGGGCAGAGGGAAGACCCTGCTGCAGAGCTCCACTCCCCGGCTGCTCCTGCCCCCTTCCTGGCTCACTGGGCCGGCGGTTCATTTTAGCAAGGCTTTTAGGCTTAAGTGCTGCTTGGCATGACTGGGAGAAATTGATATTTTGAGAATGAGCTTGTGAGGGGCCATGAATAATTCACGCTGGGGCGGTTCCGTTCCCATAAACAGGCTGCTAAAAAAACCAAATCCAGCGCTTAACAAGGAAACCAATTCCCATCCTGCAAAGCCCCAGACCCCAGCTCAGCCTCAGCGGAATCTTTCATCTCCAGAAAACGGTTTCTACACAGTGGTGGCAGTGAGGGGAGCAAGGCACTTTCTGGAGCATCCCTCACACCGGGATGGTGGTGCAGCCCCGGGGAGCCCTGCTAGGGTCACTGGTGGCAGTGGCACCAAGGCCATATGAGCTGGGGATCAGCAGCATGTCACCAGCCTCATTAGGCCTGGTTTGACCTCTTTATTTTGTTAGGCCCCTTGTTAAGGGCTACCCTGTGGAAGTGGAGGGCAGCAAGCGCCCATTGCCATGGCAATGGGGACAAGCAGGTGAAGCATGTCACCCTGGGGTGGCTCTGGGAACAGGGAAAGGACACCTTCAACCCCAGGGCAGGCAGCAGAGGACATGACTTGGCACAGAGTTCAGGGCAAGGGTCCGGAGAGGGGAGCTGGGCTCAGCCCTTCTGGCACAAATCCTGCTGTCCATCTGAGGAGGTCCCCATGGAGACCCCCATCCCCCAGGAGCTGGAGGGAACCGTCTCTTTCACTCCGAGCACACTGTGAGGATGAGCACCCAGGAGGGCGCAGCGCTGCTGGGCTGGAGCACAGCAGCAGCACAAGGACGATGGGTTTGAACCGGCCATGAATAAATTTAGGCTTGAAACTAGAAGCAGGGTCCACAGCAGCCAGCCCCGCTGCAGCCCCAAGATGGGACTGCCCAGGGCACAAGCTCAAGCTGGGTGCAGCATGAAGTGGAGGGATGGATGGGTGCCAGTGAGATTGCAGCAGCCAGGCTGCAGCCAGGCACGGAGCTGCTCCCAACTCCATGTGCCCTTCCTCCTGGCTGTGCCCACCCCATGCCAGTGACTCTCTGCACCATGGATGGGGGACCCCCGTGCAACCCGAGGGCATTCCCTGCCTGCCCTGGTGCCACTGCAGGGAGGCTGGGACCCTCTTCCCCACCCAGAGTGGACAGGACGAGGTCATCTGCTGTTCCCGTCCCTTGCACAGGGACGCTGGGAAGCACCTCCACGGTCCCACTCCCAGCACTGAGCTGGCAGCCTGCGCGTGCCAGAGCCACTACACGGTGACAGCAACGTCTGTTTGCTGCCACGGAGAATCTCTCTCTCTCCCTGGCTGCTCATTAGTGGATGCCTTCCAAATTGTGGGACTAGATGACACTAATCTGGATGGTTTCACAGTAAGAGCCCATGTCAGCAAAGGGCTCGGTGGCTGCCCCACCATGGCTCTGCTGGCGAACGGGGCCACCAGGGCTGGAGGCTGCCCAGGTTTGCACAGGGGTCCTGGAGCACCCCAGGGAGGAGGAACCCGGGGAGGCAAACATGGGGCCAGAGCCAAGCAGGCAGGACCATGACCACCAGCATGGAGAGCCAGCTTGGGAAGACAGCTCCCCCTGCACTCGAGCCTGCAGGAGAGGTGGACGCTGTGTAGCCCAGCCGTCCCCTGCCCCTGGTACAGGGTCACCCTGACAGTGCTGCCATTAGCACAGGTGTCGGTCCTGTCTCCCATCCAGCTGACACCCTCAGGGACCAGGATGCTGATGGCTTGAGAGGGGCAACGATGCGAGATAGCGGAGCTGGAGCCAATGCTGGGGCCTGGGGATGCCCCGCGAGGGCTGAGAGGGACCACGCAGGCATCGACCCCTCCACAGGTGCCCGTGGCTGTGGCTGAAACCAGATCTTTGCAGTCCCTCCACTGCTGCAGCCAGGCTGGCAGGAGCCCAGAAGGGATTCAGCCTCCCCCAGGCTGGATGTGCGTGGAGGGGGCAGAGAAAGCCCCTGGCCCTCCAGCAACAGCCTGCAGCCTGGGAAACAAGGACTCCAAAAGGCACCAATGACTGAGTGGGAGCGCAAAGGGCGGCACAGCACCCAGTCCCTGGGGAGAGGGGCAGAAGCCTCGTGCCAGCACCTGGGCATGGAGCTGTGAGGTGATTAGTGAGGAAGAGCCCTGCAGCCCAGCCGCTGCGCGGGGAGAATTAGTGGTAATAAGTCATGATCATCCCCTGATGACGAGCACTTAATGTGTGCCGGTTCTGCTATCAAAGTGCCTCTTAAACCCCAATCGCCCTGTCGATAGCGATGGCAGCAACTGATGGATCCCCAGCTGCCCAGCAGCCTGGCCAGGTCGCTCCCGGCATGCCACAGGCAGGAGCATCGATTTCCCACAACTGCGAAGAGGCAAATATTTGAAAAGTGATAAATAAGGGGAGCTGCCGGTTCGGCTGTGCATGTCAGCGCCCAGGATTAAGGCAACGAGGTGAGACTGCCCAATTAAATCCCAATGAAAATGGCTGCAAATTCAATTTTTCCCCTCTCCCATATCCATCCTGAGGGCCAGGGGGGCTGATAACATGGGGTTCATCGATTGGCACTGCTGGGAAGAAATCTCTCTGAATTCAATTAGTTGGGAAAACACAGGGAGTGGTGCAGGGAGCAGTTCTGGGGCTGTGTGCCTTCATCATACCCAGGGGGATGGAGCACCCAGCACCTGCTATAAGTCACCACAGGGCTGCTGGGCACAGTGGTGATGGCACCCATGGGTGCCCACATTGACCTGGAGAGATGGGGGAGAAACAGTGCTTTGGTGTTTCGCTTGGTTTGCAACCCTTGAGGGTCACCCCAGGTCTGGCACCCCACCGGCATCTGCAGAAGTGGCAGTGGTGCAGGGGAACCAAACATCCCACTCCATCCCTGGCACTGATGATGACCAACATGGAGCAGCTTGTGTAAAACTCCCTGCGTCCCCACGCTGACCTGCACCGGGCAGGGCTGGCCCCAGTGGGGACGAGGCTGAGGGTGCTCAGCAGGCTCGATGGGGCTGGGAGCCAGGATGCCAAGGCTGGGGTCTGCAGCTGCTCCCCAGCCCTTTCTTCCAGGGCTCCAGCACAGAGGGATGACCCTGCCGGGATGAACAGCCATTACGTCTCATTGCCTTGGAAACCAAGCAGCAGCTCTGAGAAGCCTCTCCACCTCCTCCTCCTCCTCCTCCTCCTCCTCCTCCTCCTCCTTCTCCTCCTCCTCCTCCTCCTAGCTGAGTCCCATGGGAAGAGGCTGGGGGATTTGTGGGTTTGGGGCTGGGGACAAGCCAGAGGGTCTGCCTGGGCTGTGCTGGTGGGTGCGGGCATGCAGACTGCCTGCCAGTGCCAGCCACCAGCCACTCCGTTGCCTGCTGCCTTGCTTAGTTCCTCCTCCCTGGGTGTGAGAAGTCCTCCACTAAAGCACATGATGCTCAAATTAGCGTAAGCAATGGGGGCATCTAGCTCCATCCCCATGCTGGGGGCACAGAAAGGAGATGTGAATTTCAGCTGGTCCTTGCCGCTGTGGAGAAGACCGTCATGGTGGTGGGTGAGGGAAAGCCTCTCCAGCCCCCAAGCAGGTCCGTTGGCCTGGCTGGGCTGTGAGAGCAGGGCTGCTGGCAGCAGGCACCAGGGCCCTCAGGGGGGTGACAGTGTCTTTACAGCACCCCCACTCTCCGTTCCTCCCCTGGGGTGGCAACCTGGGCCCTCCCTGTGCCAGTGGGGACAGGACATCCAAGGCTGGAAGTGGGGGGTTGGCAGTGGCAGGATGGGGAGAAGAGGGACCCAAGGCAAGAGGGTTTCCCCAGACCACCAGCCCCCCACTGGTGTGCCCCACTGCGGCACAACAAAAGCCCTGCACGGGGCCAGCAACCTGCACCCGAGGCCGGACAGGGACCCCCACTCGGCTCTCCGGGGGGTATGGGGGGGGGGCTGCGGTTAGGGCTGGGATGCGACTGTCGCCCTGGCAGGGAAGGCAGGATGGGATCGGGAGAGCTGGGGCAGATGTCGGCTGCTCTGCCCCCGGGGAAGGTGCTTTTGCCAGCTGCGAGCACAGCTGGGACCAGCTGCTGCGCTGCCTTGCGCACCGCCCCGGCTGCCCGCCGGCCGCGCCGGGCTGCGCGCTGGAGCGTGAGGGCGCAGCGCAGCGGTGCGGGATGGCGCATCCTCCCCCGGGCAGCGCGGCCGGCCGCTGGCGCCGGAGCCGGCACGGGGAGGGCCGTGCCCTGCTGCTGGCCTTTGCTGGCGTGACAGCCCTGTGCTGTGGGGTGCAGGAGCACAGCCTGCTGGCTGCCGGCTGCACAGCCCAGCCTGCCTGCAGCCCGCCTTCCTGCTGCGGCGCGGCCCCACGCAGGGCATCCCCGTGGCCTCACAGAGGCATCCCTGTGGCCCCACTTAGGGCCCACGCAGGGCATCCCCGTGGCCTCACAGAGGGCATCCCTGTGGCCCCACTTAGGGCCCACGCAGGGCATCCCTGTGGCCCCACTTAGGGCCCACGCAGAGCATCCCCGTGGCCCTGCGCAGGGCAACCCCACAGCCCCAAACAAAGCATCCCCATGGTCCCACGCAGGGCATCTCACAGCCCAACCTGCCTGCTGCAGGGTCACTCTGCACTGGGGCCTGTCCCTGTGCTGCCTGTCCCCTCCAGGCCACACCATGAGCCCAGAGCACCCCTGGCAGTGGGGGATGCCAGACCCTCCCACAAGATGGGTGAAGGGCTGGGGGGCCCAGCTGGCTCAGAGCACAGGACCCCCTTGCAAAGAGGGTGATGGTGGCTCTGTCCTGAGATTGCAGTGGGGCTGGTGACAGACAGCTGGGGTTTGATAAGAGCAGTGGCACTCCACAGGCAGCATGAGCAGGCAGAGGGCCACCATCACCTGGGGTGGGGGAGCAGGGTCCCTGCCATTTGCCTCTCCTTGCCCTCCAGTGCTGCAGCACCAAGTTGCCTGGTAACCCTTCTCCTCCTCCTCCTCCTCGTCCTCTTCCCTGCAGCCCAGGAGTGTTATAAGACTAAACTGGGCTGGAGATGTGTGGACAGTGCTGTTGGGGACCCCTTTAGCCACAGCCCTGCTGCAGGCTTACCTGGCACAGGGCTTAGGGGTCACGGGGCAGTGGGGAGCCTGCCCTCACACATGCTCCTGCTGAGCCCGCAGAAGCAGGCAGAGCCCCCGCAGTTGGGCATCCCCTCCCAGGCTCCCCATTCCTGCATCCAGCCCGGGGTGGCTCCGCACCTCAAAGCTCCTGGGGCCTGGGCTGAAACTTGATATTCTGCCCACTCCCCTACACACACTGGCAATTAGATCATAATTGTAATATTTGCATATTCATAACAGCTGAAATTAATCGCATTTGCATAATGGTAATGAAAGGGACTTCATTAATTACCACTTTTTTTCGGGGGATTTTGCATATAAATGGATTCCATTAGGCAGGTTGGGCTGCGGTGGGTGCAGGGGTGGGACCGGAGCCATGTGGCTGGACTGGGATGGAGCTGCGAGGGCTGGTGGCACTATGGCCACCCTGCCTGTCCCGATCTGCTGTGCCCTGCAGCCAGGCTCAGCCATGGTGGGGGGGCTCAGCCGGTGGCTTCCTGGCCATGACCAGACCCAGTGGTTTCCCCATGTCCCACTGACCCCACACCTGCCCCAGGCACCCTGCCAAAAAACATGGGGGTGTGGGTGGGAGCAAGGATGGGCACAAGGGCTGCTGCAGCACTGGGTTTGTCTCGCTCAGGGCGTCAGTGAAGCTGTGGGGGCATAGAGAGTCCCCTCCTGCAGGCACTGCAGGGATGGCGTGCTGCTCCATGCAGGCAGGGAAGGTGACAGCTGCCACCAGCACCCATGCCTGGGTGCCCCTTGTGTATGGGGGCAGCTGGGCTGGCTGCTCATGGCAGCCGGGGACACCCCTCCCGCCCTGGGGTGATGCTAAAGGCAGCAGTGCCCAAGGAGGGCCGGGCAGTGGGGCCAGCTGGTGTGAGCAGGTGGCCTCCTGCTGTGTCGTCTGTCACCACTGTGCCTTTCCCAGGGCATGCACCACTCTGAGCCCCACAGCACAGCCCCAGCCTGCCCTGCACCTGGCCCAGCACGGCTCCCTCCTGGCAGGGACGGAGGGGCAGGCAGGGGGGAGCAGGGCTTTGCTGGCACAGCCATGGCCTCTCTGGTGCCAGAGCCAGGCAGGAGCAATGCCCTGGCCCGGGGAGCTGCGGCGACTGCACGTGGCAGCCCCTGGGCAACTCTGGCCACAGTATGAGTCCACTCAGGGCTGGCAGTCACCGGGCAGGGTCCTGTCATCCCTGTCCCACCACTCTGCCTCTCCTCTGGGGCAGGTCATGGTACCTGGGGAGCATCGTCTGGTGGCTGTCACCATCCCCAGGGCTGCCACTAAACTGCTGTCTGGAAAAGCCCCAGACATCCTGGTTGCGAGGGGAGGTGAAAGGGGAGGCCAGAGCTGCACAGAGCCCAGGGAAACGGGAAAGCTGGGAGCGGTGACTGCAAGCTGGCAGTCAGCAAATGCAGGTAAGAAAAGTCTCAACAAAGCTCTCAGTGGATGGTGGAGTCACTGATTGAAGCAAACTGAGAGAAAAACCATCTACCAGCAGCAGCCCAGTCTGGAAACAGGAGAAAGACAAGGAAGCTACAGCTCTGGCATCCCTCTGTCCATCCCTGGAGAGTGAACACCTTCCTCTGCTTCCCAGCCCACCTGCATGCACGGCCAGTTCAGCTCTGTGTGTGCTGATGCCAACAGCAGCTGAAATAATAAACACACGCTTGGGGGAACTGGCTCTGAACTGGTGCCGGGAGGTGACAGCTTTCAGTTTGGCCCCGGCCGCATGCTGCCATGGGGCAGCCCTGCTCTGGCTGGGAGGATGCTCTGGCCATGGGGCACCTCTGCTCTGCTCTGCACGAGGAGAGGCTTCCCCAGGAGACAGAGCTCGTTGCCTCCTTATTGATGCCTTTTTCCCTCCTGCACGGCTGGGGAAGAGGCCTGTGGAATAAATCAGTGCAAGAGACAGATTATGGCAGCTAAAGACTCCAAATGAGATGATAATTGCTGTGGTAATGACAGCGAAGACCTGATGCTGCCGATAAAGAAACATCTCCGCTGCTCTTGGCTGGTGCCTGGCCAGGGGGTTGGCATGGGTGCATGGCTGGGGCTGTCCCCAGGGCCACCACGGCCAGGAAGCACTGCCCTCCCAGTGCCCACGGCAGGGTCCGGGTGCCCACGGCGGGGGGCTGTCAGTGCTTGTCCCCACCACGGCAGGGATGGGGACGCTGGGGGCCAGGCGAGGGGCCGCAAGGCGGGCAGCCCTGGCGGGGCCGTTTGTCTGGTTCTCCCGCCGGCTGCGTGTCAGCTCTAATTAGGCAAATTTCTGTATTCATTGCGAGCCCAGCCAGCGGAGAATTCCACAATTGAATTTTAATGCCCTAAAAACACATTACAATCAGCCTGATTAATTAAGAGATGGCTTAACATGGTGACTGGGCTGCAGAGGGCCACAGTGGGGAGGGATGCCATGTGGCTCCTGCACCCCATGGCATGGGACGTGGAGTGTGCCGGGGCCGGCAGAGCTGGGGCTGGTCCCCAAGCCCCGTGGGGCTGTGGGAGGGGATGGGAGGCAGGGACAGGGACAGGCTGTGCGCTGGAGAGGCCAGGCTGCATGGGATCCCCACTCCCCCAGTGAGGGGACCGCTGAGCCCAGACCCTGGGCACCTCAGCAGCCACTGCTCGGCGGGGGAGGCAGCAGTGGGAGCATCCCCTCCGACCCCAGGACCTGCTCTCTGCCATCGGGGTGGCCACTGGGGCCCTGCTGAGTACTTGTTCCCTGTGTCCCCACCGTATCCCCACAATGGGCATGGGGACTGACACTGTGCCATGCCACCACCATGAGTGGGGCACACCCTGGGGGACTCCGCTTGCTTTTGATTGCAAGCAAGGATGAGCTGTGAGCCTCTTATTAATTTGTCTCTGCAGTGATTCCCTGGGGTGCAGGCAATGCTGGCTAATGGGCTGCCACCTCCCTCAAGCCACCTCTGGCCCTGCTCCCTGAGCTACCGCTTGCTGTCACCGTGCCCAGCCCAGACTGTGTTCCCACACATGTCACTGCTCAGGATGGCCTTGCCAGCCCACCTGGGCACTGTGGCATGAAGCATCCCCAGGAGGACCCTTCCCCTGCCTCCCGCCACGGGCACCAGGCAGTGGGAGCAATCCCCACTGAGCTGGGGTGGATTTCACCAGGCACCCCTGGTCGGTGAGGTGGTTTGGCCAAAGCCCATTCTGCTGCAGCAGAACGAATGGAGAAGGGGGAAATCCATAGCCGTGCTGTAAAGGAGAGGTGGCAACCAGTGGGACATAAATCAGAGGGAAAGTGATAAAGGGAGCCTCTCGTCAGGAGGGGCCGGCAGCAGAGGGAGGGATGGCAACGGCATCATGAGGCCAAAAGAAATTCTGGCAAGGCAATAAATCCTGCATCCACTGGAGCTGCTCGAGCGCTAATGATCAGGCAAAAACACCAGCCACGTTTAACAAATATTTCTGCTCTGTATTTGGAGAGAAGCAGGACGACATGCTCAAATCATACAAGAGTGATGAAGCCATCTATTAATTACTGCCGGGAATGTTAAACAACATCTGCCAGCTCAGCAGGCCCAGGCACCACCCACCCCAGCCTCCTCCAAGAGCTGGAGGAGAATTTGGCCTCTTCATTAATTTCCCATGAAATCTTGGAATAGCAAGAAAATCCCAGCTGGCTGATGACGAGCCCACCTGTGCCAGGAGCTGCAGGGATGTGGGGGTGCTTGGTCCTCACCTCCTTGTCTTGGCTTCACTGGGAGTTATATCACATTCCCTCCCAGTGCGATCCTCCCTGATGAAGAATAGTCATAAACTGGCAAAGGCTGGGCATTCGTTTCCCATAACATGATGTATAGATTTTCCTTTACCTGAGTGTTTTTGGAGGCTGTAAAAAAGCAAGGCCTGGGAGGGACAACATGCTCGTTAAGGCATCCCACAGAAATCTTTGTCACAGCTTTGGAAGACACCCATCGGTGTTTTTCCCTGCATGTCCCACATGCTGCCAGTGCCTCGGACTGCAGGGATGGAGGGATGGGGGGACAGAGGGATGGAAGAGATGGAGGAAGAAGAAGAGGAGGGGATGGAGGAGAAAGGGGGTCCCTCCAGAAGGGGAGGGCCCCACAGGACCTGGCCAAGCCCTGGCTCTGACACAGCCCTGTTACACCCTGTCATAAGCCATTTGCAACCCAGGCAGGTTCCTTCATCTTCAGAGGGGGAAACAGGCCGAGCAGCAAAGGTGGCTGCGAAGGGCACAGCAGACTTCAATGGCAGTAAAACAGGCTGCTCAGCAGCAGAAAGATGCTAATTAACAAATTAACACTGCAGAGTTTCCATGGATCATGATAAACGGAGAAGGATCTGGCATTGACGCATCCCACCATGGAGCCCCCAGCAGGCAGCAGGGCTGGCGTGTCCCTTCGGTGCCAGGTCCCTGAGCCAAACTGGGGCCATGAAAACAAGGAGGTCCAAGAAATTCAGGTGGGATTCTGGGCAAGGAGGAGAGCTGGGGATACATGTGCAGACAGGCAGGTCACACTGCTCAGCAAAGCCTGCCCCAGTATGGGGGAGCTGGGAGGGACACCCCAGGAGGGGCTGGGGTTGGGTGACAAGGCAGGGGGCATGGCTATTGTGGGGACACACTGGCCTCGGGGATGCAGGCAGGGAGGGGGGGTGGCATTGGTGCTGGGTCCTGCTGGAGAGCCTTTTCGTCTCTTGGTCCTTTCATAGGGTCCTTTTCATAGGGGATGGGTTTGGGGAAGACTGTCTTTGGTAAAAAATCGTGAGATTTAATACAAGCAAAGCTCTTGCAGCTGCCTCTGTGAGATGCTGGGTCACACGCGGATTATTTTTCCCATCCTTTTTCTACACATAGAAAGGCTAGAATTTACTCACCTATAAAAGCCAAGACCCAAACATGGTTGCAAAATATTGGGGTGCTTTAGAGTAGAGAAGAAAGCCCAGGGGAGAATGGACATCCAGGGTGCCCCCACCCCAGCTCCGAATCACCTCACACACCCACGGGGCACAGGGGTAGTGGGACAGGTCTGAGGGTGCCCAGGAGGGACAGGGGTGACAAGCCCCGGTGGGACAGTGCCACCCAGCCACCCCAGCTTGCAACACCTTGGCCTGCCCGGTCCCCAGGGTGCCAGCTGAGTCACCTGGGAACCTGGGGACAGGTAGTTAAAATACAGAAATGTCAATTTAAATTAAAACATGTTTCATAAAGCAGGAGAGAGACAAAACCTTCCCTGCAGCACAACGAGTTGGGGAATTTATGGAGTACTGGGAGGACTGGTGCCCCCACTGCAGCAGGCTCAGGGCAGGGGGCTGGCTCAGCTGCCACGGCTGGTGCCGCAGGGCGCCCCAAGGCACTGTGCCGGGGCACAGGGGCCACCCGCTGCCTCCCCCACCCCAGCCACCTTAGAGGCCAGAGCCAGGTCTGCACTGAAATGCCAGCTTGCTAATAAAATGTGCAGGAGCTTCGTTTTCTTTGGGCCAATAAAACTCCCAGGTGGTGGCAGGTATGCTCGGCACTGAGCCGTCCACCTGTGCCAGCACCCCACTTGGCCACCTCCCCACCTCCCCAGGGGGACATGGGTGCCAGCCTGACCCCACGCTTGTGCCAGCTCCCCCAAACAGCGGGTGCTGGGTGCAGACCCCAGCACCAGCATGGCCCATGGCTCCAGAGCCTCAAGTGGCAGAGCAGGGAGTAAATCCACTGCGCCCTGTCAAGGCAAAGTGACAAAACATCGGCCTGCAATGCAGGAACCGCAGTTATAACAAGAGAAAATCAATGCGATATATTACCAGAGATATAAAGACAGCATTAATGCTTCCGTGTGGAGCCCAGCGGCTTCACTTGCCGTCGGCAGGGCAGGTTTGCTGTCAAGGCTCCCCGCATTCCTGTCTCACTGCCTGGATCACCTGCCTGCTGGGGCTCAGCTGTGTGTTTGTGTATTCGTTACCCCCTCCCCAGCAAACCTCTCCTGCTCCCACCCGCTGCCTCCTGGGCTTTGCTCCTCCGGGTGCCTGGCCTCCAGCTGGAGGTGCAGCCAGGACTTCTGGGGCTAGAGCTGTGCATGGCTTTGGCGGGTGCCTTCCCAGTCCCAAGGTGCAAGGACCCAGCAAGGCTGCAGCCCCAGGCCAGGCAGGTGCCACCCCTGGTTCTGGGGCTCCCCGTGCCTGCGCAGCTCTGCCACACACCCGCCTGCCGGAGCGGAGCCCAGTGCACTTGGGCATCTCCTGGGCGTGACTGAAGAGGATGACAACACCCACGCACCATGGAGCGAGGCCGCAGGACGTGTGGAAGGTACGGTGCTTCCCTGGCAAGGTGGCTGTGGGCAGGGAGCAGTCCTGCTGTGGACACACGTGCTGGGGACAAGAGAGCTAGGGATGTGCACTGGGATGTGGGCTGGTGATGCTTGTGCTGGGGACATGGATGCCAGCCACCTCCAGTTGTCCGTCACTGGGGACAGCTTGGATTATTACTGAGAAGTTGAGTCAGGCTTCTTCTAATTGATTAATCAATAGCTTTAATTGAGTTGAGACTTTTATGGATAGCTTAGCCACTGCTTTCCCTTCTGCTGGCACTGCCCTGACCTCCCACCAACAGCCTGTTGCTGTGGCTGGCCTCTGCCCAGGTGGTGCTGCTGCTGGGTTCTCCCAAAGCACCGGGAATTACTGGGGCTTGCCCTGGGCCACGGGGCCAGGGGCTGCCGAGGGCTTCTGCGGTGGCCATGGAGGAGGCGCCGCGCGGGGCTCCCCGGCTGCCGGCGGGCAGCTGAGAGCCCCCAGGAACAGGCTCATCACGAGGGCTGCAAAACGTCCACAGCTCACCGTGCCACCTCTGCCAGCCACGGCACAGCCCCTGGGTGGCCACAGGTGGATGGGACACACACCCCACCCGTGCAGCCTGCGAGCCGTGCCGGGACCGTGCAGAGTAGGGGGGCTGGGGACGGGGGGCTGGTCACAGGCACCACAGGGGTGGCACTCCCACGCACTTGAGCCACAGCGCTGCAGAAGTGGAGATGAACATTTTATGGTAAAATATGCAGAGCGTGGGACAAAAGAGGAGCGTTTCTCGCATAATGAGACACTGTTAGAGACAAGCTCCCCAGGAAACCAATTAACACGGCGCTTTGTGTGTGTCAGGCCAACACCTGGCAAACACACCTTTCCCAGGGAGGACGCCAGCCGTGCTGCACCGCGGCCGCCCCCAGCACACCCCCGGCCCGCCGCCCCTCTAACGGGGACAGCAACCCCACCTGTGTCACAGGCAGCACGGGGCGGGCTGCGGCGTGGGGCCGCTGACCCACACGGGCCCTGTGGCCCGGCGCACCGCCACGGCCGTGGGCACCTGCCGGGGGAGCTGTGCCCCAGCACTGCCCCGCCGGGTGGGGGCTCGCTCCGCGCCCGGGGCCCCTCCCACCAGCCCCACGGGTGGGTTGCCGCCCGCGGCCCACGCGGGACACGGAGGCTGGCCTGCCCCCGCCCCCTGCCCGCCGGCCCCGCCCCCGCCCCACACAGCCACGCCCACGTTCAGGCTCCGCCCATTGCCCGAGGCTCCGCCTCTTGTCAGCATAGCCCCGCCCCGCCGCCCGCCATGTCGCTGCGCTTCTCCGCCAACCTCTCGTGGCTGTTCCCGGAGCTCCCGGAGCTCCCGGCGCGGCTGGAGGCGGCGGCGGCCGCCGGGTTCCGGGCGGCGGAGGCGGCCTGGCCGGCGGGCTGCCCAGCCCCAGCGCTGCGGGCCGCGGCGGAGCGGGCGGGGGTGCGGATCGTCCTCCTCAACACCCCGCCCGGTACCGCCGCGTCCCCCGGGCTGCGGGGGGGTGGGGGGCGCGGGGGTGCCCCGGCGCCGCTGACCCCGCCGCTCTCTCTTAGGGGACCCGGAGGCGGGTGAGATGGGGCTGGCGGCCGTGCCCGGGCGCCAGGCTGCCTTCCGCCAGGGCCTGGCCGCGGCGGTGCAGTACGCCAAGGCGGTGGGCTGCCCCAGGTAGGTGCGAGCCGGGACCCCCGCTCCTGCGGGCCCCCCGCGCTGCCGGCCCCGGCGCGCCCCCGCGGCCGCCCGCCTCCGCCGGCGCTTCCGAGCGGGGCTGGCCCTGGGCGCCGCTGCGCCGCCTGCCCGCCGGGTCCGCAGCCGCCCGGGCAGCGCCCCCAGCCCGGCTGCGCGGGGGGGACCGGCCCGGTGCCCACCCTGCCTGCGGGGCCGCCGCTCCAGCGGGCTCGCCGGGAGCTGACCCGAAGCCGCCAGGCGCTCTGGTCCAGCCCTGCCCCTCACAACGGTAATGCTCCTGTCCCCACGTCCCCACAACGGTAATGCTCCCTTTCTCCTCCCCAATTATACCAGTCGTTTCCCTCAGGACACCGCAACAGTTGCTTTATTGAAGGCGACGCTGCTGCCGGTGCAGCAGAGACACTGTTAGAGATGCAATTAGCCTGGTGCACCCCCCCCGAGAACCGGCGCGGCCCTTCTGTTCCGTTTACTTTGCACCGTTCCTTCCCGTAGGAGAGCAGCCTGAAGCCCTGTGGAGGGCGCGGGCCGGGCAGGCCGGGGGTTGCCCAGACCCACTTGCCCCCTGGTAACAGGCAGAGTGAAGCGGTGCTTGCCCCCACTGCGCGCCTTCCCCGCTGGCTGCCGAAGAGCTTTGCGCTCGCCTGCCTGGCCGCTGCCCCCCCCCCCCCCGCTCTCAGCCAGCAAGCGGTGACACACGGGGTCCGACCTGCCCCTGGCAGAGGCAGCTGCCCCTCATGCTGGCCTCGGGGCAGCCCCAGCAGCGGGACCAGCAGCTCCAGCCTCGAGTGAAAGAGCCGGAGGCAGCTGGCAACAGAGGAAAGAATCAAAGGCTGCAATTTGTCAGGCAAAAGGTTCAAAGTCATCCATCCCTCGGTGTGCTGAGGTGGGATGGTGTGTGTTGGTGTCCCTGCAGCTCGTGCCTCCTGTGTGGGACACGGCTCCTCTACCTCCTGCTGTGTCTTACTTCCCCAGCCTGGCCCTGTTTTCCACGGACAGAGAAAGGTGTATTAGATCCGCCCAGCTGCTTGGAGACTGGAGCTGCTGCCTGTGGCTGATCTCTCTGTGTCTGCAGGATCCACCTGATGGCTGGGCGGGTTCCCCTGGGCACAGACCGGGCAGCAGTGGCAGGCAAGATGGAAACAACCTTTATCGAGAATCTCAGATACGCTGCTGACCTCCTGGCCCAGGTAGGTGGGGAATGGGTCCTGGTCTGTGGGTGCAGCTCTTGGTACTGAGGATGGAGAATCCCCTACCAGCCTGGCACGGGGAAGGAGCACTCCCTGCTGCAGAGGTGACGGGATGCTCCGCAGGGTGGCATTACTGTGTTACAGGAAGACCTGACTGGACTGGTGGAGCCTATTAACAACCGTATCACTGACCCTCGTTACTATCTGAACACCCTGCACCAAGGTAAGGCAGATGTCTCTCACCAAAGTCTCCTTCAAGGGAGGAGAAGGATCCCAAAGCCTGAAAGGCAGGAGGTTGCCTCACTTGCAGGGAGATTCTGAGGGAGCACAGTTGAAGGGGGAGGGTCTCAAAGCTTCACTACAGAGCTTCCAGCCGGGGGGTGGTCTCCCATTTCTTTCACCCTTAGCTGCTGCCATCCTGGAGAAGGTGGAGCGGCCCAACCTGAAGCTGCAGCTGGTGAGTCAGCATTGAAGATCCTCAGGGTCCACACCTTGCACAGGCCCACAGGGGAGTCCCAAGCTGTAGGCCTGTTCTCCCCTCCTGGGGACACGGGGAGGGACAGGGACTGTAGGACAGTTGTCCTTGACTGCTCACTGCTTAACAGCTGTACCATCCATCTCTCTCCCATAGGATCTCTTTCACTGCCAGATCATGGATGGGAATTTGTCACGCAACCTGGAGACATACTTCCCACTCATTGGTAACGCCCTGCACCCAGACTGGCTCTTCTGTGGCCATGGGGCTGGAGTGGCATGAGATGGGTCACCTTGTCTCATGCCTAGAGAAGGCTGCAGGCAGGGCTGCCTTGGGCAGAGCATCTTCCATCTCCTCCCTAGGTCATATCCAAATTGCACAGGTGCCAGGGCGGCATGAGCCTGACAGCCCTGGGGAGTTGAACTTCCCCTACATCTTCGAGCTTCTGGAGTCCCTTGGCTACACTGGCTACGTGGGGTGCGAGTATGCTCCAAAAGGTGAGTGGGCATGCAGGTGGCCTGAGCCCCTCTGGCAGGTCCAAGCGTGGGCCAACTGTGCAAAGACAGGCAGGTCCTGGGGGCTGGCAGGCAGTGGGCATCAGAGTCCCCCCTGGGGATGAGGTCCCTGCCCAGAGCAGGAGCTGCTCCAGCTTGCCTGGGGGTGCCAGCAGGAGACCTTGTCTGTCACTGCAGGAGACACCCTAGAAGGTCTGGGCTGGCTGCGCTCATACTGGGAGAGCAGAGGGCTGCAGCATGGTGGGACCAGCAAGACTGCAGAGTAAAATGAGAAACCACGGGAATAAAAGTCAAAGCACTGGCTTAACAGAGGAGGCATGTCTGTTTTCTCTATGACTCGGTGGTGGTAGGTGGGATGATTCCTACAGCAACATTAGGAGTATCTATGTCGTATTTCCCTTGGGCCAGCCCAAGCAGTTGGACCCGCACATTGTATTGGGGGATGGCTTGGGCACCACTGTGAGTGAGTTCAGGTACACAGGAGAACCTTAACTTCCAGTCTGCAGGGGTGTCCAGGGAGAGGTTTCCAGTCTCCCCTGCTGAGAGGGAGCATTCACTTTTTGGCAAAGGTGTGAGTTTTCCCAGTCCAGCTCCAGCTGTTGTCTGAAGTTGGGAGAAGAGGGCTCTGGGCTTCCCTGTCCTGCAGTTCTCAAGGCTGCTGCCAGGGCCAGTGCTGACCCTGCAGCAGGTGGGAGAAGGGAAGAAGCAGCCCCCTGGCCGGCCGCCTGCCCACAGACAGTCAGGGCTGCATGCCCTGGTGCAAACCAGCCAGCCCCACAATCAGGGTTGCCTCTCCCTCCCCTATGGGAAGTCTTCTATATCCTTTGCCTATGGCACGTGAGTGGGGATCTGGTTCAGTTTATTTCATAGATACATCAATGACTTCAATGTACATCTCCATAAAACCTTCCCCGGCCCAGTTCACCCGTCCTGTCCCCTTCAGTGCTCTCCTGCTGAGACCAAAGGGCCAGAAGTGGGCAACCTCACTGCCCAGAGCCCTGAAGTGCAGAAGTCTTTCTGCCTAAAGCCAAAGCACTGTGTGGTGCTGCCCAGTGCAGAAGACATGCTGTGTGTACTCCTCTGGGCCTTCCCGGCAGGCAGACCTCGCCTGCAAATGCCAAAGCCATGTCCCTGAGAGTCGCTCTGCTTCAGCCAAGCCACAGCAGCCAAGCTTCTGCCCTTGCAGTTCGGTTCAAGGTCATCCCATATCAAACCCACTGAAAGCAGCACACCGAGGGCCATGCCAGCCAGCCAGCGATGGAGGTGCGGTATCCCCAGGCTCCTCAGATCAGTACCCCACTGCCTGCAGTGCCAGAGCACAGGTCCCCCCCCAGAGGCCTGTTCTTCGCCATTGTCACCCGTGGCACAGCCACACCAAGAGCTCTGGTACATGTGGTGCTCCAGGGTGTGGGCACCAGTGCTAGAGCAGGCCTGTCCAGAGGTTGAAGCAGGCAGTGTTGATAACTGACTCCAGGTGGTGGTATGTGGACACGAGCTGTGGCAGAGGGCTCTCACTGTTCTGGGGCTGCACTGGGAAAGGCTCCCGGAAAACCACGGTGAGGCTCTGCTGAGAAGGAGAAGCGGGTTAGGGGACAGGGTTCAGACCAGCACCATGCAGTCCCTAGCCCAGGTGCGCGGGCACTTTTTTGGTGGTGTCAGGCAGATACAAGAAGTCCCAAAATGCAAACAGTGCTAAACCAGTGCCTGCTCCTGTGAAGGGCTTGTTTGAGCGTCCTCCCGCTTTTTTTGGTGGAAATGAGGTGCAAGGATTTGTTCGCTCACTCTGTCCCAGCCCCCATGCATCTGTAGTTATACCAACTCCACCCCAGCAGCAGTTTAAGGAGAGGAGGGGATCCTACTGCCTCCACAGCAATAGGGGCTTCCAGGGAAATTACAGGGAAATTTCTTCTAAGGCAAAGAGTAGGAGTGCAACAAATGGGGAATGGGAGGAGATTAAATGTAATAACTGCAATCCTAAAAATAAATGCAGGCTCCTCCATTCTCATTAGTGACTGTACTGACAAGGCAGGGCAAAGGCTGAGGGGAGCAGAGAACAGGGTTCGGAAGAGAAGGTTGCAGGAGCTGAACGAGAAGAAAAATGTGACTCAGTGCACTCAGATCAGCATCACAAAGGCAAGACACAGGGACTGGATGTTCTCCAGAGCTGAAATACAGCAGGTTAGTGGTAGCCTAGTCCCCTAGTCTAGTAGCCAGGGTCCCCTAAAAATCTCAAAGCCCTGAGAACAGCTGTGTAACTGCAAAGCAGCAAGTGCGCCACCATTATTTAAGAGGAAAGAGAAAGTAATTTGTGGGCCTAACTCCAGCAACATACAAGGCTTTAGAGCAGGCTTGGAGAGAAAGAACCATGAGGAAAATGCAGCTCAGTGTTACCAAAGTGATGTGCTAACGCTAGAGTTCTCTTTGGTAAGGTAGTATTTCTAGACAAAGGGATCATGGTATATCTTATCTGAGCTTCAGGAAGGATTTGATGTAGTACCACATGGGAAATTTAGGTAAGCTGAAAAGACAGGAATTAACACAAAAATTACAAAGTGAATATGGTAGTGCTGAAGGAGTAGCAGCAGGCTGGAGAGAGGTTACAAATGGAGTTTCTCCAGGACAGGTTTTGGGACTCACGTTGCCTCGTACTTTAATGAGTCTGGCACAAATACGAGGAGCGTGCTGATAAAATTTGAGGCACTAATACAAAAGAGGATTGGGATAATGCAAAAAAAAAAAAAAAAAAAGCCCTAGAGACTTTTGAGAGGCCACAGGAATGGGATGAATGTTAAGTGCACAATATGTGTGAGGAACACAATAAGATGGGAGTCAGTGGGAGAGCTGATGGAGGGCCTGCGCATATCGTATCAGTGACCACAAGGTGATACTATGACCAGTAAGACAAGACCATGAAAAGACAAAATACCACCCTAGGCTGTACCAGAAGCACCAGGCAGGACAGCGAAGCCCTAGTGCAAACACAGAAGGCTCTGCTGAGACTCCTCAGGAATACTGGGTGCAGTCCTGGTCATCTGTAATTACAAAGGCTGTCCTGAGCCATGAAGGGCACTGAACGACCACGAAGCTATTGGGGAAAGGAAAGGAGGCTCAAGAGCTCAGCTTGCTTAACACAGCAACGCCGAGTTAGCAAAAATTCCACCTTCAGATGTGGAGGTGAATTTAGGGACCAGGGAGGAAGCAGGTAGCTGCACAGTGAAGAGCAGTTTCAGCTGTGAGCTACCACTGGCATGAAGAGGATGGAACTGGCCCCAACAAAAGCTCCAGCAGAAAATGGGAAGGGCTCTTCACCATCAGGTGGCAGGAGGCACTGAGCAGCCTTCCAACGGGCACCACCTCTTCTGTTTCCCCTACCTGCTTTTAAGATGGAGTGTGAGTTATTTACAAAAGGATCAGTTAACCTGCAGTCTGCAAAGCCTTGCTGTGGGCTGAAGCATCCTGTAGATGCCCTGCTCTCACGTGGAGCTGCACTCCCTGTGACCTACCCTGCGCCCCGCCTGGGAGCACAAGTGACAGCAGAGTATTTTTGCCCTCGAGTCCAGTGAAGGCCAAGGCCCATGCCGGTTTGCTGGGACCCTCGCAGTGCATGTCCCCTTCCGTTCTGCCCAGGCAGGAGCAGCCTGACTCCTCCCAGCCAGACCCAGTGTGATCTGGCTTTGGGCTGAACACAGGACTCTTTAGCCTGGACAGAAAGGCAGCTGAGAGCATGATCCAAAAACAACCCTGCGAAGGAAAAGAGGATCCACTGCTCACTGTTTTCCACTACAAGAACAAAGGGGCATCACATAAGAAGAGCAGGAGCTTCAAAAACAAGCCAAGGAAGGTAGCTCTTCACCTAGACTGTAAGTGTCTCATGGAGCTGCAAGTCAGGGGAAATAATGGATGCCAGAAATTAACTGAAAGAAATAAAGCTGCAGAAGGATACTAAATAAATGCAAAGGCTACTTTGGCTCAAGGATGGGCCTGAGTTAAGATTGTCAGATATTGAGATAGTATTTAGGAGAGGTGTTATAAGCTTCTTGACCTGCTGTTGTTCTCCCCATGCACAGCTGCCCTTGGCCACTGCTGGATGAATATAGAGAGATCCCTGGCCTGAGCCAATGCAGCCGCTTTTAGCTCCCCAAGTCCTTACCGTCTTTCCTGAATGCGAATCAAGAAACACAAGAACGAAGCAATCCGTGAACTTCTGGTTGAGCACCACCTGTCAGGAGAGCCACAGTGTATGTTGGAAAGGAGACAGTACAAATCCCTGGACAGGGATACAAACAACACCCACCCAGGGACATGCTGATGTGCAGGACGAGTGGCACGATAGAGCCATGAAGGTGGAAGTCTGCCTGGCTCACAGGTGACACTGCCAAACCATGGGGCTATAAATGGCATGAGGCTCTGGGGGCGGGCAGACAGACACTGATGTACCACAGCTCATGCTGCACCAGTAGCAGAGCGGAGAGCAACATTGTGATGGCACCTATGTTGTCCTAACAGCACGGGCCAGGCTCAGACTGTGAGAAGCCACAGCAGGCAGGGGCACTGGACAGGGGAGAGAGGCTGCAGGTGGGTGGCAGGCTGTCTTACCAGATACTGGGTGCCAGTTTCAGCATTGTGGAAGTGCCGACAGCTCTGGGGAAAGCGGCTCAACAGCACTTTGATGAGGCTCTGGTACCAGGAGACTGTCATGGTGAGGAAACATCCCTGCAGGCATGGAAAAGGACTGATTTCAGCCTCCCTCCAGCCATGGCACCAGCAGCCATAATGCTACAGCAGCCTTCAGACCCCAAATCATCTGCATCCCTCACAGCCCACTAAGGCATGCCGACCTAGGACTACTCAGTCTCCACAGACAGGTCCATGCAGCCGCCCCCTTCCCCTGCCAGCTAGGAGCTATGTTCCTGCCTCTATCTTCCCACCAAGCAGGAAGAGACGTGCCCTGCAGGCCCTTCACCCGGTGCCCCGCTCCATCCCCAGAGCAGAATAGCGGCTGCTGGATACCGTGACTCCATTCCTGCTGCTCACCAGTTGGGGGTCGACATCAGCAATGGATTTCCCATGCACGGCATCAAGCAACTCCTCCAGCTCCACCAGCGAGAGCTTGCCTAGCTTCAGCTTGTCAGAAGCCAGAGGCTCCAGCAGGAAAAGACGCTTCCAGAGGTTGTCCCTGCGGCAGTGGCACTTGGCCAGCTGCACCATGCTGCTGAGCTGCTTCTGGGCTGAGGCCACCTCAGAGGCCAGCAAGGGGAAGAGCGGCGAGGTGTAGAAGAGCCCTGGCCCCAGTTTGACTTGTGTGCCCCCTGTGTAGAACTCGCTGCTGTCCTCCACATCCTGCCATAGCTCCCGCTCTGTTGGCTGCTGCTGCCCCAGGCTCGTCTCTGGCTCTGCTGCCTCCCAGGCTGCTCGGCCCACCACAGGCTCCAGCACTTCCCGCTGCAAGCGCGGCAGCTTCTTGAAGCGTCGCATATCAGCTGTGAGCCGAGGAAAGAGCTCCCGCTGGCTAGTCATGATGACATAGAAACGCAAGCTGAGAGCAAGGAGACACTTGTGACTTGGGGAAGGGCTGCTCCCGTCTCATCTGGGCTGCAAATGAACCATGGGCCTCTGTCCCTGCCAGCAAGGGTGCTCTCTGCCCAGACAGCATACTGCCTCGTTCCCTGCAAGGATCCTCAGACAGCACCAAACCTGCCTGTGACGTCCCAGACAGAGCCAATCCCTCCCAGAGCCCTCCTCCCCTGCCAGGAATTGCTGGTGTCACATCTCTGGGCCCCCAGTGCTCACCGGAGCATGCGTCTCTCTGCCTCACTCTGCTCCTCAAACGGTGCTGCACTGTGACACACCAGGAGGGACACATCAAAGTCATCATGATGACGCAGACCTTCAGAGTCCTTGTAGGAGCCCGAGCTGGGAGCAAAAGCACATCAGTGTGAAGAGGACCTTGCTTTGTTCCCCCAGAGCTCTTGGTCACAACAGAACTATGGGGCATGGGGAATTCGACACAGCAGGCCTCCTTAGAAGTGCTACGAGAGATGTCAAGGGCATGTGCACACATGGACATCACCCCGTTGGCCATCTCAGAAAAGCTGGGCAGAACTGCAGCCTGCCACTCTGTGGAACAGTCAGCTTTGCTGGCACCTTGGGCCAGTGTCCCCAGGACTGAGGGGCACCCACATCTCCGGCAGCTCCAGAAACCTGCAGCAGATGTACTCACCTGTTCCAAATAGATACCAGCGCGTATTCGTTCTGCTCTGTGCCTGGCGTCCCCTTCTTGTTGTCACTGCCTGTGGCCGGCCGGGCCATGCGCAAGGGTTTCATGTGGTAGGTGTTGGCGTGGTCAGCGATGTAGTTGTACAGCTGGTGCGCAGTGATCATGTTGGTGGGCAGGGCCAGTGTGCCTAGTGGAAGAGAACATGTTGCTATCACAGGAAGATGCTCAATGCCTCTTAGCTGGGCAGAGCAGTGTCCTATGAACTACTCTGCGGTACAGAGCAACCCACCTCCCTTCCACAACAGGACACCAAGGACTTATCCTGGAGCTGCACACCCCCCTCATGTCACCCTCTCCCTGAATGTGCCAAAGGTCAGGTTTGTTTGTAAAGCACTTGGAGACCTTTGCCAAGTTATGGGCTGGCAATCAACCCTAGACTGATCACACATTGCACTACAGACCTTGGAAAACATGGTTGCGGCCAAATTTGGGGATGTCAGTGTGGTGGGCGATGAAATCCTCCAGGAAGCTGGTGAGATGGTAGCCCTGGCGAAGAGTCATGTGGGAACCCAGCAGATACTGGTGGACTATACGCAAGTGGAAGTCATAGCTGAATGAATGCACATGCATGAGGTCCCGCACCTTGTCACACTCCTCCGTGAAGAGCATAGAGAGCTGCAGAGAGGGAGTCAAGGCAAGAATGTTACCAGGCACCTCACGCCCTCCTGCAAAGCCTTGCTGACAGCAAGGCATGGCAGAGCCAGCGCAGCCACCCCTGCCCCGACACCAGAGCAGGATGCAGCCCAGAAGCTGTGTGCACAGCGCAAATAGCAGACCTGCAGGCCTGGCCCCAAGGGATCCAACCTGGTAGCTCCTTTCACACTTGATCCCACTCTTGGTCTCCATAGCAGCACAGACTGATCAGCACTGCCTCCCTTTTGACATGAGGTTCATCCCCCTCCTTGAGCCCTGTGGCTATGAAGGAGGACACAGCTGAGGGCTGCTCTGCACTGCCTATGACCCAGGTGGGTACAGGACACACTGGGGCTGGAGCCCCAGCAAGTTCTGGATCTACAGGCAAAGGCTGACTCCCTGAACGTCCCTTGAGGGCAGGAGGCAGCACAGGGGCCTGTGGGGAGTGGCTGGACCCAGAGATGGGCAACAGCAGCGCTGCTAACGCCCTGGGCTCAATTAACTAACAGGGACCCAGGCTGGCTGCTGGGAAGCCAGATCCAAAGGTGACTGGTGTGTCACAGCTGTGCCTGGAGAGGACCCCTCTGGCACATGGCCATCACCTCTGCACAAGCATGCCGGTTTTTCACTGGGGCAGCACCAGCCTTCGCACGCTCACCCCTGGCCACACTCCCAGCACAACTGCAGCTACCGTGCCAGGGGACGGCACTGGTGAAGTACCCTCGTGCCAGGAGACCACAGTTTTAATGTCTTTTGGCTCTCTGACATCTTTGAGCAGTTGACCCACATTAAAATCCCTTGGTTTAAGAAGGGGCCAAGCTGGGAAAACCAGCAGACAGGAGGCATTGGCAGGAGGAACAGGCTGCCCTCACTCTCTGTGCCGCCTGCATTGCTGCTGCCACGAGCCAAAGGGCAACCCGCAAAGCCAGGACAAGCCCAGGGAGAAGCCTGGAGCTCTGCCCCAGGAAAGGCAGGGCAAAGAGCAAGAAACACAAGGCGCTGCCCCCATGCCAGCACCTGGGGCCCACCCCATCCTCCTCCCAAGCTGTGCTGCCCACTGGGGTATGTACTGCTACAGAAGGCACTGGCGCAGGAGGCAAGAGGCAGCTCCAGCAGCCAGGCAGGAAGGGTGGAAGCACAGCCAGTGGGAGGTTCAGCCCTGCACTGGCAGGTCCTGCTGTGCTCAGCATGGCAGCATGAGGAGAGGACGTACCGCAGACTCAGAGACGGAGCTGGGTCCCATGCAGCTCTTGCTGCGAGCTCTGGCTGTAAGAGTGCCCTGATGGAGAGAGATTCACAGCCAGTGGGAAGAGAGACGAGGCACTGCCCAGCCCTGTTCCTGCATCCAGCCTGTCCTGCACAGGCCCAGGGTGGGACAATGGGAGAGAAGGGGCAGAGGGGGCTCAGCTGCCTCACCTGGGGGAACACTGGGATAGTCCCAGCGTGTGGGAAGGCTGGCCAGGCCCCTGCAGCAAGCCGCATGCCTCTTGCCTGCTGCTCCCAGGACCATCCCCTCCCACTGCAAAACCAGGCAAAGTCTTTTCCCAGGTCAGCCAGAGAGAGCCTGGATGTTCCCTGCAATGCCAGCTGCAGCCTGGTAACCCTGCCCTGCGCACATGCAGGCTTCCCAAGAAAGGTTCAGCAAACCCTCAGACGAGATCCTGGCAGGCTCTATGCTTAGGAGAGCCACTCTTGGCATATATAAGATGCAGCCTTGCTCCAGAGCCACCTTGGAAAGGACAGCATGGTCATGCATGCCTCCTGCCTCAGACAGGCTAGGGCTGGCCAGCCTCCAGTGGGGACAGGCAGGAGACACCACGGCACACCAAAAGAGAAGAGAGCAGGCAACCCCATGGTGTTGTAGAGCAAGCCACAGATGTACCATTACTAGAGTTTATGGTGCAGAAAGTGATCTCCTCTGGCAAAGGGTAGCCAGCCATCTTGACAGATCCCTGTTCCCATTCTGCTTCTTTCTTGTTCCAAGGGGAGCTTGGCTTTCCATGCACTGACTTTCCCTGGAGGAGTCAGCTTTGCCAGAATTGCTCCTATTCCTCCCCAGTCTGCTCTGCCTTGCTCCCCAAGTTAGAACAAGAGTCATCCTCTTGCCAAACCTCCCACTCCCTTTCACTGCACTCCAGAGCTGCTCAAGCAGCATGCCATGGAGGGCACGTGGCTGCAGAAGGCTCTGTGTGGTTCTGCTTTTCCGCAAGGAGGGAGCAGAGCTCTCCAGAATTTGCTACACCTGAAACGCCCACTCTGGCCCAGAGATCGCTGCCTCCCTGCAAGCATACCCTGACCCTGAGGAGGACCAGCTGTGCCTGCAAAGCCATTACCTGAGAGTTCACAGACTGGCCCATGGGGATCCGTGAGCACTCCAGCGCATACTGCTTCACACAGAAGTAATAGCCCTGGAGAAGAGAGCACACGAGCATAAGCCTAGCACAGGCCTTGGACCTCTCCAGGGAAGGAGAACAGCCCCCATGCTTCACCCTCTGGGCTGGGTCCCAGACTCCTGCTCCATGTTTTGTCTCCCCTCTGGTCTGAACCAAGCTGGCCCGGCCAACACATGGCTGAGCACAGAGCCCCCTACCTGATGCTGGGCCCTTGCGTCTGTTAGGAGCCCCCCTCCAGAGAACTCTTACTGCTCTGAGCCCTGCAGAACCATCTCTAGCTGATCCAGTCCTGCAGGGCCATGGAAGAGGCAGGACAAGAAACAAAGAATCACATGCCTGTGCTGTAGTCCTCCTCATCACTCACTCTGTCATCTCTGAAGACTATCCTTGAACACCCACAGATCATACTTTCTTCGTTGTTCTCTCTTACCTGGAAGGCCAATTCCATCAGCACAATCCCACCCGGAAGAGCTCTCTGTAGATGATAAGTGGCAACAGCAGGACTTGTGCTCTGGGAAGAGAAGGACAAAGCTGAAGAGAGTCTCTGGCACAGCGGAGCAGCCCGCACACCAGGGTACGAGGCTGCCACGAGGCTCTGTGGCAGAGGTGGAAATAGAGGAGCCTCATCAAATGAGCACCCTCACTGGAGGGAGCAGAACAGACATGCCAGAACTGACTGAAAAGAATTCTAACGAACCTAATAAACAGTCTTTGAGAGAGCACACCAGGCACACTGCTCCCTTCATCTCCTGCTTGCTCACAACAGGGTGTCTCTAGAGACTGAGGACACTGAGCTGAGAGGTGATGCTGCCCACAATACCCCACTCCCACCTCTCCCTGCTGAGCTCTCCCCAGACCATTACATCTGCCTGACACAGCAGCTATCAGAGGCATCCAGTTTAGACTCATTGCTTACTGCCAGCAAATTCACTTGCCCTCTGTTCAGTTCTTCCAGTGGATTGCTCTCTTCTCATTTTAACGGTAAGGCGTTGTCTTGCCCACAATCTCATACGCACATCAGCCAAAGGCAGGTGCCAGGAAAATGTCAGAAAAGGTTGAGCAAATGCTATGTGCTACCATCATCCCTGGGTGATTTCATGAGCCACGGGTGATTTCTGCCTATCTAGCGACGCAGACGGGTTCCTCTTCCAGCTACTTACCTATTCTCTCTTGTAAGTTCATGTTCACAAAACTCATGTGAGCCCTTACTGTTCACAAAACCTTCTGATAATGACCACTGTTACCTGCTGCATAAAGAAACACTCCCTTCAGCTTTGAAACTGTCTCCAAATACATTCATTTGATGGTGCCTAGGTGTTGCATCAAGTAAGACAGCAAGGAGTCAGTCTCTTTCCAGGTTAGCTGTGATTTGGTAGAGCTCTGTCCTGTTCCTCCTTAGCTGTTGCTTCTTTAGACATGAGGAACCTCAGCCTGCTCTGCCTGCTCTCACAGCAGAGCCATTCCAGGTTTCTCTCTTCTGACCTCTTCAACTTCAGTGTGCATGTCACTAACTAAAAACTCTGTCCCAGAGCTGCCCTTAGCCACAGGTGCTGTGGCTTCTCTCACAGGTAAACCTCCAGAATCACACCCAAAGGCAGCTGTCCTGGCCCCAGGTCACCCTGTTCCTTTTCTGAGCCCCCCACAAGTTGTTGCTATCCTTTTGAGATTTGCCCTGGTTCTGCCCAGTCCCAGTAAGGGGCTCCAATGGCTGCAAAAGGACATGCAGGAGGGCAAGGAGGTCTCACTGACCCAACATCCCAAAGATGGTGTTGGTCTAGACAGACTTTTTTTGGCTTTGGTGCTTTCTCTGCCCTCTCACATCCCTTCTGCCTGAAACTGATACAAAAGCCAACCAGGAGAACTGCCCCGCTCCACAGCTTGACTTCCATTCCAGTTCCACCCTTCTAACAGACATGAACTCACCTTTGGACTCCCCTCTGCTTTTGGCTTCGTGTAGGAAAAGGACCCTCTCCCCTCCACACCCATGGCTGCCAGAGCTCGGATCCGGCTTGTGCTACTGGAAGTGACAGCAGAGACAGCCTTGAGCAGGGGAGCCAGCATCTCCTGTTGCATCAAATCAGGGCATAGCTCAGTGTGTCAGCCCTTCAACAACAGGGTTCCTACAGTGTCACTGACCTGCGAGTGGTGGGTGAGGGTGGCCGCACCTGGACCAGAATGAAGCCCATACTCTGCAGGTACTGGATGTATTGCTGCAAGAAGGCATTGCACATCTCCTGCAGCCAGGGCTCCTCCTTCACCTTGCCGGGCAGTGCTTCCGTTGAGTCGCAGCTGTGGCTGCGGTCTCTCCCTGAAGCTGTAGAGTCATTTGAGCGGTGGCGCTTCTGGAAGAGAAAATAATTTCCTAAGGAGACCTGCTGTGACTGGCCTCCGCAGGTGACACTCGCTGGGACACCACCAGGTGCCCTGGTTGAGCAGAGGGCAGACCTCCCCTCTGCCAGAGAGCATTAACAGCTGGTTCCCCAAACACTGTCCCAGTGCATGTGCTCAAACACAAGATCCAGGATTTACTCAGCCATGGACGGACTAACAGCACCGCAACAGACTGCAGGAAAAGGTGCCCTGGGAGAAGGGGAAAAGTCACATCTTCCCCTACAGAACGGCTTCCACAAAGTGTTAGTGGCTCACAACTAGTTCACGCAAGGCTCAACAGAGCTTCAGCTCCCTGCTGTCATGGTAAGAGTCCAATCCCCTTATGAATCCTGCCGACTTCTCAGATTTACTAGTAGTTCAGTAGCACTCAACAGGAACAGTGTTTCCTCTTAACCATCCTCAATTCTCCTTTTGATGTCCTGAATACTCCTTGTCTTTGTGCTGTAAGAGACTGTGGTTTCTTTTCTTGATCTCTCTACTCCAAGCCTGTGGCTCTTTTTATGTATTTCCATCTGGTCTTTTGTTCACCTACCCCAGAGGCAGTCTCTTTACATGGAATCTCTCTGGCTACTCTCTGACCTCCAAGTCTCTCTAGTTCCATGCCTTTGCCGCAAGATGCTTGGTTTCACACTTACTGTCCAGGTGAAGACACTAACACACCAGTATTTTAGAAATGTATTGGAATGCCTAACACCCCTTTCTGATGCACTCTGAACAGTTTGTCTTTTATATCCAGCTGTTCACGAATTGAAGAAATTTGGTGAGCTGTCTGCTCTGTACAGGCTCTGCAGTCAGTGTACAATACAGGAGGAGTTCAAACTTCTCTCCATGTTGTGCTCTGTTTTACTAGGAGCAAGGTCCCAGCTCCCACAATAGCTCTCATTTCACAGGCTACTCAGTTCCTTGCAGTCTTTTTCTGTTCCAACCAATCTGAACAGCCACACAGCATCGCAAAGCTTGGCACCTCATATGTACTGCGATAAATGATCTGGAGATACAGAACCCAATACACAACCTTGAAACCCCTGCTGCCTGGTTCCTCAAATTGAATAACCAATTTTCATTTTGCTCTGTTCCAAAAACAAAGTGAAGTTTTCATTCTGTGATGATATTTTTCCCTTCACATGCCAGTGCTCAATTTCTGTAGTAATCTCTGCTTAAAGACCCTGTCAGAATCCTTTTGACATCTAGACAAATTACAATAGCCTGTTCTTCCCTTCTGACACACATATAGACCACAAACAGCTGGTACGGGATCTACACTGGTTAGAGTCTGTCAGGTTACAACCTGCTCAGGATTCAGCTGCTTTGCTTTCAATTGTTCTAGCTATTTGCTGGGCCCAGAAAAGGTTTACCAGGTCTGGCTGCTGAATGCATAAAGGGAAGTTTTGCCCCCCCAGCAGATCAGTACCAGAAATAGCTCTCTGGTAGCTTCACTAGACTCAGCCCTGAATTCCCTGGATAGAAAAACGAAGTCAGTCTTCCCCAGGGATGGTGCAGCTGCAGAGAAAGGCTTTGAGGACCCAAGGATTTTCTCAGCCTCCGTCTGACAGGGTGCAAACTCATCCTGTAATGCAGGAGTGAGCTCAGAGCAGCCGTATCTTGGGCAAAGATTGCAAAGCCATCCTTTGCCTCAGTGCACAAAGCCCAACCCCACCGGCATTTGCTGACACTCACCTTCCCCTCTACCTTGCCCTGCTGGTCAGTCTGGATTTGCTGCCGGAAGGCCGGGTCAAAGAGCAAGGGGGTAGCACAGTAGTGAACCAGGCGCGAGGACTGCTTCAGGGTCTCCAGGTCTGCCAGCTGCAAAGTGCAAGAGGAGTACGGTTACAGCACACATCCCTCATCAAGCCTGGGAACAAGCTGTCTGCAACACTGCACTGCTGTTCAAACGGAGATCAAACACCAGAGGGAACCCCCTCCTTTGCAGCCTTTCCAGTGCTGGGCAGCGAGGCCCCGTGACCAAGTGTGCTGCTAGAGCCCAGCAACCCCAAAAATTCAAGCAGAGAGCACGTACTGCCCTGCCAAACACCATCCCCAACACGCAGCCTGCCCTGAGCTCCAGCACTCCCTTTGGCACAGGGAAGCTGGTGCTCCCGGTGTGCTGTAGGAAGGCCCAGCCTGCCGCCCACCTGCCTGGGCTGCACTCACACTGATAGGCATGTTGGACTGCGCCGACCTCTGCTGCCAGGTGACAAAGAGATTTTCAATCTTCATCTGCTTCTCCAGCTCTGGAGGAGAGAGAGCAGCCACAAGAGTGTCAAGTCACAGCCCCAGATATTGCGACTCCACTCCCACCCTACACATAACCCATTCCTCACAGCACCCTGACAGAGGCTGAGAACTGTCCCCACTGCCAGAACTTGTTCTGCTCTTTCTGAGCTCCTTTTCCAGGAGCAAGATGATTAGACAGGCTCCCGTGGCGTCAGGCCCCTTGTTTTACCTTTCCTCTCCATGCTCTTGATTTCCAAGAACTGGGCCCCATGCCGAGACACGGGGTCAAAAGGTCCCAAGTCAGGCCCGTGGGGTATGCGTTTGATGGTGGTAACATCCCGCAGAGCTTCGTCAAAGGGCACCACATCGGGATGGAAGTGCAGAGATGGCAGGCTGCGGGCAGAGCTGCTCAGCCGGCCTTGCTCCTTGCTAGGTGGGGGACTGGAGCTCCGAATCAGCGCGTCTACCTCCAAAGTGGAGTTCAGGAAAGGATTTGGCTCCTAAGCAAGGAGATACAGCCATGTAAGCCTCCTTACTATCAGCCTTGGAGCAAGAACCCACAAGAACAGACTAGACCCAATTCTGGCCATCTGCAGACATGTCTGTTAGCCTTCTCCATCATCAGGCCCAAGGAGAGCAAGCCTTGGCCCAGCACGGCCCTAATGTGCAGTGGGAAGCCCATTCCACAGCCTCCTCCACCCTAAATAATCCAGTCACAAATTAAGTGCTGCCAGCAGCAGGACCTGGCTTCCCTTGCCACCTCTGGCTGTCTGAAAACGCAGAAAGCAACAGCCCCACTGGACGCAGCTACAGATGGACACATGAGCACCTGGGGATGCCTTGCCAACCAGCACACAAGTGCCTGCAAACTTCTGCAGACACCCCAAACTGCTAAGGCTCCTCCTGAAGGGGAAAGGATTGCCCTGCTTGGCAGGGTGCCCTACCTGCTTGCTGTCCTCATGCCATGGTGTGTCCATGAAGCAGTGGTGGTGGAACAGTCCCAGCTTCTGGCTGAGCAGGCAGTGCACGATGTGGGACCGGGCATTCTGCCACTGCAGCAGGCGAGTAAGGGAGCAGTTCAGGTTGGCCCCCAGGTCTGGAGACCAGTTGTAGGTGTAGAGTGTCAGCTGGAGAAAGAGGAAGGGGAAGAAGGCTGAAGGACCTGCTCAGAGAGGGCCTGCATGGTGACACGGGCTGCCCCAGGTGCTCTGGGTACTTGCTGCAGCCAGTTCCAGATGACAAGGCTGGGACAGGGAGAGTGGCAACAGCTCATTCGCAGCCTCGCTGTTAACAGCCACACTGGTGGTGGTGGTACTTGCACTGCCAGCACAAGCGCCCAGCCTGATGTGGGCAGGGAAAGGACCGTGACAGTCCACAGTGGGGCAGCTTAAGTCAGAAACAGCAAGGCTGCTGCTCCCCGGCACTCCCCAGAGCACTGGCAGGGAACTCCCAGCTCTGCTTGCAGCACAAGCAGACATCTCACACAGCTGCTGAGGGCACCTGCCTGGGGAAGGCTGGTTGCCTGCAGAGGTACTCTTCTGCTCCTCTCTCTAGCCCTGGGCCAGCTGGGAACAGCCTGGCTTTCAGGAGACACCACCACACAGGCACCATTGCTACCTTTTTGTCGATGATCTCCATGAAGAGAAATCTTTGCCGGGGCACCAGGTCTCGTCCGAGGCTGGGATCAGAGCCTCTCTCTGCTGAGCTGAATTCCATGGCCTCAAAGCGCTGGAGCCCTTTGTGAGCTGGAAGAAGCCAGAGTTATGACCCTCAGTACCAGCTCATCCTGCTTTTACATCCCACATACCATTAAGGTGGCATGACAGGATGTTTTGCCGGAGTACTGCTCAGCTTGTCTTGAAATAAGGAGTTATAAGCCAATTTGAGAATAAGGTCTCAGGAGCTCAAAATAAGACAATCCACTGCCCACCTCAGGGCACAAGCAGTCTGTCCCAGCAAGGAGAGGAACGCTGCTCATACACTTCCCACCTCAAAAGCCCCCAGCACATAGTCCCGTGGACCCTGGCCGAGCACTTACCCTGTTCTGTGCTGCAACGCCACTGCTGGAAGTTGCGTCCCAGCAGGATGAAGTGCCTGACGGCTGCAGGGCGAGGGCTGGCACTCTGCCCAGGCTTATACGGCAGGAAGGTGGTGCCCCGATGGTAGCTGCAAAGAGCACCAAAGGTGGCTGACAAGTAGAGCCATGGGAGGAGAGGCTGGCAGAACTGATTGGCATTTGCTTGTGCCAAACAGCCCCCTATGAACCGCAAAACTCACCAGATCTGCTCAAACACCTTGACAGTGGTGTCGCTCGCCAGGGCGGTGACCAGGCTCACCACTTCCACCAGGATGGAGGACAGGAGGAAACGGGACACAATCTCCACCGAGCACTGCTGCACTGATGGGCACCCTGCACAGAAGCAGCACTGTCGTACAAGGCACCAAGCTGCCCCAGAGCTAAGCCCTGCCCGCCTGGGCAGTGCAGAAGGCTAAGGCAGGCCTGCTGCAGGCCTGCTGCCCAGTGCAGGCCAAGTTCCTGCCTTGCCAGGGACTGTGGTAGGCAGAGCTGGAGAACAAGGACCTTATAGGGAGGAGGAGAAGACAAAGGCTGGAATAACTCCTGGTGTCAGGCTGTAGCCTGAAGCAGAACCTGGACCAAACTCCCTGCATGCCCCGAGCACAGCAATTTATTCCCCTGCTTATTCCTTGTTCCCTGGCTTACTCCTTATCAGAGGAGGAAGACGGCTCTACCTTGCCAGCAGGAGGTGTGGGACACCAAAGTGAGAGGTATCCAGAAAGCAGCAACAGGCCAGCCACACTGCCCCAAACCCCACCCTATGAAGGGCACCCCTCCTCCTCTCTCTCCCTGCAAAAGTGGGGGTCTCCCTTGCAGCTTCACAGCCCCAGAGCACGTTGCAGAGGCTCAGGTCCTCCCTCCCTGCTACATCTGGGAGCTAAATCACTACAGCAGCTGCTGTTGGGGCCAGGGCTTTCCAAAGCAGCTGCATCCAAGTCCAGCAAGCCCTGGGCTCAGAGCATGGCAGATACAACCACAGGCCTTAGCAGGTCTGTTCAGACATGCAGATACATGCCACAGCTTTGTAATGCTGATGCTGGCCCTGAGACCAATGGGACCCAGGTGAAGTTCAGGGAGAGACAGGGTTCATACTAGGTAGAGACGAGCAAGGGATGAAGGCAGATGGTGCCATATGAAGGACTTGTCCTTGGAGCTCTGGGTAGAAAGGTTCATTCCCAGCCCATGTGGAGGAGCTGGTGCCTGAGACACATACCCAAGTGGTTCATGAATGCCATCCACTGCTGGCAGGTTTGATTGAAGAGTGGGTGCATGGTACCCACATCTCCTTCTTCCAACTGGCAGGCTCGCCGCCTAGGAAGAGGGAAAGGAAGCATAGTTATACCAGATCAGCCAACAGCAGTGAAGGTACATAGGTGCAACAGTCCCCTCCTGGCTCCGGAGCAGGGCCTGGGGAGCCTCCTTTTCAGGTTGTTACAGCCCTTGAGCTTGGTCCCTCTGGGTAGCAGCCATAGGGACGTCAGGTGTTGCACAGGGCCACACAATGCAGGGAAGGGATCTCTGGCAGGAAGAAGCAGCAGTGCTCCCAGCAGCGCTCCAACAATAAGGATCAAAGCTTTATGTGTGAAAGGCAGCTCCCCTAACTGGCTGCGTAAGGGAGAAACTACAAGGAAAGGGGATGTGATCCAGAGGATTGAGCCACATGTAGAGCCAGCAGCATGTCAGGCTACAGAGCAATGTACAGCAGATGGAGGGGAACAACACCACGGCTGCTGGCTGTGCTTGCCTCTGGGCCTGTTCTAGTTCAGCTGTGGCTGTGGCCCGATCCTGGCTCAGGTGCTGCTTAACACTCTCAGTCTTGTGCCGTCGCCTTGTGCGAGCCTCTTCTGGCCTCTCCAGCACAATGTCGTCAGTAGTCTTGGGGCTGCCCAGCTCCGAGGACTCTGTCTTACTCTGCGGAGAAGGGGGTAAGTTAATGCTGTGCACATGCACAGCCCAGTGTCCTGATCTCAAAAGTCCCCACTACCAGTCCAGCCTCCTGACCCCAGCCAGATCCCACCTCTCCACTCCTCCTGGCCTGACACACCATGAGGACTTACAGGCCCTGCTCCCCACCAGTCCCTCAGTAAGATTACCAGCATATCCCAGAAACTGCGGCGTCCCAGCTTGCTCGTGGGTGTCACTGGCTCCCCAGAGCTGGATGAAGGGGCAGACGTGAAGTGCAAGGGTGGAGGACAGCTCCTGCCAGCCCCACCAGTCGCCAGGGCCAGGCCCTTGGTCTCTGACATGGTCCTCCTTAGGCCTCCTGCAGAGACAAAACAAATCAGACCCCCAGAGGCTCCCACTGCGATACCGCTGGTATGCCTGTGTACCCCGCTCTGGCTGGCCAGAGCCTGGCTGGAGAGAAAAGTGCCCTCAGTAACACCCAGCAAAGTGGATTCAGTCTTGGTGAGCAGACAGACCTTTAAATACCTCTTCCAACCCTAATTTCTATGACACTTCTTCCCAGAGACATCGCACAGCACAGCTTGCAGAGGGGAGAGCAGCTTCCTCCCTCCCAGCCCTCCAGACCCGAGTCCCCCCAGCACAGCTAAGCTCCTGCAGGCCAGGTGGGAAGAGCGAGGCTGGCTGGAGGCTCCAGGTGGCCATCCTGGCCAGGCTCTCACCTGCAGAGCTCAGCTCCTCCAGGTCTGCGGCACCCAGGGGGCAGGTGGCTTCCACACAGAGCGGGGCTGGCAGCACGAGGAACTCCATGACGGCATCGCAGAGAGCATGGCGCAGGGCCCCGCGCAGCTTTTCCGACAGCTGCAGCAGGCTGATGTTGCCCTTCTCCCAGATATCCAGGCGCACCAGCACACAGGGCTCTGTGGGGAAAGGGCAGTCCTGCATGCCTTTGCATCCCCACCTTCATCAGCCCTCCTAGGTGCCCCAGGGGATGTAGAGGCAGCAGGGAATCAAGCAGCTTGTGGCCCATTTCACTCCCTACCTGAATGCAGGGTGCCAGCCTCTGGCTGGTGCTGGCTGACTGCAGTGAGGCTTTCGAAGTCTGTGTCCTGCAGCGGGCCCACAACGGGCGAAGAGGAAGGCGGCCTCTGAGGGTCAGGCCTCTCCCCGTGGGGCAGCGAGGTGGGGCTGCCGTGCTCATCCACGAATGTCAGCGCAATGCATGCAATTCCTGCGGGGGAGAGCCCGAGGCAGCCTCTGTCAGCCCAGCACTGAGTACACCCCTACAAGCCCTGCCTACAGCCTGCCACCCCACACCTGGGACCGTCATGTCACCGCTTGGGTTGCACAGTGCCACGTGGCAGGCAGGGCCCAAAGGAGGGGACACAGCCAGAGGAGCAGAGGCTAGATGTGCCTGTGCGGAGCTGGGGTGAGAAGCATGGTGCTTGGCACAGGGTGTCCCCATCGCTCCAGGAATCTCTCTCCTGCAGGGTCACAGCAGCTTTTGCTTTGCCCTGCAGGAGCTTCCGAGGTTGTCAGCCCCATATACAAGGGAAAAGTATCCCCATTTGCTGCAGGAGGGCCTTTATGCTGAGAGATCCAGGATGGGGCTCACCACCCCTACCCTCTTAAAGGGACAGAGCCCAGAGCCCAGACACTCTCCAGTAGCTCTCTCCAGGCTGTGGAGGACCTTGACTCCCTGCAGGGGAAGACTGCATACATGACACCTTGTTGCAGATGACACTCACAGCCCCCTCCTCGCTGTACACCTGTATAAGATCAGGTGCCTTCCCCATGCACTCCAGTCAGCAGGACTGGGGACAAAGCAGGTGGACATGTAGTATTATCCTGGAGTTGCTGCAGAGTAAAATTCAGGCCCTACCTGTAGCCTCTCTACACTGAGCCCTACGCACACACAATAGGACAGTTCAGAGATGCAGAGCAACAGGGTGGCGCTTGCTTCACAGCCCACATGCTACATGCCCAGGTCCATGCAGAAGGAGAAGCCCTGCTACGGACCGGAGCAGAAACGGGACCCCACTCCCCCCAGCCCAGCTCTGCAGCCAGGGCACCGAGGATGCAGCTGCGAGGTCCAAACCCCACGCTGTAACCCTGGATGCCCTCACTCCCTTTCAAAGCCCCTTGACTGACTAAGCCAGCACTCAGGTGGCTGGATGACAAAGCTGCCCCAAGGCTGCTGAGGGGCGATATGACCAGATGCAAACAACCTCAGCCCCGTAACACTGCTGAGCCCATACTCCGTCCCTCCCCATCCCAGCAAGGACAGGAGTGACGGCAGACTGTGCTGCCACAGAGCAGCAAAACTGTACCCGACTGGATCCACAGCACCATGTGGAGTATGGGTGCCCTCCCTGCGCTGAGACAAATCCAGCTCCAGCAGACCGTGTCTGTCCTGGTTTTGGCTGGGATAGTTAATTTTCTTCTCAGTAGCTGATACAGTACTGTATTTTGGATTTGGTATGAGAAGAATGCTGATAACACACTGATGCTTTAGCAGTTGCTAAGTAGGGCTTACTCTAAATCAAGGACTTTTCAAATATCCCATGCTCTGCCAGTGAGCAGGCAGCACAAGCAGCTGGGAGGGAGCAGAGCCAGGACAGCTGACCTGAACTAGCCAAAGGGATACTCCATACCATGGAATGTCATGCCCAGTATATAAAGCCGGGGAAAGAAGAAGGAAGGGGGGACAGTATATAAAGCTGGGGGAAGAAGGAAAGGGAGCACGTTCAGAGTTACGGTGTTTGTCTTCCCAAGTAACCCATCACACATGATGGAGCCCTGCTTTCCTGGAGATGGCTGAACACCTGCCTGCCCACGGGAAAGAGTGAATGAATTCCTTGTTTTGCTTTGCTTGCATGTGTGGCTTTTGCTTTACCTATTACACTGTCTTTATTCTAACCCTCAAGTCCTCTGACTTCCATCCACCCTTCTCATTCTCTCCCTGTTCCACTGTGAGGGGAGTAAGCGAGCAGCTGTGTGGGGCTTAGTTGCTGCCCGAGGTTCAACCATGACAGTGCCCAGGTCTAAGCAGCAGCACAACCACCTGGCCTCCATCATTCCTAATGAAGCCTAAGCCCTGCAACAAGCTTTCCTGCAAGACACGCCAGATGCAAGGGACAGGGCACTGGGATGGACAGAGCAGCTCCCAAAGCAGAGAGGAGGGCATTCAAGTCAGAGGACAGCTCACTTGCACTCACGCTGAAGAAAGGAAAATCTACATCTACGAGCACCCCTCCACCTGGAGAAAAGTACAGGAGCTGCCTTGTTTCAGAGGTGCTCTACAACAGCCTCCAGCATGTCTCTCCCCGAGACGTGCACAGAAACAACCCTTTACCCAGCAAACAATGGAGAAGTTTGTAATTTCCTAAATATGGTGGAAGGGACCACGACATAACACACACTCATTCCCCTTCAGAGCAGGGCAGGGAGCCTCACACAGGGGCTCTCCCACCTCACACAGCCTCCCGCTGAAGCAGGGCAGCTCTCCAGGATGTGGGTGTTGATGCAGAGGTATCAAAAGCCGCAAATCTGCCCCACATGACAGTGAATATCAGCTCTGCCAAGCAGATTTTCCTTCTTTAAACAGTAAAGGGCCCTAACTCCTCATATGTCTGGCTTGACAGTCAGCCTCAGGCCCACAAAATGGCACTGGATGCTTATGTGGTAGTTGTAGACCAAGATGTAATCACTCCCCTCTTCTCCTCCTGGATAAACTACCACACTGAGAAGTCCCTTCAGTGCTCCCCCCCGCCCCCCCCCGGCACATTTCCCTATCACATCCATTCCTGTACCTCTGTTCTGCTTCAGTCTATCTGAGGCGAGGACATGGGAACAACCAAGCACAATGTCCCATGTCCTCCTTGTGTGTGCTGGGACACACACTCCTCTGAGGGAGCATCCATGGCAGTGCTTTCAAGCAGGCCAAATCAGCAGCTGCAGGAGCAGACTCCTCCTTTGCAGGTGCTCCCTGAGACAGAGCTGGTTCGCCAAGCACTCAGCACCCTGCAGCCAGCTCAGTCTCTCAGGGAAGAGGTGATGGCTGCCCCTGCCCCACCAGCAGGAAGGCTCACCTCCCCACTGCAGGGGACAAGGCTTCCAGTCTTGCTACAGGAGCACAGAGAAGCCGAAATGCAACTCCTAAATCACAGGTAAGAAACTCAAGACCTGAGCTCCAGGACTACAGGAAGAAGTAAGTTACCAAGAGCTGCCAAGGACCTTACTGGCTGGTGCGCTGGATTTTGGCGACGTAGTCATCCATCGCACTCCGCAGAGGAGTTGGGTGCTAGGGAGCTGTTACCTCCCATCTGTGATGGCCTCTGAGCCCTCTCTGGCCCAGGCTCACTGAAATATGATGTACACATCTAGTGGTGCCTGGCCACTCTAGCCCTTTGGTATGCAAGGGAACCCCCCATCCCAGGACACAGCCACTGGGACAGTGGTGATGCTGCACCCTGGAGCGTGAAACCACGGCTGAAGCATCATGACTCCCGTCTCGCTCAGGGAGTAGATGCCTGGTTGGACCTGTGGGAAAAAATGGTGCAGGATTCTGGAGTTCACTGTTTGCAAGCTAACAGGGCAGCACACAGACCCTCAGCAGCTGGGGACCGCAGAACTGCCATCTCGAGGCAGCAGGTTCTGTTTGCACATTTACCCAGCCAGCAAGAAAAGAGGAGGCTCAGCTAAACAGACAGGCACACACAAACACACAGAGGAGTCGGAGCTGAAGCCACACACAAGGAAAACAAGAACAGCAGGGACCAAAGGGGCCAGGGAGCTGTGCAGGAGAGGGAACTGAAGTAACACTTGGAGCCACAGGTGCTACCTTGGAAGTGGGAGGGTGGAAAGAGGTGCTGCACAAGGTCCGACATGGTACCTACACAACAGAAGAACATTCAGACAGTGCACAAGGGGCACAAGACACACGATGGCCAGGTGACAGACCACATGGCTTGGACAAAACATGACATGACAGCCTGCTGCAGATGGGCCCTATCCAATCCCTCCTCCAGCAGTCTGGAGAAAAGAGCAAGGACACTGCCCTCACAGACCATGCTCAGTTACACGCTGCATCCAGCTGCCCCTTCGCAGCAAGGCTCCTGCAACAACTGTCTCTGATCCCACCTCCAGCCCCACTGAGCCTCTGTGCCCCACACTTACTGAGGTCTCGCTGTGTCTTGCCCCACAGCTACTGCAACCTAGAACTGCTCTTACAGCAACAGGCCAAGCTTAGCAAGTTGCTCTGTGGGACGCCTTAACTCACTCCACCACACATGCAAGGGTGTGCAGTCCCCCAAGCACACACCCTGCCCACTTCCAAGCCATCGAGGGAATACCCCAGCACCAGCCCTCCTCAGCCACTCAGAGCTCTCCAACATGGGAAGCAGCTCCCCAACACGCAGCCCCCTGCCCAGAAAACTCAAAAAAAAAAAAAAAAAAAAAAAAAAAAAAGAGTTGAGCATGATTACCTTTTCCACCAGTGCCTTGGCCGCCTGGCTTGTTGTACAGATAGAGATCCTGATCAGGGATGCTCCCACTGTGGTTGAAGTAGTGCTGAGGAGAGCAAGTAATAAGAGAGATTAGAGAACTTGTCTTAACTGGAAGCAGAAGCCAACATGTCTGCAGAGCTCATCCCCAGGTGCAGCAAACAATCCAGGCCTACTTAAAACATTTGCCTGCACAGCCTTCACCACTGCTGGGCTGAAGAAACCCCCTACAGCTCTAGGCAGAGTTATACAGCACTACACATCTGGCCTCCCCCTCTATCTTTGCCATGGCCATGCTGAGGGGGTGGGTAGCTGCTCCCAAACTTCTATTAATCCTGATGTTTCAGTCCTTACATCTGAGAGCGCCATGCAACGAGCCAAGCTCAACTTTGCAAGGGGACCTTCTCCCATGCTCCTAGGAAACAACTGTGGGCATGAGCTTTGTGGTTGCTGCTTTTTGCACAGCAAGTGACCACTTGTGTGAAAGTCCAGTCCAAACAGGAACTGCTTACAGTCCTGTGAAACTCCTCCAAGCTTCAGTATTCAGTGTCAGTTCATCCCTAACACTACATGGCAGAGCTGGGAACACGGCGATGGAGCTGCCCCAACAAATGCCCCCAGGAGCAGGCAGAAGCTGGGCAAACCGTTGCCCTGGCTCACAGCCCTCCTCACCTTGAAGTGGTGCTCCACGTTGCTGTCCGTGTACTTTGGGGTGTGCAGAAAGATGAGCAGGTTCTGGCGCAGGTAGCAGGCCACTGCATGCAGCCAAGGCAAGGCAGAGGGTGGCAGTGCAAACTGCAGGACCTCTGTGGGTGGCATCCCAGGAGGCTGGATAAACTGCAGAGACAAGTCTTTAGAACTCAGCTGGGGCTAAACAGAATGCCCTGGGGCTCTGATACAGATCTGAATTACACCAGCCGGCTAGGCGAAGGGAGAGTGTGGTGGGCAGAACCCAGGCCCATAGACAGCACCCTGAGACAGATGTGGGCAGCTATTCCAGGGGTATTCACAGGGAGGCCCTGCCACGCTGCAACCACAGCAAACGGGATCTCTCACCTACCCTGGCACCCACACAGCATATACCTTGGTGAATGTTTAGCCTGAGCGAGCACTAGAGCAGGGAATGGGATACAGCACACCACCCTGGCCTTCCCTTCCCTGGGTCAGGAGAGGCTAAGACAGGTCAAAAAGTATTACAGGCTCTGCGATGAGCAGAGCAGATATCCGGTGAGGTACCTCCACATCTGCTGGGGTCAGCTTGCAGTTCCGCACTAGCATTACAGTGATGATATCCAGGGTGGCCTCATCCAGGCGTCTGCGCAGCACTTTCACCAGCTCATCTGTGATCTCAGGCCCTGACAAGTAAGCAGAGGTACACGCAGCTTTTTCACTCCATCCAGTAAGAAAGACCACAGCCAACCCTCCCTGCCTGTTCAGGATGCAGCACCCTCACAATCACTTCCCACAGGGAACATGTCTTTCCCCACCACCAATTTCTTCAGGTATCTTTTTCTACCCCTTCACGATCACAAGAGACTGCTGATACAGCAGGCAAAGACAAATGCCCTCTTGCATTGGGAAAGTTGGCATAAGCCACCCAGTCTGCAGGAGGTTTCATCGTAGGCCATGGATCCTTTCCTAACATTCCCATCCAGAAAGAACGGAGAACAGCTCTGAGCTAAGGCAGAGCAGCTTGCTGAGGAGAGAGATATTTTCTCTGCTCTTCAAGCAAAGAGGGCAGGGAGCAGAGTTCTATTGCTCTGCTTCACATCAGCACAGTTCATCTGCTGCCAGGTGCTGTAACACTTTACCTGCTGGGGCAACACCATGGACCATCAGCTGGATGTGTCTGTCTATCTGTCCCACAGGGCGGGCAGAGTCCACACTACGGCATGAGGCTGCATCCAGAGAGGAACGAGAACCCTGGAGAAGCAAAAACAGCCACGTGGCAGCAGCTCCCATGTGCATTCTAGCTCCATCATTGCCCTGGGCTGTCAGCAAGGTCAAGCAGAACCCACCCACTGCTGTCCCAACTCCACAAATCTACAATGTAAGTTTTATCCTACATAAAATCCAGGCTGCTGGACCTACTGAGTTCCCTCCATTCCTGTGACCAAGAGCACCCATATCCACTCCCAGAGAACAGCAGACTCACCGTTAGATCCTCAGTGTAAATGGGCTCCTGGCTGCGTGTCAGTGCCAGCGAGCGAGATGCTGGACTAAAGATGCTCTCTGCTTCCCACACCTTCCCACTGTAGGTGGTTTCAGTCAGTCTGAATACAGGAGAAAGACAAGTCAGCCTCCATTTTCAAGGGCAACAGCATCATACCTCCACAGAAGATCCACGTCTTCCTTGCTGTCCCCTGTGCACTTTTGGGGATTAGTCCTTACTATATGGAGCTTGTGGAAAAATTGCTCTCTGGCTCCCTCAAAAAAATTATCCTTTCCCCTCTCATGTAACGTCTTAGCACAGGGAGAGCAGGAGGGGCCTGGTTTGATGTGACTGACTCATCAGAAATCAGGTATTTGCTGCTTGGTTCGCAGCAGGGTCCCTGAGGCTGGGCAGACACTTTCTGCCCCAAGGAGCCCTCGGTCTGGCATAACGCATGTAGCAGGGCAGGGTCAGGCCAACAAGTCACGCTGGCTTCTTACCGGAGGTAGAAAACAGATTTAGTGGCACGTTCCTGGTAGACAAACATATTCTTCCTGTTGACCACAGAGAAGGCGTTGAGCACTGAGCGAAGTGCCTGGATAGCTGTGGGCAATTTGGGACGTTAGCTATCCCACATACCCGTCTCTGGTGTGCCAACCTGGCCAGAAGCCAGACTCTGGACACACAAAATGAGAGAGAACCTGGGCTGTACGCACCTCGCGAGACCCCCATGTTGGGGCCCATCTTGAGGCGTGAATGCACGTGGATGAGTGTGCTCCACACAACATCACAAGCAAAGTGCCCCGGCATGAACTGCATGGTGGCAGCCAGGTAGTCCCGGGGCTGGTAGCTCTCCTCTACAGAGTAATCTACAAAGAATGTAGGACATAGCTGGGGCCAGAGCATGGAAGTCACCATCTTTTTAGTCACTCGTGAGCAGGCAGTAGCACTGCTGCTGAGACATGGCCAAGGGAGTATTCATACCGTCTGTTGGCATGACACGCTGCCTGTATGAAGTATAGGGTGTTTCACTCTTCCAGATGTCCTCCTCACTTTCTGCCACCAGTAATGAGTTGCATATGTGGCTGTCATGCAGGTCCTGCAGCAGCAAGCGCTGCAAAGCATAAGAAAAAATTGGTTCTACCGCTTGCACAGCCCGCAAAAGACAGCACAGAAGAAAGGCTTAGGGCTAGCTGTGTCCCTTTTCCTTTGACCCCCAAGCTCTACCAGCTGAATTGGCTCCCCAGGCCCTCCTCTGAGCTGGGCCTGGACCAGACAACCTCCAGAGGTCCCATCTCATAACTGGCAGCTCTGCAGATCTGTTACCTGATTGACAACCCTGCAGATTTCACTGATCTTCTTCACCACCACCTGGTTGAGACTCTGGCACTCCCCTGGCTGCTCCTCTTCTGTCTCTACTGCCGCTGCCTTCTCAACACTCAGGCTGCTTTACAAGGAAGGGGAGAGAGGGGTCAGCAGGGCACCTGGACAGTGACTGTCCCTGTATGCTGCAAGTAGGAACGCAGTGAGGAAGGATGGCAGCTTTCCCCTTACGGAGCGTCAGTCCAGTCCTGCAGCTCCCCACCCACACTGGGCAGGGAGGAGATCCTGTCCAGAGATGACCGAGTGGCATTAAGGTCCTGCTACAGAGAAGCAGTGGCCAGATAGGGGACCCTCCTTACCGTGTGTGGTAATACACCTCCACTCGGTCCTGCAGGATTTTTATGATGAGCCAGAAATCCGGCATGAGGGGACATCTGGGTTCCTGGTCGCTCATTAGTGCCTCCTCATACTCCGAGTCACTGCTTCCCCCATCGTAACCTGCAATGTATCCTCACGTCAGTCCCAGGCCTGGCAAGCCAGCCTCCCTCCCAGGCACAGCAGGCTCTGGGAGATCAGAGCCACTCACAAGCCCTGTCCTCAGGGCACAGGGGTCACCCCAGCCCAGGCACACAGTCGTCCCCCACCCCTGCACTACTATGTCACTGCCAGTGTCTGGCTGCGTGCCGTTGGTCACCCCTACCCTGGCAGACTCACCCAGGTGGTCGGAGTCCATGCTGCCCTGGCTCGACACGAGGCTCTGCACGCGACTGGGACGCTGCTTGCTGGAGCCTGCAAAGAGACAGTATCTGATCATAAAAGCATTTGCTAAGCCCCTTCACACACCCATGCGCAGGAGAAACATTACACCACAGGCCAAGAAGAGAGTGCTGAGGAATGGGGCCCTTGCAGCCGTTACTGGAGTCCCCAGGAACTTCATGTCATTAGGGATATCAGTGCAGCAGCACAGCCTAGTACTCTGGGTACTGTTAAGAAGTGAATTGCCAGCACCCTGGCAAGGAAGAGACCGACAGTCCTGGGTACCAATTCTGGTGTTTAGGGACTGAAACAGGAACAGCAGCCATATTTTGTATGCCACAGCCAGAAATGACCTCTTCCCTTAAAAGTTCCTGAGGCTGAGGTACATCCTGCCCACAATCGCAGCTCCTACCTTCCCTACCCTGTGTTACAGAGTCAGCCAGGCTTGCTGCAGATGGTGTCACCAATAGTGATTTCTCACTGTTGCCCTTTTCAGAGGATGAGGATGGCAGTGACTGTATGGTTGTCTCTGGAGCTGCCTCCTCCAGGGAGTCATGGCCAGGTGCTCTGCTCTGCTCAAGGCTTAGGACTTCTCCTGGGACCTGCACACAAGCCAAGGTTGCAAAAATGACCAGAAAAACATGCACCGAAAAATGTCCCATCATATTCCGGCAACCTTCTACCTTCTGTTACCAGTGTCCCACACCATGCCACCAACAGACCAGCTCAGTGTTTCTCACCTCATCCTGTGTGTGGCTGCCCCCGCCTACGAGGTTTCCTGTGTCTGGCACGATGCCTGTCTCACCCTCTGGCCACCCCCAGAGACCCCGGGCTTCTTCTGGGAGGACACAGCTTGCATGGTGTAGCTCGGAGCCTTCTGCCTCTGCTTCACTGCTCCCCTCCTGGCCTGCCTGGCCCAGGACTGTCCTGGTGCCCCCTCCAGCTGGCTGCTGCAAGCAGGGTGCCCCCGAAGGGTTTGGAGCTGCCCGCCTGGAGTGCAGGCGGCTGATGGAGATGTAGTGGTAGTCACTGCCTTCGGCATTAAGCATGTAGCCTGGCAGAGCCATTCTTCTGAACTCCTGCAATACAGGGAAGAATAAGCATCCTGCTAGCTAAGTGTATGATGCTGCCTCAGGGCTTTCTGTTTACCTCCTTGAACTTCTCCAGAGAGTGCTCAGGTCCAAAGACAAACTGGAGTAGCACTACCTCGCTGTGGCAGCTGGGCCGCCCCTTGGAGTTATAGATGTGAGTGGCCACCCGGTGCAGGATTGAGGTGCTGATCACCTGTGAGTGGCGCAGGGCAGACACAATCTCATCATCCAGGAGCCAGCGGATCTGAGCAGAGCAAGGACACAGAGCAAGACCTAGGTGACCTGCATTTGCAAAGCTGCCCCAATTCTGGTCCAAGTCCCGATGGAATGACAGCAGCCCCTCTCGTCACCTACATCTCTCATCTCTTTCTACATACCTAAGAAAAGGCCTTTAGAAGAGAGCTCTACCTGTCCCACCCCAACTGCAGTAAGAATTTTATCAGGGTAATTCCACACTTTTGGGGAGCACAAGGCCAATGGCCTGCGTGGTACCAGAAAGGCCTGCTAGTCAGTTCAGTTGGCAAAGGCTGCAGCTTGGGGCAGGCTAGGAAGCGTGCAGCAGCAGTTGTGCACTGTGGCCACGCTGCTTCAGCTGGAAGCAAGAAGCAGGCAAGGCTGGCTTACCTCATTCATAGTCGCTTCAATAGCCTGCCTGTGCACTCCAGGGAGGTTGGAAAGTGCAGGGTGCCTAAGAGAGAGGAGAAGAACTAACCAGCCAGTCCTTCTCATTCGTGCAGCTGCCACAGTGCAGCTCCTAGGCAGCAAATGGAACCCATGAGGGAGTCGCTACACCTGCAGTGGCATACCTCTCATCTCCTGTGGACGGGAGCCGTTCCAAGTTGTGCATGATATCCTCATCTGAGCGGAAAGAGGATGGCTGCCCTGGAGAGCGTGTGAAGGACACACTGCTCTCTGAGGTGCATCTGTCAAAGGAGAGAGCGAGCAGGCTGAGCATCAGCTTTTGAGCCAGAGAGGATAAACAGACACAGATTCCAGAGAGTGAAAAAGGGACCCCTAGAGAAGGTGAGCCTATCTTGGAAAAATTTTAGTTTTCTTAGGGCTGTGGCAGGCTCTGCAAGAGGGAGAATCCTGAGCCTCAGCACACCGAGAGGAGCGGAGACTGTCTGGCTGCGAAGGGAAGGCAGAGGGCTGGTTAGTGACTGGGCCTCTTTCCACCTACCTGTTGTGCAGAATGTCTGCGTTCACAACTTCTATCTCCAGGGGCAGTGTCAGCACAAAGATGTCCAGGGTCACACAGAGGTCCCCCAGGTCAATGGTGTTCAAGCCCTGGCAACTTTCCAGGCAGCCCAGAACCTCCCCTGAGCAGAAATCACAGACAAAGGGAATCAAGCAACAAACAGCTCTGCTTACACACATACAGAGCCTGATGGCAAGTACAGAGACTGCAAGAGGTGGCTGTCCCACACACCCAAACAGGTTCAAGAAAGTCACCATCCTCCATGACTCTTTTAACCTTCCATGGCCAATCCCACAGCAAGTGGGAGACTTGGTGAAAAAGCCCTTGTCTGATGCTGGGAGATCCAGGGGGTCTCCATACAGGGAGAGCTGGTCCTGAGGGACTGCTGTTTAGGATACAGCATGTTTGTTCCAGGGGCTGCTCACCCAGCAGGGGCCTGACAAAAGCTCTACTGCCCTTTAACCTCACAGCAAGGCTTGCTCTTACCTAGACAAGTTGGCAACGACTGCACGGGCATGGAGCTATGCTGGCTACGTAGCTTCACTGAGCAGGTAAGGTGCACAAAGAGCGGGGGCATCTCCTGCTCCAGGAGCTCCTGCTCATTGAGTGAGTCCCCTCCCAAAACGCTAAAGGAGTCATCATCCTGATTCACTGTGTTGGAGTCTGAGAGGGAATCTGTGTCTGGGAACTCATGCTCCAGCTTCTCACGGTACTCCACCTCCAGCTCTGGGTCACTCTCTGTGGCGATGCAGCACCCTGACACAGTTCCTGTTGATAACAGTCCCCTGTTAGCAAACCAGGCCCACATACCCAGGGACCCCACCAGACACAGCCAAACTCTGAAAGGCATCACCACAGCAAGGTTACAGACGTTTTCTTCTCCAGGACAGAGTAAGCAAATATTACCTTCCTCAGCTGCCAGTTCTGCCTCTGATCCCTCCATGTCCTCACTGCCTTTCCTGTCTGCCTGATCCCGAGATGCCTCCTCCTGAGACAAAGAGAGGAAGGGCAGATACTAGAACCATGCCAGGCAGTGCAGCAGGCTGTTGATGGGGCCCCCAGGGGCTCAGTCTACCCATGCACCTGCCAGCCCCAAGTAAAGCTACTGACACCAAGTAAAGCTACTTCCCCCCACAAGGACTAGGTGCCTGCCAAGGCAGCACCATGCCTACCTCTTTCTTGGCTGAGGGTGGGCAATAGAAGAAATAGTGAGGATTTGATGGCACCGGCTTGAAATGTAAGCTTCCAATTTCCAGGAATTTTTCCTAAAAGAGAAATGCCAAATGTGAAGCAGACATTCCACTCCACCCTCCTGCGGGAGCAAAGCTGAGCATCCACATTCCTCACCTGGATAATTTTATGCAGGTCAGGGTGCGCCTGGCAGGGCTGTCCAATTTCCAGCAGGGAGAGGGGAAACTCTGAACAGCAGCTAGTACCTACACTGCTCTTTGGCTCCTCTGTGGGGCTAGCAATGTTATGGGAGTCCTGCTCGCTGTAGTCTTCCATTTCCGCACTGACAGGATTGTGGACAGATCAGACAGGCAAATCAAGAAACAAGATTAGTTATACGTATTATCTACCCTGCAAGCATCCCACCTCACAGTTCCCCACACCTCATCTGCGTAAACACAACGTGACTTACACGGCCCCCACCCCTACAGCTGCAGAAATCCTCCTGCCACCCACTAACCCACATAAGTGCTCAGGCTGTCTGAAGCCAGACCTGAGGTAGTTTAACCATGCTGATCCCACTGCCAGGTACTCTACACCACACTACACATCCACCCTGGGAAACAGAGACATGTGGCTGAGTGTAGGGACAGGCCTGGATCAATTTGAATTACCAACACCCAGTCCAGGGGACCTCACAGCAAATACCACCACGCCAGCACCCCTAGTATCTTGGCAGCACAGCGAGAGCTCAGGCCCATACTTACTCAGCAGCTCCATGACAGAATCAGTCCCTAAAACTCAGAAAAAGCAATGTGGGGAGTGGGATGCTGGTTAGTCAAAGTACTCCCAGGTACTTGAATTAGTAATACAAATGGCAGATCTGGGTGCAATGTGTCACAAGCGGTACATCCTTCAGTAAAGTTTATACAGTCTGCATTGGGATAGGTGATTCATAATCATACAAACAAAAAAAAAAGTTCCCACAGTTCTTCTCTGGGAAAGTAGCACTTGAAGAAGTCATCTCACTTTCCAAACACTGACTGGTCTTCAAAACCACAGTCTCATCCCAATGACTTGCAGTATAAGAAGAAATAGGACTGGGGATTCCGAACAAATGCTAGTGAATTCACATAAAAGGAACTGAGGATAGTCAAGTGCAAACAGAGGACAAAAAACGTAAAGAGGGTGTTGCTTTGACAGACACTAAGGCACAGTAGAGTACTTTTTCCCCTGCATAAGTTTCCAGAAGCTATACAAACCTCATAAATACCCTAAGGATTAGAAAGACGGAAGGTTAACATCAAGCATATTCCGATTCTGCCTTGCTATCTCCCTTGTGATATTTTTTCCAGAGTTTTAATATAAAAAAATCACACTTCCTTCATTAGAAAAAGATAACAAGCCTGTCATTTTCACCAGAGTCAATAGCAAACTCAAATCAAGCAGCAGCAGATGTGTAATTTGTCCAGTCTTAGGGTTACCTGGAGATAGACTGCCCTCCAGCTCAGGACAGATGGGACAGTAATGAGCTAAGATTACAAGAGAAAGCAAAAGGATGGATGCCACCAGAGATTATAAAAAAGAGAAGGCCCTGGTGGACACCATACCACGTTGGGTATCCCACCAGAAATACCTGTTCTTACATATGGCTCTGTTAGAACCTGCCCTACATCATTTCTTCTAGCAGGCAGTAGAAGATGCTTGAAGAAAGATCTGTCATGGCCCAATGCTTAGAACAGAAGCAAGACCAAGGTGGGCCCCTACCTTGATTCAGAGACCAAGACACCCCGTTCCCTAGAGCTCTGCTCCTCCTCTTGCTCTATGCTGCCCACTTGGAAGCTGGCTGTCTTGGAATGTGTACAGAAATGTTGGTGGCTCTCTCGGAATGAGCGGACATGGCTGCACACCGTCAGCAGGAAGTTGGTGATATCAATCTCTTGGAGCAGCTCCTCACAGTAGTCCATGGCTGTGAGCAGGTCCTGGGAGCTGATGCTGTGTGACTGCTGAAGGCTCTTGAACAGCCCTACAGATCAAACACAGTGTTTGAGTGCCCCACTGCAAGGATGCAAGGCCATGGGAGTCAGGGAATAGCCACGTATAGATTTTCACCCAGTTCCAACACAGACTCGCAACCAGTGCAGGTGCTGGGAGACAAGACTCAGCCAGGATGCCTAATCCTACAGGTTAGCCTAGGTTTGTGTCATCCCAGAGTGCCCTAGGGATCGGCCACCCTGAAGGTGAGAGGAAAATGTCAGAAGGTACCCTCCCCAAGTCCAGGAACAGCCTATGCAAGGCCCATAGGGAACGCACCAAGGCATCTTTAAATCCCTCCTGGTGGGAGGATAAGTCCTACAGCTCCTCCCTTTGCTCAGTGTAAGCTCACTAGAAAAATGAGACATTGCTTTCACACAAGAAGATCCCAGATCCAGCCCCAACCCCAGCCCTGCCTCAGCTCCCACTGTTCTGCTCCTCACCTTTCACATAGCACTGGTGGGAGTGCTCCTGCAGCAGCGTGCAGTAACTCACCAACTCTTTATGCTTGTGGTCTAGCCAAGCAGCAGTAGGAGGACGTTCCAGAGACTGGGACCTGGAAAAGAGGAACCATGGCCTTCAGCACCAATGAAACATTTTAGACTACAAATGGCGCTGGTACCAGTAAAGCAGGGCCCTAGGGCATGCACAGGGAGTGGCTGATATAAAGCAGAGAGGCAAAACCCCCCCAAGAAAATAAAGCACAGCTACAGCCAGCCTCTTGTCAAGAAAGGTCCTCTGTTTTCTGATTAGGAATCAAGTATGGTATTACCTGAAAAAGATGTCTCGGGGAGGACGGTGTGCCCGTGGGCTGACAAGCTGCTCTCGTAACAATTCCAAAGAGCAGCTGTAGATGTAAATGGGGCAGCGAAATCGGCGGCACTCGCCTAGCTCAGATTGCGAGTTCTGGCGACAGAAGGAGATATGCACATCCCTCCGCGAGGGGCCACCCTGTTCCCCTGCGTCACGGCTCACTTCTGCAAAAGAAACAATCCTGAGATAAAGGCCTTCAAGGTGCCTCTCATTCCTGGTCTGAGAGGTCACAGCCCTCACAGCAGCAGCCACAGGTAGGTATCAGTTTTACAAGCTTCTCACTACTCAAACCTCAGGGGCCATTCTCAGCCAGCACCCAACCACTCCGTGCAGCGCCCAGCTGTGAGACTGGGAATAGCAAGGCTACTAATACTAATACTTCAGCAAGGTGCTGTCCTGCAGGCAGTACCATGGGCTGGTGTTATGCTGAGGGTAGGTAACGGCACTGCAGTGTCCCCTTCTTCAGCCTCAACCCTGACTCGCTCTGCACAGACAGGTCCCACGTTATCCTCTCCAGATCGACTCTCATCTTTTGGAGGTCCGTCCAACCCACAAGCCATCAGCTTCTGTACATCTGGAAGAAAATAAAATAAAATCACCCTCTATCCAGTGAGAACAGTTTAACCCCTCCACCTACATTCCCTAGAGGGCAGATGTCCCTGCCGTGTGTGGGATTTTGTGCGTGGGAGCAGCTCCAGAGAGTACTTCCAGTTGAGCCTACCAGCCTTCACCAGCAGCTCAGTGGAAGTCAGACCAGTGACAATGGCCAGAAGCAGGGACTCTCCCAGACCATCCCATTAATAGTCTCCTTGCTCCATTCATTAACAGCCCTACAGGGAAAACAGTCCAATGGTTGCAGCCAGCAAACAACTCAAAGCCACATCCCCTGCCTAAAAACACTATGTGGGAAGCATCACGCTCAAGAAAATAAGAGCAAGACATTTAACACTTTGCACCACTCTGCTCCTGGCCACATGGTGCAAAAAGACTCAGTCTACTCTGCTGTTCAATTTTCCCTCTGTCCTACCACAGCTGATTCTGCTTTTGCTGTTTTCCTGAGGGGATGCTTGGGACTGCTACCTCCTCTTGCTCCCCACAACAGATGGCCTCACCTGAGAAGGTGGCTGGCAGAAAGGTCAGGAACACGTGCTGCGGGTTGACCAGCTTGGCATAACACCGCCACTGTGGGGGAAAGGGCCCTGTTGTGTCACTCAGGGTCACGTCATCCTCAAGCAGCTCTGTGTTGCCAAGGCTCTGACGAAAAAGCAGAAGCTGGATAAGCTCACAGCACGTGGCACGGGCCTACCTTGAGGCAGGTAACAACTACACAGAGCTAATTCCTCCACGACTGCTGGTCAGCACAGCACTGAAATCACCCTGTCCACCCCCTGCAGCAATCTCAGAGCAGCCTGGCTCCAGGAAACACAGCACACACAGCACACATAGCCAGGAGATGCTTAGCCAGCTTTACTGGGGCTGGTTCTGACCTCCAGGCAGTGATTGCCCATGGTTCCTGAGCAATATGCAGCACAGCATCAGTGCTGCTGCAACAGGCTAGGCCCATGGCAAGTGCAACTACACACACCCCTACCAGATTCCTGCTTGCTTCAACCACAGGCTACAGCTTAAACTGCTGCCAAGCATGGGGAAAACACCAGCCTTTTGATCTGTCCTCAAGCCTTCTACTAACTCTCCTTCTCTTCACCAGCTGCTGCCTTGCCTTCAGAGAGGGCTCAGGAGAAGGACAGCATCGTAGCAGTACCTGCAGAGTACTTGTGGAGCCAGTCATATCCCTGGTGCCATTGCTGCCAACAAGATGATAGGATGCAGAAGCATCCTGCTGCTCCAGGGTCCCAGAGGCTTTCAGAGTTTCTTCTGAAAGGGAGCACAGAGAAACGAACCTGAGAAACACCAGCTGAGGAAGAGACTTGAAAGCAAGGCTCCTGAAACACCCCAGCTCTCAGTGTCACTACTGTCACACTCCTGGCCCTTACCTCTGATAACAGGGAGTGTGAAGGGGGGTTGATGGCCATCACGATCCCGTTGCAGAACCTGCTCCATGAAAGCCACATGATCAGCATCAGCCATGGGGATCTCCCGGTCACTGAGGTCATGCTGCAGGCAGCCATGGAAGAGGTTTAGTAGCATTTCATTGGGCACAAACGAAGAGTCCTTGGTCACCTCCTCATTCTCTGCTCCAAAACAGAACCATGGCAGCTTCAGGGACAGCACCTCCACAGCCACCACCTGCCCAGGCCCCCAGGAGACAGCCCTTTGCAAAGTCTTCTATACAGCCAGGAGTCTCCCCCAGCACCTCTGCAAGGCTGACTTGGAGGGTGTTGAGGAAGCCCTGGAGTTCCAGCACCATTAGCCACCCTGCACTGACTCACCCTGCTACTGTAACTGTTCTCGAGATGTTTGGGACTACAGACAAGAAACCGCCACCACTGAGTAACAGTTTGGGTTTAAAATTTTCACGAGCAACTCTTCCAAAACTATCACCCCAAGAAAAACAGCAATATGCCTGGACAGCCCTGGGCGGCAGAGATGGGAAGAATAGCACTGAGCTACTGAAAGAGGCATGGCAGCTCTCACACGCCCGCTGCACAGGGAGACAAACACAGGACAGGGTGCCCATAGCCATGGAGGGAGGACAAGAGGAGGCAGGTGGTAAAGAGGCACCTACCTTTTGTCAGCATTAGGAAGAACATTTCAACCTGCTGGCACCTAGGCAACAGCTTCATGAGGTTGAACTGGAACGGAATCTCGTGCACTCGAAAACCAGCCCCCATGTCTGGATCTGCAACAAGAATTGGGAATGTAGCATGCCTGTGCACAGCACATAGCCCAGCCTCCCAGGCCGTCTCTGCATGCATAGTGCCAGCCCTAGACACAGTGCAAGCAGCACAAGTGAAGGTACACAGCAACGCTGCCCAGCTCCCTCTGCTCGGGAGGGCAGAGGCATACGAAGAATGAATGTGGTGAAAGGGCGAAGTCTGCTGGAGGCTGCAGCAGGTTGTGAGCTACCTACAGAGAGATACCTCGCTGTAAGAGCTCCCTGGGCTTATTGCCCCCTTCACACAAGGAGGGATGGGGAGCCACCATGAGGCCTTACACAGCTCAGGTCCAGAGTTGCCAGGGGACAAGAAGTGAACATCAATACCACAGGTAACACTGCTGGAGAGCAATAACCGTGCTGGGAGCCAGAGGCAGCCTGAATTACCAGCATAGCTGGGGACAAGGACCCCCCTGCTCTTGGGAAAGATCTCCCATATGGCAGGGTCTCCACATCCCTGCAGTTGTTTCCAGTCCTCTTCCTCAGGGACCAGGCCCTGAGTTTTCCTGGCCGTCTGCCCTTCCCACGGGGCCAGTGATATGAGCCAACAAGGTTCCCTGAGGTCCTGTCCCCAGCCTTTGGGATGATCTTGGCTCCCTCAAACCCACCCAATATCTGCTGTGTTATTCACTGCAAGGCAAGCAAACAAAAGATCTAAGATAGGGTGAACTAGTGACAAGAAAGCAAAAAATAATGAGCTTCTAGAACAGACTGCCTGACAAGGGTGAACTCCCACATACTCAAGGGGACAGACCAGACCTCCTAAGGTCCCCTTCCCTATCTTTGTGGGCTAATGGCACGTTCACAAAGGATCCAGACACGAACAGGACCACCAGAAAGCAAGTGTCCCACTAACTGCTCTGGAAACCGTATCTTGTAACGGAGAACAGAGAAGCTCTTCCTTCACATCATTTACAACTGCTGTACAACCATTTGCCCTGGCATACCCTGCCCATCACTGTATAGGTGAGCTTATCTTCCATGCGCTCCAGAAGTCAGCCCCTCTCACAGAATTACAGAATGGATGAGGTTGTAAAGGACCTCTGCAAGTCATTTGGTCCAACCCCCCTGCTCAAGCAGGGTCACCTAGTCACTTCTCCAGCCTGGGCAGAAAGCCTCAATGCTTTTTTGGCCTTCCCAGGATGAAGGCATTTCTCTGGCAGCTTAGCACAAGTGCAACAAAGTGACCCACAGCCATCAAAGTCTAGAAAGTCATTTCCAAAATACCTGTTCCCTGTTCCACCTTCCAGAAACCTTTAATGGGACCCAAGACATTCAGGGCCTAGCTGCCTCTTGCTCCATCAAACCTGCTAGGACATACATGCTGGACTCACCTTCAGCAGCTTTGGTGTCTGAAGAAGGGCAGACCCACTCCTTGTTCTGGCACAACTGGCTGATGTACTCAAAGGTCAACATGGTGGCAATGCACGCAAGGTCCCGGGGATAGAGCTGCAATAAACAGTCAAGGCTCAGCTGTATTCAGCAGGATTATTAACCTCAAATGCAGGAAAAAACAGTCTAAAAGCAAGGAGAGGAAACACCCAAAATCTCATCCCCTGACTTGCCCTATTCTCACTCATTGCTCCCTCCTTCTCCACCAGCCCTTTAGCCTCTTTTTACCATGTTCAAGAGGTGCATTTGCAGTACTGCCTGCAACCCCTGCTCTGGTCCAGTTTGCTCCCCTCCAACGGAATGGCTCTTGACAAAGTAATTTGTATTTTCCCACCTATCCCAAAGCAGCACTACATCCACTACCTTGCAATCCAGAAACCTTTTCTGTGCAGTAGCCCAGTTCCTCTTTTAGAAATCTCAGTCTCTCATTAACAGCATTCCCATCTCTTCTGGCCCTCAGTAATTCACCTGCAGTGTTGCAGTGCACTTGCAATAAACCTCTTCTACCTCGACAAAAGAGCCCATGCCCCTATCCCTTTCAGGGACTCACCGCTTTAGGTATTTTCTGGTAGGGCAAGCCATGGAGGTGCTTCCAGTTTTCAGCAGTACTGTGGACATGGCCGCTCTGTGGCTCTACCCAGCACTCAGTGACCAGGTTCAGTTCTGTGTCCACCTCGATGGCCTCTACCTCTGTATCGTTGTCATCATCTGTGGAAAAGCTAGAAGAAAGACATAAGTCCTGCAAGATGGCACAGAGCCAGCAGCCCACTGCAGCTCCTCTCAGAGCTGTGAGAGCAGCCACACAAACCCTAGGTTTGCAGATAAAGCCCCAGCTAACTAGCCATCAATCCATGACAGCCAGTTGTATGTACTAGATGATGAAGGACTTCTTCCCACACTGCCTGCAAAGGGCAAGTCTGGAGCTGTAATTCCACTGCCAGCCCTCCCTGGGAGCAGGGCAACAGCCTCACCTGTCCTTGGTGGAGGTGGAGTGGGGCGGGAAGAGGATGTATTGGACGACACAGGTGTGCTGCTCTTTGCCATTGCTGCTCTCACTTGAGCCGTCAATCTGGAGGGGAGACACTGCGTAAGCCGGGCCAGCAGCAACAGCCCACACCTACTCAGTGCCCCCCTGTACAACACAGCCCCACCACCCAGCTCCACCAGCAGTGGTGGAGAAAGCAAGCCTGTCCCAGCCTCACTCCTCCAGCACAGCACTGTCCCCAGCAAAGCAGCACTCCAACTGCAGATTATGACAGGAAAATGACCAACACACAAGCTGCTTTACTTCCAGGAAGGAGGCAGGTCTCCCTGTATACATCAAGGGGGTGTTCTGGAGGCAAATGGGAAATCCCATCACAGGAAGTTGAATCCACATCAGAAGAAGCAACGAAGGACTGCGTCCACGCTGCAGCACCAGGCTCACCTGTATGGGCAGCTCCAGCACCATGTTGATAATTCCATCCCCGCTGGATGCAAAGTGGAAACCCTCTGACAGACGAACCCTGGCAACAGAGAGGCAGTCAGACACAGTGGACTTCTCTACCCATACTGCAAGCCTCAAACACAAGAATGACAACACCCTTCACCCCCTAACACCTTCCTTCCAAAGAAGCTACACACAGAGAATGGGGAGATGCGACACTTCGCACAGGACAGCCTGTGTGAAGATCAGCATACTGCAGGCACAGTAACACCTCTTGCCCTTTTGTATGTCTTCCAGGACTCTCCTTTTCCTCACCTGTAGAACTGGGTAAAGCACTGGTCCAAGTAGCTCTAGATGCTGTACACAGGACCAAAACCCTCTGCACAGCAGCTTCAGGTGTATAATAAGATCGACCCTGCTTCCTCCACACCCCCAGGACTAGCTGGAGAAAGCACTGTCATTCAGGTGTGCAACTTACTCTGTGAGTGTGGAAAGGAGCTGGGCTACAGCGGTGATGGGCACGGCCGGTGCCAGCCCTGACTGGACACTCCAGATCCAACGCTGGTGATAGAAGTAGCGGGACAGAGAGGCCAGGGTGGAAGAGGCAGTACGATTGGCCACCATAGTAAGTGGGCCAGACACTGGGGGATGCTCCAGGTTGAGGATGAAGGGGGCTCGATAGTCAGAAGGCAGCTTCTCATACCTAAAAGAGGGCAGAAGTGTGGCTTGCTGAGGTGGAAAGAACGTTCTGCTCAGGGCCAGAGCTGTCTGGATTCACCGCCCACTTGCTGGGTTCAGGACAGAGCCCTCCAGCAGCAAAACATAGCTAGTCCAGCACAGGATCCTGCTCAGACAGCAGTAACTAAATTTGCTTTTGCATCACGTTAGTTAGGAGTAACAAATCTGCGGGTCAAGCAAGGCTCCGCGCTGCAAGTCACAGCCCTCCCAGACTACATTCTGTGTGCCACTGTGTACATGGCTGTGTGCCATTCCCAGCCACACAACCCAAACCCATCCCAACAAGCACCAGCTTCACAGCACTCTCATCCTGCAACTGGCAGCACCGTCCACAGACCCTCCTCTCTCCCACTTCCCAGGGCAAGGAGGCTGTGCTGATGGCCTGGATCTCCATCACTACCTGATGAGTAGCTTCTCCAATGGTTTGTGCAGCACAACAAGGCAGGGTCTGTCTGAGAGGGCTGACTGGGCCCCAGCCACAGGTGGAGACTTGGAGGGAGAACTACTGCCAAACATTTTCCTCTTTGCTTTTGGAGTTGCCTCCTTGCTCTGGACCCTGTGGGGAAAGCGCAGCTGCAAGATTCGGTCCCGTAACTCCTCCACTATCTGTCATGGCAAAAGCAAAAGGTAAGTATGACCACCTTTGTCTGGAGACATAAGCTATTCAAAATAAGCTTCCAGAACAAGAGCCTGACTAAAAGGAATAGAACATTCCTTGAATATACTGATGAGCAGGAGTGAAAGGTCATTTTACTTCTTAGGCACTAGCAAGACTGAGATCAAGATGACACAAGGTTCTTAGGTCCATGTTTTAACAATTACAAATATTTTTAAAAGCAAAAGAAAGATCAAAAAAAACCCCAAAGACGATTTCAAGGCTGAATAAATCGTCTTCCATAACCATGACGAAAAACAAATTAACGGGATGCCAGCTCCTCCACAGAAGCAGTCTGAGCACCCACCCTCATTCCTCCCCTCCTCCTCTCCTCAACAGCCTACAGTAAATGTAAACTAATACATATAAGACAGAGCAAGACTGTTCCCACAGCTGATGTGCTCCCCCGCTATCATGCTCATGTGTCAAACCTCTATGGTAAAAGGTTTCAAGAGCTTAGGTTATTTTTTAGCTTAATTTTTTCCAAGATACTTGCAAAACTACTTCCTGATTACTCCTTTTAGCAGCTCTGAATATGGTTCTAAGCACACCAGCACCTGATGCCCACAGTGCTCCAGGGGTTTCTTTGAAATTTCCATGGTTAGGTTTCTTTTCATGATCTTTGTTCAACTCGTTTTAATTTCCATTACCATGGCAGGCCAACAGAACAGCAGTCTCCATCTCCCTCCTCAACACTAATTATTTCAGCAACTTTCCCCATCATTATTATGTTTTTTTCAAGGAAAGGAGTGTCCCCAAATCCAAATGTGAAGCACAGCTCTTCCTGCACTACAATGCCACTTGGGTCTCCTTCATGGTTTCATACTGATAATGCAGAATTGCTGATGGTGTTAAAGCTCCCAAACCCAACGTCTGCTGTTTTGCAGTTATTAATACTGGCTTCTAGCCACTGTTGTGCTGCCTAGGTGTCCACAAAGCGCGCAGGATGGAAGGGCAGACAAAACCAAATAGCTTTGACTAGTAAACAGATTGGGAAACTCATCTGCAAGTAGGTAGCAGGTCAAAGGGCAGGGAAACCACAAACAGCTGCTGCTTTGATGAGAACAGAGCACTTTTTCAATATCCTTGCCTTGTTCTCTAAGACAGCTTCTGCTTTATGACACCCCATTCCTACTCCAGTTCTACATTGTGCCATGTATCAAGTCTCACCAAAAGCCTTCTGAAAGTCAGACTGTACAAGGTGCTTTCCTTCCCTTAAACATTGGAAATTTGAGTAACTCAACACAAAAAACCCTTCCCCTTAAACCAGGTGTAAGTAAGTAGAACTTAAAAGTTCTACTGCCATCCTCCACACCGGGTAACTAATCAGCCCTATGGCAGGCAAAAAAGAAAAAAAAAAAAAAAAAGAAAAAAAAAAGAAAAGAAAAAGATTGCGCATGGTACCATTTGATACCATTTATGATCTACATATAGCTCCTGCTGCAGTCATCTGGAGCTTGCCCAGAGCTGCAGGGTATGGTGCCTGTCTCACACCGTCTTCGTGAAACAGGTATTAACTTACACCTGCCAGAGGGAACTCCTTCCTAAAACCTGTCACTTGGCATTACCAGCCCACGTGTTGGCCCAGCAACCAGTGCCCAAAGCCTGGATCCTCTTAAAACATGAAAGGGCAGATCCTCCAGAGTGCCAGAGCATTTAGTGTTATCTGGGTTCATTATCTCTGAAAGAGATGGTCCTTCCCACGTTTGTCAGCTTCTCCTCAGACTAATCTAACACTAAAGCTAAGTGAGACAAAACAAAGATTGCTTTCATGAAGACAAATTTAACAGGTTTAACGATAAACCTCTTGCTTCTAACAACAGGTTCACACAACTTAATAGCAGGACATTTTCCTCGTACTTACTGTTTTACCTAGGAACGCTTCGACTTGTCTCAGCCATTAGAGCTGGAGAAACAGTCCACACAGTAACCCCACCTTCTGAATCTGACTAGCACGGCCCATTTCTTTTGGTACATAAAAGCCTATCTAGCAGGCTTGCAGATCTTTAAATCATTGTCTGGGTATTACATTCTTTCCCTGTACTGCTCATGTGGGGCATTGTTTGCATTTAATAACTCTTCCTTGCCCAAATAATATAATATACATGTGCAATTCACCACCTACTGAAGCTGATAGCCTAGGGAACATGCAGTACATCCATCACAGAGGTCTTTACAGATGAGTCAGACAAGTACTTGCTGCTCCTGACAGGGTATTGATTGTGCTTTGGTCACACAGGCAGACTAGGTAACCTTCGAGTCATTTCAAGTCCCACAGTTAAATTAAGCAGTGGGAAAAATATTCATGTGACCAACTATTCTTCGAGGTTTTCGGTTTAGATCTTTCATAGACTTAACACAGAAAGCTCTGTCCAAATTGTCCCTTTCTGTTACAGTAAATTCACACCCATTTAAGCCTTAACCTAGCAGTTAGTTATTAGAGGATACCTGCTCACAGTGTCACCTGTGATCTACCCCACTTCCACATCCAGAACTTCTTGCTCTGCTCCTAACCCAGGAAGCAGCCAACCAGCTCTCACCTTGTTCCTGGCCTGTGCTGGTGTGCCAATAGGGAATCCCAGCCGGAGAACCATGCAGGGAGCTTTGGAGATGATCCGCACCACATAAAACGAGGAAGGCGTGGGATCCTCAGAACTAGGGAGGAGGGATTAAGACAGGGCTGAAATAGCACAGATCTTGCTGCTCAGTCACGTCAGACCAAGGTGAGGCCTGCTTTTCAGAGATCAACAGCCCACACAACTTGGCAGCAACACACATTGGTTGTAGCATGCAGAACCCCCCAGGTGGTTTCCCTCTCCCTCTGGGCTGTACCTGGAACACGGTGGCAGCAATTCAGAATACACAGGGTTTCATACCTGCTTATCTCGCTCTTATCCTCTCCTCTAGACATCTGCTTCTGGCCCATCACAGCATACTGCTCTAACTGGATCTTTGGTCTGGCCCTATGCCCAGTTCCCCACACCAGACTGCTTCAGAGCCACTCACCCCTGTATCAGTTTGACGTAGGAGTAGCTCTCCACCAGCACGAAGCTGCTCCAGTCCCGCAGCAGGGAGGTGAGCGCCGAGTGAGAGATGCGGCACTGGATGGTGCTGTAGCGGCCGTTGTTGCCCGGTGTGTGCAGGTGCTTGGGCACAGGCCTGCAGGGTGTGGCAGAAAGCCACTTCAGAACCATAGTTTCTCTTCTTCCCCCAAATCCCAGAGAGACTTTGCTACATCCATTCCAACCCACCCTCTGACTGGTACACCAGCCTTACTCCTCCACAGCAGCCAATAACCAGGCACCCCCCTACCTGTGCCTCTGGGCCAGAGCCACACACTCCCCGAGCGCAGAGGGATCCCGCTCTCCACCTTGCGCAGAGCACACCCTCATACTGTTTCTATCCCCTTCCATGCAATATATGGCTATTATTCACACAACTCTGCGACTAGGACCAGCCTCAGGAAAGCAATGCCTTCAGGCAAGGTGTTTCCCAGCAGCAAGCAAAAACATGCGGGATAGCTCCAACTGGATGGTCCACAGCCCCTGCATGCAGGAAATCCAGACCCAAAAGGGACTTGAGAAACATTTTATGCTCCTGAGAACAGCCCTCCTCTTGACAAGTTGACTTCCCAACCCATAGTCCCTCAGATAAATGAGCCTCCACCATCCACCAGGTCGCACTAGCAAGGCCCTTCCTTGGGCATAGGCACCTGCAAGACAGCTGCAGCTCTGCAGCTGGACTGAGCTGGATGCCCCACTTCCCCAGGCTGGCCCACACCGTGCACGTGAGCTCAGCCAAGTTACATACGTGTCATGCTCCAGGAGGAGGACTATACGATGCATGTGCAGCCACCTCTGCCAGAAGTTGGCATCCATAGAAAGGATAGGCTTCCAGTAAGAGGCAAACTGGGAATGGCTTGAGTCAGACCCACTGTGCTGCAGGGATAGTACCTGGGAAAATGACAGGGCAATATTCAGCAAGAACCGGTCTGGTTCCAACCAGAGCGAGCTGGAATTTCTCTAGCAGCTGAGCTGTAGAGGCTTAGAAGGTTAGCTGCATCCCCAGCTTTCAGTAACTGCCTCTCAGCAGAATAACTAAGTGCGTTCACATTGAAACACACAGTACAATGTAAGAAAAAATAGATCAGGTTCCTGAAATGTCAAGTTAATTAGGAATTGAACTACTTATCATCAAGTAAATCAACCATGGAAAAGATGGCATATGTAGTGGTGTTGAGAGGGGGATGTATGGCTTGTGTCAGCAGAGCAATTAGACACTGAGATAACTCGTCTGAGAGTGCTCAAATACGGTACCAGCAGTAGGTGGCACTGGGCAACTCTAACATGTTTGTATGGTAACACTGACCCCACCAACTATAGCCACTCTGCTGACACAGAAATTAAGTGTTGGTTAGCCATAAAGTGGGATGCTCCAGATATAAAGAGGGATATATAACCTTACACAGTGAAAATTTACTAATAAAGCAAAAGGCTTAAGTAATAAAATTAAAGGGATAGTTCTCTTAAATTAAAGCTCCCCTAGCTTTGATATCTGCTAGTCATCTCCTACCAGTGCCAAGGACATTGCTAGCAGGGAATAGATAATATGTTAACACTTCTGCTCAGTGAGCTTCAATGAGTTTGAATTTTGCAGTGGAAACCATTAGCTCATATTTTGTTCAGTTTCTACTGTGCAGATGACAAGTATCTCTCTTGCACCTTCCACATGAGTGCTCAGAGCAATAAACCTATGAAACTATAACTATTCAACACATCCTGTATCTTCAACTGACAATGCTGAGCTATGTCACCAGGGCACAAGACTGCCAGCAGCAACTCCATATATATGGGGTAACCACTGAGAAAACATGGCAAAAATAAATGTGTCAGCCTCCCCATTGGTCTCACACGTAACATCACTACAGGAGGCTTCACAGAACAATTAGGAGACTTGCTGTGGGGCTTAGAGGTGTAGCTGCAGCAATAAGGACAAAGGGTGATGTCTCAGAGGGGAAAAGTATGGGATGGGATGTTCACAGGCATTGCATTGCACCTGAACTCTGTTACAGAGCAGGACAAAGTGCAACAGATAAAGCCTGAGAGTTACAAAAGATTCTGATTGCCTGTTGGGACTCAGCAACGCCTGCTGCAAGACAGAATAGGCAGGAGGGACAACCCATGCCACATTAAATGGGAACATACCGGAGTGGTGGAGCCTGGGGGGATGTAGAAGAGGGGCACCCCGTTCTTGGTGCTCTCAGGAATGGTAAAATGTTCTGGGACTGTGTCGAAAGACTGCAGATGAACCAACATCTGATCTGTCTGGTTGATGCTGAAAGAGAAGAGGCAGTCAGCCACAAAAGCCCACACTCTCCCCACTACTGCTCCAGCCAGCCCAGTGCCTGCACACACAGCACTCCCTGTCTACTGGGAGCACATCTACACTGATATAGCTTTCTAGGGCAATGCTGGAATTCAATGCCTGATTGCAAAGAGCATGTTACGGGAGTTCAAATGCAACAGCCTAATACGTAAAGAGGATGATCAGAGTTGCGAATGAAGTGCTAGAGAAGGCATCTGCTGAATAGCCAGGAAATGACTATAACCCACAGGCCCTTCAGGCCTAGAAACATGAGGTGTTGCTCCTAGTGTGACCACACAGCAGAGCGGCAAGGCTGTGCTGTAAGAACATACCACCTCCATGGGATGGCAGTCAGAGTTAAGGTTTGCATCACAGGATCAGGACTCAGGGCATCAATACATTCACCACGAAGCAATCTTACAAATTAGGTCACAGGCTGGTTCAAGTCTTTTCCTCGGCTAGAAGGCAAGCTTGTCACCAGCTACGCCTCTTCTTCAGAGCATGTTCCTCTGGGACCCTGGATTGGGATGGCCACCTGCATAACCCATGCCCCAGCACACCAAGGAAGGAATTTCTTGGTTACATCAGACACTGGGAACTGCTAGGGATGGTCCAGCTCACCTCTGCAAGGTGTTCCAGAAGCGCCGGATGACTGTAGTGCGGTACAGACTGGTGATAGGCTTCCTCATGGTGCAACTGATGTCATGCAAGATGTCATAGCTTCCCTCCATCGTCACTTCCACCCATGTGCTGCGCTTCGATGGGTCCAGGGGCCAGGGTGTCACAGCTAAGTACTCTATCCTCATGTTATGCTTCCAAAGCAGTACTAGTTTCACCTCCAGCTGAGACCCACCTGCATAGGAGCAGAGGAATAAGCTGTTTGGTACAGATCTGAGTTTTATCTCTGACCAGGAGCTCCTGAGTACTGTGAGATTGTGTGATTGCTATGAGGAAGACAAGTAATCTAACAACTGCTCTAGCTGAAGGCATTCTCCCTCCTCCCCCAACACAGAAAGGCTTTGATCACACTGCAGCATTTGGTGAACAGTTCTTTAAATGTACATGTAGTATTTACACTAGAGAAAGCAACTGAAACTCGGAGGAGGTGCTGACATTTGCAATAGGCTCACTTCTTCACAACCTCATCTTTGTTTCCAAGAAAAACGTTGCTTTGCACAGATGAGCAGCGTCTTTAAGCTATGAAGTTTTCTTATCTGCACTCTGCAGTTAATACATCCCACTGGAGAAACAGACTTTTGGACGTGATGGGCCCAGATCATCAACAACCTGGAAGGTGATGCCCAATTCTTAGATTAAATTCCATGTTCTTCCTGCACATATAGTATTTCATGAAATCCAGAACTTCCACCATCAAAAGCTTCTTGTGACAGATGGACTCAATCCCTTAGCCAAACTAGCGACAGTTGGGTACAGGCTCCAAAGGAGGTGAAGGCCTGAGCCGCAGCTGGGCCAAGAACTCCTTTAGGAAACCCACAAAGGAGCAGAGTGACACAGCGAGCACTGATGCGTGCGAGCTTGGAACACCCATCACGCAACCAACACATGAATAGTGGGTGGCTTTTCCAAGACTCATTTATCCAGGAAGAAAGTTGTGGGTACAAGGAGTCTCATGCGTACCTTTCCCATTGTATGCCATTTGACCACAAGCCAAACCCTTTATCCCATAAATACGACAGCCTGAGCGAGCCTTCTCCGAGCTCTCCCTGCGAGGCAGCATGGCTGCACGGCGGTGACCTCCCCTTGAGCCGGGATGCCTCTCACGGCTGCTCCTTGAGCAGAGAAAGGCCTTCTGCTAACGACAGATCTTTGGATGAGCCTGCTTTGAGTTCTCCGTAAGTTGCAGCTGGACTGTTCACCAGGTGACTCTCCCCTTGGGCAGGGACACCTCTCAAGGTTTTAGATTCCTTATCTGAGACTAAGGGATCCTTCCTTACCAAGAGTGGAGAGGCTCCTCATTTGCAACAGATCCTTGGCAAGTGTCTGATAGCATGCTAAAATAATACTAATGAAATCCACGTAGTTAATTCCTTTAGACACAAACAGTTGTCCAAGTCTGAGACTAAGACTGGATCTAGCTGCACCTAAGCTCCACCAGCAGTTTTAGAAAGGGAGCCCAGTCTGAACGGTGCAACTCAGTGGGAGGGTCTCCTTTACACTTCTGCATCTCTGTCTCTGTGTAAATCATTCTAGCTTGATTCTAACTCAACTTTACTTTGTATGTTTCTTCCATGTAGTAAGTAACAGAATGAACCTTGCCACTGAACTCTGTTAAGTTGCACTTTTATAAATTCACATTAAAACCACTTTTGTCAATACCTTTGATGGTAACTCTGAGCTATCTAAATCACTCATTTGCAACAAATTGGCGCAGCTGGCAGGATCCTAAATCAAGATTCACGACCCATGTTTACCCTCTTCTGCTCCCAAAGTTAAGAAGAACGAATATTCACCCATCCTTCAAACTGTACATTTTTACCTTTTTCTTTAAGTGGGCCATTGCATCTCTAGCAAGATTAACACAAACACCTGACAGCAAGCCTCACTGAGCCAGAAGAGCAGAAAACTGTCACACTCCTGCTGACTGTGCATGTTTATTTGTACTGAAACAACCCAGGGAAACACATGACTCTAAAACAGTGCCATGCTGCTGTTTCAGCTGCTCAATCATCTATTCTGATGTCCAGCCTGCTCTATAGTTTGCCGGACTTGCAGCATTTGTGAGATAAGTGATTGGATGTGCTGGAAACCGTCCGAACAGGTCATCAGCCTGGATCCTATGTTTCCTGCAGAGTTGCATTTGCTGCTGTCATAGGCACATCATGCTATCCCCTTCACAGGGTGATTACACTCCATTTTAAAGCCATCTTGCTTTTTGCACCTATGGTCCCTGCTGAGAGGCTCCATCAGAGTACTCTTCCCCTGCCATGTGTAGAAGAAACCTTACAGACCACATGCCAAATTCATGCTTGGTAGTTCTTTTGATTAAATTGTTTTTATTCTGAGAAGCTTCATTTCCATAACATTGACAAGGAGCGTGCGCTAGGGCAAGAAAACCTTACCCAGTTTCAGTTGTTACTGTGCAGGTTAAACTAAGCCATAGCCAGCAGCCTATGACAGAATATCCATTCCTCCTAACAGTCCCAGACTTCCCTGCACCTCAAGAATTCATCATTCCCGAACGAAGATGATCAAAGGTGTGTGCTGTATTTCACCTGTATTTCATTGGAGGGATTGCTAGGATTTTAGTTAAGGTCACTATTATTTTCCATAGTAAGTGCTCTCCATTACTATAAATGTATTTGCCAGGGCTGTACCATCTGCTGTTCCCATATGAAGATTATCTAGTTTATCAGAGAGACTAAACAAGTATTTATAGATTTGTCTCTTTCCATTTCATACTGTCACCTCACTCATATCATTTTAGTGCTCATCCACTGCTTTCCACACAATATTTTCATTCTCATAACAAAGCTTTTCTATTTCATCTACAGCAAACGTGATAAGCAAATTCCTACATTTTTGCCCAGATCATTAATGAAAGTATTTCCTACTTCCACCTGTATTTCCATTAGTCATTCTGGCTTCACTCCTACAATCCAACACAAGCAAAACTAAAATCACAGGCAAAATATTTACTTAGCTTAAGTCATACCTAGATGAATCTTTAGCTTGTTCTTACTGCAAAGCAATCTATTTCTGCATCTTGACTTTATAGCTAAGAAAAGGTTTTGCTGCTTTGATTTCTTCCATAAAGTCCAGCCCTGGTTTTCAGAAAACTCACTTTGTCTTCCCAATTCCTGACACTGGGAACAGCCACTCTCACTGGCCAGCTCGTGCCCAGCCATTTTTGGCACTGGACTGATTCACAGAGGAAGGTGAGGTTTTGAAAAAATGTCCTCCAGGCTCTCCTCAACACACAGCAACACAAAATGGTCAGTGATGGTTTTTTTGGTTTGTTTTTTTTTTTTTTTTTAGCAAAGGGCAATCCTCTGACATTGTCCCAGAAAGAAACAGGAGAAGAGCTGAGCTCTATTATATGCCATGGCTCCAAAGCTTCTCACCTACAGCTTCTCTCCCTTCTGTACCTTCCAATTCCCCTTTCGCAAGCACCTCTGCATGCCTAACTAACTATAGTAGCCTTCTAAATGCCTAAATATCGAAAAATCAAATAGGGAGGGTAACCAGAGCACTTATAAATATCACAAACAAGCTCTCCAGGCAACTCTGAGCACAAAGCTAGCTATTTATTCTATTTTGCCTTTGGCAAAGTGAAGCAGAAAAGCGACAGTGTCAAAGTCCACAACTGCACTCTTTCCTCTTGCTTCACAGCCAGCTGGCTCCTTAACAGCCTTTAGTTTGCAAGTTTTGGCAAAAGCTTTTGGCAATCCAGGTTAATTAACTGTTCTTTGTTATACACTTATCTACAGAATGGCCCAAAAAGCCGTAATTAGCCAAACATGCTTTTCCTTAGCAGAGGCAATGCTGAATGTCTAAATGTCTTGATCTTTCATAAATTCTACTTTAAGACGTTAGTTCAACAATTTTTCTGATCAGACAGCAGCTCCCCAGTGCATTTACCCTTTCCAAAGTAACATCATCTGCTGCTATTCTGAAGGCTGGCACAGAAATACACACTGTATTTTTGATAGGTCAGACATTTTCATTTTAAAATTCCTTCTAAAAAATCTTCATCAAAATACACAGGAAGTATTTCTGGCTCAGGGAGCCCCTGAGCTGCAAGGACCTAAAGAGTGCTCAAAGGGAAGAAAAAAGGAGAAATGAGATACTGTGTACAGTTATCCTATTCTTACTCTTCCCTGTGCACCTGCTGATAGCTAGTCACCACAGAAGGTAACTCTGATCCAGTGCTGCTATTCTTCTGCTCTCTGCTCTTGTAAAAACAGAACACCAATCCATTTAGCATTCCAAGGGCTAAAAGACAGCAGGAAGATACCTAGGGGAAAGTAAAAGGAGCGTGGTGAACGTGGTGATATTTCTGATACATTCCTCCAGAATCCAGGAATTCACTGCTTTATGATATCCTGAGCCAGAGATTGTAGCTACACCTTTGTGCAAAAAGGTACAACATGAACTTGTCTGATTGCTATTCGACTGATTCACACCTGCTACATCTTCCAGCATTTCCATATAGGACTTTGTAGTCACCAAGACTACTTCATCATTCCTGCCAGATTAAAGAAAGGCTCTTTCTCCAGCACTGTCCAAGCTCTAAGTGAACTGGTGCACAGAAGGGTAAAATACACAACATTGAGCACAGCTTGGACAGGAACTGACTTGTTAAAGACTGTTTCATAGACATTCCTAGACAAGGAGACTGCAATGGACCTAATCAGAATGGATTTAAGAGAAGGATCTCGTCACACCTACAGATTAGTGAAAGCAATCTGCAGTTGCTACTAGAAGAGCTGTCTCAATGGGAACCTTCACAGATTCTTACTTTTAATAGAAAGCTCTTGAAACAAGAAATTAGGACTATTCCTGGAAGACCAACTTTAGAAATTATCCCACTTAATATAATTGTTAGCAACCTTCCCAAAAAAGCTGGTTTAGATCCATGCCATTTGAAAGAAGCATCAAGTCGAAAGAACTGCAATTCCTAGTCATCACATAGGAATAGAGAGCTGAATTGAATGAGATCAACTTCAGAGTACTACTATTTGAGGAACAGCACATTTAGGGACTACTAAACAAACAAAACCCAATAAAACACCCCCAAGGACTAATCAGCTCAAAGGTGCACGAAAGAGACAGATTTCTGTGCTAGGAATGCAATACAATCATGGAGAAAGCTCATGTGACTCCTGGTCTATCAGATACGGTCTTTTACTTCAGAGGCAGAGAAGTATTTGCATTGCTGACAAGGCAATGATAAAACCACATTTACCAACACTCTTATCAACTGTTTCCAGCAAAATGAGTCCAAACTGTGAAAGGCAAACAGCTGGGGCGGTGGGGGTGGGGAAGAAGTGCTGTTAGGATGAATAAACAGAACAGAAAGCCTGCCCTTACAAAAGGAGGCTGAAACACTGGCTTGCTTAACTTGCTCAGAAGAGAGGTTACAAGGAGAAAGGCATAGTTCTTAAATACGTTTGGGCAATGCCAGAGAAGGAGGATAAACTTAATTAAGGCTATTAAAGTCATACAGGTCTAATCTGGTCTGAGTGAGTTTAGAAAGGAAGCTAGAGGAAGAGCAATGAAACCCCAGGACAATCTTCCAAGTAGAGCACTGGCTTAAGATATCTACTCAGTTTTAAGGCAGACCACAGTAAATTCACGGAAACATCATCTGGCAAGTTTGGAATGATTTTGGAGTTTTATCACAGACTGATTTTCTGATATAAAACATATCCTGTGTACTAATATCCCCCAAAGAATAGCAAAGACACGGGATCACCATATATGTTTACACTGTGTTTTAAGAATCCCATCCTCCCTCCAGGCTTTCTGTCGGTCATTGTGCCAGTCAATAGTAACTTCTTCTCCTGTTTGCAATTCATAACTTGCATTGGATTTTTTCATCTCCCTTTCAGTTAAAGCACTACCACTAGTCACAGGTGGAGATGGAAAGCTAGGTAGGGTTTACGGACACTCCTTGGGATACTCAAACCCCTCAGGGTCCCTACTCAGCAGCTAGTCCTCACACTCCAGGTGCCATTATCTCTAGCAAGTCAAATGAGAGAACAGAACCACTGGATAGTTTTATGTTCTTCTAGTATTGGATATAGTCCTGACTGATCTGCCATTTTCACCTAACAATATCCTTGTTTCCCCCAGTTTCTGCCTTTGGAAGACTGCAGTTTGGAGGCATAAAATCTGTTGTACCAAAAGGCTCACCTTTGTGTTGGTATTTTGGAGTGCATGTAGCTCTAGTCCACCAAGGACTAGAAAGGGATGAAAAAAGCATAAATATAGAGGAAATCTCAGAAAACTCTGCAAACCCCTAAGTTCTGTCACTAGTTTCCTTGCAATTGTGGGGACTCATTTCCAAGATACAGAGGGTCACAGTCTGTCTATCCTTCCCCAGGCACTTACAGCCACAGTGGATTAGCCTGGCAAGCGCACAATTGCACAACAATACTGGACAGTCCTGTGTCAGGTAATTACTCATGAAAACAAACTTCAGGGTTTGGAGAAACCGGCTCCTTCCTCCACAATACCAGCCACTCTGCTGAGGTGGCAGACCATGCACTTTCCTCTAAACAGTTGAGAACAGAGTTCTGTCTGAGCCTCCAGCCCCCAAAAGCAGCACAGTCACCTTTCGTGATGTTGACTTCACGGATGCTGTAGCCTTCACGCAGCCGGACTGAGACAATGCTCACAAGGTCAGCATGTACCTCCTTCTCAGTGTGCTTCTTCCTCCTCATGGCCAGAGCAGGGTTGCTGCTCGCAGACACCAGGTGCTCATTGAACAGTCTGTGTTGGGACACTGCAAATGGCAGAGATGGGGTTTGTGACGGAACAACTCCCCTGCTCTTCATCCTACAGCAACAGCCCTCCCAAAGTGCTTTACAAAAGCTGCCAGGAACACTCGCTGGCCTGAAGAACAGTACATCCTTCAGGCATCACTTACACCCACTCCCAATTCTGCAACACAGCAAACAGGCCCACTAGCACGGCCGAGAGGCCTGAGAGAGGGGCAGGGGCAGGTGTCAGGCCCTGCTTCCTCTGGGACAGCCTTTGTGACAAGGCACGTGTTGGAGTTACACATTAACCTAGACAGGCAGAAAATGCATAGCAAGGTTTTGGGCTTTACCCCTTTCCCTGGAAAACCCTGAATTCCCAGGTACTTTCTAAAAGGTATCAGGATGTAGAAGCCTTGAGTTTAAACCACTAACACCTATCTTCTTAAGATGCAATACTTCCAAGTCCCATGCCAGCTCTCTCCAAACTTGTCACTGTACGCAGCTTCTGCTGCCAAGTTAAACAAAGCACAGATGGCACCAGCGTATTGCCAGGGCAGGAAAGGGTGTTTCCATGTTTTATGGGTAACTAATCTCTCCTGGCACACTCTCTCAGTCACTAACATTCACAAAATAAGAACAACCAAGAGAGGCATTTGGTACGGTTCTCAGGGGTCTAGTTTTTCAATCCAAACTGCCATCTGCAAAGCCTGATGAGGACAAGCTCTCCAGAACGTCCCAATCTGCAAGCTAGCCAGTGCACAGGAAGGGCTGGATGAGAGCTTCTCACAGCTTTCAAGTTCCAACACAGCGGGCCTAACTGCAGTTTGCCAAGTGAAGTCCACAGAAAGGGGAATGGTGCAAAATGGGACACTAGTTTTCTCTGATCCACCTGGTTCTTGGAACTAGCAGGCGAGTCACAGATGATGCTCCATGGCCTGATAGTGCCCAAAGCCTACAAGAGGCACGTCCCCTCTGGGACGAGGAAGAGTATCAGCATAACCAAGCCTGGGGAAGTTCCCAAAGAAAGGTGTTGTAAGACACCCATCTGCTGGAAGGAGAAACATGCGCATTCCTCACCACAGTAGTATTCTGGATTCAAGGACTCCCCAGTACGCAGAAAGGAGTACAGCAGAAATGCTTTGTGATACACATTCAGATCCAGGCTCAGGGGATCCAGCTCAGGGCATGTGGACAGGTAAGCACCAAAAGTGGCCATGGCAATGAATTTCATCAGTTCTACATTGGGAACGTGGCCAAAGCTGCAATCATACGAGTAGACTCCGCCCACCTACAGGATGGATAAAGATACCTGAGAGAGTACAGCAGTGCTGAGGACAAGGCAGAGGACCAGTAAAGGCCTCAAACAGGCAAAGAAGTTCCCTTTTCCCTTCTGGAGGTGAACGCCAACAACAACCACCATAACCCACCTTCCTCCCTCTGGCAGGCAGCTTTCCCCACACTCCCTGCTAACAGCAGACATACCTGTACAAAGGAGCAGGCCACTGTGCCACTGCGGAGCTGGTTGAGTAACGTCTCACACACAGCCACATCAGGGACACTAGTCACACCATCCGTAATTATTATTATACCTGTAAACAAGACAGTATCTTAGCGCATCTTCCATCTCAACCAACTACCCCTCTCCCAATATATCCACAAGAGAGAAAATTTAGGCAAGGCAAAAGTAAAAAGGAAAATCCTGAGGTTGGTTTGGAGCTTCCAAGGCGTTCTGGAGCTGGCAAACTTCCTGACTAGGTACAGCAAAGCACTGAGGCAGGGCACAGATCTGCACACCCTGGGCTGTCCTGAGCAAGTCGCAGTTGTGCTTCACCACAAACTCCCTGAGGCTGATATGTGGCACGTGGCACAGTGTTGCTCTCCCCATTCCCACCACCACAATTTGCCCACAGAGTGCAGGGCAAAAGCTGCTGCTGACAGAAGGGTCCACACACCAGCCTTTATAAAATTCTCAGCCTAAGGCAGGAGAAACACAGTCTTTCATAAACGACTGGGCAAACTTCAACCCAGAGGACAAAGCCAACCTGCGCTGGAGTTGGAGGGCAGCAGCTGCAGTGCTAGGATCCCCTGCCGGACCATGCTGACAAGGCCAACATCAGCAGTGACAACAGACACACTGGGCTTCCTCCCAGATGACTCCTGCACATCACCAGGGCTCTCTTGGCTCAGGGGTGACAAATCCACCTGGAAAAGTTAAAAAAAAAAAAAAAAATCAAACCACAAGGCCCCATGGGGCAGACTTCAGTCTGACTCTAGTTCTCACTCTGCCACACAGTCTAGCAGTCCCATGGTACCACAGCCCTGGAGCACTTCAGCAGACTCCACTTCTAGCTTTAATTTCCAGGTGGTCTCAAAGTCCTGGTCACTTGGGCCCCTTAGAACAGCTGGGCAAGGCTGCTTAGGAGTGGAGGAAGGGGACAATATGCTCAGAGCTTTATTACAAGCTGATTTCTCACAGAAGGGGAAAGAAGGGACGGTTTCTGGGATCACTAAAGCTCCTCTACAGAGCAAAGCAGATCCCCATTAAAGTAACTCCTTTATCCTTATCACTTAGTAGAAACTGCAGCTATTCAGCATCTACTCAAGTAAAGCCCAGAAATGCTGAGGAGGCAAACTCAGCTATGTCCCACTTATGAAACACTGTAGCAGAGAGGGTAAGGAGCCCCATAAGGACTCCTTATGTCTAGCACCTATATATTCAACTCTGTTCAAACAGCACTTCTTATGCAGTGTTGATATAAGCAAATGCAGGTAGGCTTCTCCTGCATCTTCTGTGAAAAATATCCCCCAAGCAAAGCCTGAAATTTGTATAATTGCACTGGTGAGGAACCTACTGTGTTCATAGTCCCCTCATCTCCAGAAGGCTCTGGCAGTTCAGCCCTGTAATGAACTATTGCTTCATTTTTACAGCAAATACACAGAATGGGTGAGACCCTCCCCTGCAAAACTACAAATGACCGGAGCTGGGAAAAGAAAATTAGAACTAAACTTTTGTTCTGCACAAATGGGAGCAGTCTGTGGTTGTCAGCAAAAGAACTGACTATCCATCATTTTAATTTGCCAGATGCCTTAAATTCAGACACTTGTTGACAATGATACAGCTAATGCAACTTCAAAAGTAAAAAAAGTTTCAGGCCCTGCCTTCCCCTGGGGCCTTCTACCTCCACCCTAGAGCCTGTGGCGGGACTTGCCAGTCCCTCTGGCCTGTAAGCGCGTCTCTCTCCCCCATTTGCATGGAAGAAGTTATAGGGTAGTTTACCATGAGAAAAATACTGCATCAAGCAGGAATGCATACAAAGCACTACAAAAACACCAGCTGAACGCATTGGTAAAGGTATTTACTTCCTGCAATCTTCTTTCTGTTCCAGGACTGAGTGTCTTAGCATTCAAAGATATAAATTTCAGGTAGAATACAAGATTTTAAGCCCTTCAGATATACAACTGCAGCAGTTCACCAGCAGCTTCTTGCTCATCTTATTTTGAGACTTCTTTTTCCTTTTTGCCCAAACTCTAATAACTAATGCTAAATAAGGACTAAATAACCTCAGCTAGGCCAATAATACCTTTGACTGCAAGAAGGGTGCCCACAGATACTGTTGTGACTGCTACCTGAACATGTACAGTACATACATACATACACAGTACAACTGTGTAACCTTCACATTCTTCATTTCCAAGATCAGGAGAGATGATCTTAACGAGAAATCCATAGACATCCTGAATCACTACAAAGTACCACTTGTACTACTTCTAATTTCACCCAAAGTTGTATTTTATAGTGCTATCATTAACTTCCTGATACCTACAGTTGTAGCCACTAAACAGCATCTGCTGCAGTTTCAAGTATCTGCACTACAGATAAACTGCACCTGCTGTTCAGTTTTTGTGGTAACAAGGGAGTATTTTTATTCAATAAATGTAACAAGGGCCAAGGGCATATTCACAGACATTTATAGTTTAATGATATGGACAGTCATAATCACCTCTCCCACCATGTTCTTCAGAGAGAAAGCACATCCTACGGTTTGTCCCATAACGTACAAAAAGTCAGGCTGCTTTACTGCACAATAATCTTGGGGAAGGTAACCATTCTAATCAGTCCTTCTAAACACTTATGGGTTCTGCTTCCCTCAGTGTTCATGTCTCATTACTGGATCCCACTAAATTACCTTACAAACTCCTTAGCTTCTCCAGGCCTACACCGCTGTTCCTCTTGCCACCCTACCCCAGAGGGGTCTCAGGAGTGCAAATCTCCAGGAAGCCAAGAGACCCCCACCACCTCTGCCCTCCTCACCTGTGGTTTGGGTTCGTACTGTTGCTGGAGCATCTCTGCCACTTTGTTCTCAAAGGCACATAGCTGCGTGTAAACTTGGTGCAGAAAGGCCTCTCGCTTTGTCTCATCCAGCTGACAGCCCTGGAATAGTACCTGGCCCAAGGACACACATGTGTAAGTCATCAAGGTAAGGTTTTGTAGTACCAGTCCCCAAAGTGGTACACAGGAACAGAGTTCTGCATGGTGAAGTTCAGACATGTCCCTGCCGAAGTACAAGTAGAGCACAGGCTTCTTCTCACTTTTTCTGCTCAGGGCCAACTGCCTGCAAGCAGTGGCGTCTTGTGGCATCTGCAGTGCACTCCACAGCAGATGCTCACACCACTCTGGCAAATCTCCTTGGGAAAGAAGTTTTTACTTCATTTGCCTTCTTTTAGGATAAGCAGTTGTCAGGAGAAAGTGATGTGGGATTCTTGTTACAAGCCATTAACTCTGGTTTTATGTTTCTAAGGAAGGTCTGTTTGTTCTAATCTAACTCACCTATAGACTGATCCAATTATCTCCCAGTAAGTGGCTGGATAAAGGAATGGAAAATTGAAATAAAGAAAAGAAAAAATTAGACTGGACGTTACAAAAGAGGCTGAGTGATGTGGCTGAGTGAGCCTGCCACCACAGAAACTCCCCAAGCTGACAGGCATGACCTTTGTGTTTACAGACGCCACCACTGTGCAGGCCATCTCTGTCCAGAACCACAAGGCAAAGAAGATACAAAGCACAAATAACTCAACAGATGGGCGGGATGCTGCCCGTTATCCACATTACTCCCTCAACCTCAGGCGGGCAAGACCTCATATATCATGGGAAAAGTAAATTATTACAATATCGACAGGCTTTCCTGGCTGAGTGATACACATATATGCCTTCTCCTCTGTAAAAGGAACAAAATGCTTATGCAGCTGTACCCAGAGATTACAGTTCCTGACCTCATACAATAAATGGGTCTTCAGAGAGATCCAAAAAAGAAAAGCGTAACAATTTTGAGTGCCCAATTTGGCATACAGAGAGGAAGACACTGATTGCAAAGCACGATGGCATCTGCAGGATAGCTGGACAAGCTGATACACAAATCATCACTGGCAAATGGAGAAACTCCTGCATTCTTTCTTACTTTGCACCTTACTTTGGTTGGACCTCAGAATGGACCAAAGCAAGGGCCGCCTTCTTCAAGCACTGTACAGACCATTAAAGGCTGCAGCCTTGCAGAAGGCTTGGGCAGAGGCAGGCTGAGGAGAGACGAGGAGGGAACAAGCACAGATTAACAGGCTCTTCCTGCTACCATCCACTTTTCCTGGTATTAGCAAAGGGACTGAATCCACCATCAGAAATGTGAAAATAATGTGAAAATACTGTGAGGTGGAAGGGATCAAGCATAAACTTCAAAAATCACACCAGCACCATAAACCAGACTTCAATTTGTTAAACAGACCTGCCCTGGCTCAAGTAAAATCTCATTGATAATCTCAATACTGAGGCCAGCTGCTCTCTCCAGCAAGCAGAAACAGATTCATACCAGTGCAAAAAGACAGCCAGGCTTGTAGAAAGAGGCAATTATCTTTGAATAAACCATTACTACACAGTTGGAGGAGGCAGACAAGCTTTTGGGCACACCAGATCTTCTTGAATGCTTCAAGCTAATTATAACAGGCCAAAAAGAATCAGTCAATAGATTTAAAAAACAACAACAACAAAACAACAACAGCAAGAAGCACACATCCAACATGAGGGGAAATACTCCCTGTGGCCCAACTCTGAGACCTGTGAGTGGCATGCTCTGCTGGGCTCTGCTCTCCCAGGAGAGACCTCCGCTTCCTACCCAGAAAAGAGAAGTTGCTCACGTAAGCTTCCCCACTGCACCAGGCTGCACATTTCAATAAGACAAATCTGCAGCATTGCAGATAACAGAGCCCAGCCACCACATGCCACCACTTTTCTCTGGGCTCACAGGAAGCCCATACAGAGAGCTGCTCACACACTGAGCCGTGCCAAGAAAAGAGGCAGAAGTTTACCTGATGGGACTGCAAGCCAATGATGGAGGAATATGCCTGGATAGTGACAAAGATTTCTGGCTGGTAGATAATGTCTGAACCAGGGATACGGAAGGGTCGTAACAATCCCACCAAGCATCGGGAAAGGGCATGAAACACTTCATCAAAAATTATCTCCCCCGTTGAGTCATCCTACGGAAACAGAGAAAGGGAAGGGCTTTTTCATCTTCTAGGACTTTCAGTCTCATTGCTGGTTGCCCCACCGCACAGAGCCAACAGCAAACACCCTTCTGCAATGGCAGCTGGACTAAAGTGACAGCTCCCCATAAACTACAAAGTCATATACTGACCATTCAGCAGAGAAGCAGGATCTGCCATTAAGCTGCCTAGCTAGGAGCGCTGCATGCCTCCCTCCCGCAAAAAGCAAGATTTCTGAAAAAGCTCAAACTAGCACAGAAAGGAATAAGCCTTTCAGCAAACAGAACTGCGTCCAGCTTTTCAATGCAGAACACCCCAAAGAGGCAGTTTCTGCACTTACCACAATCCCTGTGGAAGGGCTCAGGTCAAGTTCAATTACAAATCGGTACTGGCGGGCCAGGAAGGTGACCCGTGTAGAGGGCACGAGGAGATAGGGCCTGGGCTGGACGGGCTCGTCTGGCTGCCACCCGTTAGGCAGGATGCTGAGAACATCAAGTTCATTTTCTGACTTTACCTGTAACAAGTAAACGGTACACGAGAGAATGTCAAGCCAAGCCAAAGGAAAAACCAGAGAAGGGAACTGGGTTAAAACTTTCTGCAGGCTCCAGCTGCTCGTGAGTGGCATGGAGCCAGCTTGCTCCACCACATCGGGCCGTGGTGACACCAACTCACCAGCTCCGGCTCAGGCACTGCCCAGATGACCTGATGGAGCCGGCTGAGGACCCAGGCCAGGCGCACGTTGCGGGAGATGCGATAGTCTTTCTTCATCAGGAGGAAGACATGCCCTGCCTCCTCCACCTGCGGCGGGAGCACAGCGACCCAGGTCACCCCCGGGGGGCACCTGGGCCTGCCCCCGCCCTGCCGCCCGCCCCCAGACTGCTTCGGCCCCGCACCCCTCGCCTCCCCTCACCGCCAGCCCGGCCCCACCGCCGCCCTGGCCCCCGCGCCGCGGCTACCCCTCACCTCGCTCCTACCCCCGCTTCCCCGACTCCCCCCTGCCTGGCCCAGCCCTACCCCGGCCCAGCCCCGGCTCCCCCGGCCCGCTCCCACCTCCGAGTCGGGCCTCTCGGCGGCCGCCATGTCCGGCGCGGCCCCGCCCCGCGCCCCTTGACCTGCGCCCTGCCGCCCGCCCGGCCCCGCCCCCGCTGCGCACGGCTGACCCGGAAGCGCCGCTCTCCCGTGGCAACGGGGCGGCGCGCCATGCAGGTGAGGGGCGCCGGGGCCGGGGGCAGCGCGGGGGGGCTGGGCCGGTGCTGCAGGTCCGTTCGGGCCGGGGCCGGGACCTTGCCGCGGGCGGGAGGCAGGCAGCCAGCTAGGCCGGCCTGCGGGGCCGTTCCGTGCTGGGCCTGGACCCCGCTTTTCGGTGCCTCCCGCCCACGGACGCTCCGAGCTCCGCGGGGCTCGGCCTGGGGCGGTGTCAGCGCTGCTGCCGCCCGGCCGCGGCGGTTGATTCCTGCCTGTCCTCGGCCCGGCCGCCCCCACAGGTCAGACCCATGCGGGGTGCGGCAGCCGGGCTTCCAGGGCGAGCCCTTCCAGCTGGCCCGAGGCTTCCCTGTGCGGCGGCCTCCTCAGGCAGCACGGCGGGAGAGTGAGCGTGTGTGTGGATTTCTGGGTGCTCCTCTCCTCCTCAGTCCTTGCTGCAGCCCGTGGTAAGAGTTATCTCACCAAAGGTCCACCTGCCCAGCAGCCTGGCTTTGCCACTAGCCAAGAAGCCGATACCAAAAAGAAGTTGTAAGAGCAAAATAACCTACTGATGTTATTCTGTGTGAGCTATTGCTAGCACACCCCTTGTGTGTAATAGCCTTGAATGGATTTTCATGGATAGAAGAAGGATCCAGTTACTTTTTGAAGCAGTGTGAATTTTTAGCATCTGTAATGTCTAGTGGAAAAGGGTTGCAGAGGTTAATAACAGGTTAACGGGCTGTAAAGATCTGCCTCCTTTGGTTGGTTTGAAACCACTATCTGCTGGCTTAGTGCAAGTCTCCTGATTGTCCTACCAGAAAAGAAAGCAAAGATGGTTGTCCTGCAATTCCTCTTCTATAGGGTTTGTTATATTGTGTCTCCTCTTTTCAGCCATTTGCATGTACCGGTCTCTTTGTTTTTAACTGCTGCATCAATGGAACTGATGAATATTCTTGATCATCCTTGTTGCCTTTATCTGTACATATTCCTACTATATCCCTTTTCAGTTGGAGGGACAAGAGTGACATGTAATATTTGAGATACGAGGCATGAATTTATAGGATGGCATAATGATGCTTAGTTTTCTGTTGCTTTCCTAATAAATCTTATTATCGCTTTACATACTTGACTGCTTCTTGAGCCTTGGACAGATGTTCTCATGGGTTACCCTCATGGGTTACCCTCAGATAATCCCAAGATTTTGTTTCTAAGTGATAACATTTTCAGCTCAGAGAATGTCATTGTTTACAGAAAGTCAGGTTTCTTTGTGTGGTTTTTTTGCCCCTTTGTTTTGCCATGTGTGTTGCTTTACATTTACCTACTCTGAATTTCACCTTTACCTCTTGGTTGCTGCGTATCAGGATGTCCTTCAGCCACCTCTCCCATAAGCCCTATCTGTACTACCTCAGGGAAATTTTGTATTGCTAACAAACTCCTTAAAGCATTGCTCGGATGTAGCGTGTACCTACAAGAGGCACAGCATTCCTTGGAAACACGGGTCTTATTGCGTGCATGCTTTGCAGTGCTTACATCTGCTTCCAGCTCTTAACGGCTTTGGAGAGAGCCTATGAAAGAAGGAGGCTTGGAGTATGCTGCTGCTGCAAGAGCAACATGTGTGCAATAGGATTTTGTTCATCCTCTTGAGGGCTTCCTGGATAAGCGCAGGCAATGGGTCAGGTGAATTGTGGGTGCATATGCCTGGCACCCCTGCAGTAAAACTGGCTGCCAGCCCAACTTGTAATACAGGCATTAGTTAATCTTCTTGCACAAACACAGTGCACGCAAACAGTTGTAGACTCATTTCTTAATTGCACAGGAACTGACTAGTCCTATCACAAGATGGAGGAGAGCGCTTTTATCTTGAGGTGAAACACCCAGCAATCCGCTCCGTGAATCTACTCCATGGACTGGGGATCAAATTTTAACAAAATTAACTCAGCTGTTTCTTCTAAGGTGGATAAATGAAGTGAAGTCTGATCGGTGATTACCAAAAAAAAGCCTTTATAGTCTTGTCAGGCTACAAATAATGATTTTGTGTTCTTGTGAAAATGGAAGATACCTGATCATCTCTCTGGTGAAGCTCACACGGGCCTAGTGTGTTTAAACAGAACAACAACTAACCCAATAGCAAGCGTGCCAACAGCCTGAGTCACTCTATCTGCTTTCCCAATCGGCATTCCCTTTCTATTATTTGATTGCTTTGTCCCACCCTCCTCATGGATTATTATTGTACAGTTCCCAACTTATATGAGCAGTTCATTAGGGCTGGGACTTTAATTACATTTTGTGCAATACTGTAGTATGAATAAATTAGAATAGATAAGACTCCAAAGGGTTTTTGCAAGAGTCAAGGATATGTCTTGGTGTCTTTGGCAACAGATCCCTTGTCCTGACACTTTGTCTGTCACCGTCCTCCGTCACCTGGGGATGTCAGTGGAAAAGCTTATTTAAACAAAATAAGCCGGGGCAAAAGGCAGGAGGTGACGTGTGCGTGTTTAGTATGTGTGATCTGTGTTACAGCAGGGCCTCCTGCAGCTGGGAAGGCACAAGTAGAATAGGAGCTGCCAGTTTTCTTTAGCAGCTGGAAGTGGCATTTGGGCAGGAAGAAAGTAAAGAATGTGATGAGGAGCAGAAACGAGGCTTTAGGCCGTAGTAAAAAAAAATACAACAACCTTATACTCACTTTGCAACAGGATGAAGACATCACTGTGCCCACATCTGCTGTCAGAAAAAGTGAAGGGAATGCTGATCTACTTTGAGCTGGGTTAGCTTAAATGGCTCACAAAGGTGGCGTGAGCTAACTTTGGTGACTGCCTGATGTAAAAAAGCAAGTGTAAGTGAGAATGTCTTTGCTATATTCACCTAGGTCTTAAAAGGACAGGTAGTCAAGGGTTTGTCTCTCACACGAGTCTCTTGTCTCAGTGTTCCAGCCCAAGGGGAAGAGGTCAGTGTGAAACCATAGGATTTTTATCTCCAGAGTCGCTGTTTGCTTCTCCTGAAAAGGAGGCTCTACGTAGGAGAGATTGGACTGTGCATGCAAGTGGATCCACAACACCTTGGGAAGGTGTTAAGCTTTGTCGTCATCCCACATCTTTCTTGCCTTTTTTTAGAGAGAGGAGAAGCAGCTGGAGCTGACCCTGGAGGCGCTCATCAGTCAGGTGGCTGACCTGAAGAACTCCTTGGTCAGTTTTATCTACAAGCTGGAGAACGAGTATGACCGACTCACATGGTAAGGTGTCTCACAGAGCTAGGGGCACTGTTAATAACTGTTGAAGCTGTTCCAGACTTGGCTCTAAGGACCATAAAGTATGCTTAAAAAGCATTAGCCTGTTGTCAGTAGGCCTAAGTTTGCTTTTCACATTTCTGCTGGAGGAACCACTACTCGTCTTCCACCAGAAAACCAGCTGAAAACCATTGGTTTCATGCTGTATAGTAAGAGAGTCATGCTAACACCTTTTAATCCAGACATTTTATGAGAACTAGACTTGCATCTGCAGTGGCTGGAAGCTTCTCAAACAAAGTGTCTTAGGGACCCACATACCCTATAAAATGAGCAATGGTTCTTATGCATTTCTTGACCTTTCTGGCTTTTTCTGGCTCTGCTATGAACTGAGCTTTTATGTTTTCCTGGTTCTGCATGTTTTACCAGACAGTTTGAGAGGCTTGCAAGGTGGCGTTCTCTTCCTTATGGAGCATAAAGACGTTATAGCTACAGCTTAATAGACTATACAGTATCTTAGAGAGGGTCTGCTACTGCAGCAAAGCTTCACAGGCAGTTAGTGTTTATCATTAATGTTGCAGGAGGTAGGAGAGGTGATGAATCCCGCAGAGAGAGCAAGCTGAAAGGGACCTCCTTGGCAAGATTACCACTTATTTTGCTTCCTTGCTGCTCAGTCTGGATAGCCAAACTATAAATATTGTTCCTCCTGGCTGTACTGCTTAGGAGTTAAACTGTTTCTCAGACCTTGCTCTAAAATTGCACTGGGAGAGTTAGTGATAAGGAAAGCATTGCTTCTGTGTATGTTACTGAAATCCCAAACAACTGCCACTTCCAGTGGTACTGCTTGTAATGTCCCTGAGCTATTTGCAGCATTTGAGCTATTTGCACTAGGGACTGGGGTTTGTCTGTACCTGCAGATTCAGCCCTAGGTTTTGCTGCTTACTGACTGGAGTAAGCCAGTTTGATGAGCAATACTGTTATTTCCTTGCTTCTCAGCCATTTGAGTGATGAAGAGATAAAAGCCATCAGTGGCATCCCTTTCTGTGTTCTGTCCCCTTGATTTCTTTTCCCAGGCCTTCAGTTCTGGACAGCTTCGCATTGCTCTCAGGGCAGCTGAACACCTTGAATAAAGTGCTAAAGCATGAGAAGACCCCACTACTGCGAAACCAGGTTATCATACCCCTAGTGCTGTCACCAGACCGTGATGAGGAGATCATGGTAAGAAAGTTCCCTGAGTGTTGGCCCTGGAGTATCAGGATGTGCTTGTGTATCTGTTCCAGCTTGCTTGGCATTCCTTGTGCTTGGCATTCCTCAGCTCTGGGTGTAGAGAAGGAAAAGGTGATGATTAGTTCTGACAGGGAGCTGCTTTGCTAGGGGGCTTGCACACTTGCAGTGGATATACTTTACAGGAGGTGTTCCTGTTCATAAATATGTTATTTTCCTGATGTTGGGGCTGAAAGAGATAGTGTCTTCTTGTGTAACTGGGAGGTCTCCTTACAAGCTCCTGGTTTTCTCTGCCATAGCTGTGCTGTTTCTGTTGGATATCTTTATCTAGGTGTGCAGTTTGTCATCTGACCCACATGAGGCATGTTACAGAACCTCCAGCATGCACTGTCAGCATTTATTCTCTGCTTGAGTGAGAAAAGATTTCAACTGATCATGGCCATGCTGGTGGGGCTGCACTGCAGACTCCTGCGGGTTGCTCTGACTAAACCAGCACAGTGCAAATTCCTAGACAAATTGTTGAAACTTCATAATGCTTTCCAGATCAAGGTTTCCCCACAGCATGCTGCTGGCCTTGTTCCAGCACTATGGCCTGCGCCATCCTTTTGAGCTGTTTGAGTGCTGGGCTCGAGGAGGTTCTGAGTGTTGCTCATCCAACTCTTGCAGCGGCAGACAGAAGGGCGTGTGCCGGTGTTCAGCCATGAGGTGGTGCCTGACCACCTTCGAACTAAGCCAGACCCTGAGGTGGAGGAGCAGGAGAAGCAACTGATCACAGATGCAGCTCGAATTAGCCCTGATGTGGCCCAGGTAGGTGAAGGAGTTTGATACTTCTGCCTCTTAGTCCTACGGCACAAGATGCCCCTTAACTCTGCTTCCTTCACCTTCCCATCTAGCAGTTTCTGTTTCTGCTGTGTCCTTTTCTGCCTGAGATTCCTTTAGCGGACCCTAGCTGAAGTTTGGTTTCCTCCACAGTTTCACAAACCAAGGGTATCCAGCCCACTGGCAGTTCACAGGAGATGCCATCAGATGAGTCAGAGAAAGGCAAAGCCTATCCCATCCCCACGGTGCCCTCCTGCATGCATTAGCACAGGGCTTTTTAGGCTCTGCTACCAAAATGCTTATGTTTGGTTACACAGAGAAAGCTTGTTCACGTACCTTGCTGACTTGTACCCAGTTGGAGGTATTCTGGTGATTTCTGGTGGTTTTCATTTTTCAGAAACAGATCCAAAGTCTGAACAAAATGTGCTCAAATCTGCTGGAGAAAATCAGTAAGGAGGAGCGTGAATCTGAAAGTGGAGGTATGTCACTGGGGTGGAAGTGGGGTACAGGGTCCAAGCAGCAGGCTTGAGAGAGTAGTGGCATAACAGGTAAATCAGAGAGCCTGAAGCATGGGAAACACAGATGAGCAGCATAGATGAAGCATAGATGAAAGCATTCTAGCAGATGCAAGATTGGCTGTCCTAGAGCCCCCTAATTTGAAAAGGGGTCCTGTGGGCGCAGTGTGTCCTGCTTGTGTGACCTATGCTTGGCAGGAAGGTTGTTCCAACCCTTTGCCAAATCCTCCTTTGAGGAGGTGGTAAGTATTTACCAAGAAAGCATCCCAATCAACTTGGATTAATATAAATAGCTGTGAAAGTGCATTGGCAGTGAATGGGAAGCCCCTTAGCTATGTTCTGAATGAGTCCACAGCATATTTGTTCGCAGGCTATTGTGTGACATCCTCTAGATGATGGCTTCTTCAGACTTGTGGTCAACATTTTCCGGTTCTGACTCTGATGCTGGACATCCTTATTTTAATGGTCTCTGCTGTCAGCTGCTCGCTATTCGTGGGAGTGCTATGCACAATTCTCAAAGGCTGGTTTTTTGTCACCTTTGACACATAGTGTAGGCAAGGACCCAAGCACGGGTTCTGTCTGGTTTCCAGGATTCATAGTGTAACTGGGCAGGCGTGTGGTAGAAAAACTTGCAGACACCATGCTGCTCATGAGCCTCCAAAAGGGGATGTTGCATTGCTTATCTAGAACACAGTGCTTGTTACCTGCTGTAGGTTTCAGCATGGAAGAGCCTTTAGTGGGGACATTCTCATAGGCATGGAGGAGTTGGCTCCCTCTGTCCTCCTTCCCTGAGCAGCGTATGTGCTGCTCTCAGTGGAAGAGCTCTTGGATCACCAGTCTTTTGGATTTCACAGCTTCTTGGACCCTTCTGAGACTCTTGTAGGACAGCTTGTTAGAAGCTGATCTCTATTACATGCACCAAAATAACAGAAAAGTAAATTCAGGACCAGCTATGCTACTGTTTAGAATTGATTGCTGAAATGCTTCAAAATAACTTCTTTTTCTACAGGTTTACGACAGAACAAGCAGACTTTCAACCCTGCAGATACCAATGCACTGGTAGCAGCTGTGGCCTTTGGGAAAGGACTGTCAAACCGAAGACCCCCTGGCTCTGGAGGGTCTGTCCAGTCAAGCCAACCAGGAGCTGGTGCCATCATTGCAGGTGCTTCAGGCATGCAGCAGGTCCCAATGTCAGGTGCACCAGCTCAGCAGCAGCCAATGCTGGCAGGGGTGCAGATGGCACAAGCTGGACAGCCAGGTAAATAAGTTGCATATCTGAAAGCAGTTGAAATGCAGGGAGCAAGAAGGACAATTGCAGATGTAGAGATTCTTCCCCAGTCACCTTTTAGATACAACTGAGTAAGAGGTTCCTTTCTGCCTTAATAACATGAGTCAGGTTGTAACAGTGGAGTAATACCTGCTTAAAATTGGCTCAGAGGCTGAAATGGATCCCAGCCATCCAGCTTCAGCTTAACTCACCCCGCAATACCATCTTAATAACAGACTTAGTGAACATAGGAGTCAATGTGGAGGGAGATCACAGTGCAGTTTTGCAGGGATCTATTCTGGGGGTTTTGTGGTCAGATTTGAGTTGTGGGTAGGCAATAAAGTGGAAAGGTTTGATGATGCTGAGTTATTTAAGGTAAGGAAAAAACCAAATCTGTCTGTAAAGAGTCACAGAAGGATTTCATATGCCAAGTGACTTCACTTAATAGTAGATTACATTTGTATTAAATATAAAGTGAAACACATAGGCATAGCAATTTGACTTTGCATGTCCAGCACTTGGACTCTAACCTAGTGACTTGTATTTGGGAAATAGATACATGATATAATAGTTCTGTAAACACATTAATTGGATGTACAGTTGGGGCAAAAACGCAAACCAAATATTAGGAATTACTAGAAAAGGGACAGAGAAACAAGATATCATTCGGCCATTGTATAAATCCATTGGGCACCCACACCTGCAATATTATGTGCAGTTCTGATGTCTGCTGCTGGAGATAGCTTTGGAGTAGGGAGAAGAAAGTATGGAAGTCTATAAAATCTCCAATTGTATTCAGCAGGTGACTGGGGAATGATTGTTCACTGTTTCCCATAATACAGAAGGATCAATGAAGGTGCACCAATGAAAATATCGGCTTGTAGATTCAGAACAAAAGGAAGATACTGAATACTAAATAATTACATCGTAGAGCACATTGTCAAGTGTGTAATAGGTTATATGAGATGGAAAAGTAAGTAGGTAAATTTCTGGATGAAAAATCAGTCAATGGTTAATCCTGAAGACACCATCTCTGACTCCCCAGTCCGTGAGCCACCATATATTAGAAGCAGAGGGGGTATTCTGCAGAGGTATCACTCAGGCTTGCCCTGTTCTGGTATTCCTCCTTAAATGTCCTCTGCTGTCAGGAATGAGTTTGGTGTGGGGGACCTACAGGCCTAACCCTGTACTGTCATTCTTATGTTCATGTTAATTGAGATTTTGGATATCGGATATCCTAATTGGTGTTTTCTTGCTTGTATAATGACTGTTGTTCAGAAATGAACTTGAGCAACAATATTAATCCTAAGTTAATTATGTATTTATGTAAGAGTTAGAAAGTAATTTCCACTGTGACTTGGTAACAAAGAAGGCCCCTGTGATTCCTGGCTGCATACCCACGAACGCTGTCTCCAGAATGGGAAGACAGTTGCTGCTGTACATCAAGCAGAGTGTGCTGGTAACAAGAGCAGTTGTCCAGCCTGTGTTACTGGGAAGCTCCCTTTTGATAACAGCAGCCATACTGGGGTTTACCAAAGGTTAGTCCCACTGTCCTGCTTTTGATAGTGCCCGTAGTCGAGACTGAAAGAATATGAGAATGAAGTATATCCTGACAGCAGTTGTTGTTTAGGGTTTTTAAGCCAGAGTTTGGTTAGAGACCAGTGGGTATAGCAGCCATCAGTTTCTGCAGTTCTTTTTTGAATTTTAATTTTGACGTCTGCACCACCTATGGCAGTATGTCCCACAGCTTTATTGCATGCTTTGCTTAAAAAAAATTCCTTTTTATGGCTAAATCTTTTGCCTGATAATTCTATTGCATGTTTCCTTTTTACCCGTGTTGTGAGAAGTGGTGAATAATTTCTCAGTTACTTTCTCCATACTAGTTTTCATTATTTTGGAAGTCTGTTAGGTCCTCCTTCCTTTTTCCATCTTACCCCTCCAGCTAATGAGTCCTATTCTGTTTAGTATCTCTGTGTGAAAATTATATCTTGGACCATCCTTGTCACTCTTACCTGCAACTTTTCTGTTTGTTTTCAAGACTGGGAACACCAGAACCGTTCACAGTATTCCAGATGTGGGTGAACTACAGTCCTGTTCACTTTTCCTTTTGGAGTAATGTCTAACAGTATTAGTCTACTGATTGTTAGCACTGAAGTGGTATCAGATCGCCTGCCAATTCATTGCAGGCAATAACCGGCTTTGGATAAGTTTGAGGAGGTTTAATAATCTTTATTCTTTTACCCATTTGCTCATCAAATCTTTTCTTGTTCTGCTGTACTATAGTTTTGATTTTCAGAAACTGTCCTTTTTTTCTGTTCCAGTTTGAACACACATTCCACTTTCTGAAGGAGTGTTCTTTGAATGTCCCTCTGTGCTGCTTTTTCATCATTGTCTTTTTGTATATTTTTCTCATCATCTTAGCTTTGTGTAGTGCTGTACACTTATTGTAAGCTGCTAGTATGATGTCTTTGAACACACTCCTGTGTGTGATTGCTATCAGCAAACAGTAATAATGCCCAAGAGGTGGATGTGGTTAAGAGAAATTAAGAGACCTGAGAGAGGCTTAGTAATTTAAATATATGCCCTAACTATAAAAAATGCTACGTGGAATGGGTTACAGGCTCTTGTGTTTGCCCCTCTGAAATGGAAGTGCAGGTCAGTCCTTGGTACTTCTGTGAGTGCTGCTTCCAGCAACTTCTGTAAGACTGAACAAGTCCTACACTGCTGTAGGAGCCTCCTGACAAAGAGAAAGGCTTGGTTAAGATGGAACAAGGATAGAATTTGAGGTGATAGCAGTGGGACACAGGAATTGTCAAAAAGATTTCTCAACAGAGAAAGATGCCAATTTGTAGAAGAGCTTGATTGTGTTAGGTCAGAAGCTGGAAGATGCTGTTGTAGCAAGTAAGCCTAGTGTGGTACCTGGAGTGGAATGGGAAAAGTCCAGACAGGGTTGTTGTCTTGCATGCTCCTGAGCAAATGTTCTCTCATATAACTGGGTTTGCACTTTTCCTTTTTTCTCTCTCCAGGAAAAATGCCGAGTGGCATAAAAACAAACATCAAATCTGCCTCAATGCATCCATATCAGAGATGAGCTGAGATGAACCAGACCTAGGAAACAGCAGTTAACCAGCATTGTTCCTGCTGCAGCCACCATGCTTGGATTCCTTCTAGGACTTCCAAGTCCCTTCACATATCCACACACCATATCCAAGGAGATAGGGGTTGTAAGACCCTTCCCTGGGTTTTATTTAGTGTTGGCTGGCTTGTGTGAAGCTGTTAGTGGCCGTGTCTGCTGGACACGAGTACTTCTCCGTTCAGTCAGAGCAGAGGACTTTGCTTCTGGTATTGGTCCCATCTCCTTCGGGTCTGGCCTGGAGACAACTACCCTTTCCTGATAGAAACCTTTTCCCTTTTCCCTATCTGAAGAGCTGCATGGTGCACTTTGCTCCTTGTTTCTGCTTGTTCACTTGGCATGCTCTTTCTTTACTCCCTCTTGTTGAATAAAGACTTTTGTGCACACTGTGAGACACTGGTGTCCATCTCTCAGGTCATAAGGACTCCTTTTCCTTTGGGAAGGCTATGGAGCAGCTCCAAACTAAAATACACATAAAATTTTGGAAGCTGAGTGCTGGAGCTGCAGGCTTATGCATAAAGAGCTGTTATAAAGTGAGTCAGCAGGGCACAAACATAAGCAGTAAACATCTTTTTTATTGTAAACTCATTATGACTATTCCTCAGAAAGCAAAATAGTGGTAAACTCATTATGACTATTCCTCAGAAAGCAAAATACTGGGAAAGACTATTACAAGGCCTGCAGGAAGAAGGCAGCATTTCAGGAACAGAATCATGGAGCTTTTGTATTCTGATGCTGCCACAAATCCCAACTGGATCTGATTTCACTTCATAGTTCTCTGCTGCTGTGTTTCCTACAAAGTTTCTTCAGGATTTATGCATTGCTTCAGAGAGGTATTTCAATCTGCTCGGGACCATGGCACCTCTGAGTTGGCCAGGCTGTGATGTCTGGCCCATTTCTCTTTGGAACTGGGCATTGTGAAGCCATCCCTGTTCTATTTTCTGCCCTTGAGCTGTAAAATATAATCTGCTTATTGAAAGATTCCTCTGAGAATAAAGGGTGGGGACGCATGCCCACAGAGCATCCTAAAGACAACCGTTGTGCCTCTTGCTGCTCTTGCCTGGACTTCCCTTTTGACTTGTGAAAGCCAGCACTGTATTTTACTCAATAGCATCTGTCAGCAATCTTATGGGTGAGGAAATCTCCACTCAGCAGATACAGCCTGCAGCTGCTCCTGCACTGCTTGCCTCTGAGCTAATCAGATCCAGCTTATTTGTGGAGGTTGTGGGCTGTTCTCCCAAAACAAAACCTTCCACAAAGCTGTGACTAGGGCACCTATCGACCCATTTTAATATGCAGGCCCTTGAGAAGCATGGAACTGGGATGTAGAAAGTGACCTGGAAGCACAAGCAGTTTATACGATAAGCAAAGCCACTCCACTACGAATGAGCCCGGTGACGTGTCTGCAATGGCACCAGCCCAGCCAGACTGATGAGATTGCTTTTTGTGCCTAATGAACATGGAGCTCCTGGCTCTCTCGGGGGCCACTGGCTGCAGCAGGGAGCTGGTGTGAAAGCAGGAGAATGTTGCTGGCTCCAGTGTGAGTGTTTTGTGTAATGCCTGGAGCCTGATAGCCAGGGAGTTTGAGCCTGCAGGGCTATGCCCTGTGATGGGCTGAGCACTGCAGGATGGCTGTTCCCTATCTACCAATGTCCCTGCTTCAGTTGGGAAGGAAGGCAGAAAACTGTCAAAGGAACATACATCAGGTTCCTGGCACTCATCATCCATGGAGCCTCAGCGCCCGGGTGCTGCTTCACTTCATCCCCCCAGACTGGCTTCCTTATAAAGCTGAAATGTCTCAGTGCAGGAGCCCCGGGGCCAGCAGCTGGCTGGTGCAATTCGGGCAGCCTGGGACACAGGCAGAGCCCACGCTAACCTGGCTCTCCTGAAAACGCCTCCAGTGGGGCAGGTCAGACCTTTCACACACTTGGACAGGGGGAAGGGAAATGCAGGCAGGGTTTTTTTCCATAGATTATAGAGTTGGGGAGGCCGGCTAGGCTCACCAGTGTAACTTCCTGCATGACACAGGCTGTCCTGAATTACTTCTTGTGTAACTTAAAGCACTGTCATTAGGAAAACAGTTGATCTTGAACGGATACATCTCTGCTACAGTGGCTGGTACGTTGTTCCAAAAGTTAATTTTCTTATTGCACCTTATACTGAGGCTGCATTTCTTTAATTCCTTTCTAGTCACTGGATCTTTTCAGCCAGACCCTGAGTCCCAGAGGGAGGAGCTGGATATTATGATCAAGCTTTCGTGATCCTTTTTTATGATGAACTGAACTGATGAAAAGTCCCTTTTGCTTTAAGGCATATTTTCTATTTTCCACTTCTTGGCTCACGTCCAAATCTTCTTATGCATCTGTGTCCTTTGGGACACTGGACTAGGACACACTATTCTAATTGTGGGAATGGGAATTTCAGATGCAGAGCGACTTTAACCTCTTATCCAGTCACTGCCAGTGCTTGAATGTTTAAACAGGGAACAGGAACAGGCCTTTTACCCATAAAGTCATGGTGGAGGTTTATGGTCCACTGCTTGTCACTGTGGCCCGAAAGTTCAACAGGGATTCACCGTTCCTGGTGCACTGTGTCAGAATAAAAGCACAGCCCTGCTGGGTGAGTGCAGGTGCTTGGTCTGTGCCACATCACAGCAGGGGCCAAACAGGCGACTGTGGAAGCATGCTTTCCCCACAAGCATGGGATGTGCTGCCACACTAAGCCTCAAGGGTTTTTCACTGCCTTGTCCAATCCCTTTTTGAACTTGTCTTTTCCTAGTAGGATAATTTCAGCAGGGAGAAGGCTCAGCCCCAGCACAGCAGTGTGATGGAGAGCCCAGGTACTGATTTGTTCTGGGCCCCCACGCTCCCCCTTGGTACCAACTGGGCTCTAGTGTGGAGGGATGGACATCTTCCACTGCATGGCCCCCTTGCCCCAGGGACCCCAAGGGCTCCAGACCACGGACATGCCCCTGGCTCCCAGAACAGCATGCTTTACCCATCATGACTTCATTTCCTTCTAGGTCATCAGCTTTACACTATTTAGCACCCCCTGCTAGAAACATATCCTCGGTGTCAATTCCCCAGGGAGCATCTCCTCTGCTACCTTGCACTTGGCCAGGTTGCCAGCGCTCTTGTTCCTTGATCGCACACGTCGCAGTACCAGCCAGCTTGCTCTCCAATACTTAAGAGTATACAGTGCCACAAAAATTATCGTGTTAGTTTGACAGGTTCATTGTCTGTAATCCCTGATGATTGGTATTTATATTTCTCTGCTTTAAGTCTTTATCAATATGATCACATATTTTTTGGTCATTATTTTGCATGGAATGACTGTCAAATAGACACACCTGTTTACAAGGCCATCCTGTTTACTTTTTTAAAATGCTGGCATAACATCAGCTTGCTTGTTCTCTGGAGCTTCTCCAGGCTTCCTTGTCTTACTGAATATCAGCATTAATAATTTGGATTTTTAAAAACAGAGGTTTACTTTTTTTTTTTTTTTTTAATTTTGAGATGCAGGATACTCAGAGTACTGAGGTTTTGCCTTATGCAACTGTTGTTTAACATCTTCCTAAGTTACTGTTAGAGTGGAAAGTGTTTCACCCTTGTGACTGGAATGCTTCATCTGGCTTCCTCCCAAATGCAGGAATGAGATATTTATTGCCCTTCCTTCCTGCCCAGCTATCTGCAGTCCCACCATTCCCAGCCCGCATCACACATCCAGCCGTGCTGGGTGGTGCCTGCAGCCTGTCCTGCTCTTGCCCTGGCCTGGCTCACCTCTGGAAGCTGTGAAGCTCGGTGTAGTGCCGTTGTTTCCCTGTATCTCTGCATCCACTGATCAGCATGACTAACATCTGCCACGTGTTTGTTCTCTTGTCCCATCCCCAAGCAGAGATGTGCACACAGGTGTCTTGTTCTGTTTAAAAAAGAAAGGTATAACATTTTTGTCTGTTTTTTAACTTCCAGATCTTTTCAGTGGGTGTCATTAAGCCTTTACAGTGAAGGTGAAGTATGTAAGGTGTGAGGGGAGATGTGACCAAAAAGATCAGGGGGACAGCTGAGGGAGGGGAACCTCAGCAGTTCTCCACTCTCCATGCCCCAGGTAAGGCAGGAAGGCAAGGTCTCAGGGGAACTGGTTTCCATCCTCCTACTAGTATAGGACCTTTCTGACAGAAACATCTGGGACCAAAGGAGAAGTCTTCTGGTGATTTCGTTGCAGGAGCCTGAGCACTTTGTTATGCTAAGAAGCAACATAATGGTGTGTGTGCTGCCAAAGGGCAGTAAGCCAAGTTTTGCATCTGCATCCCTCCCAAAACAGCTTCACCTGCAGCTCACAGAGGAAAGATAAACACACAGAAAGAGCAGCAAACCCTCCCTCTGAAGTGGCCATTGAAAAGCTCAGAAACTACTTGAAAGTCAAAGGTACAAACAGTTGAATGCTGAAAGCAGAAACCCCAGGTTGGCTCTCCACTTTCCCCTGGGCTCCCACCATGAGCTTGGTGGCCCCAGGAGAGCCAGAGCATATCTACGTGACAGCTTGTGCCTACAAATGAATATACAGGCACTTTGGAAAAATCCCGTGGAGCTCCTCCTTCCAACCAAGTGTAATAAGTCTTCATCTGTCTTAGAAGTAAAATGTTACTACTTCATACCTCACATTGATGCTGTGGTAGTAAAAGCACACACTCAAAACACAGGATGTTTGGAAGTATTTGTAATATATACCATAAAGATAGTTCAGGCTGATGTGACTCCACAGTTTATTTATTGTCCTTATGATACTGTAGCTCTCTGGCTGGATTCATTAACATTGCTTTGGTGGAAACCTGCACTTAAAATTTAATGAAAACCTTCTGCAATTTGCTCAGGGGTAATCCTGTACATGAGGAAGCACATAAGAATAATGCAAAGTGTGCTGGCTGGCTCCTCTAAAGGGGCAGCTTTTGTCATTTGTTTGGGGGGGTTGGGGTTTTTTTTGGTGCATACTTTTTAAAGAAAGAAAATTACTGCCTGTATTTTTCTGAGATGCATATTTCCCAGAGTCAGGGGATCAAGAGTCATGGTTCCTGCAGTGGCTATCTTGTCACTGCTGCTCAGATTCTGTCACTGATTTACTCGCTTGCCATAAGGCTTCTCACTTTACTACCATCGTGTCCAAGCAGTTTCTGCACTGAATTAGCAGTAGTGCTAAGGTCTCGCTTGGCATGGCAGCTCCTTTCCTCTTGGTGAGACTGTGCCTCAGGGTACTTCAGCATTATTTTTTTCCATTGAGTGTCTGCTGGCCACGCTTTGGGCCAAAGGGGCATCACTGATGTCTGTGAAGCTGCAGCATTTCTCAGGATGTTCCTCTCCTGAACCCAGACCTCCCCCTTCTATGCCTATTGCCAGGTGGCCTTGGTGGGACATGTCTGTCTCCCACTGTCATGTGCCCCTCCTGGGCTCTGCCTGCCCTGGCATACAGCACGGCAGTGTGCTGCTCCTGCGGGGACTGGGCTCTGAGGCGTGCAGTGGATGTTTACGTGGAGTTTGGTTTTGGTACTGATGCAGTACTGAAGTCAGGGTCCTGCTGTGTGGGATGGGAGAGGTGGCTCTTGTCTCCTGCTCTGCTGCTGCAGCATGACAGGACTTCAGAGCACTACCTAAAGAGCTAATGGCAGGACTGGTTTGTATCCCCCCTGAGAAATGCATTCTGTATAAGTGGGGTTGAGGACCCATAATTTTGGCTGTCTCAGTTTTGTATATTTAGGTTCCCATGGGCATCGCAGTGACAGAAACAGTCATCTTCACCATCATAGCGCAGCCTGTTTCACTCCAGCCAGCAGAGCAATGCACCAGGTCGTGACTCGGCTGCATGGTGTTTTGGGGAGCACGCATCATGTGCAGCCCCATGCCGCAGAGCTCAGGGCTGGGCAGGGAGCTGGGCACCATGGGTGTGCAAGCAGGAGGAGCTGGGCAGCAGGACCCACAGCCCTGGGCTGCTGAAGCCCCAGAGCTGCTGCCAAGCCGGGAATGACTCACGCAAAGCCTCTGTGGGTGCACCCACCAACTTTCTTAACTGTCTGTATTCACTCAGATAAGGAATAAAAAATAGGAATTAATAGGAATGCTCCAACCCATATTTTGAGTGTGCAGCTCCCTCTCCTTCCTTTCTTCATGTCCTGTGCTCTCTGCTGTGTTTTCCTGGAGCTCAAGTGCAAGATGCTTGTCCCCATACACAGTGCAGGCATGAGGGCATCCAAAGAGGCTTGTGATGTTCACCATCAACAACACTTTTTGGAAAGGTATTTCCAGAAAGGAGGCCACTATGTTCTCTGCCCACCATCTTGGAACATTTTTCTGCATACTTCCATTTCTCTCCTGGTTGTATCTGTCCCTTTAAGAGAGGACAGTTGCTCCTGGCTGTCTGGGAGAACATTGCAGCTCCTCACCATGGGAGCTGCCCCACTGCTGCTCTCTCCTGCCCCTGTGCCCCTTGGACCTGCCAGGCACGTGATGGTGCCCTTGGCAGGACCTGCCACAGGTTCTCGTAGCCCTCAATTTCCTTTTCCTCGCCACCCACTGTGGGTATCAGGGCATGCACTGTGCTGCTGACTGCACCAGTGCAGAACCTCAGAAACGGAGAAGATGCCAGGCAGGCCAAGGATGATAGCAGCCACTGGGGAGCAGGCAGTGTCCCCTGCCAGCCTGCAGCCAGGACAGGCAGGCAAAGCCCAGCCCCGGCTGGAGCTAAAACACGGCCTCATTTCACAGCAAAACAATCCCTCTTTGTGTGGCCTGTTCTCCCAGAACAATCCTCTGCTCTGACAATGTCTTTTCTGTGGCTTAGTCCCTGCACAGCGACCAGCAGCGTGCTCAGCCTGATGCCTGGCAGCTTGCACCAGCGCATGCCCACAGCCCTGCTGCCCCACAGCTGAGCAGCAGCACCTGAGACCCCTGGCCTGGGCAGCCACTGCTTGGGACTCTCTGTCCACTTCAAGTCAAGGCAAAGTCTTCCCAGGAAAGTCTCCAGCTAAGCCTGGAACACTTGGGAGGGGTTTTTCTTCTGACTTTGTTTGCTCTGTGTAGCTGCATGGTGCCGCTGCACGACACGTTAGGAGGACAGCCCTGGGATGCAGTTGGCACGTTGGAACGTGGCATGTGGCTGTCAAGTCACCAAATCTGACTGTAATCCCAACTGCCTGCCAGAGGTGGAGAAGTCAACTGGCTTTGCCAAGCTGTTCTCTCAGGCGCCAGGCAGTCTGGGACAGGTTGCCGGAGCTGATCAGCTCCTTGGGCTCTAAATCATGGATATAAAATGAAATGGCACAGATGGAAAGGGAGATTCTGAAGATGAGCAGGACCAGGGTTTTCTCATCACCTGTATTTTCTCTCTTCAGGAGCATATGCCCATGAGACAGCTTCAAAAGCTCTCTGACAAGGGGCAGTTTTCAGGTCCCTACCAGAGACAGAGCTCACAGAGCTGCTGTGGTCTTCTGCCACAGCATGCTGCACGTGGGCAGTCACAAACACTTGCACTGGTAACCAAGGACTCCTGTTGTGCCGCATGCGTTGAAGCCCCCAAACCTCCTGACCCTTTCCAGCCTCCCACCAGTCCATTCTGGTCCTAGAGCTGGCCCTTCTGTGCCTGCTGCCACACAGAGGCACTGAAGAATAGGTTTCTCCAGGCTTTTAGTCTCCTTGGATGCCTTGCTCCAGCTGTGGCTCTGCTGCTTGTTCTCCACCCATCATTTGTGTGGATTTGGAACAAGCACCACTATTCCATAAGGTTATCCTATAGGCCACAGAAACAAATGGAGATGTTTTAGCAGGTCCAAAGTGGGCTGAGACTTCTGGCATGTCTGTGGATGACCCCAAAATGTTATGCATTTCTGGGGTGACGTTGCCAGCCCACAGAGGTGGGTGTCAGGGCTCAGGCTGGAGAGGCTGCTGGCTTTTATGCAGCTGATAAAGAATTCTCATCCCAGCAGGAAACTGCAGTCATGCATGCTGCCCACTCTGGCTGACAAAGTCCAGCAATTAAACACACTAGGGTGAAAGTCTGCCATCAAAGCCTCTGTGCTCCTGTGCATCACCACCAGTGCCTGCAAGCTTCTGGGTGATGCTGCTACCTTCCTTGTTATCTCACAGTATGCCATTTTCCAGATGATATTTTAAAGAAAAAATACAGTATCTTTTACAGCAGGGATTTCAGCGGGGTCATCTCACGCCTGCTGGATACAGAAATGTTGTGAGTTGTTTTCTGGTAACTTGAGTGGCTTCTAGGGACTTCGGGTTCCAGGACTGAAGGTATTTCTTTTGGCTGAAGGGGAAGAGGGCAACACTGGCAGTGATGGGGTAATTGGCCTTTACTGCCAGGATGATGTAATCAGCATAAATAACAGACAAAAGTTTGCACAAGATGAGTCACTTAATGTTGATATCAACCGTGGATGGAGGCAGCACATCAGCCTGCGCTTAGAAAAGCATGCGTGCTCAGGCATAGCATATCTGCCTATCTCCATTTGTTGAAATCGCAGACTGACATTATGGCATTTAATGGTCCCTTCCAGGCTCCAGTATTGTCATCTATCTCCACTTTTAGCGGCCAGGAAAGCTTTGTTTTGTTCTCTTAGCATAGACAGAGGTGGTGTAGGAGCATTTCTTGGATGTTTTGCAGTTGCCAGCGTAACCAACTTGTCATTTTTTGTCATGGAGCCACAGAGAAGGTGTAAGCAACGATGTGTGGTTGATAGTGCTTTAGGGTCCAACTTCAGGAAAAAGGGAGAAGGGTTAAACATTAGAGAGCCAATTTACATTCAGTGTTTTTGTCTGATCACATGCAAAATCTCTGGTTTTTCAGGATCAAGAAGGAAAGCATGGGAGGATCTGGAAATAATCTTTTCACTCCCCAAGTGTAATAAGGTAGGTGAATTTGCTAACTATGTATGTTAAATACATTACTGAAAAATTAGAGGCCTAAGTGCATGTGTTAAATTTCACTAAATTAATTTGGTCTTTTTATTACCTTTTAGATTTTTCAAGTTGAATAATGTCAATGTTTTTGCCACATAAAAAGTTCCTGATTCAATTTTTCAGTATTTAAAAAAAATAAATTAATAGTTATAAATCCAGTGAATAAGAGAATATAAATTTGACACAATCAAAAATATATTTTAGCTCCTCAGAAAGCCAAGATTTTGAGAATTTCTATTGGTCATAAAACCTGAGAAACTTAGCACCTGGAGGGGCTGAACCCCCCCTTTTCCCCACCCAGCTGCATGGTGATCATAAGCCACTCTTCAAGACTGGCACCAGAGAAGGTACAACACTAAGAAACTGCACCAGCATCTCTCATCACTTGCAGAAGAAATTATTGTTACTAATCTCTAAGGTCATAACCTTCCATTGAACTTCATTCCTTTTTCATTGCTTAGTTACTCCAGACCTTCCCATCTGATAGTCTGATAATCCTCTGCACTGATGATGGCTTCAGTCTTTGTGCCTTCAGCAAGTTACATTAGTGCATGCCTGCTTTTTGCACCAAGACAGAGCAACAAGGAGTAAGAGAGGCACACCTGGCTCTGCAAGAAGCAAGGAGAAAGCAGAAGGTACGGCCTGGTGGAGGGAAAAATGGGACAGGAGGTGTGTAGAGGCTCACACCCACCTCTGATTCAATCTCCACGTTGAGAAGACCCTCAGTGAAGCTACAGTGGAAATAGTGTGTTGTTCTCCAGGATAAGCAATGGAGGAAGGAGCTTAAGTTCTCCCGAACTGGAGCCCGGTGCAGCCCAGGCTGCTGTGACCAAAAGCACAACAGCCAGGTTGTTTCCTGAATTGCAGGTGCAGAGTTAATGACCCGCTGGGCTTTGCCCACTGCAGGAGTGGTTGTTGCAGGAAGGACACTCTTGTGCAGGTGTGTGACACAGTCATCTCTGGTTTGGCAGTCCGGACTGCAGTCAGAGCAACATGCTTGGTTGGCTGCAAACAGCTTCTCTCCCAGATTTCAGGTCACACAGGCAGGATTCAAGATGGAAGCAGAAGATCATCCATTAACAAAAGTCTCTCCAGACACTTTGGGAACATCAGCCTGGTCACAACATGTCACATTACTCTCTCTCACCCTCACCTCCATTATTTTTGAGGGATTTTCTTTACATGTGCTTATGCTACCCTGCTTCCAAAGAAGCCAGAAGGCAGAAACCCAGATCTGCAACACACAGCAGATCAGTCATAGAATCATAGAATTGTTTAAGTTGGAAAAGACCTCTGAGATCATAGAGTCCAACCGTTAACCTAGCATTGCCAAGTCCACCACTAAATTGTGTCCCTAAGTGCCACATCTACACATCTTTTAAACACCTCCAGGGACGGTGACTCATGCACTTCCCTGGGCAGCCTCTTCCAATGCTTGACCACCCTTTCAGTGAAGAATTTTTTCCTAACATCCAATCTAACCTCCCCTGGTGCAGCTTGAGGCCTTTTCCTCTTCTGCTAATGCTTGTTGTCTGGGAGAAGAGACCAACACCCACCTGGCTACAGCCTTCTCCTCTCCAGGATAAACAAGCCCAGTTCCATGAGCTGCTCCTCATAGGATTCATAAGGTCTTTTAAGACCTTCACCCACTCCATTGCCCATCTCTGGACACGCTCCAGCACCTCAATGTCTGTCTTGCAGTGAGGGGCCCAGAACTGAACACAATGTTGAGGTGCAGCCTTACCAGTGCCGAGTACAGGGGGACAATCATTGCCCTTGTCCCACTGGCCATGCTGTTTCTGATAGAAGCCAGGATGCTGTTGGCCTTCTCGGCCACCTGGGCACACTGCTGGTTCATGTTTAGCCGGCTGCTGACCACCACCTCCAGGTCCTTTCCCACCGGGCAGTTTCCAGCCACTCTTCCCAGGCCTGTAGCGCTGGTGGGGCTGGTGTGACCCCGGTGCAGGACCTGGCACTTCTCCTTGTGGAACCTCATACAGTTGGCCTCGGCCCATCAGTCCGGCCTGTCCAGATCCCTCTGCAGAGCCTTCCTGCCCTCAAGCAGATCAACAGTCCTGCCCAGCCTGGTGTCATCTGCAAACTTACTGAGGGTGCAGTTGATCCCCTGGTCCAGACCACTGCTAAAGATATTAAACAGGACTGGCCCAAATACTGAGCCCTGGGGAACACCACTTGTGACCAGCTGCCTTGCTGGACACCTGTCCCCAAGGATTAGGAGGTAACTCTGCACCACCCCCCCAGGCAGCTGTAACTGGGCCAGCACTGTGCTGGATCCACTTGCCCACACCCAAGGTGCTCCAGCAGATCAGGGTTCTTGCGACAGCTGGAGCTCCTGCCCAGGCTGCTGAAGCTCAGGGGATGTGGTAAGAAGGGGGAACATCAAGGAACTGCAGGCACCTGCTGAGCACGAGAAGTGAAAAAAGGCAGACATGCAGGCAAAGGTAACCCACCAAAGCAAGTGACTGTGAAAAGAAAAGCCAACTAATAAAGGAGAAATAAAATGGAAACATATATTTGATGTGTTGGAGAATTAAGGAGAGCAATGGAAGATGAAGTAGCAAGGGAAAACTAAAGAGCAAATACCACAGAGCAACAATGGTGGAGACAGCATATGCAACAGGGAAGTAGAGTCCAGGACCAAGAGAGAGGAGAAAGAAATTGCATTCAGAACAGGAGAAAAGAGAGTGACCTGGAAATTTATTCCAATAGCAGGAAGAGGCTGGGCTGTGCAATTTGGGGCTCATTGTTAGAGCCTGGCAAGCCTGCCAGCAAGGGTGGATCCCAAAGAGAGAAGGAATGCTTGGAGAAAGCTATGAGATGTGGGATATAAGGTGGAAAAGTATCTAGTAGGGAGTGTGAAGGAATCCACTGGTGATCTCTGCTTTCATGACAAACAACATAGCAAGATTCCCACTGAACTGGACCACAAATAAACTAAAAATGGAGTAATGGTGCAAAATAAAAGGAGGACAAAAAAGAAAAAGAAGTGAAGAATCGCAAACGACTGAAGCATATACTTACCAAGGAAGAAAGAGTCATCCAGACAGCTGCCGGCCTGCCAGTCTGATGTTAATAGTTAAAGAGTAACACAGCACATGGACAGGAAATGGAAGGTGGGATAAAATACAGTCTGACTAACCTGATAGTTAAAACCCCCTTTCTATAAAGCTATAGGCCCTGTGCAGACTCCAGAGAAGCATCTGGGAACCTTGAGGCCAGTTGGGAACCTTGGTAAATGTTGGGGCAGAAACGAGCACAGGAATTTCATGTGGGAAAGAAAGTTTAAGGTCAAGATGAAAGCAGAGCCTGGTGAAAGGGAGCGTATCAGTACATGCAGATTACTGCTGAGTTACTTTGTGGATGTTCTTATAAATTTCCTTAAGGATTGGCACAAATACTAGGTGTAATCTGATGATATCAGAATGTTGTGGTGCATTGGCACTGTAGGGGAAAGTAGAGGAATGCTGTACCACCAAAAAAAAGCCATTAAAGTCACCAGGAGTACTGTTCTTCATTTTGGGGACTTTGTGAGATGCAAGTACCTGAAGAAAAGGAGTTACAGGTGTAACTGGCCAGAGTGACTCTGAGCTGTACCTGCAAAGTGGGACTGAGAAGGGCAAATGCAGCCCTGGCCGTATGCAGATGTGGAATTCTCACCAGGTGAGCACAAAGTCTGCGACCACTCCTGGTCACTTGTCTTCAGGAGCAGGAACCTGAACAGCAGCATGGCCAGAAGGGTTACCATAGCATTAGGTGCACAAGCAGGCTGGTTAGGAAGAAAATGCTGGAAAAACTTTAGTCTTCCATGTAATGGCTGAGAGGGAGATGATTGCTGTCTACTAATACATTGGGGCATAAATACCAAGGCAAGGATCTATGTGAGGTAAAAGACATGTTGGCACAGGAACAAATGGATATTAACTGGCCATACATCCAATTAAGCCAGAAATTAGAAGATGATTCCTAACAATTAGAATAGTGATTTCTGAAACCAGCTTCAGATCAGATGAGCACAAGACAAAGCTCAGCCACTTTGTGATGAGGCTTGGTTAAGTCTGTGAAGACAACATGAGATGAAGCTGTGCTGGAAACAGTATACAGTCAGACCTAGTATCTCTGGGGTGTCCTTCTGTCCTGTCCAAATGCTCACAGTAGCTGTTGTGGTGTCACTGGGAAAAAAAATGAGCATATGTACCATGCCACTTATTTATTAATCTGTAGTTGGTTGTTTCCTACAAGTGTAAGGCTGGAAGAGTCCACCTAAATCATCCAAGTTGAGGGCCTGCCACTGACACTGAGCTCTTGTGAAGGTGTATGCACCACCTGCGAGTGACAAGGACGCTGTGCCTTGGCTACAGACGATGACACAGGCTTTGCCTGGCCTCTCTGCCCACTGTGCTGCTGTTTTGCCTGGTGGGGTGGACGATGGCCGCCATGCAGGAACCCGAAGGAGGCCTGGGAGTCCCATTTGAAATAGATGTTGAGATGGCACTGGACTGTGACAGGATCGGCCTCACCTCAGGAACACCAGAGAAAGCAGAGGTCGGAGTGAGAGCTAAGCAAGGACCCTCTTTCTGCCATTTCTTTCATGCCCTCATCACTGCCCTCCAGCCAACCCTGCACCCCGCCCAGGCCCTGCCCAAACCCACAGCCTTTTCCCAGTCATTTTCCATTTTTTTTCCGTTCTGTTGCTGCCCCTCCAACCCCTCAGCCTTCCCAGACAGCTGCCTCGCCCCTAAATATCAGCTAAACCCGCCCCAAAGCCCAGCACCGCCCCGCCTCAAAATGTCAGGGCGCTGCGCAGCCCCGGCCCCTGAGGCCCTGCCGGCGTGGGCGTGGCTATGAAATAGGCGGGCCGCGGCGCCAGCGTCGATTGGCTTCGGGGGCAGAGATCCGCCTTTGTGGGCGGATCTCTCCCCCCGAAGCCAATCGGCAGCGGCGAGGGGGGTAGGGCAGCTCCTTTTAAGGGCGGGGGCAGCCGTGGTGGCGGGTAGAGTGGGGTGCGGCCGGCGGTGAGTGAGTGTGCTTGTGGGGTGCTGCGTACACGTGGGGGGGGTCGGTGCCGGGTGCTGGGTCCCGCCCTGTATGGTGGGGCTGGGCTGGGGGTGCTTGGTTTTTCTCAGGGGTGCTTTTGGATCTTTTGAGATGGGTAAAAGTTTAGGGGGCCTTGGGAAGAGGTGTCCGAGCTTGGTGGTGGGTTGGGGTGTGTGCCAGAATGGCTTTTGGGGCTGTTTGCTGAAGGCTGTTGCAGGCCAGGGGAGTGCTAAGGCCTTAGCAGGGTTTAGCTGTTTTGGGATTGAAGTTCTGCTTGCTAGGGATGGTGGGCCCTACCCCGGTAGAGGCCATGTGCCAGCTTGGCACCTGCTATACAGCCTTCAGGAGTGGAAGAGGCAGGAGGTGTGTGTGTGTCTATGTCCCTGTCACCTGGGATGCTCTGGGGTACGGGAGGAGGTGGGTGGTGTCCCCCTCACGAAAGTGGTAGAGGGATGTGTCTGGGGAGGCTGTGGCCTGATGGGTGGGATGGGTGTTGCAACATGCCCTTGGCAGGTGGTGAGGCTGGGTGCGGCTAGAAGGTGCTAGCTGAGACTGTCACCCCTATGGAGGGGGAGATAACTATAATAACAGCGTGGATCCTGTGGCAGGCCAGCAGTGTGCAGACCTGCCAGTGTCAGAGGGAGGAAGATAAGTGGGGTCCAAGTTTGGTTGTTCAAGTGGGTTTTTATAAGTACCTGGGTCCTGATGGTGTGAGGAGCTGCAGTGATCACAGCGCCCCGGCTCATGGCCTGGTGCCACTGCCCCAGGGCACCCCCAGGGTGTCCAGGGAAGGGTGCAGTTCCCTTCCCGTGGCCGGGCTGCCCTCTTTCGGGACAGTAGCATGCTACAGCTGTCCCCTCCGTACTTACTGCCTCTGTTTAGTGCTTGGGATGCTTTTCCAGCCTGCCAGGAGGAAGGACTGCCTCTCCTTGCTGGTTGTGTGCCAGGGCACAAACACCTTGGCCTCTGGCCCGGCAGGTCTGTGCCTGGCGGCCATGCTGGGGACGGGGGTCCCAGCTGTGCTGGGGCTGCTTCCCTGCTGCTGGCAGAGATGGGCCCTGGGCCAGCTGTGTGTTTCCTCTCCGGGTCAGGATCTGGTGGCCGCACAGCTTCGGGGGAGGGGATGGGCATCGCTGCACTGGTCCCTCTGGTGGGGCTGGCACAGCTGCTATGGCCGGCCCTGGCCTGCCCCTCCCGCGGGCAGCAGGGCAGGCCGCAGCCAGGGCTCGCTGGAAGGTGGCTGAACCCCCCCCGTCACGGCGGTGGCGGTGCGGGGCCTCCTTGGGGCCAGCGGCCGCCGGGGTGTCACGCAGCGGCCCTTCCCCGCAGCCGAGCGGCGGCCCCGGGCCCGGCCCTGCAGGCCCCGCTGGCGGCAGCGCCGGCGCTCGGCCGTGCCGCGGCACCGCGCTTCCGGGTCCCGGGGCGGCGGCAGGCCCCGGCCGGGCCCCACCCCGAGGCCGCGCCGGGAGCCGCCCGCGCTGCCCGCTCCCGGGCTGGGGGTCCCTGCGGGGCGCGGCGCTCCCTCCCGCCAGCGCCGGGGTGCGGGAGCGAGGCCTGTGCGCGGTGCTGCCCGGGGACCCTCCGCCCTGGTGCGGCCGCTGGGCTGGGCTGGCTGGAGGCGGTGGGGATGTGGAACAGCCGAGGCTCAGCGCTCTGCTGAGGCTTCACTGTAGCAGGGCAAGAGCAGCCTCCGGTGGCGGTGCTGGCCGCTCGGAGAGCCTTCCACACAGCCCTCAGCATCAATGTACCATTGAGAGGGCTCTTCCCTCCTCCCCTGGGCAGGGTGGCAGTACCAGGCCTCCCCCGCTGCTGCGACACAATGTTAGCTTTGAGCGGGGCTTGTGTAGGTGCTTGGCTGCTCTCTGGCCCTTGCTCTGGAACGCGGGTGGGAGGAGGAGGAGGTCACTGTCACCCTCCTGGTGGCAGCAGTAGCTTGGTTGCAAGCTCACCTTGGGTTGGCGTGTGGTCATGCACAGGGGTCCGCACTTGCAGGGCGGCTGCAGGTTGGGGGTGGCAGGTCTGTGCCTTGGTGCCCAGGCTGCTTCCCACAGGAGGTCTGTCAGGTGCTCTTGCCCTGACCGACCACTTTGGTTCTGGAGTCCTAAGGGCAGGAAGAAGTGGCATGAATAGCCCTTCCCATGGTCACTGGGCAGTGCAGGATAGCGCTTGGCGCTTTACCTGCTAGCGTGTTGTCAGAGGATCTCCTCCCCTCTCGGAGGCCCAGATTGCCTGTGCAGCAGTGCATCCATCCTGATGTGCTGCCCCAAATTGACCACCTTCTCTTCTGCCAGAATGCAGCCAGGGCAGATTCCTAGCTGGATAGAGCTGACCTTCCAACCAGACCTGCTGGGCAGCTTCTTGAGGATGGTTTAGAGAGTCAAACGCTTGACTGAGACTGCTGTGTTTTATTTCTTTCCTAGGAAGCCCCTCTAGCTCATGGGTGTGAACTGCTGCTGATAGCTACTTCTCATAGGAAGTAGCACAATGCCAGCTGTTGCAGCATCTACTTGCTGCATCTCGCTATGGTGATTAAGCCATGCCACCCACACAGCCTGGGCCTCTGCAGTCCTGCCCTGCATCGTATTCTCCCTTCTTTCCTGAAAGTCTCTTAGGTGGGGGGCATTATGTGGTCCTTCAGGACAGAAATATAATATGAGAGAAAGTACTGTTAAAACTGAGACTAGGAAGGTAAAAACTGATTTTGACCTAGAGGTTTCTCACACCATGTTTTGGATGTGAAAATAAGTGAGCTTATACAAGGTGCATAGTGTTTTCTTTCCTGGTGGAGAAAAGCTTTGTATTCCTAGGAAGCTCTAAAGCTGGCATTGGAAGCAAGTGCATTGTTGCATGCTTGGCTTGGCACTGTCCTCGAAGGTTGCAGGTGAACACTCCCTTTTTCTGCTGGGGTTATAGCACAGTCAGCATTTGGATTGAGATCCTTCTTTTAGGAAAAAGCTTATGGGAGATATTGGGAGTGGTGCCTGTGATGGCCCAAGAGATTATCTGCATTTCTGTGCCTTTGTATTGGATTTATACTAGTGTGTGCCCTACTGGCTGTCAGATGGTGGGAGTACTTGGGCTGGAAAGTCTGGTTCTTGCCAGTCAAACAGGTGAGGCAGCCTGGGCTCCTGCAGGGAGGAGCCAGGGCTCTTTGCTGCAGAAGTTGTGGGGCTGCTGTTGCTCGGAGATGACAAGTTGCAGCTGCCACAGCCAGCTCCCCACCAGCAGGCCTATGTCTGGATGCTATCTGAAACTTTAGTGGTGTGGAGATGGAGGTGGTAACTGGGTCTGATGTTTCTTGATTTTCCCATAGCATCTCATGGGGTATTTAATTTCTGGTTGGTTCTTCCCTGTGGGATGGATCTGTGTAGTAAACTGTCACTGTGGCAGCACGTTCTCCAGTCTTGCTGCAAGGGTTGCTTTAACCCTGTGGATCAAATTGGCTAGCTTGCCCTGATGGTTTTTTAATAATTTGCTCTGTATATATACAGGTTTATATCTCATGCTGCTTCTGCTGTCCCTGTCTGTAGAGGACCAGCAGTAGGAGTAACAGCCCTGGCTTTGAGTGGTCCATCTACACCTGTGGAGTTAATCAGCCCTAATGCTGCTTTTTTTGTGTGTGTGGAGGGCTATGAAACCTGTTAAGGGTGGTATCTATTGAGCCTTATGCCTGTTGGGATTGCTGGTGCCTGTACTGTGCTGCTGGAGTCTGACTTCCCTAGTATTGTTGGAGAAGATCTTTCTCTTGTTGGAAAGCGGTTGTGTGGCTGCACTGCCGCCTTGATGCAGAGGGTAGTGAGGCCCAAAGCTGGTGTCATGGTGAGTTCCAGGCAGTGACCCCTTGTCTCAGTGAGAAGTGCCTCTGGGTTCACGCTTGGGCTTCTTGAATGGCCCAGATAGAACTGTTGGAAAGGTTTTAGGACTTGCTTTGTGGACTTCTGTTGTCCATCTTGTCTTGGTGTGCCTGTCCAATTAATGCACAGGCCTGGATGGGGCAGAGCATGTTAATCATTACTGTGTAATGATTACAGACACAGCTGTGGGAACAGAGGTGAGGCACTTGCATAATGATTAAAACCACAGAGATGAATACTCTGGTACAGCCTTCCTTGCCTCCAGGTAGGGGTGCTCTGTGTTCCTCTGCTAGAGGGCTTCAGAAGGCTTGACCTGTTTCTAGAAGCAGGTGTCAGGAGTCAGCCTTGCTCAACCTAGCCCTACCTGCCCTCCTGTGTCACCTATTCTGTCCTTCCTGATGTGCTCTCCCATGCACCTGGGGGGGGGGGGGGGGGCTGCTGAGTGCCATCACTTCAGAGAGGGCCCCCAGCCATCTCTGCTTGCTTCACTCCTCATCTGGTGCTGCACAAAGGAGTGGACATGGCTGTGTGGTTAGCTCAGAAAGGAAATGATTTTTTCCACTTCTGTAGGCATCTTGTCCTCAGTTTCTTCTGTTCCTTCACTTTACTCCTTTGTTCCTTGCTATGTCAGACTTTAAACCTAATGTGGCCTTTCCCCTGCTTTTTTTTCCCCAGCTGCTCTCATCTGTACTGATATCAGTGCCCTGAATATGCAGCTACTAGTGTTGAACATGATAAGGAGTAAGCCTACTCTTAATAGCTTGCCTGATCAGTCTGGGGAGGTGCTGTCCCTGGAAAAGAAATTGTGTATGCTGTGGCGTATAGACCTTTTACTGCAACATGTTCTTGTGGGCCCTTGAATTCTGATTACCTGCCTTGTTTTTTGTACAAGGTTACCCATACCCTGTTGCAATGGGCTTGCTTCTTTCCCTGAAAACTTGCAAGGTGCCACGCTGACTGCCTAGGCTCTGCAGAGTTTGCCTGCTAATCTGGGAGTTGTCTTTTGCTCTCCCTGCTTCCAATAAGCATGGGAAGAGGAGAGCTTAATCTCAGTTTGAAGGATGGTATCCAAAGGCCTCAGGGTTTTACGGCCACTGTGTGAGATAATGGTAGAGTATTAACACATACTTGGTGAAGATGGGGAAACTCCTCAACTTTAGACAGGTTGCCTCCTACCACTTGAAGCCATGTGCCAGGAGCAGTGCTCAGCCAGTGTGACTCCTGCCAGAGTTGTTGCATATCAAGGATTTGAGAGTTTGCATCCCTTCTCTGCGAACACAGTCCTATACTGACTTCAGGGTATGCTGATGCAGAGCATATGGTACCAGGCTGTGTTATTTGACACTCAGCATGAAGTAGCTGAGCCAGAGGAAGTGACAAATGGATGTGATTCAAGTAGGAAAACTTACCTGGTGGTGTTAGTATGAAGTTTCTTTGTAGACTTTGTGGTTATGTTGTGGGCTGAGAGTTCTGGGACTGGTTGTCCTCAAATTCTGATCAGACTCTGTCCCAGATCCTCAGAGCCAAGGTGCCAGGCTAGGAGAGCAGCTTTCCTTCCTCTGACCTAATGTGCTGGTGTGACTTTCCATGCTTGAAACATAGCAGTTCATGCTTTCCTACCAGACTGGTCTTCTGTGCCGTGGTGCATAGGCATCTTTCAGCTGTGATCCCTCTTGAGGGTAAAACCATGACTTTAGTAGCATGTGGGCAACAGTGCCTTAAGTGGGCCTTCAGTCAGATGGCTGAAATCATTAGCTATAATGTAGGTGTACTTGAATACACTCGCCTGTTGAGTGCTTGCTCTCTTCTGCATGTGCTAGAGCTGGTGTCCTGAGATGCTATGTGTGAAACAAGTATGCAGTGTCTGGTTACAGGCCTCTCTCCCTTTTACCAGGGCACAGAGCAGCAGAAGGAGATCCAACTCCAGTGTTCTGTGCTTCACTGTAAACTTTAGCCTTGGAGCGATCCCACTGCGAAGTTGGTAAAGAACAGGGTTTAGCTGCTTAGGGCTGGCCAGGCTCCTTCTCCATGTTGACTTGCTCTGACTGCCTTACTGCTTGTGCGGTGTTCGGGGTAGACGTGGTTTTGTGTTCCCCATCTTGCTGGATTCACTTATGCATAAGCTCAGGAAAGCTTCTGGAGCTGTGACTGAGTGCTCTTGGTGATGGTTTGTGGTGCCAGCTTCTGTGTGTGCTGTGCACAGCCCTGTCTGTGCCTGATCTGGGGCCAGCAGACCCTGGGCTGGTCAGTCCCACTCTTCCAGAGCAGCGGCTGCTGCTTCTGAACCACAAGTCCCCGTAGCTGTGCTGGAAAACACTCCCTGGGTGCACAGAGCTCTGTGTAGTTGTTACTGGACCCCACAATGCCTTTCTGGAGCTCCAGGAAGCTGGGCAGGTGCTGTGATGGGGAGCTGGAGGAGGAAGATGCTTCTTCCTTAGAGGCTGTGAAACTCAGAGCTACATCAGGCAGCAAGTCTTGTTGCCAGCTTGTAGGTCAGGGATGCAGGTTGGTTTGATACCTGGCCAACTGGTTATCTCCTGACCTTTGAGGGTTGCTACCTTCTCGGGAGCCCCACAGTGGCCAGGCCTGCTTTAGCCAGTTCAGCAAGGGCCCTGTGCCAGGTCTCCCTGAGGTGGCAGCTCTGTGGCCACCTACCAGGCTGTTTTGGTGTTGCCTGTAATTAAACTAGTGGGGAGATGAGGGTGGCTTGCTTTTGTACTTCTTACAGGACTGATTTCTGACTCCCATGCTGATGGGGTAGGGGTGTTGGGTGTTGGATGGCTGAGGCAGAGTGTTGCTTGCAGGTGGCTGCTGTGTGGAGAGAGATGCATGCTGTGAGTGAGGCTGTTAACAAAGAAAGCTAGGTTGAGTCCTGCTCTCTGTCAGTGTCGTGGTTACCAGTGCTGTGGCCTGGCTGCTGGGGCTGTTTTTAAAGGCCTTGCTGTTCTTGCTGAAGTAGCACTAATTAGCTGTATAGCTCGTTGGAAATATGCAGCGTACACATTGCTTGGCGTAAGCAAGTATCTAATCCTTGATGTTGGTTACTAGGGCAGAATGTGGCCTGATACTCTGGTTTGCAGATGGTGGGAACTCTCTCACTGAGGTGGGGAAGTGACACCTTGTTGGTGAAAGGTGGAAGAAGATGTGTTGCAAGGTCTCTAGATATCATGCAGGGTGTGTTTGGGTCCCAAGGGTTCCTGGTGCTTTGGGATGTTTGGACTTGTTTGCTTGACTTCTCTTTGGCTGTTGAAGGCTTGGCTTTGGGTTCCCCATCTCCTCCCTTGTCCAAGAGGATCAGGATCCGGAAGGAGTCAAAGGAGAGTAAAGTCTCCCCCGTGCAGAGAGGACAGATACCGACCACTGAGCTGTGAACACCTGTAGTGTGTGATGTGCATTAAGAGCAGATGCCTGGCTGGATGGTGAACCCCTCAGTGCAGAGAGACATGAAGTGTTGGTGTTGCATGTGGAGGAGATGGCAGAGGTGAATTCAGGTTCCCAGGCACTTGCTGCTCTGTGCTGGAGAACCCCTGCCAACAGCAGAAAGGCTGGTGTGGAGCCATCATGGTCAGGCAGGCCAGTGCACTTCCCACCCTCCTGCTTAGTGAAGGTGATGCTTGGGCCTACTTTGTAACTCCCCCTTTGCAGCTTCATTGCCAACGCCTCGAGGCCAGTGGCTGCCCCTTGGGAGACAGGAGGGTGAGACAAGCCTGCATCTGCCCACTGAGCAAGGCGCACACTTCAGCCTCTCTGATGCAGGGCGTGTAGCATGCCAGTGGGGGTACTAAGTCTCGCAAAGACCTGAAGACCTTGGGGCTTCCCTGGATATGTAGTTGCTCTGTTAGAACATCCTGCTGCATTCAGCTGCCTAGGAAAAGCTGTGGAAAATGCATAGGCCCTTCTCATAAGGGCCTGTAGCATAACTTCGTTAGTTCTGCCCTGGTAGAAGTCCTGGTGCTTGCCCAGAGCCTGTGTTCAGGACAAGTCCAATGCCTCCTGTCTCCGTGAGGCATGTATGACTAGGAATGCTGGAGGTGTGTCACAAGGCACAGCAATGAGATGTTGCTGTTCACCCTGGTAGGGACTTCTGTGCTAGTGCTGGGTTGAAGTGCGCTTCTCCCACTGCTTGGGGGGACAGCTGTCTGGGTTCAGGGCTGCTGCCGGGAAGACTCTTGTCTGCTGTGTGCTCTGTGCAGCCTTTGGCAGGTCTGTCACACGGCAGCTTTGCCCTGAGTCTTCTCACCCAAGTCTCCAGTGTCCTGAGACCCCAAATTGTTTTGACCTGGGTTCCTAGTTGGCCAGTGGTGCTGCAGCATTGCTGGCATTAGGGTCAGCAAAGTAATCCATAGTGCCTGAGCTTGTGTGTCCCTGTACTGTGAGAGATAGCTCTGAGCTTGTGGGTGACTGATACAATCTTCTCATCCTAGCTTGCCCAAAATAGGCAAGTACTCTTCAGGGTTTTGTCTCTGCCCTGGACCTGTAGTAAGGCTGACTCATTCAGCTTGATAAGATAAACACAGAGCTTGAATAGTCAGGTACCTGTGCTGGGAGCTAACTCTTGAGGGCTCCTCAATCTAGCAAATAAAGGTGTAGCTGGATGTAGTGGTTGAAAGCTGAAACTAGACGGACAAGTTCAGAGCTTGCTCTTGGCCACTAAAGCAACATAAAACTCGGCAGCTTTCAGGACTTGTACTTACTACGTTTCCCACAGCTGGAGCCTTGAGTGGCTCTCAAGGATGATGTAGTTCCTGCTACACTTTTCTGTTGCGTGTGGAGAGTGGATGATCTTGGTAGTGCCCTGGACCTTAAATATTACTTATGTCACAGTGATACTACAAGTAAGTATTCTTTGCTGTTAAAACCCTTGAAGCCTTGGTTTGGAAAGGGGAGCATCTGTCTGCTGCTGGTGCCCTTGAGGTGTGGGAATCTGTCCCAAATGGGCTTTGCTGCAGCTACCTGCTGAGGTGGAATGGGGGTCCACCTTCTGTGCTTTCTGAAGCACAGCAAAACTTGGACTGTCAGTGGGGTGTGTGGCTGCACAGGCTGCTCTAGAGCCTTGCTTGGAGGAGTGGGTACTTCAGGGGCTGGGGGGTGAAGTGGGGGAATGTGTTCCACCCCACTGCTGTTGCAGAGAGGTGCATGGCACTCCCTAGTTTGGAGGAGCACAGAGAGGGTATGACTGTGCAGGCACAGGGCCCAGAGCTCGTGCTGCTGCTGCTGCACTGAAGTGACTTGCAGAGAATGGTGAGCCAGGATGGTGTGTGCCAGCCTCCTGTGTAGACTGCTGCCAGTGAAGCCTGTTGTGTAGGTGCTTTATAGTGTCTGCTGCTGTCCTGTGGGGGTCCCAGCCAGAGCAAAAAGGACTTTGCTGAGCTCTTACTCTTGCAGCAAAGCTGAAGGAGTGATGCTGGTGCTGGCTGGGGAGGGCTTGAGGTGGCAGAGGCTGCTGGATACTTCAGCTGGGACCTTACTGGGAAGAAGGTTACTCTGACTTCAGCCTCCTGACTGCTGGTCTGGGAGAGGCTCTGTGCTTCCTGGTGGTGGCAGCAATAAATGTCCTGGGGAGACTGGGCTGGGGACCTGTTTCCCCAGGCCTGTGCCTGGGCAGTGATGGCTGTGTGCCTTCCTGGAGGAAGGGGTGGGTGGAGTGTCTGGTAGCAGCTGTGGGGAATGCCTCCCTTGCAGGTGGGTGAATCAGGTGAGGCTGGGCCTGTGCTCTACCTACTTTCCTGCTGCTCTGGTATCCTGTGGTCTGGGGAGAGGCTGGGGAGCACAAGGTGCTGTGTGAGGCTGTTTCAAACTTGCCTGCCTGGGCCCTTCTTGCTTTTCTGGAGAACATCTGTCTGGTGCGTGCTCATAGTGAGGCTGAGCAAGTGTGGGGTGTGCCAGTACTTTTCCCTGCAGCCTTATATCCTTCTCCTGCAGCTTTCCCCTGTCTGGGGATACTGTGCCCTGTCTGGAAGAGGGGTGGAAATGTCATTGCCAAGTAGGCTGCACCTAGCCTCTGAGGTGCTGGGTTATGGGGTGGTAGCTCTTGTCAGGAGAGTTTGGTGCAAGGGTGCAAAAGCAGGAGCTCTGACACCAGAAACTGGTGTTTGCTTCTGAACCAATGGCTTTCCTTCCCTGTGCAGTGGGTGTGCCAGTGATGATGTGTCTCCTCTCTGGTGAGGGTCACTGGACAGGAGCCCAAAGCTGATCATAAAACTACTGCTGTGTGGAGGGTGTGGGCCAGCTCTGTTTCCCTTGGAGACCTTGCACCAGAGTCAAGCAGAGCGGTGTGTTGGGTGGCTGTGGGTGGCAAGGCTGGTGGCAACATCGTGGTGGTTGTGGGTGATAATGCTTGAGCCTGTATACAGCAGGAGCAAGAGTAAAGGGCTGGAGATGGTGCTGAGGTTGGAAACTTTCCAGCTGGCTTGAAATGTTAGGATCCTGCCTTGGAAGGACTGCTGGTGGTGAGTGATGGGATTCCCAGCAGAACTGGGGAGATAGGGCCAGGCTCAGTGAGAAGTGGGGAGCATATGGCTCAACTTGAAAGTGGTTGCCGGTGTGTGATCAGCTGAGAGGAGAGCAATGCTGGCCACATACACATGACTATCTCACAAGCTGTGCTTGAAACTTGCCGATGTGCAAGGGCTGTGCTCTGCAGGCTGCATGCCTGGGAAAACAGCTGCCTGATCTGCCCTTCCTCTCTTCGCAGAGGTACTGCCACCACCATGGAGGGGATTGTGACCATGTATCAGGACTTCATGAAGAAAGCAGGTGAGTGTTTGGCTCTGCCCAGCTGTGGGCAGGCTTACTGCCACAGGTGTTGTGGGGGGTCTGTCATCCCTGAAGCAATCTGGGTCTAGCTGCATCCTGCCTCTGCCCTGACATAGATATGGCTCTGGGTTTTTTTGGGCTGCCTGTTATGAGGCTGTCTTGCTTCAGTGCTTGTGCAGGGCCTTTTGGGGCACTTCTGCTTTCCTTGGTGGAAGATCTCCAGGCTGCCCTGCAGTGTGGCTTCAGGCTGTGCCTTAGTCAGTTTGGCTGGCTTCACCAGCCTCTGCTTCCAGGCTGCCCTCCTTACCTGTGCTCCTGTCCTAGGAGAACAGGATTGCCAAGTCCTTGCTGCCACTCTGGCAGCAGGTTGGGGTGAGGATGCTAACCACTCTGTATCATGCCTTTCTCCACAGACCCCCGCATTGCTGATTATCCACTGATGCAGTCCCCGTTCCTTGTGATGGGCATCCTTCTGGCATATGTCTACTTTGTACTGTCCTTGGGTCCCCGGCTAATGGCCAACAGGAAGCCTTTAAACCTGAAAAAGTTCATGGTCCTGTACAACTTCTTTCTGGTGGGGCTGTCACTCTACATAGTCTATGAGGTGAGTTGTTGGCAGTAGGCTTTGTCTGGCATGTATAAAGCAGAACATGCATGCTGTTTGGGTGATGGGGAGCCCTTTTGCAGGCTGTTCTCTGCCCTTCTGTGCAGGGCTTGAAGTGCAGTGGGTGATGTGTTGGGTCTCATCCTGATGATGCTCTTGTTGTAGTTCCTGATGGCAGGGTGGCTTACTGGGTACACGTGGCGATGTGACCCTGTGGACTTCTCGCAGGACCCCAAGGCCCTCAGGGTGAGTTCTCATCCCTCTCCTGGTAAGGGTGGGGGTGGCCTTTAGTGCTTCTGTCTGGACAGCAAGGTCACAGGTGCCTCTCCTGAGGCAGAGAACTTGCAGTTCCTGGCCTTTGGTTTCACTGCAGGATTACTCTATGGAGACCCTTGGTCACTGGGCATGTTCAGGCTGAGGTGGGTCTAAAATGTTAACCTGTTCTGTTACAGATGGTCAGTGTTGCTTGGCTCTTTGTCTTCTCCAAGTTCATCGAACTGACTGACACGGTGAGTGAGTTGCTGGGGAGGCCTTGTCACTGCTGCTGGGCAGGGAGTTGAGGCCAGTGTGCTTTGGGGTAGGTGCTTTCTTCAGCCCTTCCAGTCTGACCTAGTAGTCTGTCTGGCCTTGCTGCTGAGGAGACCACTCTGTGTGGTGACAGTCAGCTTGGAGATGGGGGAAGCATCACTGAGATTATATGCTGAGTTAGTGGCTCAGACAGCTCTAGCTGCTCTCAGAGCTGCAGGTCCTTGATGCTTTTGGACTCTCGTTGCAGGTGATCTTTGTCCTGCGGAAGAAGAATGAACAGGTCACATTCCTGCACCTCTTCCACCACTCTGTTCTGCCTTGGAGCTGGTGGTGGGGAGCAAAATTTGGTCCAGGTAAGATGGAAACAGTCTGGGTGCACAGCTTGGGGAAAGGGTGAGGTTAGCCCCAGCATGCTGAGAAGGGTTGTTTGGCCCTGCTGGGCTCCTAGGAGCTGCTTGTAGTGCAGGCTGCTGTGTGAGATTGACTTGCGCTAATGAAAATGTGTCTTAACAGGGGGAATGGGTTCATTCCATGCCATGATCAATTCCATGGTGCATGTTGTCATGTACTTCTACTATGGGCTCTCAGCAGCAGGACCTGCCTTTCAGAAGTACCTGTGGTGGAAGAAGCACATCACAGCCATCCAGCTGGTGAGTCGGTGCTGTGGAGCAGAGCATGTGCCCTCAGCCTCTGATGTGAGAGGAGCAGGCCACCCCTTGTACCTATGAAAGGTGTAGCCAGCAGCTGTAGCTGTCTCTTCTGTAGCTGCTTGCTCTGGCCCACTGTGGGCCTCCAGTAGCCCTGTCAGCCTGGTTAGCATGTAGGTGCTGCTCAGACTTCTGCCCCTGGGCTGCAGCCACAGTGGGAGGGTGAGAGGCACGTGCTGCCTTGAGACTTGTGCCTGCCTCTTCCAACTGCTGCTGAGTGTGCCTCACTGTAAGGACCTCTGCTTTAGAGAGGGAAAGGACCCTACTGGTTTCGTTTAGAAAGGTTTCTAGTGGGATCCCTGACCCCGCTCCCATGAATAACTTGTCCTTACTCTGCCTTGCTCCCAGGCACAGTTTGTGATTGTCTCCGTCCACATCTCCCAGTATTACTTCATGCCCAGCTGCCAGTACCAGTTCCCCATCTTCATCCATCTCATCTGGATTTATGGGACCATCTTCTTCATCCTCTTCTCCAACTTTTGGTACCAGTCCTACACCAAGGGCAAACGGTTGCCCAGGGTGGCTCAGCAAGCAGCCCAGCACAACGGTAGCAGCATTCATGAGAACGGCACTGTCACCAATGGCAAGGTCAAAGCCAACTAGAGGGCAAGGCCCTCCCAGAGCCAATGAGAGCCCCGGGGCAGAGGCAGCTGGGACCTGTTCCCCTGCTCCTGGGTGCCACAAGCCAAGTGCCTACAGACTGTTGTACCCCTGTGTCCAGCCCTGCTGTCCTCTGTCTGCATGCCCAGCCCCTCTGCTCTGAGCAGCCATGGGCAACTTTTCCTGCTCCTGGGAGGGCTTGTGCTGTTTCTCGGCATTGCTGAGCAGAGAGGCAGCTGCCTGCATCACAGCTGTGGGGCTCCAGTCCCATTCCAGTGTTTCCAAAGGAACTTCCCCCAAGTGCCTACATCTGGCCCTTCTGCCTGGGGGCCATTTCCTTCTGAGTAGGACCAAAAGAAGAGACCGGTCCCTGTCCTGGTGCCCTCTCCTCTCCCCTGTCTCATGAGAGCCTGTGTGGATGAGCAGACTTGTCCCTGGCTGCTTGCTGCTGCCAGCTCAAGTGTGAGTGGTCCTGCTCTACCATGCCTTGTGCCATTTTGTTCCATACCACAGTGCTGCATGTCCCTTCTGGTCCCTGTGTGCCTAGGCTGGGGGTCCTGCCCTGGCATATCTGTGCTCAGGCATGGCTGCGGAGAATGTAGGGGCAGTGTCTATAGGACTCGAGGGTCCAGACCTGCCCAGTACAGTACATATGCCCTGTGCCTAGTATGTTGCAGGGTTTGTGACTGCCTGAAATTCTTCCCCCACACAATAAGCCCAGGTTGCCTTGCCTTTCTGTGCCTGGGCTGGGTGCTTGGTGTGTGCTTTAGCCACACTTATGGGATCCTGTATGGCAGCTGGTGGCTTGCTCCGGAGTGGGGGAGGCCAAGCTCAGCTTTGTCTTGGACCATTTCCACTTCTGCAAACTCAAGACTTGAGCAATAAGTGCCCCTAGAATCAGCTCCTGGGCTCCCTTGCTGGGGACCAGCCCTGCTTGGCCCAGTGTGAACACAGCAGAGGATGGTTGTAGTGTGCCCTGCTGTGGTGTAACAGTGAGTACCGCTTCCCTCTGTGGATCTGACTGGGCCTGGGTGAAGGTGTACTCTGCCCTGCAGCAGGGCAGGGCCTCGTGCCCGTCACCTGCTCTGGCCGTAACTGAAACCATGCTCATGGCCTTGAGGATGAGGTGAAGGAGCCAGGCCCTGTCAGATTGGGCTGCTCTTCTATCACAAATAAACAGACAGAAGGAGAAATGGCTCTGCCCTCTTGTTTTGTTTTTTTTTTTCCAAGCTTGCTGTGCTCAGAAACTGTTCCAGGTGCTTGTCCTGCCCGGTGTGGTTGGAGGGAGGGCTGCAAGAAGCAGCTGGCGTAGCAGGTTTATGTGTTGGGGGGAGAGGGCGATAGCGCTGTGCTGATGAAGCATGCTGATGGCAGATTGTTTCCAAGTGTTTTGGTAGAGCCGGGCTGGGGGCAGGAAGTGTGTCAAGGCTCCTGTTGTGAAAGTGGCTCCACCCTGTCAAAGAATGGCTGGGGTGGAGTGTGGGTGTGGGCTGGGACAGGGGCCAGCTGCCCAGGAGGAGCTGCTGCTTTTCAGAAATCCTGGGGAGCCGAGGTGTAGCACGGCAGGGATCAGAGACCCTGGAAACCCAGGTGGTGGAGTAACAGCAGTCTGCTTTCTGCATCTGCTAAAGCTGCTGCCATCTGTGAATGCCCCTGCAGCGTGGGGCTGTGCAGAACACTGCTCCGGTTGATCAGAAGGAGGTTTATGTTGCTGCTGCCGCCTTGTTCGCACTACAGAAGTGCATCTTGGCTGGCTGGAGCAGTCTGGCTTCACTTCAGTGCTGTTAGGGTGCAGCACTGCCTTCCCCATCACCTCATGACAGGGGCCCTCTGATGTGACTGAAGCCTGGAAAGAGGGGTGGACTTCTGGTTGGGAGGAGTGCCTTAGGCCAGCAGGCTTCCAGAAGCTGAGTTTCACCATAGGTTTGGTTGCAGTGTGGGAGGGTTTTAGTGGATGTCCAGCCAAAGCCCTCGAGCAGGGCTTGGTGTGAGGGAAGGCTCTGCTGACCCTGCCTGAGCTGCTGTACTCCTCAAGGCCGTGCTCCGAAGTGTAGAAAAAAACTCTTTGAGTGACCTGTTGTGACCAATATGCCCAAGTGCAGGTGGGCATCACCCAGTTTTACAAGGCTCGGTGCCCTTGTATGTATGAAGCCTTAAAATGGGATCTGCCTGCTCCACTGTGTAGTGTTCTTCTAGTTGTCGCTGCTTCTCTCTGGGCAGGGACTGGCAGCAGGGCTCGTTCTGGTCCCTGCTGAAGTGGTGTGTAACGTTAACTCCGTGCTTAGAAGCCATCGCTTGAGAAGCTGTAGATGACAGCCCAGCTGAGATGGAACTTTCCTGTCTAGCCTCCTTCTCCCCTGCCTCAGCTGGCTCTTGGTAAAGAGAGGGCTGTCTTTGCCCAAAATAGTAACAATTCTTTAGACTACTTACGCTTGGTATGCTGGGTTCCCTGTGCGTGCTCTACTCTCCCTTCCTCCAATTGTTCCTGTTAGCTGTGATCTTTCCATGGGCTGGCCGTGGCACTTGGTAATTTATATGCTGTCATGGGTCAGTCTGGGCTGCTGCTCCGAGCTGCATTCGCACCGTATATGGCAGCATTTCCTGGGCCTGCGGGATCCTGCCAGCTCCTGCCTCTGTTCCTCCTCTCTCCCAGGCATAGGACTAGTATGGAGCCAAAGGCAGGCTGCAATATCATCATCTTCTAGTAATGCACAGAGGACTTTCAAGGGGTGTAATACATGGCTTCTGGGGATGGGTATGTGCTAAGGAGAGAGGCAAGGCAGGCTCCCTCTGAGAAAGATGAACTTTGGGAGTGAAGAAAACACGCCAGCTTTCAGGCAGGTAAAGCCTTCCTTGCAGGGTCAGGGACCATGGGAAGCCTTAATCTGCCGTGTGGCTCCAGGGCAAGTCTATACTAACTCCCAGCATCAAACTGCAGGGGCGCGGGCAGCACTCCTACAACAGCAGCACAGCTCTGATTAGGCTGCATCCCCTTCCCCATTAGATCCAGCTGCTGTTCTAGTATTTGCTTCTGAAGAGGAAGGAGAACTGCTTCTTCCTCCTTGAACCTCTTCCCCACGTGGCCAAACGGGGGTGGACCAACAGCCCTGCTGCAAGTGGTTGCCTGAGTGCCCCCCATAGCAGCAGTAGGTGTGGGGCTGCTCTGGGGGGGTGTGGGGTGTGCATAGGCTAGTCACAGCACAAGTGGGTGCCAGTGCTGCCTGCCTTTGAAGGCTGCAGCTGGCTTAAAGCTCAGGAGGCAGAGCAGGAGCCGCATGCCAGGTACACCATGGCACCGTGCTGAGAGGAAGGTGAAAAGAGTTAATAATCCACCTTCAGCTAATCACAGGCTGATGGGAGGCACGGGCTTTGTTGTGCTGCTTTGCACAGGCCAAGGTGCTAATCAGCTGTACAGTGTCCCTGGCAGCGCTGGTGCAGCTCAAGGACAGGTTTGATGGGTCTGGTGCAGCCCCACAACCTCAGTCACACTGGCTGCAGAGCAGCACAGCTTTACTCAGGTAAAGGCTCAGATATGCTCCCTGCAGCTTGCACTAGCAAAACAGCCTGAAACAAATTTATTTTGCCAGGTGCTGGGGAATCAGGCTCTACCAGCTGTCAGCTGAGCTGCGCTGCCTGCTTCCCCCTGTGCAGCCTGAGCTTGGCACTACGGCTTTCCCTCAGCAGCAGGGGAGGGCAGAGCAGAGATAAGGGCTGCTGGAGGAATGTATGACTAAGGGCCCTGCACTGGGTTGATGGTGCTTTGGGAAGCCTCTTGCATGGCTGTCCAAGTTTGCCCCAGCAAAACCAACATTTTGTTTTGCATCAGGCTTCATACCATTGCCAGCCCCTTTCTTGCCTTTGGAGTGATTACTGCTGTTGCTGTATGTTTCCAGCCCCTGCACCCTCCTTTTTTTGCAGTAGCATTTGGCTCCTTAATTCAGTACTACACTTACTGCAAAAGTAGCTGTTCTACCCTAGCACTGTAAGCACAAGCAGCACTGGCTGCTGCACAGAGGCTGCATGTAGCAGAACAAGACTAACTGCTGCAGCTCAGATTGCCAAGAACAAGTCCCCAGACTGCTCTGGCACAGGTAGTAACTGCTGGTAGTTGCCTGCAGAGGCACCGTAAGGTGCACCTGGCCAAGAGACAGGGCACAGCAGAAGCTGGGGGCACATATGTTGTGCTTTCAGTTGAGTCTTGCGCCTCCCCACATCTGGCACCAAAGCAGGCAGCTGCTAAGCAGAGGGCCTTGCCATAGGCATGAGCCAGTTCACTAGTTGGTAGAAGCTGAGGCATGGTGAGGCCACTTCCTCCTAGCCCCACTGCTGGAAGTATCAGTTTTCATGCCCTGACCAGGAACAGAGGACTAGGAAGTCACCCAGGCTACAGCTTCCCTGTGGTGCAGCAGCTGATTATGACATACTTGCCCTAACTGGGACAGACAGACAAGCACAGCAGTGTCACAGCATCCTTTTCTCCTACTTTTTCTCAGGCTGCCTGCAAACTCTACCTTAAGAACAAGAGCTCCACCACTCACCCAGACCCCAAACTCCAGGGAGGAAGGGCTTGGTTCTGTAAACCACAGCTTCTTCCATCACATCCATAAAAAAACAAACAGTTAAGTTAAAGCACTTTATTAACATTTAAAACATTTAAAATACTGTACAGTGTGTAAACCAAGAGTTTTCCCCTTCCCACAACAGGCCTGTGAACTTATCTGATGCCCTGGTACATGATGCTGCTTTTGACACTATTTGCCCTCTCTTTCTTCTTCTTTACCGGGTCCATCTCAAAACAGCGCCAGAGCCGCAGTGTTTCATCAGCAGCTGCTGAGGCCACTGTTGCACCATCAGGGCTCATAGTCAGATTCAGGACTCTAGCAGTGTGACCTGGGAAGGAAGAGATGTGCAGTCAGGGCTAGCCTGATCACCACATGCTGTGGTCCATCTGGTTCTAACAGAATAGATACAGGAGTAAGTGTATGCCCCATGAGCACCACCAGTTTGTACAGCTGTCCCCACGCCATGCTGCAGCAGCATGAATTCACATCCTCAGCATGCCTTTGGAGCAACAGTGCTTTTCCAGCAGCAAACAGGAGTGCCTCCCTCTAGCAGCATGCTAGGCACCATGCTGCATCAGCAGTGCTCCAGGCTGGATCACCAGTCTGCTCAAACCAAGGACTACATCTGCCTCGAGCCTCTAGCAGCCCTCCCTTCCCCAGGCAAAAGGGCCCAGCCTACCTCGTAGCTCAGTGACCTTGGCCATTGTTGGATACTTCCATATAACTAGCTGATTCTGTGCAAAGCCATGGCCTGAAATGAACTCCTTGTAGTTTGTTGACCACAGGATAGAGCAGACCTGGGAAGAGTGAATAACGCAGTTCAGACAAACTACATGTGCTGATGCTCACTACCCAGAGATGAGCATGGTTCCCTCCTTCCCCATGCCTCAGAAGCCAGCAGCTTTGCATAGGTGTCCTGCTAGAAGGTGTTTGTCTCCAAGTTTGTGTCTTACCTGGGAATGGGCATCAACAGCACTGAGGCAGGCACCAGAGCACACATTCCAGATGCGGATATATCTGTCACTAGTCCCACCACCAGTGGCTAGAACATTAGACTGCCATGGACACCATGCCACAGCCTGAGAAAAAAAAAAAGGGTTAATTCTAAGACATGCAAGAGGCAACCTGTGCACAGCCAGTGCCGCATGTCTGCCTTGCACACAGACATGTGTCCACTGCAGCCCTGCACTCACCTTGACAGCACCCTGGTGCTGAGTGAAGGTATGTATAGGAGCAAAGTCTCCACTGTCCCCCTGGGTGCATGGCCAGATGTTCACCAGATTGTCATTGCCACCACTGGCGAGGTAACGGCCATCTAGAGACCACTTGAGTCCACACACCTCCTGTGTGTGGCCAGCAAGTGTGGCCACATGATGGTCAGCCACTCTGACATCATGGTGGTGGATGTGGCCAGTCCGTGCCCCACTGCGGAGAGAAGGTTTGCGGGGTCAGGCTGGCAAGTGTTTTCAGCAAAATTAAGTTTTGTACTGTTGCAAGACTGCTGTACCTGCCACTGGGTTTCAGCCAGTGTTACCAGCATTGCTGGCCTGTTGGTGTGAGCAAAGCAGCTGCAGAAACTCTTCACAACTTCAGCACAAAGGGCTGAAGACAAGAGAGGCCTTCTCCCCATAGTCCCAACAGAACAGGCTGAGTAAGAATCCCAAGCTAGGACAGACTCCCCTCTGCCATCCCTAACCTGCACCACTCACAGATCTAGGACAGAAATCTGCAACAGCTGGACACGGTCCCTCACCCACCCCAACACACTACTTTACCTGGAGAGGATGTAGCTGTTCCAGCTGAGAGACCCCACACGGGAAGAATGGCTGGTCATATTTCGGAGACGTTTCTGTTGTTGTATGTCCCATAGCTAGAGAAGCAGAGCAGTAAGTTCTTCAGAGGATGAAGAAACCCCAGCCCTGTTGCACTGCCCTAGAAACCTCCCTGCACAGGCTCTGGCATTCAGCTTTGTCAGAGATCACTTGTATCTTGCATGCCTACAGAACAGAAGCTAACTCCCTTCAGGTGTCAGAAAAACCCGAACCCAAACTCTGCCTTACATGCTGCAGCTGGTCACTGGCTGTGGACATTTCCACCCCACATCAGTCAAGACAAGTCAGGGTGCATGCGCTCCTCTTGTGCTAGCCAGGCCTTTGTCCCAAGGCTCCACAGCTCCAGCAATCCCTAGACAACACCTCTAGTTTTACTCCTGCACTCACCTGGACCTCAGCATTACTTGTGCCAACAGCAAGGTAGTTTCCTTCCTTAATCCATGACAAAGAGGAAACATAATCATCTGGATGCTCCATCTGCAGCAGCTGGATAATCTCCCCAGAGGTGTGATTCCACAGATAGACAGAGCCGTCCAGAGCCACGGCCAGGAAGTTCTGAGAGCTCCAGTCAATAAGATTCAGATCTACAGTTTGGAAGAACAATGCAGGTCACACCGCTCTTCACCAGTGCTGATGTCAGATCTTCCACCTGCACCAGGTGTATGCACACACACACACACACGTGAACATGCACATACAGGTAAGGGGACACCTGGGTGTCACCATGCCCTGCTAGTGGTGTCAGTTAGCCCTGATCCAAGTCACCTACATAGCACTTTGGACCACTGTTCCTATTATGACTACACAGGAACACTATATTCCAGCCCAAGTGCTTAAGATACTGAAACAGCCCACTTACACTGTCCTAGGAGCTGCACTCCAATGGAGAATGACCTCTATGCCCAACACTCAACATTTCAGCCTACTTACAGTAGTCATTGCGGATCTCTGGTGCATCCAGGATCCTGTCTGGCATTGAGGGAATGTATCTGCCATTCTTCCTGCTGGATCCAGGTGTCAGTTTCTGACTGTAGAGCACTTTCAGGTTATTCTGATAGCCTGTGTGCAGAGGAAGAGATTTGTTAGCACAAGTTACTATTTCCTCCAAGCTAAGCACTGCTCACCCAACTAGAAATCCCTTCCAGTGAAAGTGAAGTTCTGAGGGAAGAGATACACTCAGAACAGTGCAGTGTCAACATCACTGGCAGGATGAACTCCAGATCCCTGATTCACAGCAACAAGTTTAACTGACAAGCACCTGGTTTTCTGTATCCCATTATGTTCAGTGACAGTTAAGCTAAGAAGTGCACAGCAAAGAATCTGAAGCTTTTGCAGACCTCAGGAAGGTTTGCCACTTGTACTACAAGTGAACAACTGGCAGTCTTTCAACTTTTGTAAATAAATTCACTGTAGCTGTTAAGCAGTCTTTCAGCCTCAAGAACCCCAAGGCAGGAGATTCCAATATGCACAGGAGCTCTGAGAAGCCAGCTGATCTCTCCTGTGTCCACCACACCGGGCCTTGGTGTTGCTGTTCCCCTGCCCAGATCTCTCCAGCTGAGTCAACTCACACAGACCCTGTTATCATACCTTCTGGAGCATTCTGCGGCTTTCCACTGAGGCGGAGGATCTTTGCCTCTTCTACATCAAAGCCATTCAGATTCACTGCCCAGGCTTTCTGTTGCTCCTACAGAGACAAACCACCCTCAGTGAGAGGCATTTGAAACACTAAGCCCATGCTGCACTTGGAACTGCAGTTGGCAGAGCACACACCTAAGCCCCCTTCTAGCAGGTATAGTGCTGTGCAAGTCAGCTACAGGCAAGCAGGTCAAAGTCTTTCCTTAGACTTTGGCACACTGTCCTGCTCGTGTTTTCATACAGAAGAGTGGCAAGTTGAATGTCTCACTGCCAGTGGGGAGAGCCACAGCCACAAGGGACAAATGCTTCATAAACAGATTTCAGAACACTGTAGACATTCCAGAATAGCTCCCCATGTAGACATTGTCCTGAAATAGCTGCCAGCAGCAGTTTCACAGTGCACAGGCTCACAGCTTTCTGTCTCTGTAGCCTGCTCTGTTTTAAAGTCTCATTAGCCCAAAGTTGAATTTTGCTACCAGAAGTAGCAGAGGCTAGAGTGAGTGGAAACAGAGGTGTACTGCTCTATGCTCTTCCCTGTGCCTAGGGAAACAACCCTACAGAGCAGCTATGCTCAGGCTCCTGTGTAGCATCTGTGTACCTGTGCCATCTTCAGGCTCTAGAGCTTCTACCTCATCCCAGGCTCCTGAAGCCCAGAGCTGGAAGCAGTGATGGCTGGGGCTGTCAGCCCCATGTGCCTGCTGAACTTACAGTTTGCTTCTCTGTAAAAGGCCAGGAAGGATTAGGTGTTTGGTAGTGATCATTGTAGCCGTCTTCGCAAGATGCTCACCTTCTTGGTAGGTGACTCCTCAGCAGGGTCATTCTCTTTGGTTAGGAGGAAGTTGGCCACCTCCATCTGCATAGTGCTGCGGTTGGGAATGTAGCGATCCCCTCCGGCCCTTGTTGGAGTGCTCTGGATTTTGGATCCAGATTTACCTGCATTCACACACATAAGTAGTCTTACATCTATTGAACAGCCTGTATTAGAGCTTACAAGAAACAGCAAACCCAGCACTCTTCCAACACAAACAGAACAGACAAACAGAACTCAAAGCTCACAGCATTCAGTCACAACTCTAATTTTTGCACCTCCCTGTATAATTGTATTAAGCTCTGGTTAGGGTCTGCCAGGAGACAACTCCTTTGTTTTAGCGCAACAATCCCAGAGTTCACAGATAAGGGGAGGATACAAAAATAGTTACAGCGGTCTTACCCGCATTTGTCCCAACACACAACAGTGCCAGCAAGGTATTTCAGCCAGCCCCAGAGCACAGAGCTCTGCCCACCTCATGCTGGGGAGAAGGTGGGCGATTCCCAGGAGCCTGTCAGCATAGCCCACCTCCTCCTGCCTGACTAGGAAGCCGACTAGGGCAGCCTGGCACAGACCCCAGAGCCCCACAGATACAGGCAAGCAGCCCGGACCACGCTGTCCCCACCTAACCCACTCCGCCGGTCCCTGCCGCTCACCGGGTGTCTGGGACGGTGTCTTGCTGCTGTAGGAGCGATTGGCCGGCTTCATGGGCGACACGCCGGCGGGGTTGGGCCCCAGGGCGCCGTTCTCCTTGGCCTTGCGCTGCCACCGCGCGGGTGGCGCGTTCGGGATCGGCGCGTCCAGCTTCAGCAGCCCGTGCAGGTCGGCCTCGAACAGGAACTGCGCCATGGTGCTGCGGGCGGGCGGCGTCAGCGGGGCCGCGCAGGGTCACCGGCCGGGCTGCAGCCCTCCTCCGCCGGGTCCCCCCTCAGGCCGCCCCCCGCCCCGGGCCGCCTCCACCTCAGGCCGCCCCCCCCCCCCCCCCCCCCCGCAGGCCACTCCTCCGGGTCCCCTCCACCTCAGGCCGCCCCCCCCCCCCCCCCCGCAGGCCGCTCCTCCGGCCGGGTCCCCTCCACCTCAGGCCGCCCTCCTCCCCCCCGCAGGCCGCTCCTCCGGCCGGGCCGCCTCCACCTCAGGCCGCCCCCCCCCCCCCCCGCAGGCCGCTCCTCCGGGTCCCCTCCACCTCAGGCCGCCCCCCCCCCCCCCCCCGCAGGCCGCTCCTCCGGGTCCCCTCCACCTCAGGCCGCCCCCCCCCCCCCCGCAGGCCGCTCCTCCGGCCGGGTCCCCTCCACCTCAGGCCGCCCTCCTCCCCCCCGCAGGCCGCTCCTCCGGCCGGGCCCCCTCCACCTCAGGCCGCCCTCCTCCCCTCGGCAGGCCGCTCCTCCGGCCGGGCCCCCTCCACCTCAGGCCGCCCCCCCCCCCGCCGCAGGCCGCTCCTCCGGCCGGGTCCCCTCCACCTCAGGCCGTCCCCCCCCCCCCCGCAGGCCGCTCCTCCGGCCGGGTCCCCTCCACCTCAGGCCGCCCCCCCCCCCCCCCGCAGGCCGCTCCTCCGGCCGGGTCCCCTCCACCTCAGGCCGCCCTCCTCCCCTCGGCAGGCCGCTCCTCCGGGCCCCCTCCACCTCAGGCCGCCCTCCTCCCCCCTGCAGGCCGCTCCCCCGGGCCCCCTCCCCCTCAGGCCGCCCTCCCTCCCCCTCAGGCCGCCCTCCCCCCCCCGCAGGCCGCTCCCCCGGGCCCCCTCCACCTCAGGAGACTCTCAAGCTGCTCCCCAGGGCCCTCTTCACCACCGAAGACCCCCCCCCGCCCCCGCCCAGGCCGCTTCACCACAGCCCCCCGGACGACTCCTCAGGCTCACCCGGACCCCCCGCAGTGCCAGCCCTCCCCACCTGCCGCTGCCCTCGCCACCGGCCGCCCCTCACCTCCGCCTTGCGGCCGAGACTCGCCCGGCCCTTCTCCACCGCCGCTGCATTTAAACCCCGCAACTGCCGCTCCTCCTATTGGCTGCTTCAAACCCAACCGCCGCGCACTGCTATGGCGACCACCGCGCTCGCGTCGCGATTGGCTGGGCCGCGGGGCGGGGCTCTCCCCAGCGGGCGGATACGGGTGCCGTTAGTAGGCGGGCGGAGGGGCTCGCGGCGGGGCGTGCGCTGCTCCGCTTCCCGCGGGACCGGGGGGCGGGGCGGGGCGGGGCGGGCGCCGCGAAGGAGCGAGGAGACCGGGTGGATGTGCCTCGCGTTTATGTTCGGGCGGGGGGGCCGGCTCAGGGCGGCCCGCGCGGCTCCCAGCCGCTCATGAGCAGGTAGGACTGGTTGGCGATGTCGGTGCTGGGCAGCCGGCCGGCGGCGTGCTCCGGCGGCGCGGCCGCCTCCCGCCGCGGGCCGGGCAGCACCTCCAGCAGGCAGGGCAGGACGGCCTCCTCCTCCGGCGGCTGCTTGTAGAAGGCGTTGGCCTGGGGGACACGGAGGGGGCGCGGTGGGCGCTGCCCTTCGAGCTGCCCCCGGGGGGCTCGGCCGCGGCGGGCGCTGCCCCGGCCCGCTCACCTGGCCGTGCTTGCTGCTTTCGTGGAGGAAGCTGCCCAGTGCGCGGTGCAGGTCGGGGACGGGGGGCCACAGCTTCTGCTTCACGTTGCTGGGAGGGGGTTGTCGAAGGCAAACCTCAGCCTTGGGGTGCCCTGACGCGGCGGGCAGGGTGCTGGGGGCTGGTGCCGGCCGCCCCGCCTGCCCCAGGCACAGCCCTTACCTGTAGAGGGAGGGGAAGGTGCAGCGCAGCCCCAGGAGCACTCCTGTGAACAGCAGTGGAACCACCGTAACACTCGGGATGATCCAGCCTGCACCGGGGGAGGAACGCTGGGACTGGAGCCCTCTCCGGACCCGCCACCACCGAGCCCTTTGCGGGCCTGTCACCCTCTGCCCGGTGCTACCCATCCCATGTCAAACATTCTCAGTCTTCTGCCGTCAGCCGTGTGGCGCCTCCGCTCCTGCCCTGTCCCTTACCCGCATCGGCCATGGCATCAACCACCACGGGTTTGGACCAGGCGCTCCAGCTGCCCTGGTACCATGGCCCGCTGGGCTGGGCCCGCACCTGGGCATGGTAGCGGGCGCCTGGCCGTAGGTCAAGGACTTCTTTCCTGGCTGCCCGCGGGACCTGCAGGACCTGTGGGACACAGCCGAGCTGGAGATGATGGCCGCTGTGGAGCGGCCAAGGGGCAGCGCTGGGGTACAAGCTGGTCCTGCCTGACCCTGTGTGGGCCATGTGCCAGCAGCAGAGGAGGGCAGCGCTGCTCAGGGGAGCACTGGCCATGCCTCACCTTCCAGTCGTGGCTGTTCTCCACGCCATAGCGGACCTGGTATTCCAGCTGCTCTGCCAGTGCCTCCAGGGGTGGCAGCCACTGCAGGCTCAGCCGGCCCTGTGACACTGTTGCCTGCACGAGCTGTGGGGCATCTGTGAGCACTGTTGGGGACAGGGATGTGTCACTGCCATGGAACGGGACATGGGACGCTGTGTCCGCCATGAACTGGGTGTGGACAAGGGCAGAGGCCACAGAGGCGCTGGGACTCACCGGCCTCATGCAGCCAGAAGGGCTCCTTGAAGTAGCTGAGCGTGGGCAGTGCGAGGGGCCGGGTGATGTTCACCAGGACGGAGATGGTGCTGCCAGCCCTGGGCTGGAAAGTGCAGGCATGGGTGCCTTGTGCCCTCACACTCGCCTCCTTGCACTGGCGCCATGCATCTTCCCTGCGCAAAGAGCAGGGAGCCAGTCAGCCCACCTTAGCAGCCCCCTTCCCCTTGCCTGCTGCCAGCCCTGCTCAGGGGCCACCCTGCCCCTGCAGCCAGTGCTGCCTCGCTCCTGCACATGCTAAGGAAAGCCAGTGCTGCCCATAGTCAGAGGGGTCAGTGTGGCTGGGAGCGATGATGGGGAGGTATGAAGTCGATGGTGGTAGGGCAGAGTGGGGCACGGGGCCATGTGGCACAGCGTGGGATGTGGGACACTGAGCAGGGCCAGCAATCCCTGGGATGTGCTGCCCCTCTGCCTGAGCACCGTGTCCCTGCCACGCCTCTTACCTTGTGCCAGCCCTGCTTGGAGGTGGCCGGTAGAAGAGTTGGTGGGAGCTGCCGGTCTCTGTGGGGTCCCAGCTCCACTCGCAGAGCACGTGCTGCAAGTCAGGGGTGCTGCAGTGCAGCCCGATGTCTCCTGGGCAGGTGAGAGCCAGGGCAGGGAGGGGTTTGCTTCCTCCTAACCCCCCCAAAACCTGGGTGCTGCACCTCACCTATCCCCAGACCCCCACTCCTCACAGCCCCAGGTGTGGTTGTCTCCCTGCTGTGCCTGCCAGCACCCCAGCAGTGGGGATGGCCACTCACCGGAGGAGTGGGGTGTCTCCGCAGCCACTGCCTGAGACCAGGGCCCCCAGACACCATCCAAGGAGGTGCCATCTGGCTTGCTGCGCACCTGGATGTGGTACCTCACCCCTGGCTGCAGGTTCTGGAGGACCACCCAGGTGTTGGTCTGGACCAGCTCCTGCAGGAGAGGGATCAGGCTGGGGAGCGGCTGCGGCTCCCAAATCCCCCTGCCCGTCCCTGGCCCCCCTGTGTACCTGCCGCGCTCCCAGGGAGGCTGTGGCTGCCCTGGCCATGGGTGCGTGGGTGCTGACGGCTGGCTGGCTGGAGGGGTCCCCGAGGTGCTGCCCGCTGGGGTCCAGCGTGGTGCTGCACAGCATCTCTGGGGAGCTGGCAGGGCAGTACTGCACCTCGTAGAGGAAGAAGTTCAGGTAGTCTGCGAGCGGTGGCTGCCATGACACACAGAGCTGCCCTGCAGCCCCAGCCCAGCGGGCTGTGATGTTTGCCGGGGGAGCGATGAGACCTGCAGGGAACATGTTGGGACATTTGTCCTGCGGAAGCCCCTGTCTGGGCATCCCCTGGTCCTGCTGGGGGACAGCCAGTGGTCCCCCAGGGCTGCTTCTGTGCAGGGTGCTGCCAGCCCCCACAGCAGGCAGAAGGGCAGGGGACCAAGGTCTGGGGACTGTCCTGGTGCCACAGGAGTATTGCTCAGTGGGATGGACTCACCCACCGCATCCACGCTGAGCTCCCGCCAGTACTTGGTCTGGTTGGTGGTGGCATCCAGGACACGGAGGTGCAGTTGGGTAAAGAGACGCACATCCTGGCCAGGGAACATACAGGCGTGCCGTGTCCCACCAGCTCCATGGCGCCATGTGGAGACTGTGCATGCTGTGGGCATGTCCCTGAGGAACGGAGAGCAGGGTCCTGCAGCACCCCATGCCTCCTGCCCAGGACCAGGCTGGAGTAGAGGGGACCTGGGGCACGGCACTGAGACCATCTCCTTCCTTGTGCACCCATCCACTGCAGGCACTGTCCCCGTAGGTCTGAGGGACAGCCAAGGTCCCAGTCTTGCTGCAGGGTATGTGGTGACTGCTGTGTATCTCCTGAGGGCTCTCCACCATCTCTCCTTGCAGCTGGGAGCCACCGGGATGGCACAGAGAGCTGCAGCACCCTGACCCTGCTGCTCTCTGTGCAGGCAAGGGAGAGGCTGGCTTGTGTCCCCGCCACCTCCTACCTGCTGTACCAGTAGTAGAAGTGGCACATCCTGCTTGCCGCCGCCTCCTCCTCCTCATCCCAGAAGCAGGTGAGGTCCTCAAAGGAGCGAGAGAAGCAGAGGATGTCCTCAGGCACTCCCACCAGCAGCGCAGCATCTGGGAGAGTGCGGGCATGAAGGAGCCCCTGGGCACAAACTTGTCCCCGCCTCACCTGTGGGTGTCCCCCTGCCCCATGCCCACTGACCAGCTGCCCCCTGAGCCAGTCTGCGCAGGCACCTGGGGCAGTGTGGGCATGGCCTGCTTGGCAGGGCAGGGAGGGACACGGCATGCCTGCTGGCTGGCACTGGGCTCCTGGCTGGCGGCAGGGCTCCCTGCTGGCCAGCCCCACTGTAGCACGCGGGGTCCTTTGGGACAAACAAACATCCCAAAATAGCCCTGTGGTCGGAGGGGGGCTCAGGGCCCGGGGATCGGGGGGAAGCACCCCTGCCCTGCTCGCACCGGAAGGTGCGCGGAAGCGAGATAAGGAGGAGCAGCGCCCTGGGGAGAGGGAAAGGGCCTGGGGCTGGTGTGGGGGTGTGTGGTCCTGAGCAGGGGGTGATGCTCAAACCCCAGCCCAGGGACTGCTTAGGGGGTTGTGGGTTTCTCTGCTCCACTTAGCAAGCTGCTCTCCCTGTTGTTGCAGGGATGAGCTGGAGCTCATCCCTGCGGGATCTCCATCCCAAGCACCAGTGGCTTGGCTAGCACATGGGCACCTGTCCCTGAGGTCAGGGAAAAGAGGACAGCCCCAAGATGACAATTCGTAAAGCACAGGAGTGGCCTCATTGCCCCCAGCATTGCTCCAGCACTCTCATCTCCCCCACTGCCTCTGCCCTGGGACCTGCTCCAGCCCTCTTCCTCCTCCTCTTCCTCCTGGGATGTGTCCTCCTCCCCAGGGGCTGTCCCCAGCTGCAGGACGCCACAACAAGCCCCCTGCCAACACTTGGCTCTGTTCCATGTGCTGAGTGCATCCATTCTCTGCTACACCACCCCCCCCCCGCAATGTCAGTTGAGCCTACCCTGGGTGAAGAGTAAGTGACAGTCCCCAAATGTCCTTGCCACCTTCTCAGTGTCCTTCTGCTCTCCCTGTCCCTTCTTTGCCCTGACTTCTCAGCCCTGTCCCTCCTTTCCTAGCCCTGCATTGCATTCCACCCCCAGTCCATGTCCCCTGCCACTGGCCACAGCCCCCCCCACCTCTTCCCTTTTCGCACCCCACCCCAGGCTTCGTAGCAGCTCCATGACCCCACCAGCCACTAGTACCAGGGGATGGGGTGGCCAGGTCCCAGCAGCCTAGTGGCACAGGGACCCATGGAATTGGTGAGAGGCCACCCCAGTCCAGTGGGGCTACCAGAGCATCTTTGCTGGGCGCAGATCGTTTCCTAGGAAGAGCACCCACACAGCTCTGCAGCCCACAGCAGCCACGCCTGGGCAGTGGCACTGCCAAGCCAGCGGTGGGCTCGGGGCATGGTGATGTTGCAGAGGCTGTGGGCAGGGGAAGGATGAGCCCAACCCTGACCTTCCTCCCGTTGCCCCTACGGGGTGACTCGGAACGTGCTCCCGAGCCTGCCATGGCCACAGACTTGGGGTGGGGCTGGAGAGACAAGCAGGAGATCAATAGGATTCTGCTCAGTTAAACTGCTTTTTATGATGTTACAGAAAGTGTTAAAAAAGGGCTAACAAGGGGCTCAAAGAGATCATGGACAGGCCTAAAATTGGAGAAAGCTGGGAAGCAGCTCTGCCAGGCGCAGTAAGCCGGGCTGGGGCCAGCTAGCAGCTGAGCTGAGGATGCTCGGTGTGGCAGTAACATCATGTCAAGGCTGGTGTGGGAGCATTGGGATTAGCCTGGCAGTGCTGCCACGTAACCCACGGTGCACAGCTGTGCCACCAGACTTTTGCTTGAATTTTGTGCAGACCCTCGTCATCGTAACTCCAAGAACTTTTGATGAGCAGGAGCCCCTCTGCTGCCTGTGTGGGACTGGGAGCCCCAGGCTGTGATCCCAAAGGGGCACCTGGGGGCTGCCAGGTCCTGCCTGCAGGGAGCAGGGATGTCCTTTTGCTGTGGGTACCCCAGAGTGTCCCATGGCTGAGAAGGGCGCTCCATCACCTACCCTGAACATCCCCTGCACACCCTCCTGGGATGCCCCCTCTCCAACCCTGCAGATTTTGGCTGCAACGAGGTGCTCGCTGCTCATGCCCAGCATGCCAGCTCCTGTCTGGCCTATCCTTAGAGGAGAAAATGGCCCCAAGGACCTACCTTGTGATGTCACTGGCTCAGGGGCCGGCGGCGGGCTGTGGAGGCTGAGCAGGACGGCAGGGAGCAGCGAGAGCACCCAGCCCTGGCACAGGCAGGCTGCCATCCTGCAACGCGTGTGCCAGGGCTGTGCGTGCCACACTCAGCCCTTCCCAGCACCCTGAGAGCTGCTGCAGCTCCTCCGGGTGATACCTTTATCTGGGAAGTGGTGGCTGTGCAGCTCAGGAAGCCTGGCTGGAGGCTCCCCCCGCCCCATCACCAGCACTTCCCTGTGCCCAAAACCACGGTGCTTGCAGCCCCTCCGCCACGAGCCGCAGTGCCAAGAGAGACTGCTCCTATCAGATAGGCGGCACGTCCTGCCCTTGTGGCTACCGGCATGCCGGGAGGCTGGGGTAGGAAGAAAAACAACGCCTGAGAAACCAGGGAGGCCCCTGTGCAGGGCAGGGCAGGCTCTTGGGGGCTGCAGGCACGTGGGAGCGTGGGACATGGGGTGGCTGCTCTGGCTCCATCCCGCCCTGTGCTGCCTGGCACCAGTGTGCGCTGGGTCTGCTCTGCATGGCCCAGCAGCACCGTCCCTGTGGCTGTGCTGGGAGGAGAGCTGCAGGCACAGGGGGCATTGGCAGGACCCACGCAGATAACTAGCGGTGCTGGTGCAGGAGCGGGGCCACCATGGTGGGGTCCTGCAGACATGCTCAACCTCATGCCAACCCACCACCACTGCTCAGCGCGGGTGGCTGGAGGGGTGTCCTGCCCTGCCAGGGCGCAGCACCGCGGCGCAGCCTGGGGAGCACCAGCTGGGGCACGAGGAGCCACTCACACATGTGTCCCCACCATGCCAAGGGTGGGTTGGCTTTTCCTTGCCCTGCAGCCAGGGACAGCACTGGAGGCACTGAGGGGAGATGAGAACAGCCAGTACCAATTTGTCACAGTCAAATTTTGTCAAACCAGTCCCACTTCCTTCATCTGGCTACTGGGCTTTGCCATCAGGGAGGCAAAAAGCAGGAAGCCCTTGGTTTGAGCAGGGCTGATGACGCTGCCTCAGATGCTGTTTCTGGCTGGCAGCAGAGGAGGTGCAGAGGTGGTGGCACATGTCAGGTTGCCTGTGTGGGCCAGTCCCCGTCACTGTTTCACTGGGCACCTCAGTGATGGGGCAGAGACTGCTTACTAAGGGCTGCAGCTCACACCAAAGAGCACTGGAAGCCAGAATGGAAAATCAAAATGGTATTGACAGGGTCGAAACACCTTCTGGGGGAAAAAAGACTTTTGCCCGGAAGGGCAAATGCAAATCCCCCTGTCCTTGGTGGGGATACTGGGCTCTGGAGGAGCAGCCCTTGCTTCCACAGACCACAGAAGACAGCTAGGTGGGCGGCTAGGTGGCACACCTAGGGCTTAGCAAGCTGAAGCCAACAGAGATGAAGCCCACCCCATGTCACTACAACAAGCGGCGGCAGGGCAGGATGAGGGACCGCAGCCAGGGACAGGAGCTCCCACAAGAGGGTCAGCACAGAGCCCCAGTGGTCCATGAGGGACTGCCACATGAGAGAGAATCACCCCAGCAGCATGTGTTCAGGCAGGCTGGTTGAACATGATCGTCCCTTTGCAATACGTGGGAAGTTACCCAACGCTCGGCGCAGCGCTGGGCAGGCACCGGCTGGCCAGGGCGGGAAGGGTGCAGAGCTGCACAGCCCTGCGGGGGCTGGCCAGAGGAGCAGGGCCATCCCCATGAAGAGCAGACAACTGAGGAGAAGGCGCAGGAACAGTTTTCAAGCACATGAGAGGCAGTTGCGCAGAGGAAGGACGTAGTCTGTCCCTTGGGGACCAGACAAAATCTTAAATTGCAGGAGCAGAGATCCCCATTGCATACTAAGAAAACACACCCCCATCGCATGATGACACCTGGGACTTTTCAGGGTGTGCTGGGGCATCCCTGGGGATCATCAGAGGACCCCAATGGGGACAGGATTCCAAAGAGTGCCCACCACAGCAGCAGACCGTTGGGGCCCCACATCCTATTCCCTGGTGCCATCAAGGGGGAAGAGCTGGGTCTCCACCTCCCCTCCTCTGGACCCAGCTGCCTGTTGCACCATGTTTATTGTCTGTAAGGCAGAGCTGACACCGTCAAAGGGCTACCACAGAGCTGGCGGCCGTGCACAACCAACGCTGTCCCTTGTTCCTTTTGCACCCACCGGGGTGGCCCTGTCCCACATCCCACGCCGGCAGCGATGCTCACAGCCCTGCTGGCACCACTTCAGGCCCAGAGCACACTGAGAGCCTCAGGGCAGGCAGCTGCCGGGTCACTGCTTCTTCCCTCATTCCAAAGCTTGGGCATTTGTGTCTGTGGGTGCAGGTGGCAGCACCCAGGCTTCTGAGGGAGACCCTCTCCTGCCCGCTCTGTTGCAAACATCCTGCTGCTGCTTGTCCTTGGGGGCCATCCCGGCATGTCCCCCAGTAGCGTGGGGCCATTTCAGTGGCTGTCGGCATGCCAGCGTGGCCAGCACATGCTGGGTGGGCAGCCAGCGAGGGGATGGCACAGTCCTGCTGCAGGGAAGGCAGTTTGGGAAAGGGCACTGGCATTTTGTTGCTCAGCCTCAGAGGGGGACGGGCAGCCCCTTGTCCCCACAGCACTGTCCCAGCAGGCTGGGGCCAGCGTTGCCCCTCTGTGCGGTGCCAGCGCAGCCTCATGCTTCTTCAGCGGTGGCATCAATCCCTGCGTAGGTGAAGTTCTCGAACAGGGCCATGTTCACGTAGGCCTGTGGGGGAACCCCAGTCAGCAGCCAGTTGTAAACACTGTCCCCATCTACCTCCCATCCCCACCGGCACACTTGTGGGTGCTGTGCTCTGGAGGGAGACAACGGGGCTCCCCACACCCCAAACGTTACTCCCAAACATGCTGGGGTCACACAGGTTCTGCTGCTGGATGTCCCCCTGCCCCGAGCCCCCCCGCATTTGGACATACCCTGCGCAGGGTGGGCATCGCTCCCACTGAGCTGCTGTCACTCACCTTCCTGGCCTCCAGCATGCGGATGAGCTGCATGGAGATCTGGGCGAAGGGTGGGCGCTCGTAGGGACGGTCACGCCAGCACTGCCGCATCAGCTCGTACCTGGGGGCAGAGAGCCGGCAGTGGCTCAGCATGCACAGGGCGGGGAGAGGGGCCAGAAAAGTTGTTTGTGGGAGATGGGGGCAAGCAGGCAGGAAACTAAAGCCCAGAAAGGGTGTTTGAGATGTGGGACCCCAGGTCAACCCCCAGCCTCAGTGCAGGCGGGAACCAGGCAAGAGCTACTGCAAGCCGGTTGGAACCCTGTGGGGCAGTGGGGATTGATGTAGGTGGGAAGTAGTAGGGAAGATGTAGGTGCCACCATCAGCTGGGGCTCTGCCCACTTACACTTCATCATCACAGTTGCGTGGCTTCTCCATGCGGTAGCCCTGGGGCAGCTTCTCATAGAGCTCAGCGCACGTCATCCCGCAGTATGGTGTCCCTCCTGCAGCCAGAGACACACAGCTGGTTGTGACAGGGGTGGTACCCAGGGTGTCCCCTCTGGGGCTGCAGGAGGACCAGATCTGCAGGGACCTGAGTGGAGGCAGGGGACACAGAAGAGCCTTACCCAAGCTGACAATCTCCCAGAGCAGGACACCGAATGACCACCTGAAAGGGCAGGAGCCGAGGCTGTGATGGAGCCCTCAGCCATGCCCCGCTGATGGGCATGGGACAAAGCAGAGGGAGAAGTGGGCAGCCAGGGCTTGGGCCAAGCCAGCGGCTCCCCAGGGAGATGCATCAGCATCACCTCCTGCCCTTGCAGCACCCAGAGCAAAAGCATTACTGCACTGACCACCCTGGAGAGGGATGGAGGTGGCCATGGTGATGCCCCAGCCCCAGTGCCCCTGCCTGCAGGACTTACACATCGCTCTTGGTGGTGTACACGCTGTAGTTCAGGGACTCGATGGCCATCCAGCGAACCGGCAAGCGGCCCTGGGGAAACAGAGAGGGACTGTCAGGGGAGTGGGGGTGCCCCGCGGATAGACGGCAGCTGTGACCCAGCTGGTCCCGGCATAATGGGTTGTTCCTGCTGATGGCGAGGGTCCCGCCCACCACATTGGTGCAGATCCCATGGAGATGCTTTGCTCCTGCCTCACCATCGTCTTCTTCACATAGACCTCCTCCCCTCTGGAGAGGCCGAAGTCAGCAATCTTGGAGGCCAGGTTTTCTCCCACCAGGATATTCCTGGCTGCCAGGTCCCTGTGAATGAACTGAGAAAGGCCAGCAGTCAGCAGGAGCCACACATTCCCTTCTGCTGGCCACAGGAGTCTCATGCCCTGATGAGGAGTCCCCAGGCCCCAGGGGAAGGATGCTCTGAGAGGCTTGCTGGGGTTGTACCTGCTTCTCACTCAGGTACTGCATCCCCTTGGCCACATCTGAAGCAAACTGGAGGAGCTGCTGGGAGGTGAGTGTGGAGGCGGTGCCATGCTCTTTGGCAAAGGCCGGGTCTGTCTCCAAGACTCGGCTTTTGCGGAGGAAGTCGAGGAGGTTTCCGTAGGGAGCATACTCAATGGCGATGTACAGGTAGCCTGGGGGGAAGAAGGAGGTTGGGCTCATGGGGCTCTCCCCAGCAAAGAGGAATACACAGCTGGGCAGGGGCCATGGGGCTGGAGAGTGAGGAGAGGGGGACAGCCCTCACCTTTGTTCTCACAGGCACCCAGCAAGTTGATGATGTTGGGGTGATGGCCCAGTTTGCACAGCACCTCCAGCTCCCCGGCAAAGTCACGATGGTCATTCTCCGAAGCAAACTCTGGAAGCAAAGAAGGGATGGACACCTCAGTCCTACAATAAAGACCCTTCCTCTGGCTCTTGCCCCTCCTCAGACCCGAGCGTGGCCCAGGATGCAGCAGCATCCCCCATCCTACCCTGACTGCCTCCCCTCAGGCTCACCTTTCAGCATCTTGATGGCTGCGTTCATTTTCAGGCCATCCTTTTTGATCATGGCCCTAATGACCTGCCCAAAGTTGCCCTCCCCGATCATGTCCTCAAACTTGATGTCTTCCCACTCCAGGATGGGGTAGCTGAGGGGCTCGGGCTGTGGCTTGGGCCGGCGTGTCAGTGTCAGGGTTCCTGAGTTGAACTGCAGGATGGTCTCTTCCCCCTGGCAGATGGGAGCAGGTGAGGTTAGAGGCACCGGGCACCCCTCTGCCCGCGCGGCAGTCCCGGCAGGGCAGGTGTCGTGGGCAAGGGCGGGCTCCGCACCCTCTCTGCGTGGAAGTGAGGTCTGGCTGCATCTGGACTGGAGGCTACGGAGCGTGACCTGGATCGGGCTGGGACGTGGGGAGCTGGGGACACGGTCCTGGTGGGGCAGGCGGCACTCACCGAGCCAGACTGGTACGTAAAGGTGCGGCGCCGGTGGAAAAAGTTCTTCTTGATGAGGAAAAGTGCCAGAAGGGCAAAGAGGATGGTGAGGCAGGTGACGGACACGGAGCCAACGATGGCCAAGAGCAGCTGCTGGTCTATTCCTGCCTGCTCGGTGCTCTGGCTGCCCAGGCTGGGGGGGACGCTCAGCGCTCCTGTCAAAAGGAGGGACGGAGGGTCGTGGTCCGTGGCTGAGTCCTGCCCAGGCTGCATGGGTGGCCAAGCACCAAGACAGCAGCCCTCTCCCAGCACCCTGGGACCCTATGAAGACACCACAACCACATCCTGAGCTCCTGGTGCCATGGTGGCACAGTGATGAGGGTGTCACTGCCGGGGCCTGCCACCAAACCTGCCAGTTTCTGGACCTCCAACCAGCTCTGGGTCCAACCACCAGCTCCTCCCATGCCATCTCTGCCCTGTTCCTCTAGCCCCTCATGTACTGCATCACCCTCTGGTTAAGGCACAGCCTCTCTGTGGGTGCCGTGCTGTCACCATGCCAGCCCTGCCCCATCAGGACTAGGAGGAGCAGGATTTCTAAAGGTGCCCACAAGTGTTGTGGGCTTGGGCTGCTGCTTCAGAGCCACTCTCGGAGATTACAATGAGCTCCCTGGTCACTCTTTGCTGACCCAGATGCTGAGCCCAAGCTCTAGCAAAGCCATGTGGCCCCTGCCTGCTGGGACACCTCTCTTACCATCCCCCAGGGTCTTGGCTTTCACGGGCTGACTCCATTCTCCCGGGACATGGGAGTTGGCACGGACGCGAAACTGGTAGCTGGTGCTGGCGTTGAGGCCCCCAACGATCTTGGTGGTCTCGGCACCATTGTCAGTGTCGATCCACTGGGGCTCACTGGTGCCCCCCACCTGCTGCAGCTCCACAATGTACTTGGTGATGCCCCCGTTGGGGTACTCGGGGACCTGCCAGGAGAGCCTGATGGCGGTGTCGGACACAGACTCTGCTGAGAGCAACCGTGGGGAGGAGGGCCCTGGGACAAGGAGAGGAGAGTGTCAGTCCCGGGACGGGGCTCCTGGCACTGCAGGGGCTGAATGCTGCAGTGAAGACCAGACCTCGTGGATGACAACGGCAACCAAAGCTGTGCCAGGTTTGAGGAACCCCCAGCCCCTGCTTGGAGGAGTTGCGGGAGGAGGTGGAGCTGCTCTCCGGGTACAACAGTGGGGCAGGACTGTACTCCCAAATGCTCCCAGCCTCAGGGACTGCCAAGCTAGATGTCTGTATTGACTAACCCTTGGGATATTTTATTTCTTCAACCCTCCCTCACACACAGTGCTCCCACTGCCTTCTCTGAGCCTTCTCCAGCCTGCCCACATTCATAACCCCAAATCCCACAAAGCTCCTACAAGCACCGAGCGGAGAAAACCTCACATCCTCCAAGCCTGACACCCACCAGCCCTCCCAACATGTACCAGCTGCCACTGAGCCTCACTGAAAGCCTCATGCACTCCTTCCCCCTTGGCTGCCAGAAAGGTTGGTCAGGCTGGTGCTCCACCTCCCCATGGTCTTCCACCTACATGGGGGGCTGCGTGCATGTGTGCGTGTGCCCACAGGAGGGACCTCAGGTCTCCCCAAGCCCTAGTGACCATACAGCAAAATTACCAGGCAGCAAAGTTAAAGCAAACCCAAGGGAAATAGTTTTTTCATGCAGAGTACAATTAGGTTGTTGCTACAATGTCTTGTAAATGCTGCAAGTATAGACAGGTCCATCAGGGTTGGGCAAGGGTGTGGAGGATGGATCTGTTTGTGAGCATCAGTAGTGATAGCCTGATGAATGTTATGTTCAGCTTGGGATGTTTCTCAGCTGCTTGGCTCTGGAGGATGTGGGGTCTAGTGGGGAAAGGAGGACCCATTTTCCCCCAAGCAGCTGTTCATGCTCTATCAGAGATGGCATACAGGAGCAGCCAGACCTGAGGACGGCCGCTGTTAAAATTCTAACTGACTTACCACTGCAGTTCCGTGTGATAAATCCCTGTGTTCTGCTGGACTCACCTTTGCTGTTGATCATGACCTTGTAGAGGTCGGAGGGGGGCCCCAAGCTGGTGCAGTGGTATACCAGCACCTCCAGCCCATACTCCTTGTTGAACTCCAGGCCCTCGATGCGGGCAGAAAGCACAGAAATGGATGTGATGTTTTTGTCAGACACCAGCCGCCTTGCAGAGTCAAGGAGGCGGACGATGAACCCATGTGCCGGCTCATAGTTACTTGGCAATTTCCAGTTGACGTGAAGTGTGTTTTTATCCTCTATGGACCAGCCTTCAATCACAGGCTTGACTGTGGGCTCTGCAAACAAAAATGCAGCAAAACGTCATGGCGCATCAGTCCCAGGGCTTTGCAGACACTGTGCATTGCAGGGTTAGGGGTAGGATCAGCATTAGGGTCAGAGTCAGGGTCTGGCTGGGGAAGATGGAGGCTCACCAAGGCACCCAGTCACCATGACGGCCTCGGGCCCTTTGCTGCCCTCCCCACCATCCCCTGGGCGGCTCAGCTGCACCTTGACAATGTAGGCGGTCACTGGCCGGAGGTTCATGACGGTGATGTTCTCACTGTTGTCAACTGTTGGCCAAGATGATGACATGTCAAAGACACACCCATGACTTGCCCTCCTTGGTGTCACCATGGGGGTCCCAGGACGGAGACCTCTGCCCACCCCCCAGACCTCCACTGGCTGGGGCAGCTGTCCCCTCCCACCCAGGTCATACCTGTGCCCCCACCCCCCAGCAGACACATACCCACAATGGATGACCATGCTGAGGTGTCATCCTTGGGCTTGTAGAGCAGCTTGATGGAGACGATGGGCCCATCACCAGAGAAGCAGTCCACTGGTGACACCACGAGCTGGCGGCTCTGCTTGGCCAGCAGCCGGGGGGGACTCAGGGGCGCTGGCGGCACTTGAGGGGGAAGGAGGGAATGATACCAGTGGGACTGGGAGCAACAAGGAGCAGAGTGTGGGTACATCCACCACCTCTTAGCTCCTTCCAACTTTGTCAGGGAAGTCTTTTATCATGACCAAAACTTGCCTGCTGGCACTGCGGTGCATGACGGGTGGCACCCAGTCCAGTGCAGGGGGTCTGGCATTGCCACACCATGCTGTCAGCCTCCCCCAGCAAGCCTGACTTGTCCCACTTATGCCGCTGCCCTTTTCTCACCTCGGATGTTGACCTTGACTTTCCGGCTGTCCTGGCCCCCAGTCGTGGAGACCCGGCACTCCCAGAGCCCGGTGTCTGCCTTCGTCAGGTGCTGCACCTGAAACTCACAGGTGATCTGCCCCGGCTCGATGATGGCTTTGATGAGCTGCAGGCACAGAGGGTGCCGTCAGCTCCCTGGCTCCCTGCACCAGCCTGAAGCTGCCCAGCAGCCCGGTGGGGAGATGGGTGCTTTTCCAGGAGCTGGAAAGATGGGGACCGTGGTGGGGCAAGGGCGCAGGGGTGGTACCTTGAGTACAGTGCCATCAGCCTTGCGCAGCTCCACGCTGTCGCTGGTAGGCAGTGGGTTGCCAGTGGCCACGCAGCTGACGACAGGCTCTGAGCCCAGGTTGAACTCAAGCTCTGAGGCCAGTTGTATGATCTGGGGGAACCGGTCTGGCACACAGATATCGGCATTAGGGCTGGCCCCACTCCTCACCGGGCACAAGAGAGGCTGGCACCTTTCCCCGGTCCTGCCCACAGCCAGACCCTGGTGCCAGGGGGCTGGTGCCAGACGCTGTGGTCCAGCCCTGATCCCCACCCATGTGCCAGGCTCAGCAACATTCTCGGCATGGCCAGCCCCGGGGGACCAAATCAGATCCTCCCCTTGCAACATCCTGGTTTCCATGGGGTTGGGGGTTATTTCTGCAGGCAACGGGGGGCTGGTGAGGCCAGCAGCTGATGGCCCCCCCAGTCACCGGTGAGGAAGAAGCTGGAGCCCACCCGAGGGTGGGGGACAGAAACCCACCGCAGCCCCGCACCAGCCTCACCTGACTTCTCACAGTGTTGCCCATGCCAGCCTGCCGGGCAGACACAGCCACTGAAACGGTTACAGCTGCCTCCATTTCGGCAGGCGCACCTCAGGGCGCAGTCAGGGCCGTAGTATCCCAGGGGACAGGCTGTGGGAAGAGGAGAGCTCACTGCTACCGGCGGCCGTGGTGCAGTACCGTGGAGGCAGCACCGCTCAGCCCATGCCAACTCTCGGCTGGGAGATGTTTGCACAGGTGCTGCTGCCGCCGCAGAGCAGAGCAGAGCCAGGCCCCAAAGGAAGCCCAGGCTGGATGGATCAACTGATGGATGCCCACATCCCTGTACCTTGGCTGCAGCGAGAGCCGCTCCAGCCTGAGGCGCAGGAGCAGCCGTAGGGGTCCGGCAGGCAGAAGCTCAGTCCCCTGCAGCCCTGGTCTCTCTGGCACGTCTCCTGGCAGTTGCGGCCAAACTGGCCTTCCCGGCAGGCTGGAAAAACAAGTGTGGTCTGCCCTCACCTGCCATGCACCCACGTGCTGTTCGTGCACAGCACAGCACCGGCTCGGGTGTCCCAAGCTGCGTATCTCCACCCGGAGCAGACACAGGAGCCGTGTCCTGCTGAGAAGGTGGATGGTCCAGCCCTGCTCCCGAAACAGGGCCCACTGTGGTCAGGGATGTACTGGTGCAGCGGGGCCACCACGCGTGTCCTGGCCACAGCTCCCACTGCTGGGCAGCCCAGCACCTACCTCGCTCACAGCGGGTGCCCATGAACCCGGGAGGGCAGACACATTCACCAGCATGGTCATGGCAGATGCCACCATTCAGACAGTCGGGACAGTCCTTCTCACAGGACGGTCCCCATTTCTTTGCAGGGCAGGCTGCGGGGAGAGCAGAGGGGGCACAGGGTGACACCGGGCTGGAAGGCAGGGTACAGCTGCCTGTCTCCACGTCCTGGGGAGCCAGGACCTTGCTGACCTCTCACGATCAGGCGGTAGAAGGCACTCCAGAGAGGGCTGTCCCCCATGAATGTGGCGCTGTAGACACCGTTTTCGCTCACGCTGACGTTGGGGAGTGTCAGGATGACGAGGTCGCCTCGCACCTCGCCCCGGTCCGTGGTCTGGTAGTAGGTGCCTGCAAGGGGGTAGGGGGTGACCTGGGGCCACCTCCCCACCTCCAGGACAGGCACCAGGTACTGGCTGGGAGCAGCCCCAGCCCTGTGCCTGCTCTTGGGGTCACTTGCCATTTCTTTTCCACATAACGTCTGTCTCCTTCCTCTTGAGGACCCTGGCAGAGAAGGTGGCTGGCTCGCCGACGTTCACAGATTGCGTGGCCTTCACTGGGAAGAGGTGGGCTGCAGAGGAGGACGAGCAAGCGGAGCAGTCATTGCCCCCAGGGCGCTCACACCCAAGGGCAGCACCCGCACCCCCAGACCTGCCACCCCAAAACACTGCCCTGGCGCAGCTCAGTACTCGCCACACGTTTCGGCTGGCACACCCTGACATGCCAGCCCCCCTGCCCCGTGTGGGAGCTGGGACCTCCTTGAGCCCCTGCAGCGACCCTCCATCCCCCACAGGCACACACCAAGGTCTGGGATGGGACACCCTGCCTGACGGCCAGCCAGCCCCAGCCGGGTGCAGGATGCCAGTGGCAGCAGCCTGGGGAAGTGACAGCTGGGACAAATCCACACGGTGCCCCCGGCCGGCTACTGGCTCGGGAGGGAGCGGGGAAGCGGGTGTGCGGAGGGCTGCACTCCAGCCCACAGCACCAGTGGCCCTCTCATGGCTGCTTTCCAGCTTTCCCAGGGGCTGGGGCATGCAGCAGCAATGAACTCCCAGCGCATTAACATGAGTCACCCGAAGCCCAGCTCCGAGCACAAACGGGGCCTGGGAAACCAAGCCCTGGGTGTGCCAGGACAGACACAAAAGATGGCACAGACGGGCGCTGCTCTCGGAGCCTGCCAGCACGCCGGCTTGCACCCACTAAAAGCAGCCATGCTGGGTTGGAGCTGAGGCACATCCAGCCCCAGCGTGGCCGGGGGCCAGGAGGGAGGTGGCACACATCGCAGGCACCCGGGGAAGGGCAACACGGGTCCCGCGTCCTAGTAATTCCACAGAATCGCCTCCCCGCCTATCCCTTTAGTTGGGATCTTTCCACCATGGACTTTGCAGTCCCTTTTAAAGGGCACACAGGTGTGGGCCCCATTCTGTCTCGCTTCATCTCACTCACTGGAGTGAGAGCCTGACACGTCCCCTGGGGATCCTCAAACACAGTGCTTTGCATTTACCTACACTGAATTTTATCCGTCACTCCATCACTGCTCAGCAGCATCTGCAGCCCCCCGCAAGGGCTCATCCATCTCCCCGGCTCTCCTGGCAGCACGGGGACAGCAGCTGGCCTGGCCACTTGTTCTGCTGTTTGTAAGCACAACTGGTGGCACAGGTCCCCTCAGAGACCCCATGCCATGCCGGTGGGGACTTCCCCGTGTCACGAGAACAACAAATTAACTCTTGTTCTCGCTCCCTTTCTTTTAGTCAGTTATTTACCCATGCCACCCCCTGGGTGCAGAGTTGCTCCCAAAGAGTCTTTGAAAGGGAATTTTCCCAGTTTTCTCCAGGAACCCGAGCAGACAGTGTCAACTGGGTCATCCACAGCATCCTCACTGCTGCTACCCCAGAGACCCTCCCTCTGCAAACTCAGCTGCCTCTTTCTCAGGGATCACATAACCACAATTTCTGCCCTTTATTACAGTTTCTGCTAATTTGCCTGGTCCCAATTTGGATTTACAGGCCTGTAACTCCCTACCCAGAAAGCTTTTAGGAAAGGCTGGCGTCCCAGGAGCAGCCTTGCCACCCACCCTCCACTCATGCCCCACAGGCAGCGGTGCAGCCCTGCTCATGGCAAGCCTGGCCTGGCCATGCCGCGCTGCTCCATCTACCTGTCTCCTGCTACCAGTGCTGGCATTTTAGACAGATCTCCCAGCAAGTTTTCCCAACTTCTCTATTGTGCACATGGATGCAAACCCAAAATTATTTTGGTTTTCTGCAACTGTTTTTCTGGGCATCTTTCTGCTCTGGGTATTGTAAAAAATAGTTTATTGCCAGACTTAAACCCTTCTGAAAATTGCTTCTCAGGATCTTTTTGATCTGCTTTACTTTGTACAGAAAAACTTCCAAGGTTTATCATCCTTCCTATGTTCTTCTTCATGCATGACCTTTCAGGAGATGCCAGCTTTCCTCTGACAGCATTCCCCACCCTCTGTTTCATCACCCTAGCCTGCTTTGGTGCGCTCTTGGGCTTGACAGGAGAGACGATACGTGCCAAGCCTCCCCTGTGGGTTCTGTACCGAGCCCGCCCTCACCCTGCAAAGATGTAATTTCTTTGCTTACTTTTTCCTTTTTTCTTTTACTACTTCTCTAAATTAAACAGAGCAACAGCAGCTTGTTCGGCACTTGTAACTCCTGCAGGGGCTGGGATCCGGACACCGACCATCTCCTCCACAGTGCTTTTTTGGCCTGGCTGTGTTGACCCAGGAGCAGGGGGCTGGTTGGGAACCCTCCTCCAGGGAACACCCTGTCACGCCTATGGAGTCCCAGGGCTGTCACCTTCCTCTGTGACCTATATTCAGGTACATCTGGGGGTGCAGAGTCCCCTCTGTCCCCCACACTCTCTCCCGGTGCCTCTGCCTCCCTTCCTCGGCGCCTCAGTGCCGCTCTGCTTGCCCAGACCAGCAGGCTCCATTTCTGATAAGACTGCAGCCATTTCTGGGTTGAGCCTCTGGCCGAGGATACAGGCTGGTCCCTGCTCCTTGGGGGATGCTTGGACACCACCGGTAGCCTCTGTTCCCCAGCCTGGAGATGCTACAGCTGTGTGCTAAAGCTGTGTTTTAACACAAGCAGGGAAACTTTTATCTCCCACCTCTCATTCTCAGCAAAAGGTCAACTGCTTTAGCCAAAACTTTCTAAAAAAGAGCTAGAAAGCATCCTGAGGGAAACACCTATCACAAAAAAATTCAGTCCTGATAGTTTTGCAAAGTCTGAAGCACGGAGGGAGCAGAGGTTGCGGGGACAATGTGGGATAGTGCTGCCCCAGGTGGTATCCCTGCCACCGGCCAGACCTGGGGGGCCTTTCAGCTTATATGGCCCCAAATGGGAGCAGGACACAAGAGCCCAGTGCTGCCCTTGGCTGCAGCGCGCCCTGGCAGTGCCTCTCAGTGAGACCCCACTGCTAGAGCGACGACGTGCTGCTGTGGCATGGTTCTCACCAAGCGCCTGGGGAGGCTGCTGGAGATGTGCCCTGGTGCTACCTCCTCCCTGGGAGCCTGTGGTGGGGGCACAAGGCTGACACAGCTCCGATGGGCTGCCCCCCACCCTGGTTAATGATTTCCAGACCCCCCTGCCTCCTCCAAGGGTGGCCGACTTCCTCTTGGACCTTGCCCTGTTCCCGGGAACCCTTCCCAGCCCAGCGGGCTGCCTGCATTGCTGCCTGTCCCCGCACGCCTCCATGGAGCTCGGCCACACTACTCCAGCTGAACATCCCTCCCCACTCCATCCCACCGGTTCTAGTGGACCCCAAACCTAGCCTGTGGGTCACAGCCATCCCCCCACCATGCTGGATGGCACTGGGACTGCGAAGCACAGGGCAGGAAGCTCCCCCATGGACCCAGCTAGCAGGCGGGGGGCTGCCTGCTGCCCCCCCAGCGACTCACCGTTGTGGCTGTTGTGCACATAGACCACCTGTGCCTGCTCGGTTGGGGTGCGCCCCAGGCAGTAGAGGATCCCCACCAGGTCAGCCATGGAGAAGCCCCTGGCCTGGACATGGTTGCTGCGGTTGCGGTAGTTTTGGAAGCCTGTCTTGGGGTGTGTCATCACTATCTTGTTCTCCCGCTCGATCTGCAGGTAGCTCACGTCCCGCTCCCCCATGACGCAGGAGAGGAAGAAGTCGGAGTGGGACAGGCTCCGCACGTTGGCTATCAGGGTGATGTCCAGGATGGCCCCTGGGGTGGGAGAGCACGAGGGCATGTCATGGCTGGACAAGGGCACGGCCATCACAGCCCTGCCTCAGGGCCAGACCCCATCACCCAGATGCCACCCCCTTTCCAGGACATTTTTGCCACCCCCAGCCCAGGAGAGGCACAGCCAAGTCAGGCGCAGATCCATCAGGATGACGCAGTGGACATTTCCACTCTCCTTTTGGAGATTTCCATGGGCTGAGCCCCCTGCCATGAGCCAAGCGTTCAGCAAGACAGGGGTCTTGGGGCCCCTCTCCTCCCACAAGCTGCCCACACCCCGGCCCTGTGCTGGGAGAGGCAGGCAGGGGAGGGCACTGCTGGCCTCTGAGGTCTCCAGATGGCTGATCACAAAGGGATGTTTCTTCCCTCCAAACCCTGCTCAGCGCTACTGAGCTCCCACAGATGCCTCGTCCCACCAAGCCTCCCTGGGGCAGGGGCGGCTGCCCGGGGCAGAGGGAAAGGGGCGATTTACCTGCCAACCATGGGAGGAGAAGTAGAAGATAAACCTGGAGTCCCATGTCCTTGGAGTGTGTCCCAAATCTGGCAGAGGTCAGAAGATCCCCAGCATGTCCCAGCCACGGGTGTCAGAGCTGGAGGCTGCGGCTGCCTAGGGGCTCCACGTGAGCGGCAGCTCAGGACCCCTGCTCCCTGCCCATGGCCCCCACCTCGCCTGCACCCTGCTGCTTGGCGTCTGGGGCAGCTGGGACCACCTCCTCTGGCACATAGCCTGGGCACGGCGAGGAAGATGCCCCCGTCTCCACTTGCTCAATCACCACCTGGTTGCTCAGGAGCAGGGCTTGGTGGGGAAGAGGCCACTGATGTCCCCTGCCGGGTGGCAGCTCTTCCAGGGAGCAGGCACCTACCCCTCCAGGGCTAGGATTGCACGCTCAGGGCTCCCCAAGCCATGCTGAGCCCCCAGCCCAGCGGGAGGTGCCCCGACCCCCCTCCCTGCCCGCTGTGCAGAAGGTCTCATGCCCCAGCCCGCCTGGGTGGCAGCATCCCTGTCCCCTCGGTGCAGCCCCGGGGCTGATGGCTGTGGGAAGGGCTCTCTGGAGCAGGGAAAGGAAAGGGGCCAAGGGGCCGCGGCTGGCGGCGGCGGCGGCGGAGCCAAATCCTGTTTCCCATGCGGCGTTTCCTGCTCTCCACCCATTGTTTGGAGACGGCCCTGACTCCAGGAGCTGGCGGGAGCTGCCTTGCACAGACTGACCCCCGGCGAGCGGCGTGCAGCGATGCTGAGGCCGTACACACCTCGTGACACCTTGGCCTCCTGCCGCCACGAGCCAGGGTGCTGAGGCACGGCCCCACCTGGGCTGTTATGCCGGGGCTGGACTCATGCCTGCAGTGGCCTGTCGCGGGGCCACTGCCTGGGTTGAAAGGAGCTGAGGGGGAGCACAGGCAGGACGACGAAAAGCTGGCGTGGGAGGGCAGCCACTGCCGGGGGCAGAAAACCTTCCATGTTGCAGTAAACATGTCTGGGAGGAAGCGGGAAGCAGCAGAAACCCTGGCTTTCCCTGAGTGCTTTCCCACGCACAGCGCCAGCGGGGGCAGTGGCACAGGGATGGCAGGGCATGGCCCTGCTGCCCCCCCAGCCCCAGGGGCTCCCACACCCACCCTCCTGCAAGGCTGCCCCTGGCCTCCAGTGGGATCTGGGCTCTTTGCCTGGCAACTGAAAGGCATTCCCCAGGAAATCACGGTAAGCTTCACCTGCCAAACCTCACTCTGCTCCACAAATCGAACTGTTCCCACGTGAAAGCCAGGGCTGCTGGGGAGTGAGCTTCATGTTTTGGTGTGTCCCGAGCCCATGTTGTATCCGGCCAAAAATCTAAAGCACACATGGAGAGGAAGGGGAAATCCATTCATCACTTCCGACTATTTACAGCGCGCTCCGGGGCCGTGCGGTGCCCACAGTGTGCCGAGGGAGCGATGGCAGCAGGCAGGGCCTCCTCCAGCACAGCCACCCTGCAACAGGAGGGATGGAGCGGACTGAAAAAGTTGGACACCAAATGCAGCTGCCCCCATTTGCCTGGAACACTAAGCACAATGCTTTGCCATGGGCTGTGCATAGACGAGGGGCTCTTTTTTCGGCAGACACCTGGGGCACTTGCGGCACAACCATAATGTAGATGTGGAGCACAAGGCCGTCCTGCAGTGGGACATGCAAGGGCTGGGCAGCAGAGGCTGGTCCCTCCTGCCACGAGTGCCCTCCCGGGGAACCCCACATCCCCATTTGCCTGGCAAACCCCAAGCACATTTGCAAGTGCGTTGAGTCACGGAGTCATCCGTGCACTCAGCACAGCTGTGGGAAGGGAATGGATACACCAATGGACAAATAAATGGCTTCTTCCCCTGGGTGACTGGCTGTAGAGGCCAGTCATGCTCAGAACCATAATTGCCATTGTGCCACCAGGTGCTTACACATGCTGCGCTTGGAGAAGCAACTTGTTCTGTGCTCTGCCAGTGCACATGAGTTATGGTGCACTCTGAAATGTCCTCTGACACGAGGATCCATTTGAGGACAGGATTATTTAGACAGAACAAACATGCTTTATGGGAAGGCTTTGCAACTGCGGGCCCTGCAGTGTGCTCCTCCAGGGAGCAGAGCATGGCTCCTCTTACTGCTCTAGGGGAAATGGCGCATTGCTTTGCTCTTTCAGGGAATGGGAGACATTTGGGGTCAGCTCTCCACACCAGGTGATGCTCAGGAGATCTCAGTGATCCGTCAAAGGATCTGACCCAAGCTGATTTGTCCCTTTCCACTTTTTCTAGGAACACCTGGATAAGCCGCGTCTATCTGTGCAGATCCCTTGGGTTGGCAGCAGAGTAGGAAAGAAAGCTTGCTGGGAGGTTTTGTGGGGAGACCCAACCAGGACCCTACAGCTCCCATTTAACCTTACTATCTCCAGAGGAGGAACAAGGGAGCTGGGTGCCGCTGAGCCCAGCCAAAGCAGCTTGCCACACTTGCTCTCCTGTAATACAGAAAGCGCCAGCTGCCCAACCCACAGCACACTGAAAGCACCTGAATTTCTGCTGAATTCACAGACCTCGACTTTTTTGCTGAATCACAACAGGCTAAAAAAAAGAAAAGTGTGACAAAAATACCCCTTTTTGTTATCATTTGCACATTTTAATGCACGGCACCGTATGCCAGAAACCATAACGCACCGATACGTTTCCTGATAGGAAACGCAAACGCCCTGCAAATCCACCGATGGGCTGGGCTGCCTCAGCAACATTTTCTAGCCCTGCTTCTCCAGCTGTTTGTTTTGTTTTACGTGCACAGCGGCTCCCATGGAGGCCCTGCAAGGCTGGGTTAAGGGCTGCTGCTGCCAGACATAAGAGCAGCCCAGGAGCAGAGCGCTGAGCATCCCCAGCCTGCTTGCTCACATTGGCAGCGTGGCTGGGGAGCAGGCAGCTGCCTGACTGCGCTGGCATCCACCGCGCACTTGCAGGATGAAGGACAGGCTGCTGGGAAGCCCTTTCCCTGAGGAAAGGGTGGGACACGCGGCTGTGGAGGAGTCCCTTGGCAGCTGGGGGAAGCGGGGCCGCCCTGTCCCGGCTGCCTCTGGGGTGGAAACTGCAGATCCGCAGTGCTGTTGTTGGCAGGCGCCTTCCTGATGCTGAGCAGGAGTGGGAATGGGGAGCAGGGAGCAGAGAGCTTGAGGCTCCCTCCTGCTGCAGCGGCAAAGCTGGGAGCGGGCGCTGCCAGCACCTCCCCTGCCCAGGCCGTGGGTCTGCCAGCCCTTGCCCACTCACCCACTCCGGCATGAAGCACATGGGCACAGGAGCGTGTCCTACCTGACCACGTGCCAGCAAACACCCACAAGATGCTGCTCTGACACGATTTCCCAGATTTTCAGTGACTCTACAGCAGGGCTAGCAGAGGCCACTGCTGATGAGGTCTGGTGGGGGGCTCCCCCATCCTCAGGGACCTTCCCAGGAGCACCGGGTGCTGCTCAGGGAGGTCACTTTTTTATTGGTGACTCCCCAGTGCTGGAAAGCCAACACCGAGGAGCCACTGCCAGGCCCAGGGACCTGCCCATTTGCTGCACATTTTAATCCTCTTCCACCTGAATCCCAGCAAGACTTATTCTCCTGCAGCAAACTTTCCTGCTGCCTCAGCCCCAGCTCCTCTGGCCGAGGCTTGCCCTGCCCTGGGTGCGTGGGGCCGGGGTACAGCACTGGGGCCGGTCTCGGCCGCTCCCCTCGAGCCCGGCCGCCTCATGGCGGATGGCACAGGGGTGCCCCCTCCCAGCCCCCCAGCCCCTCCTGGTGCTCTCTCCCACCAAGGTGCCCCCCGCGGCACCTCGCGGTCACCGGGCAGGTGCTGGCAGTCGGTGGTGGCCCAGGAGGCAGCAGGTGGGAGGTGGCGGGGCGCGGCAGTTAATGTGTAACCCACACCGCCACCTTTCACCCGCACGCCGGCCTCGGGCGGCAGCGGGGCCTCGGCGGCGGCCGCGCCGGCTCCCAGGTGCGGGTGGTCTGCGGGGCCGTGCGGCCGGGGCGCGGGGCTCGCTGGGGGCCCCGGGACGTGCAGCCGCGGCCACACCTCGCCCGGCACGGCCGGCTCCGCTGCCTTCCCAGCTTTCCCTGAGACTTGTTTTTCTGCCCGGCAGTTTCCTGGAGCCAAATGGCTCCTGCCTGCCTGCTCGGGATCTGCAGCCTCCTCGGCGCCTGGTCAGTGGTGATGGGACACCCCTGCAGCCTCGACCACCAGGTAGGGGGGCCAAGGGGGCTGCGGTGTGGGCAGCAGCCGGGGGCAGGCAGGGGCACCCCGCTCCGACACAGCCGGGGTGGCGGCAGCCTGTGCCTGCGGGGCAGCGGGCCCTGGCAGGCAGCTCCTGCTCCGCACCACGCCAGAGATGACGAGCAATGAAACCCCACAGGAGCAAGCGGAGTTGACTGCGAGATGCGCTGTGCCAGTGGCCACTAGCCACCGGGGTGGCTCACCCACTGCTGGAGCCTGGCTGTCTCACTCCCAGCCCCGCAGCCCCTGACCACGTCAGGCTGTCCAGCCTGTCCGCCGGCACAGGGCAGGGCTGGCACGGCTTTGTCTGAGCCACAGCATGTCTGGCTCCGGGGGCCTCTTGGCTGCAGCCATAACACAGCCACCCATAAGGGGTGCATGGCGAGCAGCACCCAGGCACATCCCTGAAGGGCTCCCAACCCCTCACTCCCTTCTCCGGTGCGTGGTGGTGCAGTGACTGAAGCCAGGGTCAGGGCAACCATGGGGTCAGGATCCCTGAGCGCCTAGCGAGGAGCAGCAGGAATTGTAACTAATTCATCCCACCGGGACACGCACTGCAGCCTGCAGCTGGGCTGCATGGAGGGGAGCCAGGGGGAGGCAGGAAAAGCGGCTGCTGTGGATGGCACAGGGCAGCGCTGCCCATCCAGCTCTCAGATACTCCCTCAAAAGGTTTGCACTGTTTTCCCCAGCCTCCCCGCGCCCAGCCCTCTTTGAGCTTGAGACAGGATCTGTGTGGTGCCCGCATGGGTTGGCTCCATTATAACCCCGTCCTCGGCAGCCCAGGTTTATAAGTGCACATCTGTTCCTCTAGCAAGCCGGGACAGCAGGGCCGGATACAGGAGAATGAAAAGAGATGTGATCATGCGAGAGGCAAAGAAATGGAAAGGCCAGCTAGCTGGAAAGCAGCCAGCTGTAGAAACCTGGGACTATAGACCACAGTGAACTTCCAGCATGGCATCTCTGCCTGCGGGGCTCAAACACAGCAGGAGCCCGTGCCTGCCCAATCAAACCTAAACTGCTGACCTGCTCTCTGGCAGCTTCAGTTTGGGCAGCTGGCCCTTCCCCACATAAAGCCCAGGCAGAAGTAATACATGCTGGGGACTGCTCCTCAAAAGCAACTTGAATTTGGCCACCCTGTTTTTCGGGAAAGAAGTCCATCCATCTGGGTTGATCGACCCATCCAGCATATGCTGCTGGTCTTTTGGGGCAGCAAATGGTCCCTGGTCTGTTTTGTTTAGCCACAGCCAGCCTGCACTAAGCTGCTGCTGCTTGTAGTGCCTCCTTAGAAATGCAGGAGGGCTGGAGGCATGGTGCTATATCCTGCACAGGCCCTGGGGAGCAGCTCTTGACATGGGTGCCTGGTGCGGGTGCCCACCACTCAGCAGCCCAGCTGCCTGCCTGCCTGCTGTCACAGCGGGCAGGGGTCTCGACCACTTCCCTGCCCCAGCTGGGAGGATGCCCCCGTATCATGCAAGAGCTCCCCAGGGGCTGGAGGTGGGGATCGGGGGAAGGAAGAGGAAGGCCTTCTGCAAGGTGACCCCATATGACAACTGCCCTGTAAGGGAGGACAAGAGGGTGACAACCTGGTCCCTCTGCACCCACCTTGTCTGTTTGGGTTTCCGTCCAGCTCCCTATGCTCCTCCTTTACTCCTTCAGTTTGCTGCTCTCAGTCCTGGGCTGTCCTGCTCATCTTTGTCCATTTATCTTTGTCCACACCAAACCAGCAGCTCATGTGTTTTTTAAACTTGTTTGTGTCTTTGCTTTTTTAAACTCTGCAAGGATAATCAGTTAAGACATATGAATTTCTGGGGAGTCTCAGTGTAGAGGTCCTCTCCAGCATGGATAGTCTATCTCAGACAGCAGGTCTTTTCCCAGGGACGGGCTGACTGCAGCAGGAAGAGCCTCCTGCACTCTCCAAGTTCTCTTCCAAGCAACATCACCAGTTTGGACCTCTCCTTCAACTCCTTGGTCATGCCCCGTCACAGGACTCTCTTGATGCATTTCCCTTCACTGCGCTCCCTCAACCTCTCTAGCAATGCCCTGCTGGTGCTGAGCCCAGCAGTGTTCTCCAACCTCGAGGCACTGCGTCTGCTGGACCTGAGTAGCTGCAGCATTGCCTACCTCCACACGGACTCTTTCAAGGGCTTGGGAAACTTGCACACACTGCTCCTAAGAAACAACAGTCTGCAAGAGCTTGAGGTCCCTTTCTTCCTGCCGCTGAAGGCTCTTTTCCATCTGGACCTACAGCACAATGTGCTGGTCTCTGTGGACGCTTTGAGCCTGGAGCTGATGGAGGCAGTCCCACAGGTCCGGCTGGAAGGGAACCCCTGGGGCTGCAACTGCACCGCATACCCTCTGCAGCAGTGGCTACAGCGCAGGCAAGGTGAGCAGATGGCAGTAGGTGGCAGGAGAGGTGTTGGGCAGGAGGAACCCTGGGTGCAGATGTCCGGCTCAATCCTTTCGCTCCAGCCCCTGGGCAGGCTCTCAAATGGTTCTCCACCCTTTCCCACCCTGCTGAGGGACAGCAAACTGAAAGGTGATGTCTCTGTTCCTTGCTTGCAGTTACATGCCAAACATACCAAAGATTTCTAGGAATGGCAGCAGGATAATGTAGCCACTTCTCTGGGAAAGGGGCTGCACATACACTTCAGCCCCTAAATTCACCTATATATATCTAAGTGGAGTGACCACATTTTCAAGAGCTGCTGACCACTTGGCAGCTCTTCCAGTGGAGCTGGATCAGGCCAACCCTCTGAGCCCAGCTCCCAGGCAAGAGCAGTCCTGCGACAGTGGGGTTTCTATCAGTATCCATGAATTTGGCATTATCCAGTTAAAAAGAGCCTGCTCATCACAGTCACACATAGGTCCCTGGTCAGGGAATCTTTTCTTTGGTTGTGCCTTACAATATCCTGAGGGCCAGTGAGGCTGCAGGGCAGGGCCAGGAGCACCTTGCAATGTGTCCCATTTAACCCAGGAGAAAGTGGGGATTGTCTTCTCTAAACTGGGGAGGGGATGGGCAAAGACCCCCCATCTCACTTTAGTCCATGTGTCTCCCAGCTGTGCAGGTGACCTGCGCGTCGCCCCCGGGGCTGCGGGGCCGGGAGCTCGCTGCCCTGCATCCCCGGGACCTCGGCTGCCGGATGAAGCAGCGGTTTCCTCGGGGGGTCAGCACGGCGCGGCAGATCCCAGTGACCCACAGCAACGGTAAGTTGTGGAGCCGCAGCGGCCTCTGTAAGGTCTATCTCCCTCCTGCCCCTGCTACCCCAGAGGGGACCGCAGGCAGAGACCCCCTGCTCTGCCCCACAGTCCCAGGTGCTCAGGCTGCCTGGCCACCGCTGGTGCAGTGGCTTGGTGGGAAGGGTGGCCTCCAGTGGTGGCTTGGTGGGGAGAGTGGCCACCACCTGGAGGTGTTTGCTGGCTTTGCAACAGAAAAGTTCGCAGATGCCACAAAGCCGTACGGAGCGCAGACGCCACGGTGATGGACACCAGTATCAGACAGCCATCTGGCAGTTTTCCCCACAGTGCTCACACACTCTGGTGAAGAGCATTTATATTGCTCCTAACGAAAGCAATCCAGCGCTGGCTGCATGCTGCAAGCACGCATGTGGCTGGCTGCTGAGAAGCACCAGACACGCTGCAGGCTGAGCGGCCATGCCCTGATGTGCCTTTCCTGTGCCGCAGCCACCACACCACCTGCCGGGAAGGGGGGAAGGAGCTGGCCGTACCTCGTGGGCTTCCTGGTGGCAGCAATTGTCATCTCCATCCTGATTGCACTGGGTGCCAAATGCAAGCTCTTCCACAAGAACTTCGCCAGCTACCGCCACCGGCCGCTGCCCGAAACCAGCTCGATCGGAGGCAGCCCGATGGAGGATGGCAGCGGCTGGGACAGGGTCTCCTCAGGCCGGGGGGCCTGCGAGAGACACCCCATGCCTGGTGCTGCCGACCTGCAAGCTGAGGATGATGATGGCTTCATTGAGGACAATTACATCCAGCCAAGTGAGCAGCTGCCAGGGGAAGAGGAGCGGGAGTCCCACCTCTCCATCTGAGCCTGCAGCCCAGCCACCACCGCTGCGGCATTTGCTGTCCCCCCTGCCTCCATCCCCTTCCTGCTCTTTCCCACTTTCCCTTGGCTGTTGGCCCCACGTGGCTGGGGGCAGGAGGAAAGGAGCGGAAAGGAGGGGAGAGAAAGGCTCGGAGTGGTGATGGAGGCTGAAGGCAGCCAGATCCATGGTGCCTCAGCATGAGGCAGGGACAATGGACCCTCTGCGGCTCTCCCAGCCCTGCTTGGACGCTGAAGATGAAGAGAATGTGCCTTTTGTGTCCAGGCAGCCTGGTGGGGTGGGAAGAGGTGACCGACCTTGTGCTTCCTACGGTATCTCAGGCACCAGCCCCACTGACCCACAAGACCAGACCCAGCCCTGCTCTGTCCCTCAATGTTGTGTCACTCCAGGATGTGATTAAACATGATTTAACCCTGCTGCTGCCTGTGATGGTTTGTTGGGGCTATCCTAGCAGTGGTGCTGGGAGAAGACCCCCAGCCCATAGCTGCGGTGCAACTTCTTTTGCATGTGCTTTCAAGGACCATAAATGCATACGTTGTTAACCGCAGCGGTGAGAGGACAGGTCTGTGGCATAGAGTGCTCTTGTGCATCAAATCTGTCACCTGCTGTGGCGCAGGCAGCCCTGGTGTGTCGTTGCAGGGTTTCTGTGCATATCTCTCCAGTGTTACTTCCCGCCATGTCCCTTCTCTCTTTTCCCTCTCCAGCAAGACATGCTAGAAGGGCACTTACCTTTCCCATGTCAGCTCAGCACAGCTGAGCAAACTTGGCAGCACTAGTTGTGGCGTCAGGCAGGCACGTGCGCTGGGGCGAGACAGCCCTGTCCCCTGGCACCCATTACAGAGTCCCATCTGTATCTCTACCCGTGGAGTTATACGCACATTATAATTTTTGCATTCCTGTCATCTTTGTGGTACGACAAACAGCACATGAGACATAGGTAACTGCAAGCTGTTTCTGCTGTAGCCGGTCATGCCTGTGTGGGTCATGCTGGAGTTAAAAGCAGAGAGCAGCAGTGGCATTCAGCTCCTTAGTAAGTGATTCACAAGACTGGTACCATCCAGCTGGGAAGATTTCCCAGGGCACAGCCTGGTCATTACCGTCCCTGATAGCACGGGAATCTCTCTGTCATGCTTCAAAGCATGAAGCGACAGCATTTCTGCAGCCCTGCCGCACAGCTAATGCTTGAATCTCCTTCAAACCCCCATGTCACTGTAACTGCCTTTCTCTTTCCCTACACATTAAGCTATTTATAGAGCACAGTGTGTACAAAAGTAAATAATACACATCACAGAATGTAAACCAAAGGGGACGACTGGGTTAGGTGTTGGATAGGTGATACAGGCCAGTGACTTAAAGCACCTTCCAGAGAGGGAACGTGCCATTTGAAGTCATGAAGAGCAGGAGGAAAACCTGCTGGCTTGTTTCAGTGGTCAGCCAGTTTTCACTCTTCAATGCTGTATTTCTAAACCGACCTTTACTTTTGCAGTCACTGCCTCATGTTTTGCCTTCTGGGCTCATGTTAACAGTTACCTGTGAAATTGGAATATATGCTGTAATTTTTGGAAATTCACGATATCTTTCAGGTAAGATAGGAGACAAATCTGAGGGCTGGGAAAATGCATTTTGGTTATCTTTTGGAGGGTGTTTTCTGGGCTTTTCAATCACGTGAACTGCTAGATGCATTATTTTACTTTTGGTCTCAGCGATGTCTTAAAATTTTGAGATTAAAAGAACAGCTGCCCAGGCTTATTTATCCAGGATCTTGCTGGCTCTTGTCCTGCAGTGCCTAGTGGTGGGTTGCTTGTCTCCTTTGACCGTGCTGGGAGGCCCACCCATTTATTCTTTAACTGAGCAGATGTGGCTGTTTTTCTGGCATGCAGGGGGCCCAGGTCCCATGGCCGCCCCTCTGACCCTTCTCCAGGCAGCCCCAGTGCAAGCGGGCAGGAGCCTGGCAGCTTGCATGGGGGGGTAATGCATCTGGCTTGCAGAGCTGGGAGTACAAGGGCGTCAGAGGAGAAAAGGAGAAGCTTTCTCCAGGGGTGTCCCCCCAGGGAGCTGCTGGAAGGGCCACGGTTGAGGCTGGTGGACGGGAGCAGCAGCAGGTATGCAGGCAGACTGGTTCCAGGCTTGTTGCAGGCAGCAGCTGCTGCCGCAAGGCTCAAGGCTCGGCCCCACCACAGGGCGAAACAGCTTCTCTATAAACAAACCAGCCAGCACTGACACATTCAGGAGGTTTGCGTGCTCCACACGAGCATCTTTCAGGGGCACAGCAAGGTCTTAGGTTCACAGAGCAGTGGTAAGGGGGACCAGCTATGCCTTCCCTGTCCTTAAGCAGAGGGAGATGCATGCGCATCTGGAGGTGGGAGTTGTGTATCAGGAAATAAGTACATGCATCTGGGGACTGGGGTGGCATTGCCACACTAGCTGGTGAGCCAAAACCATGGCCACAGGAGGGAACCTGGGCTGTCGTGATTTCTGCCCTGGGCTCAGCCTGAGCAGAGGCCAGCTCTGCATAGTCCTGCCACTTCGCGCTTCACAGAGAGGCTGACGCTCAAGCATCAGCCTTCAACGTGGTCGACTTCTGTAACACTTTATTATGTATTTCCACGCACAACATAGGAACCAAGAAAGGAACAAACCAGTACCGCTGCTGCAGAGATGAGTCAGTGACTGGGGCAGTGCGGGCTGTCCATCCGGGCACCAGACACCCAAGCCACCACCTTCAGGAACAGCTTGTCCTCAGCCGTTCCTTCCTTGGGTTGCTGACGCAGCCCACCAGCATCGTTTTCTGGCACAATTCATGGATACTTGGGGCACATTTTGGAGGGGCTACGAAGGGGAAGATGCATTGCCATGCAGGCAGTGCAGAGCTGTGAGCTAGGCACAGTCACGCATCTTCACAGAAATGCCCAGATGTGCAAAGCAGCTGGTGTGCAGGCAGCTGTGGCCTGTCCACACGTGCAGGTTGGGGGAGCTGGGAGTAACTACTAAAGCACTGATGTGGGCAGAGGTGGTGCAGCTCTGCACACGCACTGACACAGACGTGCAGAGCAGCAGTAACAGTGACGGTGCAAAACTGTCAGCTCTGGCCTGTCCCTCCCAGTGTATGCACAGGGGTCCCCACTGGACCCACAGTCAAACAGCCTGGAGGGGAAGGGTGCCTTTTTCCTTTGCAGAGGGTTTAGCACAGAAGGACCTGAGCTTAGTAACACCCTCTGAACTCTTGGGCAGATGAGGAGGCAGGAGGAACAGCAGTTTAATAAAATTTATGGATAATATGAAAGTGGCAGATGAAAATGTAGAAGTAACAGAGGTACAGAAAGAGAAGCCAAAATGATGTTCCCATACTTTGGAGAAAACAAACCAGGTCTTTAGGGTAAGGAAAGCCAGCAGGTGCAGGGCAAGAGTGGATGAATGCAGAATTACCCTCGTGTTATCTGAGTGCATCGGGATGGTGTGGTCTGGAGCTGCAAAGGGATGAAGTCCTCATTGTCCAGCATATACCTGGTGGGGTTCACTGATGCTGAACTCTGACACTGCCTCCAGGTGTAACATAGCCAGTGATTCAAGCTGTTACTAAGGGAATGAGCTACTGTCCTCTTCCAAATAAATTCGCTACCAGGCACCAAAAAATAATAGCTCAGTCTTGTCCCATTACAGAGGGAACTTAGCAAATAATGAGCTAAAATAACCTCCAGGGCAGAGCAGCTCAGGCAAGGGGGTGATAGGAGGAGACAGGAAGATGAAAAGGAAGAGAAGGTTGCACAGGAGCAGCTTCGTTAGGAGGTTAGGATCTGTGTCTATAGATAGAAAGGGCAGTGAAATGGTTCATGGGTCTATGGAGGAAATGAGAATTTTGACAGATAAATTAGCCTCAAGTCACAAGAAAAGCTCCCAGGGATGAGTTGTTAGTCTGCCTCTGGGAAAGATACCTCAGTGATAGACACTTTGTGGAAAGAAAACACTAAAAAAGCTCCAGGTAAGGGCCAAGTTGAAGCAGAAGAACTTTTCTGCCCGGCAGCAGCTGCAGCACTTGGGAGACAAACAGCATGGGAACGTGCAGGGACTGGGATGAGCTGCAGTGCTCCCGTGGCAGCAGAGATGCCTCTGCTTGGGAAAGTGCTGTCAGAGGGCAACAGTGCTCCCCCCTCGCACCACCCTGGCACAGCAGCAGCCCCAGGATCTGGGCATCCCACCATCATCCCCCAGTGACTGCACCTTGCTGTTTGTGGCTGGCACGGCTGGAGCACGCTGGCATGATAGCGGAGCCCTAACACACAGTTCAGCCCTGACACCAACACCATGTGATCGCCCCTTTGATAAACCACCACAGAAGATGGTGGGCTACAGAAATGTAATATTGGAACAAACCTTGGCACTGCAAACACAAATGGCATTTCATGTGAGGTCCAGCTATGCTGGGGCTCTGGCACACAGAATCCCATGCAAATCCCACACTTGCCTCCACAGACACACTGGTGCTTTCTTGGGAGCAAACCCTGCAGCCGTACCTCCCACTAAGCTCCCTTCACTTGTGCTGCATTCCTGCTGACACGCAGAATATTCCTGCCGTTCATTAGCTGCTAAAGGCTCTACTTTGCTTGGGAGCTGGTGGCTGTGCACAGAGCACAGGGTGGATTTATGCCACCTGCGATCACAGCCCCTTCGACCAGGAGAGCACACGACGCAGCTCTGGGAACCGCAGGAACCAACTCCTGGGGTCCTCAGGGTTAAGGGCAGGCTCACCTTAACTCTGTCCCAGAGGTCACAGCCGGGCAGGCAGCAGCTGTTGCAGAAGGCTTTGTGGAAATAAAACACCAACAGGCCAGCGCTGCGCTCTCCAGGTCACGGAGCCTGTCCAGGCACCCCAGGTCCCTGCTGTGCTGTCAGCCTGGGGCAAAGCAAACAGCAGTCATCTCCAGAAGAAGCACGAGGCACACCGCAATGCTCTGGAAAGGCTGGCACAAGCCCTGCTGATGGGTCGTATCCAGTGAAGCTCATGCAGGGGTGTCCTGAGTCAGATCAGGTTGGCCATGCTGGAGGTGGGAGGAAGCCGCCTGTTCGCAGCAAGGCGGCCGGAGATGGTGAAGACACGGATGTCGCCAGTCTCCAGGCTCCGAGGAGCAGCCTGGCGGCAGGAGGTGCAGAGCAGGTAGAGCAGCAGGGAGAGGAGGATGGCACTGCCAGCAGTCAGGAGGACAACCCCACTGGTGAACATGCTGGCCAGTGGCCGCGCGGGGCTGAGCTGCATGGTCGTGGTGGAGAGGATGGTGAGCACAACCCCACAGACCACCAGCACCAGGGCGCTGAGCAGCAGCATCAGGCAGTCCGAGAAGCCCCCGCTCTTCAGGAGCTCGATCTGATCCCGGCTGCGGATGCAGTTCATGTCCTGGATTGCAGAGCTCAGCAGCTGCTTCAGCAGCACAAGCAGGGCCAGGAGGCAAAGCGTGGTGCCCACGGCCAGCCGCCACTCCCCAGACCGGCTGCTAGTGCTGTACAGCAGGATGATGCCCCCAATCCCGCAGGCCAGGATCAGCACCACAGCCATCCCATAGCACAGGATGGACTTCTTGGGGTCCTGGAACCACCAAAGCTCCACATGCTCCTCCAAGATGTTCCTCTGGATGTGGTCCGCGTCCGCAGGGGTGCGGGGGTTGCTCAGTTCTGCCAGCTCTGGCATGGTGGGTGGCTGGGTGGGGAGGGCACAGTGGGGCGGTTGCACAGATGAATCTATACCCTTACAGCAAAGTGCAGAGCCAAGGCAGCAGCAGTTGCAAATGCAGCTGCATTTCTTATGCGGGGATGCCTCTGTCTCATTCTTTGGAGCCTAGTGGAGCTCCTTTCTGCATCAGTGCCACCTGGAGAGCTATGGTCCATGCACTGGGGCTGAGCCCACCCCTCAGGCAGGGCTGCAGGACGTGGTAGAGCATCCCCAGAGCAGCACCATAAGAGAACAACCAGGGCTGTGTCCTTCCTTTCCTGTGTCTTTCATCTGTAAGAGTCAAGAAGAGAAGATATCATTAAACAGAGACCCTGCTCCCCTGTACCAAACAATCCCCCGCCAAACCCTGGGCCTTGGTTGCGCCAGGCTGGCCTGCAGACCTTTCCTGCCTCCCTCACAAAGGCCCTATGCGTTGGAGCACAGATTGCCCATGCATGTCTTCCCAGGAGACCTCCACGCACTGCAGGGAGACCTCAGCCTGCCCCAAGGGCGAGTTTCCTGCCTCCCAGCTCAGAGGCTACTGGCACATCACTGCGCCTGCAGCTGGTGCTGGCAGCAGGGCAGGGATGGAGCAGAGGCAGGTCCCTCCTGGGATAAAGCCCCATTCACAGCTCGGGCTTCACATGCTCCCTCATCAGCATCAGCCTCTTGTCACCAACTGGCTCTGCAGCCCAGAACGACAGCGGGAGGTGGGGGTCAGGACCGGGGCTTAACCCTTCCAGTCCAGTTGCTGGAAGAGCAAGAGCTGCCCTTGCTGTGTGTTCTCAGCCATGTTCCTACCTCTGCACTGCCAGTGGGTTCCCCTCCCAAGTTGCCTACAGAAACCTGAAGGTTACATCTCCAGTGATCTCAGCACTTCCCCAGAAAGAGCCCCCAGACAGCTGGGACCTGGCACCCTACAATTCTGCTCTCTTCCCTGCTGGTCCCTGAAGCACTTCACCACTGGAAGGCTCTGTGGTGCTCTGCTTAGCTGGTGTCCCCTCAGCACAGCGCCTTGCCTCAACCTGCAGCTCGGCTTCCCGGGCTCATCGCCTCCCCAGCATCCTGCCCCCTCTCAGCGCTTCTCTGGGTGCAGTTTTACACCAAGAGTGGAAACCACTTGCATTGCTCTTATATGATGTTCTGCCCTGGCATGTGAGTGCTCCAGCTGGTCCCACAGCACCAAAGGGACCCTCCAGCACAGCTAGTACCCAATGCAAGGACTGCTGGGGAAGGCAACACACAAGCATCTTGGGTATGGCTGAGCCCTTGAGACGTGGGGCAGACCCTGGAGACCCACAAGCTGCCTCGCTGGTCACCTTCCAGGATGGATGGCGCACCCTCGCCCGTCACAGCCACACACACAAACGGCTCAGTCCCACAGGAGCCCGTGGCGGGGATGGGAGCGGATGCAGATCCCCTGTGTCAGAGCTGTGTCACTTTGCCCAGGTTGGGGGGGTGGCCATGCAGCACCCTGCCTGCTAGAAATGGTCCCCTAGGAGCCCGTCAGCCCATGCCAAACACACTCCCTCTGCCTCTGTGCCCAGCTCTGCGTGGCACTGGGACTCCGGGCTCATTGCAGACGGGTGGGGATGATTTCTGACCTCCACGCATGGCAGCTCTGCACACACCAGGGATCTCTCCTCCCACAGCTCTCCCTGTCCCTCAGGCAGTCTCTACACGCCGCATCCCCTGATGGCAATGCCTTTGCTACGAGCAAACGCCTCGAAATCCCCCTCCCTCTGGGATAAGCCAACGTAGGGTGGGGGGGAGAGGGAGGACAATAGCGTGGGGGTGCTCGAACCAGACACTGCCTGACCGTGTCAGGCCAAGCTCCTCCTGAGTCACTCCCCAGGCTGTGATGGAACATGAGGTCACTTTGGACGTGGCTCAGGGCATGCTGCCAGCTGGCAGCACGTGTCCAGGAAGTCTTAACCACCGCGGGTTTGCAAGCGCGGGACCCACCGCGCCATGTGGACTGTGCACTGTGCTGTTCTGCACAGCTGCTGGTGCGTGACGTGCCTGGTCAGAGAGCAAGCTAGGACACAGAAACCTGGGCTCCAGAGGGAATGCTGGCTTGGTGGCCTGTGGCAGATCTGCGGCTCCTGGCTAGCTCAGAAAGCATCAATTAGAGAGAAAAACCCAGCTGTGGCGGAGTATGCCGGTTTGTGCCTGCTGGGACCTACCTCGATTTTGCATGAGACCGAAGATACCTTGTGCTGCCCGCATGTGCCCAGGACACGGGTCCCCGAGAAGGTGGGGATGTCATGTGGCACTTTCAAAGTGGAGAAGCGAGAAGATGGTGAGCCTGGAGACATTCCCCCAGCCTACGCAAACCAGCTCCATCCTAAGCACTACTTCCTCCTGCCTTTCCTTCTCCAAGCACAGAGGTGCCTTATCTCGTCCTTACCAGTGAACGGGTGAGTCTAGTAGATAGCAGGTTTGTAGATTAGATTGAGATTTTGAACTAAGAAAACATAAAGCTTGGAGAAGTGCAAAGTCTGTGGCCTTCTGCTGCATGACCGAAGTTGCTCACACAAGTTGTAAGTCAAACAGTAAGCAAAAAAACCCAACAAACCACAACAGTGCAAACCAAGTGAGGGAAAATGCAACCCAAAAATCAAGCTACGGCACTGCATTCTCATGTTACTTTAAAAAAATGTAACCATTTAAACACATTTTAATTTTTATTTGCTCAGAAGAAGGTCAGGGGGCAACATAAAACTGTTAGAGCGTCTGGCTGCAGAACAAAATAAGGTGTGACTTGTACGAACATGTATTTCCCGGTGTTATATTTACCTCTATTAAAGAAATTATTTGAAGGGGCAAAGGCTTCCACTGAGGTATGCCTCCATGTTTCTTTGTGTCTGTTTTAAAATGTTCTGGGAATATAAACTTTTGCTCTATAAGCATCCACACTTGCTTGGCCTTCTCCGGACTGTGAGAGTTTGTGCTGCTAATAACAGTATTTTTACTCCTAGAATCACAGAATAATTCAAGCGGGATGGGACCTTGTGGTCACCTGGTGCGTTCACCTGCTTATAGCAGAGTTAACCTCAAAGTCAGACTGAGTAGCTCAAGGCCCCATCCACTCGGGTGCTGGATACTGCCAAGGGTGGAGGATCCACAGTCCCTCCGGGGTCATTCCAGTGTTTAACCATTCTCACCATGAATACATTTTTCCTTAAATCTAAATATAGTTCCCCATTCCTCAAGCATGAGTGCATTGCCTCCCTTCCTGTTAAGAAAAATCTGACTGTCTTTATATATTAAACCAAAGAGCCCTATCCTGGGCTGTCACCCATCACTGCTTGGGTGTGTTAAAGGGGTGAAAGGGGTGCAAAGGGGTGAAACTAGATCTCACAGCAGCTTGGCTGATCTGGTTTCTCCGCATCACGCATCACATCAGTTTGCCCACATCGGACCGGAAGGAAGGGATGTTGATCCCTGCTCTGCCAGAGGAAGGACAGCCTCTCCACAGTGGTTGCCCCTGATGTAGCTCTTCTTTGGGCTACCTGCTCTCACTGGTCTGGGCTAGACCACAACACAGACCCTTTGGGAGCATAAGCCAGTTGGCCCATCAGATTAGCCAGTTTGATAATGTGTATCACAAGTCATTAATCTCTACCATTTACTTACTGCTGAACCCAGTAACTTCAGTGCTCTCTTTGTTAGCAAGAGAAAAAGGAGTCGTGGGCCAGCCCAGCCACACGGTGCTTTCTGACTGAAGGTCACATTTTAGGAAAAAAATTGACAGGCTGTCCTTCCCCACTGCTGGCTGGCAGCTGGGGAGGAAGAACAGGAAAGCACTGGGAATGCAGGAAAACAAAAATGTCCATGTTTTTCCTTTTTCATTGTTGAGGGTTTTTTTCCTACTCTGACAAAATTTAACTGGGAATTGAAGGTCATCATCAAGCGGTTTCTGGTCACTCCAGTCTGCAGGTGTGGGAGACGCATGCCTGCTGACCACCTGGGAATGGTATATGCATTTATTTATTTATTTACTTAGAGACTTTCTATGTCTGACTGTCTGATATCTGACAGACTGGCCGCGGACTGTATGCTAACACTTTCATTTCAGAGCCACATACAACTCGGCTGTTGAAATACACTTCCCCCCTCTCCCTGAACCCAGGGTACACCATGAGACATTGCTTACCCACAGCGTTCAGGAGGGGAAGCCTGGGGGTGGGACAGGCTCCTGCAGCGCTTCCAGCCTTGGAGGGGTTTTATGCAGCTATGTGGACTTTGTGAGCATGGTGGAGACCAGGAGAGTCCGGCAAGATTTGCTGTAAAATAACAATACATAAACAACGCATGAGCAATCTAGGTGAGAGCCAACAGAGCCCCGCAACCTCAAACAGAAGCTGTCTCCTTCCTATGCTTCTCCAGTCCATCACAGCTTATTTGTTTCTTGGCCAGGTCTGGCCATAGCCTGTTTGGGATGGACTTGCAACCACTCTGTGCCTCACAGAAACCTCTAGTCCAGAACAGGCATAAGTATTTTCTGTCCGTTCCTGTGATTTTTCCAACTTCCAATGCTTTTGGAAGCATTTCTTTATCATGAGGGTGGTCAAACACTGGAACAGGCTTCCTAGAGAGGTGGTTGATGCCCCAAGTGCTTTAACTTGGTCAGCCCTGAAGTGGTCCGGCAGTTGGACTAAATGATCATCGTAGGTCCCTTCCAGCTGAAATAGAATAGAATAGAACAGACTATTTCAGTTGGAAAGGACCTACAGCAATTCAGGGCTGACCAAGTTAAAGCACATTATTACAGGCATTGTCCAAATGCCCCCTAAACGCTGACAGGCTTGGGGCATCGCCCACCTCTCTAGAAAGCCTGTTCCAGTGTTTGACCACCCTCGTGGTAAAGAAATGCTTCCTAAAGCATATTCTATTCTATTGTAACTTACTAGTAGGCTCAAAGAGAATGAAGCTTATATATCTTGTTTTAAGCCTGAACTACTGCTAATAAACAACCCAGCAGCTCAGAATGTCGTAGTGTTCAAGGTCTGCCTGTGCCCCTGCGAGCAGGGACACTACTGCCCTGGGATGTGTGGGAAGCTCTTCTCTCTTCTGAGAACTCAGGAGTGGAGATAGAGGAACGCATAGGGAATTGGGGTAATGGGACTTCTATGTGGTATCTGTCTGTCTCACCCAAAATCCTAGCAAGAGATCCACACTCCTTTGGCTGCTACATCAACCACCAATTCCCAGCACTCCTTTCTGGGGCTGCTCAAAACCCAGGCAAACCTATACTGACTAATCTGTGGCTCTGGGGAGAGCCTGTCCTCTACCCTGCCAGAGGAATAATGCTTTTCCAGAAGTGATTGTCTGTCCCACCAGGGCTCCTGCCACCAGACATCATTTGGGAAGCCCTAGGAAAGCCCTGAGTGATGATGGACCATTCCTTCCTTTCACCAAGCCTAGGGGCTCCGGGGGTAAGGATGGTGGAGGGCTTGTAACAGGGTCAGCACACAGAAATCTAGAAAGCTTTGGTATGCTCCATTATAAAGTTTCGTGCTCCCCTTCCTCTCTGTTTGTGTAACGGGCATCCATCATCCTGACCCCACAGAGCCTGTCCTGATGCACCTCTGCCGAGGGAAGCCTGAGAGTCCCAAAGGGACAAAAAACTCCTGAGCCTTACGTGCCAAGAGGAAACACAGTGGTGCAAGGAATGACATGGAGGCAAGAGGCAGGATCTTTTAAGAAGCATGTCTGAAGAAACCCCCAAACCTGCCAGCATCTCCTGATGAAGTCCAGCCCTGCCCGCACACGCACGGGTCCCGGGGAGGGGGCTTCACTCACCTCCAGCAGACGCTGCCCACACACGACAGCCCAGCACCGTTCCCCGCTCCTGGCTGGCAGCAATGGCTTTTCCTGGCTTTCCTTCCACTGGATCGAGCTAACGAGCGAACTCACGGGGCGAATCTCTTCCCTTCCTCTGGCAACTGCCTGCCAAGGAACAGGTGCCTCTGCCGGCTGCCCTTCCTGGTGCGGCGCAGGCAGCACCGACAGGTTGGAGCCCTCGCCTCTCGCCTCTCGCCTCTCGCCTCTCGCCCGGGCAGGTGCATTCCCCGGCAGGGTGGCGTCTCAGCAAACCTGCTGCTGGCTTTGGAGAGGCTCCAGCGCTGCGCCGGTGTGCAGGCACTACCCCTCCCTCCCCGGGCAGGACCTGGCCACGCACCGCACCGATCCTGGAAGGTGGCTCATTTCCTCCCAGCCGAGCCAGGGAGCAGCTCCCAGGCAGCAGGTGAGAGGAAGCCTGCAGCCAGGCTGGCAGCGCTGGGAAAGATTTGACACGTACAGCAAGTGTTTGGTATTATGCAGTATTAAGTAGCTCCTGCACCACTGGCTGGGCTAGGGCCATCAGGTCACATCAGGACTGGATCTTCGTATATGGCGTTAGCCCAGACAGGCACCTAAGTCAGGCGAGATGTCACTGTGGTGCCATCTCCCCATCACCAGGCAGCTGTGGTACCCCCCTCTCTAGGAGCCAGTGGCATCAGCAGAGCCTACCGAGCTGCAGAAGAGCTGACTTTCTGGTAATGTAGTGGAAAGACAAAGGTGACCATTTTGAGAGGAATTAGGAAAACAGCAAAGGCCTCATTTGAAAGAGGAAGAGAAAAGAAGGGAGCAGCAGGGAACACTGAAGTCAGCAGGGGAATGGGACTCACAGGCTGAGTGCATGCCCCATCCTTTGTGGCTGGGCTTAATGACAGCAGAAGGGATCACTACTGTGAGTCTCAGAAGCTGGAAAATCTCCTGGGAGGTGTAGGAAGAAGAGAAGGGGGCTGAACAGCTCTCACCCGACTAAAGGAAAAGGAGACTCAGCTATTAAGCCACATGCTAGTTTTTTAGCAGGCAATGGGAAGGGAAGCTTAGGGTACACCAATACAACAGACACCAATTAGTGTGACAGCTTCAGGAATTTGTCTGAGTAAAATCTGATAGATCTTTTGGAACTTGCGAAATATCACCTGTCCAGTGGTTGCTGTCCTAAACCAACAAATGGGATGTGGTGGATTTCACTCTACAAACACCCTTGAACAATAAGCTTGTCCTTACCCTGGAAAACCTTGTCCTTTAGCTGGGCCAGTTAACAAACATGTCACCCAAGAGGAAACCTTAATCAGCTTTAAAGATAGCCATATATTCAATTTTAAAAGTGTGCTATAACTTTATAAGAGCATGAGATGCTTACCAGCTCCTTTGGAGAGGTAGCAAAAGGAGAAACAAGACAACGCAGACCAAGAGACGATGGAGTGGAAAGTGTCTTTTTGCACCCGAGAGAATTCAGAAGACCATTAGCATACAAAGCCATAATCCAGTTACAACTTAACTCTGAAAACATTCCTACAGCACGTGTGTGGGAGATTGATCTCGGTCTAGTTTCCCCAGTACAGAAGAAGCTTGTACATCTATTTTGCTTCCAGCAAGTCTCTGATAAAGCCCAGTTTAACACTCTGCTGTGCCTGACAATGTCCTCCCTTACAAACAACGTTTTAGCTGCCTCTTAGCCACTTAAGACCAAGTTCAGAATCCTTTTGAACCTTGCTGGCCAGGTATCTACCGAGGCTTCGTTTGACAGGCCTTGTATTGCCTTTAAAATCTTTCTAACGAGGGTGACACCCAGACATACTCTTAAGCATATTAATCACCACTTAGAAATCATTCTTCACCTGTATATGCTTCTTCCTCTTAATAGGACAAGGTTCTTCTTTTTCAGAAAGACTGATTCCATTTCTCTAAATCACATCTATTAAAGCAGTGGCTTCTACAACTCTGTTTCTGACATAGAGAGGAGAAAATTATACCACATAGGAGTCTGGCAAATTAAAATGGGTGTGTTCTGAAAATCTAAGAGGGAACTAGTTTCTAAAATATTTGCTAATTACATTAATTACATCCTCTTTCTGTACAGGAAGTATCAAGATGATTATATGGGGAGGGGAGGAGGAAGAAAGGGTGTTAAGCTAGCGCATTAACAGACCAATTCCATCATAACTTCTTCCTTTTGTTCCTGTGAAACCTATGCTTCATACAGGTCAAAGCTGCAGAATAAAAAAACTTAACTTAATCCCACGTTCATGGACAAGCACTCAGCTGAAGTCTCCCAGGTCACAGGAACTTGTTGAACCATCTGTTTGCCATGGTGTTAGCCTGGAAATGAGTCTAGTACCCCTAATGGTAACATAGCTTACGTGTTATGCAGCCTTGGCACCAGCACCTTCTGTATACTGTTATTAATAGTATATAGAAAACACTCATCACTTCTCTACAATTCAGGATAGGAAATAGAAAAAGTAACATACTGGCATGTAATTCCAAGGTCAATCTGTAGCTTAAACTTCTGATATATGTGAAGTATTCTGCAGTGAGACAGTGTGTCATGCACTGACAACAAAGGGTGAAAAAATTAATTTCCCACCCCTCATTATCAAAGGAATTACTCCCTATCTTTTTCTATACAAGAGTACTTTGAAGAGTGACTTTTCAGGAGAATTTCATTGAAAAACTAAACTGAAGGGATTGCAGTTGTTGGAAAAAAGACAATCAAAGATTAGTTTATCAAAGTTATAGGAGAGTTAAGATGTAAGGTTTGGACTTTATTCCAGCTTTCAGAGTCTGAAACTGGGCTGCCTTTTTGTCCTGCCGAAATGATTGCAACGGATGAGAGAGCACGTCTCTAGAAGGGAGGCAGAGGCTTGAGCAAAGGCTCTAGCTCAGGTGTGTCTGACCACTAGTCAAAGGTTGCCCTCACAAGGTAATTGATGTCAGTCTGTGACTAAATACCGGCTTGGAATAACACTGATATCTGTCTTACGTGCAGGCAGTCCTTTGTATAGACACAGGCAATTCAATACTGGAAAATAAAAGGCTGATGTTGATTTTTGCAGCAAAATGACACCAAATTAGAATTCTAGCAGAAAAGGCTTACAGAGTTTGACCAGCTCTTCTGAACTAGGACACACTGTTTTTCAAGAGAAAGGTGTGTACCTGCCCTCGCATGAAAGCACAAAGATCAGTCTGGCACTAACACAAATTTATTTTTATTTTCTCTTGGCTCCTAGGCCTCATGGAAAGGGAGGATTCCAGGAAAGTAAAAGGGAGTGAAGGCTGCTGCCTTGTGTTCACAGCACTGCACAAATGCTTCTAGTGGAAGAGTACAGGATCATGGAAGTCTAATCTAACTGTTGCATTTCTGATCTTGCCAGGACAATGTAATTATGTAAGGCATCCTTGAACCAGGTCACTGTTGCTGAGTCTTGTCGCTTCTTTCCAGATTCAGATTAGGAAGATTTCTAAGAGAGGCTGAACTGCAAGGACTTGCCCCTTTTTCCTGGATCTGGTCTCGCAGGTATTGAATTTCTAGCTGCTGCATTTCTATGATTTTCTCACTTTCCTTCTCTGCATTCAGCCTCACGACAGCTGGGCTGGACAGCAGTTCACTGGAGGGAGCTAGAAGATAAAATCAGAGAGGATAAAGCAGAGTAAAAAAGCTCCAGCTAGCATGATTCTTTGGCATGGACAAGGAAAGGCATCTTTCGGAGCTGAAGGAGAGCTGAATAGTAATATTCTGCAGTATTTAGCAGCTTCTACAACTAAGATTACAACAGAACAGGTACCACCAGGCAGACAAGCTGGAATGATGTGGAGACAGTAATAGAATTGTTCACCAAGGACAAAAAGGGCTTCTGGAATGAGTACTGGCAATATGGAAAACATACAAGAAGCACTACTCACCTGTGTCTTGAATTGCTTGTTTTCTCTTGGTTAATCTTAGTGTTGACTGGAGGTCACGTATCTGGGTGTGGGCCACCTTCAGTTCTTGCCGCAAGTCATTAATTTCCTTAATCTGACTCGCGTTTTCCTGCAAAAGCAATATGCTCTATGAGGAAAAGCACATGTACTATCTCGCTCAGCAATATGTGTCTTCATATTTTTGGGAAGGCCACTGGACAGCACAGAATCAGTATCACAAGCAGAAGATACAGGGCAATCAGTACAGTACACAACATTTCAGATAAGGCCACAGTAGATTTGACACAAAACATGATAATATTCAAACCACGTTAATTCAATAAGCTAATATTTATTCTGCTTTTCTGGCTGCAGCTGCACTCCAAGGTATTTTCTTTACCAGTTCCACAGGGAAGCTCAGGTATATTCCTGGACTGATCCAATTAATTCAGAATTAATGTGAAGAATTCCCATTTCTTCCTTCAGTGTGCATTATTTTGCTTGTCATTTACCACTATGTGTCTGTTCACTGAAATTATCTATCTCCTTGCAGTTCTACAAAGCCCTCTTAGTTCTGACAGACATCATTTTCCAACACTCCTGCCAAATTATTAAGGAATATATAAAGCATATGGAGACTTGAGATACCTACTGCTAACATGCTGTTATGAGAAAAACTTAGCCATGTATCCATCTTTTGTTCTTTTTTTAGGCAGTTTTCAACCCATAAAAGTTCAATCCTCTGATTTTTTTTTTTAATAGCCTACCGCAAAGCATCTTGCTGAAGGAGTTGTGAGAGTACAAGTAAATGCACTTTACCCATTGTTTTGACATATTCAAAGACTTCAGCAAAAACAGTATGGACTAAACCTCGTGAAGTACAATAAAACTGTTGCTCAAGATTTAGAAACAGGAGCACCATTTACTAAATAGTGCTTTTCTGAATTCAAGAGAAGTGGAATTGTACATTTGCCTCTTACAAACACAGTGAAATACCTTATCACATCCACAGCTAATGCAAACGTTAAACAGTGGCCATCATACTTGAATCAAGAATAGCAATGATTTCAGCTACCTGTGGTTGTTTTAGAGAAGTTTTGGAACACAGCACCATTCCAACCCCTGGAACTTGATCATAAATGGAAATATTTCAAAAAAATAAATGGCCAAAAGGTATGCTTTGGGTACCTCACATAATACCAGTCTCAAGCAATAGAGAACTCACTAAAGCAACAGGAGATAAGAACCAGGATCAATAACATTTTCCTTTGAAAAAGGTGTCTTCAAATTTGATATCTTTTAAAAATTGTAATTTTGGTTGATAAGAGATAATTATGTTGCCATAAGAGATATATGCAAGGCATATGATTTGGTTCCTTACAGTACACTTACAAAGTATTGGCACCACACCGCTGAAAACTGGTTAGTAACAAAGTACAACACTTGCTGCAATTGTCTGTATATAGATGCACTCAAGGAGTTCTGGTTGGCAGCAATAACTCAAGGTGCATGTGTGTGCCAAGATTCTCAACACTTCACACTAAGACAAGTACACCAACTGTGCTTTACCTTCCCCTCAACTGAAGGTCACTGACTGGAGGAAGATTGTGGGGTGCATTAAGGTCTGAACTTGTTGGGCAAGAACAGAGAACAGTTGTTCTTGCAGTGGTTGTGTTGGACTCTAAATGTAGCATGGGCTGGTGAGCTCAGGCAGCCTGCTCTGAAACCATAATATTTTGTTGACTCTGATTTGTTTAATTGAAGTCTTTAAACACAGAGGAAATTTGACTGCTGTGCATTTATCCCAGAGCTTGATTCTGAAAGGAACACGTGAAAAGAATAACATCCAAGAATCAGTCATGGTAATCGTCTTTTAACCAGCTTTGAGAGTTAGGTCACAGCATTTCTGTTTAGGTGTACTTTAGTCACGAACATCTTCATGAGTTCAAGTAGTTGAACGCTGCTATAAAATGAAGATCATGCTTTTGGTCTATTAGACAGTATAATACATAGTATCTTGTATGAGGCCATCTGGGCTACATAGAAATTTCTTGTTTGGTTTGCTGGGTGTTAAAAGAGGCTGCTGGTTGACACTGATACTGTTTTTCTGAAGAGACATGCTATGCAGAGAGATTAGAGTTTAACTCAATCTTTTCATTCTGACAGAAAGCTTGCACTGCAATGCAATGATCATGCCATGGATTAAAATAAATGTTCATGGTAAAACTCATTGTTATGGGATGTTGTGGCAAAATACGAATTGTTTCAGAAAAGGGAGAGATCAAATGCATAGAGGATGGGGCCGTCAGGTACAAGTGCATATGACACCTGGATGCAATCTATAGCCTAGGAAGTCCCTACAGTGCTGACTGTCAGAGACAGGTAGGACACACTGTAGAAAAGATCATCCTATACATGCTTCAGTTTAAGCAGTGTTACTTAACAAGATTATTCAGTGTGTCTGTTCTTATGTCTCCAGGTGACCAAAGGAGCCATTACATATACAGAAGGCTAGAGGAAAAGCTAATAGTCTAAAACAATCAACTTGCCAATTGGTGAGAATAATTAAAATTACCTTGACGGTTCTAATCATCCATTGCAGCAGTCGCTAGTGGAATGTACCTATGAATAGTCACTCCAAGAGGAATGCACAGCTCTGGAAATATAAGCACAACTGAGGAATAACAGGAATACAGAGCTGGAAGGCCATCAAGATGTCATTTACTTTTTCAAACCAAGTCCTCATAGAAGTTTGTCTAACTAGTCTTAAAAGTCCCCTGTGAAGGACTAGAAGATCATGTTAATTCCTCCTGGCAGTAAAGTCTCATTAATGTACTAGACTTCAGAGAACTGCTTTTTCTTTGAAGAAACCAGGCTGGTTAGAACCTTTGATATCTTCATCTTCCAGATGTTTTATTAATTTGGTTTTAATCATCATTTCATGTTAGGCTTACTGATCCAAGACATCAAGTATTATCATTATGAGCACCATCTGTCACCCTATTCCAGCAAGGAAGTTCTTAAGGTTATTTTCTGAAGCTGTCTGCTTTTGTGCCAAAGGAAACATCTAACTCACAGAAGGAGTAAAAAAATCAAAACAGGGCCAGGGAAGATCACTGCTGCCTAAACCTGAAGAAGCACTATGAATAAACAGCAAAGAACAGATGAACTAGGAGTGGACTGAGGTATAATGATCCTGAGGAAGTATAATAAAGTAACAATGAAAAAAAGGGCTACTGAGGGGAAAAGGAAATGCTGACTGAGGAGAAGGAGATCATGGTAAGAAGAGACTATAAAAGAGCTGTCCTTTTAGGATGTTTGGCGTGGGGCTTTAAATCTTCTCACTCCAGATGAAAACAAAATGCATCTTTGGCCCCAGCAGTCACAAGTTTACCTTGCCTTGTAAGGAACAAGGATTCTGTGCAAGAAATCTTGGTATGAATAGGCATATTCATCATGTGTTTCTGAACTTCCTCAAAAAAACTGGATGTGAAAAGCAGAAAGTTCTTCTGAATTCAGACCAGCAGGCATGAGATTATGTGGCCAAAGCAAGTAGGTTTTTTTTTTCTTTTGTTCCTCCGGAACTGGTTCCTAAACACTACCACACAGCAAGTACGGCTTGGCACTCAGACAGGTACAAATTGACTATGATGGCAATTACAAATACTGTTTGAAATAAATACATGAATTGCTTTAAAGATATCCAGGCAGCAGAGATTTCCTATCTCCTTTTACATTAGGGAATGAGAGATAAACAAAAGTATCCACAAAATAGCAACAATTTCTGACTTCAGAGATCTTGCTCTTTTTGTCCAGAAAATCATACAACTTATGTAGCTCAATATCCTTGAATGGAAGCACTTGAAAAACTTAGGAATTTCTGGCAAGGAAGCAAACCAAAACTGTTTCGAAGTCCTAAGAAGCCATAGTGGTAAGGCTACTAAAGTTTCTTTAGCGCAGCTGCCTCCTTTTTTCCTCTCCATACCACATGGAAAAGGCTTATTACCTGCACGACACGCATATAAGCAGCTTGGTGTATTTCCTGATTTTTCACCACCTTCTTTTTTAAAGCTGCCAAATTCCTCTCAAGATATTCTCGCTGTTTCATGTCCTCCTGCTGCAAATCTGTGTCTACTGCTTCAGTCTCCACCTGAGGGGGCACAGCATGTTGCCTCAGTAATTACATTACCAAAGAAATCCATTTGCAAGGAGAAGGCTAAAGGCCCTGACTCACCAAGTTTGATTGCTGCACATACTTGGTGTAGAGCTCACGGATCACATCCTTCATTTTTCTGGAATCCTGAATGAAGCCCACACAATTATGAAGATCTGCTTTAAATCGTTTGATGAGAGTTTCCATACTGTGCTTCTGCAAGAATGATGTAGGTACATTCTTATTTGGCTCATCAGAGCACTCTATCATGTGCAGTTTTCTAGGAAGTTAGTAAAACTGGCAAAAACTCTCATATACTTTCACTTAATTAAAAAAGAAGCGTTACATTAAGAAACCCATCAGAGATGTAAGCACTACCTGTTGAATAGCAGTAATATTAATCCAAGATACTTGCTGTGGGTAATGTCCAGAGATCTCATCTGAAAACCTGCGGCTTACTGTCATGAATGCTATCCCCCCACTGTCCTTTCTCAAACAACCTATATTCTTAATTAGAAACAACACACAAACAATGATAGAAGGTAAGGGCAAGACTGCCTTCTCATTCTCACTTGGTTTCTACATGGCCCCTTCGACCTGCTTTCTCAGTCCTGCACTGCCTGCTAAGGTCCTTCACCATCACTTGTAGTCCCTTTCCCTCCCTCATGTCTGACGTGCTTGCTGTCAAACACAAGAGGTCCTTGTCTCCCCCATTTCGAAGCCCACCTACTAATTCCTACTAATACCTACTAATACCTACTAATTCACCCTACTAATGCCTACCTATCATTGTAGGTGGTAGCCTACATGCTGCTCCTATTCAAGCCAAGTGTCCCCAGATGTCAAGCTTGGGCAGGGAGGAGTAGTCAGTTAAGCATTTGCCTCACTGCTCTGTTAAATCCAGGAGAATATATGTTGATTGAACAAACTGACACATAACTGGATTTTTTTAAAATCAACTCTCTAACTTGTTTGCAGGCTTGGAAATTTTCTGTCTTTGTCCCTGCTGACCAGAGATTCTCCTGGACTTTGGAGACAGTATCCCTGAAGCGTCTGTTTGCTCAGATTAATGTTTTTGGAGTGCTCTGTCCCCACAAACTTCATTATGTAGGACCTGCATAGTGGTTGCACCATACCTTCTGCTTCTCTCTGTGCAACTCGCGATCAGTTGCTTTTAGTTTCTGTTGCAGTTGTGTGATGTTCAGCTTCAGCTGTGTGCTCTCCTTGTGGAATCGTTCCAGCTCACCCTCCCTCTGAAAGGAAGCAGGAGGAGGAAATCAGGACTAAAAGGAGATGTGAAATAACAACACATAACAGGAAAACCAGAGGCTGGAAATAACAGCCTTCAGGGAGTAGAACCCCCTTGAGGTTGAATTGCAACACGAAAAAAGTTAATTTTGGAACAACACTGCCCTCTGCCAGAATATACAGAAAACACAAAAATGGATGTTCAACTCCCTTTTGAGTTACAGGTATTTAAGTAACGTGATGCCCCTTCATCTCCCTGACCTGCACTGGAGCTTTACTGTTCCATCTGAATAAAAATGGCTGAGATGGAAATTAACAGTCAATACTGGAAAGAGTAAGTACAACAGTAAGAAGAACCTGATACCGAAAAGAAACAAATGCATTGAAAAGCTCTGGGTACGTACATAGAATACAGGGAAAAAAAGCAATAAGGGTACTACAGCATTTACTGGCATATGATGGTGACCAGAAGAGAGAACAGGGCTTTCATCATGCTAGTCTGATGTACATACAAATTGTTCATTAGTTTGCATTTTATTTAAAAGCCTTTTGTTCTGAATAAACAGACTTACGAAAACTAGTACATCACTGATTAGCTATGTCACCGTAGTCCTAATTTGGCTGAGCGAAAGGTACATCTATGGAAAGATCACAGTAAGTTTGTATCATAAATAAGTTGCCTCAATGAATTTGCTGCAAGCCAAGTATGAACGCACGGAAATTTTCCATGGAGCAGCTGATGAACAGTAATTTTCCCACATACCTAACCCCTGAACAGTTATGTTTGCATAAATCTGCAATTTTTCTGAGAAAAGTTCACTCTCTCTTCCTCCAGATTGGAAAAGGGAGTGTCTTACAAACTCTGCAGGGTATGTGGAGGGCAACCACATAAGGATACGATCTATTTTTAAGCAAATATTTTAAGCAAATAGACTGTATTACTCACAGGCTAGAATTAAATACTGAAACAGGAGCTTAAAAAACTGTGTTGATCACTGGTAGCATGTGATAAAAAAGTAAATAGCAGCTAATTGTGCACAAATATTTTTATTAGTTGTAAAGATACTGAATCACTGCTCTGTATCCTTGAAAGAAGTCAAGGAACAAACAGGGTGGAGTCTTCCATGGGACTTGCTGGGTCATCTTTGTATTCAGACAAATGGCTTAGTAGCAGAGGCCAAATAAGAATGTTACTCACCTCATGGATCTGCTCCTTCGTTATTTTAATTTCATTTTCACGTGACTCTATTTGCTTCTTAAACTCCTCTATTCTGTAATCCAGTGCTAACTTGAACTTTTCAAGTTCCTGATTTTTCTTTTTTAGGTCATATATATGCTTCTCCTGGGAGAAATAGGTACAGAGATCTGAATCAGACAGAGCACTCTCAAATAGATCCCTAGGACAAGGCACAAATATGGTAGAGGCAAAACCAGCAGTCACAGATCTAGTGGAAGACTGAACTTCAGTTGCACATGTACACAGATTGGGTGGGAAGGGAGGGGGCAAATAATGCAGAAAGCCACGTATAGATCCCAGAACGGGGGACAATAAACTCAGCATCCTGAACTTGAGCTCCCCAAGAAAAGTTTAGAACGTCAACTAAAAATGAAAATCCCAAACTAAAAATCACAAATTCTTTAAGTTAAAACTGAGTTTCCAGTAATGTGATATTATCACAAAATTATACTATTAAAATAAATGTCTGTGTTAAATTAAGGGAGGGTGACTTTGATCTTAGCCAGTTGTCCAGTCTCTCACCTTGTCTTGGATAGTGTTGGCTCTCTCTTGAATCTCTGTCTTCAGTGCCAAGATGTCCTCCTCCAGTGACTTAATGATGCCTTGTAGCTTCAGCTGTTCCAGTCGCATTTCTTCCATATCCCTGTTTCGCTCCTTGAGCTCTTTCTGTAGGCTGTTCAGCTAGAGAGGCAAACAAGAATGGAACAATCTCCAAACGCTGTGCACAAATTAGCCATTCTACTCTGTAAGACACCTTGCAGACAGCGTGGGATAAAGGATATCCACCTAAGATATGATGAAGCAGCATCGTATCATTTAATTACCTGTAACTCAAAAGGGGCTTGAATATCCATTTTTGCATTTTCTGTATATTCTGACAGAATATTCACTGCACTACAAGGAATCAAGGAATTTGCATCCAGAAGCAAGAAGAGTGTGGATGTCATATCCAAGAATCAGCTTCAAGCCATGGAAAATTATTTTAAGGTGATCATTTGTCATATGTCTCTAAATATGTCAAAAGTAGACTGGAAGGATGCCTGTTTCATAGCTCTTGGGTACCCTCAAAATCCCCACCTCAGTACTAAGATCTGTGAACCCAAGAAAGTCAGAACCAAGAAGTGGTGTTGGTCAAACTGTGAGAACCCACAAAGAAATTCCTGATGTCTAAAAAACAACACAACTGAAGACAGTACCATGATAATAGGGAGTAGGAGGGAAGAGAACTCTGTGTCTCCAGATAGGTACTGAAGAAACTGAAAAGAAAAAATGTCCCTCTAACATCCTTAGGCAAATGTAATAGCCAGTCAGTGAAGGAGCTGAAAGGTTTCATGCCTCCTTAAAAATCCTAGTAAAACCAATTAGAAATGATGATGCATACAAAATACAAATTGTTTATTGCATCGAATGCAGCAGTAGAAGTATTTTTCTGACAAAGCAATGCATTACATCTTGGAAAAATGAAAAGGCTCATTTCCTTCCCATCATAGGATGAACAATATTATTACTTATACTTTAAAACTATATAAGATAAAAGAAAGTGTACTAATAAAAACACACCTCCTCTATTATCTATCTCTAATCATATCAGAAATACAATCAGCACACAGCTGCTTCATCTGCACAAATGTTCTAAAACATTCAAATTGGTATAAGAAGAGGCTACTGTTCTCACATGAAATGCCACATATTTACAAACTAAATTAACAGACTAAATTGACATGCCATGAATCACATCCAGTCTTTGGCTATAGGTCTCCACGTGCAAGTCTGATCCTATCAAAGAATAAGACATACCCTTTTATTCATGACTCCTGTTTCACCTTTCAGTTGCAGGTTTGACTCCTTTTCTTCCAAGAGCTGTTCCTCATACTTGATTTTGATTTCCAGGATTTCTTGGTCTGCGTTTTCCTCAATTTGTTTCTTAATTTCTTCATGTGCTTGAAGCTGCTGCTTCATGTCCTCCCCTGCCTGCAGTTACGGAAAGCCAACATTAGAGAAGACAACAAACAGTAAAAGACCAATAAAGAAGAGGAGAATTCTTTATTTGAGCTGCGTTTCTCCTGAGATGATCTCTATTTAGCAGACTCTTCATTTGCAGCACTATTATTTAGGGTAACTTAACTTCTCAAGGGATTAAAGTAACTTTAAAAACTGTTGAGACAAACATAAAAAAATTATTCTTAAAAAAATTTATTTTCAAGGCTTGGATGACTCAAGTTAGGAATGTGGCCCAAATACTAACAGCATAAACTTGTTCTGGCTGCAGAAAATGCAAACATAAGTAACACTTGAGAACATCTTTTAACATTGCTGTCTCTGATACATTGTCTCCGAAAAAAAAACCACCTAGGTTTGCATCAGTCGCTGTATGCCTCTCTTCTCACATTCAATTCCTCACATTCTTTCCAAATTTGGTATTGCAACATAGGGCTGCAAACAGTAATGTTGATAGAATTTATTGACTTTAGATATACAAGTATCAGTTAGCTGGCTGCCCTTTGTCAAGCCAAATCTGACATCAATGTGCAGGACTTTTTTAAATACTCTGTATTTGTCTTTGCTCCCCAAATTATGCAGGCAGGAACCTCAAGGAATCAGGAATAGAATCCACCATTTTAGAAATGTTATCTCTTCACTAGAGTAAGGTGATTGAATCTTTCTTCAATTACAATAAATGTATAATCTAATCCACATTAACAAACAGGAATTCTTGGATCTAGGAGAAAGAGAGGCGAAGCTGAGAATGGCCAAGGATATTAATCTTAGCAGGTTACTTACTCAAGGTGTGAAGCCCAGAAAAGTTGTTAACTCAGCTGGGTCTCCCTCAGTACTATTCTGTCTACATATTTCCTCAAGATTACAGGCAGATTAGGATTTGCATGGAAGAAGCCAACCTCTCCTGTCCTAGGAGACACTTTGTTAACTAAATTTATCACCAACTGTGATAATTCAAACAACAAATCAAGTTTCCTACCTTTTCCAGCAGAAGAGATTTCTCATTAAGTTTTTCCTCATAATACTCTGTTAGCTCCTTCACAGCCCTGCTTTTGCTTTCCTCCAAATCGTGCAATTGTTTCTCATATTCCTCTTGCATCCTCTGGGATCTCACTTGCAGCTCCTGGTATTTCTCATTTTCCATTAAAAGTTTCTGATCACTGTCAGATTCTGGTAACAGGAAACATACAAACAGATAAAACTAATAGGAAAGAGGTTTATCCTACCCTTCTACAGTCATCAGTGTCTTATTCTCTATTATCTTTTTTGGCAGCTGGTTGCAATAAATTACACTAGAAGCACTTCATCACTTTCTTCATCAGGTATACAGGGGGTTTAGACTCTGTGGCCACACAAAATTTTACATCAGAAAACCATTTCTTGAGTTCCCTGCTCTTCCTTTTACTTCCCACTTCACTAATAATGCCCGTTCCAAAGCTGTCATTCACCTTTCCCAGTTGTGTCTTTGAATATTCTGCTATATCTTTGTTTGTTGCATTGGGACAGAAGGGTGTTCTGTTCCAGCTTGAACAAGTCTAAAGCCTACACCAAAATCTTCTACTCTGCCATTACAAAAAATTAATGACAGCTAATTTAGCCATTCCCTTGAGATGACAACCATGACAGAGCTGCATAAGCACAACTGTTACAGAGTATGAGCAGGCAATGGACCCGTTTATGGGTGGACTTGCTTTTTGGTACTAATTTGAAATTTTTATGTTTTATCTGGATTACGAATCTGGGGTCTGGGTACTTCCATGTTGTGTGCATTGTACATTAGCCTCCTTGCTGAATTGTATGACTTCACTACTCTTGCATGGTAAGCTATAAGATAAATGAAGAAACTACTGATCTCAAAAATCGAACATCTAAGATACAGTGCCCATGTGCATGTTCTCATCATGGTCATGTGTGTGGTGCAGTTCAGACAAACGTTTGGTCTGCAACACCCATGTGACACACATGCTTTTCCCTTGTACTTTAGTAATCCCTGTCACATTACTTGCTATGACTAACGCTCTTCCTCCAGATTGTAGTTACAAACACTTGTTACAATCTAACCTAGCTGCTGCACCTTCCTGGCCTGTTTATTCATCAGCTCGGACAGTTGAAACTGGTGTTGTAGCTCCTGTTTTTCTTTCTCTGCCTGTAAAATCTGGGGAAAAAAATAAGAAAAATACATTTTAATTTGAAACTAGGCAAAGCAGTGTCCAAATTGTTTGTACTCTTGCCCATGGTCTGGAACACATACACAACACAATTTCTTTCAAGTGTCTCACCAAAATTCAGATGCCAAGTTTTCTCACAGAGCAGTTTGTTATGACAGGTTACAGAACTATGGAAAGCTAAGGGAAAGTAGCAAATGGAGTTGATATAATACAGGATACTGTATAATCCTAACCTAATGAGAAAAGTTTGTGAGCAGCAAAAGCCTCCACTTCTTTGTGTGAGCATGCTTGAGGAGAATTTGCAGTTCCACAAATTGTTGTCCAGATATTAAAGTTCAAGCTGCTTCCTGTCTCACTTGAAGCAGCCTTGAGGTCCTAAAACATTGACATTTGCATAGATGACATAAGCCTAAGCAAAAGCAAATTTTGAATGCCATTTGCTTGGAATGTCTGACTACCACTACAAATGTCTTGGTCTCCTAAAAAAGCCCAAAGAACTGGAACAAGAAAATAGGTAAGAAATTTCCCATAAAAGTTAGGAATTGTACCATAGGTACAATTTTTGCACTTTCTTAAAGACTGTATGGGTCTTGCATAAGCAGAAATACTCCATTTGCCTGCTGGACACAACAACTACAAAGGTTAGCCCTGAGCCTGTCCAAATCTGTCATTCAGTTTCACCTGAACATGTGCTGATACTTGGATGGGAAGTACAACTTGCCTGCATAGAAAACTTCAATAACAGAATACTTTCAAGGGCATTTGCTCGCAACCTATAATCAACAAGCCTAAAGAAGTTTCTTTGTAGCTGAGATTATTATAAATCTATAGCCAAGCACCACTTAGGAAAAGACCTGAAGAATCACAGAAGAAAACCAGCACAGATAAAACACAGGTAGAGGAATCTGTAAGAAGTGAAATGGCTTTTTTGTAAAACCTCAAGCTATACGAAAATGAGGAAAAATAGAAAGGTTAAATCTCAGGTTACTTAAATGCAAAAACCACAAGGAGAAAAAAAATGAGCCTGAGGAACTACTTGTGTCCTGGTTTTGGCTAGAATAGTTAATTTTCTTCTCGCTAGCTGGTCCAATGCTGTGTTTTGGATTTGGTATGAAAACAATGTTGATAACACACAGGTGTTTTTAGTTGTTGCTAAGTAATGCTTATAAGAAATCAAGGACTTTTCAGTTTCTCAGGCCCTGCCAGCAAGAAGGCTGGAGGGGCACAAGAAATTGGGAAGGGATACAGCCAGGACAGCTGACCTGAACTAGCCAAAGGGATGTTCTATACCACAGAACGATTGTGCTCGGTATATAAACTGGGGGGGCTTGGCCAGAGCTGGCCAGTCGCTGCTCAGGGACTGGCTGGGCACCAGTCAGCAAGTGGTGAGCAATTGTATTGTGCATCACTTGGGTTTTTTTTTCCTTTTGGCTTTTATTCCTCTCTACCTCTCTGTCATTTTCAATACAATTATTATAATACTGTGTTTTATTTCATTTATTAAATTGTTCTTATCTCAACTCACAAATTTTACCTTTTTCGTGATTCTCCTCCCTATACTGCTGGGGGCAGGGAGTGAGTGAGCAGCTGTGTGGTACTTAGCTGTCAGCTGGGGTTAAACCATAACAACTTGAAGAAAACATTAAAATTAAAAATTAAACTTCCTCAAAAAAAAAAAAAATCAGAAACCTCCCAGAACATTTGTAGGGCCAAAAGACAGGAAAGGTATAAAAGGAGCACTTGAAAATGACAAGACCATAAAATAATAAAACTAGTAACTAACTTGTCAAGCTTTCATACTGGAATCCTTCTTTATGTGGAGTCAAACAGAAATACTGCTTGAAGGGACTATGTGCAGCTCCACAAAATGAGCAGTAGCAAATCACCAGGACAGGGTAACATTCATCTAAAAGCTCAAAAAGAACATGAGGTTGATAGATTTGAATCATATGATATGTAATCTCTCACTTCAAGCCATTTTACTGTCAGAGAAATTGCTAATGGATCACTTGCCTTCTACCTATAAAAAGGGGTCCAGAAATGGCAAATTACAGGTCAGAAATCCGGTGTGTGCACCAGACATGGACAGAATAGTTAACAGACACAGATAAATAAGACACTGGGAAGAATTATCATGGCTGTTGCCTTTCAGAGAAGTCCTGCTTCATGACCACAGAGAAATCAATAAACATGTGAACAGAAGAAACCCAAGGAATATGTTTTACTTCTGCTTTTAAAAAGCGTACAAGGCACCTTAGCAGATGTTCTTAAAAAAACTAAGCAGCCAGGGCATAAGATCCTGCAGCAGCTGCAACCTTACATGTGATGGAGCTTTTAAAGGATGGTCTCATTTCTACTCAAGGGTGACATAGCTTACTGATCCTTGGTCTCAGACAGCATTTATTACTGGAACTGTTTTTACGTGAAGATACTTACATAAAGGCTACCTAGGAGAACTCTTGCATCCCCTTGTACTTACAAGATACTTGACTTGAAGGTAGCTTCATGCTTTGCAGATATCAAGAACATCTTTATTGGAAAGGAATGCTTCATTTTTCAGATGCTTTCTGGCATTCATACATATGTAATGCAAGTTTGATTTCAACTTCAGTGAAAGATTTCTTGGTATTTGGTTCTGCAATATGAATCATACCTGGTGTTTGGTTTTAAGGGAGCCTATTTCCTGAGCGAAATTCTCTTCTAATTCCTTTATTTTTTCATTACAGTACATGTCTTTGAGATGTAGCTGGTAATAATTTTCTGTCTGTAGCTCTTTCACACGAATCTGCAGGTCTAGCATTGCCTGACTCTGTTAGGACATGGATGAGAAGACAATTTTACTGGAGAGGTTGTTTGCCATTAGCAAATTATACACACATTTACATGCACATATTTATGAAAGATAGCATTTGCAGAGAATTTTCAGAAAGACAGATCAAGTTCCAGAAGTAAGGTTCCTTTACTATCTTACAAGATGGCTTATAGAAATACAGCTTCTGACTTCTCTACTCCATTAAAACTGCTTTCAAGAGATTGGGGAAAGTATTCACTCACTGTTTATACAATGCAGCTTGCATGTTAACAAGTAGCTGCAGTTACTTGCTGTATCACCTTTTTATGACAAAAGCCATGCAAGCCCTCTTAAACAGAAAGCCATATAGGAACAGCTAGTCACAAACATTATGCAAATGTAATTCACAAGCTGTACACTAGGAATCCTATGGTTCATATTCACAAGTTGCTCCTCCTACCTTCTCTTCTACATCTGATCTCATCATCAGCACTTCCTCAGCATACTCAACTTCCTTTTCCCATTTCAGTGTCCCACCTTCTTTATCACACACTTTCCAGATAAATATAGAGCCATCCTCTGAGGCAGTCAGCAGAAACAGGTCATCGTTTGTTACAGACATCTTAGAGGGAAAACCAAAATAATAGTAGAGATAAGCAAGAATGGAGACACAGTTTTATTTTATACCAAATTTTTCTCCCCACCGTGGTGAAAATTTATTACATTGATTACTGCTTACGAAAAAGTCTTTTGTCTTTAATTAGGGATTGCTTAACTTAGACAGTGAGCTCAGGGAGCTCAACGACAACCTTAACATGCCAGTGGTGTTTGTCTTGAGCCCCCTGAAGAAGCAAGGTATGAGCAGGACCATCCAGACAATGTGTTTTACCATGTTTATTTTTAACACACTATGCCACGAAATGGGAAGGAGAATCAGCACTAAAGAAGATGTGTGCGGCTGGTATAGCAGGGAAAATAAAGTGCCCTGTTACCTTTGTAACAGCACCTGCGTGGGCCTGATACTCATTGAAATCCCTTGTCAAAGGTAATGGGTACTTCATAGCTCGAATTGTCCCCAGAGATGTACCAACAAATACCATGTGTCCAGAATGAGAAACGGCTACTGCAGTATACACAACACCAAAAGCAGGCACTTCATTCTGGATCTAAAACAAAAACAAAAACAAGAGAAAATCACGCGAACCCCTTGCATTACATTAAGTTCCCCAATACTATTTGATTACTTACTGCATAAGCAATTGTCATACCTCTTCTGCAGCAAATCATGCAGTTAGAAGAATCTACATACTTATAGGAGTACAGCCATGAACAATAATTAGGATTAAGCTTTATAGATACACACTCTTAAAATTTCAAGCCGAGGTCCACATGTTAATCACTTCTGAAAGATGTAATGGTTACAGCATGCAATTTACTACTTATCTGGTAAAAACCAAAATGCATGTAGCCTACAGTGGTAGATGCAACACACTTCTATTTCAGCAAAGCGGTTGATACAACATTGCCAAGTTAAGTTTGTGAACTGGATGAGATGGTTTCTAAGTAAATCCAAGTGAAGTTACAAAAATACAAAACTACAACAGAATCTCAGGTTTCACGGTAAAGGACATAAGAACACAAGAAAAGTGTCAGAAAATATCACAGCTATCAAAACCAGATTGATTCCTGCTTACCAAATGGATGATAAGGAAACCAGAGCACTAATACCTTCCCCAGAGAACTTAGCAAAATCACACAGTGTGTGTTAGCTCACCGAAGACTCTGAAATTTCTTTGAGAGTTTGGTCAGATCCAACAGCAAAGGTGACTTTGGTATCAGAGGACAGGGCAATGCTGCTGTAGATGCAGGACTTGAGCACACTCTCTGACTCCCTTTGACCTGTCAACACGTTCCACTCATACACAGCACCATGTGTGTCACAGGAGACAAATTTAGCATCATCTGTGCTCCATTTAACTGCATGTATCTGGCAAAAGCAAAACATACCAAGGAGCCTGATGTGCAGGTTATAGACATGCAGCATGGAGTCACTTAACTGGTACATCCATGACAATTTTGGAATCATACTTCTAAGTCTTACTTAAAACTTCTAGATGTTTTGCAACTAATTCTGTTTTAGCATTAAAAAAAAATAAATCAGTAAGAACTACTTTATGAACACACTGGGAAAAGCTCATTTGAATAGTCAGTAGTACATTTTTAAAATTTATTACTGGGATATTTTTCCTGGTTCAGCTACCTGCCAATCATTCACCTTCAATTTAAGGACAGACTTTTTAGATGTATCAAGTGCATGCATCCATTGACTTCTGACTTCGGTATTTCTATTTTTAATTTTAGGGCCCCTTTCTGATCCAAAATTGTACTTCACCTTTTCAAAATGCATCTTATTAACTAGTTCATACTTTATGATTTGTATCATACAGGATTTGTTTACTAACCTTCCCACTATGTCCTTTCAGATTATTAATATTCTCAAAGGTGATGCTGGAATAAATTTGAATCACATTTCCATTAACTGCAGCAAAAAGATGGCCTCCATTACTGAAGGAGCACTACAAAAAGAACATAACTACCCATTACTGTAGATGCAGTGGATAAAAACATTCATGCATTGAATTCCAATGACATCATCTAATATCAGAATGTTAAACAAAAAGAAAACTCCATGACATAATTAGTTTCTTACTGCTTTCCCCTGTAAAATCCAGTCCTTAAGTATTTGTGAGCAAACCATCCCTTCTGCTGCTTCCCAGGTCCACAATTATGCGTCAGTCTCCAGGCTTATTTTCCAATAGTTGGAATCCTTTCCTCTATGCTTTGGTATCCTAAATCCTACTAGGATCTATTGGAGATGTTTCTGTCTTCTGTCATGTTCTTCACCACTCTGCTTCCTATAACTCCCCAATTTCATTTTTGCATCATTCCTTACCTCTCTACACTGTCTCACAGCAAACTCCTTGAAAACATGCATGTCCTTATACAGCAGACTTATAAATCGTAGTTTGTCAGAAAACCCAACCAAACAGAAAAGGCCAGTGGGATGAAGTGATACTGTGTATGCTTCCTCCCGATATTCCTTATACAGCTCCAAAGTGCTGAAAGAGAAAACCATTGCACAGTACAGAATAGTACAGACTCCCTACACACAGCTGACAGGACATTATCTGCACTGGCAAAGACACCTGCAGCTACAATCTGACCATGCCTTGTCCTTGAGGAAATGTGTTGTCATTCAGTTAAGTAATGATCACACAGATGTTACAGGAAACAAAGGCAAATCTGAGCTTTCTGGTTCACAGAGAAGGTGCGGAAGGTGCAAGAGCAAACCCTTGTTTACTGTAACATAATGAAGAAGGTAAATGAACCGCTGATTGCAAACCTGTAAGAACATCCCTTCTGAGATCTGGATTTGTTTTTCTCTCCCTCTCCCTCCACAGAACCTTAAAATCTGGAGTCATTTTGCTTATGAACTACGGCTATGAAGCAGGAGATGGGACAACAATATCTTAAGACAAAGCTGAATGAAACATTCCTGAAGACTTTTTTTTCCAAAATGCATGGGAAGTGTGACACAAAAGTGGCTTAACAGAAAAGGCTGTGGATTCTTTTGGCACTGGTTTTAAAGGCACAGCATACTCACACTCCCCAAATCATGTCAATAAGACCATTTACATTCCACACCACACAAGAATTTTACCAGAAACACTCTCATTCATATAAGATTGCTGCTGTTGCCTGCAAAATGTAATATACAAAAATCCAAGAGATAATAATAAACAAACTCTTTACTTCGTTTTGTAATTCCAGACGCGGACAGATCTATCCAGGGAAGAAGTAGCAAGAATGGGTTTCCAAACACAGATGTCCAGACCAGTAATCGAAGCAGAATGCAATGGGTAATTCAGGTATGCAAAATAAGCTGCCTTCTCCTGAGAAGCAATGAGACATTAGAAAATCACAAATATTTCACTGCAGGCAGAAAGTCAGGTAAGAAATCTATCACAGCTCTTTGCATACAGTAATCAAATACATTTGAGGAAACTCCTTAATCCTTTCACTGCACTGGTCTGAACATAATAATGATAAAACCATAGCAATGTTAGAATCAGTTTTAACTTCATAACTAAAAATCAAGAAGAGTGATGCAGGGAAGATGTAGTCTCCATAGTTCTCATACACTAGTGGGAGCAGAATGTAATCAGGTGTCCAAAGAAATGCAAGTTAGATAAATAAATAAAACTGGACCTGAGAGAATTCAGCTAAGACCTTCTGATATTTAAAAATAATCAAGTGCTGAATGATAAGCAACTTAACTGGGATGTTTAGCTAGTACATGCTGGAAGTGAAGCACCAATTAAATTTTAGGCTGCATACAGAAAAAGGACCTGTAATTACCAAACCTCTTCCTGTAAATATCCTTCTGTACACCCGTACACAGGTTAGGTATTTAACTCCATGCAAGTCTATTTCATAATCATACATTTATCTCTTGTCTTTGCATTATTTAACAGAGTAGGGAATGTTTTGCATTATGTTTGTCCTTAACAAAGAGGTTTCACTTCTAACCAGGACTTCAACAACTATTCTTTTAGAGTAACATGAGATTCCCATAGCTGTTCAGCTTTATTGTTGCATTAAGGTTTCTGCATATTACAGTGGAGCATAAACTACTACAGTTACGTTAAAAATCTCTCTGTTAAAGCCTTACTTAAGTGGCACCCTTAAAAGGACTTCACAATGTTGTCTATCATTCTGCTAAATAACATCAGGTATTCATATGGAAGGATGCTTCAGCAAGGGACTACTGAAATACAGCTCTCAGAGAAGCATGCAGAGCACTTCATATCGTGAGTTTTTAGGGTTCAGACGTTTTTTGATGGATTTGATGAGAATGCATCATAGAAAGCGATACTGAATAGCCTGTACCATCACAATACACCCCTTACTGGACATGATGGCTGTGGAATGTGATAGGATTGCACTTACCTTCATAAGATTAGTGGAGAGCATAGGAAACATGTAAAGCTGGTTTTCATTTGTGTTAACGACCATTGTTTTCCCAGAGGGGCTGAAGCATATACATATAATGTCCTGTCTGCCCAACTTTTTTGGCTCGCTGCTGAACAGGTCCTGAGGAAGCTGCACAAGAAATGCATCACATGGGATATTCCAGGTCTCCATGTTTTAGTAGCAGGCATACACACACACACATAAACTTTTGCTGTAATGCTAGTCTAATAAGCATATACATAATATCAGTAAGACAACTTGGATATTTAGTAATACATAACTATTGCAAGGCAGGGAATAGAGGACAAAATAACCTAACTGTACCTATAGCATTACAGCTGAAAAAAGTATCAGAGGACATTTCAGCAGTAATCTTAAGTACTGCGCTAAACAAAAATGAAAATGGTAGCAGAAAAGTATTGAGAAAAAACCCTAGCAAGTGTCAGAATGAAAACTGCCTGAAGATCGTGATCTCAGAATAACAGTTCTTTGCAGCGTATCATTCAGGCTGATAATGGTCTTATTACAGGGTCTTGTGCACAGGGAAGATCTGACCTTTTAGGCCCACAGTATGAAGGCTTGACCAGGTCATCACAGTTAAATGTTCTTATCTAAAAAATGCAGTAAGTCAATACATACAGCTCACTATAGAAGGGTTAGAAATCTTACTAGATTACTTAAGAATGTACAGTTCTCATGGCAGCTACAATAAATATCTGAGGGGAGAAGAGCTTTGCCTTGGAAAAAAGCCAAGCAGCCTAGTTCTTCAAAACTGATGTAGACTACTCCTTAGCTTCAAAAGTCTCCATAAATAAAAGTTTCTTAAAGGTTTCCTGAAGTTTGGCAGTCTCAAAGTACATTTTACATGCAGAGCTACCTTGCAAAAGGACGTCTGTCACTGACTTTCAGTGTGACCTCTGGCAACTCCCTTCCTTTCAATAACACCAGCACAGTTAGCTAATGCTTAGAATGTAATTTAGAGATATGCTAAAATGATTATTATTATCTGATTCAGAAGCACCTCCACGCCTCTATACAGGCCTCTCCTGCATAATTACTTGTAAAAGCTTTTTTCTCCCTACCCAGATTTCTTGACTCTCCTTGTAGGCTTCCTTTTCCTTGGCCTTCTCAAACAGAAGAACAACCCCTGGGCTAGATGAACATGCAAAGCCCTTGGAATAAGCTGCAAGTGCAGATATTTGAGGCAAAGAATCCTGTTGTGAACCATTATCTTCAGAGGACAGCCCACAAGAGATATCAGAAGAACTGCAAGCAGGAAATGCACAAAGACTTAAGACCAATAAAGGACAAAACAAAAAATGCTCATCATCAGCAACTGAAATACTAGAATGCATTCATAAACTGGACAAGAAGGAAATAAGTGAGTGGCCTGTAACCAATCTGCATGCACAAGCAAGAAACTATTAGTAATAGTATTTAACAGATTTACCTCTCATATTCTTCTGTTGTATCTTCTTCTAGCTCCCTGGGTGGTTTTTTGTACTGTACACTTGTCTCCCAGTGCAGCTCTCCAGTTTTAAACAAGGTAAGTTTGCCTGCATCAGTGCCACATATAACTTTGTCCTCACACAGCCAGGCATGGCACAAGTAGTTTTGTGGCTTTCCCTTTTGTAAATTCATCTGCTTCAAAGTTCCTTCACTGTACTTAAAAAGTTTAAAAAAGCCATTTCCAGTGATACAAACCTGTGCGTTGTCTTGCGGACTAAAGCTCACCTACGGTACAAGAGAGACATAAATTATTTTATACAAGTATGTTCACAAATAAGCAAATATCTGTTCCGAAGACTTTCAATACCAAATACAGGAAAACAAACAAGGGAAGAAGGTTCATAGAAATATATAGGAATACAGAATAGACTAAGAAATAACCATCATAACTACATATTGCAGTTTTTCCCTTTCCAAGACTGTGTATATCAATTTTACACAATGCTACAAAATACATTAACTCTATTAAGCTAAGACACTATCTGAATCACAAGGCAATACTGAAGAGAAAGTTGTCTCTGCCCTTCAGGATTAAATGACAAAATTAATTTTTCCAGTAGGAAGCTTCCTGAAAAGTGGCATCATTCATTCTTAAGTGCCAGGAATAAACTCTGTATTTCAGATGAACCTTGCCCATTATACATATTAATTCACATAATTAGGTGTTGGTGAAAACAGTAGAATAGCCATCTCAAGACCCAGTATGAAGGACAGCAGGGGTAGTTACACCTTATTTTTCATGCTCAACGGGACTTTAGACAGCAGTTATCTTTACAGTCACTCTCCTCTATTTAGGAATTGAGCTCATGAGGTCAGTAGTTCACACAACCTCTGCTTGTAGCTGTTCCCCAGAAAAAAACAGCAGCTAGGGTCCAACCAACCCATGTACTGGAAGCCTTTTACCTTCCTGCAAGAAAGATACTAAAAAAGGGCACCCAAAGCAGGATGCAGGAATTCTTTGAGTGCCATCAGCCTGCTCCTTGCTACTCTTCCTGAGCTACTCCTCTGATCTGCACACAGAACAGACTGCAGGAAGGAAAAGGTACATGAGCACGCTGAGAGCTTCCAAGCTGTGTTACACTACCGAGCACAGCTAATATATTTAAAGAGTATTTCTGCAGGGACACATTGCACACTCACTGGCCACTCTGGCCACTTGTACTGGCCTTATACCATAGATCTCTTAAAAGAATCTCATGTGATATATGAGACACAGACATAAGATAATGTCCATTATGGTCAAAGCAAAAATTTATTTAGCCCAGCGTCCTATTGCTGAGGAAGGCCAACAGCAGACGCCAAGAAAAGCCACAGAAACTACATAAAATCTACAGCGGGGAGCCCTCTCCTCCCTCTCTTCCTCTGGAAAACTGTGCACATATCTTGCAGGCCGAGCTTACGTGCTACCTGGCACCCGGCACTCATTGAACCGTTTGGTTCTTTCATCCATCTGAAATAGCGCGACAGGGTCCCAAAGAACCAGTCAACTACCAGTCAACTCTGAATTGAAACGTTAAAAGCTGCAGAGACGCCGGCCCAGCCCAGCTTTGCAGGCAGGCGTGTGCAGCCCGCGCCCCGGCAAGGCCGGGGGGGCCGAAGGGGCCCGCACGGTGGCCGTGGAGCCCGGGGGCTGTGGAGCCCGGGGGCTGCGGCCGCTACCTGGCAGACGCCACCGCCCGGGGCCTCCACGCGGGCCGCCGCCATCAGCCGCTGCTTCTCCCACAGCCAGTAGGTGAGGTGCCCGTCGGGGGGGGCCGTGGCGGCCGCCAGGTACCGGCCGTCGGGGGAGAAGGCCAGGGACACCGCCTCCCGCGCCGGCAGCTCGGCCGCGGCCAGCGTCCGCCGCCGCCGCGCCGGCACCGACGACAGCTCGTAGATCGTCATGACCGGCTGCTCCGCCACCGCCTCCGAGAGGGCCAGGTACCGCCGGTTGGGGCTGACGGCCAGCGCCAGCACGCCGCGGCTCTTCTCAGTGCCTGCGGGGAGGAGCGGGGTCAGGGCGGGCCGGGAGGGGGGCCGGGGCCGGGACCGGGGTCGGGGTCGGGGCCGGGGTCGGGACCGGGGCCACCTGGGATGAACTTGTGCCATTTCTGCTCGAGGTGGACGCGGAGGCAGCCCGCCCCCGCCGCGTGCAGCACGACCTGCTCCTCCAAGAAGCAGACGCCGCCGGCGACCCCCGGTCGGCAGCCGAAAACGGCCACGGGCTGCGCCGCCACCGCCGCCGCCATGTTGCTGCTGCCGCCGCCGCTGCCGTGGCAACCGCGTCCCCGGCGCCCCCGGAAGCGGCGGCGGCGGCGCGCGCAGGCGGCCGGAAGCGGCAGCAGCAGCAGCAGCAGCAGCAGCAGCAGCATGGCGCGGCGCGGCTCCCTCTCCGGCTCTGGCTCCGGCTCCGACTCGGACTCGGACGACTCCTCGCTCTCAGACTCGGAGGTGAGGCGGCGGTGGCGGGGCCGGGCGGCGCGGCCTGCTCCCGGTAGCCGCGGGGTGGACTCTCCCGGTGCCCCCGCCGGCGGCTGGGCTGACCGTGCCCTCCCCACAGCTGCAGGAGGCCTTCTCGCGGGGCGCGCTGAAGCCGGGGCTCAACGTGGTGCTGGAGGAGAGGCCCAAGCGGCGCAACGACGTGGTGAGCGGGGCGGGGCGGCGCCTTCCCGGGGCCGGGCGGGAGCCCCGGGCCGGGACCCGCGTCCCGTAGCGGCGGGGCCGGGGCCATCGGGGCAGGGCCGGGTCGGGCCTCCGGGGTCCCCGCGCTGCTGCCGTGGTTTGGGGCGTCACCCAGCGGCCTTGGGGGCGCAGCCTGGGTGTTCAGCCCCGCCGGCCTTGGCGTCACCGAAAATCGGGAATAAAACTCCTTCAGGCCGGTGTAGCATTAAGCAGCAGGCGTTACTTGTGGCGGCACCGGGTGCACGGGGCGTCGCCCCACCTAACGTGGGTGCCGAGCAGTTTCGCGGGTCCCATTTTATATCACACAGCTATTCATATTCATGATATTTCCAGGATTTCTCTGCATATGTATGAGTCTTCTCGGGACCTTCATTACTATTATGTCCTTTTACGCCTGCGCAGTTACGCCCCTTAGGTGGTCGTCTTGACGGTCTGGTGGTCGGTCTGGTGGTCGGTACTGCCTCTTCGCTCCGCTTCATCCCGTTGTTTGTCTCACGACTCCCCCTAAGTTCCTGCACATATCCCCAGCTTGACACCTTCACGAACCACAGAACCAGCTTGGCCTGGTTTTTCTGCTGCAGACTCCCTCTTAACTTATTCCTTGACTAAAATAATGCTTCCTTGGGCGATTAGTAGCTACATACAAGAGTTACAAAGCCTAAACAATAGCTGGCCCCAAGGACACAGCCGACCTACGCTAAAAGCTAGTTTCTTTACACACTAGAGCAGAGGTTCATGCAGCGATTGCAGCATTGTGTGTGGTGGGGGTGGTGGTGTCTGTGCGGTGCTGTGCAGAGCTGTGCTTCCTTCACAGAACGGCCTGAAGCAGTGCCTGTCCGAATTCAGGCAGCAGCTGGAGTGGGTGGAGAGGCTGGACGTCACTTTGGGCCAGGTTGTGGACCCCACCTCACAGAGTGCTTCTAACAAAGAAGCTGTTGACCCTGAGAATGATTTCCAGAGAGAGATGAGCTTGTAAGTGTCAAAAAGGAGGACTTCTTGTAGGGTGTCGGCATGCTGCTGCATGTCAGTTGTGTTCCACAGGTGTGCTGCAGACTGCCGCGCTGGCTGTCACTGTGGCACTTTGGGGCCATGTATTTTATATTTGATGGCTCTGAATGTTTTCCAGAGTAGCTACAAATTAATTTCGGTATATTTAACTTGTCTTGTGACTGGAAGTAATTTCCTTCCTCGCAGCAGACTTCCATCCTTTGCTGAAAAGTTTATTTTAAAAGTTCCTTGGTTGTGGCGCTATGGATTTAACACAGGATATGTATTTTTCTTTGTGGATTTGTTTTGGCATTATTACAGTTCTCATGTTTTGCTTTGCCTTTTATAATCCAACATATAAAATTAACTGGAAACTAGATAAATGTATGTGTGCAAGATAAAAGGGTTAATATTGTACTGGCCCTAAATTATTTTTAATAGCACTGAATGCTGTAGGGCATAGAATGTTGATATAATTCTAGATCAGTGTAGATTCCAGTATCAGCTACTCTTATGTGAGCAGAGTTTCTGTCAGCACTGTGAGATGCCCGGTACCCAGTGACAGAGCTGGTGCTGCGCTGTCTCCCTAGTTACCGGCAGGCTCAGGCAGCGGTCCTGGAAGCCCTACCGCGGCTGCATAAGCTCCAAATTCCTACTAGAAGGCCGGATGATTACTTTGCAGAGATGGCCAAATCAGACCAACAGATGCAGAAGGTATGTGCAGTGAATAATGGCTTTCTTTCCTGTGTTATGTGTTGGTTTTAGCTTGTGTTAGGGATTAACTTGAAGGTGTGATGTGCAAATATATACCTTCATCTCTCTGACAAATGCCTGTGACAATGTTTGTGTTTTGAAATTTTGTTAGTGACAGGAAATTTCTTCCTGTGTAGGTATTTCATTGCAATGTGGGGATTTCAGGTTGGAACATAAAGTAGAAAAGGCCAATTTATATTCTGTCCTGAATTTATTTAATATTAAAAATGGAGATGACTTCTCCATATGTGTAACAGTGGTTGTAAGGTTGGCTGTGTTCATGCTCTTTGTCGTAAGACTTGCAGTCAGCTGTAGCATTAACATGATCCTTTTTCCCTGTTTAAGTTTCACCCTTTGTTTATAGTCAGTGTGTTTTGGTTCTCTGTGATTTTAAACTGTGTGTTACTGAATTAATCTGTTGCCGGTAGTAAGTCAGATTTGTGTAGGACACAAGAATTTAATGGACTTGCGTCTTGATTGTGGTGTTTGTTCAAAACGGAACCCTATTTTTTGTTCTAGTTTTGGAAGAAAAAGACTATATTGTGTAAGTTAAACAAACATGAGCTGGAGTCTAATTTGGAGGTTCATGTATGATTTGGTCACTTTTGTTGGCTGATAGAATCTTCCTAGAGAAGGTGAAAATTAATAATTAGCTTGTGCTGAGGCTTAAGTTAATTCCGCACATTACTGTTACCTTCTTTTGCTGGGAACTGTTTGAAGAACAGGTTTTATCTCCTATTGGAGTCACAGACTGCATCCAGAAGATCTATGTTGAAATCTTTGTAATCCCTTGTAATGTGGCATCCTTATAGAAATGTTTGTGAGCAAGGAAGGAATGAAAAAGATGTGTTCTATGGCACGGAAGGTTTGTTGACTCTTCTTCAGTGCCTTAGTTTTAATGGTGACAAGAAAGAAACTATCAAGTCTTCTACACACACCTGATTAGACTGACAAGATACTCTGGGTTTAGTGGTTCCATCAGAGCTCATTATAAGGCTTTGTCTTGTCCCTGTGTGAGTTTTGTCTTTACAACCAGATTTTGGCTACAGATCAGTTGAGGCGTTTCTGTAATACTGTTAAAGCCTTGAGCTGAAAAAACATTATGCCTTATAAGGCATTATCTGATTGATTGGTTTTTTTAGACGCATTGATAGTTCACATATAATTACTGATTACAGGACTACACAGCAATCATAACATTCTCATCTTTTCTTTTGTGTTACTGATACATTGTTTTTTCTATCCCCTAATAAGATTCGACAGAAGCTTAAGAGTAAACAGGAAGCAATGGAAAGGTCTGAGAAAGCAAAACAGCTCCGTGCAATGAGAAAATATGGCAAGAAGGTGAGGAGGAACTACATAGCTAAAATACATGGAATCTCTCTAGTCTTCAATCTAGCTGGTTTTAAGGAAGACAGCAAAAGATGGGATACCTTAAAAAAAATAAATAAAAAAAGAGAACAGTGCAAGGAACAACACTAACATTCTGCTTCTAATCTCAGGTGCAAACTGAGATTCTGCAGAGGAGACAAAAGGAGAAAAAAAATATGTTGAATGCAGTCAAGAAATACCAGAAAGGTAAAGTTAACTTGTCTAAGGGAGCAAATGTGTAATGGGAATAGTCATGTGTGAGCAATGTAAGGCAGCGTGATGTGTGGTGTCAATCTGTAATGCTGGGCACTGAGCTTGAAAGGCTGCTGCTGTGCAGTGGTAGTGAAAATCCTCCCAAGTAGCTGTTCTTCAGTGAGGGTGACTTCTTGCTATTTCTTGCTTAGACTGAAAATTTGTATTTTCTGTGGTGGTAACTATGATGTCTTTGTTCTTGCAGGTCTCTCTGACAAGCTGGATTTTCTAGATGAAGAGCAGACATCATCTCAGGGGAATAAAAAAGGCGGCGCAAGTCAACGGATGAAGAAGGGGTGAGACTAGAAAAGATATTTCAACGCAGAATCTCTGATTCAGTCTTTTAGGGAATAATTTTGTAGATCAAGCAACCTGTTCCGATTAATGTAAAATAAGTCCAAGGTAGCTTTCTGTCCCTAGAGACGAGAAAAACCATGGCCAAAAGGGAGTGGAGACTGAAATGTGCTAATTTCTGCCTCTTCAAGAAGAAGAGAAAGGTTTATGATGGCTGATGGGAGTCCATCAGCAAATACATATGCCTTCTTGAGAGCTTAGTGAGAAAAGGAGTATAGGCAATGATGCTGTTTGGTTGTTTTTCAGACCAAATGCCAAAAGACGATACAAGAATCAGAAGTTTGGTTTTGGTGGGAAGAAGAAGGGCTCAAAGTGGAACACAAAGGAGAGTTTTAATGATGTATCTAGCTTCCGGTCAAAAGTGGCTCACAACAAAGGCCCAGGAAAAGCAGGAAAAGGAGGAAAAAAAGCCCTCAATGTAAGTAAAATTGCATGCAAACAATCCTGGTTGGCTAGGAAGCCAGCCCTGGTCTGTGAGGGAGAGCTGAGTATATGATGTGTGCTTCCAGCATCTGGAAGAGATGGGAGCTGAACATTTATTCAGTTGAGGACGGAATTGAAGACAGTGGTTCAGTATCTCAGCAGGGAAATGAGTGGGGAAGTTAGCAAGTAATATTTGTTGCTACCTGTGTCCCAAAACCTCCCTGTCCAGAGATACTGACAAATATCCTCTCCTGGGTATCCTGCTCAAGCTGTAGAGCTAGAACAGAGATTGAGGACATGAAAATAAAGATCATAATCTGTCTTTTTTTGCAGAAGAGACCTGGAAAGAGAGCAAGACAGAAGATGAAGAGCCGAGCGCGCTAAGAGCACTGTGCTCCCCAGTGGGGTTCCTGTGTTTCTGTGTGTTGCGATATGTGTTTCTGCTGTCATCAAGCAGCTCACTGTGGAGCTGGCTGGATGCTTCCAAGTGGCAAGTGGAAACTAGTGCCTTATCACTAATTTCTTCTTACAGTTTTCTTGAAGGATTGTTTTCTACTTAAACCTTTGATGTGTGAACACATTAAATGGTTTGCACAGAATTATGTCTAATTCATGTTTAGCTGTTTTATGAACGGTGGCTGGAGCCTACTCTGTGTTCCCTTCATTCTGACAGCTTTTTCCACAGCTACTGTTGACAGGTACTTGGTGAACTTGAGTTCTGGGTTACATTGCCAATGTCTGAATAAGAAGTCTGGAGCCTGTCAAGATGTTAAAGTGATTTTTAGACTATTTATATAGATGTGTTTTGAAACAGCAGTGAGACAAATGCAGCAATCTTATAAACAGGTTTATTTCTGTAACTATTGTCAGGCTGAAAATCTGGACAGATTGAGGTTCTCTCTTCCCTTTTCTCAATATCTTCTCTTGCCAGAAGTCTACCTAATAACAAGCAGGGCCTAACAGGAGATACCATTAACTGCTTCTATCTAAGTTGTGTGGTTTTGCCACTACTACTGCAGTTCTGACTGCTCCTCGCTGTGCCCTGTAGCAGCCATTTATTTAGTGATGTCAGTTCTTCGGCGTGGGAAGTAGAGCCTGCAATCAGTACGGTCCACGTGAATCTGGGAAAGAAAAATGATGAATAGTCATGTGCTTTTACTAGAATTACTATTAGTAGTCCCTTCTGAGAAGAGCGATGTGTGGTGTTCTTGCTGCTGAGAAATGCCTGAGTCACAAATGAATAGGGTACCACTTATCTGAGAATACACTGTTCACTGCTTTGTTATGGTAGAACTTGGTGGAAAAAACCAACTTTAACATACGAAACAGCATCACGAGTACTGACTCTCTAAAAGTAACTCACTTCGCTACACACAAATAGTCTAATCCTACAGCAGTATCTAACAGTGTAAAGCCCTGCTGGGATGTCTGTCTCTAGCCTTGTCCTGAGTAACTAGTTTACCTGAAGTGTAATGTGAAAAGTTGCAGAAGACCATCTTATTTTCTTGCCTCATTTTTCTTTGTAACACACCAAAATTAATGAGGTCCTCATTTGCCTTTCTCAAAACACTAATCTACAAAGTCATTGTCACAGCTATTGCTTTGTCAGATACGATTGATGTCTCAGCTTCTTAATAAGATTTCTTTTCCTCTTATTTATTCACATTTCCTCAAATGAATCCTCACTGGTGTATTCTGCCTCGGGTATACTTAACTGATTATTGATTTTATGGTTCTGCTTGCAGTTTGTTTGAAAGATACTGTACAGCATTACATTTCTTTTCACAGTGCTTAGTATGTCACTTCACATTGCTCACTATGCCATTTCTCATGGCTTGAATGCTTTAATAAGCAGCCGTGATTATGTGTGCAGCATTTGGCAGTAGGCTTGGAGTCAACTGTCATGGCAGGTATTTTGCATAAAAGTTTCTCAGAAGTCTACTGTTTCTGTGTTCACAACCCTATGTTATGTGAAGTCATTTTAGGTGTAAATTGTAAAATCTTGTTGTCCATGAACAGCTCTCCTAATCCCTAGTCATTCCTGTTTTCCATGTTTGCCACAAATTATTTCTTGCATGAACATCTTTCAGTGTGATGGGTTGAATCTGTCTAAACCATGCAAAGAGCTGGGTCCTTAAGCACCCTACTCACCAAAGGTTGTGTGTTCCAACCAATTTCTTGGCTTTCAGTTTGTGGCTCTGAATATTTCTTTGTTGGCTCCAGCGCTGCATGGTGAATAAGACTGAGAAACGCAGCTGTTGGTTTAAGAGACACAAATACAAGTAAAAGAAAGTACGTTTAAAACCCAGTCACCTGTGGATATGTGTTAGAATGGGACGTCTTCACACTGTCCAAGCAATAGTGAGAAAGCCAAGGCTGGAGGCAACCTCTGTGCTTCTGTTAACGATCTTACAAGAGAACGCAGGTTGACATTTGTACTCAAATTTTCATCCTGAGGAAGTCTCAAGATTTGCCTGGCTGTCCTGTCCTGTTAATTCTGTCATCCCTGTCTACTGTATTGCAGCATCTTACATCACATCTAGTATCAACCAGTGCTCCATGTTAGCTCTCATCTTTCTCAGTTGCAGGAGACCTGCTGCCTTACCCTGTTCTGGTTTTCTCCACCCCACCCCCCATCCTTGACTAGAGTAGGCCAACCCTAACCAGCCATTATGGTTTCTAGACAAAACTGGCATGTTAGAAATAAGGGAGCAGTTGCTGTAAGGGTTCCTGATATTAGTGCTCTAAAGCAAGACTCAGCAGCCATTTCAGCAATTTACCATATATGGTGGTTAGGTAGACTCAGCAATGGCAGGCAACGTGTACATATAAAACATATTTCTAGATTTTATTTTGTTTTTTTGGTTTCCCCCGAAAGAGGTTTATGTTCTCAAGCAGAATTTTATAGTATGATAACTAAAAACAAAAATAAAAGCATAACTGCATGAATGCAAGCTTGTACTGATAATGAAAAGTAATGGGAAAGGGCCTAAAGGTCAACCCCCCCCGCCTTATGTTTATCAAAAAATCATGAATGAGTTTAACTTTCTTATATTGTCAGAGGACTATTTCCACCTATGTCATCTTTTAGAGTAATTTGATTTTTAAAATCTTACTTATTAGTCATTTTCTTATCTTAAGCTTATCATAAGCTGTTCAGAGATTTCTTACCATCTGCTGGCTCTTCTATATTATCATGCCAAGACATAGGCTTCTTGGTGATAGTGTGAACTGGAAAGAAACGATGCAGGTGAATTACTTTAATGTGAATTTAGCATCATAGCCAAGTGTAGGATATCTATTTTGGTGAATGTTCTTTCTAATTATTCCCCAGTCTGGGCCCAGTTGCTTCACTTAAGTTGTAAACCAGGGGTCCTCAAACTTTTTAAACAGGGGGCTGGCACGCAGATTAAGTGGCACCAAGTCATCTGCAGCTGCTTGGTTCCCCCTCCCCCCGCAACCCCTGGCGGGGTGTGTGTGTGTGTTTCTGTAAATACTGGGGGCCGAATTGAGGACCCTGGGGGGCCGTATCTGGCCCATGGGCCGTAGTTTGAGGACCCCTGTTGTAAAGGAAGAACTGCACGTGAACAGAACAAAATGAGCTGAGTGCAGACTAACAGCAACTTCCCAGAAAGGGAAGGGAGTTAGACATGCTAAAGGCCCTTCGCTGGGTGCTGCCTGCGTTCACCACAGCAAAGATCTACCCCACCCAAGTGGTGGCTTGTAGAGTGCCAAATTCCAGGAAATTATTTTCCTTTGGTTTGTTTTTGGTTTATTGTAAAAGCTAGACCTGAGTGAATCAATTCACACCACCCATCTGTGCCAGCACAGATGATGATACGCTATGACCATGAATTGGTGGGCTGAAGGAACACAGTGTAGCGTTGTGCTGCCAAGGACCCTTCTTAGCTCTGAGGGGTTTGTTTGCTCAGGACCTGGGAGTTCTAGTTCCTGAATAGCTGCCTCGCTTCTGCACCTTTACCAAGGCACCACCCGAGTGGGTGAGCTGGCCCTGCCGCCGTTTGCTCTGTGGGCGTGCAGGCTGGATCCCTGGGCAAACGAAAAGCCCACCGGTAGCTCCTTCTAGATCTACCCCTCTCTCGAGTGCGGGCGCTTGTCCCTGACGGTCAGCCGAGTGCCGCGGGACCCACCGCAGCCTCACACCGGCCGGCCCCGGAGCCTAGCCCCCGGAGCCTGCCCCCAGCCCGGTGGCGCGGGACTTCGCGCCGGCTCTCCGTGACCGTGGGACCGCCTTACCACGGTGGAGCGGGTTCACGCTGTACTGGGTGCGCAGCCTCTGGCACTGCCGCTCCTTCCGCACCCGCTCGCACAGGAGCTGGTTCTGCCGCACCGGGTCCGGCGGCTCCCGCTGCCCGCCGCGGGCGGCCATGGCCCCGCCCAGATACGCGGCGTCCCGTCGGCTGGCGACGGCTCACGTGGTCCTCCGCGAGGCTACTGATTGGCTCGGCTGGTGCTTCGGCCCCTCCCCTCGGCCGTTTACCTTCGCGCCTCCTTATTGGCCGCCGGTTTAAAGCCCCTGGTGCTGATTGGCGGTGGCGGCACGCGGCGGGTTTGAACGGCCGGTACGGAGGGATGGAGGACGCGGAGCTGCGCTGCACGGTGGCCGTGGAGCAGCCGCTGCTGGGGGGACAGGCCCCGCGGCGCCGCGTCATGCGGGGCGCGCTGGTGCTGCTGGGCCGCAACGAGCTGCGGCAGCCGGTGCTGCGGGTGGTCGGCGGCAGCGGCAAGGCGGCGTCGGTGTTGAGCTTCGTGCTGGCCGGTGACGCTGTGAGGCTCTTTACGCGGTTCGCGGGCGAGGGCCGGGCGGCGGTGCGGGTGGGGCCGGGCCATGCCCAGGTCCTGCTTTCCGACTGTCCCCCAGACGCGCTGCGCCGCTTCCTCCGACTCCTCCGGCTCAAGGTTCTCGCTGGGCCGCGGGGCCCGCCGCGCACACCCCGCCTGCTGGAGCGGCAGTCACCGGCCTTCGCCGTCATCAGCCCGCCGCAGGAGCGGGCCCTGCTGCGCGGCCCCGAAGCGCGGGGGCAGCGCCCGGCGGCGGTGAGTCCCGGGGCTGGGGGGTAGCCCCGCTTACCGGCCCTCGTTACCGGGCCTGCTCTCACGGCGAGCCGCCGCCTGTCCCGCAGGTGCCCCGCGCGGAGAGGCGGCCCCCGGTGAGGCTCTCGGCGGAGCAGGAGGCGGTGCTGGGCGCCGTGCGGAGTGGGAAGAGCATCTTCTTCACCGGCTGTGCAGGTGAGCGGGCCGGGCGGCTGTCACCCGGTAAAGTCCTCGGGAATCGCTGCTGACCTGCTTCTTCTCCCTCCTTCAAGGGACCGGGAAATCGTTCCTGTTGAAGAAGATCGTGGGTTCCCTCCCTCCGAGTGTCACCTACACTACGGCCAGCACAGGAGTGGCGGCTTGCCACATTGGTGGCACCACTCTCCATGCCTTCGCAGGTAATGGTCTGCCTGACAGCGAGGGGCTGGGGGCTCTTGCTCTCCTCCCAAAGAATCAGGAGCTTCCTGAAGCTTTGCTTTTTTCTCCCCTGCCAGGGATCGGCTCTGGGAAGGCACCACTGGAACAGTGTGTTCAGCTGGCAGAAAGGCCTGGGGTACGGCAGCACTGGCTAGCCTGCCAGCACTTAATTATCGATGAGATCTCCATGGTGGATGGCAAGTTCTTTGACAAGCTGGAGGCAGTGGCGAGGTGAGCAACCTTCAGGTTGCACAATTAACAAATGAATTTCCCTAAATTTTCAGGCTGCTTCCTTTCCCTGGTTATGTGAAGGAATACAAGGCAACTGCTGGCATAGGACCAGAAGGAAGTGTGAAATCACAGCCAGCGTTTGGGCAGATATTTCTCTTGAGATAGGTTTTGATCATGTCCCTGCTCTCTAGCTGTGGCTGTTGTGGTTGCTGTTTCCTTCTGTGGAGCCAAGTGTTGTCTGTAGAGCTGAGTCCACAATACAGCTGTCTATGCTGTGCCCAGCGGTTTTCTCTTGCAGAGAGAAGCAGCTGTAGTTAACAGCTACCAAAGAACCAAGGCTGGTAATGACTCCTGGGGTGGGTAAGCAAAGCATATTTAATGTCTGTAGAGCATTGCTTTATTATTTGAGCTCTTCTGACACAGCTGAGGAAAATCATATTTTACTGCAGGTAGTATATGTTTGAATATACTGATGGACTAAGAAGTAACTTCTGAGACCTGACTATGTCCGGGTCATGGATGCCACTCAAATGTCTCTCTTTCTTACCTTTCAGGGTGGTCAGAAAACGGGATGAGCCTTTTGGAGGAATTCAACTAATCATCTGTGGAGACTTCTTGCAGCTACCCCCAGTCTGCAAGGCTAATGAAGAAACCAAATTCTGCTTCCAGGTACAAAGCTGTCCCTAAACTTATTGTCATGCTTCAAGTCTTCCTCTTTAACAAGAAAATTATTTACCAGGCAAAAAGCTGGAGGAAATGCATCCATGTAAACATGGAGCTGACTGAAGTGCGGAGACAGACCGACAAGACCTTTGTGTCGCTCCTGAGTGCAATCCGTTTAGGCAGGTGAGGAGAAACTTGTCTTTCTTTGCAATCCTTGCTCCCTACTGATGGAGGAGAGGAAAGAGTGGTGTGTTACTTCTCTGTGCTCTATTGGGAACGCGTGGCTGGGGGCAGTAGCTATAAATGCTTTAGTTAATGTAAGCAGTTTTTGTATATGCTGCACTAGTAAGGCAGGACCCTTTCTAGGGTGGCTCTTTGCAATTTCTGCAAAGGAATTCAGTGAATCCTGAGCTGGAAGTGGCCAGGGCAGGGCTGGGGCACTTGTACTGCTTGTCAGCTTTGTGTAGTTACCTTTTTCTGTCCTCTCTAGAGGCGTGGGGCTCACACAGGCTGATCCAGCTGTGTGGAGGTTACTGCTGCTCAAGACTTGTTCCTGATCACTTTAAATAATAATTCCCTTTTCCTGGTTACCAGGTGCACAGAGGAGGTTACCAGACAGCTGATGCAGACTGCTGCTAACAGGTCTGAGCGTGATGGGATCCTGGCTACGCGGCTATGCACCCATAAAGATGACGTAGAAATAACTAATGAGAGATGCTTGCAACAGCTGTCAGGTGAACAACTTGGAGGACACTGCTGGCTTTGGGGCTGAGCTCTGAGTGGATGCAATGTCGATACTGTGGTGTCAGGAGGAACTGGTGTTCTGTTATGCCCAGCAGCACCAGTCCAAGCTGTGCATGTTGAAATTGAGCTGCATGGGGAAAAACTTCACAGCTTTTTTTGCTTAAAAATCCACACTGTTACTTTTTGGTGTGTAATAGACAGTGAGCTAATTGCTTGCTGTGAGGTAGGACAGATGATTTATTGTTTTCATACCCCTGCTTTTTCTTTGTACAGCGACTAAGAAAGGCTGTGCTTTATCGAGCCGCAGCTTGGATTAAGGGTTATTTCATTTTTGCCTCCCTGTCTGGCCCTAGGATTCTTCCTTAATCCTCTTCGGAGATCTGGTTTTGGCAGCAAGCGAAACTGGTCATATGCTCAAAATGGTGACTGCTCAGTTCTTATTTCCTGCTGGCCTTTGATTCCTGAGCCTTCTTATGCTCTTGGAGTTAGGTTTGGAAGAGAGGCCATAACGAGCTTTCTGCTTTTAGATGTGACAAGCTTTGTGTGAAAATGTCCTACCAGCAATGCAGAATGGATATTAAAAGAATTGCTGTTAGAAATAAGCGCTAAGCCTCCTGCAGCACTGTGTGGAATATGTTCAATGGTTGTGATTTTTCACATCTTTGTGTCCTTAATAGGAGAAGTGCACGCTTTTGAGGCTTTGGACAGTGACCCAGAGCTAGTGAAGCTAATTGATGCTCAGTGTCCTGTGGGTGGTAGAGTTGAGCTAAAGCTTGGAGCTCAGGTAGGTGTGTGCGCATGTTTGTGAAAGACCAGTGGATCAAACAGCATAAGAAAAACAAAGGAATAGCAGATAAATGTATAGAGTAGCTTGAAGTACAGAATGTAGATTCTGCATAGAACAGCTATGTCAGGCCAACAGAAGATTCTATCTCGGTCTTTGTATCGTTTCTGCTTGGAATCTTATCCAGACAGAATTAGTTTGATTTGAGTGCAGGTCCGTATCTTGTGGACTCTGACTGCTATGACTTTGGCAGACATTTTTAGTTTGGTTTAGAAGCTTCCAGGTAGAAAAAAGCACAGGCAGTCCCTGCCTGCAGTCTTAGCTCCACGTGCAGCAGCCCTTCCGGCCTGTAAGGGTATGGCACAGCTTGCCAAATCGGCAGGGCTGGGCATCTTGCTGTGAGCTAGGGCTGTCAGAGTGGAAAGGATGCAGGACTGTGCCTAGCAGCAGCACTGTTTGCTTTGGAAAGTTGTTCCTTGGGTGTTCCTAGAATCTTTGTATGTCTAGGCTGGTTGGTGTTTGGGGAAGTGGAATGTGTTGCCTGGAGCTGAGCTCATGGCTGTGGACACAAGCAGCTCAAGTGAAGTGTTAAGTGCTGCCTGATGATGTAGCTGGGAATCCTAGGAAGAAAAGGCTGTGAAATAATTTCAATCAAATGGGAGGTTGTGCTCTATCCTGCAATAGGATGATGTGGTTGTGGCCATGTCAGCCTGCTATGTTTATGCTTCCTGGCTAGAAGCTTAACTGCAGCTGGCTGAACAGGCTGTAAAGCCAGCGTGCTAAGGGATTTTCTTTTTCTCTGTAGGTGATGCTAGCTAAGAATCTGGATGTGTCTCAGGGACTGGTGAATGGTGCACGAGGAGTTGTTGTAGGATTTGAAAGTGAGCAGAAGGGTAAGTAAGCTTTTTGATGTTGTAGTTGAAGGAAGAGGGGAAAAAAAAACAATTTATCATTGACAGCTATGACTTGTTAATTTTTATTTTTTTACTGCTTGGTAAGAATAACTTAAGGGAAAGACAGGAGCAGGTCTTCTCTGCAGTGAATATCTTGGGGCTCTAGTCAGCTAAAATATCACGTGCTACATCAGCTGTAGCTATCTGTAGGGCCTCTTGTGGATTTTTTTCTTTATTTTCTAGATCTCTATGTTCATTTGCATTTTCCTGTCCTGTTGAAGCAAGTCTTGGTGGGGTAAATTTTTGTTTGTTTTTACTCGGAATAATGTTCTGCTACCTGCAACATGTATTTTTCTCTGCATCTCAACTGACAAATTACCTGACTTTAATTCTCCTGCTTAAGTAGGTCCCAACATCACTTCAGGACATCCTGATTACTGTGTGTGCGTTTAGGGTTTGTTTTTTGTGGTTTGGTTTGGTTTTGGTTTTGTTGTGGGACTTTTTTTTTTTTTTTTTTTTTTTAATGCAGCCCTAAAATTCATGAAAGACTGACATGGGGAAGGAGGGGGGGGGGGGGGGGAAGTGTTCTTAGCCTGTCTGCTTCCTGGCTGTTGAGTGTCAGAAATACATCCATGTTTCTCTCCTGCTCCTACTCCTCCAGGGCTGCCTAAGGTGAGGTTTCTCTGTGGGGTCACACAGGTCATAAAAATGGAGAAATGGGTTTTCAAAGGACCATCAGGAGCTCATCTGAGTCGTCAACAGTTGCCTTTAAAATTGGCGTGGGCCATTTCCATTCACAAGAGTCAGGTGGGTGTTCTTATACAGCTGTCTATAGACTTACACCATCCTAAGCCTTATTCCCTGGGTGAGCTTCAGTTGCTGGTAAAACAGGAGAGAAAACTGAAAGGCCCTTGTTGTGGGGGCCCTCTAGAATATGTGTGTCTAGCTGCAGCGAAGGCAGCACCTCTTCTGGTTGTGATGCTTGTCTATAGCGTTAATGATGGGCTAGCAATACTGCTAGTTTCCATAGGTGTGCTGCTACCTGCATAGTTGGTGTTAGCTTATAAAACAGCATTATTTACCACAATGGGTGGGTCAGGATAGTGTTTCCCTGATGGTCATCAGCACTAATGACCCTGAGGAAGCTGCAGGAGTCATGGTTATGCTCTTTGGGCTGGTCTCCCCCTTCAGTGGTACGTGTTGGATTTTTTCAATATAATTATTACAATTCCTACCTTTCCAGAAGACTTCGTACACTTTGGTAAATACTTGTCTTGGAGACCTGTGAGTTTGTTCCTCTGACACTATTTAAACCAGGCCATGTGATAAATTCCTCTCCTTCCTGGGATGTCTCCTGATGCAGACACAGCTGGCTGGGTCTTACCCAAACTCTGTCTCAGATGGTTTGCCGGAGGACTGCCTGAGACTGGTGGCTGCTCCAGTTATCTATTAGGTGTGAAAACAGCAGGATTTCTTTCCCTGTTGTGTTGATTATATGGGATTTGTGGAGTTTCACACAAGAGGCTCACTGGAGTTAGTCAGTGGACTGTTTGCTAGCAATTTCCTGACAGTTGAAAACTGTCATTTCTACCGATCCCTATATTCTAATTGGTTACATAGTTGAACAAGACACTTCCCTTTTTTTTTTTTTTTAAATAAAAATCAAGACTGCACCTTTGACAGATTCACAGGATAGGTTAGTGGTGATACAGCACAGTGCTCTTGTTTTATTTGTTTGTTGTTCTGTAACAAACTTCTTTGTGTCTTTGACAGGGTATGTCTTTAGATTGTGTGGAAATCTCCCTGTCTCGTGTCTTTGAAAGCGGGCAGGCTTATGTAGCCCTCTCCCGAGCCCGTAGCCTTGCAGGTCTCCGTGTTCTGGATTTTGACCCAAAAGTAGTGAGAGCTGATCCCTCTGTGCTGCAGTTCTATAGACAGCTGAGACGACATGAGCTTGTAACCCAGGTAAAGAAAAATCTCATGCTAGGAAAGCCTGCCTTGTGCAATGAGGATGACAGATGTTTGTGCCAAGATGCTTCTTTTTCTTCCTAAGCAAGATGATTCAAACTAAAACTTGTAGTGGCAGGAGAGGTGAAACTCCAGAGGTGGAATGTGGTGGGGCAGATCTTGGTGGCAAAATAGTAGTGTTGGGATTGTATAACCTGGCCCTGTGGGTGAAAGGATGAGTTGGAATTCTTTGGTCCATCTCTTGCAGTAAGGACTGAAGGGGAAGTAGACACATAAAAAAAAAATATCTCTTGTTTTCAAATCGCACAAACCAATATTTTTTTTGGTTTTGTCCATGTTGTGTGTCTGTCCCCCCCCCCCCCGTCCCCCCCCCCCAAGGATTCGCTGCACACCCTTTCAGGTGATGATGAGAAGGAGAACTGGAAATACAGCTGAGAAGGCTCTTCCGGCCTCTGTGAGGCATCAGCACAGACTACTGCATTGTGGTGATCTTGCTATTGATTATATATTTCATAACATGAAGTTAAAGGAATTTATTTTGATGTTTGCTTCATTCTGCTGACTCTGGATATGTAGAAGTATCCCCATCTCGTGCCTCTGAAATTAGGAAGGCTTCTGTAGCCCCTTTCGGAACCCATAAAGCCTTGAGTACTTCTGTGTCATAGATGCAACTCTAGCAAACAAAATGACTGAACAAGGACGTGCCTGAGGGTCCTTCCTACAGTTCTATTCTATTGCTGCCTGATTGTGTTTTAGTCTCCGCATATGTAGACTGAAACTTGTGTGCCTTTCTTCAAGTATACCATAGCTGAGTGATGGAAAGGGTGTGTGTCCTCTTTGCCTGAATGGATTGGACCTGTTCACAAGAGCTGCTGACACAAGGGAAAGCAGTGCTGGATATCTGGAATACATGCTTGATTCTCCTGCAAGCAAAGAGCTGCCAGGAGCTGGGCTATCACTTTATAGCATGCTGGGGTGTTCTTGCCTTCCAGATGCTTAACAGCAGGAGCCTTTGCATAACTTCCTCCACAAGCAGAACTGTTAGTTATATGTTGTCTGTTATGCTGATGCATAGCCTTTTATTAGTCTGTTGTATACGATGATTTGTAGCTTTTATTTTTTTTAACCTTCTGAGATGAGCTGGCACCATTTAAAAATAGAAGGAAGTCCTAGATCTTATACCCATAATTATAGAACTACAAGAATCGTGAAGATCCATTACCTCATTAGCAAGAAGGGAGTGAGAGGAGATGGGGGCTGATGTGAGCCCCTCTTGTTTAAACATGAGGCTCGCTCAAATGGGAGGGAGTTTCTGCTGGAAACAATGTGTCTGACTAATAAGGTGGAAGTTGAATGTGCAGTAGGGAATAATGGCCAAGGACACGTGAAGTGAGCTGTAACTTCACCTGTTTCAGCAAAAGCAGAGATCAGTGGAACTAATGTACTGTCTTTTAAAAGCCTTAATAAAGGAGAAGCTTTGGTCTTTGTATTTTAGCACATTGCTTAAAGCTTAAGTAACTTGTATATTTTTAAATATTTAACATGTGGGAATAATGTAAAATACCAACATCCAGCTGGAACTCATCTCTGGCAGGTGAATGTCTCTGTTATGAAGCCTTTGCAGTTTGAATTGAAGGCTACTTCTTGGCAGCTGCTTTCCTTGAGGCCAGAGAAGGATGTTGACTAGGCAAGGGTTAACAAAACAGAAAAGAGATTTTGGTAGAATTTCAAAATGTATTTTTTCAAGCGGGGTTTGTTTTTTCTGGGCTTGAGGGATATTGTTTTGGAGGAAGTAATAGTAGAAGACAGAAGTGTGAGAATTATTCAGAGGTGTTTACTCTCAGACGGGCTTCTCAATTTATTAGCACATTCTTTCTTCAAAGAAGTCTGGTGGGGAGTAGATGGGAGTACCTGAGGCTGGGGCTGGAGTCTGTGGAAGGTGAGATCTTTCCCTCTCACGCTGCAGGCTATTTCTGATGCTACCTTTGGTCTTTCAGACTCTCAGTGTGTGTGATTTTTAATTTTTTTAAAATTTCGGGTTTTTTTAAACAAAGCAACACTTTACAATCTTTGGTGCTGGACTTAAGCTGTTTGTCTGGCTTGGAGGAACTGAAAAATGACCTTCCCCTGCCTATAACTCTGGGAAGGAGGGTGCCTTTTGTTCCTTTGGCTGCGCATCAGCCCCCTACCCTGCTGTGCATCCCCATCTCGCAGCATTCTTGTCCATTCCTCATGCCTCCATTCTCTAGTGGGTGCCCTAGCTGAGCCTCTGTGCTGTGCCACTCATGCTTCGTGTGTTGTTCCAGCTGGACTCCAACATGCATCCTCCACCTTTATCGTGGGTTGCATTTCCGCTTTTGTTCACCTTGTTCTACAGACCATCTCCTGCCATTGTTCCCATCTTCCCCTCGTGCCCCTTGTGCAGTGGTCAGAGGCTGCGGCTGCCCTAACTGTCAGGGGCAAGGCTGTCCATGCCTTCCCTGCCAGAAGTCTGATGGGTGAGCTAAAAGCCCAGATGCTTCACCAGTGGGCTGGGCTGGGGCCAGTTTGCAGTCTTGTGTGTTTTTAGAGATGTGAGGTTGCAAAATGAGGGCTTTGTGTTGCATCAGAGGTTGAGGTGTGGGATCTGAAATGCTCAGGGATGTCAAAGTGAGTTTTACTGCTGGGTTAAGATGGTTAGGAAAAATGTCATGCACTTCCAGTCATACGCAATACATTGATTTATTGACAGATTGTGTAAGAGTAATGAGATAATGCAGGTTCAAATCCTTTAATGTCTTTTAAAAGGTTCATGTACCACTGTAATGACAAGATAATTTACTGTAAAAGTGTTGATTATGTACCATGAAAATAAACTTTTGTGATTTTTGTGAAGCGACTTAACTGCAGCTTTCATGGGTTTAGGGACTGAAATCTTTCCAGTTGTATGGTTTTTTTTTTTTTTCTGCCAGTTGAGATTTGAGATAAAACGCTAAAAAGAACTTAAAGCTGGAAAGGGTAATAAATATTTCATGTTAGTATTAAATGTACATGAAATATTGTGGTTGCCTTCTCAGAGGTGGAGCAGTGGGAACAGAATCGTGGTGGCTTTTGAAGTGTTGGCAGCTGTCCTGAGGCCAAAAGGGGTCTGTCCATGTAAATTTTGGATGTTCTCGCTCATTTCCAGCTAAAGCAGATGTAGGGATGGAGGCTGAGGCCTGCTATTTAAATCCGAAAAGGAGCAGTCAGGACAAATCTGGGTTGTCAGGCTCTGTCATGGCTTCCCTGTGGTCAGGATTGTGATAAGACCTTTTTTTTTTTTTTTTAACACAATAATGCTTCCTTATATAGAGGCTTAATATCTTGTAATAAAATAAAAACCTGTTCTTCCAAATACTTAACATGTTAATTTTTCTTGCAGAGGGATATTAAGTAGTCTGTAGCTAGAACCCAGTACACCAACATGTATGTTTGGGTTTTTTTAAAAACCCTTTTTTTATTGCAGTGACTGTAATGGAGGAAGAGAGCTACACGTCCTCTCTTCATTAGTAAAACAAAGAAGAATCTGAAGACCAAGCAACTTTTTACATGAGGCAACCATGAGCCATCTTCAAAATGTCCACTGGTGCTGTTGCTTCCACCTACTGAGGCAAGGTGGTCTTAGCAGGTTGGATTTTTCAGGGACAAGTCATAGGGCTTGTAGCAGAGCAAGGACATATTCTCAACTCACACAGCTTAGAGCTCACACTTTCCCCCTGCCCCGACACAGATCTTCTCCACTGGCTGCAGTCCTTCTGGCAGAGATCTGCTCCACTCTGCTTGGGCATCTGGAACTCTTCCTCCCTCTCTGACCTGGTGGGCATTTGCAGGGCTCATTTTGCACTTTTTACCTTGTTCCTCAGCCATTTGGTATCCCCCTTCTCAAACCTGCTACCACAGAGGCTCCACCATGCTGGTGATGGGCTCTACTGTGCCCTGTGGTGGGGCCGCTACGGAACCGGTTGGAACCAGCTGTGTGAGTCGTGGGGCAGCCCCAACCTCTCCTCACAGATTCCCGCCAACACCCAGGCCCGGGCGCCTGATACACCAAATGTCGGATGTGTTGGCTTCCTTCAAAATTGCCCGTCTGTCCTCTCCTGTAGATGCCTGCAACGCCTGCATGGTTGGATATCCTGGGATCCAGAGGTAAGGCTGGAGGTGCTGCGGCAGGTAAAAAGGGGAACAGCAGGTAAAAATGGCGGAGGAGGCACCATTTACCTGAGGCAAGGGGCACGCCGAGAGGGCGCATAGCACTGCAGTGAACGGCTGGGGTTTCATTACTGTATTTCAATAAATATGAAGAAATTAATATCATCTCTCCATTTGTACAAACTGAAGAAATAGTATTTAAATGTGGTTTTTGCCTTAACTTAACTGCAGCTGTAATTAAGTGAATTAAACTATGAGTTTGATTCACAATTGTTATTTTTGTTACTACAAAGTACAGACGTTCTCTTTTCAAATACATTAAGCCATACCAAACTGCTTTATACCAGCTAAAGCTTCATGATACATTTATGTGTTATTGGAAGCATAATTCACATGCAGAGCATAATTAAAACCTTACCAGCTTCCAGTTTAAGTCTTTGTACAGTGATTTAACTCCCTTCTCATTCTTTATGTGACGTTTTCGTGATAATTAAACATGAATGTGTCTTTACAGTCTGTACCCAGAAGTCCTGTGGTGTGCACGAAAGGCAGCGATAGCCCTGTTGGTCACAGATGCTGTAATAAGATTGTGTCTGTGAATTAGATCTTCCTGTCCAGAATTGCTCTGAATAGATCAAACAATTGCTACTCTTAAGTAAAGGAAATATAGTACATCATAGACTATGCCATGCATGCTAATAATGTAATTTTTCTCACAGATATTAGAAGTTTCTCATTTTGTGTTATGCCACTCTGTGGCATGCAACTGTCTTCTGCTGCTAAATCTAAGCAGTTCTATTACTAGTATGAGGAAAGACCTGAATTACTAGAGATTGCATTTAGATGTGTAAAATCTGTCTCACTGTTTCCTGTACAATTATTTCACATGTTTCTATTACAGATTATAAGGATGTTGGATAGAATATTTGAGCAAAGCTACTGACTAGTATATAACTTATGAAATGTGGTTACACAAGCAAAATAAGTTGATAATTATAAGAGGTTTACTCTTAGACTTGTTATCAAATACCAAACTATCTGATTTTTTTATTTTTTATTTTTTTTTTAAATCTGTTACGATGTTGATACAGGGGGCTGTCACATGTGACACAGAACCTCTGAAAGGCTGCCTGGGATGGCAGATGGAGGCCAGGTATGCACCAAGAACATCTTCAATGGTACTACATGCCTATGTGCAGGTAACTGAGTTAAGCCCATAATGTTCCAAATGTAACCATAACACATATTTTTACTGAATTGTTTATTACAATGTTTTTGCAAGAATATTGAGCTATGATAAAGATGCCTCTGACAGAAATTTGATTAAAACTTTATTGGTTTTTTTATCATATGACGTTTGGCATTCCAGGAGTTTTTCTCTATTTATTAAAATATGTTTTCTGTCAATGGGTAGGTGAATATGTATATGAATCATACCTTCCATCTACTCTTCCCAAGTTACTAGGCTATGTCAGTTTTCTGTAGGTACCTAATATTAATGTTTTTTTCCAAATTATTATGAACGCCCTGAGAATTATAGAGGGATTTGCCCAGACTTTCAGTCGGGGGTTGGGAGTGTTAGTCCAGGTCTTCAAAGATTCTGGATCCTGCTTTTTTATTGAAAGATATGTGCTTCCCTATCATCAAATATCAGCTTAGAGAGGATATAATGTGTTTTGCAGATGATGCTAGACATTAAAGTAAAAACATAAGTAAAGCTTTGTAAGATTATTCCAGTAACTAATAATTTACAAAAGTGAGGCAACACATATCTTTGAATATCTCCAGCTGAAGGCTGAACAGTTATTGAATATAATAAATCAAATATGAAAAACACTTATGTGCATTAATATAAAAATAACTTGGCTTAAAAAATAGCTTTTAAATTTGTAGTTTTTCTTGGAAGTTGCACGTGATGATCATCTTGGTCTTTAAGTTGTTCTGTGAAAACATTGCAGGTAAGCTACCTTTACGTTTGTGTTGGATTAGTGGGAAACCTTGTAATAAAATATTTGACCATAATAACACCAGGTACTTTCAACTGACGCTTTGCAATACAAAGTGAATTTTTAAAACATATCTTGAGTCTTGAGCAAGGAGCTAGTATTTAATTGCCAGAATTTCAATGCATAATGCATTAGGCAGAGGGTTGTTACCAGAATGAATTTAATAATAAAGAAGAAATTTTTGAAACAGTTTGTTTTTTACATGTCTTCTCTCCAGATGAAAGAGACCTTACAATAACCTTAACAATCTTACTTGTGATAGTAACAAGCTACGGCAATTTTAACACAAAATTCACACTGAAAATAAAACATATCAGATGATTCAGTCAGGTCAAAATGACAAACTTTCATAAAAACTGGTCTGTTTGTTTTCATTAGCTATAATTTTTACTGTCAGCTAAATTTTTGGTTAAATATTATATGTCTTCCTTTTGTTTTAAAAATAAAGGATAAAAATTCCTTGGTGTACAAACAATTTCAAGTTCATGTCAGAGATAGAATATTACTTTTGACAGATTGCTGTGTAGTCCTGTGCACTCTCAGATCTCAAAGTACAAGGTCAAAATATTGTTTCTGATGATCTATTTATTTTAATAGATATATTGTCAGAATAAATGATAATCAGATTTTGACACTTGTCCTGGGAGTATCATTAAGGGCCTCCATAAAATGTAACACATCAGAAACATCAGACAAAAAGTTATAATTGTAGTGCTCATTCGGTACTTCTGTAAGGTATAGATCATCTAACAGTGGTAAGTTTTAGGGTCAAGACACTAATATGAAAAAGAAGTATCAGCCCCTTGACAAGCTTTGCTATGGGTTTCAGGAGATGCCCTTAAAAAAAGGGGGGGGAAGCAACCCCCCCCACCCCCAACCAACAGAAATATTTCTGGCTGTCATTGTGACTCAAGAGGCATTTCACTGTCTGTACAAACTAGGGTTAGAGGGAACCTCAAGCACAAAGACTGCATTTGATACTGCTTTTCCTGCAGCAGCAGGAGGCCTCAACAAAGAAAGAGCTAAGCACTGTACCAAGCAGTAACAACTCTGAGTAGGGTGCTGGGAGTAGGATATTAAGCTAAAGTGAAAGGTATGTCAAAAACTGAAGATTAAGAGAGCATGTGACATCTGAAGGACTCTGTCTAGAGCCAGAGAAATTGAATCATTAGGAATATGTCCAGCTCAAGGCGTGCAGGTCAAGTAGGTTTAGAACAGTTACCAAGTGTTTTTCCAGATTCGATACACCTATGGGCCTTTGTGATAATTAAGAGATCTAGCATGGTCAGAAAGTATCTAAAAGAGCAGCGAAAGTCACAAGACCAGTACCGTCCTTTAGCACCTTCAGTGTTACTGTGGAATAGTAGTTCAGTGCTATATGGCTAGAAGTAGTTCAGTAGAGCTTGCAGTGCTTTGACGGGCACAGGAGGGAGATAAGCTCAAATTAAAAAGGAGCTGCTGGCCGTGTTCTTTGCCACAAAATGAGTTTGTCAGTTCACCCTGGGGCATCGGATAGACATGAAGTCTGTTCAGAAGTCATTAGAAAGCATTATGGTGAAGCTAGTGCTGAAGGCAGACAAATTACTATAACCCTTGTTAGATGCAGACCAGTCCAATGAGGTACTTCCCACAAAAGTCATGGCTAGGAGTAGATACATTTCACATGCTGTCCAGTGTACAGTCTGTGTACAGCTTTTTGGAATGGAAGAAAACCTACCAATGTCCATCGGTATATCTTTTCCGGCACTCATGAAGTATGTTTTGCTACAAAGGACTGTTTGAAAGGGGGGTGGGGTGGGGAAAGGTATTTCCAGGACATTGAAGAGGTGACAAAAGACGGGTGCTACATGTAGGTATATAGAATACATGATATGATGATGGTATGTCCACAGGCTGGTTATGTATTAATAGACTTTAGCCCAAAGAAGTGGAAAAAGATATATAAAAAACTTGATAAAACTTACCAAAAGGGAAGAGGTGGCGGTTAGTATGGATCCTAAATAAAGGAGAGGATATTGCAAAGGAAATTAGTTTAGACTCTGCAATGCTCCCTTTACTACAAAAGGATCTAGTTTACCTTCACAAGTATGGAGCCCTTTCATTTTATTTCCAGAGCACAGCCAATGGAGTGTATTTCGTCTTTACCTCTCAGTTCATGAAGACCTCCTCTTGCTCTTGCTGAAATATTTGCGGGAAATCAAGGGTGAATTCTTTGCTTAGCATGCTGACAGGGGAGATAACTGCTTTGTATCTCCTTTTTGCCCTTTCTGTAGGGTTTGGCTGGGGGTTCCTTGTTTATTTTGGAGTTCCAATCGGACATCTGCATATTTCAAAGAGAATTTCGTTGTGCTAAACCCCCAAATCAGTATGCTGCCTATAGTGAAAAGAAAGCTACTTTTTTCAATAGTTGTTTTTCATATTTTCCAACAACTGAGGGGGAAAAATGCTGCCTAACAAGTACCTTGGTAGGAAATGCTGCTGAGGGAATAAACTTTAAAACCCAGCTCTTCTTCTGGAGGGAAGAGAAGTTGATCTGATGTTATTGAACACTCCGAACTAAACAGCTGTTGTTCTGCTCACTTTTAAAAAAGAATTGGATTGTTTTCTGTCTCTAAAACATGCAGTTTCATTAAAGAGAAGATAATTGACGATAAAAGCAGGGGTAGAGGGCACACTTTGATCTTAAATGTTATGTAAGTGACATACTGTTAGAAGAAAACTGCACTGCCTACTTTAGCTGCAAAATCTTTGCTAGCAGGCTCGAAGCTGCTGTTATTTTCTATCAAATAAGATTTTAAAAAATCAGTTCTGGCGTTTATAGGCAGTATGAAGGCTTAATTGTTTCCTTATGCTCCATTCTACAAATACACTAAACATTAACAATCAATTAGCTACCAGTGTGCCAGACTGTTCCTTGATATGGAATGTCTGCTGTGTCTTAATTTTTACCTTGAACAGGTATTTTCACAGAGCTGTCATAATATCCTACAGTCTCAGTGCAATCTCAGTTAAACATTTTGATACTTAGTCCCTTGACTGCCTCTTGGAGCTCCTTTGCCAAGGGGTTCTTCATAATTTGTCAGGGAATATGACATGCACCTGGACCTATACAGATGCCAGTGTGAGACAAGTCACGTGGAATGCCTGAAGGATGTAATAAATATTGCATGCAGTGCAAATTCTGTTGATAGAGATATCCAAGGGAGAGTGGAATTCTTATCTAGCTATTTGAAGGACTCTGTATGGAAATGAGCTACTAGTAGTGCTATAGGAATTGCCATATTGCATCAGACCATCAAGTTTGATTTCTTGCTCTTAGCAATGCCTACTGTTTTATAATCTGGTTATTCAGAGAATGAAGGACTACCCTTCTATGACTATGCTCATCTAAGTCACTCAGAGAGAAGGGATACTTTTTCAGGGAAGAGGGGTGGATTTCTTGTTGGTTTAGTGTTGGGTTTTTTAGTTTTTTTTTCTTTTTGCAAGCTGTAACATCCTTCCCTGAGAGGTATTATATTATCCTTGAAACATACACATTGACACAACTACAACAGGTGTAATTACCGCACTACTTTTTGCAGAGCTTTTTTCTTTTTTAAATATTTTGTGTCCAGTTTCTTTAACTGCAGTCCAAAGACATTTTTACCTGATCCATCTTAAATTTGCTCTTCTTCAGCTTATCAGGTATTTTCCCTGTACACCAGCTGAAGAAGAGCATAATTTTCTTACTGTGTTTCATTTTCAAATGCATCAATTAAACCTCTTCCTTTAAATTGTCTAACGTGACTAGTATTTAGAAAGATACGTGTTCTCTTGAGTTTGGGTGGCCTTCTGAGTTTCAGTTGGGACTCTAACTACTGGGCAAGGTGGATCAGACTTGTACAGACTGTAGCTGGGAGCCTGGGTGCATAGAGTAAGTTGCGCTATCTTCAGTCTGATCAGACATAACCAATGTTTAGACATTTATTTGTTATATTTTAAGCTAAGCAAATATAGTCTCAATGTAGTTTATCATTTTAATGATTAGCTTCTCTGCAAAGTGTGCATGTTATGACTAAATGACATGTAAACATCCCCTGTAGGTGTCCATGAAGTTTTGCACAATTGTTTATGTGCAGTTTTTTGATCCACAGTAAATATTAATCACAAGCAAACTAATGGCACTGTTGTTGAGTTCTGTTTTATCCTGGAGAAAGCTGTTCATGCTTAAGTTTATTTTCTAATTATTCCTTATCCTTCAATTTCTTACAAGGAACATTCAGGACATGTAGGACCTACAGTTAATTTCATCCGAATTTGTGTCAAAGCATATAAGAATTTATATATATAAAGAATGATACTATCAGAATATAGTTTTTTCGTGTGTTTTTCAGTAACAGCTCTTTGAAAACAGTAATAGGAAAAATATGGAAAGACATCTGGACCTTAGGACTCACTAAATACAATGTTGATGAAATTCATAACAAGATCACTTCCTGTTCAGGAAAGCTTGTTCAGCCAGCCACAGAAATAAGGACAAGACATAGATACCCAACCTGGCTTTATTTTCAGTGCTCTCGTGTGTTTCATCCTTAAGGTTCAGCAATGTGTTTACAACAAAGCTTTATTGGGATTTGTATTACTGAGAGCCTGTCCTAGAGAGAAACTCGTAACACATTACTACAAAAGTTGCCCCTGGCAGTAGAAACTTAAATGCAGCTTAAATGCACAAATATAAGCAAAACTCAAGGCATCTACATGCTGTAGCAGGGGTAGCTTAAAATAACATGTTCACAAACTGCTCAGTTCTGGTAACAAGTGATAGCCAGCATTAATGCATAACACAGAAAGCAATTATATACTTTTATATCCATCCCCCTCTCTACAAGGAGCCAAAAATATTGCTCTTTCAAAATGTTCTACTGCAGTGTATGAGAGTTGGCTAGATATTGGCGTGATGATATAAACTATTTAATTGGGGCTTTAGCATGCTAGCAACTTACTTATCACAGTATTTGGGATTTGGTGACTAGGGAGCCATTAAAGATTATCTTTCCTGAAGAACTTGAAAATAGCACGTCCTTTCCACTTGCTTTCCTCTAAGCCTTTTCTTCTGAATATCCTGTTGACCTTTTGGAAGCTTCTTGTTTTGCTCGGTGTCCGGTCTCTAAGGGGAAGCTTATCTTGGAGTTGTTCTCCCAGGCTAAATACATTGCCTCCATCTATTTCCCTAGCTGGATGAAAGCTTTTACTTATCTAAAAGGGTTTGAGGCTGTATTAACTTGTGCTTTTTCTCCCTCTACAATACGCTGCCTGCATTCAGAAGGCAGCTACTATCAGGGAGGTATTGGGAGTTTACAGCTTGAAAGGCTTACGCTGTGAGTCATGCTGAAAAAAAAAAAAGAAAAAGAGGAGTTTTACAGGGATGTCCAATGATTCTCAGAAGTTCTGGGAGCATCCCACTTTCCAGAGGTGTACATTCCATCTTTTCTTATTAAGTGATAGGAAAGGTGAAGACACTCTTATCTTAAAAAACTTGGAAGAGCTAAAAAATATTTGTCTCTCCCAATCATCCGATAGAATGAGGCACTTTTTGTTACTGCTGCATACTAGTTATGGTCTAGTTCACTCAGACTATCTTTGCATTTCCAGAAGGGAAAAAAGGGTTAACAATAGAGACACAGCAGCAGGATGCAGCTGAGGGCAATGCCTGCTGTTATATGGTCTTGAGGATGGGGAAGGGTAAAGGAAAAGTTAAAAAAGAGGCTAAGCATTTAATCTTTCCCATCTGACAAAATAATCTCAAATACACTGCTTCATTTTCACATGTTTGTGGAGGTTGTTGATCCAGTCCTGAACCTGCAGTTTGACATAACTGGGAACATGCTAATTTACAAACTGAAAGTGCTTGTAATTTTTTGCTGGTGTTTAATATACATGTATTCAATTCCTCTTTTGTGGAGGAATTAAAAAATGCCAAACTTTCTTCACATTTCCTTTTTGGTTGGTAAGGGGAGAAAGTAGAGGGTGACATGGTTTTAGTACTCGGTAAGTTTTTAGTATTTTAATACTGTATATGCTGCATAATGAATATTACTAGGATCATCTTGATAGAGCTGTAGCTATCCGTTGGTGAGGCAATTACTAAATGAGGTCATAGAAATACTCTTGAATCAAGACTCTGCAATAAACTGTCATATTTATAGGTACTGGAGAGAATATATTTCGTAGTTAAATATAATTTATTTATGCACATTTGGAAAATGCTGAACAACTGGGCAATCAAGTTACAGGAGTGTGCATGTAGGTATCTGCTTGTGCTTTATATTTTTCAGCAGTGGAAGGATTCCTACAACATCCATTTACAGGGGTGGGTTCTGCCACTTGGAGAACATAATAGCCTTCCCTTAGGTACTCTAACCAAGCATCTGTTCAGCAGTCACCCTAAAAACCCAGCTCCGAAACGCTACTGTACCACTGCTCACTTTTTTTCCTCTCCACAAATATTTTTCACCCCTGAATTCTTAGAATGCTGAATTTTATGCCTTTCTGAGGAATATAACACAGAGGACATTGTTTTGTTGGCTTCAACTTGTTTTCTCAGAATGCTTGACTCTTACTGACAGTCACTGTCTTCCATTCTTTGATCCCACTGGTAGGCTTTCTGTCTTTCTGTGTCTTAAGATAGTCTTCAAATCAAAAAGCCTGATATGATATGTGGATCTCCTGCCATTCTACTTGGCTTTAGTTGGTGTTGTGAGTACTCAGCAATACTGAAAAATTAGCCTTCAAGTGTGTAACTGGTAGCATGTGTTCTTTGTTAGCATTGGCTCTGGCTCACCTGTGCTGATTTGCTGCTTTAATAGCTTTGAACTTTCTTAGGTCACTGAATCACAATTCATTTCCTATTGGGAGTTTATGATTGTATGGGGAAAGGTTTGTCTTGTGAGAGACAAAGGGAAAGGATATACTGGGTTTGAGTTCCTGTTTGTTTTACCTTTCCCTTCCCCCTACCCTGTAAGCTAGTGGCCTGAAGGGTAAAGGTAAACTGTTACACAGAACAAGAAATATACTTTGTTTTAAACTCTGTTTCCATGATGCAATGAGCTGCTCACCATGAATAGTTGTACAGGCTTATTGAATTTGAATTCAGAGGACTAACTGGGGTTGAAATTTTTGTCCTGTGTTTTCCTAACATGTGTCCAGTTAGCCAGATCACCACCACATATGACCTGTAACCTAAGGCTGACCATGATGCTTTCTAAATCTTATTGGCTTAAATGTGTGACTGCTTATGTGAATGAAGATCAATGACAGTCTGCCGTGGACAGGCCTAACGTGTCAAGACGATCTCTGCAATTCTGTCGTCACATAGCAAGGTTAAATAAGCTGAAAACTCTATCTAGGTCTAAGCTTCCTGGGCTGGATATGCCAGATTCACAGGAAAGCCACTGGCTTACTTTGAGAAATTTATTTTTTGCCATTTAAGACACTGAACTTATGCTTATGGATCAGGCTGGTAACTAGAGGTAGCCAAGGGTGCCGGCTGCAGCTATCTGTGCTGCAGTTGTTCCTCCAGGAACAACTAGAGGCCAGCACATCTCAGAAAGCTGGAAATTCAATGCAGTGAGAAGTGCTAAGGGATGAAAAGGGATCCTACCAAATGTCTAAAGATGATGCTGATGAGAGTAGAAGGGCACTTAAGCATTATGATTTTACAAGGATGTGTGGAATGCTGTGAATGCAGCATGAGGAGGAATATTAATGGGTACAGCTTTACCACAACATCCTTCTGGGACGCACAAGAGATATTGCTGAAACTGACCCAGGAGAAACCAACTTGCTGGTCTCTGAATAGATCTTTTTAATACAGCACCAAGCTAGTTGTCCAGCAGATTATTTCCTTTGGAGCAAGCTGTATACCCAGTGGTACATTGTTGTGGCAAAAATTCTCCCTCATCTGTGCTTTCAAATAAGTTGACAATTAAGAATTCAAAAGGCAAGAATACAGCAGTATATTACCTGCCTAAGTGTGTTACCTTGTGAGCAAAGGCTGCTCATGGGGTATGTCAGCTAAGCATTTTTGTCTGCCTGTCTCAGCTATATTCCCTTGTAATCCAGTACCATTGTTTCTGCTCTGCAGGAGTTAGTTGTTTTGGCATGCTACATAACTGCAGTATTTCAATCACATAGCACAGAGGATGTAAACTAATGGAATTTTACATTCTTTCAGTAAGGTGTTACTGAAACTGGAAGACCACAGTGAAATGGCAGTGGGGCAACTGTAGCTATATAAAAGATGTTGGGATGCACCATAGCTGTAACGATTGCCTGCTTAGCATACACTGACATAATTCATCCTTACAACTTTGTTCTGTGATGAAGGCAGGCTAAATGATGTTGCAAACATTGCTCAGAGAGAGAGATGGCACTGTAGTCCTCTAGCTGTGACTGCCAGTAAGGACAAACCGTTTGTGTAGAATCTAGGAAAAAAACACCCTTTAATTGCTCTCTTAGCCTTTGTATTTATCTATATTGGATGAGAGTAGTACCTTCTAACTGAACCAAGGTAATTTCAGCATGGAATAAAGCTAGCATGAACTCAAGGGAATACATAAAAGGGGGGTTGAGGTTCCAACACCATAGAAACATAACAACAACAACAAAAAGGTGCTCCATTTCTGCCCCCCTCTTAATCCCCCAAAACATCCTTTATTTGCACTAGAAGGGCTTCCTATTGTAGTATGATGCGGTCCATGATTATCTATTGAAAGAAAAAGCTACAGAACACTCAAGTCACAATCTAAAATCAATGCATCAGGTAGAACAGTGGAGGCTATTTCTTGTCTTTGATGACTGTTTGTGGTAGTAAAAAAAATAACCTTGGCACTTCCAAAGCAATTAATGTCATTAATAAAAACAATTAAGTAAGCTTCTCCAGGAAAAACATCTCTGTGTCTTTTGCCTCCCACATCTTTCCCGTTTGCAAGCAAGTTTTCAGCCCTGCAGATCTGGGAGACGGTTTGTATGAAAGGATTTGGGAGAGTTTCTTTTCTATAGCAGATACAACTGGCAGGGAGGGTGAAAAAAGTCTTTATGTTAATTCTTCCACTCACATTTTGGCTTTTGAATAGACCAAAGTAAGGTAAGTTTGGTGTGTGACTTACTCCGCAGTGATTTTCTGTGGGTGGCTTTGTGGTTAAGAGCAGAATTCAGCACTGCAAATGCAGTCCCACATGTGCCAGCCCTGACTAGTACCTGATCCTTCCTCTCTATGGCAGGAACTGGGTAGGCTTGTTTATTCTCTCCTAAATGACTCATGTATAGAGGACATTTTCCTCATATGTGGTTGAAAGTCCTTTAACATCCTGTTATCTTTGCAGAGTAGTATGTGAGGAAGTGAGGTGGCTTTGCCACGTACAGCAAAATTCTCTTTGCTAAACTTGAGCAGTTTCTGAACTTGAATTTGAAATTAGTTTCTCACAGTATCTATAGGAAAGTGGTCACCTGATCATCATCAGCATAGTTTGATTAGCTAAATTAAATTCCAATTGTCCATCTTGGTTTTCTAGCATCTACTTTAAAATTAAATGTGAAATGAGATACCAAATGGAGTCCCAGCAGTAAGCAATAAATGAGGATAGTTTTGAACTATGTAAATCTAACACGATGGAAAGAAGAAGCCAATACATACAAAGAGTGCCAGGGAAGGGAAAGAGATCCTGACTGGAGGAACTGAACAAAAATGAGCTGTTCGTGCCAAATCCTCAGATTAACTCCAACTGGAATTGGGAGGTGACAGACTGCACAGAATTCAGGTCCAGAGCCACATAAATAGTTAGATGTCTGACTCTGGTTGTAGTAAATGAATTGTATGCCTAAATACCTTGTAAACCCTGGTTCTTAAAATGCTTAAATGTGTACAATATTGTAGAATTTGTAGACCTTCCATATTTACTAAAGAAGTGAACAGGTAGGACATGACAAATACATTCTTTGGCAAGATAGCTGCAGGGCAGAAGATCTGGCCAAACTAGTCACAGCTGCCTTGTGATTACTCAGGAAAGGATGGAGTGGGGTCTTTTCAACTAAATGCTTAATGAGCAGGTTGACTTCCATAGCCAATCTAGTTTTAACCCAGGTGAGAGAGCTGCTTTCTAAATAGACAATTTATCACTCAGGGTTTGCACTTAGGAGAGAGGAAGTTGAGAGTTTGATGCTGGGGAAGTGTAAAAGAAGTAGAATGTGCCTAGTGCTCCTAGTGTTAAGGATGGTTCACAAATGAAGCTGTATTAACAAGGTGTTGTGAGTAGTGTTTCTGTTCTCAAAATGTGTGTGTAGTGCTGGCATTCTAATACATGTTTCAGAATATCTTCACTTGTGTGGGTTTTGCTGTATCTAAAGCAGACCTAGTGCTTCACGATACCTGCGTGTTTGGGACAGTGATACATGCTGTATTAATTTCTTACTTTGGAATGATATTTTTCTTCGTACTCAGTAGAAATCCTTTCTTTTTGTTTTAAATTATTGAAGTAATTTGGACCTTGAAGTGTTATGAGGATTAGTTCAAATATTTGTACAGTGCTTGCTTTGAAGATGTAGAATACTATTTAGGTGCTAAGATTTAAGTATGGGCTGTGAAGAACGTTCTGCTGATTGAATTTTCAGAGACAGTGTGTTAGGTAACACTGAGCTTATTATTTAAAGGTAAAATGAAAGCCACAGAAAACTCTTCTAAGAGATAAACAATAGAGAAAACTTCTTAATGATTTTGCAGAAAATAATATGCCTCTGTTTCATGGATATTTAAAAACCTTTAGAGATCAGTATGGATTAGTAGATCTATACAGAATATATAAGGGGTTGTAATGCAAATGGCAGTCAAAGCCCACCATTTGGACTGGGACTATCTTTTGTGTCACTGCTGATGCCAGGAATAATTGATGCTTGATAGTTTGTTTTTTTTTTTTTGTTTTAAATTTTGATCTGTATATGCAAAACAAATGGAACAAACAAACAAAACTTTTACTGTGTGCCCAACAGCCCGGAAACAAATAAATACAGGTGGGCAGGCCTCAAATGGAAAGGTGATAGTTTTTCCTCTGAACAAAATACTGCTCTGTATAGCACAGATATGAATAGGTTAAGGCATTCTGCTAAATATATTGTCAAGGCTCCAGAAAAACATCGCAATTTAATTCCAGTTTTCTTCAGAGGGGAATACAAATATATAGATTTTGGTGTTGTATTCTATGCAGCAGATAAAACCCATCCTGCAAATTTCCTTTCATTAATAAGTAATTATAGTGGAAGCTTAATAGTATATGTGCATAAGGATTAATGTGTTTCTAGTTTTTCCTCTTTAAAAATCGACCATTTCAAAGTCTGTCTGAAAAATAGTATTGATGACACTTTTGCAGAATGTGCAATAAACATTTTAAATGTTTCCTCTGTTAGCTACTTATGCAGACACGTTTCAGAAGGTTAAAAATTTCAAGTATGAAATACCTTCTTCTGACCTGAGTGTTTTTTTTGTTTTGTTTGTATTTTCAGTTTTTGGGGAACAAAATTTCAGACTAATCTGAAATGATTTTTTGTGTTTACAAAGCAAACTGCAAAATCAATTACTTGCATAGCCCTAGTCTTAACGTGTATAATCTGCTGTTCTGTATTGTCAGGAAGACAGTACTCCTCTGATGTGCTGGCATGTTCTCAGCCAACCTAAGTGATAGCTTATATCATTTTGATTATGTCATTTACTATCTCAACATAAAGACGGAAGCAAATTTATTTTCTGTTTGTTTCAGCGAGAAGCTTTGTTTCACATAGCAGTAGTTTACTACACTTCAGCTGACATGGAATAATCTTTGTAACACATTTTGAGTAGGATGCTGTAAGGATGTTTTAAAAGAAAGGGAGAAATATGTTCTCAAAGGGACCAGAACTTCTAAAGAGAATGAAAGGCCAATGAATACTTGTTTAGGGTTTCAGTCTCCTTTTCCTTTACCTTTCTCAAGAGATTTTACAAAATATTTTGATAGAATATAGATATCGGCACTGTGAAACAGAATCCCTGTATCTTGCCAAAAACGTGATGTCATAGTGCAGAAGCTGCCAGTAATGATGTCTTTTCTATTCTGGAGAACTCTAAATCATGAAATGGAGTGAAAATCTAAATTTTTTTTATTCAATGCAGACCTAGGTGTAATTTAAGCACTATTTTTGCTGATTAGCTAGAGAAACAGATGCATCACTTGAGTGTGCTGGATTCAGAGAACTTTTATGTGAGGTAAGAATGGTGCTGCATGAAAACATCTAGGGATGGCAGTACTGGGTAGAAAGCATGTTGGCTGGCAAAGCCAGGTATCAAAATAAGGAGAACTATATACAGCATGTACATGTTCTGTACTTGGCAAGCTAATCTTTGAGCTTTACAATACGATAGATATTTTTCCTACTAATTGGGGGTTCAGACTCCCTCTTAGTTCCACTGCAAGGTTTCAGCTTGAAGTTACAAGTTGACATAGATGATCTAACTTCCTGTGCTCTGAATCTGGTAGGTAGGTGCACCCTTTATGAAGCTTTGGCAAGGGGTATCTTGAAAAGGTGGTCAGTGTTAGGAGTCCTTTTTATCTAATACCAAGAAATGCATTCAGAAACTGTGGGTGCGGCACGGTCTGGACCAGTGATAGGAGAGTACCACTGTGGGTGACAATGCAATTGGTTTTTTTTGCCCAGGATCTTGCCTAACATTGGTTACCTTAATATTTCAGTGCTTCCCAAACATGAATTGACTTGTATGCAACATGAATTGCTTTGCCAGCTGGAACTAACAATAAAAGCTCCTATTGGAAGCACATGGAGGAGGAAGAGAACACTGTCCAAGCTTCACTGGTGCACGTGGGTCACTTACATGCACCTCAATCAAGCTTTTCAGAGTAAAGCAGGTAGGCTTCAAACTCACTTGATAATTCAAAAAACTCTGCAGAAACACCTTACCACTTTAATACGGTACAAAGAAGCAAAGTATATACGAAGAGGGTGTGAAATTTGATTTCTTCTCTTCATTTGCTTATTCCAATGCAAGCCATTGTTGTTTACTTTCCAGCGGCACGTTGTATCATGACCAGCAGACAACATTGTGCCATTAAATTGTTACACACGAATCAGTTTTCTGAATTCACTTTAATACATTTATTATTAGCCCTGTATACAGTCACATCACAGTTTGTAGGCTCACTTGTACGAATGCTTCTGGTATATGTCAAAAAATGATACATTAAGGTTGGTATGATGAAGACCTTTGAGAGTTAAATATATACAACAGAAGAGATGTTGTTTAATGGCAAGGCTGAAAAAGGATTTCGCAATAAAACATCTTGTCTCCTAGGTTGTACAGGGAAAAGGGAACTGATGAATAGTGACAACCAGGAGCCAGCCTTGGTTTGATTTGAAACTGAGAGGCTTTAGTATAAAGGAGAATGTTACAGGTATACACCCATATGGAATTCAATGCAATTGTTTCTAATCCTGGTATGAGGTACTCTATAAATTGCTTCAGTGATGGATGACATTAAGTTAAAAAGAAGGCATTAAGGTAAAAGTCAAATCAAGCTGGGAATAGCTTTTATAGACTTCAGAGATGATCAGCCTTCAGCTCTAGAGGTTTAGCAGAAAACACTGGTAGAGAGTCATGGGGAGCTTGAGGGTACACTGAGTGGCTATCAGCCTGTGTCTTGTCAGGCTCTATGTGGTGTTGGTCACGTAACTGACAACAATGTAGCTGCATTAGTGAAAACTAGTGACCTTTGGTGTTCTGGTGGTTAGTGTAGAGCTAGGCCAGGGTACTTTTTTGACCTGCACTGTTCTTGAGACACATGAATATTATTTTGCATTTGCATTCCTATGTTACCTGTGGTGCCAGTCAACGTGAACAGGGACCTCTCACCAACAGATGGCTACCTTCACTGGTCTCCATTGATATCCTTGCCACGCAGTGGCCAAGTTCAGCATGTGAGATGGAGGATGCCCCCACTGAAGAATATCTTAAAGCAACGGTTGCTTGTATGTCCTCTTTGAAGATTTGAATAACCTCTGGCTGAGGAAGAAATTGAACAAAGGTCTGCTATTTCTTAGCAGGTGTTCTATAGCTGCTGTTATGCAGTAAGTGGGCAGTGATATCTCCCCTTTAATGAAACAGATTTTTAGAAGAAAAGTTTTAAGTATCTACTCTTGGCAGAGGGATGCTGAATTTGAAGTGGTGGAGAGATGTTCTGTGACTATAGGAAGTGCTTCTTTCTATATATCTATCTATAGCAGAGACATGGCTTATGAAGTTTTGTAGCAAGTGAAAGGCATTATTTTAGCTAGCAGAGAGGGACTTGTTTAGGAAGTGCAATGGAAGCACATTGATTCCTGCAATAAAAATAATAATTTGGTTGGGCCACAGGTAATATAGGAATACAAATGCAATGTCTGATTTAATTATTATCATTCTTTAGATTTGTCGAACTTTTTGGAAATATAAAAATGCATAGTGTTTGGAAAAGTCAGTCTGAGTTCACATCATCTGTGCTGTCAGAATGCTGCACTTGAGACTAGTATAAAGGAAAGGAGAGCAGTAAGGATGCAAAGGACAAGTTAGAAAGCTCTGACTCAGAAATGTAATTCAGTCTCACCTGGATTGTGTCTGTTAAGTACAAGCTATGAATTGCGCTGTTGTAGTTCTGAATGGTATTTAAGAACTGCAGTGAGCTGTTGTACCCAACTAAATACCATGAAGGGGAAGGGAGGTCAGTGTATGTGCTTGGGTGCCTCTTGAATTTGTCACTTGGAAAGCATACATTCTCTGAATACTACTGCATGTATACTTCTAAGCAAAAGTCTTCAGTGGGAATTGGAGAGCTTGATGCTAACAAGTTTATTCTCCAATGTTATTTTGTTTCATTGCCCTTTGCTGAAATCTTGACTAAAATGTACTGCTTTTTTTCTGTGGCAGTGGTTTGCCTTTGAACCCACAGGAGGAAGGCCATGGCTATAGGAATTTGGGATAGAGCACTCTGTCTAAAAGCACAGCATAACCCCTTCACAGATAATCTGCCTTGGAGGTCATTAATGCCAGAGTCCAGTATTGTTCTTGTGCTCTGTTATTGTTAGTGTTGGTTGACTACTAACTATTTATTATACTTCTAGGAAGGTTTTTTTCTCTCACACTTCCCAACACAAACAGATCTAAGTGTTCACTATTTAAGTTCATCATTAGATAACTAAGCCATTAAAGACTGTGAGACAAATACCATAAAATAATTTTGAAGGCTAATATGAAGAAATTGAAGTATGTTCATAGCCACAGAAGAGAAGCTAACATGTGCACATATGCAGGCACACACAAACACATATATATGTACCCGTGCTGGTGGCTAATTATGTTGTAGGTCATTTAATAAGCTTGACTCTTTTGGATCCTGCCCTACTTCTGGGTTGCAATATCCATATAGGGATATCCGATGTGAAATTTGCCAGTTCAAGGTGAAGAAAGAAACCCTTCTAGCTTGTCATGACATGAACCTAGTAATATTTCTGTTATGTTATTCTCACCTGTATTTAAAATTTCAAGATATTTCTCATTTAAAAAAATTAAAGGTTTATACCATCTTTTCTCCCATAGTTTTCTTTTTGTTTGCAGAACAACACCGGTTGCAGTGTTCTGTAAATGCAGACGTCAAGCTTTCAGAGCTTTGTTTAGTTTATCTGCTGTATACTATGTTCACCATGTAGCCATATAGCAGCCTGTTCAGTCTCTGGTCAGGAGTCCCTGCACCGTGTCCCAAGTATTTCATAGCAGATCAAAAACCTATTATAATGCCACTTCATTTTTATTTTACAATTATTTTCCTGGCTCTTTTGATATGACAGATGGGTTTTAAACTGTGATTGTGTTAATTTCTTTCTTGTTCTCTTAAATCCATACATCAAAATTTTATTTTGCGTGATGCTGGATCTTGTGAGGCAGATCACCATCTTTGTCATGTTACTGTGATCCTGCAATAATCTTAATAGTAAAATGTATTCTGCTTATTTCTGAAAGCAGACAAGGAGGCACCAATATTATCCAGCAATATTGGCAAGTAACAGTCTACTAGAACTGAGAATAACTGACATTTAAGCCAGTATAATTTTTCCTTTGTAGTTTACATTGTCCCAGTGGTTTTAACAATCATGCCAGAATTTATCCTGGTTGGATGACTTTGCTTCTTTTTGCATGATGCTGGGAAAGTCTTTGTGACTATTGTATATCATGTTCCCTGATGCCTTTGTGTCTATTTTACATCCAACTTTCTATCTATCTGCTAAGGTCATGTTTTGGTCCTAATCTGTGCATTAAATACATTTTGCTGACCTGCACTGTGTGCTCTTCTCTAACATGCAGAACATCATCTATTGAATTATGGTGCAACTTCTTTATATGATACTCTTACTCCCCTTATAATCTGTAGCTCAGGTGATCTTGTACTCAGAACACAGTTCTCTCCATAATTCCCATGAGTGCTATCCTGCATTTAGGTTTCCCTCCTATTCTACATTCTATTTGCTGTCCATTTTTTTCTCTTCATTTTTGTTCTTTCTATGGCTTGTTATATTCGGTAAATTAATTTTCTGCTCTATTTATGCTCTTCACTTTGGATGTGAGCTTTGAGCTTTGCTTATTTCTTGATTAAAAACTTTTGTGGTCATTCTACGGATTCATGGCACTTCAAGCAAATCTAGAGTCACTGTCTTGTCCCCACAGCCTTTAGTCTGTGTTTCTGCCTTACACATGCATGTGTGCATGCACACACACACACACACACACTTTTTCCTTCACTAGCAGTAGTACTCATGCAACCAGGTGCTGGTTCCTGAAGCTGATCTTGCTGAAAATTAATCCTGAAGAGGAAAGAGTTTAGATTAGTTCAAGCTGTAACAGAGCCAGAGTTTGATCATCCCTATAAAAGCCTGTAATGAATTTGGTTCGTTTTGTATGTATTGGAAGACAGCTTCATGCAGTTTCCCATTCTACTGTCTCTGTGACTGAAGAGAGGTATTTACAGTAAACACAACTTTTGGATACAAAATTGATTTATTTTTTTCTAACATAGATCTTCCTGTTCAAATGTGTCGGACGTGGTACGTGGTGCAGTTGCTTTTTCTTGTCTCTTTCCTTTCTGCAGTTCTGTGTTTAGATTAACATCCAAAGGCTTCTCTGTTGTGTCCACAGGCCTGGAACAGGACTGTAATCCATACCTGTTGTTATCAATTAAAAAAACCAAATTATCAGTTTCTGATTTTGTGTGTATACAGGAACAGTTGCCTTCTGACACTTTTTGAAAACAGAGGAGAGTTTGCACCTTTACTGCTTGCCCTGCGCCATTGTTCCTCCCCAGGCAGTATCCAGCAGCACAGTTCTGTGGCTCCTGCTGAGGTTACCAAACACCGCTGTACAGCATGAATGCCACCCAAACAGCTGAAGCAGACAGCAGCTGTTGCTGCTCTTATTGATGGCCTGAGTTCAGGAGTCCTCTTAAGAAGTGTATTAAGATGTCTTCTGTTGTGAAGGTGTCTGCTAGAACAAAGGGAACAGCTCTACTATTCTCTGGGAGGGCTGGCATTGATCAGCCCAGCCCAGGGCATGCCTGGATCCCAGAGCAGGCTGCAGCCAGCTTGGTGTTGTAGAGGAAGAGGATGAGCAGTGTGGTGGTTTGCTTTCACTGTCCATCTTTGCAGTTCTTGGTATAATGACAAGTAGAGATGGCTTGGATTAGCAACATGTTTTCCCAGGTGGCTTTTGTTTTTTAAAATACACCTGTCTTTAAAATTAATGGTTCTATTTATAACTAATTATGGGTAGTACTATCTGCAAGAAACAGTAAACAAGGATCCTGTTGTATCTGGGTATCAAGGATAATCGCATGAAATCGCATGAGTATTGCATGAAAACTCTGGTATACTGAGGCTAAAGCAGAATAATCTCTTAATAGGGATATTTGCTGCTGAAGACAAGTGGCTCCCCTGATGGTAATATAATTAAGAGCTTTTTGTAGTAACCAACCCTGTCAGCTCTATGCTTAGTAAAACTACTGACCCTTACACAAAGTATACTCTAGTGTCTGTGAAAGTGGTTGCCACCACTGCTTGAATTGCTTCCTGATGCTGTGCAGGTAATTAGTTTGCAGTGCAGTCAGTACTGCTTTGGAGCCATGTCTTGAATAGTCAGTCACAAGTAACATGCAACAACACAGGTTTGGCATAGAAGATGGTTAAATAAATTTTCCTTATGAGAGAATTCTGTTCTAGCAGTGCCAATTGCTAATTAATTTGTCATTTACCTCACTAAAAATGCATGTATTTACTGTAGAAGGGCTGGGTGATGTGACCACCTAGGGGGTTTTATTTTTTCAATGTGTAGATAATTTGCCTCTGCTTTTGGAATCAATGTTCCAATCCTCATGCTGCAGCCTGAAACAAGAATTGAAGGAGCCAATATAAACCCGAGGTCTAAGAGACCTTTTTCGTGATTTCATTGCATGCAGTATGATCAGCCACTAAATTTAGTGTCCTATGTTCCTAAACTGACAGCAGGTCCTGAGTTCTGTGAGTAGTCACATCACTTTGTAGCATGTTTAGCAACTTGCTGAACAGTTCTCAGTGTTTTCTTTCTCAGTGGAATTAATCATGATAGTGTTTACTTGCATTTCAGCGACAATTAAGAAACCTTCTGACTAATCTTGGAATAGATGCATTTGCACCTGTTCCTGTGTTTTGTTTAAGAATATTTTCCAATGATTCTTACACATTATTGAAAATTCTTGAATGGTTTTAGGAGCAATGTATGCTAATGTATTTAGGAGCAATGTATACAAATGTATGCTAAACACTTGAAAAAATGCCTCCTGGAAATAGAAAATAAATGAATATAGAAAAGATTTAAAGCTTTAAATGTCCATCTGTGTCATAGTGAGATCTGGGTGTTAACAATCTTGTGTCCTGGTCTTCTCTCTCTCAGGTTCTTCCTCTCAGACTTGCAGAGTCCTGATACAGTTTTGTTTTGCCTGTTCAAAGTTTGTTCACTATTTTTGTGAACTGTAGCATGCAAACAGTAAAGCAGAAATGTTGGCTTTTAGAGATTGTTGCTTGCTTTCCAGCTGAAATAATTTCCTCTGAGAAGCAGTCTCCTCTCACTGTATCAGAATTACTATTTTCCAGCACTTATTTACCTGAGTACATTGATATGATACTACATGGGCAATCTCTAATGCTGTTCTAGTTTGGCTGTGGTCAGTCATGCTTTGAGCTGGTTTGCAGAGAGGGGAGTGTAGACAAAGGAGAGCAGGAGTCAGGGGAAGAATCCCATGTCCCTCTCTGCAGCTATTCTTGAGGAGGGAAAGAATAGCATGATAAAATTCCAAAAGCTCTGTTCAAAGCGAAGCAGAGCTACTGTCTGAAATGTATTCAAAGCTATATTCTCCTGCCCCTCCAGTGAATTTATTTTGTGTAACAGTGTGTGTTTTCACTGTGTATAAGAAAAGCTTCAAGCAATGCAAGTAATGTCTGCCTTCTGAAACCCAGAGAAATAAACTGGGCACACTATAGAAATGTAAATGTCACTAAAATCTCAAGCGGGTTTAAGTATTGAAAGTCCACAAATTTGTTCCCACTTACCCAGGGCTTATGTTTGGGAGACTATGTTAAAGGAAGAAAATTTCACCTTAGAAAAACAGTTTCCATTTCTGCTTGTGAAAACAGAATTAAACGCCAGATCTCTCAGCTCTTTACCCAGCCCCAATGCCAGTCTATTTAACTATGCCAGTCAGTGGCCTTGTGCCTTTACCTTTCTAATACAGAGCTACTGTCTCTTTGGAGGAATTGCTGATGCTTCATTTTGTGTGATTTAAAAATAGTATCCAGGGGAAGGAAGGAAATGCTGTCAAAGTTGCAATAGGGGTAATTACCTGTCTGACGGCCACTTTTCTGTATTCTAAGTCCCCTGCCCCATATTATCCCAAGACCTTTAGTCCTGACTGAAACCTCATTAATGTTACAGCCCTTAGACTATAGCAATAACCACAACTGCATGGTTCGCAGAAGGGGAATGTGACTGCAGAGCTTGACGTCCTTGATTTTTCCAAAAGGGGAGCTCTTTACTGATTGCTATTATATTAGGCTAAGATTTTTACAGGACTGCAGCGATCTGTAGTTCTCTTTATTCTTATCAGGAGAAGGTGGACCTATATTAACTTGCAAAGCAAATTGTCCAAGAATACAAAGGATATGACAGAGCCATGACTCAAAAAGCTGTCCTTCCTGGCATTTCTGAACCGGTTGCCTCTCAGTTCATGACCTCACCTAACAGTCAGGTTTCTCTTCCATATAAGGAAAACTAAAGATTGTGATTTATGTCCTTCTTGGTATAAATATGGTCCTGGGCAAAGTCCAGTGAATCTGTTCATTTCTCCTATAGCATCCGCTTCTGGAATGATACTTCATTAACGGAATTAAAGGATAGGATTAGTCCAATACCATTAAATTTCCCTCTACCCCTGACTTCTACTTTAGGACCCTTTAACTGCAAAAGATAACTTTATTTCAGATGAATAAAATGGAGCAACTCTGTGTTTGCAGATAGGAGTTGCATTTAGTCTCACATGAAAAAAAAATCTAGGCTATTCATGTACTCTGATACTTTCTGGTGTTAACAGCTGTCTTGCTTGCATGTGAACTCCAGAGTTTCAATTGAACCAGTCCTTAAAATCCTTAATTTATCTTGTCCTGACAACTCCTTGTTTCCACGACTGCTATACAAGATGTCTAAATGGGCATAAAGTCAATCTTAGCCCCTAGTATGTATTTTTTTCAGAGGCAATGAAATCTGGTGCTGCAGTTTCTCCAAATGCTTTTGTAAATTTTATTAAAATGGAAAGCCAGACATAGTAAATTTATCTCCAACTATAAAGCCTTTTCTTTATCATGTGCGGCAGCATTTTAAAGAGACAACTGAGCTATGGGAAGACTTCTGTCACATCTTGATAAGGAAAATCCTAGAAGGCTTTGAAAATAATAAAAATGTTATAAAACTGTATTATGGTGTGCATGATAAATAACAAGCTATTTTTAACTTTCATACTTTCTAGTGGATTAACAAAAATACTGTAGTTTTATTGAGATTAACACTAATTCTAGTAATAAATTCTAGTAATAAATCTAGTAATAAATGAGTATTACCCACCTGAGGATGACTAAAATTATTTTCTTTCTGAAATGTTTTCTATTTTAAATGTCTCTTCATACTTATTCCCTCCTTGGTGTTCACATACAACATAGCTTACACTTTTTTTGCAAGAGAATCAGGGTGTTATGTGATTTTCAAACATGAATGGCTAAGCTATCAATAATAAGAACAGACAGGAAAATTATATGCTGATAATAGTCTTGAAAATATAGGGGCAGGAAAACTCTTGTCTTGCACATTAATGTTAAAAATCTGCATTACGAACATGTTTCTTTTCAACATTCTCAAATGTTTTTGACTCCAAGTTCTGATCCCTTTGCTACTGGAATGTAGGTTGTAACTATAGGGCAATATTAATAAATATGTACTGAAACTGCTGAGAATATTTTTACAGAGATCTTTAAATTGTAGTGAGGGAGGAATGATAGTTATGAAGTTTTGTAAATGATTGTGTGATTGAAGATATGGTAAATTTCTCCTGGAGATATAAAGCTTACTTTCAGTGAAAACTGTAAATTTAATCATCTTTGCAAAACCTGGTGTTTTACACCAAAGGCCACTGAGTTAATGAAGTCCCTCACTGGCTTAGTGATGTATGGCAGGATTAAATGGCTCAAAAAATTGGCTTTTCAAAAATAGACCACCAAATCTTTGTGTTTTACCACTATAATGGATATATGCATCTTCCACTTTCAGTCTGGAGAAACTGTTAACAGAGAACTTAATGCCTTTTTGAAAATTCTAAAATGACTTTTAACAAAACATCAGGATCGCCAGAAGTCATAAATCATCAAAATTAACAAACAGACTTTTCTAATTGTCCAGGGACCACTGTATAGACTGTATTTGGACCATTAAATAGACTTACTCTGAGACTTCTTGTTTCTTAAGTTATTTGGACTCTTAAAACAATGACACACATTCTTTCTGTAGCTTCTAATTGAGAAAGGATACATTATTAGCAGCGACTTAGAGTTGTATCCCATTACATGGCAAAGTTGGTAGATTCAGCAGTCAGTATTAACTAGATTGGGGTTTGTCACAGGCCAGGATCTTGCCTTTGCTGATACCACATGCTAGGGAAAGGTGGAGTCTTGTACTTTAGATCTAGAAGTGACTGCTATTTGTGAGGGTTGTTGGTTTCTGAGGAGTGGTGTCTTGGATGGTCCTGGAAGTTGGAAAACTTTACTGGCAACCCTGTTGAGTGTCACTGTAATGGCAGGAGCTGGAATTTGTGCCTCTGATAGAAAAATAGTATTAAATAACAAAACTAGGCATTCAAAAGTTTTAATCAGCCAAGCTGATTACCTCTGCAGTCTTAATTTGGTCAAATTATCTCCTAAACATTATGCATAGTTGTAAATAACATGATCAATAATATGGTTTTTGTTCTAATGTTCTTGACTTGTTTATGTGCGCAGGTTGGCCAGATGTAGGTGGAGAGCAGCTATTTAATATTCTGTTTGCTCCTCCTTGCCCAAGTGTGGCCCTGTGCCACATGTTACTTTATGACAGTGAAAGCATTTCCTGAAGACAGGATGCCTAATTTGCTAATGGAAACACTTATGCCGTTCACTGTAATATGACATATCCACATTAAAAATTATTACTGTTTTATAGGAAAGAGAGTCACAGGAAAAATAGCTTGTGTCCATTTATACTGCTGTCCAGTACAGGATGCCTAAGATTTCTTTTTTCAGAGTAATTAGCATTATGTATCAATTAATCTGCTCAAAGTATAACTTCTATTACCTTCAATTGGAGTTGCAAGTATCCAGTACATCAGTAAATAAGCCCTTATTGTTTCAAATTGGGAGCCCTGAAAATGAGGGAACAATACTAGTACCTAGTTATTAATCCAGGGAGCATTGTAGAGGATTTCTGTTAGAGACAAGTTCAGAATCCAGCTCTCCACAGCTGTTTTCAATTGTTTAAATCAGATCACTACTGCAGTTTTTCCTTAAAACCATTTCTCCTTCACTATATAGTTTTTAATTTTTTCCAGTAAGTGAAGCAGTGGTCCTGTAGGAAACAGCATATTTATGTAATGCTGATTCACTGTCATCTTTTGCAAGTTCCATCTTTTGAACTAGAAAAGGGAGGAAAAAGTGAAAAACACGAAACAACCCCCCACCCCATCCGCAAACAAAAAGCCCCCACAACCCCAGAACTTCCTTTGGGGAAAGAATTGTGTAGTCATGTAATTTAAAACATTGAGAGATCTCTATACCCAGGTTGAATTCCTGTGTTTCTTTATTCTTGCGTTCAATTCTATGATATTAATTGCATGTTTTCAATAATATCATTTGTGTGTAATTAAATTTTTGTGTTTAGAACCCTAAATCTTTGAAGTCAGGGTTACTGATTGTTCCAATAAGTCAATATCCAAAAGCTAATTCATTAAGTACCTTAAATCTCGTTATAACTGCACCTTCTTATCTTCTAGTTCAGTATTACACAGCAGTATAGAAAACTGTCAGAGGCAAGCCTGTGTCAGTTATAAACTTGTAACGCTGTTTCTGTTAATTAAAAGCATTGCATAGAATATATGTTGTTAGAAGTCTGGTATGATAGCTATCAGATGTTTTGGAAGATATAAAGGCCTTTTTCTTGAATATATGTTTATAGTTTGAGATGGACTGTTCAAAATACAGCAAAGTTTTGTTACTGGCAATTTTCATGGGTGAAAGTGGCTTTAACAACAAGGTAGAGATTTTTTTCTCTTTAGATCCAGTGGAGCAAAGTCTGTTGATGTTAGGACACAGCATGATGGCTGGCTAGTGCCTCTAAAGGCTTCAAGAAGAGTATGGATTTAATAGGGGGGTAGAGTATCAATTTATTTGGTTTCAGAGGAGTAAGGCTTGTGATTCGAGATCTGTAAACAGATTTTACTGTTTCTGTTTCTCAAGCTGTGGCTAGGTAAGACTACAAATGTCAAGAATGGAATTTCATTGAGAGAATTTTAATGGAAGGAGTAGTGTTGGATTTCAGAATGATAGCTTGATTGGTTTCATAACTCAGGAGTCAAGTACAGATGAGATTTAAAAACAAGAATATGTGGGTTCTAGTGACTTTCTGACAGTCTCTGTAAATGTCTCCATATGACACCTCTGTTAACAACAAAACGTTGCTTAGTTTTCTGGTATATAAATCATATTTTTTTCTTGTGTGTCTAAACGTTGGAGCTGTGACTGAATAAAATATGTCCACGACAGAGAAAAAATCTGTCAAACACTTTTTTTTTTGTTCCTAAAATTACCTTCATCATGTTACAGATCAATTTATAGCATGCTAAAATAATACTAATTCGTAATGCTCGATGAAACAAGACCACAAGTGACACTTGGTGCTTGTTTATATCCTGTGCATGCTCCTAGCTTTGGTAGAGCCTGTGCAGATGATAAATTGCCACAGAATGTGACCCATTTCTGATTACACTTGTCCATTTATTCTGTTGAAAGCCTTTAACTACAAAGAACTCTAAAACCTGAGGCTGAGATTAGAAAAAAATCCTTTGACTGCTTTTGTCTTACTGTTGTGCTGGTTTTATCTAGAAATAGAAAGTTCTGGATCATAGGCCAAATCTGCCTTCAGGATTTTGTTTTTCTGGACCCCAGCCATGTGCAGCCTGTCCTGGACTCTATCCTGGCTGTCATGCTGCTCCCCCGTCCCTTAAGAACATGTGGGAAGAGGATCTATTGTCCCTAGGTGGCATGGCAGTTGCTCTGGCTTTCTGTTCATGGCAGAGCAGAACCTGTTGTGCAGCAGCTGCTGCTGTCCCCACTCAGGGCCCTGTTGCTGCCAGCCAGAGCAGGGGAACGAACACCTACCTCCAAGAACCCTCAGAGGATGCTGACAGTGCTGGAGTCTACACAGTGCCTAAAAGGATAATGTATGGGACAGAGAGCAGGCAAGGGAAGTGCCAGGGACTGTATTTCCCCTATTTCCCTATTTTCCAGCCTGTGAAATAGATATGGATTCCTGATCTTCACAACCTCACCCGCTCCCAGCAAAAGTATGATTCTCAAGTTCCCATATAATTTCCAGAATACAGATGGATTGATTTATTTACTTATTTTCCCTGAAGGACAATCCTTCATTCAAGACCAAGATTTGGCTTTGAGATAAGAGAGTTTTGTGATGGTATGGTGTGTAGCAGGATGTTAGTGAGCAGGGTGGCTCAGATCTGGCAGTGCTGGGGCTGAGCCCCTCTAGATATGTTACATGAGAGTGGTCAAAAAATCCTCACACTTCTGTGTCCACCCCCCCCACCCCCCACCCCCCCCCCCAATTAATTCATGCATGCATTAAATTGATCTGTCTTTACTGCTGTGCTTTTAAGGTTTTCCTTTCAAGTGCAAAGAAGTATCAGATAAAGCCTCAGGAAGGGATAGGCATAGTGGTTTTTTTCCAAAAGATAGATGGTTTGGATAACAACAGAGCTTAGCCCATAAAACCAGTAGCTGACTGGATCTTTGGAGGAAGCATGGCAGGGGACAGTCTCTGTTTCTGCGGTTCAGGAGAAGGTATTCTTCTAAATTGAAATGCTGGATTTAAATTTTCTGTTCCAATTTAGGGCCTTCAATGCAGTATTACCATGACACTGAAGTCATTACTGGTTCCTTTTCCTAAGCTCCTTTTATGTGAACAGCTGTATTCTCCAAGATAAAATCTTGTTAGAGGGAAAATTGCCACAGATATATCTAAGTGTGAAATAACATTAATATTTTTGTGATGTTAGAATTATATGTTACAAAAATAGTGGGAAGTGTAAGGTATGATAATAGGGGCAAAGAATGTAAAAAGTTAATAGTGGAAAACCCAAATATATCCTTGGCTGAAGAACCTGCAAGAAATGCCTATCAACCACCATGTTCTTTAGTCAGCAACATTACCTTTAAATGACAGTGCATTTTCAAACATATCATTTAGCTTTTTGAATGCTCTTTCAGAATATTATTGGTGGGCTTTCTTCTCCTGGAGAAGCTAGTTATATATTTGTTTATCTTACTATTTTTATACAGGCAAAACAGCTGATGGCATAAGTGGACACAGCACTTCTCAGAGTTGCTTAGTCTGTTTTAATTAGAAGAAAGCTGCCTGGGAAGACAGTGTCCTTCTCTAAGCAAGTTACACCCCGCCCCCCCCCCCCCCCGCATTTTAAATTCCATTTGGTCTGTTACAACAAATTTACAAATAATAGATATGACATACACTTTTTCATTAATATATATCTAGAACAATCTGTAGTTTGCTATAAAATGACTGCTGTTTAATAAGCAACTTGAAAACCAGAAACCTGAAGTTCTCAGATGAGTTTGGGTTGAAATAAAATGACAACATTCGGAAAAGATTACTGATTTGTAGGATATGGTTTGTTCTGCTTCCAGGTACTTCTACAGACCTTTGCATTTTAATCTCTGAATATTCACGCACTTTAAAATATTTCGTGGTTTTTTTAATTTTCTTTTAAATTGTAAATATTTATTGACAACACTGTGTGCTTTGTATAAAAGCCATATACTACTGATATCAGATAGACTATATCCTTTATATCCTATGGATATAAAATAGCATAATGTTTACCTTATTCAAAGATGTGTCTTGTGTTAGAGAATAAAGGGAAAATTTTTTGCTAAAACTGTTAGATCTTGATAACTCAATTTTTTATTATTTTTAAAAGAGTATTTAGCTGAAATAAAGTTGGGTGGCATGAACTTGAGTGTGTTTGTATGTGTGTAGTAGAAAAGGGCTGGGGGGGAACTCAAAACCATGCAAGGTCTGAAAGTGCTGTGTGGCAATGCTAAATTGTTACCATGACACTGAATAATAGTGAGGTGGTGAGCTGAATTTCTAATAGCATTAATGGTGCTGAGCAGTCCTTGTCTCCTGCTCTCCTGCTGGTAAAAACATGCAGAAGTGTTCCACAACTTTACTACATCTTTTCTGGTTTTTTTTGGTTTTTTTTTTTTTTTTTCTAAACACAGCATGGCTGTCCTGCCAGCTGAATAAGGTACAAATGAATTCTGCTGGAAGGAGAAGGAAGCTGGGTAGGGCAATGCATACTTCCGACTGGGCTCTTTTACTAATGTGTATATGGTAGTTTTAAGCTGTAAGGCTTTTCTGAAAAGTAAAGGTAGAATTCAAGCTGTATCAAGCTCCATGGCTTCTCAGCTTCTGGACTCCAGACAGAGTATAGTGGGAGTTCACCTCTGAAATGAAGCACACTAGCTCCATTTAGCCATTTTTCTTACCCAAAAAGTCAGGCTTATGGAAAGGTTTAAATATAAATTACATGTAATATTTGGATAACCTGATAAGATTTTCTGTTCAAATCACAGCCTGCTCTGTTTCTACCATCTCATCTTCTGCCTCTGTCAAGACATTGGAATGCCAAGTGACTTATATTGCTTACCTCTGATGGTGGTTACACAAGGTAAGGAAAAATTGATACAGAAGGTTGGGAAGATGAGATGTCTGGATAACAGTAGAGCAGAACTGTTACTCCACTGCTGACTCAGGTTCCACCTGAAGGGTGCAAAATGCCACTTTGTGTCATCCCTGTCTGACAAAACTTCGTAGTGACAGCAAGTGTAAAAATAGTTTCTTCCTTTCTGGCACATTTTCACTAGATGACCCAGTGTCCAGTTTCAACAGTCAGTGAGCATATCATAGTTTTCAGACTTGCTCTAAGCATGCACATTTAAAATAGAGTATGGGACTGTCAAATCAAATTAATGTAAGTCTGTTACCTATTTGTGAGGTTTTGGCTTTGAAGTTCATATCACAGGGGAAGGTACAGCTTCATCAGCTACATGATGCCTATTCACATAACAAACCAATTGAACAATATTCACAGCACGGCCTAGCCCAGCATAACTGGTCATATTGGCAGTACGGAGAAACTCTCACCTGAATGCTGGTATTGTGTAGCTGTATTAATCTTTGCAAATTAAGGTTTTACCAGCCTTCTTCACAAAGGATTGATTTATTATGACAGATTTAGTTTGTAAGACCTAAAATTGTTGTGTTGCTGCCCAAACAACCATATTTTCCCCAAGGTTGCATCCCCATAGGAATGTATTGGAAGGGTTTGAACTAGAGGGCAAATATGCAAGGTCTTTGTCCATGGAACTAGAAGTAGTGACTTTGTGTGGCCTGTCATGATGGCTCAGACGTGAAAGGCAGTTTCATACTGCCTTTGACACCTCTACCAGGTAACAACAACCATAATTTTGTATGGAAAGTTGCAGGTGCAATTTAAATTTGCATGAGCTATGTTTGACCCAAAGCTGATTTCAAGAGCATTTGAAGTTCAAGTAAAACACTTCATGTAGCTCACAGAAAAGATGTCCTTACAATGCATGTTTGCTTTTATCAATTGGTAGATGCATTTCTTCATGTAGTTTCTCTGTGGTGAAATTATCCTAAGGCTAGGCTTTCTGCTGCTCTTTGTGGTGATCTCAGCCAGAGTCACACTTCAGTTCTTGTCCCCAGGGGCAAATAAAGTGGAATCTCATATCCCTCCTTAAAGAAAAGTGTGTATTTGTCTGAAAGGCAGGGGTTTAGGTTTTCTCTAAATTAAGTTCTGGAAGAAAAATTCAAGCTTTGCCTGCATGTACATACACAGGCTTTCACACGGCTTGCTTACAAGCACCAGCAGAGCATTTCTGAAACAGCTGCTGCTGCAGGGGTCCCTGTTGGCTAGGAATGGCCAACATGAGCTGTGGGACCCTCTTCGCACTGTGTGCAACTCATGGGCACTTAGAGCACTCTTAGTAGTCCAGAAAATTTATCTGACTGTATTTCACTGAAATAAGAAAATTTAGAGGCTGTAGCTGCCTGTTGGGCAATCTAAGAAATTACTGTTGCTATGCCTTTAAAAAGGTGACATACAAGCATCCTAGCAGGCGAATATCAGGTAGCTGGATTGTGGTGAGTCACAGAGGGAGAGAGGGACGGATGGCTGTTGCTGGAATGAAGAAATTATGAAGTATATTTATGATAAATATCTGTTTACAAAAAGGCTAAAAGTTAAAGGTCACTGTATTTTGTCTAATGTGGTGTTTAGAACTAAAGCATGTCAGAGAAATGCTTAAAACAAGACACCTACCCTCATCTCTGCCTGTCCTTAAGGAATATCATTCACTGGAAATCCCTCAATGCTTTGGACATATTGAAATGGTTGACCTTTTCAGGACAGTTTTTCTCCAAGTCTCATTCCTTTTGTTCTTTACAGAGTTCATAAGGCAGGGGGTGGGAAAGGGATGGAATATTTTTCGTTTGTCTCAGATGGAAACTTTTCACAGGCCCACTACCCAGATGGAAGGAATAGTTCCAGTCCCAGAAAAACTAGATGCTTGACTGCTGGAGAGAAAAATAGGCAATTATTTTTTTAATTTAAAAAAAGGGAATAATTTCTGTATCTTATTAATTAAAAAGCAGAGCTTTGTTACAGAACTCCTTATGAATAACTAGTCCTTAGAGAGGCATAAACTGCAATCCAGAATGATGTAACACTGATTGGTGGTAGCTTCTAATGAAAGAAGATCATAAGTCCCTCCCTTAGAAACTTCTTCCACTGATTCATTGTTTAGACATTTTATGTTAGACAACTCATATTTAGAAACTTCAGTAAGTTTTTTCCATTGTCTCCCCAAACACTACTACAATTTTCAGCTCAAGAGCTTTGGATTGTGGCTGTAGTTGAGCAAAGAGGTATATTTCCAGTGGTGAGAGGTGCTGAGGAGTTTGCAGGACCTGTGTAAAACTATGGCACTCTGGAAGGGTGGTACAAAGGCCAAACACAGATTGGCATCTTCTTTGGAAGTGCACAGGAAGCAGCTGGAGAAAGCCTTCCCAGTGCCCTTCTGTTTTGCTTTTGGGGTTGATTTGCCCCTCAGTAGAAATGGGGACAGCTAATTCCTTTAGTTTCAACCTACTTACTGTCTTAAGGAGTTGAACCTGGATAAGAGAAGCTTGCCAGGCAGGGAACAGTATTGGTTATTAAATGTGCAGCACAGTTCTAACCCCTTCTGGATTCCACATACTAAGGAGCTCTGTGGTAAGTAGTTTCATAACATTAACTGGAGCGTATTGGCTACATGTGAGCAGGTACCCTGAGCTGCTGCAGAGCAGATGAAGACATCCACTACAAGGAATTTGTTAAGGCAGAGGGAGAGCTTTGGTGTGTATTAAAGCAGCAGGAGTGAAGCAATGTAGCACACAAGGAATACAGGGAAGGTGCCAAGTACAGAAAATGCAAAGGGTTCCAAGATGTAGTAATGAGAGGTACTGGGAAAGTGTAAAAGGGGGAGAAAAAGACCGCAGGAAGAGTGACAAATCTGAAGTGAAACCTTTATAATATATTGAGTATGATATGTAAGAGAACTTGAATTTGATGCGATGATGTAGAGTGAAATATTTCAACAGCTGAATGTATTAATCTGCAGTTAATCCCACTGCAGTGTAAGCAATCCCAAAGAAAGTTCAGAAAGCCTTTATCAGACTTGCATGAATAACCCAACAAACTAACCTACCCACGCTTTCCACTCCCTGCGATGTATGCCAGCCCTGTACACAAAACGGCATGCACAGCACAATGCAAGCACCTCTGGTGGGATATTTGTGTTGGCTGCTGATAATGATTCTCTCTCATAGGGAAGCAGTTGCAGCCTTCAGACAAAGGGAAGCCTGCTGAACAATGAAAAGGGCTGAACATAAAACAATACTTTAGACTAGCAAGCAGCATAAGGTTTTTTAGAGTTCAAATAATAGAGAGAGTTTGGACTTTTCTAACCAACTGTCAGCCACTGTCTCCTGAGAACATTTGGAGAATCACACAGGGATTAATTATAAACATGCAGCTTGATTTACAACCGTTGCAAAACATTTGCAAGGTATAGATTGCCATTTGTACGTATAGTATTGCGCGAGAGCATCCTGGAGCTTACAAAAATACATGCTGGAGCCATGAATCAAACTCGGTCATGTGACAGAGGGGAGGTACTGGGCTGGCTCCCAGCCAGTGGTAGAAGCTGATGGGTGGAACAAACGGGGCATAAAAAGACTAATATGACTAACGGATCCTGGATGCGTGGTACCCTTATTTGGATCTACAGGAATGTAGGCTCTAGCAGTTCTGCAGCTCTACCAGCCTTTTGCCTGACACTGGAACTGCTGCTCACAAAGTAGAATCCTGCTGCTCTGTGGTAGGAAGGATAGAGAAAGAACATGGCCTGCATTTTGAAGGTAAATCTCTATCTGTTGCTTGAATGCATTGTTAGAGAGCCCCTTGCTGCTCAGAGGCATGGATTTGGTATGGTCCTATTGCATCTTCGTTGTCTTTTTGAATACTGGCTTTGTTTGGCAAATGAATATGGAGAGATTCTGCAACGTACAGCTGTGCTTTGCTTCCCTCAGCCATTCTTTTCCTCTTTCCCTGCATTGTCAGAACTGTGAGCTAGCGGGAAGGGAAGTGTGTACCGAATAATAGGAGGGGGGTGAGGGGCTCTGGTTTGTCTCAGCTGACTTAGTCGGAGCTGAATTCCTTCAGGAGCAATAGCATTTGAGCAACGGACTTCCAGTATGAAGGACAAAACAGGGGAAGTTCTCTTTTTTCTGACCGTGCAGCATTTACTGCTTTTAAAGCAAAGGTTGCAGATGTACACAGCTGTCCCACTTGCTCCTTAAGCACATGCTCCCCTGCTGAATTCATCCAAGATCCACATGCTCCACACAATTATCCTTAATATTTAATTGCATTTGCTAATTGTGACCTATTTGAGAAAGGGTTTTCCCCTTCACACCAGCAAATATAAGCATAAACTTACCATCTGATCATATGCTTTCTCCAGCCTGCTTTCCTCACTGAGATAAAAGTATTTGCAACCAGCTTGTCACGGAGATGGAGGGAGCATCACTAGCACTAAGTATTGAATGAAAGGGGAGGAGGCGGAAGTGCAGTCAGTTGAGAACAAACAGCGTTTGTTTCCTTGCAGTGTGTCACTTGCAGGGAGTAACTCCTGTGCCTGGCTTGAAAGTGGCTTGTTTCTGATTAATTTTCTATCTGCCTTGCTCCTTTCTGTGTGTATTTTGGAAATACTTGCACTCTGTTCCTTTCAGTAAATAAAACTGATCTGTGAACACTTCGTTATTTTCAGTCTGATCTTCTAACAAAGGTTTGATTATCCCAAACTTTGGGATGGCCTCTCATAGCAGTTGCTTTCAGCACATCAGCAAAATGGATAAATTGCAAAGCTTCAAAATGGTCCTCAAATAATAAACGTTCCTGTGTTTCCTTGTATCTAATTCTTATAACTTTTTTTTTTGGTGTTCAATTTAAAAAACAACTTATTTTGCTGTGCTGTTTTCCCCTTTCATTCATTCCCCACTAGCGGATCTGTGGTACCCAGCTGTTGAGTTTTCTTTTGTGAGCATGTAGGTTGTGGCAGTTTATATTAATAAATATGGAAAGCCTGCCTCAAGTGCAGAAACTTCCCTGAACTAGCAGATTCTGCTTGGAGATAGATTGTAGCAAACTCCTTTAAGCAGACAGCACTGTGCAGCTGGAAGTTGTGACTTGGGATGAAGATAAATGAGTTCTGTGAATGGAGCCTGGCTTCACAAAGATAAGCATATGCATTCCTTTTTAAACATTCCCTGAATGACTTAGTTTGGATCTGCAAGTGACCAGAAAACAGAATTGCTTTCTTTTTTTTTTGACTATGTGGAAAGATCACATGCAAAATCTTCCCTCTGGCCCTAACAGTTAAATAATATTCTTTTACAAGAAAACTCCAGTGTCTCTTTCCGCCTCCCGGTAATTTCCTCTGCACAGCCTGGTGATACAGCCCAACACAAGTATGACTTTCTTTTAGAGTCCAAATCGTAACACAATAGACACCTTCCCTTTGCCCAGGCCTAGAGCTCCATTTGGTTGTAATTCTGATGATTAAATCAATAGATAAATTGGTATTCTCTGACAGACAACCCTCTGCCACCTTAATTCTTAATCTTTTTAATGCAGGCAGGTGCAAGAATAAAAATTGAAACAGGTATGTGAAGATTAGCTTTGCCATGAGGCACAATGGACTTTTTCAGACAGACATCCCATAGGAGTAATTTAAATTTCTAGATCAAGCTACTTAATGGTGTATAAGTTTTTTAATGTAATGCCTACATATACTCCTCAAGCTTTTACCATAGCAAGGAAATTCAGAATAATATATATTTTTTGATTTGACACTAGGCTAATTTCATCCTGCAAATATAAGCCTGTTAGCTACACACTCCTTCTTTCTCTTAGGTTTGTCTCTGCTTTCTCATTTATTCAGTCAGTAACCTGTGTGGAAATGTAATTAAAGAAAAAATAATTTGAGCTATAGGTATAGATTTTAACTAAGTGGCGGCACAGTGAATGGGAAGCCAGAACCACTGTGTCCTTGCAAATTCAGCCCTGAGTGCCTCTGTGGCTCTGCCTTGTGTCTTGCCCTGCCTCCATTCCTAGATTTTTAAATTATATCCCCCCTGATATTGAGACTTGCTGAATGTTGGAGTTCTGTATGTGTGAGAGTTTAGTATAAATGAGATTGGATAGAGGTGTCTATGAAGTGCAGAGAACAAAGGTGGCTATTAATAATGAACTGGAGTGAGTTACAGTGCTTAAGAGCATATTAGAAAAAGTGTATAACCTTTAGAAAACAAGACCTTCTTTTACTATGACTACTGGACAAAATAATCTCTGTGTGTAGCCCTTGTAGAAATGCTTGGGAAGGTGATTCTTACTAGAGTGTATGCTGTCTCTGTGGTGTTGTGTGCTCTCCCTAGGTAACATTGGCAGAGCTGTCACTGATCATGGGACCAGAAACTTTGCTTCCCAGTCAGTAGTGGGACATTCTTTTTAAAACCAGTGAAACTTCTTCTGAGGAATTGTCTTTTCTGTTGAGGAAATGCAGAGAAAGAGGCGAGTTCTAAGAGGCAGGATATATTTTTATTTTTTCCATCGGGCCTTTAAAAATTGTGGCAGAATAACTGAGGGAAGTGTATGCATTTCTTGGAAGCAAACAGTTGTTCTTATGCTTGTTACTATGGTAGCTACATACCACCTTGCTGATTACTAGATTAACAGAGTGATTACTATTTATGTAGTCACTATTATCCATAAAGATTTTGAACTCTCTAATTTCCACTGTATCAGCCACTGACACTTTAAAATAATGACAGATGTTATTTAATAAATTACTTCAAAGAAGCGCTACTTTTCGCGTAATTGAAAAATGATACTGCAATGTATCTGTCATCTTACAATAAATACAACATGAATGATAATGATACTCCATAACATATTGATGTCCCCCACGGAGGACTGGACCATGATATTTTAAAGCAAATAGAACAGGTACCTTAGTTCACACATGCTGCAGTTTGTAGGGGATTATGCCTTCCCTGGTTTACAAACTCTTCTTTTTAAATGGAGGTTTTGATGAAGCTGATGGAGGTGGACTATGTTGTTATCGTAGTACAATTTTAATTTTGTAGGCTTAATGTGGTAGAATGTAATTAAAAAACGCCATGTGTGATGGGCCTATACAGTGCGGGCTAAGTGTGGAACCTAGAAAGAGGTTTCCTTCTACCTTGTGTGCAGTGTATTTACTGTGCAGTGAACAAAAGAGATTTCATGTGCCTATAGGCTGGACATGACCTTCTACCAGCAGAGATCACAAGTGAGTTGAAACATTCAGTGAAATTCTGTGGTTTAAATAGTATTTGTACAATGTGAGGCGATGTTATTATTATCATAGCTGATTGTGAGTTCTTCCCTTAGAGTAAGCAGGTGGCCAACCAAAATTGTAGTTTCTTTAATATTTTTTTTTTATTTAATTCAAAGATCGAAAATATTGTTTTGTAAAATGTAACTTACAGGTTTCAACCAAACAAAACTCTTCAGCACATGCTTGTAACAGTTTTCTGCAGGACGCAGTCAAAGTTGACCATACCTGTATGTTTACTTATGATTGTTTTGCATGTTTCCTCCCTGTGGTTATCTCAAATGTTTTAATTAAATTCATAGGTTGTGTTTTCCCCTTAGTTTACATGGTAAACTGTTTTTGGTAGGAATTTTCTTTGAGAGTTTTCTCTGAGTGTTCAATGGCCTGCGTCTGATGGGGGTCTTCAGACACTGCAGTAATACAGATAACATTACTATCTACAGACATATGTTCCATCTGCACTTTTGAGACTAAAATAGCAAAGCTGATCTCATTATATTAAATTTTCCAGCCTGGCAAGTAGCTGTTCAGAGGGGAGAGGCAAAAGGTCTAAAAGGATCTGGTCCTGGTGTTCAGATGTTTGTAATTTTGGATATTTAATTATTAGATGTATTTTTTAACCCCTATTTACATGATGAAGATTGTAGATATTTCCTCCCAAGTTTCTGCACCATCAGAAGCACATTACTTGTTCCATTTCTGTTTTGCAGAGTAGGCTTTGTCTCACCATAATTCCATTCACTGCTAGGGATTTGCAGGATGCAGGGCCTTCCACAGAGGTGACCTCTATATCCTGCTTGAATCAGGTCCAAGATAATTCACATACTGCCTTGACTGTTAAATTGACTGCAGCAATGTTTATGTATGGCATCCATCTGTTTTCCTTGCTGAGAAACGTACTTAGATCCTGTTTGATTCTCATGCTGCACTCTTTCCTTTGACATGACAAAAAATGGAGAGATCCTATGGAAAGGAACAAAGGTGACCTCCCCTCCTCATGGGAGAATGTCATGTGATGGATCATTTCCCAGCAATATCTAAATTTGCTGTAGGTTCACTGTAATGCGAGCTGTCTTCTCAGCCTGTCCTACCCTGATGATCAACAGTTTTGTGGGCTGTGGTATTTCTACTGTGACTGGAATCATTCCTAGGAGTATGTGGTTGTATCTCTAGGGATGGAAGGTGTAAATATGCAAAGGTACCGCTTATGATGTATGCACAAATGAGTTGGAAAGTAATAGGTGGATACAACAAGGAGTTACAGAGAAGAATCAGCATTACTGAGGCAGTAAGCAGGGTTTCTTGTTCGATCACTCCATCTTTATTCGCTACAGTTGATTTTTCTAATTCTAAGAAGTATAAAGACACTTTTCATTCTCACTTGCAACGATCTTAAACTAATTATACTTTAAAGATAATACATTAGCCCCCTCCCAAGCAGAAGGAGGTGGCAGCCTAGTCAGTCTAGTCCTATAAGAGGACTTGCTTTGGTTGAATGAATTTGATTTTGATGCCCATATAGCTAAACCGAGGCAATCTCCAGTGTAAGCACACTTCAGTTAGTTTAAAACTGGAGTTTCCTATCTGAATTCATTAGAGGTGTTAAAACTAAAACTGCAAAACCAGCATGAAATTAGGAGGACCTGTCTCATACTTAGAGTTCTACATTTAAGTAGTTATGTGATAAAGCAGTAATGGGGGAAAGGTTTTTGTACTGCAGTACATCTTTAAGCAATGAAACATGTGTCTTCCAGATGTTTAGGCTCCCCTCTTCCCCTTCAGGGATACAGAATTGTTGTGCACATTGTCACAGGTATGGAATTGCATATTAAAGCTAAACTTCTAAAAAAATTAGCACTTGTGTGAGAGTTTCAGTGGTTTATGCCTTGTTAATTTTTTCAGTTTTCCTTTTGACATGTCATGAATGCCAGATAACTTGGCATGTCTTAGTGTGACATAAAACATCATAGGAAGCAGCAAATTCTTATACTTTGACGTAATGTACCAAACCCCTTGAGATATAGGACAGATGTGCTCTTACTGATTTCTAGTGAAACAGCAGCCAAAAGGAAAACATATCTTGTTTTGTGACAGTAACTAAACATTTGTGATTAATTTAAGGGGATCTGAAATGTAGCTTGAAAGATCTTGGTTTGTATTTTATGTTTTAGGTTTTAGTCACAACTATCACGGCATCTGTACAGTTAATTTGAAAAGGCAGAGCTTTCACCGCTTTTTCTGTTCCTTTGCAATATTTCATTCCAGCGGTATCTGTGCACCTTCCAGAAATGTAGTACTGGACATGGTGATCTGTCCAGGGTTTCTTCTTTGATCTTTTCCCAGGGAAGTAATATGTATGTAGCAGGCTGACTTTTTTTTAGGAGGGATTTTTTGTGTGTAGGTTAAAGGAGGAGGAAAAAGTAAGTTTTCTATGTATTTGTTAGGAAAGGAAAGGTCAAATGCTCACACATGGAATGGAAGGTGAATTTCTTTGTCTTCCTGATGGTTATCGGATTAATATAATTTTTAGACCAATCTCCTCCCCTGAACGACTTTTATCATAAAATATATAGCGATTTTATACAAGAAAAAATATTGATTGTAAATTTATTTTACATTTTTAGTTTGACTTTTAGATGTTGAACTGATAATTGATTTTGTAGTTATTCATGACACTTTCCCAACACTTTCTTCTGCCTATCAGTTGCTCTCCATCCATGGTCTGATTCATAGCACAGAAGGTTAGAAGTGTGCACATACATAACAAAGAAGATGTAGAGGTATATTTTATCTTGCCACTATTTGAGACCTCTCTGAGAGATCTCCAAGAGCTAGGAAGTATTGATTTTTCTAGGTGTTTTTAAACAAGGTGGGTAAAGACAGCTCTATTTATTGGATGTGTTCCCAAGGAATAAGGCAAAACTCTTCCTTGGGCCCTGTCATCTCTTAAAGCCGAGGAAGCAGTTGTTTCACTGTTGTCAGCGTCAAATACTCATGCGGGATGAATTTGCTATTCCTGTTGAAGGAAAAACTGCATCTACTGCATTTTGTGTGGTGGTTCTTGTAAATAACCCATGCACTGCTTGATATAAGAAAGACCACCTCTTTTCCAGTGGGTTCATTCGTTTCTCCAGAACAGTAACTTGGAAAAAATTACAGTGCATGACTGTAATGTATGTTGTGTTCCTGAGTCTGAGGACAGAATAAAACATAGCTGGATGATGTATGAATTGCTGTATGCCATCTCAAAAAATGTTAAATACTAAACTGAATATTCTCTGCACTCCCCCTCCCCTTCAAGAATACCCAATATTTATGCAAATATTGCCTTTACACCGTTACAAACATGCTTTTGATAGTAGTGTCACAAGTTTTATCAAGTAAGATATACCAGTGTGTTGATATACTTTTTAGGAGCTTTACAGGTATACTATACTCCTTTATTTTTTAAAAATCACTCAACCAACTGGAATTATGTTTTCAATACAAAATTTATATAAATGGGGTTTGGATTTAAAATAATGACAGTTACTTTGCTTCTGATCATTTTAGCAGGAACACCTGTGATAGGGTAAATCTCAATTTATATATCTGAAATTGGAGAAAATACAATGCTGGGTATTCTTTTTCATCTTTACTATTGAGAAGAACAAAGGTGAGGCAGGAACTGAAATGAAAGAGTTTGGGACATGAAATCTTGGAAGCGATGCTGTTCAGGAGCAATGGCTTGTGTTGTCTGAACACAGTCCTATTAAGCAGTTCTTGTGTATCTATATAGTATGTGCGACATTTCAAAATTAACATGGAAGCACCACACTTACTAATAATTAAATGAAGCAGAAACTTCTTGTGAAAGGTACATTTTGCAGCAATTTGCATTAACAATAGGTAGTGGAATGCTAGCCTAGGCAGGTAAGGTGCAGGTGTGGAGCAGTTGGAAGTAATCAGAAAAACATTTTTATTTCATGGGAATAACAATTTGTTCAGAAGAAATACAGAATTAATTATTTATAGATCCTGTCTCTTCTAATGATGCATTTCTTGCATGTTGGTTGGTGTAGGATTAGGTATCTTCTGTCTCTTTCTAAAATTACTTTCCTTAAAATTATATATAATCTCACTATTAGCAAATTAGCAAAGTTTGCCATGTCTTTGGCAAAGGGGATGCCATCCTAAGCATGTAACAACGTGAGATGTCATTCCATGAGGTTTGATGTTTTAATTCTAAATAGGAAAAGCCAGAAACAAAATACCACCTCTTTTTATTTTTTTATTGCAAGTTTCACAACCTTTTGTTAATCATCAGTTTTCACTTTCTTCCAAATGTATTGTTTACTCAGATTTGAACATAATTTTCTTCTTGGAATGATGGGATGATACTACAATTAAGAAATAGAAATATGTATTTATTAGCTCTGTAATATACGTATTGGTATTATTACAAACCCATTGAGGCCAGTAGAACACCACGTGGTGTACTTTGAATAATTATTATTATTTTACATTAGATTACGAACTTATGTGCTTGTGGTTTAAGTATGTACTCCTCTAAATTCCTAAGATCTGGCCCTTCTTCATGAGTGGAAGTAACTTTATTTTTTGGATAAACTCAAAAAGGCTGGAAGGCTTTCATGTTCTAATGTGTTAAGCTCTGCTGTTGGATGTAGTTACACTAGAATAAAGTTCCTGTACAGTTTCATTTGTTCTAATTTAGCAGAAGCATAAAGATTTTAATTCCAGTTTACATGTGTCCACACAGGGGCTTATGTAATTATTAAAATTCATTATAGTTTTACTAAACTTTTCTAGCTTAGCCCTCTCAGCCACATGAATAAGTTATTTACAAGTTACTGTGCATCAGTTGATCTATTGTAATTTTCCTGTGTGTGCATTTGTCTGTGGCAAGCTAGTCAGGTAATAATTAACTATTAGCAGAAGAGAGCTTTCTATTAGTGCTTCTTATGCAGAGACAAAAAAACCCCACCTTTGCATTTAAAAAATCAGAATGGAGAATGAGACTGACTCATTCTCCTGTGGGATTGTTGGGAGCTGTGGAATGTGTAATGTGGGAAAAAAAAATGGTTGAAGACACATCCTTTGTAATTGGGATATGGAAGATTTGCCAAAAGAAAAACTTTTGTAACTTTTTTTCCATATGATTAATGAGAGGATTTCAGACAGCTGTCTCTGCATGTGTCTTTATTCCTCTTCTTTTTTTCATTTCCTTCCACAGGGCATACAAGTATTTTTACAGAAAAATTAGTTTTACCCTACTAAATGTTTTTCTTGGGTAGGGAAATGGGAAAAGAGTCACTGAACATTCCAAACAAGATATAAGAAATGTCATCTTTAGGAACACTTTTTCCTTACCTTGGTATGCACTTTCTCTCAGCCAGCACTAACTGCACTGTACCTGTTATTGAAATCTGGCAGTCTGTCTGTGCAGTTCTCAACTCTTATTATGAAATGCAATTCATACTAGGTTTTTCCTTTGTGTTCACTGCCACTTGCCCACTCATATTTCATTAAACCAGTTAAGGTATCTTAGTGGTTTTACCAGGTCACTTCAGATGAAACCAGAGAACCAAGGACCTGGAAATGCCATAGAAGCTTCCACCATCTAACCACGCTTCCTCTTGAGAATACTAAATATAGGGACTCCGTCTCCTTGTCTGCAACCACTGCTTTAACCACAAGAATAGACCCAGATCCCAGAGCCAAATGCGTAATCCAAGAGCCAGATACTCAACGGGTGGTCACTGTCCCAGAGAGCAGAGCCTCTTGCCCTTTCCTTACTGTAGCTTTGGCTTCGGAGACTGGCACCTCTGATGATCCACCTACAGCTACTCACTTTCCCCTCTGTTGTGCCAGCATAGCTGTACGTGGGGCTGTGGTAACATAAGCAGAAAATGGAACTGGGTTAGAATAACTCTTTTTGCTTTCCAGAGGGTTATTTTAAAGATTAATTAGTTCCCTGAGTATTGCAGAGATTGCATTGGGCCCAGCTGAGGAGGTGGTGCAGGCATAAGGATAACTTACAAGGGGTCAGGAAATCTTTATGTGGATACTAAATACCAAAAAACTTCCTGCAGCAGTAGTAGCAGCCCATACTGTTAATTGTTTGCCCTTCAGCAGGAGACTGCTTGCCAATGTATGGGCAATAAGCCTAGCCTGGATCTAGCCACTGTTTAAATGGAAAAAGAAGCTATATAGGAAGTTCTGAAGCACAAGTGCAGCTTTGTTATGTGCAGGCCTGATGACTCTGAATTAGAGAGGTGACAAGTCCCTTTGTCCAGTCGTATTAAATTGGTGCCTTCTGAGTACTGGAATGTAGTTTTAGTGTGCCTAGAATGCTTCATCTAGTCCTGACAGAGATTGTGTGTCCTGGCCTTGTAGATACCTCTATAACCTTTCCCAGCTATGACCAGCTGAGCTGGCTGCATGCTATCTAGCTTTGCAACCTTTAAACAACACGGTGGGGCCATCTCCCTGTCTGTATATGACACTACCTCCTCACCCACAGTCCTGCACAAACTCCAGGTACCACCAAATATTTGCATTGCTAAAGCTCTACATTTGCCTCTAGGTAAGTCTGAATTATTTAGGAAGCAGTAGTGTATTCTAAGAGCACTAATGCTATCATTCTAGATAGTAATTGCACTCAAACAGCCAATAGACAGTTAGTGACTGTGTCTGTTGGATTTATGCTTTTAGGCCCTTTATTTCTTCAGGTGTGGTGTCTTATTCATTATATGAGTGTATATACATCTATATCCCTCAAATGTTTTTGGTTCTTTTTTGCTTCCTATTTCTGAAGATTATAGAATTCTGTCACTCTGTCCTACTGCCAAATTTTTTAAATTAAAAGAATGATTACCCATAATTGTACATCAGAGATCTTGAAGAAGCCATTCAAAATCCACTTTACTTTGTTGTATAATGTGGCCAAATAAGACTGGCCAAAATTTCTCTTGTTGGATCCTATGAGAGCAAGATACAACAGTGACTGCACTGTAATTGGTCTTTATTGAAAGAGTGGTACTGAATGTCTAATGAAAAAAGGATATTAAAATTGCTTGTGGTCTTGCATCTTGCTGGCCTCTGAAGATATCTTGTTTCCTGTTGGAATACCAATGGTATTTAGTAAAACAAGTTTGACCGTGCTTCTAGAATGTGGTGTGTCTGTTCATCTGCTGTCTCCTAGGGGTGTTTGTGCTTTTGAGGTACGTGAGGTAAAGCTCATCTGGCATTTTGTTAAAGCTTTGCTTGCATAGCTTTTCTTGGCTCTTGGTGTGCCTCGTATTTCAGGTGAGGGTTGGAAAATGAATGTTTCTGAAAATTCAGCTTTCAGTATTTGCTAAAACCAATGTTATGCTTGATGGCACTTACGAATTAGCCGGAAGATTGACTGTGCTTTTTTCCCCACTGAGGTCTTGCATAAGACCTTATTGCTACTCACCATTCATTGATTCCAGTGAGAGAATCTGACTTTGGTGTACTTGTTCTGAAAGCAAACTGCAAGAGCTGTTAGACCTACAGACTTCCATTTTACCTTTTACCTCTGATCATCAGTTTCATATCTGCCTGCGGCCATTGCAATAAGGAACAATTGCACAGTGAAAAGTGCATCCCCCAAAAGGCAGGTATCGTGCAGATCACAGACGTGTGGAAATGGATTGTAGCTGCTTTTTAGCTTCAAAATCTGCAGGAAAACATTATCAGTGACACTGAAAACTGAATTTTACAGACTTGCTCCTTTTTATTTTTTTCTGTTTGCCAAATCTTGCTCTCAAAGCGAAGTCCTCAGCCCTTTGTGAATAAGACCAGAAAGTTGAATTTCATTTTGGGCTTCAAGGCAAGGTACCATGGCTTGTCATGATTTGCTAATGGCACCATTAAACTGCTGCTGTTGTATTTGTAAAGTGTCTTGTGAGGCATTGCATGACAGTGTTCTAAAGCAATTTATGGGAAAATGTAATCCATTTATGGAAATAAACTTCTCTGTAAGAAGGAAAATGGAAAACTCATTAGTAGTTTACGTAAAACAGTGGGAATTCTACTTGGGGGGTGTGTGTGTAACTAAAGTATAATAAAAACCTGAATATCCAATTGATTTTAAAAATATTTACTGGGAGGAAACATTTATTTTTGAGTTTTGAAATTTTTCTTCAGTCTTCAAGGTGTATGGCTCTAGCAGCCTGAGGTGTGTGGTGACCAGTCATATGTTTCTTCACTCAGTACAGTTTTCCATAAACAGCTGTGCACTTTATCAGTTGTAAGTAATTATATAGTTTATCAGTATTTCATTACTAACAACAAAAAATTGCTGTTTTCATAGATTTGTAGAATGATTTGGGTTGGAAAGGACCTTTAAAGGTTATCTCATTGCTTGGACCAGCAATGGTATGATAACATTGATCTAGTGGACATATGGTTGTTTTAACCGCGGTTCAAAACACTCACTAACAATTCTATGTAAATGAGTTATGCTTTATTTTTCAAGTCAATACTTGAGACCTTCTCATCCAAATTAAATTAGAAGAATTGCTTTACTTACATAGGACTACCACTGCTTTACCTCATCTTTCCTACCATCTGTAGTTGGAAAAAAAGTGAGATTATAAGATCCGTATTGAATCATGGGTATGATATTCCAGATGACTAGAAAGGATAGAGCTATGTTACATGCATCTGTGACTACTAGACAAGCAGAGCACAGAGGAATGGAATTGGTAATCAACTCACTGCCTAGATGATGTTCTTTAATATACTGTTGAATAAAAAGTATAAACTATTTTTGTGCTTTAATAGGCTTGTTTCATTTCAGGAATTTAAAGCTATTTATAAATCAGGTGAGAAAGGTATTAATAACTTCAGAGAATAAGCCAAGTTTTGCTGATCTTGTGTGAAAAGTTCCCTCCTAATATTCCATTTAGGTGATTGAAGACTGATAATAATTTTATTAGCATAATAAATGTAGTATTGTTATGTATCTGTAATGTACTTGCTTAATAATTTCTTTGTTTTTGTACTTTTATTAGTCATCTATTTGCCATGCAGTCCATGAGGAAAGGTAATGAAATATATTAAGGGCTGTATCCAAACCTGTGGGAAGACATAATTAATTGAAGTAATTTCTTTGAAGTATAATAGCAGATGCAAAGGACTAATTCAAAGAAGATTTAGGCAATACATGCTTTGAAGTGCTAGCCTGCAAATATATAAATAGTATATTTATTTAAATAAAGTTATATGAAACTGTCTTCTGAAACCTGAGTCTGGAGATCAGGTCTAGTAATGGACGCTTGGGTTAAGTTTTGATGAGGGATGTCTTTTCTGTTTCTTAATTTGTTACATTCTGCCAGTCAGATATGAAATTCCAGAAGTACTGTCCACATATTGCCAAACAACTTCAATAGCACTGGGAATTAGCCAGGGCTATCCCTGAAGGTATTTTATGATGCCCTCAGTTGGAAATTACAGGAAAAACTACATTAATAGTTCTGAAATCAAATTACATTGTATTTAGAAATGTTACTTGAGAAGGTATAATATTTCTTGTATGTTTGTACTGTGATATTCTTATGGGTTTAAAGGTTCAGTTGGTTTTACTAAATCAGTCTTATTTCTACAATAAACAGGACAACACGTGGGTTGCTGTTGTTTGGGGGGGGTGAATATGAAATTTGCGTAAAACCCCAGGTAAGATAAAGTTAGTTTTTACAGCACTTTTATTTCTTTGCAGAAATAATGCAAACAGGAGAAATTTAAACATAAATCTGAAATTTTGTTTTCTTACTCTTTAGTGCTTCAGAATTGTTAATTTATTTCCACCCACACAATGATTCTAAATAAAAAAAACATGTCAGATATCTCAACTGACTAACTGCTTTGCCAGACTCCAAAGCAGCTAGATGCGAGTGCATCCGTTCTTTCCCAGACCCACAAAGGGGGAAAAATGTAGGAGTAAGCTGTGAAAGGCAACTGTCCCTCTCTTAATTTGGCTGATGTTTCAAGTGCTGATGGGCTGAGTGTGGTGGTAGGAGCCGAGAAGCAGGGGCTGTCCCTGGCTGCATATGGATGGTGAGGTGAACTTTTCCAGCACTGAAGTGGTGAAATGTGATTAGCCATATAAAGAGTAGAAGATTTCTACCATTAGGAAGAAATAACAGAATGGTAGGCCAGGCTTTTTTCTGTTTTAATTTCATTGTTGCTATTGAAGCACTAAACAAGTGTAGCAACGTATGCATAATGCAATAGGCTGGATCACCAGGTGTTTCTGATCTTTTTCCTGTGAGAGGAAGGAAATATTGGCGTCTCCTTTCTGGGTTATGATAGTAGATTTTATTTGTTTGTTCTTTTTATGTCTGTTGGTTGAAAAAAAAAAGGATCCGAACAATTATTTTTTTTCTTGTTCTGCTGAGAGAAACATTGGTCCATGAAAACCAGCCATGGGAGGGCTGGTTATGTGACATCAAATGATTGCCTCCCAAGCTGTGCACATGCTAAGGCATCTGCGTGCAGTAGTGCTCATTTACAGGACCATGGGGGTATTGCTGCCTCTCTGAAAGCCAACAAAAGTTTGCACCTGGGCTGCCTGAATAAGTGAGGTGCCTGATGGCATTTCTTTTAATGACAGCCTGTTATCTGGCTTAATTAAGGCCTTTCTTCAAAGAAGAGATCTTTAACTACTGTATGGATTTTTAAAACTTGTCTCTTCCCTGGCAAATGTAGGCACCCAGTAGAGATTGGGGCTTGTCCCTGTTCTTTTCCTGCCACAGGCCAAAAGTAATTCTGAAGTGTGACAAGGGAGATGGAAAGGACTTGTTGGATCGACCATTAGACAAGTTTTTGCCCTGTCCTCATCCCCTAGAACAAATACCAAGTATGCCTGTGTGTGTATGGGAAGATGGTGTGTGTGTGTGCTTTTTTTCTATAGGAACTAAAATTAAAAAATCCCAAAGCCTGAGTTTTCTCCTTTGCAAGGAGTGGGAGGCAGATAAGCACCCACCCACTAGTGTCCTAGTTGTTAGAAAAGAAAAATCTTATGAGAAGAGTCTGAGGGAGCTGGGTTTGCCCAGCCTGGAAAAGCAAAGACTGAAGAGTAGCTTCTAGCAGTCTTCTATCTCCAGAAGGGTTAGAGAAGACGGAGACAGGCTTTTCTCAGAGGAGCATGGTGGAGTCAGCATCCACAAGCTGCAACAAGGCAAATTCCAAATAAATACAAGGAGAAAAAAATTACACTAAAACTGGAATAATATTGGCACAGTGGCCTGTCATAAACAGCCTTGAAAATATTCAAAAGTCAACAAGACAAGGTCCTGAGCAACCTGACGTGACTTTGAAATTAGGTCTACTTTAAGGCAGGAGGTTTGACTAGGTGATCTCTAGAGGTCTCCAGTCTTAATTATTCCATGATTTTATGATTCCTATAATGCTGCTTAATTGTAGTACATCATATGTAGCAGGTTTATTGAAATATGCTTATAATAGCTGTGGTAGCAGAATCATCCTCACCTATGGGCAGGTCAAGCATTTTTTGTTCTTTCTTTAATCTTGCTGAGGTGGCATAGTGTTACCTCCAGAAGGTAAAAACACCGGGAATTTAATGATTTTACATGTAGAGGGGTAGATTGAAGAGCTGGAAATAGTGGTCCTTTAGCCATGACGTGAGGAACTGTTTATCAGTTGGCTTAGGGCATGAATAAATTACTGACTGGTTATCCTGAATGTAGCATTCTTGATCCTTTGTTAAGGTGTCTGCAACTCAGTGCAGGCTTCTTTGAAAAGAATTACAGCTTGCAATACTCTAAAGAAAGCTTGAAGGATTGTATTTGGCAGCAAACTTTAATGTGGCAGGGTTTTTTTTGTCCTAGACCCTAAATTTAATTTGTTCATGCATAATGCACTCAGTTGAAAATTTTCTGAAGTGGTGGGGTATAACTCTTCTTTTTCTGCCTGTGTTCAGCTAGACAAGGGAATCTAGGTAAACCAATAAGCTTCTAGTAATTTGATGGTTTGTGAGATTGAGAGTGCAAATCCCAGTCCATCTCTTTTCAGCACTACTTTCTGCAGTTCACAGACTCACCTTGCCCTGTTTTTTCCCAAAGGCCCTATTTAAAACCTAGATTCAGAGTTATTAACTTTTTCACCAGGAAAGTAAGCTTTCAGTAATTATACAAGAGAGACTACCTGGAATGAGGTTTATAGCTTACTACTGGTATGAAAATTCTATGGGGTTTTTTTTTTCGGTATTAAGGGTAAGTGTGGGAATGTTTGATACATATGCCTTTAATAGAGCTGAGTATGATGAACAGGAGTGATTTATTCCAGCTGTTTCTGCTGAACTCCACACTTTTCTTGTTTCTCAAGGGTTGTAGTGCTGGCACAGTAAACTCTGAATTCTGCTCACCCAAACTGTGCGTGGTAAGACTGTGCTATTTGCATCTCACAACGTTATTTTTACTGGAGTGGTAGAATGTACAATGTTTTTAATGGACAACATCTGCTAGATATGCACAAACCTAGTCTAACAGGTTTCAGAGGAGTTAAAGACATATTTTGCTTTGTTCTCATCTTATGTTTTTCTTGAGGATTATTACAAGCATCCCACAGCCCCAGAATTGGTTTTATTACACGGTCTATTATAGCAGGCCCAATCAGAGGCAAATATGCACAATTTCAGATAGATTGCTGTTTGCAAGACTGGCCTAGAATCTGTTTGCATGCATGTCCACATTCTGGTGGATGAAGGTTAAGGGCAAATGTAACTACTGACTGTAACTCATATCCTCTTGTCTTTCTGGATGTAGCTTCTGGCTTTTCAATACTTTTACCAGTTCCTAAACTTTCTTTCATAGACGTTGTCTGATACAGACACAATATTTTTAAATTTTCTGACTTTGATAGACCGGAGGGCATAAGTAGGTTACTATGCATGACTAGAATAAAGCTTCATTTTCAGCAGTTCAGACCTCCATATCAAAAAGCAGCAAACTATTCCAGCGTTTTCAACTGAAGGGTCTGTGTCCTACCTTAAAGAAGCTGTAAATAAACAGTCCGTCCTGTCAGTTTGTGGGTTTAGTTGCTGTTACTGTGCTTAGCAGATCAGACTTTTTCTGTTTTAAATTAAGGTAAAACTCCCTGTTGGGAATGTCTCCTCTGCAGCTATAGCCAGAGATTTTAACAGTGTTTTTCCTCTCTCCAGAATCTTTAAATGTATCCTTTTAGTAAAGGATATAAACTAAAGGACAACTGAAACAGGTCTTTTGACTTTATTAGTTTACACCTGGATTGAACATGTCTGTTGTCTCTTTCAGCACCTCTGGTATTTTAGGGAATAATTACTAAAAAAAATATGACAAAATAATAAGCAGAGATTGGACATAAGTCAGAATAATATCCTGTCTTAAATCCAGTTTATCGTCCCTCTTTTGGTTTTGTCTAAACAACAGTTTCGTGTAATTTGCCAAGTGGTTATATTAAGTGCAAGTCTGACTTGGCTGTCAAGGACAGTATGTCAGAAAGGTCTTTTTGAATAATCTGCTGCTTTCGTAGCCATACAGTTAAACTTAGAATTTAGGTAAATAGGAGACAACAGATATTTTTGTTCCTTTTTTTCTTTTTTTCCTAATGGAACACATTTTTCACTGCAAATGATATAACAACAAAAACTTCTGATCAGCCACAGGAATTTAAAGTCTTAGTCTCTCCTAGTAATCTGAATTTTTCTTATTTAGTCTTTTTCATATTTCTATGAAACTCGTGCAAGGTCAGCTCTGACCTTGCTCAGATGGGATTAATTAGTCTGCTTTCTGTGAGTCTTAACCTGTACTTCCAGAAGAAAGGATCTTACTCCTTTCTTAAACACTGCTTTTTACAGGAGTGTTGTAACAGAGCAATGTTATAATTAAAAAGAAAAACAACAAACCAAACCTAAAAGTTTAAACATTGTGCTCAATTCAAAATTGTTGAATCAGGATTGTCTGTCTTACTGTAGCAATGACTTTCCAGGACAGATATATGAAGGATTCTTTAGTTTCGGTAATGAGACTACTGGCGGTCCTGGTGTAGGGAATTTGGTTTACCTTAAGCATTTTACTAGCCACACAGGAGTATGAAGCCATTTTATGTTGTTGTGTTGCTTTTGAAGTAAACTGTGTTCTGCAGAAGACAAGAGTTAAATTTTTCTTTTAAATAGTAAAATAACAGGGAGATAACGGTGCTGGGACAGAGAAATAAATATGGCATGTATTTTGAGCAGTACTGGGTCACCCTACAGTGGTGTTGCAAACAGGCTTGGGTGCTTCTATAAGCCAGAGCACATTTCCATGGTATACTGCAGAGCTTCTGCCCTTATTGAAGCTGCAAAGTAACAAGCTAATGGTCTCTGCAGCATTAAAAAAAAAAAAAGGCGCGTAGCTTAATTGAAATCAGATGTAGTGAGAAAGCTATGTCCCAAGGCCAAGGTGGGTGGTTGTCAGTAGTCAGGAAATAGAGCAGTGGTTGCACCTGCCTCTTTTATTTGGGGACATGAATGATATTTGAATAAAAAACAATCAACTTATTACATGCAAATCATGATTTTAGTAAACAGAAAAAAGGTGTTTAATTCTGTCTTGATGGATAAAAATGGTTTTGCTGGTTAACTTTTTCAGCTGCTTGAAAATGCTGGAATCTCAAACTTTTAACTGTAATGTCACTGTCCTATTTAAAGGTATTGTACCAACTGCTTTTCTCACACTGAGTCCAAAACACTGCTAAGGCATAAATACATTGTAGAAACAGAAGGTAAGCTGTGAAAATTTGCAAGTAAGACTAGCAAGTCTTAAGGTAGCTGCAAAAGTTTGAAGACATGTAAGAACAAGCCCAGTGTTTTAGAGGACCCTTCTAGGACCAAAGAAAGGAGGGATTTTACTCTTGAAGTCCCCAGGGGCATGGTGCTCCCCTGGTGTTTCTCTGCCCCTGCTGTTTAGTTCTGCTAGATACCCAAATGCATGTCCTCCCTAATGTTTTCTGCCTTAATTCAGGCTAGCCTATAAATTGTTAATGTGTTCGTCATAAGTCATGAAGTAGTTACTGCGTAGAAGACTGGTGCTATTTCAACAGCTGTGAAAATGTGTTTGTTTCAAGGATTGCATGACTCTGAATAAATATTTCATTAAATGTGTTATGAATGATGTATTTAACAACTAGAGCAGGTCAATAATCTTTAGAATTAAATTTAGTATTTTTTATTAAAGATTACCTATTTCAGTGGTGAATAGTAAGCATGTCATGCTATAGACAGGTGTTTCATATGGTCTAAGTGCTATATTAAATAGCTTGTCAATATCTGCGTTTACCAAATGAAATTAATTTATTGTATTTATTTTTTTCTGTGGGTTTCACAGTCCATTATAAATGATTTATTGATCATATGTAAACCAGTTTAGTAAGCTATGTTCTGTCTCTTAAAATGAATGCATTGCTAGTAGGGCTTGGTATTGCCAACACTTTGTAAATTGTTTGAACAGTAAGTTACTGAAACTTCATCTGAAAATGCGTATTTATGCACAGCTCCTTAGAAGTTATTGTAGACGACTTTTAAAACATTGCATTCAGTCTGTAGAATACGGTGCTTTCTGTATTTCACACTTATTGGTAAAAGCAGTTTGTGGGGAATTGTCCCATATACTATAGTATTGTTTTCTTAGGCAGCAACAACGAATTCAACATTGCATGTGGAAAAGATGACTGTAAAACCTACTTCATAGGAACCATCCATCTAGGAAAACAATGCATGAAGCACTATGATGTTTTGAAAATTATACTGCCTTATATTCCAGCCTAAGATGGGTGCTCTGATATTTTTTAAGATAAGAAGGTGAAAGTGCGTTACCTTTCTCTGAGGATCATTTCCTGCAGTGGTTTTTTGGTTTTTTTTGTTTTAATAATGTGCCTGTCAGCAAAGTTTTTCCACTTTAGTGGCTGGAAAATCTTGAGTTGGAGAAAGAATAAATAGGGCATATTCCCATATTAACACTGATCTTCATGGTTGTTGCTGATATTACTGGTAGCTGGGCTGTGAATATCTGAAAGAGCATGTTTGTCTGCCAGAGTTACACTGCTGAGGGAGACAAGAACCCAGAGCAGAGAAACTACCTATAGACAGACTGAAACACAAATAGAAAATGGGACTGGGGGCTGCCTGGTGACAGCTTTGGGCCAAGGTCCTTGCTCCTTTCTAGCACTCCTGGTTTTAAATTTCCTTTTCCAGCAGTGTCATGAATTAACGTGTTCAATTTTTACTTTCCTTGGCTGAGCCTCAAACTGTGTTGGTTCTCAGCCAGTTGGTCTCATCACTGTGTCAGTGTGCCCTTAACTCACTGCGGAGGCTAACTGAGTCTGATTAAAGGTCTGTGAATGGGATTTTGTATGTGGGGCTGGCATCTGAAATAAAGCTTTTAAGCATACTGTGGATGCAAAAAGCATTTTTGTAGACATTGTAAAACCCACTGAAACTCTTTGACTGAGGCGAGTATAAGGGACTGCAGAGCTAAGGACGAACATTTTTAAGCAGCCTATAAAATAGAAAAAAAATCACTCTGTTTTGATTGTTGTTGTGCAAAATGGTTGTATATCACAAATTAGTAATTTGTAATTGGAAAGCTTAGCTGAAAGTACCTTCAGAACGTGCAGCTGCATGTGCATTGTCCCCCTGGTTATTTTTTGATTTGTTTATTCATTTTGTTGGGTATTTTTGAAACAAAATATGATGAAAATTCATTCACACTTGTAGTATGGAAGCATAAACAAATGTCAAAGTATTTGCTCAAGAACTCTATCTGGAGAGAGCATAAAAAATTGGAAGTTTAAGATGCTATACTGTGTGCATGACAGAAGAAATAAGAGTAAACATGAGAAATATTTTCTCTTTCACTGTGCCCTGGAAGAACACAGAGGCAGGAGATGGTGATAGTGTTGGAAGCTGCATGTGTTGCACTGTTATCATTACTGATTGCTTACTCTTTCAGAAAAAAATGAAGATGCAGGTTATGTTAGAATACAAAGCATAGGTGGGGCAAGACAAACTCATTTATAAACATCGTTGGGTGCTCAAAAAGTGGTTTATAATCCATAAATTTAAGCTGAATAATGAGGTATTGAGATTTTTGCCTCTGTCCTGTGGCTTCTTGAAAAGTTCCAAAACCAAACCAACCCCCTCATAACTGCATCAACTAATCACTGTGTATTTGTAGGGGCTTCTTCAGTTGCTTTTCCTCTCCTTTTAATTTTCCTTCTTTTTTTGCATTTCCCACAAGTAAGCAGTTGCTGTACAGTGTTGCTAGTACAAATTTTCTGCAGCCTGTGTTAAACTAATGACTCTAGACTGTGATGTCCTGAAATCTACATATAGAAAAGTGCTTTAAGTACAATAACATTGTAAAAGACTGGATTCAATTCCTCTTCTAAGTTAATGAGTTAGCTTGAGCATGGAGGAGAAAAAAATCTCCTGTGCAGACCTCTGAATTGTAGTTTAGTTGCGCTATGCCCACTCTCTTTGGAGCTCCGCAAGTGCATGGGAAATTATTAGACCTGTTGTTTGCATTGGTTATAATTTGAATTAATCCATGAAGTCCTGTTTCACTTCTGGTACACTAAAACAAAACATTCAACCTGAAAGAGAGTCTGATACCAAGTGTGGTTGTGCATGTGCAAGGCTGGCTTGTTCGGTACTGCCTTCCCCCTGCCCTTCCTGCTGTAAAGGCTGTGTAGGTGACTTGGGTGCATTCAGAGTCATTAGGACCCCTTAATATATTCCAATATGTCAATTATTGACTGAATAGCTCATTAATTTGGCTTGTTAAGGTCCAAAATTAATTTTGCCTCTTCTCCTTGAAGCTATTTTCTACTGCTGTTAGCAAAATCTGCTTTCTTTCCGATTCAACACATAGATATGCAAAACATTGAAATTTCCTTTTGGACAGTAACAGACAAGACAAATACTGTAAACTGTGCATTGGCCATGACAAGTACGGGCTTGGGCCAGAGCCCACAAAAGTCACTGGAAAGAAGGTCATTGACTGGACTGGATCTCTAACTCAATCCTCTTGCTAGCAGAAAAGGGAATGAAATCAATGGAATAAGAAGTCATGCATGTCTGATATTGCATGAAAAAATCTTTGGGATCTAATAGGATATGTTTCAGCTTGTGTTATCAGCAGTGTCAACACTACTGTGTGTATGCATTCTTCTCAATGCGTTGACATTATTTGGGTTAGATTTGGCCCGTGTCTTATATTCATTGCATTGCATCTATCTCAGAAGCCTCTGATATTTGTTTTACACTCCTGCCTTGCTTTCTTCCCTTTTTAAGACTGTGTATTGACAGACATTACAATAAGATTCCTATTTGCTACAGACCTCTCTTGCAGCTGTTCTCACTTTGAATTTGATTTTTCAGCCACCCTGCTCTTTTCTATGGATCTGGTTTGTCCATTGCTTGTTTCTATCAAAAACGGGCAAGCGAAACCCCCTGCCCCCCAAAGCCCTGTGAATCCTGCTTTTTTACAATGTGGGAATTAACCAGGTTGATGATGACTTGGAGAAAAGGCTTTTTGATTCTTGATGGCAGAGACTGCACAGGAGCATGGTGACGTCCATTGTGTAAAAACTCTTGGGTCCCATTTCATACGGTATAATGGTAAAATCTGTGGTTTTCCTGTCTGTCCAGTTTCTAGTAGATGTGTTTCTGTTACAAAAGCTTCCCTTCTGCTATGGAATGGCCCAGAAGGCAGCTGGCAGTGTGTCTGTATTTCTGGGTTATGTAGGACACATCTCATAGAAACTGCAATATTTTTTTTTGTTTTTCCTTCCTCCCCGCCCCCCAAGTAATCTGTCAGCCATTTTTGCCAGAGAGTCTGATACCAGATAATGGATGGAAGGAGCTGTGGGGAGGGCAGAGGGAACAGGTTCAGTTTTTTCCTTCTTTGTGAACCTATTTCTGCCAGTCTTGTGTCCATTACTGTCAAAAGAACTGGAATCCAGGCCATGAATCTTACAAATGAAGACTATAGACCAAAAAGACCAATCAGCTCCAGAGACTGCTTTACAGGTATGCTTTTTTGTGGTTTGCTGCTGTTCTCCCCCATGGAGTCTGCTGAGAGGCATAAGGAGGTGTCTGAGATAGTGGCTATCCAAACCCAGTGTGGCTGTTAATCAGGCAGCTGAAGAGGAGCCACATTCAGATTGCTGCCAGATGTTTGTCTATGCATAGATTTTCAAGCTGTGAAGCCAGATCCCTGCCAGGACTGATAAGGCTAGGCATAAAATGTTGGAGGTGGCGTCATGTTGGCCCAAAGGGTAACATTTCAAAAGCTCGTCATGCTCGGCATTTAAAAAAATTTGCAGAATTGCTGGGTCTCAAGTCTTATTTTTGAAAAGCAGTTTAAACGTTTGGGAATACAAAAAGATACATACTTGGTGCCTGGTTTCTGTTTCCTTGATATCACTAAGAGTTTGGGTCGTAGGAGTCTGTGTGTTATTTTATAAGGATCCCAAGACCTCAGAGTTGCTTTTCAAGTATCTTACCTGAAGTGGTGTTTGTTTTGAAGGAGATAGTTTAAATGTATACTTCTATATATGACGAAGCATTTTACAGCTGCTGTGTGGGGTGTTCTGAGCAGTGAGACATGGAGATCTGAGCCCTCTCATCCCAACTTCTGTGCAGGTGCTTTAAGGCTACCAGCAAGGTATGAATCCTTTTCATGTCATAAGCAATTTTAGTCCTGTGCTTACCCAGCGTCATGCTCCAATCCTCGCAAGGACTTTTGAATATCATTGTAATGATAAGGATGTAAATTATACTAATACACATAGAAGATTGGCTGTGAAAGGTGAGACCAAAGACCTACTTTGCAGAAGTAAAAGAGCAAAGCAAGCATGAGACAATGCTTCCCCTGCTCCCTCCCATCCCAACAATTTTGTAAGGCAGGCCTTCTGAGCCAACAGTGCTTTCTGTTTGCTCCATAACTCTTAAGAAGCTTCTTTCATGAACTTGTGCGATCTTCTCATGAACCCACAGAGCTTTATTGTGTACTGTGGCAATGGGTGCCACAGCTTAAATGAGCCACATGCACAGAAAACACCTCTTGATGCTCTGTATTTCTTTTCTTGAAAGGGTCAATGAAAATCTATCCCCTCGTAGCCTCTCTGTACCACACCATATACTATTTCCCTGGCTACTTGGGGAAGGAAGATATTCAACATAGTCTCAGCACAGTCTAGAGGTGCCTACCATTACCTGAAGGGAAGCATCTCTCTTGATAAAAGACATAGTAGTTTGAAAACTTTGAGTGTGGAAAATAGTGATGTAGCATTCTGTATGATTAAATATGGCACTCAACTGAACAACGTCTCTAGGTGTTAAATAGAACCGTTATGTTTAAAGAGGTTGTTGCTCTTTAAAGCCACAAATGTGGCCATTGGAGACATGTAGTTTTTTTGTTGCTGTGTTAGTAACCCCTATTCTAATTACTTGAGCATTAGGCTGGGAGATGGGAATTTCTGCATTTTAATCCTTATTCAGGTTGTGTTCTTAAATGTGAGCCAGTGTGCCTGTGTTCACTTCTCTTGCTTTTAAAAAAATTAAAATACTGTTTAAAGAATAATATTCTCTTTTACCATGAGAATCAACCAGCTAGCATTTTGTAAACATGTAAAAGCATTCCATAAGTAATTTTACTATTGCCTTTTTTGTTTATTTTTAAACGTTAGTATTTTTTATAATGCTGATGTTAAACTATTTGCCTGCATTAAGAAGACCTTGTAGTAAATAGTAGACCACTTATTAAGTACACTTAAGCATTAGTGAATACTTTAAAGAGTATTCTGTTGAACATTTTTGCAAGCAGTGTCTGCAACCTTCAAGCTGTCTCTTCAAGTCCCATTTTGGTTAGGAAGATGAAATTGTGGCATCTAATGGTTAGATGCTTCAGTGCTGGACATAATAAAGAAATAAACACCAGTATCTGTTGCTTGTGAGCACTGTTTCATAACTCCTGTTGTCTAGAAAATATATTTAATTTTCTTCACCCCTTAAAGTCTGACTTTCTGATCTTTTTCTAAGCATTCCAAAACCTTAAGCTTTCCAGACAGCACATAGATGTTATTGAGCCTATAAGGAAAATTAAACTCTGCTGTAAAATCAGTCTTTAGTACTCTATCCAGTAGTATTGGATCATGTCCCTGGCAGAATAATTTTGTTGATGAAAAATACAGTCCAGAAACAAGGATGATGCAGGTGTCTTTGAAATGATACAGAAAGGCTGTAGTTAACCGAACAGATCCATCTATATACTTTTTGAAGTTCCCTTGTCCACAACAAATGTTCTCCATTCCAGTTTGATAATACTGTATAGCTGTCCATTTATTTTAATGACATGGCACATTTAGGTTTATTAAAATATAGCTGTAGACCATTGCATCTTCCACTCCCATCTCTGTGGATGAGGTCAACTGGCTTGGCCATTCTTGGTCTCAAAATTTTTATCTTCTGTCCTTACTGGGGGATAACGCTGAACTGACAAAAACCCCAAACCCACAAAAAAACCCCATAAAACCTACCCCTAACCCAAATCCCAAACAAATGTCCAAGAAGTTTTCAGAGAATAGCACAAGATCAGTGCAAAGTAATAGCTTCTTTCCATCTTGCTTGTGAGCAGGCTTAAGATCTTTTCCACAGCAGTCCATACAGAATGGCATGGTTTAAAATAGTATGGAACACATCAAAGTCTTTCTATCACTTAAATGTCTATAAACTCCATTTCAAGGTATGACCTAGTTTTCTCACTTCTTGCCTACTCCAAGGCTTTTCTCCGTGGATCGTAACATGAAGGTTCAAGAAAAGCTGCCCTTTAACCTGTCCTTGCAATGCAGATCCCTTTTGGAGGAGTTCTGAAGGTGTCACCAGTCTTCTGATGAGGAATAGTCAGCAGGGTTCTGTTTTGTACTGTAAAGAAAACAATGAGCACAACAGGCTTTATTGTTTTGCTGTCATGTGGGAAGCAAAACAAGCTCCATGCTGGCAATCCAGGAGCCCTTGTATGTATTGTGCTTGGAGTTCAGAGCTTTTCTTTGTTCTTGTTGCAGGCAGTGGTTTTTGAGTTATCATTTTTCCACAAAAAAACCTTAAAGATAGTTGTTAAGTGGGTGTCCCCCACAGAGGCACGCATAAGCAACCTGTAGGTTTAATTTGGAGTGGGGGAGTGGTGGATGTGGCACTGCTTCCATATCGTGCTTAAGAATTGTTAAAAAGCTGTAGGGACCAGGTAGGACACTTTCAAATTATTGGGATTTTCAATTGCTTCATTCAGTTCAGTATTCAGAGCACTAACAAAATTTCAGTAGCTGATGTTCTGTCAGCAGTTCTATTAGCAGCTCTGATTTCTGAAGTTGTGATCAGTGTGAGATATGCAATATCCATGTGGATTTGTAGGTCAGCTGGAGCTTTGTGTTCAGAGCAGTTGAGCAGAGAGTGTTAGGAGCAGTCCCACATAGCAGTCTGTAATCCTTTATGTGAAATGGAATTGGAAGGTTTTACATTCCTGCTGCAGTAGGAAGGAAAATGAAGTGATGCATATTACTTTCATTTACTGTAATGTGTCTTAACTTGTAAGTCTTACCTTGCTTCTAGCCATTTGTAAGGCCAGGCGAGACCTGTCTGTAACAGTAGCTATTTTCTGTCCTAGTAGAAATTTCATAACTCTGTAAAATACTGGATCTAATTCTATTAATCTTGAGATGATGTCAGAGAAGGTCTTGGTGAATCCTGTGATCACCACAGTAAGTATTTACTCATAGCTCCAAGATGGCTGCATTTTTTTTTTCTCTGCAAAACCTCATTTTTTGTTGTTTCAAGACAAACTCTCTAAGTGGTTTGCTGCATGTAGGATTTGAAGTAGGTTATTTTCCAGATAACTTTTGTATTTCCACTTGGCAGCTTTAATATGACCTTTGTCCTTACCAGACCTTAAGCTTTTTCCGTAATTCTTAACAATTGAATGTTTCATTCTTTGGAGCCTTCTGACTTCCATTCAGTTTCAATGACCTAGATTTTGCTAGTTGGGATTGATTGCTGGGATAATCTAAGCTGCTGTCTACTAAAGCTTGAAATTCTCTCCTTTTTATAATGGGAAAATTATTTCTTAACTCCTTGTTTAGAGTATTGTCAAGAGAAACAAATTCAGGTGGGTTTTAACATCAATTTTCCTTCCTGAGGAAGTGATCCAGTTTGGATTTTGCTTAGAAAATAGACAAAAGTGTAAATTGAATTTGCAGAGGCAGCAAACCAACAAAAGATGTGACAGCTGTGTGCCTTGTGCTGCAGGAGACCAGAGGCCAGGGAGATTGTTCTTCAGGCAATTGGGATGTTGACGGGTGACAGTGGCACTGCTGGGCTTTAAAAACGTTAGAGGAAAAAGCAATGGGTGCTGCTTGCAGTGTGCTGTCTGTCAATCCCCGAAGTCCTGGAGGAATGTTATTGTGGATTTGGAGACATTCCAGAAGTGCTGTGTGTTGAAGAGGTGGGTTTTTTTCTATTTTTTCCTTTTCTCCTCCCCCCTGCCGCCTTTTCCTATTGGTAAGGCTGTGAGGGGAATGAGAACACTCAGGAACTAAAACTTAAAGTCACACACTACCATATGTGGGAAACCATTATATTTCTTTCTTTTTTTCCTTTCTTTTTTTTAGCGACTTTTTGTTTGTTTTGTTATCTTTTGTCTCAAGCTGTAAGCAAAGGCAGAAAACCATTTTCAGAGGTATATTAAAATATTGTTGTAGCTCTCAGGTGACTAAATTTGTCTGCAAATAAAATTTGAAAGTTCTGAGGACATGATTTACAGTTTGTTAAGTGGATTGAATTTCTGGCTTGTGGAAAAAAGCAAGATGATAAATTCACTAATAAAAAATGAATTTTCACTGTTTCTGTCGGAAAGAATTTACATATGCTATTATTTGCCTCTCACTGTTCACGTAAGGAACACTAAATGTAAATACTACTATGGTCTGGGGGAGAAGCATGTAGCAAAGGAGGAAGGATGTGTGTATGCGAGAAAGGTATGTAAATACTTTGAGTGATCCTAGCCCACTTCTGGTTTACTTACAGTGCTGAGGATGTGGGGTACAGAAGAAGGACTGTTGATGGGTTAACAATTGCACACATGCTCCATTAGGATACGTTCCTTTTCAGGATGAGAGGAATGTCTTAGTGCCTTGGCGCATGGCCAGCAGTGCCAGCAGTTATCTGAAGATTTAATGAAATTTCATGTTATTAAAGTAGGACTCTGGAAAGACAGTGAGTGGGTCTGGGATATGGAGACACTTGTAAAATAGATAACACCTTTTGTAATAATTAGCTCTTAATGCACCTTGGTGTTTACACATAGTATTTTCTGTCTGGGAATCCCACTGGTGACAGACATGCCCATATGACGACGCGTTCTGGGGAAGTTGTGCATTATTCATTAGGCGCAGTCCATGTACATTGTTGGCTGTAGCTGATCATTATTCTGCATGTTCATTCTGATGTAGGAGAGCCCATACTCAGTTGCAGTTGTCTTCCATATAATTTTTATGCTTAGCCTCTTGCATGAAAGGGTGCAGGTGCAGTTATTTTGTGTCTTGAACTGGTTTCACTGCCTTTTTACAACGGTGAATGTTGACAGTTGACAATCACAGAACTTGCATTTTCTTTTAGCCTTTCTTAACCCTTGACCAGTGTTCTGCAGCATGACAGCCCATTTAATTCTGCTGAGCTGAGTTAGAAGGACTGATGTTTCATATTTGGTTTTATGAACAGTTTTGCCTTTTTAAAAATTTCCTCCTGTAGAAGCCACTTGAAGCACAAAGCAGAAAAAAAGGTAGTTGTCATTCAGTAGGACAGCTTAGCATTCTAGTTCATGTCTTAAGAATTTTCTTTAAGATACAAGGAATGATTGTCACTCCTCTTTCACTTTTAGTGGATGGTAACATTTCTGATAACAGCAGATTCTCGATCACATCAAGGGTTTTTTTAGCTGTTTTGTCAACATATATGCAGAACTAATCACATGAAGATTTACTTTCTGATATCTGAGAAGAGACAAAAAAAAGCTAGCTAAGAGGTAAAAAGCATAGACACATATAAATAATAAAAAAGTCTGCTGGAAACATACTAACTTGACTTCAGGTCCCCTTATTAACTGTCTACGTAGGGAAACAGGTCAATACTGTAAGTCTCTTGAATCAAACCTGAAGTCGTGGTACAGTTTAGAGCCTACTGTTAATAGTATTTGATGTAATGGTGTGGTGGCAGGTAAGCTTTTGAATGACATCTGTTGCTAAAGATTCTGTAATTTTGAAGACTGAGATGTTTACTGGGTCCTAATTCTGCTGCATATTCAATTTTTTCTCCATTCATATGATAATCAGGCTGCTCACAGTTGCTAATTATTACCACTGTTGTTTAAAGAATACAGAGAGCAAAAGCATGTCTGTGGCCAAATGCTTTTAGAGATGTAAGCAATAAGATGATAAAGCTCATAAAATTCACAGCCCATCATGTGCAGGATAATGATTAGAAAGCATCTAAGCCTTTCTTGTCAACCTTCTAGCTAAAAGGAGGAGTCTGTGTTTGTAAGCAGCATGCTAGCATTTTAACAGAGATGAATGTCAGCATTTCCATAAATCTCCAATTTAGAAAATTAAAATACTGTAGGGACCATAAAGGGATGAAGCTGATGTTTAGTTTCAGTTCTGTGCTGCTATAGAAGACAGACTGTCAAGGATGTTCAGTTTAATTGCTAGGGGAAGGCAAGCACAAAATTAAAAGAATGAGTAATGCAAGTGATGAGAGTTTCATGTTCTATGTGGATTCAACTTGTAAACTACTTTTCTCGCTCTTTCTTCTTTCATCTTTCTACCTTTGTTTTAGGTCTTCCCATCTGCCTGTCTTCCTATTTGCTTTTACTCACTCTTCTTCAGTAGCTCCAAGCCAGCACTACTTTTGGATATTATGGCAGCTTTAACGGGTAACATGTGCATTTTCCCTAGTAAATCTGGCTTCACTCTGGCTGCTTGCATTTGTGGCTTTTAATGAGCACCTATCAATCTGAAATCTGTGGCATTAGTCAATATGTTACCTCCAGGCAAGCGTCCGTGATGCCTTTCAGTTTTCATCTTCCTCTGTGCCAAATGATGCTTTCCTACTGACACTCCGGTGTCAGTATAATTCTGGAAATTTCCCATTGCAAACTGATTTGAAGATGGACAATGAAAAATAAGCTGTGTCCACTGCTCACTCACCTCTCACAATTATAGTGATGTTTTTTTCAGATTTCTCCTATCAGCTTGAAAATGTTGGCTGATATTTTCTTATTATTTTTATTAGGGTCTGGTATGTGTCAGTGTTGCAGCCCGGAGGAGGTATAACTCCTGCAGAGCTGAGTAGGGAAACGCTGGAGGAAAATGTATTTATGAGACCAGATAAGGAATGGATTATTTTGCACTCATATGGCTTTGACTTTGCTTGCTCATGTGTCCATGAGAATAGAAAACCAGTGAAACAGGTTGGAAGAAAAAAAATTACATGTCAGAAACAGGCAAAGTTACGAGGCGGTAAGAGGGAATGTAATTACGTTGTTGCAGACTTTAAAATATCCTGTGTGTTTCAGCAGTGCATGCAGTGTAACGTGTGTCAGTTTTTACACAAGAGGGCGCTCTTGGAATTTTAAAAGAAATTGGGCTCTATCAAGGGCCTTTTTTCACATGCATGGATGTTTTAATATGCCATTTTCAAAGCTATCGGATTTACTAAGGGTCCGTCTCAGAACCTTGTAAAGTGGTGTCTCCCTTCTATATTTACCTTCACAATGATTAATACCAATAACTATTCATATTACACCTTTTAACCACTAAACCTACTCAGTGAGAAGGGATGATTGGCAACAAATGTGAACAGCATAACCGTGCAGATTTTGATAACAGCTGTGTAAATAGTGGGTCTTGTGTAAGGTGCAATATTTGAATAATGCCAGTCAGAAATATGACCTAGTTTTAATTTAACGACAAAGCAAATTCTTGTATTGGGAAAGCATCACTACACTTCTAGCACCTGGAAAAGAGCATCTACTTTTAGGCTAATATAGAAAAAACCCCAATGAGAAACCAGAATCTCCACAGAAATTCACAGAGAGAGGGTGGTTCTGGAATTCTTTTCTTTTCTTTTTTTTTTTGTACACATTAAAGATAAGTGCGTTCAGCTGCGATCTCTCTCAGGTATAGTTAAAACAGGGTAGGAGATCTGGCCTGTAGTTGAAGAACATGCAATGCAATAATAAAGTATGGTGATACATTTGTGGCAGGTGGAAATTCCATTTCCTACCGAGTTCATCTCATCTGTTGTCACTTAGGTATGACGATTTTTGAATGCTCACTGGCTTGGTTACAATTTGAACTGGATGTCGTGAAGCTGAAAGGCAGTGTAGGTCATTAGCTTCGTCCTCTGATATCTGGCTTCCATGGTAAGAAATGTTAAATGGTGAGAGAACACCAACTTTCTGGGAAGATGAATGTGTTAAATCTGATTCTGGCTTTTTGGATCTTATGGAGGAGGTTCTTCCATTTCTTCAGAAATGCAAACACTTTCCCATGAGTTTTTTACCTCCTACCTACGCTGTTTTTAAAGGGAGAACACTTGCTAAGCAGAGTGCAAACCATAGTAAAACACATGTTAATGCATTAGTTCTGAAATGCAGTATTATTCTGGGCCTCTTATGACTATTGGGACAGGAGGCATTTTTCTCTTAATGTCTGGACATGCAGATTGGTGCTCTGTCTTTTAGGACAGGAAATTGTGGAGGGAATCATTCTCATTTACCTTTTGAGTGAACTATTCTTTGTATTGCAAAATTACCATATAAACGGCCTAAATAATCACATTACTAGTGCTATAGTTACACAGTCCTGGTAAGTTTGGGGATATTTTTCAGTGTCTATAAAAATGAATGATTGCTTTTAGTAAGGTATTTAACATTCAACCTCTATTTTTCCCTGGTAATGAGTTCTGTGGCCTGGTAAGCTAATGTGTTAAAGAGTATTTGCTGTTAATTCACTTGTTTTGCTTATCTTCTGTCTTTCAGATTCAGTGACTGGTCTTGTTCTTCCCCTGTTCGTAGACTTAGAGGTCTAGAAAGGACCTCTGTGATCACCTCTGTTATCTTGCCCTAAGGCAAGATCAGCTATATTGGTTCTTTTGGACAGATGATTGTCTAACCAGCTCTTAACACCTTCAAGAAGGCAGACCTTGAAGGCTAAAGTACTGTATTTCATTACTGTTTGAAAATGTTGTCTGTATCGGTCTTGCTGAAACTTAATCCCTTTACTACTTGTACTGTCCAACAGGCACAAAGAACAGTAGCCTTTTATGTATTTGAGGCATGTCCAGAGAAGGGCAACAAAGATGGTAAAGGGTCTGGAGTACAAGCCTTATGAGGAGCGGCTGAGGGAACTGGGGCTGTTTGTGGAAAAGGGGACTCAGGGGAGGCCTTAATCCCTCTCTACAACTACCTGAAAGGTGGGTGTCAGGCTTTTCTCCTAAGTAATAATAGGACAAGAGGAAATGGACTCAAATTGTGCCAGGGGAGATTTAGAATGGATATTAGGAAAAAATTCTTCACTGAAAGGGTTGTCAAGCATTGGAAGAGGCTGCCCAGGGAAGTTGTTGAGTCATTGTCCCTGGAAGTGTTTAAGATGTGTAGCTGTGGCACTCGGGGACATGGTTTAGTGGTAGAGCTGGCAGTGCCAGGTTAACGGTTGGACTCGATGGTCTTAAAGGTCTTTTCCAACCTAAACAATTATATGATTTCGTATCACATTGTTATGTCTCCTCTGAACTAATTGAAGTATTTACCCTGGCCCTTCCTCGTATTTTTTAAAAATCTCTGGTCTAGTCATCCTCATTGCTGATCATTCTCTGTATTCCCCATTTAATTTCCATTTTTTTGACATGTGATTATCAGAAGTGGGAATGATATTTTAACTGATATTTTTACAGCCTTACAGTGGAACAAAAGTATTTTGCGGATACTTTTGTACAGAGATGCTAGATGATGTTTACTTTCTCCCCCCCCCGCAAATAGAGGCATTTTAAATTCCAAAATAATCTTTGTATTGCTATTTTCATGCTCTTAATCAAACTGCCAGTCTGGTGAGTCCGGTCTTAGGTTTCCTTTCTAAACCAGCTAATCCCAAACTTCTCAATCTGTTACATGTGCTCCAGTCATAGAAATCCAATTCTTTTATTTGTTTTAAAATGCGGATATCAGAACTTACTTTGTACCATTTGCTGTCAGTTTAATAGCCTCTTAATACTTTCAATAGTTGCCACTCCTTGCACAATGTAAATCAATAGTTTTATTTATCTCTAGTCATTAATCCACTGTGAACAGGAACTGTAAAATCCAGGATTTTGTTTTGGGTTTTGCCCTCAGTGCTTTTAGTTAACCTGGAAATTAGCAGTAATAGTTTGTATTACTCTTTTCTGCATCTATTACACTCCTGAAAATTTCCTTTCTTCTTGATGGGGAGTATTAAGTTTGTGATTGAAATTTGTGTAGTACCTAGCCATTTTCTTTGCTGAACCTAAATAATTAGATGCTATATTCACATGTTGCTGCTCTACTCTTTACTTAGAGTAGTGTTCTTCCCTTGTAATGGATTTTTAAATACAGCAATAAGCACAAAACATAGATTTTTTTTTTTTTGAGGAGGAGGAGACAGAAGATTTTCCAGCTTCCTGATCTGTCATTTCAAAGTGGATCTTGTTAAAAAACAACTTTCCTTTTCTATTTGGTTTACATCACCTGCTTTTCATCATGAATTGCACCAGTTCTCTTGTGTCAAGTTTCTGAAGTATTTATTTTATATTTTCTGATCTGAGGCTCAGGCAAGCACAGCACATGAGAAACAATCAATATGTTAATGTAATTTTAAATTACTTTAAGCCCAGACCTAGTGCTCTCTTTTCCTAGAGAATGACCTTCATTTTTGTCCCTGCTGGGAAGAAATCTTCCTTAGGCAACTATAGGCCATAATATGCCACCGGTTTTTAAGCAGAATTCCCCATTGATTTCTTCAGGGAGTTCCACTTAAAATGCAGCATCACGGCAGAGCTCAGTCTGGTTACATAGATCAAATGAAAGGATCCAGTTCACATACGTTCTTGAATCCGGTGTCTAAGCTCTAGCGGCCGCTAGAGGGGATGAGAGATCCCAGACTGTTTCCATTTCAAAAGAAACATTTTTTCCCCTCATTAGCTTTGGATTAATCTCTAAGAAATAACTGCTACTCTCTATTATCACATCTTTTTTTAATGATAAGAACATAAAACATGTGCATAAATGTTTGTAAATCTTAACTCAATTGCGTGTTTTCTAGCTCTTCAACCAAAACCAGGTTGGTCCCACAAAAAGACTTGCAAACCATCAGTACAAGAATAAAAGAAAAGGATTCTGATTAAAGAGATGCAGTTTTTTACCTCATCTCAGAGAGCTCTAGAGCTACTGGCAAAACATTGGATTAGTGTTGCAAACTGTCGGGGTCTTCATTTATAATACTGTCAGACTGTTTATGCCAGCCACTAATGACTATGGAAGAGGAGGCATTTTATGCTACTGAAAAATCTAAATTACATTTCAGACAGGTTGACACTGATGCTCCAAAGTGAAGGTTTGGAAGATGATAATTCCTAATCTCAATAGAAAAGAGGTGTCAAATTCAGTTTTACTGAGGGACTGATTGTAATTTTCCTTTTATCTCTAGGATGCTACAGAAACAATCCACTTGATTTTGCTCTTAAAGTGTTTTCACTTTTTGTTCTGCCTGAACATAAGCATAGTGTACATCAGCTTATGTGTTCCTTTGAGTTTCTAGTTACCCGTTATCTGTAAGCACGACAAGCTCAATATTTTCTGTCTTTTAGCTGTCATTAATCCTGAAGATGCATCAGGAATTGAGCATGAGGATATCTGAAATAGGTTGATGCTCCAAGAAATGGGGACTTCCTTGGTGGGGTAGGTGTGGGAAGTATAATTTAGACTTGCAAAAGGGTTAACAGGACAAGGGAAAGTGAAACACTTTCTGGATTGAAATATATGTCATAAGGTTTGGTAAAGTCTCTGTGTTTCCTTGTTTGAAGAAACTGAGGGTAAAACTAGATTTTGAAGGTTAGAGTAACTTAGGGTCCTACACATATTTCCATAGAAGCTAAAAGAAGCACAAATGTGAATAGGAATTGCAAGACAGGCTGTTCATTAGTGTGAAGTTCAGCCTTGACATAGCCAGAATAATATTATACTAAGTGGTTTAGAATCCTAAGAACTGCCCCCCCCCCCCCAAAAAAAACCCCAACCAAAAAAACCCAAACACAAAAGTTTGATGTTATATTCTACAACATCTGTTGAAGTTCATACAAATTCTAGTCCCAAAGTGCTTTGAAGAATAGGTATTCTGAGTGTGTATGTAATACAGCTAACACAACCAACCAAAAACTTGTTTTAATGCCCTTTTTGAAGAGGAAGGAGGAGTGATATTGGGGAGGAAGTCTCAACAAGAAATCCCAATAAAGAAGAAATTTTGGGATGTTAGGATAGCAGGTAGTGTAATCATGAAAAGTGGTGAGCATGCTGTTACAGCCTTTTCAAGATGTATAATGTTGTAAATGTAAAATAAGAAGAGGCTTAGGATGAATTTACTGGTAAAACAAGGTTTTATAAGGTCTTCAGTATATACAGTACTTATTGGCACTGGGCCAAATGATGTAAAAGGAATATGTGCATGCCCTAAAATGAATAACTTTGGGTTGTCTTATGACTTCCAAAATACATAACGATTTAAGAAGAATAGATCTAGATATCTTTTGTCTTGAAATAACTCACCTAAATTCAGTATTTGTACAGTGTATATTTGGATCACTTGTGAATATTAACATGATCCAAATTGTTATCCTGTGCAAACATTTACTAAGGCAGTGTGAGGTATAGCCTGTAGTTTGATGGAACTTAAAATGCCAATTAAAAATGATGACTTATTTAATGCCAACAGGCCATACCCTGCAGTGCTTACTCAAGCAAAATTCTAATTGACTCCGGTGGGATGTTTGCTGAAGTAAGAACAGTGAAAAGAAGGCGGCATAAGCAGAGGCATGACCTCAAATATTACTCCAGGCATCATAAGGGGAAGCATTTTGTATTCCCAGGCACCAGTGAGGAACCTGCCTCTCTTACGGACAAAGATTGGAAGAGCAGGGATTTCTCTGCATATCCAGAACTCCCTGCAATTGTAGCTCCCTTTTTTTTCTGAACGTTTTTTTGAAAGCTGACTTTTCATTGAAAACTACAGATTTAATGACAGTGAAATAACTCATAAGCTTTTCTATATTTTCTCAAAAGGATGTGGGATGGTGAGATGGAGGGTAGGAGGAGAGATGGCATTAAAAAGTATCCACAGAAAGTAAAATTTTAGAACAATTTTTTTTTTAGATGTCCTCATTTAGAAATTTTTTCCCAATTTTATAAAGTGAAATCCTGTAAACATTTGAACTAGAGATGAGATATTTAAAGAAAATATAAAGTTACAAACAAAAAATATGGTTTCTATCTCTATTAGGCTTTATTTAGGCAGCCTGAAAAACTTGTTCTTTTCATCTTGAACTAGTAGGGTATAAGGAATATCATCTGAGTGGCTGTTGTTCTGTTTGTTATCCTCTCTCCATTGCTTGACTATTAGTTTTATGTGCTTTTTGAACTCAAACTGTCTGTGCAAGTTTTTGGTTGCTGCTACTTGAGATGTGTTCATTAGAGGGACAAGTTGGAAGAGTTCCTCTGGCTTCATCACTAAATTTATTCCTAAATGCTTTTGACAGTACCAAAAACCCTGGAGAACAAACCTGATTGATTGCTATTGACTGATAGATTAGTTGGTTGGTTTGGTTTTTTGCAGGTAGTAAGTAAGTTTGTACCTATAAATTATAGTGTTTTAGTTACCTTTATTTTTAATAATTGCTTTAATTTAGTAGATTTCTTGCACAAATTTTACTACTACTAAATTTGACTCAGCAGAACTACTTTATTACAGATGATACACAAAGAGAAGTGTGGTAAGATGCTAAACCAAATAACAAGAAATAATACTTCTAGAAGTTTTGAAACTTAAGACAGAACAATTTCATAGACTTGAGTTTTTACATCTATGTAAATGATGAAGCTTTAAATGTGGCTGACAAATCCATTGCATACATCTCTAGTAACTTCTGTTCGAACTTCTCCACTTTGTTCTCAGAAAACAGAAATGTTTAAAGAATAAGGAGGAAATGAAAGTTGAGTTTACATGGTTCTTTTGAAGAGCTTTGCCATTTATTGCCAGAAATAATGGCTTTTCTACTAAATTACTGTCACTGTGAGCAAGTGATATCTTGCTCGTATTTACCAGCTTTGTGACTTTATGTTTAAAAATGCCTCTTGAATTTTGCTAATTACTCTGAGCAGTAATTAGATAATATAATAAATATTAGATAATAAATAAATTGCTGTTTAAGTGCAGTTACTGTTCCAGCAGCAGAGATGTCAGATGGTGGTAGAGGATTTAACCCCAGTGGGCATGGGCCTGTCAAAGGAACAGGATCATTAAAGGCACGTGTTCAGTGCATGTTCGCTTTTTGTCCTTTCTCCATACAAGAGGAAAAACAGCAACTCTGCACTGAAAGGCTGAGCATTTAATTTAGAGAAGGTGCAACTATAAATAACAGGTCTATTTTTATATACGACATCTCCAACTTGGTGGTATCTTTCTAGCACAAAGGGTGTTGAAGCTATCTGAAGCCCATTTACCTTTGATAAATCTTGAGGTTTTTACCTCCTCTTTGTGATCTTGTTCTTTAAACGATAGATATTTAAGAGGAGCGTTCAGTTGATTTAGAGCTCTTTACTTGGTGCCTTCTGAGGCTAAGTTTAAATCACTGGAAATTTTTGCATTAGATTTTGACATCAACAGTGCTGTATTTTGCAGGAATTATACTCTTGTAAGACTTTGTCCTAGATCACTGCTAAAAATGAGAAATATGTAGTTACTATAAATTATATATATATTTATTCTTTAGTAGTATGACACAACTCCATTGTGATTAGGACAATCGTCATGCTACTGTATATCATGGTAACAGTAATAGAGACTGGACAATAACCCTATATAGATTGTGCTTAAATTGTAGTTTTCATACTGATGTGCTACTGCTCCCAGACAGCTACTTTAAATGATGCAAAATATTTTCTTGATATTATGTAAGTCTGTAACATTTACCTGGCTACATTTAGATTTTAGTCTTTAATATGCTTAAAAGCTAGAAATTTTTAAAAGTAAATCTAAATGTTTACTGAATGAATCCTGTGATTATAGAGAACTAATTTTAAATTAGTAATTTATTTTTCTGTTGGCACACTTTTATTAAAATGATTGTAGTTTGACTTTGTTTTTCTTTTTTTAACTTGTGATAGGAAACTTCATATTTTTATGGACTATTGAGAATATTTTCCAAATCATAAGTTACACTGCTTATGTTCTTTCATGGAGTCTCTTGCATAAGGAAAGGTGGATTTTGAATTTCACAGTCTAATGAAATTTGGCACTATTAATGTAGTGCACTAAGATACAGTACCTTGGTGATCAGTGAAAACAAAAAAATGCACTGCACATTGAAATTTAAATTAACTTTAAATTATGAACAAACTCTCACCAACAATTGGTTTGTAGCACTTGATTGGTATTTCCTTATAAAACAACTTCTACTAAATAACTGTCTCTTAAAAAAGGAAGGGGAATGGCAAGGCAGTAATTGCATACGGGTCTATAACTTGGATTTAACTTAATGGTGGTGGTTTTGTTCTGTCATGAGCGTGTGTCTTTTAACACAGAGTTATTAGGAGGGTTGATAGCTATTTAGGTGACTCATAATCAGTTTCACGTAACAGATCTGTTTTTGTGGATCAATGTTTCTGTTGGATCGTTTGCATTCTGTATCTGAAAATGTAATTTATTATATCAGGAACTGATTTAAATAGACTTTCAATCCAGGGCCAACTTTGATCTGTCTCTAACTTAAAACAGCTTTACCGTTCTATAATTTTTTTTCATGGATGTGTAATAGTTTCAAGTGCTTAAAAAAACCACAGTGATTTAAATATTCTCTTTGTTCTAATCTTTTTGTTGGTTCCTCTAATTAAACAGTGCAGGTAAAATGGTGAAAACTGTGAAGACTTTTTTTTCATTATTATTTTTTAATGGTTGACTTCAGTGTAAACCTTTATGAGATTTTTTTTTTTTTTTTTGCCTTTAGCTATAGCCTTTAGTTTCAGGTGATTTCCACTAGTGTTCTTGGTGGAGATTTTGTTTGAGTTCATATTCAAAGACTTAACCTTGTGCACAGATGTCTGCAGGGCAAGTGACTGCTGCAGTACTTCTCCTGACATTAGAGACCCCTAGTGATCATAAAATCAAGACCACTCGTAAGTGTTAAAGCATGATGATTGGCCAATATTTTATAAATACTTTTTTTTTTTTTGCCCTGAAAGTTTGCTTCTTGGTAAATATTTTGTGTGTGGCCCTTATAAAAGATGTATTTCTTAACAAAAATGCCTTTAAATGAGTTTGCTCTCCTGAAATGCAGGCTGTTTCCAAGACCTATGCCAAGTGAAACGTATCCTACCAATAATGACTGTAGGAAGAACAAACAAATAAAAGATTGAACTGTGCTTGTGGCAGTCATTCATCACAAAGGAGGACACAGATGGAATTTATTCTCTTTATTACTTTTGCAGCTTGAACACTGGTTACTGTTCTCTTCTGCTCTGGTTGTGCACTCTTGCTGTTTGAGCTTTTATATTGAGCAACCTTTTATGTTTCTTAGAGATTGGAAATTTTTGTTTTAGATTTGTTCAGTTTGAAGAAGAATAATTATATTTGCTTCATAGTAACTATGCCATCTAATCCATATTAAACACTGCAGCTATACATGTAGACTAGTTTCCAAGGAAACAGCATACCCTCCCCTGCCCCTAAACCCCTCCTGGAAATTTTGAAAGTGAAGTGTTACACTTTAATCACACCCTGTTGTTGCCACCCTAATTCTGAACTCAGATTCTCAACAAAATTATAGCTTTTTAAATGTTTGCAATGCCATTGTGAAGTTTACCATGCATTCCAAATGATTTAAGATACTTAAATGGTATTGGAACAAATTACTGCCTTCATTATGACAGACAACAGATGAGTACATTATACTACTTTAGTCTCAGCATCTTTAACTAAAATACTGTGATTGTTTTCCATCCAGTAGTTCTGTAATTACTCTTTCTTTATGTTCACTGTAAGAATTAAGATAGCTTTTTTTTTCCTCTTTAAATGACACAATCAATATAATTCTTGGGCATTGTTAGGAAGATGATCAATTATTTAATTCATTTATGTATCAATGTGAGTAGAATTGTGGCTTAAGCTGGCTAAAATCTGGCAAACATACTTTGCTACCTTCTATAGCTACCTTCTTGATGTCCCTCCCTTTTTTATTTTTTTATTCTATTGAAAGATTTCTTGTAGTAAATATCAAGAAGTTGAGCATACTTACAAGATCGCTAATAGGATCTAAGCTTGTAATTCTGAGAAGTATCAAATACCTAACACTTTCATTACTAGATACTCACTTTGGCTTACTGGTTAAGGAAATGCAAATTTGATGCCTCTGTTAAAGAAAGGGTCAACTAAGGTTTTAATTAATATGCATTGGTACGGGATTCTCCCTCCGGGGTTTCCAAAGATCAGAAACAGCATTGCTGCAGTTTCACACCATCCAGGAGGGTGTCTGCAAGAATCCATTGTGCACGTGGTCAACTTCCTGATTCTGGTCTTTCCAGCTATGCTATTTTGCTGCATGTGCTGGGTGGGTGTCCCAGTGATCAGACCTGAAGTGTCGGAGGTGGTCTGCTCCAAGCCAGCCCTGTTTTTATTGCTATGTTGACCAAATTCACATTCATTTTAGATCAACTGCAAATAAGCCAGAAAATTGAGTCTACTGTACTATCTTCTGTGAGAGCCAGTGAAGACATGTTGTCTAGAGGGCTTCTATATTTTATTGGTTAAACAAAGGCTTAAAGTTAGTGCAGTGATAAAAGATGATGTTTAAGGGAACTGTGATCCTAATTGGCCATGGTGCAAGAAAGGATTTGTAAATGATTTTTTTTTCAAATATCTTCATATTTCTAATGAAGTGTTTAGAGTAACCAGTACATGCTGGGACAAAATGTCAGTGTTTTACACATGTAGGATCAGATGCCTTTGTGAAGACAGGTATTTAAGTACATACTGCTGGTATTTTATCAGTGCTTTCCTTTTGAAGGGGCTGTCACTGAGGTAATGCATCTGCATATAGGTGCAGACACAGTGGCTTTCTGAAGCAGTTGAATCCAGGACCAATTGTTCCTACCCCTTGATGCATGGGCTGCACTGGGGCTGTGTTTCTGCTGGAGCTAGCTTCTGAGGATGTAAGCATAGGAGAGGATGTGGGTAAGAAGGGGATTCTGTTCTTCTGGGATGCTTAAGTGATCCCGCATCATCAAAAGAAAAGTGTTTTCATAGAAGAATTGCCGAGAAAAGAAACTGGTACTTAATGTAAGCATGTGCTATACAGACTACAGAATATGCTGATAAATGCCAGATCTTAGCTCACAGAAGTCTCCAGAAGTCTGATAAAGTTAAACACACTTTTCCAAGGACTCTTTGCCATTGCTTTGCATTAACCCTGAGGAAATTACTTAAAAGGCTTGGAGAACTGAGTTGGTAAAGAATGTAGTGCAGAAATAATTGATCCTTCTGGTTTATTAGGTTGTGTCCCTGTTGTGGAAGTTTTGTCAATAACAATAACACTGTAGAGATGTCTGTCTGCAGTTAGTCTGTAGCTAGATCAAACATTTCATGGAGTTCTAGCTACACGATTTCTCCTTGAAGAAGGTGATGTATTATTTAATTTGTAACTAAGTCCTGGGACAACTTGAAGCACAGCATTGTTATTTATCTTTGCTATTCCAGGCAAAAGTCCACTGGTCATGTACAGCACTAGCCTGAGTTTGTGAAAATTTGGCTTGCATAGTTGGTGCTTTTGGAATTTTGGATTCCAAATTCCAAATATTTTGGAATATTTTCAGAGCAGAATTGAACACGTAACTTTTTAATTTGATTTGAAAGTGCAGGGTGTTTGAAGGAAACCTTTCAATATAGCTTTTACTGAGCTCATGCTTGTAGTCCTTATACAAGCATTTCATTTATATTTTATATTTTTTTCATGTGCATTTGTTTTTAAATACCAGTCCACCACAAGGAAAATATTTCCTTGGTAAGTTTTTGTTTCTCTAGTGATAATAACGGTCTGTTTGCTTGGATCCAGTGCTGAGGTTCTGTGTTAGCTCACAATTAGCAAGCAGTCTTGCTCAGGCTTGCTCTTTATCATTGTCTGGATGTTGGAGAGTTAAATTGATCCTGTGTTGGCATTCTAAATGTTTCAGCAACCCTATATAAAAACCTGTTGCTGCAATTAGTATGCTAGCCCTTCCGCATTAGTAACATCATGCAAAGTAGTCTCTGAGGTTTCCTTTACTAACCTTCACATGGTGAATTAAATCTTGAGTTCTAAGTATCTGCTTGTGCTGACCTTCACTTCAAGGAAGCTTTTTATTTAAGCTTTTAGCCTTCTGTCAGACAGAAACATTATTGTCAATAAAAGTAAAATAAACTTGCATTCTCTGCTTACTTGAACAGAAGTATTCATAAATGCTCTGAAGTTTGGCAAATAGAGGCAGTCTGTTGACTACCTTCGGGTTTAAAAATTTACTGCGGTGAGGGTCAATGCAATTCAAAATAAAGTTTTTGGTAGATGAGTTGGCGAGCAGAATGACTTTGTAGGGTTTAAGGGAGCTCTGCCAAGAATTGGCTGGAAAACGCTTGTCTTTGTATCTTTTGAAATGAGAAGGTAGAGAAGACATTTGGCTTTAGTAGAATAAAATTTATGAGACTGCCTTATGTTCCTAATGAAGGAACTGCCATATGCTGGGATGCAATTCTTTGTCACCTCTGCCTTGAAAATGCAAATGAAGGGGGAAGAAATTTGATGACCAATGGCAATCAGTGCTAAATTGTCTAAGGAGGGATGCAGCCATAAAATAAAGTTACTTTTATGAGTTACTTCACAGAAGTTTCAGAACCCTTGTCCTGAAATGCCAGTAAAGTGTAGGCCATATAGTATATTCAAAATATGCTATGAGTAGTCCAAGACAGTAATAAGGAAAGTTATCCTGGAAATTAGTAGACCCAAAAATGGTGATGGATTTGAAAGTTTATTTCTCTCACTGTCAGTCACACAATTGTGGGCTGCCAGTATTTTTACCAAAGTGCTACTGTATTCATCTTGGGTTCTTGCAAGTGGGATCCAGTGAGCTGTGCTCAGTATGTCGCATTCTCAATACAGTTGATGCTTTGTTAGCATGGTGGACGAATGGTGCCTCTGGCCCAATATTTGTATGGCACTAGTTAACAGTAAAGCAAAGAAACCCTTTGAACTGTACGCAATATAGATCTTACTTGTAGGAACTGGAGACTGCAAGTAATTATTTACATTTGTTTCAAGTTAACTGTTTCCTGTCTTTCCTAAAGGGAGTAATTTTCTCCTCCTTTTTTCTTTGTATAGCTATCTATTTTACTTACTCTCCACTTTCTAAAAGGAAAAGAACAGTAGGAAGGAAAGAGAAACCTTTGTTTTGCAAATATTTGGCATGAACAGATGGACACCTACACGATGTGTCTAAGGAGTGCACTCTCTTGTTATAACTCATGATTTATATCCAGAGTAATCAAAGGAACCTAGTGGGTAAAAATTCAAGTCTGTTCTGAACTAGAGAAGATGGTATGGTCCAGAGGTGAAAAACCTTCCCAGAAATTTCCTTGACAAAGTTCTCTGCCACTCACAGTAAAGGAGATTTTGTTCTAATCTGCCATTGTGTGAGGTTTGTTTTGGTTTTGCTCTTATTGAGAATTTAACTTTACATTTGATTCTGGTTAAGAGGTATTTCCGTGATCACACTGGCAAAATACTTAGGGTAAGATTAAATTTTTAGTGAATAGGACTTTTTTTTATTAAGTCAAGGCAGGACATCTCTGTGAAAAGAGTTATAAAAAACATGTTTTCTTAGCTGTATTGTCCAATCCTGATGATTCATATGCTTGAAACAGTTGAGAATTAATACCTGGCAATAAATACTAAATCAGCATGTGGTGAGTGACAGATTAAGCACTAGGGATTCCAACAGAGATTAGACCACACATTCTGAAAGTGCAGATGTCAATACTATTTTACGTCACAGGGCTGAGTTTAGCTGCCTTATGTTTCACGTAAAACCAGGGACTATTATATCATCCTTTTTTTCTTTTTTGTGTCCCATTTCTCATTTTAGTTGCTTCACACTGGTGCTTTTGGCACTGTTCATCCTTCTGGGGATCAAGTGATAACTGATGCAGCAGAAACATGAAAGGCAATATAAGGCTGTGAGCCCACTACATGAGTTAGGTAGGTGGCCCTGTGCTTGGGTCTGAGAGATGAAGAGAAAGAGCTAGAGGATTTGAGAGTGGGAGCTGAAGTGAGGCAATTCAGCGGCAGAATAAAAGTAGGAAAGCAGAGATGGAAAACTAAATGAGACACAACTTTGGGAAAGTTGTGTCATGTGTATCTGATACTTGTCAGAGCTGCCACCTTTCAGTTGGGCTGCTCATAGTTTGTTAGCAGTCACATAGTTTACTAGGTAACGTGTTTAAGTATTCATCTCAGATCCACTTTACAAGCCTGCATATGATTTCATGTAGAATCATAGAATTGTTTAGGTTGGAAAAGACCTTTAAGATCATTGAGTCCAACCATTAACCTAGCATGGAACAAGTAAAAGTCATAAAAGAAATATGTCCTGCCCTGAGGCCTTAAAATCAACGTTGAGAGAAGCGAGCTACGTGCATAAACCCAGCAAAGTGAGAGAATTAATTCCCTTTCACCAACTAAAAGCAAGACCGCAGCCAATTTTGGACAGAACTATCCATATGTAACTGATCAGTGCTACTCAGCAATGCAGCAGGATCTACTGAACAGTAACAAATGCTGCTAATAAGTCTAGTAATATTATCAAGAACAGACCTAGCCTTTGTAGCAAACATGTCATTAGTGATTTCTGTGAGTTTTCACTGCACTCAAGGTATGGAGTGTTGGAACAGTGCCCTAGGGAGACAGTGGACTTGCATCACCATGAATATGTAAGGATAAATTGGCTGCTTCTCTTGAAATATCTACTTTGCTCCAGTTTGGGGAGCTGCTCTTTAATCTGTATGTACTGGAGGTATGGAATTAACGGTTCCTTGGCCTGTTTCTTTTCTTCAGTGAACGCTGCAAGAAATTAGGGGTAGCTTGTATTACATAGAACTCTGCATTAATATTATGATTATATTTCATACATCAGAGTTTCTGCTAATTGCCTGCCAGGAATTAATTCCTTTTCCTCTTCTGCACTCTGCCTATTCCCCTTATATATTTTTACTTTGGTGAAAGCAGGGTTCCTTGTGAGCATCAAAACCAGGCCGTAGCTGGCATCTGGATAATAAGTAGGTCAGGTCAGTATAATCTCCAGGAAGCTGGTACAGAGAATTCCCTCGTGTGTCTCAGCAGTGATTTGCTTGCAGGCCTGTGATCATTCAGGTTTTTCCTCTGGCTTGGCTTGGCAGGAGCTCTGGGAGTGTTTCAACTTTGTGCTGCAGAGGTGTGGTTTGGCTTTTGGAACTATCTGGACTTCTTTCTGCTCATCAGTTCCTGGCCACTGCAAAGGCTTTGTGTAACACTGGTGCTTTGGCTTTTTCTTTCCTGTACATACAGTAGGCTAAATATTTAACTCCTCAATTAAAACATGTAACTCAAGTCTTTCAGCCTGATACAAGTTAGTTGGGTGAAACACAGTTGTATATGACATAGAGGTCAGACAGGATCAGAGGTCAGAAGGGATCTGCTCTGCCCTGGCCAGCTAAGATTTGTGCCTTGCTCTGCAAAAAGAATTTAACGTTTAACAAATCTGACTTTCAGTGTTCAGGTAGCTAAAATTAGAATTCTTGTCTCTGATTCCAAGGACAAAGTTAATGTTTGGCCTGCGTTTTCTCCCGACTGAGATATCTTCAAAGAATTATTGTTTCCCACCTGACTGTAAAGCAGAACTCTTCTAGCAACTTAACCAAAAATATCTGCCAACAGAGGGATTAAATTAGCAACCAAAGAGGCTGAGAAAACTATTTAACTTTTACAAATAGAAAACCATTTCTAACTCATTCCACATTGCCTCTGAAGTTGGACTTTTCTTTCTTCCAGCTCTGCAGAAGCAGTTTTGAATGGATGAGAACCAACTTGCTTCAAAAGGAGGAGGATCCTCTAACACTAATGATATTAAAGGGATAGGAAACATGATAGTTGCAGCTTCTGCTATGTTAAAACTCCCAAACCTAGTCCTTTCTTGCAGTTATGCCACATCCAGAAGCTGGAGGACTTATTAGAAACTACTTCTGCTTCAACTCATGCTTCTACCTAAACTGTTCTATTTGGGTATCTTTGGGAAATATGACAAAGTGATTTTTTAATTTTCTTTTTATTATTTCTTTACTTGGCCTTCCACAGACTCAGGGTTTCTTGCATAACAAATGACATTTTAATATTATGAAAGAGCTTTGGGAAAGACTTTAAACTTCTCCACTTGTGGGCTGCAGTATTTATTTAATCTAGTACTTAGAAAATGAGATTTAAAACTAGATAGCTCTAGTGCTATAAGCACATTGTTGGGATACAGCCAGGTTTCTTGATTTCCTCACAACATTTGCAAATGCACAGAGCAGATCTATGCATGATTAATGCTGTTTTTATCCAAGGCAGTTGAGTCCATTTTCTTGTAAATCTTCCATATTAGTGTGCTTCTATAGTTAGTCAGAAATGTGAACAGGAGGACCCTGTAGACTGATGAGTAATGAACCATAGCTGCTTAAAGTAAAGGCATGATGTGAGTCAGAAGGGACTGAAGTGGGACCTCTTAGCACCCAAAGCATCATCTATGTAATTCAAACAAAAATGGAGTTCCTCTAGCAGTAGTGAGCTGTTTTCACTAACTGCCGACAGCAGAGGATGGAACTGCTTTTGTAAGACCTGTGCTGCAAAGAGAGGTGTGGTGGCACCCATGGTCCACAATCTACAATGGTGATATATACACTAGTTTGCAAGACCGTGTACTAGTCAGGTTTTATGCTTTCCCATTACTGAGCGCTGTCTGGAGATGGATCCTTGTACCCTACTGTGAGTGCAGCCATACTATCCTACTACAACACCCTCTCTTGGGAACCTGTCCTACTCTTTTGTTTCATCTGAAATGGCAGTGCTGAAAAAAAATGTATCATTCATTTTGCCTTAATTACACTTTAAATTTTTGTATATATTATATGTATATTTATATAATAAATGGAAGCCAAAGAAAGGCAAAACAAATTGATGCTTTAATGGCTGCAAACCTATTTGATTTTAATCTTTCACAGTTTAATTTGTGTTGGGAACTGCTAGTGACCCCTATTTTCTTATTTTTTAATTTTTTTAAGCAAGTCTGACATGAAGAAATTCTTGATAGAATAGGATTTTAGAAAGCTTTGCCATTTTCTTTTATGGTCTGCTGATCAAGTCTCAAGAGCATATTTTCGTCCTCTTCACCATTCCCAGTTATGACTTGGTTTGTCATGAATAAATTTACTTGCTTTTTTGTGAAATATATCCCAGTCCTCTGCAAATTGTTTACAAATAAGTTAGTGTCTGTTAAACAGATGTAACTTTGCTGCTGTGCATTTCTCCTTGAATGACTGACTCTGTCTTCAAAGGTAGTGGAAGTTAGGCCTCCTTGTTTAGGATGTGACATTCAACATAATGCCTTTAAACAAAGGAATGTAAAAAGAAAAGTATTTGTTCTAATTTTCGACTTATGGTTTTGCTGATTACCCCAGTATGGAGTGATTGTACAATGTCTGGCTATTTAGCCAGCAATCTGTAGCGCTTTCCCTACATTGTGCTAATGTCTGTTCTGCTTAGACTGGAAACCATTATATGAGTTATTGCTGTTCACCAGGCTCAGGTATCTTTTGTCATGCCTGAGGTCTATGTTGCATTCATTGTTAATATTACAAAAGATATGTGAATTAATACTTAGAGAATTTCTTTTCTCACTGAGATTCAGCTGCCACCACATCTGATTGTTCCTTGTACCTGTACCTCATAGCTCTGGTATGCAGGAAAGGAATGTCTTTCATTTATTGGGAACTTTTATTATTGGGAAGGAGCATCATCCTGAAAAGATGCTCTATGTAAGACTGAGTAAACTTTTGTTCTTCATCATTTCTTCAGTTCATTCTAGCATCTTCCTTGATATGACCATAAAACTGTTTCACAGAATCACAGAAGCATGGAATGATCAGGATTGGAAGACTGGGAGATGTCTGGAGACAATCTAGTCCAACTCCCTGCTAATGCAGGTTTACCTAGAGGAGGTTGTTTCAGCAGAGTCTGTCAAACTGAAGAGTTAATATTACTGTTGAGCTGCCATATTTTAATGCTGCAAGGTTGTACTGTACTGGATGGGAAATCAGTTATGTATATCTCTGTCCTTTTTTCTTGTCATTACTTTTTTTTTTTTTATTATTTATTACAAAAAACCAACCCAGATCTCTGGTGATTTATGATCTTTCCACTAGAAGGATTTCCTGTCCTTGAACCAAACTTTTCACATGCAAAAACTGCTGCAAGACATTTCTTTTCAATCAGGTGTATATTTTTCCTCTGGTGATAGTGACCTTCACACACAAGATACTGACTGTCCCTTTTATAGGAGTGATCCTTCAAGCCCCATCTCATTGGCATTAAGTTGTGTGATTGCCTTTTCATTCATGTAGTGCTTCAAGGTGGGATGATTGGTAATAAGGTTCATGCTACCTCTGATGGCTGTATCAAGTTGAAAGAGACATATTCAGGCTGCATCTTTATTTTGCATCTGCTGCATTTCTCATAGGAATACTTTGCTTGTTTTAGCATTGCTAAGAGCACCCATTCACTTTTTTTAACTGAAGGCAGTGATTGTGTTATCTGTACTTTCTGAAACTTCAGTGTGTATATTTATTATTTGGTAGTTTTGTAATTGTATATATATTTGTATATTTATTATATTTGTATATTTGTATGTATATATACAATTTGTATAATTGTATATATAATTGTAACCTGTGTTCAATTTCATCATGATTTAATTTGATTTGTCTGACAGTAACTTTTCTTTATTTTCTTTATGTTTCTGAGGAAATTCATGTGGTGTAGTACATGGACTAATGCTCATATTGCATTTAATTAGACTTTTTGTATGTGTGTCTCTTTCTTTATACCTAATGCTGTGTCTGCTTTGCGAACAGGGCACTGCAATAATGTGCAAAATATTATCTTCCAAGCCACTGATCCCTGTTGCTCCCTACTTCAATATGGTACATTATTTTCTTGTCTGGAAGCTGTGACATAATTATTCCCTTTACCACAGTTAGTGTGCATGACCCATTATACCAAACATTGCTTTACTATCTTGGGTATTTTTCTTCCCAATTCCCACATGTCTTTCTGTTAAGCTCATCTGTGTTTTGTAGTTGTGCATTTGCCTTTTGCTTGCTTTCTTACCTTCTGAGGTACTGGATGAATGGACCCTAAGCCTGTACCACACATCATCTCCTGTTTGGATGTGGCCTTGCTCACTAGCTTTGCATGTATCTGTAGGTCTTAATAGAGTTACTGAATATTCTTATCTGTTTCCAATACTTTAATTCCCCTTATTGATCTATTGCACATAAGTTAATCTTTTTAAGATTTCAAAATAGCATGACGTGGCTGTTTCATGTAGATGGGCAACCTACCAATCTGTTTTTTCTCCAAATTCATTATTATGCTTTGTTGGTGTATGAGGGACATTGTGGACTGAAAATCCTTCTAGAATTTTGTATAGATCCTCCTGGTTTGTGCTGAAAAATCCAAATGCTGTTTGTAGCCTGTGGCAGCCATTGCCCATTACAGATGATAATGTGGCTGCTCTTATTCTAGCTCTCTCTAGTGTCACTGCAGTTTTTCATTGCGATCAGGATTTCCAATTTCTAACTAAATGCTTTTCACGTCTGTCTGCTCAGGGACAGGACTCTGGTACATTGCCATGATCGTTATTTGCTTTTTGTGTGTGTGTGCAGGAGGAAGATTCAGTATTCTTAGCTTCTGATATCAGGTATCTGAAGGAGCTAATTCCCTTCTGTCACCAAGTTCAATGCAGGAGAATAAAAGGAGATAGAGACAAGGAATCTAACATTTAAGCTTTTTTTCCTTTCTGTTTGTGTATTATCCCATCTCATCAAGCACTTTTTAAATGCAGAGCTCTCTATATGTTGCCTTATATGTGAATATGCCATAAAGTCTCCTATTGGGTAGCAGTATAATCGTAAAACAGCAAGCTTGGGAAACTAGCTTTTTTTTTTTTTTTTTTTTTTTCCTTCGGTTAAGTCATCTGAAAATGAGTTGGAAAGAGATTGGTTACCTCATTAATGAACATTTGTATAACCCTTGGAGTCTTGTGAATGAAAAACTTGATTGAAGTGCAAAATTAGTGTTAGTGATGGCTGTCTTTGTTCACACTCAGCTTTATTTTACCAGCTGCACATTGAGCTGTTCCACCTCCTCGCCTGTTCTTGAGCACTTTCTTCTCTGCACACAACAGTCTCAACAACTTGCATGTTTTAAAAGAACATAAATACTTCACTCAGTTAGACCAATGGTCCCACATAGCCCGTCATTCTGTTCCAATAGTAGCAGCACTCCCTTGTAATCCCCAGCATCTACCATCACTGACTCAGGGTTGCTAGCAGTACATTCCTGCCTCTTTCCTTAATCTTCTGTTTATGGACAGATTTTTGCAAGAATTTATTCTCCTTTTGCTGTAAGATATATTGGGTGAAGCTTATCACTATTGAACTGCTTTACTAGCTGTTAGCCTGTGCATCTGCTCTTAAATAATCTGCCTTCTTTTGCATGTGATACAATTTGCAGTGCTCACTTATTTATGATCACTGAGTATTTCAAAAGTCAAATCTTCTCCTACTCCTACCTGTTATCTATGTAATGCTGATATCCCACTTGACAGTATTAATCCTAATTCCATAGAACTGCTGGATTGTGTTGTGCGTAGGTTGATCTCCAGAAAGATCCAAGGTTTCCCCAGTGATTCGTCCAAGTGTAAAGCTGAAGTCTGTTCCGGTGTCTGCATCCACTTCTCTTGGCTGGGCCCCAGGATCCCTAGCAGAGGCTTGCCTGTAGGCTGTCCCCTGCCCTGTTCCCTTTTATCAGTACTTGCCAGACCCTATGCCTTTCTCTGTGCTCCACCAGAGCAACCACCGATTTCAGCTTCAGCTCTTCCTTGGATTGAAGGCCAAGGTGACCCTATGGATTACAGCAGCTGTTCTCCAAGGGTTCTTGTGCCCTGATGAATGAGAGCAAGACATCTTCCATGCCAATTGGAACATACAATGGAAGATAGAGCTCTTGCTGAAGGATATGATCCAAAGTGTGTGTTCCATGTGCAGAGGTCCTGATCATATTGCAGCAGGTAGGGAGAGGACGCTGTATCTCTACTTTCCTATATTAAGCCTTTCTTGGCTGCCTGATCCCCACTGTTTCCCACTCAGCAGGACTGAGTCTGTATAGGTCCTCTTCCACTTGTGGTTGTGGGCAGAAATGCAAAAGAAAGAGATGCTGTTTTTATTAAAAGTTTACTTTGTAGCCTCTGGCCGTTCTTCAAATTTTAAAGTTAGTTATTCCTCAGGGTAATTCCCTACCCTTGTAATTAGGGTCTCACCTTAGAGATGTGTTTTCTTCACCCTTTTTTTTTTTTGTTAAAAACAAATAGGTTGAGTTATGCTGTGTTTTCATCTTGGCTGTATCCTTAATGAATCTCACTTGATTAAAGACGAGGTTTTTTTCCCTTCTGGAAATAGATCAAATTTGTTTTAATCAAGCAAATTCAATTTTGTTGTTTCCATTTTTGATCTTAAGAGAACACTTTCCCTTAATTCAAGTTTGTCTAAACTCTGTGGTTCCTTAGGGCATATATGTGAGCTTGTGTGATAGAATTACATTTGCCACTAACTCCAGGAGTCTTCCTTAGCCTGGGCCTGTTTATAAAAATCTCTGAATTCTGTGAGTGATCTGGGCATGATGACTTAGTGCGCTTCTAGATAGGTGTCCCCCTAATTTTAAATATCTTCAATATTTTGTTAGAAATTAACTAGGATTGTCTTCTTTCTTGCTGAAGAAATTTGCTTTAACCTTACCTTTTAAGTAAGTACCTGTGTTTTGTAAAGATGACTTATGTAAAAAGCCTAATTGATTGTGGCCACAAAATGTGCACGTAGTTGCAAGCATGTTAATGTCATTCATAATTTTCTGGGTTTCTCCCACTATGTGTACTATGCAAAGTATGAGATTTTAAAGATATTACCTTTATATTCTGTATTGTAGGGTGACGTTTTCTGCTAATTTCATTATGCTAAGGCTTTATCCATTGAAACTGAGGTGGTGGTAAAAATGATGTTTAACTCTAAAACCTTAAGAAGTTTAATTAAAGACAATAACCTCTTGTTCAAGTTGGTCTTCAAATAAAGAGCAAGGAGTGTAGTGCATGTTTCAGGGAGCTTAACAGCAAACTATATACATATGTCCATTAAAAAATTGATGTAAAGTCATAATATGAATTAGCAAAGTTCTTTTCACAGGTATGCAAGTGGTGGGCTTCTGTGAAAAATACTTTCAGAAAAGGAGGAAATCCACAATATATTTACTCTGTTTGGTTGGGTTTTTTTTTGCTAAAAATCAATTCATGCCTACTAAAAAATATTCCCTGGACTGGATCACTAGTGTTCTGCACAAGCATTTAATATTGAAAACATTATTTTCAGATTTGATCTATAGCTCATTTATATCATCGGAAGGTTTACGTGCTGTCACTTTCATTCTCTGTATCACAATTTGAGCATCTCAGTGCATGCATGCAAAGACAGACTTTGGTTTGTACAAATGCTGTTGTATGCAACCTTGAAAACTGCTGTTTTGGGTGGTTTTCTATTAATATTTCTGTGAATAAAGATAATCTCTGAAATTCTGACAGAAAGCAGAAGAGCCAAAGGGAGACCAAGTGTGACTGAAATGATCTTGCTACACTTGAAAACTGCAAAGATCTGGCCCAACTTAATTACGTAGAGGGGATTTAGAAGGTGATTTTTTTTCAATATTTGTCCTCTGTGTAAAGGCAGAGCAAGGCGTGGCAGATTGGGAGCATTGGAAGGTAAAGAAGATGTTTTGCTTCGTTTCTATCAGACAAGGCTTTGTAGGTGTCAAAGCTGCTTGGAGTCCCGAAGAGAATGAAGTCATGGTCAGCTTTACTGAAAGTAGTAATAGAATTAGCTGCCAGCAGGTTTCTGAAAGAAAAGCTGGGGTTAACACTGCAAGGAGAGGATGAAGCTGAGTTCTGCAGGGTGTAACAATATTTTTTTTTTAAATTTTTATTTAGATGGAAGGGGATCCAATGGAAATAAAGCAATAAAAGCTTTGGGAAACTAGAAGATAGAATTGCCCACAGCTTTTTTTGGGGCATTTGAAATGAATAAACTTTTAGCAGTTGTGGGAAGGAAAAATTGTGATAACTGAAATAACAGGGACCCAAATTACTTTGTACTGGTGTGCACACAACACAAGAATGTGCTTTGGCATTGTCATATAGGAAGAAGCTTTGAGACACTGAAAAAGTTTCTTGGGTGATGACCCCCTGACTATGGGCCCAAGTATTACAACTGCAGTGATTATTTGTAGAAATATTCTGCAGTATGAACTGAGATCTATTGATTGTTTCTCACACATGTGCTGTGGATTCAGAGAGTGAGATGAGCAAATCCTTGTTTTTCTTCTCAGCAGCAATGTCAGGGAACAAATATTGGCTACCTTTACCAGCATTTCTGCTATCTAAAATAAAAGGTAGTGCTTTAAGGGAAGTGGAAATCTCTGTAAACTAAGTAAAAGGAAATAGATTCTTCTTTTTTTTATATAAAGCTTGTTCTGTATTTATTATATATGCCTATGTAGCAGTGCCATTTTTTCCAAAATTAAATATAACGAAGTCTCAAAGTTAGAAAATGTGTTCAAGCCCACATAATTCTGGTTGTACATTTTATTACATTTCCATTTTCCACCACTAATATTCAAATTGCAATGAAAGAGATTATATTAATTGGTTGATGGTATGTAACAGAGATATTCAAGGTATGGAAGTTAAAGGTAATCTAGAACTAGTTTGTAGATCATCATAATGTTATTATTTCAAGCAATTTGTGTACAATAAAGGTCAATAATGCACTAGAAAATTATGTTTAATTTTTCTTTAAAGTTTAAAAAAGTATGTAGTGCTTTGTCATCAATTAGCAGCAGGAGGGCAAATTATAGTTACATTAAACTGCTATATAAATCACAAATCTTGTTAGCAAAGACTTAACATCATAACTAGTAATTTAAAAACCGCCTTTAGCCCTGAGTAAGCGTTGGCTGTAGACATTTTAATGGTATTGAAGAAGTAAAAATACATCTCTTTCTAGAAAGAGCATTTCTGGTGGTAATTATCTGCTCTTTTATGAAGTGGTAGTGTCTTTCTTAGTCTTAGTTGTGAAATGGTAATATGCTATAGAAAAGATTGGTTATCATTTCCTTGATCCATGGCCCTGATTCTAGGTTAATTTTTTTTTCTTTTTGATAATGGAAATACTTGGTTCTATCACCAAGGGACATAGACATCTAGTTTTCTCACCTTTGTTGGCTGTTTGTATACAGATGCTAGAAAACTGCGTGACTTCTCAGATGCAGATTAATAATAAGGAAGTCAAGGAGAGAGGGTTTTTTTTTTTCCTCCAGCATATCAAATATGTTTGGTATGTTTCTGAGACAACAGACAAATTGCTCAGTTGCACGCTCCAAGACTTTACTCCTGCTGGCTAATGAAGTAGAACAAGACATAGAAGAAAAATTCACCTTTCTTATTGGTTTGCCATATCACATTAATTTTCTTGTGTATTCTTTCAGTGTATTGACAACCTCAAAATGGAGCCTATGCAACAGCAAAATGTGCTTTGCAATGTATGTTGAGTTTTGGTTTTTGTTTTTTGGTTTTGGGTTTTTTGTGTGTGGTGGTGGTGGTGTTTTCCCCATGGGAAGGTAGGACAGTAGTGTTATGTATGTTATTAATGCAAATTAAAGGCAGTCCACTTATGCTGAAGACATTCCTCTCCTATACTCCCTTTGTGGTTACACTCAGTCAATCTCCTTTTCTTTCTGACCTCGTGCCCGTCCTTCTCTCCACCTCACAATAGTTTGGGAAATGCTATGTAAAGAACGCCTTAATCTTCAAAAATGTTTTAGTGTGAGTCTTAACATCTTATATCCTCTCTTACCCTGGTACTTACCTAAGTCAATTCATGCTCTTACATACTGTGAGGTCTTCAAAACCAGTTTAAGACTATCCTCCCTTACTACTGCTGGTAGCTTTAGCCTGAGAGAAGTATGCTATGCAAGTATTTTGTTGCTCTTTTGTAATAGTGCTGCTAATTACTACTTAAAGATTCTTCCTATTTTGTTGCAGTTAGGCTTGATCAAAGACTGATATAAACAGACATTATGGCTGGACACTTGTGTTTATTTAAACTCTATAGCTTAGAGGACTCAATTAGAAGAGAAGAACACATAATGATTGTGTGCAATGCAGAAGAATAAAACAAATAATTTCCACAACCTCTTTAATTTTTTAGATACTTTCCATTTGGTTAACAAATGTGGTGTTCTGTGGTTCTTCAAGCTGTTTCAAATTCTATTTATACATATTTAATGTTTCTGTAAGCCACAACGTGTAGGCATTAGATACAAAATTCAAATTCGTGTTCTTGATCTTTTAAAGGAAGAATCCATATTTTTCTTGTCTGTCTTTTTTTTTGTTGTTTTCGTTTTACCTGTTTTGTCACTTGGAAGGTGTTTAATGCAGCCTTTGTAGGGATAAGAGATAGCTGTGAAGAAAGATTAACCTTACAGTGACTTGGGCGTGTTTTCTTTGTCAGCAATAAAGAGGTCCCTAGCACAGACTATTCCTGCCAGCATTTGTTGGATTTAGTTTGAGACAATGAAAGAAAGAAAGCCTCAATATTGTATCAATCCCAGGCACCCCTAATGTGTTGCACTGGCTATATAGTTTTCTAGAGCAGAAACTGTATTCTGAGTTGATCCTTTGAAGAAAAAATCAGATATTTAAAATACCTTGTTATTTATGCCTTGCATTTTCTTGTGTATATGGCTGTGATGTATCAAGTCAGTTTTTCGGTATGATCTTGTGGGATGCAATAGAACTTTCCTGAAGTTGCATACTAGAAAGAACTGACAGTGTTGAAAATGACACTAGTTCTTAAACTGTTAATGTAAGTAGATTTTGAATGCTAAATAGGTTGGAACAGGATTAGCCAAAGTGAATTTTGACATATTTGGTAAAACTAATTTGAAAATCTATTTTCTCTTGTGGAAGATGTATTTAAACTTACCCTTCTTCTATACTGAATGTCCCAGACAGGAGTGGCTTTTACCTTGGAGTTAGTGGGGTCTTATCCCCACCCACGCTTTGCAAAAGTGGCAAAAATACCTCCTGGGCATTCTTTGTCCACAGTAAGGTGCCATGGTGGCATAATGGAATGAAAATTAGAGACAGTACCATAGCATCAAATAACTTCCATGTAACAACTTGTTGTGATATTTAATATTCATACTGCAGATCTCTAATGCCTTTGTGTTCCTTCTCCCTAGCATGCAGCAGGATTTTCATGTTCTGTCCCCAGACTCCTGGGCTGGGCATGCAACTTCTTGACCTTAGCACCTTCTTCTGCAAAGAAAGGGATTTGTTTTGTTTTGTAGCATATAAATATTCTGGCCTGTGCTATACATTTTTGTGTGTTTTTTTTTTTTTTTTCTCTTAACATCTGTTGTATTACACATGCATGTATGTCTACTACAAAATTTGAGATCCTCACCAACTAAGAACTTTACAAGCACCCCTGACCCTAGAGTAAATTGAATTGTGATTACTACATTGTATAACAGCAAACACTTTGGACCAAATGTATGAAGTTGTCTAACTCAGACAAATGGAACTTTGATATTAAAATATTTTCCTGGAGTGGGGTCTTTTTGTTTGCTATACACTTGCTGTCTAACTTCTATTTTTATAATTTTTTACTTTTGAATGTCAGAGCAAATGTTGATACAGGTTCATCACTCCACATTTTTAATTTTTTTTTTATTTTCTCTGAAGTTTTCAACTCTAGATCACTTCTAAAATATTATTAGTCTTGCATTCCTACTGTGTGCCTCATCTCTTGGCCTATCTTTTGTTGTCTTTTGTTTTCACTTGGTGAAAAAGACCTAAAACTAAACATAGGGCATAATCCTAGGGACCTTCCTCAGGGGATGGTTCTGCTGTGGGCTTGCACTAGACCTGTGGTATCACTTAACAGTCTAACAAAGACAGTGCTTCACGGATGCAGTCTGTGAACAAGAGTGGGTGGATGGAGCCTCTCCTGAAGGAACATGAACTTCCATTGCTCTCAAGCACTGTTCAGTCACATTGGTCTCAGAAGTGGTCAGATTGTATTGTTTTTCTTTTCCAAGTTACCTACCTTTCAGCATGTGACTCTTGCTGGAACACCTAATGATGTAGAGCATGGTTGATGAGCCCTCGCTAGTGTCATATTCCTGTGATGTAGTCAATGAAGATGGATTTTTTTTTATTGCTTTCTAACTTTGTCTATCAGTGCATTACACAGTGTAACTCTACTTGGGGTATGTTCTTTTTATTTACTTTTTGCCTTTCTTCCTTTTTATTTTTTTTGTGGGGTTTTTTTGTTTTTTTTTTTTTTGTTTTCAGAGACACGAAAACCTTGAGCAGAGACTTCTTTGTATGGTGTGTGGTGCTTTGTTTTTTTCTTTGATTGTTTTAATCTACTCAAACGAGCTAAAGAGGAAAATTAATTGGAGGTGGTTGAACAACTTGAATAAAGTGATTTGGGAGCAGCTAGGACACATGGAGTGAGTGACTTGTGCTTCTCTGTGGATCATCTGTTCTCCCAGGATATGTGTGTGTATGTGTGTTACTTCACACATATAATTTCTTTTGAACTACTTTATCTATAAATTTACTGACAGTATTAACCATGGGAATAAGTTGACCTCATAGATCATCAGCCTTATGACACTTATTTATGATCCCCTGTTAAGAAACTGAGGTAAGGAAGTTTAAATGATACTGCCAAGACCAATAAAGGCATCGGCAGTTTCTGGACAGCGTTCTGCAGCTTAGGCTCATTGTCCCCTCCAAAGGACTCCTGGGTAGAAGTCTTTTGTTTAAAAAAATCCATGTTTAATTCTAGTGAAGGTTAAGAAAGGCTTTTTTTCTGTTTGCTATGTTAAAAAAAAGAAAAAGAAAAAAGAAAAGCATAACAGATGACTCTATTGGTGCACATATATTACAGCTGCTTTGACATTTATGTTTTCCACGCTGATAGATGACTGATTTCTGTAGAAGTAAATCAGTTGCACCAAAACTAGTAGTACAAAGCACCAGGGTCTCCCTGGTCTAAGAGAACAGAGGTTTTGAAATATTTTGAAATATGATTTAACACATTTCTCTTCTAGAAGAATTTGCTGGAGTTTTTTAGTCCTAAAACACACATGACAAATTGCACCTTGGTATTTAGTTATTCTTATCAAAGTTGTTTTCTTAAGTAATGCATATTTTTAAATATTTCCTTGCAATTACTTGCTTATAAAACACAAAGGCAAGTCAGGTGTAGAAGGAATGTACTAAGCATCATAAAGATTTCTGAGAAATCATTAGGTAATTTGGTGGTTAATTTCATGAGTGGGAGTCAGGAGAAAACATTATGTATTATGACAGAGGTTGTAGGAAAGGTGTTTAAAGAGATTTTGAAAAATCTATACTAGCACTTTTGATGGAAAAATTTTGCTTTCACACCACAATTTGAATAGCAAAACATTTACTTGCTTTCACTGGCCCCCTGTGGGTTCCCAAATGATTATTTTATCTTCCCTAACTGTGAAACTACATGAAATACTATTATTATAACCATCTACTGTTATAAAATAGCAGTGACTAATATGTAAACCCAAGTGTACAGTGAATTTATTGGATATACCAATCTTAAATCTATAAGCTCGATGTGGTCTTTGGGAAATTTGTCCTTTAAGACAACAGTGGAATTAAACTGTGTGCAATAAAACTGAGTGCTAAAGTACCTAAAGCTCTGAGGTTCCTCTTCATCTGTCTTGACCCAGATCCTGGATTTGGAATAGGTCTTATATAATATTTCCTGCTTTGGGAAGGTCTGTACTGAGCAATGGAATTCAGTTGCTTCAGCATAGGTGTCTAATGCCATGTGTTCTGGGACAACAGAAACATGGACACTCAGTTGGTAGGTATGACACAGCCTTCCTGGAAAGCCAGCTTGAGGCCAAGGCTTGTAAAATGGTGGTAGACAAGGGTGTTTATGTTGCTGATGTCCAGCTAATTTGCCTAGAGTATTTGTCAGAACAAAGATCATAGACTCTTCATGGGAAATAGCTGACTGAAAAATGAAAGCTAATCAGGTAGCTTTGGCAGAATTGTAAAAACAGGTAGTGCTGATCTGAGAAGATGAAAAACAGATTTTGATTTCTTCTGTGGAGGGAGAAGGAAAAGTGTATAAGGATAAAGAAGGGCCTTTAATAATTATTTTCAAAACAGGCATTTTCTTCTTAGAAGCGGTTCTTTTATTCACTGTTTTTTAGGGTCTCCCCTGTTGAAACATAGCTATGGGAAGGAAAATGCAGTCCTCCACGGAAATTAGTAGGGATTCTCCTGCTGATTTCAAGGAAGAAACTGTAATCACTACATACATACATACATACATACATATATATATATATATATATATATATATATATATATATAAAAACTACCTACCTAGAATTTAGAAGACTGTCCCTTGCTCTAATGTGTGCCCTCACGGTGTATTTTCATTGCATCTGTCCCATAAAATTCTCATCTCTCAGATGAGACCTTTATAAGTATAACTTTATAGAATTGACATCTCTATGACACCTTTTTTTCAGATAACGTTTGTTCTGGCACCTTTTCCATCTGCTTTCTCCCAAAGCATGCTGATTTTAGGTGCTGGATGGCTAGTTTCTCTGTTACAGAGATGGCTGGACTTCAACGTGCTATAGAATATAGTCTCTAAAGCAATTGAGGTAAATTAATCATAAATTCATATATAATATACCTGTTCTCTTGGAAGACTGCTCAGTGATGAAAAGTTCTACTAGTAAGAATCTTCAGTGTTGAGGATTATGAGAATATCTGAATATCTGCCTTACACATTTAAATGTTAATTTTTAAATATCTATTTTTTACCCTAGCTAAATGTTACCAATCAGGGAAGTGACATAAAAGAATGAGTCTTAAGCTAATGCTCTTTGCAGCTTCCCTGTGTATCCTGTCTCACATAGATTTCTGCAAAATAAGAGCTGCACCTTTAAGAAAATCTTGTTTATAACCACATTATTTTCAGAATTAACTTTCTGCAAAATCTATTGTCTCCTTAGAAGTGATGGCAATGCAGCTTTCTTCTGTAGCCCATTGTTGTGAGTGAGGCCTCACTGGTAGCAATAAGGCAGTTTCTGAAGGGGGCTGACACGAAAAGCAATGAGTGGCCTTGTGGTGTTACCGTTATTCACAGCCTTTAATTCAAAGATGTTGCAATAAGGAAGTGATACCATCAGCTGAAATAGCATTTTGCTTATTCCCTCCTTAGAAGTGTCGTTGACCTGTGGGGAAACAATGGGATGACCAGGCAGTTGCAATACAACATACTCAAAGGCCAGAGTAGTAAAACATATTACTAAATGTCAGTGAATACATTTAGGCATTGGGATTCAGAAAAGGTACCTTGTTTTCAAGACCCAGATTGAAGAGAACAGAAAGCAGCACACAGATCTATGGCAGAGACATAGATCAATGGAGGACACTTTTAAAAAATGTATAGGTCTTAAAATGTCTTTTGGAGGACTGGGAGAGTTAGTAATTAAATTTGCATTGAATGGTTGTAAAATATACACAATTAAGGGAGTGTCTTCAGCCCCCAGGTGATTAGGATTCAGGAACTGGAACAGGTACAAATGCAGGGCCATTATCCTATCACCAGCAGTGTGAGCAGAACAGCTATTCCTGTGCATGGTGTCCTTGCGTCAGCGCAGAGCTAGCGGAAGGAAATTACCAGCTACAAAGCTGGAGTACCTTTCCATTTTACTGAAATCTCCCACAGGATTATATTCTGCCTCCTAAGGGATGAGCCAGGGATTATGAATATGAGACAGTTCTATTCATTAAACTATAGCAAAAATAGTATTCCATTCTTTTTCATTCAATAAAGGACTTATTCTGTATATTTTTTGATGCCCAAATCATGCTATGTGCAAAGTTAAAACCTAGTAGCAGTCAAAGAGTTTATACGATGATAGAGCTTGACCCAGTGGGTAAGAATAGCTCCACCAGGAGAAGGAGAATGAGGTTTTCAAACTACTCGTTGTAGTATTAATTTTTTTTTTCTCCAGTGTAGGAGGATGAACAGTTTATTTGTTAGGTGGTGAACTAAGCCTTGGTATTTAAATGAGGTCCAGAGTCTCTCAAAATTTGACAGAGGAACAGCCAAATTTCTGAGTTTGGTGTGATTTCAGTATCAATAGTGCAACATCCTAGTTAGAGAGACTAACTTTCAACAATGCTGCTGCTTCATTAGTAGAAAAGTTTCCATTTTTGCGGAAGTGAATGTCAGCCAAACTCTGTTGGTCAAGGTTTAAATGTTATCTCAACTTCTAAATCTACTTCTTTCTTAGAAGCTGGCACGACGTTTATGAATCTTTCTTAAAGTCAAAAGTTTTCTTCTTGATTTTTTTCAAGGAGCACACTTGAATAGGAACAGATGGCACCTGATACTTTCAAACTTTTTAGCTGTGGCTCCTTCTGTGTTTTGAGCATGTAGCTTTGCAATTTCGATATTATATAGATTATATCTGTTACCTCAGGATCTGCTGCCTGACCACACTGTCTTAACCACTGTGTGAATTTGTGCAAAGATACGGTTGCTCCTTTGAAGTTAAAAAGTTTATTGTTATACATTGCTATCTGTTTCAGCAGAATGGCAAAATCATATGTCATATAACACATAGGTGAACATTTAATTTGTTTTGATTTATGCTGTTTTCACATCTTTTGTAATCTTTTCTCAATTTAATTTTACCTTCACTGTCTAAATTCATGCAGCTCAGTAACAGTTGTGCCTGTAGTAAATGGCTGAGTTAAAAGGCGGTATTAATGCTTGGGCAACTCACAGGGGTATATGCACATGTTCTTCTATTTGGATTGCATTAAATGAGTTTTCAGAACCATATGGCAACGTACCTTAACTATTCTTTCTGAAATAGTCTAACTGTTGCAGCCTTCTGTTCTAATTAGTTACATCTTCTGAGCTTTACCAATTCACTGGAAAAACTGCACGCTTAGTATTGCTTAAATTTTACACAAATGCCTTTTGTTCTTGTGGGTGTATTTTAGTACTGTGCATGTGAAATGCAGATAACTTCTTAGTTACTTGCTTCACTTTTAATATCTCCCCAGACAATACATCATTATTTTGAAAGGGTTTCCATTGTTTATTACAGTCAAAAGTATGTCTGCTAAATTGTTGTGATTTGATAGGTTGTAGATGTTATAAAAATATGCTTCCTTTGAGACTGGAGGAAGAGTTTATTGCAGAACTACAGTGAAATATATTTGGTGTGTCCATTCCACCCCCCTGGGGGCCGGAGGTAGTGGAACACAGTCTTTCAAATGGGAGTGTGCTAGCCCATCATTTTCAGATGTTTGAATGTTCTCCTGGAATACATTCTTCCTAAAGGACTTGGTGTTACATAAAGGAATTGACCATTTATTTAACTACTTTTTAAAGGTAGTCAAATCATTCTTACAACACAAGTAAGGAATCATGAGCTTTTGTGAAACTTTCTTTTGCTCTTACATCTTTTCTCTTGCAATGGCAAACAGCGGCATGTTCTAGACCATTTAGCTGTACTGCTTTATGCACTTTTCACTAGTAACTGTGTAAGAATGGTTTGGTTTGTACTATTCAGTCTGTTAAAGGTGGAACTCTGTCTGCATCATAAGTAAATTTGAACTTGCTCTTAAATGACAGTATCAAATTTAATGTTATTATCCAAAACAGTTCAGAAAACGAAAGAGCACTAAAAGTTGGTAGGCATGAGCATATGAGCATTGCTAACTTTTTTTAGAAATGACTAGGCTCTTTGTGTTTGTGTGTAGAAAAGAAGAAAATACCTACCATAGGACCTTTTCATCAGTAAAAAAGGAAACTTTATTCTTTTGTTCCCAAAGGCACTGTGCAAGTATAATAATCTAAACTGTAATATCAAATCAATCACGTTTACATTTCAAAAGCATCCTTCATAAAAATGCCCCAGAGGGCTGTATACAGCTAATAAACCCACAAATAAAATAAAATATTTAACAAGCTATATCAAGCACAGGTAAGCTATGCATGTTTTGTAAGCCTGACCTTAAAAACGGACAGCAAATGAGAATTTTTCAAAGAAAATTTTAAAAAGAAAAATTCCAATGTCTACAGCTAGGCACCAAAGAATACAAGTACACAGTGCAAGGAATCCATAATATCTTCTCATGGATCAGAGGTGAAAGCCACTGAGGCTAAACAGAGATATCATCTTGAACAAAAGAGAAAAATGGTCATATGGGCGTGAAACACCACAACACTACAATGAAGAACAATTGTTTTGCAGGGAAAATAGAGGGGCCTTCTTAACTGTTTGTTTGATATAGGAATAAAGTTAAAGGATCAGACACTCAGAATTGAAACACTTCCTTAAAATTAAATTTATTCCTAGATTACCACAACTGGGTTACATTTCCAGTTATGCTTTGAAAATAAATGAACAAAGTTTTGAGACTTATCTTTGAAAAAGGTGAAGACAGGTGGCCTTGGATGGCCTTTGAGCCAAGGACATTTTAAGCTGGCTTTTGCCATAAACGCTTCTATGCTATCGCTTTTCTTTAGCATCAGAAAGGTTCCATTTAAAAGGTTTAAAACAGGGCAGACCCACACACTCAAGGGTAATGTTACTGTCTCTCCTTAGCTTCTTCAGAGTCTTTCAGGTTGCTCTCCAGGCAACTTTATTCAAATATTAATTTTTTTAAGTTTTAATGTAGTATTTTTGTCCTGTATTTTTGCTGCTATATATTGTTTTGAATTGGACTAAAACTATCATTACCAATGGGGAAACAATAGTTGCCCTTCATCTAGGAAAACGGTTATGAAACAGAGATGCTCTTTTACAGAACAGATGGTAGAGTGATAGCAGCTTCCACTTCAAACATGAGCAAGCACAGGGTGCATGTGGGCAGAAGGTTTCATTGCATATGATTTTATGAAGACTTGAATATATGGGCGAGAGAAGGTACAGAGAGTATTACAGCATTGAGAGGGTTGTATTTAAAGCATCGGATGGAGTCACAAAATCCTTGGCAGTCTAGTGCAGAGGAAAAGCCAAAAAATCCTTCTGGATTGAATGTCAGCTAGAAAGAAGTTTGGCACTGTGTAAGGAAAGAAAATACCTCATTTTACCTTAATTTCTGTTGCATTCAAGACAAATTGTTTTTTTTGTTGTTGTTGTTTTGGTTTTCTTTTTTTCCCTTCTTTTTGTTAGCAGAAAATTGCATGAGATGCTTGGTTCTATCATAAATATCCTAATAAAAATAAAGCTATATATTAAAACAAACCTAATATAGCCTAATAAAAATAAATTGCAGGACTCTTGAGTTGGCTAATTAATTCTGTCAAAAAGGATTATAAAAAATATGAGTTCTGTGAATTTGCTCTGATGTCTCAGGGTTGCTGTAAGCAAAAATCTTACACTTTCTCCATGGAAGCATTTTGTTTCCTTGTAGTCAGTAATGTATTTATGTAAAAGCCCTAGTAGTCTCCTCTGACTTGTGCTGGGCCATGATAAGCCCTGAACTTGGCTGCTGTATGCACCGGGTGCCACTGGACATTGCTTTATGGTGGCCAATGTTGAACAGCTACTGCCCCGCTAATGGAAGTCTGAGCGCTTTGCTTTTGACCTTATGCAGACATTAAAACACCTTTGCGTTGACTCATTTGTCTTATGGACATATTGTTATCTAAGCCTCTTAATGAATCTCTTTGTCCTAGAAACAATCAGAACAGACACCAACAGACTATCTGAAGTGAGTTTCTTAATGAGTAAAAAGTCATTCTATCAGTAGTGGAATTCATACAACCTGGTTACCTCTGGATAGGGATCTTACAGAATCACAGAATCATTTAGGTTGGAAAAGACCTTTAAGATCATTGAGTCCAACCATTAACCTAGCACTGCCCAGTCCGCTAAACCATGTCTTTAAGCAGTGCATCTATGTGTGTTTTAAACACTTTGAGGGATGGTGATTCCACCACCTCCCTGGGCAACCTGTTCCAATGCTTGACCACTCTTTCAGTGAAGAAATTTTTCCTGGTATCCAATGTAAACCTCCCTGGTGTAACTTGAGGCTGTTTCCTTTTGTCATATCACTGATAACAATCCCAGATAACAATCTGGGAGAAGAGACTGACCCTCACCTGCCCACAACCTCCTTTCAGGGAGCTGTAGAGAGCAGTAAGGTCCCCTGTGAGCTTCCTCCTCTCCAGGCCAAACAACCCCAGTTCCCTGAGCTGCTCCTCACAAGACTTGTGCTCCAGATCCTTAACCAGCTGTTGCCCTTCTCTGGACACACTCCAGCACCTCAGCGTCCTTCTTGTAATAACAGACCCAAAACTGAACACAGTATTCGAGGTGCAGCCTCACCAGTGTGCAATGCAGGTGGATGATCACTTCCCTAGTTCTGCTGGCCACACTGTTTCTGATAGAAGCCAGGATGCTATCTGGCCTTCTCAGCCACCTGGGCACACTGCTGGTTCATGTTTAGCCGGCTGCTGACCACCACCTCCAGGTCCTTTCCCACCGGGCAGTTTCCAGCTGCTCTTCCCCAGGCCTGTAGCGCTGGTGGGGCTGGTGTGACCCCAGTGCAGGACCCGGCACTTCTCCTTGAACCTTATACAATTGGACCTGGCCCATCAGTCCAGCCTGCCCAGATCCCCCTAAAGCCCTGTCATTTATGTCATTGTGTGCTTCCCTCCCTCCTTCCACCTCACAATATCTTTTTTTTTCTGGCTGCTTCTCCTCAGCCTTTATGAAATGGCATCTTCTTGCAGTACCTCTGATTTTTTTTTCCTTTTCGTTGTCTCTTTTCCTTCATAGCAGGGCTCTCTCAAATCAGAGCTATGACAGATTCTGAGCTACGGGAGCCCCAGGTAGCTGGCTAGTCTGTATGTATTGGTACAGACCAGAGTGCAGTAAGTGTGGATAACTTTTGAGTATACACTGTGAAGCAGATTTTCACCAAACTTGTAAGGAATTGTGATTATTGTACATGGTGAATGGACAGGCAGGTTATAGTAATCTGTGACTTCTTTTCTTAGAACAGCAAGCTAAAAATAACAAAGGAGAGTGAAGATGCTGGAAAAATAATGGGATGCTGCTCACCACTTCTAGTGGCTCATCAGCTGAGTTTCATGTGTTAGTGTGGACTCAATCAGTTCCTATTTGTTTCATGCAAGTATGAAGTGCATTCTGTACTAGTCAAGACTGTGGTGACAGACCTGGTTTTGTAACTGATAGTTTCATAGAAAGGGCAGGGCTAGGTAGGACTCATCAGTTTTCTTTGTATTTAGGCAACCAGGTCAAATGTGAATACAAAAACACACCTGCTAATTGGCCAAGTAATTATTGTCCTCTCTGAGTATCCCTTCCTTCTTCCCTCTGCGTGCATGTATTTCCTTGTCTGTTTTCTGATGGTATCCTAAATTCATACTTTGGCTTCCTTGCTCCTCAAGCTAACTTCCAACCTAGTTTGCTTTTTAACTTTTTTTTTAATTATTATTATTTGCATGTGTGTGTGCAAATTCACAATAGGCATTACCAGTGAATCTGTGTCTCCCCCTTCTGAAGACTGTTTCCTTTGTATCATGACTTTGCCTCAAGGAATTCTCACCCTCTACACGTATGTCACTGCTGTCAACTCAAACACAGACTATTAGCAGCAGGGAGCTTTTTACCCTGGAGTGCTCTTTTGGTGTCCCACAGCATTCTAAACAACAGCAACCTGTAGTTTGCCTGTCCGTGTTTGGCTCTGTGGTATATGAAATGTTAAGGCCCATTAAGTTTTTGCAGCAATTGAAATCTTTGCTGGAAGTGCTCTCGAGTATTTTAAGCAATATAAGGTTGAGTATAAATAGAGTGGCATTTTGAAGTTTTGTTTCACTTAAACTCTCATCTCAGTTCAATTACGGTGAAACTGTAGCAAAACATTTCATCTAATTGTTAAATAGTTCAGAGGCAGAGCTTGGTTTTAGATGAGATTTGCACAATATGACAGCTCATAAAACAGCCTTACTTCACTCTACTTACTGTAGACTTCACTGGCATTCTTCCTGTGGTTTGTACAAAATTCAGTAACTGGTTTTGAAACAATTGATTACAACCAATTGATCAGATGTTATCTTCCACAAAAGACTAATATTTCTGTTTGAAAATAGTAAGAATACAAAAAACAGCTGAAACATAGTTTTTTCTTCAATTTATCTTGCCTTATAGGAATAGTATAGCCTTTCCCACTTCCTTGAAGTTTCTGTCTCTTAGTTTTAAAACAACAATGAAGAAAAGCAGTGTTGTAAAGTTGGAAGGGACACTTACCCGAGTCAACTCATTTAACGGTGACATCTTCAGAGTCAGTTTCCTGTGCTCGCTTCACGTTTGTGTAGATGAAGTGCTTCCATAGAAGAAAAATACTCACTATCAATTGATAAAGTAATTCAGCCATGAGAGTTCCTGGTTGGGAGTTGCAAGGCTACAAAATTGGCAGTGAGTTGGTCTTTGGCTTCTGAAATTGTTGAGTTTGCTTACTTGCTAGATGCCTTTTTTTAATGACAAACTCAAGCCTTTGTGAGGAAGAGCTTTGCTAGGTATGGTCTGAAATATGTGCACATTTTAATACCGTGTTTTACCTTTTGCTTGAATTACTCTGTTTATGCGCATTAACTTGACACTTGCATCTAAATACTTCAGAACTCTGTGGAAAATATGATCAAGTGGATGGTGAAAAATCAAGGTACATAGATTTGGCTCAAACCCTGTCCTTGTTTGATACTTCCCTTCTCCAATAGGCTTTTATTGAAGACAAGAAACAGAAGGGAAAATACTTGCACTGTGTGCGTCCTTGACAAAGGTTGAAGGGAAGAAATGTAAACTGAAAATATATATGTTTTAAGGGTATGGAAACATATCCTTGTTTTTTCAATAAGGGATGCATTTGAAGTAATTTACTCTTATCTCAAGCAATGTGAAGTAAGTGAAAGGGAAATGAAAGGATATTCATTTCACAACTTGTTATCTTTTATGTTCTAACGATATCCAACGGTTTCTCTGAACAGTTGAAGTGTTAAGTGGTTCAGAAGTCTTTCTTGCTCTCTATTTGCTAGGTAGGTATAATTTGAGTATTTATGAGATGGAAATTATCCTGCATGATAGATTTTTACCCTCCTTTTTACTGTTTATTTACAAGTCAATAGTGTTACTATAAAGCCAGCAATTCTTGGCCTTGGAAAATATAAACGGTATTTTAAATTTTTGTCTTCCTGCTGATAAACAACTGGGTGATAGTTCCAAGCAAATTTATAAAAAGACACTGTTTGAATTCAGTTATTTCAGACTCTGGGCCAAATTAAGTTCCAGTGAAGTGGATAGAGTTTTGGCAGAAGTGTGCAGGGTCCATGATGGTTCTGGTGTGTGCAGTTACTCTGAATGTGGTATAGATGGGCTCCATGCAGAAACTTAGGAGCAGTTCATGATTCCAGATTAGCATTCAGATTCAAACAGTCACTGCTTTGGTCTGAATTCAAGCCACAGAGGTTGAGAAACTGGGGACCCAGGATCCCTTATGCATCTTCCATTTGGGATTGTTTGGATTCTGCTAATAATAGCAGTGCAGGGGCAGATACTCGTGTTTCTTGCCATTCTCAGTGTGGAGTATGAGACTAGCAGGTAGAGTAGAGCTATGGGCTGGCCTACAGAGTTTATCTTGCATTTAAATGCAGATCAGTTTCTAATTTTTACGCGGTTTAACTTTAGGAAATTTATTACTTGTCTTTTGGCTGCTCCATTTCCTGAGATGCTGGAAAAAAGGTAACCTCTGCTATATAGTTTCAGTTTAAAAGAATCATGTGTCTACAAATACTGATTCTGGCTGTCCTGGGAAGGGTGCATGGGAATGATTATTGTGAATAAATCCAGCATAGACAGTGCAGAATGCTGAAACAGGGCTTATGGAAGCTATAACTAGGCTGTAGGAGAGCCTGTGCAAATTGGAGTATGTTGATAACATACTAGCTTTTGCTATGAGGGCAGCTTATGACAGTGCATCTTTAAGGTATCTCAATGGCTTTGAAATTTCTAATCCCAGTCTGCTTGCTGCAGTTTAGTGCTATGTCAGGTTCAGCAACACCCAAAGACCGCTAACAGGAGCTTTTAGGCATAGTGGTGAACAGTTACTGACATGTTAGTGGGACTTCTGTATCAAAGGTGTGCAATCTAGTCCCAATTCTATTTAAATCACAAGATAGGAAACTTAGTGATGTGGAGAAGAGTAGGGTTTGCAGGAACAGAGATGGCCTTCCTTATCAGCAGATCAGATGAGTCATCTGTGGGATTTACTATGATAGTGTCATTAATACCATTTAGTATGAGAAGTCGGTGCAGATATGTCTGTTTAAAGAAAAAAAAAAAAGGCTGTTCCACCAACAGTGTGTTTCTCAGCTTTTTTTATTATTATTATTTTTTTCTTTCCTTTTCTCATCCTGGACTCAGTCTGGTGAATCTGATGCTGGTCCAAGAATACAAAATCTGTGCATAGCAAGGGAGGGTTCAAACAGCTGCAGTTTTCAGTATGTCTACAGGATTTTAAATACAACAAATGGTGCTGCATGGCTGCATGCCTTTATGTTGTACTGCCACATATGCATTATATTCTCTTGATTTTTTAGCTTTCACTAGCAAATGAAACAGGGTGCTAGTATGCCTAGCCCATAGTGCATGACACACAATTTGCTTTTTTTTTTAGTTTTCTTTAGTTTTCAGAAGCTTAGGCAGAAATCATTGTCTTGATGGTCTGAACTGCTGTTTCTATAGAGTATCTCCAGAACTGGAAACTGAGAAAATCCCGTGACCCATCAACAAAAAAAATGACCTGAAAATTTCTTTGGTGGCAATAGAGGCTGTGTTCTGAAAATAACAGAATGGAAGTACGATCCTTGTACTTGGGTAGTAATGACCTTTAAAGGAATGCTGAGTCACTTTATAGAGATCCTCTTTATAGGCTATGAAAATGACATGGCAATTCATCCTCATCTTGATTCAACACATTTTAATTTACCAAAGACAATTCAGTACTTTGTTCACGCCCAGCGTAAGCATGCACAGGAGACACTGCATAGGAACTAGTCCCCCACTGAGGAACAAACAATCCCAGCAAGTAATACTCATGCCTGACATCACACCTTCCTGCCAGATATAAGATGCTTCAACTGTGCTTTCGCTAACGTTAAGTGCTGTGGCATTAAAAGAAACTCTAATGCTTGTAGCTTGTCTTTCAGACAGCTGATGACAGCAAAAAAGGCCAAGTTTATTTAATGTGTCTCTTGACAAATAATAAATCAGTTTGAGGTCTCACCCAGAAGTCTAGTAAAGCTCCTTTCCTTGGTGCCTTTGGAAGCAGAAATTCCCCATTCATAAGCATGGAGAAGAAAATTTATGACTGCAATACATGCCTTTTAATTTCAAAAACGCCTGAACAACAATATAAAGGGCAGTGAGACAATATTCTCCTCTTCCTTGAAGTCAGTAGCAGCAAGTTCATCCAACTGTGTTTTCTATTCCTTTAGAAAGAAATATCCCACTGATAAGTGGATCCCCAAATATCCAGTACAGGCCAAGCATCTCCTGTCAGATCAGCCACCTGTCCCAGTAAGGCTTTCTTGCTCTTGCCTCAAGTTCTGGCACCTGAAGCAAATTAGTGATACAGGTGGCAAATAAGTGAGGTCTCCTTCACTTTCACTCAGGTCCTGACTGCTTGGAAATGGTCATTCTACTCCGGTGGGCACTTGCTAGCCCCTAGGACACATGCAGTCCTGGTGATACAGTGAGTTCTTGAAAGGATTAGGAGACCAGTTGGATGAAGCTCAGTAACAGCAGCATTTCCACCTTTTACCCAGTGAAGCACACAAATGCGCTCATTTTCCCTCTGAAATGTCTTACAGCAAGACTGCATGATGTGCACACACAACTGTTTCCCTAGGGAGGACGTGAGACACAAGGGGCTGCAAGTAATGTTGGTTGTATCTGTTAATGTGCTTCACAAGAGTATTTATTTACTGAAATGATCACGTTAGGAGAATGTGTGAGGAGCAGGGCAAAGGCATGGCTTTTGTGTCACCTTTTCTCTGGACTAACTGGAGGGAACCTGATGGCTTATGGAGAATGCTGGGAATGTAAAAGCAGTGTCCTTGCTCTTAAGCCAGTAAGTTTAGATCTAGGACATGTTGTAGTAGCTGAGAAGCAGAGCTAGTGACTATAAATAGGTTGATACTTCGCTTAGTAACTGTGTTTTTAGACCAAACAGCTGAAGGAACTAAGATTTAAACCTGGTTCCTTCTGCATGGCAATATCTAACAATAAACCAACTCTACAATATTCTGAAATTCAGTAACCTTAAACAAAAGCTAAGTATATACCTTTTGAGAGACTAGGCAGAAAGAAAAAAAGGCCTTGACAGGAGAAAAATAAGTAAAAAAGCAAAAATAAGACACAAGAGAATAAATCCAGAAAGCATGAAACAAAAGCAAAACCAAATCCACTAATAAGAGAATTGTCAGACAGGAAAAGAAAAAGAGAACAAACAGAGAGCAAGACAGAAGTAATGAGACAGGGGGGAAATCGGATTCAAAATGAAATCTGGTAATAAAAGAACTGTCAAGTATAAAACGAGCCACTGTATGACAGAGAAGAAAGAGCCAAGGAGACAGAGCAAGGCAATCTTTGAAGAATTAAACTAACCAGATGTGGCCTCCAAAGGTAATTTGAAGAAAAGTTGATACTACTCCTGATTTCTAATGAAAAGCAAACTCTAAGAAGTATGGGGTTTTTTATGCTCTAAGGAAAGAGGTGGTTTGGGGTTTTTTTAGTAAGAAAGTATGCAAGACAAATCAGTGGTGTTTGTATTATTTTTACAACACGACAGTTTTGTAGCTACGGCTGTGCTGAAAACAGTTAAACTAATAAACTGTAATAGATCTTGTGGTTTGTGTGCTGAATTGGGTGTGCTCAGCCATCCACCCTTACCTGGATTACTTAAATATCTGCATTAGTTTCCCTCATTTCAAAATACAGATTTATTTTTTTTTTCTAAAACTTATATATGCACATCCCTAAGACTGGAATGGAACAGAATTAAAAACATTCGTAAAGGCTTTGGTTGCAGGAAGCATTTTTTACCTTGCCAAACAGTATAAATAGTTTGAAATGTAGTTAAGATCTTGACAGTGGAAGCTACTGAAAGAATCTGAGCTTTTCTCTAAAGAGAAAGGTGAAGAGAAATCAGTGGATGAAGTGGACCATTTTACACAGGCAGAAAAAACTCATTGACTTCAAGGGATCTAGGATTTGAAGGACAGACTGCTGTTTTAATAGGCTAGCTCAAGAAGCCCAGAAGTCCACTTAAAATGTTTGTAATGTTGGGATTCTCAAAACTCCTTATGTCCAAAGGGTATTATACAATAAAAAACTAAATGCATGTATTGGACGTGCAGTTTCTGGATATGTACTGCCTGCTTCACAACCACTCCTTACTTACTAGCAGCAATGTTATTGGTGATTGCCTGTGGAAGGAACAGCTTAATGGCTGTGGAAACTCACCACGTCTTTACTTAATGAGTTTTGGATCAGATCCTAAAATGGATTGAGCTGAGATGTTATCAGCATTTTCATTCTTGAATCTTAGAGTGCTTTCTCTCCACTCAAGAGATCTGAGGATATTTACAGAAGATACTTATACATTGTAGTTTCTTTTGTTTGTACAAAATACAAAGCTTTTTCTTCCCATTTTGGGCAAACATTAATTCTGGTCTGTGCTGATTTGTCAGTGGTACTTACCAGCACTTTAGCCAAACAGTCCCTTCCTTGATGTGTAGTGTTTCACATGACAACTGCTTATTATCTTGTTCCTTTTTCTTAGCTCTAAGGCTAAAACTTCTCAAGTAGAAATAAAAATGAATATTAACAAAGAATATACATATTTCCTCATGTGCAAGAATATAGATATTTGCATAAAGGATTGCTATTTCTCAGATATGAATTTTGGAGGGAAATATCAGAAATAAAACCTGAATCACTAATATAAACAAACTGAGCAGGCAGTCATGGACTGAATGTGAGGTCAAGACTGCTGCAGAAAGAACTCAACCCATGCTTTCCCGGGTACTTCAGCGACTCTTAAAGGAAGCTCTTTAGGGTTCTAGTGATGTTAAAAATAAGTTTATTCATTTTATCTACTTCTAGTTTTGAGGATAACATAGAAGGATGTACTGGCTCTGTGGACATAACTTGATTTATTTTTTTCTTCTTCTTTTCCTATTTTTTTTTTCTTTAGAAGAAACTAATGCATTTTCTGTGTATGTGGATACTGAATGTTTACACTGGGACATGCTTGAAACAGTATTTCTAGTTACACTATATAGCTATGTGGAAGTTACTAGGAAGGTGACATTTGGAGAAGTCTTTGGAGAACGCTCAGGGTGACAGTAGGGAATGAATAATAGAAGTGGTGCTTGCAGAGAGTTTTGTGAGATTTGTCATGTTCTTACTTACTGTGTTCGATGCACTTAAAGTACTAAGTTACCTCAAGGTACCTTAAAATTAGCCACAATTGTAAATTACTTTGCCTGGATGGTTGTTGTTTTTGTGGGTTTTTTTTTTTTGTTTGTTTGTTTTTTTTTTGTGGGGGGGAGGTGGAAGAAGGGAGAGGGAGTGTTCAGAATATTTGTTCAGACAGCTGGAGAGAAAAATTCAGAAATACAGGTTGAAAATATGATTCCATTAGGTAAATGATTGGGTTTGGAAATATTTTCTTGGTCCTACTTGCAGTTACAAATGATGTTTGTCTACAGTATAGTCTTCAAGTGAAAGTTTGTTTAACAGCTCTTGAAAATGAGCTTGAAAATGAGAAATTTGGTTTCCACACTAAAGGTCTGTATCTTAGAAAATTCCTCAGATGAAATGCACGTCATATTTGGAGATGAGGTTAATAATTTATATAACTGTATTGGAATTAAGCTACCTAGGGTTTCATGTGCTTATAAGGCAACTGCATGCAGAATGATGCCTTAAGGTTTAAACTTTTGATGGTGGCAATAAATAATGTAGAAAATTCAAATGCTGAATGCAGAAGAGACTTCAGTCGGGCAGAGCCTTGCTGAGACTGCTTTTCACACTGCTCTGTTCATATTCTTTCCACTGTTGTTCCTAAAACTAGGTGGCCTCCTCTTGAGAATTTTATCGTGGGCCATATGTACACTTTGGTGCAGTTTAAAAATGAATACTCAACTTGAAGGCAAAATGAAAATGCGGGAGGATGGAACCCTACCAGGGTCAGATGAACCTCAGTGCATTTCACTGAACAATTTCTACCCTAATTTATCATGTAAATGATAACATAATAGTGAAACTCACATGGGATTTGAATTCAATAGGGCAAGAGTAGAACTACACAATTGTTGCATTTAGTTTTTATTTGTTTTAAGGAGGGAGCTGTTTTATTAGATTTTTATGCAGCAAATAACACAGATGCTTTAATAAGTAGTCCAGCTAGAAAGGCCTATAAAAATGTTAAAAGAAAGGTGCAAAGACAGGAATTCTAAAGCCAAAACATCAAGCAGTGACCAAGCTGGTGAGCTGTGAAACCTTTAACCCTCTAGCTTTTTGGGCTTCCTTTATAATGGAGCCATTATAACCTCTGTCTACCTGTAAGCCATTACTGTTAGCAACAAGAACTGGGCTCAAAGCCTGGAGCTTCTATGTAGAAATACAAAATAAAATTATTTTGTGTTCCTAATGAGTAACCTGGGAAAAATTTGAGCTTGCATGATGGGTGATATTTCCCCACTCACACACAGAGGCTTTGGTAGCACAGTTTCTGACTTTTTAATAAGTACATTTCTTAAGAACCCCTTTACTCTGTATCTGCAGAGATAAAACTGTTGGCTAGGGTTTAGAAAACACTGTAACAAACTGGGTCATTGGATAGGTAGCATCAGGAGACAGGCACTTATAGGAATGTAGAAGCCAGACACCCCTTCCCTGGTGTCTGACTCTAGTCAGTGCGCTTCTCAGGGGACATAAGGTCTTTTATCTGTCATCATGTGGGCAAGCCTCTGGGGAAGCCCTGTACTTCTGTGCAGGACTTAAAAAGGCATGCTACAAGTGTACCAAACCACTTTGTTTGGGATGGGGGATGCATGAACAGGTGGTCAATTAACTACCTCCTCAGCACAGCTGCATGCATGGTTGCTAACTGTTAGGAGAAATATTTTGTCTTAGAAAGAAAAATCACACAATTGTAATGAGAGAAAATGTTAACCAGATTGAAGTTGCTGAATGGCGTCTCTTCCCAGGCTGATGTGACAAAACATAACTGTCTGCAAGCAGAAAACAGAGTGTTGGTGTGTTTCAGTGGTGGTGCAATGCTGTTCTCTCTGAAAGGTCCTCAAGATTCTCATAAGACACACTGGGGCTGTACTAGCATAGTGTTGAGCAAGGTTCTGTCTGCTCCGTAGAATGGACAAAGTGCTTGCTAAAATCTGCAATTCACTCAATTCATGGGTACGTTCCTATCAAAGTCTGTTCTTTCAGTCTACCTTTAACACATGCTGCATAGGAAGGAGACCATTCTGCCATGCCAGGGACCTGAGGCAGATGGATCCCTCTGATCCTTCGGGGGTGTGCGTTTGTGGTTTTGGGTAACACACAAATGACTGGACATAGAGGCAAGGCTGCAGATCACTTGTGTTGCTGCTCCAGTGAGGCTATAGTTTCACTGTTCACATACAGTTACGTCTCATACAGTGAATACAGTTATGGTTAAATGCTGATGATGATCCAGTTAACAGTTAATGTTACTTGCTTGTGTATTTTATCGTCAAAAGGTCAAAGTTTAACTCTTTGTGACTCTCTAAAAATGCTCTGACCTAAAAGCGTTCTAAAAATGCTTTTCATTTGTTGAAAAGGTTCAAAGCACAGCTGGCCAATTTTCTACTAATGTTAATACATTTTTTTCTGTCATTGAAATTTGCTGTAAGGGAAACAACAGAAATGTTGGGAGTGGCCTACTGTGTGTTGCTCATTTAGATAATGTCAAATTGGTAAGTGTCATTTCTGTTGAAATACAAACTCGTTTACCTTTTGCATTTCTTTGTGAACAGTTATTATAGCTGTTTGGTTATTTTGGGTACCAACTTAAATATATTTATCTCCTGGTTCTTATAACACGATGTACTACAAACCAAAAAACAATAGACAGAAAAGGCTAAACCACAAAGATCTGACCTTTCAAAAATTGACCTATAGGGTATAGCTGACTGCAGCTGCTGTGGAATATTCAGTTTTGCAAGTGCTATGGTTATGGAAGGACTAATGGCTTTCATTTGGTGAGAGAAGGTTTTCTGTTCTATCTGAAGAGTGATAATGGTAGAAAAGCTGAGGGACAAATTCTAGGCACTTCATAGCAATACGCTATTTGACTATAAAAAGAAAATAAAAAATAAAAGCTAGTCATCTTAGTTTGAATAGGATTCTGTGCAGAAGTTAGTTGTAGCAGAAACTATTTTGAACTTGCCAAAATAGAAGCAAACTCCCGGGCTGTATTGCTGGGAAAAGTATGTAGCTGGTATTTTATCATCTACAATCAAAAGCAGCAAAGGCTAAAAAGATGCCTTGGTGGTTAGTGGTTTCATTGGAGCTCTGTATTTGAGTTGAAGCATTTTTTGATTTTTCAAGACCCAAAAGAAGATCTAGACTTGCAACAAGGTTGCTATTCCATTCAGTGAAGGTAGGCTTACTGAACGACAGCACTCAAAGATCAGTGCAGCCTTTTAAACAGATAATGATGTTGCCGATGAGACCATTTTTAGAGCCTTAAAGCTGTTGCTAAACAATGGAAAGTGTGCCACCGAGTTCAAGCATTATAGTCTACTCCTGTGAAATTGCTATATACAGAGCATGGGCCGATCGATGAAGCTGTTGCATTTCTTCCCGAGGGAAAGAACTCTCCAGAGACAAGCCATTGAGAATGAAACTAAACGCTAGTTAAATGAGAGGTGTGAGAGTTGGAATTAAAGTAGGCTCTTCAGACAGATATCTGATGCAATGGCAGAAAAAGGAGGATTGCAGACAACCAGTTTTATGCATATTCCAAGAATGCTGCCAGTGGAAATGTTTTTAGGGTTCTGTGTGAAGAGGGAGCGTGTGGGAAACCTGAAAAGACAGCGGAGGGATACACCTGAGACAAACACTGGCAGGCAAACTCCAGCACTCCCAAGTTATGTGCTATCCAGCGAAACTGGAAAATTCATGGAAGCAAAGTTACTACAGCAGTGGTAACTGAGTTATACTCTGAGTTATGTTTCTTATTTACCTCTCAAGTGATAAACCCAAACTAGCTATGCATGTTGGCATAACGTTCCCTCACCACAGTAAATACCCAAGTGCAGTGAGATGTAGAATCCAGATGTGCTGTTTCTTGAGTCGGTGGCTAGGCAGTGATTTTGCCTGTTGATATATCGTTTCGAAAACGTGGAGTCACTGGAAATAGAATGTTGGCTTGCTAACCTTGCCTTGTGTTGGATATTATTGATGAAACAGGAAGGGCTGCTTATTAACTAGGAATAAAATCTTAAAGCAGAAGACTTATTTTTTCAGTTTGAAGAAGGCTGTCTGAGGTCCAGAGTGGTACATATTTTGAAGGCATGTAATTGTCAGTGTTTCTAGTTAGATGTTACAAGATACCCCTGTACATCTTTACAAGTCCACAGTGCGCCTGCAAATTGACAGTCTCCTCTGTGTTTGTCCATTCTGTGGTCAGTGTATTTGGTAAAAACTCTTCAAAATATTAAGGGATAGCTGCAGCTGAGTAGCTTGGATCATGGAAATGCTATACTTGATTTTTTTTCTGTTTATGAATTCCTTTGGTATAGTGAAATACCATTGGCTTATTTGTAGATTTAGATGCCTCACCCCTTGAATCCACTCTAAATGTAACTGAGTCCAGTTATTCTAGTTAGGCTCTGAACAGCAGGATGCAATGACCACAATGACACTGCATTACCCAGCTAGTACAATTGTGGTGGGTTGACCTTGGTGGGATGCCAGGTGTCCACCGAAGTCACTCCATCACTGCCTTCAGCAGGACAAGGGAGAGAAAATTTAATGAAAAGCTCGTGAATTGAGATAAGGACAGGGATAGCACTCACCAATTACCGTCACGGGCAGACTCAGCTTGGGGAAATTGGTTTAATTTATTACCATTCAAATCAGAGCAAGATAATGAAAAATAAAAGCAAATCTTAAAACACCTTTCCCTGACCCCTCCCTTTTTCCCGGGCTTAACTTTACTCCTGATTTTCTTCACCTCCTCGCCCCACAGTTGTGCAGGGTGACAGGGAATGGGAGCTGTGGTCAGTTTATCACGTTGTCTCTGCCAGTTCTTCTTCCTTAGGGTAAGGACTCTTCACACTTTTCCCCTCCTTCAGCGTGGGGTCCCTCCCATTTGAGACAGTCCTCCATGGGCTTCTCCAGCATAAGTCCTTCCCATGGGCTGCAGTTCTTCATGCACTGCTCCAGCAAGGGTCCCTTTCACAGAGTGCAGTTCTTCAGGAATGGACTGGGGCAGTGTGGATCCCCCTTGGGGTCATGGTGGGATCTGCCCCACCGTGAATCTCCATGGGCTGAGGGGCACAGCCTGCCTCACCGTGGGCTTCACCATGGACTGCCAGGGAATCTCTGCTCTTGTGCCTGGAGCACCTCCTACCCCTCCTTCTTCCCTGACTGCTGTCTTGCTCTCATATATTCTCAGTCCTCTCTCTGGCTGCAGGTTGTTTGCAGTTTTTTCCCTTTCTTAAATAAGTTATCCCAGAGTGCTACCACTGTTGCTGATGGGCTTGGCCTTGGCCAGCGTCAGGTCCACCTTGGAGCCAGCTGGCATTGGCTCCATTGAACGCGGGGGAAGTTTCTAGCAGCTTCTCACAGATGCCACCCCTATAGCCTCTCCACTACCAAAACCTTGCCATGCAAACCTGATACAACAGCATAATGTAAAGATATTGCAAAGTGATTACTAGACTAGACCCTCAGTTCTATAGCCTTCCAGGCATCTCAGTTAAATCACTTGTAGTTCAGTATTATTTCTGCCTGGTTTTTCCCCTTTTGCTTTCCCATATTTTCAGTTTTTTATCACTGTCAAAATCTGACATTTGCTTACATGTACACTCAGAATCACCAGGGCAGAAATATTCAACAAGCTGAGTGTAGAACACATTTCAGCATCACAGCAGAGGCATGGATGCTGGGATAATTGAAGTTGAAGTGCGAGTACAGAATTCTTTCTCTACCTCAAAAAAACCCCCAACCAAACCCCCCCCCCCCCCAATAAATCTCTTTTAGTGAATTTTATTGGAAATTATTGACTGCTATGTAGGCTGAAAGCCTGATTCAGTGTTCTTTGGTGAGAAAATTACAGCATGTTATCTCACCATCTGTGATACTCATGTGGGCTCTTCAGAGGAATGGCACAGTTGCTACCAATCAAACTGTGTTGTCAAGCAGACCTCTGCACTATCAGAAGACTGTGTTTACAGGACAAATAGACAAAAATTATATAATTTATTACTCTCCCCTTTTCATTCCTAAGATACTTGGGTCCTTGATTTACTGCTGTCCAGGAAGGCAGGTTTGCTAAATTCATGTGTGTAAAACACTTGAGGTGCACATTCTGTACCATACTCTCACAAAATACTTTCACTCAGTGATGCCTTCCAGCAGTTGTACAAATCAGAAATGTAAGTCTGTAGCTTGCAATCCTTTAAGACAGCTTTCTCAGTCTTCTGCACTGAGGTATAATCAGACAGCATTTCCAGAACATGCCAAATCAACTGGGAGCAGAAATTTTCCTACATATTAAATGGACTTTTTCAAGATGTTATTGTTAAAATCTTAAACCAAAACATTAATTGAACAATATCAGATTCTTGCATGCCTCTATCTCTTTTCCTTTCTTATTACTGAACAATGGAAATGTTTCTCAAGTCAGCTAGCCAAAGCCTTGGAATGCAGAACAGTTGTCTCTAGTGAATCTTCTCTGTTTTTCTTTCGTTAATTAAATATTCAACATTGTAGCATCCTCATTTCTCACTTGTTTGAACTGGATCAGCTTCCATTCTCAGAACATTTCAATGCATCAATTCATTGTAATCACATTGCTGCCTTGAGGATGTATTTAAGCATATCCCTGGGAATAGAAGCTGTGTACATCTATGCACATGCATTGTATATCCCCAGATTTCAGGACTCTTCTTTTTTCTTTTGTTCACCTCCACCCTGTCCCTGGCTTTTTGTACACGCCTCCCATGCACCCAAATCTCATGTAATGTATTTTGCCCTTCATCTCTAGTGAGATGCCAGAATAGCATGATTGTCTAATGATGTATTTTTGTCTATTTATCAGTTTATAACTTTTACAATTTATATAAAAGATAACACAGTCCAATAAAGATCAGTGACTTATTAATGATCTAGTATATGCATCTTTCTGCCTCTCATTTAGTTAATGGGATTTTTGAAACTTAATTCTTGCTTAATCTTGAACAGCATTCTTTTTACCCTTATGAAAATCAGAAATAGTTCATTTGACATGAATTGTAATACATCAAGTTAGCTGGTGTGTATGAAGAGAAAATCGGGCTCTGTCAGTGCAGTGTGGTTGTGGAACTATTTGTCTTACTTGACTTAACAAATATTTGCATTTTCCAACTTTGTGGCGTTAAAGCACCTTCTGAAGTAGATTCGAGGTATGCATGTATAATGGAAAGTAGGGTTCTTCTAACTTCGGCTAATTGTGTCTGATGAGATACTGAGAGAGTTTTAGAATTCCTTTGCAAGATAGATGATATTTGATTAAGCAAGTTTTACTCCATGAGTGATGATCTAATGTGCCCCTTATCCCTCTTGTACACTCCTGCTCACCTTCTCTCTCGCTGTACTCATGGCATGCAAGATGGCAAACTATCTGTCAAGTCTGGAGATGCGTGCATACGCTGGTCAGCCAGCAAAATGTCAAGCAAAATGTTGAATAACTGAGTTGTGCCTATATGACCTCAAGTGTGGGTGCTGATCTGACCCAGCTGCTGGTTTTTCTCTTGGGATTTTATAGTTACGTCTGAGATAAGAAATCAGCCTAACACACTCTGATTTTGTCAAAAATCGCAAATGCATACCTAAGGTACTAGGGGCAGAAAGAAGGGATATGAGACATATAAATCAAATGCAAGTTATTAACCAAAAAATACCCACCCCAAAACCAACCGAAAAAAAATAATCACCCAAACCCTCAAAGTTAGCATGTTTTCAGTAGTGAGTTCTTATATTAAAGGTGTTTATTTCCTGTAGATCTTACTTTTCATGTAACAGTGAAATAGTTAATGTTTATATACTTCCAACAAATGGAATTAAAATTGTTTAACATGAACTCATTTTTTTCAGCAATTCAAGAAAAAATCCTTTTCGGCTTGGAAGGATTAAATTCCATCTTCATTGCTTTAAAGTGTTTTTCTGTCCATTCTTAGTATAGTTACAAGCATGAATTCCTGCATGGCCCTGAATTTGTTATAGAATGTACTAAAGCCAGCATGGATCTAGAATTAGAGTATTCCAACCTACTTTAATATGTAAGTTTCTAAGGGCTTTTGCTGTTACAATGTACTTAAGCAATACAAAAAAAGTTATTCAACACTCAGTAAATTGGATCCTGTCTTACCGTTCCTAAGAAATGAAGACTGCCAAGAAATGCTCATAAAGGCTTGTGAAGAACAGGTAGTGCATTGACATACTTTCTTGTCCTCAAGTTTGTAGATAAATGAGAAAAATCCATACTTGAAATGTTGTTCAGTCTGTCTTTACTTATAATTTATTTTAAAATTGTGATGTGCAAGAACCACAAGGAAGTAACTAGAACAGTCACTTTCTGAGTTTTATTGGAAATAACGCTTATACAGCCATGGTACTTATCTGCCTGTTCACCTGTCTGTCCAGTCCTCTTCTTCAAGTAACTTCTGCACTTCCTGATCATCTCAGAGCTACTTATGTTCCTAAAAGTTCTGTGAACCTTAGTGACCATATAGAAGAGGAGGATCCACAGTAAGGTCCCAGGTGAGGAAAAGGCAGGCAAAGCTGAGCTGTAATACACACTCTGCTTGGCAGCAGCTGCCAGCTAGTCACACATATATAATTTGTTAATAACTACGGTGTATGCTGTCTCTGGCCTGGGGAGAGTTTCTTAGAGGACATAGTTTCAGTGTTTCCATTATTCATGGAACATCTTGTAATGCTAAATGATATACAAGCAGTGGGAAGAGAGAAAACCCATCTCTGTTTGATCATAAACTGCAGAAACCCCCGGGGATTAATGAGTGTAATATTGCTTCATGCTATTGCCCAGGCCCAATGACAAACAGAATGTCCACAGCTAGATGCAGATGAGAAATCATCCATCTGTACTCTGACTATCTTTGGTCTGACATTACAATTAAGTAATTGCAAAGGGTGGGTGGTATATGTGTGCACACACGTGCACATGCATACATGGATATCTTAGCTCTGGTAGTTGTTTCTCTAATTTACAATCCGCATTGAAAATTGAGAGGACATCTTACTTCCATTAGTAATGTTAGCATTGCAGTTATATTCTGAACAAGGGCACTGTTTATAGTAATACAAGATCTTTCCCATGAGACTCTCCTGTTTAAATATCCTCCTTTTGTTTGAAATAAAAGACACTTTAAGTTTCATTTTTCTTTTACTTCTGCCTCCTTCAGATGTTAAAGAATAAGGTATCCTATTAATTCTGCTCATAGGAATTCGTTCTGCTCTCATAGGACCATAAGTGCAGCTTAAACTGTGATGTGTTGCAGGGGGGGGGGCTATCCTCCTTTGTTCTCTGTCACAGTGTGCCAAACCGTTCTACTACCAGAAAATGAAACATTATGCCTACAATACTTTTATCACACTAAAAGACCGGCCAGGAAACCAGTGCATCAGGAAGAAACAAGATCAGAATAAGGGCCTGTTGTTTTGCAGCAGCAGTGTGCTGCTATCCAACACCTTTTAGGTCTCGTTTCCAGCTCTCCTACCACTTCTGCTTCTGCTGAAAGATGACTTGGGGAACAAATCTGTATGGTCAGCGCTGGATGATCAAAGCAGGAGAAAATCAAAGAAAAAGCAATGAGGATGTGAGTTTAAAAGAAAAGGATGGAAAGGGGGAGGTGTGGATAATGAGTTTCTTAACCTCAGCTGCAAGCCACAGTTTCAAATTTCTTTATACTGAACAGTCAAAGCGGGCTGTCAGCAATATGTTGCTTTTACTGGAACAGTCTCTAGTGAGCTAGGATGTCTTTCAGAAGTCAGGAGAAATGTTCTTGTTCTTTTGACAAATTTAAGATCACATTCTGTAGTGGCCACTTATAGCACCTGCACATTTCTAGGTGCATGCAGGCTCCTAGAGTCACTGTGTATTTGCTAGCAGAGGCTGGACAGAGATTGATCTTCCACCCATGCAAGCATTTCTTCTCAAAAAGCAGCTGTGCAACAAATAAAAGGCGTTTTCAGATGCTTCGGTCTCTTTATGTGGCTTGTACTCCATTCGTCTTTTGGTGCCTAATGCTTAACAGCCTTGCTAACAAAAAAAGGAAAATCAATTTCACTTCACTATATTTCCCAGAGAGATAGCAGAACTACGGGTGGTGGTTTTGGTGGAGTTTTTTCTTGAAGCTTTGTTATAAAAGAACTCCAGGCCTCACTGAATGCCACACCAAATACTTCTGACTGGGGGATCAAGGGCCACACTGCAAGGTCCTTCTTCCACTGACCCTCTGGTGCACACATTTCATTTGAATTCAGCTCATTTAACATCTGCTAAATAGTCTGTCAGAAACATGCAGTATTTTCTCAAGAAAAAGGGTTCTTTCTTGGTGCTATAAGCTGTCATATAATTATAGCTAAAGCAATGGTGTTTATCATGTTCTGTTGCTGAATAGTCGCACCACATAAGAGTTAAAATTAACTGGGGATTCAAGGAATGGGAGGAAGGTTCTTTCCCTGTCTTCTGTCCACCCTTTCCTTATTTGGTCACAATATTATAAATGTACATCCATTCAGTTTGATCTTTACCGAAGTCTTGGGGTGCATGATTATAGGTTTTTCAGTTCAGTGATCTGCTTTTATTCTGCACAGTGTCTGTGCTAAAAGCCTAGATGATATAAAACACAGTACAGGAATCATCATGGGGGGGAACGCCATCATGGAGCGGGATAATGCTTTCCATTGTCCGTGCTTACAGGGTGTTTCTGGGAGTCTGTATGTTCATGAAAACAATTCTGTCCTCTCTTCAGTCCTTGAAACAGGACATTTTGGTAGCCTCTCAGTATATTATAAAGAGGTTTTACAGATAAGAGCTCCATCCATCACAACTGAAAATATTTTACAATTTATTAGACAGATAGTGCAATGTGACGTATAACTCATTAGAAAACACAGTGACTAATTTCTGCTGAAAATTTACATGTGAATACAAGATTCTAGTCTCAATTGCTTCCCATTCATTGTTTAGTGGATGCTATTGCTGCCACAAGGACCTTACAATTAGATCTTTAAACCTAGGACATAGGAATCAGATATACATTTGGGACAGATCTAATCCAGAATGTGTAGAAATTGATTTTATGTGATGAAAATATAAGGGAAAACTGCAAACCTATGCTTGGGTGTTTTATTTGTCCTCCTTACTGTGTGTATTTACTGCTAGCTACTGTTTAGGGTTAAATACTTGCTCAAGGCCATATAGCTTGCCAGCAGAATAGGTTACAAATTAAATGACTTGTAAGACCTGTTCTTTATATGGTGCTCCCTTACGTGAGTGGTGTAGTCCTCCTCACCTTGAAGATCTAGAATTTAGAGTTTTGTACTTATATCCACTTCTAATTTGCAGTCATGTTAAGCAATAATACGGCCTATATATAACAACAACAATCTACTTAGATTTTTTTTTTCCTTCTCCTTCTTGCAGTGCTCCAGGATGTTGGAGTTTCTATAAGATGATGTATTCTTAGCTAGAATTTAAGTCTAGTGACTGGAAGTTCAAGGTTCGCATCTGCTCAGAATAATATTCCTGGACTATTGCCTATTAATTATTCTCTCACAATAGCTTTGCAAGCAAGTATCATGGGTCAGGATGATTTACACTTCCTTGAAATTAATCTAATTAATAGATAATTTTACTATTGTACTTTCTGAGAAGATGATAAAGTTCAACAATAATGGACTCTACTATGGATTTTTCTATCTATTAGTATCATTATAGATCAAATTTGGTGATCAAATTAAATCATAGATGGTTATTAAAAACCTTTGATGAAATGGTAATTTAAAAAAAAATCTCATTCCAATACTGTTGTAATTGTGCTGCACAGGAGGAGAGAATAAAATGAATCAAACCTAATTTATTCATTACTAGACAGTAGCGTAATCAAAGAAAATCAAATTTTGCTTTATTAGTGATGTGATTACCGTACCTGGTTTGAATCTTAGTTTGAGTAACTGACAAATTTTGAACTGCTTTGCATTTTGATCAGATTTTTTGTGAATTTGTGCCTTAGTGGACTATTATTGTATCATTTCTTTCACTCTGATGCGATTCTTATTGGCTTTTAGTTCAGCTTATTGACCTTACTGATTCTTAAAAGCAGGTTTTTTTGCACTTGTATTGGGTTTACAATGTGGTTAAAACAAGAGCAAACCATTTACCCCTATTATAGAATAACAACATTTCACCCTAGTCAGCAGCCTAGCCTGCTGTGGCATGATTTGCTGCAGGTGGTGAAGGGTGTCTTTCAAGGCCTTAATTTTTTTCAAGGTGCAGAGGAGGATGTTTAAATGAGCTTGTGTACCAGGAGTGAGTGATTAATTGCTGGTTTTGGTTTTTTTTTTTTGCTGCATAGTTGATTTGTCAAAACCTCTCTGATTGTCCTTTCCCCTAGGTCTCTGTGCAGTAGAATAGTCCAGTAATTTATCCATGGTTTTTCTATGTATATCAATATCATGTAGGCGATCTATCCTGTGGGGAGAGAAGACAGAGAAAACAGGTTTTTAACAAATGCAGATCCTACCTGTGTATTTCAGTGGTCTTTAGATCACCAAAGGGAAATACTTTGGGTGTCAGAGAGGAAGCTGCGTTACTTCTCCATTTCTGTGAGCATCCAATAACAAGGAGAGTCAAAAGTGAAAGACGAGCAGAAAATGCGTTTCTGTGGTTACTGTTATTTAAATGGATGTTATCATCCTCAGTTTATGATGTCATGAGATCTCTTCTTCCTTTCACTTTGACGGGACATGTCAGCTGCAGTCTCTTTGAGGTGACAGTATAAGACTTTTAGGAGATGACAGCTCTGGTGCTCAATAAAAAAAAAAAAAAAAAGGTGGAAGGATGAAATAAAATGTGTGTAACCCTGGTGGTTTACTTCATCCTCTAATGCTTTGTACACTTTTATCCTTCAGTGGACAACAAACAATTATTTCATACAATCTTGTTCAAAATCTGAGACACTAAATCATTAGTGTGAAAATTCCTCTTAACTCTGTTTAAAAACATATTGTGAATATCCTTATGTAAAGTGACCTGGCCGTGGCAGGTTTTCTATCATGGTACAGCCTGTGCACAATGTGTTTCCTTGAGGTGCTTTCTAAGTAATGTGAGTGCAGGCTGGTCATTGCAGACTGTTTTTGAAGCAGTGTCTAAAGACTGAAAAATAGATTGAAATGCTGTCTTCAAGTCCCATTTCTTAACTTCTCTGTCAGAAAAGGGAGAACACTTTCAAAAAATCTGACCCTAAACCCAGTAGCTCCTATTATTCTAGCTGCTGTAGCCTCTTCTGTCCTGCCTGGCATTACTGTAACCTGAGCTTTTCTGAGTCTTTTTGTAAAAGCTTTCTGGAGGTCATTTGACTCCTCCTGTTAATACCAAGGCTGTACTTACAGAAGATTCCAGGGATGTTCTGTAATGTAAAAAAAAAAAAAAATAAAAAAATTATCAATTAGACAAGTCCTAGAAAAACAAAGGAATGAAGCAGCCACTGTGCTTGATATACTGACAGCTCAGCAGCTGGAAACAAATGACATAGGACTTATTATGGGTACGCTGATCACCACAAGACGATCAGAAATTAAATAAAATTGAACTATGAAATACCTTAGTTCAGGGAAGTTTTATAGCTGAAACACACACACTGGTGAGATCCCTATTGAAAGGCTGAGTGCAATACCTATCATCAACGAAGATGACCTGAAAGCACAAGAACAGGGATTGAGAAGCTAGTGTATCAGGAGAATAGAAGACTTGCTTATTGGAAGATACAAGATGAATTTGGTTCAGTTAGCTTGCTAAAACTAGTTGAGTGGAGATAAGTCAAAGGTAAATTTCTGAGACTGGCTGGGACCAATTAGATTAAAGGCAGCCTGTGGCTGAGAAAACTGCTTCTAGTCTCCTGGCATTACATTTCAATTAATACTTTCTAGGCAAATACATAATGAAAAAGTGGTGCCCACAGTAATCCCCCAAAGCACATTGTTTCCCTATAGCTTTATATATATTTCCAACTGTGTACTCCTTGCCGTAGAGGGCACTTTGCAGGGCCTAAGTGGAACAGTACTTTCTTTTTCTTAATACAGCACCTTTATCTTAATACAGCACCAATCAAAACACCTGCATCTCATTAACAATGGCTTAAAAATATTCACAGGGCTGATATACAGCAGCTCTTCACCATCACAGCAAACACAGAAGTGGTGTCATAACAGAAAACCAAAAGCTAAAGAACTACAGGAGAAAGGGGCACATGTACTGTTTGAAGAGAGAAAGCGACACTGTTTCCAGAAAGAGAAAGGATATTTAACATGGTAAAAAAGAAAAATTCATATGAGATGAAAGGTGATCTGAGAGGGAATTTAGGATGGAGCAAGTCAACTAGACAGAGGAGTGTATGTAAATGAAGAATAGTTAATTACAAGGTTCTTAAAAACATTTATGCAAGGAGAAACTGGCAGGGAGGTTTAAGACTTAAACAGGAAGCTGGGGCATAACTGCAGAAAAGCTGCGGGATTAAAGAATTAAAGATGGCAATTCCTTAAGGTCAATAAAAGAGAAGGCTTTGAAAACAGTATCATTGGGCAGCAAAAATTTGCTGAAGCAGAGGCACTACCCAGCACAGCAAAATGGGGAATACTGTGTGACTTTTTGGAGAATTAGAGTATCTGAGAATGGTCAGAGGGTATGAAATTAGATGTTGCAGCACTCAATGAGGGAATAAACTTTCAGGCAAGAGGAAATGGAGTAAGACCAGCTGAAACTTGACTGGTGACATTTGTGGTGAATGCTGAATAACTAAAAATGAGAAATTGAAAATATCAGGATTTAATGTCTTGGATCATTAACATCTGAAGTTGGATCTTCTAGCCAAAAAAGTTGTTGGAGTCCCAACAGACCTAGGTTTAAACCAATTAATTCTATTTTCTAGTACTGTGGGGTTACTTACTGTGAAGAAGCAAGGAAATTACAGACAAATGTTCTGCTTGCTCGCATACTCAGTTTAATGAAACAATGTATAGAAAAAGAAATCTAATGAAAAAGGAAGGGCATCATTAATTTTGGCATCTAAAATCAAATGAAAAAAGATCAGCTGATTAGTGGTGTGCATTATGTTCTTTTAACTTCTTCAGTAATGTGTGCATGTCACATTATATAACTATTACAATGAATAAACCTGGAAATGAAATAAGTTAGGATGGATCCTTGTGTTCGTCCCCTGACTAGTGGACAACTTGTCTCATTAATCTGTGTAGCAGTCTTAAATTAAACAGCATTATTTGTTGTGATTTATGGCTAAAAGTCTCAGAGGTTCACTGAGAAAATCTTGTGCTGCTTTTTTTCAGAGCACTGGGCTAATTTTTATGACTTGTAGTGATTGGAACAGATCATAAACTCTCATAAATTGTAATGACTAGAAACTACTACAAACTCAGATATTCTGACAGAGAATGTGGGCACCATGAAAGGTGGCCAGACACATGTGGACATAGGACAGTGGGGTACTCTGTCCTGTCCAGATTCATTCTTTAATTGGTATAACCACTGTTCAAGCAGCACTGGGGTAAAGCTAGAGATAAAACCTGCTAACTCTTACCTAAAAATTAAGATCTTTGAGAAACATAATGGAAAATATTGAAAACAGACAAAACGGTAAATATAAGAGTAACGTTACTGCATTCATTATACATGCTTTTTGAGTATCACAGATCCTAGACATTCCAACATTAAAAATAATTCTTCTTTTTTAGAAATAACAGTATGATTCTGGTTCTAAATGAACTTTAGGAATACTTAGCTATGCCTAGTACTTCCACAGGGTCTTGGGGCATATTATTTAATCTCACAGGTGTCTCTGGAGCTTTCCTTATGGAAAGGAAACCACCCTTTTGTAACTTCTGGGACATTGCAATGAGTTTATTAGGGTTTGAGTGGCCTAATTCTACTGCTTTAGACCAGGGTGGTGTTAAAAGAGAATTGAAAATAAATGGCTTCTGGGATAGTTAGTCTGTGGGAGAAATTTATATCCTACATAAAGCTTATGGGCAGAACCTGCTTCCTGCATCAGCAGAAAAACTGAAGATGACAACTTGTTTTTCATATCCAGGTCAAGGCTGGCATAGTTGGCGATTAAGGAAGATTCCTTATGGCTGTAAGCTACAAACCCACAGTATTTGGTCCCACAGACCTCAACAAGAGCATTCAGAAGCTGGGTTTGGTGATGCCAGCCTTGACTCAAGGGGGAGTTGAGGGATCCCAAGTTTGCAAATTCAGTAACTGATACACAAAGGCACTGGAAAGGAATAAAATAAAATTTTATAAAAATATTTTTCTTACTGTTCCTTTTCAAACTTAATTCTGCTTCTGGCTTTCTCTTGCTCTCCTTTAAATCAGTTAGAGATATCTTTAAATGAAGGAGGAACAGGATTCAACAGTTGGTTTTGTTCAGTGCAAGTGGCTAGATATGCTAGCATAGATCCAAGCAGCCAGACTGTAGATTATGTCTTTTACTAAAATACTTGATGAAAATAATTGTTTATAATTGGGCCAAGCTTTGCTGTTGTTTGAAAACAATCTGGTAGATGTTAGGATACTTTTACAGACAATGAAAATGAAGAACAGAGTAGTACTTGTCCAAGTCCAAGGTCAGGTGGCAGAACAAGAGCCATCTGTGTCCGTCCCATAGTAGAGGTTCATCCTTCGTATTGTGAGTCCATTGCGCCTTCCAGAGAACAGTCCACAGACTGTATGAGGTAGTGTTGCCACTGTAATTTTCATTTACCACCATACAAAAATTTATGGGTTTGGTTTTTTTTTACTACTTTGCATGCAAATAAGTAAAATGTGCATGAAAAGAACAGGAGTTTGGAATAATTTCTGGCACCTGAGAGTCCCTTTATATTTCATGGACTAAAGAATGGAAAACTGTACCAGGTGCACATTTGTGTCACATTTCTCCCATCAAAATATTCCAAATCAGCTCTGGTAGAGTGGCTAGGAGCGGTTTCTTTTAAGTTTAAGATAGCCATAAATAGGACACATTTGCCTTTTCACATCTAGCACTTCTAGTTTTTAATATAGATTCATGTCCAAGTGTATTTTTATCTAAGCTCTATTAGACAGAGATTGTTAATCTTCTGTATGAATTGTTCATAGGGTTTTCCCTGTGCATGTGCTAGTTCAATGATGCATTTTCATATGAAACACATAAATCCTTTTTAAGCAAAAATAAAAGCACAAAAATCCAAATCAGTTCAATTACACTTGCAGATTAAAATAAAACTGTAAAATACGTATATATATATAGTATCAAGATGCTAACTCTATGAATTTTTGATCGGCTTTAAAAATGTAAATCTTGGATTTGATTAGATTAGTTCTGGAGTAATCTACACTGAATAAATCTGCCTTCCTTTTAAGTGATTTGTCAGTGTTTATAGTAGGTTTGTACACACAGCTTTCACCATTATTTTCTAGGCAATAAAGGCAGCCATGCAGAAAAGCCACCCATAAATGTCACAAAACAGAGATATTTTGTTGCATTCCAAGGGCTTTGAAGGTCAAGTTCAATTCAGTTAGCTCACCCAGCATGAGAGGAGTGTGATATGATGATAGAATGTGTGTTTGGGTAGGATATATACGTTACTGTCCCTGTACTATTCTATCAGGATAACAGATCAGTGAGAGATTAAACTTTACTGCTTGGAAGAATTTCTTTTGGAAAACTATCAGTTTTTATGATTTCCTCTAGCTCCTATTGAGACGCTTTGCAGAAATAATGAATCCGAAGAATTTACAGCTTTTAACACAATGGAGATTGGCTCCCGATTGTGGCTTTTGGGTGCTATTCTGCAGGTACACCATTCAGCTGTGTGTATTCGCAAAATAGGTCTCAGATCATGGATTTTATTATAAATGTGAAATTGAATTTTGCTTCCTTCTGATGAAAACTAGTTCACATGAAATTATTTTCCTAATTCCTAGACGTGTGAGGTCAGCACAAAAGGCAAAGATTGTCCACAGTGGATTTGTTGGAACAGCCAAGGAGTCTGTTCTGCAGTGTCCCACCAGGCCTTGCCATAAGCTCAGTGTTTTGTGGATATCTTTTTTGGGTTTTTTTTCTCTTTTTTCCTTTTTTTTTTTTTTCTCCTTTATTAAGAGAAGATTTGATCAATAAAGCTCCTAATTAAATTGAAGCCACTGCCTTGATCAGTGCTTTTATTGAGTTTCAGTGCCCTGATTTAAGGAGCTCCCTAGTCAACTGAGGGATATGTCATCAACTTCTTAAGCAGTGTATGAGCAGTCATTATGTTCTGTAACTATAATGCTGCATATTCTTTGCTATGTGGAGTCTCCCTTGTGGCAACTTCTGATAACCTCTTGCTCATGTTATCCAAGGATGAATAATGAACAGACTCCTACATGTAGAAGGAATACAATTGTACTCAGTGGGCGAGAAATTTTGTTTAAATTTCTGCTGGTCTGCAACATTTTCCTGTGATTGTATCAGTAGAAGCGAGTAAAGCAGGGTCAGATCATGCCAGTACTTGAAAGGAAAGTCTCTGCCAAAAATGTACAGGCCGTTTGCCCCTCTGTGTCAGTACAGACAAAGTGTAGGCCTGCCTTCTTTTTTTCATTTGGATCATAATATTGTTGGATCTGCTTCTATGAGTGTAGAGTGTTTAACACAGCTGAATTGCATCCTAGATGGAAAGCTCTATGCTGTAGTGCTGTGATAATAATGTGACTGTTAAGGTATACTATAAAAAGTGCCTTGCTGAATTCCGCATACCTTCATCCATAACCAAACTAAAAACCCACCCTAGAAATGAATTCAGTGTATATCCTACAGATGGCATGTTGCTCTTGCACTGGAAAAAGGTAGAATGAACCCTAATGTGACCATCCCAGCAAATAACACATCCTTCACATGCCTCCATTTGGTCAAAAGTTTGCTGCCCCAAAGGGTTCTGTGCCACAGAAATAGTTTAGTATCTACATCTAAATCTTGGCTTTGAAGATCTCTTCAGAGATGTCACTGCCATGCTGGTGTCTAGCTTCTTTATCAATCTTTTTAGAATATTTTTTTCTTCGAATCCCTTCTTCCAAGCCTCCGATAGAGAAAACAGCATAAAGAAAAGAACAAGAATTAAGCAGGGAAAGTGTGTTTTCCTCACTAAAAGTAGTATGTTCCCAGCTATATGGCAGCAAATTTAAATTTCCCGTTATGAAACAGCTGGTCTCAGCCTAGACTTCTTGGTAATTAGGTCTTGCTTTTCATTGGCTATAAATGATTATGCCTATTGAAATGTTCCAGAAGCAGACAATGCTTCGAGGCATCAAATAATGCATTTTACTTTTCTAATGGCATACATTGCAACTATGTATGGATGAGTTAGGCTAGAGCAGGTTTATCCAAAGAAAACAGGGAGATTTCTGAGTCTGATGAAGGGAAAGGGCCTAAGGACCTTGCCAAAAAAATTTAGAGCCCAGGTTACTTGGTTTATGTAAAAGGCTGTCCATGGAGGCTGCTGTTCCCTCCTGCCAACCCAGGACATCAAGGTTACAGCTGGAGAGTCTCTTGGTCAAACACACACAGACACACAAAACAAGAGAAAATGAAAAAGAAAAGAAAAAAAAATACAAAGAAAGAAATTACACAACTTGAGGAAGAAAAGACCTCCTGCAGGCTGGCCAAAGAACATCACCTCCGCTTAAGAAGAGCTTTCTAATTCATGATGGTCCTCAAATTTTTGGGGAAGACCAGTTTGAAAAATCTTGTCTTTCTACTATCTGAATTTAGACCTTTGCCTGGTGGCTGTGGAGGAGGTTTCTAGCCCTTATATTCAGTACTTGTATCTTATATTTCAGGCAGAGCCAACTATTCAGCCAGACCTTGAAAGAGCCCATATGCCTTCTCACACTAGACAGTGCTTTTATCCCTGACACTGCAACAAGACATTAATCTGCATTGTGTTATGGTGCACTGGCTATCTGAGGGTGCCTAACTCAAGATAAAAATGAATAATGACCACTTGCTTCTATTTTCCTTTTCATGCTTCCAAATAGCAGGTATGCTGCATACACTGTGGCAGAGAGAGCATCCAGAGCAACTTCCCAAAAGTGCTGACATCCCAAAGAACAGTATGAGATGAAGCTGGTGTGAAGGGCCAGAGCAAGAGTCCTGCCAAGTGACAGACTGGGAAAGATCTCTTTTGTCTTCCAATATTATCTGGCCTTTAGAAGAAAATTGACAGGTGGGGCCAATTTTTGTCAGCTTCATGTCCAGTATGACATTCAGGGATCTTTATAGTGGAAAATTCAATGGAGGAAGTTTGGGCTTGTCCAGATGGTGGTAGGCAATTACATTTCACTTGTATGAATTTCTAGTTATGCAGTTTTTGCTCTTCAGAATCAACTTTCCCCTGCAGGTAGAAGTGAGCTGCAGGCAAGTGAAGGTTTCCAGCATAAGGCATTTTCTTCACAGATGTGCAGCCTGAAAATCCATAGAATATGGGGTTGTTACAACATTTTATTTACTTTAATTTCTTCTGTCCCTGCTGATGTCATATGTGTAATTTTATCTGATTTTTTTTTTTTTAATCTAGAAGTTAGGATTTCCGAAGGTTACATCCCAGTGTAGTGTTTGCTAAACATATAGGTATGTGTTTAATATCCATTCCTCCTGCTGTGTACCAAATGCACTGATGATTTTACTGCTAGGAACAGAAATTGCATTTATTTCATTTTAACTTTAGAAGCCCTCACTTTCCCATTCCTGTGAGTTTTTGAAACAAGAAATTGAATATTTCTGATATTTTGGATAAAATAACAAAGAAATGATAGGCTTTTAATAACTACATGTTTTTTCATATAGAGAGATCCACAGACCAGAGGTCTGCTGGTATTTTATTGTTTTCTAAGAACCTTTTTTGATGCAACTGTGGGCTTTTTGTTGTTGCTTTTCTTCTGGTTTATGCATTTTGAGTCTATTTCTGGTTGAAAGAATCAACTTTTTGAAAGGGATTTTTCATGAAAATGTTGGCAGCTATAGGGTGCCTTTCAGAGTGCTTGTGAAAAACCCTCAGTTAAGGATTCATTCTATGATGTTGCCTGTCATGAATCTTTATATATTTCTACAGAGAAGAAAGAGAGGTCATCTATGTGAGGTATATCTAGCAGGGTAAGAGTTAATAATCACATATGGGTGGTTTTTTCTTTGAACTTTTTCTCAGCAGGTGAAAAATAGCTACAATCAGGTGGTAGTTCAATAAGTAGTAACAACCAACTGCCAGGTTGAAAGATCACAAATTCTTGTACCAGCAGTTCTATTATAGGCAAGTGTACGTCAGCCTCTGTGTGTGTCTGAAAGTTTGCCAAGCTATTGATAAGAAGAGCTGGGCAATAATCCAGAGTAAGAAAGAAAAAGTGCCATTTGAGAGCTGTGCTGCAGAGGGTTTTTTCCCCCCTTTTTAATAGTACTTTATCATGCAGAGACTACTTTAGCATTTATATAATATGCATCTACAGCTACTGATGAAGTTCACTGTAGTTGTGGAGGACATTGATCAATCAGTAAAAGCAGTTTTAGATTAAATATTCTTAACAGATATTATAGAATGAATCATCAACAACCTTTTTTAAAGTGTGCTTCTCTGCCATGGACATTTTAACAGGCCAGATCTTTTAAGCTACTGGATAACTTTAATTTGCAGTATAAAATGAAGTAGCAGACTGTCCAAAGGTGTGCCTTGCTCAGAAGTTTAAGTTGCCTTGGTGGTACTGTAACTTTGTGGTTTGGGAAGATGGAAGCTGTGTTAATGATGTGTTTGTGCCTTGTTGGGAGTAGAGGTTGTTTGCATATGGAACCGTAGGCCAGAAGTAGACTGCTGAAAGAAATGTAAGTTCAGCTTATATTAAGCAGGAAAGGAGTGTGAGAAACAATGACTATAGGATACAGAGAACTCAAAGTGCTGGAAAGCCTGAAATCACTTTAAAGGATAAGAATGTCTCCAGAGCAAAAAGTACTCCTTCTTATCAGGCTTTGATTTAGGGCAAGAGGGAATAGTCCACATATTAATTCCTGAAATCTGGCAATGCTTTGCAATTTGAAGGGCTCAGAGTGACTAGGACTTTTCAAATGTAGTAACTTATGTATGATAGCATATGGGAGACCTTCAGAATACTTTGTTACTACTTGAAAGTTTGAAGTTCATCATCTTACATAAATTCATATTATTATCCAAATACTGTGTTGTTTGTGATGGGAATGCTGTATGTAATAAAGTTATGCAGTTACCTGAGATTAAATGTCAATAGTGATAATCCTCCTATATGTAAACAGTGAAGGCTTTTAATATAGACTACTGCTGCTGCTATGTCAATTGTTTGGACAATAGTGTGCTGATTCCTGGTTTTGTTCATTGCTCAGATCTTACCCCAGTGAGCCTGAGTAATGTGCAGATTTCTGACTTTCATGAAAGAAATGTTTGAATACGTTTTATTTTGCTTTGCAAAATGCTATGTCGAGCTATTATGAACCTAGATACACCACCATTCATACAGGACTACATTGCAGATCATGGTTAAAACTGAATTATCTAACAAGTTTTCAATAAATGCTAACAGTAAAAGAGGTACAATGAGACATATTCTTAAGAGCTCTTCAGCTGCCATAACTACAAAAAAGGCCAGGGCTTCTACAGAGGAGGCAGGCAAGAAGTAATGTCTTCTATTCATGTCTTCTCAAACGTCGTAAGCTATGAACACAGTCCTGATTCAAGGTACATTCGCCAAAGAAATGCTTTCCAGGCCATACAGAAGGAAGGCTAAAAGTCACACGTTTCTTTCATTGTATTTCTATGTGGTTTTGTGTATGCTGCATTTCTTGCCTTGCTTCTCCATTGCTGAACTTTATTTCTGCTCTTACACCTTAGCCTCCTGGCTGCTTATGCTCCAGTTTAGCAAAGGTGCCCTTTTCCAGGGGAAAAAAACCCCATTTTTTTTCCTTTAATCTTAATTTTACTTTTTTTTGAACCCAAACCACATCTTCTGATATAGCCCCTTACCAGCTTTGTTCTCTTCTCCTGAGAGAGAAACGTTGACAGTCATCTCCTGTGGAGCCTTTGAACATATTCAGGTTAACTTTCACTTCTGGAAGAGAAGAAAGTAAATCTTCAGCTACCGATTTTATGCAAATGTTGTTTGACACATGTATCTTTCTAAAAGAATCTTTGCTATATAGTCTTGTTCCCTCTTTGAAAACTTCTAGGACCCCTGCCTGAGTGTCCCTCCAGCAGCCCTGTTAAAGGGAGGTTCAGAACAAAAGAAAGAGCCGGAAGGTATATTTATTTCCAATACCAGTGAAATCAGTAAGGTATACTGAACTAGTGTACTGAAAGAATTTCATTTTATGCTTTGTTGTAACAGAAAGCAGTATTTAAGAGGATGCTCAAGACTATAAAAGAGAAAATTAAATAAAAATATTTTTTACATATAGGGGTCTACAAAATGAAACAAATTCAGTAAGTGTAGCCATTATTGTTTTCAGTTGGTATTATACTTGAGTAAAAAGCCAGAAACCCTGCATCAGTCCTACAATAAAAGTAGTATAATGTGCAGAGGTATTAAAAAAGTGATTGAGTTATTCAGTATGCTCGTAAAGGTAGGTATTGTGAAACTAATACAGTATTACTGCATATCGTGTCATCTAAGAGACTTAAAGCTCTCATGTAAGTCTTTGCCTTTGATTTGTCCTTCCAAGTGCAGTATTATCATGTATCCATGAAAATAACAGAAAAAATGAATACTGTAAAAAATCAATTTCTGAAAAAAGGTTTATTTACAATTACTCTTTGGTGAATGGAACTGCATGAGTTCTAAGGGTTGTTCACTAGAGTGTTCCATAATATCATATTCAACTTTGGCACTTAACAAATTCAGGCAGTTAGTTATAACAGAAACAATAAACTTGAGAAACAACATAGTTTTAGGATAAAAGTTTAGGAGTAGCTTCTGTTGATTTATTTGTGATCTTAGGGAAGTTGGTTTCAGCCTCAGTTTATGCATCTGTGAAATGGGTTTTTACTGTTAATCTCACTAAGATGGGGATTTATTACTGCTTGTAAAATGGTTTGATACTCTCTGCTATACAATACATCCTAAGTGGCAAGGTGTTGCTCTTGGCCTAGAAAGTAGAATAAAGATTCTTAGTACATACTTCAGTAAAATTTACAACCTATGAAATTCCCTTCTTATGCTGAAAATATTTCCTTTCTTCCCCCCTGCTAGGCAACTGTATACAACACAAAAGATGTTTTGGTCTTATTATACTATCAGGCATTGTTGAACTATAAAATATAGTCTTGTCATCTCACACTTAATAGATTATGAAAGAAAAATGACTGAAACTTGTTCAGACTGTCAAGTTCTTGCCAAACTGAAGCTAATGAATCACCCTGGGTGCTGGTAAATATCCAAAACCAGATAATATGAAGGATATAAATAGTTTCAGGGACTATGTTGACCAATATACACACATATACACCCATAAAAGTACTGTTGATATTGTTTTGTTTCCATGAAGTTTTTCATGAAATCCCAACCAGCATAGTAGTATGACACTCCTGTTTTTATTTCAGTTCTTATTTTAACAAAATAAATATAAATTGAAGCCTTAGAACTGTGACTCATGGCCTGCTTATTGATTTTGGTATGCACAGTAGTCAGAATGAGCCTGTTGGCCTGAGAAAGAACTGAAACTGAAACTAGGATTATATTTTTGTGAAGACTGAATAAAGACTTGAGAAGAAACTGTTTAGTTCTAGTGTGTGCTTTCTGCACAGTGGAATCCTAGGTATTTCAGTACAGGTACTCTGACCTGGAGCGCATCCACTTTTATATCTTTTTTTTTTTTTTTTTTTTTTTTAAACTGTGAATGAGCAGATAATTTGATTTAGTGTCATTAACAAAAACTCCATCACTCTTCTGCTATAGGATCCTGTATTCATAAATATGGTAATGTTCTTCTTGCAACTGTCATCTAGACTAGACATGTACTATAGTGAATGAAATAAAATGTTACAAAAGCTAATATACCATGCAAGTCACACAGCTAAGAAACTCTAAAATATATCTTATTTTTTTGTGTAGTTGTCACTGAATATGTATAAAAAAAGTTTAAAATTGAATATAGACATTTTTATTTAAATGTTGCAACACCAAACTATCTACACTAATTTATCTTAGAAAAATATAAAGATGGATTGAGATTTACACAGGGGATGTTTCCATGTTAGAGAAACATTTCTTTTGTTAAAAGACTATTTGCATTCATGAGAACTGAAAATTAAGAAGGAATAAGATTTGTTTCTGTGCAGGCTTGCTAATTAATGTTGGTTTAGCTCTCCCAAATGGTAGAATGTGTAAGTATTTAAAATGTTGATGCAGACAAATTTTGAAACTAATTACAGTCTGGTATTCATCCCTCTTTATAGCTTCATACTTCTCTGTCATATCCTAACATCATGTAAAATTCCTGGAGTTTCCAATGCTAAATTTTAAGTTTTGTCAGAGGAAAGATAACAAAATCCATTTATCTGCAGAAAGGGAGATATTACAAGAAGTACTTACTGAAAAATAGTGCCTGTATATTTTTTTTCTTGAGCAGGTAAAAAGGGAGGAATTTAAAGGGAACAAATTATTTTTAGAGGTGCTCTTTAGAATACTCTTAGTCACTGTGCATACTGCCTTACTTGATGCTTAAGAAGGCTAAAATTATGATAAGTAGATGGTTTGCTGTTTTTCAATATTTTTACAGTGAAATTTATAGAGCCACTGAAATTCCAATTTGCAATAGTCTTCCCTCAGAGAATGGATATTGTTGGATCTCATGCCTTCCATAAAAATTAAAGTGGAACTGAATAATAAAAGCAAGCTTCTTGTGTTCAGCTTGATAAGTAGACATTATGTTTGTGTATGGCTAGATTTCTTTCCCCAAAATAGCTAAAACAGATGCCTTGATTCCTTTTTGTTGTAAAAGTTCCTTTCTCTCATTGCACTGTTACAGTTAGTGCAGGTTCTTTCTGGCTAAGAAACACACACAGAAAACTCTTTGCTTTTTAAACAATATTTTATTTCAGAAGAGAATAAAAGAAAGCCATGCCTTTTCCTTTCCTCCTACAGTACAATATATTTAAAGCAAAGAAATATAAAAATCAGATGGCATCCTAATGAAGGCCAAGAAATCTGGCTAAACAATCTGAACTCTTTTTGAGGCAGAGGCTCTTTAGAACAGCTCCCCGTGAGCAGCACACAAAACTGATTGCAATGTTTTCAAGTTCAGAACACATCTGCACAAAGTAAAGGAAGCAAAAAATTGTATTCAACAAACCAGGAGGATGGAATGTGTGGAAGTCAGGTACTGGCATCACACAGGGCAGTATTGCTGCTTCCTGCACTGGACGTTTTGGTTGCAGCACGCTCTTGTAGTGGAATAAGACTCTAGATTCCCCTTTAAATATTTGCAATAAATAATACAACTAATCCACATGCCCTCTCATTGCTTTATGATTATCACTTGCACTGCACATCTTGGCTGCTCTTAACACTTACAAGACCTGATATATAGCTAAACATTTCTGACTCCATCTGGTACAAAGAGAAGTGACACAGAAGTGCTCCCTAGCCAGTTTATTGCAATTTAATGTAAATCTGTTATAATGCAGCTGATGAAAAGTGCAGTGGCTTCCATGAATTCTGAAAGCTGTGATTGGGTTGTGGCTGCTGTGCTGCCCTCTGAAGATTTGCTGGGCTTAATTTTACATTGCACAGCCATTAGCTGACTAAGATTCCTCACTGAATTGCATTGCCAGATACTACTCTTCATCATCCTCTTCCCTTTCTTCTCACAGTGACCTTATTCACCCAAGTTTTCCATCTCAGTCTTTTGTTGCTTTTATCTTATAAATTGCAGCCTCCTAATAAATCAAAACAGATAGAACCATGCAATTGACCCCGTGGGAAAATTACTTTGTGGGGGGAATTAGAGAAAACTGGGACCTAATAGAGGCATAGTATTACAGAAAGCTTTTTTAGGGTAAAAACCAGCTATCGCTTTCAGGATGGTTGGCATGCATAGAATCAACGTTACTACAATTCCCTAAGCAACACATCCTGCCAGCTCAGCACATGCCGATAGGAGTAACAGTAACGGAGGATGGAGCGGAGACACCGTGGACATGCTCTGTTGTGCTCCCTGCAGGAATGGGAACTTGATGGCATCACACAGCTGATAAGCTTCATACCAGTTGTCACATGAAGAATGTATGATATGTCCGTGGCTGAGCCAACCATTGTGGTGAAATGACTTCCTTCAGATGAAATGATTTCATTGTAATATTAATGCACACCTCCATCTCAAAGTCACCTGCCTCCAAGGTACTATCACACCTCACTGGGCACATGATAACAGTCAGTAACAACTAGACTCACTTAAGTTCCACCTAAATGCGAAGGAAATGGAGTAGTCCTGGACTGAAATAAGCCCAAAGCAGGGGAATTGTTGCCTAAACTCCCAGATTACCCAGCCCTGATTTGGCGTTCACAAAGTTAGGTCAGGCTGACCCGCTCTCTAAGTTGTTATGAATGAGGGGACTTCTAATCAAGGGAGTCAGCCTTGGGAGGGATGAGAAACAAAGAACAGATAGTAAAAAGAACACCATTATCTAGGTTATGCAGAAGGAAGCCTTTCAGTGAGGATAGTTCTGGTTATGAGAAGACACAGTTTGATAAAGTGTTGCAATCCACTGACAGCAACAGGAAATTAGTTGAAAGTAGGACAAAGATAATTGTGGTAGTGGGAAATTGTGACCTCCAGCTCAAATAGCCCCTCCAAAAGAGGGCAAAGCCCCACTCGAGGAGCATGCGTAGCTAGTAAAGAGCTTCAGTAGTGCTATCTGAGGATGCTTACTAATTTGCATTAGAAGCAAGAAACTTGTAACCAATTCTGTGTATTATAAATGAATATGCAATGTATTATGAAGTATAAAAAGTGAACAAATGAGGGAAGAAGTTAGGGAAGACTCCATTGTAACTTCTGGGATCAGTCAACAGGCTGAACCTGTCTTCTTCCCCACAGGGATGCCTATTGGGTAAGAACTTTATCTTATGCGCACTAAACTAACTTATGCTATCTGTGATTATTATTAGTGATTATAGTTTGGTTGTATATCACTTCAAGCTTGTTTTTGCAGACAGTCCCTATCACTGGCAATCACGAACCTTTATTTGTCATGATTTTATATTAATAAAGAGTGTTATTCCATAAACTGTTAGTGTTCATCCTTCATGGGTGCTAGCAGTCACTGGCAGCAGGTAACATACTTGAACAAAGTGGAAGACCCGCTGAGGGGTCCTGCTTATGCTGTTGGCACGTTTCCCTGAACAAGTCAGTCAAATCACCCTCTCATCCAGCAAGGCTGTTCCGTGAAGGGTCCCTGTAATGGGGCACTGACAGACAGGTTGTGCACAAGGGTCTCGGCTTTCCAGGGTAGGCTGGAAGACAGATCAAACACCAGGGGTTGAGAAAATCCCCCCTGCCCCTTTCACATGACAGAACCCCATAATGTACTATTTTGGTCATTCTTGTGTGGGGGAATACAGTAATACACCCTCCATATTTGCTGTGTGCTCTCTGTGATTGTTGCTGTTTTCTGTGTCCAGAAACTGTACCAAAGCATGGAAGCAGTGCCAACGGGCCTTGTGCATGGGCACGTAGGTTTGCTGTGTAAATGTTGTTGTTTCTTCTGCTCAATATTTTAAATAGGTTCTGCAGACTGTCAAATGACCTTCCAGAAAAGAATAGATCCAACTTACATGATTGCAATCAGATCTCACCTTTCATTCCTCTGTTGCCATCGCAGCACATGTGATCTTGCCATCGTATATAAAAGGGGTCTTAAATGTGTACTCTGCTGGTTCCTGTTAGTCGGTGGTATTTGTAGACAGAAATTGGGGTGATCAGGTTCTGTAATCCAGCATTAAGTGTTACTATATACTTACATAGGCCCTTAGACAAATAAATTTCCCCCCTTCGATTTTCTGTATATATTACTGTTTAGAGGGATAGAATTACACTCCATAGGGTGATTAAACTGTGGCAAATTAGGTAAAGCTGGAATGTAATTAAAGTACAGTAAAAACACCTGTAAATGATCATTGTCCCAGTCCCTCAGGGAAAATTTAAAAATAACCTTTACAATAAAGTATCATGCCTTGAATCTTTACACATGCCAACTAAGGTGTTTTGTCCTTAAGTACTTTGTCTAGAAGTAATTGATTGCAATATTTAAAAATAGCTAAAAATGAGGAGAACACCATAATTCTTGTAAGTTTTTCTCCTGCAGACTGGGGTGTTACCCACAGAAAAGGTGGTATCTTTCTGTGGATACATTCACCAGTCCAGCCAACTGGGTAGGTTAGAGGTGGAAAGCAAAGGCTAATTAGATACAGGCTTCAGATCTGTTACATTATTAACAATAGAGGTCATCTTGTCCAAGATAACAATGCCTCACTTTGTAAATTCGTGAGCCTTGAATAAGGCAGAATGTTGTGCTGACTTCGCTGACCATCTATTCTAAAATATTTAAGGTTAGAGTATGAGGTTTATTGCACAGGAATGATTTAAAATTACTGCACAGTAAATACAATCTGTAGTGAACATCTTCACAGTAAACTTTGCGGGGTATGGCTTCAGAGGACATTTTCATAGATGGGATTTTCACTTTGTGTATTCCGGTGTGGATGTTTACATAAAATTTAAAACTAATAAATGATTTTTGAAACAAACAAAAAAGTTGAGTTTTTTTCTGAACAAAATTGATTCATTTCCAACCAGTTCTAAAAGAAACTCTCAAAACCTCTGAAATGCAAATTTATTGAAATAATATGATCCAGTCACCTGTCTCCTTGTGCTCCTGCAGCAAGGTGACTGCCATAAAAATAATTTCACATAAAGCTTTCTGAAGTGTTTTTCCTTCATCCTACAATAGAAGATGTGTATTTTTTATTAAAACCAATTCTTAATTTTAATAATTGATTTTCTTCTTTTCATTACAGAGAAAATCCATTGTTGCTGTGAGTTTCATTGCAGCATTCCTCTGTCTGATCATCATTCGTCTTACAAATGAAGTTACTTTCCCTTTGATCCTAAACTGCTTTGGACAAACCAGTGTCAAATGGATGCCATTTTCTAATGGTCAAAGGCAGCCTCTGAGAACTCACTATGGATATATAAATGTGAAAACACAAGAGGTAAGACACGGTATCAAGAGCACAGCAAAATGGACCAGTAGACTTCTCTTTCTTTTATCCCATGTAACTTTGCAACCAACCTGCCCAGAGTAAAAACTAAAGCAAGCAATGTTTCTGAACAAAGTGTTTTTATTGAAAATGTGCTACCATTTAAATCACCATTGATTATTTTTTTATTTTATTTCTGTTGTGTCTGTGGTGGAGAGAGCAGTGAGTTGGCCTCAGAATTGTGCTTGGTTGCAGTGAAAACTCATGTTTATCTAAGAAAGAGAATTTGTTAGGTTAATTTCAAAACTTCAGTCCCTTTAACTCAATAGGAAATCTTTGTGTGTGTGTGTTTACAATAAAGTCCTAAAAATGTTTAATTTTTCCTGGGATACCCAAGGATGAAGTATTTTTTTTGTGTTTGGGTGTGCATGGAAGAGGTAAAGGGAATGATTTGTGAAATGAACATATGTGAGTCTACAAAATTTATAAAGCTAGAGTTTTACTAGATTTTTCTGGAACTATTACATTAATACTTGGTAGCTATGTGAAAGCCAGTTATATATTTTCCAGTCTGTATTTTAAAATGCTTTGGCCCGTATCTGCTTTACAAAATACTTTTCTGTATGATAGAAATATGTGTGTGGCAAAATTAGATTTTACAAGGACGGCTCCTTTAAACTGCCCTAGTTGGCAAAATATCTAATGACATTGTTGGGGTTTGGTGCTGGTGGTGCTTTTCCCCCAGATGCTTCTCTCTCTTTCTCTGTGTACTATTTATAACAGATGTAAACTTACAAAGTAAGGTAACATAAACAATTAACTCTTTCTAAAAGTTGTTCCTGATCAGTTATAGCACTGTCAGTCATGAGAAATACTTGCACTTACTGCTACTTTGTCTTACAAACAAGCAATTACTATATTCATGAATGAAATTTATTCTTATAAAAGCTTTTATAGAGGATGAAAATACCACTTCATGACATTCAGTCTTATAATGTATTGGACAAGCTAGTTATTATTTTACCTTTAGAGTGTTAAATATGAAAATCAGAATGAGAGAGGGTTATAGTTTTCAGGGGGCAGCTTCTTCTAAAATTCTGTAGCTTCTAATTCTTGTTCATGTAAGATGCAGCACTGAGTATATTGGAGGCCAAAGTACATTATCTACAAAGCAGAAAAAAGATGAGCACCAGAAAGGAAATCTGTTTGAGTCAGTATGTGAATCCTAGTCTCAGTGAAATGAATGGGAGCTACTGTTGAGTTCAAAAGGGCTAAGGCTCCATCCAGCATATCTTAAATACAAAAGGACCAGGAACCCACTGAAAATGAGAGGGCAGTGTGTTCTGCATGTCCCTGGGTTATTGCCACAGCAGCAGGCATGGAATCTGAATGAGGAGCTGCCATGGTCACTTGATCACTATCAGTCTCAACTGATAACTAGAGAGGAGAGGAGCATACTAATCCATTTTTATTCACCATTGCCTTCATAAGAGGTTAGATGTAGCTTGTGGGAGCCTCAATTCATTCTTAAATTTGATAACACACTTGGAAATTCTAACAGTAAATGGAAATGAATGTCCTGAAAGTTGGTGACCAGTATCAATTAGTAAGACGTTGGACTCAGTTTGGCTTAGGTCATGAAGGACTCCTTAAACTTAGTAATTTTAATTGTTCCCCCCCTTGTATTTTCAGATTACATTAATATTTGATAATTAAAATGATAATGAAGAAACTGAACATGCCTTGCTAATTGTGAATGTACTATCTTCTGACTTAATTACTTCCCATGCGAGGGTATTTTTATTGTGCTGCCCATGTAAAAAGCTTTTACACAGCTCATGTTCCTAACTCACACTCATAGCTTTCTCAGACTGCAATTTTTATAACACAGATAGCTTTATAAAGTAAGTGTTTGTTTACTGTTCATATTAAAATGGCCAGCAATTCTCAACTGTTCATAGAGATTAAAATCACAGATCTCTCATTTCTGTGTAAATACCGAATACATTGAATTTCTGCTCATTATGTATAATTAAGATATGTTGTTCAAAATTTTTATACTGCTATGATATGTAAGATAAGCAGAAGGTCCAGTCTGTGAGTACAGCAAATGCCCTAAACAAATGTGGCCAAGGTTTTTGCAAAATGGGAGACATGCCATCTCATCAATGGGCAAGCACCAAAAGATGAGAAAACTACACCATAATGAATGATCAGAAAATTATGTGATGGAAGGGAAGATAGGAGAGAAGGCTTTTAAAAACATGAATTTTGGCTTTCTCTTTTCTTTTTTTTGTTGAGAGTACCTTTGCAGACCTGTTGAATGGGTTCATAGTCTTCTAGAGTGTCCCTTGAAGCCTGTCATCCCAACTGGGTCCTACATGTCTCCTGCTGTCCAGCAGCACTCCCTCCTGTTCCTCAACCATTTCTGACATCCTTCTCCTTTTCTTCACATTTGTTCTCTGTTCTCCTTTACCTGTTCCTTTCAGGCTCCACTCAGAGGCTTGGCTGCATGCAGCATGCCAGGGCTCTCTAGTCCCAGTTTCTCAGGGTGCTTAAATAGTACATATGCAAAGTCAACAAAACAAAATGATTGATTTACCACCAACCCACTCAGTCACCTGACATGACAGGGAAGCTAGAAAATCTAGATGAACTACTAGTCTACCTTTCCTGTCCCTCCCTTGCATACTTACTTTCTGAGGACAAAGGAAAAAAAGAACCCAAGACTTGAATCCATTTGAAAAAAAGTTGAAGTTAGGAAAAGCTGATTTCTTTTCGGGTAAGGCTGAGTGGAATGAGACTTGGAAACCTCATGAGATGGTGGAAAACCAGTTACTTGCTCGTTAATGCTGAAGTGATTAATGATTTGTATTAAAGAAGATCAGGAAATATGGTGAGATGAACATTTGTGTTTATCTCAAGTAAAAAATAGTGACATGTATGTTATTAGGTATGATCAGAATAACACCATAAAGACGTATTTCAAGGGTGTTGTTTATTTGATTTGACAGTATAATGCTACAGAATTTTTATTATTAAAAAGCCTGAAAAAAAAATCTAAGTTTACTATAACTAGATTATATGAGAGTATTTAATATAAAATGCAAAGAGAGACATAACTTAATCCCTAATTAAGGCTGTACATAATACAGGGTTGTTGCTATGGTTTCCTTAATTTGTAGCTATAGCAACAGCTTTGGAAAAACTGACTTTATGTACAGTAAACATACTATATTTGAAATATAAATAGATGTGAAGTGTTGTACTATACTATAGTACAGGCCCATTCTGTCTAGACACATTTTAGATTGACTTTTGGGATATTTCTCTAGTAGATGGTTCTTCACCTAGAAAATTTGCATCCAGCGCCTGCTCTGCCTCCCTTCAAGAAAAGAGGATCCCTTAGTAGTCCTCCACAATGGGATCTCCTTTCCCTTTTCAATGCCCACATCTGAGGGGATTCCATGAGATTTGCAAGAGAACGTGGCTGCCTGTTTTGGATTATCTCTCTTGCCTAAGTACATGAATTTTGACCCTTCTGCAACAAGGTGTATGGGCAAGATGACATTTCTGTCCCTTATTTCCTTCACTTTGTACCTATAGATTTTTGGTGATAGGTCCCATGAAGTCCTTTAAGAAATGTCACCCCTATAGTGTTAGCTACTTCTATCCTATTCCTTGTATTTTACATAGAAAATATTACTTTGATACAACTCCAGAGTGGTTACCTAGTTGAAATCTACTGTCATCTGAGCAAAATTCACCCCCCACCCCAAGCTGATGTAATGATTTTTCTTGTGTATCAAAAATGGACAAGCAGATAAAAAGAAGCAAGTACAGCAAATATAACCTTCCTCCTTCTTTTGTACCACTCCTACTCTACAAAGAGTCTGGCAAAATTAATGAACATCATGTATTTAAATTGCAGCATTATGACATCAATTTAAAACCCATTAGCAGCTTGAAACTTTATGCTAGGCAAGTCTAATAGTGTTCTTGGATATTTCATTGTGCTTCCTGAAAGGTGAATATTGAATACATTTTTACTCTGCCATCAGCATTAAAATAATACAGCATTTTCTTACATACGTAAAATCTGAAATATAGCTGCAATAACACTTGCAATATAATTATAAGAAGTATATTCAAGTACTATACAAAGATTAAAACTGTTCTTGGAAAAGGGTAAGTTCTGAGATGACCTAAAATTCCTACATTAAACTGCAACTGTGAGATCTAATGGCTTCATGTAAAATGAATTCCGAGGGAGAGGAGAGCCTTTGTGTCATGAACATTGAGAAATCTCACAGTATAGTGATGAGCACTAGATAAAAGGAACAGGCATTGTAGCAGTTAAATATTTTTTTAAAAATAACTTTCGTAACTGAAAACCTCTCCAGTACTGTGCTGTTATTGAAGAAAAAAAATTGGATCATATTATCACATAACATTTTGTCCCGTAACCTGAACAAACTAGTGTACAGATGTTAATTGTTTGCCAGTTGTGGCACACACAGCCATATATATGTGTGAACATACAGCCTGTCTAGGTGTGAACATACAGCCTGTCTAGTTTTCTTTTTTTCTTTTTTCCTTTTTGCCAGAAGTTCTGTGGTGGAACTTGACTGAAATGAGTGGAGGTTTCCAAAAATGAAATATCCCAGATATGAATAAAAATAGGAGGAGGTTACAGACCTTACACATATTTGTGTAGTCTTTTTTTTTTTTCTTTTTTTTTTGAGAATAAAGTAATTGTATTAAAAAACAAAAGCACCTGCAGTACAGAGGGAAACTAACTTAACATGCAGAAATATAGGCTATGTAATGTGCTATCTGACTGTAAGTTAAGGCACATACCATGTCAACAACAGCAAAAGCATAGTTGTGAAATGTGTTAGGAGTTAGGTAGGAAGGACCCCTACCAATCATGAGAGACCATGTCTTTATAAAACTTGAATAACTAAATTAAAGAATGCACAAAGAAAGTAAAGAATGTGATGAATGTTTTAATATTAGTTTCTTTCCAGATATGGGAAGTAAAGATAAAATTAAAAAAGGACTGACATTTTTATATGAAATGCTAAAAATAAGTAAAGCTAGTGATCAACCTGGGAAGGTTTACGTTTTGCCTATTAGTGATGGCTGTAGAATGACACTTACTACGCAGAGAAACTTGAAGAACAGCACTGGCCTTCATGTCAAAACAGAAGGTACCAGACTGTGAACTTGCATGGTGTATTCAGCTAACTCCAGAGATGTTTGTTTCATACTCTGCTGGGAAGAACTGGGTCCTAGAGAGACTAAAAAGCTACATCAACTGTAACTCACTGTGACAGGAAGTTGCTTTAGTATTTAATTTCTGATACATTCATGACTTCCATCCTGTCTTTTCCTTTGGGATCTTATTCATTGTTATAGCTTAAGAATTCATACGATATTTTGTTAAGAAAAGGTCATCTGTTTCGTAGTCATTTATCATTTATATCCCTTCTAAGACAATTTTATGTCAGTTGTTCAGTTACACCATTTCAGCCTTAGTAATCACATAATAGTAATAATAGTAATAACAGTGGAAGTAAAACTAAACATGCCATATATTCCTCTGGATATTTTTATCCTTCTGCTATATAAATTTCAGGAATAACTTTTCTTGGAATTATTACAGAAGGATAGGCTACTAACATTTTTAATGACGATCACATTGCTTGTTACATTTCTGAGAGAGATTTGTATGGTGGGTTGTTGGTTCCCATCCCCCCAGCCCTCTGTGTTTGGTAACTATACCAGAGCTCCCATTCCTGGCTCTGGGAGCCACAGACACACACTTGAAAACAGAATTTCTGCGGAAGAGTTTAACCACCAAATGAGCAACCCCAGCATCACACCCTGTATTACAGAAATAGACGTCACTAAAAAAATTATCACCAGAGTCCCCACTGCCATCTTTCTCTTTCCAACCCCCCTTTTGCCTGTGAGAAGAGAGAACCATCAGAATAAGCTGCAAGGTCCAGTCGAAACCACTCAGGCTGTTATGAACCTACAGGAGAGAAGGGTGCACAGATGATATGTGTCCTCAGTAAAGTAAATCCTGCCAGCTCAGCCTTTTTCCTTCTGTATATATCAAATTAGCTTAGGTTTTTAAAGCTGCCACAACTCTGATGGTGTCTTATGAGGAAAAAGTCAAGTGCCAGGATAAATATATCAAGTATTCTATACAAAAGAATTAAATCTACTTCACACAGAGCCTGAATGTGATGAGTCAAGCAGTGCTGCCTGTGTGGCAGCTCTGCTTTTTCAGAGCAGGGACTAAGAAACTTGAGAAGAGATTACTATCAGCCAGTGAGCTGTGCCATCAAAAGTCAATCCCTAAAGAATCTGGACTGGTAGAAATAAATGCCTATGATGCACAGTCATGGGCTGGATTGATCTGTTGAATGGAGCTTACAAGTTATATGGAAAAGGTGCCTGGTGTCATAGATTTGTCATTCACCTTGGTTATATGTAATTTCCAGAGATTTCTCCCACCTTCTTGAGCATTTTTTCACCGCTAGCAAAGAGGAGGTTTATATTAAATAATGTTAGACTCCCTATGAGAAGGTGCCAGTTGTGTTTTCCATGTGAGAAGTGTGAACAATGGCTCTCCAAATGAGAGACATGGCACCATGAAAACTGACTTGAGACCATTTGGAAAACAGAGACAAAACAGCCTGACAGACAAACTTCCATCAGTAAAATTTCATTTTAGTTAAATGGTAGATGGACCAGACAAAGTGAATGGAGTATTCTTTGGACTGGTAAAGAAGAAGGCGGAGAGCTTTGATGTAATAGCTTCTTGAATGAGACCAAACCACTGGGGAAGATAGCAAATGAGCTCTTGCTAGTGTAATGAGCAGAGAAGAGTGAGGCTTGTAGTTAAAGGGAGGAAGGAGGAACTTACTGCTTTTACTCTGGATGAGAGCTGAATTCTGTTACCATGACATGATTTCAGATTTTGTCAATAATAGTTGCTAAATGAAGGACAGGCTGGTTTGCATTAAATAGCAAGCAAGATGTCTTCTTGGTGTTTCATTTCATCAATTGGGAGAGCAGAGCCCTATATTTACTCACTAAATATCCATCCTCTACTGCTGTTTAAAAATCAAGATGCCTCCATCATAATAAGTTCAGTGTCACCCTCCTGAGTTTCTACCTGGAGTCTATTTCTCACAGAGATTCAAGGTATCCTTTGCAGAAAAGTGTTGCTAGTTTTGGATGCAGTGACGATGGCTAAGGTACACTTAAGTGTGATGTTTCATGACTGTTCTGTTCATTGCTCCACAACAGACTATGGACATTTCCAGATCATGCTGTCACACCATAGTGACGATGCTGATCCACTGATGGTTTAACCTGCAACACAAATTAAAAGCTAGTTAATATAGTTCTATAAATGACAGGAGATAGCTGTTCCCTAGTGATCAGTTCTAATTCTCTATGAACTTTCTTTCCTAATCTAATGCCATGCTAATGTGTGTGTTAAACTAAAGCCTATGGTTAGAATGTATTTTCTTGTGCAGTACCTGTATGTGTCCCTCATGATCTTTAGGTAAGAACGTAAAGCATTCAGTCCTTTCAAATGCAGGATGATTTTGCCTTAAACATGGTGCAGTTACAAGTTGCAACCTAAGGCTATATTGCAACCTAAGGCTAAAATACACCACAGAGTAAAAAGAGCCAGTGAAAATGGAATTTTGCTCATATAATTGTTCCTACACAAGGGGTTTCTGCTGGCTATGGCAATCAGCAATTTTAGCTCTTTGAGCTCTTGCCCAGCATAGCTACTCTGGCAGAGATGCTCAGTGCGGAGCTAACCCGAGGCTATTAATACTTCCCTGCATGGAATACTTCCCTGCATGGAAGCAGCATGCCAGCCACACACACACACACACACACACACACACACACACACACACACACACACACGTGCATGGGTGCACAGAGAAACACACAGCTCAAGAGACAGACTCCTAACACTGACAATCATGCCAATTACTAGTTAGTTTTAAAGCCACAGCCATCCTTCTTGAAAGCCTTTGCTTTCCAAGTTTGCTCCCATGGCCATCTGTCATAGCCTGTGTTTGGCAGCTTCAGGTTCTGTTGCAAGGCTCTGTGGGTTGAATACATAGTTTTGTCTTTTTTATTGTTCTCTGAGTTGGTGGAGATTTCTACCATGTGAGCCTTTTCTCTTAGGCTTTTTGTTAGATTAAAATGTGAACCTTAAATGCATTTTTGAGCTGTTAATCTCTGCTATCTGCTCTCAGGCTGGGCTGGAACAGGTGGACTGGTGTAACTGCTGGATAGAAAGAAATGATCTCAGAGACCCTCTTAGAGCAGGTGCAGACTGCACCAGCAATAATTGCTTTTCTTGGGGTAGTCTGTCTTGTCTGACTGAATACATTAATCCATACTATCAAATATATGATGTTTAGTCTGTAAAAAGCCTGTATGACTGTTGTACCAAAACCCTCATGCCCCTTGCAGGCATTACTGTGCTGGCAGTGTGTGCATCTTAGAGCTTGATAGAGTTACGGTATCTGTAACAAGAAGCTACATTTTTTTGTGGGTGTGGCTGTAAATTTTCTCTACTCATCATAACTAATTTTTGAACTACAACTAAATCAAGAATATCATATATTACCACATATTACCACCAATGTTGAAAACGTCATGGTAAATTGTGTCCATGGGGCTGCACCCTAAAAATAAAAACCAGTTCAGTCTGGGGAGGGGTGGGAAGAAAGTGTTGGTTTGTGTTATTTACAGTATTTCTTTCTTCCATGTTTATTTTTCCTTCTCTCCATTTGATATACTTTTCATAATTCAGCTAGTCAGAGATTACAGTAATCTGTTGTTTCCTGTCACTCAGAAAAGCAGTTCCCATGCCCATTAGATGAATAAATACATTGTTAAATGAAATTCCAAAAATGAGAAGTTACTAGAGTAATTTTGGGATTGTCCACCTAATAACACCAAGACATCCTCCATTTTTATCCCCAACCCCAGGGGTGCACATCACTGCCTTTACCTTGTTCATACCAGTCAGGTCCTCTTTCCCACAAATCATAGCATCATTTTTTGAAGTACAGCTTCTTGAATTTGTCTTTAAGAGTCTTTTGTAGTTAGGACCCAGAGTTTTGGATTTGAAATTGATGGAAGTGCCACAGGTCTTAGATCAATACTGCTCCAGGGGATAGAACCTGCTTGCAGTTAGAGACTGCAAAGAATGTTCAGGGGCCTTGTATTAATATTACACCAGCCCAAGTGCAAGTTAGTTTGGGTTGATTTCTCTGGTTCCAGATCAGTGATGATATCACCCTCCCTCCCTTCTGCCTTTTGAGTATTGGTGCCTAGGATTCATGTTTGTAAAGAGAAAATATGATTTCTGGAGTGTGTCAAGTTGAAAAAGTATTTTTCTAAGCTTTTTTTCCTGATGCATACAGACTCCTATGCAATGACTGAGTGCATGCACAGGAGTCACCCCAAAGCAGTTCCAGGGCAGCACACTGAAAGCTTAGATCAGCACTGGCAAATATCCTACAACAGAAATGAAACACAAGGTGAAGGATAAAGTTTGGCCTTTAGGCAAAACCAATAACCCTATACTTGATGACATACAGTATATTATGGAATTGATCAATGACTAATAATTTTGTTCTTGTGGTTTTTGTGTAATTAATTTTACTGATGTATTAACATTTTCTAGTTTATAATAAACTTTCTCATGTCCTCTTATTTCTAGAATGTAAAAGATTTGTAATGTCGATCCTATTTCCTGTTGGCTCGTCTTTTGTAGATCCAGTGCATGTTGTCCAAAACTGCTCATTTCTTTCTTCACCTCCTCTCCAATTTGGCTTGCCCTTCACTGCTCAAAATTTCTTTCACTAGGTCATCAGATTACTTTTTCTCTGAAAATTTATTCCTGTTTAGGACAGCTTTGAAGGCATAGCTTGGAGATCTAGGAGATGACAGGCTGTTCTTAAGCCAGCTACCGATGCATTCTGCACAAGGGTTTGGTTCCTGAAAGAGTTCAAGAGTTAGCCCCAAGATGTGAATGTGTTATATTAATCCAGTCTTCTGGTGACAGGCTTTGGAAAAGCAACTGGGAATAGATTTCAAATCAGAAGAAGCTATGGCAAAATTATGTCTTGTGTCACACCTCATGTACATTTTAAAGTTTCTTTCTGATGTCTTTACAAGCATAACTTATTTCTCAAATGGAGTGAGTCCCCAAAAGTTTATTTGCAGCCATGCCAGTGTCTCCCAAAGGATAAATACAGTCACTTTTCAGTGTTTCTGAGGCTAAACAGGCTCTCTAGTTACAAAGCAGAGAAACAGAATTTCTCAAACACATGGTGTTCCTTCATTAATCCTCTCAATGGCAGACCTTCAGGGAGTCCCACAGGAGAGTGTCTTGGAGGTAGAGAGACCATCTTGTGGGTTCCCCCATTCAGATGAGTCCACTCTGGAGCTGCCATATTAATTTCTGCTCCACTTGGTCCTTGGTTTTGATTGTGCCTTGTCATCACCAGTATCAGTGACAACTGATGGAGCTGATGACATTTCTGTAACACAATCAATGTTAATTAGGGTTGATCTTTTACTCGGAGGAGAACAGGCAGAGGATCAGGCTGGAACTCTTACAAGCTAGCCTCAATTTCTGATCTGCTGCTGGCATGGACCAAAATACTCTTCACTGCTTCAGGGTCATCATGTTTGTAAAACTCATGTTTATAAAGAGCAAGTAGTATTTTTGGACCAAGTCACTTGGTTATGTTCAGAATGTAAAATGGGGGCTTTTTGTCAGATTGACTGTCATAAAATGATTGGGAATCTACTATCCCTGATAGATTATCACTTATTACCATTGTATTACAGCCAGAACTTTATTGTCAGAGCAACAACAAAAATAATCTTTGCACTACACTAATGCTTTATTCTGATTGACAAAGGATGAGGCAATCTAGGTACTGTGACAGCAGTGTAGGCAAGTATTATATAATGATATATAGTAGTTTCCACAGACTGCCATTAATTTCTGCATGAGTTCTGTCTGTCTTTGATAAGCATGTGTAACTCCTAATAAATTATTTTGGAGGTGAGCACAAGAATCAAGGAGAAATGGACTTCTGTAGGTATGGAGCCTGGTGATAGCTAAAAATGAGAAGGCAAAACTGACAGGTAATTGTAGATGAGAAGTCATTTTCAAGCAAGGGATGAGGGTAATAATGTTTCCTGTTTGAAATGAGTTGCCACTTCTGCTGGCCACAATGCAAGGTAAATTCTGTCATGAAATCTGAAACATTTGTTAGGTACAGGCTGTTGATAATCACATAGGAACCAGCATTGTGGAGCGTCCTCCACTTGCTCTTAAATGGCTTGGTTCCATTCTGGTGGGTGTTACCTGCTCTTCATTTCCTGGGGAAGAAATGGCCTTATGTGAGGTCATTTATCTGAATAGCGCAGAAATAATTTTCTGCAAACCTAACAATTATCATAACAGAATTCTGAAAAAAAATAAAAATAAAAATAGTGACACTCTGAGGTCTCTGAGATTAGTGTCTTCCTTTAAGGCCTCTATTTTCTCTGGTATTACTTCCAGTCCTCATCAGTGAAACTACGGTGCATGTCTCCCATGAATAGCATGAATAATGCATATATTTTTCTGCTAGTTTCAGTGTGCATATACAAAAAATAAGATCTAGAGCTGAAAAAAACCAATTGGCTGCTCATCGCCCTGCTAGTATGTGATTGACCCATATTCCACATTAACTCAGGTTTTAACCTGTCTGCTTTTATATTTAAAATTCTTGGGCCTTTGCCCCCATCCCTTGGAAGATGATGCAGTGGACTAATAGTTCACCATTTCAGTTTTTCCTCAGAATGAGATATGGTAAATATTACAGCTGTTTATACCTCTTTATTCCTGCATCTTTAAAGATCTTAAGTGTTTCCACTTATTATCTTCTTTCTTCTAGCATATACAGACACTCGCAGTTCCACCTTTATCACCATGTAATCAAGTTAAACTCTTCCTTATTTTTCCTAATTAATCTATAGCAAAAGCCCACCCCTTCCTCAGTTCTCGCTGTCTCAGTTTCCTAGAACTTGACGTGGGATTCGAGTGTAATGGAAGAGAGGAAATGACACAGCATGTTACCTCTGCTTTCAGATATCAAATTACCTGGGATTTATTTTTCCTAAAATGTCTTGGATGTGTTTTCATGAGATGAATCATTTCATGGTTTCCCAAGATGATGCTCAGCTTGTTACTTTCCACATGCTTTTCCATTCTTTCTGCAAATACCATTTATTTTCTCCTGAAGATAGTTTCTGAAGATAAGGCTGATTTAATGAGGAAAAAATGTGTGTTGTCTAAGACCAATTAAAAAAGGGTTAGAACTAAAAGGCAAGGTGATTTTTTTGTTTGATTGGTTGGTTTTTGGGTTGTGGTTTTGTTTTTTTGTTGTTTCAGTCCACATGAGAAATCGTAGTGGCTTGAGTTATTCTTCGAAATAGGATTTTTGGCCATAATTTTTTTCCATTTAGTCTGCAGTAGTGTTCTTGCAGTTTAAATATGTTTGTTCATTAGAGGAACAGCTTTCATAATGGAATGTGCCAAATCTGTTAAGAAATCAGCAGATTATTTTATGTTCAAAGTACCTGACTTGTATATACGTTTGTAGTTCTTGTACATTCAGATTAATTGTCTGATTATCTAGGAAGTTGTATTCTGAATTCCTGAAAATCAGTCTTTTTATCAGTCTTTACTAAATGCAAAAATGCCTCTAGTAATTTCTCTTCACTCACTAAGCATGAAATTTTTCTTTGAAAAATTTAGTTTGTCTGGCAAGATCTTTATAAACATAAATATAATTTTAGCAACTACAGATCACTAACAGGCATTTCTACGTTATATGCAAGTGAGTAGATATTGCATAATACTTCTTCAAATCTGTTTGAATTTTTAAGTTGCTAAAGGATTCATGAATGTAGCACTTTTGTTTCTTTCCGGTATGAGTATCTGTATATATAACCATCAATTCTTTCTGAATGCAATGAAGTATTTATTTGCCTACCTAAGGATGTCCTAGATTTCTACCACTTTTTTGTATTTGAGATAGGACAACCTTTAAAAAGTGTTCTACACAGAGTTAGTGTCTATTATTTAATGATCTAAGTGATTTGGGAGGGAAACTGTGTTTCTGGATTGCTTAAGTTTGCTCCCATTATCACTGCAAATGAAAACTCGTGTTCTCATGCTTTGTGGAACCTGTGTGTATGCCTGCAAGACTCCCTTCCTGTTAGATTTGGTGTTTTGTCAAGTGCCCAGCCCAAATTCTGTCACCCTTTGCAAAGCACTGGTCACAGCTTCCTGTAACAGTTTAACACCAACGGAGACTGAAGCAAGGTGAGGAAACATCCACATACTGGCAGCTGTTATATTCAGCCCTATGCTCAGTGGCATTTTAAACCCCCATGTTTTGCCCCATTGTAACCAACCTATTTCTGGTCATTGGTAGTATCTGTGTCTGTGGTATAAGTTCTACTGTGAAAAGATGTCCAGTTTCATTTTGCAGTAGAAAGTGGACTTGACATGAACTTTGGTCCATATGTAATAGGTTCTTGAAGGCTCAGAAAAGCCTTTTCTGAGAAGGCTCATTTCAGCAAAATGCTAATCTGGCAAATTGGTACATTTAACAGTCATCTACAAATGCACCCTTTTGTGTAATATGCAGTTGATTGTAACAATTATGGATGCTATTTAATGGTGCCATCCTTAAACTTTCCAGTGTGATACTACCTAGAGAATTATTACTGATGAAATCATTATAGTGTTATAGAACTGAAATAGGTTGCTACTGAAACTACTCTCAAAATCTAATTGTAACTTCACTGGAATTTTTCCCATGATGGATGTTAAGTATATGCGTATTTCTTATTTTTATAGAAGCAGCATTTTATTTGTATGCTTAATTTTATTACACTATCTACTAGGTATATATTGTTTTGCTTCTCATTTTCACTTATGGTCAAAGATAATTTTAGTCCAGTTTGCATTTTATCTGATATTCTACTGTTCTTATTTCCCTTGTCACATGTATGAATAAAGCAACATATTTCCTTCCTTGAGACCTACCTAGGATTGCTCAGATTAACACAATGAAGAGCCCTATTTTATCAATACATGAAATGATGCAAGTCCTCTCAATTTCCTTTTGAGGCCTTCCTTGGAAAGAAAAGCATGCTTTATAATTTCTTGCCTGCAAATCAGTTCATATTCCTGTTACATTTTTTCATCAAATGTCATGCTGTACCCAAAGATTTCTGTATAGCCTTGTGATTCCCCCTCATCTTTGGTTCAGACAGCATCTGATTTAAAAAAAAAAAAAAAAAAAGGCATTGTTTACTTGATTATAGTCCATGAAGAACAAGTGAAATCCTTGATCAGAATGGGAGATTTCTGCAACTGCCCAAGTTCCCCAAGTGCAGTACACCATGCTTCCATGACGTGCTGTTACGTTATGTTTGTATTGTTCCAGTTCTTATCCAAAGATGTGATATTTCATCACTTCGAAAGCAACAACCTGACGTCCATCAGCAGTTGCACCATTTTTTCTTTCTGCTTTTGATCTTACAATATAGATTGATCCTATGAAAGTTAAACAATGCCCACATCTGTTCATCAGATTCTCTCTCTGTAGTCACAAAGATGGAGCACAGAGTGGGTTGATGTCCACCAGCCACCATTTTTATAACCAACTGTAGAATAAACTTAACTGATGGGCTCCGAGCAAAATGGTGCAGAAATAGCTTTTACTTCCCATACTCTTGTGTTTCTTGCATTTTTCTGTCTTCCTAAGGCAGAAGATAGGCTGAATGATACTAACCTAATTTGATAATTATTGCAAATATGCCACAAGGAAACTGCAAATTCATGAGTCCATGTTTCTAAAAACTTACAAATACATGCTACATCTATTCAAAATGTGTTAACATGTACTTGTACTTGGACAGTACTCTCATTGTGCTTAGAAGCAGGCTACCTTTCCTCCTAAACAGAGAAAGCTTTAAAAAGTAAGGAGGACAGTATCATTGATATGGTTTGGATAGTCCCATGGATTTCTATTATTTTGCTTAACAATTACTTCCAAAAAATCGCAGATACCAAAAGCTATTTGTTAGGAGCAAATACCATCATGCTTATATCCTACTGTTGTGAAAATTGCCATGGGATTGTTACCTTTCACCCAGGTGGTCCCCACTGATGGGCAGAAATGACCTTGATTTAGTGTCTGATCTGAAGGCAGGCAGCTCTAACTGTGCAACGACACCCCCCAAATGCTCTGTTGCAGTGTTAGCATTGGATACGAGCCCATGTCTCAGTCAGAGATGTGCATCTCTGACCTTCTAGTGTAGAGGCAATAGTGCTGCCAGCTGTGTTATGCTGACAGGCAAAGGACTTGTTTTTGAAATCAAGAAGTAGGGAAACTGAGCTAAACACAGCACAGACTTCTACTGTTAAAAAAAAATGTGGCAATAAACCTCAGACAATCTTACCTTCAGTTTCCAGATTGTTTTGCTTTCCAGGTTGCTGAAAGTAATTTGCTTTATTAATGCAGTTCTACAGAACAATCTATTTAAATTTCATCCCAGAACGAGTTCCTTTAGCTGAATAAAAACCTTTTGAGAAACCTGATTTATGTCATAGTCACAGCATTAAATAGAGCAATTCTGGTTCAGTGGCAAAGTGGTGGGGCCAGGGTCTGTGGTCCACATTTTCTAAGTGCTGTACATGGATTTGTATGCACACAGTTTTCATTAGCACTAACACAATTTGTACATGTGGCCCCTGTGCAGTACTTTGGGAATGTAGCCCTCAACAGAGAAGATATTTACAGCACTGAAGCTCATGTTGGGAAATATGAACAGCTGTGCTCCAAACAGAAAACACACATCTGAAGTAAGACAAGCATACTGAAAATTATGTCCTGGCAGTTAACATTTTTATTTGTACACACTGCTATGCAAAACTGAAATGGAAGGAAATATCATTCTTTCAGGATTATTGTTTTGCAGAACTAATAGGAGAAAAAAAGTGTCATCAGAAAAGATTTTTGCTGATTATAATTTTTTTTGGCTACAGTTTCTGTAGTGTTGGTACAAAAGAGATATAGATAATAAGTAAAAGTTATGTCACTACTAATTATGTTTTACTAATAGTGAGATGACCTCTTTATATTTTTGAATAGTCAGTTGAAAACATTTCACTAGAACATTTATTTACATAGATTTTTAGATTTTACTATTTAAAATATTCAGTTCCAATATCTGAGCACCTGCTGTGCACATGAGTTGAGCATCTGAGAAAGGCTTTATCCATCATTCCATCGTTGGATCCTTACATGGACTTGCATTGTGTCTAGAGCTGACTGATGGCGAAATCCACATCAAGTTAAGAGGACTTTGGAAAAAGGAATTTTAACTCATTTTAAATTTGACTGATGGAGCACATACTAGTGCCTCAGGTTCCCCCCCTGCTCCCCCATTGTGCTTCCCTGGAAGTGATCTGCCTGTCTGTTCTCCAGTCTCTGCAGGGTGACACCTCGAAGGTCAGAGGTGTAACTCCACTGATCTCCGTGCACAGGGAGCAAATGGGGCTGTTGCAGGACACACGGTAATTCTCTAACTAAAATGGACCATGCTAAATACTTTGCCTTCACACACAGTTTTACATGTGGAGAGGTTTGAGGCGGGCAGATGTTTTTTCAGAAACAGTAGTATAACAGGTCCATGCAGTTATTTTTGAGATCAAATAGCAGCCTTGTTTTGCAGATTGGGAAAGTGAGACCTTGATGTTGTCGTTTACCGGACATCACAAAGCAGGTCAGTAGCAGGCCAGACCACAGCTCGGGCTTCCCCAGTTCAAGGTCATTCTAGACTTCTATTTTGCTATGCTTGTGGGGCAGTGGGCTTGTATGCCCAGCTAATAATTTGTATTCCCGAAAGAACTGGTAGATGAAAAACACAAAAAGCAATTTAGAAAAGTCTTGTTAAATACGTCTTAAATGTTTTATGTAATGAATTTTGAAATATGGTTGCCTGTTAGACTAAAAATTTTGGATGCTTCTTTAATATGAATATTTTATTTCTTAAAGGCATATTTGTTGGATCAGGGGAAAATATATTATTTTCACTAGAGCTGGTTGAAAAATTATTTTCCCAATAACAATCATGATGTCATACTTAAAAAAAGAAAAATAAGGTGGCTACTGAAGGGTGGTATTCTACTGCTGCCACTGCTACTGTGTCAGTTCAGCTGACTGAAATCTGTGTGGTAGATAGGAAGGTTCTGACCCTGCCATGGACAACATAGATGTCACTCTTATGCTCTGGGCAGATTTCTTGGGTTTTTTTGCTATGCTTATCTGCCTTTCAAGCAGACATAACACTAGTAGGGTTGAAAAGTCAAGGATCAAGAACTGGGAAATGCCATAATTGAAATCACCTGTCCATTTTTGATTCAAACTTCTTTGATGTATTCATGGCTGTGCATAGTGGGAAAACTTAATCCTCATTCATTGTCCAGATTTTACCATTTCTGGTGCCAGCTGGGAATGTATAAAGAAGGTTTCTAGGACTGCTGCCTCATTTCTGAAGAAATGGCAAGGTGTGAAGGAGTCAGGATGTTATGGGAATGGAAGGCAAGGCTGTCATGGTTATGCATTAATGCTAACTGCTACATTCTGTTCTTGCCTCTGTTACAGAATTTGTGTGTTTCCAATCTAATCAAGCCATGTTTTTAGTAATTGTGTGTTGTTTACTTTCTGAATGCTTAGTTTGAGACCCTTGGGTCTGATTTATGAAGGGTTGGTCTTTCAAAGGGATAGCTCAAGTCAATGAAAATTATGTAAATATACAAATTACCGAAGAATTCTAATTGCTTCAGGTTCTGTGTATCAGTGAATGTATGCTTCTTAATTTAATTTATAACTTTCACCTTAATTTCTGAAATCCCTTCTGCTGAAGAGGGCTAATACAATCTTTTCCTTTCTTTAGAATGGTATTTGAGAAGTGAGGCGAGGCTATAATATAAATACCGTATGACAGTCCAGGCAGAAATTAGTGTCTCAGAGCAGGGTGTGAATAGTGCTCAATAAATGAGGCATGGGGACACATTGACTAATAACAGGAAAACAAAGGCATTGAGTAGCTGCTCATTATGTCACTCAGTGCAGGCAGGGGTCCAGTGGAAAAAATAGTAGGTGGTTGGGTAATTAAAGACAGTATCATAACGTGTGCACACAAGGTTGCCCAATTAGGGCTGCACAGCAACCTTAATTCTGACACATCCCTAAATTTTCAATGCTTGATTTTACACATTTAATGCTCCCTAGCATATTTTTGGTGTATTTACATATATACGCTCCCCATTGCCTCTTTCATTGCCAAGCTGTTAATTAGGTAGAACTACTGAGAAATGCAGTTAGTTGGATAAACAGGGGTTTGCAATGAACCTTGGATATCGTGCTGCAGAGCAGGAAACATCAGGCTGTCAGAGCTTTGAAGGGTCTACATCAGTGGTGATGAATTTGTTTTCTTTGCTTAATTATTTTTAAGAAGTTAGTTATGTTTTCAGTGCAATCTTTTTTTCTTACACCCTACATTATTTCTTATTCTCCTTCTACATTTATTCTTCATGGCTTATTGATGGTGATGTGGATGAAACATTTTTTTAATGAAAATTGTATTCCTAAGACTCTTCTCCCTTGAGTGCGAGCAGTCTTTAGCTATGGCCCTCATTTGAGAAGATAATTTTATTTAATCCATTTATCGTTTTGCAAAAATATTACCTGGAGCCAGATATTTTGGTTCTAAAGTACAGCTTTCTAATTGGCATTAACTGCTTGTGTGATTTGGAACTTTTAGAAATATTAGTGAAGAACAATAAACATAAAATCAGAAAAATGGAGAGACTGGGATAGGAGAATGATGGACAGGGAAGTAAAGAATGTTTTTCCAGACTTTTTTTCTTGTGCATGCAAAGAAGTTATTTCAATGCTTCATTGATGCTTCTCTCCTGAGTTGTGTCTCTGCAATCGCACTGTAAGTGGTCTACTTGAAGTAGGATGCCATTATTCTGAAATATGCCCTCACTTGAAAATGAATATGGCCAAGGCTGAGCAAGGGCTTTGTTACCTGTGCTTCCTGGTTGAGGTGAGATGCCTGGATGTCTAAATTGCTGTTGTCAGATGCCAGCTCCCCTTTCTTACCTGAAGGAGAAAAGAAGCGAAAAGGGGGATATTGGAATGTAGCAATGTCTGAGTTAGAGCCACCTTTGCCAACATTCCAAAAGGCACCTCCTTTGTTCCAGTACATGTCCAACCTCACAGTCTGTCCCTAAGTGCTTGCAGAGTTAAAGCAGTCTCATTTCCTCATAAAACTACATTCTTATATTCTTACTCATGCTGAAACTATCTTCATACTAAAGGGACAGCTTGCGTTGTTAGGGAACCTTCAGCATTAGTGTCAAAATACAAACCCAGGGGATAGGTTCAGGATTAGCCTGAAAAACTCAGCCTTTTTCCATCTTGCCTTCTCTACAAACATTTCCCTTCCTTTTTTAAGATTTTACCTGAAATAAATAGCTCTCATCATGGGGACAGGAAATCATGAATGGAGGTGTCTACGTTATGTATCAAGTCACGCAGATACATCATCTTTAAAACACTATTTGTGTTTTTTTTTCTAGAACCAATAGTTCTTGCACTTAGAGTCAAATGTGCTATAATTAAACACTGATTCACAGGAATGAAGGAATTATTTTCTCCTTTAAGGAAATGAAGTTTAGTAGAGTAATGGAACAAAAGAAACAGTGTAACTTTTTTAATGACAAAAAATAAGCTGCAAGTGACCTTTTACTTTCACTTAGTACTTAATATTTATTTTAGTTTTCCAATGGATTTTTTTTTAGTTGCATCTTTTTCTTTTGATTGTTTAGCATTCAGAAATGGTGCATTAAAAAAATCTCTAAGACTGTGAAAGCCTTTCACAAAATACCTAAAGTAGTAGTGAAAATAGACGGCTAACGCTGAAATTATATTGACTCTTTTATTGCAGTTTTTATATCAATTTTACCAGACTTTTACAAAGCTTTTTGTTCTTATGAAGCTCTCTCTTTTAGAAACTGTATGGAAGTCATTTAGCAATGAATTATGCTATAGCATAGCCTAAAATTATTGTTTTATCTCATATTGTGAAGTCCTTTGGAATCTTTTTTTAAGACTTAGGTTGGTATAAGCTCTGACAGTCTTGGCATATATGTAAAGTACAGAAGCTTTTCTGACCCTTTGTTATTTTGAGCTCCACACCCGAATTTAGTGCCTCTTTTTTTAATTTGCTAATTAAGGATTTGTAGAGTCAATTTTTCCTATAACACCTTGTTCACATGAATTAAAATTAGAAACATGGAGAACATAGGTGATCAGATGATAACAAATAAGGTGGTAGGTCAAGCCAAAGGACATGTAAAGCTCAGTACTTATCCAGAACTTATAATATCTTCTGCTGCTACATTTAGGCTTCTTCAAGAAGCTGTTCTTGAAGTGTCCAAATGCTTTCCCCTTACATTGTTTAAAACTTGGTATCTCAGATAGACTAGTAACATTTAAGTGCTTATATACAGACAGGAATGACCTCTGTGAGATCTTTCTCTCTGATTCCTGTTTAGCAAAACACTTCAGCTCATGCTTAGCACCAGATATATTTAACAGGGTCTTCATCCAACATCAGATAAAGACACTGATTTTTCATGTGTCTTGGAATGGGTCCCAAAGCATTAAAGCACTTGCTAAATTCTGTATTGGCTGAATTACCTCCAATTTGTAATAGATAAAATTTTAAAAGGAGATAGCCAATGGGTGTACAGTGAAGGCAGCGAAGCTAAGAGACATTTATACTACATGAGGATATTCCCTCAATTCTTTCTTTTCCTTATTTTAATTTATATATAAAGGCTTGCTTCTACCACAGAAACCCATGATTTTGGTTGATTTCCTGCTGTATTTTTCATCCACATTAAACTTCCTTCTTGAAAATAACAGAGCTCAGGATGCTTGCAAAAGTATTTCTAATATGGTCCTACTCTGATGGTTTCAGAAAGTGACATCAATTGAAAATATACTGCACAGGTGTCTTAGTGTATAATTTAGCATCACCTCTAAACCCTTTCCTTGTTCCAAGTGTTGTACTGTTCATTGCTTACTTTTGTGATTTAGTCTATATGATTTTTACTACCATTCCATCTCAGGTGCTCACACTTCACCATACCATTCTTTCTGAACTCCCTTGTGAAACATGGGTGTAATCAGTCAAAATGAACCTGAATATGTGTGGTCTTTACAGATTTTGATTCCTGGATTAGTTCCTCAGAACATGGGCCAATACTTATACATAACTGTAAATTACAAAAAACTCACACCCAACTGAGCAAATTAATAGAAGTCAATCTGTACGAACTGCTATCCCTCATTCGTTGTTTTCCTGTAATTATCTGTGCTGTGGATACAGAGAAGACAATGCTATTTGGGTTTTGGCACTACAATACTTCGATGGTGTTGCCTAGTGATTGCATAGAGCTTACTGATATTTTGTCCCACAAGTAGGATTTCAGCTCTCTGTAGTCTTGCATTTAAAAGCAGCCAACTCAGATCAGCTCCTGTGGACCTGAATCTTTCTTCCCAACTTTCTGTTCAGACACAGCTTATTGCCAGTTCCATGCAAACAATAAAAAGCAATAAAATAAAACTAGCAGGACCTGTAATATGTAGTGAAGATCTTTTCTTAAAAAAAAATATCTATGTGCTATTTGCATACCTAAGCTACATGTTGCTGATCATTGACAGAAACTACATGTTAGAGTGGAAATTACCTACTGTGTCTAAGGAAGGCTCACTGGCTAGCATAGCAGTTTGCACTTCATTTATTTCTCCTTAGCAGAAATTTTTTACTATCCTTTTCTATTTTTATGTTTGACTTACGTTAGATGCCCTGATTAATTTTCTTTTTAATGGTGAAAAATGGTATTAAAAAGCGTAAGTGGTTCTAGTAGGTACCCGTATGGCACTACACATTCTCTACACTAAAACCTTGAAATGTTCCTTTTATAGACATCCTTGTTTTCTTCTCTATGGAAAGATTTATAACCTGCTCTGTTTTCTGTCTTTCTCAATGCCATGCTTTTCCACTTTAGAAATCAATCTGTTGGATGAAGCAGTATCAAATCATTTTTCGAGATCCAGAAAAAATATATCCAGACTTACACCTTTTTCTTTGCTGAACAGTGAGAGGATTTTAAGCAGGTTTTTTTACACACAGCTTTCCTTTTTTTTTTTAAAAAAAGAAGCTAACAAGTCTTGTGACTGATCTTCCCTGTAAACATAGCTCAGTTGGGGCTGATCAAGATATTTTTCTCTGGGTTTGGAAACTCTGGAGGTTGTCTAGTCCAACCTTACTCCACAAAGCACAGCCAGCTAAAGCAGGTTGCTCAAGCCTTTGTCCAATTGTGTTTGAATATCTCCATGGCTGGCAACTCCACAGCATCTGTGTGCAGCCTACTCCAGTGTTCAACCACCCTCACAATATAAAAGGTTTTTTACATGTTTGATGAGAATTCCCTATATTTCTGTTCATGCCCATCGTATCTTGTCCTGTCACTGGGCACCACTGAGAAGAGTCTGGTTCCACCTTCTTAAGTGTCACTCACCCCATTCAGGTATTTATACCATATCCCTGAACAGGACAAAGTCTTGGTCTTGCCATTGAAAGTTGTAAGTTCAGATTTTCTCCCCTGGGCCAGGATCCACAAGGTAATATATATTATTAACTGCCTTTTAGATTTTGGCTCCATATGGGCTATGCTATCCCTGCCTACCTTCTGCCTTGTTAAAATTTTGTTCCCATTTCTTCCTCCCTGTGTCTGTGAAGTCTCCTAACACGAGAGAACAAATGTTACACAGCACAAAGAAAACTGCATAAAAAAACGAATGCTGTCTCAAACTGCAATATTTTGGGATCTTGTGAGCATAAGTGATAGCTCACTCCAGGAATAATGTTATTATTTGTAGAAGGCCTTTTCAGAAGGAAGTGCTACTTAAGGTGACACTATCAGGCTTAAAGTCCAAGGCAGTGTGAGTTATACACCATTTGTTATGCATTTACTGCAAGAGTAGAAAAAATTGTATTTGAGAAACAACTTGATATCAGAAGTAGCACGATGGCCACTCAGCCAATTTAGAAGATCAGAAATGTATATGGCTGCCAAAGTTCAGACTTGGAAATGTGAAAATGCACCCACAGACAGACTCAAACTTTTCCACTTCATACTGTTTATTGCTTCTTCACAGAAGTTGTTTCATTACCCCCCTAACTACCATTCATCTGTACTCTCTCATATCCCTTTAACAATACCACCTATTTATAACAAAGGTCTTTTAAACAAGTCAATCTTGATTTAAAGGATATCTGTATTCATTATCATTTCTCATTTATCATGCTGTTGGGGAACAGAATTTGTATTTTTTGTGCTCAGCAACAAGCACAACTGTAACAAGTACAGTTATAAACCAGAAGCAGTATCTTCCCTCAGCACAGCAGTTTTTCGGCAGAAATTTGTGCAGTCTCTTTACCTTCCTTTGTTTAGATCTCTCTATAGTGGTTTACAATTCACAGGGCAGGTTTCTTATTTCCATCACTGGCATAAATGGCTTATCTAGGATTTCAGGTTTAGGTTAGTTCAGGTTGTTAGTGTGAGAGTGCAGTCCTCTCTTCCTTTTCCCTGCAATCAAATTGGGTGCATTAGCAGACTCATACAAAGTTGGGATTTTTTTTTTTAAAATTACCAGTGGTATAAATCTAGCTTTTTCTGGCCAGATGAGTAATTCTGCTAAAGCAATAAGTAAATAAATAGAATAGTGGGCCAAAGGTTGCATCTTAGAGACAATTTCAGCAACATTGTGCTGAACAGAGTGACCTTGTTGTGCTATTACATTTAATATTAACAAGTGTAAAGTCAAAGACAGCACCAAAAAATCTTAGGAATCTGGCTCTCACATCCCAGTGCCAATAATTAAAGTACATCAGCGTTTACATTCTCTCTTTCCCAAGCTTGTAGTTTTTATTTTCCCTTATAACCTTTTCTTCCTGTTTAGCCCCTCTGCTGTGTACCAGTGTGTAAGTGGTTCTGTTTCCAGCGAGCTTTGTGTGACTGCAGTATTTGCTTCCCGTATGGGAAATGGAGTAGGCAGACTGATCTCTGTCAGAGAGAGCTGTTCAGTACTTAAAATGATTTGCATATATTGAGGCCGGTCTGTAGTTCACTGGACAAGTTCAGCTGTAGTGATGGATGTGGAAATCTACTGCAACAAAATCTCTACATGTGTGTTTCCACAAGTGATGGGTTTTCTTTGATGGTAAACTTAATGTCAGTGATTCACAATACCTCTCTGATGCAGGGAGCATCAGAGGTTACACACAATACACTCATAATTTATCAAGGGTTATTGCCATTGGAACCCTATTATCTGTTTTTTTTTCACGCGAAACAGTTCCTTAGCATATAAGGTTGCAAGAGCTTGGAACCAAGCAACATATGTTTTTCTTGAATAAATTCTTGAATGTAGTAGCCACAAACTAGCATTTCTTTACCATAAGGATGTGTTGCTGCCTCTGCAGTAAACAAATGCATTTTTGCTTTCATGGGAGAATCCTACCACGTAGGCTTAGGCTCTCTGTTCAGAAACTTTCTGCAGAAGGCTTCATTGCCCTTGAGCAATTTCTAGCGTCTGATCCATTTTCCACTGGCAGCTATATACGAAGACGATGCTGAAAATGTGGCAAAGATTTTGGAAAAGGCAATGAAGAGCTGATCAGAAACATGTGAAAAAGCACACCCTCAGATTGACTTTAAAAACAACAGGGTTTTTTTGCACAGATAGAAATTCTTATACTTGAAATATGCATTTAACACCACAGTCAGTGTAGACATATCACTGTTCCAGACTGTGGTACGTAGGTTAGGCAGTTTTTTAAAAGTAACTCGTACAAAGTGTTATTTATTTAAACGACCTTGAAAGCAGGGTCTAATTGCTTATCATTTGACAGAACTTACAATAGAACAGAATTTGACATTCTTACTCACAATGAGCAGTACTTTATCCCACAATTACTCCTATTCTTTCTACTGAAAGAAAAAAAAAAGGATAAGAAGTCTAAAGCTATCATAAACTATGAAGAAATACAGCTTTTAGTCAAAGATACCTTTATATCTACTGTTGTCAAGAAGCAGGGGTTTGCTAGGAGTACTTCAGGTAACGTTTGAATAGATTTAGAGGAAAGAAAGGTTGACTGCAACTCTTCTGTTGCATTTAAGCAGGACTTCAACATAAATCTTAAAAGGTGGTGGGCTAGTGAATACCTCTATTTCAGTTTCATTTTGCTTTAGCTTGAACTTGAAAGTGGGAAGTACACGATTTGTTATAAAACAACCATTAATATTTAGCAAAACATTCTTGACTTTCTAAAAAGTTGGAAGTTGTTCTGATTACCACTACTACATTATGGAGAACTAGATTTGTTCTTATTTTACTGATTCCTCTGTCTGGGGATTAGGGTTTGTCAAATTGCAGGTTGCTTTACTAGTACATGAGTTAAACTCATGCACGTACACGTATACACACACATCTACCCAGTTACCTTTTTGCTAGAAGATACCTGGATAGCTACTTCTCCATGCAGTGCAGAGCACAATGCTGAGCTACAGATTGTTACTATACTGTACAGAGTATCACCTTCTTTATTTAGTGTCACCCGAGAAGCTCAGTTGTGAAGTGGTGTGTGTATATATATATATATATATATATATATATATAAAAACTCACTGAATCACACAAAACAGGATAAGGAAGGCCCTCAGGAGTTATCTAGTTTGTAATTGTGCCCCTGACAAGCTTGTTTATAGCTATGTTTTAGTGTATCACTTGCTAGAAAGCTGCTTAAAGTCTAACCCAAATCTCTCTTGCTACTGCCCTGCTCATGTAGAACAAACATGGAGAATCCTTTGCAACATGTTTTACATATTTGGAAACATTAATCACATCATCTCCATTTTCTCTTCTCCTCTTTGCACTAACCCAGTTCTTCCATTGCTAGTTAAGTTTTCTAGGGAATGGATTATTCTTTTTTATTTTCTGGCCTTTCAGTAGCTGATCCAAATCTGCGCTGAAATCAAATGCCCAGACTGAATATACTATCGTTGCTGCTGAATAGAGTGAAAAGAGACTTTCTAAAACCTTTATGCATGTCTCAGGATTATGTTTTCCTTTTTAGTTATTAAAAACTGTATTGATGATTTTCTGCCACGGAGCGCACATTTGTGACTTGCAGCTCAGGAGATGACTGCTATTGTCAGTGAAGGTTGCCCCACTTTAGAAAGTTAATGCATCAATTAAATTAGCTAAATGTTTATATTACTGTCATCTGGCCAGCAGAACTGATGTATCTTTTTTGGAATATAAATCCATAGAAATCAAAGGTCATGCTCAGAATAAGATTATAGCATCATAATCTCATTACTTGAATTGGGAGGGGGATGTTGAGATTAAAGAGAGAGAAATGGAATGAAGTATACACCAAAACTGATATTTGTTACAGAGCAAATGCAAAAGGAAGAAATTAGAGGAGACATGCCTGATTTGAACATCAAAACAGTGAAAATAGCATTTCATTTCTATTTTTATTTCAAAACACATCTGAGAGAAGGAATAATGTAGATGGAGACAAAAAGAGACTTCTAAGTGCTTTTCTTTTCAAAATTTATCCTAGTGAGAGATGGATGGCAGGGGATTTTATGCCCCAAACAGCACTTATAAGTGCTTTTGCTTTTTCAATACCATCCTCAGACTGAGAAAGGTAGAGGAAGAAAAAGACAAGGTGCCCTGACACATCACTTCTAAGTGATTTCTGTCCCCAAAGTATTCAAAAGACTGATAGAAGATATTTTTTTTGTTGTTGGGTATTTATTTTGTTCTGTGACTTGGCAGAAATAAAGTGGGAAGATGAAGGGAAGCTCTAGTGAATTTTTATTTCCCAAGGTCAGGAGAACAAGTCGGTTTTTCTCCTCATTTTTTGAGTTTTTTTTTTTTCTTCTGATTTGATAAAGATGCAGTAAGGCTTCTTTTGAGGAGCTAAGGTAAAAGTAAAATGGAGTATTTACCTCATGTTTTGTAATGGTAGTGGCATTGAGAAAAATACAAGGGTGAGCTCTTATTTTCAGCATAAACCAAAACTCTGTGAGCTTGTGATTAAAGCAAAAATAATCCAATAGTATGAGAAAAAGATCAGCTGGCCTTAAGTATTTTGCAGCATCAGAACCTTAAACTGACATGGCTTGCTGCAGGATCACCCAAAAGTATTGTGCAGAGGCAGAGTATCCTCAGAGCTGAACTCAAACCTGGAGGTAACTGCATATAGAGAATCTTCCTAGCCCTGAAGAACATGTTTCTTCATCTACTTCCTTAAAAAGAGTTGTTTGCACTGTTCTAGAAGGTGATATAATCTTCCACCTCCTCCAATGTGCAGGGGCTGACATTTGTGTAATGCAATTACACTGTAGCTGTGCCTTCATGAATCTGGAAAAAAATTACTTACTATTACCAGCCTTTTCACTTCGTGTCCAGGCAATAAAATTTCGGCATCCCTATGAAATAAATACATTGCATGTAGATTCCTAGGCCAAGCACTTCAGGCAGCCATCATTAGTTGGTTTCCCCACCAGAAATCTTCAAAAATTAAGCTTCTGTTGAGCTCTTAGAATTCCCAAGTGAAGCTGGACCATTCTTTAGCTGCATCCAGGAGTAGGAGTAGTTGGTTTCCCCCCCTTTGCATCTCCCTTCAAGACAGCTGGAGATTTAGCTGTGTTCCTGACTACTTTGTAAGAATCCAAATTCCCAGCATTTGGGCTTTCAATTCCCCTTTATCATAGCTGATGAGCTGTCAGAGGAGAAAACACAGAATACTTCTTGGTAAGAAAAAGATTTAGCCTGTTATAAGGTGGGAGTAGTAAAAATAATGAAATAAAGAAGCATGTCCTAAAGGTGCAAGTGTAGGTAAGTTTCTGTGCTGAGTGGTGAAGTTCTGGTGTCCACGTTAAAAATGCAGCGAGACTACAATTGAGCTTGACATATTTACAGATATAAATATGTTTTCCTTTGACACCAAGGTCAAACTAGATGTCTCGTTCATCATGTGACATGGCAAGGAGTCCACTTTGCATCTTGAATGCATCTGTAAGATTTGGAAATGCCTATGGAACTGTGCTCCTGAGCTCTAATATCAGTAGGTCTCCTGTGTTCGCGTTTGTCAGCTGTTATTCTTCAGACAGTGCTCTAAATAGAAATCAGTATCCACATCAGAGACTCAGAAGAGTCATAACCTGTTCTACCAATAAACCCCCCCCAAAAACAACCCTCCAAAGAAAGCAATATCAGAGGGCATTTAAAACAAACTAATGAATTAAAAATAAATATTCACCACTATCAGAAGATTTTTGATTTAAGAATATTAAAGATTCTGAGGAAAAGGGAATGTCTCAGCATCACAAGAAAGTTTATCTTGCCAGTTAGCTGGTAATGTAATAGGAAATAAAAACTAAGGACAAATGGTCAATTTTACTTGACGGTAAGAAGGCAGAAATAAGATCCAAAAGGATCTCTGGTCTCATGTGCTGGATTCATTTTTTTTACCAGCCAGTCTCATTGCTGGATGTCAGTGGGATGGAGGTTATGGGCTGGTGCACAGGAAGATCCTAGCCTGGGCGTCACGTAGAACTTCATCTACCAAAGAAACATTTCAGTCTAAAAAGGAAGACACGTTACAAGTCTAAAGCTGAATGTGTGCTATGTAGTGGGGTTCATAAGGGTTTGCATTTTTTGATTTGCCATCTAAAGATCACCTGAATTTCTTTTCAGGTTTGGCCTTATATATGTCAACATTTGTGAGATGATGAGGCGATGCTCGTGAGATCATGGAGGCATCTATAAAGCTCATCCTGGCATTCAAGTGCAAACCAAAATGTTATCCAGCTCTTGCCTGAGATCGGTTATTCACCATTCTTTTTGAAAAAAAACAAACAAACAACCAATTAACCCTCCCAAAACACCAGAGGGAATTGGCTACTAACAAAGACCCTGAAATATATAGGCAGTAGTCTCATGTTTGCATTCTGAATGTAAGCCAGAGAGCTCTTGTTTGTGAAACGATATTAAGTACCAGACTGTAGCTTTAGTCGTGAGGGTGATAGGAAGGATAACTGTCTCTATTTGGAATGGTATGCTACAGAAAATTGTTGTTATGTTTTATGTATTTCTCATTGTGGGGCTCCTGTTCCAAAGTATGTAGCTAATCCTAGTCAGGTAGCAAATCCCAAGTCAAATTGTCTCATGCATAAAGAAAGATAGTTTAGAAGGCATGAGTCATTAGAGGGAAATGATTTTTCATTTTAGTTATGAAACTTAATTTCTTTTCACTGTCTTCCTTCCTTTGCCTCTGTAAAATATTGATATAGTTTATAATTTCTGACAGTGATGTTGATTGTAGCATGTAAGTAGTATCCAACAGCTGAAACAGATGGTGTAATAATGTGATGGGGCCTGTCACATAGTGACAAGATTGGAAGGTGCAGCTGAAAGAGGGTATAATTTGGTATAAATGAGAATCTTGAGTCTGAACACTCCCAAAATTAGAGAAAGTTCAGATCTGAACACAAACTTCACAGCATCATACAAGTTCTGAATTACAGCAATGATTGTTCAAGTGGGGGAGACTGAGCAGCAGTTTGTGATAGAGATATGGGTAGGAAGGAAACCTTTCCTCAGCAATATTGCAGAGTACCAAGCAAGCACATAGATTTTAATCCTGCTAGAGGTTTTGTCTCATGTTGCTTCTACAGGAAAAGGTAGATCCTGCTTTTCCTGTTTTGGAGTGCTTTCTATCTCTGTCAGTATCGATGACTACCATCACACACCTGTGGTCTTGCTGTGATGGCTGATTGATCATGCATGCAAGACAGAAACAGCCTTGCAAACCTTCGATCATTGTCCTTAAGTAGAGTATGTTTTAGACATTAAATTTAACTCAGGGTGTTTAGGATCACGGAATGAGGGTTGCTTTCTTTCTAACAAAGTATTTGAAAACTCCGGAAATTTTTTGTGCATGTCTATGCTTTGTTAGTTTGGGGGTGGGGGGGTGGGGGGGGGGTGTTTCATAAACCTTTTTTCCAAAACAGTTGGTTTTGGTTTTTTCTTGACGTTTTTTCCAGCTGCTGATGGTGTTCAAAATAGCTCTGTGTTACTTGGGATCAAAACATTTTTGACAGCAAAATAAAGTACAGCATTAACTGTTTTGTTTCAACAATAAGATGGGAAATAAATGAATAATTTTGGAAAATAATTCAGTTATCGAATAGGCAGGACTCTGAAATTAATTCATGAGGTGTATTGGTTATCTCCACAGTTAATTACATTTGGATTTGAAATGTGTGTATGTGGAAGTAAACAGCAATGTGTTTAATGGTTACTGTATCTGGATCACCCAAATAGCATTTAATCCACCCCACGTCAAATGGCTTGTGGGTAAAAGGGTGTCCTGGGAATATCAAGGCCCGGCAAGATAATAGCCATGCTCTGTACATTTAACTTCTTAATCAACAAGTAAGAAGAAGAAATGGTTTGTGTCTGGTCAGCTATCCATGAGCAGCAGCCAGATGCTTTGCCCTTTCCAAATGTACTCTGCATAAGAATGAAACCATGCTACTTGTTTTGCCCATTAGATAGCATTATCTCTGTGGAATGCCAATTCATATCTCCTTGTGCTGTGTGTGGTTCTCACATATGGGATTTTAATAACCTTCATGCTGTGCTATGAATTCATAAACAGGGCCGATAGAGGAAAAGCACCACAGGACTTTATTTTTTCATTATTGCTCTTTTGAAAAACAGGGTCTGCAGGATTTTTGCAGGGATCTTGTGACAGAACTAGCAACAGTTTTGCTGCTACAGTGGGATTATTCCAGGGGGAGAGGATAAGTACAATATTCACTTGTGACATACTTATTCAGAATTTATTCAAAATCACCCTCCATTTCACAGCTACTGTAATTCTGCTGTATTATAGTTGGTGCTTTGCAGGTTTGATTGTATGGGGTTTCCCCCCATTTTTCTAGGAAGCAATGTGCATTTGACTGCTTGCAACATACGTCTTCTCCTCCTCCCCTCTGTCCTAGCCAGTGAAGCTACAGCTTACTCCTCAGTGGTCACTAGCACATGATAGTAGTCTTGACTTCTGTTTTGGAAAATATTTATTCATTTTGGATCAATGGGTGTTTTTCTTTCTCTTTACCCCTGTCCTAACTCCAGAGTCCATTAGAGCTACCACTTCTGCCTCTTGGCCATGTTCCAGTACTGGTGGAGGCACCATTGTTAGTAGCACTAAAAATGGTCACAAGAACTTAGAGCATCAGTCTCCAGGCATGACGTGATATATATCAGCTTGTATTCGTTGCTAACAGGCATTAGGAAGAAGACCTATGAGAAGCGCTCAACCAAAATTTACAGTCTCTACAAATATCCTGTGAAGTAATGAACCTAAACTGAAGCAGCCAGTTTAGCAGTCCTGGAGCTAGTTCACATATGCCAGGAAGGAAATTACACTGGGTTGCCTTCCCAACCCTGTGCTACACTGGCTGGAGTGCACTTGTGGTTATGATCTTAGGTCAATCTGGATTCCAGTCTTGTAACTGTGCCTAATAATGTTTTATCAGGAATAAGATTTATTAGGTGTATGTTCTGTGGAGGATTGTGATATGACATGCAGATCAGATTTTATCATTGCATTTTCATTTTAGGAATGATTCTCCTGCTGTATTTTATATGTGATATTTTTGTGTGACAGGCAGTGGAAAGAACCAAGAACAGACAAGGAAAAAGAGACTAATATTTCACTAATTATTCAACTTTCAAGCTTTTGTTGGTTTTTTTGGTTTTGGTCTCGTATCCATCCCCCAGCCCCCAGTGATGAATAGTCCTCACTTAAAAATGTGTGTTGTGCTTTTCATTAAAATTAATCCAACTTCTCCATGGCTCATAAAGTGATAGAATTACAGAGTTATTGAAAAAAAATATGTTGGAAAGAATGTTTGGAGTCCATCTTGTCCAACATCATCTATAAGTAGGACAAGAAGGTTAGGTCAGGTCTGTGCCTCATCAAGCTTTAGAAATGTCTGGGGATGGAGACTCCAGAATCTTCTGGGCACCTGTTCCAAAGCTTAATTGCTCTCTGTACCAAGGTGCATTCCCTGAAAAAAGGGATCTTTTTCTATGGGACATGTGTAGCCCGTCCTGTATTCATTCCTCAGCTCATCTCCCTTGGTCTTTTTTTACCACTGTGCATGTCTGAGACCATGTAGGATGGGGTAGCTGAACACAGATACATTTTTCTTCATACTGCATCTATAATTCTGCAGTAGTATGACTCAGGGAGAGGAGATGCCAAAGTTTTCACATTTTCTTTGTAAATATTTTCTTATAATGAAATTAATACATCATCTAAACTCTCCATATATATATTTCTTGCTGGTTTTAATTTTAATACAGATACATATATGCTTTTTTTAAAGTCACTAAGCAGACAAGAGAACATAGAACTAACATGACTATAGGGAAGTTTTCTAATGCATACTGTTCATGGAAATGAAGAAATGTTACTTCTGTGCAAGCCAAGGTTCATTGCTGTCCTCTGGGCTTTTCCCTCAACATCAGCTGTAACATGATGGGCATTTCTTTTAGATGATTATTTTAGAATAGCTGATAACTTCAGTGCAAGTTTGTTTTGTGGGTTTTTTTGTTTGTTTCTTTCCTTTTTTTCCCCCCCACTTAGCTCCGTACTATAGTCCCTTGGACCTTCTTTGTGGCAGTGGGGTGGGATTTAGCCTCTTCAGTTCCCAGTGTGCAGTTGTGAGCTTTTGATAGCTTGAGGTGCAACAGAGCCTGTGGCATGAAGCAGCATTGCTCTGGAAGGAGGAGGAAAAAGAGTCACAACCTGGTTGCTGTGGAAGACAGTTGTCAGTCTTCCCTTGCTAGGCCATCAGTTGAAATGTATTTTGTCATATTCATAATGCTGGCAAGCCAAAGTGGTCAGCAGGCAGATGCTCAAGTTTTGTGCCTCATTGTTGTCCTCAATAGCCTCTTTCATTAGAACCATGGTAGTCATTGTTACATCATTTGAGTTACAGAGCAGCTGATGAGCTTTGGTGTTGACCTTTAAAATTGCTTTTCAAATTATCAAACAATGAAGATCTTGCTGTCATTACAGTCCTTAGAAACATAAGGATAAACGAGCTTCATTAAAGTCAACGGGTTTAAAAAAAAGAACCAAAAAATCTACAAAACCCCTGTGCTTTGACAAGCAGGGTTCAAAAGTATATTCTGTCTTAACCCATTTGATGCCAACAAGAGAAGGAAGCTAACATGACCTCCTAGGTTTCCATCCCAGAAACAGACTCGGAGTGGAAATAGTTTCAATAGTCACCAGTTAAGTCCAGATAGCACAAACATCAGTACACGTGCTCGTGTTAAGAAGGAAGACTTTCATCTGGCTTTGTGAGTAGATAGCTTACATGAAGAAAATACCCTGCATCCTTTTCACAGGTTGAAGCAGAATCATAGCTGAGGCCCCTGCTGCTGCCAAGGCAAAGGAGCAGCACCGTCATCGTGTAATTGCACAGAACTTTTTTTCTGAGCTATTTCATTGGATGGTCCCATGTCTAAATTTGTTCTTGGAAGTAGAGTTGGAGCCCAGCCCTGCACAGATTCTCACTCCAAGCTGGACATGTCACACAAGAAGTTTCTTTGCTGTTCCTCTTGCCACTGAGCTGAGTCTGTTTACAGGTGGTAAGCTTTTCCATCTATGAACTGAGAATCCAAATTTCTCTTTCTAAAATTCAGACATTACGTGAACTCATAGCTCCAGTGATGTCAGTAGGAATTTTGCTTTTGACTGTAATGGAGGCTATGAACGTGCCATTGATTTTCCTAGAAAGTCAGCATATAGGTACATTACAGTGATACCTTTCTCCTTAAGATGTGTAAAGGACTAAAAATTAATTTCTCTCTTAAAAAATTAAATTATGGGTAGAAGAGCTATATGATTATAACTACCTATTTTGGAGGTAGTATTGTTTATATCTTGCAAGTATATCGTTGTCAGGCTAGGCTATATAGTGGAGAAAAGATTGATAGGGTTTATTATTTTCATTTTTTAATAAGATTTTGTTTTGCAATCGCTGCTAGCATGCTTCACCTCATAACTTACCATCTCATTTGTGTGTGTGTTATGCAGCACCTCCTTAGGCCTTGATCTTGTTCTGAGCTCCGTGGTGCTGATGCACGGACCTGCACAAACCCCTGCTGACTTCAGTGAGATTTGGCAGAGGCCACTGTGCTCAGGGGCTTTTCTTCAGCAAAGGCTTTTAAGTGAGGGGAAAATCGATCTTGTGTGGGGTATGGTAGTACCAAAAGCTACACAGTCAAGCTCCATGAGGAAGGAGAACAAATACAGAATGATCTCTGAATTATTTACAAATCATTTAACCCGATAGTTCCCACTTGAGAGTGCTTATACAAAGTTATTGCAGGAAGCGTTAGTCCACAATACAAACTAGTGCCTGCAGCGAAATCTGCATTGATTAAAATTTAATTAGTGGACGTATGCACTGAGACAATGATGTAAAAGCAATCAGAACATATTATATATAGAACATTTTTTTCATTTGAAACAGACCTTTAACTTCAGAGTTCAAAAATATGCAGCTATGATTCAACAGCTTCCATTAATGACTTAAAAGACCTTAAAATAAATCTCTAATTATTTAAGCAGAACTCTCTATCCAGTTTAAATTTCTGACCTAGTACCCAGTGCCATAGTATTTGAATCTGAAAAATGGTGATTTAGCCTTGTATCTTTCTGTAACTGAAATGATTTGAATATCTTAAAATATATTTAAAACAATTTAATTTTTGCACTAGGATTTTGTAAGCAAAGATTTAATGTGAAATGACATTTTTACAGAAGATTTAAAACATTTGTAAAGCTGACAGTCATAAAGTGGTACTGCAAATATTCCCAATATACCAATGAGGGGAAAAGAAATTAATGTGGCCAGAAGCAAGTATGTATTCTCTTTTAGATAAGGCATCCTACAATTAAAAAACACTGGACTTGGAAAGCTTCTTAAAGCTTATTTTGTCAAATGAAAAATGCTACTGATTTTAATGCTATTGTATTAAAACTTCTTGTTATTCCAGGCATGGATATTATTTTTTTTAATTTCAGAAAAATGGATAATTAGCATTTTAGCTTATCACTTTCATTCCATGCATACAAATAATTTGACAGATAGACCACCAAGAGAGACAAATTTAAATAATAGGACTAGACAGCATGGAACCAAAATAAATTAGAGATTAGGCTTCCAGCCTGTTAGGTGGATTTTCAGGGTGGTGGTGGGGTGGTGGGGAGGAACAAAACCAAAAAAAAGGGAATACAAGGTAGTTTTTCTGAAAGCTTTTGCAGCTTACTTCAATATCATTTCCCCATATCACATTCCAAATAAACTGACCTGAAATAAGATGTGAACTTCATCTTAGAAGTCCCATAATTTATTAGTGAGTGTAATTTTTTTCAAATGTATTTAAATTAGAGGCCTAACAGGCATTCTTGCATCTGTGATTCAGCCAAGTAAGTTCCTAGATAATGGTCCATGATTAATGGTGAGTGCTGATAATAGGAGGTTATTAGAGAAAGCAAACTTGGAACAAATCTGCTGTATACATTATATACTTTACCGCCATCTGTGGGTATTGATAATAAACACAAATTAAAGTCAGCAGTTACAGAATAACCAATGTTTTGCATATGTGACAAATAAATCCTTAGACATAGTCTTACAGTAGGCAACTTCAAAGTGAAGAATTCTCAATTTTTTTTCACAGATATTCGTTTTTATTTGCAAATTAAAACCAGCTTTTGTGGAGAGAGTCCTTTTGGCCTTGGTTGCTTTCAAGGATGTCATTCTAAAGTCCATTCTACAAGGAAGGATTATGTGTTATACGTTACCTGTACTCTTCCACCATACATGGTTTTCGATGTGAGAAATTGTTTTGTCCTTTCATACTGTGATTCATTTGATATTCAGTCCAGGTGCTAACAGTATGTTCCCCCCTTTTATGTCTCATTGACTTGTAAGTGACATTTTACCTCCTTATGTTTTGTGGTGTTTGCTGAGTAAATATGCCCATATAGAGAAGAAACAAATTTTATCTTTCTTATTGCTACATACAAAAAACAGAAAAGAAATGCAATATAAACAGAGAATTGCAGAAGATAAAGTAAACCTAAATATTATGATACTGATAACTTGCTGGATCAAGTGATGACATTTTTTGCTGGTAGCAAATATACTGTTGAAAATGCAGTTTTGCAGTAGAGTGACAAAAGGGGTGCCATAGTTAAGATCAGCTGGTGGTGTTGTGTTTGGAGACGTTTATGAAGTTTGATGGGCAGTGTCTGGTTAAAGCTGTGTTTCTCTGCTAACTTTTGCACAAAATTCAAGTCATCACATGCTAATGAGGGCAAGTGAGCAATGTGGCAGATGACTCATTGGGTTCAGCATTCAGCAAGCAGCATTGGTTGGAATAATTCCCGGCTTTTGAAACATTACAAAGCCATGATATTTCAAGGCCTGTATATTTTTACAAATGAGTGATAGATGGAGTATCACAAACATTCTGGTTATTTATGGTCATCAACTAAACCACTGGGATGAAGTTAGAAGTAATCTAGAACTAATGTGGTTTGTTTTTTCATTTTGAACAACTGCTAAATTAACTTTTTCATAGACGTTTTAAGAGTGAATGTTAGTTTAGTGCCAACCTTGTAAACCAGCTGTGTAGGGTGTGCATGATGAAGTTTGTCTCCTTCCTATAACAACAAGGCATTCAATCCTCAACTGTGTTTGACATGAACATTTCCACATATATTCTTGGGCATATTTTTATTTTTATCCTGATATTTTGTATGCCAAAGAAGATTCTGCCTTCCCACCCTCCAGTTCAGAGGCATTAATTATGTGGATCTGGAACTATAGACATCTGTATGTCTACAGATGTCAGAGTTTCTGATAATCTACAAGCATATAGTATCTACAGCACTATATGCTGGAGTGTATGGATCTGTTTTCATCTGTTTTCTGCTTGGGCAGTTGCAGTTTAAGGGAAAAAAGCTATTTCCTCTGCCTAATGCTGAGTTATTTGATTGACATGCCTGATAAAGCTTTCTTCACAACAACAGTTAGTTTATACCTTAACAAATACCTTTAGGTGTTGTGGTTCTTCTCTTTTGCAAGATTTCATTCCCAAACATTATGGTTTATCTTACTGGCTTTATATCAGTATTTTACTTTTTCTCAAATCCTCTTTCCCCTTACATGTTTCTCTTTTAAACTCTAAAATGTATTCTACCTTTTCATAGCCTCTTCCAGTTCTTCTCTGATTTTTTTTCTGTCCTCTCTTCTCTTTTAGTACCCTACTCCCATTTCTTTCCTTCCCCTTTTGAGACATATTCATTCATGTTAATAAGAGCATGTCCCTTCTGCCATTCTACCTTGGGAGAGGAGAGTTTACCAGCTGCCTGAGATGCAAACTAAAATGCAGCTTTTACTGAAAGAATGCACACACAGGACAGGTCCTCACATCCTTCAGGCAATGCCTTAGGGCAAAACTTGCTTCACCTGCCACTCTCTCAGTGCTCAAAGTCCTACAGTGTTGTTGACCATCAGTGGTCCAGCACTCTGCCTCTGCTGGGTCTTTCTGTTGTACTTCAAACACTGAATCTGGCAGCTTCCTTCCTTCATTAACCCTCCATGTAGAGACAGAACAATTTCTCCTGTTCTTTATTTACTCTCTGCCACCTTTCTATTTTTGAGTCTTTTTTTACCAATACAGCTATCAGGAATCTTTCAATAGTTTATTATTCCAGAAGAAAATACTAGAGTAGGCTTATTTAAAAGGTGTCAGTTTCAATGAAGTCTGAGCTGGAAATCAGGAAAAAAAGAAAAAATGAAAGAGACTGTTCTTTTCATGTGAACTATCATGCTTTAACCTTTCGTAATACAGAAAAATGTTCAATTGAAGGAATATTTTAATTCCATTTTAGAAAATTATTTAAATGTGATTTTTTAAAAATAGGAAGTTAAAATATTTTGATCAAGCTGGACCTGGTTTTACTCAAATTTTGTTTTATGAGATTATGGAGAAGGGTATTATCTTTGACTTTTCAATGCTTTATTAAAATAGAGGAAAATACATTAAAAGACATGTTTTACTTCTTTATAGATCGTATACTTGACTGTTGCTATTCAGAGTTTTCTCACATATATTTGAAATGTTTATTTTTCAGCTCTCAGTATCATGAGATGTACTTGATTCTTGCCTTGTTTCAAAGCTGCCTGTATTGTTTCCAATAGCAGCAGCAAAATCAGCAGCATTCTGGTGAGCATTTGCTCTGCTGTATCTTGAAAGAGGTATGAGCTGGCATGGAGTAACTGGAGCTGCCTTGAAAGTGAGAAAGATGACACTGCATCACTTTGCACTGTGGTTCATGTTTAGAAGTTTTGGGTTTGTGGGTATGTTTTTTTTTCCTTTCCATGAGAAAGCAAGCTAAAATGTTTCAAAAATACACAAATGAAAGTTTAGATGGTGTTGGAGACTCTGGCATGCAAATTTCAACCTCTGCCCAAAGTCCAAGCTTCCTTCCTTTTCCTACCACTGACATCAGGAATCCACGAGATACTTGTTCAAGCAGAGGGAAGATACAGTCCTTTTAAGGAGCTGCACCATGAGCTGCAAATCAAAGAATAGCAGTTCTGTAACAACTAGGTCCTTATATATAGAAAAAATATCAGTGATGGTTATTTATTCAGTCTCTTACTGTAAGATTAGTCCCATTATGTGGCTCCTATGCATTCCCTTCCAATTCATTCAATTTTAAAAAAACCTTCCTGCTGGCACTTATGTACATATCAGTGACAGTCATCTAAATAAAATATCCCAGGCACTTGAGTCTCAGGAATAGTCTTATGAAGAGGCAGATCGTATTCTATGTATTTGGAAATGGGATGCATGTTGACTTAGTGCTTATTTTAAAATAATGTCAAAATGTTAAAATCTTTATGAAATCTTAATGTTAAATTTTATGAAGACAGAGAAATTTGCTGGGGTGTGGTGCCCAGGGTTAGGACCAAAATCAACTGCTGAAGATTAAAAAACCATAATGCTACCACAGGAGGGAAAGGGGAAACCCCACAAACTTGGGGTAATCAGACCTGTGGTTTTTTATAATTTTTGTTTGTATTACTTGATGTTGGTTATATAATGTGATTTATATACAGTGCTTCTGAGTGGTCTATAAAATTGCAGCTCTTGATGAGTGAACACACAAGTACTATCTTTCTTTTTGTTAAATGTGCTGAATGTTGTCTTAGAGAAGCCTGGCAAGTTTTTCCTCACAGTCAGAGGTCTGAAGAAAGTGAGTAAGCATAGATAAAACCAGCTTGGTTAATCATCACTGAAACACAAGAAAAATTAAAATGCATTTCTTGCTTGTAAAGTGGAAGAAAGCAGTAAAAACAATGCCAGACCGTTAATGCCTCTCTTGTACCTTTCCTTTCAAAGACCTCAAAAGAACATCAAGAAGAATAAAGGCAAAAATCTATTCCCTATTGGCATAATTATAAATGTTGTATCCTCTAAAACTCTAAAGACATCCAAGAAGAGTAGAAGACTAAATGGCATTGAAATAAAGAAAGTCTCTCTGGAGCTTTGTTCAATCGGCTTTGTTAGAATTCACTCAAATAGGATGATTATAAGAAAAGATCTCATTTGTTTCAACATTAAAGGAACAAATTAATATGTGGCAAGCTGCTAATAATTGCCTCATTATGTAGTGAATGGGCATTGCGTCCAATTTACAAAATTACAATCATATTGTTGAAGTAACAATTGGGAAAGTTTAATCTGAATTTCCTAACTATCTATATGATTAGTTGTGGGTATTCACTGAGTGAATTGTGGTTGGAGTGAGCTCTCCAGTGCACCACCAGCCTACAGTGCTAAGAAATCACAAGAGAAATTCAGCTTTTTGTTAGTGTAAATTACATCTGCATAGCTCCTGAGCTAGATTTGGTCCAAGTGAAGAGGGAATCTGGCAGCCTTTGCTAAGACGGGAGCTTGGCATGTGACTGGTCTGTCAGGACATCATTTTGTGGGACTCCACTGACTTGTGCTGAAGTCTTGGCCAAGAGGCTAAGAGACCTGGCCTGAGATCATTCCTGCTTGGGAAAGCCGGTGATCTAGGATCTGTGCCATTGTGAAACCCACCCATACAAATGGTCCTGTAGCTGGAATGTCAGTCTCTCGGTGGAGACATTTGAAATGGTAGGGGAGTTGTTTCAAATTGGAAAGTAACCAATTTTCCAAATATCAAAAAACTCTGTGGAAGAGAATCATGTTTTGTGACCTACTTCTAGTTAGATTTGCTTGTGACCTTTTCTAATTCTGGCTGTTTTTGTTATTTAATGATTTGACCTTTGATTCTGTGAAGCCACTTCAATGCTAAATACAGAGATTTAATAACTAGAACTGTTTGATAAGTGACCTTTATTACACAGCTATTTCTCTTTGCTAGAGAAACGGCACTGTTTTGTAAGTTCTAATTCACAGTTTTAATTATCTTTTCTATTGTCTGTAAGCTTGCACAGGAAATGGAAAGGTCAGACATTTCATTTTCTTTACTGATTAAAATATAAGTGCTCCTCAACAGTTACAATGTATCATTCAGGAAAAAGATGGGACAATTTGTCAGAATCATGCCCAGCTGCTCTGCTGAGGGTTTCTACATCTTTCTGGTCAGCAACAAAATGAATAATTTTCTAGCAGCAATAATAGCTCAGCCCCCATGGTGTGTAGAGGTGAAATACGTGCCCACGTACATGAAAAGAGAAGAAAAGGTGAAAGCTTCTTTAAGGTGGTTGGGTTTTTTTGTTGTTGTTTTTTTTTTTCTTTAGCTTATGTATCTACAATGCAAGTGAATTAAGATCTTGTGAAAGGTACAGGTAAACCCTTAACTGACGTACAGAGAGCATAATCAGTAACAGCGTAGGTTTCCATATGGTCCTGCCAATCTGCACCAAACCCACTGCTGCTGGACCACCTCTACAGATGAGAGGGCAGAATGGACTGCCTGCCAGACCCATTTTTGGTTTCTCTGACAAGGCTGCTGCTGAGTTAGTGTTTAATTGCTATCCTGGTGTTTGTGATGTGGACCCCTGTAAACAGTTACTGTTAATTGCGAAGCAGATCACTAAGAAGGCACATTTTCTTTTATTTTCCAGTTTTCATCTCTCTGTATTGCAGTTTCTGTATGTAAGATTTGTCTCTCTGCTTTTATTCATCCTTAATACAAACAATACAGCAAGTTAAATGGAAAAGTGATGGTTTCTCGTACAGGTTAAGGCTATCATGGCCAACCTTGCAGCCAAAAATCTGCATATGGGAAAAGGGTGTGAGGGATGTAGGACCCCAGAGTATGGGGTGAAGGCGGACAACAGCACATCACTCCAACTCCTCAGGGGTCATAGGGAGCTGTCAGCTGTGTTCTAGTTCAGTAGCAGAAGTAGCAGCCACAACTACCCAGGTGCTTCCCAGTTCCAGCCCCTTAGGCACCCAAAGCCCTGTGCCTGAATAGCTCCTGTGGGAGCCACTGGCAGAGGGGCCACCTTTGGATAGCTTTGGAGTCTTAAAGTGATGGGACAGCCACACCTGAGCTAGGGTGTAATAACAAACAGGAACGTTGTGTTAGATGATGGAAATGAGAAAGCTATTGGTGTGGATTACTGAAGCTACCCCTTTTGCCTGTCACACTTACAAACCAACACCGCAAGGTGCTGGCCTGTCTCTATGTGGGGGTTCAGTGAATGAATATTGATGTGAGTTTTCTCATACGTTGAGGAAGATATGATGCAAAAAGATACTGAAGTCAGTGGATGATTCTGGAGACAGTGGAATATCTGTCGTGGGTGTCAGCCAGTGTCCTAACTCTGTCTGGGACCTCTGTTGGGAAATATGCTTATTAGGACACGTAAAATTTTTCTACATTGTAAAAAATATTTACTCTGAGATAGAGCTGGGAGGGGTTAAGCCTCTGTCTCTATTGAAAGAGAGCAGATTATATGTTGACCTAGTGCAGGCATTCAATATTATGAAAGTGCTTTATAAATTGGAACAAGATAAATGAATCACAACAAAAGAGCTAGAAAAACCAGGGGACACAATTGCAGGAGTGAGTGTACTCAGTTTATTCGAGCAGAACAGTTACACTTAGTGAATAGAAAATGTGAAATGCATTTCTAACTAAGGTCAAAAAAATCAAACAATTCCAAATTTAAGAGAGCAGCTCCATTTTAATGGAGAAGGAAGAATATTGGGGGGGGGGGGGAATAAAAATCAAGCAACACTGAGGTTGAGAAAAATTTAAATGGGACCAGATTCTTGACCAAATTGGCTTTTCCTATCTAGCATTTTCATATTCAGCATTTGTTAGTTTGAAAGTTCACCCTGGAAGCTATAAATGAATCTACAGGGACTTCAGCAATTCACTTCATGTTAGGATGTGAGTTATGCTTATGGATTTGTTTAGGTCACCCAGCCATGTCCTCATAATGTATCTTAGAAAGGATTTCTGTAACTAAGCAGTAAACAGAAAGACTGTTGTGTTCAGCTGCATCTCCTGGGATTTCATCCCTGCTGTCAGAGAGCTATGCAGGACAACTCTCAAAAACTACAACAGCTATAAAAAATACAGAGTGTTCTGTAAAGGAAATATTGCCAATGCTTTTGCATGCAGTCAGGCATCTTTAACTCCTGATGAAATGAGGAAAGAATGTTTTTGTGAACCACTCACATAGAGAAATCAAACCTTTGCAATTCTGAGTTTTATTGCAGAAGTCTTGTAGGATGTACCTTAACTCAGTACAGAATTTGTCACCCAAAGATGAGATATTTTAGCTGTTATAATTTGCTTCCCTTCAGATGTTTATCCCTTGTCTTTATATTATCCACCTTTATGAAAGAAATTTGATATTTTGTCAGCCAAGTCCTAAGGTTATAGTGCTCAAATGTTGCTACGATATTCATCCACATCAGCTAATAGAGGTGTGATTTCGAAGGGAAATAACCACAAGTCAGATCAGAAAAGTACCTAGCATCCTGTCAGGCTAACTGAAGAACGTGAAAGGAATTATTCCTAACAAACATTAACCTGAAGTCACTGGCTCCCAGCTGGGGACATGACAGAAGGTCAAGTCATACAAAAATTGTAGATGATCTGTTGCCTGGACCATCTTCTGTAGATTTTTTTGATGCATCTATTTTTCATTTGATTTAGATTTCTAACCAAACTTTGCATACAATCCAACTTAAATACAGGGTTTTTCCTTTTAGTCTGTTGGTACAAAAGAAGGAAAAGACACTTGCTATTTATACTGACAAACAGAACATCTGATAAGTCTCTATATCTCTGCTAGACAGATAACTGTTCTTCTGCTAAAGAAATGCCATCTTTGACTTCAGTTTGCCCAAGATTAAGTTCTAGTTCACGTATCACCATTCCATTTGCTTCTCATTTTTCACGGGTCATAACCATTCTCTGGGGAGAACATACTCCTCTGTCTACTGCAGGATTTTCATACTACTAGATTGTGTTTTAGAGTTACATCTCATGTTTGACTTCTATCACAAATTTGGGAACTATTCATTCAGACACATAAACACAGTCAGTGTATAGTTAAATTTCCAGCATTACTTTTTCTGTACTTTTTTCTCTATTGCTGACAACACCTTGTTAGAAGAGGAGAAGGCATTGATCTAAACATTGTTTTCTGCTGCTTCTTACTTTCATTGTTTTCTAGTGGAAAGTGTAACATTTAAAGGAAAAAGGAATTACTATTTTTCTAGTTGACTTTGCAAGGTGGGGAACAAAGGAAAAAATTGGAACTGCCTACTTCACAAAAAAGGATTGCATTCAGAGCTTTGTAGTGGTAGGGTTTTCTACCAGCTCTACCACATGGGGATTGTTAGCTTTTTTTAAACAGAAGCATTGTTCTCAGTTTGTTGGATTGTGCCCATCTTCCTTTTAATTGAATTTTCAGTCTTTATGTTTTGCAAAGAAAGAGTTGCTATGTATATTTGTTTTCTTTCTTCCAGCCTCTACAACTTGACTGTGACCTCTGTGCCATTGTTTCAAACTCGGGACAGATGGCTGGCCAGAATGTAGGAGCTGAGATAGACAAGTCCTCCTGCATATGGAGGATGAACAATGCTCCCACAAAGGGCTATGAGCAGGATGTGGGGAAGAGGACAACCATAAGAGTGGTCTCTCACACAAGTGTGCCTCTCCTACTCAAAAATCCCGAGTACTTTTTCAAAGAAACCAACAACACTGTTTACGTGATCTGGGGACCTTTTCGAAACATGAGGAAGGATGGAAATGGCATTGTGTACAACATGCTGAAGAAAACTGTTGACAGCTACCCAATGGCCAAAATCTATGTGACAACAGAAAAGCGCATGAGTTACTGTGATTCAGTATTTAAGAAGGAGACAGGGAAAGACCGGTAAGTCCTAAATGTGAAAAACAATTACAGTGTTTGACAAAAGATACATGAGAGAAGTCCATGCTGGATGCCAGCTACTAAATGAGTCCCCAGATAAGTTTTTAATGGATTGTTATATGGTTTTGACTGTTATAAGCACTTGATGAGGCAGCAGCTAGGCCCCATTTACCCCACCTACGCTACCTTCTGTTCTTTCCATTTCTGTTGGCTTGAGTCCCAAAAATATTGGATGTCTTCCTGAAATGTTTTCAAAGCTGAGTGTTGTTTTCAGCTCAATTTACTATTGATTAAATTGACATTTTATTTGAAGGGGATAATCCTACACAAACAACATTTCCAAATGCACAACCTCAGGATAACTCTGTATATTGTATTTTCTTCTCTGTTGAGATTCAAGGCAGCTTTTCTGCAAACACAAACCTCAGGGTTATGCATTAGTTCTATTTCTTGGTGAAAATGGATTATCAGTGATACTGTAATAGATTTAGGTTTTTACCAGAATTATGCTGAAATTCTATTTTCCATGCCTGAGAATGCATATTTGTGCTGCTCAAGTAGGGACTGTAAGGAGATGGAAGTGTGAGGGCCACTGTTTTGGTGAGCATGATCAGAGAAGAAATTGGATTTGTGGAATTAAGACAGACAAATTGCAGGATTTTTTAACTGACCTGCAAAAATTCTGATCATCTGTGTTTTGGCATGGAAGAGCACCTGTCGTGCATACCAACTGGAGCTAACTAGGAAGGAGTTTCCAGATGTCTGCTGTGCCTTAGATGTAATTTTTTAATTTGCACATCATGAATTTGCAGTTGTGAAGGACTGTAGCTATTCTGACCAAATTAAAAAAAAACCACCAGATATTCACAGTTCAACTTAGTCTAAAATTTTCTTTTGAAGTAGAAGACCTTGCTCTCTCAAACTTCCTTGACTCACTTTGCTATTAAATAGTCAAAACTTTTGAAGATTTTTCCCTTTTTTTTAAACTATTGAAACATAGGGAAGAAATTGTCCCTCAGCTTGTTCACCATGTGCACATGTTGCTGCTATGATTCTGCAGTTGGAGTGAGCTCCTACATGTCATAAAGGTGCCAAGGTTTCAATGGCGTCTTTAGTTTAACTGAACAAGCTGATGAACAGAGGCTAATAGGGAAAATACACAAGATCCGTTCTTAAAAATGTCCTCTAATAATCCAGTTCATCTGGTTTACATATTACTTGAGATAAATATGATCATGGGTATATTATTACATTGCTAAACATAAATTTGTTTGTGACTCTTTGTTAACAGTCAGGTCACAGTGACTTTACAATACTTTATCAAAATCCTTATTGTGAGACCAGACCTTAGTATATCCCATCAAAAAAATCTCACCATCCATTGTCAAAGTATCCTAATCCCCAGTCTAATCCATTCCTCTCCAACAAATTAACACACCTCAAAGTTTTTATTATTACACAATTAACACAATGAAAATGCTTCTTTTCATGTCTAAGGCAGATCAAACTTCTGCTCTCCCAGTGCTTATGAACAAAGTGTTCTTAAGCAGCCTAATGTCAAAGTGGCCCAAGTTCTTTCTCCTTAAGTCATTACAATGACTAAAAGTTTCATGTTGTGAACAGCGGCAGATTGTAAAGAGCCTGCCTCATGACCCACATCACATTGCATTTCCATGTGCCTCCCTTTAACACTGAGAAAAAACCCCCCACCACTTCTCACAGTGGTAATCAGATGACATCCTTGTATCTACTGCAACTTTCATTTTTAGTCCTACTTTTCCACATCAAATACTAAGCAGTGTTTTTAACATCATTTAGTGCACTTGTCAGCCAGAAACAAAGGAAACAGTCAACATGTCACCAGCCAACACCCTCTGTGTCACAAGAAAATATCCTGCAGTTCCTTGCTAATCAGGGGACCTCAGTTTGAAACTATTTCATTTTCTGTAACATCTTCAATTCACAGGACCCCTCTGCTGTTTCTAGGGAAGGTCACAAGGCTGCTAGAAGTGTGTGGCATTTGTAGAAGCAGCAAAAGGAAAGCACAAGAGATTTGTGGGTGATGAAAATAGTTTCCCATGTTGTGCCAGGCTATTATGATGCTGAAAAAGGCTCAGGTTCCTCAGCCAAATATTCCTTCAGTTCCTCAGAGAAACATCAACTCTTGCTTGCAATATTAGTTTGAACAGAGGTCTGTTTCAACATGTTCCCAGCAAAAATTCTGGAAGGAAACCAAGTTCAACTCATATTTTAAAATGTTCTGAGTAGATAGATTGTAACCACATCTATTTTAGTTTAATCCTAAAATACTGTCCTTATGTACAGTGTATGCTACTAAAGCATAGTAAGTTTGTAACAGATTTCTAGTCTGTCAAGTCTTTAATGAGCTTTCAATATCTACTCTTTGATGTACCATCTTTTTAGGTAATTAGTGGGATTTTTCCGTATTTTCCTCCTAGTGGTGCTCAAGTTGTAAAGGATGTTATGAGAAGCAGCTAACAGGTATGTGCTGCAGTCACTTCTCTGCTGCAGAGAAGTTCTGGTCCTGCACCACTGACGTGGGAGCTTCACCCCTGACTTCACCAAGTGCAGGTTCAAAACCCGTAGCTTTGGTTGACAAATCATTGACAAATTATTTATTATTGGTTCATGGAAGAAACAGGAATTGCCTCTAAATAACTTCCCACAAACTAGTTCATTTATTTTTTAATGAAGCAGTTTTTTAATTCCACAGTAGTACAAAATACCCTCTGAGATGGGCTGTCCCTATTAGAGAACTAACTTGCGTGTGATGTTATAAATCTGGGGGACATGTTCTTTCTTCCTCAGTGAAACATTTGAGTTCAAGGTGGTGAATGCTCATCCACTTTAAATAATTGTTGTACATAAATAATATTCATTACCAGACATTCACAAATTTTCATTAATGAATTTTACTTGGTACTTTCCTAGAGGGAGCATAAAGCTGGCAGCTTCTTCCATTACTTCACTAATGTTTTTGTGTATTATGTGTGTTGAGTCAAGTGAAAGGACTTAAAGAAACATTAGGTAATTACTAAATGCGGCATCTTTGTATGTACCTCAATCCAGATAAGTGGTTCTAAAGCCATCTACATCTTTGCCATGCATTAGAAATATAATGCAATATGATATAACAACATTTAATTGTTAATAACAAAGAAAAACTGTAGTCTTCATTAAAGCAGCAGAACTAATTCTGGTCTGATAAAGTGCACTGAACAGCCCTAAATAGGTTTTAATTAGCTGGCACCAAAGCTGCACCACCCTTAGGGAGGGTAAAATTAATGAAAACTAGCAGCAAATAGATCGATGCTACTAGATGTTATTGCCTTAGGTGAAGGTGATGAGGAAGAAAGGAGTGTCTTTTAAGGTTCATTTAGAAAACAGTCTGCGTTAAAAGTCACTTTCAAAAAGCAATGATAAAATAAATCTGTGCTAATATCAGTGAAACAGTCTAATATCATCCAGACTGCAGACTCCATTTGTGTTTATACTATAAAGTCTCAGGCAAACCACTCAGCACTGTATGTCTGAGTAGAGCGTCTGCTGGCACAGCTCCACGGCCCCTCTCGGGGCTGGTGGTGTGCTCAGACTGCTCCTGTCCCACCGCACATAGAGGACATTGAGCCCCAGCAAACAGCCAGTAATGCATGTGCTGATACTGCTCAAAGCACAGCTTTACTTGATGTTTGTAATCACTCTGATAAATAACTACTGGAAAGAGCCTGCTGAGCTTTGCTGAGATGTATTCTGAGCTCCTATAATTCCTGTCACAGACTTGAGATAATGTTCTGAAACCCAGTCAGTTTGGTAGACAATTGTCTTTCCACACACACTGTCTTAACTCTGACAACAACCGTCCCATAACTGAACAATTTAGTTCAATTTAACAACATTTCATTGAGATTATAAACTACACAAGCATGTCTACAGGAGGCTGGTTCACTGAGCTACATTTGCAGTCAGATGGCTGTTTCTGAAGGATTTTTGTTAATATCTTGGACAATGCCAAATAAACAAAATTGCTTTTGTGCTTCTCTTCCACAAGTTCTTAATTACCTCTGTTCATGCCAGATGGTATGATGTGTTAGGTTGTGAGGAAGCTGTTTTGTCATTTGAGGCAGAAAGACGGATCATTCTGATCACTGACTTCTGGATCAAGATTCAAAATTTGGGGGCGTGCACAACCTGATGTTTTACTCAGTCCTGTTCACTAATTATTTATTACTTTGGTGATATATGAGATCTATATTATATCTCTGCCATTTAGAGCTAGCAAATTATATTAATTTAAAGTTCAGATTGACAGTGTTAGACAACTACAGTCATCACAGCTTCACCTCAGCTAATATGTGGTTTTTGATGTGCCTGACTAATATACATGAAGCTGTAGTCTAGTAAAACTGTCATTGAAATGGATAAATGAAATTATGTTCTCTGAGATTCAGGTACCTGCAGTTTCTATTGTTTGGTGAAATTCTCTGTGAATTGAGGTAGTAAAGCTGTCAGTGGCCAGAACATCAGACTTTTATGCTGTATTTATGGTTCTTGGCTTAAATGAAATATTATTGTAATGCTATTTTCACTTCTGCACTTGCTTACATATACATATTGGTTTCTCTCTCAAGGCCGTTCAGAGAAAATACACAATCTTAGCTAGCGTTAGGTAGTATTTGCAGTTTTTCATTAGGAAGCTGTGAACATTGGCACTGAATCTGGCTCAGAGAGTTCGATTTTGGGACCTGGGAAGTACTTCCCATCAGTGCTTTGCATTAACATGCTTATTAAAAAAAATAAATTAAATTCTGGAAGGTGAATAAAAGTTCATTTCATTTTGAAAGGAAAATGAGCAGAGTTAGGGAATATCAATGCCTTTAAATTATGGAACTCTTGGAAGGAAATGATGGAAAAAACTGATTCAGACTGACAGAGGAAATGTATAATGCCTGTTGAAACACTTTTAAGGACAAAAATGAATTGTAGTTTACATTTTGATATAGTCTTTATCATAGTGATGTAGTGTCTGCTGCTGCACCAATAAAGTCAGCAGAAAGTTCTCAACTGCCTGTTAAGATCACAACAAACCCCAAAATATGTGTTTGATATAGCGACCATTTCTCAAGTGCTTGACAGTGGATCTTTCTTGAACCATTGCTTGGCACTTCCATTCTTTCTTTTTATAAAGTAACTCCTTCAAAAAATGCTAATGGATTTGTCCATTTTAATTCACAGAGGGTTTAAATAGTTTTGTTGTCAGTTAAGACTGCTTTATTACCTGAAAAAACAAGAGTCTAAAGCATGAAACCTTAATGAAATAAATAGATTTTTCATTATAAAACACTTAAAACCTCAACATCTATTGCTATTTGCAGTCAATCACTGAATAACTAACAACTGTTTTGGGGTTTATATTGACTCTTCCATTTCCTGGTAAAACACCAGTTTTTCCTGAGTGTTCTAGGTTTATTCCCTGCAGCCTATTAGTAACTGCATTTATATTTCTTTATGAAGATTTTCCTAATTAAGATGAACATTTTTCTCTATTAGGCAGATGGAACTCAATAGAAGTCCATTTTTTATTAACATGACACCAAATGCCGTGCAAAGCACCAGCACGTGTTAAGAAACACAGCTCCTACTGCATTATGCTAATTACATAGTAAAGTGAAACTGTATTGAAAATATCAATATTAGGTAATATTTTTTGACAAAACTGTGACTGCATATAGATGGGTGTGGGCTCAGAGACCTATTGATCTGTGGTAGTTGCTGAATTTAGCCATGGAGTTATTTCTCTTTATCTAATGATTTAAGAAATACATAATCAGGATCTACTTTATCTTTGTGCATTTTCACATGTTTGAATTAATCCAGCATCTCTTGCTTTTCATTTATCACATCTTCTTTAAGTGCCACTGTATGTTTTCTGCTTCTGATGAGCCGTATGTTAAATATTTACACAGTGTTTGTTTTTGTCCTAATCACATGCATACCTTTTCCATTCTGTCTTTCAAATATTCTGGAGCTTTTATGATCATGAGAATATTGCTGATATTGCTCATGAGCAACACTGGGATTGCTTCAGCTTCTTACATCCCTCAAACATACACAAACAGGAAAGGATTATGTAAGTCAGTGATTCACATGCTAGCAATCCTGGTAGCGCTGTGGATCACTGGTTCCAGTTTTGCTGCTGGTGGTGAAGATAGTTTGTGGTTGCAAAGGCAGAAGTCTTGGAGGGAAAAATTAACAGGGGCACGGATTTTGCATGAGGCTTTTGGTATTCATAGAAACTTCACTGGACCGTTTTGAATAGTGCAAAAGTTTTGATTTTTCAGATCACAGGGTTGAAAATGGACCTTGATTTTCCTAAAGGGACTTAAAAGTTTAAAGGAACAGAACTAATTTTTGAAAAAAAATCAAGAAATTAATCTATTTTTAACTTAGCCTTGCTGCCAGCTGAAATAGCTGTCTTTAGAAACAGAGTGATTACCATTGAAGTCTATACGTGTCACCAGTTGTCACACAGAAGTGCTTTTCTAAGGTATATTAAATAGATTAGAAAATAAATGCAATGTTGCTATTACTTTAGTATGATACCTGTTGGCTACTGATAACTATGGGTTTTCTAATGGAAGCTCCCTAAAGTGCACTGAGCTGTATTTACAGTGTTTAGCAAAAGACAACATACTGCAGTCAAACTGCATGAGATGCACTGGGAGATTTTGTGTTATAGAGTTGCTGCTCAAATGACGATACCAACTTCAGGAGGTAGGGCATAAAACATTACAGTGATTTGTTGCTTCAGATAGAGAAGAGTTTGCGCACATCTGTCCACCCACTAGCTAGTAAAACTTACTAGAAAAGACTTCCATAAGAAAAGGTGTATGAGAACTAATTTCAAATATCTCACTGAATGATGTCTAGAAAAGGTTGTTCTCAAAGCTTGGAACAAGCAGGCAGCATACCAAAAGAAAAACTGAAAGTAGAAACTGTTTAGCCTGAACTGATGTTGGTAAACAAATACCGCACTGAAAATTTAATTGGTAAGCAATCAAGCCTGTGTGGGACCTCATACACATAGGTGGGAGGAGAACTGGGAGAAGATGGTGACATCTTGTGTCTCATTAAACTAATTTAGAACTCAGTGTTAACTAGGCACTTGCTTATGCCCATCTTCAATATGTATTTTTAACCATATAAAAACAAAACACGTTCTACACTGTTTTATTTATATGTCTGTTATCATATATCCCATATAAAGAATTCAGCCTGCAATTTCAGAACAGTGAAACTGGAGAGAGAGAGAGAGAGATGTGGAGACATGGATTTATAGCACATGTCTTTGAAGGTAACTCAGGATTCACAACCATGCTTCTCAGAGAACTTGATGTGCTATTGGGACATGCTACAACCTGCGTTTAGAAAACAATCGCTGATACATTCTGTACAGTTCCTATGATACTCAAATTCTCTGAGCTTTTAACAGTGAGGCAGCTATGCATCTAAAAAGTAACATACACAAGAGCAGCATGTACAATTTTTCTCAGCCATTCACATCTTCAGCAGATTTAGGAAGCTGTAACAGTTTGGAAAAAAGATAGCTACAACTGTGAGGACTTACTATGAATCTTAAGAAGTGTCCTCAAATAGTTTGCCTGATGTTTTGGGTGTTGATCAGCATGTAGCTTATTTTGGGTGTGAAGCAGAATATTTTTTTACACAGCTGTTTAAAGATTCAGCTATTCTACTTCAAAGATTTTGTAAACAATTCTTGTTTGTAGTAGCATTCAGTACAGTTGAGACCACATACAAGAGATACCACTCATCTCAGAAGCTGATCAACCCTATCCGGTACATTAGTATTCAGTAAACATGCAACTGCAATAGAAGAAAAGGCTTCTAAATGCCCATATTTGTTCTTTGCAAGTTTGCTGTTACTATCCCATCCTGATCTTTGGAGACTTCTTTTTCTTTGTTTTTATTTTTTAAAAGTCAGTCATCCCAGCAAGCATATCCTCTGTGCTGTAGTTGTACTGGTTACAGAAAGGAGGCATAAACTCCCTGTCTAATAACATTCTCTACATGACTCATTAAAACTTCCAAAGAACAGGACTTGTTGCAAAACTCTAAAATTGCTGCAGATTATGTCACTAGTGTAGAATGAGATACAGAGAAAGGAAAGAAAGTGACAGCAGATGAAATCCTAAGAAACAAACAGCATGCTTTTATATTAACAATAAACCCAAAGATAAATGTCAGAAGTATGTGCTCTGTGTTCAGTTTGCTCTGCATATGTTGTTTCAGAGGTTTCCTTGAAGTACATTCATTAGAGATGCCAGTGCTGCTGTCTCCAAAGAGCATCCCGAACATTTTCTATGAGAGCATTTCTGAAAATATTGCAGATATCACTTAAGCCTCAGAATGCCTTTGTGAAGCAAGGAATATTTATCCCCTTTTTACAACTTGAATTCCCTGAGAAAAGGACACTGGGGGAAAGCTGGAGCTATTGCTGTGCAGAAATTCTTGCCCATAAGGCTTTTTGAATGTTGTGTGGTCTGGAACTGCAAAGCAGAACCAATTTCTGCTGTTCTATAACCTGTTTTCAGCCAAACACAGTAATGTTCAAGCATTTCCTTCTATGTGAAATTAGCAGTAGTCTCTTGACATTTTACAATTAATCAAAATATTAGGAAAAGAAAACCATCTGAAGAGTATCTGCAAAGCAGTATTCCTCTAAAAAAGGAATTTCAGTTTCAATTTTTCAAGTATCATTTGTTTTCCTATCCTATGTCCAACCACCTTAGTGTTCTTTCCACAGCTTCCTCCAGTCCATATAAGAAATGTGACTAGCTTTTGTCATGTGTAGCTTTTTCTTTTAGCAAGGGAGAGTTGTGTCTTTCCTGGAACGTAGTGGTTGTGATTTTTGCTCTCTCTCTTTGTGCTGCTCTGACTTTATATTAGTGGTGATACTATTGGAATGTTTTCATAGAATTATAGAATCATTTAGGTTGGAAAAGGCCTTTGAGATCATCAAGTCCAACCAACAATCCACAACTGCCAAGTCCATTACTAATCCATGTTGTTAAGCACTCCTTCTATGCATTTTTTAAACACCTCCAGGGACGGTGATGCCACCAACTCCCTGATCAGCCTGTTCCAATTCTTGGATGTTTTGTATTTGGAGAAAAATAAAGCTGTGGTCCTTAACTCCTCTGAGTTTATTTCATGGTCTTAAATTGCCTTTACCTCCTCTTCCGAGAAAGCACAGTGTTCAACAGAGTTGGATTTCAGCTCCACTGTGCAGATCCTGCCAGAGAGTCTCAGCTGCAGGGGCATCCTGGAGCCCTCTCGCTCCTAGAGGTATTTCAGGCCTTGCTCATAGAGTGCCTTGTGGATGTGAAACTTCATTTAACTTTATATAGGATATCCTCAAGCTTTATGTACTGCTTAACCTGTCTAAGCACCACTGGCTTCCTGCCAAGCTACACTGCTTTGCTCAGTTAAGAGAAAGGCAATGAATGGATGAGTAACTAAGGCCAGTTCATTGTTTATCAGTGGGTAACAGAGTATTTCAGGCACTATTTCTGGATATGGTTTAGGATGATACTTGGGGATGACAATAATCAGGGAGGGGTTATTCCAGTTTCACTTCCAAGCTTTTAATTTGGATCACTAAAATGTTCTTCTCTGTTTTTGAAATGGTAACCAGTATTTTCATATGTATGTGACCAGTTTCAGATAGCAGTAGCAAGAGCAGCTCCACGTGTTTTCCTTAAACTTCTGTCTGTGTACCAGGACTAAGAGTGGCATATAATATATATATTTTCTTCATTATTACAGTTTTCCCTGAGGCTATCATATTGATTTCAAAATCATGGTCATCATTACGCTAAAATGGTGGCATTAATACATCGGTTTCGTCTCTGTGGGTAGATTATAATAGAAAGTTTAAAAATAATTGCCTACTAATATGAGAGGTGGAAGTATGTATAGTATTACATAGCTTGTAATGTAACCATTAAAATAACAATTATGTGATAATGAAGACTCATTATGCTTTAGTTTATCTTTACATAATGTTAATAGCTAGTGAAAACAGAAGATGATATCTAATTACATTTTACAGTGCCATTGCACTTTCTGTAAAGACAACATTTTTCACAGAATTGTAGATTTGCATGCTTCAGTAAAGTTTGTGTCTACTCTACGTACTTCATAATACGACTATTTTAAAACCAATGGTTACAAGTTCTTTTTTATCAAATGGTACATACAGTCTTCACAAATAACATTTTTGAAATTAAGTTATCAGAGGCAGTCAAATCTTGCAACATGACTGCACTGAACAAAACTTTAAAAATAATTTTAGCTCCTTCAGGTTTGATGTGTTAGAAAAATGAAGATAGCCTGACACCGAGTCAGTCAGTAGTATACCGTCTCTTTAGATGAATGAGAAACGTTAAATGTACGCTTTATCATCTGTGGCAATTTTGTTTTAGTATTTTCTACAACTGAGTAGTATTGTCAGGCACATGAGCAAGTTCCAGTTCTGTTGTATCCAGAAGTGGAACGTGCAAGAACAAATAGAAAAACAGTGCTTTGGCACAGACAGCAAAGCCTCCCATTGTGTGTTGTCAAAGTTAGAAGTGCTTAGCTCAGGAATGCATAGATAAAGCTCCCAAATTATCTTAATGGCAAGAACATTAATTAGAATTAAGACATTTTAGTATTTGTATATCTAGATCAGACTACACTGTTTTTTAAAGAGGCAGTAATATTGTCCTCCAGTTTTCAATACTTTGCATATTTTTTGAACATAATGTCGTGGTTGAATGTTACCTTTAAATACCAAACTCATGGAAGTGGGAATTATATCATCTAATCCATTTCCCTCCAGAACAGAATTAAGAGATATGAATTAAGCAGTTATGAACTAGGCATTAAAAATATAATTGCGTTGATTTTTCTAGGTATTATACCAAATGACATCAATAGAAAATACCTTTGGTCTAACACTGCGATACTTAATTAGTTTATGTTAATTGCCTACATTGCAGAAACAAATGGCTTGTTTTCTTTATTCGATGAACAAATGAATGACTTGGCCTTCTGCCATTCCTCTGCTGCCCGGCGTTCTATCCCCTCTACCCCCAGGGAGTGCTCTAGACCTGACTGGGAGGTGCAGATGGTGACAGGAGGCGGTGAGGAGAGCCACAGATACAGCTGGCAGCCTCACCGCTGCCAGAAGTCCATGGCAGCCTGGCCTCACCACTAAGGAGGCAGAGAAACCTTTCCCATCGAGGGGAGGGCTGGTGGACGATCACCATTCTGCCACATTCCCTGCTCTTGCCCATAGCTGACAGGAAGGCTAAGGCATCTCCAGGCTGCCAGGGTGGCAGTGCAACAGGAGGGAGTAAGCCCAGAGGCCAGCTGAGTTACCTAGTGCATCCACCTACAGGTTTGTCTCCTTGGAGGTGACAGTTCTTGTGTCTTTGCAAAGGGAGAGTTTAATTTCCTGTTCCAGTGAGCTAAATGGTGGTTGGAGTGGTGATGTATGTAACCACAGTTACATACGTGGTTGCATGGTGGTGTCCAGAGCCTGGTTACTGCCTGAGTCTTTCTTCAGACGCCAGGAGGGATCAGTACGTACTAGGGCATATGTTGTCTGTGAGGCCTGAGGCCTGGCCTGAGCAATTCCTGAAGCATTTCAGCTTTTGTGCCTTGTCCTTACACCCATCTCAGGCTCTTCCATTTGGATTAGCTAACTCAAGTCTATAATGTTGTCACTGTACTTTTGTCACAAGGAAGGTTCTTCCTTGTTCATGTTTCTCTTTAATGGGATACTTGTTTCCATTTGGCATGTTTCTTGCTTTCCTTCATATATTTTTTTCCTTCTCTATCATTAATTTACTGCTGTTTTCCACATTTTTTTCTTTTTGATTTCCCACCTCATTGTTTGTAACTGTGTCATCTATATAGCTTCCTTCTTTCGGCATGTTGTCCTTTTATTGCAAAACACATTACCTCACACACACCTCCTGTTTTCACCACAATCTCTTTTAAAACGGCTCACAGACCTGCAAGGTATCTGATGAAGAGCAGCGCTCCCCTCTGTGCCCTTGCCCTTGCCCTTGTGCTTGCTCTTTTACTTGAATCCTGGAGCAGAACACCCAAAAGTCTGATCTGGAATTGCAGATCCCAACTCAGTACATCCAGGTCTTAAAACCAAAATATCACAGTGGAATGCAGAAGCTGTGCATGATTATTTATTGATGATTGTTGGTTACAGGAATTAAAACAGCAGGGAGCTCAGATTTTGATCAGAAACCAAGTGATTTTTCTGTACACTATTTATCGTAAAATATGAACATAACATAAACTCATTGTGCTCATGCTGTTAAATGCTAAGCTCTGGCATGACCTGCTGTATGAACAATGCGTGTTCCCCGTAGCACGAGTATGTAGCTGTGTATATGCAAACATTGATTAAGGCTTGGAGCTGTTATACAGAATTTATATATATGCATATATACAAGTTATCACAAAAGCTTCATGCCAGTGCTCAAGTGTACCAAACACCCAGCACAGTGTGATTTCAGTGTGAAAACCAAAGGGATCTGCTATGCAGCTGCCTGGCTGGGGCTAGGACAGCCTTTCTGTGAGCTTCCAGCACAAGAGACTCACTTCATGTGCTCTGTAGTGGTAGCCGTGAGCGAGGTCCATGTGGTTTAATTTGGCTTTTTGTAAGTACTTTTTAATTATGACAGTACAAGATAGCCAGACTGGCAGTGAATTTTAGGTCTTTATGTGCTATAGATGTAATTTATTTGCTTTTAGTTTTTGTAACATCACCAACTGCTAAGGGAATTGATGTTTAATATGTTTCTAAATAAGTAAAACTAAAGTATAAATAAATAATGCCTGGTTTATTAGTCAGGTGTTTTCAGCATTGCTGAAAATGGTTTGATGACAGCCACCAGCACTAGCAGTGGAAAAAAGCCTGATTTCTCAGTGATTATTATCATTATAATAAACCATAATTGAAAAGATTACAAAATTGATTCTTTTAAAAATTAATGTTGCATGAGTGAGCAGGCTTCGTGGCATTCAGATTTTTTCAGTGTTACTTGGAAGGAAAATGGCTTGTTTTATTTCCTGGCAGAAAACTGCTGATTTTCAAACAATCACATTAGAGAAAACAGTCCCAGAGGGTTACAGGAGAAAACAGACCTATGTCATTATGTTTTACCCTTTCCTGATGGGTTCAGAGAAGAGCCAGAAACAAAAGAAAGTTACATTCATTATACAGAGAACCCTGGGAAAATCTGTTTGGCCAAGCAACTCTGCATGAAATGAGTGAGGAAATATTTGACTGCAGAGAACATAAACTCCTTCCATCAATATGCAGTCTTCTGGATCCATTTGTCCAAATTATAATTAAGAACAGTTTCTAAATTTGCCGTGCTTTACAACTTCAAAGGGCTGTGAAAGCATTAACTAGTTAAATGGATGGAAGTTATTTTATAATAAATAAAAAAAGCCTAACCCAAAGTCAGTTGTAGGACAGTTTAAAGTGCAAAGTATTGAAAACAGCAGGAAACCTGAGGACCTGGAATAGCAATCATATAGTACCATCCGCCCCATTCAGGGAAGTAGAAACCACAAATTTATCTTTGACGATTTCCTGTAAATATGCCCTTTAAGGACAGATTACCTTGCCCAGTCTTGTGGAAAAAGCTCAGTTACATCTCTTCTCACCACAACATATGTATCTCAGCAAGCCCTGCTTCTCCATTTCTGAAGTCATTCCTTAGGTGGAAAAGTCTGAGCAAAAATGTGGTGAAATACTGTCGTAAAAATGCTGGTTAGCATCCTTCAAACCTGGTTAGTTTGACTAGAAAGCAACTTTCTGAGGGTTTGGGGTTTTTTTTTTTGTTTGGTTTTTTTTTTTCCCTGGCCATTTTCTTTAGTAAGGTCTGCCCAGTTTTCCATACCTTCTGTTATCTTAGTGGAAGTGGTTTTATTGATGTTTTAATTCAGAATACCATGTCTCACTTCTCCCTAGGATGCAGCAGTATAAATAGCTTTGCTCCCTCTAAGTGTGTAGTCATGTACACTAAGGGCTGGGGAAGATAATTTTGGGTTTCCCTCAGATTGCCCCCAGCTACATACTCTACAAACAACTACATCTGCTCAGTGATATTGTTCGGAGGACAGCTGTTCTGTGTTTTGGGGGTGGCTAGTGCAGACATGTGGGTCTGGTCTTTCTTCCTCACTACCTCTCTAACACTTTGCCTCTTCTGATGTTGTGTTATTGGGTCTGAAGGTCTTGTATCTGGGCTGCACCAGCCAGGTGTGTTGCATCTGGGAAGGCTGGGGATTCCATCAGAGCCACATCCCACATTCATGAGACACAAACATTAAATAAGCTGAAGAAATTGATGTTAGCTGTGTCTTATTCTTTTTCTCTATATATCATGAAGACAGCCCATGCTATTCCATTGTAAAGCTGATGTTTATGCACCATTTCATATTGTCCAGACAGTTTTCATTCTCTGAAGAAGTTTTCTGTGTGTGAATTTACAGTAGACATATAATTACCACATTTTGTATGTATGCTCTTATTTGATAACAACCTCCTACTGGCCTTATGCAATGTTTTATTAAACAGAGGGACAGTTCCAAAGCCCATCTTCCTTCTCAAGATTGAAGTCAGTGTTCTTCCCCCAGTTATATTTCATTAATAATAGTTAACATTTCATAATACATATCATCCACAGACCCTACAGCACCACAGGTTGTTAAATCAGCTTTAATTTGACCATTTTCCTGATTGTAAAACTCATGCAGGGATTCATTTGTCAAGTTGTGCATAGGTATCATCCTGCAAGTCTATGGCAGGGCTATGAAGATATCCTTCAGTCAGTGTCCCCAGATAGCCCCTGATGCACTTTCAGAAATCACGAGACTGTATTCTTGCCTATGTGAGTTCATGCTTACATAGGAAGGAGCCCTGGATGACTAAGTGATGATCAAATCCATATCAAATGCATTTTTATAAACAAGCAGAAATGGGACTTCCTAAGTGAATTTGCTATAAATTGCACATTTCCTATAATTCTGTATGACTAGACCCATCTCTTGTTCCTTGGCCTGTGTGCAAAAATAGGCTTGTATTGCTCAAGCTGAGTCTTGTTTAAAGATCGCACTTTCCCGGAGGGAGTGGTGATCATTAGATTTGGGAAGGAATCTTACAAGACATGGAGCACTCGCACATCTGAGCAGTTGCATTCCTGCCACTTTCCAGCAGTCAGCACTGCCCATCAAAGAAAATTGCTAAATAGCTCTGCTACATCATTCTTCATTTGCATTAGAAATGGCTCTAAGCAATAACAGGATTACAGCCAAAAAGTGCCAGCACTTTATCATTCATTTATTTGATTTAATATATAGAGGTACCTATTTGAAACAGCATTTACTTTTCTTGAGCTCATCATAAAACCCACTCTGAATGGAAGTGTTTAAGGTAATGATGACTCCGATTAATTCCCTTAGAACAGCATGACTGGAATCAGATACACTATTTCTCTTTTCATTAGGCGTTTCTGAGCTGCTATGAGTGATCTTATAGCATGAGAGGAATTAAATTAGCTGAATAAAACCCGATTAAAATAGTCCACAATATGCTACTATTCTTCTTACTCAACATGGTAAACTGTGAGCTCAGATGTCTCTGCAGTGGTATTCAGATAGCATTAATAGAACCTGATGCAAACTTTCATTTCAGGAAGGGTGGGAAAGCCATACTTGCTGTGCGCTGCAGATTTCCCTTCACCTGCACCGTGAACTGAAGTGTTACAGCTCTCAGCCAGCCATTACCACCTTCTTCCCCTCTCCTCAGTGCCACCAAATCCCTGTAAATCCAAGCCTGGTCTGAGCAGCAGATCTTTAAGGTGTTTTTCAACATACACATCCCCCACCAAAGTCAGGAGGTCAGACATTGTGTTGCACTTTTGTTCCCAGACAGGATTGCTATATGGGATGCTGCATCAGGAGCTGGTTTCTCTCTTCAAAGTGAGGAAGGTGTTTCAATTAGTTCTAGGAAACTTGAGAGCTAGCAGCTAAGTTTTTCCAGTGTTTTATTCCTGTTTACATTTCTTGATCATCAGTAACTATTGTTTATTATCAGTGGATGTGGCACAAATACAGGGAAAAATATCTTCCAAAGCACCTCCTTGACCAAATAGCCTGTGTTATATATGAAAATGAAACAGTTCCCTGAGTAATTTAGGCATCTTGATTTTTTTTTTTCCTAATGAAGTATCTGAAATTCTCATTAAATAGCTAGAAAGCAGGATTAGGAACACTACTATAGGATGTTTTCATTAGTTGAAGAAGCAGAGATTTTCTGGTAACATTCGTCTAAATCTCTTGTGCTGTTTTTCCTAAATATGATTATGAAGTTCTGCATGCTTGCTGGTGTTGCAAGTACCTTAGTATTATAAAATGTTAGTAGTAGTAAATGAAAGATGGATATTCTGGGAATATACTGAAGATTGAGATTTTGCAGTGTATCCTGTCCATGTCTAAAATGTACTCCAATATCACAGCAGAATGATGCATTTAAATATCTAGATACTATATTTTAAGCAGAAAACATTGTTTCTAATGTCTTGGTCTCTGCCAATGCATTCCTTTTCAGACTATCACAGTGTACTTTGGGAGACATGATAATTTTGTGATATGAACATTCCCTGTTTTTTGCAACTACAGACAATTCATCTTGTATGCAGTCAGCCATCTAGTAATAATGACTTTCTGTCCTTGTAAACTGTGATTAGATTCCTGATCTGCTTTGCCAAGCGGTATCCTTCTTACTTTCTGAAAATCTTTGTTTATGTGTAAATAGATTGAATAATTTGAGTGCCCATAAAAGGACAGACCGTCATACACCAGAACCTGGTAAAAACTTTCCAGTTCTTTGAGTTTGCTGTAACGCTGCTGTCCCAGGCTTTGGCTTCTCTCCTGAGCAAGGTTGCTGGTCCAGCTAATGTAAATTGATCTTTCACCATATACATGAAGCACTGCCACAGACTGGTGAAACTATGAGGTTACACCAGTTTGTCTAATCTGGATTTGGTCTTAAGTCTCTGGGTTAAAAATCCGGTATAATAAACCAGTGTAGAGGTTTCTTGTTTAGTAATATTTTTAAACATTTTGAAGAAATCTGCAGTAGCAATGTATACAGTTCTGTCTTAGTTTTAAAAGTCAGACTCCAAAGTGTCACTCGGTCTCTGATGTGCAAAAGCAATGAATTGAAAGGAGTGGGTAGGAAGGCAACATGATAGAGAATCTCAGTTGAAAAACTTCTGAGAAAATACTGTTTAAAGTCAAAGGGACAAAGTGCATGCTTTTTTTCTACCGAGGACCAAACCTACTGGTTTCAAATTAAAGGCTCACACAAATGTTATGTCTACTGTGTCTAATATGTAGTAATTGATTCTTCTAATTCCTAGAGGAGCCCTCTCCATTTAAAGTACAACTGAACTCCAAATTACCTTACAGTGTTACAGTTTAAGAAGTTGTATCAGCATAGCACTGAGCGGTGCTGAGTGGGCTGCAGACGCACACAGAGAGTTTAGACCCATTTCACTTCTTTGTTTCATGCCCTTTGGATGCTGAGTAGTCTGATCAGCAGCCTTTCCCATTTTTTACTTAATAAATGTTTTCATTTCTTATGTTCCTGTGCATGGCAGCAGAGCAGGGCAATTCAAAACAGTAGGTTTTGCCTTCATTAAGACTGGCTTATGGGTTGGGTTTTCTTTTCTGCTTTCTTTTCTGGTTCCTAAAAAGTAATCTATAATTACTCATGTAATACCAAGGCTAATACAATAGCCTGATTTTCATCTTTGAATAAATTTTCAGGAAAAAGGTAGAATTTTGCTGGACCATTACCTTATCTATCAGAGGAAAATGTATTTATAAGCCTCTATGTGGAATATTACATGAAGATAAATTGTATCTCATCATGTGATCCTTACCGTTATGGATTATAGAAGCATTGGCCTTACAGAATCAGGTTTTAGCATTATTAGTGGCCATAACTTTAGTCGTCAGTTCTGCAAGAGTCTCACTATAACTAACAAACTGTGTGCATCTATATTTGTAATGACTATCTTGATAGTTTCACATATCAGTTCAATAAAACATCTTCCACTCAGGGGACACATTTGTGCAGGAATATCTCAGTGACATCCTTGCCATTCCCATTACCATCACTACACACTCAGAGCAATATATGTTTTAAAATTTGATTGAGTGTATATTTACAACATAGATCATGAAACATGTTTTTTTAATGGTAAGAAACTCCCAGTGATGCATTCTGTGATCTGTAGCATTGATTTGGATTCTGTGATTTTAGTGCCACAGAATACAGTCATAAAACTTTTAGACCCTTAATATCATAGAGTGCAGCTTCTTGACGCAGAATGCTAACGTAAAAGGAGACAGCCACTGCAGGCAAGAACTTCCAACCCAGTGAAAACAAAAGCTTGCATTAAACATAGTTAATTGGCTGAATTCATATTCTTAACATATTAAATATAAAATATAGAGAACTTCATTGAAATTACATAAGGTTGAGATGTAAAATCCCTAATGCAGGCAGACTTTCAGTGGGTCGCTTTGGCCATTTGAAGGATAGGCATTTGGTTTAGGTAGTTCCGTCACCTCCCTTCAGGCAGTGTTCTGTAAGCAACTCTGAAAATTATTTTTCTTAAAAAGTTGTCATGGTTTAACCCCGGCTGGTAATTAAGTACCATGCAGCTGCTTGCTCACTCCCCCCTCAGCCAGAGGGATAGGGAGGAGAGTTGGAAAGGAATGTAAAACTTGAGATATAAACAATTTAATAAATCAACATAGAATAAAAATGAAAGAACAATAATAACAATGATGACAATAACAGTTACAATGAGAAGGGGAAGGGAAAGAATAAAATCCAGAGGGAAAGGAAGAAAAACCACATAGTGCACAACGTGCCCACCGACCGATGCCCAGCCAGTTCCTGAGCAATGACCTGCCCACCCCAGCCAACCCCCCAGGCACATACACCAGGCACGCGCCCCGTGGTATGGAATACCGCTTTGGCTAGTTCGGGTCCGCTGACCTGGCGGTGTCCCCTCCCAATTCCTTGTGCCCCTCCAGCCTTTTCGCTGACAAGGCCTGAGGAACTGAAAAGTCTCACATCAAAGCCAAAACACAGCACCACACTAGCTCCTATGAAGATAATTAACTCCTTCCCAGCTGAAACCAGGACAGCTGTCTAAAGATGGGTGAAGCAAATTTTCTGCCCCTTCTCTGTTGACTAAAGAGGGCCTAGATGCCTTCTCTAGACACTTAACTCTTCATTAGCAAAAGAAGGTGAGGTAAATAGTGGTTAAGTGTGTTCTGGTTATGTGTTATACCTTCTAATAGGTATGCACAGTTATTTAGCATGCTGTTGTACTTAGTTCAAGGTTTTGGTAAAGGCACGGCAGAGGTGGTGTCTTTCACGTTCTTAGTACAGCAGGAAATTCATCTGCTACATCATACCCTTTTCGGTCGGGTTGCCATCCTGGTTCTTAAGAATAACTTATTTCTGGCAACATAAAGCTGGGTCTGAAGATGAATTCCACCCTGGGACAGAGGAAAAAAATTACATAGAAAAGTGAATGAGAGAGGTACTAAAAAAAACATAGACATTTGGCCAGATAGCTGGAGTGCCTTTTCCAAGTGTAAGAATAATAACCATGAAGTATTTTTCCATGGAAATGGTTATAGTGAACAATATTGGGAAGCTTGTAATTGTTATACAGAAGTCCTACAAACATCCTAGATGCATTCGAGTTCACTTGGATATAGAAAAGTCTTGACATATCTTACTGCAGTGAGATTACTGCCCAAAGTATCTGGAAACCTGGATATCTGGAATCCTTCCAGGGCAAAAATTGAGTTTAGAAATGACTGAAATTGCTTTGTTCTAGTTCTGTAGTGACTGAACTCAGCTGGGATGTTCAAGCTGTTCTGTGGACTTAAGTATGTGGGTATGGTTGGCAGTTTTAGTTGACTGCCTTTTCTTCTGAAATTCATTCTCCCATTGGTGCAATAACATTTGGTCTTCTCAGTTCTTAGAGCATTGGTTGGACGCAGAGTATTTTTCGCTATATTTACATTTTCTTTTTTAAGAGAAGGGAGAAAGTGTTTGGGGGAACGCCTTTTTTTTTTTTTTTTTAACAGGTAGACTGAAGTATCTGCACTGAGAGGCACGTGTTTGTTTAGGAATTCGTGTTGTAAGCCTTTAGTATATCAGTAGGTTGATAATTTGGCAACGTGAGTGTGGACAGAGCTTGCTTTCTGTGTAGCACATTCTCTCCTGACCTTGTAATCTCACCCTGTGGGACCCACAGAGCTGTAGCTGAGTCAGACTTGCCTGTGGACTCTCATGTGACTCTACCTAACGCCTAACATTGTTACCTGTTCCCTCACGGGAGGTGGGGTCAAGGACTGAGCAGTGAACCCACTGGAAGGAATGATAGAAACGAAACTCTTGGCAAAGGAGTAAGGTACCTTAAGCTGAAGCTAGATTGTATTTACAGTGTCTGTTCAGACCTATGTCTCCGTGACTAACCTTTTGTGGCGTCTGTCGTCCAGGAGTGAATTAACTTTCCCATCTGTCGTGAGCAGATTTCAGCTCTGAATGTTACTATTCCAAATGTTTCCTGCTGCTCACCAGTGCTAAAGCTGTTAACAAGAGTGTGCCCACTGGCCAAGCTGGGGCCTCCAGAAAGGCTTGCAGTAAATCCTCATGACATTGCAGCCTTGTCTGTGCGTGGGCCCCGGATCCCCTGCTGCCCACCCCCTCACAGCATAGAGCCATCGCTGGGTTGTGGCAGCCCGGCAGATGGCAGCTGCCCCATGGTAGCCGTGGATACGTGAATCTCCATCACCTTCCCATGCTTTTGGGAGCTTCAGGTGTTGCCACAGCGGTAGGATGGTTGAATGGAGGGGATCCAGCTCTAGCAGGCTCTTTTTCATTGTTCCAGCTGTTCACAGCTGCTCTATAGCTGATTGAAAAGGCATTTACTCCCCTCGTGTGAATAACCTTGAGGGATCAGAAAGTCAATTGCGGAAAGCACACATAGGCAGCACCAGATGTGTGTCCACGAGCCTCTGCAAGGATGTTGACACTGAGAAGAGCTTCTTAGTGGTGTTTTAGGGACTGGCAGGTAGCTGCAGCAACTCAGGAGAATTTGGAGTTGGCGAGAGGGGTGCAGAGATTACCTAGCACACAACCATTAGGATTTTAAAAGCTCTGCCTGCACCTCCTTTCCAGAGCAATACTGAGCATACATCCCCTGTACTTTTTAGTCTGTCAGTTCAGCTGTGAATGGAGCAAATGTTATTTTAATTGTAGTTCATTAGTTCCATCTGGTGCCAGGGTGGGGAACAGAGACCCTTTCTTACCTTACAAAATATTATATGCCATCCCTGCCAAGCTGCTCTACTGAGTAATTGTTAGACCCTGAGGCTAACTCTGAATGTAAAGATTTGGAATTGTTTCTTCATTGGTCTTCCCACAGATGCACACTTGGCTCCCTAGATCTGGCCACTGTCTAAAGAAATTAAGACCAACAGTATTTTGTTTCAAACAGTAGTATACCATATGCAAGGCCAGAGATGCTCTGTGTGATACCCGAAAAACTGGGTATCTCTCTGCTTTTTTTCATTCCCTTTAATCGATAAAAATATGATTTCCCCCTAGTTCAAAGGAAATTGAATTTTCACATAGCAGAGGAAAACAAATGCCTTTCAGCATTGCTATCAGTGAATTGGGGCATCAGATGTCTTTTAAACAGGTCCAGCATATTGTCTCTCCGTTTCCAAGTCATTCTTTTATGCTTCTATTTATTGTAGGCAATTATGCTTTGACCCAAAGACATAATCCTAGTGGAATTAAAAATCGTGTGCCCTCTTTGTATGAAAAAGCTGAGTCTGATTTTATGGAAAAGAAGTGCAGAGAATGATTCTAATGGGAAATTAGGCAGTAGTATTTGATGACTGTAAATGTATTTATTTATAACAGCTAATCTTCATGGAAATTAAGAAATAAGATGGAATAATTAACTTTACTATTTATAAAAGTCTTTTTTATCTGCTGTGAAATGCAGCCACCTCTAGGATGAAATGCAATGGCTGCTAAACAGCATATAGATGTTTAAGAGTGAAGGGAATGAACAAGTGTGCATTTGACACAGTGGGGAAAATGCAGCACGGAAGGAGAATGTTTTCATGAAAATATTGCCCCTTTTTTGTTGAAAATGTATTTTTAACTGGCTCTTGTAATTATTCAAACTGGAATTTTGTCATAAAAGTAAAATATCTCTGGCCTTGCAAGATGCGCTCTGACATTTTTAATAGCTTCAATACAGAAAAAAGACCTTACTTTACAGTAAGAAAGAACACTTACTCTCTGAAAGATAAAGGGCTTCATTTTCTTTTCACAAAGATGAGCTTTACTGATGATTTCACTGAAGTTATTGCGGACTTAGAACACTACAAGTGCAGGAGGAATCGGGGCCATCAGTCCAGCAGCACCGGGACAAAGGTAAGAGTGCTGCCTACTGAATCCTCAGCACTCTTCATGAACCCAGGGAATGAAGGAGTAACAAAGAGGTTGGCTGGCTGTTGATGAGTTCTGTGTGCAGTGTATCCTGGAGCTCCAGTTAAACCTTTGTATATCTCAAGAGAGAAATAGAGTGAATGATATTATAAAGAGCACGTTGCCAAATAAAATAGAAAGATCTGTGGGAATGTTGCACTATTACAAATGTCAGCGCACAATTAGAAGTCAGTTTTATATTTATAAAATGTTTTACAGAGCTTGTTGAGTGAATTTTATAACAGGACATCTATTGAAGGATAAACTACCGCAGCATCTGTGATATCCATACTCAAAAATTCCTCTGCTTAAGTAGATCACTATATTTAAATACAATATATGCTATTTCATATATAACTATTACTCTCAAATCAATCCACATTCAACCAGTACTATACAACTTACATGCTGACTGAAAGCCAGAGGAAGACTGAGTCTTGATAAATTGGAAAAAGGCAGCAAAGTGATTTTGGTATCTTAGCATCATTGACTAAATGTGTGACACTAACTAAGAATATAATCTGCAAGGAGAGACATGATGGCGGTCACATTGTGTCATCGATTTGTACTAAATGCTGCGGGGCTGAGAGAGAGAGAGACAACTTTGAAGATTTGCTTTTCATTATGGATATGAATTGATGTTCAGCTACTAAAATGAAGTTGGTTTGCATAAGACTTATGACTGTCAAAAACCATTTGGAATTTCATTCTGTACAGAGAAATTAAAATTTTCAGTGATTATGTGGAAGATTTTCTCCTCTGAAGCAAGACTATAAAACCACAGCTTTCCCTTGTTACTGGATCTTTAGATTAGGTGAAATTCTTACTGTTTGTTTTATCTCATCTCAAATACTTTTTAAGTGACTTGCTGAATTAATATCATATTAAATTCAAGAAACCATGGCAATGGAACCGTGTGCTTGAGATTTTAACTGCATATAAAGATATTCAAAGTTATAGGTCATACAGCTAATGTAAGTCAACCATCTGGGTGTATACATACAAGAAATATTTATTTCAGTTTATAAAAGCAGTGTAATGGAGTACACTGGGCGGATACACCATTAATTACATATTACAATACAGTCTTATCTGATATCAGGAGCAGAACACTCAAAATTCAGAATCTCTTGACATTTTTCATTCATTTCCATAACAATCAACCACTCAACCACTCAGTTTTGGAGGAAATAATGGCACTGGAAGAGGACTGAGTTTTACAGCATCCTGGGTTCAATTAATAAGAAAGAATATATTCTGAAATTGTAAGACTTGTCCTTTGAACTAGCATCTGGAGATGAACATGTACGATTCCCATTGGCACAGATTTCTCAGATAAGCTTAACTAAATCTTGGAAAGCAGAGCAATTTTGAGGGGTCTTAAAGTTAGATTTCACAGCTATGGTATTTTACAGCATTTGAATATTGCTAAGTGGTTGCTGTAGGAGTTATGGGCCTATTATTATAATTGTGTTCCAGAAATAGAGAATTTGGCCATACTGCTTTATCCTCTCAGAACGGTTAGGACAATCAGATAGCAGAATTCACTGCAAGATCCTAATGGACGTTGTAACTTTGGATCCGAATGACTCAGTCAGTGAAGAGCTGTCAGATAGTGATGCACCATAGAAAATGCATAGGTAAGCTTTTGTGCATTTAAGGCTTTTAGCCTGTTTTTGCACTGTGCACTGTTTGCAGCTATTATGTGTTTTAAAAGAAACAATAAAACAACCAAATTGCCCACTTGATGACAGAAGAAAATATTGTTTTGCATATATATAATCAGATGTTGAGATAAAAGCACAAAATGTGTGCACTGTTTTGAATGAATGCCCACTGAAATAAATGCACTTGTGTTTTCTTTTCAGAAAGGGTTTCTAGACATGTAGTAACAAGCCTTACATTTTTTCACTGGCATGCAGGGTCACAGCTTCAGTCAGCTGTCTTACCTTCAAGTCCCAAAGTATGTTGGTTTTATTGGCCTTTGAACTTTGTTTCTTCGGTGCAGTGAAACAGTACTGTTGGAAAAAACACCAGACACTGCAAGAAGGTATCTCTTTGGACACAGCACATGTTCTTGTCATCACATCTGCATTGACACATAATGTGGAGCTTCTCCTCTGAGTCCTTATGCAGATTCTGGGCCAGGAATAGGAGCTTGTTTGAAGTGTAAGTGTCTTTATGCCATCGTTCCCAGGTGTTCAGGGCTGGAGCTGAGCCTCCCAAGATGAGGAAGTTTCAGAAGGATAAACATGGAATTCTATTAATTTATGTTCTTGTTCTTGGTCTTTCAGAGTTTATGTTTTCCAGCTGTTCTCTGAAATCATGATGGCTAGAAAATGTGTTCTGTTTTAGCAGAAGTGGCACCTCCCATCTAGTTAATTGATTCCATTCCAATTCAAAGAATGGTAGATACTGTAAAACTTACAATAAAATTGTGAAATCTCACAGCCCTAGGGTCTTGCCATTGAAATAAAAAAATGCTTGGATCAAGTTTTCCTATATTTATGTGGATGGTTTACTTTGCTGTAGAGGATAAGACATCCTGGAAAATGGTCTTGCTACATTTTTCATGTAGCAGCCCGTATTTGATTAACTTTCCCTTTTTCACTGTAGGGTCATTTGAGTCAAGGTTGCTGCTGCCTTTTCCCCTGGACTCTCAGCAGAGGGAATGAGTGAGGCAGGCATAGGCCTCTTGAGAAATCCTTGAACTGTGCCAAAAGTTCAACTCCCCATGCTCTTCAGGCATGACTATGCTAATAAATTTGCATTTCCTCCCCCGAGCTCGCATCCCTTTCATCTTAACTGTAGCCTCTTGTACGATTTGCTTCATTGGCTTGCAGCCAGTGTCATGTCCTGTGAGGCTGAGGAAGGTGTTACAAAGACAATACAGCAAAGTGGAACACTTCAAACGGTGCAAACTTCTTCAGAAAAAAATGTGCTTTTAATAGCTCCAACAACACGGTGCCCTCTCTACTCTGCCACACCAGTTGTTACTGATAATACATTATAAAGAGACTGATAAATTTGTTACAGAACACAGCCATCAATACATTTCACCGGTAGTAGCTTCTTTCCTTTTATCAATTCAGCTGTATTTAGTAGCTTTGTACTCAGACAACAATTTAAGTGATACTAGACCATTACTTTTGGATTACAATCCAGGGACCTGATGAAAGAGAAGCTAAAGTGTTAAACCTTAGGAAGGGTAAGTGCATACATATATGCAGTCAAAAATATGTTACTGCATCACATCCTGGTGGCAAAAGTAATCATAAACAAACATGAAACAGACCATATTATTTTTCACAGCCTTTGCCAACCAAAATGTAGAGGTCTGTATAAAAGGCTTTTAAGAAGTCCTATCATTTTCTGGAAATCTTCAGATTCTCACTCTGGAACTGTACTGCTGAGATATTGAATTGGCAGTGTCATTTTGGCATTGCTGGGGAACCTTAGGGTAATTTTCCTTTCATAGCTACCTTCTAGGATGAATTGGTCCTTTGTGATGACACTGGAAACCAGCCGAATCTGAAAACCAACCTCACAAACTTCAAAAGCAGAGCCTTAGATGGACTACCTCTCAGTGACTTACAGTGCTTGTGTTGTTATTATGACACTTACTTGCATTTCAGCTAAGACAACTTACTGTAATTTTTATGTGTCTGTTTACAGCAGATACCTAAAAAAAAGGCTGTCTGAAATTAGCATCCTAAGTCTCCATATAGAAACCTAAAATATACTCCAGTTTGTCAAAGTATACATGCAGCAGTTACTGTAGTTTTAAAACATGACTTTTTTTTCTTTTATTGTCATTCAAAAATAAGATGAAAATTAGGATGATAATTATACAGTAGAATGCATTGATTACCAGTGCCTGGTGCTGTGTACGGAGCAGAAATACGCTTTTAAACATCCAAGCAATTAATTTTGAGATAACATTTATTGATTGTGTAAAAAGTTCCTACAAGTTGATCTAAAACGTGTCATCTAAAGATGTATTGTTAGAAATACAATAGTGAGATTTGCACTGGATGTGCAGTGAATGTAATGTTTTTTGAGTGATCCCAACTGCATTATTTATGTAGCAAGTCACCTTAGATTTCACAAAGATCTTTTCCCTGGAGGACTGAAACCATGGCAAATAAAAGCCTGGCAAACCTAGCCTTTGATAAGGTGACATGATGGGGAGACTGCTGGAGATTTCCTTCCTCTCCCATGTAGCTCTTTCATCTCCAGCTACAGGTTTTCTGGTCCCCTCTCCCTATGCAAGTTGGCACAGTTCTACCCCATCTGCCCCCTCTCCGGGGTAATCTTTGCTTTCAAGTCTGTCACACGTGGTTTAGAGAAGAGTGACTGCAACTGTGACGCAAAGAGATGGTATGCAAATACCAGTTAAAATCTTGAGGTATTGATTGACAGTGTTGGAGAGTTGCCACTCTATGTGTGAATTCCATGCACCAAAAACTCGGGATTTTCTGTTATCCCCCTGAGATGAGGACTGTTCTGCAGCAGGCATTGCCACAGCAAAATTGTGGTTCAGGAGTTCTTCAGGAAAGTAAAGTTTAGATTTCAGCCTTTTCCTCCTTTCCTCCCAAAAGCCTTCCTGAGGGTTTGAATGTAAATGTTTATTTCCCTTACCTCCATTATAGCTCGCTGCCTTCCTATACTGAAGAATGTCTGATTTCTGGGATATCCATGTGCAGCCCTTCTTGTTAGACTCTAGATGCACTGTTGAGAGTAAAGTAACAGCATTGATCTCCACAATGAAAATGTATTTTTGGACATTAGCGCACATATGGTGAAGATTTTTTAACCTGCATTACTGTATGTAACTTTGCAGCTTAATTAATCAATTAGGATTACTGCAGTTTGTAATCAAGTCCAAGAGTGATTGATGCATGCCATATTAATTGCAACATTCACATGAAGCATGTCATATACACAGTCATTTTACAGCTGGATTTCACTTTGGGTTGCTCATAAGCACTTAATGGCAGGAATATTTTAGACTTGCAATCAGGGAAATTGTATTGCACAATATGCTTTATATGTTGTACACCCTGCTTAGATAATAACTCCTCCATCACTGATGTATCCACTCGCTCCTCCCTCCCTGTTCGATAGTTGGCAAAGTAGTCCATTTTCAAAGGCTTTCCTTTGCTGTGGAACAAGAGGTATAATTAAATTGTATCCCAGTAGTGAAGGTTTCTAATGATGATGAGCCAAAACTAATTGTATTGATTTGTTTATTACTGGCTTAGGAAGCTCATCAAACAAATGGACTGAAACTGTTTCCATATTCTTATCTGTTTGGTAAATGAGAAACAAATAACACTTCCATATGTCTATTGCATGGTGTCATGGCATTAATACTAATTCTGAAGATAGACTCAAGCACAGGAAAGGAGGTTGTCCCCAGTACAATGCTTCTATGGCTAAGAAATACCACATTTTTTCCCACATCTGTAGCTTGGGATGAGAAAAATGAAGTTATTTCCTTTCTTTTTTGATATAAATGTTATTACTAATGAAGGTTTTCTGACTGCCAGAACTGGAGAGCAGCAGGCTGTGCCCAGAAAGTGTAAAAGACTGGGGCTAAAGAAAGGAGACTGGTATTATGTTCTTGCCTCCATGCATGTTTGTTCCTTGTCCTCTGTATTAAACAAAGCTGGATGAATAATGTGAACTAAAAGGTTCTATGAATATTCATTTTAATTTTAAAATTAATTTACTTCACACTCTCACATTAACTCTGCAAACAGTCAAGAAATCACATCTGGTATAAACGTCTGTAGAAAGTAAATTTCAATATTTCGTGCATGAGTTTTTGTAGGAATGGAGTTTTAATTGTGAATGTGCAAAAATTCATTTTAATGCTCAGCTAGTTGTGGGCTGGACACAAGTTTCTCTGAGCTATGTGAAAAATCACTTTTGTTACACAACAACTTAAAAATGCTGAGCTTTTTATTACTAAATATTTGTGATCAATTCTTAGAGCAAAGGGCTATCCAAGTTCATTTAGACAAGTGCTGATCTAAAACTATTGAGGTCAGTGGTAGTCATTTGTTGGCTTGGGTGTGTTTTAGATCAGTCTCCTCATGGATGCAGTTAGGAAAATCCAGAGCTAGGAAAAAAGACCTAGTTAATGGAATAAATTTTTATTTTAATTGAATATGGGGGACTGATTGTGTTCATGCTATGAGAATGTGGATTCCTCCACAGTGACACATTGACTTGGGCTGTGTTTTGCTCTTACAGTAATCCAAGGAAAGTGGCTACCCTAATCAATTTAGACCCTGAATCTGCTTCCAGTGGAATCAAAAACAAGTCTTTTATTCTTAGGAGCCCGTAACGTTAGTGAAAACTGCTATTTATACAGGTGGAACCATCCCATTCATTTTCTGAAATAACAGCTAGCTTCCTCTTGCACTCAGCTGTGTGTTTTCAATTACAAACGTTCACCACATCTCACATCTCTTACATGCTATAGCATATGACACATTGTGGCAACTTTTGTTCAACTAGCAGGTTTTGGTCCAAAGAGGATTCAATAAAGTTGGAGGGTGAATTACCCTTACGTCCCTTGAGAAGCTGATCCTGTCAGCTTGGCAGAGTATTGCTTGAACTGCTGCACTGCATATTATGTCTAGACTGTGGATAAGTTAATAACACTAGAAGTAGAGCTAAAGGTAGAGGGAATTATATGCCACAGTTATTAAACTTTGACCTTTATGATGCTTTAAAATCATAAAACATTTTAAAATAGCTATGCTACATCCGGGATAGCACTACTGTCAGGAAAATTGCCTTTGAATACAATGCACAGCATTTGTATCAGCACCTCTCTTCATATTCCAGTTTCTGTACCTAGCAGCTAAGGACTGGTAGTGTCACCTTCCTTCTAGTTGGGTTGTCTGTGGAGATCTGATGGAATCCAGTGTGCTGCTATGTGAACCACCACATCCTGTCTGTTCTGCCTTTTGTGCTCCCGTTGCACAGCCGCAGTGCTTTACAGGCTTCAGCATTAGCCTCACAGCCCTGGAGCCCGGGGATGGAAGGGGCATCAGTGCTCTGTTTTGCAGATGAGAAAACTGAGGGACCTGCTTTTTGTCAGGCACAGAATCTTGTGGAATGAGCAAAAACAGAGCTGAAGAGATTTAAACTCCTAATCAGAAATGTACATTAGTAGATTTGGCTTTCTTGCTCCTTCTGTATTCATTGGAGAGAAAGCCTCTTTTCATGGCTACTGGAGTCCTTTTGAGAGTCATTGGAGAGAGAGGTGATTAAAAATAGAAGCCTAGTTAGGGACTCTGAGTTGCCTTGTGAAGTTCTCTCTCTTCAATGGCTGTAGGAAGCCTGGGGAAAAGTGTCTCAATTAGGCTGTGTGAATATCCTCTCTCCCCATGCTGTGCCATGTGCTCTAATTATAAGGCAGCCTTTCTTCCCTGTTTGTTACATTGTTATGCATAGAGAAGAAACACAGGTATCAAGGAACAAAAAAAATTCAAACTCTAGACCTCTGATCTGAGCCTACCTGTTAACAAATATCTCAAAGGCAAACGTTTTTCAGACTCAGGATTTAGATTTAGTTCATTTTAAAGATCCAAGACCCTTCGCAAAATGTGAACATTTCCTGGTTTAGATCTCTTACGTTGCTGTCTTTCCTCATACACATAGGGCTGAATAAGCACGTACTGGTCTCTGAGTGTCAGAATTCATGACCACCCATAACAAGCTGACATTCACAGAGGAAAAAAAGTACCTTTTTGTGGAAACAACCACACAGTGTTTTTTTCCCAAGCAGTTTGAAAACCTGCCCATGCATTTGTGTGCATGGCATTATTTTGTTAATATTTACAAAACTTGTGGAAGTTTTTGCGTTTAAAATGGTAGGTGAACCAGAGGTCTTAAAAGCCCTCATGAGCCAGTCCTGAAGGAGTCATTTGCATATGTCATGTCATTTGACTGGTTTGAGTTCAAGGAAAAACAATCTCTCAGCCATTTAGTATGCAGACATTTGCATGTACCCTCCACTTGGTAAGCTTCACTCCAAAAGTCAGCTCCGTGGCCGCTCCATGCATTAACAATACAAACTCTCCTTGCAGTAGTAAAAATATAAATGATGAGATTGATCCCACAGGCACAAAGCACGTGCGTTGAGCACCAGAGTTCTAAAGCAACAGGAGGAGTGCTCAGCACCACGAGGGGAGCAGCAAACACTTGCAAGATCAGATTTTCTGCACAGTTAAAAAGATCTAGTGTCATTTCATTTCAGAGTTATTATAAGAACATAAAGCAAAAACTTCAAGTCTTTGAATAACCCATTTGGATTTTTTGCTTTTACTATTTTTATGCCTCTGCATTGCTTTCATGTTGCACAGATGAGAGTGTTGGAGTGCAGAGAAGCACTCGGAAGTCTATGTGCCTATTCACTTTGCCCACTGTACCTCCGAACAGAAGAAAGCTACTGGCAGTGTCTCCTTGTAATACTGAGGAGCAAAAGAGAAGTTTGTCACTCACCAAGGCTATGTAGCAGAACCAACCCACTCTGTGGTTCACTGGAGAGCAGCAAATATTCCACGAAGAATTCTGCAGAGCAGACATCCCCATGGCTAAGATATGAGCTTCTTATGGAGCTTGTTCCACAAACATTCTCGGGAAGAAAAACATTGGAGGTGGGATTTACTGTCAGCAAAGGCTTATCAGGGCTCCCGTTAGGCAAAGGGCACTTCTACCTCCTGTTGCACTAGCAGTGAAGTAAACAATCACCTGAATGCTTTTGAAAATCCCATCTTTTGATACTGGACTGTTTGTAAATATGCAAACAAAGACAGATGAGAATAGGAGCAGGAGTGTCAAGGAATTTTATTTATGAAGCTATTGACAAATACCTTTTGCTCTGTTTACTCACCTCTTCCCTTAAGATGAAAGTAGATAATGTCAAGGATCTTTATGAAACCAACTGAAATTCTAATATAGCACCAAAGCCCAGAATTCTATCAGTTAAATTTCACTAAGCTTGATATGCTGAGCATCGGATAGTGGAGGAGACAGGAGAAAACAACAGAAAAAAACTCTGAACACCAGGGCAATTAGAGATGGCAGACAGCGTTTTAAAGATTAGACTGGTCTGAAAGAAAAACACCAAGACCATGGAAACCTGTGAAATGAAAGAGTCTAAAGCCAATATTTTCCCATTCTTACTATCATAAAAATGAATCTTCAACTACCCATTTTAGAGTTACTCTTAGTGGAAACAATTCAAATTCCTGTACCCTGCAGATGAAGAACCCAAAAGTCTCTCTTCCTAAATAAACCCTCATGGGTAGCTGAAAAGCTGGACAGTGCCTGTGAGGCTCTCAGGTGCAGTTTGTACAGTCAGTCACTGTACCAGGACCAGCATGCTTGAGTGCCCACTCCCACGGGGATCACAGAGTCTTGTTGAAGACTGGGTAGTGAGGTGCATTAGGATAAGCCTGATTTGAAGGTGACCTGTCCTCTTGCAAACCCAGGAGGATTCGCTTGCTTTCAGTGCAGCCTGTGCAAAGCTCAAAACTCATTTTCCTAGTGAATCAGCCAGTGATAATTCTTTCCCCATCTAGTGTTCATTGACTTTTTCTGCAGGCGAGAAAACACTAATGCTTTCTTTACCTTCCTGTCACAGAGGAGAAATCTCGGCCTCAGGTCACAGCCACCTGGCTCTTTTCCTCTTTATTTTTGTTCTTACCCAGCATTCTTCTAACAATTATCCAGCTTTGCTGTTGTAGGTTGAATAATTCAGGTGGAATGAACTGTGAGCTGAAACAAGTAGACAGTGTTCCACCACTTGTCCACTTAAGTTATTCACAAATTGTCTTGAAACAGGACCTTTGCTCTGAATCTTAAATGATTACAGTGTTTCAGGTAGAGTTATGACTTTATAGTAAGCAGCTGTGTTCAGTTTCAAATACTCGGGCAGGGAGCACATTAACATTTTTTCCTTACTGTATAACTTTCTATAATGTATTCTTTGATTTTAAATGACACTTTGGCCTGACACTAATGAGTCATGTCATTGCACTAGATTCTCTTAACCTTTTTTTCTAATGTTTCTTCAGCGCACTTCATATTATTAGCTGCTCCCATTAGTTCCACCTGCAGTTCCAGTTACCAAGTTCACGTTAAGCCAAGTTACACATTTGAGTGTCATAGAGTCAATGTCTGATTTTCTAAAAATCTTAATTTCCCTCAAACTTCCATCAATAACATCTTTAAAATCATTTGCAATGTAAATGACTCCACGTATAATCCATCCTGCTGTGTTCCAGAACACTTTTTTCTTATTTAATTGCCATAGACACTTTAGTTACTAATTAATCTTTATTGTTTATGATATTGCATTTTGTTAATAGTTGTGATAAAAATTGCATGTTCCAGCAGATTTTTCGCATGTTAATGCCACTGGTGGGGTAGAATTCAGAACTGATGGGAAAGAGTTCATCTCAGAGGCTTCAAGATTGCAGTCTTACAACCATGTAGCGAAACTGCCCTACAAGCATGATCTTGAAAAAAAGAGGGTGCATGTTTGGAGTCTAAAGTCCTTTCCTTCTTGTGTGATGGAATAAATTAATGCTTCTTTAATTGTAATGAAGATACTGCAAATGTCATCACAGTCATTTGCAGAAGAAATGTTTCAGATTACATATACATATATATGTTTATATGTATTTGAATGACAAAGTGAACAATTAAGAAAATTTGGGACATAGTTTGAATCAAGAATTTTTTAGGCTCAGGAGTTACTAAACCCATTCACCCAAAAACTGTCTTTAAAGATATTAAGGAAAACTTAAGGCTGAAGCTTTAGCAATAGGTACAGGCAGCAGACAAGTCACTGAATAGATAATACACAACTCAGTTCTGTGATGAGGAAGGTACCTTAATTTCTGAACAGATGAGGTTCGCACCTCCCAGTCCCATGGATTCAGGGAAATGATTATTTAAGTCCAGAAGCTCTGAAGCCACTCATTATGGGACCTCCCTGTCCCCACTGTTTTACCTTCCTCCACAATCCCAATATGGGCCATTATCTTTAGTTCTGACTCTAGTAGTACTGAAATAGCATCTGGCCTGTGCTGGATCACCTAGAGAAAATGGTGCAATGCAGTACTGCTGATATTTGACAGTACAGAAAGCCACATTGATCCAAGTTACTTTTTAGAGCAAAGAATATTTATACCAGGATTTTGTCCTAGTGAAGCTATGCTTGCTTCTTTGTGTGGAGCAGAGACCCTATCGCTTCTCAGACTCCTGCACAAATATCCTCAGGGATGAGAGCAATGAAAATCACTGGCTGTAATCTCTGCTGCTTCCTGTCCCGGAAGGAAGAACACAGGCAGAGGTTTCCTTGGAAGATCCTCCCTCAGTGTTGGATGCAATTACAACACATTCTCTCATTTCCAAATTTCAGCTGCACCTGCACTTGAGTAAACAGGCTTGCCAATCTCAGACATTATTTCTTAATGGAAACTGATCCTTTCTTGCAAATGCAACAGGTAGACTCCTCCTCTAACCTGCCTGGGCCAAGTAAAGGTGAATGACACAGTCAAGTGAGACAACTAATTTTGTTGAATCCTCATTCATACATTGTTACGCCAGACCTCAAGTACTCACTAGTGGCACGTTCAGCACCATCGGCAAGATGCTAAACAATTGGCACAGTCTTAACAAGAAGGTTTTTTTCCTGGATCCAGAGTCATTATTTCAGGTTGAAGCTGCATTGAACTGATTGTGTGAGCAGAGCAGCCCAGTGCTGGGCACTCTGCCAATCTGCAGTGTGTAAAGTACAGCATTTGCCCTGCAGCTAAACAATAGTTCTCCTTCACCTCCCCGTCTCTCCTGATGCAGCCCTTTCAGCGTGGAAGGAAACATTGGTCTCCTAATGACTTGCAAGTCTAAGTTGGCTGCATGATTGAGAAGTATTTCTTTTGTGCCATAGCAGAAAAAAAAATCAAATAGATGTGATAATGGTATTACATTCAGCATGTAAAGACCATTAAATGTAAATGTGGAACAGAATGTACTTCTGCCTCACAGAAAATTGCATTTAGAACTTGTTGCTACTTCGCTGCTTTTGTAATAATGCTTCAACCTCAGACCCTGGATCTCAACATAAATATGTTGACGTTTCACACAAAGGAGTCAGAGAACATTTATTATCTCCCCAAAGCTGAGAAATTCTGGAAGGTGCATTAAGACATGATGGGATTCTTCCCCTTGTGACTCCCAGAAAGTCACAAAAGAGATTGTTTTGGAAGAACTAATTTTTAAAGAACACTTCATGTAACAGGATTATGTCATGATGTTTTTTGCACATACTGACAAGTCCACAGATCTCCTGCAAGAGGAAGAGAGGGAGAACTGGGGAGAGAATGAACACTGGATTAGGAGTCTTAACTTCAGCATCATCCAGAAGAGTTACTAAGTGTCACCACAAATCATAATTACTTTTCAGTTGTCAGCCGTTGTGTATAAAACACACGGAAAATATAATTAAGATATGCATACTTAGGTACCAAAAGTTTGATGTTCACTCAAGAGTTTGTCAGTGACAAGATTTCCCAAGGTACACTGGCATTTCTGTTCCCATAACTGCATGTTTTCCTTGTGAAAACCTTCCCCTTTACAAAGAGCTTTAGTTTAAATGAATTCTAAGGTACAGCAGCTTCACTGGTAGCTGCTGGGTATTCATTACTTTAGAGGGTCAGGCCACTTGCACAGACGTTTCTTGCATTGTTTTATTACTATGCAGACAGGACACATGGAACTTGTTTGCACTTCAGTCCTCTAGCTAAAGTTGAATATCTGTAGTTTTCATTGCGCTGCTTTGTGCTACGCAGGTGTATCCTTCATTCAGAAGAACAGAGGAATACTGAATATTAGTCAGCCATATCCACTCTCTGAATGCAGCATGATTCTTACAGGTCATATGTGCAGTACCCTCAAAATAGTGCATAACATAGATTACTACTGTTTTATTGGAAAAATAATACATGAAAATTCAAAACTCATTTTGAAATGGAAATATAAGAATAAAAAATTGCTGATGACACAGCTTGTAGAAAATACAATTTCTGCTTTGGAAAATATATTGGTTTGTACTGAAATTGAATTATGAACTGTCAAAAATTCACGTAAAATGGAAATCAGATTCTGGCCCTGTCTTTTTGTTCCAGCACATCCTCGTCACTCCCAGAAAGACACCTCGTGGGTATGAGCTGTCCTGACCATAGCTCTTCACTTTCTCCTGGGAACTAAGTGTTCTACATCACTGTTGATATTCCACAAAATTAGGGTGTTGGGCAGTTTGTCTTGTCCAGACTGGAATGTCACTCTGAAGGAGAGTTATGATCTTTGCTTGGCTTTGTAGATTTCAGCAGATTTTTAATGGATGTTTAGAGGGGGAAAAGACCCAGACCTCTTTTTCTCTTAATCCAGCTACTCTGGTAGCTAAAGAGCAATATGTGTTTTAAAGACACCAGAACAGTATGTTATACACGCATTTTATTAAGTTATTTTTTTAGGTATAAAAAGATCCAACAAAAGAGTGAGTTGAAACAGTGAGTTTAAGGTGAGATACCAGCATGTGGATGTCCTTATCCATGCATGTACCAATTAGGTCTTTTGTCCTTGAAGATGTGTTCTGCATCATCTTGAGCTAAGGCAACTTCCTAATCTGAAATCCTGTTCTCATCAATTCAAACCCCTTTCCTATGCACAAGCTGGTTCCAGCTTCCCACACCAGCTGTGCTCCGCCACCTCTCCTTGGTTGTAGTCACAATTCCAATAACTTTCAGAAGTTGCTGTGCGATACGGGCTGTCCTGACAGTAGCTTTTCTCTTTCTTTAGGGAACAAAGTGCCTCGTCTTCACGCCTCAAGCTACCAGTGTCTAGAGTCCCCTGATGCCTCCCAAAGGTAGTTCAGATTGGGGTAGCAGCTGAGCCATTAGACTGACAGCAGAAAACAGACTTTTGTTTAGACAGCATGAGAAGCGTGCAGTGGTACACAGTAACCTGCTGAATGCAAATATGTGTGACATTTTCATTTTTGCAGTTTTCTGAGGAAGTAGCAAGCCAGGTCATTGTAATGAATTGGTAAACATCACACTGTATTATATATTAAATTCATCTCCTAGAGCTCAGAAGTGGGGTGTTAACGCAATACTCCCCACCACGATATTTGCTTTGTGATATTGGTATGATTCTGTGTTCTAAAATATTCGTAACCCAGTCATACCATATCACTGTGTTATTAGCCTAAATCTATGAACACAAAAAAGACCAGGAAGAAAGTTAATTTAACTTTTGGTTTTCAATTCTTATGCACTGTAACAGAATGTGAATAACCTCATTACTATACAATTTTTGTGTGTCACATAATGACCTCTATACTAAAGACCAAAGTTTGCATAATTGAGGAGAGACTCACCTACAACAGTGTTGGAATTCATTAGCATAAGGCTGAAATAATGCTAAGAAAATAGCATTTGATGAAAGCTATTTAAACTGAAGCACTAGGTGTTTTCTTTCCCTTGGACTTCTTAAAGGTACATAACAGGTGCTCATGGTGAAGAACATAACTTGTCTTGCTGAATCGGGCAAATAGTAAGAGAAGGTCCTGTAACTCATCAGCCATTTACATAACAAGTAGAAAAGGGCTATTCTTATGCAGCTTTGCAGTTTCTTGCAAATATCAGTGAAGTACATGTTACTTAATGGATTTATTTTTATAGGCGATGTATTCATATATTTATCTTGACTTTTAAGCGTTCATCCTTCATGCTACGCTCTCTGTGGTAATTAAAATATACCATAAATCATATCCACTGTAATTACCAAAATACACTGCAATTATCTGTTGATCTTTTGCGCCTATTAAATAACTACTGGGATGTTTCAAAGCGGAGTTATTTTCGTATTCCTTGAGACAAACCTACTGCAAAATGTTGGTAAGACACTTCATATTGCAGCATAGAACAGCTCTGGAGTGTTACATATCTTCTGCATCTTCCCACTGTAATATTATGGCAATTCTGTTGACTATCATGTTGTTAAAAATCATGTTTATGAATGACACCCGAATCCCAAATGCTACTCCAGCTGGCGACGATATCCTGTGGTATGCAGTTATAAAGGATTACTCTGCAGGAAGCTATTCCTTTCATCCTGCACTTTGTCTTTACCATGACTGCAGACGGAAATTTTACATGAATTGAGGGAATTCAAACCTGAGTTGGAAAAAGGAACAACTCTTATCTGAAACCTGCAGGTAGTTGAACCTACTTCAGTGCATCTGCTCAGAATGAGAGTTGTGAGCCTAATGGTAATAAGTAAACAAAAACAGTCTGAAAAATGGAAAAATAGTTCTGCTTACCTTCATTGAAGGTATAAGTATCCATGTATAAATGTGTGTAATGTAGTTTTCATGAGCCTTGGGACAAATTCACCTGCTATTGCTTACTGCGATGTTTCCCAAGCTTTTCCCTTTTCACAAGTATTAATTCCAGCTAAAATATAGGCACCTTGCCAGATATTTTAATATTACCAATTCCATGATTGTATAAGAAGTATGGGGATGCAATTTTCTGTAGTGTTATATCAGAAATCGAGGTGAACCCAAGTAGAATTCTATAGGTGTCAGGGTTAATTTTCTTACTCTTCGTGGAAAAACATTACATCAGTTTCCTGCAAATTTGAATTTCCACTGGTAGTAATATCTTGCAGCCATGGTTGTGTCTAATGTAGCAGTGGTAAATTCTTGTCTTCAGAGATTTATGCAAGTCGTTATTTAAAAAAAGACATCTAGGAGTCACAGCTGGCTAATTAATCTGTACCAAGGAAAGCTAAGTGCCTAGCCTTTCAGGCATCCCAGTGATAGCTGAGTAAGCTTGCAACCCCATCAAGTTGTCACTTCTATATTGTTTCTTTTTTCCCTTTTTTCACCCCCCCCCTTTTTTTTTTTTACTGTATAAGAAATAGGTGCTGAAACAGCTTATTGTAGACACAATTTTCAAAGAATTGCATGAATCTAGTTCAGAATTAGAAATTAATTAGAAATTAATTAGAAATAACCAATGTACCTTTCTCCACCATGGAGTGAAGATTTGTTATGCATAAGCCTGTCAGGAATGTAACCAGCCAGGTATCAGTTTCAGATTATATATGATATAAATTTACCAGTACAATAATTCAGAGTTATTACCTGATATTGCCATGTTTTGCTATTGGTCTTGTCCTGCCATTCCATGCCATCTATTCTCAGATTGCAGTTAATTTTAACAGCCCTGTGGCCAAACCTGAAAGCTGCCCGATTGTTTAAGACACACACAAAAAAATTGTCTATTTATGCCACTGTCATAGTAATTCATATTATCACGAAATAGAAAAGGTAAAACCATGTAACCATGATAGCTTGATTGGAAAAAGTCATTTTCTCGTAGTGACTGAAAAAGTGAGTAGCAATAGTCCCCAATTCCCAGTAAACAGAAGTAGTAAGTAATCAAATGGCTCAAGTCCAACTAGCTGAATCTTACTGGTTCAATATAATCCCGTGTAGGTTAATAAGCAATTAATTATTTTTACGCTCATAACAGCATGCACGGGAATACTCCAATCTTCATTTGGTTGTAGCCTGAATGACACATACTTCCTTGCCATGCCAAAATCAGGGATATGTGATTCACAGGAGTGGCTGGATGTCACGATATCCCTCACAGCCCAGAATATGACCTCCTTACTCTAAATGCACTATTACTCATTATCTATTTAGTTTTCAGTAACTTCAGTGAAGAATTACATCAATTATGTTCTTTAAAATGTATGTATCTATAAACTGAGGTTATCAATCTCTATGTAGGCAGGAATTACAGTCAGTAGCAAAAGATTGTGTATAGGTTTTGAATATCTATGCTGAGGTTTGAATTTCTAAAACAGCTGCAGGGAGGTTTAGATCTAATTATAATCACATAAAGTAAGTACGTATGAAGAGGAGGTTCATGTCAGATCATGATTCCCTTCAGTGAAAACAAGCACCAGAACCATAATCCACTGAGCCCCACACCGGGCAGTAGAGCTTGCTAACCAGATGAGAAGGAGCTGAACTAAAACACAGGTAGCAAAACTCATGGGTTTTGTGTACTACAATAAATCTGTGTCTAAACTTGAAAAATATTTTACTTTTGGAACCTCTTTCTTCTATATGTCTGCACAAAGAAAGTCCCTCTTTCCTATAACATCTTCCTCCCCCCAGCAGAACTGGCATAACCTCTGTAACAGCCTTACATGTTTAACATATGCCAGTACATTCACCTTCCAGATGAAGGTAAATGTATTTGCTGACCTCTATTTTCACAACTGTTTGGAAATACAATATCCCTGTATCAGTAGGCAAGAAACAAGAGACATCTTACATGAGTCAGCTTCCATAATGCAGAAAAGAAAGATGGTGATGCTCTTAATCAGTTTTATGTCTAACAAACTCAAATGACAACCTACCAGTAACTGCTAGGTTTTATTCTTTATCTGAGCAGCATGTCTTGTTTATCTCACACGTTGCCAGTCTTTCCAGTATAAGACTGAGATGCTGTTATCTTAGTCAATTCAAATTATTTGGCTTGTTCTGACACAGAACAGTGTGAAGACTGCCATCTTATACCCATGCTATATCACTGAGCAGTGCCAAGTGCAAACCATAACCAGCTACCCCATTTACAGATAATTTTGCTACCCCATTTACAGATAATTTTGTCATGTAATCAGATGCAATTGTTCATATGCTTTTTCTTAGTTAATGCACAGTCTTCAGAATTTTTAAAGTGAAGTGTAGTACATAGGACTTTCCTGTATTTGCAGTCAAGATTATTGAGGTCTTTGGTTTTGTTAGCAAGACTTGTCATTTGATCCAGAGCAGGTTTTTTATGTTACTATTCCTTAGTGTCAGATGAAGGGAAGAAAATACTTCTGTAAATGTATTTGTGGATATGTAAGGTAGACGTGAGAATAATGCTTGCTCTTCCAAACTCCTTTCAGGAGTATTGATAGACATTGTGCTAATTACAGTGTGACCTTAACTATCTTTAGGGAGGAAGCAACTGATGGGTAACACTAGCAGATGTGAATGGTTTCCTTCTCTGTCTTCTTATGGTGGATTTAGTCCTGTGTGTCAGAGTTGATGGAAGAAGACTCCTTAACTCACATGGGAATTCAATTAGATGATTCTTGTGATCCAAGGCAAACTTACCTCAAATTGTGCTTCTAGTGTCCTACGTTAGTATTTGTGAAGATTTCATTCCCTCACCCATCGCATACCTTAATGACATTTTTACAATATTCTTTTCATCGAGTCTCCTGTGGGAAATTCTGTGTAGATATTGGTTAATGTTGAGATCTAGGTTTATTTAATGAATTCAACTGTAATAGCACATTTTCTGAAAAACACCTGTGGAGCAAACTGGGATGCTTGTCTTTTCTGAAGCGCCAGAGAAATACTGATATGCTGCTGGCTGCCCAACACAGGTAGATATATTGCCTTTTTTAATAATAAATCATATTTCTACCTTTTCATTAAATTTAGCTTTTATGTGATATAGCTGATCCTTCTGGTGGAAACATAGTCCAGAGTGGCCTCACTGGGAGAAATGTTTAGCTCAGTTAATTATGACTAAGATAACTGACCTACACTATATACATTCCTTCCATTCTTCTCTTTTACTTCACTCTCTGCTCTGGACCATTTCTGACAAGTCTTATGTAGCCCAATACAAACAATACTGAGTCCAAAAGAGCAAGAAATACCTACAAATATTAACCAGAAAATGTTTTACCAGAAGTAAATGTGTGCATAAATATTACTCTAATTCTTAAAATGAATCATGACGTGTCTTGATCTGTTAGTTTTAAATGATCTTACGAAATTAAAATGTTAAATTAATCTTCACAGAGAGATATGCTGTGACTTCCAGAACTTTTTCGTGCCAGTGGATAGAGAGAGCTTCAAATGACCTCTGGTTACTTTTGTTTACTTTATATTTGTGAAAAATGCAGGGAGGAATGATACCAAACTCTCAGGAGTTCACTCCATGATTAACCATGATGCAATTGACAGAGGAAAACAGCAACAATTCATACAGCCAGTAATTAATCTCTGGCTTTATGGCCTCGTTTGCCAACTGTCTCCATATTTGACAGAGAGAGTGACTTGCTGAATGTTTAATTTCCTCAGTGACAGCTAAGGTATGAAATCAGATTTGAAGATAAACATCTTCTGTGGCTTCTGCTTACAAAAAGAGTAGCCAATTAAGTATGCTTGCTTAGTCCTTGCAAATATTTGCCATGGGATTGATAAAGGAAATAGAACATTTTTTCCCTTTCTAGGTAGGAGCTCCACCTCACTAGCTGCTCACCCTCTGCAGTATGTGTTCAGGAGGATTTCTTGTCCTGCACATGAACCATGCAAGTATTTTAGTTTTATTCTTCTTCTGGTTTTGCCTCCATGTGTTAAGGGCCAAATCACGTGAGATGCTGATTATCTCCCATGAGGAGCTGCATACCCTAGCAGGACGTGAGCAGTTTGACATATCGCAGGAGATGGTTTGCACCTCTTGGGACTGGTAAAACAAGTAACTCAGAGATAAGGCGGTGAGTGGTTGCAGTGAATTCTTTCCAGAAAGATTTTTATGTAGTGAGGGGAAAGATTTGTATTTGCGTGTTTTCCATGAGCAGGCAAACTTGCCTATCTGACCCACACCGCATACTGCTGATCTGCAGGAGAAAAGTTCTCCCTCTGCTCTGCCCTGCCCTGCAAATTTGAGATTCTGTCCACATTCTGCATCCTCTGGACAAGTCAAACAATCCTCAAACAAACTGGCAGCTGCAGCCCAGAAATGGAAGGGGAATTTTGCAATAAAAAATAAATTAAGCTAGTGTCCAGATCACCTGCATTTGATTTTTAAAGTAAATGCACTTGAGGTGTTTTCCTTCTAGTACTATTGAAAGGGTAGTTTCTTGACACCATTTCATAGAAAACAATCAGGAATGTGGACTCAGGCAGCTGCATATATAACAGCACTATGCTTGTCAGAATCTTCTTTATTAAGTTGGAGTTGGTGAAGGATATAGATCTATTTTTTTTCTTTAAGCTTTAATGTGTTTTTGTTTTGAACTTGTCATTTTGATTTGCCTGTGAGCTTTGTTTTGATTTTCCTTGAAGATTTCTGGTAACAATAATTGTTTGCAACAGGAAGATTCATGTGAACTGACTTCCATTTTAGACTTCAATTCCTATAAAATGAAAGGGGATTGCAACATGGATGTGAACAGAGGACCGATGCTTCTATACAATGCACTTCTGCTCCAACTGTAAATATATTTTCATGATTAATAAAAAGAGAGTAGAAGTCATTGTACTCTCTTAGGGTTTTATTGATGGCTGCTCCCCCGAATACTGAAAAGATGCTATCAATACTCTTGACACTCTGCTTAATCAAGATGTGACCCTCCAGTGCAACCAGACAGCGTGCTTGCTTCAGAGACAGAGCAACGCTACTAGTTAGGGGAGAGGTGGTTGTTGTTATTTTGGGTTGATGATTTTTTTTTTTGTGATTTCTTTAAAATATAATCAGTGCTGTTAAATAATATTTAATGCCACTAAAGTGCTGTTGGACGCAAATAGGAAATCAATCAGCTTGTTCTTTAGTTCAGTGGCCTTCAGCCATGTGAACTGCACAGGTACCTCAGGGGGAAAGGCTGCACCTTGCACAGCAGACAAAACCAGATCAATACTGGTATGTTCAGTTTAGTTTTTAAAATTGCTTTTGCTTGGAATATGCCAACGGGCATGTTCAATATCAGATATCTAGGCTTGGAACAAGAAGTTTTCAAGCGCACCTGTAATGTTTGCAACTTGCTAAGTATTTTTGTTCCGTAGGTGCTGCACATCAAAAGCCAAAATGATAAGAGTGGAGGTTCCCCTGGGCAAGCTGGAAAGACTGTGCTTACTGTCAAATATACAGCATGATCTTAGCCCAGTGGTGGAATTAGTTAGGCATGCTCCTTGATGTGCTTTACAGTTTGAACAGTAGGTAATCTTCATTGGTTCAGTGCATTCGGCCTCATTTGTGTGCAAAGATGCATTGGTAAATGGCGCCCTAAGAAATATTGTGGCAACTGAGATAGGTTAGGAATTGAACCACACTCTGGCCTCTGTTACAACCAGTCCCCGGTGGGTTAATGGAGTTGGATAGTTGCCTCTGAAGGATTTAAGATGATCCCATTAACTGCAGTGGATATTTGTTCACATTCCCTACCTGTGGGGGCAGGGGAAAGGGATTACAATCAGTAGCCACTAGCAAAGGAGAGCTCTGCTGACTGTTAGTAATGTCTTCGCAGGACTGGGGAAAACTGAGCAATTCTGTAAAATTTCAAAAAATCCTGACCAGAGACTTGTATCTTCAAAAAGTCCACGTGAGGTGAGTTTTCACATGAACTCAAACTATTTCAAACACTCCCACTGGGTCTGGCCAGAATGCATTTGACAATTCCTTGCAGCTGTTTAATTCCAGCATAATTGCCTTTGAGATTTCCTTCCTGATTTTTCTGTGTAAGATGCACTAAGCTATGTAGAGGAGAAACAATCTATACGTTCTGTGGATAGGAGCAAATCAAAGAATATAATGCAGATGGACAACAGCAAGCAAAAGACTCAGTTCTTGTAATTTAAAATACATTGCAATGTGAATCCCACTGAGTTGAAATACCTAATTTCCATGAATTTCCTGGGGCAGGAAGCATGAGGTCACTTTATTCTGCACCAGTCATATCAGTGTACAAATTAAAGTCTAATGAAACATGTTTCAAACAATTACACACACCTCTTCTGAGTTCTTCATACAATAAATTTATATAAACTATCCAATGACTACCAAGTCTTGCTGACAAATATGATAACAGTTAAACATGATGCTATATAATTGTGCTAAAAATGTTTTTTTCCCCTCTGGTCACACAAAGGTGGCTTGATCAACTTTCTGTCATCTATAGGTGACAGATGGAAGGAATTACTAGGTCTGTCCCTTTTGGATGTCATTTCGCTTGACATTGAATCCTTCCCTACTCTACGTGTACTTTAAAACCTTGCCTTACCAACAGTACTGATTCCAGTTGTCTTATTCAAATAGATCCTAAATGAAAATATTGTTGCCAGGGCCTTTGAACACTCACCCTGTTGGAACAGAACCAGGATCTATACAAACCATTGTATTAGACATTGGGTCCCTGACAGGTAGATGTGAGAACTGTTGAATATGATTAAAAAAATAGAAGAGGGAAGAAAGCTCAGATCAGGAGAAGGATTGTGTTAGTGAAGGGGAAGAGCTGAATACCTCACATCTCCAGCTCAGCCATATCTAATCTCAGCAGTCCTCTAAAGAAAAGCAAGATGTGCACTCTGTGCAGCTGGAAGAGCTATTCAGACCATGCAGTATGAGCACGTTGCTGTTTTGTGAGTTTAGTTCCTCACACCATCTCCATCCCAGCATGAGAGAAGTCTGTAAACTCAGTGCAATCGTATCACAATTTGGATCTCTACAGGAGACTGAACTCGCATCACCAGAATGCATCAAGCCGATGCATGTGTCAACGCACAGTTACATATACACACAACAGTTCAGGCCCATGGTGACATTTTTCAAACTAAATATATTGACAGGAGTGCCAGGATACTTTTTAAGCATATCCAAGAGGAAAAAGAGCATTACAATGAGGAAGAAAACCAGCAGAACGCTGATACCCAAGTACATTACTTAGTGTGCAGTTGCATTAATGAACCATTACTTCAAATCCCATGTTTGCCAATAGTGTCACTGTTCGTTTATCAAGGCAGAATCATCCTGGATGTGAACAGAATGCCTGTATAATAGATAGCCTCTCAATCCTCCCATACCATGCATTTCCTTGAGCCCATTACAAAAGATTTATTTTTAAATTGGATTTTTTTTTTACAGCTGGACAGAATGAGACTGTTTGTTGAACAAATGGTGTTAAAATCCCCAAGGGTCTGACTTACTTCAATAACGACTGAGACTACTGCTGGAGCCAGCTGATGCTCTTTTAATGAGCGCTACTTGTCAGAGGATCATATCTGCAAGTTGCTGTATAAAATAACCGTTTTTCATGAGTTCATAAAGCAGTCTCTCTTTTGAAATGGATGAGGTGGTGTACCAGCTTCTGCAGTACAAAACACACACTTGTTTGAACTGAAAAGGGGGAAAAAAGCCAACCCAAAGCATGTGGTGGGGTGGGGTGTCTTTTTCCAGTTGTTCTCCCTTTCTACGACAGACAACTTTGTGTTTGTACACAACAAGCTCAATAGATTCAAGAAGTGCTGAAATATGAGTTTCAAAATGAATTTCAGCTTTGGCCTGAATGAATTAATACAAGCATGACAGGTTGCTTATTTAGCAAACTGGGTGGACAGTAAGATAAAGCCTTTTCATGTGACAAGACATCCCAAAAAGGTCTCTCTGTCCCTTATAAGGTTTTTCAAGGCAAATAAAAAAGAGACTCCCAGACAAATCAAAATGACACGTTCAAAACAAAACATGAGTCCTGTTTTTAAAGGAGGATCATTCCCATACCAAGTTCAAGCTTATTAATGTTGCTTTCTGACAATCCCAACCATATTATAATTTTGCTGAGTCTGCGGACCTGATTGCTTTTAAATAAAATTGTACTGTGTAACTACTGTAATGCTACTACTACCAATGGATTCAAAGCTAAGATCATGCAGTAAAAGAACAGCATTTAGTAGCCCTGCCATCAACCTGTTCTTTTTAAAATATGTGTTATTTATGGCTACAGGTTAGGTTATACCCTTGAATACCACATTTCTCACCAGAAACAGCAATGAGTAATTGGGTACTGCAGGGTTTAATGTGCAGTACTAAGTCATTTTGATTAGACCCATATTTTATCACTTGTGCTATTAACATCAAAGATTTTTTAAACTACAATATCTATACATTTGTTTTAAATGTGAATTAAGGAAATCAGTTTCTAACATGGTCAAGCACCTTAGGGTTTTTTTTTCCTATGCATATCAAGCCAGCCTATGTCACTGATAAAATTCAGATGGCCCTTGTATACAAACTCTGTCCTATGAAAATGAACCGCTGAAGTTGATTCAGATTTGTTCAGAGCCTTGAACAATGTAAGTAATGAATCTTTCAGACAGTTAATTCAAGCAGAACAGAAATAGAATCCACTTAAATGTTACTACTGCTTGGATTGAACCTTACCAGCCTGGATAGGTCTGAAGATCCAAGTTTTGGTGGATGAGATCTGCAAATCCTGACTTTGACCATAGCAAACAGAGAGATGAACAACTTGGTCTTTGTTTATTCAGTGAAATGACTGCCCTAGCTTACTTTCTGACTGGCTATATACATACATACATACATACATACATAAATACATACATACATACATACATATATATATATAAAATTCTATTTTGCTTTAAAAGTAATTTTTTCATTTTTTAAACCTTTCTCCATTTTGAAGATCTTACATCCAGGTTGATAAAATCATGAAGCAGGAATAATAATGATTTCTTGCACAGAAAAATGTGTATGTTAGAGATGTTGGTTGAATGTTTCACCTCTATTAACCTCTCTTCCAAACCAGCAGAGAAGTGGGAATATTTACTTATCATACAAATTCAAACTAAGAAGCTTTTCCCGTGAGCAAAAATGCTCCAGAACTTTGTTTGCCAGGGTAAAGTCTTGTGTGGTTTGCTGCATACATTACCTCACTGTAGTTTTTCAAATTATTTAGTGTTCTTAAAATTAGGCAGATCATAAGAAACATTCTCACTGGTATTTAACTTTTTACTTCAAAACTGGTTAAACTTTTATTCCTGTCCATCCATCTCAAGTTGTCACAGATTTTCCTATAGCAACCAAACTGCTCAGTTATGTTGCAGGCTCTATATGTGAGGTTTACAGGCCGTTTCTCCTTGGTGTTCTAGGCTAAACAGAAAACAGCCTCTAGCATATTAACTGCCTGTTTCACCCTAAGTAAAGCAGGAAAGCATTTTAAAAGGTAAATTTTCCCCTGTCACCTTTACTGCTTGTACTGTAGATTATCAGAGCCTTTTACCCCTCACATGTAAGCAGAGGCAGATACAGAGGAAAAAGTTTTCTTTAAACCATGAGAACATTTTTCTTTGCAGTTCTATTAATATCTGACTGCAATAAAAAGGAAGAATTCTGAATAAATGACTACAGGCTTCTTAAAACCTGTAAAATTATTTTTTTAAACAGGGCTTTGACTAACAAAAATGGAATCTGAACATGTGTGTAATGGAGCCAGACTCACAGGGGAAAATGATAATTTCTTATGTCTGGTACCTGCCAGGTTTCTTTAAGAGACTAGATGCATGTGTTATCACTGATAACCAACCTCACTCCCACATAGATCAATCAAAGCCTAATTTTCAGAGGTACACCTCAGAGCCCTTTCAAAGTTCAATTCCAAAATATGATCCTGTGTTATCCAACAGAGGCCATTATCAACTAGATTTGTTTGCACTAAATGTAGATTCGAAGAGTAGTAGTGGTAAGAAATCAGCGAGAATCTCTCCCCCAGTGCTGAACAAGGAGCGATAACAGCATAAGAAGCAGCACTAGTCCTAAAACTTGCCTGTCTGCTCCAGTGGTTTTTACACCAGGGGTTTAGAGACAATACACATAGCCTCACAGTTGTGATTCTGCTGAAACCTGTAGTAAGATAGTAGAAGCAGCGTTCAGAGCAGGTAGCAATCATATTACCCTATATATCATGATTAGTCCAGGACAAAGAACAGATGGCATGAGAAAGAGATGGATTTCATGAATATGGAGTGGGTGGCAATTGTAGCTGGTCCAAGCTCTGAGACTTGGGAGAGTGGTATTGGTAAATAGTGATAAATGTGAAGGGGTTGTTTCCTGGGTATTACAAGCTACAAAAAGACAGAATGGAGTTGTCAGCTATCTGACAACTAATTTTTATACATGAGGGTTTGGGGTTTTTTTTATGGCTGCTTTTATTCTGTGATGTGTTGTTTCATTTGTTTGTTTGCTGCCAGGCATTCACTGTGAGATTTTAGGATTCCCAATTTATGAAGAGATGGCTTTGTGTGGGAAAAGCCTGTGAGACCAACCAGGGAAGCTGTGGTTTCACAGTTAGAGAAGATGAATTCACAACTAGTAGTGAACGTTTAAGCCCCGGTTTTCAGGGAAATGAACATAAGCAAATACATTTGACTTTCCTTTAAGTTTTGTTCCACAAAGTTAATTGTTTGATGGTGAATTTTTACTGCTGGTTCCTTTTCCGCTCTGTAGTTACTATATCAGGAAAAGGAGTGTTCTGAAAGCCAGACAGACGAGGGAAATGCTCCAAAGGAAGTTGGACTATTAGTCTCCTGAGACACCCAGTATATAGATTTCTCTGGTTTATGAAAGACCCATCAGTCACACCTCCATTCAGGATCAAGTCTAGCCTGTTTCTGAGACTCAGTATCATATGCAGCCAGTAATAACTCTACAGTGGAGAGATGACATGTATCAATGGAGATGCCAAGGTGTAAGCACGGATTAGTTCCACTGACCTTTTCTTGGCAGATGTCTCAGAAGCTATAAAATGGCTCAGCAAAACCCATGGGAATACATCTGGAATGTTAAGGATGTTACTCCTCTGCCCTTACAAATTAATTAATTAATTTCTGGGTTTTGTCCTTTTAATCACTGTGATACTGATTTTTTATTCCAGAAGAAACCAGAAGGGTAATGCTGCACAGTTTCATGATTAGAAACTTCTGACCAGTTTTTTTCTTACTGTTTTCTTAGGAGAGTTTCTTTCTTGCCTAATACATATTTTAGAGTGTAATAGTTACAGACACTCAGATTTTTACTTCTCTTTGCAAGAAAAGGAAATGGATTTCACAGTTCCTCACAGGAAAGCTATAAAATAATTTCTGCTTCATACCAAAGAAATATTTGCAATATTTACAACACTTGTAATGTTCTCCTTTTAAATAACTGCTGTCTTTTGTTAGAACTTGGAAAAAGGCTATTGGTACATTTTTTCTTTCAGCAAGATTTTGTTTATTTCAGGTGATGTTCACGCTCATCTGTGGATGCCATATAGGCTAAAATTAAGATACTGGTTTTGAATTATATATAAATCCTGTAAAGAAAAGGCTGTTTTTCTTTGGATTCAAAGTTGATTGCCTGCCCTTTCCAGTGCAGTTCATTTAACTTTTTGAAGAGTTAAAATGTATCCAAACTTCATTGAAAAGAACATTTTGGAAAAGATGGAGAACAGGAAAGGCAAAACGACCAGGAACATCAGGTCAATTCATTGACAAGAATTTTGCACCATTTTGGGAGATGGAGTTGAACAATATCTGGCTCTTTTCTATTTCCTCTTTGAAGGACCCTGGATTCCGTGGTTTTGCAGTCATTTTGATGTCAGTTTTGTAGTACAGTTGTACTTGTTAGTTCGAGAAATGTGCAGGGTTGGCTGAGAAAACAAACGTCTGTGGGAATTTGAGCCAGTGAAGGATGGCACTCTGGGAAATCAGCCTCCCCATACTTCAAACCTGTGTTCGGTGAAAGGGTGGTCTGTACAGTAAAGCACAGTGAAAGAGGATTTACTTGCGTTTAATCTTTTTTGAAATTCTGTACTTTGAAAAGTTCTCCATGCATTCAAGCCAGGATGAAGGTTTTTCTTGTCATGTGAAAACTAAGCGTACACCCCACTTACTTATTTGTGATGATCTGTGGTATTTGTTTTTCCTAATAGGGAGTAATCAGGTTTATCAGGTCTACTTGAGATTCAGGGGCAGAATCAGACAGGGATTTTCACTTTTTAAATGGGCCTCCAACTGCTTTTCTGTCATGATTGCATGATTACTGGCACATTGTCCACCTGTGAGGGAGACATTCAAGAACTGTTGGGACAAATTGTGTACAGGTAGTCATGTTGTGAATGCCTGCATGCCCCTTGTAGGATATGCCATATTAGCATTGCTCTGTGCAACTTGTGTTTGCCAAGCACATTGTCTTCCTGTTGTCCTACAGCCTAAACTATGCATTGTTAATGCAATTGATTGAGAATTAGATTTATCTTTTGTCAGTTTGCTGCTTACTCTGGACTTGATTCTATGACTCTGAAGACAATGACAGTACTGCTGGTATTTAAATAGGAGCAAGAGCAAGCCATTTGGATATCTTACACAGCTTCTGTGTGCTTCAGTTACTAAGTCAGTATGCCTGCTTAATATACAGGTGTGCTAATAGGTTAATTAATTTTGCTTTCAGGAAGTACTTTGAATAGAAACCAACAGATTGCTGTTTATTTTGGAGTGCTCCAAAATGTAAGGGTAACTTAATAATTCAGTACAACTTTGTGCAAATACTAATTCTTAGCACATGGGTAGCTGACCTCTATCCACAGTTATTTGAACACGAGCACAGTACAGCGTAATGTCAGATCAAACCCCAAAAGAGATCACAAAGAATATAGATAATTTTACACCTTTATTTTTATGGAATTTTGGAAAAAAATAATCTGGATTGAGACTTTTGTTTTTAACAAAGAGGGGGAAAGAAAAGGATAGATCATTTTCTAGAAGGTACGTTGAACTCATCTACCAGATGCTACTGAATGAAAATTCATAGTAATGTAAGCTTCCACCTAACCACTCTGTCAAATATCTTTTTTGCCTCTCCTCATGATTTTTTTTGAATGAAGTTAAGTACCTATAGCAAAGTACTGAAAAGCTCTCAGCATTATTTGCTTAGGAAGGAGTGCTTTACTAGTGGTCTTGTCTCAAGTTGGCAATGTTCTGTTACGTTGTATAATATTTGAATTGTGGGGGTTTATAACCACTGTTTAGGTAAATAACAATGTGGTCCCAGGTAAAAGATACAAAGAGGTGAATTGAATTATATTTAATCATAGCTATGTCTGGTACTTAGGCTTCTGGAGTGGACTCCTGGAGTGGCAAAGCAATTACTGTCACAACGATGATCTTTGAATGTGGATACTAAGCATGCTTCAATCCAGGTTTGAAAGAGATGTGGTTCAAATAATTGTCTTTATAGGCACAAGGTCTTTTTGAAACTATTTCACAGAATCACAGAATGATCAGTGTTGGAAGGAACCTCTGCATATCACCTAGTTCAACCCCCTGCTAAAGCAGGCTCACCTAGATTGGGGTTTGATTACTTGTCCGTAATCAAAATATCAGATATTTTGCTCTCCTCAGATGTGTTAATTTCCCCATTTTCCCATTAATCTAATATTCTAAGAAGCTGCTCTATCAAGGCTCATGAATGCACATTCCCAGAGGGTCAAGACACATATTCCTGGCTGGACTGCTTTAAGACACAGCTACTTCCTAACTGCCCAGTGCAAAGTCAGCTATCTGCTGTTGTGCTTCCAGCAAATGTGAGTTAGTTTAGTCTGGTTATTTTGCTTGAAGCAGGTTTAGAGACCTGCATCATGTGCTGCCAGGACTGTGGGATCAGTAACTTCCAGTTGTTTGGTGGTGATAAACAGTTGGAGCAGTAACATTATCTACCACACAGCTTGATTCAGGCAGTGTCTGACAGGCTGTAACATCACCTACCACACAGCTTGATTCAGGCGGTGTCTGACAGGCTGCTGAGCATGAGTGAGGATGGTGCATAAGCTCACCATAGATTTAACTGAGCTGTACAGACTTAGCTTTGTCCATCTGAGTCTTAGCTTTTCTGCTTGTTGGTAATATTTGTCCTTGAGTACCTTGTATAACACCATGAGGTCTCATTTACTTGCAGTATTAAACTGCTTAGAAAGGAGCATGGTGACAATATATATTTTGCATTGCAAAAAAATCCAAAGTTCTGGATTGCAGTGTAAAATGCACTTTTCCCATGGCCAATTTCCATGCATTCATGCAATACAGAATTGCACTTAATGCAATTTATGCACTAGTGAAACAATTTGTCAAGAGGAGATGATATTGCATTTGTTATGCTTTCATCCCAGACTCTCTTCTTAGAGAGAAACTCCAGAAATCTCTAGGAAAGTAAGTTAAAGAAACCCTCTCTGGGAGAAATGAGGTTTGTCTTATGTGTTCATTTACTGTGGTATTTGAGGACTGAGGGAGACAATATCTAGCATCTTTTCAAACACTGCTCTGTACAAAACACTTCCACTCCAGCTGCTTCTTACAGCCTCTATAAACTCTGTTTAAATGTTATGGAGGCTGTCTAGTCTATGTTGTAGTTTGCAAGTTAGAAACGGGCAACTCATTCCACAGTGCGTGAAAACAAGCTTTATATCAAACTAATTGTTACAAAGGTAAAACAAGAGCAAAGCATCACTCAAGGCTCAGAGTCACAGTTCCCTCTTTGAAGAGCAACTTTCTGGTTAGGCTTGTACAAGTAAATGGAAAACCTGAATGATCTCAATTGAAGATGTTCTTTCTTCTTCTTCCTCCACCTGTATTGTTGTACTCAGGTACTTACAAAAGCTTTTGCTCTTGAAAAATTGCTGAAATTTATTGTCTGAGTCATTTTAACAAAAGGTCCTCATAAAATAGTTGAATTTATATTCCTTCCCCCTACCAGTAAATTTTCATTTCTTATACCCTCTTAGGAACAAATTGAAGGAAAACAAAGTCATAATGTCACTACTAAAATAATTCAACATTTACAAAGAGTGATCCTATAGTATGTAAAAAGATAACTCATTTGCTTTATCTTGTAAGCACAAGGAATACCTGTGATAGATCTAGGTGTGATGTATGTCTATGATATCAGTAAATCAGTTAGCCTAATCTGTGCATATTATATACATCTGCAGAGGTAGGGCATGACAAAGTGTGTAATAATGAATACTATACAATGGAGGACAATACTACACAGCATAAAGATAAAGGATAATGGCATTACTCTAGAATAGGAAAGCCCTGAGCAATGCTAGTAAACCTATGAGGAGACATAAGATGTCTGCATTGTTTCATATTGTAATAATTTGTGTATGCATGTAGTTTTCATAATGATAGATGGATATAGACTATTGTATGAGCAGTTCAAGAAGAAATTACCTTTTATATTGAATAACTTCTGTATGAATGGTTTAGGGTTGTGGGTTTTCTTGCTTGCTTTGTCTGGGATCTGCAGTTTCTTTCTAACACCGGCTTCTTATCACAAACTTGCAGCCATACAACCTGATCTCATCAGATCAAACAAGTTAAATGTAGTCAGATCCGGTCAATACTTAGATGAGCAATTTCCAAGGCAATTCAAAAATGCATTAGCAAACTGCTCCATATCAGTATTCCTCTCTTGCCAGCACCAAACAAGAATCTCCCGTGCTGTTGGGGAGTTTACTTAATACATGGTTCTTCATCCTCATCCTAAATTATCCTTTATAATTGTCATGCTGTTAAACACCTTCCACATTCCCCCACAAAGGGCTGCATTTGTCAGTGTGTATGGAGTCTACCAAGAACTTTTTGAGCTGAAAGGTGCTACATAAGCAATGGTGCCAGCTCAGATACTGTATTTTATATTAGCTTTCTGCAGTCCTGATTTTAGTATAACCCAACTGAATGTTAATTTTGAAGAGCCATTTAGGTCAGCCTTTGACTGGAGACTCAGAGCACTGTTTCCTTGTCTCAGAATTCTTAGAAAAGTTCTTAGAATGCAGAGCGCAGAATCAGTAGAAATGCTGGCATATACCTGCCAGAAGGGCAAGATAAACCAGTGTTTCTATTATCATCCTCTGTGAGATGTAACAGAATGATCATGGCTATTTTTATTCCTTTTTAAGCTGTGATTTAATTGGCTTATTGGACTTAACTAAGACCTGGAGCCGGACATTGCATTTTGATGTTTCCGTTTGCTTTTACTCTAAGCCAGTTGACATAACTTTTCTTGATCTGACTGAACACGTAAGGTGAAATCTCACGCTGTGTAGACTTCTGTTGCTCCTCGGTTTTGTGTAATGGTTATAATTTTACCTCTCTTGGAGAAGATGTGTGCGAAATCTGTACATGAGGACTGAATATTGTAATGGCTAAGAGCTATGATAAAGAATACCAACTCGCTTGTCATCATCAAATATTTGTATGCTTTTTAATCATCCAAATAAGCTATAAGATGACGTCAGGGCAAAATGAAACAAGAGGCTATCAAACCCATTGCCAGAGGAAAATACAGATTAAATACAAATAAACACAAAATATAAATGGAACATGTGAGTAGCCTTGTATAATGAGAAAGAGGACATCCAACAAACTGAATAGCTTCTTTACTGTTTAATGCCATACTCCAAAGACAACTATCACAGCTAATTTTTCAAAGAAGAAAAAGTCATACTTTTCTTTTGTATTTTTTTCTGAATAAATAGCAAAATCATGGAACAATTTCTTTAAATGAATGCATTTAAGGAACTAGACATGCAACAAAAAAACAGTATTAGTGTGATCATAATTATGATTCAGTAACCACAACTTATTTTCTTGCTCTAAGACAATCATTGTCCACTGTTTTGAAGGAAAGCAGTGTGTGACATAATTATAGAGGAACTGTTTATATAATAAAGAAATCTCTGAGCCACAAAGCTAGAATCCAGATGTGTTCTTTCCACATGTTTAGGGTGGGCCCCATATTAGGGGGCCTTATTTCCAAAAGGTAGTTCTGCCTGTATACCAGGCAATAGAGCAGTCTCACAGAGGAATTCAGCTCTGGCAGAAGTGGTTCCAGTGACTTCGGTGAAGCTCTGCCTAACTGCACCAGTTATATTATACTCTTTGGTATTAATTTGGGGATTCAGTTTATATACTGTGTCAAAATGCCGACACATGTGCTCTGAGAGCTTACAGTGAATATGTCTCTTCAGAGCAAACAGTAAAATGGAGTCAGGTGGCAATCACTCATAATCTCTTATATTTATTGTTAAATAAAATGTATTTTGAATTAAGAAATTTTAAGTGCTAAGCTGCTAACTGGCTTAACCAGGCCTCAGCCCTTGTACAGCTGGTTTAAAACCCAGTCAAGTTAATCAGTAGGAGAATAGAAAAACAATAGATGATCAATTTGCATACACAGGTGCTCTCAGAAATGCAAGTGTTTTTAGAAAAATTAGTATATGTGAATAGTAATTGCTTGTTCAAAGGCTAAGTGTGCTTGAAGGATTGTGTGAGTTAAGGCAGGCAGAGAGAAGATCATGATCTGAGGAGGAGCTTGGAACCAAGGCAGAGACTGGAACCAAGTAGCTGAATCAGCTAGGACAGAGTCAGATGATGGATTCATAGAACTGACAAAACCAAGGAAACTTCTTAAAACTTCAGACATTGACTAATGATTTGATAAGTGTATATAAACTGTGCTATATCCCTTTGTTCTCTGCCGCTCGCTGAGGTGGTGGCCCAACTCTTGAGTTGTGATTAAAGCAAAGTTAGTGGTACCCACCTCTGTGTAAATTTTTCCTTTTACATTTATATATAAAGCTGAGTAGGAAACCTGGTTACGTATCAAAAGTATGTACACTCATAGAAGGAACAAAGGAATGTAACCTCTCTTTGTTAATGTTTTTTTCTTTCAGTTTTGAAAAAGAAATATTTTTATAAACATTCTGGATACTTTGTAATATGCACTTTCGCACTATTTCCTTCCTCTGGTGTGAAATGAGAATGCTCATTTCCAAAACCTCTAAAGCCTAGGCAAGTTTGCCTATGACTTTTAAATTCACATTTATGTAAGGAAGTCCAATTTATACAAGCTTGGAGAGGTTTTGTTAATACCAAGCACATCTGAGTACACCTGTCTTTGTACCTTTGCAGGATTTCACATTGCCTCATATAATGTTGGTCATGGTTTTAATTTTTCCTCAAAATGGATCTCTTTTATGTCTGCTATTTACCATCCTTGCCAGAGTCATTGAACACAAGAAATTCAGTATCTACAAGGTACAGAAACTGCTTTCTTCCTCACACTCATGTAATAGGTAATGGATGGTTTTAAGAAAGGATCTTTACTCTGTGCTTTACCTATTCATGTGTAGGATTTTGATTTCATTTGAAATGAAAGGCGTAAACCTCAGGTCTGAAAACTAATAGAATTTCTGCATTTACCTGCTGATCCATAGCCTTTAGGTTAGATTGTGTGTCAGCCAGCAGTCAGCTTGTTGAATGAAGCAATACTTTAAAACTAAAATGAAAAGATTTCTGTTATATGTAGCCTGACACCAGATATGAAGGCAGATTTCCAGTGGCTTATTATTGGAAATATTTTCCGGTGTGTCTGATAAGCAAGACTGAACAAGCTGTAGGAAGTAGACCTATTCAGATAATGCTGACTTGCAGACCAGAAAAAAGAAGAAATGTATTTTGCCTAAGTGCTGTGCCTTCTCTTGTCAAGACTGAGGACAAAATGGCTAGTCTAGTGGCAAAAGGCACTGTAGAGATCAAGGAGTAAACCTGCTGGTTTGTGAGTGTGGCTGTTGCATCTAAGCCTATTTGCTTGTATATATTCATTGTCTGTATTATGGAAGGTTTATATCTAAGTGCTTGAATGAGTTGGAGTTCTGGAGATGGGGCATATAGAAAGGACTGGGAGAACATCAAACTGGATCAGCTATTCATTTTTCGGTGAGTATAGGTAGTATTTTTTTGAACTTCAAAGGAATTTAAGATACAGACTTGTGAGGAGAGTCCCCATGAAAAATCAAGCATTGTATTCTGCTCAGAATCTCAGTCTATGTACATCCTTCATGGAAATACATTTGAACACTGGGGATATCCACAAGATGAGCAAATTCTCAGTATGATTTGAGGAGCAATCATGGTGTTACAGAATGGAGGACAAAGGAAGGTCTTGTAGATATGTTTAGAATAAGTTCCCAAAGAACCAAAGCAAAAAGATTCCTTCATTATTTCCATAACTAGATACAAGTGGTAGTTACCACAGACTGATATTTAATACAGAAAGACATGTAACACAGCTTCATATTCTTTCATCTCTTCAGATTTCATGTAGATAATAGATTACATCAAATGCAAATATAGTGCCACATTAATATTGCATGACAAATGTGCATATTTTTACTTGTTGGCCTGGATGCTTTTTTTGTTTCTTTCTGCTGTTGTTGGAAGATCCTTTTAGTTTAAAGTTTTTTTGAAAACAACTCAGCTCTTGGCTTTGTACCTTAAATGTCTCTGCTCAGGGGACAAGGAATTTAATTGCATAAAAACTGCTCTGCAGTGATTTTTCCAAACAGCTATGGTAAGATTAAAGTTTTAAATGGATTGAGTGTCTCTATAAGTACATTCACATTCATATATGTCTGGAGTAAACATGCCATCTGGGGCTTCTGTTTTATTTTTCTCTACTGCATATTTGGAATGCAAAATAAGTTTTATTTTGTGAGGAAAAATCAATAAATCATTTCAGTTGTCCTACACTTGGTATAACTAATTGTAATTAGTATAATGTCTTTGTTGGCAAGGACTTATCAGACAAGTAGCATGAAGATGCAAAGAAAAAGCCTCATAAAGAATGGTGGTGTTTTGTAAAGCTAATTGTGACGCTATCTCGGATGTGTTGTCATGTGTGATGGAAGTCTTAATTTTTAATCTGATATTCTTTCCAGTAATGTAGCTACTAATGTTACCTGAGGTTCTCTGTAATGTAACTACATGAAAGATTTTTGGCAGTTTTAAATTTTACAATTTGGTGCCAAAAAGATGTAGTCTTGAGTCATCTGCATTGTAACAAGTGGGCTGTAGTTTCTAGTTGTAATGAATTAGCTTGTTTTAATGTTTGTTAAGCAAATCTTACAGATAAGAATTCAGTTAACTGTGATGTTCTGAACATTGATGCCTCAGGAGCAGCAACAGCCGCCTCTGACAGTATGCTGTCAGCTGCGTGGCCTTCTAAAGAACTGCTTGCCTGAAGAGTTTCATTGGCAACATATCCAAGTCTTAACTAGCTAATACTGGGAATCACTGAAAAGATGATGACTAAGAGCAATATAATATGTTGAGGAGAAATCAGAGAATTTATTTACAAAGGAAAGGACCACAGTCCTGCTTCATGAATGTGTTCTAATAACTTCGGTTCACTGAAAATATCAAATCCCTGGGGCTAATTGAATTCTTCACCTTATTTGATAACTAGGGGTTAGCTTACAGTGACAGTGAGCCAGCTAGATGGTTAGTCTGACAATACTGGGTTTGCTGTTCTCAGGAAGCTATATTGTGAAAGGCTGGGAAAATTCACTAATTTGCTACTTCAGTTGATATGAAGGAAGAGATAAAAAATCTTTTAGAACATTTCATTCCCATTCCAATAAGTATGGAGATTTTTCTCCCAGCTTCCATTTGTGCAATTACCCTCCTGCAGTCTATTCAATGACTATGGGAAGAAAATACTCTGAAATTGTCCAGTGTTGAAGAAACTGCAGTGGGCTAGAAGGGAATCTACTGTGATCCAATAATTCCTCTTCCTACGAGCTTCTCTGTGGCTGTCTTCTACTTTTCTAAATTGTTCACTGTACTGTGCTTTTTTCTAAAGGCTGTGATCTAAGAGAAAAAAAATGCACCATTCTTTGCCTGTTTTGCTGAATATATCTGTCGGCAATCAAGATGCTGCCTTCAATGTAAATATTTATGTCAGTGGCTGCAGGTATCTGGCCTTCAGAAGACCCTGCTGCATGTAGTTGCATCTTGCTGAACAGAAGGGGAAAGACAAAAGCTAATGTTGCATGTCCTGAGGATCTGAGACCCTCTATTTCAAGTGGGACTTTAATTAGACCTCAGCTTCTTCTGTCCACAATGTACATCAAGAGGTGCCCATCAGAAAGCCAGCTACTATGTAAACAGAGCAATGGAGAAGGTAGGGAAAGTTTCAACAGCTCAGAGGTTGAGATTATTTGCTTCTTTCTACATAGTTAGACAGAGGTGAGTTGATTAAGAAAGCAGTGAAAGACTAGAGACATTTGGATGGAATAGAGAAAGTGAGACCCTAATATTGATACTAAACAGTAATATAATACCTATATATGTGTGTGTTGCATTAAATTTTATGTAAAAATAGAAAAAAAGAAAAGAAAAGGAAAGATAAATATTTTGTTCCTTTTTTACTTCAGGGAAAAGTTAATCTGGAGAAAGTTACAGTAGTAAAAGAGAAGGCAACAGCTGTGGTAATTAGCAGTTCATCTTCAAAGCTTGACTGATGGGTTACATTATGGCCTCTTGCGTTTGAATTAAAATTCAGACCCACACAAGGTCTATTTTTACCTCCTTTTTTTCCACTTCAGAATAATCTGTCTGGATTTAAGATTTCATTTTTGGTAAAAATATTGATGTTCCATAATCTAAAATGAACTTTTGGTTTGTGCAAATAAGCAGTGTAGACAAGAGCACTGTGGCTCCGCATTCAATTTCAGAGAACGTGGCTTTGTAACACAATGCAGTATTGTAGAAAGTTTCTATGGAACGGTACTAGTAGGTGTTGAATTTATTTTCATTCCACTCTACCTGGTATGCTTGGTGGAGAGACTTTTGCGTGTATATTAAATCACTACTTATATACATGCCTTAAATGTAAAAGAAGAAATCTCAGTAAGCATCATTCCCTGTGAGAACTAGGGATAAGGATATGTATGTTCTCCAAATAATCTGTTTCTCTTGATTATTTGACAGTTAAACTCTTTGGGTCAAGGACTGTCACATGTGACTGTATAGTGCCTTGCACAGCAAGGATTTGCAGTGCTACTAATGTAAATAATCAGTGGGTAATTTAGCAGCAAATTAGGAATTAATTTTAAAATACCTGGAAACACTGTTATGAATACCACTGCTGGGGAGGAGACAAGTTGTTGACAGAGGGATATGCACCAATGAAGGCCTTATGTGTGGGGTTTGGGTTCTCTTTTATCGGTGAATATTTGCTATTTGCCTTTCAGAAATGCAGCTTCCCACTACTTTTACAGCTGGCCTTCCATAAGCTGGTTTTGGATGAACATCCATCCCAGTGAAAAGCAAAGTTCTCTAATAAATGTGAAATGTAGGGAGAAAAACTGTAACATTGCCTTCCCTTCCATGTTAGCATCAGAGGTAGTGATTGAATTAACACAATGACTGCCCATTTTAGAAAATTTAAAAGGGTATCAGCTCATGTACGTTAGTGTGGTTTCTGCCAGCTGAGTATCTGGTCCAGTGTTGTCCCCACTCAAGTGAACAGTCAGGATACAATCTCCTGCTGGCTGTTCTTTCATTTTCACCATAGCAGCAAAACAAAATACCTTTATAAAAGCCTCTGCTCCCATCCCAAAATCACAGACATACAATGTGCACTTTTAGAAAGTTGTCTCATATTTTTTCGCTTTAAACATTAAAAAAAAATATATATGTTTTCATGAAAAATTTAAGCTGCTTTCAGCCAAAGTTAGGTGAACTCTCTTCAGTACCTTGCCTTGACAAGGTAAGAGCTAATCAAGAAATTTCTTCTGTATTCACCCACAATAGATTTCACTAAAATATGCAGCTAGGAGTAGGAAGTGCAGTTTAATACCAAAAGAAAAGGGTGGGAAAGCCTGCTTAATTAAATTTCTTCGGGGATCATGGGTTAGCTGCAGCTCTGTTTAGTTTACTTCCTCTCTGGAGAAAATTGTGCAGACCCAAGACAGCAAGTATTGATTTAAATGTAGATGCAGGAAAAAGTCACTGTTGTCTTTTTTTCTTCTACTTGGCATCAATTCTGAGTTTTGATTAATTTTTGGTTACAAAGGATTAAAATCTAAATCCTTCTGTACTCCCTTTTACACTGTGGGAATATGTTGAACCAGTGCTCGGCAAACTGGATGCAGCTACTGGTGAAGAGAAGAGCCCATAAAGCCACCCTACAGAGACCCATGGCACAAATCATGAAACCTGGGTTAAGGTTTCAGCTGTCACTCAACTTTGTCACAGCCATCAGGGATTGCAGTAAGTCTTTGACCTAGCATAGGACAAAGGAAAATGGAGAATGGTGGGACAGGAGTACACCACGGTGTCACAATTAACCTGCAGGCTTGAGTGCTGCCCAGGGAAAGCAGATTTGTCATTACCTCCTGTTTGCTTCAGCCACTGCAAGCATACGTAGTTGTACTGTGGAGCAAGTGCTATGCTGGCATAGACCAGAAGAGTTGCATTTCCTGACAAGGTCAGTCTTCCTGAGGGTGGAGTTAATTCTGCTCAGGTGATTTTTGAAGAGAAAAATGGCTGTATAAGATGCCAACAGCTGAGCCCTCAAATCTACTTATGTGAATTTAGTTTCCTTTCATTTCAAATATAATCACATGGTTGTAATGGTCGACAACTCTGTGGATCCTCTTCTGATTTAAACATCCCTTCGCTCATCAATGAAATCCAAGTGCAAATGGAGATGTCTGAAGCCATACACATCTCTTTCTTCACAATACACCCCCAGTGGGTCAAGGTTATTGGTAATCATGCATAAACTGCTTGACTTCAGATCCCAGGTGGCAACTGCAACTAGGGCACTTATAAAAGGCATCTTTTACTAATAACTTGAGCGCATGCAATAGCATGGGCGATGCCTCAGACCACAGTTTGTACTGAAGAAAGGGAAATAAAGAATTCTTGATTCAAGAGAAATCAAGACAATACGTATTTCTGGGAACAGGAGGATTAGGGAAGAGAGTGGGAAAGAAAAAAAGATTGGGATTGGGATTTACTTGTCTGTTTGCACAGAGCACAATTTGTATATGAAGAGTAGATGTGAGCTGCAGAAGCCCAATAGCTGTAGGAAATTTAGCTAGCAGCTTTTGTTCTCTACAGGGGATGCCATTCAACTTGAAAAGATTAGCACAGATTTTCCTGCACGAGAATCTCCTCAGAATAATACATACATACATACATACTTATATTGGCTGGAAGGCAGGGTTTACAATTACAGTTTTTTAGTCTTGTTTCTTTTCCATGTGCTCTGCAACAAGCTGGACCTCTATGATTATTCTTTATAAACAGGAATTCTCCTTTTCTTCTCTGAGCTCAGCAGCACAGGCGTCTGAAGGAGCCCTCTCTGACTGGATGAAATAACTTCCTTCTCTTGTTGCCTGAGTTCCCTGAGTTCATGACTGAGCTGAGATGCATCAAAGTCAGGTCAAGGAATCAGAAATAAGGCAACTACAGAACGCTGGGCAGCAGAAGTCAATTTCTCTAAGCTGCTCTCCCCCCACACACACACTTTGTTTCAGGTTTCCATGCATATATTGAAAAGAGCAGAGAAAGAGAGGAAAGAAATAAAAAAAAAAAATGTACACAACACAAAGATTGGAACTATATGCATAAATTACCTACCCAAGCAGATGCCACATGGGTTTTAGTAATTGCAGTAACAGATTCTTATTTCTAATATTGGTTTTGCCTGTCTTGCCAAAAATTGTAAATAGTAAGTTGAATACTTATGAGTGTGTTTTTTTTAAATTAGATGCTGTTGAATACAAAGCTATCATTTCTCTGTTCCCTTTGGTGATCGTTCAGAAGTGTTCTGTCTTTTTCTCAAGGCCATTTTGACATAGGATTTATGAATTGTTATATCTCTTTTTAAATCAAATCATGAAGGGACATTCTCATAGGCTAGTTTGTGACCTAGGAGTAGCCTTTACTGCAGGTTTGTAGCAAGTTCAGCTGAAATGGACTCTTAGCCTCTGTGTTCCGCTGATGCAGTAGTAATACAGATAGAAAACCTATATTTCTGGAGATTAATTGGACAATACACCACCTGACTGCAGTTTGTTTTCAGAATACACAGTAAGGATGATCTACCAAGAGTCTGGGCTAGCAGAAATGCATCACTTCTCCGTTCCCAGGTACAACTTGCTGGGCACAGCCACTATCTGAATCTGGAATGTGGTCTGATCTGGAATGTGGTCTGTGCTGTTCACAATGCATTCCGCTTGTTTAATCTTTGCATAAAACTGTACATGGTGGGTAATAAAACATCTGTCCATATATAAATGTTTCACATTTCAGAATGACCTGAAGCATGGTGTGGGCTTTTGAATGTGTGAGACAGTCTGCTCACTGCTGGAGGGGCATGGGTGTTTATTAATAGATGTCCTGCATCATTATGGAATGCAAGGCAAGCACAGGCGTGCACACATACACGTACAAAAGAATGAATAATTATGATAAACAACTGCCTAACAGGTATTTTTGTAATGCAGAGATAGCAACCATTTTTACCAGGTGAAATAAATTCTCTGTGCTTGTGTCTTCATTGCTTTTCTTGTGCTATTTTTTCTGCAGAAGGTTTATAATTAAATTATTAGCAGCAAAGCACCGAGTCTTACAGAAAACAGAATTAAATCTAGGATAGTGCTAATACTCTTCACCATTTCCTTGGTGAACTTTACTTACTCTTCTCTTGTACTGAATGTACTTCCTTTTTTCCCCTCAAGAAAACAGCTTCCTGGCATGAGCAATATATGTGGTCCTCAAAGGAGATGTGCTAGGAAAATGAGCCTTGCCATTCTCTCAGAGGTGGGGGCATTTTTCTGTCAGCCTATTCTGATCTGTCATTTACAAATCTGCTTTTGATATGAAGAGGAAGACATAGACCAAACCTGTGACTTGGGGAATGTGTGTGTTTAATTTGGCAAAGAAGAGTTGTTCAGCAGCTATATTCAGAGATGCTTCCTCAGGAAAAAAAGAGAAATCTCAGGTACAATGGTACCATTAATTTGGTTAGTATAGAATTAAGTAATGGATCACCTGTTTGTGCTTGTAGATGATTTTTCCATATTTTTAGTTGTTAGGAAACATACCATTATTCAGAAATGCAAAACCCTACAGAGACCCAAGAGGAAAAGAGCTGATTGCCTTTAACAAAGGAGTGCAGAGGGGACACACACCTTCTTCCCTCGTTCCCAAGGGTCAGCCACAGACAAGGCTGACACAGGACAAGTGGCAGAGAGACAGGCAAAACCAGAGTGTACTGACCCCCTCCCAAAAGATTAACAGTATCTTGATGCACTGTTGATACAAATAAGTACCAGAGACATGTCTACCTGAACACAATCTAAGCTAATCTTGACACCTTTCTTGAAAATATTTCTATTCATTTTGAATCACTTTGACAAATCTTTTACCATGTTGGAAGGACATTTCACATTATGAAGTCTCCACTCTGTGGATTACAGGTCTCTTAGTTTGTTTAGACCAATACCCTTATTTATACTTATTTATTAATCAAGGCACTTGATGAGCTGCTGCAAATCAAGCTGCTGCTGATTCAGTAGTTTGGTAGGAGGGTCATCTGAGGATTAGAGTCTATAAACAGCCTTTATGAAAAGATAATTTTTTTTGTCACTTAATTGGCCTGGAGAATCTTGTCATTTCAATCTGTCATTGTTGAATTTTATTTTACTGCAATATTTTGAAATGAAGCAAAAAAGGAAAAGTGTCTAGTTAATGCTTTTGGCAAGCTCTTTGTTACTTAATAGCTTCTTGAAGTCCTAAATTTCTTCATTTTTCATCTTAATTAACACTCTTAATTGACCTTCTGTGCTCTTTAATTTCTCCCAGTAAATAATTAAAAAATAGGCTTCTAAATTCTGTTCTGCAATCAGATTGACATGAAATTGCTTGTCTATGGATCATTTCCGCCTTAATTTTTTTTTTTTTTCGTTTTTGTTTTTTTACCACTAAAGTCCCCGCTGGAAATTACAGCCCATTGAACCACAGAGCCAGAATTGATTGTGCACATAAAAAATACTGGAGCAATTGAAAAAAGAAAAGAACTTCCTGGAATTCTATGGTAAAATCAGAACTCAAGTGACAACAAGACTTTTACCCAATTTGAACTTACCTGCCCTTGATCATTAAGAAAATATTTTATGCTCCTGTTTTTCCCAATGAGAGGTTTTTCCTTCATTTAGGTATTATCAAAACATGGTTAGAGATGTCAAAGAAGATGAAATTGAGTTGCTAATATTTTTATGGGGCACTTTCTATTCCATCTTCTTTATATCAATTTCTTACAGGTTTTGTAGTATATTGGAAAGTTAGGGCTAAAGAACCTTGTCTAATTGCTTTTATCTTTAACTAAGTTTTAATTAAGGCTTTAGGTATCACACATCATAATTCTAAAAATCCTAAATGTGTTTTTTACTATTTTGTTCTAAAATATATAAGGCAAGTCTCCTTTTTAAGGTGGTGTGAGAAACTGTAGTCAGTTCTTTCTACTGGAGTTTATGGAAAGCATTACTGAAAATGCAAATTCTGTGGTCTGAGACTTACAAGTTGCAAATAACTATTAATCTTGGAGCTTACTTTTATATTCTGAGATTAAATAATGACATTTTAAGCACTTAAACCTTCACTAAGAGGAAGACAGGCAAGCATGCACTTTGTTTCAAGCATCTTAATTGATTCCATTGGTCTTTTCATGTGTTTAGTGTTGTGTATGCCTACGTAATTTTCTGAAACGTTGGATGGTATTTAGCAGAAGGAATTATATCCCAATAACTAACATTGCTTTAAGTATCCTAATAATGTAGGAAGTATGCAAAATAAGCTTACATTTTCAAGATAAACAAAGTAACTTTTTTGTGAGCATTGCCTTTTTATTGCTGCATCCAGCTGTTAAATCATGGTTTGAAAGCAAAACCATCTTTTTAAATGCATTTTTTGATAAATACTGCATTATTTTCTCCTGAGTTGTTTCCTGCCTAGATCTGGTGCCCCATTAATTTTAGAGTATCAGGAAAAGTCACTGGGAGCCATAAGGAACAATTCTGGATTTGCTGCACACATGTATATTGCAATAGATTTGCCTATAGCAGTTCTAGGGATGATGTTTAACAAACCCCTGTTTTCCCTATTTTGGCATTAATGTCCTCCTTTACTCAGATTTGTTTAGTAACACAGTCTTATGCTACACATAAAGGGAGGATTCTTTTCAGTGTGTAAAATTTGAAATTTGAATGCAATTGCAGCAACAAGAACTCTGTCTCAAAAAAGCCTTGGCCAAAAAACATGTAAAACTCTCCTGTAGAGAACGAAATTGAGTGCACAGTGTTAGCATAATAACAAGGGCCGAGACATTGCTTTGCTCTACAGTTTTATGGGATGATATTTTAAAACGTATTCAGAGATTTATGACTTTTTAGGGACAGCTAAAATTGTTTTCACATTTCTAATACTGCTTTCATTAGAATGTTGAAAGTATGTTTACAGTATCAGATTGAGTTCTAAGGTGTTACCAAATCATCCAGAATCCCTACAGTTTAAGTATATTCCCTTGTATTCTTACGTATCTTCAGAGGAAAAAATGGGAAGAATGTAAGTGCTTTGTTTTAAAGTATATAATCTGTATTCTGTCATGTACTTCATCTCCCAGGGAAGGTATCTGGGAACTCAGTCTGCTGTTTTTATTTATCCTGCCAGTGTAGTATATAGATGAGAGGACTAAGGTCCAATGGTATTAAAACAAGACATGAAATATTGATTAATTCTTTTTTTTAAATTCCTTTTTCCTCCTGAGTATAACAAATTTCAGATGCTACTGTCAATATAGTACTCTCCAATAAACCTTCATTATCGGAAGGGTCCTGATCTTCATAGTGTTCTTATAAATGGTTATTATGATTCTAAATGGCTTTTAAAGCTCAAGGCTAGTGTTCTTCTGGTGCAAGAGCAGAAAGCAAGTTAGAAGCAGTGCAGCTTTTTATCATCGCAGAATGTTACTCTGAAATAACATGAATCAGATTGGGAATTCTCTTTGCTAGACAGTAGCAGAACATTCTGTTTGAAGAAACGATCCTAACGGGTCAGATGAACAGGTGTACAGTTTCATGGCCATAAAGGTGTCAAGTAAAGAAGCACAATTATAGTTGGTGTCCACCTAACGAAACACAAGTATTTGACACTCTGCCTTTTGCTCCCACTTGTTATTCTTCGGTGTTAAGTGAACTCTTTATTTATTGTTTCCAGAATGGTCCTTTACAAAAGCAGCTAAACAGATAACTAGGAGTTTTTCCAAGGAAAAGGAAAGATAGGCATAGAAGTTCACACCAGCTAACCCATGAAAGATGATAGACATGGGCAAGGAAAAGATGATGTAGTTCAAACTACTTTCAGTGTTCTTGAGTACAATAAAACTCTCTGAGAGTTGAAGTAATTGTTTTTCACTGGAAAAAAAAAAAAAAAAAAAGAGAGATTTGTTTAAACTGAAGTGTACTGGAGTTTCTTTAGGAATGTAGATCTTGGAGCTTTTCTACTATCCAAAATAAAAAGTATTCATCAGAGAAGGAATTTGAATCTCAGTCCTGTATGTGTCAGGTAAATGTCATTATAAAGGTTGTACAACTACTTTTTCACCCATCATCTTAATTAGCATAGTATTTAGTCAAACTTCAACAAGAAAGAACAAGGAAGTAACACAGAATCTGAGCCAAAAGCCACTGATTGGCAGATTTACCTAGGAGGCAGGAGTATGTTCTCGCTCTGAACCAAGAAGAAACACCTGGGGTTGGTTCTGTCTTGTAGCAAATTTGGGGGTTATAGGCTGGATATGTTGCTGTACGATTTGTTTTTTCCCACATGAAAGCTTTATTCCTACCCTAAGATGAAAATGTTTAAGAAGATTTTGGTGATGAGGATAACTGATTCACACATAGGCCTACTTGGGAGTTCTTTTGCAGCAAAACATAATTGTGTGCAAAACGTAGGCTAATTTAACTTATGATGGAGAACAAACTGCTCCCTGCTGTACCCAAAAGCTAAGAGCTAAAATATGTGGCATCAAGCTAAATTATCCCCTCCTCTCCTTCACACCTGACTCTCTCAAACTGAGCTAAAGTTGAGGCTCTATTAAGATGGTTTTATTACTTTTGTGATATCTTTCTTTCAAAATTGGACACGTTATTTTTAATTTTAAAGTCATTATTTTCATTGGTTTCAGCCAAACTGAAACCAATACATGCACAAAGTTGGACTTCAACAAGTTTGTAAGTAGTGAGGGCTAGGTCTGGTCTTATTACTTAGGAGGCTTTAAAGCAGTAAGTCTTGCTTGTCCAGATTACATGGGTAGCTCTGTTGACTCCTAGTCCCCCACTGGTAACACTTGCATTAGTAGAGTGAACAGGATTTGGTCTGTATAACAAAGCATGCATTTGCTCACATAGCCAATGTGTGAGCCAAATCCTTACATGTGTCATTTGTTCTCACTCATATAGGTAATACTTTTGGACTGATTTAATGCAGCTGGCTATTTGAGGAAAGGTTATCAATCTGGGCACTGTCCTCTTGTGTTTTTCTCTCTGTTATGTTATCTTAAGGAATGATAACACAGACTTATGTAAAGAGATATGCACAGAATTTTGGTTTTCAAAGCCTTGAATTAGATGGTTTTCTGCCAAAATGTCCTTAAAAGTTTCCTTACTGTGTGAATTTTCAAGCTGAAGATAGCCCAGTACAGATTAAGATTTTTCCCACAGAAGATGATAGTGCGTACTCACATGCACACAGCACAAACTGTGCCAGTAGTTTGCTTTTTGGTGAATTCATTTTACACACTTCACCAATCACTATCTTTTGGATGTAAAACCAGATTATTTTCTGTCTAATGGGAGATGCATTGTTTGATTCAGATATTTAATGTGGTATTTATTCTGTGGACAATAGCTTGAGGCCCCCAGCTGGGAAGAATGAGAGGGTATCTATAATTCAAAATAATTGTATGGTTTTTGACAGATTGTCAAGTTGCTTAATGCCTTTTGTCCCAGGTAATAGTTTATATTTCTTTGATAAAATGTTGATAATTTCTCATTGCAATTTGTTTTGTGTGTGTTGTATTTTTACAGAGTCCAGTCAGGTTCGTATCTGAGTACGGGTTGGTTTACCTTAATTTTGGCTATGGATGCCTGCTATGGAATTCACGTCTATGGGATGATAAATGACACCTACTGCAAGTAAGATCACAGGAAATTATTTTCATGCATCTACAACTCTGATGTCTTGCCAAAATTTCACAATTGATTTCAACATCATAAATTCAAAAAATGGATCACGAGGTCATTTCCCAGTGTTTTACGTTGATGTGACACTATTGTCTGCATATTTAGTCCTAATATGGCATTTGCTGTTGATAAAAAAAATTACAAAAATCTAACATCAGATGTCATAAGGAACTTTTTTTAATCCAAGTTCTTTTGCAATTTCTGAATTAGCTGGAAACAAGGTATGTTCATACTTTTCTGACAAAATATACTTACTTCTACTGTTAAAACAAATCTAGAGAAGAAATACAAATATACAGGTTCTCTGAATACCAAATATACCTGGAAATGAAAGAAACTGATTAGCCCAGGGTAGTTACTCAAAATTACATTTCACCACGATGGAGCAACCTACTGGAACTTTCTAGGTTATATATGGCTTGCTTTGAGTGGTAAGGGGTTTCTAATTAGATAATAAAACAAGTTCTGTGAGCTTTATCACAGTAAACTGACATAAATTCCAAGCAACTACTGTTAGTGAACTTACAGTGACAATGAATTAATCCTATTGTCCGAAGTATAACTCTAAACACGATTTTTGAAAGTCCAAATTAAATGCTTTAATCTGCAGTGTATGGTAGAAAAATATAAAATGTAACTATTTCTCATTCAGAAAAGCAGGAAATGTCATAAACAATGTATGATGCTAGTGCAAACCTATTCTTCTGTACCTTGGTTGTTTCAAGTCCTGCATATAACCAGTCCAAGTGGGTCCTCAGATCCTGGAGTAAAGCCTTTGTGCAGACCCTCACTACACATTCTGTGTTACTTCAGTGTGGGACTCATTACTGGAAGACCCTAAACAAAAGAGAAAAAAAAAAAAAGAAAAAAAAGAAAAAAAAAAAAAGAAAAGGAATTTGAGTCACAGCTGTTTAATTAGGGTATCTTAACATTAAAGGCTGATTTTTTAGAACTTGCAATCTCACTGATTGAGTCATCCAGATGGAACGAACATATGCTGTTCTTTGTTTATGAAAACACAGTAGACGCCCTGAGATGAGGGGTGACAGGACTAAAGTTGTCCTCACAGAGTTCAGTCAGGCTGGCATTGCATAGCCCTGATGTAAAACCAGTGAACAGCATGATAGCACTTCGGTCTGTTGGCAACAGAGAAGGATGGGCTTCCTGAAAGCTGCAGTACTGACTGCATTACCTACTTATAATGTGTATTATTCTTTTAAGTGCCTTGTTCAGCCAGTTCAAGAACCAGTTCCAACAGCTGGGACTATCCAATGAGAAGACTGCTTGAGGATGGAGCCTCATGGACTGAGTTCTCCCAGGTTAAACAAAATGTGCAGTCCCCATAAGAGCCAGCCCATCAGCTTCTTACTGACTGATAAGATCAGTGTATGTTGAGATACTCTTAACTTCATTTTCTGCAGGAAAATTCATAGAAATCATGCAGTAATGAAAGCCCATATATAATTTAGCAAAGGAGCTCACATGCTGACACGTGGAAAGGATTACAGATAATTCAGGTGCAGTATATATTCATGTTTTTCTTGGAAATAATACTGAAGTGTATCTTTTTTTTTCCCCCAGGTCAGAAGGCTTTCGTAAAGTTCCCTACCACTATTACGAGCCAGGAAGAGATGAGTGTGAAGAATACTTTCTGCATGAAAATGCTCCGTATGGAGGCCACAGGTTTATCACAGAAAAGAAAGTGTTTGCTAAATGGTCCAAGAAGCATACAATAATATTTACACACCCCAACTGGACAGTGTCCTGATACTGGTTTTCTTAACGCTCCCTTAACAGCATATTACAAAAATGTCTCAGTTTACAGTAATTTTGCTTACACCCGGCTGGCCTTTCTCAGCCTAGGTAACACTAAACTAAAAACTAAAAGAAGACAAAGATGGTGATGGTTCAGCTGTTAAGCAAAATTAATCATCTGTGGAAAGTAGATACATTGTTATTTCTTAGGGTTTTACTCCACACAATGCACTTTATACTTTAACTGGATTTTACTTCAATGCAGTAGCAGTTAAAGACAGATGAGATTTCCTGTATATACAGGTGCACACAGAGAACATGGTGGTCCTTTAAAACTTGTCCATCATCTTAATTAATTAAAATTAGTATTTGTAGCTCATTTGCAGTACTGCAGCACTAGTTCCATTTGCAGTATTAGTAGAAATTTTCCACAAGATATACAAGGAAAAATACAGACCTCCAAGGTCTGTGAGTGAGTAAATTTTAAAAACCATCTGAATACATTGATACATGTGAGCACTTGCATATATGGTAAAATTAGAGATGAGCTAGACATGGTTCTTGAACTGCGCATAACTTCTGCATGAGAAGATATTATTTACTCAAGGCTCCTGATTAATTGATAAATTCTGAAATGCAGCTCCCTTCCACCCTGTTCAGGCTGCATCATCTTGAACGATGTGTTTTGTACTTTTTGAGGCTGTTATACCACAGTTTAGCTCCAGCAGCATGGCACTTGGCAAAGACTGTTTTGCAGCCTATGCTGAACCAAGCCTGCTATCAGTACCCAAGCTGGTTACTGTAGATCTGTCTCACAAACATCTCCATTTACTCCAGTTGTGCCTTTGAGCTGCTCCAACATCCAAATCCCAGTACTTTGACAGCATTTCCCATGCAACCATCCTAACTTTTTAATTTTAAATCTCCACTTTCTCCATCTTTAAAAGCAGGACAGTATCTATCTACCTCACAAGGGAGTTGTGAGGATTAATTTAAGTCCATAAAGCACTTCCCTGAGGAAGAATGCTACAGAGCATTTATTCTTAACACAGGAACAGTGGTGCTTGTCATTTATTCTTGTCTGTTGGGTATTTGAAGAAAGTGTCCAAAATCTGGTGGCAAATTGTTCTGGTGGCATCCACATTCCTGCTGAGGATAACATGTAATATTGAGCTCTCTCAGCTTGTATTGCTTTAGATGGAGTTGAAAGAAATCACCACCTCACAGTATTATCTGCACATCAAGGGGCAGTTCAAGAATTATAAAATATACTCATCTCTAGTTGAAATACAGATTTCCAAGCTTACTCTCACAGAAAGTTTTCAACTGCAGCAGACTCATTTGTAATATGATCATAATTCAACTACACATGTGAGTTTTATTTAAACTGTATTTAAATTAATGCTTTAAGTTTAGAATGTGTCCTACAAATATTTTAATATCTAGAATGTCAGATTCAACACTGTAATAGCCAATACTGTGAACACTTGAAAGAATTACGTGTGGAACATGACACACAGGGTTTACTCACACTACTTAAACATTAACTAACAGGAAACTTTGTATGCTTTTGTAAATCATGAAAAAGGGAAAGGAAAAAGCTATTTTTACATGTAAGTATTTGTATACTGACTATTTCCTATTGTAAATTTGTATATATAAATTTATATTTTATATGTTCATGGCATATATATTCTCTCATTAGCAGCTGCAACTCTTAGTGTTCCATCTCCTGATCATTGGTTTCTTGTTCCTGTTGGTAGATAATTCCAGGGTATCATCTCTCTTGCCTCTTCTATTTTCTACTGTAAATGCAGCTTTCTGGTTTTATTTTTAATATAGCTCAGCTTTCACTGCTTACTTTAGGGCTGTAAGTGTTCATGCTGGTTGTCAGACAAAGGCTGGAGCTATGCTTATGATCCTGGATAAACGTCTATATTCATATACAAGCTCTTTCCCAGACTTCTGGTGTGACTTGATATCTCACCTTCCTGTTTGGTAAAGGAGAACAATAATATTTTCCTACTCCCTGTCTTGACTGACTTTCTTGTAAGCTCTTGAGATGGATGCTCTCATTTGCAATCTATTTGTATAATGCCTTGCTGAAGAGGTGCCCAAAGTTTCTGAAGGCTACAGGCTATGCTATAATATACACATAATTTGAAGTGGCTGCTTCTTGTCCCTGGAGTTTAAAATCAATCGTAGGCTAATATAGCATAGAATGAAATCAAGAAGGGGAAGGGTCATGGATGGATGAAGAGTTGTAATAGCAAAATACAGTGAGCTAGATTTATCGCCATATGCATATGCATCTCTTCAGCTGAGATGGATGGCTGGATAGATGGAAAGCTAATAAAAAAAAAAATTCTAATGCAGGATTTGAAGAATGCAGAACATGCAGAAATAGGGAGAATGTTCCACACACGTTGTACAGGGCACCCTGGGAAAACCTATGGCTCCCTTGTGGGAAGAGGAGCTGAAAAGAACATCAGTCAAATTGAACCCGTATTTAGAAGGTCTTTGGGTTAATAGAAGGGTACTGTAAAAGTGCTGCACATGAAAGTGCAGTTGGGCTGGACAGGCTTACATGAGAGGTGGCCTCATGAAGCAGAGTCTTTCTACCCAACAAACACAGCATAAGGATTCTGCCCAAATTGTGTTCACATGCAAGGCAGCTTTTAAGTCTGAGAAAGTTTTTAAGATAATTAAGACTTGCCAAATCACCATAAATCTGTTGTAAAATCTGTGCTTCATACTGAAGCTTCTTGTAGAGCTGCTTACATGCTGTATGAAACAATATCTCATGCAAAGGGTAGCTAAGAAAAATACAGCTCTAAGAACAGCTAAATGTGCAGCAAAATTGAGAACATCATTAGAGTGCAGTTGTCACAGAGCAAAATAAAAGTGTTGCTCTCTGCTTGGATCCACAGTAAGAGCAGATCCACTTTTAGAAACATTGCAGCAGACTTCATTCACACTTGAGTAAATGAACATCAGTTCCCTTATTTAAATGAGCCCGTCTTTAGTATAAACTAAACACATATTTGCATGATTTTTATTATATGAGTAAGGAACTGTGACCACTGTGTTAAAGATGATTCTACAAAGAAATAACTGCTGAAATCTGTTAAAGATCAGCACTGTGGTACTGAAGAAAGAATCTCAGTACTCGGTTGTGTAGTAAGAGACCTTGATGATTCACCTCTGACATCAGTTAAGACATCAGCTGAGAATCATTTATTAATTCTTTAAAATAAACCCTGCTACAGTTCACCTGAATGTAATCAGATCCTAACTGCTTATTCATTCAAACAGTCCTAGTTAAATCAACTACTCATTTATAAAACAGGCAGGGAGTTTACCTGAGGTTTTCAAAATAGATCTGCATATTACTGCTAACAGAAGAAAACTCACGAATCATTTGGCATTTTTATCCATCATCCAGCTAAGTAGTCACCAATGTTTTTCTTTTATAATGTAGTTATTTCTTTTAAAATACCCATTTTGAAGGGGGGGGGGGGGGAAGCATATATTGTTTGGGTTGCTGTAGGCTTGGTACTAATAAATGTTTAAATTTTAATACACTTTATGTTTTATGTTGCATTACCATCTGATATTTTTTTTCAAGGAAAAAAAATTAAATAGGAGCAGAAATTTTCCTAAGGAAAAAACCAAATCTTTTTGACTGGCTAATTACTAATTCACAGGTAATTAACTAAGTAACATAAAAAATGGGTTTTGTTTTTCCAAACAGACACAGCAGACATAATCCCAACTTTTTCATCCCCACTACATGTCCAGAGCGCATGCCTCTGCTTATAACAAGGCCCCTTCACAGAAAAAAAAAAAAAAAAAATAGTCTATGTATCCAGCCAAATTCCCTTTCCATCTGGGCTGGGAGGCTCCATCTGCAGACTGTTTGTATCAGTTACATCAGTAAGCAGGAAGGACTGAGGAAGAGCTCTACTTAGGAGCAGATGGTGTTCCAACTTCTAAAAAATGCCCCTAAAGGGCTCCAGGAGAGGAGTACCCATTAATCTCTTCTGGAAATACTTCACTGAAGTATCTAATTTCTTCAAATGTGTTTAGCTCCTGTGTAAAACTATTGTCCTCTCTCCAGTAGGAATTACCAGCAATGGGAAAATATGCCCTTTACAGGAAAAAAATAGAGGAAAATTCGTGTTGCTAAAGATTTCTGTGTAAACAGCACCAGGGATGAAGAAGTCAGCCTGACACAAATTATCTGAAGACTCACTGATTTAGGAATCTCTGAGGACTCAATTCAAAATTAATGGAAATCACTTTGGCCAGTTCATGAACACAGCACCCATCCCAGTAAATCTTTGCACTCTTGGGCACTAAGGTAAGCAGTGGTTTGTCTGAGAAGTACCATGTGCACGTAACGCATTACATAGTTAATAAAGAGGAGCCCAGCCAACACTTGGATGGCTGATGCAGATGGTCTTTGTTTATCTGCTCATGGGCTGAACAAAAGTAGGACCCCATGCAAAGACAGCTGGCAGCAGAGTACAGATGCTCAACCAGAGGACATGTCTAGTAAGTAAGAATTAAATAAGTAATCGCTCATTAATTATAACTGGATGGTATCCTTAGTAGGTAGAAAATCAGAAGCACTCTGCTTATTGATACTTATATTTTGCTGACATATTTTTTCTGCATGTATCTCAGAAATAGTATATGTTTTTAGTTGGACTTGAGCAAGTTTGGGGTTTGTTTATGATGAACCATAGGGTACCCACAAGACTGAAACTCTATGTTAATGTCAAAGAATCACACGGGAGCTGTCTGTGGGCATTGTGATGTACTGCATACAACAGAGAGTCATATATTTACTTAAAAAGTCCTGTTTTTCCTGACTAGGTGTAGTTATTTTGACGACAAAGTGTTTCATTTTCAGCAGATGTGTCTCATTCTGTTCCCTCTTTCCTGAGAGGACACACAGGGATGTGACTTAACCATGGGGGAGTGAAGAATGATATGGTAAATAATCAACCACCAGATTCACATCTATTTTTCTGGCTATTACTGTGATGTATAGCTAATGACACAGAGAAAAGCAAGGGTTTTGTACACCTTGTATTGCATAATCTACAGAAGCTTCATGTGTCTATTCTGGATTAGAGTTTCCTAGGCAAACCCTCCAGAAAGGGGCTGAAGAAGAAAGAGGCCTCTCTCCATTGAAAGAAAGGGCTTCTGTGGAAGCCATAATAACCTGCATGGCATACCTGGGCTTGCTGCTTCAGCTTTTGTAGGCTCCCCACCCAGCCACAGCCCTTTCCAGCTCCATTGGATGAAGCATATTCTCCAGCTGATTTATGCAGCCTGTGATGTGCACAAAGTCTGCCCCGTCCTCCCCTTCTGTGGGGCCAGGGGAGCAGTGATGCTAACCTAGGCGTGAGGAGTGACAGGTGTCAGAGCAGGGATGCTCTCTAGGTAGCAGAATGATCTTGCTTCAGGCATGGTTTCACCTCAGGTGCTGAACTCATTTTCTTTGAATGTGGTGGGAAAGATATCACTGGGTTTTTTTATTGTTTTTGTGATTAACTCACAAAGAGTCACCATTTTATGAGTGTGTTAAACAGCTGGTTTTGTGTCTTTTTTGCATTGCTTGCTGCTGTTTCTGGGAATTCCTCAAGATATGCAGCTGTCAGCATTTGCCACTGCTGTTCTGATTTACTGGCCATAAAGAGACCATAAACTTGAACTAATGCATGTTCTTACCATGTATTATGCATGATGGCATGTTACACAATTTATTCTCTCACTAAAATAATGTAAATTGAGTGTAAACTTAGTTTAAGCAGCGGAAGTAGTGCTTTTTCTTTCTCTCTTATCATGTGTTGCCCAGAGCACTTTCCTGGACCTCTGTAAGTGACATTAGCAGCTGGCAGCAAATAAATTGTCGAAACCAGTCAGGAAATGTTTACTAAATTTGACATCTTTTCACTGGAATATCAGAAATAGTTAAACTTGCTTTTGTGAACCTACTCTAATGCTCAAAATCACAATTCTATGTTCCGATATAAAGAAATCTCACATCTAAGTGTAACACTGCGAATTACTTTATTGACACATAGTGTTAAGATGTTAGCAGGGCAGTGATCACAAATTTTTGACATTTATAGGAGTATCTTCTTAACGGGAACTGCACATGTAGAAGATTTGTTGAGATGCCTGTAGTTTTTTCATATTGTTGCTGCTGAAAATAGTATTTCTGAGGATGGCCAGAGGAAAAAAAAAAATAAATTATGTACTCACTGCTTTTTTGGCTATTCATCTATCCCCTCAAACACATATGCAAACACAAAAAGTGTCTATAGGTAAAGTCTTTTTTTCCAGATAGTGGCAAGTAAGAACAAATAAGACTATTCTACATGGTAAATATAGGTTATAGTACTTTTTGATTCATGTTTATTCTGTGTATTTCCAAAGCTTATGATTACATTAGTGAGGCAGTAGCTCAGCTGGGTCAGATCTGTAGCCTGACACTGTTGGTGCTAAGGACCTGATCTCCACACCCTGCACCATCTCTAGTTTGGTCCCGTGGGTTGAATGCCACTAGTGACTGGAGCACATCTTTTAGTTTCATCCAAAGGGAATCTAGTTCACATCCTTAGGACCACTCCGTCATTCAAATTAAAGCTTGTTAAGTGAGGCCACTGTATTGGACTGCCCCACAGGAAAGTGAAATTTCTGCTAGCCCATCTTTTGGCTAGATAGAAGCATTTTCTTGTTGTTTTTTTTTTTTTTTTTCCCGTCTCAGGCTTTGCATGGGTACTTTTTGCATAGGCATTTTTCCTTCAAAACTGAGATCTGATTCCTTCTGTCAGATCATGGGAATCAAGGGCTCCTAAATCCTTCTAAAATTAGCATCCAAAGATGCTCCATAGATCAGGAATGTGGTATAAAATGGAGTAATGCATCACGGGTACAGCGTGGAAAGTGCTTAGTTTGATGAAGAGTTAATTCCACTTTTGGATGTGATTTTATCATTAACATGTTGGATGGTTTTTTATATACCAAATGACATATAAAAAATCCCTTCATCACTTTCCCAGGTTATTTTTGTTCTCGTGGCCTTCCAGATGTATGTGTGTACATATGCTTGTGTGCATGTACATACAGTGTCCAAGCATTCTTCTGTTCTTAGACAGTTGCTACTATATGCTGCTAACATAAACTTACTTAGAAAGTTCATGTTACGCTACTTATTACACGTATTCTTTGGTTGCCTTTTTGTAATGCTGACAAGTGTATTCATAATAGATATCACTGTAGACTTAGAAAACTTTCATACTATTTATACTTATTTTAGATGTTCTGCCATGTGTTTTCTTGCTATGTGCTACTTAGTTTTTGCTCCCATTTGGAGAATGTGCTTCTATGTACTTGAAAAATTGTGCCTGGGTTATTTTAAAATATGAATAAATGTGTAAGATTTGCCAATTGTCTGACATAATTTATACAAGATTTTGTGCTAAAAAAACGTTATTCTTATTTATGTATATGCCACTATATTAATACCTGACAGTTCACTGAACTCAAAGATCTATGTTCTAGGAAGTATTATAATCTGCTGCACACAAACATAAACTATGCCTAAATTATTTCTTAATTGACTTTAAAGACATTTTAAGGCATCTATCCTAAAAGTAATGTTGGCTAAACTCAGCCACAAAACCTACACTTAGGATAGCTCATGTTTTAATTTCTGCGTGTTAAAACATGCATTGCATGCACACATGCACACAGAAACAGAGATCTGTAGGAAAGGTACATTGGGTCATATCCAAAAGGGTAGATCCTCCAAGCAGTCTCAGAGCATAGCACTCTCAGAAGTCAAGTCACTGGAACCCCCAGGAGTGGACATTCAGCACATGCTTGAGAGCGCTGTGTAAGACTGAAGGGCTGTGGGAAAGATCACATTTCCTGAGGAGGTGCAAACCTCTACCTGCAGGTACGATGCTTACAAGGGTATTGGGAGGACCTACAGAACTTCTCTTCCATCATGCAGTGGACCCTATGATGCTAAGAAAGGAAAGGAACTAAGACTCCTTTAGCCTCTAACTAGCCTCTAGTTTTCCTGTTTTATTGTCCAGCTAAGAACATGCTTAAAAAGCAACAGGCTTCAATGTATACATTTCAACTTGGTCTGTATGTGCTGAATTAAACACATAAAGACTAACTGGCTTTGTGAAAGGACTGCAGATTCCAGGTGTGTTTGTCAGTACTGACATTTATACTGCAGTGACCATTACCATCTAATTCTGGGCCAGAGTCTGCTGCTCAGGTGCTCATGGCACAGAGTTTTGTTTCCTTACGATCTGGGCTATTTTGTCAGCCACCACAATGAGGGGAAGGAAAAAGAATTTCTGTGGTAAGACTAAAACTAAATGAAGGAAAGAAATGCCATTCACATGCTCAGCTTTGAGGGTCCTTCAAATCTGATATGCTGCCACGGGGCTTGTTAAGAATTTGTGTGTTATTTTTCAGACATACTCTGAATTTACCATAATGTTCCTTTCAGAACCATTACAGAGTGAGCTGTGAATGCATATTAATAGCATGATGTAATGTGGATTTATTTCATCCTTTTTCCATGCAGGACAGTTGGGTTTGTGTATTAGTCTTGGAGTACATTCATACTTAATACTAATGGCATGGGATATGAATATGAATTTATTTGATTATTTGTCATAGAACCAGATACTCAGGTAAAAAAAATAGTTTAATTGTTGATCTATCCCCCCTTAGACCTTTTCAAACCCTTGTAGAATAGCCAGCCTATCCCCCTGAAATTTTCGTTCTTGTGGATTTACATTTGCATCTTATTTTATTAGCTTGCACCAGATCACCCCGTAATCCTTGTCAACTAGTCTCAGTGATCTTTTCATTACCAACTTCTTCCTTAATGACTGAGTCTTCTACAAACTGTTGGGTTTTCTTCCAAATTGTTTATAAAAATGTTAACTAGAGTATGCCCAGGAAGCTATCCCAGCAGAATACCTGTTCTGTGATCATTCCCCATTTAAATTCACATTTTGAAATGTCAGTTAACCTGTTTTCCATTCATTTAATGTGTGACAGGTCAATTTTGTATTATCATGGTTTCTCAACGCAAATGTCGTGAATACCACATCACATGTCATATAGAATCAAAGTATATCAACAGAGTTGTGTTTTGCTTGTAGTCACAATTGGAAAAAAAGACAGCAATTGTGTTTGACAGTATCTGTTTTCCATATTGCACTTAGATTGGCATTTACCATATTTCTGCTCTTTAATTAGTCAGTAATTGAGTCCCCTGTCAGGCATTCCATTACTTTGCTCCAGATCAATTTCAGACTGACAGGACTGTAATTATCTAGGTCATTAAGTTTATCCTTCTTAAATATTAGCACAACATAAGTTTTATTCCAGCTTTCTGGAGCTTCCCCAATTGTTCCAGGATTTAGCAAAAAACAGTAATAACAATAGAGATTCCTCTGTCAACTCTTTAAAAACTCTTGGATACAAGTTATCCGGACTTATCTTTGCAAATATTTCTTACTTCAGTGGCTTCCATTCAATGTTTTTTGGGTAGGTTGTTTTTGGGGTTTTTTTTTTGTTGCCTGGTAGTTCATCATCCTCATAGAGCATCACCAGTTGTCTATCTTTTCCTTAAATACCAAACACAAATACTTATTGAACACTTCTTTCTTGTATTCATTACTCTTAGAAAATCTTCCACTTCAATCTGATAAAGAACTGGTACCATTGTCAGGATTCCTAATGTATTTGAAAAATATTGTCCTGAATTCTCTGGCCATAAATTTCTCCTTACAACTTGGCTACACTTATTGGAGGAATTATTTATGTAATTCCTTACTTCTACTCTATATTCAGTGTTATCAACTTTCTTTCTTGATTTCATTGATTTAAAATTATGAAGAGACTTTCATTAACTCTGAGCTAGGTGTTTTTTAAACACATAAAGCTTTCTTTCCTAATTTTGCAGCTATTAAATAAAATATTTGTATTTTCCAATTACTGATCTGTTCTCTCTCCAAGCTGATTCTCCCTTACAATAATTTTAAGTTGGGTAAAAGCTGCACCATCCGTATTACTGTTTGGGCTTCATTCTCTTTATGTTCATAAAAAGCAATCAAGCTATCATTATAGCTACTAATAATTCATTATCTTTTCAAGTTATCTGATCTCTTTTCATTATTTGTGAGATGAGATATCACATAAAGTTCCAATTTTTTGAGAGTTTCCCTTTTGGGTTTAAGAAATTTTCATATATAATGTTCAAAAATTCTGCAGACATTTTAGCACCAGCATCATGAAACTTTAGGCATATGTCAAGCAAACTGAAATCTCAGATGATAGCGCAACATTTTTTGCTCCTACATATTGCAGAAGGTGCAACGGCATCCAGTTATCCTTCTCTCTTCTGTGATTTGGTGATTTGCAGACAGCAGCTGCTATCCCATCTAGTATTTTATCTGTTAGAGTATTGATCCATTACATTTGAGATCATTTGCTTCTGAGTTGCCAGTGTCCTGAAAACAGACTATGTCTTTTTTACCATAGAGTTCCACTCTTCTTCCTCTTCTCCTTACTTGATCTTTCCAAAATAAGTTATAACCATTGATTTTAATGTTCCAGTTATGCAGTTCTTTCCATCTAGTGTCAGTAACACCAGCTATACTGAATTTATAAATAGGCAGTTCTGACTCCTTTCCTTTTTGCTCAGACCCTTTAGTATTGTTTATAGAAAATTGACTACTTCTACATTCTTGATTAGTTTTGGTTTTGTAATTATGACTTCATCCTGAATGAGGACTCATTTGTCTTTTTGTTTGGTCGGGTTTGGATTTTTTTTCAATTCCCCTTTTAGGACTCATTTTCAGCCTCTTCCCTAGCAAGCTGTTTGCCTTTCTGCTGAACAGAAGAACACCCAAACTGTTCATCCTTTCACCTGCATCAAAAGATAGATGCTCCATGTTCAGAACCTTTTTATTTCCTGTCTTCTTTCATTTTCCAGCCAAGGATAATATCCTAGAGGATCATGCAGGCATTCTTCTCCTTCAGCAACATTCAGGGCTCCCTGAACTTGTCTGATATCTGTGAGACAACCCTCTACGAAACAGAATCACTGATGCTTAATGTATAATCACTGATGATCCTTGCTCTCTGACACTGGATGTCTGTTCAGTCTTAAAGACATACCTTGAGTCCAGGCTGTGCAGGAACATCGTACTGTTATCTACTCTTCCTTTGCAAAAATAGTCTTTCCCATCATCTTTGTATTTCCAGCCTTTTCCCCAGATTGGTTTGGCTACATATGGTCCCTAACTGTCCTTGTTTGAAAAATAATTCTGCCTCTGGAGGATTCTGAAATTAGGATGAGAGTGAATTGGAGATGGGGGAAAGCTGTCTGTTTTCAAATGAAAATATAGGCTGTCGTAACACATCTGCTTGGGCCCTTTCTATTGTCTCACAAAGAAGCCAGAACTCTGTGGGCAGCCCAGTCCCTGGGCTAGCAGCTCCCATCTGTCCTTTGAATAGGCAGAATTTGGGAACAACAGTGTCTAGGTTCTGAGACAGTATGTAAAGTGAGCAGAGGAGCTGTCAAAAAAATGAAACAGATTAAGAACTGGCTTGTTTTGTCAGAAGATTGATCGATATCTGCATCTTTCTATGGGAGATTTAAATGACAATCAGCTAGCATTCTTCGCGGGGAAAAAGCAAAGCAGTCTACCAGAGAATTTCTGATTAACTCTTCTCCTGTCCAGAGGAGAGCTATCTAAATTAATTGTCTTTGACAGGTGAGGTCTGTCCTCATCTTCGTAGAGGAGATAAGGTACTGGTTACGACACATCTGGGTAGACTTCCACAGCTTTTTAATTACAACATAAGCACTTATCACAAATGTCTTGTAAACTGAGTGTCAACAGTGTTTGGATTGCAGCTGCCTCACCATGGGGTTTGATGACTTACCTGTTTAATAGATAGGATAAAACATTATCCTGCATTCTGTGACCAGCTTTGCCTTCAACTTATTTTATAGTGCCTGTAGTTCATCAGGTGCTACTGCTCAGTCCTTGAAATAAGGCTAATCAAATACATTTTGTCTCACATTGCCTTTTTTTGGTCAGCACTTCAGAAGAGTTACTCAGTTTATCGTTCTGACACACTATAAGTTGCACTGCTTCATCATCTTAGTGATTTGATTTATGAAAGACACTTGACGTATGGTGGTGTCACTTAGCAAAAAGTCTGACTGCTTCCTTGTGCTACGTATAAGTTCTGCAGAGCTAGGAAGAGACTTGTGCAAATGTGTCCCCTGAAGATACTGTATAGAAACTGAAAATCCTCCAGCACCTAACTTTGCAGGATATGACTACATGGTACATCACAAGTCCCTGCCATGCAGAGCTAGTCTTGCTGGCTCTGAATGAACAAAGCATGTCTGCACACAAATGACATACCATTTGTTACATTTTTGCAAGGAAAAATGTGGAAAAAAAAATTGACAAAGCACAACCTCACAGCTCTTCTTAAATACCTAGTTTCTATAGCCTGCAATGTGAACAACAGGTTGAGTTACTTGGTGTTGTGAATTACTTTTGGTATTGTGTGGATTAATCCACACACTCACATGCACACACAAAGTGACATGGTAAAAATCTCATGCACTAAACCATCATAGATCTAGTCACTGCCATGTACTTTTTTTCTCTGAAAGTGTTGTGGAAGGAAGGAGAGACTGCAGAGTTTATACTTGCACAGCTAGCTGGAAGCTGTATACAGTAAGCAACTTGAGATCATCAAGTGCTTGTGGAGGGGATTACTATGAACACTACAGTGATTTTGTTTTTTGTTATTTCTTCATGCTATCTTGAAAAAATCAGTTCTTTTCATCACTACCTCAAAGATTTTTCCAAAAGAAGTATGAACCAGACTGACAAAGAGTTTCTGAAAGCGGTTTTGATTACACGAAAGGAAGCTGCAGGAATTTAGGAAAGGCAGAGAAAAAAGTGAATATTTGAGCTAAGGACATTTAGCTGTAACATCCCAGTGCTTTATGTGCCATACTTCTCATTGGCATCAATGGGAGCACCTACTTAAAGCTTAGTACAGGACTTGGGGTTTTTCTTCTGTATCCACAAATGGCTATAAAGCACAGAAAAAAAGAGGTCAGTATTATTCTGGTGCTGAAGCCTTTGTTTTATCTTTCATGATACTTGAAATGGCAACCATCCTTAGTGATGGTTCAAGTAAGTGTCAGAATGCACCTTTTTTCAGAAAAAGGAGTGCCAGGGAGTCAAACTGCATCATTTTTCAAGGGTGGCTTTTCAATCCTTGGGAATTTTAAAATGTGAAAAGTACCATATTAATTTGAGTGCATCAGTAGTGAATGGGATAATTTAATAGCACCTTCCGCTCTCAAGTATCTCTTTCCTTGAATAGATTATTAGACAGCGAATGTTGAGGATACAAACCTTGAATGATGAAAGCATGTGTACGTGCTGAAGAGGTATTACAATGAATTACAAGCACTGGTAATAGTTCAGGATCCAAAGGGCTAGCGACCTTTGCTTTTAAAAACATGCTTTAAATGTTATCATTCTACACCACTGTCTTCTCAACTCTTTATCTTCTAAATGCTTTTGGACACACAGACCATGGGATTAATTATATACTGCAAGCAACAATTCATGAATATTTAACACACTCATTTATACTTAATGAATAAATTTGCATTTTGACAGTGTTATTTAATGTGGTTTAAGGAAATACTGCTCATTACCTTTCAATTTTGTAGATTAGGAGAATGTAATTGGAATGATAAGGTAGGAGAGAGACTGCATGATTTCCATGTGATTGTTCGCACGATTTGTTTCTGCAGAGTTTTGATCGAAACAGCTGTTTGTTCTGTTTGGGGGAAGTTTCTGTCTGCCTCCATTACTTCATCCCAGCCTGAATAGCTGAAGCACGAAACAGGGAGGCATGTTCCTGCCAAAAGGCCAGAGGTGTGAGGCAGCTGCCTCAGCCCTTCCCGCCCTCAGCCCTTCCCGCCCCCAGCCCCACCACCTGGCGTTGGGGTGGGGCACTCCCCACCTGACAGAGAGATGGGCTTTCATTGGAGAAAAGGAGTGTCACTCTCCAAGGAAGGCAAAGGATTGGCTGTCTGTCACCAGTCTCTCATTGGAGGAAGTGGTTCTAAAGGGGGAGGTAGGCCAGTTCCTCAGGAGAGGGTGGACATGATGGAGGTTGTGGTGACTGAGCTCTGACCCAGCTGTGCCAGCTGAAGTGGGCTGGGTGGTGCCCAGGAGCTGCTGTATGTGTGTTTACAGCCACCGGGAAGCAGAGGCTGTTCTGGAGAGTTCTAGCCAGCCATTTACACTCCATAGCCCCATGTGGAGTGGCTACAGACCAGGGGCCACCGTGTTGCCCTGGCAGAGCTTTTCTGGCCTGGACAGAGCTAGTAAGAATGGTGGTACCCTTGTAAAACTCATTCTTCAATCTTGTGTACCAAAGCACTGCCATCTCTGCTCAACAGCTCTCAGCAGCAGCAGCTCAGCGTTCCCAGGTGGGTATTGTCCAGTCCTGCCATGTCTCACCACTGCCCACAGCTCTGAGCTCTTGAAGACGACTTATTTCACCAGATTTTGAGATCTTTTGGGGTTTTTTTTGCCTGAAGACTTGGTTTGTAAGAGAACTCTTAAAAAAAAAAAAAACAAAAAAACAAAAAAACCAAAAAAGCACCTACATACAGAAACCCTGAAGTACATCTTACAGAAAACCTTCAGAAATGATCTGTGTACATTCCAGTGGTCTGAAAGGAGAATGAGGTAAAAAAAAAATATTTCTTTTTTTCTTTTTGTATTCTTAGTTTTTAAGCACATTTTGTGATTTGCAGAAAAGGGAAGCAGTGGAGAAAAGGAGCTATTTGGAGTGGTTTTTTTATCAGTAGTTATGGTATGAAAACTCTGTCCCATTTAAATTTCTAGTAATTTTTGTTTTCTGTTTAATAGGACTAAGTATTCATCCTTTGTATTTGTGTGTCTTTGGTTTGCCTTTTCAGCATGTATTTAAGCAACTTAAATGTTTCCTTAGGGCTAGAGGTACCTTATAAATTTCTTAGGTAGTACAAATGAAAACATATAAAATAATCAGAAGAGATAATTGCTTGGGACTTGATGCTCTGGGCTATTTCTAAACCTGAATGGCAACCCGCACACAAAATTTCCTACAAGTTTCCTATATTTTAATAGCAAGGGTTGATTTTGTAAAACAGTTTTGAAAATTGCTTACAATTTGCTTCTTTACCAAAGTATATGCATTGTTTCTATTTGTCATTTTGAAGTGCCATATGGTGGCAGATACTAATCCACAATATGTTGCCATAGTTCTCTCTGATCGCTCTTGAAAACAACATAATTACCCAAATGGAGACTTGACCTTTCATTCAGTTTTAATGGACTGTTTCCTGAGCACATTTCTAATCAAAAAGAATTACGTGATATGTTATTGTCAAAGTTGGCTACATATATCTTGCCCAGGAAACGAAAAATCTTAAGGCCAGAATCGGGCTTTGCACTGACTGTTCAGCACCCAGAGTAATGGTGCTTTGATTCTCACAGGAGCGCTCTGGAAATAACTTTGATGTTAAGCAAAACAAAGATTTGAAATGTAAAAGCTGTGGTGATACCTTTCTTCTGGGCAATGATGCATAAAGCAAAGTTGGCTTATCTTTGACGTGCTCCTTGTCCTGTGGGAATATTTCCACACAATATTAATAGAGGTGGTTGTACTGGAGAAAGCTCAGGTCTGTATTGTGGTATTCTTCTCTTTTAAATTTTGTAAAGTTTGAAATCTTAGATGCTGTTTTGACTGCACCCAGAAGGCTAAGAGGCCTATGATTTGTACTCACACTTCAAAACGGTCTGGACCTCAGTGATGTTACATTATTGTACACCTGCATAGCAAGGATTATGTTTCAGTCTGTCAGTGACTTCACGCATTATTGGTTTAAATATATTGAAAGTATCTAAGATCTTGATGGAATGCATGGGGCAAATCTACATGGACTTCCTGTACAGTCTCCTTTTTACTTCATATAAAATGCAAAAAATTTGTCGGGGGCAAAAGATGTGTGCAGGCACCAAGGTCAGCTGTTTCCCAGAGGTCTGCCACCATTTTGTCGGTCTGCAGTTAGTGCTGGTGGGCAGTGTCACAGGCTTGGATATGCAGGTGCTGGTGCTGTAAAGGACAGCTGCAAAACAGTATGCTCCTCTTGATTGGGAAGACATGCTTTTAGTGCTTGGGAAGAGAGTGTTTAGCCCTGGTTACAGGTTTTTGTTCCTGTTTAGTCACAAAAATGCTTGATAATGCGTGAACCAAAGATACTAACATTCATTCTTTTGAGTAATTCTTTTCACATGTATTACTGTTATGGTCTGGAATTTGATAGCTTCCCTGTTTTTTCCTCAAAACAGTTTGCTGTCTGGAAAGCAGAAGATTAAGGCTTAGCATACAGCCTTAACCATTCTATCAGTAGCAGTAAATCCTAAAATTTCTGAGAATGGCAGGATCGAGCCCAATATTTCCTAAGACATTTGTTGCTGAAAACATGTATTGCTTGCTTGCCTCCATTTTAACAAGGCCTGAAAGCAATAGAAGTCCTATCTTTAAAACTTTTCCCCTGGGAAATCTTGAATTTGTGAATATGGTGACTGATTATATGCATCACAGAACAGAATGCATCACTGAACAGCAGCAGCTGTCTGAAAATAATCTATTATTTCAAACAGCTGAAGGCCACAGTGCAACAAGTCACCAAGTATTTAAACTCTCTTCCTGTGATCAGTCTACGTGCTGACTAGTTAAAAGGCATTAGCTATGAAGACATGAAAGAATCAGTTCAATTCTTCCCATGCCACACCTTTGAGTATGTTTGGAGTCACTTTTGATACGGACAGAATAGGCACTAGATTAGATGTCAGCAGGCCCCAGTATGCCTGTTGCTGGATATACTTTTTTCCCAATATTAAAGGTTTTAAACATCTGGAAACAAAAAGATGATTCAGGACTTCTCTTCTTCTCTTCTTACTTGGTGAGCCAAATTTACTTGCATAATTTAACTCATTAATGTTTTGCCTGAAAATGCATGTGAATTGGGAGGTGAACAAGCAAGCAGTCTATAGCTTTTCCTGAATTTTATTCCAGCTTTATCTGTTTCTATTGAAAAAGTTTTCAAATTGTATTCAGATACTTGAGAAATCCACACAACAAGTTTGCTTTGGATTTTCCAAAACAGTGGTCCTTACATCCAAGTTATACAAAATCGGTACATTTATAACTTGTAATGCGTGAGGAATAGTTTAACATCAAAGTCGTTGGCTATAGGAATCAAGCCTGAGGGCAATATTTAATGGACTCAGAGTAAGCCTTGTTTCTTCTGTGGGCAAAGCCAGGTAACTTTTCCTAGAGACAAGTCACTCTTATTTGTACCCTGTGCCAAGGATCTTTAGGCCCCATGGAAACCTTCCTCTCTGGAGCATTCCACTACTGTATTTCCTTTTAACAAGATATTGCTCTCGTGCTATTAATGTTAATGAGAGTACTAAAATCTCTTAATAAGAAAATGTTTGAATTAATGAAGACATGGCCATTACTGTCCAGGATCAGCCTGATTCCATATGCAGAGATTTCTATGGACAGTTTTACAAATTTATAAATTACTTTATTAGGCCTGGGCAAGGGTCTCCTGGAAGCCCTACATTTTCAGGGAACAGCATAAATACTGTAGTCAGGCTATTTGGAGGGATAATACAGTAAAAATGTTACCAGTAAATTCAGTATATTATCTCAACCTAAAAATGTTGACACCTGAGCAGAGCAAGTGCTGATAACACTCATTTATAATGAATTAACTAGACTTGCCTGAGCTTTTGAAGGTTATGTGACTGCATTTATTGATCTCATTTCACTGATATCAATAAAAGCTGAAGTTTCTTGTTACACCACAAGGCCATTCATGCCATTGTCTTCCAGATTCATTTGAAGCTGTTGTCTTTGATCTAGAAAGCTAAATAATCAGACTGAATCCTTAGAAGAAGCTCTGTCTGATACGGCTGCTGTACTTATTGCCAGTAAAGGGACGTAAGCCATAGCCCTATTACTATTTCTGTAATGAAAGTCTGGTTAGCAATGGATTTGTCCTTAATAGTCTGCATTTCTAGTGATTGAGCTCCAGGTTCCCCCATGCCCCTTAAAAATCCCCATAGTCTGTGATACCTCTATGTCCTCTTATCCTTTTCCACACTACCTGTATCTTCTTCTTGTGTCCCCAGCTACACTGTCTACTACAGTAACTCCTGAAGTTAAGCTGGCTTCAGAGCTCCTCATATTCTCTACCAACCTCTGGCTTGTTTGGTGGTCAAAAGAAAACATACTTTTGCTGGTTTAAAGTTGTGTGTAGACTTCTGGTCCAGTTAAGAAATGTGTACTGACTCACCTGTTTGTTACTTCCTCCCAGCTTCTGGGCAAACTGAACAAGAGAGACAATTGAAACTGCTCCTGCCTTTCCTTCATTCAAAGTGCTAGTAGGGGCTCTCTCCTATTAGCTGGCTTCTGAGCTTCATGAAACTCGCATCTATATTTGAGACTTTTGTTTTTCTGTGAAACTAGTTTTAAGTTATCCAGTGAAATGCAAAGTTACTAGGCAGAGGCAGATAGACTTGTGAACAAGCCAACTATCTGTGATCGCATAAGCTTTGATTGCATTGGAACACTAGGTCTGAACAAAATTAAGTGGGAAGACGGAGGCAGCGAGTCACCATTCATATGGACATCTTTGTTAACTTGCAGGACCAGTTGTGAGGCAAATTGCTTGTTTCCCCTTTGGACAAAGAGATAGGTGGGCTGAGAGGAGGCAGTAAGAGAAATTTGGTGAAACTGTTGGAGGGTTGTGTCACATTTTGCTTTAGGTATCTTTCTTGCTCCTACCTGATCATATGGCAAGGGTTAGTAATTTGTTTTTAAGAGGTTGTCTAGATAACTGGAGAGCTGGAGATGCCTGATTTTTTAATGTATTAGTACTAGAACAATAAATCAGATGTAAGAATAGATGTAAAGTGTGCAGGGAGATGTTGTGAAATAGAAAACTACTAGAAGAGATTTGGAGAGGTCTGGACTGCAGTTGATCTGGAGGAGAGGAAAAAAAAGAGCAGCCTGACCTTTCTGCGCTGCCCTTATAAGAGGTCAAAGGAATGAAACAATAATGGCAGCCTTCAGTCTCGATAAGGGCAGCAGGAAAAGAAGGGCAGCAGCAGAACCCAGCTACTGCTGTATATTCAATTAACATTTGCTGCCCACAATCCCATAATTTTTCATTGAATAGGAGCCAAGATAAAAGCCATCCTACTTAGTGTCCATTTCACAAAGTGAAATCTAATTAGTAAAATGTTTAAAAGTTAATGAAGAATACACGATGTCAGAAAATATGTTCTAATGAAGTGCAGTCCTCTCATACAAGCACTTGTGCTGTCATAAACTCTTATTACATAAGTAATATCTTGGTGTCGATGCTAATAAAATACTTTAAGTAAAGGGCCAGGAGAAGTGCCATGCAAAATGTCTAGCCATCCCTTTAGAGGTTCAGCTTTAATGTTAATGAAGACTCCCTGTAGACACATGCATGAAAGGATCTTTTTAATTTCTGGGGGGTTTCTGCTGTTCATATCTGTTACAGCAGAATGTTAGGCAATAAACCCATGAAGATGTTTTATCTAGGTACGTGGGATGCAAACACTGCTTTTCTTTGGGACTGCTGCTTTTACATAGGTGCAGTCTAGCTTAAGATACTTCCCCAAGAAATTCCTTGGGGAAAAAAAATAATCTGACAATTGTCTGATGAGCTCCAGATATCACTAGAGTTCCCAAGGGGTCCAGCTGGCAGAACATTTATTTGGTAGTTAAATACTTGACTCTTGAATAGTGAAGCTGGAATATTACATTTTGGGTCTATAATATCTCCAGATGAAAATCTCTGATATGAGACTAAAATTCAATATTATGTAATATAATATTTTACCCCTACACAGTGAAATTTCAGCACATTCATCTCTGGAAGAGTTTCCAGGGAATATTATGCATCTGTGGGAGATACATCAGAAAGGAAACGGGTATTGAAGGTCTTTGAGTTTTCACGTGGAGACCAAATCAAAAATTATCAAGGCAAGAGGCTGACACAGGGATCATTGGTTGCAGTTTAGAGCTTTTAAACACAGGAGATTTTTTTTTTCCAATAAAGTTGCTTGAATTTAAAAAAAACCAAAAACGTATATCTTTGCATCAGACAAACAGAAACCTGTTAAAAAAAAAAAAAAAGTATTGGGTGCAATAGCACTGCAGAGAGCAAGGCCAGATTGTGTGTGGGAGTACATCAGCATTGCTCCATTGAAGCCAAACGGAGGATCTGGCCCTGAACGTCGAAGTCCTGCAGGGATCTTAGGTAATTTCTTCCTGAGCCTCTTTTCTGCTCTCTGCAAGCTGGTCAATTGCACCTTAAGAGAATCTAAATATTATCATTTCAAATGTGTCCTCTTTTTACAACAAATACACATGAAAATTAATTTAAAGTTCTTATTATGTCAAGATCTAAATACAAGTAATATCCAGCCAGGATACAAGAGAAGTATAGTGCAAAGCCTTTTCTCATTATATAGTTATCAGAAACACTCTAAAAAAACTGTAGTAGGAAAGACATTCTCTGCTATTTTGATCTGTGAGTAATTATATAAAATAGAAGGTTTTCTTAGAGGGAGCTGCAGAATGATAGTTGTGTGACTTCAGGAGAAAGGAACAAAAGGCTGTAGTTGGAAAAATGATATTTCTTTTGAAGAGAAAACTATGAAAGAGAATTCAACCTCCAGCAAAGGAGCTATATGTGATTAGAAGAAAAGATATAAAAGTGATCCCTAAAGAGTGGAAAGCAGAAGAAGCTTTTTAAGAGGTGGCTGAAAGGTAGGGAAAGAATCAGCTGCCAGGCTTCTCTAGAGGAGTTATTCATAGCAAAATCTGAAGAAAAATGAATATACTAGAGACTTGCTATGTAGTATGTATTCAGGCTCTGATAAATTTCACGCTTCACAGCCTTTCCAAGAGTAGGTCCTGTGAAGATTTTTACACTAACCTGGTGTTCACCTGTATCAGCTATCACTGTTGTCTTATTTCAGACTCCCTGAACTAGGTTGTTTTTTTTTAATTGGCAGCTGTGATTAAGGTGAAAATCCTGGCAGATGAGTTAGGAATATCTCCTACTTCAAATACAGTTGAGTGTATTTGCCACTAGGAGAAAATCTTATGACTGATTTTGATTTAAAATTCATACCCTTTTACCCTTAGTGCATCAGAATCAGACCATTTGCTGTGAGGAGGAGCCCACGAAGGGTTCAGTGAGAACACTACATGAAGGTGTTTGCATTTCCACCGGTCTTTTACCCCAGTGCAAGTTCCTGTATCTTAGCAAGGACTTCTATAGCAGTGTTTTGCCAAAACGGCTAGCACTGGTTCTGGGCCAACAGTGAGTAGGGGGTTAGGGCACATTGTGGAAACTTAAACCAGCACTGCTTAAACCTCTTACTGCTCTCAGTTGAGTTGAATAGGAGCTTACTGAAGCCATTCGGTGTTGAATGCCTGTAGATGCTCCTTAGTATTTGAACACCTTGCAATTTTCATGCTCTTTTTACATGCCTAACTAGCAGTAATGCTAGATATGTAATATGAGATGGAAAACAATTCTGAACATTTTCATAAGTCGTTTAAAAGATGTGACACCTTTTTGGAGGGTAGGATCAAGAAAGTATGCTCTGTGTAAGGCTGTCTGTGCCCCCTGCCTTGGATTAGAGTGGATTTGATAAGAAAAACAATTTCAGAACCCTTTTTTAGTTTTGAAGATTATGTTGGGGAGGGGGGCTGAGGTTGGGTTGTTGGGATTTTATTTTAGAGTCTGTGGTACAGTTTACAAAGACTGATAGAACACTACTTATAAATGATGTTTACAACATATCTTCAGTGGAGTTCATGTAGGTTTGCCCCTTGGCTGGTCAAATATTTTGAACAGTTTTATCATTTGGGTGGGATATGAAATTAGGAAAGGAGAAACTGATTGGCTGAATGTGGTCCCTTTTAATTGTTGAAACCAGCTCCCTCCCACAAATCAGGTAGGTACATTTTGTTAGTGCATCTGTTGTTAAATGTTAACATGTTTTCCAGTGGCTTCCTCATGGTGTTTTTACTGTGAATAATTAACATGTGAATGGATGCCTAAATCAAATGGTATTGTCCCTGTTCCTCAGCGGATGTCCATAATTCTTTTAATTAGAAAGTGAGCCTTGGTAGGGCCTGTTAGGGGGTTTTAAAAAAGGAGAAACAGCTGGATAAAGAGGAAGAGCAGCTGGAAATACACAGGCAAAAGCTACAAATGGACGAGCTTTCAGAGGATCACAATATTCTGTTTGTATTCCTGTATATTAGATGTGAAATACCAAGCTGCCTACCTACCCTTGTTGTTAGCTAGGTAGTAGTTGTATTTAATTTAGAGATATTTATCTTTAATTGTTCTCTCTTCAGTGCCCCTCCAAGTTTCTCTCACTTCTTAGAGGGAATGTCATAGATGGATAAATAAGCTTTTCTGATATAATTCGTGTGTGAATACACTTAAGAGAGGGTCTATGAATACTAGCGTGAATGAGACTATGTTTGTACATATATAGAAATGCTCATCAGAAGAGGAAAGCAAAAAGCTATTTTACCTTATCCCTGGTCTCTGAGGCAGGATGAGCACACTAAGAACAGCCATGACAAGTGTATTTCTAAAATCTTTTTAACAACGGGCAATTCATTCATAAGGGTAGATTCTCATTTGGTGTAAACTATGTACTTCACTCATTAATTTTGCTATGCTGTTTTTTACGGAGAATAATCTCCATAATTTTGACAGTATCATCCTATATGTTTCTTGCCCAGAGTACCATCTCACATGATGGTCAGATATGATGACAATGGATATGGTATAAATAGACAGAGACAGATCTCTATAGGGATCAGTTTGAAAGAGCCAGATGGCAACAAACACATTTATTTTTTTCCCAGCTTCACAAATATGCTTTGTAGTAGGGCTGTGCCTTTTCATTCCAAATGAACCCAAACAAAACCCCATGTATCTTTTCTACGAACATTTCAATTCCTCTGAGAGACATCTGTGGGCCCAATTATATGAAGTCCAAGCATAATTTTACAGACTTACCATCCAGGAAATGCAATGACATAACCAGATTGCTTATAATTGTGTTTTTTTAATTGGCTTCCTGAAACATTAAAAAAAAAGTGAGAAGCACAGTTCCTGATACTAGGCCCCATGCATACCACTGCTTTGCATGAATAAGCCTCTGATTAATTCTGAGATGCCTTAAAACACATCTTAGTCACTGTAAAAATGTAAACATTTCCGCAATCAAATTAACATCCACATCACTCGTTTAGTAGTTCTTTGCCTCTGACTTTCCTCTTTATATTCCTTTGACTTCTCTGCCAATTTTTCCATTCTGTCTTGGTGTCACTCATAAGTTCATACCTTCTCTTAGATAATTCTTGCGCAGAGGACATAGTAGCTTCCAAATCAATAAAAGCAGATTCTTTTCCTTTACTATGTCTGTAACCAACTGAAAACATTTCTGTCTGTAGTAGAAGTAACACTACACTGTCCAGAGTACATGTACTTTTGGCACTACGGAGCATACATGCATCAGTTGAGTCAAGAGATTCATTAACTGAGATGGAACCACACTCTAAAATTTTGGATGTCTAAACTTCATACCAGACACAGGACCATACATGTGCCTTTTCTGCTTTTGCCAAGTTTTTACTAATTATCTTCAGCAGTACAGATAGATTCAGCATTTTTAGGATAAATCTTCACTGTTTTGTTCACCATTTTTTACATAACAAAAGCCACTATTTATGGTGCTTTAATGCAGCAGGGAGAAACTTCCAGATTCCCACTGAACGACAGCTGCTGTTTATTTCAGAAGATGGAGGAGATCAGTCCAGATTCTTTTCGCCTGTCCTGTCCCCGTGGTCATTTACATTGACACTAAGGTGGGGCTACAGAGGTTTTTCAGAATGGAGTTTAAGGGTTGCTCTCACCCAGTGCCTGCTGTGGAAGCTGCCTCTCCCCTGTAAGCATTTTGAAAGCTGTCATCCTGTTTGGGATGTTTGTTTCTCCCTTCTCCTTGCTGTGAGCCCACTTTCCCTTTTAATGAGGAGCCATGCAGGCAAGCTGAGAGATGCTAAATGCAGAAAGATGATAGAGAAATCTACATTTTGCCAAGGCGGCTGAACATTGGCAGGTTCAGTCTCAGACCCTCCCTTTCTTAGGCTCAGATTGAACACAGCTAAAGGGAGACAACCTGAGCTGGGTAGCAAATACAGGGTTTAAAGTTGTTTTTGAGCCAACTCTGTCAGGCAATCACACTCTATCACCTGTCTAATCTTTTAATATGTGATACTGGCTTGAATATGGTATGTAAACTGGAAAACACAGGAATTTCCTTTTTTAAAAAAGTATTTTTTCCAAAATGTTTTCTGAATGGGAAGGCAAGTGATGTGGGGATTTTTTTTGTGTATTTTTTTCTGCTTGGGGAAAGATGAGGGCCATTTTTAATCCATATACTGTCTTATATTTGGGGGCAGTAAAATAAAGGAAGCCATAAACCTCTGTAAATACAATTTTCTAGAGTATAGTGGCAATGGTACTGATTAGTGATAAGTGCACCATTGTTCCTTGATATCTCTGTGAAGTGAAGGCACAAGCATTTTACTCCCTGAGGATCGTTCAGTTGAGGGTAACTTTTGGCAGGAATTTATGCTGAGCTGTATTCTGCCCTATTTCCTGGTATTTCAGGTAAATCATACTGGCACCTTCAGTGCATTTGCCTTTGTACTTTGAATGAATTGTCATTTCAGAGATTACAAAGCCTTTTTACAAATTTGAAGAATAACAAACTCTGTGTGGCTTTTATATTCAAATTTGTTTACAGAATGATATTTGCAAATAACTATTTAAATCGCCTTTTTAAAAAAAAATCTGATGATGCAGTCAGTAGTTTGTGCTTGGAGGTATATTTCTTTCATTGCGTTCATTATTCATGATAGTTCTGTAGTTATCCTATGCTATGGGAATCTGCTGCATTCATTAAATATCATTTCATAAAATTGATGGACTGTGGCTGGCACAAGTTTATCTATAACATTTTCATAGAGAATATATCATGCAACTAGCTTGTAAGATAGGCTTATGAGTTTTAGAAAGTATGCAGATTTATTACACATTTCCTGTTTGCATTGCTCTGCCACCTCCTTTACTGCAGGGAGCACATGCCTCCAAACCAAGATGATGCCTAAAGACTCTTGGGGCTAGTACTTGATTCTGTTACACTGCTGCAAGCCCTCTTTAGGATTTCTTGTCCTGTGTGACCTCATGCATAGTTTTGAAAAATACAGTTTTCGATTCTTGTAATCATTGCATTCTAACCTAATTCTTTCTGCTTGTTCTAACAAGGGACACTTCTTAATTTCCTTCTTGATTTCCTGCATCAAATATTTGTGATGAAATGTCAGGGTTGCGCACCCATGTCTCTGTGCAGGAGCTGTTTATGGTTTAAAGGTGCATAAACACTACAACATACAGAAAAAAATATAAATAATTTTGAGATCCCCAGGGTTTCAGTTTTGTATACACATACAGCAAAAAATGTTGTTGCTATGATGGTCTAAGAATACAGGTAAGCAAGGTTTTTCAAGAAAAAGCCATATACATTATTACAACAGCTATTATAATTGTTGTTGTTGGGGGGGGGAACTCCTCATTTTTCATAGCCACTAGCTTTTTTTGTGGGAAGTGTGACTGCACTATAATAATGAACTAAAATCTATGTAACAAGGAGATTGTTATTATAGTGGGCAACAACTGAAATGTGATGGCTTCTGCATTGATCATTATAAAAGTAAATCGCAGATGGTTGGGAAGCGCTGTGATCATCTGGTTACATTAATGTGGTAGTACATTAGCTTAATGCATTGAAGGTCAGGAAGTTTACATCTCTGACTAAAGTGGAAATCTGCAAAGTGTAACATAAACCAGCAACAAGTATCATAATCGATTGTCACTAAGAAATTAACATGGCCAAAAAGAACTATTTCTAAGCAGTAGTGAAGAGCAGAAAACTATAGACCTGTATACAAATTTACAACCGCCTTGTCTCAAGGAATGTTTTATTTGCCAAGTACTGCTCTTCCTGCAGACAGTTACAATGACTTTTAGTTACACTTGTTGGTCACAGAAGTCTAGCTGTGAAGAAATCAGAAATAAAGGAACAATGCAGGTGATTGAACATTAATGCTTAGTAATTTAGTGTTCTGTATGAATTCTCATTCCATCCAGACTATTTTGTGGGTCAGGCTTATATTTCCTAGATGAATGTATGCATAAATTAAGCAAACGGTAACAGAAAAATGCTGGGTTTAGGTTGGCAGGTATGGTACTGGAGATTTATAACCACCATGGGAATGTGGCTTTTCTGTTTGCCTAAAGCTTATTGCTGTTGTGATCCTACTTATTTTCCAAGCCTGGAGGAATTACCGTGTCTGGAAATACATTCTGGATTCTGTGAGCATGCAAATTTACTTGACATTTCACAAATGCTAGAATTTGTTAGGCTGTTCTTTGTTGGATATGAATTGGTTTTGTTAACCTGTTAACCTATGTTAACAGACATAACACATAAAGCAAAGAACAGGACTTAATTAATTTGCTTTGCACCATTCTGCTAATGTACTGGAAGACATGACAAAACCAGAGAGCCTGGCAACTTCAATACGTTCGTGGGTTGGTAGTGAGGCAGTAATGACAAGAACACGCTTGGCAAAGCATTTCTTAATCCTAGGGATGATTTCTCTCAAAGAGCTTAGAGCACTGAAATTCTGAAAACAAGAAAATCCTCTTTGATGGATCTTGCTTCACCTTTGATTCTCATTCTGCTTAGCACCCTTGGTCCAAATAGATACCTCCTGCCTTTTCTTCTTCCAGCTGCTTCTGCTCACTCATTGCAATAAAATAGCTTTCACTTTCCAGACAGGTCCTTAAGCCAAGTGTTCACGTAGACAAACTGCAGCTTTCAGAGAAAACCACTGGAGAATTTCACTTCTTTCCCATGCAGGTTTCTGTCCAGAGTCCATTCAAAGACTTTGCTACTAGGAAACTGTATTTCAGTGAGGAAGAGACATATACAGTTGAGATCCCACAGTGACTCTCAAATTTGTATGGTTTACATGGTTTCTATCTCCTGGCACAGTATGGATGGTTTAGTCCTAAATGGAGCTTGTAATGCAACAAGCCAGTGACAAAACATTTGCCTTTAGCTTCAGTACAGAGCTATCATCTTTCAAAATGGACAAGTCAGAAATGCTGATCTCAATGTCAGAGTACTTCTGTATGTTTTTTGCAGTTAGTAATGTTTCTACTAAGTTTTGTTAGTCTCCTTTAGTGACCAGCAATTAACAGAAGTGTAATTCTGTCCACTGTAATTTGAAATGTGGTGTGGTTGTCAGCAAGCCTACAGGATTGCTTGGTTTATGACAGGTGGAGAATTTTACAATGTAAATATGATGCAGTGCTTTCCCAGGATTTACAACGCATCGTATGTGTAGCCATGTCTGGTTATCATGCTGCTGTTAATTTCTGAACAGATCCTGAGCTGAACCAGAGAAGCTGAAGTTCTATATCATTGGTCTCAGGGTTTGGGTGTTGTTTTTGTTTGGGTGTTGTTCTTTTAGCAGCCAAAATAGCAGGATATAAAAAACAGTAGTTAGAAACATTCCAGAAGTACAATGTACTTGCATAGTTTAACAGATTCCAAAACAATATTTTGGAAGAACAGGTACCTGTTTTTATCTCTTTTTCCCCTTTTGTCTTTAGTCCAAAGGATGCTGTATTACTGGATATTTACTGCATTACTTTTTGTGGTATAATGCTGCTTAGAAAGATCTGCAAGCAATATAAATTTGACGGGGGATATGCAAATGTCATGCAATATGACAGCCTGTGCTAGAGTGGAAGAACAGAGAGTGGATCTCAATTTTATAACAAGCTGGTTTGCTTTTTTTAACGAGGCAATTGGGCAGAATAAAAAGGGTGCAATTCCCACCCCCCCCACCCCCCCATTGCAAATGTAACTCTCTGATCTTCCTTATTCTTTTATCTTTGCATGAGCTAGTTATAATAGGAGCCCTCAGAGTGCTTTTTATTTTTTGAGCCTGCAATATTTTCACATCTGTCATCTGAGAAATCATCCTTCTTTTCTTATAACAGACTTTCTAACATAGCCAGAGCATTTATCTTCCTAGCCTGTTAAACTGCATTTTCAGATCTATTCTGTTTGTCCAGTAACCAAAAGAACTCAGTCTGTCACATTTCCCAGTAACTCTCCTACAGACTGAAACACATCCTGCCTCAGAACGCTCCACTCATAACCCAATGTGCAGACATTACCACCTGCTTCCCTATTTCATCACTCATTGACAATTACATGACTCATGAATGCAAATTAGGTATAAACAATTCTCCTGAAATTTGAGTTTACCCAAACTTTTTAAACATTTTCTGATGTTTGCAGATGTACTTCAAGTTTATAAGTCTTTGGGAGGTATGATTTGTTTTTTCTTTTGAACAACAACATCTCAGTGCTAACTATGAAAATGCCAGTTCAGTTCTAAAGCATAGAAGATTTCCAAAAGCTAAGCAAGGAATGTCCTTGTCTTGCAAATAATGCAACATAGTTGCACTCTCAAGAAATGTAAGTGCATAAAAACCTTTTACTGTCTGAAAAAAATAGTCATTAAAAATGACTATTTTTTTTCCTATTTATTTCCCCCAAGTAGTCAGAATTCAGAGGTTTATAAGTTGTTCTAGTTAGGAATTAGATGCCATAGTCTGGTGTCAGAGAATGTTTAAATTCTTGTGGGCCAGACCTGAGAGTGTCTGTCACACAGTCAATGCCGTTTGAGCTAATGTTTCCACTCATCTTACCTGAGTAGTTAATGGTAAGAATTCTGTGGATATTCCACTTATCCCATTTAAAGCATTTCTTCACTATGCACTGTGGTCTTCAGATACAAGTTTGGATGTATTTTTAGCTATGTTGACAGAGGTATTTTACATTGTAGAGTTTCCTACAGCTTAGAAACACCTACATAGGTGTCTACGCGAAGGAGGTTGAATCCAGAACATCTCACCCCCTCAGTATCACAGCAGGGATTCTTAGTTTGGTCACAGGACCACTTGATCAACACTATTCTGCTTGCTTATCCAAGCTACTATGTCTGTGTGGTGCTGCTACCAGCCTTGGATTGCTGCTAATATGGAGACCTGTCCTGTATTTCACCACACAGTTGACATGCCCCAAGGCAGTAAGCAGAACTTCCGCAATTTTTTATTTTTTTTTTGTGAAAAGAGGAATTTTTTTTGAGAGGAATCTCTCAGGAAAATAGGGCAAATCCATGGTTAGCAAGCTCTCATAAACTGTTAACATATTTAACTTAAAAGGTTCCTCTAGAAAGAAGATGCTTGTAGACAGTCTACCACATAATAAAACCATATTTGAAGCAGACAGATGGAGCTAAATGAACCAGAAAAACCTCCAGTTCATTTTAAAAGGTCTGATGTAGCATGAGAATAAAACAAAAAACCCCAAACCAGAACAAACTTTAAAAAGGAAAAAAAAACAAAAATAAAATGGAAGCTTTATAGGATAATCATTATCCTGTCTGTCCCTACTGTATTGACTACCTGAATGGTAAGTTTTAGAATTCAGGAAATCAACTACATTACCACATTCGAGAAGATTCAAAATTAACCAGTGTGGTTTTATCTTTCTGTGTAGTACCTATATTTTTAAAATTGTGACTTTCTGTAATATTTGAAAGAGAAAACTGTGTTGCAAAAAAGCACACGTATGGTAAGAACTTTCAGAAAGTATAACAAGGGCTTTGTCTCTGAAGGAAAATGAGTGCAGGGGCACCCAAATGAATATATACAACTCGCAGGGAAAAAGCATGAACAAGTCTAAGCAATTTCTGATGAGCAAGGAAGTTAACAAGAAAGAGAGATTTGATATAAACAGACTTACTCATACAAATGCTGAATATCAGCAATTAAAACATTTTAAATGTGGCACTGCATGTTAATGCTTCTTCAAAGACAGTCTCTATTCTTCTCATCTTGTGTAATACGCATCATCTCCTGGCAGCTGAGAAGTTTGAAGGGAGGTCTTTGCAATACTGCTCCTCCTCCTGCAATGAATCATTCCTTCCAGAGATAGTTAACTAATACTATCTATTTGCCATAAACCAAATGATAGCCTAAACTTGATTATACTAGCAATGTGCTTTTCTGTAGCATCATTTCAAAGCAGAGAACCTGAGGATATGTTTATTTATTACTTGGTGAACAAATATATTCTCAGCAGATGACAACTGAGGATAACATCCTGCTTTAACCGCAGTTTTTCATGGCATGGTTTTTTCCACTTTCCTCCACATTTGCCTTCCTGGATTTTCTGTTTGTTACTACTTTCTGATGCATGCATCAACACTACTCAAACAGGCAACGCTTTTAAAGTTACATTCTTAGTCATGTCTGGGTTGAAAACACTACCTGTCCAGCCAGAGACACCACTGATACATTGCAGTCTAAAGAGAAGTCTAATAATTTGGACACTGATAAAAGAGCCACTTGCACATCAAAATGTGTAAGTATAATTTGCATGCTGATGCAATACACTGGTATATAAGTACGGTCTAAAACCTCTACAGCAGTGTCTTGGGCAAAGATGAGGGAAACAAGGAGGACGTATATGTGGGAAAAGAGACATAATTTATAGAAGCATGACATTTTGTCTGGCAGGCATGCTTAAGGAGTGATGGTATGTGTCACTAACTTCAGGGTATACTTTAAAGCAAAAAGAGATCTTTTTCAGGGGAATTATTATACTTCATCTTCACACTATAGCACCCGCAAGTCATCTGTAAATATATGTATTTGTATCTTTTAAGAATAAATAAACAGCCTGCATTTCAAAGAAATGGAGTTCGGACTCTGGACAAGTAATCCAAGGTTATGGTTACCTCAGAACTTTGCAGTGGTCTTCTCTGCTCCTGTCTCTGTAACGTGCTTCTCCATAGCCTATGTGGTCCCACTCCTAAGCTTCAAAAAGCTGTTTCTTCTAGACTGTAGCCCTCTTGCTCTCACAGTGATCTGGGGACTTACTTTCAGTAACTGATACTTTCAGAGGAAAGTATGCAGGACATATGTATACTAATGAGTTAGTTCTATGGAGTAGCCAAAGTAGGTAACAAAAAAGTACCACAGTGCAAGATGGATGTTTGATACATATTATGAATAGCTTGATTTTGATTTCATGTTGCTCTTAAACAGAAACCTTTTTAATCAGTAGGTCAAATTTCAACAAACATAATCCCTTTCATCCTCAAAATGAATTTCCATACTGGAAAACTGATCGGATTGGCTCAAAACCACTTTTCTGTACCCATGTTCACATACTGGCCTTGGGCCTAAATGACCTATTGAATGATTCTGAGCAAACTGGAACATTTTTATGGCCCCTTATAGCAGTTTTCCAACTGCTTTGAGCAGCCACAGCTGTATAAAACAGCCAAAGCCAATCCCAGAACCTGAACCAAATACACACAGATTGCTAGTCGTGCTGTTTAAGGCAAGAGTAAACCTATTTTTGTACATACTTATTTCTGTGGTGTAAGCAAGCTTAGGGCAATGCCCTTCATGAAAATTCTGCTAGTGCATAACTTTTTGATTACTTTTGTTCCTGTCCTTATGAAGCTATTCATAAGGCTCTGTGTTTTGTGTCTTCTAAGAGACTAGTTCTCAATTAGTTGATCCTATTTTCGTTGCCTTTTAAGGGCAAGACTTCATTTCTTTCTAACAGTCTGCACCAAATGATAAGATAAGGGCCCTGAGGCCCATTCTTTAGTTGCACTTGCTGCCGTCCAAATTTAGATCCATATTTAAGTTTTGAGCTCTTTTGTGGGAATGTATGGTTGACAGCTGCAGTGTGTTTAATAAATCCCTTATGAAACACTGAATGAAGTAGAAAGCTGATGAACACAGATTGATTATTAGTCGGGCTTGTTTTAGAAATACTGCCGTGACTTGGTGTGGAACGTTTAACTTTCCACGATGCCCAACACAAGAGTCACCAGTTAAATCATCAACCTGGGCAAGGTTGACACAGCTATCCTCTGAATTTGTCAGATTGCTAATTATGTGGAAAAGCAACACATCCTGTATAATTTACTAACAATTTCATGGACTTTCTACGCTTAGTTGTTGACTCTGGCTATCTAAAGGAAACTGAAATTTTTAAAATTATATATTGCTTTAATCAAATATTACACTTCCTTACAAGACAATTGAGGCTTTCTTCTACAGTCTTCCTTGTTTCATCTGTACCACATTTCTTTCCATTCACTTGTACCCTCACTGGGATGTGTAGAGCTGGAAATTAAGCAAACCAAATAAATTATATCTGAATTCCAGTGTGGGAATTTTGTAAGCTGCCTAATGGGTCCGGCATTTAATCTGTCTTGATAGGAGACAACTAACATTTAAAATTTCCATTCATGAAGAGTAGCTACTTAGACTGCTTAGAAGGTACCTTAAATTTTTGCATGCTATTTATTTTTCATTTATGTGTGTTCTTAAACATCTTCCTCTGTCTGTTTCTTGGCTGATAAATCTAGCCATTATAGTCTTAGTGTAGACATCATTTATACCTAGAAAAGCATATCTGAAAATACATTACCTTTAAATAGCAGGATCCATCACATCTGAGCTCCCATGTCTGATAGCCAAAAAGCTCCATTTCATTTCAGAAGAAAAATTGCTTCTGTCAAGGTAAACAGAATGCATTATCCCCCTTTAATAACCATTTTTAAGCATGCTTCTGTATTACGTTTTTCACAGCTGTATTACAATAAGCCTTAGAGTAATTGCCAGTTCTTCTGTCTAATAGGTTCATTATTCTTTTGCCATAATTGCAGCCATTAAACGTCCAATTGTTAAATTTCCACTCCTACATTTACTTAGTGTTACATTTTATAATGGGGTATGTCATTACAGCACCCCAGTGGCTACAGCTGTTGTTCAAAGTGTTTCTAAAAGTCAATGAGATCTATTTGAGATATGTCTGTATTCTTGATTTTTCACAGATTCTCTCCACTGCACTATGTGTGTCGTCTTTTTTTAGCTTTTTCAAAGATAGCTGCATTTAGCTACCCTTTACTGAAAGTTTTAGAACCTGACCTATTCAAGAAGACATAAAGCTCTGACTTTAATATTTCTAAAGCACCATTTTTTCACTTTTATGAAATGATTCATATATAACAAGGTGATGGAGCAAAGATTTAACTAAGGGAAATTAACACTTACGGCTTAATAGCTTTTCCAGAGCACTGATTTATCTTTTGTCATGTTAAATTTGTTGGGCATTTTCTTTGTTGTAAAAGAAGCCTTGCTCCTAGTGTTAGCTACAGTCATGGTAATAAAATTATCTATTTAATGCTCCTTGCTTCATTACTTGACATTTCTAGATAAGTTAATAAGTATGCTAGGGTTTACTTCTTATTTGTGTGAGAGGGACTTGGTCTGAAATGTTACGTTTGGAGCTGATACGTAAGCTTTATTAAAATAAGCAAAAGCCCTTACAATTATCACTCTGTCTATAATCATTAGTAACCTTTCTTTTCTAAGACACTCATGTTCTATACAGTTTGTGTGTGTTATCTGGTATCAATTAGTCTTTTTATAATGACACTGAAAAATTTTGAGACAACTATGCTAACACTTGCATTAGTTTATGTTGCTGCAATGCATGGGGGAGCTGTTCTGGAAATTGCTGGTACCAATAATTATCAGCCCCGATCAGTTTCCTGGGAAAGTTGATACCCCATACCCAATAACACTATTTGTGAGGTTATCCAGCCTCTTTTTGGGATATAACTTCATGTCACTTTAAAACTCTCATAGACAGTATGTCATTTTTATTACTTAGATTTCACACTCCTCCATAAAGGGTTGATGAAACCTGCATTTGAAATGTATATCACATAAGGGTTTTTTATATACTGCATTTTCATTCTTAACCTCATTACTGAGCTATAACGTTTTTCAGTGATTAACCTAAAATTGCAGCATTTCTTATCAGTATATGTAGTATTTCATATCTTCTACATATCTCATACATAACAAAAGTAATATGGTATAGTGATAAAGATATATGAATTACAGAAAATAAGTTTTTATTTAAGTACTTTTAAAGAGAAAATTTTTTTCATCCAAATTCCTGCCCATATTGTAGAACTTATACTGAAGGTAGAAAAAGAAAGAAAAAAGAATGGGGGGTTGGGGGGGGGCGGGGGGCGGGGAAAAGCATCTTGTTTTTTACTGTATGAAGGTAGACTTTCCACAGAGAAAGACCAAGAAAAATCCTTGTGATCTCTACTTCTAGATTGCGGTTTGAATCTACATCATTATCAAAGTAGAAAGTTGTTACCATATCATGTCTCTGTACCTGACATTTATCTGCTTGTTATAATGATGTTTTCAGTACTGAGGTACTGGGTAATTAATTCTTTCAGTGTCTGGCACTAGATTACAGTTATACTAGATATGCCAAGGTGTTGAAGATGCAATTCAGATGTTCTGTTCTCTTGTGGGGGAGTTCTTTTTGAGCAAAGTAGATGTAGCAAATTTCTACTGTAAATGTCAGTTTTACAGCTACAGAACAGGCTTCACTTTCCAGCATCCCTGGGTTATAAAACTCAAGGATATACAAAAGTGGAGAGAAAAAAACCCCACCAGCTAGTAAACTGGAAGAAAAAAACAATTTTACTATGTGATTGGTGTTAATGTAAGCAAATAAGTAGCAGAAAACATTTACTTAATTTTATCCTATTTTCAGCTCTTTGGGGCACTAGGTAAAAGAAAAAAAAACCAACCCACAAACACATTCTTTGTTCACAATTCAAGCCAAAACAGAATTTCACAGTTAGATAATTATCAGATTGTGAATTTCAAATATTTCAACCAGATGTATGATTCCCATATAAATCATGTTATTCTGCAAGCCATATAACTTAGTTAATAAATATATGTTGTATTTCATACCAGCTAGAAATAATTCCTATTTATATTTTTCATTACAGTAGTTACAAGTATCATCATCATCTCTTTTGTAGCTGCAGTGGTTTGTGGGTATAACAGCACTATTGTGCAGAAATCATCTGTTCAGTAGTTTGAGTCTTTCAGTGATCTTTGTGTTTGAGCCAATGCCCATCAACATTAACTGAGAAACTTCTATCTATGACTGGCTGGAGAATCATGTAGTTTCAAAGATACAGTGAAGGTATAAAATTGCTATATTTTATTTGGCAGTATGAATGAGTAAACCAAATTGCTAAAATAGCATTTTTTTTTAGCATATTTTTCCCTTAACACATGTAGATGATGTCAGTTAATCCTTAATGAGAATCTTATTAAGGTGGAAAGATGTTGGGAACAAGATAGCTGACAATGTTGTTTGGTAGGGATAGATTGCTAGGAAGCATTTTGAGTTTGGAGCAATGGAAATTTGCCAAACAGAAAGTCTGAATAAATTACTAATTTGAAGACTCATCTAAAAAGAAGTTCCAGGAAATGGTGTCTGGAGAGATGAAGAACAGAGGTGCCTGATTTAGCTGCAGTGCCAGCTAAGGCTACTAAGCAAGGCGGGCTGAAAAAGCTCCACGGTTATAGAAAAGACCATGGGTTGCTCCAACGGACTTTATCCCAGCCAGTGGTGAGAAAACGAAGAGAGTGACATGCATACAACATTATTTTTTAGCATTAATCTGAGCACATCTTATCCTGTTAAATTAAAGAGACAACGGTTTCAGAAGTGCTTTACAATCTTTTTGAGTTATATTTACCATGTAAATTTTCTGTAAACTGGATGAGTGGACATCTTTCAATGAAGATTTCTGGAAAAGGCTGATTAAATCACTAATGCTCTTGAAGGGTCATTACCAAGTTCAGTGGACAAGGAGTTCAGCTATGATTCTGGCTGTGTAGAGAGGTTTCTAGAAATAGTAGCTACCTCATCAGGGTACATCTGGGAATTCTGAGTGCAATGCCTTCACTCAGCTTGGACTCCAGAGGCTGATGAGTGACTAAATAAAGCTCATGAGAGTGTTTTAAGCTACTTTAATGATGAAAGCCAACTAAGGAAAAGGAGACATTTTTTTCTCCCTGTGAGCATAAAGTTTCATAAAGTGGATATAGAACTTTGTACACAAGGCCTTCATTGCTCATTAATTATGTAATATTAACTGCAGTCACCTGATCAATGCCTTTTGGATTTTTTACAAGTATAATCTGTTGTGGAAAACTCAGCTTTTCTTTTATAATCTGTTTTGGAAAACTCAGCTTTACTTTTGCTGTGTTTCACTGTCAAATACCCTTACTAGTGACAGAGAATGGAATTGAACTAAAAATCTGGAGCAAAGACAAAATGTAAACAAGCTGAGAAAATGGTTCCTGGTCGAGAAAGCTGGGTGCAGGCATATCTGACTCTATGTAAAGGTGAAATCTGAGGCTTCTTTCCTCCAAATACCCACCCCTGAATGGTGTCTCGTCTCTGCTGAAAGCCTAGAAAGTGTTTAACCCTTGTTGATGTCCTTTGAGAATAGCAAACTTGCCATGTTATCCATCAGGTAATAGCTATGAGTGCTCCAAAAAAAGGATAGCACTTTTCCAGTTCTGCAAGTAATTACCTACTTTTTTTAAACTTTCAACAGACTCAGATGTATGTTGAACTTAGGAGTGCTATCAAGAAGAGATTGCACACCCTGAAACTCCTAGCTGGCTGTACAGCCCATAATGTAGACTAATGAGGCTGGGGGATTAGTTTGTAGCATAATCTGAAAAGTATGGCAAGGCTTTTGCACTGTTTTTTTTCACACATAAATTAAAAAACTCCTGTTTAAGGCTTGAGTATACAGTTCATAGGTCAAATTTCACTCAAAGAGTAGGACCATTCACAAGCTAAACGTGAAGGCAAAGTGCTACCTAAGGTCAGGACCAGAGTGCTGAGTCTGAGTCTTGAATGGGGATTTGGAATATCATGATCTTTAAAATGCTCTAGAAAAAATCTCTGGGGTGGACTCTATTCTGGTCAAGCTCTGGGAAAGTATGAAGGCTTCTGTTTGTGCAAAAGACTTCTCAACTTTGTGGAAGAGGTAAACAATACATATATTTTCCTACCAGCTAGTGGTGAAGTCAGTACTGAAAGGCAGATATAAGCCTACTTTAATGGACGTGAAAGATGATACACACAGCAGTGGTCTGGGAACACTCTTCTGTGACACTGATGGTTGCCCAATTCCATTTTTAAAGCTTTAAGAGCCAAAGAACCCTGAAACAGCTGTGCTTTAGCATGCTGCTGGGGACTGGGAGAGGAGTGCATGTGTATATAGGCATTATGTTAGTTGAATAGTGAAGTTATAACAATTTGTACTTGTTAATACAGTTGAGTTATGTATCTGTGGACTTAATAGGGCCTTTCTGCTTTCTGTTCTGCATGAACACCATCAGCTACATTCCAGCTGTAAAATCATTAGTAATGGAGACAGTACAGACATAAAAAATGTAGTTTAACTTTCAGTTCTGAAATTACAGCTCTTGTTCACATTGTATTCCTTGCAAATGAGGCCAATCCTTGCATCTTCCAGACTGTTAGTTGAAAAAAAAAAAAAAGCCAAAACAAAAAGCAAACCCAAACAAACCCACCCACCCTCCTGTGGCTTGCGAGTTAGATAACTTTGATATGGTATGGTTGGTGTGAACTGTGTAATGCACAGTGGATCTGCTCTTGTTTGTATTGAAGTCATCCCAAAGTCATTATTACAGTGACTTTTTCTGGCAGAGACTGTGCTTTCGCTCCTGCTATTGTATCCTTTTCTCCCAACAGTACACCAACATATCAGCTTGAGCTTGAAATAATAATATTTTAGATAGTCTATGACACAGCCTTAACCTTCTTTAATAACAGTTTTATGCATTCAATATTCTGCTGCTCTTGTTGGCTTGCAGTCTCTCAGAAGAACTGGTCACTAAATAAAATAAAGTTCGTATTTATTGCTATGTGTCATCTAAAAGCAATCACTCAAAAGAAGAATTATAAGTTCTTCTGCAGATGAAAATGTTTTTGTGACTGAAGTTGGCAAGGCCAATCTGTTATCATGAGGCATGCAGAAGAAAGGCCAGTGATCTTGACTGTTTAGTGAATGCACTTATTTTCTTTTTGCAATTTTCATTATGGCAAATTGTTTGACCTAGCAGAAACACATCTTCTCAAGGCTGGGATCATATTGTTTTGCTAGTATAATTCCATCACAGTCAACAGTGGATATAAATGGAAAAATGAGGCAGAAAGGTACAACAGTATAGGATGGTGTGTTTTCATATCAGTAATCATTGTCTATTTAAAATAAAATAAAAATATATGAAATGAGATGCTTTGACTCCATTTTATTAAGGTGAAGTGAAGTTTTATTACCAGTGCTATGATCAAATGAAGGAAAATAGGGATAGTGAGAACTATACACAGGAGGATAAAAAAAGCAGCTAAAAATCTGTTACATTAATCTAACAGTTCTTGATATTCTATAAAGGTATTGAGATGTGATTTTTTTCATCCAAAGCTAAAAATTTCTGTGATAACATTAAATAAAAAAAAGCAAAAAAGGAAGTCCTGTACGTTGTGTATATTTCCATTGAAGAAGAGACATGTCTGATTTTCTTTAGGTCAGTGTAAAAGAATAAAATTGCAAATTTTCTAATCTGAATTCTAGAGGATAAATAGCAAAATAATAGCAGCAATTGCTTGCAGAATAATAACCTCTACAAACAGAAGCACTGCTTTTTCTGTTACCTTACCAAATCATTATGGTGACATTTGACTGAGTGTACATATTCTTACTTTCTTTTAAAATTGTCTTGTTTCTTTTTTGTTAGATTTTTAATGTAATGAAAATATCATGTCTAGGGTCATGCTTTGTTGATTTTTTAATAGTAAAGATTATTTTACAATATAAATCAGTATGTGAAGGAGCATCAGCCTTTCATTTATACTTATGCAGCACAGTACTCATATAGTTACACTGGAGGAGAACAGACCTATGTTTATTTTTGGAAGTTATAAAGACATGAGCCACTTGCTCATGTCTGTAGTTCCACAGAAGTTAAATTGCATTGTTATGCAAAGAAGACCACATGTGTACATTCTTCCAGTCTCCAGTTAATAAATGGCCTTACTCCTCTGTTATTTTCATGAACTATACAAAAAAGATGCTTATGTAGACAGTTCTTCAAAAAATAAATAAGGTTTTCTATAAGATGGGAAAAATAACACTATTTAATCTGCAGCTTACTGTGAATCAAACTGCAAATATAACATTTCACTTACTGAATTTTTGAATTGTTTTAATTACATTATGAATTTATCTCTATATGGATGTTGACATGCACTGAAACTGTGGTTATTAGTCACCTGAATATGTAGTGGCCTGGTTTTAGTGGGGTCTGACTCTAATTTACATGAAGTATTGGATACCTGTTGAGCCATGAAAAGGAATCATTAAAAAGATCTTAGCTGAGACCTATTTCCCATTTACTGCCCCATAACCTGGTGAAAAGTAGGTAAAGTTTCTTTAGTGCAAATTAGAATCAGACCTAGTATTTTCATGAAACTCTATTTTAGATCCTGGCATTGCAGGTGTAAATGTGCACGCATGTTATGTGAGAGTGGACAGTTAATATAACTGGCATATAAAATACAAGTTTATCTCGGGAATGAATCCCTATGTATGCACACACACACATGTACATACAGGACGGAGCTTTCTGCATGAGCGCCTCTCAGAATATAATCAGCATAGATGCACAAGGATTATGATAATTCTCAGGACTTTGTCAGCTCACTCTTGCAATACTCCTCAAGCATGTGACTTAAACACACTCACAGACAGCCTAGATATAGCGCTTTGCCTCACATAGCCTTTTTAGCTCCAGTGGTTTGGCTTCTTGACAGATGCTGAGGGAGGCTGGACCACTCTAGAAGTTAATCTAGTCTTTAGTCTTGGTTTCATCTGGATGTGCAAGGAGATATGATAAAGATAGATCCACCTTGCTGTGTATCGCATCACATTCAGACCTAATAGTAGTTCATACTACTGCAAGCCAGCTCAGAGAAAGTGGAGGAATTACTGCTGTACCCTATTTGTCAAATCCCTGGATTGATTTGTTTTTGACTAGTCTTGCAGAGGTGGCTGAACGTAGAGTGGAAATTACTGCCTCAAAATAGTAGAGGCTTAGTAAAATAAGGTTATTTTATTCAGTCAATGTTTGCCAAGATTCTCTTCTAAAATATGACATTTTTATTTTTTTATTTGGCTTACCCTTTTTAGAATGAGGTAAAGGCTTTGGGGTTTGAGACCGTGAAACAGTAGAATTTGTCGTCTGTTTTTAAAAAGTTATTTCTGACTAACTTATAAATTACAAATTAACTCAATCTTTTTTATTCTGTTTCATTTTTGAGATATATTGATAGTGATGAGTCATATGAAAAAGATCTTGCATATGTAAGTGGTTACTGGAATTGTTAATACATTCAGCAATGATTTGCCACAGTATTGGATAAAAATGTATTTATGGAAAAGACTTGTAAGGTCTCTGAGTGGGAGCTCAGTTTTAATAGACAGTAAAGAGTCTCTTGCCATGTTTCTCCAATCTTTTCTTCCAAAGTTTTGGGGAAATCTGCTGTAGCTAATTTGTTGAATACTTAAAATGGTTGTAAAAATTACATTTTAAAAAAAGTCGGAGTTTTTTTCTCCATTTTCTGAACACTCTGAATTTAATGGACTGGCATCTGAGTTTTACTGAAGAAACCCATTTAAGCTACAAGAAGAAAATACCAGTTCACATTTTCACTTTGGTTGCTTCAACTCTATTGACTTCAGTGGAGTTAACCAATAGAAAGATGTTGACCCTGAAAACATACATACCCATGATCTCATTCGTTAGTTTATTACTGATCAGACTATCTGAAGTCCAAATATTGTCTGTGTGACTCCTACAGCTGTTTTCTAGATTTTCTTGCTTTAAGCCTGATGTAAGCAAATAACAAACTGCAGGCATTCAAATGGAGCCCTTAAGGATGTTGCTCACTGGTTTAAACTGTACTATCCAAGTTCACTGCTTAATTGAAGTAAGAGTGAGAACAGAATTAAGCTTACTGGGATGTTTTTTCAGTGTTTATTAGGCTGTAAAGACTGTGAATATGCTTTTCCCAAATGTCAATGAGGATTCCTTGTCATGTGCAACAGGTATAATCCAGATGAGTGTACCGTCTGCTAATTTCCCACTATATATGTTCTCATCTGAAAGAAGTCAAGGGTGTGAACATTCAGCCTAGTCTAAAATTGCTGTGAATAGTCAGTGACAACATTTACCACATATTTTAGGAGAAAATATGGTATCAAATGGAGTAATTGAGTGTGGCTTCTCCATATCTTATAACTTGTACTTTTGCAGAAAGGTATTTATTTTAAGAACAAAAAATAAATTGAAATCACTGCATACTTCTGACAATCTCAAATCCTAAACTTTCCAAAAATAGATTCAATTTTATCTTGTTTTTAGGCTTCAGGAATGATATTACAGAAGCTGTTTTAGCATACTATTTTATCTTTGTGTTTGAAAGGCTTTTTTGAATCAGCTCAATTTCTTTAAGAATGCATAGAAACTATTTTCACAATAATTCTGTTTTAAGTATATTGATAATTGTGACAGTAAGCACCTGTGACTATATAGCAATGGATGACAAAAGTATAGCCTGTGCTAAGTTACCATTGAGAACAGATGAATTGTCATAGCTTTCAGAGACAAAAGTCACGTCCACACTGTTGAGATTCCAATTAGCCAACTTTGAACACAGTCTATTTGTCATATTTTGGGTAGCTAGCACTGCTGTTAGCTGGAAGCAAGAGACACTTCTCTACAGATGAAGCTATTACTGGCACAACGCACAGAAATATTCAGTTGTTCTCTACAACCTATAGCTTTTGTTTCATCAGCAAGCATGGCAGAAAACCTGAGTAGGCTTCCTGCCTAACAATTGTAGCACAGTTTTCTTTCATCTGATTTTGATAACTTCGTTAGAGATGGGTAGCGTTCTCTGGATTTTGACATTGCCAATTTAATATAACACAATGAAATATCTTAAACAGATTAAAAGACTCTGATAAGTTATGCCTTTTAAAATGTTCTTGATGTATTGTGTGACTACCCCAGGGCACAATATGAATATTAATAATAATGTATAAGGTAATGCAGAACTGTCTGCCAAAACACACGGTTCCCATTCTTCATTGTTGTTTTGTTTCCACTTTTTTTCTGTATTAGCAGTGGTTGTTGAAGTGCAGAAAGAGATACGTACCTAATCTTTCTCCGTGTTTAGCTTTTTCAGGAAAATATCCACCAATAAGTTGTGTGAGCTTCTATAGAACTATGATTTAAGCTGGTTATTTAAAAAAAATCACAGGACAGTTTTCAAAAAATCTATAAATACATGGACTGCAGTTCAGCAAAGTACTTATACATGTTTTCATAGTCTGATTTAGGTTTCAGATTCAGTATTTTTGAAACAACATGTTGTGGTAGAAACAATGGAAATACTGGGAAGTTATTTCTTTCATAGAAAATAAAAGGATTAATGTGCATTAATTAAAAGGGCGGTACTTTTCTCTTGTTAATCATTTGATATACATTCTCCATGCCTCCATTTAAGTCCTGCATTGGTTACTTATGTCATTGCTGCTTTTACAAAAGGCCAAATCTTGAAGGCAAGGAATATTTGCAAATGTTTTACTCTCAGTGAGAGTGGCCCAACAGGGTGCACCCTGTTACCCAGACTGAAATGACAGTGGTACCCAATATTTGCATAATCATGTAACATCCATTCTGTCTCTTCTGAAAATCACTGTGGCAGAAACTGGGCTCTGTTGTGTTGTACCAGCTGTAGCCAGTTTCTCTAGTTAGCACCTCAGGATGCTTTTCTAGGGATCACCTTAACACTTGTAACCTATTCAGATTGTCAGTTCCTTAGGCCTTGTCCCATTACTTGTTTACAAAGCACCTGATTCTCCTAGAGTGATTAATTAAAGACATGATGGATATCAAAATACATGCCATACACTAGTTAACCTACATCTCACTTATAAGGCAGAATCACTTATGGAGGAAGGAAAGGGGTATCATGCATAGATTTAAAATTCCATTTCTCATTTATTTGGTAGGATGTTCTTTATATCAAGTTGAAGTAACTGAGCTCACCTGATGTGAGTATGAAGTTGGTTCTCTTCCAATGAAAGTACCATTTGCAGCTTTTGCCTCAAAATAGTGGAATATTTTTCACAAGCTAAATGTACAATTCTGTATGAAAAATTCCAGCAGGTTTTAGTTCCAGTAGTTCCAGCAAAGTGCTTATTAACAGTAAGAAACATAGATCCAGATAAGATACTTTGAAAACAGAATATCTCCTAAAGAAGGATGGAGTTCAGAGATGTTCTCAGTGAAGTCAGAATATCAGGATCATGACTATGAATGCAGCGGTGGAAGTCATCTATGAGAAGGGCCCTGATCTTTCTATAAATCCCAGTAATCCAAATGAATCTAATCTAATCTTGTCATCCATGTGACCAGAACACTCCTTTTTTTTTTTTTTTTTTTTTTTTTTTTTTTCCTTTAGTAGCTTCCTCCCCTTGCTGGTCAGCTGCTCAGACAATAACAGAACTAAATATTCCATTTGCCCCTTAACAGTAGTGAGCAATGATTATTCATTAAGTCTGAGAGACATCTTTAATAGCAGTTGCGCCGACTTGGTCATCTTCACTGTCTTCTGGAATGCTTTACTAAGAGATCCTATGTTTCAAACTCCATACTCCAAACTGAATTTGCAATCTAGTTTCTGATATGGTTAAGTGAGATAGAAAGTTAGATGGAAGTTAGATCACCCTCTGTCATACGCTCAGAAAGCTGGTGAAAGTGACATCCATTTCCTGGCTTTCATTGAGTTTTCCAAGCAAGTTCTGTTACTGCTGATAAAGAAGGTTTCATTAATTCCTGGCAGATGAGTACCTTGGCCATGGAGTTAGGAACCTTCTCCTAGTATTCTGGTTGTTTGCTTTTTTGCCTTCATTTTGTAACTCGTTATTATGATCCATTGTATAACTCTGAAAAATTGCACTTCTTCCTTGTCAAATATTTTTACATATTATAATATTCCCTATGGTCATTCCTTAGCAAATCTTGACTTAGTTATTTTAATCCTTCTTCAAAAGCATCCTCTCTAATCTACGCGTAATATCTCAGGGTTTTTTTTTCCTGCAGTTATGTTTAGTTCACAGACATCTTTCTGGTATTAGAGTGTCAAAAGCTATGTACAGAATTCTATGTGCAGTCTCACCAAAGCTGCAAGGAGGAAGGTGATCACCTCATTGGGCTGTGATATGTATCTTTACAACCCAAAGTCAGCTGCTGTTTTGGCTGTTTCAGCTCTTCACTGTAAGCTTTAATTTGCCATGCTTGGCTGTCTCTTTGGGCTTTCCAGTATGTTCTTTCTACAGAATTGCAGTGCTTCAAGGTATAACAAAGGATGACTTAGATTTTTGGAGGAAGGATTTAATTTTTATTATATTTACTCTTATTTCTAACATTTAAGAGGGTTTTCTGTATGATTTCTGTGTCTTCAACTAGAATATAAAAGTGCCAAATTTATTTTGAAATGATATGCAGATATATGTATTTTCTACTTCCTTCAGATTATCACTGTTTTAGATAAAGCATGCTAGCCTCCTTGTTCACAGCAATTTTTGCTTGCATCCTGTTGCTAAGACAGTGATCATATCCAAGATAATTTCAATACATTTTTAATAAGATTTTCTGAGGCACAATTTGTTAAGTCTGTTGGTACATCAAACTCTGAAGACATAACAAATGGAATCTCACAAGGATTTTTTCCGATGTCCGGTTGTATAAGCATTTCACTGTTGATTCAGATTTTGAAACAGAGGGTGAAAAAAAAAAAGTAGATAAGGCTAAAAGGTTGGGAGAGCCTGCAAGAGGAAGATTAGAATTGAAAATGGTGATGATAAATTGGGAAAAAAACCCTGAAATCAGTAAGGTGACATCTAATACAGACAGGTATGTAAGTAGGAACACCAACACACTGTGAAGTGATTAGCTATGCAAAATCACTGCAGATAATTATCTGGCCTTAAACCGAATAGGAATCACTGCACAAACATGATGCTGGATGAAAACAGCAAATGCTATTCTGAAGTGTAACAGGAGTGTCATCTAATTATGCCATGATTTTTAGTACTATTCTGGCTCTTCAGGACCACCATACTCTATTTGTAACCTCACACTTAAACATGTGGACAATTATGAGAAAGCTGAGAGAATGCCAGTGAGAACAATACAAGGTTTAGAAATGAAAGATTGATAGAGTTGATTGCTAAAGGCAACTGAATATAATAATCACCTGTGAAAAATGTTGTAGTGAAGAGGACAGGGACATTTTTTTTAAAATTTCCCTGTGTCTACTTACAATAAAAAGGAAGTAATGAATCTCCTTGAAACACATAGTATTGGTCTGATGTTAGGAAAACCTTTCAATTTATAGGATGAAAGGTTGGGAGCAGGCTAGTTCTGGAAGTTATGCAAGCTTTTCCCAGAGGATTCTGGGAAAAGGAAAATAGGCTAACTACTCCTGATTCTATCTCAGAGGAGGGAGAACTCTGCATTTCTCTATGCTCAGTGCTGTTTCCGCTTCCCAAAATTAAAGCAATACAAAGTGTCAGAGAGGTCTGACTTGATACAAACTTCTTATTTTATGCCCCAGCCAGGCTCAGGATCCTCTTGCAAGTGTTAGTGTAGCATGCTGTAGAAATACAGTGAAGTCAAATCTCACTAATACCGACAGTTTATTGAAATATTTTGGTACAGCAAACTTTCCCTGAAGTGAGTGTAAAGATCTGGGGAAAACATATCTGCCTCCAGGTGAGTGTTTACAGGTGGTGAAAACTGAGCTCTTGAGCCAGCCATACGGAGATAAGTTTTATTTGCTACTTAACTATTCATACTACCTTTTCTTATTTCTCTTTTTTATAGTCCAAACTTCAAAACCAAACCAAACCAAAACAAAACAAAAAAACCAACAAACAAAACACAGTGCAGTAAGCTCAGTCACTTTTTACATCATTAGTAAGGTAAGCCTCCTGATCATTTATTACCTGGCCTAATTCCTCAGTAGTATATTTTTTTCTTCTTTATGTCTTCAAATATTCTTTTATTTGTTGTTTCTTCAACTCAAATTACCTCAGTGCACGTTTGGTTTATCTTTGCCCAGCTCTACTCATTTATATATAATTCTCTCAATTTCCAGAACATTCTCACTGCCCTCCCTGCTTTGATTAGACTTTTGGGAAGTTGTACTGCCTGCTTGGCATTTTCCTTTATCAGCAGGATTATATTATGTTCTGATACCTTTCAGGAGTCTGGGGGCTTCTTGCATTTTTGTGTCAGAAAGCATCCTTGAACTTCAATATCTACCACTCTGTGAATCCATTCTTTAGTATGCAGCAAAGGACTAATGGGCATTACCAGGGAGCATGCCTATTATTTAAAATCAGTTCATAGCATGAAAAAATTGTAGTAATGAAAGTTAGATCCATGATGAACATTCTTTGTCTAGAATCTTTACTTTTATGACTCATGAAATTCTTTTGTATAATTTAATTTTCAGATTTAAACTCCATGAGGCCAGTTTTTTCATTATTTTTGCCACCTTACAAAGGAGCTATATGCAGGTGCTATATATATATTGAGGAACTATAACAAAGCCCTAGAAGATATTACTTGTATATAGAGAAAGTCAGGAGAGAGATATTCCAAAATCACACTGCGGCTTGTTTGGACTGTCACTATTTGGTTGAGATGGGTAATAGGATTCAGGTTAAAGCAGTATGAAGAAATAGTCCTCAGCCAGCTACCAAAGAGGATAACTGTGAAACTCTCTTTGCATTTTGCACATTCTTTCTCAAATGATCAGAAACCAGAGAACCAAATGGAGAACCAAGGCTGGTCATTAATTTGTACTGGTCATCCAGAAGCATTTGGCCAGCTTAAAGTGTTTATGTATATATGCATATATAGCCCTCATTGGGTTCACTCCATTAGTATTACGGATTTCACCTGAATTCTTCTGTGGCCACCTCTCAACAGTACTGGAGTGTCTCACAGCCAGTAAGTTTGTCTATCCACAACACCATTCCCATGAAGCCACTGTTATTGCTTTCTAAATAGGAAAATTGAGTGCCAGGTAAATGTCATGCTTAAAGTCATAAAGGTTTGTGGCAAATCCCAGGTCTACAGGAACCCTAACTGACAGTCATAAAGCAATGACATACCCAATAGGTCTTATTTTTACTTCAGATTATTGAGAGTTGAAATACCTGAAGATGGAATTAAATTACTTTTACATGCAACACAAAAATTTAATTGGATGTGGCCACCGTGGGTCCTACTGCTGTTCGCACAAGAAACAGCAAGTGACTTCTACTGGTAATTGTAATGAAACTGAAAAATGAAGGTTGACAAAATCAGCAGATTCTGAATGTCCTCCTCAACTTTTTGAAACACCACCTTCTTAGCACCTGCAGCCCCTTTAATGAAACAATGTCAGTCAGTTCTGCAAAAAAACAGGGCACAGCAGTCCCAGCTAATAAAACCTGGAATTTGTTGGGACTGTAGATATAGAAGTTCATGACTGAGTGGCTTAGAGAATAAAGTTTTTACTTGCCCTAGGGATTCATGAAAAGGCAGGCAGCAAGAGAGGTGAAATCATAACATGCAGAGGTGTATGTCATCAGGCATTGATGCAGTCATCGGCAGATGTAGGTAAATGGAGCTGCTCTACTTCTAATTTAGAATGACTTAATAACTGAGCTTTTTATGCACTTCTTACCACATTTGTGTTTACCATTATACCATTGTCTGCAAACTTAAAACATGTAGTGCTTCTGGAAATTGGGATTTTACAGCTGTTGCAGCGTTCATGTGTAGCACGGTAGCCACACAGAACTTGTAAGCCTTAAAAATGCCCCTTGAACCTTTTGATTTATGAAAGTTTATTAAGCTGTAGAAATGTAAATAATCACACAAGAGGAAAACTATGAGCTGTATTATGTTCTTGGTTTACGAAAGCAAAGGAAGACTGGCATAAAGGACAGATACTGCCTGTGCATTGTCTTATGGGAAAATCTATGTGTTCGCTAAGGGAAGTAATACCCCATCATTCCCTTTTAAACTAGCTCTTTTTACAGATAATGCAGTCAAGAAAGAGCTATGTAGATGAAAGCAGGAGACAGTGGGAAGAGGCTGACAAAGTCAGCTCATGAGCCATGACATTGAGTGCTCAGAGAACAAAGCTGAGGCTGGAAAATGCAATAAAGAAACAAAGCAAAAAGCATGTTAATAATTGTATGGACTAAGGTGGACTTGCAATAATAAAAATTGCTGTGCATTTGTGCCCTCCTATAAAGAACCTCTTTATTCAGATTACCAGCTTTGCTGTATTGATAATTCTGTATATAGAAAGGAAAAGGAGAAACTACTGTCTTCATTGTATACTCTTAGTGTAACAGGAAGGAAATAACAGGTATGTTTAAATGAACTATTGTATTTATTTTTCTTTGTGTTGCAATGACACAGACCATTCAGTCAAGCCAGACATGAGTAAGTAGTGGGAATTACAGATCTGCATTAGCTTTTACATGTTTTTTTGCTCAGTCATATGTATGACTGAAATATCAGATGGCTGGAGATGAGAACTGATTCTTAGTACATTACGAAGTCAGAATCATCTAAGGCTAAACATAGATTTCATGGTTTTCTGTTATTTTTAAATTTAAATTATCTCATGTACAGTGACATGGGGAGCTCGTGCAGAGATCAGTCTGAGTTTTGGATTGGAAGGGTAAAGGGATATAGAGTCACTTTCCATGGAGTCTTTCAGATGCTGAGGTTGCTACACAGGAACACTGGAGCATGTGGATTTTTTCAGGGAGTCCTATACATCTGGATTGAAAGAATTCCTTTTTTTCTGTTCTTGTCTTACTGTTCCCTAACCCTTTGGCCTCTGTCTCTATTATAGCACTCTGTCTTGGCCATCCATGCCATTCATTTTAGCTATAATCTTTTCTGTAGTCTCAACTCTCAAGTTCTACGCACTAGGACATACCAGACAGAAAAAAAATATTTGTGAAAACATTAACTTGCATTTAGCTGAGTCGTAAAATGGGGTGAAGGAACTGATTGGGGAGGGACACTTTTCTGGCCATTCTCACAGCTACCTTTGACCTGTTATTTCCAGATCTACAGCTTGTGAGGTCTGTAGAACACTCAGTGACTTGCTTCTAAGGAGTCAGGCTACATTTCATACTTCACCGCAGGACTTCCTCCTGGGGCCTGACTAGAGCTCCAAATTGGGGCTCAGATTCCAGAATTGCTAAGAAAGTGGGCTAATAAAAAAAGATACTGCACTTGACTGCTTAGTCACTAGGTGAAGTTGAGACTGATTTATAGGAAAGTTGGACATGTGTCCTACTACAGGAAGAAGCAGAGTAGATTGCTCATTCCTGTATTTAAGCAAGTTAATAACTGTGAAGATAACTTTGTTTTCCAAATCTCTTGAGTGGACCTTAAGTCCATCCTACTAAGCAGACAATAGCTATTGTAAAACCTGATTAGTGCATAAGCTGATGGCTTTATAACCCTAAAAAAACTTTACGACCCATCTCTATAAATGGGAGGGATATGTTTTGACTTTGTCCTGAATTACAGTCTACAGTTACTAGAGAATGACTGACAGCTTAGAAAATCAAACCAGCAACTTTTTTGTACACACATATGTGTGTCTGTGTATGTATTTCAGCCCATAAAAATTAAGAAAATTCAAAAGTAGCTTGAGCACCATGCATCTGCTCCTATGCAGATTTTATTCAAGCAAAATTCTTGCTTGGTTCAGAAAAATTGGGGAAGGATGGCAAAGTCCTGTCCCTAATCATTAGATTAGCATACATTTCACTGTAGTAATTTATGTCCCTGGCTGGTCTGTGTGCAGAAGTCGTACTTAAATCCTTTATCTTTCCACCAGGATCTGAGTCCTGAGAAAACCAAGGTTGGCAAATCAGTAAAACTAAAAGTAATTTTCAAATGCTTTGCTTTAAAGTAATTTATCAATATTTAGGGGCCTAAAGTAGCTTCAGCCTGTTACTGCAAATCTAGGTCTGCTGAAGACTTTCACCAGGCTTGACTTTAAGCACATCAGTCATACTTTAGATATAAACAAGTCTGCTAAATTACAGAAAGTAAAATATGTGCATTTGCCCTTGCAGTATGAGGGTCTGAACCATGGGTGAAACTTCACAAATTGTTTTGTCACTGTATTGCTTTACAGGAGTTTATGAAACACCTTCAAGTATCAAAATGATTTAATTTACAGCATATGTTAATTGCAGGAAACCTTGCTCTTTGCACAGGGCTGTAAGACCTCAAAAACATCTTAAACCAACTGGGTAAACAGTGTAAAAAGGATCCAAAAATGTTGCAGCTGCATGCCATTCTTCAGTCTTTAAGCTCATTGTTATTGCTTGTTTATAAATCCCTAGAAATAGATGTTTCTTATAGATCTGCTGATAGATCCCAAATCAGAATGACACAAATGGCACACTGTAATTAGACAGGGGGAGGGGGAATGAATCTGGTGTTCTGCCAGAGCTCATTAAAATGGGTTGTGCACTTCAGCGCACAGAGTATCTCTCCTGACTGGTAACAGAGGAGCATACTACTAGCTGGATAGGGAGGAGAACATGAAATTATTGTTCTAAAAACTGAGGGAAATATTGGAGAAGAATGGAGAATTAAAAAGAAGAGTGAGTTGTTTTCTCAAGTACTGAGATATTGCTGTTTCTGACCCTATATGTTGGTAAACCAAAATGCCATTGTGCTTTACCATTTATTAGGAGGGCAAAGGTTTCCTGCTTAGAAGTGCCAAGGCCAGAGTTAGTGTCTGTACTGCCTAACCTGACTGGCATTTATTTGGCAAGGTGCATAAATTTCTTGGCAGATCTGGTGGTTCTACTTGCTAATCATGTACTATACATTCCTGTGCATTTATGTTTGACAGTATAAAAAGCTGTGTGTGGTGCCTGGAACTGACATTTTGTATTAAAGCTGATGCAGTTTTAGAAAGCATTTGACTTTGTGATAACTTTTGTGCATTCATACCCATCTTTGCTTTCTAATGGCCAGGTTTTGACCCTGAAGGATGCTCTTAATATGTAGATAACACACATCACCACTTACTCCAGCAATGCCAAATGAAACACAAATTGCTAGCTGGCAGCCTTGGCTTTGCTGTGTTTACTTTGGCCAGACAGAATGGCCACCCTGCATGTGGTAGCAGAAGAGAGAGGAAAAATATTGTTCAATGCAGCAACTCACCCATGAAGCTTATCCTGCAAACAAATGTTCTGTAGTTCACATAAAGGTAAAAAACAGTAGCCTTAGGTGCATTGGATACCCACTAAAAAATAATAGAATGTAAATACTGTATAAAATACTAAGAAATTGTGGTAGATGAGAGCAGATGTAGACTTGAAAGGAAGGGTTAGGGTAAGCTATTTAGTAACAAATTAACAAAATCGGTGTAATGAAGCTTTCTGTTAAAAAGGCAAGAATATTTCTCTTCTGCTGAGTCCCACATAAGAGGAAGCTTTGGAGAGTTTGAAGGTTACTTCAGTCTTAGCATGTTAGGAGGCCAAATTTCAGCACCTTTTCTGCACATGTCTTAAGGGAGAATGTAGATCTTTTAAAGGTCTGACGTTATCTATTAAATACTACTTTGGCTTTCATAAACTTTCTTAGCCAGCATAAGGTAGTATTATTCTATAAATCCTGTACCAAGAAAAATATTATTCCCATTTATATAAGGCAGGTGAGAGGATTTGTCCCTGCTCAGATCTAGGTGTTTAGTTGAGCTGAACAGTTGAGTTGAACAGCAATCTCTTGAGTCCTGGTTCAGTGTTCCCTTAGTAAATGATATTTTCCAGCAAACTGGGTTTGAGACTCCGCGTTTCAATGCTGTTCCCATACCCTATGGACATATTGTACCCATATTACATGAACAGTATTAGCCCTGCTCATTACTTATCCACCAGAGACCATAGAACTCCCTGGATCCAGGTCTGAGTTCAGCTGTAATCCTATACATCTAGTGGAACAACAAACCTGATAACTTTTTCTCAGTAGGAATGGGGGAATCCAGACTGAACACCTGCCAGCCACTGCTAATCCAAATCATGTAAAAATTACCACATACTAGCATGTCAGTGTAAAATTATACCCAGTGAGATGAGGTACTGACAGAAATGCTGATGAAAAACAAGCCTTCTGTATTCTAGGAAATGCAATGAACAGAATCCTCTGCAAGGTTTGCTTTGGTAGCTGCTCTGGAGTCGGTGGCCTTATGTGGATTGACATTTGCTGAGAGTCTGGGATAGAGGTTCTCCTGGGTCTGGAGGTTACAAACCAAGACAAGCACGTAAATCATGGCTATTTGGAAATTAAAGTTTCCAGCACCTCTGCTTCTGCGGCTGTGTTACGTTCTCAGCAACAGTCATTACTGCTTTAGATCTATGCCAATGGCTGGAAAAGCCTTGCAAATGCATGAAAAGCTTTTCATGACAGTAGCCAGGGAGTGGGAAAGGTGACTTTTCAGACTCTGTGGCATGTATACCTGGTGAAATGGAGCAGTTAGCTGTGCTATCAGCAGATCTGGACTAAAAGATTGAGGGTTTTATGATGTGCAGCATCAAGAACCAGTTGCATAACTTGTTTAAGGCGTTGTACAAATTCACAACTTAGAATGACTGAAACCTACAATTGTTCCTTATACTAAATTGTTCCTAATAGTAAACATACAAGTAAAGCCTGGAAATATGTCAAGGCCCCTACAATACTTATATAATATACTTATATATACACCTATATTTGCATTCTTCCTCCTGCACAGACAGTTTATCTTTGTAAATGGATGGACAGGTGTTAAGATGGACCAGTAAAGGTTACAGAGCAGTAGTTGCTGCTTTGAAGTGTTATCTTTAGGGAAAGTAAATGAAAACATAAAGAAAGCAAGTAGTAAGTCTGCTCCTGATGCAGAAAAGACTCACTTGGAAAAGTTTCAAAACCAAGTGACCCAGCATTTTACTGCTGCTGAGGCAGGCAGAAAGTCAGGTACACAGCCAAAGGCTGGCCTCTATCACAAGTGGCCATTGCTGAAGCCAGGAAGGTCTTTAGAATGGGTATCATTTTCTTAACAGGTTCTTCTGAAGTGGGTAGTTCAGAGCTGTTATACCAGATCTTCACCAGAGCACTATAATTTAATTAGCAGAATCTGCAGGTATCTAGCCAACAAGTGCTATAGCTGTTTTGTACAATGTATCTGGAGGCTTGGCATGCTCTTTGTGTGGTAAACTTTTGTCCGTTTGGGCATTTGAGAATTACTTACCTGAGTAAACTCCTAGGACACTTGGTTGCACCTCTGTCCCACTTGGGATTGCACTTGTAACCTTGAAGTTTATGTGGCAGGTGAGTGAAGTCTGGATAGAGGTAAGGAAATAAATCTTTCTGTGAAGTCAGGAAGAATTTTGCCATCAAATTCAATGGTACTGGAAAAACACCTTATCCAGTATCTGTGACTGACTCTTTTCTTATGCCCACAGGGCTCTCTTGAGTTTAGTTTTATGGCGTGATCCATTCAGAATCAAGGTGGTACTGTTATGGGCATCAGTTATTTTGATGAATTCCCCAAGTATATTCCAAGCTCTGGACTCCCTTGTTAGCTTTCAGTCCTGTTCTGGGATTTGACACTTCATATTAATAAATGGTATTTGTGAGACAGTGGGCATTAATATCAGAGTGGATAGGAGCTTTCCTGATGTTTAATGAAGACCTCATCTAACTATATAATTCAACTTGGTTGCTGGAAGACTTTATATTGTGTATACTTCTGAACAATAACAGAAGCCAAACAGACACATCAGTAAAGTGAAAGAAATAAAACATATCAACAGGAATCTGAACAAAACCCAAACACTGATGAGAGTGAAACCTTATCTCAGGCTGCAGGAGTTGGTATTCCCTGCTGCCAACAGCTTTCACAAACTGAAGAAGAAAGAAATGTTTTATAAAAAGTATAAAGAATTTGGGAGACCCCCTTAGATAACTATCTACTTCTATGTAGCTGTCACTGATTATTCTTCAGTATGGCCAAGTGTCAGCCGTGGGGCTCCAGTGAAATGAACGTGCTCCATCTTGTCTAATATATGTATTAACCGCTTAGAGCTGCGCTACCAAAGAAAACCAGCTGAACAAGAAAACAAAGAAGCTCTGAGGCCTTCCACTGCCTACAGCAGTATGCAGTAGAAGGTGAAGTCTCTGCTCATTTCAATTCTGAACTAAACTCCCATCTTCAATGCCGTCAATATCATCAGTGTCATTACTGCAACTGCTGTGTGTTTGATGCAATAACTATTAATTAGACCATTTTGCCCTTCTTCAACAACAGTCCTAGTGCTTCAGTTCCTAATGGAGTTTATCTTATTGTATTTTTATTTTGCTCAGATCAGCCTTTCTGAATTCTAAGTTACTGTAAGGTAATTGAAAGTACAGCAAAGGTTATAGAATACCCTTCATACTTTACCAGCTCATCTGCTTCACAACATTACACATCAGCAGTATAAACAGCCAATTCAGTAATGAAGAATGCTGTCATAAAACATAGCACCCTACAATCACACACTCTAAGTCTCTTCACTCCTCTCTCAGTGGTCAGCAAGGTAAACAAAATTGGAAATGTCAGATTAGAGCAAGAAAGCACAAACCAGTTAAAACTCTTCACTTTCAGAGGCAAGAACTATTCATCCTTAAAACATCATTAGATGTTTCACATAGTCTTACACAATGATGGTTGTCCTGTATACCTCTGCCACTTACAGATTAGTCTAAATCTAATAGTTTCTTTTGTCAGCATATAGGTATATATAATATGTTATTTAATTTGCTGGTTTAAGTCTTTCCATTGGTACATGAAACAGCAGTAAGTTAATTTGTATTGTAGGAATGAAGGTTACCACATCGTCACTCTATGCAGGAAGTAATGCACATCTGCCTGTACTGACATGCTGGGGCTCCTGCCTTCTTTAGTTATTGAGTAGAGATAGGACAAGGAATACATGTCTTTTCCTATCTTGCTCTGTCTCGTCTGCTCCTTTGTGTTTTCACAGTCCCCATCACAAACAGAGCTGAGTTGCTTTGCTTCAGCAAAATGAAAAAAGAAAAACTCAGGGTATCTTCTGAAAACCCAGATCCTTCAGTCTTTGCAGGAACTAGCCACAAAAAGGTTTGAAAGATTTGCTGATGTTCCCACCAACCTTCAGCTCCCTTTTCCTAATCTGTAGAGATGACACTCGTTGTCCACTAATTCATGAACATGTAAACTGATGTTTGCCTATAATTTTGGAAAGGGACGATGGGTTTTATTGATCATCGTTATTGTAATCCCTTCTGCTTCTGTGGGTGAGTTACTGCTTCCTCGCTCAAATTATCTAAAGTTTAAGTTAAGGAGGTTTTAATGTGTATACTCACATATGTATATATATGTAGCTATATAGACATACACACATACATATATTAGCATGTATGTTAGAATCAGCTATTCTGTGGAATTTCCCTGTCTCCTGCCTCTGGACTGGGGTGTATTTTGAAAGAAAGCATATTCTGGTCAAATTTCATTCCAGAAATTAGATATGTGGGGTTTGGGGTTTTGTAGTGGAAAAGAAACTTAGATGCAACCTAAGTTTTTGAAACTGCAAAATGCTGTGCCTCATATTGGGTTTCATTGCCTGCTTTTCAGGTTTATCATAACCAGTAAGCCAATATATAACTAGATCGCGTGCATCTGATCCAGCAGCTTCTATGCAAGCAAAACCCCCGTTGACTCCTGCTGACTTAAGGGAGGCTTCTTATTGCTACTGATGATGAGTTTGAGCTCCTACAAGTGTGAAGCTTTAGGTCCAAATGTGCTGAGAGGCTTAAAAATATCCATGAACAGAACTACTGATAATCAGTGTTGCTGAAATGTCAGAGAAGTAACTCAAAAGTGTCATGATGCAGTTTCCTTATCACTGAAGTTATCCCTGAAATGGAAGAGAACTACAGGAGCTTTCATAATCTTTTTATAACATCATTATGGCCTCATCTCTTTAGAACACTTGATACTCTTGGCTCCCAGGAGTGAAACACGAATGAGGTGAGCACATAGGAAACTTGGCAGTACACACTTGCAGTCCCGAAATCTTTGATTTTGAGGTTCGGTGCAAGTTCTGATTGAGTGATTTGTGAGGTAGATGCTAGGAAGGAGGCTTGAGGATTTAGCCCTATATGTCTCTTTGATTTGGACTCACAGGTACTAAAAAACTCCATTATGGTTTTAGTAAAACTGTGCCAGAAGTTGCAGAAAACTCTGTCTCCCTTGATTCTTAATGTCTACAGGATACTCCTTATGATAAATATTAATAATTTGCAAGGACACGGATGAATGCATTTTTATAATTATCAAAAAACAGACATACTGGTTTAGTGTTTAAAATTAATTATAGTAGGGAAACTAGCATTCCATAAGGGAATTACATTAACTCATCAGAGTGAGTTCATTTTGACTTTCAATTTACATTTGTTAAACTTTATTTACTGATTTTGTATTTAACTTCTAAGCACTTAGTGAAATCTCAATTTTTGTAACTAGAGGGCTTTATTCCTAAGTGTTTGATTTGATGTGTATTTAATTTACATCACCATATATTTAAACCTGTCACAACTCCATAAATACAAATAACTTAAGAGGAGAATACAAGTAATGAATTTTCAAAAAGTTCCTTCAGTTGCAACATTCTTTCTGGTGTGAGAATGGAAAATTAGTATTTAAAGGATTTTAGATTAGGTTTTGCTCTGTAGATTTACCATGTTACTGAAAGGCAAGGGTTGCCAAAAACTAGTGACAGTCAGACATTACTGATTTCAGGGCTGACTAAATGAGTTATCTTCCCTGGTTCTACTGTGTCCTACTGTAAGGGTCACATTCCACCCAAGAAATGTATTTCCTTGGCTATGCAGTGCTATCTGCAATCTTTTTCATAGTAGGAATGATGATCTACTCTTAATTGCAGAAGCCTGTGATAAATTGGAATCAGCTGTTTAATTAGTTTCATCAGGTACCTCTCAGCATTTCACCTGTACTTTGCTGATTTCTCTGTTGCCATAGGGACTAATTGTAGCTTCCCAAATCTGTACGATTGAGACTGGTGTGGAGGTTACAGCTCTAAGTGAGCTGGCAGTGGGAGGATCTTTGCCAACACCTATCTGCAAGAAGCTCCAAGCTCATCTTCTGCATGAGAGAACAGCAACAAAAACTAGGGATGGGAAAGACTCCGTTAAGGCTTGATGTGTACTGGAGAGCACTAGTGTGGGAGGATGTTCTCTCAGCATTATTAATGGGAACATAATGCAGGAAAGCAGTACAAGAAAAGTCTAAAATATAATAGAAGAGGGTTCTGACCCTCTTTAACGTGGAGGAAGTATGAAGCCAGGAAATGGCAGGAAGAGCTTGTACCACAGTTGTTCTTGATGCCTGGTTTGACTGAAGGTATTTTCTTTCTGTTTGTGGAGTTAAAGACCTATTCATTCTAATATCACTGGCATACTTCTGTCTGACTCTTTCAGAACACTGAGGAAAAGTAATAAAAAAATTGTATAGCCTTTTGAGAATTAATAAGGATTTTCCCTTTTTCTTCATGGTGATATGTTTTGCTGCAAGGAGAGGAGACGCTTCTTCCTCACACCAACCCAGTGATCACAGCATGGGAGAACAGTCCATAATGCTTCTAAAGAATTCTTCCTTCATAAAATCGTGTGAAAATCCAAGCCTGGAGTAAAGTATTTTTTCACATGAAGCCCCACTGTACCCCATGCAGGCCACTGTGAAGGTCCTTAGACTTGTGAGTTTTCAGTTTAATGAGTAGTGAGGGACTCTCAGTGATTCCACAGCTATCATCACTTCAGCTCCAAAATCTTTGGCTGAATCCTAATCCACTGCATAACTGTGAAGTTCTTTAGGAACTGTAACTCCCTGCAGAATCTGTTTTAGAGTCTCCAAAGGGTTACTAAAGTATAACAAAATGGGACACCATTCTAAGGGCAGTTCTGCAAATATAAGCTCTCAGCTCTAATGCATTCTATTTTAGGGTCTCCACCCAGTCTCCCTAGGTTTTTTAAAGATTGGTTTGCTTCTATTAGCAAAAATAGTGCTGAAAGTGGGCATCCTTAACTAGGCTCCCTCAGAAGTCAAAACTGAGATAGTATTGTGACATTAGTATGCATCCTTGCTCAGAACAGTGTAACTGATGCAATACATTTACAGCAAATTTTGAAATTTCCATCATAGTAAAGAGAAACTGCCATTCAATCCAGCAAAATGCTTTCTCAGCGTCAAAAGATGCTATTACCACGGGACTGGCATCATTTTTCATCTTAAAGAGGATATTAAATAAGCACAGCAAATTCGTGCAGGTGAGCCTACTGTACTAAACATAAAATAAAACCACGCATTGTTCAGGATGAATTATTTTAATGCTTATACTTTGAGTCAATTGGCCAATAACTTTGCCAATTTGCTAATACCTGCATTTAGGAATAAAATGGATCTATGTAACCCATATTCCTGTGTGGTTTAGTCTGTTTCAATGTTGCCACAATCAGCACCCTGCAGTCTACAAACTATCTGCTGGTCAGCACCTGGTTTGCATAATCTACTATTTACAAAGACACAAAAAACAACCACCATCAGCTTGCAATGTTCCCTTTCTGAAATGTGAAGGCTAACCTTGTCTGATGATTGCAAGATTTATGAAAAATTTAATAGCAGTAGACTAGAAAAGTGAAAGGTCAGTCCACATGTACACAAAGACTAAGCAGCTTTGGGTGAGATAAAAGATAAAATGAAGATCCAGCTTAGACCCAGAGTTGTATTTTTAAGGCAGCACAGAGTGCTGAGAAGTGACATCCTTATACAGAAATATTTAGGTTTGAGTTTGGGAATATACTTTAATCATCCAGATCTGAATACAGTCTCCTCTTGATAGATCTTGAGCTCCAAGCAGGGTAAGGTAGAAATGTTATTTCCCTTTACACCACTTCTTTATTAAGATGTAGAAATTATATTTCCCTTGTATTTGGTATGGTCAGAGAGCAGCCATTGCATACCATGCTTTCTCTGTGTACTGTCTTGTACTTCTTTTGCTAAATCCTAATTAGCTAGCTTGAAATGTCAGCAGCCCAGGGCAGCCTTTAGGCCCCAAAGCTTGCTTTTTCTGTTTGTGTGAGTGAAACTGTGTAGATCAGACTTAATACTTTTCTTAACATCTCTTTTGACTTCTTGACTGTCTGTGATGATGTCTAAGACCTTGTTTATCCCTGACATATACCTCAAAGTGCTTCTCACCCTGCACTGAATTCGTATTTGCTGCATATGCTCTTTCTGCCCCACTCTGATCCCTTCCCCTTCCTGTCTCACCTTCGAATATGTAAAGCTGTGAATAGGGCACCCTTTCTTCTGCGTATTAGTTAATAATAATCAGACTGTGAAACTAAAACTTAAAGTGCTGCATTTCTAATTAATCAGAAAGACAAACTGTAATAATATAGCTACAGATAAGTAGCTGTTCTAGCAATCACACAGTGTTGTGCTGAAAAGCAACTTGCCAAGCAGACCCATAATTAGCTAGTTACATCATGGAACTCTGCATGGATTGAGTAATTACATAGTGGAGTAGGTGGTAGGAAAGAGTAGCCACAGAAAACCTAGTCCAGCTAGTCAATGACGGACAAGAGAGGGTAGCCAGGGAGAAACCAGTCCAAATACTCAACGATGGACAAGGGACGGGGAAAAAAAAAAAAAAAAAAAGGGAAGAAAACTAGTGCAAGTGTAATGTGTTGGGACAATCAATACAAGGTAATTTGAAAATATTGCAGTGATTGTGAGCTCCTGGAAATTTCTTATTCAGCTCTTCATAGTTTCTTGTAGGTCCTTGTGCCTTGCTGGCTGCAGAGGTGATGCAAAGCAAAAAGGGCTGAGCTAAATCCCTGCAGAAGCTGAGAAGGAAACTGAAAACTAGAGTTGGACCATACATCTAGCACATATGCTAATAGACGCTAGCCTAGTTTCTCATGAAATGAGCCTGTGCACAGTCCACTCTTCAGAGAAGAGTGAAGAAAACATGTTTTTTTTCCAATGACCCGTTAGTCTGTAATGTATCTCATCAGCTTTTGGTAACTGCTGGTGGTAATTCAGGAGAGACTGTGAGGTTTCGTAACTTATAGTAGCTAGAAATGTGAAGAATCAGAGTCAACTAATGTTCCAAGCCAGCATTTGTATGAAGTCACCTTTCACCCAATTCTGTTTGACTTATTTTTTTAACTATAAGCTCAGGTGGGAGGTGTTGCTATTGCAGTAATCCTCAGGTGATGCTGAGAAGTAAAAATTCTTGGGTTTTTCAAGAAAGTTCAGATTTCTGATTCTCAGTGCCCAACTTTAGACTTTGTGGGCTTCAATACCCAAGGTACTAAATATTCATAGCTATAAGGTGACAGCTGGAGTTGAGTGAACAGAATTCCTTACCTTAACCACACATCTTCTGTAAATAGGGATGTAGCCACATGGGTTTTGCGAGGACTATTTAGTGTGTAGACAATGCTTGAACATGAATAGTGTTTAGGACAGAATTTTCTAAGGATCCTAAAGCAGTTGACAAAGTCAGTAGTTTCTTTGATCAAAATGTGTGAGCCACTTACAAAAACAACCCTGGCATATAATTCCTTCTCTCCTCACCAGCAGGGTATCAAATTATATACAAAAAACATCTCCAGAATCAGTGACTGAAAAAACATTGAGCAACTCTTATTATTTTATACTAATGCATGACACCCATTGTTTTCACTTCTCTGGTACGCTTTTGCTCTTCTTTACTATTTGCAAGTTCTTGAACCACAACCCACAGTGCTTCAACCTAGCAGACTGCTAGTGAGTCAGAGCTGACATGCAGATGGACCCGAGCTTCTCTGCACAGGCTCCAAGCTGGGCAGTGAGAGCCAGCTTCATCCCAGAAGGCTTTAGTCACAGTAATGTGGTTCTGTGCTTGAGTTAATGTGCCAGTATAGACACGCTTTTGGATTCCAAGCTCCACATTTTCCAGACTGATATTGCTTAGAAGCAGAAAAGCTCTCATTTATCAATGGACAGAAACTGAACATGCCAAAATGGAGTAACTATTGTTGGAGAGTGATTCGGGATTGTGACAGAGATGAAGCAGTAGGAGACTGAGCAGAGGAAACTCATACAATGAGCAAGAACAGCTTGTGTCACGTTACCACCTGTTTCTTTGACATCTGAATTTATGGTCTAAACCATAAATGGCCTAAGGCTTCATTTGTTTGAACTCGGGACAGAAACAGCACATGCCCTACAGAGCTTAGCTTCACATTTCAAGTACTGATCACAAGAAAAACGGAGCAAACCTTCCAGAATTTGGGGGCTTCTGGTAACAAATAAAATTAGATACTGTACAAACAAAAACTATTGTAGAGAAAGAAGGCATCAGAATAACCCCTCCTAAACTGAAATAAATCGTAAACAAAAAGGAGAAATAAAGCAATTTGGTAAATATGAGTGTTTGATCAGAATGCTTTGGTCTCTGGAGAAATTCAGCAAAATAAAAGGTCAAATGTGATTCCCACCAAGGAAATCATCAAAAAGAAGTAAAATCACTGCAGCAAAACTCAAGTCACTGTGTTCCTGGCACTGTGGTTTATAGGAGAGAATAGATATATAATCATCACCTTGAATAAAATGTTTACCATGATTGGGAAAAGTACAAGTTTTTTAAAGTTCTGTCACTTGAATCAAAAGCACGAGGCAGGTGGTGGTGACAAAGGCTAAGGAATGTTATAACAGGTATTAATAGCAGTTCAAAGAAAGGAGGGTACAGCTGCTGCAGGAAATGTTGGATCCAGCTCTGCAGCTGAGCTGAACTTGGTCCTATGCCCTGAAGTGTAAGAAAGAAAAATGACTGTATATAGCCATGGATTTGCTCTAATCCATGATTTAAGGATGCCAGTAGACACTCACGTTATCTATCCTATATGAAACAGAGACTTGTTTTCTGTATTTGTGTAAGAGTGACAAATATCAATAATACAGCAGAAATGTTTAAACAAGGACATAGCACATCGCAAAGGAAGACAATCCATCTGTTTTAGCAGCTGGTTTGGAGCAATCAGTTAGGTATCTATTGCAGTGAAGAAACTCTCCCACTGTTTCAGGATAGTTTCTACAATGCTTACTCATCTTGCCTAGAAGAGACGGTGTTTTGCCGTACCAGATTTGGACATAGGAAATAATTTTATATCCCTTCTGTCCTGCTCTCAGCTGGGATAGAGTTCATTTTCTTAGTAGCTGGTGCAGTGCTGTGTTTTGGATTTCACGTAAGAGCAACGTTGATAGCACACTGATGGGTTTGGTTGTTGCTGTGTAATGTTTATACTAAGTCAAGGACTTTTCAGTTTCTCAGACCCTGCCAGTGAGAAGGCTGGAGAGGCACGGGAAATTGGGAGGGGACACAGCCAGGACAGCTGACCCAGACTAGCCAAAAGGATATTCCATACATATGACAGACATGCTGAGTATATAAGCTGGGGGAAGAAGAACGAAGCGGGGGACACATTCAGCATTATGGCATTTGTTTTCCCAAGTAAATGTTACACGTGATGGAGCCCTGCTTTCCCGGAGATGGCTGAACACCTGTCTGCCAGTGGGAACTAATCAATGAATTCCTTGTTTTGCTTTGCTCACATACGCGGCTTTTGCTTTACCTATTAAACTGTCAATCTCAACTCACAAGTTTTCTCACTTTTACTCTTCTGATCCTCTCCCCTATCCCACTGTGGGTGGAGTGAGCGAGTGGCTGCGTGGGGCTCAGTCCCTGGCTGGGGTTAAATCATGACACATTCTGTACTGTCTTGTATGTCCAGATTCCACGTTCAATTGCAACTAACTAAGCAAGCTACATAAACGTGGTCGCTATCTCCATACCTTTAAAATGACTGCACCTTGAGCCTATGACCTGGTATCTCCTAGTAGAAATCTATCCCCATCTGAATGTGCAAATGGCTAGAACCAGTACTATTTTTAACAGGCAGCTTGCTTGAATGCAGAGACCCTCCTTCAGTTCCTGTCAACTTCCCTGGGAAACAAGAGTACTCAGGACCTCTCAGCAGTAAGTTCAAATCCCCAAGACCTCATTTAGGTAGCTGTGTCCTGGAGTATGCTGGATAGATGGAAGAAAATTGTACATAACAAAGGTGGCCACTACATAATTTCAGAAGCGCACAGGGCATGAGCATGAAATTGCTGAGCTATGACAGCAGTCATTGGCAGCTATTCTCACACTGTATTAACTGATTTATTACTCTGAATTTGCATATATGCTTATATAGTGATATACTATGTGAATAGTAAAGATAGTTTCTATAAACCTGTAGATAAGAACAGTAGCTAATACCAAAATAAGATATATATAGCTTGACCACAGAAGGACTTTACTTGATTCTGTGACTGTGCCTTTTCAGTTTGATGGTAATGGATGTCCTTGTTGCCATAGTTGTTCAGCCTGTCATCATAAGTGATGTTTGTGTTTGTGTTAGTAATAGCAGGAGAGTTTTCTATTGACTCTCTAATAACACATAAAGAACTGCAAACCAATCCATAATGAGCACTTATCCTTCTTTGCTTCCTTTTTTTGCTCTAATGCTTCATTTCTGATATTTGCTTCGTAATTTTTTTAAAGCTTAGAAATTCTGTTCCATTTAACACTTCGACTTCCTGTTGGTGTAGTTTTCCTCTGAAAATGAACAGGCATATGTACACTGAAAGCTGAGCTATTCAGGATCCTGTTAAGATCTCATCTATTACAGCAAAGGTACCTCCAGAATATTCAAATGTATCCAGTCTCTTACCAAATTGTACTAATTATGTCCTCAGTTGCTTTAGTTCATATGTTAAATCTGTGCTCTGTTTATAGAGATTATGTATGGCTCCCTTCTTTTGTTTTGGTGGTGAACGGTAGAACAAAAGGCCATGAAGGACCGTTTCTGGTCATACCCATTGGCTTCTAGTGCTAGTCATCTGCAGCCTTCTGTGCTAATTTCTTAACCTTCGAAGTTTCTGACACTTTTGAATTTTGAGTATGCTCTATATTCCAGGATGTGCTTTGTTTAACTTTCTTCCCCCAGAGAAGTGATTAGAATGAGTGTTTCACATGCGGTCTTAAAGCAGATGAGTCCATTCAGTTGAGCTCAACAGATTGTTTCTGAAACTTCCAATACCATTATTTATGCTTCCTAGATGGAGGAGAAAAATAAGAAATAGAAAAGAAAAAGCCAGCCGATTCAGCAGATCTTATCTCACTATTTTCCCCCTTCTGTTTTCATTTGCACTTCCATTTCCATGCAATATTTCATTTTTTTATGCATCTATCACTGTTTGCTTCTGTCAGAAGTTCAAAGGCAGACTGCTTTCATAAAGTACAGTATTGACTGATCTATAATATTGTTTCTACCTTTTTTGACCAATCCTCAATGCATATTTCCAGTTTTGAAAAGCATTTCATGAATCACTGGGCAGTTTGAAAAATCTATAGTGTAAGCTCATTACTTTGCTGGCTGCTGAATGTTTTCCATTGGTTGTGTTTGCGATGCAGAAATGCAGCCCTTTCTCTCAGGAAAAAGTTTTAAATTTCATGTATAAATAACAGCACGTGGAGTGTTGTTTAGTGTCAGTGTGACATATATAACTTTGACTGCCCCTCTGTCCATTAATCCACACAAACTTTAATCATATTCCAACCTCCTTAGAACCTTTAGTCTCATTTTCCTAGCTAGTCAGTCAAAAAATGCTTACTTCTCCCTCCTGAAATGTGGCACTCCCAGCCATCCTCCCAAATGTCACTGGCTAGAGGCCCAGGACAAGCAATATTCTGTTCTACACTAGTGATCATGGTTTAAGCCCATACCTCATGAGGCTGCAGGGCTAGAAGTGAGAGCTTTATACTTGCTAGTGAACTCCTTGCCCCAGCAAGCAAAGAGGGATAAAAGATCTATGGGAGTTAATTTCAGTGGGGTCAGGATTTTACTGTTGAGGAGACAGATATAAGGCTTCATAGACCACAGAATATGATGGAAATGACAAAATTATGCAACTTTGAGTGAGTTTTAAATTAATTTTACATTTTCAACAAATATTTTCTTATGCTTAGCCACCTATAGAATCTTAGTAACTCAGATTACTCATTTCAAAGGCATATGGATATCAAAGTGGTCCTGATATAATTAACCTCCCCCCTCCAATCTATTTTAAGCACTTCTATCATCAATAGTTTTCTGAAAAACATCTTCATACAAATAGTGTGATGGGAATGTAAGTGCTTTCAGCACTCCTGCAGAGTAACATGCAGAACTCACCTAGAGTTTAACTACCTATATCACACCAGATCCCTTTTCTTCTCACTCTTTTGTGAAGGGTAGTAGATAAAAAACTTTTTTCATTTTCTTACTCTCTTTGAAACTGGGCACAGATCTAAATCAGTTCTGTAAAATATTCTCTTTTTTGCAGCAAAGGAGCCACACTGCCATCAATGAGTCACAAAATAATTAAACATTTAAGACTGTCTGGGCTTTTACTCTGGTGAGGTGACAGGGCTGAAGTGTCACTGCAGCTTGCAGTTTGGAAGCATTCTGTGTACTGCCTGTCTGCACAAACATCCTACCTCTGGTTATGGTGGAAAGGAGAGGGACAGCAAGATCCAGAGCAGGGTTTGCTGGAGTCACACAGATAGTAGCCAGTGCGCTCAAGGAAAATGTCCTGGAAAACGTCTGGGTCATCAGCAGAAATACTAGCCATCCTAACTTGTGCTGAATATTATGCCTACAGTTGCTGAGATACGCTGGCGTAGATGAAGTGTAAGAGTCTCCTCCGCTCAAGAACTCATTCCAGGCCAACCACAATGTGGAAAGTATGTTTATAATTGTTCATTATATTAAGATGCAGATGATGTTAGTTTCTCTGTATGAACTTCATGAGATAGCAACCATAGTTTGAAAAGGTGCTTTATAGGCATACAAGGAAATCTCTGAAAGACAACCTGGGTTAACATGCGTTATAAAAAGATAGTTATTTCACTTATCCAAACAGCTCAGGGGAAGTTGCTGTTTGAGCAGTTTTATTTAGGAATCAGTGAAAGAACTCTGTTGCTCCAAGTCCATTGTCAGTTTTGCGAACTACTACTTACATGGCTTTCTCACTCTACATGGATTTTTGCCATTTGCATCTTAGGTCTTCCTGAAGCTGCCACAAGCAGATTTTTATTTCTTGTGACTGTTTTGTCAGCCTGTACCTACCAGAAGGATGAAAGTGAGGTCAGTAAATTGGAAGCCGGGACAACCCTGTCCCTTCCATGCAGATTAAAAGCTCTCCTCAGTCAGACTTTGTTGAAAAACCTAACCACTGCTCTGCCACTCTTTCTCCCGGGCTAGGGAAAGCAGCTGTTTATGCTTTAATCTCTGTTTACCCCAAGCTTTAAGGAGAAATAGAAATGCATGGACAGTTCAGTATCCCTTGCATATTGAGAATAAATTGGTTGAAGCAGGAAGTCAGATGGACTTTAAGATGTTTTCTGTATTGACTTGTTTCCAATTTGATTAAATGTTTATGAGTTCAGCTTATGCCTCTTCTCTTTGCATTTCTAACTATCGGGTATACAGATGTGTATCTACATGTACGTAGATTCCAATAGTGTTTAAAAACAAACCTCCAGATAGCTAGAACTATTACTTCATAGGAATATAAAATTAAATTAAATAGCTGGGCTGTTTTCCAGATGATTTCTAAAGTTCCCATGCTTAGACATAAAAACCTCCGTAGGATTTACATTACACTACTGTATTTGTTTCAGTGAGCATTTGACTGCCAAGAATACTGTGTATGACCATCATGGCAATCTAATTAAATATTTGACGAGCAGAAAGCTGGACATTATTCAAGTCAAGCATTAAATTAGAAAATTTAGTTTGTCTCCTTTACCAGTAGATTTTTAAATCAGCCTATTCTACCAAAACCCGTAAGTTTAATGAATTTGGTCAGACATACCGTGTAACGGATGTCTAACAGACAGCCATGAGCCTAAATAATAAATATGATGCTTCAGTTTGGTGTGGCAAAATATATTATAAAGGCTTAGAAAGGTCAATCATGAGCAACCTGCTTGCTGGTAGTTGAGAAACAGCACTGTAAAATGCATGAGCTGCCTTTTGTAGTTTCTTGCAGGAAGCCTTGGAGAGCCACAGATAATTTGCTTTCAATGATTCATCAAGTTGGCCCTTTGTTTCACTAATTTGAGTGTCAAGTGCAACCACACAATAAAGAATTACCAAGACCTGATAAGATTCTTCTTATATTGCTTCGTTTGTCTTAACAACTGGTACTATTGAAACCAAACCCACAAACTGAATAAATAGCAAGCATGCATGCAATATGGCATTCTTCTTTGAAATGATAAAGCATGTTTACTGCGCTATCCGCGGATGTACCATACATTCTTATTTCCTTTTACTTTCTTAAAAAGCATGAAGTGCTGCAAGCTGTACCAATGCTAGAGATGGCATTTGTTTCACTGTTAGTCCGCCAATGAATTAGTAAAGATACAAAATGGATTTCAATGACAATTCCAGCCTTGAGAAAGCTGCTATTGTGACCATGGTTGAGTTAGCCTGCTGATCGCTTCCTCCTTAATGTAATTTTTAATGTTATATAGCTGTAGGTTAGATGTGAAGCCATATATTAGAACTATCATTTCCACGAGTAGTTTCAAAAGAAGTGTCTTCATGATTAGGACATAGATTTTTTTTTTAAATGCTATGCTGTCAGTTTAATAATGCCATAAGACCTCAACCTCAAAATGCCTTATTTTGAAGGGGCACGTTTATAAACGTGGAACTCCCAGAGCAAGAAATTTATGTAGTATGAGGTCTCTTAATAAAGTTTTCATGGTTGAATTGTATGCTATTAGCACAAAGAACGAAATTATAAAAAACTTTGGAAGGCTGCTTATGAAAGGAGCGTGGGAAAACATCCATCACCAAAAAGTGGGGATGCATGGGGAGCAAACCTGTGAGATTTACTTCAAAAAACAAGAAAGCTTCTGTCCTGTCAGGAGGTTTTGGAACAGGTTTTTAGGGCTTGGGAACGATTGTGTGAGAGCGTGTTAGCGCCGCACAAGGAGTTGAGGCCGTCGATTTTTTTACCACCGTGAGTTTCAAGTGTTGCCTGAATGCTGCCAGCTCCAGGAGCCCAGCTAGCGGTGCGAGAATGGCGAATTTTCCGCTAGGGAAAAATACAACTAATGCAACGTGAGGGTCGCTCGCCGGTGCTACGAGCAGGGCAGAAGCCTAGGCCGAGGGGGAGCCCCTGCCCGCCCGCCGGGGGCGCGGTGCCGCCGCGACGCTCCCCGCCGCTCCCCCCGCCGCCCGGGGCTGGCTCGCCGGCGGAGCAGCGCGGCCGAGGGGCAGGCAGAAGTTAACTTCCACCTGCCCGGCACCCGCCGCTGCGCCGGCGGCAGGAGGCGGGGGCGGAGGCGGAGGCAGGCGGGGCAGCCGAGGACCCGGCTCAGGCAGGCTCTGAGGGTCCGGCCGGCTGTAATTCCCCCCTAATCCCCGCTACGGCGGCGCTTCCCTGGCCGAGCCATGTCTGCGGCTTCCCCGCCATGCCGAGCCTAGCGGGGAGCGGGAGGACTGGCGGCCGGGAGGCGCACAAAATGAAGACCCTGATGGTAAGTGCATTGTTGGCACTGCTCATCCCAGCTCCGGCGGCGGGGAGGAGAGGAGCGGCGCGGAGCGGAGCGGGGCTGCCCCGGGCACCCTGCGCACGCCCCAGCCTTCCCCGGGCTGCATCCCCGCGGCTCTTCGGGATCACGCGAAGGCGGACAAAACCCCGGGGGCGGCGGCGAAGAACTTTCCGCCTGCTTTCTTTTATTCGTGTTGCTCGTGTTTTGGGGGGTTTGTGTCTGTGTGCGATTGAAGGAGCGTATAGAAAACCAATCTGCTTAGAGGACGAGGCTGGAGGTAGCTGCGCGGGGGAGGGTTGGGGGAGCGCTAGGATCCCCAACACTCGTTAAAATGCACGAATGAGATGCCCGAAGGGGGACGGCTGCATGGGAACGGGAGGCGCGGCGGAGCCGGGTACCCAGAGCGGAGAAGAGGCAAGGAAGCAGGGCTGGGGGACAGGGCGGGAGGCAGGGAGCGGGCCGGCCAGGGGCAGGAGGAGGAAGGAGGGGGTTCCCCACTTCTCGCACTTTTGCCGTGTCTCTGGCGGCGTGAAACTTGCGGGTGCCGCGGGCGCCCCGCTGGCCCCCAGGGCGGGAGGAGCCCGCTGGCCCCGGCGCTGAGCCGCCTCTCTCTCTGCCCCCCGCAGCGCCACGGGCTGGCCGTCTGCTTGGCGCTCACCACCATGTGCACCAGCTTGTTGCTCATGTACGGCGGCATCGGCGGCGGCGGGGGCCACCCGGAGCCACCGGGGCGGCGGCAGCAGGTGGCGGCGGTGCCCAGCCGCCCGCCGGGACGCGGTCAGCATCAGCCGGCGCTCCCCGTCGGGGCTGGCCTCCTGGAGGGCTACATCAGCGTCCTGGAGCACAAGGTGAGCCTCCTCCCGCGGGGTCGCCCCTCTCACCCGCTCTCGGGGCAGCCGGGGACCCCGCGCTGCCCCGTCCTCCCAAGGGGGCCTTGCAGAGCTCTCCTCCATGTCCTCTGCCAGGTGGCCCGGCCCCCGCGGCGGTGGCCCGGTGCCCGGGCGGCCGCGCCGTCGGGGCTGGCATCTGCAGCCTTCGGGTGCCGTCGCACCTGGCCCCGGGTGCATGGATTAACGGGGTCGGGACCCAGCGTCCAGCTTGAGGTCAGGCCTTTGTGGAGCGTTGGTTATCTCTTCCCTTGCCCAGTAGAAGATGGAGGGTGTTTTGTTTCCGCTGTTGGATGCTAGAGGTACGCTACAATTGTGTGTTTATGATGATGTTAGGAAGGGTTAAAGGAAGAAGTTTAGTTAGAGGAAGTGAAAGGTAGCTTCAGTAGGTAGGTGTTTATTCTTAGCTCATTGTGTTTTGGGAAACTGAAAAGAACTCTATCTCTTGCACAAATGACCTTTTCATCCTCCTCCTGGGAAGCTGAAGTTGTCATAGTCTCCATTCTAGAAATGGGGGGCAGCTCTTTAATGGTGAATAAAATGATGTCACTCCCCTTGACACAGGAATTACCAGGCTGGATTGTCGGACTGTAATACCCTTTCACCAGAGATCGGCAGGCTAAGCTTTTGTATATCACAGGACAGACGTAATGACATAAAGTAAGCGAGGTGGCATATCCATGCTGAAGAGATACTCGAGCTTCAGTAATTTTCTCAGAAGGCAGATTCCTGTACTACTTACACAGTGGTCTGTTTGTTGCATTTACCTAGAAGCTCCAAGGACCCCCTCTGTCAAAACCCCAGATAATGTTTTGTACACACACTTCTTGCAGTAAAAATTTTCTCTAAAAAATAAGCAAGGAAAGTGAGGATTCTCAGCTTTCTCATGTTTTCACATCCAGGCTGACATCTTTCTGAAAGATACGTTGTCAAATAAGTTACCGGGCTCAGTTTAGAGGTACTGTGTGAAGAGTACTGACTTTGATATACAGAGATTTTTATTGTTCCTTCTGGCTTCACTTTCTATGCAAGAGTTATCTGTAGGGCTCTTAACACAGAAAAATAGCTTGTGATGGTCCCTTGTAGGCTTTATTTGCTTTCTTACATGGTTCTCCTGGAAATTCTCAAATGTAATGTCTGTATAGAAAAAGCAGGTTTGGCCATGGGGCTTCCTACTGTGTGAGGTGTTCTCTTGCAATTCTTTTGTTCGTCTTGAACATGACTAGTGATGATGAGTTGTAGATATATATGCACACAGTTTTTGTAGCAGTAGTAACTGAAAGAGCATCTATGGCTTTTTTAGGGTGTATATGTGAGTAGCCCTCTGACACTGGTAACCCCTTACCATTGGTTTCTCCTGACTCCCAAGCACCCCTTGTTAATAGAACTTAAAATGACTGTTCTGTGTTCATTATTTTCCAGAGTAATTTTAATGTTTCCCTGTATTTTGGAGAAAACTGATCCTCTGGCTTTTTACTATATTGTAATATGGCCCAAAATCCACAAACACTCCATTTCTGAATTTCATTTCACATAGCTCATGCTTTACAGTAATAATCTGCTGAAGGTCTAGTAAGTTGTCCACGTAACTTCTGTGGGTCAAAAAGAAGATTGTGCAGTCCTTGCTGTGTTCCCAGCTTGCTTTGTTTTATTTTAATGCACATGAGATCATGCAGAGAGCTGTGCCACGGTGGTATGCAGAGCAGTGAGGACACTGTATTACCATAAGGAGATGATGGGGGAGAGAAGGTCTTTGACTCTTAATAGTGCATTTGTTTTAGTAATGTAACAAACCCATATATTTAACATGGATTTACAACCCCAGAATACATATGTTTCCTGCAGAATAAAAAACAGAGAATGCAAAAGATTGCAGGCATTAATGGTTTGGGAAAAGAAGGATGCAGCATCGGTGATGGTGAGAATAGGGAGAAAGACTGCAAGAACTGAGAAATGGTGAAAATGGAGAACCCGTTTTTTGGGTGGGACACTGATGAGTGCAGGGAAGACAGCTTGAATAGCAAGCAGCATGGAAGTCCAGCCCAAAGAGAGGAAATGAAGGAATCGGGGGGTGTTAAGGAGTATTAGGAGAGCTGCAAGAGAGCAAGATAAAATTGTGTAGCTGTGAGGACATGATACTTGAAGAGACGGGGAGGTCTGGAAGGAGATGAAAAGTGCATGTTGTTTGAGGACAACAGGCTTGGAAAGGTGAGGGAGGAATGACTTCAGCAATGGTACGTGTTATTTTGGTGGCACAGAGGTGACAGTGCAAAGTAAGAGAAGAGTGGATGGTAGATTTTTCACAATACAGCTTCCTTAGTTTCTCATACAGAATCTTGGGATTATCTGTCAGGTTGAATGACCTGAAGCTGAAGGACCGTTATACAAAATTAATCTGTGGTATGTGTTCATGCATGAATGGCAGTTAACAGTAGACTAAATGTCTAGATCATTCAGATTTAGGAGCTGAAACGTTCTTAACTTTAGAAAGACTTTTCTAGATCGCATAGTTTGCTTTAATAGGAAAACCTAGTTTCATATTTGTGGTGGTGTACCTATTCTGACGCAGTTACTGAGAGTAAGTATGCACATATATGTAGAAGCTATATGATAAGTACTGAAGTTATTATTAATCCATAATGACAGTATGAGTATTGAAACATACAGAAGCTGTGTTACATGGTCCTATAGACATTTCTTTTCAGGGATAAAATTTAAAAATTATCCACATTGTGAAATATCACGTATTACAAATGTCTGTCACTACTAGCAGTGCAGCTCATTTAGTCGTGGTGGGTGATCGTGTATGGACACTCTTTACCAGAAAATCAAGGCACTTAGTAAAGTACCAATGATTTTGAAATACAGCTTGCGCTATTGTAATCACCAATTATTTTCCATTTTTTATTTTCTATTCAGGAAGAATTGTAGTTCCTTGTCCATCCTGTCAAGATAAGCAGGCAGTCTCTGAGAATACAGCTAAAATACATAATACTTGTTTTACTGGGTTGAAGAGTCTTTTTGCAGGAATCCATTGTCACTTGATTAGATTTGTGACATTTTGTTTTTTTAATACTTTGCTTTCATGGTTTCTGCAAGCCCATTTTTTTCCTGAATCAAGCAGCACAGATCAGAACCCATGTTCTTAGCTTTAGCAGCCTTTCACCATTTTAGCAGTGCAAACTTCATTTTTGTTGAACTCTTAAAAAAAGAAAATTCAGAAATGCAGTGTATTCAGAGATTGGTGCTTGGCATTTCACCTCTGCATGTCCCAGAGCAACAGCAGTTGACAGTCATTTTTGATGGATGTTTGAAATGAATGAATGGTATCTTTTTTTGTTCCCAATAGCCAGATGTTTATGTCCTAAAAACTCTCATTTGGAACAGAAAACATGGTTTGCTGATAGTTGTTGCTATTGAGAGGTCAAGGACCGAAACGAAGTGAAGTAGCAGCTGCCCTTCTACTTCAACGAGCTGTTGCTTCCTGCAGAAGCACATTGGCAGAGTTTAGCTATTGCATCTGTTCTGCAGTTACAAAGGACAAGAGTCCCAGACTGTCAAACGAACATCTTTCATCCGTTCTTTGAGTGTAATCCTGAAATTACAGAGGTTTTGTCACTGGCACTGAGAGAAGCAAAATTATGCTGTTCCATGGGGAGGCATGGGGATAAGACTTTCTGTTGATTTATCATAGTGCTAGCAAGAAATTACAATGCTAATATTTTTAAAGCAATTACTGCATACAAATAAGAGACTGTTAATGAAAGTGGGAAACCTAGCACTATTCCAGAACTTGCAAGAAATAAATATTTCACCATTATATTACTATTCTGAAATGAATGTGAGAACATGTCTCTGGATAGTTAAAAAGCTTTTTACCCAGTATTGACTCAACAGTTGGTACTGTGAATAATATATGAGGTTTTCATGTATGTAATTGAATAATATTTCAAGCCATCAAGGATTTTGTTTCTTAGAAAATGAAAAAAATTATCAAAATCAATCTTGCAGTCAAAATGTATGATTTATTAGAACTACATTTAAATACCTTAAGAGAGCATTGAGATCAACATGATAATTGATCACAATGATTTCTTAATTTATGATAATGTAAATTATCATGTGCAAAGAAATCTTTGTGATCCCTTTAAATTAATACAGATCAGAGAATAGTGTAGTTGATGAAGTGTTTGAGGAAGACTTATTCTGCAAAGAGTGCTATAGCTCCTGGATCTCTGAAACACAGTAAGTTGTTCTGGGATGAAACTATTTTTTTTGAGGATAGTAAAATTTGTGCACTTCAAATGGGGGGGGGGGGGGGAATGGGAACCTTGCCATGTTTTGTATTCTTTTTCATAAGTATTAGATAGAAAGAGTTTGGAATTTGAATTTTTACCTAAATTGTTAAACCGTTGACATTTTTGGGCTGAATAGTTGGTGGGGGGTGTCACTAAACGAGCCTTCATATCTAACTTAAATGGACGTGGGAAGGAATTAAATTAATTTGAGGGTTTTAGTGTCTTTCAAATGAATTTATCACAAAATCATAAGGTATATTGCAACAAAACAGCTTGTCTTGCCTGTGGTGGGATTGATCCCACTGAATTGAAGAAAACCTCGTACCATGATTTCATTACATGTTCCTATTTGCCTCTGAAATTCTTACCTGCAAAGGAAGGAGCATAAACTTCATTACACAATTATTTGATGGAGCTTTTGTTGTGTGAGAGATCCACAAGGGGGAGACTTTATTCTAGAATAACCTTGTGGGGGGACGCTTCCATCCATCGGAGATCTAGGCAAGATGGGAGTCCAAAAAGCCCCTTGCTCAGCGTTGTGTTGGCTTCTTGGCTTTTTTTTTATTTTGAGGTAGTGTAGTTACCTTTTATGCTGATAAGCTATAGGTTTATTAACACCCTTATAAAGTTGACAGAGTAAAAAAGCCCCAAATGTTAGTACCATGAGTCAGAGAATGTAACTGAATAGCCAGACAATTGTTTTACCAGATTTACCCAACATTTGAATAATGACTATCTTGTGCTTTATATATTCTTGCTTTTGAGCTATTGTAGTAGTGTGCTTTTTCAGCCTAACAAATTGTAATACAGGATTAATTCATTTTTATGACCCTTGTCTAAAATTTGTAGCAGCTTCTGTGTGCACTAGTTGATAATACTTAGTGTGAGGTACAGAGTGAGCACACAACAATGATAGGAAAGAAGGTACAGTTTTCTGTTTTCCAGGTTGCTTGGCTCCTCTACAAAGAACCAGTAGTCCTAGCCTGGCACTGTTCCTACTTAGAATATCTTGAGATATTTTCAAATGTTTACATAGAAGTATCAGTTAGCTGTTCAGTTTATGCATTTATTTTTTGAAAAAGGCCATGTTCTGTAGTTGAACATATTTTTTGTAGAATTCTGATTCCAGTGTCTACATGAGAAAAAACACAAATATTAGCTATCAGGCTAACAAAAACAAGTAATATTTTAGTTACCACTGTGGCCTAATTCTTTCTAAAATAAGTGCTGTTAAAGAAGAAATGTTAACTAGTAGAGGTAGTGACTGCAGGCAGAGATCAGGACCTGTTGCTTGAAATAATTGTCTAAAAAGAGTACAGGTACTATTAAATATTCAGATGCCCCTGAAAATTGAAAGATGTTTGGTATGCATGGTGTTTGGTAATACATGGTGTTATTACATTCATTCATATAACACGATCCATAAAACCCTACCCAACTACAAACTATCTCTGTTCTGATCATTTTCTGGTTATTGAGAAGATAAAGGTGAGTAAATCATAGTCATTATATGGAAAACAGAGAGAGTATTGGAGCTTATACCAGTTGAAGATCTTGCCCCATGTAATTTGTGACGTTTTGTGGTGTAGCTTTATTCTTTCGTAGAAACTGAAGAAAGAAGGGTTATTTCAGAGACTGTATCATAAAAACTTGATGATTGATTTCAGTACAAATGTAAATAGTTGGTAGATGGTTAGGTCAAGACAGTGCAGAATTGTGGTTTAATTTTCTCACATTTTAAAAAAGTCGTATCTCACAGGAATATCTGATACCATAAATTGGTCATAATAAGTTATCTTGTTTTTACAACTGACTGAGACAAAGTACTTTTTCTTTTTTTTTCTTCATAGAAGAAAAATTGCAGAAGCATGAAGATGTTTTTATTTATTTTGCGCTTCTGTTTTTTGATTGGTTCTGGATTATAGCCTTTATCCTGAATTGTGAAGAACAAGTAAATATGCTCTTTCCCATTTTATGAATATCCTATACAACCCATTTTAATAAGTGGGTGCTGTCTGTTTCCCTTGTCTGCTTCCCTATCTTCTTTTCTGAACGTGCAAAATTCTTCATTTGATGGATATGCAAAATACTTCCAGGCAGGGAATTGGTGACACTTTGTCTGCTAGTGAAATTTGCCTCTCTCTCATGCAAAGCCCTTTAATTTTTTTTCTTTTCATTTTCATCATTAGTTTAAATGACCACATTTATATTTCTAGTATTTGCTGAAGTATATTATATTTGATAACCATTTAAAGTTACCATATTGTGCACTTTTTTCCAACAGTCTTTCACTGTGAGCATTTTAGGCTATTTTCATCTTCCTGTGAAGACAAAGTGTTCCTTTGAAGGGTTTTAATCCTTAGTGGAAGCAAGTCTGAACTAAATGAGATTTTCAATGACAGGAAATGTAATTTTTGTTCACAGCTGATGGATATCTCTCAATAGAATTCCTTAAGTTCTCCCTTTCTGCTTGTCCTGGGGCATAAGTGGATATTGAGTGTCATCCTAACTATGTGATATCCTCAGCACAACAGACTGCAGGTAGTTTCCGTTTCCTGGTGACCTTCCTTATTAGTTTAACCTGTATTGCTCAGTAACGCTCTGTATGCACATCCTTGATGCTGAGGTGGCATTGATAGAAAGAACTCAGTGTATTAATTGAACTTCTAATTAGGGCAATTATGATCAAATCAGCAGTCATTTGGTGCTGATATAAGCAGATGTGACAGCACAAAAGCTGCTTTGAAGGAGAGGTGAGACACCATGACGCTTCACCTCGTTGTTTCACCTCATCCCTAAGCAATCTCCATTAGTCATTACTCTTTTGCTCTGATAGTTAAAGCTTAAAGCGTTAAGACCAGGTCAATTACTGAAGTTTGCTATCAGCTGTAAAAGCAAGCAGTTCAGAAACTGCTATTAATTGTTCTCTGTTCTCATTCTGAAAATATCCAAATACAGTTAAGAGTAAGAGTCACATAGCAAATGAGGGGACAAGTCAAAGCTGAACCCTTCTGCATTCAGAGAGTCGGGAGAAGTGGAGCTCTGAGGTGCCCCTTGATGATGATATGAAAGACAGAGTTGGGCACTGAGGAACACGTACATATTCCTGTAGAGACTATACCACATGTGAACTGACCTTAGGCAAATCTGGTAATGCTGTTAGTACCTGGACTGTATTCAGAGAGGCATACAATGTCAGGGAAACACTATGTGTACATTAACTGCAATTAGGAATACCTAGATTCTTACTGGAACCTTGTGAGAAAACTTCAGAACAAGATTGGGTTATTTTAAAACACAGAGAGAGCAAACTGATACACTTAATAGATCACTAGTGTATTTTTTCATGACGACAGTGAATACTATGAAATGTTCATTGTCCAAGAAGAGGAAGCAGTAATGAATTTATATGGTATACAGGCAGTATAGGTTAGGTTTTCTTAATTCAGATATAATAATCTGGGCAGTTGTAATTAACATGGAACAAGAATATATAAATGTTTACTTCACTGTCAAATACAACATGTTAAGGATTTATTGCAGCTGTAGAAAAATACCCATTGCAGAGTGGATGGCTTAGTAAGAAATAACCTGGAAGAGGAGAATGTTTCTCAGTGAACAGTCAACACATTTAGAATATGCATTTTTGTTTAGCAAATACTGTGTTTTAATTTTAGTATGTTATTAGCATCCTCAGATATGGGCAAGATGTTAATATTACAGAAACAAAATATTCTGTAATCTTTGTACTGTTGGACCAGTATTAAATTAGTCTGTATCTTGCCCTCAGCTATAGCAGGTCATAAAAGTAGATGTAATAACACTCAGCAGAGCATCAGTCTAAGAGTTATCTCTAAGGAAAAGAAAAATTCAACAGTGCAAGTTTGTGCAAATGTACATCTGTATCAAGCTATGTGCACAGGAAAGTTAAAGGACTATTGTTATGCTTAAGATATGGCTCACTGAGAAATAGGCTTCTAGAGACTGCATTCATCACCAAGCACATGGTACTTACCAGTCTGGCCTCTTAAGGTTAAAACCTTTTCTCCCATTTTGAGACACCAGGCTGTTTCGTAGATAGTGACGTGAATTACATTCAGGCTCTTCACCTTCTAAACTTTCGCACTTGTATGGCATTCTCTGTGGATGGACCTTTTTTCTTCTGTTTCAATGAAATTCATCCTTGTGACTCGTATGAAACATAAGCATCTGAGGAAGCTTATAACTGAGGTAGCAGGAAGGTAGCATGTGGTTACGGGCTAATAAAATGTGACACAGCGATCCCAATGCTAGTGGAGGCTGGGTCAGTAAGTCTGGGTAGTGTAGTTCGAGACAGGCTTGTTAGCCTGAGTTTGAAAGCAGAATAGTCACACTGTGTCTGAGCAAGTGACCCAGACCTTTGGCAGGTACATTTCTTGTGGAGCTGGGCTGGCTCTGCACTGTGTTTTCCTTGGCATTGGGGGTCAAGACAGGCTGAAGCTACGCATGGTGCCTAGGGAATGGTGGTAGAGACATGCCCTAAACATTTCTGGATGATTCTCAAGTGTGGTGCCAAGGACTGAAACTGCATCTGAAATATTAGCTGTTCTTTAACTTTAGCCATCCAAACTATATACACCATGTATTTGCAGAGATTGAACATTCAGCCACAGCAAAGATATGCTTAGAAAACATTATGATTTCCAAGACTTGTCTGTATTCCTTATGAGAAAGCTTTTGGCCAAATGCACAGCAGCAGTGCTCTCCCAGGCTTAGCCTCAGTCTTTATCCAGAGTGCAGAGGCTCACAGGGAGTAAGTATGTACTGTTGTACAACTGGTGCTGTCCCTTTCCTGCTCTGCCCTAGCTTTCGGTATGGCATCTTTGTGTCAGTCTTTCAGACACTTGGCTAAATTTTATCCTTGGAAATTAGAATAACAACAAATGTGCTTCAAAATTTTGTTGCTGTCCATTGTTCCTGATGCTGTGGTGAAAGGGTTCGTTTCACACAGCATACTGGTTGACTCTGTAATAGGAGCATAAAGCCTCAAAATACAGCCAGTGGTCTGACTGCAGCTGCCAGAGTGAAGCAGTTAATGTACTTTCTCAGCTACCTGGGCCAGGATAATTGTAGATGAACTCCTTTCTAAGAATGAAACATAACAATATCCTTAGTATTTTGTTTAGACAATTTCTGTCTCAACACTTAACACTTACATTCAATAAAATGGTTATTATTGATGATTATCCAAAATACATTTTACAAATTGAAAACCTATGGCAAAGTCACCGCTGTTTCTGTTTGTTCATCTACTTATGTATTCTCTTTGTAACACTGCTCCAGATTTCCTTCTGTTTTTAATAGTGATTCATGAGCCCTACGAAGACTGAGACAGTTTGTTATAATATTGCTCCCATTATCCATGAGAACTACCTCGGACATGAATGGCATTATACATAATAACCAGCACTTCAGTAAGGGTTTTCCCCTCTTGCCGAGCGCCAGCTGACATGATGTCTAAGCATATGTCTATATGGGATTTTGCCAGCAGACAGGAGTGTGCGCTGCCCTCCCTTTGAGCTGGTCGGAGATGCACCAGCTTCGCTCTGGCAGCTGAGTAGCTGCAGTTAGCATGTTGCTAAGCCAGAACTAATAAGCTTGACTGAGAGGCAGGGTTTATTATCTTGGGCTCAGCAGTATATTTGGTGTGGTTATATAGCTTACACCACAGAGCTTCTCTGCATCCTACAATCTTGACACACAGGCAGAGCTTGCTTGTGGTTGGTTGTATGGAGCATGGTCAGTATTTGCTTGCATCTCCCTGCAAAAACCTGCTAATTCATATCCTAATGGTTTCCTAACCCTGCTCCAGAGGAATATATTCAGTCCTGTGCCACACCACCAAGAAATTCCTACCTAATACGATTGCAGAATATAACACAGCCTACAGATTTATTGTACTATTGCACACTTCTCAGTGTTCAGTCAGAAGTCTTACTTATATACCTCACAGTACTCTTGTTGCTTAAATTTTGATTGTTAGATTGCCACATGCTTAGTACACTTAACAAAAAAAGACTTTTTTTTCAGCATTTCTCTTTTGTACAGCAGCCTAATACGATAGATGCTGTTGTGGATCAGGTTTTCAAAATCTGAAATGAGACCCTAAACTAAGTTCACAGAGCATGATTTAGTCATCTAAGTCACCATTTATGATAAAATCTGCTGTTTTCATTGGGCATATACTTATCAAAGAAAAATATTTAATTGCTTTGCTTTAGAAAATCATGTTTGAGAATGAAACTAAGAGGTTTTTTGCTTGTAACATGGCTATTTCTATATACATACGTTATTTCATTTATAATGTTTGTGTTTTCATTTGTGTTTTCTGGTATTCTTACCATGTATATTTCTTTGGAAATGTTGACAACTGTCTTTATTTTGGTCAAGAAGAATTTTTGCTGATAAGTTATTTAGTAATATCTTCACTAATGTAAGAGTGCTGAGCCTTAATGTTACTCTTTCCGTATGTAATTATCATATTAATAGATTTAATTTTGATTTATCTTTTTTAATTTTTATGAATAGCCAAAAGCTCTGTTTTTTTACAAGTAGAATCTAAACCAGAGCTGATTCTTCACTTTCTCTGTATCTGCTTTATGTCTTTGTAGCAGCGCAAGGAAGTGATGAACCTAGTTATAGATAAATTGAATATTCTTTCTCAGGAGTAGTGTTGGTGTATCCCTGATGGTTTAAGGGCATAAATGAGGTACTTTGTGCAGCTGGCAGATGTGGAGGAGGGATATCAGGGCCAGGAGGGTATCTCTGGTATTAATGTGTCTGATTTCTTCCAGCACAGTGATCCCTTTTGATCTGCAGCAATTTGTGCAATACAGAACAGCTTTCAGGGTATCTTTAATTATGCCTGTGGACATTTTGGCCTGGAAAGTGAAATGAGGGTTTAGCATCACCTTTCACTCCCAGCTGTGCTGATTTGAAACTTTGCACAGCTTGTTACCCACCTGTAAGTGTAGCGATCATGTTTCTGCTCTCATGAAAGGCACTGAATGTGCAGCAGCCTGGGCTTCGGTAGAAGGTGCAGCCGGCTCTCAGTTTTTCTGTCAGAGCTCTCATTGCTCTCAAGATGGAATAGCAACATATCCTATATGTACATATCCATATAACCTGTAATAGCACATATCTTCAGATCAAACCTAGATTTGAGACAATTCACAGGACCTGAAAATCTGTCTTTGAGGTTTCATATTGATACGGAGTACAGTGAAATGGCTGAGTTAGAAATAGAGTTTATGCTAAAACCAGACAGAGCCATTATGCTTATATCGGTGCTCTCAGACACATGTAGAATAAATTGATTGATGACAAGATGCATCAGCTTTATTAAAGTTTCTCAGAAATGATTTTTTATAATTATACCAGTTCCTAGGGATATTTTTCAGTGTGTTATGAAGATGACATATCCTATTTGTAGTGCATAATGTGAAAAAAATGGTTTTAACATGACAATTAGTGTCCTAACATTTGAACTTTCAGGTGTGATTGTAATTTTCATGCTCTATAGCAAATAAAAAAAAGAATAATTCTACTGGAAGGTGCAAGAAATGATCTCAGCCATGCCATACTAAATCCAAGGACCAACAGTTATTTAAGTTCTCCAGACTTTAAAATTGAGGGCATTGCTCACAGAAGTGCATTAAACCTTGTGACTGAGATCAGAGGTAAACCCAGCTATAACAGAGCACTGTGTAAGCCAGTTTAGCTGAAATTGTAGTCCCATTGCCTCTTGACTGTGGATGGTGAGGTTGCATCTGCTTGTCTTTTTGTTTTATTGGAATCGCTTTTTTGTGTACCAGTCTGCACAAAGCACTGACACTTTGAAATTCAAAAGAAAACTAATCTGTAAAAAAATAGTAAGCTTTATAGTTTCTTTTTGTTTCCCTTGGAAAACAAATAGATCTGTCAATTATTTTTTTTTCTTTCATATCCTGTACTTTACGTCAGTAAAACTACTGAAAATTACATTACATTGTGTTTATTAGAGTTGTGCTTCTGTGCAGTAATACACGTAAGACATCTTATACTGCCTTAAGGATTAAGTTAAGCTCCTTTGTCAAGCCTGTTGGTATGGCAGGACTGTTAATCTTTAACTGTCAGAGTCTAGTTAGATCCTTCTTTAGACTGAGGCCATGTCTAAGTGCAAAGAAATTAAAATGAATCAACTCTCCTAGTATTTACGCCTTCATATTATTGCACAGAGCAATCAATAAAAAGAAAAGCTGTGTTAGACATACATATTTCTATAAGAAGATTGCATTTCAAGCTCTTATTTAGCAGCATCATAATTTGCTTTATGTTTATGCTTGTGAAATATGAAGACAAAGTTGACAGAAGGTGTTCAAAATATTAAAATCATGAAAATAAGACATGCAGTGGGTGACAGCTCATTGAAAGGAGGACAGGGGAAACTTTGTAAACCTACATTTCCTAATTAAAATTCTGCAGAGTTGTCTACAGTATGTTCATGTTTTATTACATCAGTAATTACTGTTACATTTTCCTTTCAAATTTCAACATTAAGTCACAAAAGAAGAAATGTGCTATAGTTGCAGCATATTTAGACAAGGCAAGACTTGAAACAAAACTGTATGAAAAGAATGGTAAAGCTGGGAGGCAAAGTTAATTTAATTGTGAAAGATTAAAGCTAATATTTTAGACCCACAGGGTATGAAACTGGTAGTAAGGAACCACAGTACTGTGCCATACGTAGCAAAGGCTAACGTTTCACTGTGGATGTCTGTACTGTTTAATTAATGTTGTCCTAGCTAAAACTTGTAAAGAGGAATTTTTAAATAATTATTTGATAATAGCCAACTAGTGCAATTTGTGCAGATATTCATTCAGAGTGGTAATGTGCTCATCCAATGAAGTGATACAGGTTGTATGTTGAAGCAGTAAGCTTTTGGGTGTGGTAGATACCTAAATTATACTTTTCTAATCAGACTATATTTTTTTGAAATAATAGGAAAGGAAACCCTCAACAAGTAATGATTTTATTTTGGATTCTCTGTCAAATATAGTTTCAAGTGGCTTTTTTTATATTTTACACACACATAATTTTCCCATTTTCTGAAACGAGATTCCTTCCCTCAGCTCATTAAATACTTTGTACTTACATGTCACCTTGTTTCTGAGGATCTGCAAGTGCTGTAGAAGCATTAAATGGAGACTCCTGTCTTAAAGTACAGGAGCATTAATTCCGATACATAGGAGGATAGTGAAACAAAAAAGTTGAAGCCATAGTTTTCACCTTGAGTGTCCAGCAAGGAATTTCAGGTAGGAGTTTGAAAAGTGCTGAAGTGTTGAAAACCGAGAGGACTCAACCTTGGGATAGGTGCACGAGTAATCACTTGAGATACCTGACTTCCATGCGTGGCTTGGAAATGAAATTTCAGACCTTGTCCTATATAACACTGAAGCTACTATATACGGTGTATTGGGAGAGTTATGCACCTGAAATGGATTTGAGCTACCTATTCTGCTGTGTAGAGCTGCCCAACAGAAAAATACTTAAGTGCACTTTCAGTCCAGCCCTTCTGCTTGAGCAGGATCATGGTGGAGAATGGTTTAACCTGGATAAAGATAACAAAAAAGAACGCAATTTGTGGTCTTGAGTTAGGGGTTTTACATGGAAACGGTGCATAAAGCATTTGAGTTCCTGCTCCGGAAGCTGTTAAAGCACATATTTTGAGAAGCATATAAATTGGAGGTTACAGCCTTACCTTGTAACTTTCCAAAGAGCTTTCTAGTCTGTTTTACCAAATTGTGTAAGTCCCCCAACTTCATCACATGTGGCAATGTTAGATGTCGTGCAAGGCTGCCAGATTTAGCCCCTGTCAGGTTGTAGTCAGACACACAGGAACAGCAGTCCTTAACCGCAGATCTAGTTGGTGCCTGAAGGAGGCTTTTGAAGACCACACTGCTCGTTTTGGCTTTCTGGTTCTGTCCAAGTGTCATTAATTATGTCTGAGACACTGAGATCTCACTCTGAATTAGTACACAGCACTTAAATAAATAACCTGATTTTCAGAGCATGTTGAGCCACATGCACTTTGCAACAACTCTGGTGATTTTGGGCAGGTTAACTCTTTAAGCATGGTATCTGATATGCGTGCGCACTATTTTGGGCTCTAATAAACTTCAGTGGGGCGTGCACATACAGCCACTGAACAGCATTAAGTAGGCACCCTTGGGTCCTTGGGGAAACTGTGTATTCATCATACTGGCACCAACTACTTAAGTTCATTGATTTATTATGCCTTTAAAATATTTGGTATATATTTCGTGTTGTATTGTGCATTTGAAATCTATTATGTGGCATTATATTAAAAATATATTTGGTTTAAAAATTAAATACATTAATTTCATTGATAGGGAGAAGAATCATGATAGCACGGCTCGGATTTCTCTTTGCATATTCAAGTAATCCCATCATATTTTAGTGTAAAGAAAAATTAAAATCCTTGCCTGACTGCAGAAGACAACTAACAAATAGGATGACTTAAAATGTATTTGAATATAGATGTGCTTGTATAGAGTACCTGACTGATAGTTTTGGAGTGAGAAGTCTATCACAATCATGAGAACAGTTTGGTAAGAGTAGGAAAAGATCTTTCCATATACCTGGAAAGATCATCTTTAAGAACAAAGGTAGGAGAAGTCTTCAGACTGCCAGCTCAGTCCTTAACCTGTCTATCAATGCTGATCCAGAGATTCCCTGGACATTGAGTTGTGGCAAAATCTCTTGAGGTGTGACTATATTTGATCTAGTAGATGAAAACAGTAGGTCTGCTGAAATTCTGTAGACTGTAAGGGCATCCACCATATGCTTAGTGTTTAGATAGCCCTTGGGCTTTTCTGCCTTAAATTTGCAAAGTCTGAAGAGGAAGTACAAAAATTATAAACACAAAGATGCAGATACAAAAAAATTCAGTTATTTTCTGTATAGCAGTAGTGACATACAAGCAACTGGGTACAGAAATATAGGATTTATGGAGTATCATCTTTGAAAAAAATGAAGGTCATCTTTCAGGCTTAACTTTTGTTAACAGTTGTGTACAACTGAAGTCTTAATGACCTCAAGTTTTTTTGCTTTCTGTGGATTAGGAGTAAATATTTTTCTCTTCCCTTTCAAAGGGTAAAAACAAAGATAAGACAATTCTGTTCTTCTCATTTAATTGGGAAAGTTGGAAAAGAGAATTGCAAGTAGTGAATCCTGTTATCATGGATAACAAAACTGCAATAAAAGCTGCACTGCACAGCTTTCACTCTGAACCATTCTGATCAGGCACTGAAATACACATATTCCTGCCATAACATTGTAGCTTAAGCTAGATACATGACTCACAAATGGTGAACCCTGACAAATAATCCATCAAGTGATGTTGAGACTCTGTCAGGGAAGGCAGCCTCAACAACCTTTTTTTCCCCTCCTTTATTGTAATCCATCAGTTCTTGTGCATCTACTATCGGTCTTGTACTGGCAGACATTCTTCTGACTTTCTCTCTCTTTGTGTTTCTTGGGAGAGCAAAAGCGTAGCATTGGGTAACTAAGGCCATTGCCACCTGCTGCTTTGCAGAGCTAGGAAGAGGCGCACAAGGTCAGGAAGCACTACAAATGAAATACTGCTATTCGAAAAGCCCAGTCTTGCTTCTGCTAAAACTCTGTGGAATCCTCCCCTGAAAATCAGCAGAAGCAGGATTAGTACCCAGGTCTGCAGCCCAATCAATTGTTATTAGCAGAGGCTGTCAATGCTGCGGGCACAGGCTTGCAAGATGTTAAGCATCAGCTGCTGATCACCTAATAGAGCACCTCTCTTACGTTGGCACATAGATATTTCCTGGTTCTGCTTTGAAGTGTTGAAGTCTATAGATCAATAACATTTGAAGACGGAAGGGGCAAGCAGCATGCAAGGTCAGGCCCTCTCTGTCAGATTCATACAGATTAGGGAAAAGAGTGGGAGGCTGCAGTCCAGGGCAAATAATTTTTAGGTCCCAAATACTTCCTACACTGGACATCTTTAAAAATCTTTGTATATGAGTCTCATTGTTAAAGAAGCACAAGAACTTAGAATACTGCAGAAGAAATCGGAGCCATGGTGTTAATACAGAATTGGGATAGGGGAAATAACTATATTATTTTCAAATATATTTTTTGGATTCTCTGTGTTAAAGGATGACAGCCATAGGAAGTGACAGTTGTTTTTCTATCAACAGGTCCAGGTTTTAATAAAATACAGACTTTGATGATGCTTATTGTAACATGTTACTCTGATAGTGTCTGTGCAATGACTATTTGTGAGGAATTCCTATTTGAGGGTTGATGTTTCATGGTCATCCTCACATCTGAGGAAATCTGTATGGTTTTATGAGTGATGCCAGCGTTACACAATTGAGGGACACTGAATGTCTGCCTTTTCATTCTTGAAACTAGCCCTGAGCTCAAGTCCCAGTGGTGCCCTGAAAGGCCAGAACTGCTTTTCATAAACCACTGACCTTTCTTCTTGATTATCTTTGTGAACTGGTGCCATCTTTCAGTTAATAGAACTTTGTAATCAGGCAGCTAAGAGGGATAAAGTAGAAGTGACAGGTTTTGCTGCTGGTTAGATGTTAATATGAGTCCTGAATGCCTTTTAAATATGTTATTCTAAACCTGAGAAAATAGAGAAGAGCATTTGTATGTATTAAAACGGCTAGGAAAACAAACAAAACCCCCATCTGATGAGGTTAAAGGATGTGTCACGGAACTTGGAACTGGAGATTCAGGTACAGAAACTCTTTATGAATGCAGAAATACAATGCCTTACTAGACTTTTGTCTGCTTTTTGGGGAGACTTAGCTACTTTAAATATAAATCTTGCTTGTAAATATTACTAGACCGCAACTGACTTCTGTTTTGGTTCTGTAGTTGAGACTGAAAGAAAAATTAAAACACCAAAATATTTCTGGAACTGGTCTGTATCACTTTCGGCCCCTGGTGGGAGTTAGAGCAGCTCCATGCTCTCTTTAAATTTATTCTCTCCTTTTGGTATTATCCTTTGTTATGATAAACAGAATAGTTCAATTCTGTACAGTTTGCTGCAGCCTATACTAATGGCTAAGGGAAGGGTTGGTGTGAAGCCATCCTTGGACACTTCACAATGTCTGCCTACTTGAACGCTCCTATATAATATTTTAGAAGTATGAAATGGCTTAGTGTAAAATAGAACCAGGCTAACTAGTCTTAGTTTGAAACCTCTGGATACTGAAACCTTTGCATTTCAAGATGAATGTGTCTGGATGTGCCCCAGGTTTCAGAGTGCCCCCTCCCAAGAAAATTGAGGCTCCACATCCTGAGATGTTACAGTCTTTCCATCAGTAAGGCATGTGGTTGGTAACTTTGTAGAAGGCATCAGCAGTGTATTTCAGGTGAGGGCTGAAAAAGCGGTGATGAAAGCTCCATGTCTCCTAACCTTGGCTCTAGCTGCTTTTCAACACTCAGCTCTCATTCCTACAGAGGCTATTGAGAAACAGTGAAGATGTAGAACAAATGCTGTCAGCACCCTCATCTGGCCACAAATTCAAGAACCCCGAGGAGTGCAAAGCAAATTGTTCAAACATTTCTCTAAACACTCATGGCAGATATATTCTTCTAGGAGTGATGTTTTCTACAGCACCTCCTGTGAAACGGTGCTTACCTAATGCTTTGTATTGAGAGCAGCATCTAAAGAAGGCAAATTACAATTGGCTTTAGTGAGTGATGTTTGGCAGTTCATTTGCTTGCTTAATATAGAAATGAAAATAGTATGACATTATGTGAGAAATACATTTATTCAAAGCCGTACAAGAAGTAGACTGCTACAAACAGACCTTGCTGTTGTTCCCGGCAATGGACTAACTGGCTCTGAGGGCAGTGCAAACAGGACAGAGTTACAGAATAAGGTGTTTATTTATGTTAACATTATTTCTTTAAGCCTTCTTGCAGAGCAGGCTCTGAGGTGCCTGGTGCTTTCAAACACAGGGCAAGGAGACAGTCCCGTTCTGTTGATTGTTCTTTTAACATGATAAACCTAGCACTTGCATAGCTATTGCTAAAGTACTTTGAGCCCTTAGGGTGAAGAGTGGATCAGTATTATGACTCATTTTAAAGATGAAATGCAAAGTGATAATTTCACTATAAACTAGGCAGCCTATGGGTTTGAAGTATTGTACAGGGCTGCTTCTTAGACTGAAAGGCAGCCTGCGTTGTTTGCTTGGGGACTGTTTCCTGGCCAGTGGCAGACCAGAAGGATCCTGACAGGTGATTGAGAGGTACAGCCTGGGTAGCCAGAGTAAGACTTACTCAGTTCACATCTGTACCCACACTTGCTGTACCTACTGCATGTCTGCTGTGATTATTTGACGAAAGGCAGCAAATTCTTATTTGTGTAATGGGGCTGACTTGCAGCCATGAAATGGGATAGAGAAGTGAAATCAGTAGGGTTTGTGTGACAAGGTGTGGGTGGGTGGGTGGGTGGGTGGCTTCTGTGAGAAGCTGTTAGAGGCTTCCCATGTGTCCAACAGAGCCCATGCCATCTGGCTCCAAGACAGACCTGCTCCTGGCCAAGGCTGAGTCCATCAGTGACAGTGATTGAACTCTGGATAACTTATTTAAGAAGGGCAAAAAACTGCCCAACAACCTGCAGCCAGAGGAGTGAGGATGTAGGAGAGCCACAACTCTGCAGACACCCAGGCTGGGAAAGAAGGAGGGGCAGGAGGTGCTCCAGTGGAGCAGAGATTCCCCCCGGCCCGTGGTGCAGCCCCCGGCCAGGCCGGCTGTGCCCCTCAGCGGTTCACGGTGGGGCAGATCCCCACTGCAGCCAGGGGGGACCCCACGCCGGAGCAGGGGGTGCCCGAAGGAGGCTGTGACCCTGTGGGCAGCCCGCGCTGGGGCAGGGTCCTGGCAGGGCCTGTGGCCCCGGTGGAGAAAGGAGCCCAGGCTGGAGCAGGTTTGCTGGCAGGACTGGAGCCCGTTGGCTGGGGCAATGCGTGAACCGCAGCCCGTGGGAAGGACCGACGTTGAAGTTCGTGGAGGACTGTCTCCTGTGGGAGGGAACCCAGGCTGGGGCAGGGGCAGAGTGTGAGGAGCTTCCCCCTGAGGAGGAAGGAGCGGCAGAGACAGTGATGAACTGACCGTGGCCCCCATTCCCGTCCCCCTGTGCCGCTGGCGAGGAGAAGGTAGAGAATGTGGAGTGAGGTTGAACCCAGGAAGAAGGGAGGGCTGATGGAAAGGTGTTTTAAGATTTAGTTTTATTTCTCATTGCCCTACTCTGATTTGATCGGTAATAAATTAAACTAATTTCCCCAAGTTGAGTCTGTTTTGCCGATGATGGTAATTAGTGAATGAAAGGCTCATTGGGAGAGATCATTATCTTTTCTCTCCCCTGTCCAGCTGAGGAGTGGAGTGATAGAGCAGCTTTGGTGGGCACCTGGCATCCAGCCAGGGTCAGCCCACCACAGGTGTTTTCACTTTTGTGTTAAGCATTTGCCTTACAAAATTGGTAAGTCATTAGGTGCTGAGTGCAGGTGAAACATCCTCATCCTTGGAAAACTTTACAGAAAGCATCACAACCAAGTATGTGTATTTTGTATGTGATTGTCATGTTCTTTTTTTGTGGAACAATTTGATGGTGTTAATTTTTTTTTCACCCTGTGTGGTATATCCAACTGCAAAAGTAGCAGGCATTCTTTTTCACCTTTGCCGTTTAATCCAGTGGTTTGTGTGCCTTCACTGGTTTTGAAGATATGGGGGAGGGTACACCAGATTCTGTATTTTCTTACTGATAAAGCTTTTGGAAAGGTGATTCCAGCTATTGAAATGGCTCCATTGTGCCAGTTCAGATTTGCATTTCAGAATGTTTAATCTCACTTGCACTAGAAGTGAGGATATGGATGGGGTATGTAGTGTTGGGATATGGGATATAATTCACCTGTAGCAAATTTGTGATACATGGTGGATTTGGTTTAAAAAAAGAAACTGTTTGTGCTTTGAAGCCCAATGATGACAATATAAATTAGCTTTTAGCTATATCGTAGCTATCTGTACCTCAAATTATTTTGTGATGCCAGTGCTGAAGTGGAACATAGTGAAACATTTGTTCTCAAGTCAGAGAAGCAGCTCCTGGGTCTTCTTTCAGTAAAGGTTAAATTCTGTATTGGAAGAATCGTAGTCTTAAAAATGCCAGTTGTTCTTTATATATCTCATCTCAGTGTGAATTTTTTAAAAAATTTTTTTCCTGGTTGTTAGTTCCTTATCTTGTTGCATCTCAGTGCAGTCTGCTGCTGTGTATTCAAATGAAATATACCATTAAGATACATAACACTGAAAGCCTCCATTCTAAAGTCCAATGAGACACATTTTCTCTTTTACTAGTAGATAGCGATAATGTAAGTCTCTAATCTCATTAGTTCTAAAGAACCACCCCATAGCGCTTGGGTGCTTTAAAAAAGCAAGCAGTAGAAAAGAGATGATTAAGTTTGTAGAAACTGGAAAGAAAATGTTTCTTTTGAGGTAACAATACACTTACACTAGTTCAGTATTAATGTTCTGGAAGACAGTGGAAGAGTCTTTGATTCTGAAGTTAATTTGCCTGTGTCCTGCATAAGAAAAACTTAGTATTTTGCATTAGTATGTTTGTGATACAACTAGAAAATAGCATGTTGATATTTTTTACTATTTGTAATTCTTCTTACTGTCTATTCTTTATGCTGTTTATCTTCCCACCCTCAATGAGAGGAGTTGGCAACTCCATTCTTGGTTTTAGCTGCAGTGTTTATGATTATTCTCAGGTGTGTGTTGCTACTCTTGGCAATTACAGAAGCTATCAGCTCTTCATAGACATGTTAGTAAGTAGCATTATTGTTTTACTCAAGCATTTCAATTTGACTGATGAGTACATCTATATGGTTTTTGCAAAAGTCTGTTAAATGCATTTATTTGATATTCTGATATAATTGCCTGTGTTTGTGTTAATGCTATTTTCTAGAAGATTAAGCATATGCTATAGAATCTAAATTCCAGGTTTTGAGAGAAAAGTGCTGATGATTTCAGTGTTTGATTTAGATAGAAAATTAAGCTTGATAAGGGATAGACAAGAAGCAAGTGGTAAGAAAATAAATGTCAAATCAGCTCTTCGTGTATTTGTTACTCACCTGAGCGATTTTACTGTCTGGTTTGTAGGTCCTTCCTATGCTTCTGGATGTCACAAGTCTCTTGTTCCTTTGTGCTACTCTTAAATGTAAATGTCATCCTAAGTTTGTTTGTCGGCTTGTTTTGTTGAAAACATGGAAAAAGGCTAAAAGGTCAAACACATTTATCTTAATCCAGATTATTTTCAGTAATTGTATTTTTACTCCTCATTGATTCTAATGGGACATAATGTAATACATGTGCCCTAAAATCAATGTGAAATACAAAGTACTATTTATAGAATTATGAGTTAAAAAAGAGAATTTCCCATTATTATTCATGTAATGCTGTATTTGTTTTATCAGCTGCGCAGTATAATTTATCAGATATGGTACATTGCATCCCATTGAAATCAGAGAGAAATGGATATGTGACTATTCAGCATGCTCATTTATTGTAATGTTTTGGTTATTTAGGGCTGCTAAGGGTTTATTATTAGCAAAAGTATATTTTTGTGTGTACCGCAGTTACCCTGAAAATTTACCAGGTAAATTACTGCTCAAAATGGAATAATTTGCTGTAGCAGCATTTCTGATAGATGTGTCATGTCTTGTCTTTCCTCTCCTTCCTGTTCCGCTTGTCCTGTCACATAAATATTTTTTTATGCACACATATGCATTTAGAGAGTGGTGGTGATGATGAGGGGGTTACACCTGTATTAATGTAAGTCTGATTTGGAGTCTTGCTGCAGAGAACTCCTCGATTGTTCTGTAGGTAGTGAAGCAACCATCTTCAGAGTTTCATGGCAATCAGTGTGAAGACTTGCTATACATATGTCATCTAAGAGATTTATGGTAGAAGATGAGCCATATTAAGAAACAAGAGGAAGGACAATCAGTAATCCTAGGGTTATAGTACCATCACCTTGAATTTAAATAGTTATTGAGTGTACACTCCTCTCCAGAAAGACAGATGCTTATTTAACATGTCCATTGAGTTATAGAGAACTATATCATTTCTTAGAGAGTTACAATCTTAAACCTGCTCTTTCTCCTTGCCCTTTTCCAAAGCTTTATCTTGTCACTCTGAAAAATTGTTGGCCTGTAGGTACCTTAGTTAATAATCTCTTTTGATAGGAATGCATATGGAGCCATATTCTGGCCCCTTGCTCCACCTTCTGTGAGATAGTCGTCTGAAATTTAGTGCTTTTCCAAACTAGCTGCTCAAATGCATCCTTTGGTAGCATATCCTTCAGTAGCCATTGTGTCTTCTGGAATCTTAATGACTATTTCTTCTTTAGGATTATCTTGGCTTTCATCCTGAATGTCAGGTAGCCTGATTTGGTGAACTCTATATTAGGCATTCCAGGAATGTAGACAGCACTTTCATCTTGTACTTGGTCAGAATTTATTAAATGAAAATGTCTTGTGTTGGATTCTGATGTCCTGGAGTCAATACCAAATTCTTCAGTTACTTCTGTGGGGCATCTTAAGGGATAGTAATAAATACTGAAATATATTCTGTGATGGTTTTCTATTCTTTTGTTATTCATACACACACACACTAATATCATTCTTTACTTTGGGACAAGCCATCTCTTGTCTCAAGGAAGCTAGGAGATACATTTCTTTTTGCTTCATTTTCCAAGAACTTCCAGTTAACATAGAATTAAAAGCCACAGTCCTGCCAGCATATATGCATAAGTTCAGATGTTGAGCTGTTCTGATAGTTGTATCAGTATTTTATTTAGTAATGTAGGTGACAGACAGCAGAGCTTGTACTGCCGACCCTCAGTTTTACAACCAAAGGATGCTGTAATAGCTCTAGCTTGAGCTGTAACAGACTGCTATCTATGGTAGAAAGTATTTTCACTGGAGAGCTATATGGGGATATACATGTTCTATGTGATCATGTAATACATAATAGTAACTTTCACACTGAAAACTGCTTTGGTTTCTGGAATAAGAGAAATCCCGAAATACGGAGGAACTTGTGTCATGAATCTTAATGCTGTAGTGTAGGGGTCCTTGAATTAGAAACTTGACTTGTTCATATACCATACACTCACAGCATTTAAAGTGAATTGGTTAAATGCAAAATTCATTGCCGGTCTCCCGCCCTATACAATCATTAGCATAACCTCTGTTTTTTTGAAACCAGAAACTCTTTGAGGTTTTGTGATTTTCTTCCTTTTGGAAGAAAACTCTACGATCCCTGCCCTCCAAGACTTCAGTTTAAGTTCTCAGCTGGTCTGAACACAGTCTAGTATCATCCAGTCTTTTAAACACTTCTACAGCATTGGTCAAATGATTCCTATTGTCTGCCTGTGGCTGGAACTAACACAGTTCCCACTTATTTCTCCATAAGGTAGGTGTTTCACTTCAGGTGTAAGAAATGGCCTTTTCAATGTCCTTACGTATTTTCTGCAAGATTTCATTGTTGTTATGCAAGTGTGCCTCTGAAGAGGTGGCATGCCCTTGTGCTAACTTAGTTTTTGACATTTTAACTCACCACACAGAAGTGTGTTACAGGGTCTGTTTTTATGCACAGGTTTGAGGAATAGAACGTAATCCATGCACTTTTTAATCCACAATTGTAGTTTCATTACCTCTAATAGCTCATTTACCCACTGATGGGTTTGTGTTAGAGGAGATTGAGACTGAAATTTTCCTCCCTATAGCTATAGGTTGAAAGTCAGTGCAGCAGGTCATCCCATTAAGAAGACCCCTGTGCTTGTCATAACACCGGGGACTGTCGTGCTTGCAGTTCACCGTGGAGCTGTCCTGTGTGGGGTGTGACCCAGCCCCGCTCTCTCAGGTGCTTTCTCTCCCAAGAGCCCCTCACTCATGGCTGGCTGGTAGGTGGGTGTGCTTTTGACCGTCTTCCTTTCTTAACCAGGTTTTGATGTCAGGAAGAAAGTCGACGAGTGTTAATTTTTCTGATCCTCTCTGAATACCAGTTAGAATTGTGAGATGTGTTTGAAGGGCGATGAGTTGTATTACCACTTCCTGAAGAAATTTGCTTTAGTAATTGTCCCATGTCATTATCCATTATATTTTCTAGTAATTTCTTTGAGACTTTGGACTTTTGCCTGCTTCATAAGCGTAGTTTTCTTCTTTCATATTACAATGTAATGCCTGTTATGAAATGTCACATTTTCTTGCCTTTAGCCACACCTTTAGCTTCTTTGCTTTCTACTTGATGCTTCCTGCTTGCCTAGTTAATCCCACTTCATGTTTTGTTTTACTTCTGCCTTTCAGTTTTCCCAGACTTCAGTGTATCCTTGCGCTAAGTACATCTTTGAGGCTTATGGTACTCATCAGGGCTTACTGTGGTTGGTCTGCCTAATACATATAATAAGGATCAATACCTCAGTTTGTTTCCACCTCAGACTTCCATGTCTTTAAGCAGGAATTAGGTTTGAGCACCCCATAACTCCAGCTAATACTAGACATTATGTCCACAGTCAAACCACTGCAGACAGCTTACCTGTTCAGAAACAGGTGGGGATTTGGAGGGCTGTAGGTCCTCTGCGACCACTCTCAAATTTCCTGATACTCAGAGTTCATAAAAAAGTCATGCCTCTCTGGAGTAAATCCAGACAGGCATCCAGCCTGAAGCTCTGCAGATTTTCTCAGTCATACTTAATTACACAGGTCTATCTTTAAATTGTGTTTCTGCAGGTGCATTTCTTTTGTCATAGAAAGCCTTAATCGTAAAAAAAAGGTGGTTTAAATTTAAGCATTGAACAAATTTATGGTTAATTACCTCCCCAAACTACACTGTATTAAAAGTGAAGTTAAATTTGATGCTAGGCACCCAGATTTTTATATTAGTTACTAAATAAAAGCTATCCTTGAAAGTCAGTTATTTGCAGCTGTAAATATTGTTTGTTATTATGTATCAGGTGTTTTTATTGATAGCTTATTTGTTTGAATACAGTTGTAGATACGTTCTAATAGCTGTGAACACTCATTTTTCCCTATGTAGGTGACTGCATGGAGAACAAAACTTGCCTTCTAAAAACCTAATGATATTGGGTGTCAGGAATATTGTAGGATATAACAAATGTTATTTTAGCTATTTATTGGATAAATTAATAGCCTGCACCTTTGCATTTTTAAATGGGTATTCATAAATAACCTGTGGGGGAGAGGTAATCCTTCTGAGTGTTGCTATATGCCATCCTAAGATGAGGTTGTGGTTTGGTGACTCTGGTTTGTTCAGGAATTAATGATATTGACTATAAAAAAATACTTTAATATGCAGTGTATCTCCCTGTAAACCTAATACTGAGGGAAGAATGCTTTTCAGAAAGCTTAGGTGTTTGGGTTTTTTTTGAAAAAAATTAACAACTTTAAAAACAGAAGTGTTCTGAAAGGTTTTCTGTGAAGACAATCTGTGTTCAAATTGTGAGCATCAGAAGTATTTTGCTTTTCTTCTAAAGGAATCAGTTAGTAATGGTTATAATGGCATATTAGTTTGAGAGGTAAAGATAAGCCGTTGAGAACTTGTATTTTTACTGCCGAATCATTCATTGCCTTTCACAATGCTGTTATAAGGTTGTAAGTTTGGCATATATATATATATAAAAATATATAACTGAAATATTTACCTATGTCTGTAAATTTTTCAGGCCAGGTCCTGGTCTGAAACCTGGACTGGACCTCATCTAGGTCCCTCTAAGCAATTCTCCTTCTCTTTCAGTTAGTGTCTTCACTGTACAACTTCAGATTCTTGGAAGAAAACAAATGCCCAAAACCCCAAGACTTCCTTTTTAGTCTGTAACATTCTGTTACAAACAAACATTGAATGCAGTAATTCAGGTCTCAAGTTCCAACATTGGTGCAGTCTATTACAGCATGTCAGGGTTTCAGTGAATAATCAGGGCAAGTGGCATTTCTCTGTAACTAACAAATTTGGTATTTTCAACTGTACTGTACTTTTCAAACTTTATAAATGTTTAATGATGGCAGCATTTAATTATGTGTTCAAATTCTGAAGATTGTGTTTATCATTAATTATTTACTAGGATGAAGATTTTATTCAATTTTTTTGGCTCATTATAGAAGATTTTAGGAAAGGGGACTTCAGAATCTGATTTAATGCCTAACTCACTTTGGCTTTCTGTTGCTTCACAGGCCCCTTGGGGAGGCATAATGTTTAGTCAAATAATGTATGCTACTGTATTTTGGAAGCATCACTGCATTGGCTACCTGAATACTTACGGATCTCTCATGTACGGGTTAGAGCAGCATGTGAGTACTAACTCAGATGATGCTGACAAACTATTAAATGACTTTGCTATTGAGAACCCCTCCTCTCAGCCCCTGTTCTTACTCCAGAAATGTCAACACACTTTGCAGAATCTTTATTTAGTAAGACAGAAAGATACTGGCAGGAAGCGTAGACCATAGTTACAGCTTTATTTCAGTGAGGTACTTAAGCATGTGAGTTTGTCTGTTACTTGAGTAAGAATAATTAAACATTTAAGCACATGCTTAACTGTAGTGCTAGTGAAGGCTCTGGTAATCAGTGCTGGAGACATGCTTATCCTAGTCTGATTCCAAAATGGCATTGGCTTCCTCATGTGCATGTAAAAGTTGTCCATGGGTTCAGGAGGTGATGACGGCCTCTCATGAAGTGATCTGGTATCTTTAGGAATAGGTAGCTACTCAAATCTGCATGTGGGTAGCTTTTATTAGTTACTATCAACATCATGTAATCCATAAAAGTGGCATTAGTGCTTTTGTATCCAGAACTGATGCCTTTGGGGAGAAGGATCCCTTTTTATGCCCACTTTCAGTTTAATGTTTTACCGTAACGATACGAAAATGCATGATTTTTGTGCATTTATGGTCAGAGTCTCTTTGAAAAATTTCAGAATAAAGGACAACATCTGTTGGCTCTACCAGAGAGATCAATTGTTACTTTGTGTAAATCGGCACACATTCCATGACATTTTTTTTAAGGATTGTTAAATTCCACTTACCACATTTGGCTGTGTGCGTCAAGCTGGGCTGAACTGCCCTTCAGATTCAGTAGTTGGCTGTGAGCAGAACATACAAATTTGCATTGGTTTGGCCAGAGAACTAGAAAGAAATGAGGACTGAGGTGTTGTTGGCAAGTAGTGTCCCTAGGGAATTGCAGTAGAGAACCTTTTCTTCTACTGTGTATTTTAAGGCACAGGCAGGGAACCAAGCCTAAATGTGCCAGCAACTCTACAAGTGTGTAATAAATAGATCAGTTCCCAGACTTAAAGAATTTGAGGACTGAATACCATGAAGGACAGTAGGTAAGGCAAGAAGTTGCAAGGTAAAGCATAAAGTAACAATCAGGTGACTGTTACAGTACACTTGCATCTGAACTATGAGAAGTTTTTGTATGGGCTAGTAGTGTTACAGATACTGTTTATGTCATATTGGTACAGTTATATAGTAGTCTAAATAAATAATATAACTGTATCAAACACCAGAAAAAAAAATCAAGAAAGTAGAAGCATCACAGGATAAAATAAGTAGAGGAATTACCCACAAATATCTGTGCTTCTTGCAAGTGCCACTGCAGTGGAAGATTCCTACAGTACTGCAAAATGGTTTGAAGGCTCTAAACCCCTGTGATCCGAAGTGATCTGTTAGTAGAAATGAGGTTCTCAGTACAAGTGTGAGGATATATACCTGTGTGTGTGTCACTTCTGATTAGGCAGAATGTGTATGGTAGATCAAACAGAACAAAATGTTTTAGAGTATTTAAAAGTATACTAGATGAGATTAAGATTATTAACTACTTACTAGGCTGCAGAGGAAGGTTGAAATATTTCTTTAAAGCATTGGTATATTGAAGCAACATACCTGATGCATGTGAAACATCCACTGTGGGGATTACCTCATACATCAGCGAAGTTGTTCAATTAATGTCTGTGTGCCTGTTGCTTTCTCAGATCACCTGTCCTATGTCCTTGTATTGGTTCTGATCCATTAAGAATACAAAAGGCCACATTTTTCATACTACTCCAACGTGTGTAGAAGCATTACTGCAGACACACAGTGGAAGTTGGATATATGGGAGTATGCAGTTAAGTAGTGGCGTCTTAATATTAAAGATTTTTGGCATGATACGGTTAATTTTTGAAGCATATTCTGAAGGATAGGGCTTGCTATTTGGTAGAATATATTTTGAAAGAAAGATTCTGCCTCATTTCGGTTTGCTGTTGTGACACTGCTCATCAGCTGTATAACACTAAGGTACTTCAGCATCTGTCAGACTTGTAATCTGATGAGCTGTACTTGGAATAAACCTGAGTTGATGAAACAATCAGTGAGCCTTTGGCACTCTCAGAACTGATTAGTGAAAATCTAGCTGGTCTTTGCTCATGTGACACATAACACTGTGCTGTATATACTAAGGCTGAATCACCGAGATTTTCCATCGTGACTGACCACTATTTAATGCTAATAGCTGCTAAGGGCACGATCGCCTCATTTAGAGAGATTGTATATCCTTTCAAACATGGTAGAATTGTGATTAGGCAGATACTTCAGTATTTGTTGGCAGGTAATCACCTGTTGTGGGGTTTCTTATTGATATTCCAGACAGCTCTGGTCATTTTTCCATAGATACCAGTAGTGCAGTGACTGCTAAATGCACAGGAATGATTGATTCAAATTTATGCATGTTAATTTTCAGACTTTCCGTCTAGACTCCATGAAATTAACCAGTCATCCATTGAGATATAACTGAATTTCAGGGTATTGCTTGACAAACTTTATTGACAGCTCATGTGACACACCTCCACAAAAAGCAGTGACTACTTGCTACATAGCTGATGTATGACATGTACGATACGCTATTCGGAATATAATATTCCATGCATTACACCGGTAATAAATGCACTTAACGTGGTTCAGGGAAACAAGTATGCACTTTTCTATTTGAGAAGGATTTATACAAACCAATTGATGTGATTACTCACATGTATCAGATTATGGGATTGGTCCTGAAGTCTGTGGATTTACTTGAAAGTACTGACAAGGTTTGTGACTATCTGCAAGCAAGCAAGAATACTATAAAATAAACTGACATACATAGCTGTGCAGTGTTAGAGTGATTTGAATCAAAATCTGCCTAGTAATAATTTAGTGAAATTCAGGAATGTCTTTGGTACTCTACATTAGTATCTAGTAATTATCTCCAGCTAAGATAAAATGAGGGTCAAGGCTGATTCTGGCTATTAGAGCTGGAGTATTGCTTGCTTTATTGAATGTGTTAATTTAAAGCTGCATTAGGAAAAGATGAAAAAAAAATATTCTCCAAAGTGAATTTCATAGTGAGTTTTTTGAAAGACTGGTCACAAGTTGTTTTTAGAAGTTAAAGGAGGGCTGTTTGCAATTAACTGTATGTTGGTTGGATGGACGCAAGCTGCCCCAAATTGATACTGGTTGACTGCCTCTGGTGTTGAAGTTGCTATCTTACATTTAGGGCTCTTAAATGTAAAGATCTCGTGTCTTATTATGAAATAATGACACCAGGTTTATAATACGGCATTTTTTAAAACTCTTCAGAATGATAACATATGGGACAAAGATCATAGCCTAGTGTCTTACCTTGACGTGCCTTAGACTGGTAAAATTGTGAATGATGTCTTGGTTAGTGTGGCTTGGTCTAGCTGTGCTGTCATGGAGTCATTGGGATGGGCAATGCGGTCTAAATGTTTTGCCTGGTTCACATAAATATTATAAATACTATATATACTGTTTGAGCTATCTGTCCTTTCTCTGATGACTAATTTCAGGTCATTAGATCTGAAACTGATGTTGCTGTGGACTGGATTCTGCAGCACAAATGAATGGTGGGACCTTCCTGCCCAACCTTTTCTTCACATCAGGCTCCTTTTGCTGCACAGCCATTTTCTTCATCTGTGTTCTCAAAATCTATACTTTTGGCATGCACTGCACAGCTGCTCTGTGTTTGCTTTGGAGAAGGATGTGAACAGCTCTACCCACCACTCCTCTGGGCCCAGGAGCTCCATTTCAGCCCAGCCTGAGGCCATCAGTCCCTGTCCCAGCAACAGCGACACCAGCACAGCAGGAATGCCAGCCTCCAGCTCTGCTCCAGCCCAGCCCTGCCAAGCCAGGCCCAACCTGTGGGCTGACATCCTGGCTTGGCCTCGGCACATCCCCATCCCCATGGAGGTGCTTGATGCCCAGGGCTGGGGCTGCCCCCGAGCTATCCTGCTCCCAGACTGGAATGGTGAGGCTCTGCCCTGCTGGCTCCCTGGGGAGCTCCCACTGCTCCTGCAACCCAGGGAGCTACTGGACCTCACTGGCACACAGATACTACGACAGCATGGTAGGATCAGCACCTAGTAGTTTTAGAGTAATTCAGTACTTTGTGAATTTATAACCCTGATTTTACAGCAATATCGGCATATTAGCCATTGCGGTAGGAAGAGATCAGGCTGCACAGAACAATATTAGTGTTTAAAACAGTTTGAAAATGTTCAATATTTTAATATGAGATTATTTTCTCCAGTGAGGAGGGTGCTGCAAACCTTAGCTGATGGATTGTGTGACTAAGCCAATTTCTTTCCGTGTGAATACATTAACTGTGATGATAATACCCTGAGAAATCCAGAGGGCCAGCTGTTGAAAAGTAGTTTGATGAAAATTCTCATTCATTTCAACCAGCTTTACCTGTCTATGTGTTTTAAAGATCTAGGCCAAAGTGTTCTTAAATCCGCAACGTTAAATAGGAATAATGGAAATTAACATCTTTTGACTGTGACTCAGTCTTAGGTGAATGTATTGGTTAGCTGCTCATCACTATTGTGGTTCTCACCTAACTCTTTAAATTAGTATTTGTTTGGAGGTTTGTTACAGTTAATCAGTTTTCTGTAACAACCCCTGTAAATCCAAACATAAAAATACATTCTCAGTTGTTTATATTCCTTTCTTCTAGCGCAAGAGGAATGCTTTAGAGTATGAATTTGCATCAGAATAATTCATAAAGCAGAGTTTGTTTCAGGGCTATTTATTTCCTCCCAAGCCCTCTCAGAAAGTAGCCATAGTAGAATTATGGGTATTGTGATTTTTTTTTTTTTTTTTTTTATGAATTACTTGTACAGTTGCCCCAGGAGGGCAACTTGATACTGGACACTGGTTTAATAGATTGTGGGTGCAAATTAGGATTGCAGGAGGCATTGCCTAAGAATGCAGCTGGAGATGACAGTGCTCAGTGCTAGGGACAACACAAAGGTTAACATAAGTTTCCATGCTCTCTGGAGTTGTTGAAGAAATCCAAGCAGGGTAGGACAGTATGCATGTTTGTCCTAGCACATCACAGATTGTTCGGACGCATACTGTTTCAGCTAGGAGGAAAAAAAGCTACGTGTATATTGGTGTCACAGCAAAATGTTTCAAGTGTGTTGGTGTCCAGAATATATCTGGCTGCAGTAAAGGAAGATGTAGTATTTTTACAGAAAATAGTTTTGGTTTTACTCCTAAGTTTCTTTGGTATTTGAGAGGAATGTTTCTGGATAACAGGATGGTTCTGTCAGCCTGAGACATTTCGGATTTACTAGTAGATATTTCTCTCTGAGCACCTGTCCTGCAGAGGTGTCTTGCTTTGCTTCTCAGACAGTTTTACATTGTAAACATTTTGGCTCTTATCAACCCTGTCAGGAAGCAGACAGTCTGCTGCTCTGTCTATACATTAAATTGTATTCTGAAAATGGAAATATTTGGAACACAAACGCTCTGAATAAAGATTCCAAGCAACACAGTGATAGAAAGCACCAAAAATAATAAATATGCTGGGCTCAGACTTTTAAAGTGATAACTGCATTGAAAGCACCTCATAACTATGGGTCTATTTCCATTTTGTATAATTACACAATGCAGAGTACTATTAACAGGAAGTCTGTGTGTGCAAACCTGGAGGAGGGCATCAATGAGAAGCAAAGTTTTCTTTGTGTTGATAGTGGTATGCCTTTGATGTACAAACAAAAGATAACTGCTTTTTTATGCTTTTTTTTAATCAAGAACCCTGTTTTCCCCATTTCGGTTAAAATGTTCCCTCTTTTGTTGGGACTTGTCTATGTGCAGTTTTTATGCTATTATGTTCACATCCCTAATGGAAATAGTTGTTTTCTGGCATGGGCATAGACATATAGTGTCAAGATGCCTTATCCCAGAAATGCCTTTTACTCTTGTTTTCCAAGAACAGCTTATCATGGAACAAACACCTTTATACCTCTAAGTCTGCATCTGCATTAAGACATTGTTCTGCTTTAATTATACTTTTGTAATTAAAATGATACGACTTCTGCATGTGCACTATATTTCAGTGAACACATTGCTTTTGAAATATTTTTAAGATATCCATCATATACCTAGCGTGCATGTGTATAATCCTACCTCTCACTACCAGTAGTCTATTACGTGTACCTAAGTCCCTGTTGGTACATTGTATCCTCAAGTCATTTAGCCCTTTTTCTGTTCATAATGATACCACTGACCCCTCTGAGGCAGTTCCCTGAAAGGAGATAACGGTTTTTCCCCTGACCTTGACCAGCAGGCTGACTGTTGTGTTCAGCTCTCCTGAGGACACTGTCTGTTTCCCTCAGGAATGCGAAAAAGTAATTTCCCCAGATAACAGCCAAAAACCCAATTAAGCTTAGATTAAAGAAAAGGAGGATTTATTGGCATTTTATGGAATAGAGAGAAAAGGAAAATAAAGGAGATATTAAACTGCCTGAAGTGGGGAGACAGACTGTCCAGTTGCTAGCATTACTTTTGTGTTTACAGAATAATTGGTGGATTTTTAGCTGGTGTTAACCATGTAACAGTAGAACGTTGGCTCTCCCACAGCCCAAAGCCACGTCTGTCTTTTTCTGTCAGAGCTGGAAAGACTGTGACGTGCTGTCTTTGAATTACTGTGTGCAGCTGGAAAACCCTCTCAGTGACTTGGTCGCTGAATTTGATGTGAAGGTGTTCAGCAGTTATAAAGCATGTTTATTTTCCCAGTGGGATGCTAAAAAACATGCAAATTGGGCCAAGAGTTTAATTTCCGTTTTCCTAATACACTGTATCTTAGCACATGATTTTTTAACACGTTTCGTACAACATATTTCATATCTCATTGTGATCTTCCAGAGAATCTATTGTCTTCTTATCACCTATTTAAATGAGACACTAGGTATTTTCTAGCTTAAAACACAGGAAAAACTATCTGCCTATCTCTAATGAACCCTCTCTTTGTGTAGATTGAGATTTCCTTTAGTAACTGTCAGGTTTCTTGGCCAGTTGAGTGAACGGCTTCTTGCATGCGTTTCAATTATTGCACTTTTGTATTACTAATGAGACTAAGCAACAGTTTCTTGGAGGCAGTCTTAATTTAGTGATTTCATTCACATTTTTATACAGGTACAGTGTTCCAGCTATGTAATTAATGGTGCCATCTCAGCTTCAGAGGTGGATAGAGAATTAAAAATCATGACAAACACATCTGGTATAATTCAAATTGTGAAGCCGTGTTATAACTTATCTTAAATTATTTTCATACCACAGAGTCCTGAACTGCTTTATGGAGTGTATGCAGAATATACATACTACAGACCATTCTGTCCTCAGAAGGCAGCAGCCAAGTGGACAGTATCTGACTTGGGAAGGTTTAGTCATGGCCAGAACATGACTTTTGTAAGACATGCCATCTTCATTACCAGGAGTAGGCAGGACTTGGGCTTTCGTGGCCTCATTAGGAGGGTTTCCTTGTGGTGAACTGGGTGAGCCTTGCAAGGGGAAGAGTTCAGCTCACCAGTCTTATTTAATATAGCCAAATTCCTACCAAAACCACTGTTTACATGTACACTTGCATATTTTGAAGTTTCAGCAGCATTCAGAATGCTCTACAGGCAATACTGCACTCTGACAGACAGCTGCAAAAGCAGTGGGATAAACTGCAGTAGGATGATTTGTAAATGAGCCTTAGGTCTTTTGTAGTTAGGTGGAGGAAACTTGATTAGAAATAATTCTCACTATACTATTAAAACTAGCATTCAGCTTTTTGGCAGAATTACTTCAAAGAGGATTCTGGAGCTATTGCACCAGGAAAGCAACCGGAGGTATTCCAGGGTCAAATGGTAAAACAGTATCAGGGAAGGTTAGAGGGATGTATTTGCAAGTCAAGAAGACATTGAAGGGGATCTAATTATAGGCTTAATTGCTGTAGGTAATGACAATTCAAGCTACTATATTTAACACAGCCTGGATAGTACAGCTGAGGTCATCCAACAATGATGAATCAACAAATCCAAAGCAGATTTTCAAGAAACGTTTAGAAAGGAATGCAAAGCCTTAGATTTGCTGAAGCCAAGAGGACTTTTATAGTGAGTCAGGTTTTCCAGCAGAGCCCAGGTTTCACCCTATGCATAGAAGGACTGTGAGGACTGTGGCTTTGTTTTGGAAAACATCTTCAGTGTGATTATTCATAGATTTCTGGTAATGTGTATGCTTATTATTTTTCTGGAGCAGTGCCCATGGTACGCTGTGGGTTTTAGAGCTGGAAGTTGATCCAGGATACTATGGTCCTGTTACCAAATCCATCACTGGCTTGCATGGTGCCTTTGGCTGAGGCACATGTGAATGTTTATGGTTATTACCTCCTGACTGTCCCCACATCTAAACTAGCTATCTGTCTTCATAAAAAACTTAAATATCTATGATGAATAGTGCTATATAAGTGCAATAACTTGATGTTTTCAAGGAGACAAACAGGGGCCAGTGAAAGAGTTGACTTAGGTGTATGAAGGTGGCTGTATTCTCTGCATTCCTGCTTGTCATATTTGTAGTTCACAAAAGCGGAAACAATGTGGTATTAATTCATGGTCTATAAAACAAAATCACATTTTTAGTCTTGCATTTCAATCGGTCTCATTTTTATGAACTTTGCAGTTGTGTTTCACTTGGGATGTATTTGGCTGCTTGACAAAGTGACTGGAGATTTATAATTCCTTATTAGTAACTCAGGGCTCTAAAGGGAATAACAGAGTACTTATTTACTTTTCTAGGTCAGACGCATGATGTAGGAGTTTAATGAACTTCTGCTAAACAGGAATTGAAGCAGAATTAAAATCTCAGAGTGCATGTGTCCAGTAAGGTTATTCATCTTATTTTCTAAGGTTAGATATTTTTCCCTTGTGCAGGGCTGTTTAGGCTGCACTTTCTAAGTAATCAGCCAAGAATATGCGACTCCTATATAGAACCTGGTATTAGTCAATGCACTGATGTGATTTTGCTCTGAAATTACATTATGTCACATAACTGTATTTATGTATCAGTCAGGGCAATAAGATCCCAGTTCAAATGTGCTGAAAAAGAGTTTGTGATTCATGTTAGCAGCGATACTACTGCTGCAGTTTTGATGTCTCTCGGATATTGTTTGGTTCAGTAAGGTGGGCACTTCTGTGAAGAACACATTCAAATCTGTGTTCAAGAAAAACAGTGTGATATCTATGCTTCCCTTTAAATGTGAAGGGAATGCAATGTTTTGTATTCTCACAGGAGATATATATTGGGATTTACTTGAAATTGCAAAATTAGTGATGGAGATAAAGATGCATTGAAGAAACAAAAACATGTTACATAACCACAGCCTTGCTTTGCACTGGACTTGCATTTCAGGAAATAACATCTCCTCTCCATTGAAAAGAAGAGTTTGTATTCTGTTTAGAAAAGTCTGTGAATCAAATGGATCTTCAAATATATTATTGTGTTTTACACGAAGTATTCCTGCAAATGCTGTTTTAGCCTTGTAGGTATAAGTGTGTACGCACATAAAATGTTAAATCTCCTTGGGTTATGCAGTATTTAGTAAATATATGTCCATTAACATATGTTTAAGACCATATACAATTATCTGGGCGAAAAGAATATACAAACCAAGAGATAACAGGAAACAACGAGTGAGGAGTTATATCTTAAATATCCTATCTTCATGCTTATTCGTGGCTCTGAAGACACACTTCCCTTCACGCTGTCCTAAACTCTGGTCCTGAAATAAGTTCCTCTGCCCTTTTCTCAAAAATCAGAAATCAAGGTCACCTTTGCAAGAAACCATCTAATCCTCAATTAAACAAGAATGTCCTCTGCTTTGCCCTGAAGAGTAGCCTGGTGGTTAGAATGCTTATCTAGAATGCAGAAGGCAAAACCTTCATGCCTCCCTTGGTCAGAGGTGATTTACAGTTCCTTCTCTAAGGATCCAACCCTAATCTCCAAATGACAAACTAATGTGGGGTTTGGAGTACTTTGTACTTCTTGTTGGACCTGTGCCTCTAGGCACAAGGAACTGAGCAAGTAGGAGCCAAATGCTGGGAAGAGCTTGGTTCAACCCCTGCTCCTTTTTCTGCATATTATCCAGTGACCATTTTACACAGAACTCGTGGAAGTCCTCAGAACATCGACTAGCTTCTTTAGCCTTCAGGCAAGCATGTTGTACAGTCTCTGTTCACTGTTTCTTCTCATTATTCACATTAGATTTTCTTTTTCTTTGGCTGATTTCTGCATTAAGTGATGGAAAGGAGTATGGAACTTTGAATTCGTTTTCTGCTTTATTACTCATCAACCAAGTTGCCAACTGGCAGAGACTGCAGAATCCTAATTACTCTCTGATATAAGAAAGAACCTAGCTTGACATTTGGATCCCAGGTGCTAAGAGATATATGGGAGAAAAACAAAACAGTCTTTTTATTAAACAAGTCTGATGTGGAAGAGAGGGAGGAGGAATTTTATATTTGCCTTTTTGGTTTTGACCAGAGAATACTTGGCTCAAGAGCAATAAACTACCATTATTCTTGCTTGCAAAAAGCACTTAAGAAGTAGGACTGCAAATAGTAAGAAAAGATTCCTATTTAATAATAAGCAAGCAAGGCTGTGCGCATGTGACAACTAAGCAGAGAAGTGAACAAAGGAAGCTTTCAAAGCACTACTGATCAGTCTGATTTTGTAGTTGGTTAATGGGAGGACCAGGTGTAGTTGTTTGTTATCACAAAAGAATTCAAAAAGAAAAGCTAAAGAAAAAGGAATTTCTAGAGCTTCTGAGGGGAATGCATTATTGAAGTGGCAGTGGAGGTTGTTGTCTTCTTGAATATGTAGATAATGGGAATAACTTTGTGCTACTGATGATGGAGAAGGGAGAAAATCAAACACCAGACCTATGCCAAGGAGCCCTGTAGGTGTTGAGAGAGGAGAAAAGGTGTGATCACAGACTGGCACAGTTGTTTTGGAGGAGACAGTAATGTAATAGCATTTGTACCCATAAATCTGGCAGAATTTGGCTTGATTGTGAGAGGGTGATGCAACTTGCCTAGAACAAAGTACTTCTTTACCATATAGCTGTATCTCTGCTAGGACTGATTTTTCAGCGTAATATACTTGTTTTGCTATAACAATAATGTGCCTCTAGAATAAAAATGACCTAAGAATGGGAAAGGCTGAATACAGAGCATCTCCTTCTCTTTGGGAGGTGTCAGTAGAGACAATAATGTAGTAATAGCATTCCTATTTATTCATTGATATGGATTGTTTTTTTCACTAAGATGTATGAACCACCTTGGAAACTGGGTCAACTTAAATGCTGTCACAAATGCTCATCACCAAGCGTATATTGCTGCATACCTGTCACACTTGGCAGCTGGAACGAATTTCATGAAGAGACTGGGGTAAAAGGTGAAGCTCAGCAGGATTATTGGCTGTGAAGGAATCACACTTCTGCAGTTTGTCTGGTACAAAACAAAGGAAATGGGGCAAAATTGTGCTTAATACAGATAAATACAAATAGTATTTGTCTTTTTTTTTTTTTTTAACTGGTATTTTTTGTTAGTCAAATTTAGTCGCATGCATTTGGTAAATGCAGTATTATTCCCATGGTGGATTATTCTTGCTACTTAAGAGACTGAATTTATTGACATATCTAGACATGGAAATTTACTGGGAATTGCTTGAAACTCCTTAGGGGCTGAAAGTTCTTTAAGTGGAGTTAGTTTCAGTGTAATAATGGCATTCTTGGTGATAAATTACAATATTACATATTTACTGCTAACCAAAGAACAGCTTTTTAGACTATGCTCATTCTTTTATGCCAAAATGAAGTTACATGGATGAAAGCCATGGTGTCCTCTCATGGCATATGTTTGCTTCAGCCACTCTTGATGATCATACTTCACTGCAGAAGATTTGGGATTTGTGCTGAACAACATCCTGGTTGAACTGTCCACTAACGTTTGGGAAATAATAGCACGCATGATTGATGTGCCCCTGTGCGGCATGTAAGTAGGTAGCTTGCCAGCCTGGAGAGAGCCAGCGTCAGGGCTCAAGCCTGTGCTTTCCTCACTGTGATAACACAAGCTGAAAGCTTATGAGACAGATCGTAAGCTTTCCTTTGTGGGTAAGAAAGTGGTAGGGAGCAGTAGTTAAAAGTTCAGCCTAGCTCTGTAGCTAAAGCCTGCACTAGGAGTAAGTCATTCTCATCTGCATCTATATCCACTCAGTCTTTGGCTTTTTTACTGACAATGCCTTCAAGATGCCAGAAGGCAGTGGTGGCTTTGTGATGCAAATCAATCCTGCCAAGTCTTACTTACTAAGAAGGTGACTCATTCATTCGGGAAAAATTTTTAAGGCAGCTTGTAACATCTCTCTCACCTGGCATGAAGGATTTTGCCAAGTGTTTCAATGAGACAGTTACAATCTCCCTAAAACTATTCTTTTAAAAATTTGCTTTCATTCACATTGTTGCTCAGCGTTCTATGTGAGTGCCAAGAACTGGACAGAGACTGAGATGCAATTAATTAGCTCTCCCAGAGTGAGGAGAACTTTTGCCTGCAAGAATGAGTTGAAGAGTCATTGGGTTTTCCTTGGGTGGAAGGCAGTAGAGAGGACAAAAGTGGTCCAAATGACCTTACTGTTTTCAGCAGGACGTGCTCTTCAGAAGGGGAAGCAGAGGGGAAGCAGCACAATAAAGTCTTTTGATGAAGTGGGAAGAGTAAAGTAAATAGAGGTTCCAGTGCACCTGTTTGAGAGGGAGGGAGCAGGAATCGACTCAGTGAAACACGTGGCATGTCCTGCAGTACAGGGATGGAGCCAGCAGTGAGGTGGCCATGCGGAGAGGAATTGCTGTGATGATGAAGGCATGTTACCCTGCAGAAGCTTTGTGTATACAGGAACTTCTCAGGTTTTGCTGCAGAATTGATTTTGGGGAGGATGTATTAAACTGAGGCAGAGGAAATGTTGGGCTTCGTTAGCTGGAGGCAGAGCACCTGAAGCGCTGTTCTTCAAACCCCTGGTGGGAATCCTGACACTAACAGGATTATAGAGGAGAATATGATACTACACATCCCAGTTAGGACTACTCAGAACTTCTCGGTAGGGAGTAGATACAGATTAAGCAGCAGTATCTCAACGTGATAACTACAGAAGTCTGAAGTGAGCATATGTGACCATTCCTCACGCATTCCCTAGATATCATAGCTGTGGACAATCAGTCAAACAATCAGAAAGTATGTCCAATTAATGTATTGGTTTAAAAAATGTACGCTATAAATACTGATATTATATTTGTAGTTTATTTTTTCCCTTGCTTTTGAAGTTTCGTTGTGTACTTAACATTATACTTTCCAGTTTCTCAGTGACTCTGAGAAATTTATTCTCTTCTAATCCCATCACTCCAGGAGCTGGAGATTTAAGAAAAAATATGCAATATTGTGACATATATAATGAAATTGTAACTATTGGCAGTATGGTAAGAAGAGTAAACAGATCATCAGTCTAAGACTACTGTATGCAGTAATTCATCCTTCTCAGTTGGTGATGCCTGAGTCAAGAAAAGCTTTAAGTGGTCACTAGATGGAAGGTTGTCTACTAAGGTCCACAGATTTGCAGGTTTAAGTTAAAGCAACTGTCACTATATTCCCAAGACCCCGGGGGGGGGGGACACACGGACAACAACAACAAACCAGGATGTAGACCCTGTACTTGTAAATATATTGAAGTTACCAAAATATGCTTTATTAAAGTAACAGCTATATGCTTTTAACAAGTGATGAATACATACAGAAAACATTATAAACAGTCCATAGGCTGCAGTTTGTCCATACAAAATCTCTGGTAACCTTATGCCAATAGCAAATACAAAAGAAATAGAAAAAAAATTGAAATCTCTAGTGTGCCTGTAACATCCTAAAATTCACATTGACATCCTTGTTTTTTGATGTGCTCCCTTCATCCTTCAAAATGAATTTCAGGGATGTTTCAAATGCATTCTTAATTTACGATACGTGCTTCATTTATGCTGTGTTACTGCAGTGACACATAGGTGGCATAAAGATTTTAGCCTAGAAAATAAAGATATACTGGGGAGTAAGCAACTATGAAAGAAAGGAAAATCATGGAAAAAATAGTGAGTGGAGAAGCTTGGTGCAAAGGAAGCAGCCTGGACTTAAGAGAGAACTCAGTGATGCCAGCCTGCCTTTGAAAGCTTGCTGAAGTGTGTTAGGCAGTTGGAAACAGAGTTGTAAAGGGGTAATTTAATCTCTTACTTAGGAGACAGCAAAATTTAACTGATGCTGGATAAAGGGGAGCCTCCTGTGATGGTGTATGGCTAATTTTCACAGAGAATGTTTAATTCTTTCAGATATTGCAAGACTGCATTTACAGCTTTAGTAAATAGAAATTACTGCTTGTGAAAATCCATTTAGTAAATGCTATTTTAGAGGGTGTTGGCATCTTATGCAATACTGAGGCTTCTTTATCGACTTTTTAACTAACCTGCTAAACAGCTGCAAGTTTTCCTTCATTCAGTAAGCTTTAGGTGAATAAAACCCCCTACCAATGCTTAACAAAATAATCAGATAAGAAAAGGCATGGTACTAAGATGAATGGTTAATATGTGGAAAATTATTCAAGATAGAAATATTCTGTCTGCAGTTCTATTAATTTTATCAATGCATATATAGTGCACAATTATGGTATACCCATGTGCAGTAGACTGCATGGTATCTACCAAATCTTTATACTGTAAATAACTTATGTTTATTGCCAAGCAGAATCAGAATTTTCCAGTCTCAGAGGAAAACAAAGTCTTGTCAGCCCATCATGTTGTCATTATTACTGAATGCCTAGTAACCATTTCCACAAATGTAAAAGTCTAGACATCCCACCTCTTCTTGGATGAGATTAAGCTGATTGATTCCTGGAGCCAATTTGCTCAAGATGCAACTGTCTGTCTTGAACTTGATGTAGCATTTGCTCTGGGTAAGAAGAACAAAGAGAATGCTAGTACTTGTTTGTGCTTTGGGCTAATCTGGAAAGGGTAGAATATTTTATTTTATATTTTATATCCCCTGCTACTGGTCTTGCTAGCAGGGAGAAAGGAGGCATTTTTCTCCTGTGATACTCATGATACTTAATTAATACTCACCAGAGCTGAGCCCTGTAGAAAACCACAGGTAAGGTTTTATGTTCTTGAAGAGAGAGGCCGACAAACTACTAAGATCCAAATTGCCATAGGTAACGCAGGACGTATGCAGTTATTTCTGATGGAGATGGTGTGTTAATGTTTTGTCTGTCCGTGGGCTTGGGTTGGTCATTCTGGTCTTTCACTCAGAAGGGACAAGCATGTTGTAAAATATTGTGAGGTAATGTTGGGTAGCTGGTCTTCAAATAGGTTAAAAGGCATCACACAGAACACAGGAGAGAAAGCTGCTCCAGTGTGCAAAATGCACTGAACCAGATTGCTTCAGACTATATTCATCTGCAAATAGTAAATATATATGTAATTCACATTCCATAGTAAGAGTCTGCACACTGCACAGAGCTTGCATAGCTTATACTTCATAGGCAAATACTATTGAAGCAATTCAAGGTGGCGATCAGTCCAACCGGTGTCATTTCCCTAATTTGAAAATCCCATTGATGGAGAGTTGCACAAGAAAGCTGGTTCGACATAAAAAAGATACGCATTGAACTTGAATATATAGTTTGTCTGTGATACAAGTGCTGCCTCTGTAATGCAGATTTCCTCTCTTAAGAAACATTCACTTCAAAGTGTTATGCAAACTACTGCACTACAGCAGCAGCCATTAGACATACTGCAGCATGTCCCAGCTATTACACACACCTGTCGAGCACAGGGATCGAAAAAACAATCAGCCAGCCAGCACTACGATCGGACTGGTATGATTGTATGATTTTTTCTGCCAATTGAAAAATAAAGACCTAGGATAGCATTGGTGTGGTGTTCAAAGGAAGCCCTTTGTGGATACCAAGCTATGGCATTATGCTTTTAACCTGCTGCGAGCCCAGAAGGAAAGATGGATCTGTTTTCTCTGGATTATCTGAGGTGCCACTACCTGGCAAGCCACAAATGTCTTCCATTTACGCACACTAAAGTGAGCACTAAGCAGGGCATACATTTTAGCTCTGGGAAAGAGCTTTCCAGTTCTTGTGCTAGGCTAGGATTTATTACAATGTAGCATGGGAAGGAATTAGTCATCCATGATGTGGAGTACGTTATTTTCTCTTTCACATGGTTTGTCGTTTCTGCCTTGTAAGCCACTAGCGCTCTCCTGCATTTTAGATGATGCATTTGCATTTTCAGTGTGTACATTTCCCTTTCTGGTTTTACTCATCATTGGCAGATAATAGGGGAATAGATAGGAGAATTAAGGGGAAAGGTGGTGAGTGCACCCAAAGCCATGGCAAGAATGGTTTGGGAGAAGTGGTGTCTTTAGATACTACTATGGCACCTGAATATTTGGGAACTACATCCATGTGTGTGAACTAAACGTAGAAGTGCCAAGGTAGTTTATAAAGGGCCCGATTTACAAGTTGTGTCATTTTTGCACTGAATTTTACTTGTATTTTCAGTTAACACCATTTTCCGTCTGAGATAGAAAAGTAAATGTAGTGTCCCTGTTTGCTAGCAGTTCAGACTTAGGACTGTGATGTAAAGTATCATGTCGGGCAGTGCCTCACCTAGTTTAAGTTATGGTTTTGGAACTGCTTGTTAAACACCCAGTATGGGACTGGGTGATGGGAGTAAAAAGAACCCCCCACCTTTTCATGTGCCCTAACAGCAGATTACCTGGTCTGCAGAGCTCTACTGCATGCAAAGTAGATTAAATCTTTATTTAAGACTCATAGGACGGTGATAGTGCTCTTAAACAGCAGCTGCTATTAAAATGTCAGCATTGCTGTCGGTCACCACCGAGTACCTGAGTTAGCACTGTTTCCACTGATACTAAGAATGGAAAATGGACAGGTTGCTACTTAAAGTGAACTATTGTAAATTGAGGAGCACAGGTTTAATCCTTTCTGATATGGTTTGTTATCCACCTGTAACATTAAAAATGTATGTTGTATTACTTCAGGGGTTGCACTGACCTCTAGATTTCATGCTTCTGGATTTGACTACTTCTTATGTACCGTTATGTTTTTATTCCATATTTTGGCAATATCAAGGCTTAGTCATATATGTGAAAAAAAATGTAAAGTTACGGATAGCATGGTAATTGTCCATTTTATGAAAACTTCAGGGCTTTGTCTTGTGAGCATTGTGCAAAATGGCAAATACTGATATCTTAACTATTCAATCGAGGATTTGGTAGATCAGTCAATGGGAACAATGACAGTGGACTAGAATTGATCACACTTCATTTCCCATCAATTGGCAGAGTAAATGGTAGCTCAGATGATAGGTTAGGATCGTTGCCAGTAATTCTTGGGCTCATGCCCTCCATTTTTTCTTTTTTTTTTTTCTTCCAAACGAGAACCCCCCAGACTATTTGATGAAAGTGAATGTCCTCTGATGTTGGTGAATAAAGCAGTGCAGAGTTTTTGTAGCCTCTGAGGGGCGTGAGACTGTTTCTGGCTCCATAATTGATGCTGCTGCATAGTCCTATAATCACCTAACCTTATTGAATTGTCCCCATGTGAAGATTTGATTTCAAATTTAGTAATCATTATACGTCATTTATTTTCACATAGATTACAGGATCATGTGTAAAGTGACAGAATTTCACCCCAGAGCTCCTTCAGTGTTTGGGTCTTCACTTTTACTCTTTTTGGATATGCTCGTGACACTTCCAACTCTGGTGATTTACTAGCAATTAGCAGGCTTCCATGACAGATTTATTGTAGCCTTCCAAAGAGCGATGAATCAGGTACGTGGCTACGAAGAAGAGGTTCCCTAGGACTTTCATTTAATACAGGAACACAGAGTTAGATCCCATGAAGAGCTTTGCCGTGTAAAGCGGGACTTAACCCAATTAAAAGCTTTACTCTTAAACCTAAATGTAAAATTACAGTTTAAAAAAATCTTTGCTTAGCTGCTGCCTAACCCTGAAAGCACATAAACCAACTCGTTGTTTCCTCATTTGAATTTCAAGTGGATGCCTACACTTCTTTTTCTGCATCTGCCAAAATCTTTGCCTGATTCCTGTATAAGGCTGCTCAGGAGCTGGAAATTACAAGTTCTTTCTCCCCAGTGCTCTGCCTGGTTGGGCAGACCCACCCTCCACTCACAGGGCCAGCCATGCCCCTAGGCACACAGCTGGAGGGGATGGTGCCACCGCCCCACAGGAGTTGTTTCTTCATATCACTGTTGGCTAGAGGGTAGTTCATACTTGCTGTGAGTTTTCTGCATGCATTCCAGTTTCTGTGGTTGTGTTATTTTGTTCTTGTCAAAAAAGGTAATGTACTCTTTAGCTTTGGGGATAGGGATTGATTCCCTTGGAAATGGTGAATATTCAAAAATAATGTAGTTGTGACAGGACTGTTTTTGCATTAACAAGCTTTCTTTTGAAAATACATCGATCTGTTCTTTTTATTGCTTTCCCAGGTGTCTATTGCTCAATACTGATTGAAAAAAAAAATATCTCATTTCTGATGTGAAACCATCCACATGCTAAACAAATACATATTGGACCAAAATAAGCTATTTTAATAACTGGTTTTTTAATTGAATGAATGCATTGCAGTCTGTTAAAGCAAAAAAAAAAAACCCAGTGCGTTTAGCATGTTAAAAAGAAGATTTTTGCTGTATTCACAATGTTACACAATAATTAAAAAGGAAACCAGCTAAGTCTTCAGAACCTGTCCTGTTCTACCAAATGTGATTAATTTCTGTTTCATTATAATAGTAGGGTTGTAGTGTCATTATTTTTGAAGGGTAGGAATCTTGCACTGTTGCTACTTTTTGTGTTTTGGGAAGCAGAACACATGACAGGGAAAAAGCTGAACCACACTCCAGCTGTAATTAAATGCTGACACATCAGTGGAGTTTGGCCACTTGTTTCTTCAAATGTGGGTTTGAAGGAGGCTCCTCCTGGCTGTACTGTGCTAACGGGAGCAATGGTTCCTCCTGGGAGGATGTGCTATTTTCTCCTTAGATGTGCAAATCTGGGAAGTAGGCAGGCCTGACACAGTGCAGACACTGCCATGCTGAAGGTGAAATTCCCACTTCATTCACACTGTTTTTTAGGATGTCAGGATGCTAGCTGTCCTCAAGGGCTCTCACTTGCAAGCAGTTTGGACCCTCGGGGTCTCACTGTGCCTGTGATCGGGCAGGCCGAGTCAGGATTATGCTTTCATGCCATGTCCTGGCAGATTGTCACCATGTTTGCCTCTCCTGCACCCAGTGTCCCTTCTGCCCTGCCCTGCCCTGCCCTCCACAGATGTGTTTGTTACAGCACGCCGGCCTTGTGAGATCAGCGTGAAGGCCAGTGGGGCTGCAGGTGGCCTTGTGTGGACATGGTGGGGGACTGGAGAGGACAGCGCAGGTATGGGGACGCTGCGCAGAGCCCTGGTGCGAATGCTGCAGGGGTCAGACGTTACACCTGCGCAGGGTGCACGTGGTAAGGTGAACAGACTGCTGGGCTCTAAGGGTGTGCCAGGAGTGGTGAACATCAGGCAGCTCCCGAGAGCCACCGGATCTGTGTGGGTGCGTGGGCAGCAGGAAGGCTGGTACCAGCTCGCCCTGCCAGCCGCGCGGCGGGCTCTGGGCAGCTGCAGGCAGTCTCCTGGCCCGTTCTGCTGCAGGGTGAAGCAGCCCCCAAGGGCAACACAAGTGCTGCAGTAAAGATGGGATGAACCACCTGGTCACATCTTTTTTCAGTGGAGTGAAGCAGTTACACCTGATGAGTAGCTGGTCTTTTTTTAATTCTTTGCTGAAAGACTAGCATTTAAAAAACTGTTGGCACTTCAGTGTTTCTCCCCTACAAGATAATACTCTGTCGCTCTTCCTACAGTTGAAACTGTGGTTCTAGAGAGGTCTAGGTTTGTCAAAAATGCTGTTTAGGTGGACAGGCATTATTTGGGGCAGTAAAGCTGGAAAGATGACTTGCATGTCTAGTGTAGAAAAACTACTTTAGAATATGCCTATTGCTCTGAAGAAACTGGCTTCTTTTCTAAAAAGAAGTTTTCTAGTTTTAGTTTTCTAAAACTAAAAGGTTTGTTCCCATGAAATGGGAACCATGGGTTGCAGCCAGGCATTGCACAGAGACCTGAAAAGCAAACACTGGTTAAAGAAGTGAAAATTTCCTGCTGACAGGTATCAGTTAGATGTCAAGGCATTATGTAATGGTGATTTGAAACAATGAAAGATGAAGAGATACCTTGGAAAACTTCTGCAGCCTAGCACTTCTTGGTCATGCTGCCATCTTCTTTTCATTCTTCCATTACTACCACCACCACCGCCACCATCCATCTTACTGTAGCATTTTGGGCTGTATTTTGTGTACATTCAGTGTCACTAAAGAAAACAATGGCATCCACCTATTTATTTTTTTTTTTTTTTCCCCCGCTGCCTTGTTTTTACTTCTCTTTGCTTCCTGTTCCCATTGTGGAATGCAAAGGAGTAAGCCAGTGAAATATACTGTCCCCCCACCCAGGAAGAAGTGTGCGGGTATTGTTCAGTGTCACTACCATGTAAAATGCACTTCAAATGAGACACACATCACATCCCTGGGGTACAATTTAGGACCAGTAATGTAAACCAAAAAGCAGATAGTGTATAAAGTAAATACGCACAAATCCCCTGAACTCTAGTACTCTGCATTTCACTCTTTGCAGAAAACTTTTGTCTCTGTTCCTGCTTACTAAAAGGTGATCCCCCTTTTCCTGATTTCTGTGGTATCTCATTCTTAAACCTACCTCTTGCATCCTCTCTGTGGCACACCCTTCTACACTTTCAATTCCTTGACCAAATGCATTGGGCAACTGTGGGTTTGAGTTATGTCATTTCCCCAGTTACAGATAAGCTACATCTTTACGCAAGGAATATTACTGAAGAGTGTTAGCCAGGTGCCTGGGAATCGTACCTCACTCATGTCAGCCAATGGTAAAACACAAATAAAAGCATTTATGTGCCACAGCCACAAGAGATGGCACAGTTAAAAATGTCTGTGAAATACACAGGTATGGAAATAGACTTAACTCTACTTCTAGCAAGGTCAAAACCCTTCTCTCCCTGTAACTAGCTGACTTGCTATCAGCTCTTCCCTGGCTCCGTTTTTCAAGGACTCTCTCTTCCAATTTGCCCTGTGGCTCAGGGTACCTTCCTCTGAGAGAGAGCTTCCTTTTTCTCTGGTTCCTCCAGAGATCCCAGTTACCTTCATCCTTTTCACCCAAACTTATTTACCCCCTAACTTACTCAGAAGATAGTTTAAGTGTCCTGCTATAAACTGAAGAGCATCTTTTTGAGAAGCAATGCCATGTTGCCAGGTGCATTTCAGTGCTAAATGTTTCCATCCACCAAGTGTTTACATCCTGATCAGATAAACATTTTTATTTGTTTATTTTTTTTCTCCTGATCAGGACTGTGATAACAGTAAACAATTGGAGAGGCTGTTTGGAATGCTTGAGACCCTTTAAAAAAACCCCTAAAACCTCAAAAAGCTGACCTCTGAATTCAAAGGATTATTTTTCAAATTTAGTTGTAGTCCAAAACCAGTTACAATTATAGCAATACGTAGCTGCAGATAGAGATACAGATTTTTAAACACCTATCTTCAAAATGTTTTCATCTGGTTTTAGTCCAAAACCGAATATACAAATATTTTTAGCCCAAAACACACTCTCTTTTTCTTCTCTATGTATGTGTATGGCAGAAATTCTCAGTGACTTTCTGCATCCTATAGCTATTGAATGAAATGGATGTTTTGACCAGTTTTGCTGCCAGTACCTGTTTCCAGCATCTGTCTGTAGGGTCGATATGCCAGTGATTATGGAGGCTACCTTGGGATCCTCCTGTGGAGATGGTACAGCTTTGTGTACTGCTGAATCTCATACACCCTCAGGAAAACATTTTAAACTCAGATGCAGTATCTTCTGGGGGGGAAAAAAAAAAGTTATTTTTTAAATCTGTTTTCATTGCCTAATTTCTGATGTGGTGTTAACTCAAGAGGGACAAAAGTAAAATCATATAGAGCAGTCTGGGTTAATATAAAGTAAGATGATGAAGATTACATGGACCTAGCCACATGACAATTGCAAGGCCGTAGAGAACACTGTGAGGCTGAACATTTTTGACAGTTTTTGAAACAAAGACCTTTGAAGAAAATTTTTGAACAAAGATCTTTCAAAGCAATGTGGAGCCTTACTTTATTTCAGTCGACTTCAGCAAGATGGAGAAATAGAAGACAAAATATATTTTAGAGAAAATCCTCTATGGGGTCTGTAACTTTCTAATCAGACGTTTGATCTTAAATTTCATCTGGCCTGTTCTAGGGACTCAGCGTGCTGTGCTGAAGTGACCTCAGTACTGGATGCCATTGGGAAGACTTGCCTGTGACCTTGTAATTCCTATCACATTATTTCTTTGTAGCGATATTAAGTCAGTGGGAGTTCAGATGCATTTGGAGGAGCCAAATCATGTCACAGAAACAAGTGCTTGAATTTGAAAACTTAGGCACAGACTTTAAGGATCAGTGATGCCTGGCTTTAAAGATAATAAAAGTGACCTTGTAAAACTTGAAGTTCAAAAAAAATCTTGCACAGACATGACAGGTGCAGCGATGGCAGCTGAGGGCGTATTTCCATGAAGCATTTAAACTGGAACGAATTGCCAAAACATACCGAAGCAGATGAGAGAAGTTGATGTGAAAACTTTCCGAAGCAAAAATCCAAACTGTCCAATACCTTTTTGATAGACTGTTGAAATAATTCCCGTTTTTCTGACACTTCAGTGCTAACAGTTTGCATAGTTAAGATACCACGCTTGTGGCTTTATTGCTTTTTAGTGCAAGAACTTTAGCTGCAGAACAAAAGTACAGCGGTTTGATGTAATATGGATGTCTATTTGCACTCCTTTTAAGATAAACATTAGGCAATAACCATTTCTTTAGAGCCTGTATATTGTTCATATGATTCGCTCTCTTGTATAACAGCTCATGTTCATCAACATGATACATTCCTGCCTGATTTTCCAGTTCTGTCTTTCATTGAGGATACTCTTTTCTTTCTCTGATTGCTTTTTCTTCTTAGGCCATTACTCTAGCTGATAGCTTCAGGTTATCATTGTATCCGATCTCCCTCTCCAATAAGCCTATGATTGATACTAATCTTCCTCATGGGACGCATTTATAGGATGCAGGATGGAAACTACTCTTTAAATCTTAGCTTTATATGTGCTGACAGTTTGCAAGGTTGCACCTTATATTTACTTCAGGTGGCTTAGGGGAAAACATCAGCACCTGGTAATCATGCTTCCAAATAAGAAAAGAATTGTGCTCCACATACTAAAGGTTATGTTGTTGTTGAGTCTCCTGTGCTGCTTCTGCTTGTATTTCATGTAACTAGAAAAGGCATGGTTTCTATAGGTGATCAATGTCCTGTAACCAAACTCATGCCTTTTCTTTCCAGTGAGAGGAGACATATTTTAATTAATCTGATGGAAGCTTTGAATAGCAGGCAGTCCCCTGAAAAAGAGTTAATGTGCCGGAAAACACTTCACACAAGCAGAAGACTCTTGGTTGACTAATGTGCTTAACGGTACTTTTTCTAAGAAAATTATCCCAGTGAAAGCTTTATGGAGTGCACTTGTTTTTTGTTTTTCTTCTCATATTATAGCTTCATATTTTGAAATCAAATTAGATATGTCTAAGGACATTTTGAAAATGGAAGTATTATATTTTTACTACAGGTTTTGCAGATGCCCATCAGTATAGTGTCATGGAAAACAAAAATATTCCGTTCCTTGGAGAAATAAAACCTAGGGTGCTGTGATCGCTAGTGTGATGATTGGAGTTGCTGAAGTCTGGCTATTTCACTGTTTCTGCTTACCAAATATCTGAAGGCAGGGTCCAGTTATATAATTAACTCCAAAGAATCAATGAGAAATGAAAATGCTAATGTTTCCACATTTGCATATTCAAGCTCCACAGCGCAAGAAACAAAGAGAAGTAGTAAGAAATTCATTTATCTTTTATCTTTTTAAACAGACATGCATTTATCTTTAGGAACAGACTTGCCAAGCCTTTTTTGAATTGCAGAGTTTTGCTGCAAATGTTTGTTATTTGAATTTGCATAAGGATTAACAATGTTGGGCAAGTGGTATCTCCTAACCCTTTCTGTTTACTTGTGTGATAACAGTCATTGGGATACAGTTTTCAAGGCAATCACTGCTTTTAGTTCAGTGGCTAGTGCAGTTTGTTTTCACGCCAGATTCTCTAATGTTCCAAAAGTCTAGTTCAACAAAAATTATAAATATATTTGCTGAAAGGATTTTTGCTCCCCTCTTTAAGAGCTCTCTGTACCTGCTAGCATAAGGGTTAAAGAATGAAAATTTATGAAACTTGAGGGGAAAATCTGAGATGGCATGCAGAGTATAGCAATTAAGCTACACTCCCTGTCTGAACCTACATGTGAAAATGTCATGGTCAAAGCAAAATCATCTCTTAGATGAGAACTTTGCACCACAAAATCAAAAGTCCCAGAGACTTCAAAAGGGTGTGTGCCACAGCAAGCTGAAGTTGGTTGAGGTTCAAAACTCTCTTCGTGCTTTTAAGTGTTTGTCTGGGGTTTTGTTCCAGCTTTTTGTACACAGAAGCGTTACCTAAACGTAGTATGTCAGGTAGATACTTGCTTGTGCTGCTATGTCTTTTCATTTTTGGTTCTTTTCATATTATTATGAAAACTGTTCCAACATCAGTATATTACAAAGCAAAAATAATCAGGGAACTTGCATTATTTTCACAGGATCATGTCTCCTAGAGTACTTGTATTGTGGAAATCACTTCCGAAGTGCACAGCTGTACTTCACTAATGAGACAGCTTGAGCCCCACGGCTTGCTGCATTGACTTACAGAAGTGTCAGGGTTTCTGTTCTACTTTAAGGTGATTGTTGGAAATTTCCCCCAAAAAAGCAAATTTGGCCTTACAGTTGTCAGGGTTCTAGGGGAAAATAGGAAGGAAAGAGGCACACCAATAGAAACAATACAGCTTTCTCATGAGGGTTGGGCATAACAGCAAGAGAAGCTTTACATCTGGAGCGGTGCCAAGTGACAGGGGCTCACAGGAGCTCCAGCAGCCATTTATGATGGGCCAGCAATGAGCTGGGGGTGTCCGCAGCTCCTGCAGAGGTTGGGGTGCCTGTTGTGACAGGATTGTCCTTGAAGCCTCTGGGAGAGGAGAACTGGGAAGGAGCAGCTAGCCCTAGCGGAGCAGTGGTCCTGAGCCAGCAGCTTGTGACAAACCTCAAAGCTACAAGAATGTAAAAAGTTAGAACTGAAGCTGCCACAACAAAATATTTATTACTGGCAATGCACTAATTACTCGATGTTGTTGCCAGTGGCTGATGACCCAGCAATCAGGAACAAGCCACAAATAATAAACTACATTGAACATGGGGTGAAACAGGGTTCATTAACATCACATATGAAATGCTGATTAAGTTCTGTACACAAGGCAAGGAACATAAAAAGCAAATATTGAGGTAACACACAGTGAGTGTCAAAAGCTAGCTGCTGTGCTTAGGCCAGGCACAACGGGCACCAGGCAGGGGAGATGTGAAACTCCTGCCGATGAAATTATCTGCTTTATAACAAAAAGAGAAAGCTAGACTGCCTTGGAATAAGCTCACTTTCTCCTTAACCAGTAAGACTCATTCTTGTAGTGTTTATCTGTGTTTTCTCATTGATGTAGCCCTATACGAAATTAATTCAATTGAAAATTGGAACAGTTTTGCCTTCCTGTGCATCGGTCATCTTATTTCTACCACTGCTTTTACTTCAGCAGCCAGTTTGGGAGCTCTTGCAGAGGAGGTTGTTGGTTCAGTAATACGGTTCAGGTAGTTAATACAGAGTGAAGAAGCCCTATAGCTTTTCACTCCAGATCAGACAGAAGACAAGCACGGTGGTGCTGGCTAACAAAATGCTGTAGAGGCGTTGCAGTGCAAGAGGAAAACATAGCTGTCAAGTACCTTATTGATATTTTGCACTTTGTCTCAAATGCTTAGTTAAAGGTCATTCATCCAAAAAGAATGTGGATATTCTTTAACCTTTCTCGGTCTCTCTTGCTCTCTCCCAATACACTTTGAATTAATCTGTAGTATTTCCAGATCTATCTATGAGGAACGCTGGTGTTCATGAATTGACAGGTGGTCTTTTTCTCAGTAATGAGCTGTTCTTCACTCCAGAAGATGATCATAATCTTTTCACTTTTGTTGGCTAGATCATCATTGCCAAGATAAAATATTCTATTTTCTATTTATAGAAGGGAAACTTTTATACTACTGATAATGGAGTGATCTGAACCCAGGGGTCTTGAAAATAGGTCATTAAGTACTCAGTTTAGCAAAAAGTGTGTTTTCTAGCATTCCTGATTTTGCTGGAGGGAATTGTCTTGTTTTCTAAATCTTGGCTTTAAAACCTAAAGACTTCTTTAAGCAAAGAAAAAAAAATTGATCATTTGATTTCATCACAAAGAACATAATTATATCTAAGAGTAACATATTTTGAATTAGGAATAACATTTTCCCATTGATTTTTTTTTTTTTTCTTTAGCAACGAAGTGGCTGAAAATAACATTTTTCTATCATTGGACAACATAGATTTTAAAGTCAATAACAGAGCAGATTGCCTCAAATTGGAAAATACAGGAACAACTGTGGCATTGTTTTTTGTTTCTGTTTGGCTGTTGGCTGGTATTAAACAAACCAGATCCATGTGATCTAGCAACAGCACTTACTGGATGGGCTATAATCTATGTGAGTGAAAGTTGCCAGGAGTCAGTTTGGCCTGTGATACCTACAGCAGCGCAAGGTTGCACTCACCTGTTACAGCCACTAAGGTGCTGTTACGGGGTTTACCAGAACCTAGGAAGGTTCACCTGGTTCCTCGATTCCCTTGGGATAGTCCATCTATCCTGGAAAAGTACCTGCTGATTTTGCCATCTTCTGGGGTTCTAGCACTGTGAGCTTGCTGTCTTGTAACCTCTATTCTCCCTCCCCTGCCCCCCCATGCATTTTTAGGTGCCTGGAAGCTGAGAGGTAATTTAGGCAGTTTGTTTGGCTGACACATATGAAGTGCCCTGAGTACTGGTGTGACTGACTTGCATTGCAGAAGTAGCCACATGCTCTGCCGTGTCATGCAGGGTGCTGCTGTACATATTGTTCAGATACATGTGAAACTGTGGCTGCTTATTGACAGTGGGTACAATAAACGTCAGCAGCTCTTACATGCACGATAGGTTGCATTTCCAGGTTATTAACACAGATGCCATAAAATTACCTACCTCTCACCCTATCCCTCTTCTGAGCATTTTGAAGCAAGGTTCATGAAGTAAAGGTTGCATCGCCACCCTAAGATATATCTTAAATGTCATGGGTTTGCTTTTTCCCCCCCAGTGTGGCTGTAATAATTACTGTAACAGAGAGCTTGCTTTGGAGTTAATGTTCTCCTGGCTTAATGGCCCCTGGTTGTTCTCAGGCCATCAACTTCTCCCAGCTGGTCATCAAACCCAAAGAACTCCCTTGTGCCTTCATTATTACGGCTTAAGTAGATGACATTTCTGGTGCAACTGCTGCCTCCCAATGAGATGGTATTACAGCCAATACCTTTTTCCCCCCTTCCTTTCAATATTGTCAAAGCATTATAAACAGCTGGTATGAGAATGTTGTGGCTGTTGGCTGTGAATTCCTCTGACAATTTTTAGGTGTGTTGTAGACTTTGAAAGAATCTGAGTGAGGTGACTGAAAATGACTTGCCCAGAGCAGCTACATGCTCTCAGCCCCCATGCATCATTCAAGAAGAGGCTAGGCAATGCCCGAGTGTTTCAGGCTAAAGACTTTTTCCCAGAAGGAACAGTTTTCAAACAAGATCTAGGACAGATTTTTGGGGTTTATTAATGTTTATAAATCTAGCAAATGTTGACATCCCCTCCCTCCCCTCCCCAAGTTTCCATGGCTCTACTGATCATTGCCCTTGTTTCCTAACAATTGATGAATTCTCTGGCAGACTTTTAAAAGAAACAAGTAAGTTGTAGCTCAGTAGGCCAGAAACCAGCAGAGATTGTTTAGGTGAAAATGTCTTGCTATGTGGATATTCAAACCCATGGGAGTTTAACATTGGTGCTGACTACATTTCCTTTAACCTCATTAGCACTTCATCTTGCTTTCCCAAGCATGATGCTGGAGCAGCTAGCTCACCTTAGAGCTTTTTGCTAGGTAATTCATCAAAGTGGCAGATGAAAGCTTAAAGGAAAATGCATGTAAATACCACATTAGGAACCTTGGCTCACAAAGGCATGAACATTTCTACCCATATCATTAGCTCTGGATTACAATCCATATATGTGAAGAAAAAGGGACTTTGTTGTTTGGGGAGGATGGCAATACAAAGCTTACTGGTTGTATCATAGTACAAATTGTACAGTTAGTTATTTTGTCTTTAATTAAAAAGCACTTCATTGTTCATTAGCTATTCTCACAGGAAAAAAGCTCAGCCTGCAACCACTTGTTACCTTCAAAATTAAAACCAAGTTACTTAAGTAAAATACCCCCTTCAAATACTAGGGGCCAAAGCATTTTCAAATGGGGAACTGAGATTCTCTCAGACCTAGGTTGTATCTTTTTTTTTTTTTTTCAGCTTTAAGTTTTCGGCTATGCCTCACTGCACACTGATTTAGTCATTTGATGCTTATATACATGTGGTTGATACTGAGTGTAATTATATGTCACTATAACTTCTCCTCACTGCTAATAAACCCACGTTTACAGTTGGAGACATGCTAGCTATGTTTGTAACGGTGTGAACAACGAGCCGTCATGGAGAGCCACAGCATTTGATCTCGAGGAGCTGAGGCCCTCTCTGTCAAAGATGGGTTTAGGTTGCTAGCGCTCTTCAGAGCCAATGAATACTGTCACCTCCTCGGTATACGACAGGGTCAGGCCAGTGCCCCAGCGCAGGAGACAACTGCTCTCGGCATGTTATGTGCCTGATTCGGAGCCTCTGGAATTAAACAAGCCTGTTAACTCACCAGGAAGGTATTGGAATTCCATTCTTTATGGTTAACAATGAGAATAAAATTCTGATGGACGTCCTTAGGGGAGAGATGATCAATAGATCAAAATGATGATGAATCAAAATGGCCTTCCAAAGAACTTCAGACGGGTGAGCCACCACAGTTCCGTTTGTCAGCCTTTTTATTGCAAAGAAACAATTAAGATACAAAGTATGTTCTGTAATCTGGTGTTACTGGGCTTAAATGCTGCAAGATACTGTTTCCTGGAGGGCCACCAAGGCACACCTTCAAACAGTCTTTACCTCGAGTTTATTGTAGTCTTGTTATAAAGTAGCGCTTTGGGGACACTGTTAACCCTCTTTCGTTCTCATGCTGAGCAGCAGACACATCTACATATCCTCTTACTGATACCTGTATTGGTGGCATACTTCAGGAATACAATTTATCATACATTTTTGTTTTCATAAACGCTTTTTTTACTCTTTTAATTCCATTAGGTCAGCCACTCCCTGAATAGGCACCTCCTGTTCTGTTTTACTGTGTAACTTTTAAACATGACCCTGACAAGCTAGAAAAAGTTCAGTGCACCAACTCCCTGTCATGTAAAATATGTCCAGACATCACTGACCAGCTCAGACGGTTGAACCACACAGGAGGTATGCGATCACTGCAGTGGTTATAGCACCAGCTTTGAAATAGTGTAACACTCTTCCCTTAGCAAAATGTCCTGACCCCAGGGTTGAAAAGCTGTTCACACCTGTGCTTCTGAAGACTTAAGATTATTTCTGGAAAAAAAATGGAAGAGAAAGAATCAAAAATACTCTAATTATAGCTCATTTATGGCAAGTGGAAGAAGTACAATCCTAAGCAGCTGGGAACATTATAGAAGCTGTTGTGATTACTGTATATGAAGCAGCAGCGGAAAGGATTTAAACACAGTGGACTTTACTCCACAGAGGAACTTTGAGGGCTATACATCTATACCACGTTTCCCCCATCTACAAAATGTACAGGTAACGTGTCCCCACTTACTTGAGAAAACTGCTGGGAGAGATTTATGTAAAGTCCTCTGATATTTTTGCTGTAAAATATGCCACATATATGTAAAATATAATTATCATGTAGTGAATGGGAAGATGTCTACAGCTAATTTTGAAGTATATATGTCTTTGCAGCCTTTAAAAATGCACTGCAAGAGTTGTGCATTGGTAACCAGCTCTGGACACCTTCTGGGAAGTAAACAAGGTGACAGAATCGATGAGACAGAATGCGTAATACGAATGAATGATGCACCTACTCGAGGTTATGGAAAAGATGTCGGAAACAAAACGAGCCTTCGAGTCATTGCACACTCCAGTATTCAGAGGATTTTGCGAAATCGCAACGAACTCTTAAATATGAGTCACGGTGCTGTGTTTATCTTCTGGGGTCCTAGCAGCTACATGAGGAGAGATGGTAAAGGCTTGGTATATAATAACCTGCAGCTGATGAATCAGATACTGCCTCAGTTAAAAGCATATATGATTTCTCGCCACAAGATGCTTCAATTTGATGACCTTTTTAAACGGGAAACTGGGAAAGACAGGTGAGAACTTATGTGGATACATTTGGGGGATGTCATGCAGTAGTAAAATACTCTAGTTTATATATACCAATTTCAGGTCTGCTCAGAGGGGCCATCGCACCACCCATTACATCCTCTGCCTCATGACTTGTAATATGGTATGACATGCCAAGTAACACCCCTTGTAACATAAGTAAAAAAACATGCATCAAAATAATTCCTACAGAGTATTGCCTCATCAAGTTAGAATCCTACAATCTGGATGTACTGTTTATATAGCCAAGGAGGCAGAAGCACTTTAAATCTCACTGTGGGGTAATATACCTGGCAGGTTTTTTTACTGATTCTGAAAAATCAGAATGGATAGGTTATGTTTTCTTATAGAGGAAATGCCACCATTCAGTGAATTATAATAGCTGTTTATTGAATTTAAGCATTCTTGGAACATTGCAGCTGTAAAGCTACTTGTAAAACAAATAAACATTAGTTATACATTAGGTGCTTCAGAACAGTTCATCTTGTACTTCCAACTGGGAAAAGGAAAGTTATTATGATAGTTACATCTTTATGAGAGTGGTTATGACTTGTAGGCTGATCTTCAAATCAAATTTTTAGTAAGTGACCTACTGCAGGACTTGCCCATTTTCACGTATAATGTCTGAAAATGGGCATTTAAACCAAAGACTTCCTAGCAAGAAATAAGTTTCTTTTTAACAAACTCCTATTTTATTACTTATTAAATATGCTGCTGTAAGAATGGAACAGGGTCCCCACTTAGGTATAAATGAAGAAGTAGGTTTATTGTACAGTAACTCATGGTGAGATTTTCTGGCTTCACAAACACTATAACATACACACCAAGTCCTGGAACTGGGCTCGATCTTCTTGTGGATATGGAGTACTCAAGAGCATGGACTTTGTTTTCTGGGCTGCACAACAAAAGCAGAACCAGTGTTAGAGGAAACCACTGCATCCCCTTAGCTGACAGTGACTGTTTCTTTGCTTGGCATTTGCTGCTTTTGTCATACCCCGCATGGTTTGCTTGCAGAGCCCTGTTCAGTTATAGCGGATCAAACTACACATCTAAGTTCTTGACTGACTCTAACACAAGAGCACACAGTAACATGGTCAGTTTCTTACCATTAAAGGTCCTTTTCTTTTCACCCTCAAGTCAGTGCTTGTGAGTCTTTGCCAGAGGCTCTGCCCCTGCCAGGAAGAAAAGGAAGGATAACAAGGGGAGATACCCTGCCGCTTTGGATGTGTTACGGTCTTTTCCACGTTTTTTTACCCAGAGCAAAGTGAGAAGGTGAATTGTGCATTTGAATCCTTCAAGAAAAGTGCAACCTTCAAGAAAAGTGCAAAGGATTATCAGTATGCCCAGTATTTACAAAGGCATGAAAGTTAACAGAGCTGTAGCTGCCCTGTAACATGGGCCACCGTCAGCCCTAAGGGTCAGACCCTGCACGCAAGGAGTACCCACTGCCACCTCCTTTCAGTGTAAGACTACAGGCAGTCCCCAGTTTTGAGGAACACTTTCCCTCCTCTGCTTCGGCCTGGCCAGTTCTGCCATGGGTAGGCAGGGTCCCACTCCTCTCCCGACACTTGATGTGCATCTTCAGGCCAGCTTCTCTTTATGGCTCTGCCTCACCCATCCAGAGCAAGAGGCCCAGAGCTGTGCGTGTGATGAAAGCATTCCTTTTTCTGCACTGGCATCAGGCTCAGTCTTGGCTCCTGAAATAAGGCATCTGAGACAGTTTGATGACATTATAACAAGTTTACGGTGGACTCTAGTCATGGGTACCCTGAACTCCCTGTGTGAATCAAGGGCACTTGGATGCCAGCAAAATTCACCCTCATGAACAGGTCCTGTTGCTTCTAAGAAATTGCAGGCTCTGCTGTGTATGAACCGCTCCCTTAGAGGGCACATACAGCATACTTGAAGGACTAAGAAGATTAAAATGGGAGATGAAAATAAATGAAGAGACAGCACAGAACAGAGGAAAGATGAAAAGAAACATGGGTAGGAAGGAATTTGTAAGGGAAGAAAATTTATATAGCTGTGGGGGCAGGAGCAGAACATTGTACAGCCCAGAATGTTGCTGTTCCCTGGAAGGTTTCTGCCGAGCTTTTGACATTAGCAAAAAAACAAAGTAGGGAGAGAGAAGCCTGATTGCAAGGTTGGAATAATCAAACTGTACATTTCTGTCTTGAAAATGATGAGAAAAAAGGTAATTACATGTAGTGTGCTTTTGGAAAAAAAAAAAAAAGCTGATTCTGAAATGAAGAGAAACCTTCAGAAAACATTGCCAGTTAAATAGTATGGTGAATGACAAAGGCTGTAGAGCAATATACTTGGTATTATAAAGTAACTACTTGAAAATAACTTTATAATTGAATAAGGGTACATTAAGAAAATATGATTCAGAACCAATATTATAGTAATTAGATAAAGGAAGCATAAATGAAATAACTGCAGGAAGAGTATTTCCATAGAGATTATAAATGAGATTTTGGTGGAGCAGAAAGGCCTTTAATTGTAATTTAGTGTGCACTACAGAATTATCAGCACAGTGTGTTAGTTCATCATATAAAAGAGTATCTGATGATTTCCCCTAATAAGCACACGACAGTTCTTCATATTTTTTCATTACAACTGATTAGGTATAAAACCAGTATTTTTTGTTGGACTCTCATTCAGATCTTTTATGAAAAGGCAAGACACTGTAACCCTGGTTCTATACTGCTGACCTACAGACATGGTATTTAAAAAGGCCAAAGTGGTACTTGATAAGTTTTTAAATCTTTATTTCATTGTTTTATATTTAAGCTAGTTTATTTAAATTCAGTTATTCTCCTATTTATTGAAAACACAATAAGTGTTTCTTATTTTTGCGTAAGTGTAAGCAAAAAGAAAACTAGTCCAGCAGACAGCCTAGCTGGGTTGCCTGACCTGTGCAAAGCCCAGTCACTTCAGTCATGGTCGAGATATAATTGCTGCTATGGTTTTGGATTCTAAGGACATCTTAGGCATCTAAAACAGTGGCCTTGCGCAAGCTCCAAAGTACTCTTAGTCTGAACATGTTCCTGAATTACCTAGCCATTTATAGGCTCAGAAACTCTCAAAGTGGCATGAAAGCAAATTTTTTAGGCTTTTCCCAACCTTTCTCTTTCCTAATAATTTTGAGCCAAAAATTATTATTTACTGTTTTGTATTGCTGCAGTGCCTGAAGGCCTGCTGGGCTTATGACCCAGCTATGACACTGTGACAAATTGCACACACCCCCACACCCCTAAAGCTTAAGTGCAAACAGAAAATAAATAAGGCCCCATAATTGGAACTAATGAGATGCTTAAATCCTGTTATTCTCCAAATGCTAGCTTAGCCTGCAAATCTGTATGGCAGGAGCAGTAAAAATGTACATTTCAGGAATTCATACATTACCAGGTGACCCACAAAGACAGGACAAATTCCCTAGGCTCCCCAGCATCCTTTAGGCATTTTTGGTTAAAGAATTCCCTCACATTTAGAATCACATTTAGAAGTGCCTTTTAAGCAGCCAGCCCTGATACCACCTTTTTTTTTTCTTTTTTTTTTTCTTTGCAATAGTCTAATTCACTGAGGAAACGGGACGCCTTGGTACAAGGCATTCCTCAGTCTCACAGCTCAGAACATCTCCATGTACTGCCCTGTAGGTGACCTACCTGGAACCAACCTGTTTAGCATTACCTTGGGAAGCTGCATGGTGGGCTCTTGCCTGCTGAATTACATATTAGTGATCGCTGGCACTTGCTTGCAGTGGCTGGTGTAGTTTCAGGTCCATCCCTGCTTCCAGGACTGTTGCGCATCCTGCTGTCACTGGGTAAACTCTAAAAGACGGCCTCGGAACTGGGGTCAGGATCTGGGATTCCCTGGTGACTGCTCTGGTGAGAACCTAATATTCTCTGCCGTGCTTTTGGGGGGTTGGGGTCACAAAATTTTGCAGGTGTCAGGCGGATACAAGTGTGCTGGAATGGGGTTAATGCTGGTTCCATATTAGTACAGTCTGACCGCGCACAAGCCATCCGAGAGCCTGCACTGGCTCTCGCAGTGTCTCCGCTTTAGTAAGAGATGAAAGGAAAGCCAGTCACTGTGACAGGCTGTCATCAGGAATCTGAGGCCTTTTTGGGTCGCAGATGACACAAGCTTGAACTTCTTCCTGTGGGACTTCTCTAGCTGAGTGAGGAGCCATTAGGGAGACCTGCTGTCTCCTTCTTTAACAGTATTTGAAAGGACGCCTTTGAGTGAGTGAGTTTTCTCTGGAGCAAACACCTGACTTCATGTGCATTTCTGAGGTGCCTGACTTGGTCCTGTGAGGCTGCCCCTAAACGTGCCTCTATGACACCTCGCTGGCATGCATTTCCTTGACTCTCCCATTCCAAGACTGCCAGTTCTCCCCTGGGACAGTGCTGGAACTGAAGACAGGACTGGGACTTCTGGTGCATATGCTGGGCAACCAGTAACCATGACAGCACCCAGCCCTTACAGATGAAAAAACAACAACAAGCAAATGCTAGGAAGAGGAGATGTTACTGTTGCCATTTTGCAGATAAGAACCTGTGTAATACAGCAAAACATAAGTACTGCTTGTAAATCTCTTACATCTGTGAGCAGTTACATGGAGATATCTCCTATTTCACACAAATCACGCTGGGATCAGTTGTGCCGCTTTTAAAGATTTCTCCCAGCCCGCAGAGGGGACCAGGGAAGGAGCTGCCCTGGAGAGCTCCCTTGCAGCACCACCCGTCCTATTCAGAGGTGCCACCAGGCAGGGAGGGGACTCGGGGCTGGCAGAGGGGTAGCACCGAGAATGAAGGCTTCCCAGGCTGGCTAAGGGCCAGGCTTAGCTGCAGCTGACTATGCTTCCTGCCAACAGTCACACCGAGTGGCTGTGAGCTTCTAGAAACCAAATCATGGACGGGGTGGGAGGAAAGATGGTCAGACCAGGCACTGGAAGCCAGATCTTGCTCCAGCAGACAGGCTCCTCTGGATGCTGCAGGAGACGGCATTTTAAGCAGCCCTCCTCATCACCCCGATGCGTCTTCCTGAGCACTTAGCGTGTAAGCTCCATTAAGTGATTATAGATGTGTACAGATTACTAGCAGGAGAATATAAATATAAGAGATGAAGTTCAGTCACTTAAAGTAAACTTACCAAAAGGTCAGCTAAACGTTAGCATTGTTGTTCCCAAAATTAATTACAATGAGGGCAGTTCCTGCATAGATTAGTTCACTGACAGAAGGCACTAGCAAAATTATTAAAAGATAAACAAGCAAAGTAGTCTTCGTTGCCCAATTTTCATAACCTTTCACAAGAATGAAAAAAATGCCCAGAAACTGCTTCAAGTATCTCAAGAATTATTTGTCAGCCTGGAAACTTAATTATGTTTTTGCTTTCAGGAAGATATCCAACACTTGGCTTAGCACGGGCTGGTTCACAATGACTATCGCATTAGAGCTCTGTGACAGGATAAATGTTTATGGCATGGTGCCACCGGATTTCTGCAGGTAGGATTTATTTTGGAACCATTATTAGCCAACAAGGTTGAACGTTACAGATAAATATCTGAATCTTTTGAATTTTTTTCTCTGCAACATGTCTTCAGTCCTCTTAAAGCAATTAATTAACAAGTCCCAGGATCTGATTCCAAAAACAACAAACAGCATTTAATTACATTATATAAAATATTTAAAAATTTTGTTTGTAGTGTGGGAGAATTAATCCATCTTGTTGGTTTCTTTTAGTCTCCGAATATTTATCAGCTAAAAGTAATGCAATAATTGGCATGAAATTAATCTGAAAAAAGGAGTGCTGGAAAACATTACTTTTAATTTGTTTTTAAAGTTTCCCCCCAGTTAATAGAGGGATGGAATTCACACAGTGACTAGTTTCTAAAATGAGCTTTCTACACAACTCAAATTCAGATTGTTGTATCTCTGTCACATGAATCCCAATCTTCCAGTAACTAACTTCCTAAATAATCCCCACCAAAAAAAACCCACCCAGAACCTGAACCCACAGAATAGATGATCAGACCTATCATTGTCCATGTTGGGCATGGGTGTGGGCTCCAAGGTGTAGAAGCAGCACACAGATTCTGTCAGTGGAAGCTGTGTGACCCCTTCACGCTGTTTCATAAAGCAGCAACTCGTGTACCTCTTACGGCTGTGCTGTGCCTCCAGCCGTACTCGGGACTCAGAGCCAAGGTGCTGGTTAAGGTTTCCCCTCATGGATCAGTGATACAGGGAAACAGTTTTCAGGACTTCTGGTACTGGACTAAACTCATGTTAGCCACACACTGCGAAGTTCTGATCCTGTAGAAATTCATGCATATTTGTCTTACATCAGCAATCTTTATGCTGACTTAAGTATCACCTGTCTATCCATTACTAGGCCTAGCACTCTGGCCTTTCAGAAAAATGTGGTTATGTGCCCACACCTAGTCCTGATGGCACTGGCACTGTTAGGTGACCCAGCAACGCACGGAGCTGGTACTGGCAGTCTGGAACTATGGCATCCGTGTAACATTTCATCACCTTTTCACGAATCCCGTTCACTAAGAAGTATTTGCTTGAATTTTCTGTTTCAAATATAGTGATCTTACTTAAGTCTGGTTCACTGACTAATTCAAGATGCCTTTCAGGGGCAAGGGAAGCAAGGCTGAAGTGACAGGTTAGCTCATCTATCAAAGAACAGGACTGCTTTGATTTTCTCCTGAATACTGACAAGGATCATTCAGGAATCTGCATTTGTCCTGGGCACGTAGAATTCCCTGAACAAATTACAGTATAAAATGTCAACACTAAATTCCAATTTGTGAGAATTTCTACAAATTATAACAAAACACTGATGATAAATGCCGTGATGTACTGCCAGATTTCATCATGAATTCTCCCAGGAAAATAACAAACCAAATCAAATATTCCAGACAACATAAATACCTTCCACAGCACACCATTTCAGTTCCCCTGTCGTTTCAGTTGGCCAAGACACACTTCTTCAGGTTCTGTACGTTGCTGGTCTGTCTTACTCCAGAAGTGGTGGCATTCCAGTGGTACATGGAAGTAATTCTTAAATAAACTGCTGATCTAAAAATGCAGAAGACAGCAATCCACTGAAAAGCTATGCTCAATCCTGACTTTTCAGGCAAAGTCAGATTAGTTTAGATTAATATACTTAATTTAAAAGAAAACCAAACTGTTTTAAGAGAGGCTGAAGTTGTCCCTGAGACCATATGAAATTAAATTATAACAAAAGAAAGGCTGTAATCAATCCCGCCATTGATAGATGTTATAATGCTTGCAGCTTGCATTAAAAAAAAAATAATCTTAACATAAAGGTAAACTCACCTGGTCATAAAAATGGAAAAGGTCATTTTTTAATCTAAAGAATATAAAGTGTCTTTACTTCAGGTTTATTCCCCAGATGATGAAGGGGAAAACTCTAGTTGCCATGCCTGGAAGAAGCTATCAATGAAAATCTATGAAAGAAGCCTTTTGTCTTAAATGCAGTTAACTTCCTTAGTTTGCTCTTCAGCCACTTCTTAATAAGTTACACAGTGTCTCCTTTCAAAGAAATAAGGCCACAAAACAGAATAGCAGAAAGAAAAATATTCTGTGATTTTAAGCTGTATTTCCTGGGTTTCAGTCAGAGAAAATACAAATCTACCATTAAAAAAAAACCAAACAAAAAACCACCAAAAAAACCCACCACCAAAACCACCCACCCTACCTCTTGAGTGTGCAAGAATGGTATAGGTACTATATATATAGAGATATATATATATAGTATAGGTATAGTTGCTATGCAACTAAAGAATCATCAAGATTAAAAAAAATAATACTCTTACTTCTATTCAGATTTATCACCAAATGTACAACTTCAGCAGATATCCATTATTTTTTAAGTATTAATTTGTGGAGTAAGTAATGAGTGTGGGTGATCACTGTCATGGAACTAAATTAGTATCACATCTGCAAATGTGAAGGACATCTCAAAGGTACTGTGAATATCATACTGTTGATTCTGCTACAAATTATTACCTTAAGATCATTAACCAAATTGCTTCCCACCCGTGCAGGAAAAATAGTCTAATGAAGGAGCCCAGAGTACAGACTAAAAGATTTGTCTCTATTATTTGCAACAACGAGTTTTAGATTCATTTTTATTTACTTTCACTGGACATTGATTTTTAGAGCCGAACTGGAATTGGTGACCTGATTATTATTAATTTCTAGTACTTTACATCAACGCTGTATCTAGTATTGAATCCTGTTATTTTGCTAGAGATCTACGCTGTAAGGGTTAATGCCTTTGATATTGCTCTTACACTGTTAAACACATCTGACTTGCACATTTTAGAATAAGATAAAAGCTTGTGCTTCCGTGCACGCTGCAAAGATTTTGGAGAGTGTGCGTGCCTCCCTCTCTTTTGTCACAGGAAAGACAAGCCGTCTTGCCCCGGGATCCAATCCTAGCCTGTGCTGAGCACTAGCACCCCAGATGGGAAGCGTTTCCCTCTCTGCGCTCCCTTTGGCAGCCTGCTGTATGCACAACACTCACTCCTAAACTGGGACATGGAGGATTTTCCTCTTGCCTCCCCACACCAGCAGCCAGATGGCGGGGCACAGATAGCACCACACGTCCTGAAGGCACTGCAGTGCTGCTGCTTTCCTTTGTGGCTGCTCAGCAGCGTTGGTGGGAAGGACACAGACAAGCCTTAGTGCAGTTTGTAGTAACTCAAATCCCCATCCACGGGCTTATCGGCAGCAGTGTGAGTTTGGTTCCTTGCAGCTGCCTCTGGGTACACATGCACAAAAGGAAAACTGAAGGTGCTAGTGAGAAGAGCCCTCTTTTAACCCCTCTCCTCTTTATGGGCCTTCTGGAACTCACAGAAACTTAAAGCTTAATTCCGAGCCTTATTTTAACTAATATGAATAAGTTTTGCTCCAATTACAGAGACAGATCATTTTCCTATAAGAATCCTCATTTGACTGCCAGGCCATTTCCCATCTGCGATAATTTGCCTGAAAATTGGCATCTGAAATCCTTTAATTTATTCCTTTGGGTACAGCTTTTAAATCTAGTGTTTTCTTACCTCCCTCTCTCCACTCTCAATTGCTTTAAATCAAATGCAAAGGAGCAGTTGTTGCTAGTTACATTTCCTGGGGCTTATGAGGGGCTTGACGGAAGAAGGGGTGGCTGACAGGATTGTAAACGCGGAGACAGTCATGTGCTGTGGCCCATATGCCAGAATCTCACCTCATTACCTTAATAACCCAGTAACAAAATGCATAAATGGTTTGGAAAACAGGGCTAGTATGGAGGTCAAGGAAATGGAATCCTGGGAATAGAAGGCAAAAAATGATCCAGAAGTCTTCATAGTCCTGGCACAGCACCTTGCCCATCACTCAATGTATTAATGACACTTCATTCACCCTTCAAAATATAAATTATTTTACAAAGCGTGTGAGTACACGTAGTTTTAGTGGGTTGATTTATGATGGCTCTTCATTTGTAGAGGGAGAGGTTGACCAGAACGTGATACGGGGTGGCCTTGTTTTTCTGCCTTGTTTCTTTTGAGGCAAACACTGCTGTATTTTCAGCTTTTGCTGTGGGTGGATACCATCTGTGGGAAAATGTGCACTGAAGAGGCAAACAGTAGATGACTGACGTTGGGTAGAAGTGCTCACCCGGTTGCTGTGCTGGCAGGCTATTAGGCAGGAAGTATAGTGTATTTTCCAGAGGAACTTCCCTAGGTTCCCCCCAGCTGTGATATTAACATGCATGCAGAGTCTGACAAAATACTGATTAATGTCCAGTATCAGCCAGTGATAAAACAGCATCTGTTTTAATGTTAATAAATGAGGTGGCAAGCAATTTCCGTATAGAAATTACTCATGAATTTCATTTGCTGGTGACACAAGCTAATTGCAGAGTTAGAAGATAACACAGTACCGTTAATTTGGGTTACGGTGTAGTTACTAAAGCCAGAGTTCAAGTCAAACCTTACTAGCATGCAATCTAGGGGAATCCAGAACTCCCACAAAAGGAGAAAGACTTCAGACAAAAAGTCCTAGGTATCTAACTGCCTTGCAGAGTTCCTAAATCCAAAATGGAACATTTGGAATGTAGCCTGAAAGCCTCAAGTCAGCTGCAGAGTAGTCTTGGAGAGGTCTAAAGCCACCAGCTGTTTTGCCTTGAATTCACCACCAGCTCAGCCGGTAGACCTACACAGAAGCCTTGACAGCACCCATCAGGCGATGCCTGAACCCAACAGGGTGCTGAGACCGTGCTCCTCTGCCTCTATCATCCGCCAGGCCCCGTGCGCCAGGTGTTTCTGGAGCATTTCTGAGAGGATGCTGCACAAAACCAGTGATCCGTTACAGCCTGGAGCTAAGGGCATCCACATAGGATACGCTGGTGTTAGCTTCAGAGCTTTTGATGTAACGTGGAATCTCTGTCTTCAAAAGGGAAGTGCATTTCTAGACTATCCACTAGTAGAATATTGATAACCTAAGAGATAAAGCACTTTCTGGGAGGAACCGGCCTCAAAATGTTGCTTCAAAGAGGCAACAGAAGATGTAACCCTAGGTAAATACCAAGTTACCAGAGTGAAGAAGGAGGACCACTGTAGAATCATAGAATCGTTTAGGTTGGAACCTCTCTCCATCTGATCCACCTACCCCCTTGTACCTGTATACTTTGGGTTTTGTGTGGAGGAAAACAACCAACCAACCAACCAGCATTCCTACAGAACCTCCATGAGAAATCCGATTCCGCTTACCACCATCACCCACTGCTAATTTCAGGGCACAGCAGAGGAACAGGGAACAGACATACAGTGACCAACCTGCTTTTTGCTCTCCCAGTTCATGTTCTGCAAACCCAACGCAGGCCTTCAGAAAGGGCTGGGGTGGGGCAGCGGAGGGAGGATCCCAACCAAATCCACCAGGAGGTACCGGGCTGCGGTACTGGGCAGTTAGCGTCTTTCCTGTGACTGCATTTGTTCAAAGTCTGTTGGGAGATACAATTTCAACTTTATTAATCCTAACTTTAAAGCAGTAAATTTACACTGAGTAACAGAGGTTTACCTCGAGAACGCAAGAGTAACATCTGGCTTCAGTGCAGAAGGGAAGAGCAGTTTAAATGAGAGGCAAAGGCCTATTTGTTCAGTAGTTCTTAAGAAAGAATAAATCACATTGAAATGTATCCTATTAGATTTACAGTAACCATGCAACTGCTTCATTGAAGAGATTATAATAAAAGGTCCAATGTATAACAAAATTATGTGAAAAATTAGCTGAAAATTGAGATCTAATAGTTGCAACTTTAAAAAAAACAAGTTTCTATATGAAGGGTATTTCTTACCTTACAAATATGTTTTCTGTAGGTAAGATACTGAAGGATTTCTTTTCACTCTTAGGTATTCCAGCGAGAATATATACAGCAAATTTAGAATCCATCATATTCTAGAAATGTAATTTTATTGTTGTTCTGGCCGTGTAAGATTGATCACCGTGTTGTGTTACCAGGAAGCTAGACTGACTGAATTAAAACGTTAATCTAAGGTACAAATGGAAAGCAGCAGCAATATCATACATTACCACTGCATATACAATATGGAAAACGGTAAAATAAGAAAAATTAAGAGAACTGCGTAGGTGACAGAATTACACAGTAAAAATAATGACCAGATCAGAATACTGACAGATTGTGGACGCATTCAATTGAAAGTGAGCTTAAATATTAGCTCTTCAAAATGAAAATAATCAAGGCTATATTAGAGCTGACAGCCCTGAATCTGCATAAGATTTCTTGCTGCATACTACGGTCCTGTTCAGCTCAGGCTTTAACACAGAGCAGTTCCAAGGCTTCACTAAATGGTAATATTTGGATTAACTTTTCTGCCATTACAAAATAATTTGTTGGTAGCAACTGGGGAGCTTGGTACAGTTGGGTTATTCTGTCTGGGATGGCCCACTCTCTGGGATAAATTCAAAGAGAAGGTTGTCAGCCCAAAATGCCTGTGCCCAATGTGAAAACGTAATGGGTAAAGTTTAACGTAGAGAACAAAACAAAAGGAAAATTAGTCAGTCACTCTGGCTTATTACAATACAAGCGTGCCTTTTACAGAAAGTAACATCAAAACATTAAGGTTAAAACTGCTAAAATGAACTTTATCCTGAATATCTAATTGGTCTTTGGCATATCCTGTGTGTCACCTCACGAGTACTCGTCTCCTGCTGGTTAATGCTGACAGGCTCACAAGGTCAGAAGGATACTGTGAGTGACCGGTTTTAATTTTTAGCTTAGATACATGAAAGTTGCCATTGTAAAATCAAAAAGAACTTATCTGTGCGTCAGATGTTTGATTATAAACCCTGCAACAGCAGACCATCACTGACCTGCCATGCAAATACTCTCATTGAAGTTGTACAATCAGAACCTTGTGCACCATGCTGGGAATATTCAACTGAGCTGATGTGACACAGATAACCAGCCACCTTCCCTCCATCTTCCCCCAGTTCAGTAAATACCTCTGCGAGGCTTTTTACAAATCACAGTCTAGATATAAATCTCTTTTAAGCAGTCTGCTTTGAATTTCATAGTAGTAACACAGCCCTGCAGCACTCTCCCTTGTTTTTGAGCTGCTGCTGTCCTTTATTTAACTGGGAGGAGGGGATTAAAGGAAAGCAATAGAAAAAGCAAAAAAACCACCTTTGCCCCCTTCTGTTGTATTAAATATGCAAGAAAAATACAGCTACCTAGAAATTCGGTTTAACTGGCATGAAAAGCACATTTGAGGCCATCCGTTTATTAAAGATAGCATCTCTTCAATCAGTAAAAAAGAACATCTTGGGCTTCCATCTATTTTCTCTCTTTCACAGGGATCCTAATCATCTTTCAGTACCTTATCATTATTACGAACCTTTGGGACCTGATGAATGCACAATGTACATTTCACACGAGCGGGGACGAAAGGGCAGTCATCATCGTTTCATCACAGAGAAACGAGTGTTTGAGAACTGGGCACGGACATTCAACATTCACTTTTTCCAACCAGACTGGAAACCAGAACCACTCACTGTAAATCACCCTGAGGTTAAACCGGTGGTCTGAGGGATGAACGCACATGACTGCAATCACAGTCACCCACCGTATCAGCCTTCGGGGTGTCGGATCTTCTGGGACAGCAAAGCAGCCCAGAGGAAAGGGTTAACAGCACTTGCAGCTGGTAACTGCAACAGTCAGGAAGTTACGATGGAGGAGCAATGCGTATCGCGGGTACTTCCTGCCGAACTGTGCATTAATCCAGTATATAGCCGCCTTTGGCCATCTGACTTCCTCTATGTGTATGTGATTCGTGAAAAACAACTTGAGTCTCATTAGCGGATGGTTAACTCATCATGGATTTTTAAAGTATAATGCCACTGAATTTTCATAGTGAAAACTTAACAGTATTTATTTAATGGAGGTCTTTATGCAACCTAGGCCAGCATTTTTCTAATTCACAGTTATGTGGTTGTTTATCTTTCATAATCTTTCAAATTCAAAATTAGTATCGCTGATGGTTTGAAAGGCCTAGCTTTTTATTTATAAAATTTGTTTGAAAAATAGAATTCTATATAGCATGTAATTAATATTTGATCTGGAAATGTTGCATTTCTTTTAAAAATTTTGGGCTCCGTTCCAGCCTAAAGCCTTTAACAGCAAGAATGGTCCCATGTGCAGATCTAGCTAACTTTACATTCTGACATCTGATGTTAATATGAAAACGGTAGTGAAAATTCTGTTTGATATTAATGTGCATTTGCTGCTGTGCTATCAAGCTGCTGGTTTTTAATTACGGGTGGGAGGAGGGAGGGCAAAGTCTACCTAAAAAAACCACTGGCTATACCAGCATGCTTTTCAGTGGAGAGGCTAAGGCTGGAGGGGTTTTCTTCTGTTTTGCCTCTTGTAGTCTTGCAGGAGGCTGAGGGAGCGACCCTGCTGAGGCAACAGACTACAAACCAGGCAACAACTGCTTGAAACACGACCAGATTTCTGAAATGAAGTTAAAACTACCAGGTACTACCATACCAGCCATACTAGCCAAAAAGATTACAACACTGCACCTGCAAAAATCTCTGCCTTCCACTGTCCCAAGATCATCACTGATCTCAGAGATCCTGGGTTGCACCAGCTGGGACCTGGGAAGAGTCCCCCGAGTACAAAATTGTCCCCTTGAAAAGAGCAAAGTTTGGTAGCTTTCTCATGAACTACATGTGCATGGTGAGTCCCTGCAAGCCAAGGGATGGACAATGCTAGTGCTGTATATGGAACCTCACAGTGTGAATGACTAGGTTACGTTTGGCTTGTGAATAAAGGAGATTTCCGTTTCAGCAGTATTTTTTCTTTTGCCTCACAAATATTGAGTATCTTAATTTCTTTGAAGTATCGATAGCAGTAACTATTGCATGAAACATTATACCTCGGGACAAAAGGTGTCTCTCATTAGACAAATACTAAAGCTAGAACAAAGATACTACCTTAAAGATGTCTAAATCCAAGAAGCTGAACCTCAAACACAATACGTAGAACTGGGACCAACGTCACTATAATTTAAACCAACTCACAACCTACGGCCTTCCTCTTTCCAAAGGTGGACAGCAATAGCTGCAGCTGCCCTACAGATACCCCGATTCTCTGGGGACAAAGGGAACTGCCCTATCGGGGGCAAAACAGTGTTACCCCTGTAACACTGCCTGGACCTGAAGAGCAGGCTTCCAAGAGCCACTCTACTTGCTGCAGCCCTCCCCACTATCAAAGAGCAAGAAACTATAACTTATTTTTGCCTTAAAAGCTTTCTTTTGGTGTTCTTCCTGGCACACACCACTCAGAACACAAACTGAAGGCAAAACTCCACTAGTGCCAGTTCCTTATAACCTGTCTCTTGTCAGCTGGTGTTCCACTCCCCCCTTTCACTGATTGTGCTTTTTTTCTTTCACTTGATTTCACAACATTCTACAAAAAACAGAATGGATTTTGAGCTAATGGGAATTTGAACATCCTTTTCAGCATGTGTACTGGGGCGTGTATCCAGCAGATATTGCTCAAATTGATGAACTCTGTCAAATTGACTTACAGATCTTTTCTAATGTGACTGCAAGAGATGGTACAGATCACAGTAGGTCCTCTGATGCCACCATGCTTTTGTTATTTTATTAGTGATATAATAATAAAAAGATCTTGTCATTCTAAAATACAGCTCTTAAGTTTTTCCATTAATCAAGGGCTGCAGGATGTGAATGCTAAATATTTAGTTATGTTATTATTAAACATAACTAAAATATAGATTTAGTTATATATAACTAAATATAAAAAATAAATTTAGTTATTATTAAAACCAGATCATTTAAAAATAGCTTACACTGATCTATTTTAGTATTCAGCAGAAACATGGGACTCACCAGACTCTGTTGTGCTCCCCGTGCTCGTTTCCAGTCTGCAAGACTGGTCGATACCAAGTAGATCAGATGAAGCGTTAAGAATGTGAAGAAGAACCACGGGGTAAGCTGACGCTGAATCTCCTAGCTTCCAACAGAGTTGCTAAGGACTGAAAATATTTCTTCTTCAGTTTCTGTTAGTAACAACTATTGTGGTGTTCTGACCCTTACACACATCCAGTTTTTTAAACAAAACACACCCCAAACTCACTTGAGTCTCATTAACCTCCTGTGAAGTTTCAGCAAGTTCCCCCATCTAATTGCAAAAGGTAGGAGGGAGTATCGCAAAAAGTCACACTTGTACATATAAAACTCACTGCAAAAGGAATTTGATGAAACCAAGGGGAGAACAAGTTTTAAATAGGATCGATCACACGGATTTATATGGAACATAAATCCAGTCCAAAAAGCACAAGTTGTAAGAGTGCAAAAGAAATAATTTCAGAGTGCTGCAATTTTAATTTACAAATTACTGATGTGTTCTTCTATAAAAGCACAATTTTTGAACTACAGCATATCGTGCTACATTTCAGCCTGAAGTAAGGTTTTATGGCCTAGTTATAAAACAAACAGATTTATGATAGAAAGCGCTGTCAGACCAGAGATAACTAGTACAAACTAGGCACTCCTGCCATTCTCTGGTTTGTGCTGTCATCTTGCACTCTTTGCCATAATTTGATCAATTCATGATCTTCAGCACGCATCACTCCACACATTAAAAACTGTTGCAGAACAGTGTTTACAGACATCAGCAATTTTAAGATCTATGTTTAGTTCTAACTCCTTGCATACCTTATGCTTTTATGCTTGGCTTCATCAGAGCAGCTATTTTTCATCTTGAAGAACCATAGCTCTTTTGCCATGATAGGTGCAACTGGAATTGAGAATGATAAAGAAAATACCTCTGCAACTAAAAACAGAAAAACAGAACTGCTGCTTTCTGTTATTTTGGCACAATGGCTGCAAGATTGTCAGTGAGCAGCGTCATGATACAAGGCAAAACCACGCTGCACTTTGAGAAAAATTCGCATCCAAAACGTTCAAGCACCTCAGAAAGACAAGTTAATACTGTTTCTTCCTGGGTAAGGAAGCTAAGGAAAGGGGAGGTGAAGAAACTTATTAAGACCAAGGTACAGCCTTAGAACTAGATTTTAGTGAGATTCAGGTCTGCTGACAGCCACCTCTGGCTCTAGCCAGTAGGACACACCATGGCAGTTTCATCTATTGCATGTACATACACATGAACGGGAGTGTAAACTGGTAAAATTCTGCAGGACGTGCTTACCTGGGTCTTGTCCTGCAGTATTTCTCAGCCGAACTTCATAGGAAACCAAGTGATTGTTACCCAGAAGAGCTCTAAGGAGACAAGGACAACAGTAATCCAAAAATAGCGAGAGAAAAACACTGGGGCATGGGGTGAGGGGAATCTAAAGAGTAAGGAATACAACGTGGTTTGTGCTGTCTAGCTGTATTCCCCTGGAATATGAGGACCAAAGTCAGGCTGGAGCCGACAAGTAGAAAGTTGTGGCTCAACAGCAATGGCTGTCCTGCAGAAGTTTCTTTTCAGTATTCTAGAAATCAATCGTGTGCCACAAGAACTCTACTCAACCATCCCTCCAACACTTCTGTACAATAATAAGCATTAACAGTTTTTGCATTTTTTAAGTGGTGAAAGGCGAATAAAAAAATATGTATGTTTTTGTGGCATATCATCCATTTGTTTTCAATCAAGTTTTCTGCTGTCCCCAATCTCTGTCCCCAGATTGTACCATATACAAAGGTGCCTTCTCTCCAAATGCCACAGGCTCCATGAAATATGCATTCCCACTTTGTGAACTGCCTTCCACCTCATCTGTTTTTATCAAGTCCAAATAATCCTGAACTTGTAGAAGCCTTTCAGTTCACAACACAACAAAGTACTGGATCAAGTTAGCCATTTACCAGCAACTGGCAGCATCTCATTTCCCCATCTATACTGAAGGGGGAATTAGCTCAATTTTTGAAAGTCTTCAGAAACTTTTTCTTCCTTCCCTCTAAGCACCCATCAGAGAAGAGAAAGAAGCAGCTCTCAAGATTAAGAATAACATGAATGCCGTGCTGTTGGTGTCAGGATTGCCAGGGCTGCAGACGTCGCTTGTCTGCCTCAGTGGGACAGTTACTCTTGCAAATCTCCCTTACAGGAATACAGTGCAGCGCCTCCCTGCCCGGGCCACTTTGCAGATCCTCTCCGCCCATGGTAAATTCACAGCTGAAACTGGTCTTTGTTCCTTCACAAATCACTGATTTAGTACTATGTGAAAGTCAGCGCTGCTTTAGCACACCATTATACCCATCGGAAGGCACACGAGACCACGAGATCCATTCACTTCAGTAGGTTTTGTGGATGTGGTAGCAGAGAACAGAAATCAGACTGCTGAAGTGAGATGGAAATGGGATCAATTTGCAGACACTCATTACAGATTTAGAAACAGATTACATTTGTTTTCCTCTAATCAATAATGGACACCAACTTCCCGGGGGAAAAAAAAAACACAAAAAAAAAAAAAAAAAAAAAAAAGAAGAGTCCACTCTAGAAGAGATAGACTATCACTAATGCTACCTGTAAAGATACTTTGGAACAGTCTGTGATCTTTGCTTATGCTAAGACAACAGCATTTCATGGTGATAGTCACATAAATGCAAAAATATTCACCTGGCATAGCCCAGTGAAATGCCAATTGTCTCCTCACTGCTCAGGGCCACCTTTCAGTCTGTTACACAAGTGTAGCTTAGAATCATATATTTGTGTAAGCGTTTGAGCACAATCATACAAAACAGCGTTCTCAAGTGTATACAGCACTTCATAGACTGCTCAGAAATCAAATGAAAAGCAGAGACGTGAGAGAACATGGGAGTATAACCCTACTGTTAACTTACAACTACTTCAGTTCAATAGTAATACATTTCAATAGGTGATCCTGAAAGAGAGCTGTAAAACTGAAATGAAACAACTTAGGTTTTTATCATCCAGGAGTATTCTAAACAGTGTTTATGAAACTCATTGCAAGACCAGTCAATGCAGTTACATAGTACAGGGTGCAGACATGAATGTACAAAATTTTGAAAACATGGGCATGCTTGGTTCACAGATCTAGTTATGTAGACTCACAAAATCCCCCCAATTTAATTCTGCTCTAGAAATTTCTATGCAAAGAAACATCAAGAAACTGCCATCTGGCTTGTTTTCTCTCTGTGCACAATGGAGGAAATATCTATACTGCACAAGCACACTGCTTGGCCTGTAAAACACCAAGGGTCTGTGAGTAAGAATAACCTGGCTGGTCCCCAGAGCCCAGATCCCAAACTGAGTTTGTCTGAAGGGCCTTCAGGGAAAACGAAAAGCTTACTAACTTTAAATAAGTAAATAAATATACAAAACACATTTACAGGCAATTCTGTGAGATTTCTATGCTGGATTTCAGACTGTAACTATTCAAAAAATAAGTTATCATAGTATAGAAAATACTGTTTCCTAAGTGTAGCACAGGGTGCTGTACAGTGACTCTGAGAACAATCTATTTCAGCTGCTCACTTTGTGCATGTAAAAATGTTAGAAATGCCCGAAGCATAGTTTGCTGCATCCCAGTCAAATTGTTGTTCTCACTTCAGTTTAATCACCTTCACTGGCACACTTACTGAGTGCTTCTATTCATAAATTGCATTTTAATAACCCACCTAAGTGCCTCCTTATCCCCAAGCAGGTAAGCTTTTGAAAAAGCAGCATCTTTGGTACCTTCTGCTACTTGCAAAATTCCATTGAGTTCTGTAGATGCTTCTATCTACCACTTCCTGCAAAAGATGGCTGGCTGAAGGAGGGAAAGAGAAAAACTGAGTAAGGGCTGAGGAGTACAATTAAGTGTAATTGCAACTGAAAAGCTCCATCAACTTCACTTTAGCCACTTTTTAAAGGATGAAAATACATGCCTATAAAATTGTAAAATTGATGAAAAATATTCATTACAATTTAAAAAGAGAATCAAAAGCTGGATTAAAACCTGAAAGCTAAGCAAATAGTCTAAGAAATTCTGCAGGATTCATTTCTGTATCATGTTTACACATATCTATAGTGTGTCTGCATTTCTGTACAGTCTGTCTACAACAGATCTTAGTTCACTGTTGCATTAGGAATAGCTGGGGTGGAGGGGGTGTCTGATTTTAAGAAAAGTCACCGTTGTATCAGATTTTGGATATGAAGTCATTGCTTTTGAAGGGTGCTACCCAGAAAACCCCCAAACCCAACACACCAACACCTTGTGAAGAGACCCAGAGATCCAGCACTAGGAATGCTGCTCAGACCTGTTCAACTCCTCCTCTCTGAAGGAGGCACTTCCAGCAAGCAGAGCCTTCATCCTTCACATCACGTCGCACCGTTGTCGTTTGTGCAGCAGTTATACCAAAACTTCTCATCAGCAGACTGGGAAGAAATCTCTGTTATTATTTATCACAGAATATCAGTTTACACAGCTATAGGGACAGTGGTGTAGGAATGCTTGTTTTAAGTACAGATTAATTCCTATTCCTGATGCTTAGCACATGCTACTGAAAACAATTCCTGCTGTTCACCAGAAAGCACAAGAGGTGCAGCAAGCAAGTGCTTACCTCCTGATAATGGATCATTTTGTACCTTTATCTTCTCCAAGCCTAGAAGATGTATGTAGGAAAAAAATAATAAGGTTTTAATACTCAAGAGATGTACTACACTGCTGTTTCTATTATTTTCTGACATCAGCCCTTAGAAACAGCTGGAAGCCTCAATGGCTGCCTTCTCTGCAGCCCTCCCAGTCAGTGTATACACACAGCTCTGACAAGTTCGCTACCCCTAACCCGAGGCTACAATGCCACAATCAATCTGAAAGAGAAGAAAAAAGGACAACAGAAATGTTTATGCACTCAGATTTCTGTTCTGTGCAATACGAAAATGCTCAATACCATACTCTTAGAAAAATATATTTGCTCTGATACTATGTGATTACAAGTAATTCCTAATAACTTCCAGAGATACAAATCTAGCATTTACATCAAGTATGCATCATGTAAGCTTTATTATGATTAAGCTAGAGAACAGGTTCCAAAAGCATACTGCAAAATCTTCTCCCTGCTGACAGACTCGTTTCTATACATGCACAGAGTTGCTCTTCTCTTCACTAGTATCAGTCTATTTACACACAAAATCCTTTTAGCATACGCTCATCAGTAAATATCCAAGAAGAACAAATCAATATGCCAAAACAGAATTTACAAGACCTAGGTGATAAAGCTTATTTTCCAAGGGCTCAGAAACTACAGAAAACAACAGTGCAATTTATAACATTTTTCATCCTCATGCCAGAATCTAATTTCTTCTGTGCAAAAATCCAGTGCACTGAAAATCCTGAAAATATCCAATTCCATATTGTACGGAGTGAAAATACAACGCCTGTGAAGGGTCTGTAATGGATATGGTGAAGTCAGTTTGACTTTTTCTGGCATTTTTTTAAGTAGATTCTGTGAGGTCATATATTTTTGTTTCACTTTTGCCAACTCATAGAATCCTAGACTCAAAACTGCCTAAGGTGAAATGACTGATCTAAGGGTTGTATTTAACAAGGAAGAAAGAAGGAGAAAAAAAAAAAAATCAATATATTCTAGAGTATTTTTATTTTTGTGAAGAAAGCTTTCAATACATCATGCCAAAGTCTGCAAAGTGGCTTAAGTTTTTATTGATAAAATGACATCTTAAATAATGTTCTGCACAATGTCTAGTTCTTTAGTGATAGGTTGACTACTTCTAAGATTTACTTTGAAGTACGGGAGAAAGAATTTGCCTATTTACCATACGCAATCAACCTCAGAAATTCTGTTACTATGTTTAGGTCCCTCCTCTTTTTCAAATTTAGCTGGAAAGAAAAATTGCTCAGAAAAACATTAAAATACATTTAAAACAAGACAAAGTAAGGAAAAAAAGTCTAACAATAAAATCATCTGTTAGACTCTTTACAAAAAAGGGGCAGAAGAGGTGACTTCAAAAGAACCTTTAGTAGAGAGATCTCAACACTGTTCTTCACTGCAGCCATAATAACACATACACAGAACTCCGATGACACCAACAAATCCAAAGTTCTTGCTTGCTTGAATTCAGAAGATGTGTTTCATGTGCTTTATTCCGTATGTTTTGAAGAAAACCATGATGATCAATGCCCAGAGTCCTAAAATAAATCCTCCAGGAGGATGCCAGTCCTTTTGTTTTGGTTTCTGAAAAAAAAAGAAAAAACCAGAGAAATACGAAGAATTTATACTTGGTTTTCACAATAAACAGGCACTGTCTTTATCAAGTCCAACAAGGAAGTTAATCCTTGCAGTACAGAAAAATTCCAGTAAACTGTATGTCTTCGTGAAGTAGAAGCATCTTCTCGATGTGGTGGAAAGGCTGATGAGGGGTGAAGCTGTCACTCAAGCAGGGAGGTTAAGTACCACAGAAAGGCCACTAGAGCTGTGCCTGTGACACCACTTTGACGGTGAGTGTCAGTGTTGTGGGACATGTTCACACTCATTTGTTTGGACAGAATTTTTCATATCTGGTCTCATGTTAATACAAGAGAAAAAAATGCTGTGAGTATGAAAAACAGTTGCTACAAGTGAAAATGTGAAAGAGAAAATAGCGTTGTTTTTCCACTACCTAGAGTGTTTGCTACAGTTTCTTTTGTACTCAGAATTATGTGAATAAACAGATATCAAACCACATAAGTTAAGATTCGCTGTAACAGGAATACCATAAAACAAAATAGGATTGTTTTTAATGTCAATCACGTTTCCCAGGGGCCTCATTGAGTCTAACTGCCTTTCCTTAATGTAGAAATATATTCTGCAATTCAAATACCTGTCTCTTCAACAATTTTTTCATCTTTGGTAAAAAGCAATACACTGAAATTTGTTAAGGCCTTTTCTGTCTCACACTTAGCGGCAAGGCAAGATAAAACCTATCTGTCCTCTTCCTCCTCCTCTTACTTAAAATTTCAGACACTCCATATTCAGTGAGAAATGGATTGCAGAAGATAAGAGCTGCTATGTGTCCCAAGATCTGTCTCCAGGGCTAAAAATAAGGTGAAGCTATATGAATATAAAATTTTAGTTAAGAATATCATAACAAAAATATCAGAATTACAATATTTAGAAGTATAACTCAGTCCCTCGTACCTCAGCAGGTATGTTTTACAGATCTTCTACACAGACAGATGATTTACTATTACAATAATAAATACTGAAGTGCTGGCTGAGCTTTTTATTCCTGCCTTGCTGAAAGATTTGCACTATTTTGTCCTTGTACAGAATGAGAAACAAGGGGCACAGAGTATTTTGGTTTTGTTGCATTTAAGTCAAATTTAAAATTTCTACCATGTGAATAACTATTACAAAAAAAGGTACTGTGTTCGATTTCTGCATGAATCTGCATATGGAAGCTTGTCGTTCTCCACTAAATGTACCAGGTGGCTGGTGAACTTTAATGCAATAAGGAACAGTTTGCAGCATCTGTTCTTTCAAAACAGCTTTCCTATCAACAAGAAAACAATGTTTGTTGATTGCTCAGCTCCTATTTTCTAAGCGACATAGTTTTAGCTTTAGGATTTTTCTTTAGGTACCATGCTTGTAATTAAAAACTGTAACAAATAGCCACATCACCTGAGACACCCAAAGAACTTGGCAGTCAAATATTAATGATTTTACTCTGATACAGGAATCACAGAACCAGCCTTACGATTTATATCAACAACAAAACCAAAGATACGAGCGACAATGGTGTCTATATATGCAAACCACTCCATTTCCTAAGGAGCACTCATCAGCTGCAGTGTATGTGCTGTTGGTAATCTGCCACCTCACAGATGCTCACAACCACACATCTCTGTATAAACATCTCAGAAAATCAGCTCTGCATGTTCAAAAAGGCTGCCAGCACACCTCGCTTCTGAAAGTAACAGCACACGACACTTCTCACACAAAGGAACTTTCTTGTTTAAATCCTCCTAATTAACCCCTAACTTCGCATGCATATTGCAGTGCCTGTTTCATCAATCTCTTTGTACTATCAATCTTTCCTTTCTTGGATCTCAGACAAATTCTTTACGACAAAGTGGCACCTGACCCTTCTAGACAAATGACTTCAATTTGCAGGCAGTGACATTAAAAGCCTCTCTCTCCTATTTTGTATAGAACACGTAATTTAATTTCTTTAAAGAATTTATATCAATAAATATTTATAAGGTGATCTATGAGTATGGTTTTACATTTTGTCATGCCTTGTACTGATGCCTCCATGGAATTCCACAAAGAAACAGAGGTGAGTGCAGCAATGGCTCTGTGCTGGGAAATCAAGGACACATATAGTTGGTTTAAAGCCATGGGACACAGTGTTAAAATGTAAAGGATTAAAAACATGAAGATATGACAAAAAAATACATATGAGGCTATTAAAGGGCTACATACTTAGTAATCTTAAAAATAATCTCAATGAGAAAGATTTACAGGCCCAGAAACTGAGATCTACATAGAAATATTAAACCATAATAAAAGGGCAAAGACATGCAACTCTATTGTACATCTGTAAGTCAATAGCGAGGTTAATTGAGCACAAAATTATACTGAAATATGCCAGTATCTTCCACCAGGGACATACAGACATCAAAACCTTATGAATACCTAAAATGGGATTAAACAGATTCCTGTTTAAACCTACAAAGTATACCTGTTAAGAGCTGAAATATGTCATTTTCTTTAAATTAACTTGATCATAGATTCCCAAGAAAGTTCATCACTGAATTAAAAAATGTAATTAGTGCTGAATTGACAAGTTAATCCTTCTAAAATTGTAACCTGTATAACACAGAAAACTTCAAAAACAAATCTTTGTCCAGCTGGGCACGTCAGCTAAGCAGCTAACAGCACTGGAGTTCCTTTACAAAAAGCTGTATTTTGCACCGGTGAATCACACCCATCTACATGCAAGACTTGAGTTGTTGCTTCCATGAATTATGTCAGCAATTTTTACGTATAACATAGGCTGGCAGAGAGCTTTCAGCTGGCACCATTGTAACACCAGACCCAACATTTCTTTCTTCTTGCTACAATTGTGTCACTGCCAAAAGCACTGCCAGTGTAGCCACGTCAGCAAGGAAGCGCGGCATGACGCGGCACCGCCACCGCTATGCCAGCAGTGCCGCACAAGGAACGGTGGCCCAGGCAGGATGCCTCTCCGTAAACATATGTCAGCCTCAAGCGTATCGCTGCAGAAGTTGCTTTGACCACTTTGCGTGGGCAGGCAGGGAAGAGTCACAGAGATCTCTCCTAATGGGAAAAATTATTGAAGTAATAAAGCAGCACTCTAATAGCAAATGAAAAAAGTTTCCTTTTTAGATCCACATACTGGAAAAAGATTTAGAAAAGACAGAATTTCTTTCTACACTTATACCAGTTCTGTGGCTATAAGCAATCCCTACATAAACTGTCCCTTTATAACAATTTTAGGATTGATCAGAAAGCATTAATGAATACAAGTTTTTCCCAGATTCCTAAAAAAAAAAAATCCGATATTTATCTGATAAACAATGCCTCATACAGAGTCTTATTTCAGCAAGTTTCTGTGCAAGTCAGGCGATTTTTAGAAGTCATTCATTTTCTCACTTGCGAGAAAATGCTAAATGGACAAAAAAAAAAAAGTTGTGTTGAAGTATTTTAATTTGCAATTAATTATGTATCTCTATTATGCCTAAATTGATGTGAGAACGTGTACTATTAAAAGACTACAGAATGGCTGTAGTACTTACAAATCATGCAAGCTTTCTCATATTTGGGACTGATGTGGAGGAGCAAAAGCAGTAGCTCTTTTGGCTACATTATTCTCAATTTCATTGTTGTTGTTCCCACCTAAGAACTTGGTATACCATGTACCGCTTATGTAACTAACGTACTCAGGTTTTGTGAGTTACATCACAATGCAACCCCATTATAAATGCCCTGTTTATCCCTACAATAATAGCAGTAACACACAGGTGAAAGGCACATACAAAACAGTACAATGTGTCATGAACAAATACATTTCACAGCTTAAGGGCTAGTCATTATCGAATTGCTGGAGATTCCAAATTAAAAAGATAGGTAGCTAAGCAACAGCAAGCTTCCTCCTGTGAACAGTATTCTGTTGTACGCTCTCTAGTTCTGGTAGACTCATTATCCTGTGGAACTTAAAAACAGTTAACAGAGAGTCGCTTCAAGTACTGTAATTAAGAAGAGGATAAAACAGTGTATTTTCAAACTGGATAGGTCTGTAGGGACCCGAATGGAAAGTATCCAAGACTTTCAATGAACGTGTTTCATGAAACATGCAATACTTGTTACTCCAATTAAAATGAGTTTTATGCAAAAAATAATATAGTATTAAAGCTTTAGTGCTAATTAGATTGAGAACGGTTTAATTTTAAAATGTTACATAAGAACAGAAATAAGATTTAATACATCCTATATTAACATTGCATGTGGAAAACACGTTAAATATCATTATAATGCAACCCTACAGTCCTTTTCCAAGAGAACACCCTTTGCATTGGTGTCCTCAGTAAGGACAAAAATATCAGTACAGAAAACTTTGGGTTAAACTCAGAAACCACATTTGGGTGGTAGCAGTAGAGAAAGCAGTGTAGTAATGTAGTAATTCCCAAATGGAAAAGGGATACACAAATTCTTCAGTCTCCTCCAGTATCTTATTCCAAACAGAGCTTTAAGAAAGTGGGCAAAACCTTAAAAATTGATGTGCATATTATCCCCGGTATGGGGGACGTCCTCCCCAACCTGAGGCAGATGGTGTGTATGTGTACCACGAGTGCAAAATATCCGTATGTAACTGCACAAAAATAAACCATTAGAAGAGCTGTGTTCCAACGAGTCCATTAAAGTGGCAGCTATTGTATTACAAATTAATCCCTGCTTAATTCTCTGGAGTTTCAGTGCAGAGTGCCCTAGACCCAGTTTTGGCCTATTTATTGCAGCACACGTGGTAGGCGATGTCACCCAGCATTCTGGGGCTGCCTGGCACACAGCAGCAGCTGCGGCACTGGGGGGAAACCCTGTGCACGCTCCTCTGTGGAGTTTCTCCACCTCTACTAGTCCTGGGAGTCAGCAAGCACTCTCAGGGAAGTGAAGCGTGCTTGTCTGTGCAGTGCTTGCCACTGGGGTGAATTTTATGTATTTTGGGGTATAAATTTCTAGGTTTTCTTCTTGGTCATTCTCCATTTAAATGAATGTTTGTATTTCTTCCATTGCAACACTAAAGGTTTTCTTTCTTGTTTCTCAAAATACCTGATTTTATGTTAGAGTATGTGTTAAAGACCAGTACTGAAATCTGGAAAAAGAAAAATCCGCATTTCAAAACAGGTCTTTGAACTCCAAGGCCAAACTCAGATCCAAGACTGAAACGACCTGCCTGCTTCTCCTCTCAGAAAAAATCCCCACTGAGCTCAAACCGAAGGACAAGGAAACTCCTTGGAAAAGCCAAATTCTGCTCTGCAGTGCACCGTGCACACTATGTATTTCCTAGAGGCACTCCATAACAATTCAGGTTTACCTGCAATTTAAAATCTCAAACTGGGCAATCCTCTCAATTCTTATGACAAAGCACACAACAAAGTTTTAATTGCGGAATGAATTTATATGTATCACAAGCAAATCACAGCACAAGGTAGGTCCTCAAAGCTTTTAGTGGACGTATGCACTTCTAACTTGTCAGTTACAGTTTGGATTTGGGGTCCTCACAAGGGGGTGGGCGAAATCAAATACCTCCAGCCATCTAGTAATAGTTTAATCCTCTTTTGTGCCCACAGCAGATTAAAGTCATAAGAAAACTCTGACAGAAACAGTGCCTGTTAATCTGCAAAACAATTTAAAGCACTTTTGTCTAATCTCCCAGTCTGTATTTATTAACCGCAGCGCCATGATTACTGATATGTTCAATATTAATAAAATAATGAATAAAGGTCACTCGCCAACAACAAAAACTCACGAAAGATATGGGAAAGGACAGCAGTTAAACTAAATTAACATATCAATGCCAACAACTGTATTAAAAGTATTTAATTTGAAAACTGTGTAATCACTGTAATATAAACTACAATACTGTTATGATAGTTTTTAATTTCCTTCTAAAATATGTAATCTATAAGTCCTTTTAAGAAATTAACTACTAGTTATTATTCTCTACTTCCAGTGTTATCTCTCAGCATTTCATAGCACTTTAAAGTGCTTTTAGAGGTTTAACAATTATTCATTGATTTCCCAACCTGTGACACAACACACAATATACTACTTCTAATCAAAGGGAGCTTTCCCAGCACCTGGGACCCAGCGCAGTTTAAATCCCAGACAAGCCAGTGCTCAGACGAATGATGCCCGCCTGGCAAATACAATAGGGATTGTACCAGGGGGCCTCCAAACCAAGGCGTGTGATGTGCTACATCCAAAGCTAACACACACAGCTCCGTACGGCAGCAGTAACCATTTGCATCCATCTTCGACAGAGTGGCACAGCACAGGTCTTGCCTCTGCTGAGGTACAAGAGCTGAGCTCTTACCTGCTCAGGTACCAGTGAGTTCCATAATGTAACTCATGTATGCTTTAGGGTAGAGATGAAAAAAGTCACAATATAAACTCGTATTTAGGAAAACACTCAACTACATCTATTTAAGGTATATTAAGCAGACTGGGGTTTTTTGTATTTTAATCAAATTCATACTATTACATGAATATATTGTATGATCATGATTTTTCACAGAATGGCACGTAAGACCACAGCAAATGTATGAATTACATTTGCAAATACAAAGCTTCGTGCCAGCTGAAGCATGCAAAAATAGAAGATGAGCAGCTTAAGCAGACTCAGCATTCAAAACTTGGCCACCCTTACTTTGAGAGGCATCCTTCTTTTTTAATATGTTTACATTTAATTAACTTAAACAAGAAAAGGAACATTAGCAAAAACAAGACTAAAGGCATTCAGTGCACAGTGCCATGCCACAGACAGAAAGATAAACTGCAAGGTCCTTACGCTGGAGGGGATCAGACAACGGCAAAAACATGCACTAGCGAGGCAGACCTCAGTGGAGAGGAGCATCTAAAAATGACCAGATGTAAAAGCAACTCACTCTCTGCTACCAAAACTTTGGGTGAAACAGACAGAAACAGCAGCTGCAAAGAACAAAGGAGACTAAAAGGGTGTGTAGGAGCTACTAGAGGGAGAAAAATATTTCATAGTCACAAAAATACAACTGTAAATAGGGCCAAGCTATTCTCAGAGTACTGTTCTTTTAAGCACGACACCCAGTCTTTCGAAGGAGCACAGCACTCCCACCTCCTCCGTGGAAATCTAACTTGGATTTCCCATAGCGTCTCTCTGGAACAACTCTCACCACAAGGTGAGTCCATTCAAATGCTTTTAAATCAATATGCTTTGAGGCAGGTTTTTTTTCTTAATCTTATAAAATTAACTGTATGCCTTAGAACTTCCATTATGAAGTATAATTTTGACCATTCGAATTCAAATGAAGTTGTTCCTGTTTATATGGAGTAACCATGATGTTCATAAATTATTATGCTATTCCTTTCAAGGTAGTAGTAACGCTTCTAACCACACATTTTTTTTCTGGATATCCCATGTGTATCTATTAATTTATTTCCAGGTGACAGGCTGTATTAACAACAGATGTTAGACAACATTAGATCTTACATTCAATATGCCATATTGAGTAAAAGACCTAATAAAATCTCTCAACAGCAACATTTTAAGAAACTGAAATCCAAATAAATATTCCTTATTCACACAGTTTTTACTGCTCGTTTCTTAAATCTCTACAACTATAATTTTAAAAGTTCTCCTTTGCCCTGAGCTGTGTGCTACATTATACGTGTGTGCAGCAGAGCTCCACATTTTCTAGCTCCAGCTTGCAAAACTCAAAACAGCATTAGATTTAAGAGGCAGGCATGAAAAAATGGATGGAGGGAGAATCAGGGCTGAGGCAAAAGCTGCCTGCACATTTATATGAGCAAGATCAAATATGGCTGTTTATTGCAAAACATTTTCATTTTCAGTGAGAAATCAGTGTGTTACAGCTGGTGATAGATTGGTTTGTTCCCCACTACCACCCAGCTTTTAAAGGCAATTTTGTATTCAGTAGTTTTGCACTGGTATGCCAGACTCAAGTTTACATTGTACGTACACTCTGTGTGAGCAGAGAAAAAGTAAAAGGAAAAAACTATTCTGAAACATCAACCTAATACTTTTGGCTACTCTAGCTGCTATACAACCTCAGAAACAAATCCTAAAACATGGACACAGCAGTAACACAGACACTTATTTAGTGGTTGCATGTAATTACACCTAGAGCAGAAAGCTGTTTCATTTGTGCTTGGTACGTCAAAGAACAAGGAGTCCCAGACAGCAGATCCATTCCTGCAAAGTTTTTGTAGGCAGCTGCCATTAAGGAAAAAAAAGCAAATTTATGGTATCGTAAATGTTCACTGTTCCTGCATGATATCTGCATGACACTAGGTTCATCAGTCAAATACCATGTGGGGCTCAACAAAGACCATCTTTCTGGAAGAAGGAATGAGCGTAGCTGTATACACACCCTCCCAGACTACCACATGCAATAGGTACAGTATCAACATCTTTCCGAAAAGGTAAGTCTTTAAAAAAGATAAAACCACAGATGGTCTTACCTTGTGGCAAACCAGTTGCACCTTTCCTGCCTACCATCTAAACTATCCACAGGTTACTGCCCTAGTGATGTCACGGTGTCACTCAGTCCCCTGTAAGTACTGCTCATCATCTGTTTGTCAGTCAGGTATTTGTAGACAGTCTTTCGTGTGAAGCACTCCCTGCTGAAAATATGCAAACACTCACTAGTTCAAAGAGCCCCACCACTGGAGTCACACTTCTCAAGAAACACTGAGCCAGAGGAGACAGCTGTCAACATCCAGGGCCTCTCACCCCGGAGGGATGCCGAGGGGAGGACAGAGCTGGCTACAGCAGGGCTCCACAGCCGAGTAAGAAAGCAGTCATTACAGAAGTAATCACTTGCACAAAGTCGAATCACAACCTCATACAGAGAATGTGAGCAGGAATGACAATGCGGAATGCTGTCTTGTCTGTCCAACACAACTGCTCCATTACTGGAGTCTTCATTCATTTACCCCTTCCATTCATTCTTCAAATGGAAATGATTTCATCAAATTTCAACCCTCTGAATTATTTAGGAAAACAATTCCAGACAGAGCACTAGAGAGCAGCCTGCCAATATCTCTATCTCTGGCCATTCATCAGTCCTGTCAAGAGCTTGTGAGTTACACTGCCATGCTCCACACAGCATGCTATTGAAGAGTAAACAAAACATAATTAACACAAAAAAACCACCAATAACACCTCACTAAGTTTACACGGTTAAGTGGGATAAATGTTTGAATATATGTAGAGCTAACATTGCCTTCACTTGAGGAAAAGTGTTCAGGAAGGTATCTGCCATCACAGTATTGCAAAATCCGTCAAGCTAAAACTGATAACATTTATGTTTTTTCCTTATCAATGTGAGCTTATTGGTAACAGCTACTTTTTATGCTGCATAAACTCAGAAAAAATATAGTAGATGGAAGAAAAAACCTAGCAAAACTGTTACTGCTAATTTTACTAGTGACTGAAAAAACATTTAAATAAATACTGTCTATCAGAGAAGCTTTCATGTGTAAACAATAAAAAAGTAATGATTAATAAAAACTGTTCAAGGTTATGTGAGAAATGAAAACGTTACAGAACACTGAACTGACACCAGAAAATGGAATTAAATCTTTCATCTTGGACAACCTACTATAACATACTTCAGTAATCTGCTTTATATAGAAAGGTCCTGCTCCTGCATATATTTAGTGACAGGTAACACAAACTAAGCCAAGCATTTAGTCTTACACTCAAATTACACGTGCTTACACACACACTGATGTTAATACTGATTGCAGTGAGCACAGAAACAAGCAATAAAATAAAGAATAAAAACTAAGAAATACTTTGCCCTTCACCTAAGGATCTAACAGCAACCCCGCCTTTCCTCTCCACTCCACATGCACATCCATCACACACTTGGCTTTCTTACTCCTGGCATTATTATTCCAGGGACACAAATACAAAACATCAGAAACCTGTAAACTGGAAAACTAATTTAACAGCCAGAATGGATGCTGACCCTCCTATCCAGGCCTCATCTCACAAAAACTGCATGACACTATTGTACTTTCAGTGAGATAGTTCCTGTTCACAGCTTTTGGGGAAAGAGCAGCTAAGGAAGAATCAGGCCACTCTAAAGTACACGTTAAGAGAAACTGAAAGTGGATCTTGACAGAAGCCATTCAGCAGTGTCAGGAAAACTGATAAAGCAGAATACACCTCATCCTTGTAATACAGCAGACCTGTCTTTTCACTAGTTTCTACTGCAGACAAAGCCAGAAAAATTCCAAACAAGTTAGGCATAATTGGGGGATGCCAAAGGCAGCTCCTTCATAGCCCCAAAGAGACTTCTACAGAAAAATTAGCTGCAAGCTAGGAAAGAAGCCCTTCCTCTGCATATAAAAACAGAAGTCTTACTAATCAACGACCACTTTAGGAGTATTGCTTACTTTCACATTTGCTAGTAAGCCTCATTCCAAATGCAAAGCTTGTTCCATCAAAGACGACTCCTATGGAACTGCAAAACTGATCACTAAAATGAATGCCACTCTGGAACAGTATTTCTTCTGTTAAATACTGTATTTACTAAAAGAAAAAGTGATTTAATTTACCATTAAAAGGTTTTGCTATATCAGTGTTCCTTTAATCAGGGAAGTCTTAAAAATTTATTCTAGGTCAAGCATAAATTTTAAATTACTGCCCTAGCACTTTACAGGCTGTTATGATATTGACAAGATTTATAATTTTTTAATTCAATAAAGATTAACAAAATAAACGTAGCAGTAGCTTTTCATTCCATGATATTTTCAGCTTTTAATTTACATTAAAAGACAATGAATAAAATTATTAAGTAACATATTTTTTTATGTGGACTTTTACTGCTACTGTTTACTATAATAATAATGAACATGATAGTCTCCACAACCCAAAATTCTACTGCTAGGAATTACGCTTTCTCACTAAGGTTTCTGTGGTTTAGTTGTCTTCATCTAATATTGATATTTGGTACTTGGATGTAATTAAGAATAGGGGAACCATTCTCAGAATACTATTCCAATCCATTAGGCAAATTTTCTCACTATGATATGAAAATTTTCATCTACTTAATTAGCACACCTACTTCTTCCAAGCCGAAGTGCACCTAAGCTATGTTTTATGATGGCCCAAGGAAATAAGAAAAGAAACCACAACACATCAATTACGCCTCCACTCAACTGTACAACTATTTTAAAATGTGTGAACAGTTAAGACAAAATTGAAAAATTACCATAATAGGCTTTTGACACTTCCCTGCTTAAGCAAAAATTAATTCTAACTCCCTGTTTTTATGCAAAGCCTTTATAATTTCTCTAATCTCAAGTTCCCATGACAGGGAAACAATACTTTCAAGTACAAGAGTGTAAGGCTTGGCATCTTCTCTTTTTAGTTATGCAGTTTATTTGATGGAAGTCTAAACCGCTAAGCCTCCCTTTGTGCTTAATTTAAGCCATCCTCGGTGGAAATACAAGTTAATTTAAGTAAAATGAAGTTTTAGGAAGAATGTGTTCTTTTGCACAGAAAGCTTGACTAAAGCAAAGTTTTTTTTAAAATGCAGCATCTGTTTCCTGAATTGCTCTAGAACCTGTAATAAAAATGAACTAAAAAGAAGCAAAATTTTGTAAATGCTAATTTCATGTGTGACACATTATAAACATAAAAACAGTCTAATGGATTAATCATTTTACCAGTTTTCAGTTTCATCTCGCATCATGCACGAAGACACTCTACCAATGTAATGAATTAGTATATTCTAAGTGTAAGACATTAAGAATCTTCTGCTTTATTAATGGTGACTATTATTAGAACCTACTGCTTATGTTACAGAAGTAAATCAGCTATATTGCTTGTACACACTTCCATACGCAATAAGGTGTGTGGATCACATACGAAATTCATGAGTTATTTCATACATTTCTTTGCCCTGAACCACATTTAAAGTATTCGTACATCAGCTACTATAATACAGTAGCACATGGTGTATTATGATGCCTACAAACCTATTAAGGTCACAGAAAGCTTGTGCATATATTTAGTCTATTCCCATGTGTGGCAAAGGTATATTATTTGCATACCATTATGCACTGAAAAACCTATTCAATTATCCCCACTGGAGACAACTCACCACAGTGACCTAAATACTATTCGCTGTTCCAGTATCTGAGGGAACAGCAAATAAATGGGACCCAGTGCAGACAAATCCAAAAAGACTCAGAACATGTAAGAATCCAGGCTTATAAATGACAAATGCAAATGAATGCAGAGCAGTGTATCACAAAAAAATCTCACGGAAGCAAAGAATAATGAAAAAAGTGAATTATAAGCTTAATAGAGGGCTGGAATGTTGAGAGTGAAAATGGCTGGAGAGATAATTTTAGCAAAAAAGCTCTGACATTAGCCAAGCTTATTATGACCACAAAGGACAGCGAAGAGTCTCAAATCACAGAATTCACTTTAAAATAACCTCCTTACATTTGCAGTGGCAGCAGCAGTTCTAGTATCAGCTGCCCAAAACAAAGTGAGACAGCTATTGATATTTTATCTATGGCACTGTGCAACAGTTCACGTGACATTAGCAACTGAGACCCAAGGGACACGTACATATTGCTGCTTCAGGAACAGCTGCAATATCGTGCATACTTTCTGTAATCACATATAGGTACTAATATGCCATAATTGTCCTCCTCATTTATATTCCCCCCGTAATTACAATATTTTGATTAAACATTTACCAGCTCTACTCACTCTCTTTTCTAGTTATCCTTCCTAATTTTCAATATAGCCACAAAGAAGGCAAAATTATAAATAAAGTATCTTAGGTACTTTGTGCAGAAAGTCAGAAGAGATTAATGTAACAGTCCTTTATGGTCTTAGTCTACAAATCAGAATCTCTTACTGTTAACCTCGTTTTGCTTTTTGCCAGCACAGTACGTGGTTTACTTTAAGCTGTAAACATTTTTGAACTCATCTCTCTATAAAGCTCTGAACACAGCTACAGCACAACAGAAACAGTAACTACAAAATCACAGTTGTGAGCAGGTTGTAAAGCACAACAAAAAGGAATCATGGCACAATCTGTCCAAAGCCAAAACAGAGACACAGAAAGATCAGTACGGCATATTGAAAGGTTTGGGCATACAGGATCTTCAAACACAGGGATGATTCAGCTGAAAAAAACACTTTTTTTTTTTTTAATATAAGAAATCTAATAATTTTTAGAGTTCATGTTCAGATAGCTACTACCAACCCTCCAAATGCAGTTATTTGAAGTTCAGATGAGTAAACCACAAAGATCTACAGCACTCAACAAAGCTTGACATGTTACAGTCACTTCCTGGACCTCTTCCTTCATTTTACATTTTAGATAGTGTTTATTAAAAAGAAACGATTACAGGGATTACCTCTCAAAGATGCTGTAGATTCAACCTGGCACCTGTAACAATGATAGCTACTACAGAGCCAGGGTACCTTTTCATGGATTTTGTAACAGTACAGCTGCTATATGCTGGTGGGTATGAAACTGATGTCTCATAATCCACGAAATGGATGACACTACATTCACATATAATGCCTCGTATTACCAGTATGCTCAAGGGCAAACTGGACAGTCCCATGATATGCACAAAAGCCTTAAATTTATTTCCATTTCAACCTTCCAGAGTAACAAGTATTTATACTCTTACGTGCTCATGAGAAAGATAAACAAACATTTTCTGGGACTATACATACACTTTATCAATTTTGGCTGATACTACCTGTTCTAGCTGGCTTCAGAAATTCTGTAGTCATGCACCCAGCCAGGCTGAAAAATGCCTTTTTTTTTTTTTTTTCTAAAGCAGTATTTTTCAGCTCATTGCTGCGCTTAATGAGCACAGGACTCTTAACAGGAATGGGTGAGAGCAGAGTGTGGCCACTTGAGGGGCAGCCCCTAGTTAAATTACTCCAAGCTGCCTGTCAAAACTGATCTCCCATCCTGTGCCGAAGAATAAGGAAGATACAATGCCAATCTTTAAATATGAGGGTTTTCATAGGTCAGGGAAAGAGAAAAGAGACACGACCTCAGAAAACCTGAAGTTTGGTGCTATACTCCTTTGTCCAAACTGCAGGACCTGTACAGCCTAGAATAGTCATTCTGAAAACACTACACCAGTTGCATCCGTTTCTGCTATTGCATCTCTCTGAAGAAGTTATTATTTTTGAAGGAGAGTATGATCTAGGGGTTACTATCATCTTGCTGGGTGCCACTTCTGTGAAGAAGCAGTAAATTTACATTCCAAGACATGACAGCAGAGACTGGACCCTATGGATGCCCAGACAAGCTAATAATGTGCACGCACGCCAAACAGAACATTTTGACAGTAACTGCTCAACTATCTGTTCTTAACAGAGCTGTGTAATAGGAAAAAAAGAGGAGATAATTTTATTGTTTTTAAAATATACTTTGGTTTCATTTTTTTAAAAAACGCAAGGAAGGAGGTAAAGTTATATTTTTTCAAGCAAGAACAGTGAAGAAATGATGGACCATGCCCGCAACATTTGTGGCAACAAAAAGCTACCACCCATCTCCAATGTCTCAGGGCAGCTGGAACAGGCAAAGGTTCCCCTTCTTGGCTTACAGAAGATGTTCAGTGTGGTATTTCTAGTAGGAAATCGTTAAAAACAAGAACCCTACAGCTGACTGTTCAGGTTCCTCATGCAAGATACCTTTCAATGCTTTTAGTTATTCAATCCATTGTATTCAGCTGTAATGTGAAGAATTTAATACCACATTCAGTTCCCCTGTAATGCTTGGTCAGCAACAAAAACACTTGCACTTCTTTTCTGGCTCTGCTGAGCAGTGTTGCGTGCAGACGAAGGAGCTCCCTATGCATGAATATTTTGGTGGTCTATCCTTACAGAAATGAATTTTCTCATAACTACTGCTAAATTTTTTAAGATTTGGGAGGCAACATTTGAAAGAAAAATAATTCTAAGGTACTTACTGTGCCTTGAAGACTAAGAGAAGAGCTTTCATCTAATATTTCATCTTAACAAAGAGATAAAGAAGCAGAACTTTCCCTGTGGTTGAGAAACAGTAAAATAATGACCCTAGATAAGCAGAAAGTGATCACCCACAACAGTCCTTTAATGAGAAGATGGAAGAACAAAGACTGCTTTACTAGGTCTCTGCTTCCAGAGGGTTTCCCTCATGCTCAGATGAAAACCACAGCAAAACAAAAGCAGCTGTGCCTTGTCTGTAAAAACAGATCATCAGTAATTTACACTAACTCCACATCATTGTATTCTGTGATTGGAAAGAACTAATGAGAAAAACAACAGCAAATCAAAAAAATTACAGTTTAAATCTTTTACAAAAATACTTTATGCTACACACAGAAATACATGCTATTCAGGAATGCTAAAACTTTGCTTATTAGATTTCATTAGGCTAACATGCTACTTCATTTCTGAATAAGAAAAAAAAAAAAAAAAAAGAGACACACAATATTGTGCAGACTACTGGCTTACATATGAACACCCTGAACACCACCACTGACTCTGCAGTAGCTCACTAGATGAAAAAATGCCTGAAAATGTTTCTGGTTTAATGTTTTGCCACCAAAAGATAAGTACCGTCTAAAACCAGGTCAAGATTATGTTTGGTGATTTCTTGGGAGTTAGTCAGAGAAACAGGCAACTATTCCAGTCTTAATTTATTATTTATAGAAAACAGTACTATCAAAATAATTAAACATTAATTCTCCAGATTTAAAAGTACACATTACATACATTACGTGACTCACACAGCCAGACTCTGCTACTCGCAATTTTTTAAATCAACCTTCATTTTAGAAGTAATACTATAGAATGAACTTCAAAGCACCTATATGCACCAAATGGCAGAGCGCTGGCAGGAATATCTCTGCTGCTCTATGACATATTTGGTGGTTGGCAAAACTGTGCAGTAATAGCTTGAGCACTGAGTTTTCTGCTAGGTAGCATTCAATTTAAATGAAGTAAAAAAAAAAAAAATTAAATAACCTCTTGCAACAGTAAGAGAAATTAAACCCACATGCTGTATATAATTTAAGGAAAGAAGCAAGTTCTTATTTCCTGGATAACATCCAGTCATGATTCCACTTGAGCCCACTTCATTAAGAGTGCTAAAATGCAAGCAAACCACCTCTAGGTTACACAATTCACAAACCTATTTTTAATACAGAAAAGGAATTGAAAAAAATAATCTTAGTAAAACATATTAATTTCTAACTACTATAGATCCCAAGTGCCCTAGACGAAGAAAACCCAGACCAGCAAAATGCGTAAAGCACACCTGGATTTAGTTCTGCACATGAAAATAGTCAGAATGCCTGAGCCCCAGAAAGGACTTCAGGTCAGCTTGTGAGGAAGAGGATGTCGACAGATTCCCATGGCACGCACCAGAAACAGCTTTTCTCACCTCTAGTCTGGAACAGACAGACATGAACTCTGCCAGAACGGGCTGCTGTTCTCCATATACCCCAAAGTGGCCACAAAAAGTGACAATGGTAAGGGGACGACACTGTCTTCAGTATTTTGATCAGAATTGCAAAAGTAAAGCCTGACCAGGCAGGGGTCCTAGTGCAAGGTGAACATGACACAAAGCTTTTTGTTGAGTAGCCACATAATGTATTTTGTTAAAATAAAACTAAATTACAAAATGAGAGTACTTTCTAATCTTTGGTACAAATATTTCAATTTTTAATCACCCTGAAAAAAATCAGTTCTGACAAAGAAAAACAATCCAGAAAAGATGTGTGTCTGGGCTAACAGGTACAGCAAAATTTGGACCTTTTGATGAAAGGTCATATTTTATCTCTGACATCATCTAGCTGAATACCATGATCAGAGTTTTAAAAAGCAAGCTATGCTTTAAAGTTATTTTCAAACACAGCTACAGGAATGGATTTTCATGGAATGTATAAATAGCTGTGTCTAAAACTTTACACATCCAACCTGACACGTCTAAGTATCACAAGTTGGGTTTGAACCTCTTAGCCTGTAAAGACACAGTAAAGCGTATCAAGTATCAAAGCACTTTAAAAACTTTTAATAAGTTATTATCCATAAACCAAAATTACTGTCTGCATCAAAAATATCAAAATCTGGGTAACTGCTGTGCTATTAAACACCCCACATACTTGGCCGAAGTTCTGAACACCACTACTAGTTTTTATAAAACATAAATAGGAACCAAGACTCCACCACCAGCACAGGTGTAGCCAGCATGAGAGGACCTCCTGAAACATAACTGCCAAAGGGCAGCTACAGGCCAATGGGCAAGGCACCACTGTGATCCCTGAATGTTCAAGTTATACTTTCAAGACTGTATCAGCATGTGATGGGTTAATTTTCATATCGAGCAATTCACAGATCACAAGCCACATAAAATCACTTTAATTTAACGTTTGTGAAAACATTTAAGTCTGAGAGCTAAAACTGTTGTATTATAGATAATCAAATAATACTTCAAAAAATCTATACAACATAGTGTTCTATTTTCTTAATACTGTTTCAACAATTTCTGCCACACGCTGCTGAAGAAAACCTCTCTCAATTAAATCAGTGTGAAACAGGAATAACATCAACAAATGCAATAAACTAACACCCCTCTATTATATGAGAATGAGGCCCCAAGAATGAACAAAAACTAATCCTCTAACCAAAAGGATATCTTTTTTTTTTTTTTTGGGGGGGGGGGGGGGTGAGGGGGGGATGAGGAGGGCAAACTTGTTACAGAAGCACAGAAGTTATGGAAACAAAAAGCCTCTTGCAAGACTTAATACAGAATTGCAGCTCTACAGTCATGTTATAACTCTGGAGATCCCCCTCTCATCATCTTTCTTAAATTTCTTACTTAATTTCCCTTAATGTGGACTGCAGTCAACAGCCTCAAACTAGACTGGATGTGGCAACCCCCTAACATCCTCTGAAGAGACTCAGCAAAGCTAACGGTGCTCACGCGGGTTGCTCAACTAGAATCAGGAATAAACACACATATTAGTCAACAGGGTTAGCATGATCTGCCCAGTAATCTCCTGTGATTACAGAAGGTATTTTCCACTGAGGGATCTACAGGGAGGCTACAGAAAGGCACTGGTTAAAAACTCTAAAAAAAACCCCAACAACTTAACACACACACCTCCAAAAGGAAACGCAATCTAATTTAATTAGAAATTACATCTAACATCCCATCCCCTCATACATTCCTCTACAGGAGAAAATACCTAGGAACTCTTATTTATAAGTAAATGTGCATCTGTAATTCATGTCAAATTTTAAGTCAATTGTGCGTGCAATCGCCACTATGGGCTGGATCTTAGTTTCCTGCAATACCATCCTGTTTTAATAGCGTATTAATTTATCTGCTTAATATTTTACAATGGACTAAAGTAAGTATGCAACTTCACTGTGGTCTGAATTTGCTGTTTCATTTTGTTTTCAATTATAACAACACCAGGAGATTTGGCATTTATCCACTGAAATGTGCCTCTCGTCCATAAAACATTCTTCCATCAGTAAAACAGCTGTAACAACTTAAATCTCTTCAGTATCCTAAATCCCAGTTAGTTAAAATACGTTAACGCATCATGACATTCAGAACATAAGCAATGGCACTAAGGTACTTTTATTAAAATACCTTGCTGAATTGGAAGGCCAGCAATGAATATCCTTTATGATAAAAGAAAACAATCTTCTCAAACGCAGTTTCCCCTGTTCTTTCACCAGACCTGTTTCAACTAAAGATAAGTGCAGAATTAAAGTAGTTTTTCCTTTTTCTGCCCCCTTCCCTTTTTTTGGCCTTACTATTCATAAACTTGATTCCAAATAGCTGCATTGTATGCATGGCTGTGCACAAAGAACCTCATTAGAAAAGCTGTCTTATGTGGGTGTTCCTCTGAAAGCTTAACTTTTGCCAATTTTTCCCCAAGTTTATATTATGAAATGCATTCTTTTACCAAGCAGTAACAGTTTATTTCAATTAAAAGCACCCATTTTTCCTTTTTGTTTTTGAAAACTGAGAAAGCTACTTTACTTACAAATGTCTGATTTTAATTTGTGTCTAAAAACTAGCGGCTTAAATGATGGCATTTGTTTTCATTCTGCTATTTAATTTCTTCACATTTGTCTTTTTAATTAACCATGGTCTAATGCATTAGATGTAACACATTTCTGAGAGTTAGAACTGTGAACTTTATAGGGTTGTTACGCTTTTGTTTTTATACTACTATAATAATAAATAGTTCCTAGTGCTATAAAGTTTAAGATCAATCCCAAAATCAGATTCTGCGTCTCCTTTCATTAAACAGTTTAGATGTACCAAATCTGAAATTTTCTTGTGGAATAATCAGATTAGAAATCAAAAGGTTATTTCTGGTCATTAGTATAATATTTTCTAAAGTACCAGAGATTAAGCACTCAAGAGAACATTAGAAATCACATATAAATGCCCAAGGAAAGCTTGCAAACTTTTAGTAGTGTTCAGGAGAATAAATTTACAGTGAAATTTGGATAGAATTAGTGGCCATGTTGGTTGCTAACTGTAATTAAAATGTACTTTGGCATTATACTGATTTAGGACACCTGTCTATGATTGTGAAATTTTGATGTATATTCATGCTATAAATATAAAATACTGATGCCTTTATTTCTGCCTAGAGGTAAACAAAACATGGGTTAACACGAAAGAAATCTTGCGTATGATACAGAACCAACAACAAAGGCCCAGGCTAAACCACAGGGATTACCCGTTTGGATAGAGGATCGTAACACCACAAATACTATTCACTAGTTTTACTCATTTTTTATTTCTTGTAATTTCTTTCTTTTTTCTTAACGCAAAAAACACTTGCTCGTAAAACTTACTATGGCCCTTGCACTGTGTCCCAGTTGTCACAGGTCCCTCAGAAATGATACATTATGATCTCTGCAGTACTCATTCACCAGGACACTGATGCAGAGAACACTTAACCGGCAACAGCTCCTAAAGGCTATAAAAGGGCATCGCCATCATACATCACCAGGGCATAACGCCCGACTCCCTGACACTACAGCTACAGTGGTCATTTTATTCTGTTTCTTTACATCAAAAACATTTGCAGTTCTGTTGGGTCTGGTTTGCTGCCTTGTGCAGACCACAGCTCTATACTACTGGTAAATATGTTTAGCAAACAGATAAGAGCACATAAAAACAGATTCTTGCCTTTCCACAGTGCAAGATTCTATTGCAGTATAACATACAGTAGCCAAATGAACCCTCTGTGGTTATTACCCACCTAATGTTGTAAAAATACTACTATGACATTTCGTCTGGTCGACCATCTTAAAGGTTAATTCCGTTTCCTATTTGAGATTTTCCTCTAGGTGAGCCATTCCATGCACTTTCTATTTACTGATTCCAAACAACCCCCAAACTGTTTCATTGCTCACTCTCACTGTTAAGAACATATTGACTGGCTGCCTGCTCTGCTGTTTAATTCATTTATGCTGAGAGGCAGGCATGAAGACAGAATTTTAAATGTGACATTTGCAGGCTGTTGGGTCATTTGAAGCTCTGACAACACCAGGGAGCTCCTGACATACAAACTGGTCCTGATTTCCAATCTTCCATGTTCTGAACACATCAGAGATTCTTCCTGGAGGTGCAGATTTCAACCAAAAGTTTTAAAATCCCTTGTGTTTACATCTTGCAGAAAAGACTTGTACACTTTAAAGTTCTAAAATAAAGCTTATGTTTCCTTTAAGGTAAAACCAGCTCTGCCTGCAGCGTGCAAACGAACTGCTTAAAAACACTGATTGACAAAGGTATTCAGAAAAATCTACAGTAATAATTAATACTAATAGGATTTTGTAAGCCACTTTGACATGAAGTGGACTTTAATTTGTTCTTGTTGATCTTTAAGCATTCAAAAAGAGTCCGATACCACAGCTTTATCTAGCGTTGTCTATCTGGCTCATTGCTACTCTGATCAACACAAAAAGTCTCAGTTTTCAGGCTGTAAGCTTTATCTCAAGGCAGTGAATGGACTGTACCATTTTATCTTCCGTGATGAAATGTTGTTATCTTCCCCAAATTTCAGGTCAATTTTTCAGACCATACCTGATTACCTGGAAGATTCCATACTGGCAAGGTACCATTAGGAAAAGAGTTATCTGATCTATTCAGTCATGACTTAGGAAAAATGTAGTTACTTCTCCCTGAAGCAAGTCTCATGTCTACAAAGTTTAAAAATATTTTTTTTAATAGAAAATTCCAAATGACTGCAACAGAGTAGGTGTTTGTGCTTTCTCTAAATCATCACCAAGCAGGGAGATGCTAAGTCTCAATACTCATTTTTTACAGTATATCACAAGTTTTATGTATATTATTTGGCCACGAGTGTTTCCATGAAATAGGCAGAGCCACTGTGGCTAACGGCAAAGAATAAGGCGGCACATGAATATAGACTGGGCATCTAATCTACCAGCAGGTCAGACTGAGAATCAGACCTTGAACTTTTAAAAACGAGCAAGAAGGGAGTACAGAATCTTCTGCACAGGAAAGATTTCTTCCTCCTCCTTGCCATAAATTGGAAGGGGAAAAAAAAAAGGGGGGGGAGGGGCACGCTATAATAAAAAGTGTAGCCTTCTATTCAATCTCAGCTCAGATGTCCACATCATCCCTCATTTGTTTACCTAAATCAATGGAAGAGTATTGATTATAAATAAGGACACAGTCAGAAAGCACAATCTAGGTGAAATCTCGACCTCTGGGTTTTTTTATTGTGCAAAACAAAAAGGAAACAAAAAACCCTGTGCAAAGCAGAAAGTATGATGACACTGCTATAGTTACAAATAGAAACAGTGATAATTCAGAACCGAATTAGGAGGGGAGATTGTTTTCCCAACTCAATCACCACGACAATTATTCCACAATAATGATTCTATACTTTGGCTGCTTTTTCAGGAAAGGGAATATGATTTAGGTCAAGATGCAAATTTGAAGTAGTTAATGTACTTTTTTTACTTTTATATCAACAGACACAACAATTTTAACAGCAACCTCCGAAGTGTTAACTGTGTCATACAGCAAGCATCTTTCCTTGCCATGCTCTGAATAAGACTTTTATAATTTAATAGTTGTCATCTGAACAAGAATATGTTGCTTTTACATACTTCCAGCATGAGGACATTGATTCTGTGTCACCTAGAAAAGCAGTTTAAGTATTACAGACCTTGTTTATTCTCAAAGAAAATATTTACATCAGAAAGACATACCTGGTGTATTATCTGAGCTACAGGAAGTTGTTTGGCATATTTTAGTGGTTCCGTTTCCAACTCATCCTTTGGAAGCCTGGGAAGAAAGGAAGTTAACATTTATCAAAGTTAGTACAACATTTACCAAGTTAAATTGCTGGAATGTAAGTTTCAGGTACGTTACTTTTAAAAGTATCATATCTAGGAGGTTATTTTGCTTAAGATGAAGAAAAAGTGCATTTTAAGACTTTAATTGAATATATTTCTTACAAAGTTGACTGACAGAGTAAATTCATAGAAAACAGAAATCAGTGTAACGTTGTGAATTTTCTTCCTCGACCAAAACACAAATTTAGCAGCAGAAACCTAAGAAAACCTTTAAATTTAGTTTCAGGCAAACAAAGTGCTGGTGAAAGCTGGATTGAAATCCCCACGGAAAAGAAGTCTTATGCATTTACAGAGCAGGTTCAGCGCTGCTAACAATACAAGCTTCTTTACTAAATCCTGCCAACATAATTCAAATATGACCATTGCAAAAGGCCAAGAGGTATTATTCAGCATTTCCCATTTTTGCTGCAAGTGCAGATCAGTGTTAGCTGCGGTAGAAGTTCAACATCACAAACATTTGTGCATTTGCCAGCACAGTGGTGTGTACTACTGGTTTCAAAAAAGCCAAAGAACTAGTGTGAACAAAAAGAGAATACTTCACAAAGAAAATGCATCACATCCCTTTAAACTTTGAATAAACTGTAGTTGCAACTGAATCCATATCAGAATCCATAAGCAGTCTCTTAAAAGGATATTTAAATGATAGTAAATTAATATGAAAGCATGTTTTAAACCCTTCAACCATAGTGCTTTCATCTACTGGAACTGCACAGCATGTGCTACATTTTCAAAGTATCATTCAAGGTTCCATCAGCCATTCCTCAGTCTTTTTGAAGAGTTCTGAATATAGGAATTTGAGTAATATGACAAGACAAGAAGGGGCGGGGGGAAGCCCCTACAAAAACAAGGCCTTTCTCTAAAGTTAAAGCAGAATAACTTTAGATAAAAACTGTGTCCAAGACATTATTTTCCAGGTTCAAATCACTACCTTATACCCATTCTAGTAAAAAATGATTAATGCTTGCTGGGTTAATTTACCTGCAGACCGACTGTCAGGTAACAGCCAAAAACTACATGCTCAGTCACTGCACTGGGAGTCAACAGGCTGTCGTAAGGGAGACGACAATAAATGCACATCTCTTCCCTTCTCCATTTCTGAATTTGTTGCAGTTTGAAATGCTTTTAATCTCCAAATAAGAGCCTGAATACCCAGAAATTTGTAACGAACAGAGTATGAGGAAGTAATGAAAATCTTACTGTATAAGAAATCTAAAAGCAGAGAATGAAAGAAACATGGCAGTACTTCAAAAGACCACAGTGACAGCCCATCTAGAACTGTTTAACATACTTAAGAAAAATTAAGTCAGCAAGCTCTTAATTACTGAAGCTGGTATACTGGAAAAGCTCATTTACTTATATGATTTTTAGAGGTTTTGGACCATTATGGCAATGACGAATTTGTACTTAAAACATGAAATAGACTGCCATTATAGTCCAATGCAACCATTAGAGCTTAGGGTGGGCTCAGCAACTCCACCACAGTGTGCAGAAGGAACCTTTCCACTCGTTTCCTTTCTGCTTTCTACCATTTGCGGGGTCCTGACTGGCAAACATACCCTGTATAGCTAGCCACGGTCTGTGTGAATCTGGGATGGCTTCTGCTCTTCTGGGAGCCTGTTAGCTGACACAACACCTTGATTTATGGATACCACCTATGTAAAGGGGTTTCTTAGCCGTAGTTCTAGATATGAAACCACTGTACACAGAACAAAATACTCATCAGTATCTTGAACACTTATCTCTTCACAGGGATGCTGCAAATCTTTAAAAAAACCCAACCACCCAGTATCTCAAATCCCAAAATTAAATACTCGAAGCTGCAAGTAACAGCTACAATTATTATAAACTGAAAGTTTGCAGAAGAGGGAAAAAAAAAAAAAGAAAAAAAAAAGGCTTGTCTGTTCTATCAAGGACTGTGCATATTTGAAAATGTTTTCTGTCTAGACAGCATCAGCATTCCCTTGCATACCCAAACACTCTCCTTGTCGATTGCAGAAAAAAGACCTTTCCAAATATCAAACAATTAAAAAAAGGTAAGAAAAATTATCAAAATAATTTTGAGCCTTAGGAACGTTTACTAAAAGAATAAGAAGGCGAAAACAGAATAAACATGTATGTTAAACTGATTAGATTTAAATTGAAATTAGGCTGACAGGAGCCTTTCAACATCAAGAAAGATTTTTTTAGTTTTTTCTAATTTACTTTCCGAAAAAAAAATCAAGTCCACTGAACTACACTACATTTTGTATATAAATTATAAGTTATAGAATACATAGCTGCACATTATAATATATATACATACACATGTCAACATATATATACACACCACAATATGCATACATGCACACACAGGTATTTTAAATTAAGAGTTCAAAACTGTTCTCTCAAAACTTTTGCTTCAGTGCTATGAACAAAGTCTACAAAAGAGAGTTTTGATTCTTCTCTCCTGCATATAAACCTCCTCAACTGGATGAGCACGTATCTCAGTCTTTTATATCAAACTACAAAAATTAAAGCATGGAAACTCAAAACTCTTGACAAAAAAGATGCATGAAGTGTTGCCCAACTGTACGCTTTACCTGGAGCAAGTCATAAACTTGAGCCAGCAGGTGTAATAAAAGTGTATCAATAAACTTTGTACATTTAAGTTTTCTAAATAAAGAGCAAGAATAACTCACAGTACCTCTGCAAATTTGACAATAATAGCATAGTCTTCATAATCATGATACTGCAATGGCCTTACTGACTTTGATCATTTTTTTTTTTTTTGCCTGAATTCCTAAGCATACATATGGCTTCACAAAGTTTTTTCTAAATGCTTTGTTCCCAACTCTTTCTCTGATCAGCTCTCAGAGTATTTCAACCCATTTTCCTAGGGTTAGTCTCATCTGCTACTCACGGTTCTGACCAAGAGTCTTATCTGAACTGTTTTTCTATTAGCTGTTCATAGCTATTTATACATTGGAAAATTAAAAGTATCTAATACTAGTGAGTCTTTTTAGCTAAAAAAAACAGAATTACCCTGAGAAGTTATGTTGTATTTTAATCAAATAGAAGTAAAACTTCCATGAGAAATCCACACTTTTTGCTGATTTATCTTTCTCATTTTCCTATCAAGTGATGATACCGATGTCAGAAATTGAACTCCATGACAGAGTGTCTTCCAGGCCTCAGTTTTCAAGTACTTATATACAGTCAGTTTGCAAAATGCTTCAAAATGTCCAGCATGCTAAGTTCTACCAGTATGATACATCAGTTAGGCATACCACTTTCAGTACTCATTTTAACAGATATAAGCAATATAAATTCTTCTGAAGAGAACTGTTTTACTATGAAGGCTCCATAGGTCAGCACAGAAGATGTTCTGCTTCCTCCTCTTTTCCAGGGTGGAAGAAGAGAACGGGTCAGGAAAAAGACTCCATTACAATCATCCTGACTTTGCCCCTCCTTTTCACAGAGGGATGCAAGTAATTTGGTTACTACTCGCCTTCCAGAGATAGTTTACAGATGCCTGAGCTGTCATTCACTTTTGTTCAAAACCAGTGATGTCGGGGGGGGGGGGGGGGGGGGGGAAGCAATTTTAAAAAATTCTCAATTGATCGAATTTGTGCTCAAATCATGTGTGGCAATTTGAGGCTGTAATTTCACAAAATTAGTTGGTCTCACTGTTTAGTTCATTTATATTTGACACTTAAACCTTTATAAAATTAAGGGCTAATTTGTTGTAACACAAAATCCTTTGTATATTTAATTTCTTTCAAAACAATCCTATTTATTACAAAAAAGTCATTTTTCATCAATTAATCTTCCAGTAAGAAATGGTCCTTTCTGTCTCAATTGAGCATGATAGCAGAGTGCTGCCAACAGTGCCAAAGCAAGCTAACACAGTGGCATATCAGCATATATGGCACCACGCCTGACAGCTGGTAACGTAAAACGTCAGGAGATCTTGATTTTCAGGGAGAAAACTAGAAGGAAACATAAAATCAGAAGAGAAGTGGGAAGCAGTAAGAGATAGAAGAGGAGGATCTTGAAAAATTCAATTTAGAAGTTATTTTTATACTGCCACTGTGATTGCTCTTAGATGATGGAAAGTAAGCATGAAACAGAAACTGTGGAAAGTGAAATCTAAATCCAGTAAAATGTGTCAAGATATTTAGTGAAAAATCTTATTTATTCTTTATATTTGCATGTTCGCTCTTATGGGAAAAATTCTGAGAGAATCAACGTGTGCTAAAGAAAAATAAATCCCTAGCATCAATAGGTGGCACATTTTGCCACAAGTGCTAATCTAGCCTACAGTCTGCTACACAGAATAGCTGCAGTGGCTCTAGGGCAGAGACGTATTTTATCTCATGCAAGTATTACAAAAATACAGGGGAAAAAATACCAACACGTGATCACTAACTGGTTTGCTCATGGCAGAAACGGGCTGTTAAAGACACTTCAAGAAAGAGAAAAGTCTAGATAACAGGACAAGCCATAAAACCTGGCACTCTGGGCAAATACAAACATTCAGTAATCATATGTGGCAACAGGACTAAGGCAAATACTTCTTTCTTCCTACAGAGTCTCTAGATTTGATGGTTTGGACAGGTCACATTCTTTCATGCACAGGTAATACCACACCTCTTTGAAACTACTGGTCCTTGATGATAAATCCTAATACATAACCACCTCTCTTGGAATTTACACAAAAACAAAGAGCGTGAACAGGGTATCAGAGACAAAAATGCATTATGGAAAAAGGGGTTTGGGGATTACCTTCTGTATATCCTGTGGATGTACATGACTCACACTGCTCCTAAAGTGCAGCCTAGTTTGACACAAATTCTACATAGTATGAATGAAAAAGTATGAACAAACAGAGCGTCCTACTTCTTAGAAGTGGCTTGAAAGCAGAAATACTGCAACTGATCACAGTCAGTATGTGACCAAAGGATGCAAAAACACAGCAGTGGCCTAAATCAGACACCCCAGACAGAAAGGTTGAAATTATAATCTAAATCTGTGTATAGCACTGATAATTTTATTGACTGTAAATACATGAACATGCTTGCATCTGGCAATAAAGAGAAAACAAAATACCAGAACTTTATGCACCACATCAGAAAAAGTTATTAGGTTTCCTATTAAGGAGAGGCTGAATGGGCTATATCAGGTTTGAGTGAACAGTTTTTAAAATTGGCCATTGAGAAATTTATCTACCATATCCATACTACAGAAGATTTAGAATTAGACCTTGGATTAATGCCAGGTACTTGATCTATCATCTAAATCCTACCTTCACACATATTTAAGACCAGAGTATGTTTAAACAACAGAAACACTAATGTATGTGGAAAACACCAGTGCTTGAAACAGATGAGATCATGGTTAACTCTGCTCTTCTCCAAAAAGCATGCTAATCAATCCTTTTCTTGTATTTTAAGGGCATGCAAGATTTGCCTATAAGCATGTTTACCAAGTGGATAGTCACAAAGAAAAGAAGCAAACACTCGAGAGCATAATCATTCCAGGGAACTTCCTCACATCTCTTTCATGGCATCAGTTTCTTCTAAGGATCAAAACAAGTCTTTTGGCTACTTAAGAAGCCATTCAGCATACACTTTGTTGCTGCAACCTTTGCTCAGATGAGTGTGGATGCCCCCCTCTAAAACCCTGTTATACCTAATAATGCAAACAACTTCACTCAGTACCACAGTACTGAGCTTTGGTAAGCTGGACAGCTGGCAGCTTACCTTGGGAGACCTTGCAGGACTGTCTAGCAGAACACTAATGTGCATCTTTTGCAGTTCATTGCTGTGGAGTCTGGAAGTCATGTCTTTGAATGGGTAAGCGATTAGTGCATGTTCAAAGATGAGGAGGGAGTTATGTCTACAGTAGAAACACACAGGCATTTCACAAATACAGCTAAGCACACCAAGATTCTTTGGTCCACAAAAGCTGTGGCCTCTGCTTCATGATGCTTGGAGAGCATAATACAGCAGGCGGCATACTATCAAAGATGGCTTAAAAAGAAGATTGTACAAAAATGAACAATACAATATGAAGATAAAGAAAAAAATAAATTGAAGGCAAAAATTATCTTTGATGCAATGAAAACCTAAATCAGTGTTAGACACAATCAGATTTATAATTACCTGAAGAAGGAAGCTACTGACATGCATTGAAAAGAAAAAAAGTATTACTTCAGTGTGCTGGTCTTTACAGAGAAACAGTCCTGTAGAATAAAACAGCAAAGCATCTTATGGTTTAGAAATGCAAAATACTTTCTGTAATCTGCATTTATTTTCAAATAATTGTGATGGATTTTGACCCAAACTAGTTGTACAGATTTATTCTTAAGAGTTTAAAGAAATATCTTAAGTCTCTGAATGCACAGTGATTTCTGTTAGACCTGATCATAAATGGGTCTGCTGATGTTCCCAGACTCTGCCAGACACATTGAGCTAAAATCTGTTGCTTCAAACTGGATAAAACCAGACTGTAACAAGTGTTTCCTCTGCCTTTCTGTGATCCACACATAATTTCTTATCTAAAAAATTCCAGGTGATTAACCTTTGTCAAGCCACATATTCTTAGCCATGCCAAGATCCTAAAAAGAGGTAATAGAAGTCTACAGTGTTTTAACCAATATTGTCTCTCTGTTCTTTTCAAGCCAATGACTTTTGTCAAAATATGTTTAATCGCTGAAGGGACTCTCTGTTCTTCCTGCTCCTATTTTTACACTCAGGCAAGACACAGGAAAGGAATTAAAAAGAATATTAGCTTAAGTAAGCAGAACTGACTTTGCTGCTACTGGAAAACACATGACCTGTAGGGCTTCATTTTGTTATCTCAAATATTCCACATTCTAGGTAAATTAGAAAACCTCTTTTGAATTAATTTAAGCTTCAACATGATGATGTTGCTGAAGCACAAAATGCTAATCAAAAATTTGAGATAAAAAGACCAGCTAAGTCTCTCCTCTATCACTGAAAATCACCATTTGAGTCTACAGCTAAGTTGGTACTCATTGCTTAATGTTAATTCATTCTCACAGCAGGCAGAGCCGGGGGGGGAGGGGAAGTGTCTCCATCAAATTTCCCAAACTTGGGGCATGTTTATTGCTGTGGTTTAACCCCAGCCAGCAACTAAATACCACACAGCTGCTTGCTTGCTTGCCCCCAGTCCCTGGTGGGACAGGGAGGAGAGTTGGAAAAAGGTAAAACCTTTGGGTTGAGATAAAAACAGTTTAATAAGTGAAATAAAGTAAAAATAATAACAGCAACAACAATAATTGTAATGAAGAGGTGAGGGAGAGAGAGGAATAAAAATCCAAGAGGGTGGGATGGGGAAGTGATACACAGTACAACTGCTCACCACCAACTGATGGCCAGCCAGTCCCCAAGCAGCAGTCTCTCCCGGCCAACTCCCCCCAGTTTATATATTGAGCATGATCTTCTATGGTATAGAATATCCCTTCGGCTAGTTCAGGTCAGCTGTCCTGGCTCTGCTCCCTCCCAGCTTCTTGTGCTGCCTGCTCACTGGCAGAGCACGGCAAACTTCAGAAATCCTTGATTTAAAGTAAGCCCTACTTAGCAACAGCTAAAACATCAGTGTGTTATCAACATTATTCTCATAATAAACCCAAAACACAGCACTGTCTCAGCTACTAAGAAGAAAATTAACTCTACCCCAGCCAAAACCAGAAGCCCAGCAATATCGGTGCACTGATGGTCCAAACCAGTCAGAAAAGAACATCGCTCACCTCGCTGAGCAAACATTCAATCTCATTTGAAGTGCATATGTGCTGTGTCTAGTAACTGATGCTGAAAGATTTCCCCCTTGGCCCCAGACCTTCCTAATTGCAAGGGAAAACGTTTACAAGTGTTTAAAAAAAACCCTACAGATTATTACTACTCTATGACTAGTAGTTTGGAAACCTGTGACTGCATTTCACAGAAATTTCAAAGAAAATAAAAGCAAACTCTCCCCTGCCACCACATCACACATCAGTTCAAATATTACTACCAGGACATGTCAGAACTATACTTTCAGCTGGATAAGACAAGCTTGTTCATTTTTCATAACTGAAATTTTACCAGCAGTGCCTAATCTTTACTTAGACTAATTCAACACCACCTGCCAGTGCACAGAAAGTCAGAAAAATCAGCAGGAAGACATTTTAAAAAGCAGAATTAACATGGGAATGTGCCAGGATAGCAGTTCCATTATTTAGAGACCACAATTAGTCTTTATAGCAAAGTTCATGTTTTGTTTATTACCACTGCTCCTTCCTGCTTATGTTGAAATGAAACAATGTATCTGCATTTGTTTATATTGTTACACTTTTCAACAAGCACCTTCTAAAAACCCTGCAATACACACATTTTAAGTCCCAGTATTTTTACACCTACAGTACATATTTCTATTTTTTCAGTTCATGAGTCATGTAATGTACCATCCAGCTATAATTTCTCACGAGACTGCTTAGTTCACTACAAGAATCTGTCCAAGCAGCACTGGCAACATGTTCTGCCCAACTCCATCCTCAGAACTTCTACATGACCCCCTCCATTTCAAGCTTCCTACTTTACTTTTCTGCCACTTTAATTAATCAACGTATTTAACTACACAGGATCACAGAAATGTTGTTTCAAAGGGACTTTCAGAGATCATCAGGTTCATCCTCCCAATGCCAGATCAGGTCAGCCATGGCTTTGCCTAGTTCAGTCTCCAAAATCTCCACAACCTCTCTGTGTAACACGCTCTAGTGCTACTTTACCCTCTTTGCAAAAATATTCCTCCTGATGTACAGCCTGAACCTCCCAACCACAACCTACAGACAATGCCCTTGTTACTAAAGGAGTTTAACTATCTGTGTAACTGTAAAGTTGCAGCCTGCTATTACATTTCCCACCTTTTCAAGGCTAAGCAAACCCAGATCTCTCCATCACCTCTCACAGGTTGTGTGCTCTACGCCCCAACCACCTTGTCAATCTCTCTCCACTGTGTCAGCTCCCTCCTTGAAGGGGAAGGCCACAAGTCCCATTTCAGGTGGGACTTCGCTAGCATCAAAGAGAAATAACGAGCAATACTGTTAACCTGCTAATCCTACTCCCCCTCATGTAGCTCTGTAGGCAGCTTGCCTTAGTGATGACGATGGCACTCCCTGTTGGCTCACATTGAACATAGTGCCCACCACCGCCTCCAGATCCTTTACAGCAAGGGCTGCTGAACAGCCTCTCAGCTTCCTGCCCCTACCGATAGAAATAAGAAGAAAAGACATCCATTGAACTTCTTTCCACAAGTGTACAAAAGAGCACATACTGGTACCAATAACAGACCCAGGTTTTCTTGGAAGAAACATGCTATACACTGGGCACTTAGAAAATTAATAATAATAACTACAGTTCTGGGATTTTGAGAAATGGTTTACTGTGCAGTTCCCCTGAACACTAGATGTTGTTTTTGAAGTTTTTGGATACAACATGATCAGTAACAAACTTCCATAAAGCAGACAACCAAGATACACCAAGAATTGCAAAACACAATACTACAAAACTTAACCAACTGTCTTCCCTTCTTTCACAGTACTGTTCCTCTCCGTAGCCGACTCCAACAGTCCAAAGAGTGGCCACAGCAGACAAAATGAGCAGCATTTCAATCAGCTAGCAGTAAATGCTTTAGATCTCCTGTCAACACATGTACCTAGGTAATATATTACTAAACATATGAGGAGGTCTTTTCCTGACAGAAAGCCGCACAGCATGTATGCAGCTCTTAAGTGTTTCATCAGTCTTATCCTCTGGACCATGATTTTCTGTTATTTAGAGATGAGATGACTTTGTGCACTTTTTAGGTCAGGATTCTGGTTCTGTTCTTGATAATGGCAGATGAAACCTCAAGTTCAAATACAAACACTTAGCTAGATAATATTCTCTGAGGTCAAGGTACTGCAGGTTACCGAGTCTGCTGATGTTGAACAATGACTCTATTAATGTTTGACCCTGTAAAGCAGTCACCCTTTTTCTTCAAATTGGTTTTTTATGGGTCCTCACTTATTTCATAGCATTAGGACTAGAAAAGACTCATGTCCTGTCCACTGCAGACCACTGCATATTAACCAGAGTGTCCTATATGAAGTTCAGTGACTTTACAAATTTTATAGCCTTTAAGCCTGAATGATTTTAGTGGTCTGTTCCCAGGAACAAAAGCAACAGCAGGAAGTCATACTTTTCCTGCATCAAGTACACGGCACACCACTTGCCAATATCCTAGCAAGCCTACAAAACTGAGAATTCCCCTGCTTAGCCAGGTAAGCCACAGTATGAGTCTGTGGGACAGAAAGGCAAACTATCTCCTTCCACTCAATTGGATGCTTTAGCAGTTCCAGCATAAACCAGCTATACCTCTACAAGAAACATGCCTGGATCTGAGATTCCTGGTTGCAAAGCCAAACAGTAGGCTGGACAAGCCAGTTCTCCAATGTTCCACGATGATTTCTAATCCAAATACTTGACATGAAATCCAGCATCTCGGACACCTGCCAAATCCAGATTTCTGATTACCTCACCCCCTCCTTGCTGGGAAGGGACAGATGCAGTAGATTGAAGAAGCTATCAGCTCCCTTTCTCTCTGCAGTCTCCAAGGGACAAGGCTCAAGCAAGAACGGAAGCAGTTCCGAGGGCTACAGGCATGTCCCTCTCCCATCTTTCCTTCTCAGTTACATTAAATTCTCTGCAGTGTTTTATTTGTCTTACTGCAAGAATGAAGAGATAAAATCATTTAATACGAAAAAAGCTGTTTTACAGAAGTTTCAGTGTATTTCCATACTATACTGATATGAATTCTGCAACATCTTAATCCTCAACATAAATGCTAAGCAATGTTTAAGCCATCAGAAATCTTCTTTACAATGTAATAAAGCAAAAGCTACTTCTATGAAATATTAAGTTCCTAAAATATTAATAAGTGCCTTTTTCAAGAACACCTATTTAGGTTGGACTTTGCCCACAGTAAAACTAATTTATGAGTTAGGAGAATTATTATGATAACAAAAATGTCTAATGAAGACTAGTATTAAATAACTATCTTTGAAAATGGGACTAACTTCTAAAATTAAACCTTCAGTATTCAGTCATAACATGCCCAAACTTATGTTGACCATGACTTCTTAAGACTGTCTTGCAGCAGAGTATATACATTAAATGGGTTGATTTGTTTTTACTTTCAAAAACAAAAGACAGAAAAAATCCACTTCACACTCTTTTCAGAGGATTATTCATGTTTTTTTGTTGTGGGTTTGGTTCTTCTTTTTTAACAGATGTAAGGGTTTACATAAAAGTGATTTGCAGTTTTAACTAAAATTGATGTTCTAGTATTATTAACCTAATCTCCGCCTTTATGTCATTCCAGTGGTAGGTTCTTCCATTATTTAAGTAATTCCCTGCAAATGTTTACCTTCTACAGAACATTCTATCAGTTACTCTGAACGTTAAGTATCATTATCAGTAGATACTACCAGCAAGAGACCGTGTAAAGCAGAAAACATCACAATGTCGATCTGTCACTCAGCTTTTAGAACTTCAGGCTGTCAATACACCTCATATAAAAAGAAGAAAATCTCCAATGCTGCTAAGGTCATTCACAATCCTATATATAAAATACATATGTGTCTGTGTATGTGCATACACATACAATATAAAAGGCACTTACAAAACAAAGAAAAGAAGCCAAAGTTCCTTGGTTCATTTAGTACAGATAATGAGGCCACCTGCACATGGAATAACTAACACAGAAACAACTGAACAGTTCTAATTGCACAGTAATATACTCAAGAAAAAAAATCCAAAGTGAGGGAAGCACAAACACAAGCAATAGCTGAAAGACATCCTTCTACAAAATTCTGCATGCTACATTTTATTCAATATATGAAGTCTAGTAAAGAGTTTGCATTCTGTCCTGTACCTTTTGACTTCATATTTTAAACGTTTTGTGGGACACAAACTTGATTTGTAAATCATCTGTATTCTCTCATACTTTCCTGACTGTTCAACGGATCTGTCACCAAAACTGTCAGAGTACTTTGAATGTAAGCACCATGGTAGCAGGTATGTATCTTTCTCATATACGTTCCTTGCTTACCTACAGTGGATCCTCAATTATGAGTGGGACTCCCACACCCTATTGCAATATAAGTAACCAAAACAATAGGCACTGATTTTTTTTCATCAGGAATATCGAAGCATTTTAATATACATATGATGAAGCCCTTCTACTTGCATCATCATATAATTCCACTCTGGTTTTGCAGTTAATGATAATCAAAAGTTTATGATGGCAATTGAGTATGCTGGTCTTCTACCCAAGGGAACCAAGAAAAAAATATTTTATTTCTACTTTTTAAGTCTAATACCTCTGCAACAGTATTTCTATGCCTACCCTATAGAGGCTATACACTTTAACAAAATCTTACTGTAAAACTCAGAGTATGTGTTGACTATTTGTGGCTAGTATATGTATTCTTTATGGCTGCTAGACAATTGAAATTTCATGGCACAGGCTTTTTATACTTTAATGTCTCCCTGCCTTATTTCCTACAAAAAAAACCCCCAAAATCCAAAAATCTGCTTCTGCTGCATTTATCGAGACTAGGATGGATGCAAACACACTCATCCCCACTGATGAATATATGTCACTTTGAAATGAAAAATTTCCATTTCACTGAATATACTGCACTGTAAAGTCACTACAGAGCTGCTAGTGGCTGCAGTTATTGTCTTATTACAGAGTCCTGGACTGAAACGTGATAATATAGTATTTACTGATGCACTATATTCATTGAGATAGAAAGGCCTGAAAGACAGATACGGTGGGGAACACAGCACCAAGAAGAACATCTGCTATCTCAGGCCGACTGCTATGCAGCCAACAACATTTTCACTGCAGCACTCACCCTTCAGCACAGGCAGGTGTTTCCTCAGTATCACAGCAGAACCTTGGTGCCACTGCCTTCTCAGAAGAGTTGGCAGTCTGGGGTCTGCTGGGAAGCCATACAAAACCTGGTAAAATACGATTTATGACAAGAAAACGACACTGCTGATGGCTCTCTGTCAGTGGAAGACCCCAGGAATTTCTGCTTATCTCAAGAATGTGGGTTTGTTCCTTATTCAAATACTTTTGCTACTTATCTCAAGGCTATAAACAGATGTTGACCAACTATCAGTCAGTGCAACTTAGTAAAACCACCATTACACAAGAGGTCTTTTTGGGGGGGAACAACAATAACAATTATAAATTCAGCTGCTGAGATTATATAGTCTGAATTCAAGACAATGGTATAGCAAATGCAACATAAACTGACAATGTTTATAATATAATCTCCTGCAGGAGTACAAGGAAGGAGTTTTTCCAGGTTTGGGGGTTTGTTTTGTGGTTTTCTGGTTTGTTTGCTTGGCTTTTTAAACAAAACATAATAGAACCACTGATCTATTAGACATACCACATTAACCCTTACAGACAAACCACATACATTATATTTAAAAAATATATTTTCTACCAGAACCTTATTCACTCCACTTCTATCAGGACAGTAAATTGACAGTACACTATTGTAACTTCCTATTTAAAATCTGTTCCTCGGAAACACATAGTTTGAGTCCTATGTACACAATACTGCTGTAAAAATAAACAAACTCAAAGTGAAACTGGCAGAGGATAAACCGCAACAAGAGAAACCCTGACAGAGAATTCTCCAAGCAGATGCTAAGTCTGAAAATGCCTCTGTAAGCCCCTAGGAAGTGTATTTCACAGCAGCCACTTCCGATAGCACAGCAAAACACAGTAGAAGTCCTCTGCATTGTGACACCAGCCTACACCATAAGAAAGGCAGGCATGCAAGTCAAGCCTAAGCCAAAACCAGAACACGCTTCTTTCTTCTATGCAGAAAGTGCAGTCTAACACAAGAGTTAAATGTTAAATTTTAATAACTATTGTACATAATCACAGATGAAAAAACAAAGATTGTATTTCAATTTAGTGAGACAGCCTTTCCCCACATTTAATCTGGAGAGAAGTACTTTGCAAGGTGATTTATTTGCTTGCACCACCTAGTGGGGTTTAGTTTAACCTACCAGAATAGTCCTGGCTCAGTCACGTTCCTGCCTTGTGGCATTAGTAGTGACAGACCACATTTTCTCACAACATGCTTAATACTTCAAGCCTGCATGACCCACTAACAACACTACACTTCCAAGTTTCCACAAATCTATAAAAACATAGCATAAATAGAATGCTAGAAAACAATACCTACTTTGCTGGTATTAATTCTGCAGGAACTTAACAGAGACGTCACAGAAAACTGTTTCACAGTGTAATGAGTTTCTAATTTGAAGTACGTGTCAACAGTACCTTGTCAGAGCGTACCATTCATAATCTTCAGAGTCGTAAGAAGTTGTGTTACGTGATAAAAAGGCTGCACATTGAGATTTGGAAGATTTCTACAGGACTGTAAAAAACTGATCAAACCTCTGGCAGAGGCAGGCGCACAGCACAAAGGCCGCTGTGTGCAGAAAGGAGGGCTCATCAGAGAGCAGCAGCTACCCCTGATGAAGTCCAACTGCAGCAGGAACAAGCACCTACACTGCCTTTGTCATAACGCTTCCTGGCTTTACACTCCAGTTTGCACTCACAAGCTGGCTGTTTATAACGCACTGCCCCAGCACAAAACTGTACTACGTGAAGTCCAGCCCACTGGAACAGTTCTTTTCTCAGGTCAAAACCCAACTTGATAATTCTTGTCTAAGAATTGATTAAACACACCATTTAGGACTTGTATTTAAACACTGACATGATCCAGAATACATTTTTCTCATAACTATTCCTAAGCAAAAATTCATATACTCTAGTAAGGAATCTGTTGAATTTAATCTGGAGCAGAAATCATGCTATAAGAGGCACTACAGAATGTTTTTTAGATGGGGCAATTAAAAAAACGAGATCAGTACCAAAGGTCTTCTAGATCTTCTACCTCAAGTTTCCAGAGTAGGGACCTTAATTCTTTTCTACATTCATTATTTCAGCAGAGCGTGGCAAACTTCAGAAGTCCTTGATTTAGAGTAAGCCCTACTTAGCAACAGCTAAAACACTAGTGAGTTATCAACATTATTCTCATACCAAATCCAAAACACAGCACTGCACCAGCTACTGAGAAGAAAATTAACTCTACCCTGGCCGAAACTAGGGACACAGTATCAGAGGGTAACTGTGCCACAGCCAAGCAGACACTAACATAGTCCTTTGAAGAGAAGACAAGTGAGGTGGACTGTATTTTAAAGAAAAGATAAAGTGCTTTTTGTTTCTCTGAGTACTCAAACTTTTGTATTGTTTCAATAATCATTCAAAGTACTCTTTCAGGACAGAACATTAAAGTGCATTTTTCATAATTTTCTTATTTGCCTTAAGTTCCAACATGGACCATTTTGCTCCATGAGGACTAAGGTAAAATTTAAGACTTAATAGCTGCATAGGAAGTAGAAATGATATTATGCTTGCAATTTTAGCCCACGTACATCTGATGATCGCCTATCTAAGTCTGCACAACTGTGAAGCGATACATAGGAAAACACTAGACTTCATACCCAGTATCAAATCACTGCAGAATGGTACCTCCACTCAGAAAGACGAAGACGGCAAAAAAACCCAAAAGCATCAAAGCTCAGCCTTTAAATCGGTCACTGATACTGGAACATCGGTTCAGACACAAGGACACAGGCAACTGGCTATAGAGGTTATTTTACGTAAACTTGCCATGTATGGGCAGCTTGCACCCCTAAATTTAACCAACACTGCTCTTTCTTGAAACGCTGATGTCAAGAATTTTAAAGCTGCCTTTGCCACTCCTGTACTGAAGAGTGTGCTATGTGGTCAGTTGACTCAAGGTACCATCCCACGAAGAACTCACAGTACCCCCGCTGTGGAACTATGTTTAGTAAGATGACTTTTGGTCGTGTTTATACCATGAAAGGTGTTTTCAGAGTCTATTCCACCACACAGGTTAAGACTGCAGTTACTCAGAAAACAGTCTGCAGAGAATAAAATTTTAAAAAAAAGGAAAAAGAAAAGAAAAAACCCAACTTATAAAACTTTCATCCATTTTTCACCAAATTCACAGAAGTATCTCCTTAACAGGGTCCAACAGACTCCAACACTAAAACTTTTTTATTAATAGTGGTCCTCATATTTTTAGTTTAAAGACAATCAGGGATTTCCAAGTGACAAAAGCTGAGTATTAATCATACTTGCCTTAAGATTTCATTTTTATTTTTAATGCTTTATGAAATGGCCCTCATATTTTCTGTTACATTTCTCCTCTTTTTACTTAGTTTCTGTCTAAAGCACTGGTGGTTACTATGGTAACTTTGGCTTTTTTCCTCCACTGTTCATGCAGGTTTTCATCAAACCCAATGACTTTTTTTCATCTTATCTGCTCTGTAACAATAGTTTCTTTACTAAGGTGCTGTATACTGTACCAGATGTGAATCCTGGTATTTCACAGTAGCAACTGGAAAAATGATGAGTTTTGCTAAATTCTGAAAACTAGCAATTGAAGTGGGGTACTTTTTTTTAGCGGGTTCATTTTTTTTTTAAAATGTCTGGGTACATTCCTTTCTTTCAACCTGGGTACTATTCAGGTAAAATATACTAGTTAACACATCAGTGAGTGCAAGTTGCAGCAATTTGTAAAAACAATAACACTTAAGAACAAAGGGCCTTGTGTGGTAACTTTTTGAAAGAAAATTGATCACAGTTGTTTCATGTAGACTAAACAGGACACACCTAAACAAAACGACAACTGAGTCATCCTCTACACTACCACTCCAGATTAACATCAGTTCAAATCTCTCTGTCACAGAAAAAAACCAACTACCTCTGGTCAATTAATAAAATACTTCTCAAGTATTTATTCTTTCAATTACATTCAGTTCTTTCAATTACATATACATTCAAGTATATGTGCTTCTCAAGCACATAGTCTGTTTTCAAGTTGGTCTACAACCTAAAGGAAACAAACCGCATATGCCAACAAACAAATGAAGTAGGTACAAAGGCTTGAGCCATTTCCAAACACTCTTCACTAAGATCCTACTTCAAATTATTTTTCCAAGAATATTTTAGGGCTAAATTCTTCAATGCAGATTTATTCTTCAAGTTTTGCTTTTCCTGGAATTAATGCACAGGAGATGCTCTCTTCATACTTTCTACAGGATAATGTCATCTTTTTCTGCTCCAGATGGGAAACACCTCTCAGGAGTACTTAGCACCTTACTCAAACACAGGGATTCAGTCAGACCAAGCTGATAAAAAAATTACACAAAATTCAACCAACATACAGGACCGAGCATCAAAAACATAAAACCACACCAAGCCATAAGCAACAAACACACTGGCAACTTCACATACTAAATAAGGTCCAAATGTAGCATTTCTGGACTAAAGTTTTACTTGATTACAATTCAGATCTGGCCCCTAACTTTATACTCCGTAATGTATACAGGCAAGGCCATGCTGGAGGCAGTTTGGTCCAGTTCAGTAGAGTAGGTTATTGAAACAACCTCTGGTAAAATTAATTCCCCTTTAATACTGTTGTCCTCTTAAGCAATATCAATAATATGAGCAAAAAAAAAATAGAAAAGCTTTACAAACTAAGAAAATTACTATTTCGTATTATTCAACCCTGAGAATGATTTTGCATTACTTTCTTTGGGGATGTATTGCATTCAATATCCATTTGCCTCAACAATAATAATTCACCTTTTTGTCATGTATTATGGATATGGAAATTTTTCTTAATTTCAGGTTTTATAACCAGACGCATATTATGATTTTTGACTTGGGTAGATGGCTAACGTGTATTGCTGTTATTTCCGATTATACTGATTTCCTGATTCCCTCTCCTCCTATTAGCTTTTTTCCCCCTTCAGTTCAGTTTGAAAAGAAGCACACCTTAAAACTACTCTTATTTTACAAGGACAACTACCAATGAGAATAAATAATCTACAATTTGCTTCATTTCAGCAATTTTGTTTCTTTTCAAATTTCTGGTGAAGTTAGCTTTATTATGTAATTATTCTTTTGTACAATTCTGATTACATTTAGCAAAATAATCTGATTACTAGATGAGCACAGTAGGCACAAAATGCGTTAATACATTAATTATTCCCTGTTTCAATTTATATTACACTATCTTTACTGAGACTTCAGTTTGTTACCACATACAGGTTGCATATTCGCTTGGCACATTAAAAGATCCTGAGATTTCCTCAGTAGGTGGTATTTCCTTTCTAATATCTTTACCATAGTTACTACAGCTTTCTGTTATGCTCACAGCCAGATATAGGCAACAGTTGCATAGTGATTAGGTCTGTTCCATAGCTGCATTTTATGATATAATCACTGACATGTAAAATGAGCTTCCCCCCAGCTTTTTTCCCCAGTCTCAATACGTCTTGTAAAGAACTTCATTTTACATCCAGAGAAAGTGGAAAGAAACAATTAGAAACAATTATCTAGGATATCTAAAAACTCGATTGTACTACCATAAATAAATTCCATCTCACACTATTAATCACTATTATTCTAAGTCATCTCTTCCATCTATTATTAACAGCCATAAAACTCACATAAGTGTACACAAAATTCAATATAGTGACAATGATAATCTTTTAAGAACTGCACTGTAATTCTAAATGGTTTATATTTACTATTAGCTGAACTTAAGAAGAGTCATCATTTGGCACATAATTACCAAACAACTCATGTATACTCTCTCATGGTGTTAAAGAAATTGTTTGCATAAAGCCCTGATAGTGCAATGTAACAAGAAATTTGTGACCAGTAACAGAAGCCGCCTGTTTGCAGAATACATACACCACCAGTATATATTTTTTCTGTCCCATATTCCATCACTAAACTGGAAGGACATCCCCCTCCATAACCTTTCAACAGCTGCTGGAAGCATCCCCAAGAATAGCAACTGGGGAACCTGTTTTAATGGTGCTGCTTAGACGTTTGCTCATTAGTAACCGAACAGACAAACACACATCACTTAAATACAATTATCACTATAAAATACTTGGAACAACCACTGATGTAAAACACCTACCACAGCTAGAATAATACTTTCTCCAATCCTAAATTACTTTATAAACCCACAGATTAATATGTAGTCTAATATTTTTCAGTAGTGCCATTAGATTTGCAAACCACATAGAAATATTCTGTTTTAAGGACAATTTTCCACCTAACCACATTTTCTGTGCACATACACAGTTTCCAGTTTTAAAACATTACAGCAGAGTCTAGATTTATTCATTTTACAGATACACCATATATTTTTATGGAGACATTTGTAAAAGCTCCTAAACATCTAATAAGATAGAAGTCAGCTCAGAATATTTTGTAATAAAGTACCTATTAGTAAAAACTGTATCAGAGGGAAACCACACACAAAGGGAAAAGGAACTAGGGCATTCAGTATTTGACAGCTAAGGAAGAAACAGAGGTTACGTCCTCTATGGCTGAGATTTAGAGCAGTTTCACTTAGTGGCTGTTCTGCTCCAATTCCCCAGATAAAATTTAGACCTACAGCAAGAAGTCTTCATTCCTATTTTATTCTAGTGGGAAGTCATGGTTCAGACTCTTAAGTAACCAATAGAAAAAAAATACTAGTCAGCAGGGAACTATGAAGTTTAAATATTATGTTACAGTTAAATTGAGATAAACCTTACAGTAACTACAGGGTTCATTATATTCTCACAAACTAAAATGAGCCATAAATTGCTAAATATGTAGAGATGTAAGTTTTGCCCTACTATTTCAAACAGAAAATATTACTGAGATTTTAAAGCAGCTGAAACATGCCTATGGCAACATGTCTCACTTGCAGGTAACACAGGACCAGAAATCATCCAGGAATACAAGTAACCCTTTCTGATTTTTATCTCATTTGAATTATTTCATACAATTACAATACCATATTCACTACCCCACCTGTCAAATTTAAATACATCCTGTGGAACTACAGGAAAAACACACTGTTATCTGCTTCTTTCACACAGTTTACACTGAAGTAATCTTCCCGATTGCATAGAAAATCTAACCATTCCTATCTTTCAGAGCGCCACGCTGCTCAGGAGGAAATTCAGATGTATAATCTGCAAGCCAGATTTGTCCCTAGTTTAGGAAAGCTTCTGCCAGCAGAACCATCACCCTGGGCTGCAGTTCCAGGAAGGCAGCCATGAGGAAAACATATTGGCACCAAGCAGCCCCTGCCCTCCTGTCCTTCTAAGAGCCCATATGGGCTCTGCACAAACTGAAAAGTGAGTCCTGCCACCCAGCAGGACACCTCCAGCCACTCTGGCTACAACGTCCCAGCCACAGATTAACTCTGCCCCCTCCATGATACAGCGTCCTCGGTGAGGAGCAGAAAGACCATCTGTTCTCTCCTTGCAGTTAATCTCCCTCCCAGTGAGGGCAGCAGTCTTTGCTATGCCAGTGGAGTACAAGTTAAACTAACAAATGGGGCCAGCTATATACCGTATACCAGCTACGGTATGGATATGTTATGTGGGATATGCATTTTAGTGGCTTACTCTGATAGCCAATTTGGATTTTCTAAGCAGAATAAACAAGCCCAGCTTTGGCTTAAGAACATGCCAAGTCCCAGGCCAGCAAACCTACTTTCAGTAACAGTTAAATTGATGGGGTTGCTCAGATTCCTCATGTTCAATGTGAATTCAAACATTCTGCAGAGCAAGGACAAGATGCAGCCCACTGCTACAAAGTACCCTTCCACACACTTTCTGAAGCTGAATCCGAACATCTGTCATTTATCATTCATCACTGAAAAATCTAACATTTTTTTTAATATTGAGATAAGAAACATAACAGTGAAAGCATACCATCAATTTAAAGATTATAATCTGTTGAAGATTATTCTGAAAGGTTAGCAGCATTTTTCCTTATCCCTCAAACAGTGTCTACAAACGTACCAATACACGGCCAATGTCATTGAGTCTTTTCCTCTGCATCTGGTCCCTACAGAATTGATTTTTTGTGGGTTTTTACGTAGCAATTACACAGAGAATTACACAGAAAATATCACTGTAATATCAAAAATGCAGCAACAAGAGGCAGGAGGAAGGTGCAACACGGTTAACTGTTTCAGTTTCTGATCAACCATTCCCTTCGCAGTGGAACAGATTTCTATGTCAGCTAGACTTCAGCAACAATTTCTTTTTAACCAGCAGGAATAGAAACTTAAAATAGCTATCATATAATTCAAGGAATTTATGCTAAAGCAACTACAAATACCAATACTCAACATTTATTCTTCCCTTCACCACAGGAAAGGAAATCCTAGTCTTCACTGTCGTCTTGCCTTCTCTTGGGAACTACTGGATTGAACTACTCATGCCACAACACGAAACACCCTCCCTCTACAAATCTGCTTCTAAATTCTCACTCCTACCAGTCACCAGAATGCTATTCAGGTAATGCTGTGCTCTCACTAATTCCATATACTATGTACAAAGTGAAAGTGGAATTCCCTAAACAATACTGGTGGTTTCAATCTATATTTTTTTGGAGGTCCAATGACTTGAACTAAGTCATAAGAAACATAAATATAGTTTGGTTATATAAAAACCTAGTAATTTCATTTTGCAATGAAAACATGTTCCATTTATGATATAAGAATATACTGCTTTTAGTGGCAATAAATTCTGGTGTTGTATTACAAAATATGAACACGTCTCTACACATGCACAGCAGGAACTTTCAGTTAATTTCGTAAAACAGAAACCCTGCCTGTCTTCATGTTCCAAGTTAGACCTGACCTCTACGCCAACAACTCAGGGGTTTTCATGCTTTTTCGTTCTTTTTTCAATATTACGTAAAGTTGTGGCCAATGAGTTTTGCTTTTCACAGTAACTGGCACAACAGAGATGGGCTGTCACCGTTCTATGAAAGCTGAACATCCACAGTTGCCACTATATTCCCTTGCAGCCCCAGGAACCCCTAAATACTAACTACACTGCCTTAAGCTTACTAGGATTCAAAAGACACTACAACACATCCAGCCCCTGAATACCTATTCCTCTAACTCCCCTTTGTATCCTACTTTTCTCTTTTTCCACATCAGGAGATGCAAAATGTTGTACTTCATTACTTCTTGTTTGTTGCTCCTGTTATTTATCAATACAAACCTTTGGTGCAATCATGGTTTCCTGCCTGCAAAAATGCTGAATAAAACCCATTTTGCACTAAGATCTTTGTTTACAGAATAACTTTCTTTTCCTGAAAGATCAATCTTACCACGCAGATAATGTTTTGTTGTCCTACAGATTTCATACAATAATCTTTGCAGTAGCTCAGGCACTTTGGTAGACATATTCAGCATCTGTTGTTTTCCTTCCTACAGTTTCTATAGATTTCTGATACCTTTGACCAAGCACATAAAACAATCTCATTTTATGAAGTTTAATATTAAAGTGTTCAGCAAGCCATCTGTAAACACCATTTCCTTATGTGATCAGAATCACCTTCTGTAATCACCTCTAGTTTTCTCTCCTCTTTTGATGCAGTTGTGGCTTCCTTGCTCTTCTGTTGCCAGAAATTTGCACTACTTCATTCAAACAGCTAGCTGAATAGAAAAGAGATACCTAGCAATTACGCAATGCTTTTTTTGGAGTTCAGCTTTTCTCCTCTCACAACTCACATTTATCTTTTTTTTGCTAAAGAACTAGGGCCCTTAGCATGCTCACTATGAAGCGTAACTTCTCTTAGTAAAGCCTTCAGAAGTAAGCAGTGCAGAAAGACATCTTACTACCTTCCAGACCATCATGCATTACCAAAATCAACAACAGGGCTTCAAGGACTTTTATTTAAGTAATAGATTTAATAGCTATATGACAAGAGCTGTGGTCCACCAAACACCAGACTTGAGAATTTCTCAAGTCTCTCCTATTGGAAGGGCTGTGAAATGCAGACAGAGATCATGTTACGGTCTTTTAGCCATCAGTTATATAAATGCGTTGTGAAGGCAGAACACCCCTTTCTCCCCCACAGCTTTGCACCAGACATGAATCTTCAGTGGCAGAAAACTCTGACCATCCATAAGGTAATCCCTCAGGTACTCAAAAACAAGTGTAAGCTTTCCTATGGTATCAAAACAGGGCAAGACTTAAGAGCATTTGCATATGCCTTAATACCATATTAAAAAAAAAAAAACCCACACGTTAATGTTGCTTGAGTCCCAGATACTTAGTGTGCCCACATTATTTTCTGGCACATAAGGAATGCTAATGTGTGCTTGGCCACTAAATTTCAAAGACCTAACAGTCCCATAATCACTACTTCAAGCTGCCTGTTTGCTCTTCACCACCAGTTTTTCTACCTCCTAGAAATTTTCTTCTTAATCACACAGAAAGTGTATCCTAACTAACATCAACAGCAGTTCCAGTAGTTCTCTACAGGAAGTAAATAATAGCATGATAATTTCAATACAATTCTATTACTATCTCTAAGTGCTGAAAACATACTAAAATTACATTAAAATATTTCCTGGTCAGACTTATGACAAATACTACAGCTGTCTGCATGGTCTTCTTGAGCAGTAACATACAGTACACAACTACAGAAGTACCTCTAAGAACAGACATTAACTTGTATTTAGTACCTGGACAGCAAAGCAAGATCAAGCCAGGACCTCCATATAAAGAGCACTAGAAAGACTAACGAGCACTTCAGAAGCCTAGAATTACAGAGCAGCCCATTCAACTGCAAAAACAGCATGTAAAGATCACACAAGGGAAAAGGGGTGAAGAAGAAACAAGGCAAAATGAGAGTGCTACATAGGAAAGGTATAAAAAGTAGTGGTTAAAGGAAAATGAGATAAAAAACCTAGATTGATCATCCTATGATTTCCTTAAATTCTCAGCTATCTAGATGACATTAAAATCTACAAGATTTACTTAAGACCTCGTTCTAAATCTGCCATGCAACAGTTTTAGACATTACCTGTCCATTACCTACCACTATGAAGTGCACAAGTCAATTGGCATATGCAAGTCATTTACGAAGAACATGCGGCTTTTGGACTTGATTCAAAGCTGAAGTTGATAAAAATACCGCCACTGACTTGCATGTGCTTCACAACGCCTCTACAGACCAAGGGATTTCTTTTGGTATCAATGCCTATTAAAGTTATACATAGGAATAACTATACACAGATTCAGCAAAGTACTGTTCTACTGAAAACAATGTGAAATAATAGAAGCACAACACGGTACTAATAGTTGAAGGTTTCTCATAGAACTAGTAGAAGAAATGCAGGATGTCCCACAAAACTTCACTGCAAGTGGAGGAAGAAGGGGGAAAAAATAAACAGCCAAGACCAAAGAAAACCTGACACAAGAGCCACAGTTTTGCAACAAAACTCATTGGGGTTTTGTTTTTTCAGTTTGGTGGGTTGTTGTTTATTTGGGGTGGGGGGGGTGGGGGATGTGTTTTATGGGGTTGGTGGGATTTTTTGAGGGTTTTTTTTCCCAAAACATCAAAATCTGGCAAAAAGTATGGTCAAAAAAAACCTTTCCAGTGAACAAACAATATCTTGTTCAAAGCTGCTTTTTAAAATATCTTGTTAAACAGGGACTAGGATTACTAACCGTAACACTTTAGTGTATTTAAAGGCTTCCCAACACAATTTGTACCTGCAGTTTCTTTTGATGCTGTCAATCATCCTTGTCTATTTTATACTGATATTATGTTAGTGAACTTGTACTCCCCTATATATTTTTTTCCCTACTATAGCCTTCATTTTAATTTTACTTGCATTGCTTTGAAAAGTTCTTCTACACTAACAGGTATTACAGCATATGTATATATTGATCTAGCTTTAGGCAAGCAAAGAAAAGCCAAATATATTTACAAAACACTTGAAGAAATATAGCAGTAACATTTAACAGCAAGTATTAGTTCACCCATCTTTTTTAATTTCTTGTAGACTATTAAAATACACTCAAAAAATCCAATCCACATTTAGAAATTCATTGTTTTAACGGTAAGACAAAAAAAAAAAAAAAAAAAAAAGAGGAAAACACACTATACGTGTAACATTACTATGTTTACTAAAGAAAAATAATAAATGAATGATGAAATCCATCTGAAGATGTTTCTGGAAAAACAATGCTACCTGGAATTAATGGCTTCATAATCCCACTGATAATTCAATGCAGATTAGTAGAGGCATGCTAATTTGTAAGTACTTTTTCTATTTCTACACGTTACATCTCCACAAGGATGCTGTCAAGTGGGAAAAGTGGGGAAAAAAATAAAAATCTCACATTATCCCCTCAAATTTATACCAAACAAGAAAAGTTGAGCTCCTCCTTTCCATCCCCATCCGAAGCAAGTTCAAACCGGTCACGGGCGGGGAGCCCCAGGACCCCCCACGGCCAAGCCCCCCTCCGCACTCCCCCCCGACAGCCCCGAGCCGGCGGCGGCGCTCGCCCGTGCCGATGCTGCCACCTGCCGGCGGCGGCCGGGAAGCGCCGCGGGGCAGCGCCGCAGCCTCCCCCCCCCCGGCGCCCGCCCGGCCCCGCGGTGCCGCACCGGCAGCAGAAGCCGCTTTCCGCAAGGCAGCGCAGGTGCTGCCACCAGAACCCAGCAACCGTCATCTGTCACAGTCTGCGCATAAAGAATAGGTGTAAAATACAAAGCGTGTGTGTGTGTGTGAAGCCAATGTGAATTTACCGCTGACGTAACAGCAAACAGGGATGCAAACGACAACTGGGAATTTCTTGGAGAACAAGAGCTTTCAGAAGTGGCCCTAAAAATTATTTATAAAACTTACAACAATTGCAAAGCTAGAGGCATTTGGTCAAGAAATGAACGGTGGTCTTGCAACAAACCCAGCCTTTTTATTTTAAGAAAAGCCCACTGTGCTGAACAGCATCTACTAGCCAAAAGTTACCTATTGATTCACAAACTCGATCCCCATGGATTCAGGAACACACAACAGCAGCTTTACTTATTAAGTACATCAAACTGAAAATAACTGGTGGAAAAGAAGAAAGGACAGGAAAGAGATGGAAAAGAGACACTAACACAGAAAGATTGAGAGAATATTAGCTATTAACATAACGAATCAATTACAATTACACTGTTACACAAACATCCTTCCTAACACAAGTGGCCAATTTATTTATTTTTAGGAAAACGGTCACTGCCAGTAGTACTACAATTCTTAACAGAAGTACGAAATATGAAGCCCAACTCTCAAAAGCAATGAAACTAGGATGGTTTTATATGACATTGTCTTTAATTCACTTCTTACTACCCTCAAGAGAAATATTCATCTCCATTTTTACCAACCCTTTCTGCTGACACACATCTTTCTCTCATGAAAGGAGCTGAAAAGGAGAGAGTGTTTCAACTGGCTGTAGAGTTAGAATCCAACTTTAAGAGACACACTCCTCATTTGTTAGATGTGCAAGGCTCCTTCTCCAAAGATGCACGATTTCTTCTACTCCTGAATCTGTACTTTTTGCTGTTGCACTGGGATTTAGACAAAATATAATCAGGTGATGCCCCAGAACCCCTAGACTGTCAGATTTTCTGCTAAAATTGGCAGCTACAAAGCCAGTCACAGCTGCAGTAGCTTCAGAATGAGCCCTCTGAAGTGAATATAGCTTAGATTGAAACTGCTATGAAGACAGGAAACAGCAGAGGATTCTTTTTATTTTTTAAGCCTTTTACTCACAATTATTCACCTACCACTATGTGGATAGAAAGAAAACCTTTTCTTTTGGTTAATTAGTAGTTGTTGTTTGCAGGAGTCTCAGCCCAAGCCAAAGGTAACTTCAAAGGCCTCACTCATCAAGCATGGCTTGTGCTCAACGTGAAACTGCCAGTTCTGATCTGGTGGCACAGCTACAGCTCATGCTGAGCTTGGGAGTGGATCCATATTATAAAGTAATTGCTAAGCAATTGTGTAACAAAAGAACAAACTTCTATTGAAAAGATTTGGCAAAGTCACAGCAGTGGGTTAGATGAAAACTTTAACAGTCTGCCAGCAGCAGTACTATCCCAATACATGTTCAGATCCCAACATTTGTTCACATCTCATATGATAGCATCTTCTTTACCCATTATCTGTGTATTCGGTGGCTTATTGCCTCGTTAATCTGTTTTTTAATGCCCCTATCTGCACATATGACACCTGTAACTTTAAAACAAACAAATCAGATCTAATGTGGGCTACTTAAGACTGCATCGCAAGAGTTGAGGTCTGTATTTCATTTTCTGGTTATGCTCCGTAACATGATTCTGAAGCATTCTACTGCCAGCAGTATGTAAAAGGGGGGAAAAAAAGGGATCAAGTCAACACTGAAGGAAGAATAAAACAAAGAAAAAATGATTGATAAAGGAATGAAGCCAAGAGACCATATCAAATATTAAACCAATAAAACCTCTGCGTATTAGCTTTTAGGAAAAGAAAGTAACTGGAAGATAATACAGAAAAAAAGGAAAAGACTTAAGATTCTGCACAGATTTTGTCAGAATAAAAAAAGATCTCCACACTCAGTGACCAATATCATACATCAAAATTTGTATCAGTGGTATATACTTGTGATCTATCAGATACTTCCTGGTAAACACTTCTTGCGAGCCCTTAGGAGGCACAAGTACAATTCTACATGAGTTTTTTCCTCTTCACAAAGGCTTTTAAAACAGTATTAGGCATGAACAAAAATAGAAATTATTAAAAATCCTGACAAATTAGTCACAAATAAGCAGCTTGGTTTAGATCTCTCCCAATGATGCCAAAAAAAATAAACCAGGCTGTGCTAGCCCATCTTCCCTAGCAGTTTTACATGGAGTGCAATCTGGGGTGTCAACGGCCGTCACACTGCCAAAAGGCACAGAATGGTTTAACTGAGCAGGTTAACAATACGCACTTACATGCTTTCATTCAAGGGTCATTCTTACATTAATATGGAACAATTTGGGTAGTATCTATTCAAAAACCACATAATTTGTGAAGTGTTCTGACTTCTTAACACCCTCAGAAAAGACGTGTGTAACATTTATAATATTCTTTAAATAAAATCAGAGTAACGAGTTCTTGCAGAGCAGACCCTCCAAAACTGCATTTTTAAAAATCGTTAACATTTTTAATTAATAAATTTGCTTCAAGCTATAATCCTTAAATTTGTTGTAGTGAAACAGATCTGTCATAGCAAGAGGTACTGACTTCAGAATTCTGTTTAAGGAATTTATTAAGCACTCCACATCACTATCCATACTGCTATGCTACAATTTTCCAGCACTCTTACAAAGTCCATACTTCTTCTCCATTAAGAACACATTCTCTATAAACTCTTCCAAAGTGCTAACAAAGAACTGAGAAATGAAGTACTTTGTTGGAAAATTGTATCTGAATATAGTGCAATGAGTAACTTACTCTTTTTACACAAGACCATTTGAAAACGATCACACATGTTTACAGACACGAGGCAGTGCTCCATAAGCTGCTGCTGTGTCCTTCTGTTCCTAGGCATACACATTCTCAAACTCTCTCAAGCTAAAGAAGAATTGGATTTAGCTATTAAACCAGCATGTTCCCATCCCTTCCAATTTCACAGACTTAACGGGAATTGCCGTTATAATGCAATACAGCTTTCATTAAATATCAGAACATTTCACCAGGATAATACTCCTCTCTGTGCACGAATGCCCGTTTCTCAACACTGCTTCCATGTGTCAAATTCAGTAGGGTGTCAGATATCTAAAAAACCTTCATATATCGGATTGACACCAAAGTAACTCAAAAATAAAAGCTAAAAATCCCAACCGGTCATTTCCTGTTTCAGAACAGTGAAGTCATCCGAAGTCTAGTTCTCCTTTTTATCATCCACAAATTAAATCCCACATAGGTCAGTTTTCATCATAGTTTTTGACTGGTAAAACATCTGTTATTTGCCAAAGGCTTTTTTTATTCTTCAGAGAAAAAACACATTTAGTGTCACTAAATACTGTTCTAAACTAAGGATTCACAAAATTAGCTTAAGCTATATATGGTTAGTACTAATGTGCACGATGCAGATAAAAATACAGTATGAAAATAAAATACATGAAATACACTAAACCATGTAGGATAATTATGAGAACCAGAGTTACTGTTATTTTTAAAATTAATAAAACTGCTATCCACTAACTTGTTCTTTGGTTTTAGCAACAGGAAACAAGGTAGACAATAATTTCAATAAATGTATGGATTGAAAAATATTTCATCCCTGGTATAGCAGACTATTTCAATCTTCCATCCCCCCGCCAGAGGACAGTATCACGAAACATAAAAGATGCAACAGAAATGGAAGTACAATGACAAATAAATTCTACAGAACAAGCACATCTTCCTTTACATGTTCCCAATAGGTGGCAACAGAATACCAAAAATATAAAGAAGTTTGTAATTCTTTCTTCAACCACAAAGTAATGGAAACTGTTACAACTTCTATTGATGAACCTGCACCAGCAATTTTACTCAAATGAATCGCTGCATCTCAGCAACAGAAATTCTCCGGACAGTTAAATGTCAAAAGCCAGAGAATTCACAGAACAGAAACAAAGCATTTATTAAAAGGCTAGTTGTTATGAAACAACTAACTGATGGCTTATACTCTAAGCTTATCCGAGGGAGTAAACTATTACAAGCAGGAATTTACAGTAACAAAATGTTTCTGCACATTAAAGAAGAAATGTTAAGTAAGAAAGTAAATTTTAGACTAATTTTTTTGTTGTTGTTGACATCCACACCTTGGTCTTTAGCAGCATTTGTTTACAAGCCTGAATAAAGGGGTGAGCATATTTAAACAAAGTTTTCAGCTGACAAACCCCAACTTTAAACACAGTAGCAGGTCCCTGCTAACTAACTCCCTGATTCTCTGTAAAAAATTACAGGAAATCAGATTTCTTCTTTCCTTGACAGTTATGGACTATTTTGTTTCTGTGGCACAGAGCTATACAAATCAAGTCTAAATAATGACTACTTACTTGCTTTCAAAACCAGCTAAGTCACGGTCCAAAGAAATTGTCTCTGTCGTAATTTCCACCTTCCTCACACTGCCAAAGAAGTCTGTTATCAGAACATTTTGAGGGTCTCGCTGAAACAGATCAGTTCGGTGCCCAGGCGTGGAAACGCACAAACTTTTTGGACAGACCTGAAACTAGAAACCAAGATGGATAATCATATCCTGTCCCACATCCATCAACAGTCCCTACATACACCTTCCAGAATGAAATCACTATAAAACTAAATACCACGCAGAACTTGCATTAAATTCAGTACAAGCTCCACAGCTGAAACAAATGATTGAACAAAACATTAAAAGGCATAAACATCTTAATTATGCTTTTCAGAAAACCTTTATTTCACAATTATGCCATTTGAGTTCAGAAATGCTTCTGTGAAAACCAACCATCAGTTACATCTGATTAAATGCACAAATGTATTTCTGAATATAGATGCAGCAATGCTGCTATAACCTTCCAAAAAGCAGAAGTGGGTATAAATTCTTCGTATTTACCAAAGGGAGGCATTAAAGATTAAACAAGCCTTGATAAACAGGTAATATTAAAGGCTTCACAAGAACGCAAGAACTAACATTTTGATCAAAAAGAAAAACATCTTAGCCTTATTTCCAGTTTATAGCCTGCAAATCAATGCAGAATTAGGATCTTCAAATATCAAAGGTGTTTTATGTACATTAAGTTCACAGAGACATCCTGTAAAACCTAAAAATTAGCTATATACTGTATTATTTATTTTATCCATGTATTTTGTGTACATATCGGATCCCCTATGTCCAGCATACACTGCAATGCCTGCAACAATACTAACAAACTGTTTTCAACTGACTCAATTCTGTATAAAGGTACATTTGCAGAGAATAAGACAATGTAACAGTGACAAATTCGTTGTAGCATTTAAAGTATCTGACAAGACAGCATGCCTATTAAATAACAATATTGTCCTGTAACCAGCAGATACTCAAGGCAAAACCAATGCATTTTGGACACAATGCTATTTTGCACAAGTCCTACCACACTTGCCACAGAAGTCTCTAATTAACTTCCCATATGAAGAGATTCCTTATTTCAAGGGATCTTGTATGACACAATGTAATATAATAAATAATAATTTGTCTGTATTTTTATTAATAATGCTACATAGCTTAAAGTGCCACGAAATGCAGCCCAAGGCCTCATCCTCTCTAGCCTCCTTGATGAGCCTGAAAAGTGAGTTCATGTCTTGATCATTAGAAGGCACTTCAGAACCCAATACTCAACCCTACTAAACACAGCAGCTAGACACACAACCCTGCAACATAGTGCAGCTAGCTCTACAGTGCTCGGGACAGTTCCGTAAGCAAATGTTGCTGTTCATTCAACTGTCTCACAGGCAGCCACAGACCACTTCGTAACAGCGTAGGTTACGCAAGTCCGGGTATATTGCAGCAACATAGAACATTTAACAGAACAGATTAATACATAAGACTACGAAGGAAGCTCTCCACATGGGTGCTTATCTTCCTTAATCTTAAATTGTCCAAGTGATTTTCACAAGCAGATCCATCAGTCACTGGATCTAGAGCTCATATACCTAATCACATCATGGGTCAGCTCTTAGAAGGCTGCATTCTTAGGACCTGTGGTTTGGTCCTAACTAGCTCCAAGCAGATGCAACCTCAATTATCCCAGATTACGACTAACAAAATCTGCAAGTTTCAGTCCACACTTCCAAGCAGAAATTCTGTGCTCCGTCTTGACATGAAATGCATGGGTTGTGTGGCTCCTTCTCTTAGGACAACAGAACCCTACATTCAAAAAGTTTCCCTGGCTTTTCTTCTTAGAGGACAGACTCTATCTCCCCGTTCCTCCCTTCTGCTCCATTACAGTTTCCCTTTCATGTTTGTCTTTTTTGTCTAAGCATATAGCATTAAGCTGCTGGTTCAGCTCACTTTCACCTTTACCTTAACTGAAGCACACAAGCACACAGAACCACGGAGCTCTTTTTAATGATTCCCAACTTCCTTGTTGGCAAGAGTATCACACAGCTGCTAAAGAAATGATAGGGGCATAACAAATCTTTCTGTTATCCTCCCTGTGAAGTGAAAACGAATTAGACTCATCAGCATCATGCTTCCCATACAAAGCCACTTGTCAGTGCTTAAGTTTCAGTTTCACCAAAATGCAATCAATTTTCTTCAACTCTACTCCAACTAAGGGCACAAACATAAAAACTAACTCTCTGAAGTAAGCTGTAATAGCTAAGTATTTATTTTAATCCTGCTATTTGGTACATAAACCTATGCTGCAGTTATACAGTTAAGTCTCTTCCAAGCTTCCAGGAGAGCACGAATGTCCCAAAACAACTGCATCAGCACTAGAAGTGGGAAATTGATACTGCACCCAGTTATTTCTAACCTGTCCCACAACAATTTACTACCATAAGATGTTACCATGAATCTTGGACAGAAGTGCGCAATGGCACTTAGAAGACCTCAGTATTAAAAATCTACCTATCCAGTACCAGTGTAAGAAAGGAAGGACTACAAAGCAATAACACCACAGCACACTAACACCAATACCTGAGGTCTTTTGGCAAAAAAAGGCAAATGCTGGCTAAATGAAACACATTTGTTCATGTGCTGATTTTTCAAAATTTGTTTACAATAATATACTATTTAAATAAAGGTAAACAGTTCCCCAAAATGGGAACTTTTTTCAACTTTTGTAATAACATTTTTAGCTATTTTATGACAAATGATATCTCATTTAAAAATCTATTTGAATCTTATTTAAAAAGTTCAAATTCAATTCAACGTTTCAATTTAGTCTTTACTTTTTTGGAATTGTGATCAGACTGGAAGTCAGACATTTGCACAGCTTTATGCTATCCCTTAGCAACACAGATGGAGCACTTGGGGAGTAGGTGGAGTGGATTATGAAAAAAAGATGTCTCATTCTTTGCAGGAATGCAATATCCAAATCTTAGGTGCATGTGAAAAGAAGCTGTTTTAAGAGTGATTGGAGAATAGTACAGAGGTGATGGGATAGAAGCAGTGTAAAAAATACAGAGTACTTCCAAAAGAGCAGACATCTGACGCATCAGAAGATAAATTAAAAAAGAAACCCAAAGATTACCTAATAATTTTAAAGCTAGTTAGTGAGCCACTTAATATGTTATCTTGAGTTTGGAAAGCATTAATTTTACAAATATTGGACTTGGACAAGCAGTAGGTCTTTGTTCTTAAACCAGCACAAAACAGTGCCTTTCCAGTGCCAAAGTATCCCCTGTAACTGTTGGCAAATAAATGGGCTTATAACCTTACCATGGACTAACCATACATCATTTTGGAACTCTTAGATGAGGCCCTGAAAAGCACCAACTCAAGATCAAGTGGTCACATTTGCTGAAGTATGTGCATATTATGAGTCAGTACGTGACCATCACAAATCATGATATATTTGAGTCCATTCCCTTCCCAGAGCAACAATAAGCAGATGGATGCACAACAAAATGACTTATATGATGTAAGGAATTTACCAGTATGAGAACTTCCCACGGATCCTCCTGAGTATTTGGCACATAAGCAAAAAAAAAAAACGCAAAGGAGTGTTTAGATACCTTCTCCAAAGAGCTCAAAAGGTAAAGCACCTAGCCAGCTAACAAGTTTTCTACACTTTCCACAACAATTGGATTAGGATCTAGCTGGCTAGACCAGTTATACCACTTCCCAGATGGTGTCTTATACAGTAGAAACTACTGTTTATTTTTTATGACTTCTTTTTAAACATGTATTCATTTTCTGATGTACAGAATAGAGCTCTTAAGTGCTGTTTTAAAGTTATCTGTATCCCATGATCAGAAGGTATTAAAGGACAGAATTTCATTCTCATGGTAGCAGAAGAATCTTGAATCTTAGTCACTGAATCAATTCTGTATCAACATAAAATCTGTCAAGTGTGGGCTGTTAAGAGGGAATGCTACTACACATCTAGCAGCCAGGCTAACACCATCCTCTGTAGACAGAGGGTGGCATAAAACTTTTGAGCAGCTGCTCCTTTTACAGAAATGAATCAAAGACAATGTGTTTTGTAAGTGGTGGCTCTTAGACCACTGACACAGCATGTCAGGATTTACAGCTACAAGGCACCAAAGCATAATGTATTACTACAATGAAACTAGTACTGGGACAGGTATAAAGGGTTAACAGAGTAAATAAAATATGGTTATTTTTAATGTCATGTCACCAGTGTATACATCTAACAGTTACAGAGGCATTTTCATAAATTTTGTCATAGGTTATACGGTTGGTTTGTGGGGTTTTTTCTCCTGTCTCATACCTGAAAGCTACAATTAATATTTACCTAAGATATAATTAACACCAAACACTGATGGATTCGGACATATCTTGCTCTGCAATCTATGCAGATATACAGAGAAATTACTCTCTGCAGGCATTTGCGAGTGCATGGCTAGAATTTTAACTGTTTAATCACCTTTGCAACACAGTATCAATAGCTGCCTTTCCATATCTGCAAAGCAGCTGTTATCCATGAAGCTGATTTTAGAAACTTCCTATAATTTTTCACATACAAATATTTCATTCTATTGAAATGCAACGTTTAATGAGTACTTTATCCATTTTTCAATGAATTAAAAAAAAATCTGGCTAATTTTGATTAATTTTTTCTGTAGCCAGCAAACCACTTTCACACTGAGGACAATCCTTGAAGCGTTACACTATGACAAATTTAATAATGGCAAAAAGACCCTTCCCCCCAAAGCTGCTTCCAAAAGAAACCGCAGGAGAACAAAAAGCATTTGGAGAACCCTACAGACAAAATAAATTAGTTTTCAAACTGTTAAGTCATTAGCATATTCATGAATGCTGAGTATTCTACTTACTAGGTCATTCATATTTGTCTGACTGGCTGGATGAATTTCTTCCAAGAACTCTAGCACATAGAATGTGTATCTGTCCATAAGATGAACTCCAATCCCAAGATCAGGTTGATGCTTAAAAACAACACACAGCAGTTATTGGGCATTTGCAGGACAGAACTCAGTATTTAGGAAAGGGAATAGAATGTTACAAAACTTAAGCATAATGGGGTTTTGTTCTTAGGCAAACTATGCAAAGAAAATAACCAGCCATGAAGAAACATACTGTTGACAAGCTGAATAATTCAGTATCTTCATTTTTCTAGACTATATCCTGGTAATTATGTTTGCCAGAAGGAACTCCTCCTTCTTACCACTCCAGTACAGATTTGTGGGCTGCCCTGGGCTTTTTAGGGCTTGAAAAACAGGGCTGGGAGAGACAGCTTATCTTACAGTACTGCACAGGTTCAAGTAATCCTGACCTGCTGGTTTTGATCTGGCTAGGATCTCTCTCCTATCACTCCTTCTGTAATTCAGCTGGGATATAATTACAGCAGGTAAAAGCTAGTGGGGTTTTTTTTTTTTTGGTGTATCAAGTGTAAGAAGTCCTAGATTCAGTATTCACCACACATATCTCTAAGCAGTCTTCCCATAAAATTTCTTCCTATCCTAAGCAATGTATATTTTGGCCAGCAAGCACAGAAATCCATCATTAGCCTGGTTCTTTGGGACAGCGCGCAAAAACAATCCAGAAAAGTACACTTACAGGTTTTGTCAAAACCATACTTTGTAACTAAATACCTTACACATTCAGCAATCAGAAGGGAAATTTTTAGCTAAAAGTCAATAGAACCTGTGCTTTTAACTCTGGCATTCTGAAAACTGTCTTCAGGATCACAGAAATCTACTTACTGATAAAGAATCCTCTCCTACTTGGCTGCTAGCCAAGGCCATTATATTAGGTGAATAAAATCGTTCATACATGGATGCTCCTTGACAAGTATCAATAATAAACAACAATTCATTGTACCTGAAAGAAATAAAACAGCCTACTTAACCGTCTCTCTTTAACCAACATATACACATACATGTTTTTTTAGTTACCAGGACAGCTGCCAGGAACCTAAGGAACAGAAGCTTTCACCCTGATTGATTGTAAGATGCAAGTTTAGTCAAAGCAATATATTTGAGCAGCTGTAACTGCAGGAAGCTGAAAAAACCTAAACCTCTTACTTCTGAATGCAAACTTGTACACAATTTTATGGACAACAGACAGTATCACTGCTGAAGGTAAGCAAGACCTACCAGTAAGGCTTCAGGTAAGCTTGAGAAATACAGCATTTAATCTCAAAATAATGCTTTTTTTCTTACCTTCTTTTCTGCCACATTTGTTCAAAGGCATCAGCAAGTTCTACATTTGTTATTTCTTCAGAATCTTGAAATTTTAGGAAACCATTTCCACCATGGCCTGACAGAAAAATCACAAGTTAGGCAAGCATGTAGATTAAAGAAAGATATTTAGCCCAGTTGACCATTTTGCTAAAAAAAGGCAAACACAATTCTCTTTCTCCAAACAGACTCCAGCAAAACAAAATATTAGTACAGTAAGAACAGTACATGTACATAATTTAAAACAGAAACTATACTTGCTAAGTACTGCCTTACAGGTTTTTTCTTAATTAGTATGACATGCTGAAAAAAAAATATTAATTCCTTTTGTTGATCTTTTTGTTTGTTTGGACTCCTGATGGGATCATGCTTTCAAACAGGCCCACCCCACTGAACTACAAACATCAGTAAATTGTACACAGAAACCTGTAATTACCCGTCATATATATCAGAATATTGCTTCTGTCATCAGAAAGAAGACGTTTAGATCGCGGTGTGCTTGGTGGGATTCTTCCTGTTAACACACGCAAGAAATTTTCAACAGTAACCTAAGAACAGAAACATAAAGTAGTTTTCTAAAGAGAAAAACAGTGATTAACAACTACAGTCTGGGTTACATACATTAAATAATGGAACACTAAAATACGTGGTGTATCTAACCAGATGTAATATTACAAGGTATAAACTGCACAAACGGACATTTTCTGCTTAAGGTTTTAGTGCAGGTTCACGATCGCATGCTACCTTTTACTTTATTCCATTAACATCACCCTGTTGCTTTATTAAAGCCAGTAAGTCTACTACCGTTACAATTTCTAAACACATTGTCATTGATCTGAAAACCTGTCAGTGTATAGCTTTATTCTGACAAAGCTGCTCACGTACTCACAAAATGCTCCAACATTAGTGTGTGTTACCATGGAAAAATAAAAGTTTAAATTTCCTTTGCAACTCAGGAAAGGAAAAACAAGATCAATTTTGGTTACGTAAGTCTGAGTAATCAGGTAAGACCCATCTGGATGGTAACTGTAAAACATCCTATGAAACACCACTTCCTCTTCATGCACATGTACACAGCTCAAACATTAACAACAAATCCATACTCAGGAAAAAACGTGATAAAAGGAATGTTCCTCTATTTCAGTGTTGTATCTTCACTTCTTTATGCAAAGATTCAGAGAAATAAAACATTTTCCATATACTTAAATATGCTCCTATAAACTTTTATTAATGATTATATAGCACTATTAAAACATGCAATTGATGCCCAATTTAAGACCAACTGGTAAAGACCCTGTCTTTTTGAAGGAATACTACACAAAAATGAAAAGGTGATACAGATTTCTATATAGTAATTTCAGTAATGATTAGGTTATGGCTTTTGTTTTGTTTTGATAAAAGCATACGTTTAAGGTTAGAAATTTAAGTAGGTCTTCCTAATAAACATTTCAGTTAAATGCCAAACTTTTCACAATGGTGTTAAATGTTTGGAAGATGAGACACTGAACAGCCATGTCCAAAGAAGAGAAATTTCAGTAATATGTCTGTATTCCTAAGACATACAAGGAGTTCCATATATTCTTTTAACCGTGGAAATGCCATTATATAAAATAGCCAACACACAACATATTTTTGTTATAGTAAACTTCAAATACAAAACCAAGTATCAAGGGAGAGAAAGGGTGTATGTTTTAAACCTATCAGTTGATAACAAAAGCCCAGCCCAAAACCACAACTTCACAGATGTTGCATAGATCTTTAAATGAACACTAAAAACAAAGACACGGTAATTTCATTAAAGTGCCAGTCACCTCGTAGCTTCTGTAATCCACTTCCACATCATCTCCATAGACATTCAGCTCCATGTTCTTATGACTAAACACAGTAGCTGGTTTGGGATTTCTGGGATTACATGCCATATCATCCGCCAGCATCAGGACAATGTGACTATGAAAAGTAAGACAAAAACATTTCAGCCATTCTACTTTCACATAACAGTCAAACAGAATCCCAAACAACACATCCCACAATTACAACAATAGCTTCTAACATTAAGAAAATTCCTGGAATTGTAAGTGAAACTTTGCTTGGTTATACCCTATTTCCTTATGTACATCCTCACTATTACAAAGATACCACACACAGAAATGCAGCTAGCTGTTATTTATCTACAGGATTAAGTGAGGCCAAAGATGAGCATGATAGTAGTTGACTTGAGCATACAGGCTTGCCTGGACATAGGCTGGCAGACCTCTTCATAAAACACCTGGAGATTTTTATGGGGCACTAAATCATTTCATGCAGCTCCACAGAAGAAATTCCAGCCTGTTTGCACGTTGTCAGACAGATAAATTAAAAACATTATGACAATTTTTAATTAAATTTGAGGAGCTCCTGAACATTTTTTAAACCATTACACATCTGATACACTACTGTATGAATACATGTTAATGGAATTTTCATGAAGAACACAAGTGGGTTGACACCAGACATTGTCTTTTTCATAGTACCAAGCAAAAAAAAAAAAAAAACCCACAACACCCAGCATTTTATAGTACCAAGAAAAAAATGCCAGCACATTATAAAGCTGTTCCAACTTGCATGCAGCCGAAGATCTGTATTTCACCTGCCACGGTCAGGTTTGGGTCAAAATATAGAATAACAAGTAGTCACTAGAGACTGTAAGCACTAGGAAGAATGTGCCAGAGATGTCTGGAACAAAGTGAAGTTAGTTCTTTCCTTGGATAACCCTGTCTTAGACACAGTTTCTCCTTGACTGTGATCTTTGTGTTCTTCCAAACAATGCTACAAAAGGAAAGCTCCATATCCTGTAAAGAATGCTGCTAACTCAAGAGACCCAGGCACAGAGTTATAAATTAAACTGTACTGCTATTTAAAAAGGAATTTAAAAACACGTGGATATGGCGCTTAGGCATAGGCGGACTTGGCAGTGTGAGGTCAATGGTTGGACTCTACCTTAAAGGTCCTTTCCAACCTAAATGATTCTGTTCATTTTTAAGATATGATTTTTAGGTTGGTTTGGTGGATTATTTTTTTTAAGTCATCAATATTTCGAATGAAGTTTTACAGCAAAGAAAGAAAAACAGGTAGAGGAGGAAAGAGAGAAACACTCAAATCCAAGAAAAATTGCTGCAAACAGGAAAAAATACGTGCTCTCTCTAGGTCTTCTCCAACATCTTACTCTTTACCTCAGCCTAAAACATTGCTGGCTTTTTGAGATTCATTTCCAAACTCTTGGGTATGGATAAGAAATGAATTAGGCTACTGAACAACAGAAATCTCCAGCCATGCTGCAGTTTTTGCAGTATTTCTAAAAGTGTCACCTATTTTGACCTTAATAGTGATGACAGATGGATGCAGAGAAGATATAAGTTCTCTGGTAAGGGCAGAACTAGTGAAAGAATTTCTAAGGTAGTGCCTAGGGCGCCTATGCTTCAAAGGCCATACAGGAGACAAGACAGATGCTTCTGAATGAGATGTGCAAAAACCCTGCCATATTTCTGCAGCTTTCAGCCCCACAGTGCTTAAGCAGTACATTCCCTTAGATTTATAGCCCCTCACACGCTTCCAAAAATTGGGTTTCAACACCCCCTTTAAACAACCAAGAAATCACTCACTCTCTTCTTTTTACAAATAAACATAGGGAACAGGATTATACTGCCTTTGCATTCACAGTTGAGTGGAAGCTGATTGGGGACTCAATACTATGGTTCTGGACTTGGACAAAAAATTGCCATACAAATTTAATCGGGCAGAACATGCGCTTGGCAATGATGAAGCGGGCCATGTTTCTTTAACCAGACATGCTGGAGAAACTAACATTAAAAAGCAGGACCACCAGGATTCCCATAGAAGGCTATGGATACATATAGCCTGCTGTTCAATGGATCTTGGTGCCTGAAATTCACTTCCACAGTTGTTACAAGTAAATTGCACTCCAATGCATCCAACCGCTGGATGGAACTGTGCCAATACCCCTACAACTTCCAGGAAGACCACAACCAAAAGACACTGCTGAACAGTTTAATCACCTTCCTAATCCTGTTGCCAAAGAAGGGATACTATTTTAACCATAGTTAAAACATAACAACTATTTTGCGCTGTTGCTATAGAGAAGCACAATTTGTACGGACAAAGCTTCTGATTTCTCAAAGAACATCAGGCAAAATGGATTTTTCAAGGCTACTCTCAGTGTGTAGGAGCTGCTTTGTTCAGGGCCTTTAGAGACTGTCCATGTAGTTGCAGATGTGGAAGTCTTACATTTTACTACAGTTACAGTCACTAACATCTCCACACTGAGAGGAATACAGCAGAAGCCATATCTCAGAGTAGTATAGTCATTGCTGAATACATTCAACAATTTTCACATTATGCTTTCACTGATTTACTAAATGGCACATGTTAGTGGGCAGATAGCGCCTCATGTTTTGATTCTAATTAGCCTATTCCAACTGGAAGTTTTATCATCTAACTTGTTGCTTTTCCTTTTCAACACTAGTGCTGCACTTTTCAACATACTGATGTGATAACATCCTTCCTTTTTACTTTTACCCAGTTAAACTGAGAAGAGAAATTTATTTTTATATTGCTTCAAACAGCAAGAACACTTCAATAGCACATCTCCAAGGAACTGTTTTCACCAGTATTCCCTCACCTATCAGGAATGCCCAGTCTCTTGACACTTCTGTATACTGAAAGCGTATTTGCCACATGACGGTAATTAAACCAGAATCGAGATGTACACACCTTGGGGGGGGAAAAAAAAGCATATTAAATAGAGTAAAAGATACAAATTGGCCTGGCACATTGCATCAGAAGACCGTGATTAAAGGAGTATCAACAAACTAGTAACAAATCAGAAAAAACATAGCAACACCAAGAAACATGACATAAGCTATATAAATCTTTGTTGCACCAAAGCAACAAATATAAATGAAATAAAGTTTTTTTAAAAAATCTTAATATAGTGACTCATGAAAAATTTATCATAAACCCCAACTAACTACAGAAAGCGGCACTTCAGGGAATAATTCAGCAATAGTAAGTGGATAATATAATTTTTTTCATTTGCTTTCCCCACATCAAATGGAGGAAAAATCAAAGAAAGAGTTCTCACAATAGCAAACCCATTCTGGGAGCATCCTTGCACAACGGCATAAGCGAATTCATGCAGAAGTCACACACATGGGAAAATACACTGAGGACATTTGCATTTGAGGAATCAAATACAATAAAGCAGCTAAGTGAGCTCTAACCAAAACCTGAATGCAAATTCTCAAAAATCTCAAAGGAGTTCAGGTTCTACTGTTCTAACAGGTGAAGGGCTGGGGAATCAGCCACTCTTGTACTTAAAAGTATTGCCTAGGTCAGATACTATTTCATCCAACCTCAAAAGCCTCAAACCAATGAGATTTCAAAAACCTTCAGAGGCAATGTGCTGTAGCTCCTTACTGCAGCATCTTATCATTGTCCTGAGTTCAATTTCAGTTTGCTGTTTTGTTTGTTCCACACCAAGGACAGCAATTCTCCTTTGGAGACAAATTTCCTTTGCTTTTACATGTCTCTCAAACAAAGGAAGAAGCATTTTAGAAGTTACTTTAAAACCACAAAAGTAGAGAAGCCGGAACAAGCATTTAAGACAGTTTTTTTACTTGTTCAGCTTTAAACGTACAGTTCTAATGAAAATACAAACATCTTTAAGTTACGCTATGTAACGTCTTTCTCTCTAGCCTTTTCATAAAAAGAAATTAGTAGTAGATTAAGCAATAACAAAAATTCATCCTGAAATGATCCCCTTGTGTCTTGATCATTCCATCAGTTAGGAATTCCAAAAAAGCCTGCGGGAATCGCTCCATGAGAACATTCACTCTTCAGCAAGATTTAAAGCTCTGAAAACGAACCGTGGCCAATCTAGCTGTGACATTTCAAAGTATTATCATCTGCCCCTTTCCTCCATTACCTCCCTTACAGCACGGTGAAAAAATGCATCTATGCTCTAAATATAGCTATTCACACTGCAGTGTATTAATTCAAAGTACTGTATGAGGTGGGATTGCAGTACGATCCCAGGCTTGAGGTGCCTAATAGCAGAAAAATGCTCCTTATTTTACTGGCATTAAAAATTAGCAGCAATTGTTAAAACGATTAATCATGAACTACTGAAAAAATATAACCAGCAAAGAATCTGTTGAGGACAGAAAGCACAGGTCCCTGGACCTACTTTTCCATCTTCTTGGTGTGTTTTATGGGTACTAATAAAAGCACCTTTTTGTTAATAGCATTGAAGTAGTACTTGGTATTTTAATAGTTTCAAGTTTCCACACTGTAGAATATAGAAATTATTCCTCCTAATTCAACTAATTACTATTATCTTTCCTTTTATGTTGCTCAATTTTTGTAGGTGTAAAACAAACAGCTGCTGAGCACTTACAATAGTGTTCTGAGACAAATTATTCATAAGACCTGAATTGTGATTAAGAACCAATTGTGCAGGATGATTCAAAGGTAATAAAAGATTCGTGGCAGAGAAAAAAAAAATAAGAACAGCTGATAGAAACATTATGTTGCCTAAATTTATTCTATTCTAAACCTGTAATCACCAGTTAACCGACTGAGTAAGAACAAAAATCAGAAATAAACTGTACCTGTCTGGTCAAAGAAATACACTTCTCTGGTATCAGAACTACACTTTTGTTCAATATGCAGTATGGTAATTTAATTGTTTTAATGCCATCAGAACTTTTGTTTTATGAATCCTGTCATGCAGCTAGATGTTTTGAGTGCCTGAAATGCAGTCATACTGAAAAGATGATTTTATTATAGTGTAATAGGTCTGGAGGCACCATTTCAAATATATTTATTTCCAAGTCTTTATCTTTCCACTTCTTTCAAATTAACAGAATTCTGAGTGACTGTTGCAATTATGGCTCTTGATGAAAAATTGCCAACTTTATTGGAAGAGAACAACCTGGACCATGCTTACCAAAACTGCCCAGTTATTTGTATGTCCGCTTCTGAAGAATTGTTCTGCTTGATCCTGAAAGATGGAGACAATATTATATGTTTTTCAGCAATAAGAAAGAAATGACCGCTTGTACTTTTTGTTGTTTGCACAAATCAGTATTCAATGTATATGTTTACCACACCTTAACACTGAATAAACCTTACAAAAGCTTCAAGAGGTAGTTTTTCTTATTCCGTTTTGCACATTTCATGCAGTTAACGACTCCAGATCTTTCCCTGAAACTTGCTAAATAACAAAGTGGAAAAAACCTATTAGTCACTTGCACCTTTGTCAAAACAAAAAACAAAAAGCCCACACCTGCCTATTTCAAAGTACGCTCAAGGAACAAGATAAAGTGATTTATCAACCTACAGTTTCCTCCTTAATAAGAAAAGGGGCTTGGATTACTTTCTATTTTCATTGTTCCTCTCATCTTTTCAAGAGCAGGTAAGTGAACCTGCAATTTTAACCCATTTTAAATCTAAGATGGGCACATTTACCTTCAAAAATCAGGAGCCATAACTATAATAACCTTCTCTATAATGTGTTCTTCATAGTCCCCACTGTGCTTTGTAAAGGAGCGGGCCCTTTGTCTTTAACAGATAGCATAAATCGGGACACAGAAAGAGGGTAAGACTTCCCAGAAGTAAAGCAACAACTCTGTCACAGCACAAGAATTCAGACTTACTGATTCTTAATCAGACTCTCTTAACTCTGAGGGGCACTGGGCAGATGATGCTTGTGGTCTTACACAAAAAAAGAGTAACAGAAAAAGTGTTTCTTAAAATATATGTAAAGCATGGTGTACTTCAAGTAACAATTTGCAGTTTAATTAGTAATCCAAAGACCCTACAAATATTTATATTGGCTATTTTTTGTCCTATTTGTAGTTTATTTCAAGTATAACCATTTGTTAATAAAGCAGAATACAAAGGCAAACAACACTCCAGATGCAGTGTGGGTACTGTGCAAAAAAGCGTAATTACTTAAATATTAAATTATCCCGCCTAAAAAAATATCGTGAGCTCCTCCTCCTCCTCCTGCACGCCTCACAGCTGCGAGCAGCTCAGGGCAGCGACGCCCCAGGAGCGCGGGCGAGCGCCCAGCACCACCCTGGCCTTGCACCGGCGGCTGCCCGTGCGCACAGTGCCCGGCCACGGCACACGAAACACCGGCTACTGACAGCCGCACTGCGCAGCCGACGAGGAGCCGAGTTTCAGGCACCCGCAATCGCCCTAAGAGCCTGGGCTTTTTTCAAACTCGAGGCGGTGTCAGCAGGCCAGCCTCCGGCCGCGCCGCGGGCACGTGCCGCCCCAGGGCCCGCGCGGGGGACGCGCAGCCCGCGCCTGGCGCCCGCGGGGCAGCGCGCAGCGAGCCGGGCCGGGCCGGGGCAGGGCAGGCACCGCCCGCCCGGGGGAGGCAGCGCGGCGCCGGGCACCGGCCGCTTGCCCGCCCGGGACAGCCGCTCGCGGGCCGCGCCCGCCGAAGCCAACGCGGCTCCTCCCCGGGCACCGCAAGTGCCTCGGGGCAGCCCCACCGGCGCGGCCCCGAGAGCGGCGGCGGAATGGGCTTTGCCTGCGGAGGGGAGATGGGGGGGAACCAGCAGCACAGAGCCTGCGGCGTGGCGCGGTTCAGCGCCGCCCGCCCTCTCTCCCCGCCGCCGCTCCCACCAGCTTTCGTACCTGGATGCCGCTAGCGAGCGCTGCGCCGCAGCACCCCAGGAGCAGGGCGGCGGCGCGGAGCCAGCGGACGGCGGGCACGGCGGCCGCCATCTTACCCCGCCTGCTCCGCGGGGCCGCGGCCGCCGCAGCTGCCGGAGCTGCCGGAAGGGGGGCGTGGCCGCTGCGCATGCCCGGCACCGCCCCCGCGCGCTTCCCGCGCCCAGCGTTCGCGCCTCCGAGAAGCTTCTCGGCGCTGAGGGGAGCGGTGCTGCCGAGCTGAGCCACGCCAGGCGCCTCGCCGCCTGCCAGTGCTCTCTCGAGCTTGCCAGCCCCTGGAGAGCCTGCTTCACATTCGATTTTTAAAGAGCTGAGGCAATAACATTAGCAGACCTCACCACTGCCCTGAACATTTCTGTTGGTTGTGTCTCTGTGGTGAGGTGCAATGCAGCCCTGCCCAGCCCTTGTCCATCCCTCGGATGGGCCCGGTTGGCATAAGAAAACACCATGACGGGACCTCGCATCTCACCATCGGTTTGGCAGGCCCCTGGGGGTGTAACAACAGCCGTTCCAGCCGCTTCACAAAAACGTGCTGAAATCACTGGGCCTTGTCACCACAAGGGCAGGGCATGCTGAGGTGTGGGATGAGGGTGGCCTCAGGCTTTGGTGGCTGCAAGGCAGAGCTGTCTCGGAGCAAAGCAGAGTACTGGGGAGAGGGGCCGTCTTTGGTGGGGAGGAGAGAGGGATCTGGAAGTAGATCTTTTTTCAAGATGCCTTGCTGTAGCCTTGCCTTTGGTACATACATCCCTCAGCCGATGAATCTTCAGGTTTCTATTTCAATCTGTTGAACCTCTTTGTATGATTCTTTTACTCCCACCAACTCATCTTGTTGCCACCTTAGTTCAATTGCCTGACGTCTTCCATTAGTGAAGATTCAGAATCTGCCCCAAACCATGGAAGCTGTTTCCTACTCTGTGTACTTGTCATCAGTAATGACTTTCTCAGACAGGAGCATATTTCTTCGTATTGATGTTGGAATTTCAGTAACATCATGTTTGCTGTTTGAAAGCATCACTGGTTTCCTCGATAAAAATCATCGCTTGTAATTAGATTGCCTTTTCTTTTTGTGCCTAAAGCTAATGAACTTAATCCCTTCCGAAGACTATAGCCACCAGCCTCTGTTGCGTCTGAACACATCTCCTGTGTGAGCCTTTTATGAACCTACTGAGAAACATAACAGGCGTCTGTGTCACTTGGTGCCTGTTTCTAAACTGCACTGTTTATCTTGCTCCAGAAAACTAAATGTATTTAAGATTAGGGCCAAGCTTAAGCTTTTTCCTTGCCCTTTCAAATGCCTCCACTTTGGGCTCTGATCATTCTCGGATGTGTTTAAGGTGTGTGAGTAATTCTAAAGGATAGGCAGCTGTCTTTCACAGTGTGTACTCAAAGCAGTTTTATAAACTGGTGAGTTGATCTCATGTACTTTGACTTGGTTAGCTCCTCATTACCTTTCAGCTCCCATGTGGAGTTGGTCAGGTAACATGGGACAGAAGGTCTCAACCTTTGACTGAAATTCTTTCTGGTAAGCTTCTTTGCTCTTTGCATTTAGTGCAGATATTCATCCTTTATATCATGCATTTTGGTCAGCAGCTTTTCTGGTAGAAATAACATCATCAGCTGTGTGCTGATGATGCATCTTTGAACCAGGGATAAGTTGTGATGTTGTACTGAACGAAAACTTAGGTCAAATGTTACAAAGATGTAACTTCAGCTTACCAAGAAACATTCCTGACATGAGACGTAACGATCATCTTTACTGTGAATAAAACTTCAAAGCATTCTATTCACTTAACTCCTGAATGTTCTGTAATTTGTGTCACAGGTGACCTTAATTTTGTCATTCTCTGGAATACTAGACTTTGTAGTTTCAGTAACATTCTTTTAAGGTCACTGCCTATGATTTGCTACGTAAGAAAAAAGGTAATGGAAAAAAAATTTAAAAATTTTCTGTCATGTAGCATTGGAATGATGTAAACATACATTATCACTTACAGACTGTCCAAGCAGACATCTACTACTTCTCCTGAGCAATTAAGAACTGTAGCAAATTTTCCTTACATGAAAGATCATTTGTAGTGGATGAGACATTTAAAATACTAGGTTTCACCAATTATCAGAATAGTTAAAGCACACTTGTCCTGTCAGTATTGCCGCTATTTCTCATGGGTTGTATGTAGTTGGTTCAATCTACAGGAAGGTTTAGCTGGCTCTTGATGTAAAAGCATAGCTACAGACTCGTCAGTCTTGTGTCACATGCTGTCTGCTGCAATGTGTGAGCAATGTTTGGATCAACTACAGTCACACTGCAGGGTGTTACTGTTACTCTTCAGTTGTTGGTGTTCAGGTCATATTGCTGCCTTTCCATCTCAAGGCAGAGACAGCACTGAGTCAGGGCATACTCAGTTATCACAAGCTCATTGGAATAGTCCAAAAGAATGGCCATTATTCCCTCTGACTTATTTGCTGTGTAATACAGTGCATAGTTCACTTTCTTTGATCTGTCTCTGGTTTGCCTTCTGGATTCCTTTAGCCTGCTTAAGTGTATTTTGTAACAAATCTATTTCTTCTTCTACTTCTGGCTTTTCTTTCCTTAGCGTCACAGTCTTTCACAGGTGTTAGTATTCATCAGACATGCATGAGTGTGCCAGGGCTTCAGAAATTATTCCTGGAGGTGGTATCACTTCCTTTTTTTTTTTTTTTTTTTTTTTTTTTTCCCCCCTGGTAAGAGAGTACCAAAAGCTTTGCCTTCTTTTTTTCCATCTTTATTCCCTTAGGCAGCTCTCAATACAGACCTCGCTTCCATGCCTGTACAGGATTTTTTTGGTCTAGAAATTAAGCTGTATGCTGCCTGCTTCTGTTTCTTCGTTCTGCTTTGTTTTCATGCTAATCACAGTATTTTCATGCTCTTGAGTCTCTTTAGCTTGACCTTTGACACAATGTTTTCTTGTACCTCATGCTGAGTAATTAGAAAGGGCACCAAACATATATCCTGAAATGATTTGTAATTAAAACAACTGTTTAAAAACCTGCTGTAACTGCAACTGGTATTGACATTGGTGCACATATTGGTGCCCTTCCAGATTCTTTCCTCCTCCAGCAGGTTGCTCGGGCCCTAATCCTCTATACCCTCTAACAATGGCCCTCTAAGAGCCATCTGCCAACTTGTTCCTGTCCATCATGGAGCAAATGAACCTAGCCTTCCTCTGAGGGTGGGGCAGCAGTCCCAAATGTAAACCCGTAAGCTCCTACAACAGGGATTTGTGCCTACTAGAGTTTACCTGACACTTTTTGACCACAAAGGGTTTTTTTCTATACCAAAAATACCAATTAAGTATCTCTAATTTTGTTGGTATTAGCCTTGATTATGTTACCTATATGTATCATAGTGTATGTCTTCTTCCTTCTATATTCTCGATCCTCACTCTGTGTTTCTTTTCTTGTTTTTATCAGACTTGCATGTACTGGTTGATAATTTTCTACTGTAGAAGATAAAGGAATGCATCTTCTCTGTATTTATTATGCTTCCAAAAGAAAAATGAAAAGGAACTCTTGCAATGAAGCACATCAACAAGACTGATTCTTAAGGAAACATCAATAATAGCTCAACTGTATTTACCTCACTAAAAAAATGCAGATTTATTACTTTCTTCATTTTGACTGTCAATACAATAGATTAACAAATCTGTACTGACCAAACAAGTCTACCACGGTTTGGTATCTGAGCTGATAAAATGGCTGTCTTCAAATATGGAACCTGAATGAAACCACAGTAATCAAATTAATGATTGATTGTATTCATTTGGGATTTTTTCCATTTCTTGTCCATCCCCTTGTTAGGGGAGGACTGGCTTGACTACTAAATGTTTGTACCTTGAAAAGATTTGGAATAGCAAAGTAATACTGACAAAAAATATGCAAAAAGACTATGGTGAGAGTAAGAGATGCAGAACTTCCAAAGGAAAAAACCATGAAGTCCTGCTTCTAATATTATTGAGCTGAAACAATTGCATTGAATTGTGTTTATCAATAGATTCTTTTTGAACACTCGCTAAACACATTGGAACCCACAATTTTGTTCCTCCATAGCATCAAGTTGCTTACCTCTACATCAGAATCAAACTAGACAATATTTTTTACTGTTATTTACAAAGTGAGATTATAGCCATCCTTGTTTACAGTGCCTTTTGAGACCAGAACACAGGCAAAAACCTGGAAACTTACAATGAAATTCAGTTGACATTTGTTCTTAATGAATTAACCATCTACCTTGTCATTGGTTCTGTTCTGTCATTAATAACACAAATATCACCAGGCACGGAGTTTATGTAATGTTGAATTGTGTAATAATCCAGTATTTCATCTAAAGAAGACGTGAGGTTACAAACTATTCCAACAGCTTATACTGTTGGTAAAATCAGTAAAACATGAGAAAACAAAACATGAAAAAACAGTGGCAGCTTGTTTACATAGTTTGTTAGGTACAATGTCAGTCATGAAATATGAATGCACATCACATTTGGTCTCAGTGCATCAATATTTTTCTCAACAGAAAACAATGCTGAAAACTGCTGTCAAAGCATTCTCATTTGTTAAAATAACAAAATATGGGGGGAAACAGCAGTAAAAAACCACCTCCAAAACCTTGTATCTTTTTAAAATTACCCTCTCCATTGTATTTTTCCACTAATATTTAAAATGGGTTCATTCTCAAATAGGAAATTCATGGGCTTCTTGATTAGGAACAAGGTAGGAATCTTCATTAAATTGCCCTAAATAAAGCTAAGTTTATAACCGTAGTTTTACTCTTGATTTCAAGCAGTGGATATAACACATTTTGCCTTAGAAACATTAAGAACTCCTAATTTTTATTTCACTACTAGTTCTGACATCTCTATGATAGATCTGTCGTGTTGCAGACACACCAAGTATCTGAATGTCTCAGGAAAGTCCTCCCTGTGGTGACTGAGCTGAAGCAGTCCCAGCTCTGCTGTTTAAATTAACTCAGGTAAAGGGCTGTGTTGCTGATGGACTCATTTTAGCTCCCAAACCGTTACTTAAAGCTACTGTGTGTATTCTCAGACTGCTCTACAGCCTGCAATCTAAATATATCCTTTTGTCTTCCAAGTAATTTTCTTTATTCGCAAGCAAGCGATTTTTACTCCATTGAGGACTAGTCATCAGCTGTATGAGAAAACAAACACCTAAGTTTTGAAAATTAAAGGCTGAATGAACGCACATCAGCTTTAGCTGAAAAAATACTAGATTTAATATTATGAAAATTTTATTAGAAATAAGATCTACAGTGAACACTGAATCAACTTTAAAAAAGGTTACTCATACACCAAGTACAATAACACTGATTAACATTAAATATTTGAATAGTGACTAAAACTGAATGTAGTAACTTGCCAGAAACGGTTATGTAGATCACTGTGTGATGAATACTGAAATGTTACTAGAACTGATTAGTGGAAGATTGCACTTGAGATGCAAAATTTAAGACAAGTCCAAAAATAGGCCATTAAGAAATTTAAAGAAATATTCTCAGGGGAAGGAATAATTTAATTTTTAAAAATTTAAATATGCACAATTATTTCTGTTTTTCCAGGAGTTATGGTGTTGAGTAGATCAAAACAGCCCGAAATATTTTTAGACAAAAGCTCAGTTGTACTTTTTAGAGCAGCTGCTAGGCTATGAAGAAAAGTGGCAGTGGATCAGCAAACCTTAATGATTTCCCTGACTACTCAAACCGTATAAAGCAGAGCATCTGGTTCCCTCTTTGGCTTCAGTTAGCAGGACACTGTAAAAGCTGCTCTGGATCAGGTGGAAAGTACTTAATGCTGAACTAAGCATGGAGTATCTATCCTTCGACATACTATAAAATCTGACTCCATGCTCTTTGAAATTTTACTTTTAACCTATTTCTTCAAGCACATTTACTGGAAACTGTTCCCAAGTAGAAATGCCAGAATAGCTTCATAAATTGAAATCACGCTTGGGAGCCAGATTTTGCTATGATTTATAGAAATGCAGTCTTGCTGAAATTCCTGTGCAAAAGCTCCGTAAAGGGCCTTTTCACCATTACAGTGCTGGCACTCGGTGCAAGGTGGAATTTTACTTAAAAAATTAAATGGACTTTTGCTAAGCAGAAAGTCTGGATGAAACCAAATAACACATTCAGCAAGAAAGTTAACTGGTGACTAAGCAATCCCCCAAATACTTTCTTTCTTAAAAGCCAAATTGCATGGCCTAAGCTGATCAGTATATTGTGCAAACTAAGAACTGCCCACACAAGAAGGCATTCAGTTACAAAATCTATGAAAGTTTTTCTACATTGTTTTGCAACACTTTCATGAATAAAAAAATCCAAACACTTTCTTTTTACCTGTCTTTATCTTTGTGTTAAGGAGTATATCCTGATGAGATTTTTCTAACGGAAAGAGACTGTCAAGAAACAGTCCTACATAACAGCAATTACCAATACATAAATATGTGCCTGTCATTTCTATGAATTTGTCCTGCTCTATGACCTGAACTAATTGTTTTAGCTGCTAAATATATATTACATGAAATTGTAAAAGCTACATTTACTGCAGTTAATGACCTTTTACATTTTAAGATAGGCATTTGAATTTACATGTTCATTCAAGGTGATTGATTTTTATAGGGAGAAAAGACACCAATGAGTCAATCAGTTTCAATAAATAGTGCCTTAATGGATGCATTTGCAAAAGTATTATCTCAGCGAAAATCACCTTCCTGCACTTTTAACTCTGATAGTTACCACAGATTTCCTTAAACAAAATTCCTCTTATTATAACATTATGTAAGTGCTGGGGAAAAAAATCTTGCACTTTAGCTGCACATTCATATTAAATATATATCTCAAGGAAATTAACTATATATATTTACCAGGTACAAAAATGTGTGCTCCATTTGTAGACTGTAAGAATTCCAGATTGAAGTTTCACAAACAGTACCTTAAAAAGAGCAAATTAAGATTATCCTTTTCAGAATAATGAAATCAAAATCATGATACAAGGTGAAGTGTACATAACGTTACTTGCCACTTAACTTTGGAATAAAAATTATAATAATCAACTTTTTAAAATATAAAAATAATAAATGCTTTGCATGTTTACAGCACCTCTCACTGAAGGATCTCAAAGCATTCAGTGTTAATTTCACGTTATCTTGAAACCAGGATACTTCGAACACTATTCGAAAATTTGGGGTGTGGCTACTATGTATTCATTTTTCTCTCATCTGATTCTGTTTGCCTGCATATTTCTGCAAGATAAGGAAAACAATTTCAAATTTTTTTGCTTGTTACATATTATCATGTTATGAGAAGCATTTTTAATACAGATTCTTTTCCATGGATGGATTTTTATCACAAGATTCTGAAAGAGTATTTAAAATTAAGGAGGCTGAACATATTTTGCCTGCCTTATATCATCAGCTAGGAACCAGAACAATATAAGCCATCTTTACCATTTCCTTCAGTAATTCTTTATCTAGTTATGATCTAAAATTGCCATATTGGTTTTCAGATCCTTTTGTGAAATAAATTCATCCATTAGGCTATTTATCTGCTCAGAATTCTAGAACCCAAATGTATTTTCTCTCTCAGAGGGTATCTTCCTAGGTTCATAAATGAAAAATTTGTTTTGGAAAGGGAATAGTCTGTGTGTGTATTAGTAGTATTGAATGGTAAAATCAGTCTTTTTCCCAGAAATTGTTCATAATGCCGTTTCCATAAAAGAAGTCAGCTAGGAAAGCTGAACAGTCTACCTCTACAAGTCATGATTCTCTTTTCCCTAGCCCAGAGGCTGAGGGAATAAAGTTTCAGCAGAAAGCCAGGAAAATGCAGTAGAATATCATTAATTGTCAATCAACTTACATAGAACAATAAAATGTCAGCTACGCTACAGGGTAATTTTAAAAATTCTGTCCAAAACTGACGTGGAGGTGATTTAGCTGTATAATGTAGATAAAGAAGTAATTTAAGAGATCTTTGAATATTCAAATCTTTTCCAAATAGTACCAACTCAGCTGTAAGCCAGCAACAAAAGAAACAGCGAAGACTGTAGCAAAATACCTGAAGCTGATCCATTTGTTATCCTGTAGTGGGTTCATTCTGTATAAAAAACAATGAAAACAAAACGTCAAAGGAAAAGCAAACCCAAGAAAGGATTACTTTCTTGTTGTTATTGATAATAAAGTGATTTCTGATTTATCAGTAACAAAATATTCAAACGTGGTAAACATAACATCGTAGTTTCTCAGTGTCTCAGTGTAGTATAAGAGCTGTAAAAGCCATTTTAAAGACTGCAGACTTCAAGACAGCCATACTTTCAAATTTTGTAATAAATCAGGACAAGGAATATATTAGTGGTTCCATTTTTATAAGATAATTTCAATAAAAGGAAACAAAAGAAACTGTCAAGGCTTGCATTGGGAACCCGCCAAGGTCCAGCATATACAAGGAAAAACACTTGAATCAAGTGATCATTTTTCAAATACATGAGTCAAAATAATATTTTAAAAAATTCCTGAACATTTGTGGATAAATATTAAAGCTGCAGCCTCAGAGTTTGTCGCTTGTACAGCTGTGTCATTTTCTAGTAACTTGCCTCTTGATACAACGAGTTCACACAGGAGCAGAACTTTGTAAGGAGTTCTCCTGAAAACAACTATCCATAACAACCTTCTCCTGACCCCTGCCTTGTGCCATGGCCTCAACACCCAGCTGGGGTGTATTTGCTTCCCAGAACACAATTGCCTCACCTCTTAAGGGACAGCGGTAAGACAGGGCCAAGGGTCCCGTTCAGCTCTGCAGTTGAACGATGACTTAGTTTTTATTGCATAGCATGGCAGGAAAAAAAATGTCTTTGTCATTCAAGAAGTGCTGATGATTATTAATAATGTCAAGTGTTAAAAACTATTTGGTATCAAATTATCCGATATCAGGCCAAACTCTTCCATTCAGCCAAAAGTTTTCAGCCCATGCTTTGTTGAATCTGAGTTCAAGTTCAACCATCTTACGACAGTTTCATCAACTGTTCTGTTATCTTTGCTAATAAGCCATCTGGCAGGGTGTCGTCTTCTACTGAAAACAGGTGTTTGATCCAATTCTCATTTGTTATACTGTCAAGAAAGCATTCACTGAAGTTAGTGACTAAATTCAGGCAGTGTTCTTGCACGTCAGCAGAAAGTCAGGTTGAATTTCGAATTAACATTAAAACATTTCCATGGTTAAAACATTTGCCAGTTTCTCTCATGTCTCTCAACTAATCCCATTGTGTCTGAAGATGCAATTTCTTTATCTTGTCCTTCTTCTGTATTCTGATTTTTATATAATTATTATGTAATATGCATACTTTAATCTCTATATATTGCCTGTTATTCATGGCAATGCAAGAACAAAAAGTTAAATGAATGAGTTCAAGAACTTTAGATCGTTGAAAAATTGCTTCTGTCAATCAAAATTAAAATTACTCCCACAGAAAAAATTGTTCCTCACAATAGAATTCAGAGTTGTGAGCCAATACCTGCCTAAGTTACAGTCTTCCTGGATTTAAAAAAGAGGGTTTGGACAGTCATTTCCCAGTTTAATATGAAATAAAAAAAACAAACAGAGGTTTAGCTCTAAAGAAACTAAAATCTTTAACAACAAAACAACAAATACTAGCGGCTGGCTGACATTTTGACAGCTACTGCTTTGTGGTGAATACTGAATACACACTGAATATGGAAATAGGTGACTCTTCACTTTTTACCAGAACGCTACAGTTACGGCCATGTTCGCTCTCAACAAGAGCACATGCCAACATTATTCCATTGTGAATCCTAATAATAAAAAAAAGGCTATATCACAAACCACGATTTTTTTCTTAACAGTTCGCTTATTCTTTGGCATACATGTGCAACCTGACCAAAATTAATAGTAATTTTGTTTGACTAAGTGAAACAAAAGTCTGTATTTGTAAATGTCCTCTGGGCCCTTTTCTGCCTGAAAAAGGCCCAGTCGGGAGCACTTCTTGACCCTAGGTAAAAAAACCAACGTGATATCAAACTAACTGGCACCTCTGTAAAGACAGAAGTATCAAAAAATGTTGAAGGTTTCTCAGTGTGAACAATCCTTGAAATCATGATATGACTCTTGTAAGCCCTGCATATAGGAAGCTGACGTTACTTTCAATTCATTTAGGTTTCTATTAAAGAAAAAATCATCAAGAGGCTTATTTTTTCAAGAGCTGTACTTTGTATCAAGGTGATTTTCAAGTAGGGAAGATTTTCACTGTATGACTGAATAACAGGTTATAGAAATAATGTTGTAAGGCACTAGTCCATTATGCCACTGAAATAAAACCCAAATGATAAGTAGCAGGGGCTCATACTTTCTAAGAGTCTTACGCCTTGTAGCATTCCCAAGACAAAGTCTAAATGCTGTGCTTGAATTCTTTTCTATTCCCACCACCACGCACAAGTCATTATTCAGGTCAGGCCTATTTTATTAACTGAATTTTGCTGTGTTTCTTTGTGGATTTTTTTTTTTCTACAGCTACCTGCATTTTCTTAGTTCATAAAGAATAAACACAATGAACTGAAATTTCTTTATTATCAGTATCTATCTGGGGACAATTCATAGATTAGAACCTTAAAATCTGTGGTTGGATCCCTAGGATGAAAAGGCAAGGAAATTAAGACTTCATTGGAAAAAATAGCACAGCATTTCTAAGTCATTGAAAATTCAGTATCAAATTATTTGGAGCGTTTATTAATCAGTTACTGAAAAATGGCAACTGAGGAAAAGAAAGTAATCCTCCCAAAGAGCAATTTCTGTAACATTGGGGAGAGGAGGGAGGGAATTTCAGTTTAACTGCCATAAAATAAAAGCCAAAAGGATGAGGAAGCTGTGACAGATCAGACTGAAAGTCTGTGTAAGCCCCCGGTCTGTGTTCTCACCAGTAGTGACCAGTCTTCTAAGTGACTGAGTTAAGAACAAGGAAAACCCCTGCAGGATCTCCTGCCTTCCATCTCACAGAAGCTTAAAGACTTTCTGAGGTGGTAACCTTGAATTTATTAAGTTACATAATACCTGTACAATATCCTCATACTATCTAATTACGATGAGCCAGATCAATGATAAGGACTTCAATATGCATGATAACTGGGAATTATTTAAGAAATGCTAACAAAACAGCCAAAACACTAACAACCTATGACTGAAAAAGCACTGATTAAAAAGTGATTTGGCTTGAAAATAAAGATACATAAGAAAAACATCTATAACAAATACTAGAAGCTGCAAGAAATACATGCAAGAGATTTAAGAACTGTAAAAAAAAAAACCAAGCAAGGAAACAAAATTACATAAAACCCAATAGTCAGACTGGTGGAACAGAATTTAAAAGAGCTGGTTTTCTGAACAGAAGAAAGAAAAGGGTCCTAACAGCATTATTGGAATATGCTTGCATGGATGCAACAACAGCAATTGGAAGACTTCACTAAGTATTTCTGTTCTGTATATACGGAAATAATCAGATGATGTAATTATACCATAGGATGATGATGAAACATTCTCCATTACAACTGTAGTCAGCTAACCTTTATAAATAGTAGCCGCTAAAACCAACTGAATAAATCTGCGTATTTGGGTAAGTTTTATCAGAGGTTTATTTAGCTGGAAAGGACATCTTGGGCCTCTAACAACCCTTGAAATATTTGCTTTCTGGTAATACGTTAGACCAGTACTTTAAAAGAGTGGTGTCATAGGGAATTACAGGCCTGTCCATCTAAAATGTAGCAGTGAAAAAATCAGAACTGGTAAGAACATACCGGAATGTAGTTTATATGGAATTTAAATAATGCTAGTTAATGCCAGTTTTTGAAAATTAGATCCTCTCAGATTTATCCCTACACAATTGTTCAAGAAGGTTTGTTTTGGCTGATGAAGAAAAAAGTGATGATCTGATGGTATTTATTTAGCACTGCGGGATATCTTGTTCAGGAAACCTGAATGAATCAGAATTCATGCACATGTATTTAATGAGTAATTGGTCTCAAAAGTGAAGTATAAATGAGAAATATTAAGTTTCTGGTTTGGTCCCATGGGAACTGTGTTTTGGCCATGTGCTGTGTAACAGTTTTATTGATTACCAAATAATAATACAAAAAAAAAAAGAAAATCACTGGTACCAGTGATACTTGGCAGATAACAAAGACTAGGAAAGTGGTAACTCACAAAGGGTGCTGAGCATGCTGATCTCTTAGTAAATTGGCTGCAAGCAAATATATGAAGTCATGCATCAAAGAATAAAGAGCAGGTGTTGATCTTAGAGTCGAGGCATCTGTGTGAGAAAACCGTGGAAAGCAGAGCTGCTGGGAGCCTGCTAGATAACCAGCTAAAGGTGAACCCCATTGCAACACCAAGGCCAGTGCACAAATTCAGTCCATCGGTGTGAAAACAACAGAATGAGGACTGTGAGGATGTTATAGGCAGGCTGAATCACGTCAGCACCTGGCACTGGTGTGACCATTTCTGGAACAGTGTGTCCTGTTTGATGCCTTCACTGAAGATGCCTGTTGATAAATTGGAAAGAGTTCAGGGAGGGGTCATAAGAAAGATTACACTGTAACTGGAAAATAAAAGCTACAGCTATGTAGCTTATCCAAACAAAGGTTAAAGGGACTTGATCACAGCATTATTTTTTTCTTCAGCAGATTGCAGTCTGCATCCTCACACTTTTAAGCAGCACAATTGTCTTTCTTCCAGGTTTTATTCATGCTGGTGTCCTCAGAACTTACATAAACTTACATAAAATGGCAGTTCTAGGGCACAGTGAAAATTAGATCCAGAGGTTGGATTTTTCTAGGTAGATTTTTCACTATCTTTCAATTAGTGATTTAATTCACTTAAGTCACATGTTTAGGTATCAGTAGAAAAGATAAAAAGATTTAGCAAAATGGAAAAGAAAGGGGAAGGAAAATAGCAGGTTTAAAAAAATGTTAACACCACTGTAGCAGAAGACTTAAAATGAAAAGTTTGTTTTAGCAATCCTGGATTAATTTACACCACACTAGGCTCAAATATGGGGCTGCAACTAAGTTCTGCATTTACATTACAATGCATATTATTTCTGGATCATAAGGATGTAATTCAGCATATTCTATTAAAAAGGCTGCACATAATTGTTTTACTTACAGAATCTACACATTCAAACTGTCCACATATCTCACACCAGCCTGTGTAAGCACATCAGTACAAGGGCATCGGTTCTGATTTAATAAAGACATTCAGCAGAGCTTGTGTGAAAAATGCCAGGCACTACTGCTTGAACAGATGCTAGACAAAAGACTAGAAGATGCATAAAATACTGGGGGATTCTGAAGTGATTTTTGAAAACATAGAACCTAATTAAGCTTTGACTGAAGGCTATGGGTGTTAGGTAATTGATTTTACCAAGAAGAGAAGGCCCAGAACAGCATATTCCAGCTGATCCCATATAATTTCATATTAGTTCAGATTCATGTCGTTACTGGAGGAACCAATGAGAATGGAATCAGCGCAATGGGATAGGATTCATGTAAGTTTTCAAGATGAATTTCCTGAAATATTATCATTTTGATAGCAAAATTTTGCTCTTTCTGCTGTAGTTTCTTCCCCTCCAAAAGAGATAGGAGGTGGCAGAAGTATAACCAAAGTGATCCTTCAGCCTCACCCCAGTACCATGAAGAGCTGCCTGTACCTTCAGGAACTGGCAGTGCTCTGGAACTCAAATCCATGTTCTCATTTCTGTGAACTTCCTTTGCATCCCGTGTTCTTTTCCAAGGCAGTAAAACCACTTCATTTCCAGCCACACTCTTGATCAGACACTGTCAAATGACAGTTAACCTTCTAACAGCTGCCTTTACGTTACCTACACACCTGAAATGACAAATACCCCAGCTTTGTATGCCCGTTCAGCTAATATATTCTTAATCCTTTGCTGCCAATGTTCTTCAGAGCCTTTGTGAAGCGTCCACCTGTGACCCTGTTTCAACACAGGGATTTTGCCAAAGGCAAACACATAACAGATCACTTCTAGAAGGAGGTACCATATTATTAGATCCAAAAATATCCTTTCCAGATACATTTCACACATTCAGTCTGACAGATTTCCTAAATGGACATATTTTTGTCTGAGGCAGTAGTTTCTGCGACATAGAATTTGATTTTGTGCAACAAGAATCATATTAGCTTGAAATCACTCTTTTTTCGAACAATAATTTAGATGTGCATAATGATAATAGTTTTATGACAGAACAGTCAGAATTTTTATTTTCTGTTAGCATTATCTAACTGAGCAAAATGCCTGGAAGCCTACTGTAAAAACCAAACATGTCAGACAAGACTTTACACAAAAATTTTTCAAATTCCTGAGGAGGATGCTATGGAAAGCATGTGAAAGGAAGTATTTTTCTCTTATCACTCCAGGACATTGGATGAGATACTAATTTACCCGTAAAATTGATTATATAAAAATACACATGCTGAAAGCCTATACACGGAATTTCTCTGAAACAATGATAATACAGATGAATTTTTCTGGATAAACCAAAAAAAAAAAAAAAAAAAAAAAAAAAAGAAACACACAAAAAACCCCCACAAAACCAAAACCACAGCTCTGTCTTCCTGAATATAATGGCATCTTCCATTAGCCGTCCTTAGGTAAGATCTTATTTCAAGAAAATATCTCTTTAATTTAATTCAGTCTTCCTCTTGTCAAACTTCATTTAAGGTCTTTTAAAACCAATTGTCTCTCAGATCTTTTGATTAGGACTTTGGAGCCTACCCTAGTTTTTACTCAATCAAAATGAAGATACTGTACTTTTACAATGAATTTACATTTGGATGTTTTAAAATCTTAGCAAGAGAAAGTAGGGTTAAAGCCACATCCAGAGTTCATGGGAGGATCAGAAAGACTGCAGATGAATGCTGATTAAGTTCTCCAGCAAAGACTAAAATCTTCCTTAAACATATAAGCAGTGCCAATTCAGTGACATTACTGCAGCTTCCCTAAGCGGACACCGCTGTATTCAGAGAAAATGGAACTGGAAAGGTCTTAAGCTGACTAATCCCAACTACTTTCCAGAGATACTTCAGCTGAAGTGGAGACCAGGCCGTCCATCAGTTGACTGCTGCAAAGGGACGTTAGTGGCTGCCCTTCAGGTGGAACCTGCTGGGAGAGACTGGATGCCTTGCAAAACCTTTCAGTCCAATTTATCAGAATAAGATCACGGCACTACCCCTGGGGCAGTGTTAGCAGTTTGGGGAATGGACAAGGACTGGAAGCCTCTCCAGGAGAAAGGAAATGGTCTTATATAAAAAGCTGGAGGCAGGGCAGAGGAAAAAGAGGGCAGCTTAACTACAGAAGCAGCAAAACAAGGAAGACGGCTGCAGCTGAGAGGGAGAAGCTCGTCAGACTGGTATTGATCCACAAATAACACACAAGGGGGAGAAGCTTCTAAAAAGACTCCTGAGAAGACCTGTCCTATGTCTGAAGAATACTGAGATACAGAAAGCTGTTGCTCGCTGTTTGTTCGTAAGCTTGCAACTTAGGTAACCTATTTCTGTTAGGCTATGCGTGAGACTACGTGGATGTTGTGTTACAAAAGATCAGCAACAAAGTTAAAATCTAATTGGAACATCAGACTTGATACAGGACAATTAAGCAACTGAAATAATTAACCCTGACTTCCAGTATGCTACCAAGTATGACAGAAGACACCTCTCATGTGGCACTTCTCGGAGCCCATCTAGAATAACGCATCCCATGTTGGGCTCCCCAGTAAAAGAGATGTTGATAAACTGCCGCGGCTCGACTGGACCAAGATGGTCAGGGATGAGAGCCACTGCCCTTGAGGAGAGGGCTCAGGGAACTGGGCTTGTTCAGCCTGTGGCAGGCTGAGGGGACATCATAACAGCTCTCCAGTGCTGGTGAGGAGGTTATCATGAAGATGGAGCCAGGCTCTTCACAACGGTGCGGTGGTGGGCAAGAGACAAATTGAGACAAGGGAGGTGCCAACTGAACAGAAGAAAACGTTTTTTCTGCATGAGGCCAGCCAAGCGCTGGTTGCCCTGAGAGACTGTGCAGTCTCCATCCTTGGAGGTTTTGCAAGATGATACTAGATGAAGCCCTGAGCAACCTGGTCTGACCTCAGGCAGGAGCTGTCCTTGCTCTGAGCAGGAGACTGGACCAGAGATTGTCTTCAGGTCTCCTCCTGTGACCCGACCATCGCTGACCACAGAAGCTCATGAGCTATCACAGTTCGTGGCCTTTTACCAGCCATAGCACACGAAATGCCTCGCTCTCCAGAACGCCGACAGACGATGCCGAGGGCAGAGCCCGCCGTGCCCTGGGAGGCGCCACCGCCTCCGCGCTGCCCTCGCGCACAGCCCCCCGCAGCCGCGGCCCCCCCCAGCGCGGGGCGCGCCTCGGGACCGCACGGACAGACGGCGCCTCCCGGGGAGCCGGGGCCGCTGTCCCCCGGGGCAGCCCCGCCCGCGGCCCGCAGCCAGGCACAACGCCACCGCCTCCGCTCGGGTGCCTCACCGCAGGCACCCCCTGAAACTTTGCCCGGCAGCCTGCGCACGCTCGTCCTCCCCGCCCGGGGAAAACGTGCTCTCGCTGCCTCCGTGCAGCGAGGACGGGGAGGCGGGCAGCCTGCCTCCCTCCTCCCCCCCCCCCGCCCCGGCTCGCCCGCCCGCGGAAGCCTCGCCGAGGCTCCCGCATTGCACCGCCGCTCCGTGCCGTGCCGTGCCGTGCGCGGGGCTCGGCGCTGCCCACCCGCGCCCCGCCGGCGCCCCCGTCCCCGGCTGGCGGTATGAGCGCCGGCGAGGCGAAGGAGTATCTGGCCCGCAGGGAGATCCCGCAGCTTTTCGAGGTAGGGGCGGGGGGCGCGTTTGGCGCCCCGTCGGGGGGGCGCTCCGCGCTGGGACCCCGCGGCGAGCGGCGGGGCTGAAGGTGGCTGGAAGGACGGAGCCGCCAGCGGCTGCGGGGCGGGGAGCGGCGCCGCGGGGAGCCGGCCCCAGCGCGGCCCGGGGGGCTCCGCCGGGCTGGGAGCCGCCGGGCTGGGCGCCGCCGGGCTCGGAGCCGCCGGCCGCGGGGCCCCGCCTGCCCCGAGCCTCCGCGGGCGCGCAGGCGGCCGCGCCCCTCCGCGGCGCTGCGGGCGGCCGCGGCTGCCGTCCCTCAGCCGCCTGGGAGGGAGCGAAGTTGGGTGTCCGCAGGGCAACGGGCCGCCGCGGCGTTCCGGCGGGGGCTGGCTGCCAGGTTTTCTCCAGATTTTCGTCGGTCGGGGAGAAGGAAAAACCCGCAACTGTTTAGTGGGGGTTTGTTTGGCTTCCTGCGAGTTACCCGCTGCTAATGGTTGATAATCACTTCTCTGTGCAATGTGGATTATTTTTCTTCCCCCGTTCTCCCGAATCAGACATCCTGCCATCTACATAAAAGACACACACACCGGGACACATAGGTGTTTTCCCTGGTCTGTTCTGGAGCCAGGCGTTTTTTTAATGTAATTGGAAATTACAGGACATAGACCACGCTGATGTTTTACTAACACGTTTAGAATGTGAATGGTTTCACAAGAGATGCGGACAAAACAGTTTTTCTGTAGAGGCTCGAAGCCTGAACTAACAATTTTTAAGAATTGATGCGTATCTTCTGTGAAAATACATAGCCAGTTGCTGTGATCATTTAAGTAGTATAAGGGCATAGGTGCATACAAACAATAACCGATTTTATAAATTCAAATGGGTGTAAACAACAGTTACTGTATAAATGTAGACAACAAGTAACTGAGCAAATCCTGAATCGGAGCTATTTATGTTTATTACTAATAACAACTGTGACTCTCAAGTTAATTTGCACAAAAATTCGGATGACCAGAAAGGAACAGAGATCATCCTGAAAGACATTTATTGTTAAGAGAAGGTTGGATGCAGTTGCCTTGTGGAGAAGATGATGACTTATGTATCACTTTGTTAAGGAAAATCAATTACCATGCGTCAGAGGAGGGCCTGACATTCCTCCCCATAATGCTCATAGGTACAATGGGTACAGAATTAAATACCGCAGGCAGGGATTTTCTAATAGCTGGGAAATTCCAGTCAATGAAATCTGGAGGAACCTATGAACTTGGGGTTTGGGGTTTTTTTCCAATATCCAATCAAGAAGGTAATTTGAGTATTCCTCTATTTCTCGTGATCTTTTAAAAATCTTTTTTTCATTATTCGTGTAAGCGTTGACTCAAGAATATGGAGAAGATACTTGTGTGTGCATTGCTCTTTAAGGAAAAGGTACATTTTAGTGGTCTGATAGGCTACACAGAATATATAACTTCTGGGGCTCTCTAGTTTATGCATTGGTCTGCGTATAGTTGCCAGTGGTAGTTCTAAGAAAAATGTAGGGAACTTTTTTACTATTTTCAGTTTTTATTACAGTGTGAACAGAAAAATACAAAGACATAGCCACAAGCTTCCAGTTCTGAATCCATTTTGTGACATTGGCAAACCAAAATCCTACAATTTTTGCAGGCCTCACGCTCATGCATTGGCTTGAAGTAAGAGTCTGAATATACAAGGAATATGATGTCTCTCAGTGTAAAGTAAAATGCAGAGTAAAAGTGCTTGTTTTTCCTGGCATCTGTCATAGTGTGTATTTCTGATCTTACGTTGCAGAGTCTGTTGAATGGATTAATGTGTTATAAACCCGATGACCCAATTGAATATTTGGAAAACTGTTTGCAGAAAGTGAAAGAGCTTGGAGGGTCAGAAAAAGTGAAATGGGACACTTTTGTCAGCCCAGAAAAGAAGACCCTGCCTCCACTCAATGGAGGACAATCCAGGAGGTCTTTTTTCAGGAATGGTAATGTATTAAAGTATAAAAATGTTTGTATTTCTTATCATGTGGGTGGTTTTACATCCACTGCTGAATTATTTTATACTTCTATAGCAGATCATGCCTCATGCTGATTTTCCTTAGGCAAAGGACTCTAGGATTCTGTTTCCTTGCATTTTGGCATTTTTCTCCTCCCATAATGGATGCTGTGCAGGAGAGGAATTTGTGACCATTTTGCAGCCTAATGATGGGTATTTGCTGTGTAAATGTTTAACACATCAGTGGAAAGATTTATTGTCTCCTACTTAAAACATTTGCAAAGATAAGGGCAGAGTTGATCCAGTGCACTTGGCTTCTATTTTTAGTTGGTCCGTATGGATGATGTACATACTAACTTCAATGCAGTTACACTAGACTGTGTTTCTAGTTTATATTGGAGCTCTATGCTAAATACAATGTAAACGATAAACTCTTTGAAAAATGCACATCTCATAAAATCTAAGCAGATGTCATACCAATACCTGTAATTATTTTATTTGTAACGGTAACAAAGAGTAATTAGCTCATCTTTCAGTTGCCATAGTTATTGTTCCTTGCCATCCAGCATTTCATTAAACTAATTAGCAAGAATACTGTCTCTGTCTCTCTGGACAACATGTATCACCAAAAGAGTTCAGCTTAACAGTACAGGTTATCGGCACAATACAAGGCTTTTAGTTGCAGAGGACACCGCCGAACTGTGGGTGTTATGGGCAGATTTTCACAGGAAAGCTGATGTGCTTGTAAAGAAACACCAAAGAAAACTTGACTCCTAGTGGTTCCAATTTAATAACTGGGCTAAACAGAAGGAAGAAACATTTAATATAGTAACAGCAAGCACATTGTAAAATTAGGAGATATTTATACTTTATGTTTATTGATTATACTGATTTAAATTTGTGTACACAGTAAATTTTGAGTTTTCTGTGTATTTTCATAATTCCCAGTTTGTCTTACTATTTTACAGTGATGCCTGATAATTCTAACTTCCCATACCGACGGTATGACCGACTCCCTCCAATCCAACAGTTTTCCATAGAAAGTGACACAGACCTCTCTGAAACTGCTGAGTTAATTGAGGAGTACGATGTGTTTGATCCTGCAAGACCTCGACCAAAAATTATTCTTGTCATAGGTATGAAGGCAGAGTCATTTTGACAAGATCTTATCTTTGTTACTTTGCCTTTTTATTTTTTCTGCAAATACATGGAATGCCTATATGTATTTAAATACAATTTTCCCATCTGCTGTAGCAAGTGGTGCAGCCCAGTTAAGAGTGTATCAGATGAAATTGTTAGTGCTGAGGATATAACATTCCAACTGTAAGCATTTTAGGGGTTGCAGTGAGCACCTGCGGTCATGTTCTGTAGACTGGATGCCTGTTAGCAGCTGGAGAGCTCATGGTTTGCTTATGGAGCACATCTGCCAGTTTGTTTTAATCAAAACCAAACCTGGCTCATGAATTTCGAGACAACTCCACCATGTGAACCAAAGAGCTCTTCTAAAGTGTGCTGCAGATCTGAATTAAAACACTATCGTAGATGTACTCAAAGCTGCTCACAAAAAAGAATATTTAAAAATAATGCATGAGGCACCTCAAAAAGGTTATAGGGAACAGTTGTCCTTTATATTTAGAACCTTGAAAACTGATCGATATGTCCAGCTGGAGTAAGCATACATCGTCACTGGTCCATTGCACTGATTAATTAATCCATAGATCTATTTGGTGAATTAATCCTGTGCCAACTTCATGGAGAGTAAGCGATCAGCATCAGTTGATTCTTCTGTCTCCCCCGGTTCTCTCTTGCGTCACGTTTAGTGTCCTTTCTAAGCAACTTGTGCTTTCCACCTCAAAGCAGCATACTGTTTATTAAGAAATAGCTGCAGTTTAAGTCTAAGTCAATGTTTTATTTTGTTTCTGAATTTAATTTCTTTGAAATAGTTTCCTTGTCATCTGGGATGTTTGTCTTTCAAAATTTTACCACCAGGCCTAATTCTCTGACTCTCTGGACTGTTTAAATAGTTACAGCACAGGTGCCAGGTGATGGAGAGTCACATTTTTAGTCTATAAAGCATTATTCATATTAAAGGGAGATACTGCTTCCGTAACATAGTATGTAGTATAGTAAAAGAGAATAGAAATGTCTTCACTGTGATGTAGAGTGGAATCTCCCTTTACAAGAGTATGTAGTGATAGGACAAGGGGTAATGGTTTTAACCTAAAAGAGGGCAGATTTAGATTGAATATTGGAAAGAAATTCTTTCCTGTGAGGGTGGTGAGGCACTGGCACAGGTTTCCCGGAGAAGCTGTGGCTGCCCCATCCCTGGCAGTGCTCAAGGCCAGGCTGGATGGGGCTTGGAGCAGCCTGGTCTGGTGGAAGGTGTCCTTGCCCAGGGGAGAGGGCTTGGAACTAGATGGTCTTTAAGGTCCCTTCCAACCCAGACCTTTCTATGATTCTATGATCAACAAGAACAGCATGTCCTCTATGCTCTGCATCCAGCAATTATCCAAAATGTGATACTGGAATATACTGAAAACAGAAAGCAGACATTTTTCTAGATATTTGTGGTATACCACAAGAATTGCCTGGGCATTTGAATTTTCTTAATCTTTTGTTTCGGAATTACAAATCTGAGCATGAAAATCTCTCCATGCACCATTGAACTATAAAGCTTGCATTAGATGGAGAAATAACACGTCTGTCTTTCATCTTAATTAATTAGCTAGCCTTCTTTTTCATAAGGAAAAAAACCTGGCTCCTTTACAGTGACCACAGAAGACTTAATGCATTGAAATCCATGTAGCTCTGTTGCAACAGAGTGATGAATGAAAGTTTGATCTAGGTGGGATGAAGAGGGATTGGCTTTCACCTCTGGAACGGAGTGCAGGGGTGTTTGAAGTGAAATCCTTGAACGCCAGCATGTAGTGAACAGACTATGGATTTTATAGAGCTTTTCTTTGCCCCCATTTATATAGGGAACATTGTAAACATTCCATAAAGGCTATTTCACGTTTATTTTCCAACTAAGTTCCTTTGAATCTGTCCATTACAGTGTGATCTGATAGAAACACAGTACTATATGTAGCTTAGCAGCTATTGTCCAGTTTTGTACGGTATCAAGACAATTTCTCCCAAATTCAACTTCCTGTTGAGAATGCATGTAAAAACACACACCGGCAAGAATAAAAGAATGGCTAATACATTGAATGAAAGAGAGAATATGAAAAAAAGTGTACTATTATTTCAATAGATAAATGTTCTACATAAACAGTGTGTTGCATATTTTTCTGTTTGCATAAAATGCCAGAGAAAACGTCAGTTAAAAAAGGTATTTATGTTCAGTGATAACTAACCGTACTGCCTGACTCAGGTGGTCCTGGTCCCATTCATTGTTGGGGACTGAAATTAACAGAAGTTAAAGACCTGTCTTCTGCTTTGCCTATTAGGTGAACTTTTCTTTAATAATGCATTAGCCCAAGACCTTTTTAATGCTCCCATAAAGGTTTTTATAACTTCTTTGCTTTATGAAATCTGTCATCCTTATAATGAACCAGGTAGCTCCAAGGCAAAAGAGAGGCCACTTATTAAGCTGGGGGTTTTTGTTCTTTTCTGTGTTTGCAGAAAAGGCTTCTGGTGGCATGTAAAGCTATAAAGCTGCAAAGTGAGTATATGACTGGACTTCAGAAAGTCAGGTGGAACCAGCCAAGATGGCACACATCTGAATCACTGGAAAATTAAGTTTCTAAGGCATTATAACACTAGGAAACTAGATTGTGTCTAAAAATGTGTTTCCTAACATATTTTGACAAACACATTTTTACTACTGGTACAGCCTGAGTACAAAGATGTTAAAAAATTAATTACCTTGTGTCATTAGCCTCAGTTCGGTATGTTTTTAAACTGCACTTAATTAAAAATATTAGTTATATTAGAAGAATACATTTTCCTTTTATAGTCAAAGTTTAAAGGATACACCTAGGATAGTGCTGTCAGCAGGTGGCTGGTCCCTTGGTTCATCATATCCAGCCCACAGCTAGATTTTAAAATCATAAGTCTTTTCATAAATTTTATTATTATGTGAATTTGGTTTGATTTTACAACAGTATAAGCAAAATAGAAATTTTATACTTCCATTGACAAAACTAGATTCAAACAACTGCTTTAGTAAAACTTTTTGGGAATACAAATCTTCCCTTGAAACCAGTTAGCAAACATAATTTTAGATGCAACAAGTGTTCTCTAGCCTAGACATCTTCTAAGAAATATGTAAAATAATCACTCTTTTCTTGAATAATGTATAATCTCAGAATAGGTGAAAAGAATAAAAACCAAAAGTGATTTGATTTTCCTTTCTTGTGAACAGTTTGTCAGTATGATTTATCAAAGAAGCGGGAATGGATACATTGTTCAATAAATTATAATGGTTTGCTGTGGGAAGTAATTTTGTGTTATCACTTTTCACTTATTTTATTACCTGAATGTTTTCCCCTAGATTGTAAATGGATAATCCCATTTTACTATGAAGGGATGTTTTTGGATTGGGAAAAACAAAATGTATGAGAAGTTTGTGAACATTAAAGTAAATACTTACTAGGGTTTTTTTCTGCTTGCAATTCAAATTCAAATTGAAAGAACAGAAGTGCCAAACTACACCACTTCTGCGCCACAAACCCTGCCCCCCCCCCCCCCCCCCTCTTTAATGGCAAAGCAAAGCTCTCCCTAACAGAAGTGTGAAGTCTACGTAACTGGTTTCAAAACCTTTTTTTTTTTTTGGCTATTGTATGGTTTTACAGAGCCTGATGTTCTGGCATCTTTTGTATCTCTGCTGGAATGCAGATACCATTTTCCTTGTCAAATTTTAAGTTTCTAATGTGCTATATGTTACCTATATATATATTTTGAATCTTTATTGTTTCTGGGGTGCAACATAGACTTTTTCAAACTTTTCTGGAGTCTCCAGTGAAATAAGCTGAATTTCCTTCCTTGGAAGTTTTATATCTGCAGGAATTAAGCACAGCATTGGCTTCAGTATGTTTTATAAACCCTTTGCTCTGAAGCACAGTCACAACCTGCTGCCCCTTTTTTCCTTGTAGCTAGGATTTTTGACTGTAAATAAAGCCACATAAATTCATAGTAATAAATGTTACACATATGTTTAAACACACATATATGAGGTATATTATGTATATGTTATGCTTATTAGATTGCAATATGTGGCTCTATATATAGTAAGAGGTTGCTTATGGAAATCTTTACACGGAGTGAATAGATGTTCCAGTAATGACTAATAATCCTATTCATTCATCTGGCAAACTCTGCTCCATACAAACTGTCAGCAATCACTGAACAATTAGCTGTACTTCTTTGTGCTGTTGTTTTCATCAACGTAAGAAAAACGACACTGGGAATCAGTTACTCCAATTCTGCTGTCATTCTAGATTACCAAGAGCCTGTAATAAACTGTAAACTACATGGAATTATCTTTTTTGAACATTTGTATCAGGTGTGTGTTTGATACAGGAGTGAAACACAACGTAAGGTTTGGTGAAATGCAGTTTGTCGTGGGGAAGGCTAAGCGTCCTGCCAAAGGGAGCGAGGACAGCTGAAGCAGAATTGCTTTGTAGCCACTTTAGCGGAGGAGATGATTCCTAGTATATCAGATGCTTGTGTATCTGCAAAAGGGAAACATCCTTTATTCTAACAAAGAGGATAGGTGAACTGTCTGTGAGAGAAAGAGTTCAAACTGAACAATCTGAGCCTATCTAGATCACCTAGAAGAACTGAAATGGAAGAACACTTGCAAAACCTAATATAATCTGCCAACAGAAGAGAGAAAGCACATGCCTTTTTAGGAGAGTAGCAGCAAGCTGAATGAGGGAAAAATATTTTTCAGTTCTAACCTTACTGTGCAGAGATAATGTATAGTTTTTCTTTCATTTGTGTTTTGTGAACATCTGTAGCTGTATTGATTGTTACGGATAAATGCTTGTATTTGCATCTGTCTTAACCTGGCTTGATTTAAGCATTATTTAAACTTAAAAAACCTTTTTTCCCCAAGAGTATAACTAAACTGTGGGCAGGGTATGGGAACACCTTAACAATACACAAGTTTCCCTGGGCATTCTGTTCAAATGGTTCCCGATCTGAGTTACAGAGGCCAAGTGGAGTTACCATCACAGCATCAAGGGTACAGAACAGTTCCTGGTGACTAATGGTGACACTGAAAGCTCTCTGAAATGTAATATTGGGACACAGGTTTGAACCTGGTTACACAGACAGTGTCATAACCTTATTGAAGAAATATCCTGCAGTCAAGTCTGTATTAATTATATAAATGTCTAAAAGCTATTTAGGGGAGTAATACAGATAATATGAGAAAGAGTTCCATGATTACTAACAAGAAGCTCATTCTATTCATATTTACTTTCATTACATTGCTGTATTTTTTAAAGTTCATAGAAAATGTAATTTTATTTTTAATAAATCTTAATTCTTTATCTGTTGAAATAAAATTCAATGTTCTCACACACAATTCTCCAAAATATAGCTACTTAGTGTTGGGAATTAATATAAAAACATTTGTTTTGATTTTGCTTTGTTGTGCTATTCAATAACGTACACTTTTCCACATAAAACATTTATTTTTTTCAAAACAATTCCCTACTTCTACATACTGGATTCCAGTTTCTCTGTTCTTCACATCATAATGTGTCCTTTCGGTTGAGGTGTAGTCTGACTTTTTTAACATGTGTGCTTGCTTCTGCTGTCCAGAAGCATTCCCTGCTATGTAATGGAGCTGTTTTCTGTGATTTTGACACCTATTCTGTCTGTGCTATATTGAAGGGTCTCTTTATTCTTCAAGTTGTCCAGAAAGGTGAACCTAACAAATTGCTTCTCTATCAGATGCTTCAAGCATCAATACCAGAAGTATGTGTGGTTCAATAAAAGTCCTTGTACCAAATCACTATGGAAACGTCTCAGCTGATTATTTAATTTTATTTTTTTTTTGTATTTTAAAATTAGAAAACCTCAGAAACTCATGCAAGCATATTTAGAAGCAGATTTTATTAGTTCCATTTCATGACTACTCCATTGATTTAATTGGCTTATCTAACCAAGCGTGATTCTTTCTGATATGAGTACACTTCAGAGTATCTGACTATCTTTGGATTAACAGATTTCAAGAAGGGACCAGTTCATTTGTCTGCTCCTCTACTAGCAATGAAGAAAAATTCCTTTCCAGGAAGCTTTAGAATGAAGTCAAGCCTAAAAGAGTGTTTTATTTTTAATTCACAAGTAGATTTGTATTCTTTTGGGTTTTTTACTTCATTATACAAACTGTTACCTTTAAGATCAGGTAGATGAAACCTATTTCTAATGGCTGGTAAAAAGTCATGCAACTGCAAGATTTGGTCTAATAATGGTTGGAAAACTGGTGCTGATAGCAAAGATTTCAGGTGTGATTGGGTACTTCTGATGAAAGGTTAATTTAATGTTTTGCTTATCATTAACAATAGGTGGCCCAGGAAGTGGTAAAGGAACACAGAGTTTGAAAATAGCAGAACGTTACGGATTTAACTACATATCAGTTGGTGAATTGTTAAGGAAGAAGATCCACAGCACAAGCAGCAATAGAAAATGGAGCCTAATTGCCAAAATAATTACTACTGGAGAACTGGCCCCTCAGGTACAGTGTATCCTGTGTTAGTGTTTACTTTTGAAGGAATTGTACATGCTGTATTAATGTGCACCAAGAAAACCTCCTTTACAATATTAAATAAATAATTTCTTTTCTCTGTGAAAGGAAACAACCATAACTGAGATAAAGCAGAGATTAATGCAGATCCCTGATGAAGATGGTATAGTGATTGATGGATTTCCTAGAGATGTTGCCCAGGCAATCTCCTTTGAGGACCAAGTAAGAGATTGTTTTTATTCTTAAAATAACTTACACATCTCTACAACAGTTAAGCTTCTTGAAATCATCAGTCAGATTCCAAGAAAGACTAGATGTTATTTCTAAATGAGCATTGCTCTTTAAATCTTTGCAGATCCATAATTACAGGTTGACAAAAGGTTATTCTTTTGGTTTATGTTATATTACATCCTGTCTGAAGGCAGAGTATTTTGTAAAAAGACAATGTGATAATAAAACCAATAATCCAGGCCTCTCTTCTCAGTATTGAAAATTCTCTCATGAAGAAGAAAATAACAACAAATCTAACCATATTTTTTTCTCTTAGTGATTTAGGAAGGAAGAAGACATTACATTTCCATATCTATTTGTTCAATTTAATCTACATTAAGAGAAACATACCTAAATCGATTTATATCTTCACAATGCTTTTAATCTCACATTTATTACAGTGCATTGAAAAGGCTGGAATAAAGTAAGGGATAAAACTGCCTGTGTTTTGCAAGTTTTTGTACCAGAAATGATGCTCTTTTTTTAGAAATTTAGATCATTTTGTTTATTCTAAACTACAGTTCTAAGGTTTAGTCAGCTAAAGCTGCATTCCCAAGTTCTATTCACATGTTGTTTTTCATGTGTGTATTTTAAACTAATCTAAAAATACTTAAATGCAGTGGAAAAACAAACAGCTTATGTCATTTTCTGATCAAGTGCTGTTAACATAACAGTTACGGTCACAAGTAAAGGTTGCAGTTTCAGTGCTGAATTTTTAGAGTGCCTTCATGCAGAGCATTTCAAAGTCCTTCACAATTGCTGGTGTGCTGCCATTTCTGTACTTTGAATTCTAAGTGGCATTGCCAAGACAGAAGTAACGAAAGAAAGCAGCTAATGAGGCATTTCATTAGTGTGCTTTTATGAGGTATTATTCTGGGCAAAATTTAGAAGACTGAATTGAGGAAATTAAAGGAAACAGACAAAACAGTTATTACAGAAAATAGCAGTGACTGCCAGCTATATCTCCTTATAATTAACAAAAGAGAAAATTGACTATTTTATAAATGAAACAGCAGAAATTTAGGCTTAATGGTCATTTCCTTGCCTTATGTTTTTGGTCCAGTATATATAGTGACCCAAGTGCATTTCTTGGTGTTACAATTTCGTGCTGATGTTGTGTTTGATGAAAGAATGGGGGATGTGGAACTGGAAGAACTGACAGGAGTTACATTGAGTGCTTTGTGTTATGCTAGAGTCAGAATCTCCTTCTACAAAGAAAACCCAGTTAACGCTTGAGCACCCATCATAGGGTCCATTAGTAACACCACTCAGAAGTGGAGTCCAGGAGGTAATAGAAAAAGCTCAGGCGGTAAGTACTGTGCCGTAGAAGGGGAGAAAGATGGACACTGTTTCATGTGTGTTTGAACCCTCCCTTTGCACCGATTTAATATGGTTTTATTTTCTTTTTATCTTTTAACTTGAACTATTTAACTTGAAATATTCCCCTCTGCCAGCCAGGTTAGCTCCTGTAGAAAACTACATGGAAAAAAGATTGATACAATGACAGATCATAGAAATCCGAAATTTGGCTCCTTCTTAGTATCTGCTGTTGCTTCAGGGATGCTGAAGACTGGTCTTATTTTTTTTTAGAGAAATGAGAGGATGGATTTAGTCATTTGAGACCTGACTACATATATTCCTTCATATATTCCTTCATTTTCAGTCTAATGGGATTTACTAAATCATACTCATCAAAACCTGATTCTGCCTGAAAGATGTATGACTATACGATCTCTAAAGAAATCCCAGAACACTTCGTATAGGGCCACATTTCAATCTTACCTGTTCTAAAATAAATAAGGAAAAGGAAAGAAGGAACCATAGAGTTTTTGTAGGAGCGTGGGAAAGAAAATTTGGTATGTTTAAGCTCGTCATTTTTCACCTATGTTTGCAGTAAACTCTTACATGAGCATATATCTAAGGCCATGGAAATAAATTACAAAGATGTACATATTGCAACAGACAACATCTATTTAATCCTGTGGGATAAATGAAGTGTTTTATCTTGGGTTGAAATCTTAAGACAATAAAATACACTTGTTTCTTTAAAATTCTCTGTTTAGTAAGCCGTAATGCTACAAACAAAAGTAAAAAGGTCTTGTGGTAAGGAAAGGGGTCTATCAGCAGACATGGCACCCATCTTCACAGGATGAGGCTGACAGTAATCCGTGGCATGTCAGGTTATTTACATTAACATGCTAACATTTTTAAGGCATTCAGGGAACCCTTAATGGGAAGTGCAGTTGAGTTGTGGAGAATTCAGTAATTAACTGTTATGATAATTTGTCCAGGTCTGCAATTAAAGATGCTGCGGGTGTTTTCCACAGCTTATAAATGTTACAGCTTTCTTGCTAGCAGTGTGTAGGAGAACAGAACGGAATTGTTCTCATTAGCCAGAAGTGAGAGGAGGAGAAATAATGAGTTGAAATTTCAGCAAAGTAAGTTTTGATTAAATAGTAAGACACTTTATAATTAGAAGATCTATTAAGCAATGGAACATCCTTCTGAAGAAAACGGTGAAATCTGACAAAATGCAAATAGTTAAATCACATTAATCTGTAATTGTTGTGGTTTAACCCCAGCTAGCAACTAAGCACCACACAGCTGCTCACTCACTCCTCCCTGGTGGGATGGGGAAGAGAATCAAAAGAGTGAAAGTGAGAAAACTTGTGGGATGGGATAAAGAGAGTTTACTAAGTAAAGCAAAAGCTGTGCACACAAGCAAAGCAAAATAAGGAATTCATTCCCTGCTTCCCAGCAGCAGGAAGGTGTTCAGTGGTTACTTGGGAAGACAAATGCCATTACTCTGAACGTCCCCCCCTTCCTTCTTTTCCCCCCAGCTTTATATGCTGAGTACGACATCATATGGTATGGAATATCCCTTTTGTCAGGTGGGGTCGGCTGTCCCAGCTGTGTCCCCTCCCAGCTTGTTGTGCCCCCCCAGCCTGCTCGCTGGTGGGGTGGGGTGAGAAGCTGAAAAGGCCTTGATGCTGTGTGAGCACCGCTCAGCAGTGGCTAAAACGTCTCTGTGTTATCAACACTGTTTTCAGCACAAATGTAAAACATCGCCTCATCCTAGCTACTATGAAGAAAATTAACTCTGTCCCAGCTAAAACCAGCACAGTAATACACATGCCTTATTCTTACAAAGATATCCCCTGTAGAAAACTTGGGATCTGTTGATAAAGAGTTCTGAATAAGAACTGTTATTGTTGTCACTCATTTTGTCATGGGTGAAAACTTATTCTTACAGATGTTCCCTTTGAGACCGCTGCATGCTTATGTGCCTTAAAACAGCAGAAAAGGTTGTATGACACAAGCCATTTCAAGGCTACATTTAGGGCAACTGCCAAAAGATCCATGAAGTAGGGGTTAACTATTTATTTAACTGTTTTCCCTCATTCATGATGCCTTCACCAGCTGTTAATTGTTTTGATTAAAAGGGTTCTAAAATGCCATTGTGTGCTTTTGAACAGTGACTTTACATTATTACTCATTCCATAAAGCAGCTAGAACACTTTCGGCTTTTCACAGAACCATAGAATCAAAGAATGGTTTGGGCTGGAAGGGGCCTTAAAGATCATGTAGTTCAAACCCCCCCCTGCCCTGGGCAGGGACACCTTCGACCAGACCAGGTTGCTCCAAGCCCCATCCAGGCTGGCCTTGAGCACTGCCAGGGATGGGGCAGCCCCGGCTTGACGGGAAACCTGTTCCAGTGCCTCACCACCCTCACAGGAAAGAATTTCTTCCCAATATTCAATCTAAATCTGCCCTCTTTTAGTTTAAAACCATTAACCCTTGTCCCGTCATTACAGTCCGTACTAAAAAGTTTGTCCCCATCTTTCTTACAAGCCCCCATCAGGTACTGGAAGGTCGCTATAAGGAGCCTTCTCTTCTCCACGCTGAACAACCCCAAGTCTCTCAGCCTGTCTTCATAGGAGAGGTGCTCCAGCCCTCTGATCATCTTCCTGGCCCTCCTCTGGACTTGTCCCAGCAGGTCCATTTTATGCTTTATTTTATGATGTAACTTAAAATAATGATGGTAAGTTTGTATAAGGGTAAACAGAATATGCTGGCTTTCTCAGTTCTTTCAGCCATATAGGATATAGAGCAGGTGCCAGTGGGAGGAATGAGCAGCAGGGACAAGGGTGACTGTTGATTTATCCTTTGTCATATGTTGGGATGCATATTCATCATCTGTAATCCCATGGAAGTTTGAAATAAGCAAAGCAGCATTCATTTTAAAAGTCGTGTTTCCCACTGTATTGCCTTTCTCCTTTGCCTTTGTTTACACAGACAGAAACAAACTCCAAGAATATATGTAGTAATACCAAAAATAAACTGTGTGGGGAAAATGTGAAGGACAAGTTATTAAACTGAATGGAAACTGAGATGAGTAATACAAGATATTGAGAGAGTAGGTAATGCTGGAACAGAAACTTAACAAATGTGAGGAAAAAAGGAGGCCTATAAACAAAACAGGCTACAGAACCCTATCATTGTAGTTCAAGAAAGCATGTCTGGTCTTTGTTGTTGTTCCTGTTTTGTGAGGCATGATGCAGTTGGGGTCAAGAAAGTATCTGGACCCATAAAGAGCCAAAAGGTCAAAACTTGGACTAGATGTGAGCTGGCCGCAGTGGTCAGAGAAAGGTGGACCAGGAGAGAGCCTGTACATTTTTTCATCTAAGCCATGTCACATCCCCTTTCTCCACCAGTGCGTGTTGTGGAAAGCAGGTGATGAACAATGGAAGGACAAGGCACAAAGGACATGAAGTCTGTCTGGGTCCCAAACATTAACACTGTAGTTCCTGAACGCTACTTAATGAAACTTTTTGGATATATTACTACATGGCTTTCACCAGCAAGAACTGTGCTGAGTTATTCGAAAGACAAACTAATTTATATTGGAAATAGTCCACCATAGTAGTGGCTGTCCTGGTTTCAGCTGGGAAGGAGTTAATTATCTTCATAGGAGCTAGTGTGGTGCTGTGTTTTGGCTTTGATGTGAGACTTTTCAGTTCCTCAGGCCTTGTCAGCGAAAAGGCTGGAGGGGCACAAGGAATTGGGAGGGGACACCGCCAGGTCAGCGGACCCGAACTAGCCAAAGCGGTATTCCATACCACGGGGCGCGTGCCTGGTGTATGTGCCTGGGGGGTTGGCTGGGGTGGGCAGGTCATTGCTCAGGAACTGGCTGTTGTGTACCATGTGTTTCTTTCTTCCTTTCCTTCTGGATTTTATTCTTTACCTTCCCCTTCTCATTATAACTGTTACTGTCATCGTTATTATTGTTCTTTCATTTTTATTCTGTTTCAATTATTAAATTGTTCTTATCTCAACCCTTGGGTTTTACATTCCTTTCCAACTCTCCTCCCATCCCTGGGGGAGAGGGGGCAGTAAGCGAGTGGCTGCGTGGTACTTGGTTACCAGCCGGGGTTAAACCATGACAGTAGTGGAAAAGGAGAAGGTCAGCTAAGGTGCCTGGTTTCTTTCGCAGGCCCATGCAAAATCTAACTGGGCTGTGTTTGCAGACATCTCTAATGTGACAAACTTTCTGCTAAAATAATTTCTTCCGGTTTATGGCTCACATAGCTGTTAGTGAGACTTGACACTATTTGAGCTTTCATAATCTCTTTATTTTGTGAAAATATCAAATGGATAACGTATGTGTCTGAACTCTAGTTACAGTACGTGTCGTGTATAATGTTCTAGTATAGAAATACTCAATGATAATGAATTCTTGTTGAACTTTGCTTGCAATTGCTCTTGGTACTACCAGCACATTTTTATCCCTTTGACTAATCCAGAAGCTGAACTTTTCTCTGGGAAAAAATGTTATTTTTAGTAAACGAGTCAAAGCAAACCAACCTATGCTAACATTCCCAAACATAGGTATAGATAAAAAATGACAATTTCTTCCTTATTATGTTGCCAAACTCTCATGTGGACAGTAAGTTCTCAACGTGTTGCTAGGCAGAATTGCATTAAGACGCATCGCATCTCAGTGACTAAAGTCCCTAAGATAACGTAATGTATCATTTGAAACACTCACAGTATTTCTCTTTCTGCTCAGATCTAGGAACCAGAAGTAACAAACACTGCTTCCAAGCAATAATATCACTCTGGAATAAGTGGATTAAAAAGCACTTTACGTATCTGAGGAATTTTACATTTGAATTACAAGCTTTTCTTCCCTATCTTTCACTGAGTTTTGTTAATATCACTGTTCATATCATCCACATCTTTTGAGCAGGAAAGAAGCCTTTAAGATGTATTCAGTGATGTTTTCAGATTTTCAGCAGTGCTTGCCAATCAACAGCAACTCTGCCATTCTGGTCACTTACACCAGCTTCATTCCTTAATGGTCAGCTACTCGTTGCAGACTCATTGCTGCCTGTGAGAACCCATAGCCATGAGCACTGCATTTTTCTCTCAGTTTCAGTTTTCTTGAAGTTGTTATCTAAGTTAAAATAAATGGCTTTAAAATAAAAAAAATATTTTAATTATTATTAATTGTAATAAAGTAATAATAAATCTAACAGTAATGATTTTTAATTATTATTTCAAATACAGCCTGTATTTTTCTCTTTGAAAACTAAATACATGACACATAAGTTCTGTCATTGGAAGTCTTGGATTGTTGCCAATTCCTGACTCTTCCCATTCCTTAATTCCAGAAAGCAGAGTCAATACTGCCAACGCTTCCAATAGGGGTACTTTTAATAAAGCCCTGAAGTCATGTGACTGTGAGAATCTCAGTTCTCTCTTTAAAACAAAGTTCCAAGCAGTCATGGTTGTGAAGAAAAAATGAAAACATGAATTTAAATGTCTTAAAAGCAAACAGAACTTCCATTTTATGTATTTGTTTTAAATATATGTTAATTTCTGGATTTTGATAATTTCAAAATCCTTTTGCCTAGTAGTACAGATTTAGTATTAATTTATTTAGCCTTTCAATTTGAGCCTAGGCATAAAGCTATCCTAAATCACAAATTTCTAGTGTGTCCATGATCTCTGCTGAGTGCAAATAGTAGTAAGGTGTTTAGATTCCAAGCACACTTGAAAATGCCAAGGAGAAAATGGTTTATTTACCATTAACCTGTCAGCTTGAAATTCAGCGAGTCACCTACAGTACCAGCATGCTCGAGCATGCTAAATATCTTCCTCTCCAGTAAGACTGTAATGAAATGCCTCTGTGTGTTGAACTCAAATGACTTGTAAAGAAGAAACTTCAGTTTGACTTTCTGCGTAATCTCTCACATGGCAATAAGTTTTTACTATTCCCAGGAGAAACAATTTTTTCACTTCAGTATTTTACAGTTAATTTCAATTACTGCTTTGGTTTAGTTGGTTTTTTTTCCCACTTTCAGTCATTCATAGTATAACTTTCAGTAATTCCTTCACCAACGTTAACCTTGTTAGTTTCAATAGAGTTAAGTACCGATTAAGTTTGCTTAAAAAATATTAATTGTAAATTTTGTTACTAGTGAAAGGAAATGTGTAACAGGTATTAGAATTAATGACTATTCATTAATGAATATAATTTAATTCCCGGATAAAAGATACTGTTTTTTAAAAATGATCCTAAAAATATTTTTGTATTATGTGGTCTGACTGACAAGACTATATTTGAAGAAGTAAAATCTTAATTTAAATGATAAACAGAGGCAGTAAATTTTATCTCATTCTTTATGTAAAATGTCCTTAAGAATATTCATAAATGCACTACACCCACAAAGAATAACTAGTTCATCTTGGCTGTGATTCAAGTTAATTTTTTAACTCCCAAATATATTCCCTATGAAAATTATTATGGGAATTAATTGTGCTAAAGTAGAACTATGTAGACGGCACAGTACAGGATGCTGGGAAAAACTGACTTGTCCTCTCACAGCCTCACAGGCTAAGGACAGCAGTACTCCAAGTCTGATACTTAAACCTCCAAGCAGAAATGATGTCTGCAGTCCCCTCAAAGTTTGATATAGGTGTTTGTGGCTGCCTGACCTATGGCAGTCCAGCTGCCAAGCTTAAGCTCTGCTGAGAGCTCATAGGAAACTGCTCTGTCACTGGCCAAGAGTGTGTGCTCTGGAACAGCTAGGAAAATGAGTGCAACCTTTCTGTGAGTCTTCTTAAGGGGAAAGGGGAAACCTTTGCAACAGGTTTTTGTTCTGGTAGAGGTGTTTCTTCTGCATTATGGTCTGTGTGTCTTCTCCATTTCATTCCCTGCTAAACTTTATCTCCCTTTTCCCAAATCTCCACTTTATTGTTCCAGGCTGATAAGCCTCAGGTACAGTCCTCTCCACTGGATAGATGTACTCAGTCATCTGTATGGGGAGTGGGAGGGCTAGCACATCAGCAGGCTGCATTGCTGTGGTTCCTCTCATTCGTTCTCTTTGGCCCTGTGAGTTTTACATTGCTTTCTTAAAGCCAAGACTGAGCAGGAAGCCTGTGGAATGGTCTTAAAATTGTTTCTCTCCTCCCCTGGAAGCTACACAGTCTCCTCAGAAAAGCAAGCAGTAGTTCAGTTTGCTGCTGGGTAAGAGATCCTAGACCTCAGGTCTCTTATTTTTCTGGACAAGGGCTCTTCTCTGTTAGCCAAACTAGCCAAAGGAGAGCTCATCCATTGCTGTTCTTTAACCCTCAGGAGAGGGCCTGATGTTCTTGAGAGCAGATGGAGGTGCTTGGTGAGCAGTTCTGAACCAGAGGTCTGCTTAGACCTTTGTTTATAGCCTTAGCCTTAGTGTTTACAGATAGGGCCTATTGACTAGCTGTCCTACACAGGTGAAAATCTGAACCAGTTGTCCCTAAAGACACATGCCTCTCTTACCTAATTATGTAGTCTGAGCAGTTTGCTGGAAGTTTATCTCTTGAGCAGTGTAAATATAGTTCAAAAGCAGTTAGCAGAAAAAAATCTGTCAGCAGGATTCATTCTTTGACAACATGATTAATGATTTTGTTTTACTAAAACAAGAAAAACTTATGCAAACAGTCTAGTAACCCAGCAGAGATGGAACTATAAAAAGCAAATCAGTAATCACAAGGGAGAGCACCCATGCAATGGACATAAACTAGCTTGCTAGTAACCTTTACCAATTAGAATAAAATGCAGTTAAATTAATGACAATTGTTCATGAGCTGTCAGTTAAGTTTTCTCTAGAGTATCTAGTAGAACATACCAGGAATTAAGAAACAGAGCAATTTTGTCTTTTGCCTAATGAGGCATAATGAGAGAGAGTGTAATCATCTAATTTCTAGCAAACAGCCACACTACTGTCACTAACAAGAGAAGATGTAGAAGATGTCCCCAGAGAGAAGAGAGCATCTTTCCACTTATACTGCCTTATGTCAATAACACCACTGACTTGCATGGAATTACTCTCAATTTACTCCTAGTTCCAGTTTAGGAAGGAGATCTAGACCCAAAGAGAATAGAATTTACTGTTCTAAAAAATGAGAGGATGTACCGACCAGTTTTATTCTGAGTTGTACGCCATATGCTCTTTGTCGCATTTAAAATTCAGAAGGTTGTGAATAACCAGAAAGCTGTCTGCTCACACAGGCAAAGATTCTCCCTTCTGCTGAGTTCCAGTTATTAAGTAGTCAAATTCACTTCCCTGAGCCCCACAGTCCTTCCTCACCTGCATTTCTGGACATGAATAAGACCTTGTGCCTTCAGCACAAGATGAGCGTGCTATGGGAAATCAGCATGAGGGAATCCAGTTCTTCTGTCTGTGCTGGTTCTGTACACCTTTTCTACAAGCTGAGTCTGGGAATAAAACTGATTCCCTAGTCATAAAACTCAACAACAGTTAGTTCTGAGTTTAAAAAATAGGTTTGTTTCCAAATGAGTAATGAAAAAAACCTTTCCTTTGTTAGGAAAAAGCAGATTGTACTTATATTTACGTAGAAGAACTAGATATGTTTCTGGAGAAGTAATCCCAGATGTCCATATGTTCACGCTAGCCTGTTACATTCCAGTTTAAAGTATTTATAAGCATGCCTTGCAGGCAGGTGCAATTGAGGTAAGTGGAAGCAGGGTGGTTCATGAGAACAGGAGTGAAACATCAATAGCATTTCAAGGGTTTACCCTGAAGGCTGTAAATACATGTAGGAGAAATATATTTAAGTGATGTAAGGTCTGTATGCCTATGGATATAGAAGAGATGTTACACTTTTATGCATCTAAAACCAAGCAAAGGCTTCTATTTATTAAATGGTTTTCAACTACTTTCTGATGATAAAGTTGCATATTCTGCAGGTAAAGGATGAATTTATCACATAATCAGAATCTGCTTCATATTCCTACCAGAAACATGCTTGAATTACTTTTTTTTTCCACTTCAGAAAACCTTTCAGACAACACTGCATTTGAAACTAGACTTCTTGAACTAAGGATTTTAAACCATTGTTTTCATTGACATTTTATTTCTGTGAGTGAAATGTATTTCAAATTGCAAAAGCCAGAGTGGAAAAAATAGTTTTAGTTTCTTGGGTTTTGATACTATATTTTGGTATTGTTGCCATTACTAGTCAAAAAATTAAGAACAACAGTACTCAGCTCCTGTAGAGAATTTTCCATTTTAAAAAGCAATAGGAAATAATTAAAACCTTATTTATTTCACCCGTAATTACTGTGCTGTACCTCATTATTATCCTTATTTTAGAATTAGAGAAAAAAGAAAAATTAGGCGCAGGTCGTGCTTTCCTATTTTCTTAAAAAGGAACTGACCTTTGAAGCTGGTGCAGTTTGTGGGAACTAAGCAGATGAGGACCTGCACACCTGGTGGTGTCATGGTGGCATTCAGATCCTTTCCCTGCTGTGGGGCTGCACTTACTCAGCCACAGTTTCTTTAAAGACCTGAGACTGACTGTGGAAAGCTGCACTGTCATGTTTGTGTGAAACAGGAGACCTTCCCTTTGTCTCCTTCCTCTTTTTCCTTTTGGGTTAATAATTTCATAAATGATCTATTTATTCTAATTTCTCTAAGGTTTGATGCTGTATGTGAAGTTATTTAATATGCAAAAGCTTAAGTTCTATGCTTGGGGAGGTCTGGTATGACTGCACAGACCTCACAACGTGGTAGATGCTAGTCCTGAAGACATTTGGGAGTGAATGTTGAAAGTGAGAAGGCTGGCTACAGCTTGAAGCATCTAAAGATTTCTTAATTTCTTCACTGTTATTAGGATCCATGGAAATGGAAATGCTAAATAAAATTACTCACTTGTATAAACTCCTTTTGTCCTTCACTTTACTAGATCCCTGATTTGCAGTTATAATCTCTGAGTCCCTGTGTAATGTGTGTTAGGAAGCTCCAATAAGCTGAATACCCACTCTGGGACTTAAGATGCCTCCGTCCTCAGTCTGCTGCAATGTGCATCAGCCATTCCCTTTCATGAGATAGTGTTCCGTGACCTAAAAGGCTTTGAAATCTGTAGCATTTTCTTTCAGAATCTACCTGTGTCATAAGTTGGATTTCTTTACTACTGTATGCTCTTTACGTTCCCAAATTCCTCATTATGCTTCTACTATTAATGAAGCAACCTTAATTTAACAGAGCTACTTTTAATAATGCCCATATTGCATGAAAGCCTTACATAGAAACTTACTTTCATAGTCTTCCATGTGAATAACTATGTGCCTTAAAGTTCTTATGTAATAGTAAAATAGTCATAATTAATTCATCCCGTGAAAGGACAGAATAACTCTATCAATTATGTATTTAGAGTAGTCTGAAAAGGGGAGGAAATATACTCTGGTTTTGTTGACCTAGAGGTACATGTGTTAGAAGTAGGAGAGAGCTTCTGTCCCTCTGGCAGTTATTTAAAAAAAATAATTTCAAGGTTAATTGTTTCAAAATCTAATAGATACTCATTAAAAATAACCAGAATTAGTATTTTGGGGGTTTTAGTTTGTGTCCTCATATCTGCGATCATCTACAAAGTGTGCAAAAATGATTTGGTTTTCTTTAAAGCCCTATTTAATTATCTGTAATGATAGAGGCCACCATCCTGCTTGCTAGTGCTGCTTGTCAAACTGTCCTTTATTGTCTGAAAATGGCTTAGCTTTTTAGCCACTTTCTGCTTCCTAATCTCTGTATTGTACTCTGTCAGTGACCTCCTTTGTAAAGGCTAATGACCATCACCCCAGTTTTGAAAAGTTGTTTTGTTTGGCTTTAGAAGAACCTTTTTGTGTTCAGACTGCCAGGAGAAAAGTCCAGACTGTGCTTCAGGTTATGTTCCCTCAAATGACAGAAGCCCAGCTAGATGGGAATTTTTTTATTAAACTTGGTTATTAATTTTTCAGATTTTCCACCTGTGAAGTCTTGACTATTCACTCTAGTATATGGTTGTCTTTAGGCAATTCAACATCCTTGGGTAGAGGGACCTAGATATAAAGAGTATTCAGAAGCATAATTGGTTTGTTCTGGCCCTCAAAAACAATGTAATAATAACAACTGCAAAATGAGCATAAAGATATACATCAGTTCCTTCTTTATGCAGTGGTAGTTAGAATCCAAGTAGATGTTTTGCTGATTCTTTTGTTTAGCTCAAATTTGACTATCCAATTTACATAGTATCAAGCTGAACAAAGACAAAATTATTCTGTAGATAGGAAACATGAGAAAAATGGCTATTTAGTATTCTTGGGCATCTGCCGTCATTTGTAATGTAACTAGATTCTGTAATTTCTAGAATAGTAAGCTATTTTTTTTACTGATATTAGTTAAAGTATGAACTTTTTTTTAGGTAAGTAAAATGAGCAGAAATTACTTTGTGCTTGTATGTGAGAACAAATAAACCCATTTCTAATCTGTAATCAGATAAAAACTTGCTCAGTACAACAGAGTTTGTTTTTATCTCAGATGCTTCTTACAGAGAATTCTAATATGTCTTAAAAGGCAAAACTAAGCTAGCGAGAAAAAAGTTTTTTAGATGAGTTTTTAAAGAGAGGTAGATTTCTTTATAGCAACTGGGTAGAGGAAAGAAAAAAATCTTACGATCTTACGAATATGGTTAATATATACTTGTAAACCCATTTTTTAAATCCTGTGAATTCAGGTGTCTGAGTGACTTTACAACAAGAGGAGATGACCTCAAGTTGTGCCAGGGGAGGTTTAGATTGAATATTAGGAAAAATTTCTTCACAGAAAGGGTTGTCAAGCATTGGAAGAGGCTGCCCAGAGAAGTGGTTGTCTCACCGTCCCTGGAGATCTTTACAAGATGGGTAGATGTGGCACTTAAGAAACATGGTTTTGCGCTGGACGTGGCAGTATTAGGTTTGTGGTTGGACTTGCTGAACTTAAAGATCTTTTCCAGCCTAAATGATCCTATGAGTTGTGGTTTTTCCACCACATGTCCTAAATAGTGGTGACCTCTGAAGATTGCATGTGAACATTTAGCAGGATTTCTAAGAGAGCAGGCCTATCATTGCTTTTCCCCCTTCAGGCACCAGAGGTATCTCTTCTGTAACTGTTTGATAGCATGAGTAACCAAAATTTATGAACACTGAAAGCCATGAAGGCAACTTGAATTTAACTGGGAAAGAGCTAAACTTCCACAAAATTGTTTTCTTGTTGCTGTAAGGATGTAATTCTTGAACTTTTAAGTGCAGGCATGGCTGTGACATAAAACTGCTCACCACACAGACCAAAAAGGATAGGAGAAAATAAAATCCTCTTGACTAACACACCTAACCCCGTGAAAAGTGCACTGGGACAAGATTCAGAGAAACAGAGAAAGAATTACAAGAAACTGTGGATCTTGAAACCAGGTGTATTTTCACCTGGTCCTAGGCATCAGTTAGCTTCATAGTGGCCGCTGGATTTTAAATACCACCTTACTTAAAGGCTTTTTAGGTGGTAACCACACAACCACTTTCCTGCACAATATGAAACATTTATATTTAGCTTGTTTTAAAGATTTTTAATTTTAGCTAGAGGAACTTTCTGGTAATGCAAATGGTGAATGTAGTCTAAAGAAGGTTTCTGGGGTGAGGTAAAATTTTTTCATTAAACTTCTTCCTTAACATCTCAGGTGAAACAAATTGACTAACCTTCACATAAGATAAACAAGCCCCTCCTTAAGTCTTCCTATTTCCCTTAAAAAGAACGACAGAAAATGAATGACTTGACAATCAGGTTCCAACTTACGCAGAAGTAGTGTATCTGAGCTTCACCTAATAATGGAATTGCTCAGTCCTGTTGTGCTGGGTAGTCAGCTTAATCACAGACTTCTTGAATTGCTCTTTCCACAGATTTGTACCCCAGATTTGGTGGTGTTTCTGGCATGTTCCAATCAAAGGCTGAAAGAAAGGTTACTGAAGCGTGCTGAACAGCAAGGCAGACCTGATGATAACCTGAAAGCCACTCAAAGAAGACTAATGAATTTCAAGCAGAATGCTGTCCCGTTGGTTAAATATTTCCAGGAAAAAGGACTAATCATCACAGTAAGTCCTTTAGTATATATACACCTCTGAAACCGGAATTGTTGTGGTTGTACTTGGCTTCTTGGACCTTTTGCTTTAAGATAGGCTAGACAAGTCAAATTATGTTTTAGGTATACAGCATGGTTATTGAATGCAAACTTCCAGTTTGCTGAGAGAGTATTTTCTGCAAAATGCAGTAACAAGCAGAATTAATGTGCATGTAGATGACACGGTAAGCACTATGTCAATTCTTTGCTGCAAGCATGAATTGCTTCACCAACTAGATGCAAACCCTTTGCTCAGAAATTACTTGTGTGAAGGAAGAGCTTGCTTTGGAACACTGGTTGCTATTCCGGTGCCAGCAGTTTCATCCCTAGCAAATAGTAATGTACTTTTTGGATGGTTGTCTTGAGAGGGGAGGAAAGCAGAAAACAATTACATTCCAACAGAAAGTGCATCTTGTCTTGGATTTAATCAATACAGATTCTTCAAAGAAATAGATAGATCTGGCTGTTGACTGACTCCAGTAAATAATAAATCCTTAGGTTATCTTATCATGGTTTAAATATGCCATATAGTGTGGTCTCCTACAAGCTTTAATGTTTCAGTTAAAAATTTTGATGACAAGAAAATGGCAATGTAAATTGACCACTTGGATATCAGCAAGAATAGTCATTTCTGCAATATTTGGGACATGAGAAATTATCTCTAAACACAGAAGATACCAAAAGCTGCATTCATTAATAAAGCCAGAAGTATGTTATGGAAGTAGGGCTTGCAAGTACTGCTGAAGTATTTAAGTGCTTAATGATGACAAATTCAACGAACAGTTGATAATGGTTGCAGTATTGACATGTTCTACATTACAGACTTGTCTTGTAATGGTTGTAATAGCTCACAGAACTTGGTACCACATATGGTACCATGAGAGCACAGATGGCAGATGGCCTATTTTTTTTTTTTTTTTTGATAGCCTAAATAACCTAGGTAGTTCAGATTGTATGTTCTCCTCATGGCAAATAAGACTCATTCTATGTGCTGATCAGATTCATGACAGGCCAAAGCATCCTTAATTGCAAAGTCATCTAATGATGTTGGTAACCCTAATAATGCAGTTCAACACCTTTCTGAATTTCAGAATACAAATCCCTGCAAATTATTGTGTTGTTTTCTCCAGAGAGTACCTGTTCTGGTTGAGGATTTTGATTAACTCTGTTCACAAGGAGGAAGGGACTGAATTCTTGGAAGTCGTTCTTAATTATTGAAGAACTGCGTATTTTGTGACATTTCTATACCCTCTACAAGTGCTCCTCGTATAGAAAGTGTACTTAGCTCTTCAGGGAAAATGTACCTTTGTAGGTAAAGCATATGGGACATTGGATAGAATTACTTCTCTCTGATAAGACCTGTAAACCAGATGTTTTTCCTGTTGAGGATTTATCTTTTACTTTTTAGCTCTGTTTCTTGAGAGTTCTAAAGATAATTTAAATTGCAATGTTTACTTTAGATATCTCTTTTCTTTTTGAAGAAAGCAGATGTTTGTGATGGGTATGGAAATGGTAACATGCTATGTGAACATTATATTACTATCGATTACAAGACAAGGAAACAGCATATGCAGAAAATACTGACTTGTCAACATGTCAAAAAGTCTCTAATATAAAAAATCTGTAAGATTTGAATTTTCTCCTTAAGTATATGGTGTCTACTCAAAGTATGTTAATATAATTTCATAGTGATCTAGAAATTACTCTAGTTCTACATCAGTGTAGAGAATTAGACTTTGGAAGGCAGACTCTGTTGTTCACCTGTCATTACAGCTGCTACAGTGTCGTAGCATTTCGCTTGGTGCAAAACCAGGATGCATTAGTATAGCCAAGCCCTGAGGGTTAGATGCATAAGTAATTTCACAGCCAGTGATAAAATGATCCGTTTCTGTAAATGATGAAGATGATGTATGGCAGACCTAGTTTCCAAAGGATTTCACTGCATATGGAAGATACGTTTTGCAGTTGCCCAAAGCAGCTAAATTGGTGGGGGATAAGTGAGAAAAAGGAGTAGCTGGGAAAAGAGTGAGAAAAAGAGATAAGGCATGCATGCTCCAGAGCAAGTCAGCAACTGAAAATGTCTACAAAAGGACATTTTTAAAAATCACGTGATCTTGAAACAGAGGAAACTTAGGATAAATCCACATAGAAAACTACAAACTACTAGAGTGAGTTGTAAATTTAAAAGTAATGTTTTTTAAAAATGGTTACTTTGTCACCATTTGTTCCTTCTCTTAGTGCTCAGTTTATAGTTCAGCTTATTTATAGAGTTTTGACATTGTTCTGACAAGGTAATTTTTCACATGTTCATTCTGTTGGAAATTCACTCTTCCAATGGCAAATTTAAGTATGTCTCTGCCAACTTCCTGTCCTATTCCTTTAAGCAAACATCAATGGAGATAACAGACGTCTGTTTTCTTACTCCAAATGGCTTTGATCCCATTGTCTTCTTCACTGGTGAACTTGAGCTTTCTTTTTTTTTTTTGAAAAAAAAAAAATCTTACAGTTTTTCATAGCCTTCCATCACTGGATGAGACAGTTTTCTTAGAAAGCCATATGATCTAAGAACCATTGCAGTCTTCATCACCACCTTCTCTGGATGGAAGCCTTTTATCTTCAGCTTGCCTTTACTAGTGTGTATCTGTATAATACACATGTAGTATTAACACTTCTACATACGTTTGATGCACTTGTGCATGCTATTTCCCTACAGAAGGAGGAAGCAAGAAAGAAAATCCCATGCACCCTGCTGATCATAATGTTGAACTTGGAAGGCACTGAAATATTATGTGGATGAGAGCAGTGTAAGAAATAGAACAGCATAAAGTAGAATTACACTAGCTTAATTCCTAGAGGACTGAATCCTTGAGGCAAGGTCAGTGTTGACTAGGAAGAAAAACCCCATATCTGCATTTTTCTGAAATCCCTATCTGCACCTTGTCACTGCTATTCAAATCTCTAAATCTCAGACACTTCTTCTATCCAGCATCATGATTCTACTCAGGGAAAAGAAACAGAACCATTTGTCTTAGGAGGAGTTACAATTTTAGAACCACAACTCAGTTTTACACATCTACTTAAATATGTTGTTCTTCATCAATGAACAGACCAAAAAAGAAAAATTCACTGAAATCTAACTAGATAAGATTGATGAGGAGACATTATATGTATAGTCTACTGTTAGACACCGTATGAGTGATAAATCTAAATTCCCAAAGAATATTAATTTTCCTGCTCCAGCAGTTGTTCCATACTGATTTTGACATATTTTTGTTAATAGAATTAAAACCCACATTCTTAATTTCAGATCTTACTGGTTAGGTTGCTTTAGGTGTGTTTCTTGTCCTTCATTTTTTTTTTCACTTGGTCTTTGATAATTTTATACAATACGTAGCTTGTACTTGTTTGCTGCTCTGTATGCCTTATGTTTTCAGTATGTGCATGGTATGTCTGCCCTCAGAGTCTGATCCTGGTTTCTGTTTTCAAGGAAAGAAATGAGGGCCCCATCTACAGTACATCTAAGAGTCGGGAAGATATAACTCTGTCCTTTCTGGAAAACTCCTTCTTTGGAATAATGAAGTTGGACTATCCAAGATTTTGAATTGTTGTTCAAATTGAACAGACCTGTAAACTTCATTATAATTAAGAAAGAGAAGTAAATATCTGATATTTTTGTGAACACACAGTCTGTGTTTAAGATTCTCTTTAGCAATCTTGTCAGTAGGTCTAATAAATCAAAACCTGACTTTACATGAGGTGAATTTGATTTCAGAAGGTATCAAGACAATAGTAATAGGTATCACAATGTTGGACATGGAGTATATAAATAGATGCATATGCTTGCATTTATTTTATCAGTAACTTTTAAATCTTAGAACATTATATATTGTTTATCTAGATAATAACTAAGCCACAAATTACCAGAGTGGAGAAGATATTAATTAGATGAAATTATAGAAGGTAAAAAATGTAAATGCCTAGATGATCTGCAGGTACTCTAATGTTTAGCAGAGGACTTCAGTTCTGAATAGTTTAATCCATTCCCATATCCCTCCTGCCATCTAGCAATTATTTAGATTAGTATTATTAGAATATTCTATATTTGGTCTCAGGTGCTGACATGACAATTGGTATGTATACACAACCATGCCCAATAATCCAAGGCTACTATTGAGGTGTGGCCATGAGTAGAGAACTCCAAAATAAAAGGGTTTGTGCATGCGAACTTCTAGACAGTGCTTGCTATTTGATTAAAAATACTGAGGTGTTTAAAATGATTAAAAGGATTAAAATTTAAAAGCATTAAGAAATCATTCACCTATGAGAATCATTGTTAGGTATTTTGTTGTTTTGGCTATAGTACTCCTGGAGATGGAGTATCATTTCACTTTCTAACACTTATTTTCAAGAGTTTCTCTTGGTTTTTTTAATGATATAATTGTGAAAAAGTAGGGTAAAGAAAGAAAAAAGGCCTAATCCCTGTGTAACTAATGTGCTTTAATGTTTTTAGTGTGGTTACTGCCCTGAGAGAGTGCTAGCTTGCTCTAAAAATTGTGCTGTGAGTTAAAATAATAAAAAAGTTAATCCTCCTTACCCCTGGATAAACTATTTTTCAGGAGAAAACTCGTTTGTGTTAGCTGAAGGTCTAGTCCAGCACATCTTTGTTTTCTGGTGAGAACTTGCTGTGAAAGATTACTATTAGAAGAGTTCTTTAAGAATCAGCTGGAAAATTCAACTGAAAATTGTTTTATTGTTTTGTTAATTTCAAGATATATTTCTCTTCTGGACATATATTTCATCATTATTAGACCTGCTGCTGTGAACTACCTAGCCCTGAAGAACTGCAGGATAAAGCTCAAGGAAATCATATTTACTGACCTTTGAATTAACTACAATGTAAAAATATTATAACTAGAAAACCTCTTCATTTACATCCCATCAGATGTAATTCATCCTACTGCAGGGAAGTTTAGAGAACACAATACAGCATGGTAGACCATAATGAACAAACCATTGTAGCACTTGTATCATAATGTCCCTAACTGGAAGTTATAAACAAAATCTCCCACAGAAAGCAGCCTTTTTGCCTACAAGAAATGTGTTTTTTTCCACTCAACTGATTCGTTAATTTGTTCTCAGTCACAGGGATGAGCTATATTCTGGAGAGAATGGAATGAGAATTCAGAGGATAGTACATGGTGCCCACACAGTGAAAAATACTAGAGTTGTACTTCTTTTACTGCTAATTTACTGAGGAAAATGCAAGGAAAAAAACACAGCTACATATTTTTATAAAGTAAGCCATTGGTATCAATCAGCCATATTCGGTAAAGTAAAAATTTTGACCATGCTGTGGTTATTGCTGTTACATTTTTATCTGAGGAAAAAATAGCCAGAGGTGAGAAGACAAAGACAACATGCAGGACTTGTATCTCCAGATAATCTGTATTTCAGAAACTAGTTATTTGGATCAAACCAAAACTAATTGTGGGAAGATGGTAGGATAGAGGAGAAGTTGCGTAGAAAAGAAAAGGCAATTAAACTTCCAAGTCTCTACTCCTCCTTGTTCATATGGATTTTAAATCTCTGCTGTTCCCACCCCAGTGATACCCATCACCCAGCTATTGGTTATTTTGAAAAGGGTCTCTAAATCTCCACTTTATCTGGACTCTAATCTGGCATAGATATTGGGATAGTCATTGGAGCGGAGATCATTGGGTTACAAAAGTCTTTCAGTCTCAGTTATTAAAGCTGTTCTCGGAGAGCTTAGCTGTTCTTTGTAGAACATATCCATTGGTCTAGACGGAAGAAAAAATTAGAGCTCATTGCCCTAGCAGCGGAAGTTTCTCTCACTGGAGACAGGGGTAGACCTGGTCTGCCTTATTTATAATAATTCTGTGTAAGCACAATACTTCAGTGTCAACGTCATTATGTTAATAAGTCTGTGCGTATTTAAAAAAAAAAAACAAACCTAAAAATGACTGCCTTTCATGAGACAGAAATGCTAAACATCAAAAGAAGGCTCTGGACCTTATTTAAACAGCCAGAACGGGACAGCATCCTGTGACATAAAATGCTGATTTCACTGATATCTTCATTATCTCACTTGTCCTTTTAGGGAATTTACCATGCCTGTGCAAAACATTAGAATGACATTCAGATTAGTCAGAGAAGTAAAGAGAACCCAGAAGGAGCTGAAGCTGGAAATGGATTTTGAGCACAAATTTAGAAGTTAAATAGTTGTGGGTGAGGGAAATAGCTTATATAGCTGTCTGCCCTCATTAGCATCAAACAAGCCTAGTGGCTGTCAACTGTCACAGAAAAATTCCCCACGGAACTGTGTTACATAAATTTTATCTTGATTTGGTTAAAAAAGGGGTTTTGCTGTAGCATTGCACACTGATGTGAACTTTAGCTATTAGACTTACCAATACACTGACAAAAATATCAGTTATAATAAATTTCTAAAGTTTCTGTGCTATCATATAGCTGTCCAACTTGAGGGTTTGCTTTGGGCTTTTTATTTATTTATTTATTTAGTGTGAATGCTGATTCCAAAGTACTTTCAGTTACTTGTTCCTCCTTTGATTCTGATTGTGATCCTCCCCAGAGAATGTGGGTCCTGCATCTTTTCAGCAGTTCTCAAGGTCAGTCCAGATCTTATCGATAGCACCCATTATGCAAAGGCATGATCTGAACCTCTATGATGCTTCCAGGTCCTGATGGCGGCCACTGCCAGGCATCTCTCCCAAACCAGAATCCAGCTGCAAGAATCATTTCCTCAGTGGAGGAATGTGCATCTGGATTGGCAGAATGCAGAATGAGTAGCTGCTCTTGTTTTTATGGTGGTGATATTTGCTCTCATCCATGCAGTTTTGCATTAAACAATCCTTAAAAAGAAAATTTAAAAAATCCCACACCCCCTTCCCTGAAGTAATGCTAGGAATAGAGACTGTTAGCCACCACCTCCCCCGCATGCTCTCACTTCTCTCTTGCAGGCTCAGGATCTCATTTACGTGCCATCTGATGCCTTGGATCTTGCATTTTTGGCTGCAAAGTGATACAGACTCTGCAGGAATAGTTTGACTTGAACCTAACCTTATCTGTATCTGGGCATAGCCTTTTTCCCTACAAGTCACAGATGTGGGTTTGAACTTGCTTTGCTTTTTAGAGGGTACTGAACTGAGATTTCCCATTGATAGGCCCAATGCCATCAATGTATTTTTAAGTGCCTCTCAGTTTTAAAAACAGAGCAGTCATGAGCACAGTCTTGTAGGAGCGTGTTAGATATGCTTTTAACATAATACTACACTGGCTCTTCAGGGTACTTCTGGTTGGGGTGTAGAGAGGAACCCAGGTAGGTTTGAATGTCAGCTGGAGCAAAACTGCAATGTTTTAAGAATTTTTCAAATCAAACAAGGAATGTAGGCAGCTATTTGTAGGAACCTCAAGACCAGAGGTTTTGTTTGGGGTTCAGGAGTCTTCCTCTTTTGCTTCATGGTTCCTAAGTCTTTATCTGGCTTCATGAATGTATATGCTTATACAATATTAAAAAAAAAAATCTAAACATTGATAAAATGAGATGTGGGATACGAGATAATCACTATCACTTTTTTTGTGTTTTGGTGAATGATTCAAAGCATGAAAGCTAAGTTGAAGCCTAGAACAGGTAACCAGATCTCTGCAAACACAGAAAGTCAGCCGGCTGTCATTGCAAATTAAGGGTCTCTATCTCTCCTGCAGAAAAACTGGGATATGAGAAAGAACCTGGAACTTCTTCCTGTGGAACTGCTGAACTAGAGAAAGTTTATGCATGCTCTCACTGCTGCTAAGTTTTAGGCTGTATCTCAACACTAATTAAGTGTTACTATTTTTTGATATATTTTGAAGAACACGCAAAAGAAGGTATATACATGAAATTTATGTACAAATGTGTCTAAACAACCTTTGTAAATATACACACATTTTATAAGGGAAGGATAGATGAGTAATTTGTGCATAGGTGGAAGCATGTGCACAATATACACTTTACAAGCTTCAAAATATTTTCAGTCTCTGTTTATATGATTTATGTCAACAAGTTAAGTATATCAGAAATATAATGTCTGCCAGAGAATGACCAAGCTTGGAAACTTGCCATCCGTGTATATGCAACCATGTACAGAGAAACCCTGAGGGTGGGAATTCTTTGCTGAGGTGAACAGCATTGGTGCAATACTATGTTCTTTTCTAACTTTGGAAGCAGGATGACTTAAGTAAATACCAGCTTTTTAAAATCTGCCCTGCCCCTTGTACACCCAGTAGCTTGAATGAAAAGCAGACTTTGAAAAAAGAAATAGACTTTGACAAGTCTGGCAATAGAATTAGCCATTGATGAGTGCATGGGCCAAGCTGGTTTAGGACCTCCAAAAAGAAAGAGGGAATGCTGTTTTGGACAGCCATACTATCCCAGATTTTATACATTTGTGGCACTGTGAAAGCTGATAAATATTTAAAATTAACAGCGAGAGTTTTTACAGATCTGAAGCTAAAGCTGAGATAAGTAATTAAGCCAAGTTATCATGCAGAGAAATGAACTGTAAGAGATATTTAAAATAACATACCCTACTTATTCTTCAAGCTTTTTTAAACAGTTCATCTTAAGGTAATTAAGCTGTGTCCTTTGGGTGAATACTGGCTTCTGATTTCGTTTTTGTAGTTAAAGTGAGTCTTAAAGATTATTTTTCTTACTTAGAGGAGACATGTTAAGAAACCAGCTTGGAAAAAATACCTTGTCTCTGGGAAGTCCTTTTGTATTGAATAAGGAATACTTGGCATCCTTAAGCAAACTTTCCTTTCCTATACCACACCTGATTTTGTGAACATCCAGCAGAAACACCAAAGCTGCATTTCAGCCATGCTTTGCTGTAAATGTTGAGATACCACTTTCTTACCAAAAGTTCCATTAGTGATTTCCAGCTTTGATTACCACTGGTGGATCTTACCTGTGAAAATTTATAGTCAGTGACTTCCCAATTTTATGGCAAAATCATTTTGCTGCCATTTGATGAAACATTTTGGATATCAACTCATGCAAGTTGCCACATCAGTAGAATCAGGACAGTGTTTCAGCTCTCACTCTCACAGTCCTAATAAAATATTATTACATCTGGTGGCTTGTGCCCTACAATTTCAGTATTAAACATCCTTATTTCCTGAATCTGAAGTTGGTATCATTATCTATTGTTAAATATTTCTGTTCCCTTATGCACATACCAACTGAATATTTGTTCTGATATCAGCCATTGATTCAAATGGGTGAAACAAGACTGAGTGAACTAACCTCTAGTCATACAATCTAGTATCATTCTGAACTTATTCAAGCATTTGCTCCTGTTCCTCCTTTCCTATAGTAGTAGTAGTACATGAAAGAGAGGGGAGACTTATTAAAAAATTACACTTTCTTATTTTTTAATGCATCATAAAGATAAATTTATTCACATTTGGGAATGCTTAGGTATTGTAATGATGGAAGCCATTTAAGTATCAAAATGAAGAAGAGATGCTCAGACTGTCAGCAGAAAGTCTGATGTAGTTAATCTTCTGGACCTGTTGTGGCATTTTTCTCTAGTGTTCTGGAGTCTTATTTTAGCATTTAGGCTCACCAAGACCTGCAGCTACAGTGTTGGTGAAGAACTGAGAAAGCTGAAAAGCTACTCATCCATTGTGTGACTCAGGGAACATATCACGTATCTCCTTTGCATAATATCCTTTTGAATATTTCTCATAGCTCTTTGGAGGAATTATTTTATTTCTAATAGAATTAAAGAATATCCACCAAGCATTGAAGTGCTTTGAAGAACTGTGTGAAATACTTCAGAATTAGGAAACACTGCTATTGTGTTAACTTAGCACTTCACTGAAGCAATATATCCTTGCTTCTTAAATTCACTGATATTTACACATCAGGTAGTCACTAAGAATGGCTATTTTGTTCTTGTGACTGTGGTACATCATTTAGTGTTAGCACAAACATCTCTGCACAGCGTTTCCTTATATCATGTAGACATAACCTAAAATTCTTGGCAAAGAATCTCCTGTGAATCTTCTGCACTTTGTCTTTGCTATAACTAAGCATGTTTCCTTTGTCCTTTTGCACAGTTATCATCTTTCCTACTCCCAGGGGTAACACCTGTACCTTTCCATCTGATACAGGATGCAGTTTATTTCATTAATGGCCAGTGAATATAGCTAATCTGTCCACTTCGTTGTCACTATATCATATACTGCAATTCAGTAGTCTACTTAAATAATAAAATGCAAAAAGAGGCCTCACAAGACATGACCATAATACTGCAATCACAGTTATCATTGTAATTTTCTGTGAAGTAAGAACTGTTGTCACCATTCTCAGTCGTTAATCTCTTTTCAGTCATTCGTGCCAGTCACGGCATAGCAAACAGAGGACTTAATGTGTAAAATGTGGCATCTTTTCAATGTAACATGCTCTGATCATTTATTTATGTATCTAGGATTGTTCATACATATGTTACCCCTTGATCCATTTTGTTAAAAGTATTTCTTAAATTATATTGGATTTAGGCAGATCTTTGCATTTTTTCATTTATATCTTCCGCTAGATTTCTCCTCCTGTCTTTAACCAAAATGTCAAATTGAAGCTTCACATTCAAGTTTTCAGTACCAGTACTTCAAAATTTTTTGCTCTGTCCGGCATGTAAAGTCTTGTCTTTTCTTGCATTCTACCATCCATAGTGTTTTGGTAATAATACAGTTTTTGTAATGCCGAAGTCATCTACCTCTCCTACCACTGCAAGGTGCCAATTAGGCAATTTAAAAATATACTTTCCTCTAGTTGCCTACTGTGTCCTGCCTTCTGTGCTTTTTTGGTCTGCTCCACTAAAAAGAACAGACTTCTGTGTAACTGTAGAGTCCTTACTAAAGGGAACCTAGAATGTGGGACATACAGTTTTTAGTCAAGTTGCTTATTAAATTTATCAGTCCTTAATATACTGAAAAAAAAAATAATCCAGTAATCATTTTTGTGTCTGCACCTTATTGCAAGAATTTTACTATGTAGATTCTATATAATATAGATTCACACAAACCCAAGGCAGCTCATTTCTGTTTCTTTTATGAGAACATTATTTCTGCTGTCCTTCAGGCTGTATGTCGCCTCAGTCTGCTGTAATGGCCATTAAAGTTTTTGTGGGTACTTTAGCTTTCATCTCTGACCCTGTTCATGGGGTGCAAGACACAAATGAGCTCAATTTCAGTACTGTGAATAAAGGCTTTTCTTAATTTATGCAATTCACGTTCTCTCGTATCTCTTGAACTTTAGAAAGAAGGTCAGGAGCCATGTGAATTCTGAAACGAGTTTGGTTTGAAGAACTGTTCATTATTGTCGTGGATGGAGTGACACACTTTGCTTGTAAGGGAAAAGTACCAATATGTTTATTGGTATGAAACAGCAATTTACCAAAGTTTGATAGTAAATGTGACAGTGGTTTAACAAGATTTGATGGCAAGGTACCCTTGATATTTACTGCACAGAGGACAGGGCCAGACGGAACTGTATGGGAGACCCTCCCATTGAGTCATGTGGTTCAGAAAAGACCCTCTTGCATTCTAAACTCCTCCTCAGAGGGAAGATTAGGTGCAACTAGATCCAGACTTAGTCTCAGACTTGGTCAGTGGTTTAGATCTAAAGGATTATATGTGCACAATCAATCCTTTATACCACTTGGCTAACATTTTGAAGTTTAGCATGCTATGAATCACTTACCAAGAATCTATTGCAGCAAGGAGTCTCTCAGCCTGAAAAAGTAACCTTCAGAGGCATCCCTACTCTAGGGGAGATCCTGGCACGCAGCCTGCTGCCATGCAGGAAAGCTCAGCGGGCTCTGGGCTGTCCACTATTAATTGACTCAGTCATTTTTGCATACCGACTACAGAAGTTAGCTTTTTTCAAACTTGGCTTGAGTCAGACCTTGACCAGCACTGTTAGGTGGGCACATTGTTCAAATTAGCCCTTGTCTATTGTGTTATTATCTGTCTCCCCCAAATTCACTCTGAGTCAGATACAGCCATCCTGACCAAACACATCCATTTTGACCACCACAGGTGGCTATCACTTGAGCATTGCCATAGAAACAAAGGTCAGGAGGGGAGGGGGAATACACTGCCACAATTATATACTTGAACTACAGCCTAGAGACCACTCCTCAGAAAAATCACTGAATTTAGCAGGGTGAGTGTAATACAGAATAAGTTAAACATATCTGGATATTCTCTTATAGGTTAGGTGGGGACTTGGTAACAGAGACCATGTCAGTGTTTCTTGGAAGGATGTCTCTACTAAAACCCTTAGCTTAACAACCAGTTGTGTTAGAGAGAACTTTAAACAGAGTTTATTTGATAGCTTCTTATTCAGGCTGCACAACAATTTGTTATAAGCCCGTTCTGATATCATACCTTATAAATTTTAATTATTCTTTAAGTTAAAGGTTACAGTTGCTCTTTTTGCATTGAGCAAAGTTCAAACAAAATTGCAAAATTCCTTTTTCCCTGTGAATTGCACAAGCATGGTAAACTTTGTGGGTTTTGTTGTGGCTTGTTTTTTTTTTTAAAAAAAAAAAAAGCCCTGAAAAAAGATTTACTGGAAAATGACTGACATTTGACTCATAAATCAAGACCTAAATCTAACCTTTTTCAAGCGCATGATTTAGCTTGAGGATGAAAAAGAACAAATAAAAATGTCTTAAACAGGGATAGGAAGTTGCAATAGTTTATTCACTGGAGTAAGGATGGGACATAACTATGTAGAAAGAGTCACTCTCTACCTCAGTGACTATCTATGTGTTTACAGAAGTTGTACAGCTTAGAGAAGAGTATGTAGGAAACCTTTTACAAATTAAATCACAAGCAAGTGCCCAGGATCTTCATTATGTAAGGTAAGAGCGGATTGAGTTCACATCAGGGAATCAGTTAAAACTTATTAATAAATTTGTTCTACCCCTATAAGTGGAATCTTGACACTTCCTTCATTTACTGAATGTATTAAAAATAAAGACTAAGTTGCTTATATGCATTCACATTGCAACTTTTTTAGAATATCTTGGCCGATATGAACTATAGATAATTTTAGAATTTTTCATATATATATATATATTTATATTTTCATGACTTGGAAGCATGCAAGAATACCCGTTTACAATTTGAATTACTTTTAACAGTGCTTCCATAAGCTTGTACTGAAGTAGTTTTTAACCACTAACATAAACATGCATTAATTCTTAGTCATAATTGTATAGCTGTTCCTTAACTGTTCAGAAGCAGAAAATATAATCAAATCAGTGTTTTCTCCTAAAGCCTATCCTGAATCCAAACCACACCTCTTTTCCAGGGTCCATAAGTGTGTCAGAACCTATGCCATTCACTCTGTCTGGATAACATGAATGGTTTTGATAATACTTTTATCAACAGTAAAATTTTAAGAATAAAAGGCAAATATAAATGAAACATTTGTTATACGAAGGTAAATAAAAAACAATGGATAATTGCTAGATGTTCTAAATATGTATTCTAGTCACCATTTGAGTTCTAGTCAGTACGACAACACTGGTGACAGTTGAAAGAGGTACAACTTCTGTACACTTTAAGCTGACTTGTATTATGCAAGCAGATACTTTGAAAACAAGTTTGTAATTTGCTGCCCATATTTTGCCAGAATCCTAGTAGAAATCAGTATAACTGCACAGCTGTAAGACAGATTATTTTGCTAAAATAATCAAGGGTTGAAACAGTCAGAAAAAACCCCATACTAGCACTACACAGGAAATGGAAAGGTAGAAGCTTCACAGATATTTGTCTGCTCTTTCACAAGGTGACACTGAAAACAACCATAGTGTTAGAAGTGCCATGATGTAGTCTCATCCAACAGAAAAACAGAACAGTGGTGAAGGAACTGCAGTAATGGAGAACACTAGCCAGAAGCTACTTTAATACCGAAAAAACAACCCAGTTCATAAAATAATTACCATTTAGTAAGTGTAAAGGGGCATATTCTTCTTTAGTATATCAAAAGTTTGAATTTTCTGTGTAAATTGAAGCAATGGTCAATTATAACAGTTTTTATAGATAATGTTGTATAAATACTCAATATAGGGTGTTTGGTTTGCTTTTTCAATTGATACCTCAACAATGTATTAATACCATGGTATTACACCTCAAGTGTTGGTGTTTCAAGTATTCTGTAACTCACTTAGTCTGTAACTTCAAACAAACAGGTAGTGGACAGCGAAAGGTAAAGTTATAAAATTATGTTAAAAGCAAGGTTATGGAGACTTCATTTTGGTCTTTTTTTGGGTGTTTTTTTCATCTTTGGGGTGTTTTTTTCATCTTTCTCCAGCAATACACACTACAGTTTAAGACATTTTTCCGTTTGGGGGTTGGGACAATCCCAAGCACAAATAAAGCACCTTTGTTGGGTGGAGACTGAGAGCAGCCCTGAGGAGGACTTGGGAATGTTGGTGGACAAGAGGCTCAACATGACCTGGCAACGTCTTTCTGCTTTCTGGCAGCCCAGAAAGCCAACTGTATCCTCGGCTGCATCCCAAGAAGTGTGGTCAGCAGGTTGAAGGAAGTGATTCTCCACTCCACTCTGCTCGGCTCTTGTGAGACTCCACCTGGAGTGATTCAGGTCTGGGGCCCCCAACATAAGGAGGACATGGACCTGTTGGAGTGAGTCCAGAGGAGGGCCATGAAGGTGATCAGAGGGCTGGAGCACCTCTCCTATGAAGACAGACTGAGAGAGTTGGGGTTGTTTAGCCTGGAGAAGGCTCCAGGGAGACCTTCTAACAGCTTTCCAGTACCTAACGAGGGTCTACAGGAAAGCTGGAGAGGGACTTTCTATAAGGGCATGTAGCGATAGGACAAAGGGTAATGGCTTTAAACTAGATATTAGGAAGAAATTCTTTCCTGTGAGGGTGGTGAGACTTGGCACAGGTTTCCCGGAGAAGCTGTGGCTGCCCCATCCATGGCAGTGCTCAAGGCCAGGCTGGATGGGGCTTGGAGCAGCCTGGTCTGGTGGAAGGTGTCCTTGCCCAGGGGAGAGGGCTTGGAACTAGGTGATCTTTAAGGTCTGCTTCAACCCAAACCATTCTATGATAGTATGATTACATGCTTTTCTTGGCAATATCCCTGTCCCTTCTTAGACCTCATTTCCCTAGTCAGGGTAAGTGAGCTGCTCCAGTCTTCTGATTTGTACTTTCTGTTTCCTCAATCAATATAGTGGCCGGTCTCTGTACAGCTTGTTGACAACACATCCCTTGGACATTTCTCATGCTTTTTTTTTTTAATAAATCCATTATGTTACTTAGTGCTTCCCTAAAATTATGTTTCATTTAATAGCTTCTGGGTAGAAATACTGTCAAAAGCTTTTGAAAAGTTAAATTATGTCAATCTATTCCACCTCATCCACTTTTTTATGATATTTAAAAAATGCTTTCAGCCTACTTAATCACATGGGATTTTCTCCTACATTTGTTTCCAAAAAATACATACTAGATGCAAGAATGTCATATTCCGTGATGACTAAAGCAATAGTTTCTGTCAGTATCTCCTCAACTTGCCAGCTTTCATTTATAAATCAAATAGTCTCCTTTGTGCTCTGAAACAACATGCTCCAATAATTTAGACAGCGAAACAGAACTTTCTGGTGCAGAAGTTAAAATAGCAATGGCTCACTTCTTGCTGCAGGAAAAAAATTCTTGTCCTTCCTGAGGCAGCACAATTGGAAGTTGTTTTTATGAGCCCATCCTGAACTCAAACTGACAGTTGCTGAATATTATCCTAAGTCTGGCATGACTTATGCTTCCAGAGATAAATAATTTATTTCATCAAAATTTAGCACTCTCCAGCTCAAGATGGCCAAGGGAGGGCTTATTAGCAAGGATTCCAATTGCATTTACAAAGTTTGTTAATATAGAGACCACCACTGGAAACACTGCGTATCCCGGGTCAGAATTTATTTAAATATACAGGAACTGTTTAGCTGGGAAGTAAATTTTTGTCTTCCAAGGACGACAGAAAAGCTAATGATTTTTCAAATGTTCTGCTTATTACAGTCTGAAATTCCACCTCAAATAACTACAGCTATTGCAGATGAAATTATCTATATTGCTAAGATTTTAGACACCTGCAAATGTCACATTACGTCCTGAAGTAAATGCAAATTTTGCAAAGACACACCCCCCCCCCCCCCCCCCCCAGCAGCTAACGTTTAAGCCTGTGGTATACATTATGCTTGTACTTGCACCCGAGTCATTAGTTCTCATGCTTTATTAACTAGTTAGATTTGCAGTTGAAATTAACACAGCACTTTTCTTGTTAGCTTTCAGTTGGTAGCATTCTTCCTTAGAAAACCGTGATGATACATAGGCAAAAACTGTATTTTTGGTAATAGTCATTAGGACATCATCTAATGGTAAAAGACATGCCTAGAATATTTTCATATTTTTTCATTTAAAATCTCTGCCACAAGAGCCAACAGGAGAAATGCTATTGATCTTGAAAGGGAAATAGTTGGTGTATTTGGCAGCAGTATCAATGCTTTTCATTGAAGCAAAGTGCAAACTATCACTGGAAGAAAACAGTATTTATAGGAAGAAACTTATTTTATTTCTGAGTTTTTCTAAGATTTGTTTTAGTTGCCATATTTGAATTACAGTTGTTGCTTGGAGGGACCTTTTCTGGGAAACCAGTGCTACTATATATTTATTTGGAGTGCCTGTCTGCAATCCATACATGCTGTGGGAGCTGGTGCTAGAAAACAATTTGGTTTTGTTTCAAACAAAAGGACAGTGACATGGGAGCTCCAAGAGCAGGGCAGGCAGGGGAAAACATATTTTTTACACCTCATTCAGGAAAAATCTTTCTACACACAAAGATATTGGTTACTGTAACTCATTCCCTCTGAGAAGGTACTGTTGCACTCAATATTATAAATGAAAGGTATTGAGGAAAGAATTTATTTGAACACATTAGTAATCAAAGCTGTTTCACTGAACTGGAAGCTCTGGGGATGGGAACATTCCAGTACTTTTCTCATGTGGTACTGGAGGGAATAGGGGAATTATGCTGTAGCAACTGGTCCTTAACTGGTTTATTCCCAAAGAGTCTCTTGGTTTATATGAAATAGGGTGAACTCCCAGGAACTTCTGAAGAACAAGGACACTTCCAAGTCCTATCAGAAGTCTTCCTAGATAAAGGGGGAAGAAAAACTACTGGAGGACAAGCATTATTGCTGAGGGATGAAAAGCAAAGGCATTTGGGGAAGAGTTGGGTAATTCTAGGTCTTCCTGAAACATCACTGACTAGTATGTAACAAACTGAGAACTATGACTGTTACTGACTGAGCTTCATGCAACTTGTTTGTACTGTTCTGCCCTTTGTCTAGGTTTCAGGATACTGAATTTTACATTGATGTTTCATAATTGCAGTATCACAGTGAGCTCCAATAACGTAAAAGGAAAGAAAGGATATTGCAAGCTAAGACACAGAGGGCTGTTAAAGCTGTATGAGGATTTGGACAGCATCCAATGATACCTGACTCTGTAATCAGTAATGTCTTTTCCTTTCCTTTAGGGTTAGCTGCGTTAAAGCAAAAATCGAACAATTTATTCTAGACCCAGCAGAGGTGAGAGTAAGATGATCTCTCCCTCAGGCTTTATGTTTTCCTGGGTTCTACAGGAACAGAGTAACAAATATATCATGGAGCATCTCCTAGCTCAGACTGTAATTCAGTTTTCCATTTAAGTTCTTCAGTAGTGATCTGTCTTGATGCTTGACTGTTCTGGGGTTTTTTTGTAATACCATTTGCCTCTTTAAAGGCAATTTCCTTTAAAAAGTAAATGCATAGTGAAAATTACTCCAATGGTGGAATGCATGTAATTTAAAATAAGAAAAAGTGCTTATGCTTTCAAGGTAGAAAACATCTCTGTATGTACATGTGCTAAAGCATCTCTTTGTTTTTAATTAATCTTCAAAAAGAATTAACGTGTTGGTATAGAAGCTGCTGGACAGATGTAATGCATGTCAAGGTTCAAGTTTTCAATCATTTGCAAAGTGAATATCATAGAGAGTTTATATGTAGAGATGTTGGCTGTATTTATAGTTTGAAAAATTACTTGTAGAGGTTGACAAGTCAGATAACCCAGAACAAACACGCAAATTGTGTCCCTTAAAGACTATGTGAACTAATGCATATGCTGCCTAATTCAGTTCTGATTCCTAATGACAACTTCATATAGAAATAGGGTATTTATTTTAGGGTCATAGAAGTGTAGAGAAATGACTGAAACATTTTGAACTGTTCATTACTATGTTAAATTGACTTCAGCTTAAAAAAGTTAGAGAGATGCAAATACAGTGCAGGACAATGTCTATTGGAAGCTCAGAGCCCCACTGAGGAAACTGAAAACGTGATGCAAAAATGCTTTCAGAAATAAAATAACAATATATTTGCTTTCTGCATAGTAATAGTCACCAGCCATCCAGATGAATATCCTCACTGGGAAAAAAAAAATTAACCAGCCAGTGCTCTTTATCTGCTCAGACAGAAAGACTTTGCATCTTAGTATTACGAAAAGCGTCTATGTTCCAAAACCACTCTGTGGCACCACTCTCTGCCTCCATCAGCTTCCCTACCAAACAAGCAATTGCTTTCCCCCCAGTTCATTTTCTACCTACCATGCCACCAAATTATTGATTTCTCCCCTCACCACCAATCAAGTCTAGCTCTCCTTCAATTTGCCCATTTTCTGCTCTACAAGGGCCCATAATTGCATGGTGTCTTTCCCATCAACTCTCACCACTGCTTTGCCCGAGGCACTCATTTTTAACAGCTGAAAACTGATATAAGTCAGGGTATTGCTCAACATGATCACAGCATAAAGATAGAACTTCTTCCTCTTTCTGCCTGCACGAAGTTATTACTCCACATAAACCTACAAAGACAGGCTGTTACTACTGCTTACTGTTAATTGTTTCTTCAGATAAGACATACCATTTGCGTGGTGTCATACTTCCATATTACAAGTATGAATGCTGGCTTAACAGAGTTTTACCGTGAAGGGAATTAAACCATCTGAATATCTCCGCATCTGTGTGCCATGACACTAAGTACTTGAGTTTAACTTGAAATAATGGAAAATCAGTTTAAGAACAAAAAAATCCTAACCCTCTCTTTTGTAGAAATTTCATTGTTTATGTACTACCAAATTAAAAGAGAAAGGAGATGATAAGCAATCAAACTACAGGTGACACAAGATATCCTTTTTTGTACTAATGTGGGAATGGGCCAGAATCTGACATAATTTTTGCATTTCATATTAGCTGTAACAAATCTTTAAACCTATTCAGAGTCCATCTCTGTTTCTAGAGGAGCAGAGCAGGTTTGACCTGTCCGTGTGCATGGCTGTGCATGTTTGTATTTTCACATTTTGTGGTATAAAGCAATTAAATTAGCCGATAGTTTCTGATGTAACTGTGTATTTACTCTTTTGGGGGTTCATTTAATTTCTCACTAATGTTACTGGAAGATGTTATTTGATGGTTTAATTTTAATATTTTCTTGCCATACTAGATTCTGTCAATGCACCTAATGTGTTCAAAAATTATGCGAGTTAGTAGTTTCAGACTACCTATTTTGAGTAAATGGGTTTGGCATATACAAAAGCTAGCAGCAGCCCCTACAAAACTGTCAGCTCTGCTCAGGGCTGGTGAGCATTCACCGTCACGCTTGTTTACAAGTAGCACTCATAGCCAATAGACACTCAGATCAAGTGGAACTTAAAAAAGTCTAACAATAGAGGTATCATTACTCTGCAGTGATTTATGAATCCTCTGTGGAACTCCTGTGGTAAAAAATAAGGTATTAAGTGGTTTATTTTAGATAACTCAGAGTATTGCTTAGGATTTCAGTAATAGTGATAGACTTCCCAATTCAGTTTCTTTTCTAAATTTCTGTCTGATGCCCATTTATGACCTCTGCTAATTGCATATTTTTTTATAAATCACTGGTGAGGTCTAGCGTAATTTCAGTTGTAGTTTTTCTTCTGTACATGGTACAATAACATATAAAAAATTAATCTGAGATTTCAGAGTATTTTATATACAAGATAGAAAATATTAGAACTAGAGAATGGATTACAAAGAAATATTTCTCCCCTATGTACTCCCCCCCTCCATTTTGTGGTGTTTTGAAAGTTTTTTTTAAAAGAGTATCATTAAAAATACTTTATAATAGGGGAATGTTCCTGAGCTCCCAGTCTGCACATTTTAGCTTCATTCCTCAGTTCCTCTGCTTATTATTTTTCCTATACAAGGCTTCAACTTTTTTCCTGGCCTCCTTTCCCAATAGTTCTTATCCTACCTTATATATTTTTTCTCACATATTTCTTTACTGTTTTCCCATGTTGCAGGTTTTTTTTTCTTCTACTTTTTCCAATGTTCTCTAGAAGTAACTGCATAAGTCAAATAGCTTGTAATTATTAAGAGAACCAAAGTAGATAATATAACAATAATAAAGGGATTTTTGTGTGGGTGTCTGAAAATCATGAAGCAGCACCTATACACTTGTGTGTCTCATTTCATCTTTTAGGATTACCAAGTGTAAAATAAAACTAGTTCTTATTTGTTTTCACTCCTTCAGAGGCAGACCCCTGTCTAAACCAATCTGAATAAAAATAGTGAGTTGTTCTTTGAACAGCTGTAGCCACCGCCACCTGAAAATCATTATAACTTTCTCAATCTTATGAATCTCTTTATGTTACTAGCTAAAGAATTACCAACGTCCAACTAAAAAATACCAACACTTCAAGGACAGTGGTACAATCTGACTTAGAAACCAGATATGTCTTTTAAAAGCATGGGATAACTGTGATACAAGAAGACATGCTCTGTTTTTTGTGGGTTAGCCTCTTTTATTTTTTTTATTTAAAAAGAAATTTTTCCACTTTGCAGGTGATAATATGTGGATGCATGTCTACTTCCTAAACAATGATTGTGTTTCATTTCCACATATAGCTGGTTAATGGATTATAAGGCCAGATGTGACAGCTATGTAGAACGATTTTTAGACTGCGGACTTTCCTGAATTAATTCCTATTTGAATTTGAATGTAGTACTATTTTTCTTTTTAGGAACAGCCTTAAAAATTTCTAATTCATGGACAATCCATTGCCAATTATCATTAACTAAGCAGTAAAGAAACTGGCATCAGAATAACTTGCTGCTTGCTTCAGATTTGAATTTGTCTCACTTGCTCTTCATCCTTGTGTTTTACAGTGTTGTCTGCCAGATATAATAACTTCTCAAGTTTCTCTTTCCCATGAAAGGGTACAGGAAACAGATTTATTTTTCAGCCTTCTCTGATCTCAGCCCCGTTCTTCCCTTATTAGACATGGTAGTCAAGTAATCATTCTCATAGCGCGTCTGGAAGTCCCTCCAGTTTATCAGCTGTGAATACTGGCACTGCATTGAGCATCCAGGAGCTATCACCGCTGCACCAAACACCACAGTGTTATTACCTGGTTTATATTCAGCAGTCCTGTTCATACATTTAATTAGATCCTCTGACTAAGCAGCACAACCCAACTCCTGTTCACTTTATTGTTCACTATAAAACTCCCTTCAGAAGTTGCTCTGTCTGAGAAAAAAAAATCCCTTATCCTATTTATATGACTGGAGGTCTGACGGCCTACTTTCCACAGTCAAACGCCACAGAAAGACCTGTACCTGATGATGTGACCTAAAAGAACAACTCAAAGCAACTCTGTGATTTTTTTTTCCCTTGACTACAATGGTTGGAGGCTTAGCACTCTGTACTCACTCCTGCTTTGAAGATCAGCAACAAATAACTTCCTACTGAGGCAAGAGGTCAAAAGAGCATATATGAATACTGTGTGGTATGATAATCAGATCACCTGTACCTTTAAATGTACAGTATTTGGGGCATTTCTTCAAGTGACATATGTTTCATTACTGAGAAAACACTCAGACATGCAGTTATTGTTGGAGTCTTTGCCTGCAAAGAGAGCAAATAGAACGTTCATCATCCGGTTCCTGTAATCCTATTTGATTTTGAGGTGGATGGGAATATTGCCATAGAGCAATTAGCCCAATGTTTTTATTTTAATTTGGACATTGCTTATTTTCATTGACTTCGATCATGTTCTAAAATAGAGGATATTTTCATCTACTGTTGCAAATGCTATTTAACTATACCTGTTTGCTTGGGGTTTTTTTTTATGCTTTCTACATTTCTAACGTTATTTAGAAGTGCACAAGCAAGAATTCCCTGCAAGTATGCTGCAGCCAGATTTCTTTCTAGTCTTCCTGTACTCCAGTTTGAAAGGCTATTTAAGATCTCGGGGCTGTCATTTTGGATAAACCACCTGCAAAGATCAGCAGTGTCATTAGGGGTGAATCAGTCTGTAGGGCTGCCAGGCTGAATGACTTCACCCTCACCCAAAAGCCTGGTTAACTGCAGTTCCCTTGATGCTTACCCTCCTGACAGATGTGAGGAAAAACCTGTGCACTTTTTTCTTTAACTCTTTACATGGTATTACCAAACCTCCATTTCTTGTCATTGACCGGTGAGATTCACAATGTTCAACAACTCAGACAATTTTTCTTTGAAGCTCTTTCTGTTGTCTATGATTTGTGGGTGCCTATTTAGAAATACTAATCATTTTCTCTCTCAGAACAGCAAGTACAACCTGCTTTCTCTTGAGCAATTATTTACAATGCAGATTACAATGTAGAAAATATTTTCCATTATTTTTATATATAACACTATGCCAGCATCAAATCCTCCAATTCAACAATGTTCACGTGAAACTAGGATAAACTTTCCAGAAAATTCACTATGCCAGTCATCATTTATTAAGAAAAATACAAAATAAAAAAATCAATATATATAGAGGTACATGACTTCAATTAGTCATTTCTTTACTAAATCATGATGTCAGAGCAAAACAAAACTACCTGAAACTGAGCTAAAAGGAAGCCTTGGAGACTTCAGAGATCTTTAAAGTTCCTACTTTAATCCTTGGGATGTGTTCCCCCAAACCAGTTGGGAGCAGAACGGTGTGTGGTGTAACTACAGTGTGTGTGTGTGTGTTAAATTCATATCCTCCTAAATGATGCTGTGTTACCTCTTCTTCCCACAGAAGCAGCATTATTGAACAGACTGAGGAGAGAGAAGGTAGAACAAGCCTCTTGTACTTTCCTTTGTCTCAGGGAGATAGATCTTAGAAGCAGGACCAATCATGGAAGTGATGTGGACATTGCTGCCCCACAGCTTCTATGTGTTGGGCAAGGGAAGGACGTTTCTGGATTCTTACCAAACATAGCCCCCAAAACGTATTTCAGAAAGGTTTGTGAAACCTTTTTTGGCTCAGAGATTTAGGCTGATTTCATGAAGAAATGAGATTCTCTTGTCCTCTGAAGTCTTCCGTCATCTTTTCCTGCCCCCAGAAAGCAGAGATAGCAAAGTACAAAAACCCCCATTAATGCGTCATTGAGGGATACGCTGTAGAGTGAGTTCAGACCTCAAACCCCATTGCCCTCACAGGGAAGAGATACTTCGCTTCTTCCTGTATCACTGATAAAGACTGTATCAATTCAGATAACAATGCAGTTAATATGTCTTGTGTATTGCAAATGCTTTCAGTGGCATGTTTAATAAAATTGTATTTCTATAAAACATAGCCCTTGACTATTATTGAACTGAGCCATCCATAAAGACACCAGTAGATAATTTAGTTGCAAAGAGCTGTGTTTTGAAGCTAGTAGGGATTTGTTTTCAGTGGGGAAAGCAACCTATTGATTTAGACAGGTTCTGCTAAAAATGAGAGTTTTACTGCTGTTTGTTCTTTGTGAATAGGGTTGTTTGAGTACCTTTTATGTTTTATTCAAGCTTCCAATAATTATCAAAGGATTTAATTTTAAAATGTTTAGTAATTCAGTGAAGTGCAGAACTCACACGGTTACTTAGTTTCTTTCAAAAATAATTTCTCTGTGACAACTACCTTGCCTTCCTGTGGCTCAGGTTATTAATTCTCATTTTGTGAGGGGAAAACTGAGTCTATGTGCAAGCTTCAGATAATTGGTTTTCTTTGGGTGACAATATAGGCTTTCATTACAAAGCCCAGATTTTTCAGAGTACTGAAGCACAGCTGGTGTTCCTTGAAATGGGGGAAGTTGATGTTTCAAATTCTCGGAACCTTCAGAACACTTCAAAATTGATCATATGTTTTTTCATGTTAAACTGGATTATTCAAAGGAATGTCACTAATGAGAAAGCAAGACTGTCATCTTTCCAAGTGTGGTGTGACCTACACAGTAATGATCAGACACAACCTGATTACAGTTGACTGGTTTTTATGGGTACACATACCCACAAACATCATATTATGTATCTTCCCTAGCATATCTAATGAAGCACATTTTTTTTTTCTGAGAAGCAACAGAAGAAAAGCATATCCCCACAACTTCCTATGATACAGACCAGCACAGAAGAATTCAGAGATCAATCAACAAGATCAACCTTGTTCTTATCAACAGGGAAATTCCAAAGCTGCTCTTTGTGCATGGATAATAAATTGCCCAAACAGCAGCCCAAAAACTTCATTTAAGACCTGTTCTTCCACAAGCCTCAGTTTTGACACAAGTTAAGATGTAATCCTTCTAGTAGGTAAACACAAACAAATTTGTGCTTTATAAATAAAAAATAATGCATTTAGTGTTGATTAACACTGAATGGCAAAAGAATAAATGTCTGCCCAGACAGATCGACAACTGTGCTGTATCACAGGATGAACTTCTCAGTGGTTCTCGGGGTCAGAGCCAGAAACTCCATTTCAAGAACCAGTCAGAAAACTCCATGTGTTGATACTTATAGTACACTCATCTACGATGGAAATTAACTCTAGGGCTAAGCTAAGCATAAAGCTCAATATTAATATGGTAAAGATTTAAATGGAGACTAATAACAGTTAAGATTTGAGTACTTGGACAGGTGCTGAGAGTTAAGCTTGTTGGCAGCAAGCTTTCTACAATAGCTGCCTCTCTCTAGTATACTCTGGCCTCCCACAAGCTTCCAGTTTCTTTTGTTCACACAGACCCAGTTTGTAGAGTTGTTCTTTGTCTCCTTCATGTTCTTTCCCTATTTTTGAACTATTTCTGACATCTGCCCCTCTAAATAATTATTCTTGGGCTGATATTTGCCTCTGAGTTTAAATTGAGGTGATGTATAATTCCATAAGAAAGCAAATTGCATTACCAGTGACAAAACAGCCTCAGTATTATAGGTAATATATGTCATCATAAGGCATAACGGAAGGAGTGATACTGATCCTGCAGTGGGGGGTGTTAGACAAGCAATTCAGTATCTTTCTAAAGGTAACTTATTAAGTACCATGTTATATTCTGAAATAGATATTTGGAAAATAACTTCATATATATAAATGTTAGCTTCTGCAGCAAAGTTCCTGGTGGGGTTTGAACTTCTCTCTCCACAGCTTTTCCTTACCTATTATTTTTACCATGAGATCCACAGCTTTGGCAAGACAACTGAAAACTTGCTCAGTAGCCGTGGACTTGGAAGAAAAAAACCCAGTGAAGTTCATGAGCTTGGAATTGCTAGTGTAATGCTTTCCACCCTGGGGTTCATTCTGCTTCCTAAAACATATCACGCTGAAGATACTGAATGATTGAAAAATAGTGACTTGTATAGCAGGGCACACACTGAATGACAGCCATCTGGTGTGACCGTTATTTGCTTGCTTCTGTAACTTGAAGTTAGAGTGTTCCCCTTTTCCACAGTAATGTACCTGGCCTCAATTCAAGAAATAAATCAAATAAAAAAAATCCAGAGCAACCGTAATAAAATGACCAGTTTTTTCACAGAAAACCTCGATAAGTGATGATTAAATCAGTGAAGTTTAGTAAATATGGCAAGAAAAAACACAAACTCACTGTCAAGCATGTCACCTGGGCATAAAAAGAACTTGTCAGACAGAGCTGAGCAATTTTGGGAGAATCAGTTTCAGAATTCAAACAAAAGATAAAATTAATGAAAATAGTTTAAATGGTATGAAATTAATTATTTGGCATTTTAAAGGAGCTTTGCTTTCCTGATTTTATTAATTTATCACTGATCCAATACACTTTCTGCTAGTGTGAGAGCAAGGAAAGATTTCTTTTCTATATAATAGGGGACTTGCAAAAGTATTTATTTTTTCCTAAGAATTTTGCTCAACTATTTGCAGAAATCATACACACATTACAAAAATTGGTTTCAGACAATTCAGAAGTTGCTGAAAAATTTTCATTTGCAAATTGAATAGTTAATTATGTTAATCTCTGAAAAGAGCTGACAATAAAGTAATTACATTTCTGGTCTCTCCTCTGTCAATTTTTTTTTTCAACCATCCAGTGGCTGGAATAGTAATATACATTATTAGTTCTACTTTCTGCTTTGAAACTTCATTCTTTGGGAGCTAGTCAGTTTTACTGTAGCTTCTGTTTCTGACAAGCTATTAAAACCACGCAAAATGGTTTAAAAAATTAGTCTAGTTTTCAGACAAAATTAAAATGATTCCTACCTACAGAAATGGACAGCACACAGAAAAATAGAAAGGTTCCTATCAAGAAGTCTTGGGGTGAGAAGTCATGTTACATGTTGATTCAGCCAAATAGTAAGCAGCATCTGATTGCCATTTTTTTTTAATAGTTTGATGCAGACAGAGATGAAGAAGAAGTGTTCTTTGATATAAGTTCGGCTGTTGACAGTAAACTATTTGCAAACAAAGGCGCTGCAGCAGGTGAGTTAATGTAAGATTTAAAAACCCACATTTTTTGTACTGCATTTGACATTGGTGGAATGCCTTTTTGATATTCCTCAAGTATGGATTTATGTACTATAGCAAAGTCTTGACTGACCTTAAACATTTGCACAACCAAAGCCAAAACTATCTCTTTACACTTAGAAACTTCATACAACCCACCTAACATCTTAGTTATCTGCAAGCTCACCTTAAAAGACTATGGATAGTCCGCTAGAAAACTATAGTATTAATACAAAAAACTTAATAAACTGATTGATTCCAGTTGTCTGTTTCAGTACCAGATGATACCTCAGTGTTCACCAGAAAACCAGTCCTATGAGATTAATGATCATACTTCCTCCCTAATAATTGGTACTAATTGTGAAACAGTGTGTGAATATAAGCCAGGCATTTGCAGGGTTTATTTATTTATATATTCATTATTTGTGCTTACTGAGGCTTGAACGTCTTCAAAGAAAAAGCTTTTGAGGGACAAAGGACTGAAAAAGAATTGAAGGTAAAAATCAAAGCACTGAAAATCTGTAACATCTGTCAGAAATATTTTGTTTGAGGGAAACAGGAAAATGTTCCTTGGTAACTTCACAACTTTTTCTTTTTAGAGATTGCATCCCTGGCTACCTACCACATAGACCCTGAGGGTTATATAGGTAGATGAGGTTATAAACGTCTTATGAAACAGCACAGAAAAAGAAAATTCTAGGTGAAATACTTTCCTGTAAAATTTACTAGCTATATTAAAACAAAGATTAGATAAGTATAGTAGAAAAAAAAATAGTGTATCTGATCTCTCCTCTGTTTAAGTGAAAATTCATATGTCATAAACTGGCAGACAGGGTTGTAATCGTGAACAATCATCTGGGGGCTGCCAAGGAACTGATGAAGCACAGTGAAGTCTAGTAATAGCAATACATGTATTATCTCTTTTTGACAAAGGGGGGATTGGTTTTTTCTACTAGCAAGACATTTGCAAAGATAGTGGTTCAGACAGAAAAATTAGGCGATATTCTGGAGATTTGAAAGGGGGTTCCAAGCTAGCTAGCCAACAAAGCCCATAAGTCTATTTTTGATAATGTTCAAAATGAGATAAAGATGAATTATCGAAGGGGATGGGGACTGAGAATGATATGAAGTGCATTAGCTAAAAGAACAGGATTCTAGTGCTCAGCTTCGAGGTAAGACACACACAAGAATAAAGACTGCTGGCTTTCTTCGTCAAGTGGCACACTTACCTCTTTTGTACTTAGCCTTATTCCTAGAGGGAAGAGATCGATTCCAAACCTAAGATGGCATTCCCACTGTATAGCATTATTTTGATAATTGCCTTTGGATTCCCTAATTAAATGAGCTAAGTACTGACTAGCAAGAAGAAGAAAGAAGTGGCATAAAGGTCCTAGCTCTGACAAACAGATTTACAAAAGCTAATCTATTTGCACAAATTGGTTATGATTCTGGATGAGTTCCAGTCAGTTCCTTGAAAGTCTGATCTACTTAATAAATCGCTCACCAAAATAACCGGAGAGCTATGAGGTTTATCAGACGCCACGCCACAGTCATCTAATTGGTGCCTAACCTGAGCACTAATAACAGTAAGGAGATTCAAAGTAGGATTTCTAGAGATCCTATCAGACTAGATACTTAATTTCTAGAGGTCACAATTCCAGCATTGCCTTGATCTCACTTTTGTCTTTTAATCTTATTAGTGATACTGCAATATATTTTGGTTCCTGGTGGCTGACGTAAACACAGTATTTCTAATGTTTTCATGCCTTTACATCAAATTCATATGTTATACCTGTAAAATCCAGTTGTAATCAGCTGTAACAATATATGCTGAAAGAAAACTGAGTATTTTTATAGATTAAAATACATTTTTCTCATTGTAGTCTTCTACAACGTATTAAGACTGTTGCTAAGAGCAACCTGTCATTGAACTCAACAGTGTAAGGTTGCAATAAAATTTGTATTTGCATCTTCTGAGAGCAAAATTATAACGTAATCATTCTAATGATAATCAGTCCTTCAGTAAATTATTTCTATTATATTCCACTTGAAATTTATCTTCTAAGCATTTGTCTTGTCCAAGTGCTTATATGCACCGTGTATTAACTGAGTTATTAGACAGTGCTTCAGAGCATGTTCCATAACATAAAGAGACATTTTTATTCTATTGAGCTTAAACATGCTACTAAGAGAAGCAACAAGTTTCACAGAGTAGTCTTAGATTACTTTTATGACAGTATTGAACAGTGTAAATATTATAGTTGTTAAAATAAGGGTATGGGGATATTTGATCCAATGAACCATATTGAATAGAATTGCTACCAGGATTCGAAGTAACAGATTTAAACAAGGATTGGGAAGAAGTTAGCTGATTTGCCAGAACACCAAGGTGCAGATGTAACTCACATGCTGGGGTACAGCTACTCTGTAATGAGAAGTTAAATCAGCTGCAAATAAATCTAGACAGATCAGTGCAATTCAGTTTCGTTGTATAAATGGATTTAGTGAACTGTGAAAAAGCAATGCTTGGCATTTGCATTTATGAAAACTTAAGGATGAACACACTGCCAGGGAAAGTGACACGCACCCAGGCTCAGAACACAAAGTTTTATAGGACCAGGGGCATTTATGGCCAAGATGCCACTGGGTTCTGGGGTGCATTTCTGTGGTAGGAATTACACACCTGCCTGTAACAGCTATACCTTCTCAGCTTTCCATGACCAATCCCGAGCAATTCAGCTTAGAAGCAAGAAACAATATGTAAAATACAGCATAAAATTCCAAAGTACAGCTTCATGGTGAAGGAAACAACTGAGCACAGCCCTGCACCCCTCCAGGAGCAGGGAAGTCATTCTCCCTGACTGTCAGACCTGGCAGGGGTAGCTCCTGTCAGCGCACCCTTGTACAACTGCAGCCACCCATTAATTCAACTTGTCCCTCAGTGCTGTGTCATTGCAGTCTCTTGGGTTCCTAGCAAGACAAATCTTGTGAAGATGCCTTAAGTGTCAAGATACAAAGCCTAGGAAAAAAAAGAGGATGCAATTCTAGCTGATCTGCTGTTCCTTTTTTAAGCAGCCTGCTCCTCCCTGGAGAGCTGATTATTCAATTAACGGGGGTTTAATAAAAATTTCCAACTGATTTTTTAATTGTGCAGTACTGTACCTAATAAAATCCTATCTGTTTTTTCCCTAAGCACATGAAAATGACCGGGTTTCCCTTACCTCAACTTTATGCATGCACTGAAGTTGAGGAAGCATATTTTAAGTTTTAAGAGTACCTTTTCAGGTCAGGTGCCTGCAAGGTATTTCTCCACAGCAGTAGAGCTTTCATGCATTTTCTTCATTTTTATTTTATTTTTTAAACTGTTAAGTTTCCCCTTTTGAAATTGATACTGTTACTCAGATTATTTGCAAGAGGTTCATACAAGCACAGGAAGGCTCTAAGATAACCCTCTGAGGCTGACTTAACTGAAAGATGAGATTATCTGGTGGAATGGGGCATCCCTTCGAAAGAAATTAAGACAATTCAGGCTGTAAGACTTTCCTCCTAATGGTAAAGCAGTATTACATTTTTTTAATGGCCTAGTTCTCAGTGTACCAACTTATCAAAGGAAAAACAATGCCATTTACTAAGAAAAGGCAAAGAAACTTAGAATCAGGTCTTTTGTTTTCAGAGCATGAGATGTGCAGTCTGCAGACACATTGAGAGCAGCAGGACATGTTTGCTTCCAAACGCTTTAACCAATCCTCCTCTTTTCCTTAGCCAACATTTTTAATTTCTTCTTTGAAACATTGCCACAAGTTTGACATAAAATGTAAAAAATCTGATTGAAACTTGTGCTTAGAAAACCTGAGCTGAGTTCTGAATTATCCACTTTAACACTCCCCTTGGCTTTAGCCTTGTCAGTAGCTTTGCCTGGCTCCAGGATTACTGACTCCTAGTACCTCACAAAGTGGCTATCTGGTACACCTCTGCTGCCACGTGGACTAGCAATTAGCAAGCCTGTTGTCCTCCCCTAGAAGACTTGTTTTAGCAAGGTTTAGTCCAACAACAAACTGAGCTGTAGGGTAGCAAACTACTAATGCTTATTCATACTACACCAGGGATGTCACAAGTGCTCTTATATGTCCCCTCATTACTTTATCTTGTCCTGGGAGTAGCCTTTGCTTCAAGTAATTTCTGGTAGGTTTGTCTTGAGGCAATTTGAGAAGGGTAGAGAACTCTGTAGACTGTTCAGTGATAGGTGGTTTTGGGGTTTGTTAATTTTCACAGAACCATGAAAGAAAGCAAGCAAGCATATTTTCAATTTTGCTGACCTTCCTTGAATATACCCTAGAAAGGAGCTATACTTCCCCAGGGAGACTGGTTTTCTAGTTGAAGAAAAAAGGCCTAAAGGTGCTTGAACATATTAAAATTGTATAACCACTATAGCTTTTGTCACTTAAGATACATTATACATGAGTATTCATTTTCAGACTGACCTTTACATTGAAGTCTATGGCACCATATTTCATATTAACATTTCTAGCTAAGGACACGTACTGCTGTTGGTAGTTAAGTGACAGTTAATCAAATACTTGCACACAAGTGCCTTTAAAAGTGATTGATGTGTCAAGGTAGGCCAGTGCTGGTGACAACAGAATCTTAGTTAAATTATGTTATCAACAATGACACAATGTTAAGAGTGAGATACCAGCTTTGCAAAATAAATCAAAAAATTTAGATTCTCTCAGCAGTTATAGATGTATTTGGTTGCATCTATCTTTCAAAGACAGGTATTTTTAAAAGACCATAAAGCCAGAGAACATGATGCATATATACATATGAAATTGTACAGTAGCAAGAGTATAATCCCTTTCTGTTATTTTTTAATAGCAATCTGATAAAGCACACATGAACATTAGGGGGAAAAACAAAACAAACCACCACCAGATGGTAGACCCTAGTCTTTCCCTGGTATCTCTTACATAGTCCAAAGAGTTGCGTCAAAGATGAATTTGGCAGCAATTGTAATATGGATTGCAAACACCCTGGAATCATCATCTCTACCAAGCAGTTATGGTTTTAGTCATCATGACATCCAGTTCCTCTCCTCTGTTCTCCTTCTTAGTTCACCATCTACGTAGATTACTACTGTGTAAACTTTAAAAGAAAACAAAAGCAGATAATACATAATTGCTTCTGGCACAAACTGAACTGCAAAATCTGTTATTGATAGTGCTTCTTACAGAGCGCCACCCATACAAGCATCTCTAATGGTAAGAAAACCACTCCAGGTCAGCAGTAGTCTTAAAACTGTGTATCCTCAATGCCAGTGCTTGCAGGAACATCATACCAGGTAACCTGTAACCCAGGAGGGAAGGAGTTGTATTCTTTTCCTCATCAGTGGTCTTGTTTGACTGGGGACATGGAGGCACAAAACAAAGCACATCTTATACTTCCCGTGGTGTTACCTGTTACTTCTCACATAAAGACATTGATTGGACTTCTGTGTGGCTACTGGCTATTTACAATTTTTAGATCTGTGTGTCATTACAGTATTTTTGTTATTCTCATTTTAATAATGCTGTGAAGAGTACTCCTGTAGCCACATGCCTATTGACATTTTAACATGTGTTGAATACGTGCAGGATTTGGTTTAGGGCTGCACCATCTGGAGGGCACAGGAGACTGTTTCCTTCCTCATTGCTCAGGAGTGAGAACCAGAATGGGGTGATAGTGCCAGCCTCTGAGTATCATGTCCATGCCACATCATTCCTATGTTTCTATATAAAGATGATAAGTGGTTTACCCTCACATTCTAGTTTAGCAATGACTACCCCCCTACATGACTTCTTGAAATACCAAGCCCAATTCTGTTATCCTGCACCTTCAGCAGTTCATCTGGAGCTAAACTGTAAAGCTCAGCCAGGTCAAGGCTTCTCGGCAACTGAATTTTGTCATCCCAGGTGCAAGAGGCTGCATAACTTGCTCATCCTGTGACAAAAACATGATGGGGAGAAGAGGCAGAGCTACACCGTTGCCTTGGAAAGGGGTAGGGTAGGATAGGAATGGGGACTGTTGCTGCTGGAGGCATGCTGCTTTGGTTCCCCATCAACATCACTCCACCATCCTTATCTGCTAATCACCAATTAGTCAGTATTTCCTTTTTCTTTCTTAAACACAGTTTGTATTCTCCCCTAAGCCAAGATCCCTCTGGCAATTTTACAGTTGCAAGTCATGGCACACAAAACACTCTGCCCAATAAATTCACAATCTAGCTAAAACAATTCACCATTTAGTATAACCATTCCTTATTAAGATTTGTGGTAGCTTTTATGGATGCTTTGGAGGCTTTGTTAATGGAATACCATTCACCTGGGTATTCTAGCACATCTGAATTGTTCCTTGGATCACAGTTTTTGCATATATGCAGACAATTGGAAATCTTACGGTGTTCCATCAGATAAAATGAAAATTTCAATCCATTTCTGAAGTCTAATTTTCTTTCCTATTTTAGGGCCAAATGAACTGGATTGCAGTCTGATTATGGATTCAGGAGATACTATTTATACAGAATTTGACTTTGAAGACCAGGTAATTTTATGTGTATATGGCCTCTCTTCAGACAGTTTCCTAGTTTACGTACATACCATGCTATACAATTTGTCTGAACAAGATGATGGAACTAAGCCAAAGGGGTTTTTAAGTGCAATATACATCAATTCATGATGCACAGAGGTTGCTTTCTGGTTATGAAAAAAAAGTTAATATTATTGTGGTATTAAGAGCCCATATCTTCCATTACTGTACATTGCTGAGTTTCCTCCACAAATTTTAAAATGTTGGCAATGTGGCAAATGGAATTGTTGGAATGCACTGTCAGTCTCCTGTATATTTAAGAAGAGGGAGTAAAATATTTTTCAAAAGAGGGGCATGAAAGTACAAGAAATGTGACATGTAACTAAAACCAAATCATTCTCCCCTTGAAAAAGAAGTCTTCTGAAGAATAAAGCAACAACAACAAATGCTTACAGTGTGTTGAAACCAGCCTTTCTACTGATCCCATTCTATCCATATGTAAAAACTAAAAGTTGATAGTGTTTTCCTTGTACAAAGGAAATAAAAAGGCTTGGGGGGGGGGGGGGGGGGGGGCGTGTGCAAAGAGTTGTACACATCTTTCCCCTCTAATCTTCACCTCAGCACTGGTAAAGCCACATCTGGAGTACTGTGTCCAGTTCTGGGTTTATCGATACGACGTATGGAGATACTCGAGAGAGTCCAGCAAAGGGCCACTAAGATGATGGACAGGGCCATCTCTCCTATGAGGAAAGGGTGAGAGCTGGGAATGTCCAGCCTGGAAGAGAGAAGGCTCAGGGGGGATCTCATCAATGTGTACAGGAATCTGAAGGGAGGGTGCAAAGAAGGTGGAGCCAGGCTCTTTTCAGTGGTGCCCAGGGACAGGACAAGAGGCACTTGGCACAAACTGAAGCATGGGAGGTTCATGTGGCTTGGATACTGTGCTAAAGATAAGCGTTATTTTTCTTGTTACTGTGCTGTGGATAAGCATTAAAAGAATGACATAATTAAAAAAAAATATTTCTAAAGCTATCTGCCTATCACACCCCCATACCTAAGGGTGTTTTGTATGTTTTGCTTTCTGCCTTTCACTTTTGCACGACTCCGCTTGCACTTTCTTCATGAATACCACAAACACTTCTCTAGATTTGTGAGCAGCTTGGCAAAGAATGTTATTTTGTGTTTCTGTTATCATTCAACTAAATGCAGTTGTGAATTTTCTCACGTCTTTCCTCATTATTCACAGAAGATATCTATTCTTGTGAAATTTTAAAGCTAGTGACAAACTCAGGACCAACAAAACTGAATATTCATTCAGTATCATCCATTTGTTGGTGTTCTTTCACAGTATTCAATGCAATGCTTTACCCTCACCTGCAACATATATTTTAGCCCTATTAATTTCTGTTAATTTCTGATCGTTTTGCTGGTTTTGGCTCAGTTATTTCAGTTTGGCTTAGTTATTTCAGTTTGGCTTTTTTCAAGCAGACAGCTTGCCTCTGTCTCCAAATCCCATTTTAAATCCTATTATTTCATAAATCCCTCTTAAAATATTCTCTGCCCCAGGAAACTCTCTGAAATTTTTCATCATCATTTTTGTTTGACTATACTACTTCTTTATTGCAGGGTTTAGGCCTTTATGCCCTATAAAGCAGAATGTATATTTGAATCATATTTGGATTATACTGATATTAAATTTTGCATTTTAATGAAATTTTAAATACATTCTTTTAGCAGAGTATGAACACTAAAGAAATTATACTCTTGATTCATAATGTTTGAAATCCTGTTCAAATAATAAGCACAAGTTTTACAGTTACAGAATTAAATAAACAGAAAGAAATACACAGAAATTATACTAATTTATAATTTCAAACTATACAGTTCACTGATGATACATTGCACAGCCTATAAAAGCACTGATGGTAGTTTTGAATGAAGTTGCATGTCGTTCTTACATGAGATTAAGCAAGACAACGACAATGGGACATTATTGTCTTTGTCAATTGAAAATAATCTTTCTGCTGGATGTGGCGGTTAGCTTTTCTCATTATTTTGCCAGACCAACACATTGCCATTCTGGCAAGAGTGCAATACTGTTACCAAACAGAGAAGGAAAAGTAAAAACAGTGCTAAATACCCCTCAAAGAGAAGTACACAATTAAAATGTGGCTAACAAATCACTCTTTTCAACTGCAAGTTGATATCTTTGATACTTATTAATGACATTTAAAAAAATTCTATTACTAATAAATATTTTCATACTGAGTTCATATGAGAAGCCCTGTACAAATATAAAAATATAAAGAAGAAAGCAATTGCAACTAGAAGCCCTTACGATCTAAGTTTTGAAATTGCACAAGAAAATATTGTATACAGAAGCAAAGAAGGGAGTGGAGATTACCATAAAGTCATAATACCATCTAGCTACCCAGTCTGAAAACATTAGAAATTACTCTCAGGAAGAAAAGATCAATAACTAAATTCAGGAGTGAGCTCACATTCAAAACCTGAGCTCATTTTGGCTGTGGCAGTGATTTAATACTTCAGTGATTTACCACGCGCTGTTTACGAATTGCATGAACCACCACCAACCTTTACTCGGAAAATCTCAAGTGGAAAAGGAATGTGTGTCTGGATACAAATGTGTCATGAAGTGATGTTATTGCATAGGAAATCTGTCATGAAATGTGGGGGATGAGAAAGCTGGTTTCTAAGCAACCTTACACAGCTGATATGCTAAAAATGGCTGAATTTTAGCAGAACATCTTGGTAGTCACTGAGCAAGAAGAGCTGGGGATTAGAGCAGTACACAACCTGTACTGAAGACAAAGCTGCAGCTGGGGATGAGTATCACTTGGCATAGCTGAAATGGACATAAACAGATACCTTTGCATTTTCTTATTCTTGGAATAAGCCAGGAAAATCTCCAGCGTAAACTATGCCAACAAAGAAGTATCTGGGTTCTTCAGATGTGTGCTGCTTTTTCCAGAAGAACCTCTCTTACTGGCAGGCAGGAGTGAGAAATGAGTGATGTGGTTCCAACTACCAATGTAGCCATCAGCTCATCTAGCAGCGCTCCAAAATACAGCAAAGTGCTTTAAGAAACACTTGGTACCTGTTGTGGAAACAGTCCAAAGAAACACTAACACAGGCTAAGATCTGGCTTTTCTGGAGGAGTGCACAGGGAAAGTTGAATTAAAAACAATTCAGAAAAAGCTTGAGCTTTGTATTGTACATTTTATACATGAATTTAATTAAATGTTCTTTTAACTAAATTAAAAGCAAGTTGATTGTTTTCTGCTGGCTATGCATGAATGCTTCAAGAACTTGGAACACTTGTAATCATTAAGTCCCTACAGCATTGAAAGGCAGGAGGGAAAAACTCACTTTAAAAAATAAACAACAAAAACCCCTCAAAACACCACAACAAAAAACCCCAAACAAACAATTTTTTTTCTCTAAATCACTAAAAACTACTTTTCTGTTCTTTCTCAGATCTGTAGCTGTCAGATTCTGTATTACAGAAGGAATAATCTAGGTTTTTAGAATTACTGCCCAAAATACATTCTTCAAAAAAGTAAAAATAAAAGCAGACAGTACCTCTCATTGAGAACGCCTTGTGGAAGAATCAGCCGAAGTTTTGTGTGGTAGCAATCTCTATAGCCTTTTATAGAGTAATGATTACACTACACATAACCTGATTGAACAACATGAAAGCACAGTAAATTGAGAAGTTTCAAATGCTTTTACCCGCAGGAAGATACCAGGAATACGTTTCCAGCCACTCATTTTTGGGTGCAACAGCATAGCTTCTAATGAGGGAAAGCTTGTGCTTTATAGAATATTCTCAGTTTGCAGAACTGGCTGTCATGACTAGTGTCTGGTTTAATAAGGATTGTCTTTTGCTGCTGGAATGCTCTCAAGTGTGATACAGGTTTTCACTGTGCACTGTGTTCATTTATACCTGCCATTCAATTTCTCAACTTTGCCAGGGAGGCTGTCAATATGATGCCACTTATTTCCAGAGATCAGACAAGTTTTATCTTTAAGAATTGGATTTTTAATTAGAAATCTACCATTTGGCTTATTTCAAGAGCATTCAGGCCCAAAGAGAGTACTGAAAAATTGGCATCAGTGAATCCTGTCAAAGAGTTCCAGAAGAAAAGAGCACCCAATTATTTTCTTGTGAAAACAAGGCTTTCAAGAAAACCTTAGCTAGTCTGAGGAATATTTAGACTAATTAGAGAGAAAGTTAAAACACACAGTCAGACGACTGTAAAGTGAATATACTCTTGAACAAGTGCTTATAGAATTGATAACTTTGAAATTTGGGAAACATGAAAATCAAGTAAACTTCAAGTAAAAACTTCAAAAATATACTTATCCTCTTCTAATATTTGGGGTGTAGTGGGTGGGTGGGAAATACATTTCACAGCTACAAAACATGGTAATGCGTTTTTGTGCCTCAGAGGAAGCTACCAGTCATAACTGAGGCATTTCGATGTCCTTCCAGTGTACAGACTGAATTTACTTATGCATTTAGGTAAATGCAGTGGCATATGAAAAGGAGAGACTGCCCTTTTTTTCCCCCCCAAATGTGTCAAAGACCTAGGAAAAGTAGATGTAAAACAGTCTGAAATATAATAAAAGGTTTTCTGTTCAGCAGTGGCAGCAATCTATTGAATTAAGAAAATTGCATAACCCAATCCTTGCTGCAATTGCAGGATGTTTTATAATTAGAAAATGTGACAGCTCACTTGAAAAGCAACAAGCAAAACCAAAATGAAGTGGAGGAAAAAAGCCCTCAAAAAGACTTAGTCTCATTCTAACGGGGAAACAAGCACTTGATTAAAAGTTGTTGCCATGTGGTGACAATTCTTCCTTCAGCTTGGTGTCATTTCCCACCCAGAGTACATACAAATCTGGGCTTCAGGGGAACAGGAGGAAAGCTTTAAGTGAACTGATGAAAAACAGGCTCCACTGCTACCAAGACTATAACAACATTTCTGGCCTGACTGATTACCATAGCTTGAAACTTAAATATTCAAGAGAGATAATGAAAAGGTCCTAAAAATCTTTTCAATGCAGAAGCAGAATGCAAATATTCCTAAAACATCAGTTTGCTGGCAACAGCAAATAGAAAGCCTTGTTTAACTAAAGCTCTGTGGATTAAACCAAAGACCATATTTCTCCATTTACTATGTTTCATGTCAGTTGTCACCATGTTTTGACTCCTTTTTCTCTACATTGAAGATTAAAGTCATTTGTTTAACCCTTCAGACCATCCAGACAGTTGACATTACAATACAACAAAGAGCAAACTGCTTATCTCCATTAGAAGAAGAAATTTTCATTGGGATTTCTAAAGCTACCTCTCAAAATTAGATAAACATTGATTAAATTATTTAAGGGGTCAGATCTACAATGTACTATATTAATGCTTTTTCTTTACTTGAGAACATAAAGAACTTCTGGTATAACAGCAGTTTTATTCATATATGCTGTGCAGCATTAATCGTACCGGTCTTAGTAAAATGACCAGGAGTATCCAGAAGCCATTTTGGCTTTTAATGGTGAACACTTCCATGGTGTCCATTTCTCTTTTGCTGATTGGCAGTGGTATCAATGTGAATAACAGATTCTGGGTCTACAGGGAAACTGATTAAAACAGGGGTACTCAATAGAAAATAAACTCTAGGGAACTCAGAGAATGATTGTGAAACTCTGTTCCCTCAACCTTTGTTTTTGTTAACAGGCACAGAAAGGCGGAGTCCAATCTGGTTTAAGGATATCTGCAAAAAGAGATAATGAATAAGCATCCAAAGAGATGAAAGAGCTGGAGAGGCAGGCCTAGCTACAGAGAAAAGATGTTTAATAGAAATGTACTGAAGTCAATGAACAATCTGTTCAGTTCAAGTTGCCATGGAAACTATCCTATTAAATGCTTTTAAAAAATCAGTTCTAGAAACAAAGTACTACAGTTTGCCTGTTACAAAGTGCTCCCTCAATAAGCTCAAACCAAGTGTATTTTGGTGCTTCTATATAATTTCGTAAGGTTGAAAAAATTTTTCTCTTTCAAAATCACCATTGTAAACTGTAGTAAAGGCACATGAAAGAAAGGCTACTGCTTTATTTCCCCCCATGCAAACCATGGCGAAACGGGCAAGAAAAATTGCTGTAGACTCAGTCTGCATTTTTTCTTTGGAATGCCAGAAACAGTTGTTTGCTCCTACTTTCACAGACATTACTTGGATTTACTTTCTGGTGATACAGATAGTAAGGGGGAACTGAACCGCCAAGGTTTGAATCCCCATTTCTTTTCTGATTTTGAAAAGTTGCTGCCTGCAGCTCTGGTCAGCATTACAGGGCACGAGGACTCAGTTACAAGGATGGTGAGCTCACACAAGTTACTGGAGATTTGAACAACAGTGACAACATCGCTCTTCAAGGTGTGCTGCATTTATGCTCTAATGAATACTTTTGCAGCAACTTAGGAACCCTCCTCTCTGTAGCTGTGGAAGGTGTCTGTAGAAAAAAAAAGCATTACAATTTACAGTATCTCAGTTTTCTGGGCCATAGCACTAGGATAGTGGACCTCCTTTCCTCACACCAGCTCACCCTTCTGCTGGCAAACTGAGGCCTTATCCTTTCATGCACAAAGTATAACTACAGCTAAATTTACGAGTTCTTCTTTTTACATGTCTGTCTTTACAGCCTGGAGAACCTGCATAATTCTTGGGGAATATCAGGCATCCCACACAGCTGATGGAAATAGGATCCACATCAGAACATTTCTTATTGCATCTAAAGCTGATAAAGAAATGCAAAGGTGTATTTTAAATCTCTACCTCCTAGATTTAGACACCTTACTCAGGGCTGTGGTCAAGTTCTGTAGCCTAGCATCCGTAAAGATAACTACCAAAAGATCTTAAAAATATTTGTAGCAGCAATTCCTATATTTTGAAGCACTGAAGAAACAGCCTTTTATAAAACATACTAATATTTCTTAATCACTGTCAAAGTACATACTATAGATTTTTATATTTACATATTAAACTGGTGATTGCAAGAATGCTATTTTACTATATGAGATACAAAACTGCTCTTTAAATAACTTGTTTTTAGTACGCTGAAGCAGAAGAGTGGCTTCTCTGGGAACATTGGAAACACCTGAAAAAACCCAAACAAACACCTCTATGTATTTTCAGGAAACCATGCATTTCCTGCTTGGTGTCTTTTTACTCCTTAGGTATCCCGTGGTTGTGCAGTCAACTTTAGTCAATTTGGGCTTAAATACCAGTCATTAGGAGTGAAAAGTGGACTAGTTTTAGAATTTGTTCACACTAGTGGATCTCAGATCAGTGGACTATTTTTTCTTCCCATAGTTAAATTCCTAACAGAGTAGTTTATAAATACTGTAAAAGTCCCTTATTGAAAGTTATAAAACTACCTAATAAAGCATAAATAGGTGTTTTAGTAAACCTAGAATATGCATGGTCAAACGTTAAGCAGAGAATATCTTTGAGAGGTAAAATCTGAGCACAGCTGTCAACTTTTATCTTAATAGCAGCAAATCATAGGATCTGAGGCCACATGCTGGTCTTATTTTTACAATACCCTATTCTTGTCCTTCTCTGTGCCAAGATCTTTTTCTTTTTGGAAATTGAATTGAGAGTAGCCTGCAGAAAAGTCTTTTTCATCTGAAGGTTAAAAAAACAACCAAATAAAAAAACCACAGAAAACCCCCACCAAACCAAAAAACCCCAAACCACTGAAATCCAGCTCTCAGAAGGCAGTGCAGTTCAGGGCAGAAAAACTGCATATGGTGCCGATGGTGTATGATCTAAGGGATCCATTCATTAGGATTGTCATTAGCCGTCTAAAAAAGCTGCTAAGCACCGCTGAGTTTGCAGTTCGAATGTGCTGGAAGGTCCCCTGCTGCACTTCTTTGCTGCAGTGGTTTGATGTAACAGGATTTATACCAAGCAGCATAAATACTTCACATAGAGAAGAATCATTTAAGGAGTCATGGTGATTTACAGAAAAGAAGAATGCCAGAGAAAAAATAGTGATAAGTTCTGGGAAGAATTTTGTAGAATTTGTACTGGCAACTTTCTATAAATATAGATCTACTGAGAAGTAACTGAATACTGTCAGAAGTATTTTAGAATGAGCAATAGATAATAACTATGCACAGATAATACAGATGTTGAGCATCTCAAGTGTCTTCAAAACACAAAGATATTCAAAAATCAAGCCCCAGTTCTTCTTCAAGTTAGATGTGGTGCTGTCCCCTCTAGTTCAGCCTTTTAAACTTAATATAAAAATTGCAAATGAAGTATTTGGGTTACTAAAATGCTGCTGCCCTGCTGGGAGGAGTGTTTTTTGTGCATACCTTGTTGGTAAGTTTGCCCTTAAAAGTTAATTTCTTTGAAATTTTTTTCCAGTTTCCCAGTGTCTGGAAATCAATATGAAACTAAATAAACTTTGTTTTCATTTTCATGTTTAATAATCACATTTATTTTTTGTCATTAAAAAAAACCCCTACAGAAGTTAACAAAAACCTAACCCCCACACAGTATAGCAAACAGATTGTGATTTTCCCCCTCTAAACTACTGATAGCTATTATTCTTTATGCTATTGAAGAACAAGAATGAAAAATCTGAAAAAAAATCTTGCAATCTTTAAAAGCCAGATAACTCTACATTGGTTTACAAGTGTTAAAAATTAGTTACTCTCTACCTCTGTGTAGGTATAAATTTGTCTTATTTTCAGAACTGATAATAAGGTTTATTTTAAAAGAATAATTGCATAGAGATTCTGGTATTTGCTAGAAACAGAGAAATAAAAGGGAATGATAGTGATCTCATAATTTTTCAGCATTTTGTAGATGTATTACAAACACGGCTATTTTTTTGTTGTTATTGCATTTTAGTCGTTTGCATTCCAAACAAACAAAAATCACCTCAAATAACTTTAGCACTGTTCTCTCATCTTAATTACTATTAGTCCCTTTTGACACAATTTACTGTGCTGAGCAGTACGAACTGTACAAGAAGATAGGCCTTTTGGGGAAAAAAAAAACCAAACAACTTTGAAGTCTGAATGTATTCATACTGTATCTTACCTTATTTACACATACTCATCAGCTCTGGACCTGAGGAGGTCAGAGCACAGCCACCCCTGCTTTCCAGAGGCATACTTGGACACTCAGCTCACAGAAAGCAGCTCAGTCTCAAAAAGTGATTTGAATCATAAATCAAATTTAATGGCTAGCAACTGTATGGCTCATAAAATCAGTTCCCAGGGACCATTGCCCATACATAAAACCTGCAGCTAACCCAGCATATCTCATAAAAACCAAATATTTGCTCTTACAGGAAGAAAATGGAATTTAGAAGTCAAATTCCGCAGCTGAGCTCTGACTAGCCCCAATTTCCTCTGATACTTAACTGTGCCTAGCTACAGGTTGTGTAGGGTCTTTACATTTTACAATATATGTAAGGACAGAGCTCAGTGATAAGTACGTTTTTATAAATAGAAGCTGCATGTATCTAATCTGAAAGACCATCCTCTGTGATTGGGAATATGCCTATTAAATCCAGTTGCAAACACTTCAAACTCTAAAACCACGCAGACTGTGACAGACTGTGCTGAAGCAGACAAATTGTATATCCAGATGGTGCTCAGCAGACATCTCATACTGCTTTCTGATTCTCTAAACTATTCTTAATCAGTGAGTTTATTTAATTGAGAGCTAAGGCTGATTTTAAGGGTACTAGATATAGAAGTATCATCTGCAAACATTTGAGTTTGCATTTAATATTACTTTATTAAGGACTAAGAATTCAAGGTAAATATACTACAAGCTAAAGAGGTGAAAGTGGAAACCTAAGTCCTAAATCTAGTTTGGCTTCCATATATTACTGTGTTTACATTGACAAGTCACCTAATATCTCTGCTAAAACAGGAATAATGCCCTTGCCTTTATTCCCAAAGGAATTACAGGGAAGATTTACGTGGAACTGTAGTGTTCTTTGAAGAAATAAAGTGCTACAGGAGTACAAGTGTTTTGTGTATCTAACAACAGCAAGGGGAGCATTATACAGCTACAGTGTGCTGAGAAATCAGTGGTTGTGTACCTGCATTCCCATCAAAGGGATGCTGATGAGGTCACCACGATGAAACCACATAGTCTGTTCTTGCCTGTGCTTTCTACTGTATACGTTATTTCATTCTGTTTTAAAGTTATTTTTGTCTATGCTGGGTTTGGGGTTGTTGGTTGGTTTTTTGATCACACATTAAGTTTAATTTTCAACAAATATTTTTAGGCAGAGAAACATGTAGTTTTTATTTGTTTAAATAATTTGTACCTGACATGTTCCTTTGAATGTTTACATTTTCAAATTCAATCTTGAAAATCAAGTATAATTTTAGGCAACAATCATGCTGTATTTTAAATCCAGTCTCACTTGACTGCCTCTTTTAGTCTTTAATCCATGCTTACTTATCCTCTTCAGTAAATTTCTAGGGGGAACTCTTGTTATATCTGTCATAAATCTGAATAAAATGTATCAGGCACTTTTCACCACTATTTTCAACAAGCATTCAAGCAACAAGGTGATAAGAGAGAACTCTTTTCTTTTCCATGTTACAAAAAAAAAACACCACCACACTAAAAAACCCCAAAAAATACCAAGGACTGGAACAGGGGTTATTAACCGGTAACAGAAAGGCTCTCACATTTTGTCAGGTAACAAACATTCACAGCAGTTATCACTAAATCCTAATGAAGAAAAAGTGCTATTACTGGATAAAAAGATGAAACACATTTTATTGTTTTGTTTAAAGTGATATGACTTCGAAGTGATATGACTTCCTTTAAATTATATGATTTTTTACTGTGACTTACTGGTAGGGTTTTTTTTTATTATGGAAAGTACTTCACAACCTAGCAGTGGCAGACATTAAGTTAAGCTCACTAACCTATGAATTACCTACTACTAGTCAGATATTTACTAATAACGAGCTAAATGACAAGAATTCAGAGTACAGTTAGAAGCCCGCATTTTCCAACTCTAAAGGAAATTTCAGATAAAAGATTCTTTACAGGTAGCAAAATTCTCTATTTAGCAATCATTTTAATGTACTGTTGATATTGTTTAAGCAATTACACAGTCAGATATGCCCCACTAATTGGTAAGTTTCCAGATAATATTTGCAGATATAACCTGACTCTAAAGACATCTGAAATTATAGACTACCTACCTTTTTTCAGAGCTTATTACATATAAGATTATAATCTTCCTCACCTTGCTTTCAGCTAAGTGGAAACAGCTGTATCAGCAATACAGAGACCATTCTGCTGCTAAATCACTGTATTCCTAATGGTGACATGGTGTGAAATAGCATTAGCAATCTAGTAATTGGTGGGACTTTTCCTTATGTGATCGCTTGCTAAATCCAAGTTCCTTTCCAAAGTACTTTGGTAACCAGGCAAAACAGTGCTTTCAGGCCTATGTGGGTTACGCCATTCACAGTTTAGAGACCTACTTGCTGGCAAGACACAGAAATAAGTATTGTCACATGTAAATATGAGGAGGGTGGCATTAACCAGGATGCCAATTGCTGCCACTCTCTACGAGGAACTGCAAACCAAACAGCAAACCTAGCTCCTCTCACCCACACCAGCAGAAAAACTGGTTGTACCTTTGAGGAGATAGAGAGGAAAGGGGTGAAGGAAAATGGTTCTAAATCAAGTTTAGGTATATAATAGTGAAACTGGGTAGGAATACCTTGTAATCAAAGCCAAATTAATTGTAGCCCAACTGTTCTAATTTGTTCCTCCTGACTTTATCTTACAGCTTCCCTAGAGACCAGGCTTTCAGGACCTTTTTCTACCCCAGCTGGGTGCTGTTCAATTCTGTCTGAGAAAATGTTTTGTATGGAATAACCTCTCTGAAACAGGGGGAAGCTTATTTTGTCATGGAAGTTCAGCAGAGCTGGTGGTCTCACTCACATCAAGCTGTGTACTGAGTTGGCTTACAGAATTACGATACAGACGCCCTGTGGAAAAAAAAGCAATTCTTTTGAAAACTATTTCTGCACCTGAAGAGTGAGAAGTTACAGATATAAACAGAACTCATTATTTTGATGTTCTGGGTTCTGATCTCACTGTCACACTTCCTGTTTACCTACTTTTGAGTTGTAATTAAAATTCACTTTAATGGCTTTGCATAGCACTTGCTCCTTATCCAAACATAGCTTGTTGGTTAGCTAACTTATTGTTCTGTTAAAGCAGATATGGTCATGGTCAAATAAAAGCAGCTGCTGGATTATTTAGCTTCATTTCTGTCTGTAGTTTTTGCATATTTCAGCTCTTACAAATTAGAGCTGTTCCTGACTTAAACTGAACTTTATTATCACCTGCTGCTCTGAGCAGCCCACCAGAATTACGGAAGCAGTTTCATTCTGCAATTACAGAGGAGAGCAAGGAGCAATACTTGAAAGAAGTAATGCCTCTTTCATTTGATTGTAAACTTGAGACTGTGATCTTGATTTTTAAAGAAACTTTACTCTTAAACTTTGTGTCTGAAATGATTTTGATCCATAAACTTTCAAAGGCTTGATAAGAAGCTGAATCTAAAACCAGGCCTTTTATATGTCATATATCCATTGCAGGGTCAAATATTCTATTGTATTATTACATCAAAGAAAAAGCATGGAGGGTTAATACTATCACTTGAATTGTAGGAAAGAGATTGATCACTCATTTGAAAATGTTTTTTTCTTTCTGAAATACTTTCCTGCAAACTTTGTAGATCCAGTCGCTGTTTTAATTTTAGCACTGCTCTTTTTTTTTTTTTTTTTTCTTCTTCAAGATGTCAGTTCTCCTGCTGGAGTGTAATAGGCTGAGAATTACTGAGAATCAAAAAATTAAAATGTTCTATGTAGCCAGCGTAATGGTTCTTCAGCTTAATGAAGAGTACTTCTGTTTCAACAATAATGGGAACACAAGGAGAAACTTGGAAGGGTAGTGCAAGAGCTTTGCAAGTTACAGTGGCCAGCAGCTTACCCATTCTATTCACTGTGCTGTTTGTTTCACTTTTATCTATTCATGCAAATATACAAGTTTCTAGCAGTGGCTATTTCTGACAGCATACTGAAGCAGAACTGTAAGAAACTACAGCTTGATAACCCTATGGTATTTTGAGAGGACTAGTATAATGTGTTCTGTGCAAATGGGCATGTTACTGTCAATGCTATTATTGATGTTTTATAGACTAAAGTATTGATGGTGTGAGTATATTGACACTACATAACCTAGACTATGTCCAGCATATATATAACTCTGATTTATAAGAGCAACAAAGAATTCCCACTCTGACACTCTTGCCGGCCAGTATTTGCAATTCCTTATTGTTGTACTATACCATACATGACAAAATAATTCTAAGGGGCCGTGTATCAGGAAAAAAAACATTCCAGTTTCCCCATTTCCCTGGTGTAATCCCTATCTGTAGTTCAGCAGCCTTTGTAACAACTTGTAGCTGGTGGTGCATTCTCAAGGTAAACACATTCAACTTGTTTTAGACCGAAGACTAATTTCATCTTTATATTGGAGCACACTTCTAGAATTTACTCTGGTGTTGCTTTTCCACTACTACACAGCTTATCATACCGTATTTACTTCAGAAGCAATTCAGCATGCACACTGGTTGCTTATTTATTGTGCTGGAACTGTGCAGTTGGACACTGAAAAAGGTGTTCCATGCAAAAATAACATGGGCCAGTTAATCATCTCAGAGTTATCTTGGGTTCTCCATGCTCATGTTCTACCAGCTGAAACAGTACCAACAGCATTTCTGTGACGCTGTTAACTGTATCTCAACATAGATTAAAACTGAGTGGTTAGAATATGAAGAAGATATTAAAATACACAGATAAGCAGATAGAAGAAGAAATGCAAGCTATGCAGAATGTTAATTTCAATTTGTCAATTAATTAACAGGAGGAGGATCAATCAAGTTTTTCTGGTTATGAGAGCACAGGAGGTGAGTTTCTTTTTCACTGTCATTTGCCATTTAATTTTGAAACCTTTGATTTTCTCTTGTATTTAAATAGTTACTTAGAAAGTAAAGTGAATTCATGTTATTTATATTGTCAAAGTTATGCATCAAAGGATTTTATCATGTGAATTCTCTTTAAATGCAAGTTAAAGCTTGTAAAATACGTTTCAACACTCTTTAGGCCAGTAGATCCAAAATTATTAGAAAATATTGCTGTTAACCAGTATCAGTTCTTGTAGGTGTTTTCAGAAATTGGCAGTTATAAAGAGCTTGTTGGAAAGTATGAACCGCTAAGAGTATAAGAGGAATGAAAGGATTAATCAAAACGTTTCATGGCTAATGTTATTATGTAATAAGAGATGTACATGCCACATAATAAAAAAGAAAATTGGATGTGGTAAATTTATGCATCTTCTAAGTGATTAAGTCAAAGACATAATCAAATTCCAGCAGGCTTAGATGGTGCAAGATTGCCTTCTGTACTGGTATAATCAGGCTAATGACTGGCACTCAGACTAGAAGGAGCTGCTTTTTTAAAAAATACAATTTCAGTAAAAGGCAAAGCTGCAGTACATACAGTAGTTTTGGTGCTGAAATGACAGTAATACCTGGATTTAAGTTATGGTGATTATTATTTGGCTGAATCTGAGGCTCAGGTAAACTTAAGACTACAACTCAAATGTAGTGCACCAAATACAAAATCTGAATGGCACGTGGACAAACTGCTATTGCAATTCTAATGTAACAACACATTCAGAGAAATATGCAATGGCTCAGGAGGCACATTATTACATCAAGACGCATTTGCTTCTCTTTTTCAAAGAGCTGATGTGTATATGCAAGGTCTAATTTTCAGGTAAAATATTTTTATCATATCTGCGGTGAGAACTACAAACTTGAGGGATAAATAGGCTTGTGGATGATAGTTCCTTTTGGAATGCATAACGTTATAACAGAAATTAAATCTGGTGAAATCAGATCACCTTGCATAAGTGTTACACAATTCAGTGTGGGAAGTAGCCAAGATTAAAATTAGTAGCTCTTGCCAACTAAAGAAATTTTGTTTTCATTTTAGATTTTTCAGAAGATCTGAGGAAATCAAACATCATTTTTGTTGTTGGTAAGTAGAATTCCTAATTTAATTGCTACATTTGAAAATTACCATGTTATTTAGCTTTGATTGAAAGATTCCTTGTTTGGTTAAGAGTTATGTACAATGTTGGTTTAGTTTTTTGAAAGGGAGCTAGGATTTCCTATCATGTTATCAACCTCAGTCTGACCATGCTAACAAGAGTTGTGTAAAGCTTGGAACAGGAAAGTATGTTTACGTGTGACCATATTCAAAATTACCTTAGGTCTTGTGCAGTTACAGTAGTGCTGTGTGATCTCCTACAGCAAAGCTGCCTCACCAGCATTACTTAAAATGTTAATAAACTGGATTTATAACTCGGAATTTTGAGGTTTAGGTGAAAAAAAAAAATCAGGTCTTTTCACCTCTTTATGAAACAACTTTTCTAAATACAGGTTACAATTCTGCATGTGCTCAACATGCTGTTCAAGTCAATGGACTTATTGCCATGCATGATGCTTTGCGCATTCAAGGTTTACTTTATATTGCTTTCTGGAAGTCCACAGAGGAAAAGGACCATGTTAATGCCCATTATTATGCTAATTAAATTTGTCACATTTATATAAACTTTGAACAGCATTTTAAAACAAATTATAACCAGTAAGATTTGTAAGGTTCAGCTTAAAGCTTGGTACTAATTACTTGGAAAGAATAATTGCTTTTGTATCAAGCAGAGTTTTTCACAACTGCCTCACAAGATCTAAGTATAGATACCTAAATATGGGTGATTTTATTTAAAAGTCAGTCACTTCATGCATTCTTTTTCCTAATGAAAAAAAAGTGAATTCTTAAATTAGACATAAATGAATGGAAGTTTCATTTGGAATTCAGGAGACATCAAAAAAACCATCCTAGTACCAGCAGGCTGAGGTAGGTGATCCTTCCTCCCTATTCAGCACTGGCAAAGCTGCATCTGGAGTGCTGTTTCCAGTCTGGGCTCCCCAGATCAAGTGAGATAATGACTAACTGGAACAAGCCTGGTGAAGGACCATAAAGGTGTTTGAGGAACAGGACTGTCTTTCGAATGAGGAGAGGTGAGAGAGCTGGGGCGCTTCAACCTGGAGAATAGAAGGCCCTATGGGATCTTAATCAATATGTATAAATAACTGATGGGAGGGAATGAAGATGATGGAGCCAGAATCTTCTCAATAGTGCCCAGTGACAAGACAGAACAAAATGGGGGCGATTTAAAATACACGACATTCCATCTGAGTACAAGACAACACTTTTTTAGTGTGAGTGTGGTCAAATATTGGAACAGGTTGGCCAGAGAGACTATAAATTTCACCCCTAGAGATTTTCAGAACCCAACTGGATGCAGTCCTGAACAACCTGCTCTTGCTGACCCTGGTGTAACAGGGTTATTGGACTAAATGATCCTGAGAAGTTCCTTCCAACCTAAAGGATTCTGTGAAAAGAAAGCATGTTTATGTGTTGTACTTTTGTCTCACCCTATCTTATACAAAATACAAGTTTACTGAATTTATTGCAAAGCTATGGTGGATATTATGTGCTTGAAAAAGTAAAATTGGGTTATTGAAGAGTTCACTGGAGACTTTTCTTGAGGGAGAGATGCATAACACTTGATTTTCAGTCTTTAAGCAAACTAATTCCATGCTTACTGAAGTACATCTTCCTGCTGTTCACTACAGCAAGAAATTTTCATTCTCTCTGCCTCGCACATCTTATTGGAAAATTAAGTTTGGGTTTGTACAAACACATTTTTTTTTAAAAAAAAGTGAAGATGCTCTAGGAATTGTGCCTCTGAAATTGTCCATAGGAAGGCTCATTTTTAATTTACCTCTGGACTGCTTTTTCTTTTTCAAATAGTGGTTTTTAATTTTCACTTTTAATTTTTTATCGGTCATCTACTAGCCATCTTCCAGCTTAAAACTGAAAACACACCTTTTCCCTATTTATTCCTGCTCTTAAGTCTGTCTCAGACTTTCTAGTAAATGTTTCCTAAGAACAGAGGAAAATTCTGCTTAATCAAAATTCTAAGTTTTCTTTGCTGAAAAATTTATAATGAAAAGTTTTACTAAGTCTAAACATGTGTTACTTCTCATCAAATTATGCAGAGCATTTTATACTTTTTCCCAAAAGATCCCCATTCCCACCCCATGTCCTTCCACCCCTGAAAAAGCTTCCTGAAATCTGTTGTAAAGAGTGAGGTTATTTTTCTTCTGGTGAGGTTTTGTTCTTTTTGAGGGGTGGGGGGTGCTTTGGTGTTGTTGGGTTTGTTGGGTTTTTTTGTGACTAATATGAGATCTTCGTGGTTGCTCACTTGGCTGCAAAATCTTGGCTTTACTCCATCTGGGTAGTTAGGGTAACTGATATTTCTCAGAGACAAATTTCTTGCTGCTGCTAGGTTGGAGTGGCCACAAGTTCTTTTTCCTTATGGCCTTTTTGGGCAGGTCAGTCTGCCCAAATCATTTGTTAACCCACGTGCACTGCAGGTTTATCATTACACACACTAGCCAAATGCAAACCATTTGCCTCAGCAGTAAGGTTACCTTACATGTCACTCAGGAGCTGAAGTCTGATCACTGTGAATTGTATGAGGACAAAAGAAAACTTTGAAGAAGCCTCACATGAGCAGAAGACTGTAAAGGGTGGGGAGGCGGGGGGGCAGTAAGCACCACAGATTCCTCGTGATTGAGTACTCCATTGCAGCAGACAGTGCTAGAAGTGTTCAGCCCATGATGCCTTGACTAGCAAGAAAGCAAAGAAGATCGTTGGAGCATGCTGCTGTAGATACCTGATTGGGAAAAGCTGTCTTGGTCTCAGATGTCATTAGGAATGTTTATACATTACATGGATATGTTCATAAGGAAAACAAGGTGCTTATAAAGATGTTTTAAAACTGGAGTTCAAAAGATGTACATTTGAAGTAGTTTACAAACTAATTGAAATACACACACCATCTGCCACTGCTGAAAAATTGAGATACTGTTTATAAGGCAAGGGGGGAAAAAAAGGAGATAATTCCATCCCCTACTAATTTCCCTTGAAAATTGTCCAAAAAGGGAAATAAAAAGATCTAATTAGCAAAGATTTACATTAGATCTAATGTAGGAATTAACTGGAATAACAGTCAGCTGGGGTTAATTAAGCAACAACGTCAATGTCTTTTATCCAGACAGCAAAGCAGAGACATAGAACCAGAATGTCAAAAATATGGGAGATAACAGCAGGGTAATAAGAGAGGTAACAACAAGTTAAATTTGGCCTGTAAATTAAAATTCAAGAAAAAAAAACAGGTGTAAAAATGAATTTGGGGGATGCTGTAATATTCAAAACTTATGTAATTATTGCAAGTCACTTAAAAAGCCACAAAAACCCCCACCCTTCTTCATCAGAGCAACATGAAAATAAAATCTTAACCACAACGAACAATGTATGATTTTATCATTCTTAACTAATGCAGTACTCTCTATTGCATCCAAAAAATTGTCATGTGTTACAAAGTTACTGGGAGCATTACTCCTCCTTTTCCTCTATGGGAGTTTCATAAAAAAGCCATATTTGGCTTTGGCTGAGGCTGAAACTAAGAGTTTTCAGGAATCTTTCTGCCCTTTGGATCAGAGACAAACTCCCCGTATACTCTTAAATGTGGTGTTTAAAAATCAGTCAGTGTGACCAATTTCCTCTGCAGAATCCTTGTCATATTCTTGCTGATGAACCAAAGCTGATAATGGTTTAAGCTCAGCGTAAGTAATTTCAGCTGACACTCTGAAGATACTGTCACCACCTATACTTACAGGTAGAACATTATCAGCTGCAGAGACTAGCTTCTTGTACATGCAAGAAAAACAAAACAAAACAAACCTCACAAACCCCAAACTTCTTCATTTGTCCAAGGTATGTCATATCTTTAACAACTTGATCTAACTTTGAATTTAACCCTGCTTTGAGTAGAGGGTATTACCAGATGCAGTCCTTTTCCAACCTAAATTATGCTACAGTACCTGTAGCTACAGCTACAGTACCTAGAGCTCTTTCTACAATCAGATAGGCATAGGATGAGCAGTGCTGATAAATAAAACCCCAGGCAATCCAAATGCTAAATGTAGAAGCTAATGAAGGCTGCTTTCGCTGACTTTCCATGAAATGAACTCCATGTTTTTCTTTTAAGAGGGGTGAAGGCTCAGTGATATCCCAGGACATCGTATCACTCTGCCAACATGTGCATCAGGTTGTTTTCTGATTAAAATCATCTTTCAGAAAAGAAAGAAGAAAAAGTTGAGTGTTTTGTGTTGCTATTTTTAAATAACAGCATCATTCCCATATGGTTTCACTTGGACTAAAATCATACGTGAACAAAAGCGAGGTGCTGTTGAGAAGCCTTCAAATGCCATATTCGAAGCTAAAGCTTGCTTTTATTTGTATAAACAATCTAAGTAGCACTGATATTATTTGTATAAACAATCTAAGTAGCACTGATAGAATTACCAAACTGATAAAGTCCTCCAAAATCATAGCTTGAATATAAGGATAACTTGACTGTTATTTTTATTTCACTTTTTACTGAGGCTCCATTGTGCAGCTAGATTTTCCCTGCAAGCACTTTCCCATGATACAGGGATGATACTCATTATGAAAATAAGTTCTAGAAATTGAAACATTTTAAAATGAATGGTGGGACTCTCTTATAAATCCTGCTGCTGGCATTTTATGTAAATGTTCATATTATTTTGGTATACGATAAACTCAAGATTTGGCAAGTTTAAAATAGAGACATCCCGGTCTGTCTGTATGGCACTTATGCTTTATTAATATTTCTAGCAGCTGGTTCACAAACTGCTCATATTGCTTGTTCCTGTCCCTGCTCACTCGCAGCAGCAGTCCCAGCCCCCTCTAGCATCATTAATTCATCTGCTTGTGATGTTGTGCTCTAGGCCAGACAGGTACATTTGAATCACGTGCCTAGGCTTGGGGTCTTTCATAGTCTGAGGGGGATTGGGGCATGAGGGAGAGCAGGTGTTAAGAGACTCAGTTTCTTAAACTGAGATCTTTCACTGATCTGAGGCAGGCTGCAGCTGAACATTCAGAAGTGCTGCTTGGGCAGTTGTCACTTTCCCTACCCACTGAGACCACCCTTTTTCTCCCCTTGAAGTGCTGTCTGTGAAGCATTTCTGTAGCCAATAATTAAATGGGGAAAGGTGACCACCTAAGTCAGCAGTACTGCCAGAAAGTTACTTACCAGAAGATCCCCTCACACAGTTGCACAGGCAGCTGAATCAGCATAATGGAAGGAAAAACCATGCTAAGGGAGTGCTTAGACCTTTTAATCCAGCCTTGTCTACAGAAAAGCAATATACAGAACTGCATCTAATTTCTACGCTCTGTCTAGTACCCTGGTTCCAAATTCTTGCTTACTATTTGTATCAAAGCGCAAAGGGACACAAAAAGGACTCAGTTTGCAAGAATAACTTCACTGACTGACACAATGTCCTTAATTTTTTAATCGGCAATTTTTTCTTTTTATGAAGTTAATGAATGAGCTTTAAAGCAAGATGTACTACCCTTAGCAATACTAGCATAATACAAAAGCATGCTAACATTGGAGAACTGCTGGTAGTTCTTTTACATTCTCCTGCAGGTCACAGCACACTTGTAAGTCCTCTGGCCATTTTCTAGACTTTAACTCTTTATCTTCAAGTCGTACATGAAAATTGGAAGACAACACTATTAATCTGAATAGCAAGTTACCATGAATCAGTCTGTCACTGGTTAGCATAATTTTTTTCCCCAAAATATACACAGGCAGAGTGAAAGATGACAGCACACATTAAAAAACAAGAGTATTCACAAAGAATCTTACTCCTTCACAACAAAAGCAGGGGTATATTTTCCTCCTCCTAACAACTGAGCTATTGGGAAAACTTCACTGCCGCTTTCAATGCCTCAAGTTTCTTCTGTTCGAAAAACAGCATAACAAGTTGCAGTGAGGCCTTCTTGACTGAAAGATCTTTGTGTTAGCTTTTGTTACATTTTATATGCAGCTGTTGTTTCTTACAAGCTTTCTTCAAGTAAATTATTTTTTCTTTTTTTAAATTTTTTTTAGGAAAAAGCATAGATTTAATAAAGCCACCCTCTAAAATAAAAAATACAAAAATACACTACAAATTGATAGTAAGCCTCATGACTTCAGGGTTAATTTGGTGTTAAAGGTGCTTATGTAGCAGTCCTATAAGTATATACTCTGAGCAGGAAGGAAGTATCTAATGAGTAAGGAAATGTACTTTCACATTCTTTCCCACTTAAATAGCTTGTTTTCAGTCACATTAAGTATTAGGCTTCAGAGGGAGACAAGACATTAATTAATACTTTAACTTCAAGCACCTAAAGTAATACTGGCATAAATGCCAAGTATGCGTTCGGCTCTCAGTGCTGAAATCCCTGGGGGCATTCAGCCTTTTTTCAAATCAAGCCAAGCAAGAACTGTGGTCTCATTTGTTGATAAGAAAGCACAAGACTTTACAAAGTGGGTCATATACATTTGTCAAGCAGCAGGATGCTTTGCTACTCATCAGATGATACTAAATTAATAGCAGTGGCCATAAGAATTACCAATTTCAGCATATAACCATTATTTAATTATGTCTTTTCCTCTTTAAAGAGCTCAGCATTTTCATCTCAGCTTTGTTGGAACTCTTCTGTAGAAAACAAACATGGTCAATTTTAATTAATATTTTGGAGGCACAGTAATTCTCATTATGGTGTATGCCCTGCATGTTGTGTCATTCTGGCAGCATACACTTTTACAATACTAATAGATAGAGGTATTATAAAAGCACATCAACTTTTCCAAGTATTTACCTGCTAAACAACCAAAAATTGTCCTTGTATTGTTATTTCTAAAAAGAGATCCAGTTTATTTAGTATATGAAGGGACATTATGAAAATTCTGGTTTGTATCTACATTCAGAAGAGAAACAGTTGTATAAGAAACAGAATAAAGTAATCTTTATAGCTGTTTTTTTCCTAATACTGTGCATATACACCAACTAGATAGGATGAAATTACTGCACTGCTAGTATATTTGAGGCTAGGAGATAGAATGTGTAAGCAAGCATATGCATACACAAAACTAATCTAAAAAACTCAAAACAGACCAGAAATAAAATTAATTGCCACTAGAGATATTTAATGGTCTTATTTCAGATAATTTGCCTATAATTTCTCTATATCTGTTTCTCTAGCCACTCATTTATTCCTTGTTTTCTTTCAATTGGTGCTTTTACAAAAGAATAACGCTCTTATTAAAGCAACAGAAAAATAACGTGCAACCTACATTGGCAAGAAAACGAGATGGTGACAAAGATATTTCTAGCTAAAATTGTAGCACAAGTGTGATTCTCACGCCACAGTTGGATAATTGTCTTTGTGAAGCTGAAGTAAAAAACTCCAGGTTATGGTAGACAAAACCATTCGTTTGATGCTACTGCCTCATGACCTGATTTTTATTCTCAGCTACGGTACTGTAACTTTTCTGAAAATTACATGCTCAGAGCAATTATTTCTTAAATTGAATACAAAAGTTAGAAGAAAGTTCAAGTCAGGAGGAGATGGCGCCAAATTCACTCCATTGTGAACACGTCACTCCTATATTTGTTCATGAAAAAATGAACAAAAAGGAAAATCATGTATTTTCTAGAATCTTAAACCCACATAGTAGAGCTGTGTAGTCATACTTGCCAGTACAACAGTTTGATACACATACAAGACACATGCTTAAAAAATTTAATAGAGAAGTTATCTTGGTCTTGCCTCTCTTGATTTTTGAGCACTGTCTCCCTGCAAGGGTATAATTACCTCCTGCTACAGTAGGTTTTCTGAATAGATCTATCAGAGATTGTAAAAACGCTGCTACACACCTTTAATTTCTCCCCAGAGCCTGATATTGTCATAACAGAAATCTGCTGTCCCAGCCCCCCGCCAGCCCCACACCAACATGGCCCCTCAGCCCGCCCTGCCCTGTTCACCCCTCACAGGGCGCTCACCTCAGCTCTGGAGGCCACAGCTGCGGGATCCCCGAGAAGGAATTTCCATCGTTTTCCATGGACTGCCCACCTCTCCAGCCAGGTCATGGTGGTGGCTTGCTGCTCAGTAAGCAGCTGAAAGGGCATTTGGCATTTCACAGGGTCAGCCGTCAAGGTGAGGAAGGAAAAGCAACCACCTCCACTGGGGACGCAGGACAGGGCAACACCAGCACCTGCAGAGCAAGGAGGTGTCCAGAGCCTCTGAGGCAGCCCTGGGAAAAGGGCACTTGCAGAGAGGCATCCCAGAGAAACAGAGTTTGGGGACTCTAGGTGGTGGTGGTGGCGGCGGCTCTCCTGTTGAAGGAGGCTTGAGACACCATTTCTGTTGGGAGGACAGCTGCAGTGTTCAGCCCTTCCCTCTCCACTCTCTCCACCTCTCCACAGGCCCCAGAGGCCTGGCCCGGCTGCAGGTGCTTTCCCTTCAGTGAGTGGAATAATCACATGAGCAGCTTCACCTGAGCGCCCTGCCCGCTGACGGTTGGGCCTGGGCCAGGTTCGGAGGTGGCTTTCCAGCTGCGTGCAGCTGTGGGTGGTGGAGAGTGGCTGGTGATAAGGTGTCCGCATGCCCGCTGCAGCCGAGCGCTTTGCTCTTACACTTCCCTGCGGCACAAAGCACCAGCCGGCACTGCAGCCGCAGGGAGCGGCGTGGCCGAGCTGGCGGCGGGCTCTGGGGCAGCGGCAGACACGCTAGCACAGGGCAGCTATCCAGCTCGAAGGGAAAGGGTGCAAGCACAGTGAAATTTTAAATTTTGCTGTTAGCGTTTACCACAGTGCAAAGGGACTTAGTGACTGTACACCTATGTGCATCCCACATAACAGAGGCAGGTCTCACTATCTCTTCACCTATACCTTTCCGTTCCATAAATGGGGGCAAAATACTTCCCTCGCAAGGACGCAGTTTGCTAATATTTGTTGCAGCTATTAAGCTGAACGTATACTGAGTCGAATACCACTCCTCGCTGGCTGGCTGTTTCATGTTTTTCCTTTGCACCGCAATGGTGCTTGGGGAACAGTTTCTCTTCTGCAAGAGATTTCACACTGTTGTGGCTCCTCTGACTTCGGTATGTATTTTTGAGTCAGCAGTGTAGTGTATCAGAAGGGAATTATGTGACTTGTTCTACTGCACAGGGTGACTTTGCGGAAAAAAAAATAGCAAAATAGGCTCTCTTATCTATTTTCTCCCATTTGACAAAAGGCAGATATTTATTATTTTCTAATTCTAGATATTTTTCCCTCACAAAGGTGGGCCTGGCTCTGGCAAAGGTAGCCAATGCGAGCAGTTAGCCAAGAAATACGGATTTACTCACCTGTCCACTGGTGACCTTCTCCAAAATGAGTCATTGTCATTTTCAGAGAGAAGTAAATTGATCAAAGACATCATGGAATGTGGTGAACCTGTGCCTGGTGTAAGTGACAGTTTTGTTTGGGGCCCTAATGGTTAAACAAAGGCAGTGGGAGGTAGATTGTCTAAAAGGGTGGAAATAAAGAGACTAGAGCTGATGATTTCCATTTAAGTAAAATCAGTCTGCAACTTGAGGGAGAAGTTTCCTCATTGCCAGATCTGTGACACTTCTTTCCCCTTTTTATGCCAATATTTCTTTAATTTCAGACTCACAGAGGCAACGAATTAGTCATGAAATACAGTGAGACAGATGCTGTGCTATGCATTGCAAAATTTAAGAACAAGTACATGAAACAGAAGCTGTATGTCCATTTTATAGCTTCACATTTCAGATTCAGAGCTGGTCTTCCTGGCAGCTATTCTAATTTACAATACCTGTGGCAGTTCCCTGCAGAGCTGGCTGACATCCCAGAGCAGCTGGCCTGCAGTTTACTGGAGGCTATGAAGACAGAGCATTGTTCTCAGCTGGACTTGACTTGTACACGGCAGGTCCACAGCCCCAACTCTTGGTGGGTCTTCGGCGAGTGTAGCTAGATCATAGGATGTGTTTGTTAATGAAACATACCGGGAAGTGCTGCTCAGGGGAACCTGAAAGGTGTGCTGAGGCTTGATTTTGATTGCTTTGCTCTTCAGTGTGTTTGGTCAGATGGAGTCTCTTACCACTTTCCATGTACTATAATTACATCAGTGACATAGCAAAATGCAATCAAATTCCAATCAGATTGCAAAATGCTGCCGCAGTACTCCAAAGTTTCACAAGTATTAACATTAATTTGGACACCACAAAATATTCCCAGGTATCCAGAAGGCACTTTGGGAACCCTTGGATGGGTTGCAACACTGGATTTGTGTAGCATAGCTGGTCCTGAGAGGAGAAAAAGTAGAGTGCCCTGCTACCTGCAGGACAAGAAAAACACCTGCATTCACAGGACCTGCTTTTAGCAGAACAACACAGTTCTCAAGGGCATAGGACTAAAGTCAGCGTAACAAACAAAGGTATCAATCTTTCTTATTAATTAACCAAGTCCCTTTCTTTCCAATTCAGGGTATTGTCCTAGAGTTACTGAAGGAAGCCATGGTTTCCAAGTTAGGGGACACAAAAGGATTCCTGATTGATGGGTATCCCCGGGACCTGAAAGAAGCAGAAGAGTTTGAGAGCAAGGTGACTATATAATCGTAATGCTGTTATAACTACCATTAAGATACAACTGTACTTCTGATGCTGCATGGGTCCCCATCTTTAGCTGATTGCAGCAGGAACGTGTAAAGAGCCAAACCAACAGCACTGTGCAGCTCATCACTGAAACTTTGGCACCCCGTTAATATAGTAAGTCCAGCTTTTGCCCTCACCTACACAGACTCTGTAATACCAGGATAAGTAAAGGCTGATTTTACCCAAATTTTATATAAATCAGGAACAATTCACATTTAGTGGAAAGCACTATTAGTTTTCTCATTCTGGTGGATGGCTGCTGTATTTCTCATTAAAATCTCATCAAGCACTGCTTGATGTAGGTTCATAAAAAGCATGTATCTTCACAGCGATCTCTTTACCATCGAGCCAGCTCTGCTAAAACTTGCTGCCACTTTGAAACAGCAAAACACAGATCTAATTTTTGTGATGAGTAACAGGTGGCATAGCCATAAAAAGAGTTTTGCAAGTGACTGTGTGGCAGTTCAGAGAGTTATCAATTCCCTCAGTATGTGCTAAGACCTGCGAGAAGTCTCGGCTGTACATTTCTCAGCCTGCAGAAAACACTCTATATAAGCCCTATGAATGAATTTGCCTGTGTTTAGGAGAAAAGCAGCAGGGAACTAGGAGAAATAGTTAAGTATATATTCTATCATATTACACTCCACAGATGTCCTGTAGAAGTTTGAAAGGTAACAGAACTTTAATGAATCATCTCTTTTCTCCCTGAACCTTTAGTTGCTTTATTTGATTACAACAAAAGCCTAGCAAGATTTAGGCATCAGAAGATGAACACAATAATGGGCAATAGGATTTGCTATTGAAGCCATACATGGAAGTTGATCTCTTAGTTCCTCTACTAAAATGCCACCACAGACTATTAGAAAGACATTGGAGAATTCTTTCATTTTGTGTAGAAGGAGGAACTATTTCAGCAGTGCTGCTTTTCTGGCAGGCGTGCATGTCATGTCCTGTGAACGCTGGTATATACTATAAAGTAAGCCTTAGAGATTCCAGTGTCGTGGGCTGAGGCATTGCCAGGAAAACAAGTCTTGATGCATCCAATGCAAAAGCAGAGTCCCTTTCAGTTTCCGTAGGCACAGTAGCAGCAAAAGATCCTGTAGTCCTGAGCTGCTTTTGACTAAATTTTAGAGTAAAAATACAAGGACCCCAAGTGGTAATTTTGAATGTGCTAAGTCATCCCTGTTGTAACCATGTATCCACTTAAGTTTTCGCAGGGTGAACTTGGCAGGCTATAAGCTGCTTGGTTAAGTTAGTGAATTTTTTTAAAACGAGACATTACTGAGATAATGCTTTGCAATTCTTTCTAAAGGGTGATGAGAAATTATTCCTACATTATAACTGAATGAAAAGAGATGGACATCAGGCTTTATTAATTAATGGCAGCAAAGTGCAAATGAATAATGCTACATATCTACATAATGTGTAAAAAGCATTATAATTGTTAACAAAAAGCTGTTTTATTTAGAAGACATCAGGAGTAGTGCTTATACTTAACAGCTTGACAGCCCTAAATAGAATTAGCTATGTAGAAACAGTTAATTCTTCAGCCAGTTTTGCCCAATTCCTTTCTATAATATAACTGTACTTTTATCTAGCCATAATTCTAGGGAAGCATGTCTCTGTCCCCTCATTGGTCTTTCTGCTACATAAGTAGAAAACATTTTAAGCTCCACATCACCAGGTGGAAGATATTCACTAAGACGGAGTAAAGACCCAGTACATTAGAGTTGTTTGGCTTCTTGCAGATGTCTCCACAGCATGCACTATTTAAGCTAAATTGTGTCAGGAAAACAGTAATTTAAAAAAGAAAACAAGTAAAAAATGCTGTAATGTCCGATAGGGGCATTACATTACTTGGAAGAATTACAGATCTGTAACATTTTGAATTCCAGGGAATAGCAACATTGAAACTTTTAAGAGAACCATATAGATTTTTCAAAAGTAAATGAGACCCACCCTGTCGAACAGGATACTATTATCTGATCCTACTAGTCAGTAGAGTCCTTCATATCCTCATTGTAAGGTGATGATATGGCCATAACTGATGAATGGAATTGTTGCTTATTTATTCTATTATAATTTAGAACAGACCATGGAATTCCTCACGTGGAGCTGTGAGGAAGTAACTTCTCACCATTCTAGTCCAATTATACAAAAAGGACTTTTGTTTAAATCATTGATTAAGCTCACATCTTTTTTTTTTACTTCTCAATCTAAGTCTCTTGCACTGTTAAAACCGCCTTGTTGGCTTTTTAAATCCCCAAACCCAATACTGCTGCTGCTAATAGCATTAATGTTTTCTGAGCTGTGTGGAAAAAATGGATGCATAAAAGCCTGTCATTGAGCTGTCTGACATAATCCCTTGTCTTCAGCTGTCTCTTAGAAAGTCATTAAGGTAGTAGATAGGTCACCGTAACCCAGACATCCTCAGTCAAATGAAGAAGGCCTAACATGAAATATTTACCTTTAGAATATTTCTTCCTTCAATGGCTGTCAACAAAGGTAGCAATGGCAATTTCTATATGTCAGTCATTTAGACCTTGCTGCAGCCATGGTAAAAGCATGAGTTTCTAATGGTCACTAGTGTGAAGAACAGTCGTCTTTTCTCAAGACTTCTCACTCTTCCCTAAAAGGTGTTCTCCACACATCCCTGCAAGAAAGGGAAGGAATGAGAAAAGCCTGAGAGCGTCATTGAAGGATTTAATACATAACTGTATGGAAAAATTATCGCATTACTTTTCTCTGATCCTCTAACACCTCTATTTTACTTGACAGAGTAGAGTTTATCCCTTTAGACTCAGCCCAACAGTTGTTGATCAGACAAAACCTTGTGTCAGAGAAGGCTCTGCCTGAGTGTGGATGACAGAGTATATTGCAAGATTTATGCTAAATGACGTGCGTATTTTTCAGCATATAGGGGAAAGAATGATGGGGATTTGTGTTTAGAACTTCTGGCTCTCTTCTAAAATATTATAAGGAACATTCTGCTCTTTCTTGCCAGTTCTTTTTTGCCCATAAAGTACTGCAATATCTACAATGAAATGTAGATAGTGACATTTATTTATGAACCTTGCCAAGGCCTGGGAATAAAAAATAAATAAATCCATATTTATTTTCTTTATAGAAGGGAAAGATGCTCCCTTACGACTAGTTTGGCACTAGCCAAAAAGCATTAAACGGTGCTTATAGAATTCTCATAGAATTTGGAAATAACTCACCAATTGGAAAATGCAGAGAAATATATCACATCATGCCTTTATGGCACAGGTAGTAATGATGTAGAGTTACACTACAAATATTGATATAAAATAGTGTCTAACATAAAGTAATTCACAGGATGTATTCCTGTGAATACGTCCAATAACAGGCACTTGATGGTGTCCCTGAGCCTGTCTGTTGCTACTCATTTCTGTTTCAAGTGGGCACACTTAAATTTGGACATTTCTTTCTATTGCCTCTTGAAATTCTAAGCTATAGTTTACCACTCCCTGAATGAAAACACACTTTTCACAGATCAAACAAAGCAAAGGCCAGAAAAACAACTGTGTCAAGCATTCCACGAGGCCAGTGTTGTTTGCGTGAAACTTTTATCAAACAGTTGCAAATAATGAACAAACTTATGCTTGTCAGTCCAGGTAGCCAGAATTTTTCAGATCATAACTCTTTCTCTCTGTATGTGTAAAGCCCAATCAAGCACAGCCTTGATCCTGAATACGGGGATATCTAAGTGCTGCTACAATAAGAGGTGTTTGATAATAAGCATAATCTATGCATAGACAAATATGAAAAGTCATTTGGTAATAAATTCCTTGATTACTCTTGCGGTAGCATTTTTTTTTTAAATTATCCAAACAAAACCAGTTTACCAGGCCAGTGGTTTGGATGCTTACAGTTTTATTCTGTCTCTAGATTGGAGAACCAAAGCTTGTGTTCTGCCTGGACTGCTCTGCAGAAGCCATGAGCAGTCGCCTTCTGATCAGAAATCAGAGCAGTCAGCAGTCTGATAGTGCTGAAACCATCAAGGAAGGAATCGAAAGCTATTACCAAGCATCAAAACCTATGATTGCATACTATGAAAGGAAGACACAGTTATGCAAGGTAAATTGCTTGACCTTTTTAATTAAATTACTGTTTGTTACTTCCATTATGTGAGCAATATTTGGAAAATACTGACACACCACCATTTATGAACTGTATTAGTTTCTGCACTTTCCAGTTCGTTCTCATCTTATGCTTCCCTGGTTTGTTTGCAACTTTTACAAGCTTCTGAGTTCCACAGTACAATTTGAAAGAATAAAAACACAGATTTATCCTGAGCCTGAGAACATACACTGAATCACTACCTCATCTGTACAGAATCTCTTGTTGAACATTAATGCTGGAAAGCTTTTCTTTAAGTATTAGGATTTATTTCTCTATAAGGGCTTTCAGAATTAGGATGAAAGATTATGTTAATCCAAAGCCCTTTAGTTAAATTTTAAAAATTGACAGTGTATATCCTGAAATAAAACGGACTTGCAAACAAGAAAGATCTTTCTGCTGGAATAAGTGACATAGTTACTTTAATTTCAGTGAAATACCTCAGTTTACACCTGCTCAGGATGTGATGTTTAAAGCATTCTTATTATACTCTGATAGATGCTTCACAGAGAAGCCAGACAAATTCCATCAGTGCAATTAACTGATGTACATGCTGGCCCATCTGTAAACTCATTTACATGGGATGTTTATATTTCTTTTTATATCTTTCTCTGCTCCTTCATGGCAACTGTCCCTTCAGCTACAGAAAGATCTACTCATACTGGTCCTTCTTGTCCTAAATCGAAAGAATCCAATAATAGTTTCTGGAAATATTATGGGAGCTTTTTTCTAGAGTCTCTAGCAAACATGGAAATCACATACCCAAAACATTTCCCCTCTGCAAAGTTCCTAAAAGAGAAACATGCAGCTAATTTATGCACCCATATCCTGACCTGAGAACAGAGTAAATGACATAGTCCTGAGAAAAATGATACACCACAGGAGAGTCCTGTTTGGTGTCCTTTGCTAACCCCACAATAAGTGCATAGAACTTAACTCTAAAGTGGCAGGAAAAAAATCCCCCATTACTTTTCTTTTTTAAGCTTAAGAACAATTGTCTGGTTTTATTTCTATTTTCTTTGGCAAGCTACCTTGACAACATGGCAAGGATGTGAATTCAGTACAATACACAATACACCAATACTGCGATGCAAAGGAAAACTGAGCTCTCTGTATGGCAAAGATCTTTTTCCAGTGACCCGTGCCTACCACAGTGTTTCTGTTTTTGAAGCATCAGGGAAGTGACAGTCCTAAAGAGAATGAAACTACATTAAATGCTTTCACACAGATTTTGTATTCATGGTCTGCCTTATTTCACTTGACCTGGACCCTTCTTGCCCTTCTTTAATACTTCTGCTGCAAGTTTCTGCTCCATCTCCTATGCAACCTGTGCAATGGCAAAACATGCAGTCTTTTCTGGAAAGCTTATAGCTCATTAGCTCCTTAATGGACTTGCCTAGTCTATGAGTCAGAACTGGATACGTGCTTTGTAGTCTTTTATCATTACTTTTGGGGGCAACTGACATTGCACGGTAGAAAATATTTGTGTATTGCTTGAACAGTGCTTACACTGTTTTGTTACAGTGTGTGTACATTGTACTTGCTTCTGGTGAATGTAGGTGTTCAATGTACTTACATCTTCTGGGCAGAACTGCTGGGCATGAAAGCTCTGTAAAATCAGCTTCATAAACATTATCATGTAAAATGACCTTTTAAGGTTGAAAAATATGTTCTATTTTTCTTGAACACAGGTACTCTGTATTGAAACGTGTGCCTCATCTGCTTTTTACTAAACTGATAAAATGCACATCTGCTATCAAAGGTGTGATTCCATTATGGATTTAAAGTAGGGAGATGCCTTCTCCCCCACTCAGCCCTCATGAGGTAGAGAAGTACATGCTCAGTTATTTATCAGTATTTAGAGAACACTGCCAAAAGTCAGCAGAGGTAGACTTTTAAAATCAATCCTTCCAAGGCTGTCCTTGTCACCCCCAGCCAGCCTCAGGTACAAACGTGCAGCCCTGGTGCCTGTACAGCAAAGAGCAGAAGAAAATGTGGTTTCCATACAAGAAGCATGTTAACATTTTATTGTTCATGGATGAGAGAAGTGATTTTTTTTTTTAAAAGTGTTGTTGGACATTTGTGGGAATCTATGTTAAAGTTTACTTTGCACATACAGTAGAAGTGGAGAAGTAGGTCTGAGCACTCCCTTGCACAGGGCGGTTGACTTCAATAGCTATTCTGACCCAAATACTCCCTCAGTTCTGCAGTGGACAGTGCTGGAATGAAAAAAACGTTCAGTTTTGGAAATACACTAAATACTGTGAAACAAAGTGATTTCTTTTCTGGAAGTAATGCTTGATTAGGAAATTTTTCTAGACAATTTTCCTGGATTAGTGAACTCAAAAGGTTTATTCATAGTCTGATTTAGTCAATGACACAACTCAAACATAGTACCTGGCATAGTGGCATCCTTCCAGTGCCCGGCCCTGCTTTGAGCAGGAGGTTGGACTAGATGACCCACTGAGGTTCTTTCCAACCTGTATTATCACGTAAGCACACATCTTATAAACCTATACATTATTTGGCTCAACAATTTGAAAACTAAAGACAAAGAAGAAACAGCTGAGATTTGGTCAACAGCTGTTTTGAAACAAGAAGGGGTATATAATGCAAAATGTGTAAATGTTAGCTATGTGGGAAATTAAGAGAAAATAGACATTTAGGTTTACAGTTTTAAAACTATTTTAGCAGTGAATATGTTTAAGCTGCATGTGTTGAAAAAAGCTGAGAGAAAGGGGGAAATCTGCAATACCCAGGACACAGGGTTAGTTTCTTATTTATGGCAATATATTTTACAAAGTGCTAAGCACTGACATTAACAGCCACTCTGATGTTCTCTGAATGAAGAAAGGAAATTCAGGTGGAAAGCAGAAAAACTATCAGTATTACTTCTGACTGCATTTTTTTTTGGTGTAGGCTAGGCTAAAATAGTCCTTGGGTTTTGTTATTTATAATATCATGTGCATACACAGAAGGCTGCGACTTCAGGCAGTCTAACATATTTAATATTTTTCTTCCTAGTTTTAATTATAACAGCACACGTTTTCAGCTTTGGGGATCTGTTCATTCCTCAGTGGGTTTTATTACTCTCCAGCATTGACCAGTGCTGGCTGAAGATGTTAATGCTTCTGTTAAGATGTTCCTGCCTCTGTAATTCTGCTCACGGAAAGAACTGTGTATATGCTTCCTAACCCATTTCAGGAAAAGCCACCAAAGTTAATTTACAAGCTTTTATTTGATTCGAAGACCCCTTAAAATAAATTATCTCATCTACATTGATGGATTTTTTAAAATAATCCATGGACCTTCATGTAAATACAGACCAGAGGCTTGTGCCCTCTTTCTCAGGCAAAGCTGGTGGGATCCAATAGCTTCAGGGAAGTGATGTCTTACCTGAAGGTGGTGTTTGCAGATCCGGATCAGTCTGTGATCCCAGAATAAGTGACGGCCGAAGCATCTGAAGAGAAGCTATTTAAGAGAGGAAGAGAAGCAGGATCTAAAAGAATCTTCAGTTGCCGCCTTCTGGAAAGTTATTCCTTCCCGAGCTTGTTTTTTCAACAGAAGCAGCTCTTCAGTGAAAGGCCCATATGAGCTTTATACCCCTTGAGATTCCAGCCGTGCACTTTTTTAAGAATTCAGAGGAGTGTATCTTAAGGTTTTAAGAGGAATATTAGAGTCTAAATCCCACCTAACTGCCATGAAGATTCAGCATTAACCTTTTCTACCAGCTTACTGCAACGTGCGACTAAGCACCACTAATAATTGTAGGTGAAATAGTGTGTAAATGATCATGTTTTGTGGGGCTTAACTGTAGCACCCAGTCCCTGCTTTGCCACAGAAAAGAAAAATAAAATTATTAAATAGACTTGTTTAACAAGAAAATAGGGTTGGCATATTGGTATTACTTGATTTCTCCATTTTAAGCCTATTTAGGGCTGGGCGAAGTTTTCCACAGGTTAGGAACAGCACATAGCGATGGCGGTATGTGTTTAACTTGTCCTATCCAGCTAAAAGCTTCCAGTCCTGAACCAGGCAGATTAAATATGGAAATGTAAAATCCAGTCCTGGGCATAAGGCCAGTGAAAAGTCTGGTGTGGGAATTAGGTGTTGGATGAGCGCTCAGTGGAGAAGAAACTGATCCTTTGCTCCATGTCAAGGTGTGCCTTGAGAATACATTGTCAAATTAGCTTTCTTATTCTCTGCATTGCCATGGGTGTTACAGCATGGATGGAAGGAGCCTAATAAACACAGCAGAGACAGAAAAACTCAAGTCTGGCCAAGCTTCCTCTGCAGTCATTAGGAATTCTCTCATTGCTTTACTTGTACAGAAGAGACAAAGGTATATGATTGTAAGAACATTCCCATTTTAACCAATGGCCTTGTCTAAACCTAGAGTTGTTGTGCATAGATGCATTCATAAATAACTAATATGATGTTTGGAAATGGAATATTTTTCCGTTCTGCTGATCTCTGAACACGAACAGTGACCTGATGAAGCTGCCAAAAGATCAGGACTCTGTTTGAAATTTCCCTTTGACCAAGATTACCTGTCCGTGTTTCTGCTCAGCAGTGGAAGTGTGAGGAATACACAAAGGCTGGAGACTTTGGGTGCAGATGAAACATCTGTGAACCTGACAGGAATAAATAATAGTGATCCTTCCAGCCATCCAGCTGAGATTAAGAACTGTGATATAATTCACGGGGAATTATTTACAAGGGAAGATAAACTGACTGAAGAAGGAAGGGCAAAGAATGACAGTGTCCTCTGCTCACTTTTCTGCTAAGGCATTAAGTTGCTGAATTGTGTTCTGGAATGTAAAGTAGTTGTAACAGTAAATTAGAAATTTTCCAATTTTTTTAAAAATCATGTTTGGGGAATATAGTTTAATATTCCATAATTTCTTTCATATTCAGTTACAGAACACCCACTTGCCCCCAAGGACAGCAAGCGGGGGTTTTTTAACAAAGACCTTGTGCTGGAAATGCAAGGACTGAAAGCACTCCTCACAAAAACAACAGTTGCAAGCTGCCTGATTCTGTGGGAATCAGATGTTTCAGATTAATGAAATTAAACAAAATACACTATGGTAGCTGTAGTAAACAGGTAGATACTGTTGTGTTTAGATTTATTTCTCAGTGATTTCCAAGGTCGCTGGCCAGAAAAGCGCATCTGAAAATTTAGTCGGCACCTGCTTGTGTTTTAAAGTGGCTAAATGTAAATACCTCTGAATATATGTCCCTCTGTCAATTGAGAAGAAAGAGAGACAAAAACCTGATTGGTTTTAGCATCTGACTCATCCTTTAAAGCTTTTTTCAAGTGACAGTATGTGGGAGGGTAATAACTAATAGAGAAGAGCAATGCACTGGTATTCAAGCAAGACAAAACTGATCCTACCTAGCTAACTTAAGACACTTGGTAGGTGTCTGACATACAAGTTGCCTATTCAAAGTCATCTGAGGAAAAGGGGCACGAGTGTAACCAGGAAGGTGAGTGGTCCCGAGCAGAGGATTTTCAAGGATGTCCAAAAACCTTCACTGTTTCAGATCACAGGCTATGGAAGCTTAGCCTACAAAGTTCAACCAAAATGCATTTCTCTTTTTCTTTCTTCTTTTTTCACAATGCTGTTCTACTGTTGCTTTCTAAAATCAGTTGCAGTGACATGCTGGGCAAGCGGTAGTTACGAGATTCTTAGCACAAACATTTCCCATAACCATTATGAAAGAGCAAGTGACCATCCAGCCTCTCACCGTCTTCCACTTCTAAGCCTTCTCAAGCTGATCCCCTGCTTGAAGTGTCTCCGGGGAAGGGTAAATGTGTACTTTTCCCTTTAGAGAAGGGATAATCAATGGTAATAGTGATAGCAGGTATGAAATGTATTTCCATCTTTTGAAAGGTTGTCAGAGAATCATTAACCCTGGTCGGTAAGTAGGCGAGGAACAAAGGAACAAGCATTTCCATGTCATCCCCCTTGGTGCCTTGTGACCTATTAGATGAGACACTCTAGATGTATACGTCAGAAACATTATCAGGGGATTACAGATAAAACACAGTGGCAAATTCATACCAAATGCCAGCAGGTATCAGGGCAGCATGTTTCACCTGGTTTTCCAGACAGCTTGATCCATTGCTCTGAGAAGCAGGTACTGCGCTGTCTCAGAGAGGTTTTTAACACTCTTTTTAATGACAAAGATAAAAATGTTAGTGACAACGCAGCTGAACTTGACTGACCTTCACTAAGAGGCTTCTAAGTAGTAAGTTTATTCCAGAGTCTCTGCCTATCTTTCCAGAAATGGTGGTCTTCAGCTAGCCTTTCTACAGCCAGCTGGGGTTTTCTCAGTGGCAGTGTACATTTAGGCTTCTAAATCCCAAAACCTACAACAAACAGAGATTTGATGACAGAAAATTTAATGGCTGCTATTAATGCCATAAGGAGCAACACTGTACTATGGAGATGATTACTCCAGTCATTTTTCATATAAGTTCATTAAACTTCTCAGTATTTGAGGTTACCTAAAGCCACAGTGGTGTTTCAATACTGGAAGCACTATGGAAAACTGTATCTGGTTCTTGCTTTTACGAGAAGACAGTAGCCTTGAATAACCTTGGAAACAGTCCTAATTTATGAGGTTAGAATCTAAGAAAGAGAAGTACACAGTTTTCTCTCCTGGAGCTGCAGCAAGTGTCATTGAATTACTGTGGTACTAGCTGTGAATTATTGTCACATTAAGTTAGTTTTGTGCCACGACTTTAAGTTAGTTTTATGAATTGGACCTTTGTTATTTAGGAGGCAGGCATGGGACGCACTGGGGCTGTCATTAGTCGCACTCATCCATATTTTACTGTGCCTGTTGGGAAGTCAGTGTTCCAGCCAGTCATAAATGGTGGCGGTTTCCACGCTTACAAACCTATTTCTTCATCACAGCTGCCTCCATGTAGACCTGAGTATTGGTCCCAGTTCTAGAAGAGGTCACTGAAAAGCCAGTGGCAATCAGCTGTGCTGATTAGTTAGATCAGTTAGCCAGTGCAGATATATTGATGGAATAAAGTGATAATAAAAATACACATGAAGATAAGAGAGCTTTGAAGTGGCTGTGGTCTTCACCCTGTGTGAAGTAGATTTCCTGTGGGATAGCTATGTGAAAAGAGGTGTCTTGGCAGGTGAGACAGACAAAACCAGTGGCTTTATAGCAGCCGAGGTGGCAGTTGCTAGTTTCCTTGTAACTGAAGGAGGCAGGTGTTTGGTCCAGAATGGTTCACCGTACCCCTTTTCTCTTGGCTGCTCTTCAGTAACCCCCTCCTAAACCCTTTGCTTCTGTGGCTTAGAGGGCTCTTGAGAGACACGCAGCCCTTGTTTGAGAGCTGCCCTTTCCCGGGCACCGCCTGCTGCTTCACAGACTGCTCCAGCCCACGCGTACTTCAGCATGACATTGAGCAACAACGTCGGTGAACACCAACATGACAGAGAACAAGGGGAGCAAGAGAACTGTGCTTCCGAGAGCTTGCCAGGAGGGGAGAGGGTAGTCCTGCTCGGAGCGTGAGACACTCTTGCAGTGAGTCCAAGGAGACTGGACCCAGGCAGGCATGGCTCCGTAAAAGGCTGGCCAGGCTGGGCGTTTCCAGTGCTGGAGCTGCCGTGTGTGGAGGTATTGTGGCTGGATGTGCCAGCACTTCTGACAGGATGCAACAAGGGACCAAACTTTGCAGCACCTGCAGATGCCACCAAGAGCAAAACGAAGCTGCAGAGCGTGAGTGCAGTCCCTTGCTGGATCTCTGCAAGGAGCAGCTGCTGACTCCCACATGAGACTTGGTACCGAGGGACTTAAACGTACATTAAGTGCACTCAGACTGTCCAGGAGTGGGCTGCAAGCCAACAGCGTATCCGAGAAGAATTTCATAGCCTATTTCAAAAATACATTTTGTTTTAGTTTGAAACTCCTTTTATTCTCCTGCAGAACAAAGAGCTGGCAGAAAGTGTGATGGTCAGGAGTGTCCCCTTCAAACATTACAATTTGTCTGGCATCCTAGACAGCAACTTGGAGATGAAAATGCAGCACATATTCAGAAAAAAAGGCTTTAGCGAAGTTATCAGGGGTCCATTTAAATGTGTGCGTGCTTCATGGCACACATGCATGAAGAGTAAGCATGGAGAAGCCAAGGGGAAGCTTACTTGAGTTGAGAATCAAAGCTTTCACCAGGCATTTGAGAGGAACTGAATAATTAGCAGATGCAATCCGTGTGGTGTGCACAGCCAGCGTGACAGCTTCTTCTGTCACTACCGTGAAGACAAAAGACATCTCTCCTTCCTCAAGTAATGACCTGCATGACACTCACTGCATGGGATGGACAAGGAACTCACTGCTCGGAAATCCTGGTGCTACATTACGTTTTCTAGGGAACACACAGCAGCATTACTGGCTACCAACATCATTCCTCTATGCTAAAATGCAGTGCTCTGTTTCTCTAGGAGCACAAATTGGTCTTGGTTTTGTTGAGGTTCAATTGTGAAAAATAACCTGAACAACCTGGACAACTGCTGGCCAAAACCGAATCTTTGACGTGTTAAAAGAAAAAAAAATTCTTCAATGAAAGTGAGTTCTCGTACAACATAACCAGTGCCGCTATGAAACATGCGTTGGCCAAAGGTCATCGTAACACCAGAACCAATTCACCAAGCTTGCAAATAGAAATGCACAGAAACACACAACCTTGCAAAGTCAGTGCCATGTGAAAGCTTTTAGGTCAGTCACAGCGTTACATACTGTGACACTTTAGATGGCAAGAAACAAGTCAGTGCAATTCTTCTCATTACTGGTATGATATCCAAGTTACTCTGTTAGGTTTCTTTTGGAGAGTATTAAATGTTAAAAATAGTTTCTAAAAACCTTTCAAAACTGTTCTGTATACACCAAAGGTGTAATTTTACTTTAAAACATGAGTACTCAGGAGAAAGAACTTAAGCTCCCTCATTTGATTAATGTACTTTGCTCCAGACAACAGAGCCTACAGAAACTTCTCACATAAATCTGTGGAAATGGTGAATAATTTGGTTTATGGAAGCTGCCTCTCTACATTATAATGCTCATAACATGAAACAGAACATCTTTTATTTTATATGGGACTATTTTTTTGTGCCAGTGTTTGGGTGCTGAGATAATTCTTTGTAACTTAGTCAAAACAATGGTTTTTGTCTGCTTCACAGGTGGATGCAGAAGGAACACAGGAGGATGTTTTTCTGGAAGTCTGCAAGACAATTGACTCTTTTCTGAAAAAGGAAGAAGCAGCATTTTCTTTTCCAGCAGAAACGCTGTAGCGGCATGTACACAGCCTCACCTCACGGGCACTTGACAGTCACGATTAAAATGCTGTTCAAAGCAATACTGCTTTCTTGAGAGGTATCTGGAATTTGTGCATGTGGTACGTTGTTACTTTAGATGAAATCTTTTTTCTCTGTTCTGATAATACACTCAATAGAAAGTGGTCTGTATGCTAACTCTACACTAAGAATTGTACATATTGGTTGTTTGCTCTTCACGGGTTACAAGCAGCATGGTGAACAGCAGCTCCGGTTTGTATTTCATGGTCTCATACATTTGATTGGAAATCACAGTGCCTGGCCAGCAGCGAGCTCTTCCACCACATCATTCACCATTTAGCATATTTAACTTTAAGATCACCGCGTACAAGTTTCCCATTGGTTGTTATTTTCTTTGGATTAACAGTATTGATTTTTGTGGTGCCATTTAGCTTGTTCTTGGGCTTCAGTGACTAAAATCTGTTCTCCATTACATGCAGCTGTGAGACAGCTGGAATTAGTCAAGCTAGAAGTTAAAATAAACTTTCCACACATCCCCAGAACACTATTACAACAAGAAGCAGAGAAATTAATTCAAGGTGAAGATACCATTGAATATTGTGGAAGGCTGTCAAGCCGTTATTGTGGAACAGACACCACTTCTGAGATAGCCTTGTCTTCTGCTGGGAATTGTAGGCTATTATGACAACTTCTCAGTTTTGTGAGCTAAGTGTGCAATCCCATAATTATTCGTATTAACAGCAGGTTTATTGTATTATTAAAGTGTACATATAAAGATGACTATAAGCCAGAAGGTATGGAGATGTCTTTAAATCATACTTTGGGAGTATTTCAAAAGCAAAATTCAGATCATCTGTTGTGTTGTACTGACATGGCCAAAACTATTTTGGGGGAAGGGGCCGGTTGTCACCAAACCAAAACAAAAAAGGATACTGTCAGGGATTGCTCCATATTGCTTGCATCTTTAGCAAGCCATTTTTCCATAATAATCTGCAAAAAAAGTCTGTAAAAGTTGTACCGTATTTCTGTTAGGTTAACCAAAATGTCGTGGAGTGTCTTTGGTATACTGATAGCTAAATAAAAGTGTGTTTGACATTCCTGTGAAGTAACTGCATCCTCTTACTGGAACTACTGGATGAATTCCCAGTTGAAGTGGGCTGCATGATTGCTCGTGCTGTCAAAGTTGTACTGTATGCAGCAGATTTGTATTTTTGAAGTTACCTTTCTTGTAATGAAGACATAGTACAAATAAAACATAAAAAAATGAGGAGTAATGATTTCTGTTACAGTATATGTGGGTTTAATCCTTTTCAAAGCACAGTACATGACTTGAAAATATAGCTCAGATCAGCATGCTTACAGAGTATGTCCTTTTTCCATTCAGGGCAGATTCTTCTGTTTTCTTTTTCTTCCTCAGCATTTGCCCTGTAAATGCTAATTCAATTATTTTTAAGGGACTGTTTTAAGATACATTCTTATCCTTCATATCCTGGATGTTCCTTCTTTCCTGGGTCCTTTTATAGCCTACATTTTACCTCTGATGCTCTAGGAGGTGCTTCTCCAGCTCCAGACCCGTGCTGTTAAGTGACCAGTAACGCCTGCAGTACAACAGCTTTAAGGAAGAGACTTGCAGAATGCACCAGCATGCGAAGGCAGGTTTTTCTGAACCGAGCCTGGAAGCACTAGCAGCTGGCTGGTGTAGTATTTTTTCCAAAAAAACCATAAAATACTCTGGAGCTACCATGAAGCTGCAAATTCATCTGGGTAGGTTTTCTGGAGTATTTATTATTACTTCTAATTACAATGTAAGTTTAAAAGTGTGGAGTATCATACTTGTGCACAATGGGGAAAAAGACAACAATCAGCTGCCTTTTTTATTTTAATTCAAATTACGAAAATTATTTAACATATAGTTTCAGTTTAATCTTCCTGCTTTTTCTGGTCTTTTTTGTGGAAAAAAACAAAAAAAATCCCATGCTTGACTGGGTGTATGTGCATTAAGTATCTATTTGCGTATGTTCATAATGTATGCAGGAGAAATAGCTGTATATGCATGCATATGGAAATATAAATATTTATACATATTCAATAAAAAAGAGGACTTATCCAAGACACTTCTTTCTCAGGCGATTCAGACTTGAAATTCTCCTTCTGCTTCCAAACTCATTCACATTACACCGTGGCTTTTCGTTCTTCCCAAGCTATGCTAAATTGGTGACTAGATATTTTCACTAATGTACTTCCATTATTTTCTTCCACTATTTTTTCAGGCTATCCACAGAAAACAAGTATTACTGCAGATTCTCTCCCTGATAATACACCTTCAACAACTCTAGCTTCCTATAAACAGCAGGAATAATGTGGAAAGCTCTTTTTGTTTTTTAATGGTATTAGAGAGCCCCTCAGAGCAGTATCTTTTCCAATTAAGAACTAAAATACAACATGTGAATTTGTGTTGTATTTTTTTAAAGTTTATTAAATTATCTAAGTGTACTAGATATGCGAGATATGTTTACATAGGATACTTGCTCAGTGTTTTAGTAACTGCACTGTATTACCTTCTAAATAGATTAAATGCTTAAATTTTTTTGTTTTCTGAAGCAAAAAATAACTACACCTAAAGTTATTGCAGAACTTAATACTCAGCAGTTTATAATTAAAGTTATTAGGTGCAGCCAGCCAATGATCCTTCTTATTGCCATCTTTTAAAGACAGATTAGTTACTCTTCTAGCTAATTACTCTGAGTATTCAAGTTTCAAAGCAACTGGAAGTCTATTACAGTTATGAAATATCAAGTGTTTCTGAATCACAAGCTACACATATTTCAATAGAAAATATATTAACTAAAATATGTCACAATAATTACAGAGCTTCTCAGACAATGGTATACAGTGTACCAAGGGTACTAAAATCTGAATTTTATGCGATCTGGAAAAGAACAGTCTGCAAGTAAGATATGAGAAAACTAAAATGCTAATCCTGCAAAAAGCAAAGCATGTTTTAGTAGGCGCAGAGCACCATCAGTTCCCATTGAAATGAACAGCAGAGGAAGGCGCTGGGCATCCTGCAGGTCTGCATAGTGCATATTTGTATGACGTATTAAAATGTCCTTTTAATGTTTTCCGTCTTGATTAAAAAGTCAGAACTACACAGAAAGGAAGTCACAGCAAGCATTCTATATATAAACAGACTGTATCCACATAGTTTATTTCTCACAGTTCTCCTGACAATTGAACATTATTTAAGAACATACTGTATACACAGATAAGAAGAAACATACAAAATGTTTTAAATGATGCACAACAAAATCCAGCAGTATAAAAGAATGCATGTGAACCCTTGCTCACTGCTCAGGCTAAATTTAATCACTGTTTAAATAGTAATAAAAATACAATCTTTCATGGATCTTGTGCAGACTACAAAAGAGGAAAAATTATTACCATATATATGATTTATATTAGGCAGTTTTCTTTGATGAGTTGCACTAACAACTCCAAATACAGAGGCAGAAGGCTGTGTATTTTATTTTAAAGGAGTTAATGTTGAGTATTAGAGAGTTTACACAGTTACTACCACTGGCACTTTTCACCATATTTTGTACACATCACATGATCATCTTATATAACATTACATTTAAAAAATATATCTGAGTGACAATTTTATAACATTCACACACCATGAGCTGGTTAAGGAAGCAATGCCACAGTTGCCCCCTGTAGTGCTTCACTGTTGGTAAATAGAGTTCATCGTGGTTTACAAAAAAAAAAAAAAATTAAATTGAAAGTCAATGTGATTAAGCAGCTCCGATTTAATAAAGGCCTGTAACCAACCACCGCTGAGACAGTGAGTATTTTTTAGAGTACATCCTAGAAGCAAACACTGTCATTGGTTAAAACCTTGCCTAAGGAAGTCAGTTACTGTGCTGAAAACTATTTCACAACAAAACTGCAAGCTACTAAACTGTTTTTATATAAATACTTCATCTCCTCTGGATCTCATTATAACCAAGTTCTTCAAAGCCTTTGGAATTTACTCTATCTTTAATGTGTGCTCTCATTTCTGGCTCACCCTTTTATATGTTTTTCTTTTGTGTTTAGATTCACCACCTAAAAATGACTAACGTGGTGAAAAAAAGTCTCCCAGTGAAACCTTCTGCACACTAGGAATGTTCAGCTGCTGTTCAGTGATCTAGAACCATGACAGCTCAAAGCTGTAGTTTGACAAGTACACCCAGGAAGCTGTCATGCTGTGAGCGACATTTCAGGGAAAGCAGAGTCTTTCCAAAATGTGCACAGAATTAACAATGGTGCCATTGTTATTTTTCAAAGAGGATAGTAGGCCCAAGATGGTAGATCTGCTTCCCATGTCATCTATTTGCTGGAAAGTAGTTTGGGTCAAGGTAATTGTAACTGGTGCCCTGGGACATGCAGTAGTCTCTGTCTAAAAATGTCTCTGCTCTGTAAATAGGTTCTAACTGATGATCTTCCTTATGAATCTCTGTTTCATGCAGACTGCAAGGGAAAGAAAAAGATAACAGTTTAAAAGTTAAATATTTTTCATATCTTTAACTTCCAGAAACAGCGATCACATTAACAAATTCACACCAAATTTGATACCAATTACTTCATAAAGTGTAATTTCCCCCACTATTTAACAGTGGCAAACCTATCTGTCCACTTTTAAGAAAAAAAAAATGTATACATCCAGAACATGCTTACAAAATATATGTCCCACAAATACATGCTAAAGTATCTTCCACTTTACCCAATACAGGATACGCGTCCTATGCTGCAGCAAAGAATTCCAACATAGACAGCAATTAATCCACATAGAGACATTCAAGCTAATTACAAATAACAAGTAGAAGCATATGCTGCTCACCAGTCAGAACAAGCATCACAGAAATCCAAGGACATTTCTTGAGGGCAGTCTTGGCAGTGCCACCGAACACCCTGGATAGGTTCAATTCCGCAGTTATCACACTGTGAGGCAGATGGAAGAGCACTGAAAAAACAGCAGCTGCAACCACTTACGTTACTAAGAGTATACACCAATATACCACACAGAAAGGCATGTACGCAGGTCGATTACTGCTAGCCCACACGGTTCAACCCTTCTCACCACAGACCAGAATGTATTCACGGATAAAAAAAGTCTCCACACTCTAGGGGAGGCCCTCCAGAGCCCTGAGGATTGACCAGTCTTTGCTTCCCGCTCCCCGAACGCTCCATGTTGTCACTACCCTCCTGCTCAACCAAAGCAGACCTGGTCCTGCCTGCAGTCACTGCTTACCCTCACATGGCTGTAAGAACTGCTGTGACACAACACATCAATGTGATGTTTCTATAGTTTAAGTCCAACCATATAAAATGGCTAAATATAGACCCACTTTCCATGCCAGAAGCAAGCAGTAAGACCAGACCAGCAGAGCTTGTCGGGAGGCTGCAGATCAGGACAGGAGAGGTCAGACTGATGTACTTTCACACTCGGGAAATACAGTAACACATTACAGGCGGGCTGGAACTAAAAGCTAGGTGGCTGGGAAGGAAGTAGGACAACATGTTCAGGGAAGTAAACAGAAGTCTAAAACTAAAGCTGAGCAAGAATCCCCTAAGGAGAATCAGGGACAACTCAACAGCAGCTAAGTGCAAGAAGAGTCTGGCATGAAGAGGAGGAAACTACGACGAAACATCAAGACTGGATGAAAAATTCATGATGGTAGAGAACAGAGGCAGAAACGCAGAAATATTTGATAAAAAAAAACCCTGGAAAATGGGACTTGGAGGCAAGGAGAACTTTTCAAAAATCTAAACTATGAAGTGTGCTGCAGAGACAGGATTGACAAGGAAGAAGAAATGTGGGAAACAAGCCTGTGCTCCCATAGCTCCTCCTCCTTCAGAACCTGACGTTCTCTCACAGCATCTGTGAAAGCCACTTGCACAGCAGCTTGTTCCTGGCCACAACTAACCCACTCAAGGTTACTAACACCTTACAAACAGATTTGGCACGGCTGAATCCCTTCCTTCCACAGATGGCTTTCAGAATTTGAGGGCTGATAATGAGGAGGGACTAAGCATACTCTCAGCTGTTCTCTGAAAATACCAAATTCAGAATAATGCTAAATCCTTAAAAAAAATAATAATAATTGGTTCTAGTTATCTCACTTTGAGAACCAAGACAGTGGAAACCCTTGACCTTAATTTCCGTGCTCCAGCTTCCCTCTCCCCTGTGAAACAGAAATACCATGCCCTTGATTTCCTAAGGGGAAAAAAAAATGTTTGCAAAGTGCTCTGATATTACAGCAATGAAAGCCATAAAAGCCCACAAGAGATTCAATAATTCAATATTCAGAGTTTGAATAATGTGTAGTAAATGAGGCTGAAGGCCATGCAGAACCAAGTGTTACGGGGTGAGCTCTGTCCAGCCCATGCACTGAACAAGGCAGCAGCACTCCTGAGGGAAAACAGCATCTAATCATGTCATTTCCTAGTTTACTATAATGTATAATAAAACGAAATTCAGATTGCAAAGAAACTTTCAAACTTCTTGACACTGCAGAATGCCATTTTACTTTTCAGAGTAATATTATGTAGAAAAAGCAACTAGTTTGTTACCTAGAAGTCTGGTCTGCCTGATCAGCTTTGATTTTTCGGGGAAGAAAACACTAAGTTAAAAAACAAAAGATAAAACCAGAAAAACAAACACACCACACTAACTTTGAAAAAAAATAGCAAAAATAGAAAGCACCTTGGTGGTCTAACAACATGATTAAGTCTGCCAGTGTCAACTGATGAGGCTGTCTTAATTTTCTAGTCATTTTGAACTGAACTATAAACTGAGTATCTTTGCATTCTTATATAAATGGGTATTACAAAATAAATCTAGCTGCATAACAGTAAACAAACTGAAGAAACCGTTCTAAGGTAGCAACTGGTCACACAGAAAATCCCTTGCAAACCATAAAATATAATTTAGAGAATGCCCTTTCTTTCTGGTCACCTATTAATGGTTGATACTGGAACAACACATTAACTTAACATTCATTTTTGTAATTTCATGTAACCATTGTTTGGTGTCCTTGCTTCAACTTCTGTGAGTTATTACTTGATAGGATTGCAAAGGTGCTACAAAACAAAAAGATCATCCACCTATTACTGTTCTTATTCAACAACTTTGTCCCTTCTTTGGCCTCAGGTGGAGGAAAAATTACTGCAAACTCATAATCAGAGAATTATCATCAATGAATCATTGTCAATGCACGGTGTGGTGTCAAATGGAATTCTATAATGATTTAACAAGGCTCTAGAGCTTTATTTTCATGATATGAATGAGGAAAAGACAGTATGCATATGAATTTTCATACAGTATCAGTATTCAGTGAAACCTGAGCTATTGGAAAGACTGAATTACTTGGGTTGTTTTTATTAAAGATGAGGGAAAGTAGGCCCAGTGACCAAGAACTACGGAACCAAACTTGGTATATTAAACAAAGCCTTTTTAGGAAATCCAAACCATGTTCTATTTGAAAACTTCTACAATCCACTGAGTAACAGAAGAACATCTCTTAAACTCACCTTGAATCCCACATGCTGCACAAACCCACTTTCTGCATGCATCTGCTGGAGTTTCTGTTTCTTCAATTTTTTAAACTCTAACAGTTCTTTGTATTCAGGTAACTCTCGATATGTTATTGGAATACTCTCTTCATCCTGTTATGGTTTTAAAAGAACAACGAACAAACAAAACCAAAAAATATTCTTTAGTAATATAATAACTAGTAAGACGTATATTCCATAAATCACTCTCTGTGATTAATAATCTTTGAGAAAATGCTGGCAATATATTCTAACTAAGAAACATACTGGGAAATTACTTCTAAAACCCACACAAAACAGCACATACAGCTAACTTACATTTTATTCGATATTATTTCTACTTTATTATTTGTATTAAAACAAAACGCACATTATCCTACAAACAAGTGTCTTCTGGTGAAGAGCTCAGTTGTAGTATAAAGGAGAGAGAAGTGTCAAGTAACCTAAATTCCTAAGGTTTTTCTCTCCTTTTAGATACCTAACTGCAATTTGCAGACAATCCACTTGTCCATACATTGGCAGCTGCAGTAGAAGACTTAGCTTTTGTTCAAGACAAAGTTTATTTTAGTTTGAAATACTTAGCAACAGATATTATACTTGCGAACTGACATTTCAGGTCAGTTTTATCAAGTTAATTGATCTTTCTCTCTACTATTCTGTGGAATGGTATAGAATATTACTATTCTAAAGATCAGAACAGGGTTTGTAATTAAGTACTTTCAAAGCTCTGAAAATAATGAGAACAAATAATACCCAAAAACATTTTACAGTTTGTTTGCTCAAGCTCAGGTTTTTAAAAGACCCATAAATAAAGCCAGTACCAAGTTTCTACTATATGTATTTTTTATTTGAAGACAGTCAATCCTAACAGTGTTAACTTCTCACCTTTATCTGTAAGAATAAGAAGTGATGAGAAGCATCATTCCATGACTGGAAAAGTAGAAATCTCAGTTATCCAACCTCTTAATCCTTTTACTTTGTGCAGTCTCTTAACAGCTCAGGAAAAACATTGCTTTTTTTCCTAAATTACAAAAAATTTTGTCTCCCTACAGGCTGGTGCATACAATTTTGCCAGAGACTTACAACAAATGGTTCTCTCTTTTTAAAGAAACACACCGTTTCTGGTTTTTCTCATCTAATTTTCTTCAACAAAGGTTGAAGACTTCTATGTCATGAGAAGACAGAAGCTCTCATTCTAATTCAGGTGCCCATTTCAAGATGGCTATTTAATTGTAGCAGCTGTATTTGGTAGATATCAGCTGTTTTCAAAGATGGCAAGTCTATTGATGCAGAGCAGTTTTCAGATCCTATACTGATAGCAATGTTCAGTTATGGGAAACAACTACAAGATAGTAATCAAAATTCTTCTAATGTAGCCTACACACATAATTTCAATTTCTTTTTATGAATCTGTGAAGATTAAAGAATCTGTATTATTTAGTAAGTTTCTTAAAGTGAGGGAAAGAGGTTTGCTCTTTAGTGTTAAATTTCTAAAGGCCTTATCAATTAATTAATTGTAATTATGAACCTATAATAAAGGAATAGGCTGTAAACATTCAGAAAAATCGAAGTTAAATGACATGATCAAATTGTGCGTTAATAAGCTACATTTCTTAATATAAAACAGGAAATCACCTTCCACGCAAATCTCTAAAGTTTTTCTGAGGAAAAACTGTCTGGCACAAAATAACTGTATATTGAAAAAACTGTGCTGTAATAGCTCCCTGTGTGGACACTTCATTCTGGAATAGTAAGTAGTTGTATGCTAGAATAATTAGACTACTCATAAAATGAAGTAATCATCACTGAAAAGTAAGTTCACTCTGTTGGGAATAGAAGGTCTTCACTTGGGAATAACTCATTTATATTAAAACCATTTTTCAGGAATGGTTATGCCAGTCAAGCTGACTGGTAATATCGAGGCAAAATCTTTTGTCTTCAGAAGGGAACCTGGTACTTCCATTGTAAAGAAGTCAAAGAAAACCCTTCCTATGATTTTCTTGCTACACTGAATCTATTCCCCACCATGCTGATGCAAAGTGTTTTTCTCCAAGACAGTGACAGTGACTGAGATCTGACTTTTAACATTAGAACAGAATCCTGTACATTCATTTCTAATATAATTCATGATGTCTTTTCTTTCAAACTGGTTCTATTTTGCACTGATAATAGGGATCTTTTTGGTCACCTGTGTCTTTCTACATTACTGCAAGCCCGAAATATATCCATCTGGAAATGCTGCACTATTGAAAAAAAGAAAAGATGAAGCCAGATTTTAAAAAAAATGGGGGGACCCCCACAAGTCCACCATTATCACTGCAAAACCGTAAAAGAGCAACTTCTATCCAAATTAAAATAAATCCCAGTTGATTTATGGTGCCCGTATTTATTAGTGTTAGGACACCATGGCAAAACCAAAATGTTTTAGGAAAATATTCAGAAGTTAGAAAGTATGTATTTAAAACCAATACAGAACAAAAGAATGCTTGCTCAGAACCAGTTCAATTGACGTAATAGTAATCTGCATCTCTTCTAATATGCATTTTTCTTTCCAGTTTCTTTTAAGGTCATTATTAGAATATACGAAGTTACCAGGAACGTCTGTAGATGAACCAAATGACCATAAAGACCATCAGCGAGAGAATACAGAACACCAGTGAAGGCTGAGTAATATACAAGCAACTTTAGTAATTTAAAGAAGACTATGCAGTGCATGCGAAAAAGTCAATAAAGAAAACGAATGGACTTCTGCTGGGTGGCCTTAATACTTCTGTTATGCAACAGGCTTTTCACACACAAGATGTCACCAGTCTCACAAAAAAGAAAAAGAAAAAAAAAATAACAAGTCAGGTTCCTCCAGTAAAGCCACAGTGATTGACACAAACTGTGAAACTTGCCCAGCATCCCAGTGGTAGGATATAGTCCCTCTAAGATTCTATATGGAAGTGGGAAAGACGTATGCCTAAATTCTTATAGCACTGCATGTGATAAATTAGGGAAGTGGAACACTACATGATGTAATAATATATTGGGTTAGGATTTCTGCTAGAATTGCTTCTAAGAACATACATTCGCTTGTTGACCGACAACACAGTCTGTTAGTTCACACTCTGAAGCAGATTTTTTAAAAATCCATAATTAAATTAGACAGTGAAGGAAGACAAAAACCAATGATGCCAATAGCTTTTAAACTTTACCAGAGCTCTATGTAACTCTTCTAAAAATTAATCTTTGAACAGAATCATAACTATATAGTTTATATGACTTTCAAACATGTCAGATCACTTTTTGGAAATATGCAACTGAAACTTTCTAGAGCTGTTTCAGGAGAAAACTGTTTATTACTTCTTTTATGAACTTCCTTTCTGATTTGGTCTAAGTTTTCTGCAGCTGGAGACCTTTATATTAAAGATATGTTTGTAATTCAAAATGGCTCATGTTTCTTGCCACAATTTAATACTTAGTTGATGATATTCATTTTATAGCAAAGATGCTTAATCCTTATAGTATTCATACAGTAAGGTTAAAATGACAGTAAGCAAGAAATTCTTGGACTTATTTAAAAGACGTACCGATACTTCCTCTTCTGCTGCAGTATCCATATGGCTGTGAAAACTGGATCTGTCATCATCTTCATCCATATAAACTGGAGGTTCATGAGATGTCATAAAAGTTGAAGGTTTGAAAAGATGTTTATTTAAAGGATGCTGCCGTCTACTTGATGACTACAGTGAAAAAATGATATATTTTAAAAAACATTCCTTGGCTATTATTTAAGTAATCCCCATCGATAAAAACTTGCCAGAAATTTGCTCTTTTGCACTAAACAGTCTATCATCTTTCCAATTATTTTTACTTAAACCTCTACACCAAAGCCTCATACAGGTGGAGTTTTTCTTCCCTGTAACAAGTGAAATCAGATGAACAGTGCAACGCTTCTTTGGTAAGAATGCAGTAAGAAAGAGCCCTTACCATAAAACCCCTACCATCTAAATAGATTAAATCGACAACAATAGAAAAACAGAAAATAAAGGTCTTCTGATTTTGAAGACTGAGAACCAAAGTGCAAAGAGATTTAAAGATTTCCAAGCGTCATGAATGGTATGAGCATGAGACTAAACAAAGAAGTAGTTTTGCACAGGTCCAAGAGCCAAGAGACCAGTCCATACTTGACATGTATTATCAACTTCTTATATTAATTTGTGCCTTAGAAAATCTAATCTAGGCTAATTGTCCAGATTTCTTTCCTAGTCCAGGGAGAGAAAAGGCAATTCATCCCACCACAAAAGAGGTTTCTAAGACTTAGAAAGAATTGTCCTCTGAGGGTTCTTTTTCATTGTCACTGACTGGAAAAGGAACCTAAAAAACGTTAGATGAGATAAATTACTCCATTAGTATGTATCTAAAACCTTTCAACTTTAATGCTGTCTGAAGGTGTAGAATGCATGGCAGTGTTAAAATAGATTACTTAAAGGCACTCAGCTTCTATTACTTATTCCCCATGGAAGGATGTTAAATATCAAAAAAGAAGAATTTAGGGTTAATGAAACTGACTCAACTTTTTACCTAGCTACTTTCCAGACCAGCATTTTGACATCCTAAATGTCAAATCTTATATTCCTCAATTTAAAGAAAACAGTGTGAATCAAAACCCAGAAGTATGAAAAGTGTTTTTTTAATAATCATAAAAGAAGATTGTCTTACACTGTGTCTAGCTTCTGTCATGCAGATAAAGCATAAGGAATATTTACAACAGTTAATACTTTCTCTTTTTCTGCAAGACTTTTTATCCCAAAGGCTCCTATATCAGTTACAAACTCGTAATAATATAATACAACCACTTATCTCTAAAGAGGGATTCAACCTCTAAAGAGGGATCTAGCATTATTTTACAGTTGTGCATAGCTTAAATAGTAAAGGCAAAGATCACACAGATCCTCTCTGATGGAATGTATCTACGCAGATAGAAATATAACAAGGAATTGAGATTAGCTCCATTCACTCTTAAGGGAAGAGATGAAGACTGTAGGAACGATTGGAAGCTGGTACCTCAGATCTGCAGAACTACAGTGCACAAAATAAAAATGAACATTTTGTTCTAACACTAATGTATTATTCATTGTGTTGAATTTCTTCACCTTCTGTCTTATGATCACTGACTTCCCGTGTTTTGCTGCTGTTCTGGTTTCCTTTAAGATTTCACCCCCGGCAAAATACCTCTATTTACAAGATTAGATGGTATCTCATCTTGAGCTGACACAGTCATTTAAATTTTCTCTTAATAGAAACAGATAGAAAACAGATCTGCATTCAATGATAGATCTGGGAACCAAGAAAAGAAAACTGTCTATGCTTGAATAGTAGCACTATTACACATACAGTTATGACCTAGGAATTTAACTGAGAATTTGAATTCACTTTTTAACATGATACTACTTCTGGTGAGGAATGAACTAAAATACTACATAAAAGAAGACAGTTTGAAAAAAAAATCATTTTTCCTGTGGGAAATATATTTTCTGGCTTAAGCTTAAAAGCACATGCAGAAATGATATTATATAAGCATTACATTGAAAACGATAAGCCATAATTGAAGAACTGAATACTAGAGTCCTAAATCTTTGATTCAGTTTTATTTTCACCACTAGTAGATAACTGTTATACAGGACAACAAATTAATGCATCCTGTTCAATTTCCTGTATCACTTATCAGATGAGACACTATGTCATACAAGGAAATATACACAGTAACTTCCACAAGATGTTCAAGAACTGAGTAGGCTTTTCACCTCCCCAGTAACCATTTAAAATAAGCATCCCGGGCCATCCCCATGGAGAAATTCAAGTACCTTCTTGAGAAGCATTCCTTTTGACAGTTATCTACATTAAACATGTCTGTGGTTTTTATTCTCTCATAGATACTTGCTTTAAGTATCAGCATCTGAATTCCATACTTCTATTACTGGCAATAAAGCAGATATCGCTGTTTACACCATATGTGCATACTCAATATCGAAATAAGGACAGCATAAGCATGACCCAGGCTTCCAACACCCCTTGCATTTCCTTTCTGCCACATTATGATATCTCCACTGGAGACCTGGGAATAACTACAGCCTGGTACAGTGCTGTCAATCTGTGCTCTAAGTAGACAGCTATATCTTAGCAGACTGAGAGCTCTATTCCCCACATACACTGTGTGATTTTTTATCTGCTGTATTTCTTATGTAGGATACAAATAGAAAATGGAGACACTGCCTTAATACAAACCAGGGCATAATGACTTTACTCCTATGACCTGGTAATAAGGATATGAATCATACTGTGAAAAAAAGACATTAGTAGTAGATTTGTTCTACATACAAGCTCAAGAAAAATCGGCAGGATAGTAGCACTAGTGCTGTAGTGTAAGAATACGAAAAATTTTATTAAAAAATGTTTCACTCTTGGTTATACACAAAGAAGTGGGGTTAAAGAACTTATGGATTGCTGTTCAAATTAGTGAAAAATGGTTACAATGTCATGTACTGATTAAGTATTCCCACTGTTTATCAAATGCAGTGATCTGCTGCCTGGCAGCATTGCTTACATTCTGTAATAACAGTCTTTCCAAATAGAACTAGGAGGAAAGAAGAAAAGATATGTGACTAAGGCCATTTAAAATGGTAAGGTGACATAAAGAACTCAAGAGATTATAATTTTCAGAACTAAAATTTCAACCCCTTTTGAAATGAGCGCCACAGTATAGCAAATTGTACAAGTAATTTAGAGTTCTGACAGATGAATCTCACAACAGTATTTAACATTTCAATGTTTCCAGGTGTTTTTTTGGTTCTTCTGTCAGAAAGTGCTTTTCCAATAGAAAATGCAGCAGAGTCATGTCTGCACCTTCCCTGCCTCTCTTTATAGAGCAGAACAGTAGAGTAAAAATCCTGGTAAAAGTAAAATGGTATTACCATGGTGGATGGCAAACTGGAATGCCTGTGACATGAGCACTTATTGTTTGCAGTAACTTCAGAGAATACTAGGAGACAACTGGGGGTGTGTAACAATTTAAATCATTAGAGATGAGCTGTGGTGGATCTTTCTATCAGGCCCCTCTGGCAGCAACTTTTGTTCTCAACCTTTCAAGGGACTAAAATCTGCAAATCTGCCTTCTTGCACAATCAGTGTAAGGCTTACTCTACTCTTAATCAGCAAACATCACGGACACCTGGATGCAAAAAAGCAATGTTACTCTACAAAATGCCATTGTAACAGGTTTTAAAGAACTTTTGTACACACAATGCTAATAAAAAAAAAAACCCAAACACAACAAACAAAACGCCCGCAAAACCTGAGACTGCCCTCTTCAAATGTCTAGGGTCCTCATTAGTACCCAAGAGTACCACATTATTTAAATCAAAATACATCACCGGTCTGCACAGAAATCTAGTCTTTTCTTTTGCAAATTAAAAAGAATCTTCAGGACCATATTATTTTCTCATCCATTCCAAGATCTGGAAAAGCATTGCATTTTAATGGTCATTTATATGACCATTCTATTTTTATGGTCATATATGTTATACATAATTTTCTAAATTTTTGTTAATTAGAAGATGACTGTACAGTGTGAATTATAGGGCTCCTTACCCTCTTCCAACAGTGTTCTCATTATCCTCTTCTAGACCAATTAGAGTAAACTTAACAAATGAGGAAAAAGTACCCCAAGATCAATCATTCAGCCCTGTTAGTTCAGCCTGAAAACTGACTGCTACATTCTGACACTACATTCCGCTACATTTCTGACACTTCACATCCCTGAGATTATCTGACAGAGATGTAATTAACAGATGTTGATGTGAAACTAGAATAACACCCAACTCACTCTACAGTGCTAATAGCAAAAGAAAGACTACTTAATTACTTAATAAAAGAAATGCATGCAAGGTGGAACTAGTTAGTAAGAAAGCACTAATTCAGACCTGAATCTGTTGAGAATATTAATGATTTAAACTCAGTTTGCATGTAAATACAAACAGAAGTATGGATTTTCTGCTGTAATATTCTCTCACCTTTTTGGAATATAAATATAAGTTTGGAGTTCTTCCTGGAACTGGAATACCAGCTTTAGTCAGTTTAATAAAATATTTTTGCACTCTACTGGCAACCTAGAAAAAACAACATGCAACAATTAAATGTCAAATGAAATGTAACAGGCCTTCACTTCGAAGTTTTGCCAGCATTGCTACATTGGTTCAGAACATAAGAACAGGAAATCCTAATTTTCGACTTTGCAACAATTACTATAACCATTATTTATCTTGCAGTGGTGCATTTTGGTATTTCCAGACACTTTGAAGGCTTTCAGAACTACCGCTGGAAGTACAACAGAAATCTAGCAAAAATTGTGATAGAAAAGAAAGAATTTTAGTTTGATACCTGCTGAAGCTAAACTTACTCTTAAGTTTATTCTTATTTCTTATTATTTATATATTTCTATATTTTTCTTATTCTTAAGAATGACAGATAAATTATGTATAGTTAGCATACAAAAAGTACTTCTACATTTTAATTTTTCAGGTATGGAGAAATATATCCATAAGTATAGATATGATCAGAGATGAGGTAAATCTTGTGTACTTGCTATATTCAATAATACTGAAGTATACTTTTACCTGAAAACACACAGCTTAAATAGGAGAAATTAAAATACTGTCAAAACAGAACATCAGCATTTTTTAATCCACAAAAGGGAGAAATAATGTCATTTTAGGGGGAAAATGCCAACAATTCAGATGCAGAAATACTCAATGTCTCCACATCTGTGTCCTTTTGTGGATCTTGGCTTCAGTACAGAATTAAATCTGTGAATATTCACATCTGCCCATTCTGCAGTACTGAGGTGCACAAAATTCAGCACTCCAATGTAACTCAATCTGAGAACGGTTGGTATCATTATACTTACTATACAGAATTAAATGCATGCTCGGTCTGGCAGGTTTGTCATGGGCTTTGGGGCATATTTAAAATTCTGTATTTGAGATGAAGAATTAGAGTTTCATTGTTATTAGTGAAATGCAGGCCCTGCTGTTACATTTTTAAGAAAATTATTTATAGCTATTAAAAAAAAAAAAAAAGACATCCTCAAATAAATCTGTGAATCTGTATCAACTGCTAGGATGCAGTGACTGACATCACTACTACCACAGAGCAAGTATTCAAAAACAATGCCCCAGCAGTCAAATTTTTTTTCTAGAAAAATAAATTTTATTGGTTTAATTATGAACATTATAAAAAATAAACCATATTTTTTTATTCCCTCAGTTAATGAATTGTCGGAGTTTTGACAGAAAAAACACCTCAAATTAGAAATAAATGACTTAAGTGTTGAAGAGAAATCCGGATGTCATCTCTTAGCAGTGCTTCCTAAAAAGCTTAAAAAAATAAAATCAAAAAAAGTCAAGGAGAGTGCTCACATCTCTAAAGTGTTTTGCTTCTTACCTGCTTAGCTGTTCTGTTTCCCAGTTCATCAGCTATCTTCTGCCACCGTCGGGACTCTACTTCCTCTGGTGGATACTTCAAAAGCAATTGCTCAAGTTTTTTCTAAATCAACAGGGGAGAAAAAACCAAAAAACATCTTTCCTAGCAGAGGTATGAGTTGTCAAAAGATGAGTATCTACATACATGTGACACTGAACTTCTAAGTGCTTTAAACATTATTACACAATTTGCTTTTATTCTCAAGTACATTACCACAGCTCCAAAATGGAAGAATTTCCTAATACCTACCTGTTCCTCTACAGTCCACAGCTGGTTAAAAGTTTCGGGTTTGGTCTCATCACAAAGTCGTCCTCTTATCATCTGCTCAAATATAGTATATAAAATGGAATACATGTTTAGAAACTAAGTACAGCTAGGATAACTTGATTTTAACCCTTTTCCTACCTAAATAAATCAAAACCAAACAGACTAAATGCATGAAAATTTGAACTAGAATTTGCCTAAACCAAAAAAAAAGTTCTCCGATTTGAGCACATGAATGACATCATTATCAACATTAACATCAGAAGTAACAGTTAAGATTATCCACATACCCATGTTAAAAAAGAAAAAAAAAAACAAACCCAAAAATTAAGATTTTATAAAATTTTATCCTTCTTTTTGTAACTACCTGTGGACGACTGTTTGTAGAACCTTCTGGACCATCACTTAAAGGCAAGACAGAGTATGAAACAGACTCTCCATCCTTCTTGGGATCCAAAGGACTTTTTGGTCTTGCAGGTATGCCTACTGTAAACAGCACAAAAAAGGAATTATTAAACCTCCACACTGGTCATTTCTTTCTTGTAACGTATGCTCTCTTTCCTTTTACCTTTGTCAAAAATCAGCTTCACTCTCCTACTGTTACGTTTTCGGTTTTTGAATTCTCTCTCAAAGTTTCCAAGGCTAGTGGTGTATTGGTCCCAGGCAATCTCAGGGAGTTGAACAACTCTCTGAGGATATGGAAGACCCATATCGACCTGAAAAAACAAGAACGAAAAGTGAAAAGCAGTATTTAACACAATTGCTGTATATCCAAACAAAAAACTATGAATGCCAAAAACTTAAGAAAACCTGATACTGCTTTTTAGATAACAGCAGAATTCAAAATCAGAATGTTTAAAGTACCATGCAGCACAGTCTTTTTAAGGAGAAGATATCTTTCAAGAATAATACACAACAGTGAATATAAAATATGCAGCGGCACGGTCAATGTTGGCTTATTGAGCATAAAACTTTATAGCATGTATTTCACAGCTGAAATCAGGTGTTTCTAACTTCAATATCCTGTTACTGTCTATCTGTCTTTCATCTTGTTTAAGCATACTGTCTGCCCAAGATCTGTACCTTTCTTAACATGGGAAACTATAAGATTTGGAGTTTTATCATCTGATAAACTTAAACTTCTCCCACCAAAGAAATCAATGTGTATTTTACACTGATGTTGCTATCTTCTGCCTGGAACACAGCTGTTGCAAAGCTCACCACTTTATTTAAAGCTCAACCTTAAGAGTATCATTCCTTTGATCTGGAGACAAAAATGCACCAGATACTTTCAACTATCATTAGTATTTCCCCATAAAATTACTATCAAGTGCAACACTATTATATCACGCATGCTATTAACTAATCTCAAAATTTAATGGAAAAACATCTACTGAAATCAATGGGCTTACATCAGACCTCTCCTTAAACCTAGGTCTCTACAGACCTAGGAAAAGAGCACCATGAAATACCTACTTCATTCTTCACTGAAAGAGAAGGTGTTGCTACAAGGCTAAAAGGTCTATCGTGTTTGTCACTGGTAGAAATCAGCAAGAAAGTGTTCAAGCTTTAAACATTTTTTTCAGTTTTGTGTTTTGGTTGTTGTTTTTTTTTAAGTTTGAAAAGAAAATGTTTCCTTATCAAAATTAATTCTCCTCCATCAGAAATATTCTATTACGTTGACAAGAACTCAAGGTATATTTCTAGTGTTTGGTTTCAGGCTATGAACCACATTTCCTGCTCTTTTAAAAAGCACCCTACCAAATTCACTCATAGCACAGCATTTAAATTCTCTAATGAGAAAAGTTAGTAATTCTTGATCTAATGCCTTACTATGCATTACTTCCAGTCACCTGTAGATTTCAGGTTGTCTTAAAATACCTGCATTACAATTAAAAATTTAAAGATTACATTTCTATATACAAAAAAAAAAAAAAAAGGAAAGAAAACATATCTAATATAATCATTGAAGACCTACATCTTACAGATTTAATAAGAAAAGAAAGGGCCATTTCTGCTCAGCAGGTAAAGGATTTTAAACTCACGATGTTTACACAAGTATATACAGAATTCTCTGATTTTTACAGAGGAATTACTAGCTATTAAAAAAAAATATCCGAGTAAGACTTAAGAAAAGCCCATTGAAATACCTTCTTCTGGAGTCTTTCCACAAATCCAATAGGATCTTTCAGTGCTTCTCTCTGGTGTCTGCCTAAACTTTCAAGGTCTTGAACTGCTTGAGTACGTTGAGCCTCGAGTACAGCAATCGTCTGTAACAGTCTCTGATAACTACAGAGACAAAGGAAAACAACTCACTAAATTTGTCTTTAAAAGTGACACCCCCCAACTAAATACTGGCCATGATTATCCACTAGTATCTACACGATGTCATACTTTATCTGAAACAGTTCATAGACATTTTAACTGAATTACATAAAAAAACTGTATCACATCTATTTTAAGTAGTAGATGAATTTATATAAACCCATTAAATTAAACACCCTACTGACTTCCTTTAAATGTAAGTGCTATACTAGCTAAAACAATATGGTATCAGGGACAACCTATTCATATGCTCAACAGCTAGGACCAATAAGCTTTGCTTATGAAGTTAAAAAAACACAAAGAAAATTGCCTCATTTCTCTTCCACTTCAAAACCAGCTTCCTTCTACCCCAACACAAACGACTACCACAGAATTTTACCAGTTCACTCATCCACCCACAGGATGGACAAGAATGGCTTAGAAACTGTATCTGAGCTTTTCATAAAAGCCTCACCATAGAGCAGAATATGAGAGTCATTTATGAAATTAACAATTAGCCAAGGAATAAGTAATTTGCAAAATAAATACATACAAAACAGATTCCTCTAAGAATACAGAAGTTGAATGAAAAAGTCAGCATTCCCTCAGATGTGCTGTCCCAGATTCACACAGAATTTTTATTGTCTATTTAACAGATACATTTGAGAGTCACTGGTGTTGACTATCATACTTGTACCCAATAATGTATGCTTCCCAAACTGTTTTCCATAAAGCTAACTCAGAGTCAGGAAATCATACAATATTGTAACACAGCCTTTAAAAAAATGGGTAACTATATTTAATAGCTTTTATTAGCTTTAATGTTAAGTTGTCCAATTCAGTTTCTGAATCACATAGTGACCCATGTCTCCTGTTGTTGCAAATTATCATGTATCAACTCTTTTCATGAAAATGTTTTCTGGCATTTAATATTACAACTGTATTTCAGTTCAGCACAAAATGCAACCTAACCTATTAAAATCGGGTAAGATCTATTTGCTACTATAGTATTTCAGTAAATTTTCTTTCTATTCCCTTATTGCTAAAAAAAAGACAAGCCTAACATGATGAATTCCACATTTAGTACATAAAAGATCCAGAGGTTACTGAGCTAATGCAAGTTTTTCAATTGCCTTCACTGGTAATTGGGTAAGACTTTAAGTGGAGAGAAGTAAACAGCCTCAAGGCAAAATAAAGGCTTTGTACCATCAAATATTTTAAGTTTCTACCTAGATATTAAACTGCTGCCTCCCCATGAAAAAGGGTAATTTTCTTTCCACTCAAATGTAATATTTGAAAACATAAAATATAGCCATACATTCTGAAGTTTGAAACTAAAATACTGAGCTTGTTCAAAAACAGTAGGATACAATTCTGTTACGAATTTATTATTATTTAAATTTGCCTGCACACATTGAGGCTTATATGCAACTAAAATACTTGTTAAATAGGCCATTAATATTGCAACAGTCGTGGAATATTTTCCCTACTGGAAAAAGGGTCCAACTTCCTCTAAACAAAATAACTTCTCATAAACCAAGATAATTAATGGGTTTAGTTTTCAACAGGTGAAAAATGAACTTCAGAAATAACTTACAAAAGTAGTTAATGGCACATCAAAATTGGCCTGAGACAATTCCACAGTCCAGATTGTTACAGGCTTAGAGCAATCGTCATAAGTGGAACTGAGATCTTTACTCAAGTTCTTTACAAATAGCATCCGATTTTTGCCTAGCTTTGTGCTGGGCAACCTCTGTCCGTGCTCGGGTGGACTGACAGCACTTCTTATGCAGAAGCCTGCCTTGCACACTCCAGAGAAATGAAACACAGGCAGGCTGCAAACGTGTTCGATGTAGATGTAACAGCACAGAAGAGCTTAATGATATCTGGGGGAGATGACTTAACCCGGACAGCAGAAAGCCTTTTTCTAACAGCAGGTGCCAAAACTTCCATACAATACTCTGGAGCTAAATCTAGTCACAACAACAGAAGCTCAGTAGTGTGCATAAAACTTTGCATCTAAGACGCTGTTAACTAAATACCCGCCTTTCTTTTTATGAGCCATTTTACCTCATTTATTTGAATTATATTTGTGGCAGCTTTTCCAAATAAAATTCAAAGAAATTAGTAATTTAACTTAAAACATTTACACACATAGAACAAAAAAGCAACAAATGCTGGCGATTTAGATGAAATGCTAATTTAATGATGATTCACATGTGTAAAGTGAGGGAAAAAATCACCTTAATGAGGTGGTCTTAATTAAGTCTGAACGAAAAGAAAAGAAATTATATTTGGGGAGAAATAACAAACAAGAAAAGATATTGAACTCCAATTACTTCACTCATTAAAACATTCATGTGACCTCACTGAAGTGATCATGGACTTGAAGATAAATGGTTCAGAAACGATACCTCTGGTCTTCATGGGAATACATAAAATATTACAAGAATGTCGGGATCATTTGAAAACATTTCATGTGATGTTGATCTGTAGCTACACAGCACTAAAGTGAAATAATTCAAGAGAGAAAAAGGGTTTTTTTGAGAAAACTGTTCAGACAAAAAGATTTCCCAGCACTTTTTTGTACCTCCACTACAAAAACGTATTAACTTGGAGCTATTTAATGTCCATATTCAATTTTTATGAACTAATACATTCTGAAACCTAGAAATAAAGACTGCAATTTCATCAAGTGAATATCAGAAATATTGCAGTGCATGAAAGCGTGTATTTTGGAAGTCTTTCATTGCCAAGAAAAAACTGAGAATACTAATCCTGAAATACAGTTTGCATAGTCCATAATCAAGTACTTCCGATTTGCTGCAGTACTGCATTCTCTCCGAGCCACTGCACATCCTTTTGAATTCCAACATGACTTTTTAACCGACTGTATTATATTAAGTCTGCATATATTCTTTCAAGTTTTGAACCATTGCTGTTTTCACAGGTTTGTACAAGCTTTTAGTTCTCTGGCTCTGCATGACTGTAATAAAGCCAAGTATTTCTCTGAAAAAGCAGTAAGCCAAATAACAACATGCATTGAGCACTTTCTCAAAGTCTCACCCTGTTCTGGCTTCTTAAGTTTCAAACAGCAACATAAATACTTCTGCCACATTAAGCATAAGACACTATGTCCATAACTTCCAAGACTATTTAAAAAAAAGTGTCTAGCAATTTTACTGTCAATCTTTCAAGGTTCTTCATAAATAAGCACAACGATTATGATTCAAACTACCTCCTGCAGTTGCACTCACATTCTCCAAAACTGAAACAGCCTAATGAAGGTAAAGAGAAAGTAACTGGAACTCTGCTCGCTAGTCTGCTCCAAAACTGGCTTTGTTCTTCAATGAGGCAATCAAAGAGCAACCATCTCTAAATTATCCAGCTACAGTTACATGGTTTTCTCTGAAAGATCTGTGAGGAATTACCAAGGAAAATAATCTCACATCCTCTGCCAAAACAAAACAAACTCATACAACTAAAAGTACATAATTTCAGTAAACACACAGTCAGTCATATCCCCTACACTGAAGTTACACTTTTCTCAGTTCTAATAACTAAATCGTTAGCACATACAAAACCCAAAGCAGTCGTCTTTGCCGGAAAACTTTCATTCTACAGAATGTAATTCTATGTTTCCACAATCCCAGTATCAAAACACTCCCACAATTTCTTAAATCATGTTAACTGCCAGGAATCTTCCATATGAACACTTGAATAATTCAGTATAGTACAGAAACAGTCTCAGTATCTCTATGCTGAAAAACATTGATTAACATGGGTGTTTGAGGGATCAGTATTTAAGAAAGGAAAGCCACTTCTTAAAGATTGATACTGATCAGCAGGGATTCCTGCTGATTCAGTTGTTCTGCTGCAGTGATAACTACTCCACTCTTTTGAATTGCTCTGTAAAATAATTATCATATAGCAGAGCCATATTTCTGGAAGTCCTGCCACAAGCAATTAGTTATTGCACTATTCATCCCCATTAACCTTGTTGTAACAATGATTAGGGAAACAGCAGCCTCCTCTCTTGTCTGTGATTAAGCTTGAAAATAGCATAGCTGTACCTTGATGACCCATTTCCATTTTGACCCAGTTTCCTGAGATCTACTTTAAAGATGCTTTTTTACCCCCTTTCTTTCCATCTTGTGATAACACTGTTTATCTTTCCAGATCTAAGCATCCAGAGTTACAATGCAGATTTTATTTTCTTTGCATCAGGAACAACAATGAGCTTTAGAGATAGATATAGATATATATAGATATATAGATATATATATATATGGAGTCAATCTGCCTTAAGAATAGCATGTTTCTTAAGTTTACTCTTATTTTTACACTAAATGATTCAACACTACCCTGTACAAGAGGCCACATCATTCAGCATTTTTAAATAAATTCATTTCAGTATCACAATAACAGTCATTAAAGTCATAGAGGCTAGTCCCTCCGTGGTTTCTGAAAGTTTCTTCTCCCTTCAAGAGAAGAACATACTGTAAACTTTAAACCTTCAGTGAATGACTGATGTGAGAACCTGATACTATAAAATGAAGGTTGTAACTTTTAGGTAGCTAATTCAGATTAGTGGATGGAATAAAATGAAGAAGTGAAGCTTTTCAGTTAAATTGCAGTAAATAAATGTGAAGCAAGTTTTGTCCTGTTGAACAATGTAAGGAGCAGACATAAAAGTGGCTGTTGGCAAGATTCACCAAACACCACAAAAATGCCAAGCCTCCTCTAGAAACAATCCCCCTACAAAGTCTGAATGCTCAAACATTTAAGAACACGAGAAAATTTTCTGCCAGTGGTCTTATCCATGAAGAAGAATAGTTTTCATCTTAAGTGTCTATCCAAAGTAAACTTACACACAAACTTGAAATTAGCAATAAGTATCTCAAAACTCTACCATGCAATATTTGTTGGACTTTCTTATCTAATATTCCCACATAATTAAAATGTATTTTCTCACCTGTGAAGCTACAGATTTGGAAATGAGCAGTATTACTTCCACTTTTCCCTCAAATTAAAACAGATGGAAAGATGTCCTTGCCACTCTAAAGTTCAGTCCTTATTTCATCTCTTTCAACCTTACACAATCACTTCTGAAGTAATGATATAATGAACATTCTCACATTTACTTATAAGCTCATGCAACTCTGACCACCTCAGATTTTTACATAGCATTCAGACAAACTTATAAACATAGCTAAATGTTCATTACTTGCTTCTAGCCACATATGGATATAAAACACTTGTATTGTTATCAAAATGGTAATTCTTTCCCCTTATTAAAACATTTATCATTTTAGATCACTAATGCCACTCTATTCAGTGTGGTACTTTTAAGTTAACAATATATAAAAGTTTTATAAAGCTAGCAGGTGACGAAGGTGACACTTATTAACAATGCAAGACTGTAGCAATACATTTTTTGTAATTTATATAATAAAATCAGCATACAGAGTTCCTTGCAATTTGTTATCTGTATGCTCAGAGAAATTATTTGAAATAAAAGAAGTTACTTTGTCAACTGTACTTGCCCTACAACTTAGTACCTTGCAAAGATCTGTATTTTGATGCCTAATTAAAAAGAAGTGCCTTATCCTCTCAGCTGATAAAATGCTGTGCCACTGGTGGTCATCACTTTCAACTCCCAAAACTAACTGCACTTCTACAGTTCTACAGTTCACAATATGATAAAAAGTATAACAACATCAGTTTTGGGGATTAGAAGGTAAAAACATGGGTACCATAATTTAAAATTTATATTAGAAATCCTGATTATTTCTTGTGCCGGTAGGATCTGGTTTAAGTGAAGGAGTATATACTTCCCATAATAAAACTTGGCTAAAATATATGTAGAAAACATATCTACTTTAAAACAAATCTGGTTTTCATATTTCCAAGAGCTGTGACACAAAATCGGTACCTATCAGTAATCAGGAAGATTTGAGCAAATCTTTCTTTTATTGCCATCTACTGGCACTCTAGCAAAGTACAGATTAAAACCAGCCAGCTCTCCCATACTCGAGCCATTTATCACTCTGGACTTTGGTCTACTAACAGCGATTCAGAAAAATTCCCTTATTAAATGCTAAGCTAAGAAAGTACTGCATATTAAACATGTTATATTTGCAGACTACAAATTACTGTAGGAAAACAAGAACCATTAATTGCACTCAGAATTTCCAATTTAACCCAAGGGTGTTGTAGGAAGAGATTGGCTTCCTAGAGAATTCTTTAAGTCAGATCAAACACAATCGTCTCATTTCAAACAAGTGAATGCTTTGTTTTGTTTAGGTTTTTTGTTTATCTGTTTGTTTCATTTCAGAAATACCAGATAATGCTCCCAGCTTTTAAGCTAGGTCTGAAACGTTTGCCACTTGCATGATATAGTAATTTTGACGCTGCTGAGTTTCTTGCAAATTAATCTGGTCTAAATCTGAGATTCAAAAAAAATCTGCTGCTGCACTGGGGCATAGTGCTGGGATTCAATGTTACATTTATAGAACACACAAGACAGCAATGAGGAAGCAGAAGAGACTAATGAAGACTGGCCCTTCTTTGATGTCCCTTCAAAAACAGAAAGAGTTTAAGGGCATAATCAATAAGAGCACGTATCAACTCCTGTCAGGACTTATGAAAGCACCTTTGCCTGAAGAAAGCAGCATATGGTAGGGTTTTACTTATCTAATGCTTAGGTACTATAACCAAGGTAATCTACTTATAGCCAATTCTGCAACTCATGATGAAACTGTTTTCCAATCTAGCTTAACCTTTTTACATGTACTGTCATTTACTGTACTTTCTCTATCCATATTTAATATTTGTACTTCAGACCTTTTAAAAGACTTCCAAGATAAGTAAATAATTAAACTCCATCCCCATTTTATACATGACACAACTAAAGCATACATTAAGTGGTTTCTCCAAGTCTACCGTGCTAGTAACAGAACAAAAATCGCTATTTCTGAATGCCAGCCGCAGGCTATAATACACACCTATTTAAAAAGAAACAGAACTAAGCCAAAAGCTTATTCATTTTTTTTAAAGGGTATTTTAAAAATAGTAACAAACTCTAAACCAAAACAGAAAGCCCTGTTTACTGTGGTCTTTAACCTGGATGCAAAAGAGCCATTTTCCACCCTAATTTCAACTTCCTTCTAACTTTCACAGCTCCAGATTCTGCATTTCAAGCATCTGAACAGTATTTTATTGGTTATGATCTTGTGATGTCCCTTTCTTTCTTAAATCCTCAACTCTGCCCCAGAAACAGAATGCCCAGTCATATATTTCTATAGGCTTCATTCTTGTCAAGAGCTGTCCACCACACTTGGCAGGATTTAACATTAGCACAAAAGACCCTTTATCAAATATCCGCATTTCCAGCAAGTTTTCATAATTTTCAGCACCAATTACGTCTCTGTGTCCCTAAATAAACACATAACTTGTTTCAGTCTTGTCAACATGAAAGGTTAAAACATCATACATCAGTCCTCCCACAGTTAACACATTCTAATATAGCCTTTTGATCTTCCTTTAACAGCAGTTTCTAAAGTATTTGCCTGCAGGACAGTGACATTTAGTAGGGAAGAAGATAGAAGTCCCTGTCACTCCTCTATTTTCAAGGCTTGGAGTGACATGAGGAAATGGCAGTAAAATTTGTGTTCTTCATAAGGGGCACAAAGGCAGACTGACAGCACATCCCTAACTCCTCCTCCCTTCTTATCATCTCTAATGAGAATGGTCCCAATTCATTTACTGCGAGAAAATACCACAGAAATCCAGTACTGCCACTTAGATATTCTTCTCTAAAAAGATGTCCCAGAAAGTAATCATTCAGAAGGGGCTTTCTTCCAAAGATAAAATAGGAGCAATTACTACCATATTACTATGAAACTGACCCCACTGTACAGAAATCCTCTGAACAAAAAAAAATTTGAGAAAGTTGACAACACTGATGACTGAACTCCTTCAACTCACTCTACGTTAGCTCATACAGGTAGGCATTCACGAAAACCCAAGGAAGAACCACTCTGATTTTTCTTGCCATAGGAACAAATTAACATATTTCCTCAAGTATTCTGTTACAGTAATATCTGAAGACTATAATCTGATTAGAAGAACATGATAAGCGATCATCAGAAGCTGAATGTTTTAACAGTAATACAAAGATTTACTCAATCTTTTTTGGCTAATGAAGGGGGAAAAAAGTTAGAAATATGGAAGAAAATCAGTAAAATGTGTATTTTTATTAGTACTCAATAAACCAGGGACAAACACAGTTGGACCTTGACTTAGGACGCATAAAACTTTCAAAGGCTGTTATACAAAACAACAGCATATCTTTGCCTTGAACTAAAGATGTGCAAAACGAAAACCTAAAAGTTAGCTGGCTATTCCTACCAAGAACAAAATGTAAAGGAAAAAGTAGGATCTTTCCTCCTCTCAAAATAGCACGTGAATACTTTCTAGTACCAAAGAAACACCTATCCTGATTAGAACTCAACTGCTGAGGCTAAACCAAGCATTAATATATACTGCTCATACAATTCCTTTCTTAAAGATTCTGCCAGTCAGTTTTGTAGTTCACGATGAAGATGTTATCAAAACTTCATGTATGACCAGAACAAATACTTACTTACGACTAGTAACTGAGTTATTTCAAGCTAGGTTACTTAAACTTGATAAGTAAAGATACCCGCAGTCTCACAGCATACGCCAGTCACTGTGTTCTTGTTTTCTTGGTGGCATCATTATGCTTACTAACATATTAGTGAAATAATTGTACACCCCTACCAAGTAGACAACTTTGGTAATATAATTTATTCCTGTCCCACCTGTTTACATTGGTATAACTGGTATAACCACACTTTACCACATCTGCTTTTGTTAAGTGTCCCTTGTGTAAATAGCCAAAAACCACAGCCTTACTCTCCACTCAGCTGTGCTGGGTAAATACATTGCTACCCCAACTTTTCCTTTCTCTTTTTTTAAATCAGGACCATGAACTTCCTACAACATTTGGGGTTTTTTTCAACTGATAATTCCTACACCTCAAAACCATTTTTACTGTTCACTAATACTTAATTTTCCAGTTTAGATGACTTTACTAATCAGGATACTTAGAAATGGTAAGCGTTTCCAAATGACCAGGTGGGAAAGTAAGTTTCCATCCTTTTCTGCATTAAAATAGTAAGTTTGCATTTAATATTTTTTAAATTGTGCATTCCCTTCCCCATGATTTTTGATCCATGTTAATCAAAGAAGTTGGGAAGACGAGTTTCTACATGTTATATAAAAATTGGCAGTTTGGAAAGGGGAAGACACCGTAACTACTGTCTCCAAGAGAAAGGCAAGCAGAATTCAGCTGTTAACTCTCCAAATTTTCCAGTCAATCCATCAGCACACACATCCACATGTACTACCAAGCCAGCCAGCAGGGAAGCAGCTCTGACCTGGCGAGCTCACGTGCTCCCTTCCAGTACAAGATGCTGCAATAGAGGACTCTTGGAGGTGAGAGCAGAGCCAGAAATGAAAAGCAGGTATTAGGCAAATCACAAGAGAATTCAAGGAGCAAAGGACACAAATCCAAAAGAAATCAAGCTCTGCTTTCCACAGGATGCATTATTTAAATGAGGATTGCACTGTGTTTGATAGTGCTGTAGAGTAGGATTTTGCTATGGTTGACAGCAAGATAACCATGTTCAGAGGAAGAAAAATGAATCTGACAAATGACTTGACATTTAATGGCTCCTAGAGTAAGCCTACTACTAGAGAGAGAAAAACAGATGCAGCACATGCCCAAGGCATTATTCTCTTGCAAATTAAAAACTCTAGTGTTTATTAAATGGCTTATGTAATTATAAAAAACGATTCTATGAGTACAAAAATACTCTTAACTAAACCTTAATCTTCAGTCTTGCAATAATCCTGTGTCACTTTTATGTATTTATAGATAGAAATGGCCTTATAAAACATGACAACATAATAATGCTGGCAGTAAAAATTTCTTGAAATACTTAATATTTTAAGTTGGTGTAGAATATAACAAGGTTTTCACTAATAAATGCGATTGTATGCCCATTACACTATCACAACAAGTTTTAATAACAAAATTATCTGCAATACCAAACTGCAGTCCAACAGAAATTCGTATTAGAAGTTTTTAATTGATTTCCATTATATTTCTATTTTGCAGATGAACTTGTCACAGCATTCAACTTCTACCTGAAATGAGAATTTTTTTTTACTTAAAGCCGATTTAATTTTTTGTTACTAACAACACAGAACAGTCTACTAGACAGTAGAAACCTCTCTCTGAAAAGGGTACCAATTTTCCATATGTTTAAGTATTACATTAATGGTAATTTAAGAAAAATATCACTGTGTGCCACATTACTCATATGAAACAAAGGATGAATCAAAACACATTGTAATATAATATTTATGCCATATATGTATTTTTACATGATTAACTTACATTATGCTTCAACACTAAAGATTTATACTTCATCAATCCTTCTATGCTGATGATATATTCTATAAAGTACTTGGAGGTTATATGTTTACAAAATAGATGCCATCTCATAACATTCTTGACTCCAGTATGGATTAAAACTGCTACAACAAAAAGTAGCTTATTTACTTGATTTATACCAGTTCCCCTTTGTTCCTTAAGATTGAACACTGTAAGAACCAGTCTCCTCAGACTAAAACCATGTGTCTCATAGGAAAATGAGACAAAGACAAAGGTGTCCTTAAAAATAATATAGGAGGATAATTTATTCTGTAGTATTAACTACTCATAGCTACATGACGTCACTACAAAGGGATTTTAGATTATCTAACTTATCTGTATATTAAAATAAATCCATACTGTGTGATAAATTTGACCTTAATTCTGAGACATATATGAGATTTTATCTTTAAATATATTAATGAAAAGTACTTTAATTTTTAATACTAATTGTCATCCACTTAGGGAAAAAACATGGTGCAGGTAAAATCAGAAGTTCACCTTAGCAAAAAAGACTGCTACAGGATTACATTGCAATTACACTTTAAAAAGACGCTGTTTAAGGCAGGTCTCAAATAATTGTATGACAAGGTGCACCAGACTCTATTCTAACAAGTGCAGTAAGATTAATTTTATAGAGAACTGTTTTAGCCTGATTCATTAGGCAGAAACATTTGTGACTAAATAAAATATAAAACCTGTACCACAGGAAATGCCACAGATGTTTATTTTCTTTCTCAGGTTCATATAATATTAAAAGTGCATCCAAAGACATTAACATTACTACTATGAATTGTCAATTATATATTATATATTAAATTGTCAATTATATATTAAATTTGATTGTATGGTTCTCTGACTTCCTAAGGCCTCTGCAACAATACAAGTCATTGCATGTAAGAATTTCCAAGACTGGGTTTTCAGAGATGTATTACAATATTTCATTTTAATCTGTCTTCAGTTTAAATCTCCGTACAACTTTATGAAGTAATAAATGAAACAAAAGATATATGAAAGTATCTATTTACTGGACAAGGGCAAGGTCCTAACTCTTGCAACAGAATATGCCTGTAGGCAAGGGCCCAAGCATAATTTTTATATTTCAGTGGGCTTACTACAGGCCTAAGTGGTTCCCATATACCCAACCACAGTTTACAGGATCCTAGAAATAAACTGTGTAATGCATAATATGCACATGAGAACTCAATTCCTCAATTACATTTTCACCTAGAACTCTGAGCTAAATGTTAAAACAAAAACTTTCCCTCATGCAATCCAATACCTGCCAAACACTGCAATTCTCCAGAGTAAGTAGAGAAGAAGAAGAAAAAAAGGGCCCTAAATGAAACACTGGGCAATGGGTAAAACGTACTGAGAATAAAATATTACACAAGAAAGAAAATTAAAGTAAGCTACTGCACTGTAAGAAAGAATTAAACCATAAAAAGATACAGCAAAGAGATAAAAGAAACTCCTGAAGAAAGACATGGAAAACACTAAGTACAGCATATAAAACTAAGCAGTGTAAAAAATTTAAACCAACAAGTTAGTTTTGATGAAAATATCTCAAGAGAAAATGCAAAGGTTTCTGTGCTAGAACATACAAGCAACTTTCTCAAATATGCAGCAAACCATATTTTTGTGAGAGGAATCATAATACACAAAATTTCAAATTGTGTGCATAATAACAGAAAAATTAACATTAACAATACTTTAAGTTAAACGACCCCCTAGATCACACTGTTATATCTATGTGAATGTCTACGTTGCAATAAAATTTCTGTTAACAGATCTCCAATCTGTCTTTGTAGGAGTGATCCATTTTCTTAGAGGTTGTGGAACATTCATCATTTCAGCCTTCTCTCTGAATACCATAATTCGCTTTCTGTGCTGATTATTTTTCCAATTATATCATCCATCTTTCTCAGGAATATTAATATAAGAATGTTGTTTAAACATGACAACATTCAAAAAGCAACAAAATTCATACAAAAATGCCACAATATACATGTAATTGTTTTTCTTATAGCAAGTCTTATCAACAGCTGCTGAAGGTTTCAGTATGTTCATATTTTATCAATGTTGTAATGACTTCATGAAGTTTGAAAAATCAGCTGTATGAATGTGTATGTGGTCAAGCTATGCAATGTAACAATAACATAACTTTACAGACATACCAAATTGCTTCTACAACACAGAGGAATATAGCCTTTTTCTCCCCTCTGCGGTACATCCAAAGAATGATACTAATGCCTTCTTGGAGAGATCTGCCTCCTCAACCTAGCCAAGATGCTAAGGTCTCTCTGAATTTGCTTTTAAAAGAGAACAGAAATAGAAACCAGGGAAAAAAATCATCCATAACTAAAAGTTTAATCACAAACTGACAAAGGACAGAAAAACAAGGCTGTGTACCATTCGGAGATCTGATAAGCAGAAGACTGTCATACTTTACTTAGTCAGAAAAATCGTAGGCAAAGTTAATAGCCTTTATCTCACAGCGGGAACCCTGGAATTCTTTGCATCTGACTAATCAGGGAACACATTTGTGCTAAAAACTTTTTTTTTTTTTTTTTTTAAGTTTAACATTTTAGAAAATAAGCACCAAATGAGATTAAACAAGGGTATAATTAATTCAAGAACTGTAACACGTGAACTATCCTCTAATGAACTTTGGTCTTTTTAAAATTTGAAAAAAGACGTAGTGCACTGTATTTAACTCCTGAACTATGGAGTTCTGGATAAAGGACAACTGCACTCAAATATCAAAATATAAACTTAAGTTCTTTAGAAGGACCCTATTACCATGTGGAATCATTAGAATACTACATGTATTTTCTTGCAAATATAAACAACAAGAAAAAAAGATTGTCCCTAATTTTCCAATTATATCAACAACTTTAAAGGGAAAAAAAAACCCAACCAGCTAACACTACCTTCAATAGCATGCTTCCCTTCTGAAAAATAGGTATTATTTTTTTCTTATCTAGAAGAAAATTCTAGTTTTGACTATTGTCACCAAAAATCAGTAAAATTTAAGACAGGGTAAAAATAACAGCATTGCTTTCGGAATTCTGCATTCAGGCAGCTGCAATTTCAAAAGCTCCCTAACTAGCTCTCACAACCAGGTTGGCAACTCTATAAACAACTAGTTGTATCTTCAGAGCAATTGTGTATATTCAAAAGCTAACACTAGGGCACGTTCCTGAAATTTTTCAAGAACAATTTAGATCTGTGTTTACTTGTAAGAACAGAAAAAATTACTGCTATTTTTACAGCATTTAAATGCAATTGCATGTTTTGATTTTTAAAAGCTGTGTATTTCAGACATGATTAATTTGAAAGAAGTAAAAATTGTGGCTACATCTAAAAGTCTGGTATGATCTTTATCATTCTTTTCCTAATAAATAACAAAAAAAAGAGACACATTACTAATGTATCTTTGTACTAACCTAATTATTAAAGTCATCCTACATACAGATACAGAGACATCCAAAAACTGTCAAAACACAACAGTCCATTTTTCCCCATTTACAATTTAGGAAACAGAAATCTATCTACCAGGGAAAGTGTCCATACACTTTGGGCGGATGGCTGAAACTGCAGATATTTCATTGTTACTCTGAAATCATAGTTTACCTGAACCATGCTCCAATTCACAATTTTATCTGATTAAAATAATTTATGCATATCCAATACTGAACAAAATTTCATTATAGAAATAATGCAACTCTAATACAAAAAATAATAGTCAAACTTCTGCTGGATTAATCAATCATCTGTGCCTTGCCCATTCAAAATAATTGTGCTGTGATGATTTACAGAAACTGTTAGCAGTGGTTTAACTCTTCATATGAATCAAACTGAAGATCATCTCTATTTGGCCTTTCTATACTCACAACAAATAGAATATCTACTAAACAACAAAACATGGAAGTCAAAACAGCAAAACAAAGACTGTGCAATAAAAACTGTGGCCTGATTTATCATCTAAAGACAAATTTTCTCCATGTAAACTTTCTTCACTGAGAAAATTGCCCTTTTGTTTCAAGAGTCTCCTTCACAGTTACCACAAATGTATTATTACCACAGTTCTACTGATAGACATTCAGACATAAAACCAAGATAGTGATTGTTTCTAATAATAATTAGAAATTAAATCTCATACATTAAATACATGTTATGTATTTACACTTAATGAATATGAACAGCAGTACAAACATATTTTACTCTGTAGAAAGTTCTCAAACTGCTGCATTTGATCAGTTTATCTTCCTTAATATAATAATGGTAAGTCTTTCCCATGACACTCTGAAAACAGGTATCTAGCCTTAAATTCTGTGTACAACGGAATGACAATTTCATAGGCTGTATGTGCTGTGCCTATTGGATATGCTGATAAATAACTCAACTCTAATTAAGGGTTATAATTCCTTCGGTTTTGTTTCCAGCTAGTTTTTTAGAAAAAAGAGACGAGATGTGTTTTTAAAAAAAAAAAAAAAACAAAAACCAAGTTCTGGCTAAAGAACTCATAATTAGAATGTATAAACCACATTGCTGTACCATACTGCATATTAAATAGTTTAATTTTGTTTGAGGTAGAAACAAGGAAGTAAAATGAAGACCAGAGAGTACGAAAACTATAAAGCCCTTAATTTTTTGTGAATGTACTTCAAATACATATTAATTTATATATTTCTGGTAAGAAACAAAAGCAGAATTCATGGTTACCATAGTTACACATACTCTTTGTTGTGTTTCAATGCCACATGATCTGATTCAAAGTAATACACATCAGGCTCTTCCTCATCATCCTCTGCAGTGTGGATGTTGGCACTCTCTTTGGCAGATGGTACATATCCAGCAACAAGCCTAGCCTCAGAAAGTGGCTTTCTTAGTCCATCACTCCCATGATCTCCCGTATTACAATTTCTCTCTTTTTCATTCTGTTTAATTTCTTCAGACTTTTTGGGAGATCCATTGATATTATTAATACCTACAGGTACATTCTTTTCAGTGGGACTGAGATTATTTTCTTCAACCTGTCCGTTTTCTCTACAAGGAGAGTTATTTTTAGTAGGGCTACTTCTGGCAGGGGCAGCCCTTCGTGGTGAAGTTCTCAATGTGTATCTGTGTTCTTGAAGTTCTGACATAGATGTCACTTGAGCTGAAACACAGTCCAGCACTGAAGAATGTGGTTCAGGTTCACCTGAGATTGATGCACTGTCATGATGAGTATTCGGGTTGCTATTGGTGTTTTCAGCACACTGTTCCTTAGAGGCACTAGTATCTCCTACAACATCTACCTCCTCCTCCGAATCCCTTAACAAAGATGACTGGATTTCAGAAAAGGACCCTGTGGCTGGCTCGTATGCCTGATGAGCATGGTCCTCAGGCAAGCAGTCATTTATTGTTTTGTGGTCCTCTAACTTTACCTGTTCTTGAGAGTTTGTGCAAGGCACATAATGGTCTACAACACTGTCCTCCTTGCTGCTATTAAGCAACAATGAAGAATGGGCAAATGAGTTTCCGTTTTCTGCTACTGTTTTGTCCTTGGGTGTACAGGAACCCGCACTGTTTTGCTTAGTGTTCCCATCAAGCTGACAGTCATCACAGTTAAGAGAATTTGAGTCTCTCTCACCAACTCCATTGACAGTCTGATAGCCTGCGATCTCATCAACTATTGCAGAATTATTAAATCCTTCTGCACAGACATTCACCTTTTTAACTTCCCTTTTGTCACAATCATCCAATATAAGACATCGACAAGCTCGCTTAGTCCCTGTGGAGACTGCATCATTGTCCGACACTAAGCTTTTATGCTCCAATGACTCCTTCTCTGTTTTAGTAGGCAAGTCCTCTTCTGAACTGTTGGGTGCCTCTGAACGTAGACAGCGCTTAATTCTTTTCAAAACTGGTGAAACAGATTCTGCTTGTTTTTTTTCACAATTTTCCACAGTTTGTTTATCAACATTATCTTTTTCCGAAGTAGACAGCCCTCTCTTTCTAGGGCTCACCCATGATTCCCGAGCACTCTGTTGTTTCAAATCAGTAGTTCTTCCACCATTACTGCTCTTCTGAGTTTGCACAGACTCCGGCCTCTTCTTTGGTGACCTTGACCGTATTTGAGGATGGGGTGAAACTTCCTCTGGATGAGCAATACTACGGTTTCTTAATGTTCTACCACAAAAGTTTTCATCCAACCCATTTAAACCCACTGTAGATCTTGTAACACGAGTAGATCGAGAAGCAGCCATACTATGGCAAGTCCCTAAAGTATGTTCATCATGATCCACTCATTGGGAAACCTTCAAAAAAAGGTAAACAAAACAATCAGAAAAAATATTTAAAAAACACCTACAGACATAGCAAATCTGAAGAATACATTGTCAGAAATGTACCTAATGTAAAACTTAGTATGTCTATGCAATGTATTAATACCCCTTCTTTCTGTGGTATTTCTTTATGGCATTAAAAAAGTTTTCCACCTAAGCTCCAAACTAGCTGACTCGGTTACTGTGGTCGTTCTAGCTTTAACGCTTGTTTGTGAATGTTGTTCATACTTATGGCTTATATAAGGCTGGAATGTTCCAGTTAGGCTCCAGTTACTAAAATACACTACTTTATGCACTGTACATATGATATAATCTATTATTATTTAAGTTTGTCTGGTCAAATGAGAGGTATCATATCACGGTCTTAATATCCCAGTTTCCAGTTACATGGTTTGACATACTAAGAAGGAAACCATTAAAATCATATGTTTACTCACTTGTTGCTTAGAAAAAAACCAAATTGCTCAAAAATAACAAAACAGAATTGCAATTTAAATTAACAGTGGATTAAAAAAAAAATAATTCACACCAGTTAAAAAAAAGTTACAGTCATTAATAGTAAAACTGAAATAAAACAAAATGCCTGAATCAGAATTATAAAATCATTCAAGTTGAAAAGGACTTTGGGGGGGCAATCTAGTCCAACCTCCTGCTCGAATGAACATATAGACTAAGCTCAGATTTGTCCAGCTGAGTCTTAAAAAACTCCAAGTACAGATACTCCACAACTTCTCTGGGCAACCTTGTCCTTGTAGTGAAAATAATTTTTTCTAATACCCAGGCGGGGCCTCCCCTATTTTTGCATCATTTATGTCAATAAAAAGCCTGGCTCTATCTTCTCAGTAATCTTCTCTGAGGTACTAAAAGGCTGTTTCCCAAGCCTTTTCCATTTTTAAACTTTTCATACAGTTGGTGAAATGAATCATCACATACATTGGATTTAAGTAAATTCAGACTCAAAGTAAAGTTTAAAACATCCAGTTTGAGAGTGTCTGTATTTCAGATTTCAGGGCGAGATGTAGGAGTACTCAAGTTGCCCAATCTCAAAATAACATTTTTAATAGAAATCAGTTCAGTCTTATCCTTCTATTAATTTCACCTTTAAAAATTCAATCTGTCAAACTGCATACCACCACAAACCTGTCATAATATCCATGACAATGAACAGATTCACATTTGTACATAATGGCATGCCTTTCCTTTTCCATCTACCAAATTCCAGATTATACAAAATCTGTTCAAGTGACATATGTGAAGACTTCAAATTTCAAATACAGAGTATCAAACCTTTTATGTGTTATTTAGAAAGGCTGAAAATGACAAACAGAAGAAAATTGTTTCAACAGGTGTTTCTCATATTCAGCAAAGGTGAGGGAAGGAAAAAAAAAAAACCAAACCAGCATGAATTCTCACAAATCTACTGTTTGGGTGTCAGATGGTCCTAGAGCAAAAAAGAGAATGGGACAAGGCCAGTACAGTTCTTCAGCAGTACAAATATTTTTGATGATTGACAACAATTACTATATTGTCTGTTTAGGAATCCAAAATGCAAGTAGTATTTCTTAATGAAAGTTAATGCATCCTAGAAGTATAGAAGTATTGCTTGGTATAGTTCCAGAAACAACTGTATAAGACAGCACATCATTTTCTGTAATGAAGAAAAGACAATTACAAAGTGGAAATTTCAAACATTCTGGAAAACTGCATTGTATGTGTGCTGCTACAACCCTCCTGCTTGTTAGCTATTCCCACTGCCTTACGTGAATGCCTGGAAAGGTACACTGTGTGTACTGCTACTGTACTAACTTCCGTTCTGCTTGTTTAAAAGTAACAAGGCAGGACAAAGTGTGAGATGTCCAATGAACTCTGTCTTAAGAGAAAATATAAATAATACAGTAAGGAGTGAACAGGCAAAGCATCAGTAGTTGAGTTAAAGACAGAAAAAAAACATGTCACTGTGTTGTCTATAATGATTGTTTATACCTATTTTCTACATGGATAAACTTGTCTGTATGTTCTCCCCTTTTATACACAAGCTCAACACCTTCTGGAGTGATCTCATTTGGGGATGAACCCAAAGATGAAAAGCAGGGTCATTTAGATATTCCATTTCACCTAGATGGTTTAATTAAAGGCTAGCACATGTTAAGGACGAGTAACTTACATTTCAAATGGATACCAATAAAATAAACCAGATTCCAATATACACTTTGGTAAGTAATTCTGAACTTGAGAGACATTAGAAATAATATGCAAGATAGAAATCTTCATTGATTTACTGGTATGTTACTTTCTAAAGAAATATAGCTTATATAACAAGTTAAAAAGTTATTATTTACTTAGTACAAAATGAACAAACTTACCACTGCAAAACCAGAAGAAATATAAACTTCTGACATTTCATACAGTAGACCCTTACTGTGCCACTCGAATAATATCAATCACCATTGCTGATTTCCATGATGTAATCCACATGCCTTTTTACTAGTTTATGTCATCACATTAACAAGATTTTGAAAACTGTTGAGAAAAAGACAAAGGCATCAATAAAACACTGAAATTATTCCATTAAAAATTAAGAAGAATGCAACAGGACACATAAAGAGTAACAGCATTTTAAAGAAGCAATTATCAATTTTACAAGTGTCCTACATAAAGAACAGTCTGCTATAAAGTAATTAAGAATGTGAAATGCTAATTTGGGTTTCAAATGTAAAATATCTTTCTTGGTTATCTTTAAGTGATTCAGCATATCACAACTAAAGATGTGCAAGCAAATGAATTCTGTTCAAATAGAGCGCCATGCATTAGGGTGTTCAAACCTCAGAAGATATCTGAAGAGACACAGGAAAACAAGTAGTGAAAGATATTACCACTAATGAATTATGAAACGCATTGTCAAATATATGTTATAATTAGTTACACAGTAAAAAATATTATTTCTGCTATTTAATTTTAATCAACTAAGCAGAACTCAAAACTTACATTGGCTCCAAATCCCTGAACAACCTTTATCTACATAAACAGGAGTGAAATGCTTTCCAGAGTTCACATTAAACCTATTCTTCACCCAAGGAAAACAATGTATACTACTTTGTTTATAGTGGAAGTGAACCAATTTTGATACTGAAAGACAAATAAATATATGGATCCAAAAGCCAGACAAGGCTTTCAGTTGTCTCCAGAGCTTGGGCATTAGTGCCAATGCCCAACAGCTATTACTTGAAAAAACATACCAGGAATCGCATTTCATTTAAGGACATCCAGTATTATGAAGGCACCATAAATCACTAGAGAATAGTGATTACTGAATCTTTCTTCATATTCTGTAACTACATAAGCAAATTTATTTTCATATTGACCATTCAGAAACTTCATGATGCATAACACAAGCTGACAAGTTTCTCCACATTTTTCTTTCTACACAGTTATTATATTCAGAATATGTATGTCCAAAGCCTTTGGAAATTGTCTTCTTTACTTTCAACCTACTTATGATTTCATATTGGTAAGAACAGAAAATGAATTCCCCATGAAGTTAACAAATCCAAGTATAAACTTAGCCAAGTAAGAGAGAAGAGATAAATTATGTCTAGTTATAGTGAAATTCAATAACAAAAGGTATTTCTACAATCATGTTACATGAAGTAACATAAATTCTATTACATGGATAACTAAATCATTATTAAATTAGATTTCAATTATTCAGTGGAATTTCTTAATTTAACAAACAGCAGAGAACTGTCATAAAGAAAAAAGAATGGAAAAATAAGAAGGCAAGGAAAAAGACTTGAAAATGCAAGAGGTAAATAACCAAAAGGAATGAGCAAAAAGGAACAGTTGAAATTTAGCTGTACCAGGAATGGAACCAGAAACAGTGAGAGATGAACTCCATAAAGAGCTCCAGTATCAAGTGAGTTCAGCCTGTCATCCCCTGCCATCAAGTTTCTTCTGTTTTTACTATTCTGGTATGCTCTTAGTTACTTAAACTTGCATTGTTACCTTCCCTATAGATCCCTTTAACTGACAGGAAAGACACATGCAGATACCAAAAGTAAAGAGAGATTTTGACAGTTTTTTGCAAAATCCCAAAAACGTAGCCCAACAAAAATCCCACAGTTCCGTATCTGGTAAAACACAAAATAAATAAAAAAGCCTGAAACAATGTATCACAGTGAGTCAAACAGAAGCAAGCCAGTCAGTAAGAACAGCCTCAGGAACACCTAAGATAGTAATGTCAGACTTTCCTCAGATTTGTACGCATTATCTCCCCTAATTTTCTTGCCCCCCAAAAAACCCTGTTTTACTCACAGCAGGAAAGACACAACCCCTGCTGTGCCTAGTGACCTTCGGGGAGAGCAAGAGCATTTTAGAAACAGAAAAAAAAAAAAGTAAATATCACAAAAGGAGAAATGAAGGTCAGGGGGAAAAAGTTCCACCTCGATAGATTTTTTTGTTTTGTTTTGGGTCAGGGTATGGGATGGTGGACTTTAATCAGGATACACTGAATTGACTGCACCTTAACTACTGCTTAAAAACTAAAAAACAACATTCACAAGAGCTTACTAAGTAAACAACTACATAAATTCTCCCAGAAGTTTCCTTGGAAAAACTGTCTTGAAATTAAACTATTATTTCTTTACTTTTCATAACCAATTAGAATCACTTTTTTTCATCTAGACATAACCACATCTTCCACGGCAAAGAAATTCAATGGAAGAGTTAATTTAATGTTTCATAAACCACTCATTTTAGGAGATATTTATGAGCTGGAATATGGAGTGCAAGGGAATGGCTTTTACATCTAAGCCATTCTTCATATTCAACTACTTTTTTGTCTTGGTCTTCACCAGCAAGTGTTCCAGCATGTCCTGGTTTGGGCTAGGATAGAGTTAATTTTCTTTTTGGTGGCTAGGGCAGTGCTGTGTTTTGGATTTGATATGGGAACAGCGTTGATAACACGCTGATATTTTTGGTTGTTGCTAGGTAGTGTTTGTACTGGATCAGGGACTTTTTGGTTTCTCAGGCCTTGCCGGTGGGAGGGCTGGAGGGACACAGGAGACTGGGAGGGGACACAGCTGGGACAGCTGACCTGAACTAGCCAAAGGGGTATTCCATACCACGGGATGGCATGCTCGGTATATAAACTGCGGGGGGGGGGTGGGGGGGTGGGCAGGGCTGCTGATCCTTGCTCTGGGACTGGCTGGGCATCGGTCAGCAGGTGGTGAGCAGCTGTATTGCGTGTCCCTACTTTTCTTCCTTCCCTTTGGATTTCATTCCTCTTCTCTTCTCCCTCCTTTTCATTATAACTGTTATTATTATTATTGTTGTTGTTCTTTTGCTTTTATTTTATGTCAATTGTTCAACTGTTCTTATCTCAACCCTTGAGTTTCGCATTCCTTTCCGATTTTCCTCCCAGCTCCCTGGGGTGGGGAAGGAGGGAGGGAGCGAGTCCCTGCGTGGCACTTAGTTACTGGCTGGGGTTAAAGCACAACCCAGCCACACTGCCCAAGTCGCAGGAGGCAAAGGCAGGGACTGTGCGAATGAAGAAGCACCTGCTATAGCAGAAGATCAGGGCAAGCCATGCCTGACAAATTTGATGGCCTTCTATGACAGGGTTACAGCATTGATGGATGAGGGAAGAGCGACTGATGCCATCTACCTGGACTTGTACAAAGCTTCTGACACTGTGCCACATGATACCCTTGTCTTTAAAGTGGAGAGACATGGATTTCATGGGTGGACTACTTAATGGATAAGGAATTGGCTGGATAGTCGTACTGAAAAGAGCTGTGGGCAACAGCTCAATGTCCAAGTGAGGACTGGTGACGAGTGGCATTTCTCAGGGGTTCACACTGGGACCAGTACTGTTCAACAACTTTGTTGGCATGTGGGCAGTAGGACTGATGCACCCTCAGCAAGTTTGCCAATGACACCAAGTTGAATCATGCACCTGACATGCCAGGGGGAAGGGATGCCATCCAGAGGAAACTTGACAGGCTTGAGAAGTGGGCCCCTGTGAACCTCATGAAGTCAACAAGGCCAAGTGCAAGGTCCTGCATCTGGGTCAGGGCAACCACCATTATCAATACAGGCTGGGCAGAGAATGGATTGGGAGCTGCCTTGAGGAGAAGGACTTGGGGGTGCTGGTGGACAAGAAGCTCAACATGGCCCAACAATGTGCACCCATGGCCCAGAAAGCCAACTGTAACCTGGGCCGTATCACAACAAGCGTGGCCAGCACCCCTTTCTGCTCTGCTCCTGTGAGAGCCCACCTGGAGTACCGTGTCCAGGTCTGGGGCCCCCAAAATAAGAGGACATGGACCTGTTGAAGCAAGTCCAGAGGAGGGCCAGGAAGATGATCAGAGGGCTGGAGCACCTCTCCTATGAAAACAGGCTGAGAGAGTCAGTGTTGCTCAGCCTGGAGAACAGCAGGCTCCAGGGAGACCTTATCAGTGGCCTATCAATACTTAAAGGGGGCTTATAAGAAAGATGGAGACAGAATTTTTAGTAGAGCCTGTAGCAACAGGACAAGGGGTAATGGTTTTAAACTAGAAGAAGGTAATTTAGATTAGATATTAGGAAGAAATTCTTTCCTGTGAGGGTGGCGAGACACTGGCACAGGTTGCCCAGAGAAGCTGTGAATGCCCCATCCCTGGAAGCGTTCAAGGCCAGGATGGAGGGGCCTTTGAGCAACCTGGTCTATTGGAAAGTGTCCCTGCCCATGACAGTGCAGCTGGAACTAGATTATCTTTAAGGTCCTTTCCAATGCAAACCAGCCTGTGACCCTAGGAGCCACATTAACATTTAGGAAAAAAAATATTATAACAAAGACTCAAAGTCTAGAGAAGAATCAGCTAAGAAACAAAATGGTCTGGTTTGCAAAGCCCACTATAAATGAAGAAGTTACAAATGAAAGCAGAATATAATGCAGAGACAAAGCTTTGAAGTAAGAAAGAAACTCTGAATTTGTCTCTGGTGAGGAAGGACCTGCGTAAGAAGTCAGCCAGTGAGTGATGATGCTGAAACCTTATAGGGAACCGTCATACATTAATCAGTATGGAACTTCTTCAGAGCGAGACTGAAGTTCGACTGCTTACAGAAATTGACCATACATCCCATATACAATCAAGAATTTGATGACAGCACAGGATGGAGTTTCAGGGTATGCATTTTAGCATTTGAGAACTCTTAAAAGTGTTACATAGCTTTAGGCGGACTCTACTGATACACACCGTAGTCATATAATTACACTAGAATTTTTATTTAACTTAACCAAAAGCCCACTTAGCAGAGCTAGTGAATGATGAACTGCGTGTGTGAAAACTGTTAGCAACAGAGGAAACAAACGTACGTAGAGATGGAAACCAACAGTTAAAGACAACAATGAGTAAACTCCTTCCTAAATACACAGAATAACCAAATTCTTCACTGGGTTAAACCAGTACTGGCTATCTGGGAACCAACTACAAGTCGATTGTTTAAAGGAACCCCAAGAATTATAAAACACATAGGCAGTTAAAAGTATGTTCAATGTGGCCCTAAGCTAGAAAAGAAGTTAATATATGAACATACTGGGTCTATCAGCACACAGGACCTGAAAGCTGCAAAGCAATGGAAGAAGCCTCTACTATAATTGTGTGATGGTACTTCTTATATATTTGGTACTTATGATGGATGTATTATCATTACATACAACATTTAACAAACTAAAAAAAAAAAAAAATCATGTATTTGGGGCAGGGGACACATGCAGACTCTTGCAACAGGAAAAAGTCTCCAACAATTATTTGATGTCACCATTTTATGAAAATGGACAACAGTTACAGCCTTCCACCACAACTCTGCTCTAGAAAACAGAATAGTTTGTTCACCTCATCTAGTGAATCATCATCTTACTGAAAAGAATGATCCGTTCTCTTCCGGTTCTTCTGAGTCTCATCTAACAATCAGTTTCCATTCATCCTCAGATAATACTACATGGGAATAAAGATTAAAACTTTTTCCAGTGTTCAGTTATTGCAATTGTGGATACCTGATAGCACTAGCATTCCAGTCCCATACTGCAGTAAATCCCAAAATTACTTCAGAAACATTATCTGTTATCGGTGTAGTTACCATTTACAAGAGCAAACAGGATGCATACATAATTGCCCTCTCCTGTTTCATTTTCTTTCTGCTTTAGATCTGTGGGACCTTGCCTGTCTCTGGCTGAAAGTAATATTGCAGAATGTTTTATTTCAGGCATAAGACTCTTTGATCGTACTTATTTCTGTCATCAGAACTTGGGAGTCCTTAATATATATTCCTTTTTCAAAACGTTGTATTTTATTGTTTTAAAAATGTGTCACATTTCACATTATCTTTTTCAAATTGTAAGACCTCAGAAGAAACACCACTTTTACATACACCTTTCTAATACCAAAAAGCAGAACATTGTCTGGGAAATAAAAAAATCAAGACAAATCTGCACCAATGACAATAATACGGTGTGATTTGAGAATGTAAGACTGTGCATAATTTAGCTAGTTTGAAACAATGTACACTCATTCTGTATCTTATCCCAAACTATTTAATTTAGAAATCCTGCTTCCATTGACCTAATGATTTTCTAGACCTCTGTTATAATGCACATAACATAACTCTATTAAAATAACTGTGACTTTAACATAAGAATATAGTCAAGTCTGTCATATTTCTGAGACCTCAGAACCTCTCAGAAACCACTCTGAGCCACTGGCCACTATTTACATTTTGGAAAACAGTAATTCACTAGGAACTTGCTACTGGTCTATCTTAGTGCAGATATGAAACTGATGGCCAAAACTGGCTTCTCTCAAGTTTCTTGAGAGTCTCAAGATTCTACTCTCCCAAGACTCAATCACAGTAAACAAAACCTGAGTCTGACCTGACCCTGTATCTCTTACTCGGTCTTCTACATTAAAGGGGTTTAACAAAGAAAAAACATAACATTTATCACGGATCTCCTGTTTGCCATTACCTTCTGTTGTGAGCATGTCATAGATTTTTAACCAATTACTGCATCCATACACTCACCATGCATGCACACAATCTTTACTCATTAGCAGGACCCCATATAAGCTTCTTGATACTGCCCTTGAGGGGTGGGGGAATAAAAAACTACATCTTTGCATTTTCCACAGAGAATTACACCAAAGGTATCTTGAATAAGCTTTTGTGTTCAGATTGCCTACAGACATCCTGATCTTTACACCATTATCTTTCTTCTTATCAGCTATACATTCCAGACCACATTATTTCAGTGATTCAGAAAAAAACCCCTAGACTTTATACATTTTAAGCATGCATAGTACTACTTAAGTGTGTATCTCAAAAGAAAAGAATACTGATAGGTGACAAGCTAAAAATGAAACCACTGTATCTCTGTGGTATAAAATAGCGATTCTTAAACTCTCTGCAGAGCAGTAGTAAGTTATTTAAAACAGTACATTTTAAAAAATGGAATGGTGATTGTATAAAATGAAGACTGCTGAAGCTATTTATGTAAACAGAATCTAATCCCTTAGAGAAACATTTGCCCAAGACAAAAAATTTGCATCTTGGAACAGAAGAGAACTTGCACAGACATCAGGTTATCGGGACTTTGGTTTATCTCCACATACAAAGCACATCACTTCCCAGCAAAGTAGTATTACTAAATTAGGTATGAATTTCATTTAACAAATTATATTCACCAGTCTATCACATCTAGAGTACGCCAGCATCTCTTCCCACACATACTGAGCTTAGCAGAACTACAGTAGCAAGAAATTAGTTTTCTGGAGAAGGCACTACATTTTTCTCATTTTACATGACATCAAAATAAGCAATACTTTCAAGTGATAGAAATAACCTCCACCAAAAGACATTACAAAGATCTTACGTGAAATAATACATAACAATAAGCAGCTTAAAGCTATAATGGAAGTTTAAATGCAATAGAAGTAAAAATAAATATATATTACGAGGCTCCATGGTCTGGAATTACTCTGAGATTTCAGCCATCTATGACACAGTAAGATTATATTACATATAGTCAAGTTACAGTTTGTCAGAATGGGACTACTTATATTTACTTTATTTTATATATAAGGATAGCAGGAGTAAATAAGGAAAAAAAGAAAAATTAAGAAGAGTAAGAAAAAAGTATCAACAGGTTTTATAAGCCAGCAAACTAGCAAGGGACACGCTTTACCAAAAACTAAAACTGGCAAAGAACCAGAACAGGTAGTTCAGTATACTCATTTTCTTCCTGAAAATAGATGGGTTCACCAATCCACACAACTTATTCTTACATAAGGGGCAGGGGGCGGGGGGGGTGGTGTGGAATCTTTAGAGAGAACCTTCTTACAGAAAAAGTTGTTTCCAGTTCTTCCAGGGGAGGGGAAGAAGTAAGGGTAAGCTGATTCTGGTACTTAAATAATAGGATGTGTGAAAACAAACAAAAGCTTACCCTCCCCCTCTCCAACACTCTTACATTGACTTCTCTTTCTCTAGAAATACAAAATAAAGAAAATGGTCAAACCAACAAGTTATATGACAATGACTAGCAATGCACATTTGTTCCTTTGTATCCCTTCCAGTCAGAAGCAAGTTATGAAAATGGCTCACAGCATTTTTTTTCTCTTTTGGGCTACCAACATGAGGAAATTTACTGGGAGGATGGGTACAACAGAGGTGTCACCCCCTTTCCAGTCAAACATTCCAAGATAAGGTTGTAAGGTTACTTCATATAAAGCTAAACATGAATTATACCAGTGTAACTGTACAGCAGAACTCTAGAAAAGTAACCACTCTATCAAATTTCTTCTCCTTACGGACAAACCCTAAATTGCTTTCAGTTTCTTGTATCTTGGCCAAATTAGTTTGCACTGAAATCATACATTGAAGCATCTGCCTCAAACTGATATTCCCACCCTGCTGCCTCTCCTCTCAATTCTCAGTCAAAATAATTAGTCATTTCTGTGCACAAATAGGGACATATTTTAAACCCTCTTAGTGCTTAAGGCACATCTGACTTCTTCAGTAAGTTTTTCTACCTCAGTGTTTTGGAGTAAGAAATTGGAATTTGACGCACAGAAGCGTCTGCTTGAGAACAAAAGTCCTGGCGGAGCTGTGATGAAGGCAGACTAAGGCGAATGCCAAACATGAATGGATAGGTAAGGAGAGTGGCTACATTAGCAAAATGAGTGGATGCTGACTGGAGAAAGGCACAGACTGGGAATCCTGAAGAACTGCTATGAGACAGAAAGATCACAACTGTGAAAGAGGGAAACTGGAAGCAGAAGTAACTGGAAGACGCAGACCGGCAGAATCTGGAATCTTACCTAGTCACAACTAATCTATACACATCACCGCAGTACCCATCCCAATTATCTGTCACAAATACTTACGACAACTCTGTCAACACAAATATTCATGGAACTACGAAATGAAACTACAAGTAGGTCTTAGATGAAAATAACACCTTTTCTTTTTTTCTTTTCATCTGGGTCCAGGTGGATCAATTTTCCTGTGGGCCATATTAGAGGACAATGTGCTGCAGCACAAGTGGTATCATATGGCCAGAACCAAAGGTGAATACGTGAACTTTGTAAGGTGGTACCACAGCCCTAGAACAGCAAACTACATTCCACACTTCAACACCGGTGTGCTCCTTCATCTTAACTTATTAGAAAATGCAAAAAAAAAAAAATGATCAATCACCTTGATATCATTTAATACAAATTGCATTTAGCATGAATGAAGACAGTAGTGTTAACTAAACACCCTTACTGAACTTACTGATCAGTCAATAAAGTGACTGTTTTCTGATGCAATTAACTTACCAAGAAAACTAAAAAACAGATTACACAAATAACTTCTACGTCCCATTTCAAAAAATCACACTTAAACCTCACTTATTGGCCATCAGTCTACATCCTTCTCACTCCACCTATCCACACCACTACATCATCCTCGGTAAAAGTCCCACTACATTGTATTTTCATGTGAAACCATTCAGCTGCTAAATAGCTTTGCTCTTATCCCAAGAACATCTCCAGTGCAGGATTACCAAAACATGTGACTAACATCTTTGAGATACGTTAAATTAAAGAGGTTCTTAAAAAGCTCATTATAAAATTAATTACACTAACTTGATTACAGTAACCATTTCTCAGAATGTTATTCTAGCAAAATAGACTCCAATAATATTTGACCTCTTAAACACAGCTAGAACATAGTTTTATACCAATAACTAGGAAAAATATTACTTATTTCCTAATGAAGTTGTTATTGCAATATGCAGAAAATATCAAGCACAAAAAGACATTTCTTTTTTCCTACAGGTAGGCTGCAATTGTAAGGGGTCATCATTTACTTTATAACCCTAACAGCTTAAAGATGAAAAGGAAGTTGATGAAGAAAACCAGTGCTCCTTAATTTCTTAAAAGCTCCAAGATAAACCAGTCTGTTCATTTCTGTAGAACACTGCACCAGAAATATCTACTCTGATTTACTTTCAGAAGTGACTGCAAACATGCTACCCTATGAAGTACACTGTAATGTGTATATTGTATGAAATACTGTGCAGAATATATTTTTATCCCAGATGACTTTCTGTCAAAGGCACGCATTTCAAATACACCAATTAATATACTTTTTAATATGCAAAATTACAGCATCAGCTATATAAGCCTCAGACAAACACTGACATACAAAACAGAGCAGCACTACATATACACAACCAGGTACTCTGCATGGGTTGTGCTTAGAAATCCTGTTGCATGGATACTAAAGCAAGTAGCATACCAGAGAGTTTAGAAAATGGGAGCATGAGGCATGCAATGGTTCCTGTAAAGTATTTTGAGGGTTGTATCAGAATTAAAATGTTTTTGTACTCAGTTTTGCCCTCAAAATTTAAAATACGCCCACTGTACCCAAAGAAAAAAAAAAAAAAAGGCAAGAAGGAAGGATGTTTTTCCAGTTATCTCCATTCATGAAGAATGTTTTAACCACTTATTTTCCATCTGGTAATACTTTTGACTCTATCTGGGAGGTCAGCATATTATTCTATAAGCAGACTGGCAAAACTGCTATCCCATGGGCTGGTTCTTTGCAGTCCTAAATGCAACACAGTTCTGCCAGACACCTCACCTCACCTCCAACATTTTGAAAAAATTCATGTTGCTCCCTCTGGTCATCTCCAAAACTCAAGGATGGTGTGGCCAATTCCAATCTACACGTGCACTAACTAGACTGCTAGCAAACCACACATAGCAGGTAACTTCAGGGCTCAAACTGCAACCCTTCTTAAAAAGGGGACTTCAACTCCCATGAAAGCTCCAAACTTTTTACACATGAGATCTTCATTCCCAGCAAAATTTAGGGGGATTGCTCAGTTGGTCAAAGGGTCCAAATGTTACTCAATAATGGTAAACAAATATAGGGACATCTTCTGGCCTAAGCTAAAGGGTTGATGTAAATTATGACTCTAAATGCTTAAAACACATTCTCGACAGACTGGGGGTGGGGAGAGAATCCAGAACTATCCTGGCATCTATGAACAAAAGAAATAAAGCTTGCCACAGCTATGCTGTGGCCCTGCTGTGTCTTCTACCAAGGTGCATTTTCATGGTCCCACAATTACAGGCATCTCTTGCTGCATAAACTGATACATACATATGGTGCGCATACAACTGTAGCACCCCTCACAGCGTAACCAAACAGATACATTCTCACATGATAGGGGCTCTGGAAAGTAACAAAGTAGCTTGTAAGACAAACTATGCTTTAACCTTGAGTTTAAATACTGTAGTAGCCTGCTATCACAGAATCATTTAGGTTGGAAAAAGGCTCTTTAAAGATAATTGAGTCCAACCATAAATGACTTGCCTTATGTTGCTTTTTGATTGGCAGTTATTTTTAAGAGCCCTAGCTCTTTTAAATGCTCATGTGGCTGTGTTATGACTGACTCTGATATATTCATAAAATTGTATAATGCAACTGACTGTTATACCAAGTCAAGTCTCTGGCACACAGCCAGCAGAGAACCATCTATTTTCTGCGGAAACGGTCTGAGATAGAGCTACTGAAAAGCTTCGCTGTTATACCTCTATGCTAGAACCACAACACTGTTGCAGTTGTCAAAATACCAATTGGTAGCAAAAACACCCATCCCTTTTTTGTTTCAGCCTTCCATCCAGGATATTGTTTACATTCATTGTCTCTTTTTGGCCTTTGGTCTAATACACAGCACAACTGCTAGCTACATTTAGCCACACATGATAGTTTTGACATTGCAGATAGCCTTTCGAAGCAGTTTTGAACACGTTCCTGCCTCTGTGAGCTGGATGTCAGCATCATCTACACCATGAATGAGCCTGTCTCCCCAGAAGTACTTGAAGGCAGACAGAAATTTTCTCCCAGGGCTTAGGCATCCTGACAGAACCACAAATATCAGCACTCACCATGTTTTACTGTTTATTCTTAGATTCTTTCCAAATTTCGCTTTGCAACTGACACTGAGCGTGTTAAGCAGAGAGGTTTCATAACCCTCTGCAGTTTGATGTTCTCACTCTTTGTTCAGTCTGTATTTTAAGTGTTCCGAATAAGACAACCATTATGCATATTTCAGTTTACCCGGATTCCTAAAGTTTCAACTGGCAAGTACTGAAGGTGTTTTAAGTGCACTAGGAACTGCATTTTTTAAAAGCTCTCAAAGTAACAGTGACCAGCCAATTTATGTATGATTGCTGTCCTGTCTCTGGGCACAGAAACCAAAACTTCCAGTATGAACATTATTGCATACCTTTTCCTTTTAGTTACCACATACCTACTGGTAATAGAGGCCTTGATTTAAAAAACAAAAAAACCCCCACAAAACTTTATTTTAAGAATGGTTCCAGTTTAACTAGTACATTCCTTTTTCTCACTGCTTTTGTCTACACATCCAACTACTTCCAGATCAGATAGCTGGCCAGAATTTCTTCGATTTACCAGTACAATGGTAGGTTATTTCCCTTTTTTATTATACTTTATAGTAATTCAAATAGGACTAAGATTGCATCATGTGCAATTTGGTTTCGCTTGATTGCTATTTTGCTTTCTTCTCTTGCTTTGCTCAGAAAGTCTTCACAGGCCAGTACATTCGCTGCAAAACAACATGCTGCATTTTAATTCCTGGGTTTTCTGTGTTCTATCTTGCCTATGCTTACAGGACTGATGGAAAATACAAAAAGTTCTGTTCAGAGTGCATTTACATTTAAAATCTCAGCCTTTTAGTTACTGCTTACTTTCTCAACACAAACATTTTTCTTGTTTGAACACTCAGGCATAAAATGATATTACCACTCTAAAAAAAACCCAAACAAACAAACAGCAGAGTAAGAGGCGGTGTTTTTTTCTACCATAACTACAGGTCTTTGCTTTTCTTGTGACCACTGATAAATAATCTTTAGGCTTGCTCAACTTACATTTTTCATCTAGATGCAGGCTTGCTCATCAGTTTTGCTCATCAGCCCTTCACACAGTAAAAACACAGACCAGTCTGATTCATACTTTCTTAATCTTTCAGTCATAAATTAATGATCTTGAAAGATTCAGTCAGAAGAGAATTTTTTCACACCCATACAACTACACATCAGCTGTTTCTTCTTCTGGTATCTTATTAACTTGATGAACATATGTATTTTATAGATTAAAAATTCATTTTGAACCATTTCGGAGATTTTACACTGTTACTCTAAACCCACCATTAACCTGTCAACACATTGCTGAAATACAACTACAGTTTACTCTCTGTATGCTTTTCTTTTTGATTCCTTTACTCAACTTTGTGATATAAATACCCAGGTATTCTGCATTGTTTTGTTTTGCAATACTCTGTTTATGATTTCCTGCACTGATATGAGACAATTTACTTTCAAAACTATGCTCACTGTTCAAGCATAAAATGAATGACTGCCTACAAAGTGAAAAATTTAATTCCAATTCTATTATCCCTTCCCACTTGCCAAATACTTTATTAAGCACTGAACACGTTCCATGCTCCAGATATTGAGATGTTGCACTACATTTACAGAGCAAAAGGGACTCACCAATTACCACCTGATCACCTGAACATACCTGTCACCTATGCACATACACATTCAGTTCCCTTTGCATGTTAATGACTATCCATTTCCAAAACTTCTTCCTTGTTAAATTTAAAAGCAAATCAATTATTTCAAACTTTATTAACTTCAAACTTCTTTTCTCACATCCAGCCAGACCAAAGGTCTATCCAGTCAGTACTTTGACAGCAGCCATAAGCAGATGGCTAGGGAAGAGCTGCCGTATACAATACTTTTCCAGCTTCCAACTATTTTTACCTCAGGATTATCTTAAGTCGTATGTCACTTCTATTTACTAAACTTCAGTGTATTTCTCTTCCATGAATTGCCCCTGCCTTCCCTAGCGCTCCCATGTGTTTTTAGCATTCAAGCTATCCCACGGATGTGTTTGTAAAACAGAATTCTAATTTTTCATTTTTACAAATGGGTATAAATATCAATACCTTGGCAAAAAGGAAAGGCTTTGAAGTTAGATACCCAATGCAACTCTTACAGCAACTCATTTTAACCCTTTCTCCTTACTGCTTTCAATTTTTTTCATTGGCAGAGTAAAATTTTTGTGTTTTACTTGGAGCTCCCCCTTCTGCTTCACTTTTTATGAATTTGCCTACATACATTGCTCCAGGAATAAAGAAAAAAAATATCCATGGTATTATCAATGATGGAAAGCTACTGCATAAACAACTTATGCCTTTCCAACTTCAATGTCAGAGACTTTTCAAATGGATACACTCAGTACCAGTAAACTAGGTATATGTTTGCAGTTGTATCCACCCTAATGGAACATATGAGACTTCAAAATTTTTAATATTTAATACAAAAACCTCGCCTTTTGTAACTTTAGTTTTCTGGAACTGAAGTAATTTCTGACAGTTTTGACTTTCACGCTTTGTCTCAAGACGATAGGACGCGACTACAGTTATGTTTCACTGATGTCATACTGCATCAGTTATTAATCCAGTAACAGTGTAAACTATGACCACAATTTACTAAAATAACAATGAGAGCATTTAACACTTTATACAAAAATATACATCTGGCTATGGTATCTAAAATGCTTAATAATATCTATTTCCAGAAATAAAAAGAGATGCTCATCCTACTGTTCCTTGCAATTACCCTGTAACAGCAGGTAAAAGGACTGGAGAAACATTAAACGGCTATTCAAGTTCCAGGTTCAGCCACTAGAGAATTTCTCAAAGCATAAGAACAAAGGAAAAGAGAGCTACCTTCAGCATATTTTTTTTACCTCAGATTCAGGCAACAGGAAGGGGCTGCCAGAAGCTGGGTCAGAGAGCTTGAATTATATAGTTACCATACCTATCCTAAGCAAACATGAGCAGATTGCCAGAGCTCAGCATTTCCTAAATGGCTAACCCATCACAGCAGTACAAAATCTGCACTTGCAGTTAAGTTCTTGCTCTCCACTGGCAAGGGCTTTGCCTCCAAAATGCACACAGATTGCCCACACACTGTATCAAATGCCAACACACTTTAAAATACCCAATTTGAGGAAAGTAGATAAAGCATAGACTAAATGGCTAAGTTATTTACTATGGACTTACATATTGACTTATACAAATATAATGTAAAATGTGTATTTTTTCTGATTTTTATCCCTCTCAAGTATTCAGTTACAGAGATCTGAGTGTTCCAAATGTTTCTATCTTACAAGACCAAAACCGGTCTGACCAGCAGCTTTCTCAGTCTGCCATAGATAGAGTTTGGAATTTTCACAGTATAAATTTGAAAATAATCAATAAAAGCAGTTACAAAGTTAGAAATCTCATTCATTCACTTTGACAGTCATATGCACGTTTGCATTTACAGAGTAAATCAAGCAGGAGACTCTACAGAGCTTTTTATTAGTAATAAATCACTTACCATTTGCCAGTGATGTCCTAAAAAAGTCTTACTGACCATTTTGAAGGCACAGTTTTTTCAGAATTATTCTAAGGAATTTAACAGTGAGTGCTATGTCAAGCCAAGTGCTATGCTTATTACTTACTTAGTACCTCCGAAGAGCTGAAATCAAGTATTAAGTAAGGATTAACTTGACAAATGTAATTTCCATGCCACCCATAAAATTGCTTAAACATTTTTAAAATATTATAAAAAAATAACTGATTGTCAGTTCTCTTGGAGAACACCTAAAATTTCTGTATAAAAAAATGAATAACTGTATTACCCACAGCGTAATACTGTAGCCATAAAAAAGAAAAATAAATACAGTAAGAATATAGCCCCTAAGCAGCCTTCATTATATCTTGAATATACAAAGCCCTTATAACTCAATGATATATTATCTCTCCCAGAACAATAAGCAATTAAACACATTCCTTTCTTGATAGCAGGGGAAAAACAAATACGTAAACCCCCTGTACCTTTAAAAATTAGTTTCACTGTATCTACAAAGAAAGTTCTGAAATACAGTGACCACGTATGGCATGGCAGATGTGAGGACATACCTTTGTTGTACACCCCCAGAATTAATGGATGTTTTATTTGGCTTTTCTCCTTGGTGTTCTGCATAGAGAAGCTATCCCAAATCTTTTGATCGTTCTTGTTGCCTTTCTATGGACTGAGTCTAGCAGACAGATCAGTGCGGGATAATCATATTCAAAGCATGACCTATGTATGTAATGGATTTTTACCACAAAATACTAACATTTAACATTATGACCCCTTTCTAAGAATACTCAACCCTATTTTTTATTTTTGACAACTAGCAAAAACAGAGTTGATGCTTTCACAGAAATCTCTATCAGAATACTTTCCTGAGCAGTAATAGCTGATTTAAAGTCAGGGTTGGCGTTTTTTGCATAAAGTTATTTTATTCTTATGCATTACTTCACATATCTGACAATGAGTTTCTGTTTCTATTTTATCACCCATTCACTCAGTTTTGTCAGATCCTTCTACAACTCTCACTCAAGACAGTAGTGAAATAGTCATCAGATATGTATCACCTGTAGAGTATTACCAGAGTAGAGGGGTTTTTTTCTGCAATCACTGAAATAATTTTATTAAAATATCACTCCTCCACAAGTATTTGACTGAAATTAACAACTGTGACCATCCTCTAACATTGAAAACACCTGCCTATTTTGACTGAAAAGCCCTCCTTAAAAATCACGTGCCAACTAAGGTGGGCACTGCTTCCTTTCTGGAGTTCTACATGCATGCAGTTTGGATTATCCTCACACAGCTGAGGAAAATGTTAAAAACATTTTTTTATTCACTCTTACTGATAAGAAAGAACAACTCTACAACATCCATGTACTTGAACAGCCTTTAAGGAAGTAAAATTGTAAATCTCTATGTGAGTTAACAGAACCATAATTAAAAGTGTGTTGCGCCAGTCCAGTAGCCTATGTTGAAGGATGCACATTCATTGACAATGAAGGTTACAAAGGTCCAATGGCAAAGGGGTTTTTTCCTTTCAGCAGTTGGCTTGATTTAAAAAGGTTTCCACTGTTACCCCAAGCAGGTAACTCTCATGAGGATCTCACCATTTTGCATCCTAATAACTGCAATGCTCTCTTCTCTAACCCTGCTCCACTTATATCCATTTAGATACTTCTCCAAAGAGCATTTCCTTACTTTACTCCTTTGTCCAAGGCACCACTTTCCCTGTATCTGTCTAACACAGCAAAGCCACACCTGTCCATCATCTCACTCCTTATCAACAGGGTCCATTCACACTCTGGTAAGCCTTCAATCATTCTCTCTTTAATTTTGCAACAAGACTTCCCAGGTGAGGTTTCGTTTTACTGTTAAGTGATTTATCTACAAAAAGGAGCAATCCCACCCCGCTGTAACTCTCAGGCGCATCATCCTGATTTTTCCCATGCATTTGCTTTAGTATTCAATCCAATCTCACAATGAGCTGATTTAGAAAATACAAATCCCTACAAGAGAGCCATTATTTTTCTGCTGGTTTAGCTCCCCAAACAGGCTTACTGTAATAATCAAATGAGCACAGGTGCCAGTGGAAGGCAGGAGTCACAACTATGTATTTTGGTGACAGACAGCCGTTGGATCAGGTTAGCTGTAATGTGAAGCCTTACTTTCAGGCTCTCCCTGATGCTTTGTGAGTGTAAGAACCACGGTTACTTCTTTTAACGTGGAACTCTAATCTTCCATGATGAGGACAAAAATATTTTATAACGGATGCACAGGAAATAATTCAACCATCCCACTGTTTCCATCTACCTGTATTACCCAGCTATAACCTACATTATACTGGAATTGTAAACTCTTGTGAGGGAAATATTCTTCATGTATGCTTCTGCAAAGCAGGGGTCATAGCATCATCTGTTTTACTTTATTTTCATTGTTTTACTGTTCACTCAAATATAAAACTGTTAAAAATTCTACTGAAAATTTAACTGAAATCCAGCTGATACAAGTCTTCACTAACAGAACCTGAGGCATAAAAAAGCATCAGAGGGGGAAAAAAAAAGTAGACCACCTATATTCTCATGTGTTACCTATTCAAACCCTTGGGGCTCTTTTTGCCATCTTATCATTATGGAAAAACAGTTGTCCAAACTTCAACAGAAGTTAAGTTATAAGTACAAAAAAAGTACACTTTTGTTTAAAAGCAGTAGCAAGAGCTAACCAACTAGGGAAGCTGTAACTATAGCCCACACATAGTAAAGTGACAAATTTGAGGGAGGATAAGCAAACAGAACTTAAATTCTAACTCATGCCAATTCTGCATACCAGGCCTACTGACAGAACAGATAGGATGAGAAGAAACAGCCACATGATTATTTGGTACAAATCATATAACAAAGCTATAGTGAGACATGAATCAAAACGGAAAACGGTACTGAGATTATTACACAGGAAGCCTCTCCATAGCTCTCCTGTTTCTCATGGAGAACCTCCTGCCTTTTTCAGATGGTTTCTTTTGAGAAATTTCTTGGGCCAAGTAAATACAGACATACAACAGTCTAACAAGAGGGATTTTTAAAAGGCAGTTGATCTAACTGCAACTAAATTAAATTATGAGCTATACTGTAAAAGCAGGACACAAAGGTCTGATAACCAGAGTTACCTCCCAAGTGGAAAATCAATGAGACATGAGTCACACTGGATAAAATTACATTAACTGGCCTGCCTTTACCTCCATATCCCTGCAAAAGATTCCCTTTCCACATTCAGAATTTCGATAGAAGAAAAAAAAAAAAACCCACAACCCTTCAGACAACACAGGAAGTTTCAATAAAACCACTTCTGGGCTGAAATTAACCAGGAATATTTTCTGATTATGAGTGACATAACTGAAATTCACAAATACTAACAAGAAATTAATTACCTGTATTGTTGGTGTGGGATTTTTTCGACAGTCATAAAACAACAACAAAAAACCCCCATCTAGATCTTAACATCAAGGAATCTATTCCTTTACACTTACACACTTGGATAATTTGAATGGTCCGGACAGGAAACTGTACTCCATAATGCAATCCATTTATGAGAATAAAATACAGAGGATTCTTGAGGATTTGCAGAATTCTCTTTGGTTCAAAAAAACTAAGACCATCAAACTACATGTCAAAAACCACACTGAGATAAGACTTAAAATCTAAAAAGTCTCGAAATTAACTGTAAAGTAGGAAGAGAAATCTGAAAAACACAGGCTTCACTTTGGGGCGGGGCGGGGGGGGGGGAAGCTTTATTTGCACTAGGACATCATACAAAGAGCAAATGTTTCTCATTCTCCTTTTCAGCACTGGCTGTGAGACAGCAGCTATGTAAGAACCTTTTCCATCTGAAGTATCTTAGGAGCCTTCTTAACAAAAGGATCAGTGGATTCCCAATTGTATGATCCAGAGAAGTCTCAGCTGACCTAACTGTAGAGAAATGACATAACTACACTTAGTTCTGTTAGAAACCACTTCCTCACAGATGGATTTAGAACTATGCAAGCATATATGAAAAGTAATTGTATAACTGCAGTTTCCACAATGCTACTGTAAATAATGACTTTTTTCAGCCTTTCTGCTTTTTTATAATGCACTGGATGTAGCAGAATCTCCAGAATACTGACACAATAAACACCATGATTCTGCTAAAAATAGAAAACTAGTATAAAAAAAAAATAAAAATTATAAGCTGTAGTGGCTTTCTATTTTGTCTATTTTTTCCAGGGCAAAATAATTTGTAAAAAAATACAGAAAAGTTGCAGACTGAGAATTTAAAAGAACTTGGAACATCTGGTTAGCTTCCTTTTTCCTGAAGCCTAGCTTTTGAGGAAATATTCAAAGAACAGTGCTGGCAGCATAGCAAAGTACAGAAACATTGTTAAATCTTTTCAAGTGACAATTTAGACAGAGCAGTTACTAACAAAAGCAATATAATCATGCATACCTAACCAGTAAAACTCAGTGCTAGTTATACTCTGACTTTCAGACATGTACAGAGAAAGCATAAGTAAATGAAAAGAAGGTAGTGGGCGGAAAAGAAAACATAACAATATATTCTAACTTTAGAACTATTAATAAAATACAATTTCTAAAGTTGCTGAAGAAATTTTATACACTTGGAAGCAGAAAAAAACCCAAGCAAACAAACCCCAGCATCTGTTGAAATGCTGATAGATTTCCACTCCACTTTTTTCAGTCAGTCACTGCCTATACACTCCCCTAGTACACTCTGCAAGAAACGCTTCTCCAAACTCCAGGTTAAAACAGTCTTTTTCAGACAGTTCTGTCTGACAATTTCTTCTCAGTTCAGCTCTTCAGGTGGAGCTTAGGGAACAGGTGATCTGTCTCTGCCTAAGACTTAAGCCTTTGTGCCCTTACTGCATGAGATACTGTGACCCCTTTATAATACTCTACAAAAAAGCCTCTGTCCTGCAGTGATACATACAGGGAAAATTCCTGGAAGACTTAAAATATTTGAGGAAAGGAACAAGTCCCTTTTCTGACATCATACTAATACAACAAACAGTATTTGCATTCTTCCTTTATTGATTTTTGGAAATAAGATTCTCATTAACAGCTTTGAGATCACATTCATTTAACTGAAATAAAGTATACAAACCCACTAGAATTAACTTCCACCATGTCCTACTGCATTTACATGTCCTACTGCATTTCTATGTAAGCAAACACTGCATCAGGATCTAAAACCAGTGCCATATCAGTTACCAAAACTTTTGTTTCTCAATGGTTTAGTGACCAATTTCCCATCAATTAAAACAAACAGAATGATGACACCCTGAGAAGTTAAAAGTATATATAGTTTAACCCATACCACTGGTGAGATGGAAAAACGCCCTAAAAGCCTAATTACAATAAGACAGTAATAGACTGAAAGCATTATTTTATCTAAATCCTCTACACTGTAGATGTTGAGAATGTGACAGAATTTGTGTCACTTTAGCCTTTTCCTAATTACAGAGCACATACATATGTGAAGCTGAGCCTACCCTTCATTCATCATCAAGCCCAAGGCAGCTTTGTCACATTTCAAAAATCAGAAAAGCTTGAACAAGGTCACATAGAGTGTAAGCAGATGATTTTGAATAGAAAAAGTGCAGAATAATTCATTAAATGAAATTTGGTTGAAAACAAAGTTTTATCAAGTTGTCCAGTACTTTTAATCCTAAAAAGATTTAACAATTGATTTGTGGCAAGGTTAGTTCTTCCAGTTTAATCAAATATTTTTAAATCACCTAAAAAAATAATCTCAAAGGAGAATTTTTTTTCAAAACTAGTATATAGTAGAACAGATACATTTCTATTCAGACTCTTCCATATTGTGACTATTATATAGCAATGGGCATGAAAGACCGAAATCTATTTCTAACTCACAGAACACAAACCAATTCTAAAAGATATCATATTTATATAACAAACTCTGCAGGAACCTGAAGGTACTTTATAAGTGACAATTATCCCTTCAAAATACATCTCTCAGATAATAAGTGTTAACTATTTTACAGGAAGAAGGTGAAGAGGCATGATTTCAGAGCCTGGAATGCACTTCATTCCCTGGCTCCCTAGACTTAATCTTTTAAACTTTGCTTCTCTTCAACAAACTTCTGAAAGACTTTGACTAGTTCAGTTTCTTTCTACTGGATCATAAAAACCACAAAGGTAAGTCAAAGATCTTAAATCTACAATGAAGACTCTATTAAAGTTATTTTCAATATTACATCACAGAAGGCTTTAACATTTTATAAAAAAACCCTTTAATCAAGATATTTGATGATTTTTTTATAACTAAATCTTACAGGTTTGGTTTGTGGGGTTTTTTTTGCTCCAACATGAAGTTCTGTTTTGTTTTCTGAAATCATGGCCAGCAAAATTACAAAAAACATAAAAACATGGAGATATAACACTGACAAGTCATCCTACCTCTTGTTCCAAGGACAGAACAATGATACCTAAATCACCTCTAAAAAGAGGTTACTTAACCTCTTATAGAGCACTTTCAGCAATAGATATCCCATCACCTCTCTCAGGTATTTAACCTCGTGATTACCTATCTGTAGAGCTGGAAAGTTTTTCCTAACATCAAAATCTCCTTTTGTGCTCTTTAGGACCATTATTTTTTATCATATGTAGCCAGAACAATTTGTTACATTCTTCTCTGCAGCCATCTTTACCATATTTGCAGCCTATTATTAAGTCTCCCCATCCCTGCCACTGCCTAAGCAAGGGCAATTCTTTTAGTCCTTCCTTAAAGGCCATTATTGCAACTCTTCTCTACTCTTCAATTGGTCCAAATCTGTTTGGAGTAACAAAAATGAGGACAACACAACATGCGAGGCCTTACACTGGGCAGTGCAGAAGATTTTCTTTATCTTACATGCAACAACAATCTTGTTCATATATCCCAGTATGACTCGGGTTTTTATGTAACTGCCGTGACTCCTTCGTGTTCGTTTTTGTGATACAGCTGCTTATTTGCAGAATTGTTGCCCAGCCAGGCAGTTGTTTCTCATATTTAAGTTTATTATTGCTATCCAAACATATTATTTTGTGTTTCTCTTTACTGAACTGCATCCCATATAGTTCAGGTCATTCATGCAATTTGTCAAGACCATTTCACACTCAAAGACTTGTATTCCCTCTCAGACTTGTACTGTCCCGGCAGTCTAGCAAATCTGCTTTGGTCTAGCATTCAGGTCACAAACTGAAAGACTAAACAGGATTAGTTTCAGAAAATATACCTGCACAATTCTACTCAATGCATGTCTTTAATTTGAACTGTCCTTAAAGCATTTAATTAATAAGTAACTAACCAGCAAGGCAAATCTTCCCTGACAGTATCTATTTTTGGTGCTTCTAGATTCTTTAGCTGTGGAGATAAAATCCCTAACTTCAACACTACTGTACAGGCAAAGTATCTTTCAAACACAAATATACAGGGGAGGCTCTACTACTCTCATCCCCCTTTAATGTATTTGTATGTGGCACAGTAACCTAGTTGCTTAGCTCCTCCAGTTCTCAATTTGGGCTTATACACCTGTGTTTCTTTCCTGTAGCAGAGATACTACAGAAACACTTCAATTCACAAAAAAATCACGAGCCCTGACAAATCCAGATCTTACATACCTATATATACACATACACCAATAAAACAAAAACCACCACAAAAAGCAGGATGTTACCATTTATGTACCAACAGACAAACTCTCAAGAACACTCATTTCCTTCTTGACTTTTACATTTTCTAACTAATTGTTTTATTTAAAGTTCAAGTCACTCCATTTTAGGCACACAAATTAGGTATTTCTCATGACAAAGCTGTAAGAGACCGACAAGATCCCACTGCTCTACTACTGTCATATTCTCTGAAAGGGAAATTTTTACCCTTCTTACCATTAGTTTGTCTGGCACATACACACTCACCACTAACCAAAACAAATATTTGTGTTAAAGTACTGCATGTAAATCTCAACTAGTGAAAAAAATCTCTAAAATTCTGGACAACCAAATTGGCTATCTTGCCAACATTCATATTCCTATGTCCGAAGAAGTTCAAAAAACTAGAAAGAATGGAAAGCAGCTAATGGCAGTCTAATAGATAAAACATTGCTTTCTGTCTTGTTGCTTCAGAAAACAGTTGATTTCCCTTGTAGCAATCACCTTAATGAAAAGCAAAAATATTTAAATTGAGTATCAGGCAAACTTTAACTATGGGGCGATGAGCTGCTGAAACAAGTAACACAAAGAGGAGCTTTGTCATCGGAGGGAATGATCTCGGTATATTTCCAAAGGCCAGAGGACTGGACTAGCTGACCTTTCTGTATTTCTACATTTAACCAAATTCATTGTAAGCATCAAAACATCAAAGTAACTTTAAAGAACAGTTATTGTAAGTTAAGCTACTAAGCTTTTTGTTTGAAGATACAAATAACTCTTGTATGAAATTGCCTGTATAAGGAAAAGCAGTTAAATGCAAACTAATACAAGAATTTTGAATACAAACTGTACAAATTATCAATCTACTATGCCACAAAACCAAACTCAAGTATTTTTATTACAAAGCTGCACTTAATCAGAGAATCTTCTTATAAGTCTTTTTGTTTGAAAAGCAGTGTCCAATAAAAGAACACACTATTTAATGTTGAGCTCTGCATTTCTTAAGTGTGTTTTACAAGTTACTCCAACAGAAAGGTTTTCACAAAACTAAAATAAACTCTCATGATGGTTGTTCCAAACCAAACCAGTTTTTGAAGCAGAAAACATATTTACAAGGTTTTTAAAACTAGAACAATATACCCTTGAGTGTTAAAGAGTGTAAAGTTTACCAGAAGCAAGTTCTTATCATCAGTAGCTTGATTTCCAGCAAAGAACACTTAATTTGGAAACTGAAGGGAAAAAAAAACCTCTCAAAAAAAAAACCCAAAAAATCTTCATCACTACAGAGGTGAGAGTTTCTCACTTTCTGCAACTTCACTCCCGCCTACAGAGTGGCAGAATTTTTCTTGCTCAAGGTTTTTAAGGACAAGTTCTACAAATATCTGTCTGAAATAATCTAAGTATGTTTAAACCAACCCTAAAGAAAGGAAACAACAGGTCTTACTGTACTGTATTTCTAGAACTGTGAGTGCAATGTAAATCTATGGATATAAGCAAGCGCTGAATACTTGAAAAAATAAGTTATCTCTTGCAAATCTGGTTCTTTATGATGGGAGAGACCTGTATCATCAGTTCCCACACAATGCAAAGACTTCCATTTTTGGGAACACCAAAACAAAGCAAACCCCAACAGATAACCTCTGAAGACTTTAAAGAGAGCTTTTCAAACGTGAAAGACTCATTTCACAACAAGAAAAGAACCACAATTGGAAGCAGGGCAGACTGCAAAGACTTCTGTTCCAACTTCCCAAGTACTTTTAGAAACATTAAGAAAACATTTCTTATTTCCCTTACCCAACAAAGTGGTGAAAGGCCAGAGTGAAAGTCTTTCCACCTTGTATCAATCAGACAACTCTGACTGACCAGAAGTCAACCTAACCAAAGTACATAGAATGATCTGGAAGAACCAGAAACAAAAACACCTATAAGTCTTTTGGAAATATTGAGAGAGTAAAGCCTTCATTCTGTGTGAGACTATGGACAGCAGACTGGAATCTCACTACATAAGTATGTTAGAAACACTGATAAATATCAAAGCAGTCACATGCTGTCCAGCTGTAGAACAGAAGCCCATACTAGGATACATTCCCAAATTTTGTGAAATAGATATCTAGTTATTTTTGCACATTAAATCCGTAACAACACTGAGCTAAAAAGTTCTATTTGCTCTTTCTCTTCTTCCAGAAATGTTAAAAATTATGAGACAAAACATACGATTGAACTTCCTGACTAAATAGCTTAGTAACTAAGCTATTTAATACAGCCTGTCTCTTGGTAATTATACACTTGGAGCATGCAACGCGAAAGAAAAAATAATTTCAGTTAATAGTGGTACAACTGAGAATTACAACAACTACTTATATTGGAGTAAATAACTAGACACATAAATTATCAGCAGTGTTTCAATTTAAGGTCCTTACAGACAGACACGGTTGTAGCATGCAACAGTTCTTCACAAAGTCCCTTACTGTAAATCTGAGACAGAACGCTTTTGTGAAATAAGCATGACAATGTTGGAGAAAGGCTGCAAGCAAAGTTGTTCAGGTTCTGAATGGCTTGCTAGAAGTCACACAATAAATCACCAACTGCTAACTCCTTCTAGAGCAATGGGAGTTTCATGAGTGACTTCAACTGGGTGAAAATTTCACCTGATAGCTATCTTGTTGTACATTTTATCACATACTCTTCACTTTAAAAGAACTGCATTTTTCTCCCCTACTGTTTAACACATGCCATCTTTTTTTCCTTGAAGAAACTTTTTTCCCCTTCTGATTAAACAAGTATTATTACTCTGAAACAGTACAGTAAGATTAAAAAATACTTGAAAACAAACTGCAACAGTAATTTGTCAGCTTATTTTCTGAAAAGTTATACTTGCTTATGAAAAGAATCAAGTTTTGCTAACCCCAAACCTACCGGTCCCTACTAGATCACCAGTCCTTGCAGCAGCTAGGAGGCAGGGGGTAAGCATAGTATCTAACCGCAGGACAGAAATACACCCAAAAAGCGTATTCTCAGAAGGCTGCACAACTTAGTATTTAATATGAAATACAGAGTACAATTAGAGCTTCACCCTAAAAGCCTCAGTAAATGATCACTATGCTATTAGTACAGCAATAATGACAATATCAATGGAAAACAGGCAAATATCTGGACAACCACTGAAGAGCTACTACAATTTATTTACTAATGATTACCGCAAGGATATTCCCAAAATAAAGCTTGGAACTTCAAAGCCTAAAGAACATATTCTCTTAGAGAAAATTAGTATCAGCTATGTGCAGCCTAAAACCAGATCAGTAAAATGCAGAGTTACACTCCAAGACTACAAAAACTGCCACCGTTCCTGTCTAGTCAGGGACAGAATACAAGACACCATAAGGAAGAAGCAGAACCATATGCTCTCCCTTAAAAGAGAGATCAGGACTAGGAGACAAAGGGGATACTGCTGAGCTGGGACACTTGGATGTTACTGGAATTATTTTTTCAAATACAAGAGAAAACAGAAATCTATTTTACAAGTTTGGGACAAAACGGGACATACATCATAACCTCAAGAGAGATCTGATTTGTGATGTTAAGTATCTCTCTTTTTGGACCCCCACATCCTTAAAACATCAGTGTTCCTACAGGGTAGGAGCAGTTTGGGTTCAGCAGCAGAAACCTGAACGAGTACAGAAGCAGCAGCATGGGCAGGTGGGAAAAGCAGCCGAGACAACAAACACCACGAAGTGCTGAGGGGGGGGGTACGGCCCAAGGCTGCAGGTTGGCCGAGGAAGGGCAGAGGCCCTCGGGCCGTGCAGCCAGGCTGGAAGCCGTGAGGGCAGCCGGGAGCAGCCAGACGCACAGTCAAGCCCGCGCCGCGGCGTCGGGCGCCCTGCCCGGCAGGTGACACGGCGGGACAGCGGGGGGCAGCCAAGGGGCTCTGCGGGGCACGCCGCCCGCCCCGGGACAGCACCGGCAGCGCTGCCCGCAAGCCCGGCACTGGCCGGAGGGCCCCGACGCAAGGGCAGAGGCGGCGAAGGGCGGAGCGAGCAACGGGACACGGCACGGGCACCGACGCGGCAGCCTGCGCTCCTCTGGCGAGCCGCCGCAGGGGGGCCGCCGCGGCGCGGCCCGGGCGCTGCGAGGGGCAGCGTGAGGTGATCTGAGGTGAGGCGGGGCAGGGCCGGGGCGGGAGGGAGGAGGGAGCGACGCGGAGCCAGTCGCGCTTCCCCGGGGCGCCCAACCCCGCCCCGCTCCCCGTGTGGCCCGGGGCACGATGGCGGGGAGGAGGCTGGTCCCAGGGTCCCCGCCCCCCGGGCCCCCGTTACCATTACCCAGCACGCCCAGCGCTGCGCCGCCATCCCGCAGCCGGCCCGCTCCCGCAGGGACCGCGCGACCTCGCGAGATTTCCTCTCCTCCCACGCGCCCGCCCCGCGACCCGGCCCGGCCCCGCGCGCGCGCCGCCCGCACTCAGCTCAGACCCAACATGGCGGCCGCGGCGCCGTGCACGTGTCCCCGGCCCCGCCGTGCCGCGCCGGGCGCGCGCATGGACACACGTACGCACACGTAACGCTGCGGGGGGGGGGGGGGGGGGGGGAGGAGGGGGAACGGGGGGGCGAAGGGGGGGGGCGGGGCCGTCGCGCATGCGCACGAGGCGCCGCTGCGGGCCAGCTGATTCGAACGGGGCGCGCGAGCCGCCACCTCCTCCCCGCACGCGCTGGTCACGTGGGGGCTTCCCCCCTCTCATTCCCTCCTCCTCCTCCTCCTTCCCCCTCCCCTCGCGGGTTCCGAACTCGGCACCATCCGGGTCCCCCTTCTCCCGGGGCCGGGCCCGCGCCCTCACCTGGCGGCCGCTCCTCGGCGCGGCGGGCGCGGCCGGCCCGCGCAGCCCCCCGCGCGGCTCGCTCCCTCCGTGCCGCCCGCACCAGGCAGCGGCGGCGGCTCCGCACAGCGCCTGCTCCCCTCAGCGCGGCGGCGGCTCCTTCCGCTTCCTTCCCCTCCCCCTCCAGCCGCTGCGGCGGGGACCCGCTCCCTGCAGCTCCGCCTGCTGGCAGAGGGCGGAGGCGGCCGGCCCGGCGCGGGCGGGGGGCGGCCCGCTGCCCCCGGGCGGGGTGGGGGCCGGGCGGGCGCCCCGCTGCGGCATGCCCCGAGGGGAGGGCCGGCCCGCGTGCCGCCGGGGACGGGACGTGCCGCCGCTCGCTGGGGGCAGGTGCCTGGCGGGGCGCCCCGAGGGACGGGGACGGAGGGCGGGCGGCTGCGACGGACCGAGGAGGAGGAGGAGGAGGGCGGCGCGGCCCGGAGCGGCGCCCGGCGGCGGTGGGTGCTCCCGCCGTGCCGGGCAGCGCCGGGTGACTCGCAGGTCGGCCGCGGCGGCGGGCGCTGCCCCACGGCCGGGCTGCCCCCGCGGAGCTCTCGCTCGGGGCTCACCGCCGCTCTCCCGCCCGCCCCGCGTCAGGCGGTGCCCCGGGAACAGGCGCCGCGGGGTGCTCCAGCCCTCTGGAGCACGGCCAGATCCGGGCCAGTCGCGCTTTCAAATCTCTTAGTGCTGGTGGTGCCGGGCTCTCCGCTAACGCGTACGTGATCACCGGCAGTTCCGACCGAATGCGCGCAGCCTGCTCCCGCGGCTTCCTTACCTCCCTGCTCCTGCAGAGGGAGGGGAACTACTGCGTGTATCTTACTGGCCTTGTAACCTCTCACTGTGGTTTTCCCGATACACCACGGTTACAACGTATCTGGGAGACCTTCGTATAAGCCCAGAAACGCAAAAGATCCAAGTTCTCTGTTAAGTAATCGTGAAATTAAAGAACCTTTCCATTAAGAACAATCAGTAACTTCCTAAATTGCTAAAAGATCTTAAGCCAAAACAGTTTTACTGTAACAGGTGACTAAATACTGAAGAATATTTTCAATTGCTTCCAAAAATCATCACTGGCTGTACAGTAATTCGACTGACTGATATTTTTGTAAAAAAAGCATATTTAGTAAATCCTAATCGCCCCAATTGTTAGTTAGACTACTAATTGTAGTCATATAGACACTCATTCTGCAAGGCCAGAGTCTGTAGAAAAAACTCAGTAGCCCTTCCACTTTCCCAAGCAGTTTTCACTTTTCCCTGCATCTTGCTGACTTGGAGGTCTTCTCCTGTGATCAGATTCACACCAACTGAAATCCCGCAAGAGAGGGAAAAAATTATATTTTTTTTTCTTGCCTCTACACCACTGTTGTCACACAGTCCGTCTTCTGTCTGCGTGGCCGAATCTGAAAGAGGAAGGGTGCTTTTCTGCATTATTGCAGGAGCACCTGTAAGCGCCAGAACTGCAGTCCTTTTAGAAATACATTCATTTAGCTAAGCAGTCGCAGTGGCTAAAGATATTATTGGATTTCGGACAAGCATTAGTGCTTTGACGTAGGACTGAGGGTTCTTCTCAGCTGCTGCAGTGCTAAATCGATTGTGGGTTTTGATGTCTTCCTTTGAGATTCCTACGGCCGTTTATGGGTGCAGCCGAGCAGCGGAGCTGAGCTAATCCATGGCCTGCTGACACAGGCGGCAGCACTCTTTCCCTCCCCTCTCCCCTGCCCTGCACTCTGTCCCGCTGCCCAGTGCCCACCTACACACATGGTAAACCAGCCGGACTTCCTAAACCACCACGAAACCGTTCCTGTTCCTGCTGTGGCAGTTTTCAGCTAGAAAATAAGCTGCATTGGCTCACGGCAGAGACTGACAAGAGCCAGCGTTTGAGACGAGGTGAGGGAGTGTTGCCAGCAGAGGGGAGGAACAAGACGATCCTCTTTTGGCAGCAGTAACTTTTTGGCAACAGGATTAAACCAGTCCAACTATATTGTCTAACCACACCCTACACCAGGATTTGCCTTTAATTTGCTGAGGAGAACTTAAATACTTAGGTTCTGCCATCTTGCCTAAGAAGCAGTAATGTCTGGTGATGGGATGGTAACAAAGACCAACTGTTGCCAATGGTGTGATGTTTCAGGTAGTGGTTCCTGCTAATGAAAGGGATAGTCCTGAGGCTCTTGCCCAACTTCTGCATGCCCCTTGCTTTCCCCTGGATTGAATCCAGCCATTGTGTATCTACAGGGTAGTTTGTTCAGCTCCGCTAACCCTCCAGAGGAAAATTAACATGCAAAGAAGAAAAAAAGCAGTCCATGTGTAGCAAGGACTGAGATCAAACAGGTTTATTAAGACCTCTGTCCCAGAGGATTTACATTTAAATCTGGAGAAACCTGGTTTGTTTGAAGCTGGCTGGGGTGCTACATCTACTCTGTTGCCCCCACAGTTCAAAAATGTCTTTGTCATTCACTGATGCTATATCCTGCAGCCCCTTCTCCACAGTATCCTATAGCAGCTTTTAAATAATTCACAGGTATAAAGGATTATGCTCCTGCCTAGCAGCACCACATTGCTTCTTCCAATACTTTTTCACTTCCAGTCAGCCTCCTTTGCTCCTCATATACCCTACCCAAACTACGTCACATTCCTAAGTCTTGTTTCCTCCATGCCATAGCATCTATCTTGTACCAGTAATGGGTAGTTGTATTTGTTATGGGCAGCCTTGAGTATTACTCATTTATAGGGCAATAACAACTTCTCTGGCCTCATCAGCATTGGTGGTAGTGGGGAAAAAAAAATACACCAAACAAAACAACACACTATTCTGATCAAGGGAAAACAGTGTGACAGCTTTTCAGCATGTTACAATGGGGCAAGCTAAAATACACTAGATCAGCCCTCCTCTCCCAAGTTAGTATGTTCTACAAAATGGGGAGCTGAGATACTTTATATCCCTCCACGTCAATGAAACCTCAGCTCATGTCTGTGTATAAAGCACTGCCTAAGATCACAAGGTCCAGCTTTCATGAAGCTGTTATATAGTTCACGCCTTCAGCGGCAGCATCGCTGCTTCTACCCATCTCAATCCATGAAATAGCTTAATTGCATCTCCTATTTTTACAGCAAATTACATGTGATTTTTTTTCTGACAAAAGATTAACAAAGTTCACTCTTTACAAGTCAGCACAATTGAGAAGTTGGTCCTAAGGACATCTAAGTTAGTTCTGTGACAGCTACTCTAGTATCTTCACACCATGCCCCAAGAACAGCATTAGCAAGCTCTTGCTGCTTGCCGCCCAACGCTGCAAGTAAAACAGGGCTTATGTTCTTGCTACAGTTCTAGATTTACGCTGCCTCTTAAAAAGGGCATGCAGGATGGGGAAGATGATAGCCGAATTCACCTCCAGACTTCAGCTCAGGCTTATTTGTTCTGGCTGAAGGGAAGCCACATTGGACTGGCTGGTTGTGTGGAACTACTTGGGTGGCTGCACCATAAGCCCTGGACAACTGCAGAGAGAATTTTCCTAAAGCCAGCTTAGGTTCAGTAGGGTCAGCTTCCACAATACAGCCCAAATCTAATAAACCATCCTGGACGGGATGCAGGTTGGCTCAGCACAACACTTAGAAGTCTCTGCTTCACCATCGCAGTAATTTTGTTTGTTAGGTACTTTACAGGTGGCATTTTGAGTCTTGTATTTATATACTGCTGAAATTAAAAAAAAAAATGGCATTCTTGAGAAGAAAAATTCCAACAACAGATAGTTACAGAAAATATTTTAAAGTTATAAAAGGGAAGTTTTTGTTGAGATAAAACAAGAAAAAAACATTTTAACAGCATTAAGACCATTTTCTGTTTAAATATGCATTGTTACACAGAATCACTTCATGTTTTGTTATAGGTCCTCTGTTTTGCTGCTCAGTTCTGCCTCCTGTATTCCCTGGAGAGCCCTAAATGCTAATTTTTTTTTTTCCCCCTGTTCATTCTACCGTATGTAAAGAACAAATATGAGAAAGGCTAGATTTCCCTTAAGGTCGTCATCAACAACAAAGCACTTTCAGTGGTTTTACCTGAAGCAAAATGGTTTATCTAAACAAAATTGGTTGATGTCTGAAGACATACCCTACTGACTCATTTAGGTGTGGCTTCAGTAGCCAGTTTACATCAGAGACTATACAGGCTTTTTGCCACAACTTTTGTTAAAATTTACAATACTATCAATTAAGTAACACAGTAACAAAATGAATGATTTTAATATTTCCACTATATCAAATATTACTTGGGCAAAGGTTTTACAGTAGTTATGCAAGCCAGCATGTCAAAAATATTAAAAAAATACTAAAATCATAATTGGGAAAAATTACGCAAATGTGGTAAGTAGCACACAATTATAAGTGGTCATCTGGACTAATATCTATTCAAAATAAATCCACTCCAGCCATAAATTTATAATGCCTGGTTTTATGGCACTTTTTTTAAAAATTTTTTTTGGAAGAAGGAAGGAGAAAATCAAAGGTTTAGCTCTTCATTAAACAAAATGATCTCCAGTCATTGATAAAGGACACATACATTAGACAATTTAGAAGTCTTACAACCCATACAGACTACTGCAGAGTTGACTTCAGTTACTGAAAAATGTCACATTCCATGTTGAAAAAGTTGTCAATTTATAAAAGTTAATCACATTTAGGAAGTTATTAATTTATTTCCATTTTATGTCTGTATATTTAAAGTAGGGCAATCTAATCCAAATCAGTCTAAAAAGTCACAGTTAAGTAGATTTGATACTTATTTTTAATAATTAATTTGACTACACTTAGTACAATGTATAACCACTCCTTGTACATAGGGTATTCCTATTTAAAGGGCTTTTTCTAATTCCAGTAGAGGCTTCAAAGTCAGGTAGATATGAAATGGTTGCTAGACTAGTGCATTAAAAAAAAAAAAAAAAAAAACCACACTAAAAATTCCAGATTGGAACTTTAACTAAACATAAAAGCAGTACACCAAAAAGGAAGCTCCTTGTTTTTCAGAATATATTCTACTTCTTAGTTTTTAATGCTGAAGAGTGAGCTTTTATTGGCGTCTAAAATATTTCAATCAACTATTTTTAAAATTTATTTCAGTGGCTTTGAGCATGTTACTATTCTAGGATATAGACTTTGACTTGGGCTTCAAGAAAACAAGAGTCCAGAGACTTCCAGGTTTGGAAGATTTCATGTATGTGAGACAGGGAAGTTTTGACTAAATGGGATTAGAATGGGAGCTGGACCTATATGGGCACAGGTGTTTTTGCCTAAGGCTACTGAAAAATTGTAGCCCATATTAACAGTTATTTTACTGGAGTGTTCACATCAGCACTGACTTTAAAAGTTAGTTGGCTTCCTGTAGGAGTCTTACTCCTTACAGAAGTTACACACTCCTATCCAAACATTTGCTTTTATTTTTCCCCGTTTCCTTTAGGAACTTCCCTTTGTTATACATATAGAGCACTCTCAGGTATTAGAGGTTCTGCATTAATACTCTGAATTATGTACAACCTACATAAAGATATGCCAGGTCATGGAGTATCCTTGTTACTCTTTTGACTACCTTGCATATTCCTTCAGGTCCTACACCACAATAAAGGGCTCTATTGTTACTCAAACTGAACAACATGTAGTATGCTCAGTGTAAACCTGAAAAACACAGGTTATAAGTTTTCAACTAAGATGTGTTTAATTAAAAAAAAAAAAAAAAAAGACCTGGCACATTGCTGCCTAGCATTTAGGCACTTTTTCCCCTGCCAAACATAACAGTTTTTTAAAGACAAGCCTAGTTTGTGATTAGGGCCCTCTCATACAGGTTTAAATAAAAACTCAATCTTTCACATCCTAACTGCCATCACACAGGAGTGGACACCAGCACCACTGACAGTTTAAGGGGAGATCCCTGTTCAGGGTTCAGATCCAGAGTGGAGGGTCGGCACTTTTCAGATTTAGGTTAACAGTGCTCTCAGTAAACTTTAACATCTTCTGGAGGAGGCTTGCAGAGCAGAAGCCTAGAAAGTGCCTCCGTTACCTTTTCCTTTTATCTGCAGAAAGAGCCCAGGAACACTAGCCTCTGCACTCAAGTGTGCAAAGTCAGGGTCACACATGAAGTTCAGATTGCTACTGAGATAGTTAAAAGAGACAAATGATCTCCACTACCCTGCTTGGTTGGAAAGCAAATTAATTATACTACAAAGAAACAAGGTAAGAGCGAGTACATTTCCCTTACTAAAAATTACTCAGAAGATGAGACACCAAGGAAGAGTTCATAGCTAAATAAACGTCTTCTTGCTTTTACAGTTAAATTGTAAAGTGAGTCTAAATATAAAAACCTCAGTACTGGACTAGAAGTTTAATTGAAACTATTGTTTAACTGAATTGATAGCTGCTGGTCAATTAACCTTTTGGCATGACTGAGTGCATTTCTTTTGTTACAGCTTAACATCTCAAACTAATCTTGCATCTGGTCCTAAAGAGAAGGTGTGTGCCTTGGTGGAAACAAACGTGCATTCACAGCATGAGCAAGTGCTGCATCTCTGGTCATTTGGGTTTGGCACTTCAGTGGAAAACCGAGGGGGGGGGGGGAAGGGGGGGCGGTGGGCAATGTATCACCATGGTAACCAGGACATCTTGTTTGAACATCTACATTAAAAAACACACTGGGCAGAACAAAATTAGTCACCTGGAAAAATATTCATTTCTGGGCAAACCTATTCAAACAATGAAAATGAAAAGGTCTTAGCATTGTCCTGTGAGGTAAGAGACAAAAATGGCTGTATTTTATTTTTGACAGCTGAGAATTTATTTTGAGCTAAGTTTTTTTACTTGTAAGAATCAAATGCCCCTCTACCCTCTTTATTCTTCCCAACAAAGTACTTTAAGATTTACTTTCTCATGTTGTAAGTCATTTCAAAAATGGATCTTACTGAAGTTCTTAAATAGAGTAAGTTTGTGAGTTCCAAGTGAAAAGGGAGGAACATATCTGGAAATGAAATCTTCTAACTTCATTTATATTATGAAAACATTTTGTGGATGGTGACTGCTCTATTTTTGCACCTCCCATGCTGCTAACAAATGACTAGTAAGAAAAATAAATTATTTGAGTTTCACTAGCATTGCATAATGGCATATCAAAACTACATAAATAACCAGCATATTCCTATTACTCCAACTTTACTTTTTTACTGACAGTTCATTTCATAATGGTATATATTCAGTAAGTCAAGTGTCAATTGTGTTTCCTCATGTCTGCTCATTTTAAAAACCAGAACTTGTATTTTACCCTTTTAGCTAATCAACTCAATCTTGAACAAGTCAGAAAATTAAATTTCTTGCTTATTCATCTTATAAAAACCCTATCTGAGTGATCAAGTTCCTACTGCATTTTCTTAGGTCTGCCCATATATCCATCTATGACCCTTGTAAGGAAACTTGTCATGTAGTATCACTAACAATTCATAAAACCTATCAGAGTGATATTTTTCTCAGAAATAGACCTTTTTCTAGCTGCATGTCTCAGCTGACACACATTCAGAAAGGAGCAAAGTTTTGTGATAGAGTGAATAATACCAGCTTTCTATGAAAAACACGACTCTGCTATTGTAAGCAAACATCTGTAATATTAAATGTATTATGAACAGATGACATTTTGTTTTATTGTGTGGCAGTGTTCACACTGGTTTTTACGGAGAAACAGCCTTCTCACCTTGTTGAACAATTGAAAGCTAGGCTGAAGCTACGCTCAAGTCACATGTTTTAAACGGCTACATATAAAATATATTCAAGGAAACAAGTTATACTTTTCACTGTGAGACCAGTGCTTTCAAAAATTTTTACTGAACAAGGCTATTTTCTAATCTGCTAAGATTTTGAAGGCTAATATAAACCAAGTTTGTTTGCAACCAGATATTTTTTTGTGAAATAACACTGAAAGTGATTTGTCTGTCTTTGTGACACTTCAGAAATATGCAACTCTTCTTTTGCTTCCTGCTAATTGTCAGCTCTAGATGGCTTAAGTATAGAGGGAAGCCAGAGAAGCCATCTGTTTGGAAGAATGAAAAAGCCTAGTTGTTTTACTCATTTCCTGGGCAAAATGAAGAGCTGAAAGGTTTTCAGTGAGAAAATTGCTTAGACTGCACTAAGCCAGATGTATATAGGGAATTCAAAAGGAATAAATGGAACAGAATTTTCTTAGTTCAGTATAAAATAGTTGTATGGTAAATATGAAGAAACCACTTGCCCCTTTAAGCAGATAATCTCTGAGTTTTCCTGTAAATTTTCCAAATTAGTTTAGATTAAGTATAACAGGATAATCTATCAATAAAAGAAATCAAATTTTAGCATATAGTATTATAGGCATTTATTTTTAATGCCTATAATACTAACTTGAAAGAAACTTGTCAGCTTTAGTCCTTTTAAGAAAACCTAGGATATCTTATGTGAGGAAAAAGCCAATCACTATATAGGTTTCGAGTCTGAGAAGCAGGATCCTTAGTACAGCACATCAAATGACACCAGATATCGTATGCCTTAGATGGGGACACTTAACTTTTGCTCCACAAATGGAAACTGCTTCATCCACAGAATGCATTTTATAGCCAAACATGTATCTAATACTTTATGCTGATATCCCACTGGCAGTGGGACATACCACTAACTCAACAGATTACTTATATGAAAACTACCTTGCCCTGGGGCTCTTTTTACCAAAATACAGGACCATACGAATTTACAAAAGGCTTTAAATATAAATTATTTCAGAAGTCACTGAGCATTGCACTCTACTGAAAGGACAGATTTCTAAGAGTATATTATCATCTAGCCTCCAGAGTAGGGACTAATGCACTACTCCTTGTTAACTTCAGTCTTCTAACATCTCTACTTAGATAGGTTGGTCAGAAGTTAACTCCTATCAGTACAGCTCTGCCAACTGAATGGTAAGCATTCCCACATGACTATATAACTCCCAACCTAAGCTACACAGACTAGAACTTCCACATCAAATATGGTATCGCTGGGGAGAAGAAACATATTAAGTAAAAACCCCTAAATAAATTAGCTTCCATTGACCCAGCTGCAAATAGTAGGTTTGCAAGTCATAGCACGGTATCTAGACAATAAAATTCAAATGCAAGATCTCTTTACCACTGTCAGGGACATGTAGCAACACTGGGTGTGGCGGTTTTCCCTTGAATTCAGATTTGGCAGTCTTCTAGCATCTCGCCACCCAAAGCAGTTTTGTCAAATACATACTAGAGGATACCTTAAAACATTTTTTTGCTGCATTCAGGCAGCTCAACAGCTGACAGTGACAATAGTATTCAAATAAAATATTAGAGTTATCCAAATGATTCTGAGTTTTTCTGATACGAATTAATAAATAGAGCTTTTTCCCTTGCTCATCTAATCTTGATAAAGCTTTTGTACAGTGTATGGAGTCTCCAAATTGCCTAGCAAACTTTCAGGCCATTACTGACGGGAAGGTTGACACCCATTAGAGCAGTCAATTTGAAAACGAGTAGATACATCTGATAAAGGTTGGGTTTTAAGATCACTATTACAATATAGAACCCAAAATAATTATTGTAGTGCCTCCATCCACAGTTCAAGAGACTGGAGAAATAGATTATGTGCATTTATCTCTCTCTCATTATATATACACACACACGCACATACATATATGTATATCCCTAGACACAGGACTAATTTAAGGTTATACTCACAGAAACAGCTTTCTGGACTACCCAAGTTAAACAATGACTTTGCATCACAGAATTGTCTTCAGAACTTCCTTCATTTCTTAATATTCCAGTCACAGGAAAGGACAAGACTGGCCTTCAAGTCAGTAGAATTATTACATGGGATAATTTTACAGCTACAAAGCAGGACATTTTTATTTGCTTTATTAAGCAGATGGACTACTTAGCTCTCACCTCTGAAGCATATTATAGAAGTGCCTTATTTTACTACTGAATAGTTCAGTAGCTCTTCTGCTACTTCTTTTCCCCTCCAATTATACTTTTCAGCTACATCACACGGTCTCTGAAGAACTCTCCTCGATGTTGGGGGTTTAGATGAACACTTAGCTATACTACTTGAAAAAAAAACCTTCAAAAATTTAGAGAAATCAAGCTTTGAGCTGGTGAGCTCCCCACACCCCCCATGCAGTTTGCTCCAGAAGAGCAGATTAAAGGCACCAGACCAAACAACAGGCTTTTAACAGCTCAAATCCAGATTCCCAGGCCTAAAACAAGGACTCCACTGGATTTTTCCCTTCTTGAAATGACAGCTTCCCTGGCACTCAAACACATTGCTGTGTTTCCTCAACTGGAAACAAATGAACAAAGAATCCAAATAGTCTGGTGAAAGGCTTATGGAAAAAAATAATTTCCACAGCCCCTTCCTGAGATGCATTCTTTCTATGCTGTGAATCAGACAGCTCTTCACAGTAAAGGCTTCTCTTTAACCTATTCTCTGAATTGTTGCCTTCCCTCCAGCATACACAAGCCATCCATCTGGATTTCTCCCACACTGTCTTACTTTAAAATGCTACTTACATTTCTGTGGCACAAAATCCCTTCTAGAACTCTCAAAGGGCTAAAAACAAGACGGTTATCCCTTTGGAACTGTCTTAAACACAAACACATCTACTTCATGTCTGCAAACTCAGGACTATTTTTTTTAAAGCGTGACAGGTGTAGTGTGAAGATGCCATTTACCAGGGTCACAGAGGTGACAGAAGACTGACAAAACTGCTAGAAGACATCTAGATTTCTAATAGGCTACCTACACCCAGCACAAGTCAGCATTGCTAAAGCAGAGACAGATATCCATACTCATCTAGGAAAAAATGTTCACTATTATCCAGCAACTATTTTCACACTGGAAGTCTTGCACCTTCAGCATTCTTTTAAGCAAGAGAACAACTTCATTTTCAACACTAAGTCTTGTTGCTCTTCTCTGAGGTAACCTCTCAACTTGTATTTATCATCATATAGCATCCAAAATTGGGAACAGTACAGATGAGATCTCACAACAAGCACAGCACCAAGTAGAGCAGAATAATTACCTCCTGTGCCTCACATCTGATGCTTTTGTTACTATTACCCAGAACAGGTTTTGTTTTGGTATCGCTGTATTTTAAGTATTCTGGGTATTGTAGCATCAGACTAAGAGTTAACACAGAACTGCTTCATTCCCCCAACAAGCTGATAGTCCCTAACACTCAATCCATTTTTCTCTTGCAAGTTTTACAGGGGCAGTCTGTTCCACCATCCAGATTATTAATGAAAACACTGAATACACCTGTAAACCTGATCACCATACAGTACGACAGTATAAAACCAGGTTTAGTTTAGAAACCCCCACATGAGAAAAAAAGGACAAAAAATGGAGGTGGGGAGTTAGAACAGCCTTTCAGAAGCCAAGGTCAGCAAGTTACTATTGACTGCTCATAAGCAAGTTACCTTTACCTTAACAGTAAGCCAAGTCTGTTGTTTTAACTGCTGTGTTTACCTTACATACAGGGGTAACACGATATTAACTTCGAGTTGCCTTATTTACTAATATAAAATTGTCCAAATGCATTGTCAGACATTGTCTGCTCAGTGTTTCTTTATATTTAAATCCAGGTACATGCAAGGCTTCTCAGCTGCTGTCGTCTCATAACCTCCTCTGAAATTTAAAGAACCTTTCAGCAGAAATTCAGAAATTTAACAGGCTGGTCAAGAGTTACCTACAAAGCAGTATGAAATTGAAACATGTTTTTCCTTTGTACCAGCCATACAATCATTCGCTTCATATTGCTGTCCATTCACCCCTCGTTTGCACTGCTGTTTTTAGCTTTAGTTCTTCTCGGGTAGGCTGAGGAAAATACTGAGATTTACATTCATACAGAATTGATGCCTCCTACACAGCAAGTACTTAAGTTTAGAGGACATTTTCTTTAGGACTCTTACAGGTGGCTTTTTAACCACAATGGCTTCAAGTGCTTTACAAAGTTCAAAAGCAGTTTGATTTTATACTAGATATAAAATCATCCCAAAGAATATTATGTCAGCATTTTCGTACTTTGGAGCTAGAACTGTCAACATCATTGCCTAGACGAAGTGGTCAAGAAATATAGTTCAAGAAATATAGTTAAATGGGTGTGAGAGCAGTACTGCAGCATTACTTCAAAAGTTTTTGTATTGATATAATAAACGAAAAACATTTAAGAAAGGTTTCCCCCCCTTCTTCCACAGTTTAATCTTTTTTATTATTATTATTATTGATCCAGCCTTGAATAATGCTGCTTATTTGGTAACAGTATCAGGCAAAAACAAGAGCAAGTGCCATTCTGCATTCCAATATGAATCATTCAGTTAAGTTCTGCAATATATACATTTTATCCAGCTTCTGACATTATAGGTCATCATGCCAATGAAAATTTTTAACAATACAATAAAATCCTGCAAATGGAACTGTTTATGAATTTAATTCAAGAGACCAGACAATTTAATTTCTGAAATTTATATCACTCATGTCCATAATCGCTTTACATTTCACACTTCATGCTCTCAAACATTACCCTAGAGAAGACTAAATCTTTTTGTCACATATACTATTAAAGACACTAGCCAGTTTATAGAGTTACAGAACACTATAAGAAGATGTAAAATTTAGTAGGTAATAAATTATGACATTTGCTGACTAAAACAATATTCAGTCTACACTGTTTGATCCATTCAAATACAGTAAGTATTTGGATGTTATATACTACCCATTTCATATACTTACAGTGCAAAATAAGTAAGATTTTTTTTTCCTGAGCATTTAGGAAATTAAAATCCTTTTTCTTTATCATCGATTGCAATCCATTTAAAATATACTACTCATACACCTAGGCTTGTCAAGACTGTACAATTAAGACAGGCAAAAGTCTGTAGATATCAGAAGCCCCATCAGGAATCAGAAGGGTTATTGAACATCCCTAAAATTTGTCCCCTTTTTTTCAAGTCTAAGGATGTAACAGGATTTTCACTTATACCAAAAAGTTCAGAAATTACATTTTTTTTTCCATTGACCGAACACTCCAAATGTACAAACCACATGCCTTCCAAAACAGAGAAACAGCCTCTATTTAAACAAACTGTAATACGTATTTCAACTTACTATTCTGTAGTTAATGTAATGCTCAGTGAGCTGTGCCTCCAGTAGATGTAAGAGAATAAAACTTTTAGGAATGTATTGTGGGAATTTTGTAAGGAAGCTGGATTCCTTACACGTTCATCTTTTTCTCAATAGCTACAGACCATGAGTTTCTAATTCAATCTTCTCCTCTGTTTGCAAGATACCAGGTTCTACTGGAGGAACAGGTGGTCTGAGTATAATCTCTGGACCTCCACCATAGATTGACTGAAGAAAATTCCATGTTTCTTCAGATATTTGTCCAGAATCTGCACCTGAAAACATTTTAAAAAATTACTATTTAGAATAATTCTTTCATTATTTCTTTGAAGTCCACAGGAGATACAAAAAGGAAAATATAATATAGATTCAAATTATAAACCCTACGCTAAATTTGTGCTTTATCTTGTACCAACTGCCAAACCCAATGATGTATTTTGTTAATTTTATACTTCTTGATTCTTACAACTACCTGCTCTAAGTTATCCAGAACTTAACATACCTCAAGCATAAAACACATGAAGGTTCTATGATAAACATCTGATATCTTATCTGGTAGCTCTTTGTATACAGGAAACAATGATTCACATATTAATATAAGAACGTGCAGTCCCATCAATTACACAGTAAAGTTCAAGGACTCAAGATTCTTGTATCATCAAATAAATTAATATTGGTAGTAAAGAATTAAAGTGTGAGAGCCACAGTGAATTTCTCAGAACCCCAAAAAGAAAACACTATTAGCACATTAACAGCCCCACTAATGCTCCTTGTACGTAGGGTCAGCCTGACTTCTTTTTGTTCACTGATTAGTCTTTGTTTATGATTCCATTCCTCTGGCTCTCTCCTGTCTCAAGTCAGCATCCAACAACCGTTTCTGATTTTACACAACCTTTTATAGTGGCAAAGGGCAAGGGAGCATCAGCACGTTGCCCCTTTAGGTTTTAACACAAGGATTCTGTTTGATAGAGTTGAAGTAATTTCTTCACACTAACCTAGGCAGAGAGGACAAATTTCTATCCTACCAGAATAAACCCCCTCTTCTTTAAGCCACTCATCAAAAACCTGCCCTGCAGCAAGTTTCCCCCAATATACTTATCAGATACTATTAATCTGTCTTGTTAAGCCTAATTTCAGCACCCTCCTACTTCAAAAACAAACAAAAAAAGCCCAAAACCCCAAAGAAGGCAGTGCCATAACAAGGAGGCTTCTCCCCCTACCTCTTAGACTTTTCTGTCCACACCACCTGCTCCCTCAGGCCTACTACTATACTATACGTATAAAAAGTTTCTAAAGAGGAAGGGTACCAAGAGCTGCATGTTTGTTTATTTTTATTGTTTGGGGGGGGTTTTTTTTGCTACACATCAGACACTTCATACCTTGTATCTGAATTCTGCACAAGCACTTAAACCATTATAACGCACTGCAGAACTCAAGAGTTGAAGAACTCCTTTTTTAAACACACTCTTGACATTCTACAACTGGTGAGGTTTATGCAGGGTCTAGTGGCCTCTGGCAAACTGCCATTGGTAGGTCCACTGCACGCTGAGGCATTAAGTTAAATTGGGAAAAAATTCAGTAAAATAAATGTTAATCTTAGTGCTGCAATTTTTTTTTTTTGTTAAGCTGAGCTAGAATGAACTAAATATTCACAGGAAGCAAAAACTCTTTATAAATCAGGCCATATTAGAATTTTTTTCTCTGTACCTACACATTTCGAATTAATAGTATCGAGCATCTGACTGTAAAGATGAACAAAGAAATCTGTATCTTTGCATGCTAGAGAAGTTTTTGCAATGTATAGTGGGAAAAAATAACTTGCAGAAAAAGGAGCAACAGCATTTACTTACTGTGGTTTATTTCCTTCTGTGAGAAGTAGCTTTCAATTCAAATGAGGTTTTAAGATTCAATTAACTATGTACAGATGCATGACAGTCTACAAGCCAAGCACCTCCCAATTTATGTTAAGAAAACCCAAATCAAGCCAAGTGATACAAAGCCAAAGCACGCTTTTGCCATTTTAAAGTTACTCTGCAGCTCCTTCTACACTTTTCTGCACTTGGATTAGTCAATTACAGATACAAATTCGTTATTTTAAGAATAAACTGGTCTCAAAACAGACATTACATAGATTCATTAGGAATTGCCATTTTACAATAACAGTTCAAAAAAAGAATTCATAATGTATGTTCCAAAATTCAGCAAACACATCATATGGAGCCCAAAGCTGCAGCAGTACTGGACACCTACCTTGTTTTAGCACAGCATTTCCACATTTTGTTACTGCAATCTTCGCGTTATCAATAGGACCAGGGGGATCTAGTGTGACAGAAAGATAATTAAAATTGGAAGAGCTGCAAAAAGTGCAGGTTGGAAGTTCTATTTTCAAACAGAAGGAGAAATAGCTCATTTGCTTACTGCTTGTTCTTGTACTGCTTAACAGTACATTCAAAGTTGTTAAAAGCTAATCAGAATTCCAGTTAAGAGCAAGTTTTTCAAAGCATTCGTTATTACGGTAAGTCTTCAAGCAATGTAAACCACAAATTAATCCTAATCCTTACCCCTAGCAAAGTTGTCCTAGAGCAGACTCAGACAAGTTCGTAGAACATTCTATCAGTGTTTCCATTTCAAAACGTTAGAGGAACCTAAAGTAGGCTACAGTGGTATAACTATAGTTGTTACTCAGTTATCTATGAGTTTAGGTTGTGACAGTGAGGTCATCTTTCCTCCAGAAGCTGTAGCATTATCTATCAGTTTGCACAGCAAAATCCACCCCCTCGTTGTATTTCGATCCAATTTTCCTGCTGCTAACAGCGAACCCCCTGCAAACAAGAAACATTCTTTCCACAACTATCCCATTATCCATTCTTGTGAATTATTCGACTATATTCTGTAATTTGGTTCCTGGATATATTAGTAACCTACAAAACCTGTGTCTTAGATGTTTGCTTTAAGAACTTTTGTTGCCTTCTCTGTCTGTTCTTCCTATGGCCTTCTACAAAAGCAGAAACAATTTACTTAAACAGTACCACTATATGACAACAAAAAAAGATCACCCATATTTTGAAATGGAGCACAACTTACCACTGTCTTTACCCTTTACAAATCCTTCCCATTCTCTGAACCATTGCATACTTATGCAGTAAAACGTTGATGGAGATTCTTCTTCTTGGAATGCTCTATTAAGCTGAAACGACAAAGAATCCATGTTTTTCAGTTGTGGTTTTTTGTGGTTTTTTTCCTTTAAACTACTGAGCTCTTTTAACCACTGTAATTATTAACAGCATAATATTACACTGTTACAGAACATTTTTAAGAACTACTGACCATCAGAACAGTAAACACCTGGTGAATTCACAAGGTGAGATTTTGATGTAGTCGAAACCTTCATATTAAAAGATGATTTATTCTTTACTTGAGAATTTATTTATTTTTTCCTGAAAACAGCAACAATTTCTTCTAAAGCACAAGTGCTTACCCATCAAACACTACTGGGTAATTGCTGTGAAGGCTGAAGTTTGAAGTAACAAAAGAAAGGAGAAAACTTATTTTTATAAAATAGAAGAGTGCTTTGAAAGATTTGGTCCATAATTTTATAGAAGGTTCTTTGTGTGATGAACTGTTTGCTTTTCCCCAAATACTTTGAACAGATGCCAATACGATTCCAAGCAAGACACAGAGAACTAATGCACTAGGACTTTTCATGACTTTTCTTTGATTCAGTTTAAAACACACAAGATACTTTTTGTTCCTACTATTTTAATTAAAAAAAAAAAAATAATCACATCCTAGTTCTCCAAGTTTCTGTTGCAAGGCAATGTAAGTGACTGTATACATTACAAAAAACAGCTGGGTAAAGAGTTTCAGTTGCATTTCACTAAATTTGTTTCTATATTTATTAAAATATATATATATTTTTTAAATTAAGATTTTAGGAAGTTTAACATTTTATTCCTTTTCAGACACTACAGATCTTTTTGCAATGTTATTAAGAAACATGTAAAGGGTCATGTAAACTTTTAATACCTTAATCTTTTAGCTCTGTAATAATACAGCTGTACTTCCCCCTTGAAACCATAAACCTCAAGCATCAACAAAACTTCTTAGGGTTCCATATAAAGTAAGTTTTGCAATCATTCACTAAAGCATTCTTTATAGACTATAACAGAATTTTCTCTGCTAACCCATTACAATACTTGCACAATTGTGCACATACAATCATTGTTTACACTGGGAAGATACCGATTGCTAAAGCAAATGAGGTTGACTCAATGTTGTTAATAATAATCACTATCCAGTGGTAACCCAGACTAAAGAAAAATCTATTACCAAGAAGTTGAAATACCAGCTAAAACATGGAAAAGCTGACACAATCTCTGAAGTGTGATTAAAGCACAAAGAGAACCAAGAGAAAAGCTACAATTCTGTTTTTCTCTCTCCCATGAATTAAGATAGCAGAAATGGGACTCCAATATCTCTGCATTTATTTTCACTGAAAACTTCAAAACTCATTTTTGCTTTAAGAATTACAAAATCATTACTACTAGTTATTTTACCATGCAGACTCATGCACATAATCTTTAACTCATGGAAAATATAGTAGCTGCTTGATATTAATTTTACAGATCCATTACAATACTAAGGTGTTTACTTCATGCTGAATTATTTATGGTTTTTAATATCTTTAACGACGTTGTTAAAATTAGAATTAAAGGTCATGATTAACTTTTTGCTTGCACGGTATTACTGCACTTAAACCTTATTGGATTGCACAGAACAGATCACTGACAGTGTATAAAGAACAACTGCTCATGTGGCTGCACTGTTTCCATACTATAAAAATGCAGTTTAAGAAACATTAAATATTTTCTCTAAGTATGTTTCCATATAAACAGTTATCTGGGATATCCCAAGAACATTACTGTTGCCAACAGGAAAGAAGGGATTCTATATAGGTATACAGATATTTAATAAAATCCATTTGTCAAAGGAATCACCTATGCACTTCTGGTAACCCCTTGGGTCAAGTCATGAGTGTCAGGTGATGTCAAAAAGCAGAATGAATAAGTGTTTACTTTTTTACCCGAATAAACATTTCCAATTCATTTTTCCTTCTTTTTTCAATTCTTTCAGACTCTATTTGGCAGGTGTGACAAACATACAGATGGTTAACAGCTGGTCCTCCTCCATACCTGCAGTAAAAGTAAAAAACCATCATTAACTTTGTGGAAAATACCATGTAAAAAGATCATGCACCTATAGACATCGTGTCAGCTTCTTATAATACATAACAGAAATCTGATACATGCCAGTCACACTGATCCACAAATACCATCATCTATTTTCCTAGTGATATTCTGTTCTCCATCCTAGATCATAACCGTCTTCCAAGTTCTGACTGCCTAAAGCCAGTACAAACCATCTCAAATTCTGCTGTATCACATACTTCAAAGGACATTACTATGGGAAGAACATGTCAGTGAACAAGTATTCTGTTAAATATACATCATGTGTGATTTTATTAAAGGCCTCTAAGAAACAGCTTATGGATGAAACAACATACATGGAAGTCTGCAGAGGTACTGTTACTGAGAGGCACAGGAGATACAGATGCGTATGTGTGTATCATTATGAACACGGGCAGCATTTGCTAAGCCTGGAAACCACAAGCCTGATAAAGAGAGTATTCTTGAATGAGTAGCAGTCATAAGAGATACATTTAGTACAACAGAAACGTCAGATTAAAATACACATTATAATAAGGACACTGCAGGTTCTACTTCCTAGTTGAATATTTTTGTCAGAGCAGTGTTCTCTTCCAATTTTGTTTCTTTTCTAAAACTTTAGATTTTATTCCAAAAATCTTACATTAAATGAGATAAAAGACAGTGCTCTTAAGTATAGCAACATGAAAGTTCAAGGCATGAATTAAAGTGCAAAACATGAAAATTCTTAAACAAGAGTGGAAAAAATTAAACAAAAATCTGCAACGGAAGGTGTTGGTTTTTCTTCCCTTTTAGACTTGTATGTTTGTCGGTCCATAAAAAAAATTATTTGAGATAGTATTTTTACCCCCAAAATACATAAGTGTTGTATTTTAACTGAAAATCAAAGCATTATTTCAGTACGACAGCACTCATACATACAAGTTTTTTGGTATATACTCAATCATCCCAACTTAACAAAGACATACGTTTCATCAGTCACATACCACCTACATTGCACCTCTGAAAATGAAACTTTGTCTTTAGACTGCACTGATAAGTTCACAAGTTTTTAACTGAAATAGGTCAAGTATGGATTATATACATTATCTCAAAGCAACTAGAGTATTTGGAATTGAAGTAATGCCACGTGAGCAGCAAAATACGTGTGTTTGGGACATGGATTGGCAACTGGCAACCTAGACAAATCTCCTTTTCCTTAATACTCTTTCAGTAAAAGTCAGCTTCCACCCAAAATGGCTTCTTCACCCTGAATTCTCACCCTCCGCAGCAAAGGTACTCTCCCATAATTCCCAGATAGCAGGAAGACAAAAAGCAAAACACAGTTGCTTCAGAGCTACTCTGTGTTGTTGAAGGGTGCGTGCGCCAGTCGGGAAGCCACACAGAACAGATAAATGTTTAGCAATTACAGTTCATACCTCTCTTCTGGAATACCTCATAATCTGGAGGACCCTATCATCTCTGAGGCTTCTGCCTTTCTATCAAACAATTGACATTTGTCATGTTAAAACAAGTTTATAGAAAAGAGGAATTAATGAGACATTTAAAAACATTTTCCTTCAGATTTAGCAAATATTTCTGCATATAGAAAACAGATAATGCCTTTGTCAGTTCAAATAAAAATTTGGTACATCTAGGAAAATGGAAATAAACTGGAAATAGTATTGTTTCTATTTTTCACTTGTGTCCATTGAAACTTTAAAACAAAAAAAAAAAACCAGCCCTTTAGGTATAGTGCTTAGGTGGCAGGAACTTAGAGCTAAAAATATTTAATGCAAGTGCAATACAGAGTCCTTAAGGTCATCAGCAAAGCTCTTCTGCAGCTTTTTGTTACTTTAAAAGGAGACACGCCTTGCAAGAATCCCTTCTTTATAAGCAAGCACTTAAGCCTGACCTACATTAGAAAGTGTGGAGCAGTTACACGGAATGCTTAGATAGAAGTTATTTTGAAGCAGTACTGGCAGCTGAGGCTATGGATTCAAAGCCAACATAAAAGAAAAGCTGTCTCCAGCCAACAGAGAACAGGAAGCTGATACAGAGAGCTCTTTCAAAATACCACTTGCAAAGTATACTTTGCTGACCTACTTTGTGTCATTTTGTACATACCATACACGTTTATTGGTTTAATACTCGAGTATTAGCCCAGTAACACACTACTTTAAGTAGGCTTTTAGCATTACTTTGCACAAGCAAATTATATAAATCAGCCATTTGCAATACCTTCACTTAGCTTTGCGCCTAGTGTATATATGTATTTTTCTGAGCCACTAGTTCTAAAGTCTGATGTGTCTGCTTGGCATGTATTTGCTCTCAAACCATATCACTGTTTTTTTTCCAGTTACAGTACAAAACTTACCTGCTATACAGATTATCCCATATATTTTGAGGTAGCATTACAACTAGGTCCTCTATGAAGTTAGCTTTGTGTGGAGGAACACCTGCAGTAGCAACAAAAAAACCCCAACATCAACACACACAAAAAAAAAAAAAAAAAAAAAAAAAAAAAGAGAATTGCAGATTTTATTGGGGGGTTAGAAGGGAGGAAACTATGTTAGAAGTCTCTAAATAAATTAAAAATACAATCTTTCAATGAATTCAGAGAAATCATGTGAAAAGTTTTATCACAGTATAATCTATTACTGTATTTAAAGAGACCACTCTAATTTTAGTCTTATTAGGCTGAAAAGTTTGTAAAAAGCAGAAGCAAACTGCTTCTGTAATGAAAGATTACAATTAAAGCACTACAATCCTTTCTAGATACCAATTCAATGCTTCTTAAGGTATACAATTAAAATGTTAAAGAGTGACTAATGTTTTTTTATGCATGTAAACAGGTTAGCAAAATGTTTATTCAAATATTAACTTATTTGCTGTAGACCTTTTTGAATTACTTCAAACAACATGAATGCTTGAAAGGAGTGAAATCTTGAGGGAGGTAGAAACAGAGGTGTTTGCAGAATTAGAAGCACTGAGTTGAACTGCATGATAAGCAGCAATGTGTTATGCAGGAATTCTTTTGAATAGGGAAAATTTAGTAGTTTGGGCACTTGTACAACAAGAGTCATCTGCTGTAACTCTGCAAAAGGCCACAACCACAAGAGCTCACCTGCACACTCGGCAAATTGCTATAGAGGCACAGTATTCCTATGTTAAAAGTTCAGTTCAGCAACTGGGGCAGCACCTATAGCTGCTAATCTAATACAGCTGTATTTTTCATTAGAAAAATAGGTGTAAGAATACCACATAGCAGTGACTTCTTGGAATGTCAGCACTCAAATACAGGTATTTTCCCAAATAAATTTTGCTTTAATCTAATTCTCTCATTTTTATTAACATTTAGCATAAAGTAAAATTTTTATGCTCCTATACCAAATATACAGAGTTACTACTCTATTTTCACACTGCTATGCAGTGAACGCTCTGCATCAGACCAATTTCTTGTTCCACAGCTTTCAAACCTTCTTGTTGCTTCTAGCACACAGCTGAGAAGATTTAGATTGGTATACCAGAGCATTAAGGATGATGACAAACTGGCAGGATTTTTAGAAATGGGAATATACATGTTCAGGAAGCAAGCAGGTATGCCAAACTGTTCCTCTTTAAGAATCAAGAACGTTTATAAACAAAATCAAACGTGTGGAGAAAAGAAAACAGGAGAACTTCAAACTATCATTTCCAGCCAGTCGGATACTAAAATGAGAGAAGTAATTTACTTAGAAGTTATAGTTCTACTTTAGCTAAGAAGTTATAGAAAGTTATAATATGAACTTAGGATATTCAAATATATATATGAACTTAGTATACTGAAACAAGTGTAGAACTCTGTATAGCTACAGGGTAACAAATTCTTTTAAAATGATACTCAGTTACAGTCTCACCTCCATGCACACAGAGAAAGTCATTATTTGAAATTGGTCCTGGCTCTGCAAAAGTCTTGAATTTATTTAGCCACTGTCTGGAAACATAGAACTGCAGAAGACTTGGTTCCATCATATTCAGTAGACCTGATATCCTCCGTCTCTCTCTCTGTGCTTCTTCACTGCTCTTTCTATTACCGAAGTAGAAACCATTAAACAAACATACATCCTTTTATACAGTGCAAAATAATTCACTTTGTGAAAAGAAAACTGTACTTTCAAGTAAATTACCTGTGCCAAATCTATACTTCACAGTTCTACTAGCATGAAGTAGTTGACTCAGCATGTGAGAAAACTTGCACCTTTTATGCACAGTCAGAGCCACCATCTAAATGTGTGGCAGGAAACCAGACTGTCACGTTACAGACCCATGTGTCACAGGATTCGGTACAGAGCAGGAAGGGCAGCAAAGAACGCTGGCTGTGTCAAACCTATGCTTGCCCTTAACTCCAACAACCCACGGCACAGGTGTTCCATGCTTACAAGAAAACTTTTGCCTGCTCAGTTCAACGACTCAGAGACCCCCGACAGTTCCCATTCAACCTACTACCAGCCTGGGAAAGCAAATAGCTGGGACTACAACACGGAGAGCAGACTATACTGCAGAGTGCTTACTGCCCGCAGGAGGGGATGTGGCTCTGCCCACCTGCTCTGTGCATCTTGTGAGCTAAATAAAGCTTTGCAAGCAGTACTCCTTGGGCAAATGTTCCTTACTTACCTTCAGAAGTAAGACTGAACAGTAAGTGGATCAGGTAATTCCCTTACTTTTCCTGTATCCCCCTACTCTTCTCACTGAGCCTGTTGCTGCTGTCCAACTGGAAGTATCTCTGCTCTCCTGTTTTTAATTGAATAGCAGGTCTCTTCTCCAAAAGCATATTTGAACCAGTGAAATCCTCCAAAATTCTGATCTGAAACTTCACTTAGCATCACACAAAGCTGGACCACCTCTGTTAATTTATGGGGTCAAAGCTGACTCAAATAGCTTCAAATAGAAAAGCTTCAGACAGATCTAATGGCTAAAACAACAAGGTTAAAAGAGTACGAAAAAGCATATGCTATGAACCCGATTAAAAATACATTACCTGTTTAAATTCAGATCAAAATTATTTAACAAAAACTTTAAAAGTCTGAAAATGAAACTCAAGTAGGTAAGTTTGCTTTCCAGCTGTAATTTAAAAATGTATACATATCTCCTTTAAGATACATAAATCTCTTTCTGAAACACACTGAAAGATGTATTTTGTGCATATATTCTTTTTTAATACCAAATTTTATGAATGCTATTCTATTATTCATTTTAATGTGTTTGCCCACGATCAGGTACAGAGTTCTTTCTTGGCCATACAGCATGGCTTCCACACGGCTTATAAAAGCCCTACCGGATCAGGCTCACAGGCTTAGCTGGGACAGTGGCAGGTGTGAGTGCTCCTAATGAAAGTTAAAACATCCACAGAACATCTCCCTTCTTGTGCAACTCTGATACAATCTATTTCAGAGTCAACTTTTAGTGGAAATTTGATCTCAACACCAGAAATCTAGAATTTTAAAATTGAGTTAAGTTGCTCTTATTTAAAGTACAAAAATTCCTTAGACTGAAGATAATAGCATGACTTCTCGCCTTTCATTTCCACTTCCAGGAAAAGACCAGCCTATAATTTCCCTGAAATTAAATTACAAGACAGTAAAACCTCTGTTGTTCCACATCCCATCTGCTAAAGACTTTCCACAATTCCCTTTAGAGCTCTAACAGTTAAGAGTCTGTGTGCAAAACCTCCCCTTGTGCAGAATTCCTTTCCTCTAATTAAAAACAAGGTAATTGATGGCTAGTTCTAACAGCTGCTTGAAGTTCTCTTTCTAGTCATCTCAATACACTTTATTTATGCAGATTTAATTTTCATTTTAAGTTCCATACATGTTTTAGCAGTGACAGAGCAAGTGTTAAGGACATAACTGAACAATTAAAAGTCTCTCTCCAGCACAGGCTTTTCTGGTTGGTCAAATTCTTCCATTATAATTCTTGTGTGGCAGCTAATTTCTGAAAGCTACCCAACTGCTTAAAAAGGTATTTACATACCTGACTTACATGAGTATGACTGAACTTATAATTTCTTACCTGTAGAAGAGAACATAGGCTTCTGCATTTTGCACTGTGGATTCTGATACTTCTGTGACGCTCTGGTCATCAAATTCATACCACAAATTATTTAAATTGTTGCGACAATAAGCTATATAATGCCCACCTAAAGCGTTAGAAGCAAAAGCTATTAGAAAGTATTCAGAGTTGCCTATTTTACTCTGCAATACATGAAAAGGAAAAAAAAATGCAAGTCTAAAATGGGAGAAACATCGTATCATTAGCAGACATGACCTGCACATTAACTTCTCTCAAACTCAGGATCAGCTTTTTTTTCTGAATTTCTATCAGCTCGTGGAAATTAGGGACACCACTTTCAGCATATTCTTGAATTCTTCAAGCAGCTTGTTGTCTAATGCACTCCTGAACCACAATATTCAAATCAAGAGTAAGAACTGTCTGAACAACTTACCTCAATCAGTTTCCACAACGAACTCTTTTTAAATCTTCGAGTGCTTTATAGATGTGTAACAGCTCCATGATATGAAGACCATACTTAACTATGTTTTGAAGACTATTCATAATATATTTTAAATTATTACTTTTTTCAAACAAATTAAATGGCTGGTAATTAAATTTAAAAAAATATCTACTAAACTGATTACAAGAAACATCATTCAGCAAGCACTAAATGGAAGATGAAAAAGCATCCTGAAAAAATGGAAACAACTTCTTCTAAACAATGAATACCTTGAGTTTGGTGAGTATGAGGGTGTGGGTAACTTCTATAAAATTCTATCAAGTTTCTAGCTTTAAACTTTTCTTTCTCCTATTTTCCAAATCTTATAAATACTGAAAGCACCTACACAGAAACAAGCTTGACATATAGCAAAAAGATGTTTATTCAGCTACTCATCACTACCCATAAATAACAGTTATTGCCTGTTTTGGGGTTAATCGGCAGTGATCATCCAAGAGCACATCTTCAAAAAAAAGTTACTTGTGTCTTTGTGGCGCTTTATGAACTCTTTCCAAAACAGTAAGGCATACAAACCATCCAAACTCTAGACAAACAGCAGCTGTGTAGAACAGCTGATCAACTGGTCATCTGATAGCAGGTAACATTATTTGTACATTTATGCTGTTCACATTCAACAGTGCATATAGGTTTTTTTACTTGATATTCCAGGATCTGTTAATTTTTTTTCCGCCTACAATTTTATTTAGGTATGCCATACAATTTCAAAAATGTGTCAATTCTAGGAACAAGCCATCTTACAGTTCAAGGTAAAAATCACAGCATTTATCTTTCACTTAATTAACAATGCTCTTCCATCTACCTTTCACTGCACGGGTAACATCCTTGAACAGAAGTGCCAATATGAATATCAACTGCAAATCAACTGCAAAGACAAAACAATTTCATACTTACTGCTGGCAGTTCCATGATGGCAGATGACAGATAGAAGATCATAAGTCATGATTTGAGCTGGACTGTCCTTTGCAAGGAAGGGCTGAAGATCAAGGCCTTCCAAGGGAAAGGACACATGGGTCCCAATTTTTGTAGAAAACATAAGTTCATGTCTAAATCTTTTGAGATGAATGCACAATATCTGTAAGAAGGATCGACAGATTCACTCAAGAACTGTACATGGTACTATTTGATGTTTAATAACTACACTGTGTATGCCATCTTTTCCTTTTATCATCCCAAAAGGATGACTTTTCTCTACAGCCTGAGGCAATGATCACAAGCTCTATGTTCCACAGGTTGTTGTTTTTTTTTAAATCAATTGCAGCTCAAGAAGTTAGAAATGAATTTGTAATTACTGAAGCCTTATCTTACTGACAGTATAAAAAACAAAACAGTCCTGAACAGTTACTAACACTGATGCAGTGGTAAAAAACATACCTTTTTTCTTCCTCAATGCACCTATTGCACAATCTTGTCAAGAGGGACATTAATTCTTCATGATTATTGCAGTCCAACTCATGTTTTGAAGTGTAAGAATGGATTACTTTTAAAATGTAAAGTTACAAGCATTACTTATAGAAAAGATTTCCAGTATGGCCGTGTTATTTAATTCTACAATCTACAGTATAAACAAGCTCTGCAGACTGACAGTAACAACATAGAAAACCCCCATTATTCTAACTTACTTTTCATGTACAAGGTTCACTTTCCTACAGGGTGAATAACCAAATGTTGCTCACATTCTTAAATGCCAATATGAAGATAAGCTTTCATCATATAACACTATAAACACAGTTTACTTCATGCAACTCATTAGTCTTACCACATTCCTAATCATGCAGAAAAAGTGCTTTAAAGTGCATGTAGTAACAGTACCTCAGGAAATTTCTGCACTTTGCAGAATTTCACTCCATTTCTTAACCTAAGCAAAGAAAGAAATAAAAATAAATAAAAAAACCCCAAATCAAAACAAGCAACACTTAGTTCTGAAAAGGTTTTACTTTATTGTGCTACATCAGCAAAAGTCTAAGCTGAACATCACTGTAGTAAACCCAAAATATTTCTGGAATGTAGACTAGACGTGGAGTAGCCAAAATGATACAAACAGTCACACTTGGGAAGAAAAGACAATCTGTACTGCTGAAAAATTCAAAGCAGTAAGTACAGATAATCTAGTTCTATCTAGCTAACAGTTTTTCTTAGCATAAAGAATTTTAAGCTTCATGAAAGCTGATCGTTCAGCAAAAAAGAAACCAACCAGGTTTATTTTTAAGAAATTACCTACAGCAGATCACCAGTGATATAGCAAAGAATAACATTAAGGCTTTGAGCAGTCTTCAGAACACTTCTGTTTCTCGGTTCTTTAGTATTTGAAGCCATAGCACATTTATTTATTTTTAACACAACTAAGTGACCTGCTGCACATCAATTAAACCTGCTGGTAATACAGAGGGGTAAAAGCTTTTATTTTTATCAATCAAAAACAATTTAGAAAGCTCTAAAATTGTAAGGGAAATGAAAAAGAATTAAGCACGTTTGGTTTGCAATATGGAATGACAAGTCAGTGCTCCCTGACAGCTGCACCTTCCCTACACTAAATTCCTGACAGCCAGAACACAAGGATGTAGCAAAAGATTAATAGTACTCCAACACATCCAAAAGAAATAAATGCCTCTTGACTAACAGAGGCATTAAAGCACTCAAATGAAGACAAGTTAAAACAAACAAGGTAAGAGCCAGCTTACTTTTTACACCTTCCACAGCTGTACATGTTATCACCTGCCAACATCAGGAAGAAGAAAACCAGCCATTACTCTCTAAATACAAATACTTATCCTTCAAGCACATACATTCGATATGTAACAGTTTCAAGGGAACTTATCTTTAGGGTGCATTCAATATTTAACAGTTGTAAGAGTCGACCGTAGCAACTAAACAGAAAGGGTCTCAGGTTTTATGCTTTCAACTATGAAGCAGTACAGCATAATCCGAAGAGACAATGGTGAATAATTTAAAAGGGAAATAATTTACTAGGTCTAAATGAAGGTTATGAGAATGAGCATTAAAATAGTGGGGTTTGAAATTTTTATTAACCTTCAGCTGATACCATTTCATTCAACCAAATTCAGATTTACTTGACATTTCTAAAGCAGTTTTCATGGGCATTTCTCGCCTCGAATATTCAGTTGAGTGAGAAGCTTACCTTTTTGAAATGAATGATCCCATAAGAGCAAGGAATGACTGTATTACAGTCTAACAGGTGGCCTTTGCTTAATTGCATGAAGCTAAGGAGATATTAATCAGCTTATTGTGATAGGAGGAAAAAAACCAGAAGAAACATGTTTATGTAATTAACCTCTTACCCTTGAGCTCATCTCTGGCGAAAAAGGCAGCAAGACAATCTTGTAAGGTTACAACTGGACCCCAAAACCAGCTAGGAACACATGAGACAACAAACCTGAAACATCATTGACAGAAAAGAAAGAAAACCAACAAATGTTCTGCCAGAAGAGCAGAAACTGGAATTTCAAAGTAGATAAATAAATAAAACAGGGTAAATATTATTTACCTTTTGAAATATTCCATAAAAAAAGCTATCCATCCCTGGGGGGCATACGCTTCTCCACATGATCCTGTCTTGACTAGAGATGTCTGATGACTTGCAGAATGGAGTTTAGCAAGATCTTCCTTACCTGGAATAGGCAAGGACAAATCCTGAAAGGTCTCCAGAGTTACAGAAAGCTAAAGAAGAAACAAATGAAACAAAATAAAGTTAAGCTTGAAGAGAAACAGCAATTAAATTGAATTCTGTGAAGTTCACCAGTAACTATTAAGTCACCACATAGCTGAAAATTCCACTAGGTAGCAAATTAAGTATAAAATAAGGAGACGTAAGAATTCATTTTCTAAAACAGAGGAAGAAAAAAAAACCATTGGAGAGTGAACTGCACATTGTTATAACAAACTTTTTCTTTTCCAGTCATTATTAATTATTTGTCTACCTACTAGTCATACAAAGCACTACGATTTTTGCCTCAGGCTCCGGTTACGCAAGCTAGTTTCAGAAAGCTTCAGTCCACTGTTTTGACAGTATTTCACTTTGACGTTAGCTTGACCTGATGTAACGGGAACCGCTGCAAGAGAGACCCAGCTGTGCATTTTCCTGCTTCCATGCTGGGTTTAATGATCACAGTCACAGAGTAAAACATCAAGCAAACTTATTTGTTTTTTGAACTTGCTCACCAGGTTACCCTGAGGTCTTGGTATTCTTAGATCTAAAACAAGGGAAGCAGTAAGGGCATTTAACTGCATCAGGCTTACGTTTAAACCTTATGTTGAGAAACTTGTCCCCAGTCCAAAGATTTGGTTATCCAATATTTGATACTATTGCTTTGAAACGGAAGTGGTCCACTAGACATATTTAAGTAACTGACTTTTCTAAAATGATCATGTATGTTGTTCTAAGTAATTCTATGAGCAAATAGTACAGAAAGAAATAAACTGTTCTTATGTTGCACTACATCTCGCAGTAGAGGACAACTTCAGAAAGCAATTAATGATTCGTATCATCTGTGTCTTTACTTGGATTTTTTGAAAGACATGGATTTTCTTAGTCTCAGTCTACCTGATGAGACTGTTACAGCAGCCCAATTAGACTACAAACTTTTACGTTTCTTTGTACCATTATGTACCTAAAAACTTATGACAGTAGCAGGTATGCATTAGGTTATACCCAAGTGAAGTTGAAGAGCAAGCCTCTTTCTCCATTCTTGTTGTAAGCCAATTCTCAAAAAAACCCACCAAAACAAAACATTAAGAGCTAGAACTTCCCCTCCTTACTCACCCGATCACAAGTCAAGCACTGTACTGAGCTTATTATAGTCCCATCAAATATATCAGAGATAACACTCCTGTACTTCTTGCGCTTCTTCCTTTTTGGTGATGATACAGCTGAAACTGTAAAATTACAAAAATAAAATGCTGAAAGTAAACTAAGATATAGCAGATTCTGATTTCCCATAACTTTGCATAATATAATTAGACACCACACATATTTAGGGTTAAATTATAGCCAAATATAGCCAAAAATAAAAAAAGCCAAGCCCTGTTTTCTATTAACTAAATATTTCTTAGAAATACTACTAATACCAGGCAATTCATGGAGGTTCCTCAAGTAGTTTGTAGGGTACAAAGACCACAAAATTTTGCCTCTATTTAAGTAAAACTCAAACTGCCGGTCTTGAAAACTATAGCTTACTGCTACATGATTTGTTTTGGCAAGAATTCCCCAGGACTGAAACTTAAAAAGACGCATTCTATCTGATATTTAATTTGATCACATCTTTCCAGGAAGTTTTAAGCATGCTGGGCCGAAGAGCTCATACACAAGCTTATTGTATCACAACACTGATGACAGTGGGTTGAAGTAAATGTAGTACTAGAGTCCAGCCTAAGAGCAGCCTACAAAAAAAAAAAAAGATAAAGTAAAACTCCAAGCTCCCCACTCAAATCCACTACTAATTAGGTAAACACAGCAGAGCAGTCTCTTGGGCTCTATAGATTACTGGAATGGTAGGCTGAAATGAAGACCACAAAACCTCTTCTGGAGTCAGTGTATTACCCAAAAGACCACTCAAAAGTCTCGTAGGAGTCAAAGGCAAACTCTGCCAAAATGCTGACAGCCAGTAACAAGCCAGGCAGTGAAACATGGAAATAATTACAGTGAGAAGGAAACTGAATTACTCCAATAAATCTTTCACATAAAACACATCCTCCCAAGGCTCCTTTGTACATAAAGAGTTTGCCCGTAAGCAAGTACTCTTTTCTCTTCACTGTCCAGCATTATATATTGTCTCTGTATCATCCCATACCAAGAAGTCTGTCCAAAATAATAAAAAGAGTCTGAATTCAGAAGTACTTCCAGCAGAAAGAACGGCTGCTAGAAGTCATCAGAAAACCCCTCTTTTTCACAGTGCATCATACATATTTTATTTATTATGGACACAAACTGCCTCATAAAGCCTTTTGCCCAGAATTATGTAAGGTTCCTTTCAATCACTTATTTTGTCACTGAACTGCTTTAAGATGGTTCTAAAGTCTTTATTTATCAGTAATGTGGAAGATGTGCTGTATTTATCCACACTGACAAACAGCAGGAAGAAATGCCATCTTAGAATTGTGGCACCCCACAGATACCATGTGCTTTAAGCAAGGGGGAAATGGAAGAGAAGAAGGGAACAGGTGCATTGTAACTAGGTGTCAGCCCCCAGACACAAGCCCCAGGCACACTAGGGAATTCCTCTAGTATTATGGGGAATTAAAACCCCAACAATTTCTGAGCTTTCAAATGGCTGCTGCGGTACTCCCCTAGTCCATTCTATTGCATACATATCTGTTCCCTCAGTACTCAATAAAGATGACCAGGAGTTACATTATTAGGAAGTGGCAAAAATCAATAGTCGAAGATTGGAAGAGACCTTTGGATATCACCTGGCACAGTCTTCTTTGAACACACACTGTTCAAAGCAGCTTTAGTTGAACTCTGGAATATCCAAGAACCTTGGGGTATCTCTGGGTTCCTGCCTCTGTTCCAGTATTCAACCATTCATTGGAAAGATTTTTTTTCCTTCCACCTAATAGAAATGGAAGCAAGCTGCAGAAGGGAAAATTTCTATTTGCTGCATGGCTTCAAGGAAAGCCTGGCTCTGCCTTCTCTATACTTATAATGCTGATGACAGCAACAGTTCCCCTTTAGCCTGTCCTTCTCCAGGCTGAACAAACGCCACTCTCTCAGCCTCTCCTTGTACACGACAGGCTCCAGCCACCTAGTACCTCTTCTGGCAGACTCACTTCAGTTTGTCTAAAACCTTCCTGTAATGGTGGAGACAGTAGTGCATGACAGATGTAGCGTCAAAACTGCTGAACAAATGAACCAAGGAGATCAACGATTTAAGCCCATTAAATCATTGTCATTCAGCACCAATGCTAGAGCACTAGAAGGATAACATGAACATTTTCAGAACTTATCCTGGACAGCCTCTTGAATGAAAAAGCATCACACTATTAAAGTTGCTGGAGTTGTTTAGTTTGGTTTAATGCTAGCCTTAAAAGCATGTTCCAAAAGACAAGCTTTTATTAAAATAGTCTACTCTTAGACAAATGAGGGGAAAAAAGAAATTATATATTGTTCCTTGTGCCCTAAAGCTGCACTGTCTTGTATTTAAAGGCAGCAAAAGTCTAAACATTCTGGATGCTGATAAATATATTGTACTGTGGAACGCACCAAAGGAAATACTCTACATTGCAGAGACAGTAACAACCAGAAAGCAGCTAGCATTTACAATCTATCTAGAGTATAGGTACACATGGCTCCTTAGATCTTAATAGACTAAAAACATTGACTTACTGAACCTTCTGCTGATGAACCAATGTGCTTGTTTTCTGGTAAAGCATCGCCTTTCTGAGGGTATTAACTTTTCACATTACCCCTCTCTACAAACCAGTGCAATTGAGAAAGCTGTCAAAAAATATTATTCCACTCTCCCAAAGCAGAGGCAAATACAATCCATGCTTCAAAAGAATCAGGACTTTACAGAAGTAAAAGGAGTCTTATCATATGTCCAGCTTAGATAATGCTTCCTCTCACCACTAGTGATAGGAGATTAAAAATAAAAATAAATCCTTAGGAACAACATTGCATTGCTACACAAGACACAACAAACAACAAAACGAAAACTAATACTGAGAAATTCAGTACCAAGAAGGAGAAAATAAAGGGCCTATACCTTTTTTGTGGACTGGTGCCAGTGAAGAGCACGATGAGAATGATTTTGGAGGACTGTTTGATAAGCGTGTGTTCATCCCTTCATTCGATGATGGGGTTTGGGCTGCAGATATATCATTCATGTGGACATCACTGATGTACTCTGCAATTAACATTTGCATTATTTCATATATTCCACAAAAATATTTACTGCAGGATGAACAGACACAATGGTCATGCAATTTATTTAACAATACTGTCAGGTCACTGGCCATTTAGAAATGAAGGACAATTTCAATTCACATACCTTTTACGTTAAGAACAAAATCAAAACCCCCCACTCCTCTGGGTTATCTGAAACCTTACCCAATAAGGCTAAGCTTTTTAAAGGTCTTTAGCTTTTCAAAGGAATTCAAATCGAATTCAGAACATCTATACTGAAAAAACAAATTAAAAAGGTGCATTGTTTACAAGTAAATCCGCCTATGCTATTTGACCTCTCTACTGTATTCTACAACCCATTTCCACTCACAGAGATATTCTGGCTAAGAATTTGATTATTTCAATCACATATTAGTAATGTATTACCTGAGAATCTACTGTGTATCTGTACTTTGACAGTTCCCTGATTATTTAAAAATTCAGTGGTCTCTGAAGCAGTGTTTGTTTCTTTTTCCAAGTCTTCCATAGAATTTGCTCGTTTAAGCTTGTTGCTTGGTATTTTTTCTTTCTGCCAGTCTTTGGATGTGACTGAGTTGTTATCATCATCCTGAATTAACATGGTTGTCTCTGCGGGATCCTCTAGGACAGGTTTGAAAATAGCATCATTTTCAGTTTTATCATAGGTACCACAAGATTCACGGGGCTGAAAGCCTACATCTGACTGGCTCTTGTCTTCTTCCATACCCTCGTCTACACTCATAGGCTGGGCATCTTCCAGTTCCACAACTGGTTCTTTAAGTTCTTCGTGAAGCAAATCCATTAGACAACGCAAAAATTCTTGTGCATCCTAGGATTTTAAACAAGTTTTACAATATTATTCCATTATATTTGCAAGATATTAAAGTCATATCAGGAAAAGATACAGATAACTAAAATGAAAGCTATAGCTGGCTGTTAAAGAACGAGAAGGTAAATTCCTCTGTCCCAAGTCTAATGTTCAAAAGAAATTTCATTTCCAGGCCACACACTTGTTTCCTGCATCTGTTTCTTGCATGTCACAAGTAACCTTGTCATACAAGTTTCTCCCAGAAATGCTTCAATTCCCAAAAAGTTTACTTCTACAAAATACTGCCATAGCTTAGATGAATGATAAATGTAACTGAAGCAACTACCAACAGTGTGGTCAGACTGCAGCTTTGCTGCTAATGGAACATTTTAGAGACAGTTTTTTAAAACTTCACACAGCATCTACAGCAAAGCAACCACAGCCTTGCTTTCATTGGACACCGAAGTACTTCATTAAAAAGTATTATGGTGTACTTAGCTTGTCTTTCCAATTGCATCATACTGTCATAATAAGATTTTAATTCTTCTTCTCAAGCCTGGACAAGATTCCTCAACTATCAGTGTTTCCACAAAGAGCTGTTGATTATTACTACTACTCTAATCTGTGTTTGGAAATAATCTTAAAAGCCACTAAATTTCAACAATCCACGCAGCAGCTTGATTCCTGGCAACAGAGAGTATCTAATAAAGCAAGCATGGGAGAAAACAATAGCCACTTCTTGGCAACTACTACTGCTTCTTTTATTTTCCTTTTTGTATTTTGGTTGTTCATAGTAATGATTTTTGCTGCTTAACATTCCCATCCATCATAGCAATTACTTATTAAGGCTCACAACTGCTGACTAGAAAACATTCTTTTTCTTAAAGGCTACAACTATCACGTTTGGGTAATGAAAAAAAAAAGTCATTAATATGTCTATTTCCTGGTAATCCTTTCACACACACAAAAAAACCCTGTGACTCAAACCTCGAGACACATTAACTGATAACCATTCTTCACTGAGCAAAATAATTCCTTTTTCTCCCTGGAGATTGGACACGGCTGCCCAGCTTGCAAGGCTGGGCAACAGGAGAGTGTTGGTCACGAAAGAACTGCTTTGTTTTAATTGCTGCCGTGAAATCTACTGAACATGCAACTGAAGTGTGATCCAGGCAGAAGCTAAAAAGGTTCTCATTAAGTGTTGCTCTGCATGGAAAAAGGCATTCTCATCACTGTCCAAAGCTCTGAGAACGAAGTTGTCATACAGTTTTTGATTATCAAGATCAATTTTCTACTTTTCCAGAAACACATATGGCTCATAAGAAATTAATGAGTAAATTAAAAAAATCAAATTACTATTTAAACATTTACTTTACAGCTACATGCAGTGTTTCAACATTAAAACATGTTCTAAAACTCCACTCCACAAATACGAAACATGGTAACTGAAACAGCAAAATTCTTCCTTTGAGTAACAGCAGATTCTTGGAAGATATTAGTAAGCTTTTCTAATTACAAGGTTTCAATTTTTCCACTAGTCCAAAAGCTTTTAATGACGTACTGCAAACTGTATGAATGCAGCAAGATACTGTATAAAGAATCAACTGAAGAATGCCTTTACTATATATTAAATAGGCATAGATTATTAAGTTACCAATTTACAGTTCCCACAATACTGCTTACAAAACACACAGCAGCGGATGGTGGTTTTGTTTTGTGGTTGTTTTTTTTTTTTTTCTTTCAAAAATACTAAATGAAAATTGGATACTGTGTATTTAATTTATTTTTAAAATGTAACTGGTAGAAGAATAAAAAGATCTATTATATTCTTTTTTATTTTCGAACACATTTATCTTGTTTTCTAGGAGTTAGCAAATATTAGCAGCATTCTTTCACACAAAGGAAAAGTTTCAGATACACATTATTTTAATTTTCTTGAAAAAATGGAAAAGGAATTATTCTCAGAAGTTGCAGGCCTTTCAAGTATTTGATACAAATGAACATAAAACCTGGCTTCTGTTGATGGTTTCACTTCAGCTGATCTACATTTGAAACATGAACTAAAGTTTATGGTGAATTTGCTTTAAACAAATACAGAAAGCATGGTATCTTAAGCATTCGTGTTAAAAATAAGAGATAACTTTATGGCTTAGGCAGATTTAAAAGACATCAGAAAGTTTTACCTGTTGAGAGTAGCCTCGAAACGTTGGATTAACAGTTTTAATTCCTTGAAATAAACCAGTAGGAACAACAGAACCAGGCCTAAATAAAAAGAAAAGTTTTAAATATATAAATATACATTAAAAAGGAAGCATTTAAATGGAATTTTCTATAATCACTGGGATCATAATTTTCCCTGCAACTGAACTGTAACACATCTAACACCAATAATATTGATCTTAACCAAACGTAATACTGGTATTGAATTATTAACTATACAGTTTTTTTAACATCTGTCATCCAACAGAAACAGAGACTGTATCAGGCCTTTTATGCCATATTTCTTGCCAGAAAATCAGACAACAATTCAGACATATACTTGGCACTATGCACAATTACTGTTTCTTTATTTTTGTACTTATATTTTGAAGTACTTTCTTGGACAGAAATAACAATTTCCATACAAGGAAATAAACTGATAGAACATCGATACAGAATGATTGACACAGAAAGGATAAAGTAGTTCAGCATTTTAAATGTATTTCTGGCAGATATAAACTTATTTTTAAAAGCTTAATGCTACTTTGTATAGTGTTAATCATTTAATTCTTGTCAGATCTTTCTTACCGCAACTTACATCAATTATTTGTCCTATCTTTAGTAGACGTGGAAAAGAGCATGTTATAAGGAGTGTTTAAATCCTGCAAGTTAGTCTTTCCTTCCTTCATTTAGAGATTAATGCCTCCTTCATGACTCTGGAGTTCATTTGCAACCATTTCATCACTAAAATGATGCAATACCTGCTTTTGTGCCAGAGCTCTGTCATCAGCTTGAGGTAACTCTTACAAATTGCTGGTTTCTTATCTGTTCGGGCTAAGCCTCCACAATCAAGAAAAAAGTGTGTCAAAGGTGGGCTGATTAAAAAGAAGAAAGTATTGATTTTTTTCAGGTTGTTAAAATACAAGACAAAATCTGCATTTCATACAAAATTATTAAAAAGTAATACTATTACATCATTGAACAATTCCATTTCCTACATCCTTAAATGCTGCAACCAAACCTTTCCTAGTAGAATAACTTCAGCAGTACAGCAACACTGTTCCTCAAATACATTCTGACTTTGTTAAAGCACTATAAATGTGTAATGGGATTCAAATTCAAAGCTATTCCTTCTAGCCATCACAGAAGTACATACATACCACTACAGCAACATTCACCATAAGCCCAGTGCATAAATAGCATCTTAAACACATCTTTTCTCTAGAATCCAATAGTGACGCATGATGTTTGTAGGTAAGTAATTTATACTTAAATGATTATTATCTGTTTACTTCATGCAGTGTTGCCAACTCACATACTCCCCTTCAAGCCCCCTTTTGAAGTCACAATCCCTCATAAAGATTGGACCTATTTTTATCCAGGAAAGGAGATAGCCCAGCGTACTTGCAAAATCTGGCATTTCTCAACAGAACCATTTCCTCATGATTAGATGCCTTGTCCACTTCTTTACCTTCCAGAGAGCTTTGCCTCAGTACTCCTCCACCTCAACAAAGGATCTCAGTGAGGTCTGCTTAGCCCTGTATCCTGCCTTGGACTGCAGCCGAAAGCAGATGCATACAGTAAGCATATATGGCATATGCTCAAGTACTGTCCCTGCCTAACCATTTCTAGTGCAAGAATCTTTAGAGTTGGATAGTATTTTTATCTCTCCAGAGTTTGTAGATTTCTCCTTCATGAACTTGTCTGGTATCCCCATGGGATAATAAGAGTTTGTATTCTAGTTTTGCCTAGGATGATTTAGCATAGACTGTCCCAGATGCATTGTTTGTAAGGACTGAATTTGGACCTTTTGATCTTAACGTGTCTCTTTTTTTAATTAGGATTTATTCTTATGCATTTCCTTTGACTTCTTCTGTAGCAGGAAAAATAAACAACCCACAAATTTAATAGCTTTTATCAGATTTTCTTCCAGTTTCTAGAACTGCATATATTTTCACTTAGAACAGTGAGGAATTAGAAAGAAACAGAGAAAAAGCTGAGTAGCCCATATACCACAATACTTGTTTTTCCTATCAGTGACACAACTGTTTGTAGTACGTAAAACTGAGATTAAACAAATACATGTCTTATTCCATGGTAGTGCAGCCCTTCAAAATCATTAAGTCTGTCTTCAGAAACTGCATGTATAAGCAAATATAAAGTTACATTTACAATCATTTTCCTTACCAGTTGGAAAGAGCTTGTAAAGCTGCATTCATGTAACAAGTGTTTCCAATATTTTTTAATCCTGTTAGACCTGAAAAACACCATAAATATTCAGTGAGTCTGTTAATCCAATACAAGACATATTAAGGAAAATGCTTCCTAGAAAATATGTACTAATTCAAATACTCATGTAACACTTCTGATGCCAATTATGATGCAGAGGTGTAACTAGAAGAAACAGAGGACTCCTAAAGGAATACTAATCACTAGAAGTAGTAATTAAGTGTTTTGATCTTGGCTGACTAAAACACTTCAGACAATTAGACTGTATTTATCTTATAACTTTTGATGTTTTATGACAGCTGCAGATTGTAATTTAAAATATGTTTTTCAATATTTAAGTTTTACTTGAACTTAATGATTTACCTGCCCAGTTAAATTGTTGCCACGCTGCATTTGTAACTGTTAAGCATTATCACCAAAAGCTTCTCAAGGAAGATTTCATTCTTTTGTCTCAAGTTCATGCTAGTAGTCAGCAAACGTTTGCACCAAACGTTCAAAATCTACTCAGCATGTGATTACTCCAGAATCAGAATTATAATTTGCTACAACCAGTCTTTTTCTATGTCAATTGTATACCCTTAGTTTTTATACACAGACTGCTCAGTTTAGATTTCCCAACAGAATTTATTTTCAAGCCCAGATTGTTTACTTTCTTTACTGATATCCACATATAGTTTTTCCACACACATAAAAGTTACAATTAACATATATTCTTTCAGTGATTATGGAGTCATGAGAAACACCCTTTAAACATTTGAGGAGAGGCTACTTAAACAAATCATAACTATTGTATGATCTCAATTTTAAAAAACTAATCTGAAACAATTGCTATTCATAGCTACTAGAGTATTAAATTAATGAAGTAATTAATTTCAAAATAAAATTGGTTTTGTATGAGAAAACAACTAACAATTTATAAGCAAAGAATCAGTAAGACTGGAAAAATTAAATTATTCAGCAATCAGCATCATGGGCTCTATGCAATCCTTGAAATATAGGAACTACCCTGATCGTCTTAGTCTGTGGCAGAAAAATAAAACTTATGAAGAAAATGCTTTTACATCTAAAAAACTGTATGAATTGCTTCAGTTGAATTTTCTAATACACAGAAATCCATCTTTAAGTTTTACAAGGTTCTTTATCTGTCTGAATGGAAATATAGTCCAGCTTCTCGCATCTGAACCTGCATTCTGCCCTTCCAATTTCTGTTACAAAAAAAGAACAATCCTTCTTACGGAAATTGGAAGGTAAGAAAAGTCATAGGATTTTTATATTTTTTTTTTTAGCAGCAGAATACATAACAGAAAGATACTCCTACTGCAGTTTTCTGGCCTGCAGTGTTGCAAGTAAAGTTTTTGAATAAACTTCTTTTCTTGCAAAGATATTTCAAAAGAAATTTTAACAAAGTTAAAATGGAGCTAAAGTAGCTTTTTCCTTTAAATTTGAGAAATGTATTAACACAGTCATATCACTGGGAACTTTATTGCAATTCTACTTGTATATTACTTCTATACAAATTCCACTCCCAAAAATATTAATACGACAAGATACACATCTACACGTATTGGTAGGAGAAACTAACTCTGAATAAAACACACAGTTTAATGATTTAAGGGCAGATGGCAAATTAGTGGGGTGGTGACATATCCAGAAAGACTGTGCCAGACAACAGAAGGGGGAAAGCAGTTATTTTGGCCAATGCCAGCAGACTTAAGAGAAAGAAAGCTGGTAGTAGATGAGTAAAGGAGAAATGAGATCCATAAATTAGAATAACTCTTTTATCTTCACTGATGGAAAACAAACTGCCTTGACATATGCATCAGTATCTCAAAAACGATAGCTCAACAATCTGCTGGTCAGATTTTCAGAGAAAATGGTAGTTAGAAATATTTTCTTTACTAACACACACACATAACCTTTTTAAAATTATCAATACCAATTTGAGATTTGTAAGGAATAATAATTATGTTCTCATGGAATGAGAGATTAAGGCTTCACTGTTTGGGGTTTCATCTACTCTCATCTTTACAATAGTTTAATATTAGTAACCTTGGGGGGTTACTAAAGGTGGGTAACCTTTTATACCAGAAAGTTGGCAGTGCATGAAATCCATTACTGAGAAGGCGACCACAAAAACCCAAAAACCCACACTAGGATACTACAGGCTCAGAAAAGGGTTACCCAAAATGCAGGAAAGCATTCAAATCAGAAACCTTATAGGACAGGAGAAAACATTAGAACAGATTTATAAAAAATTACTTTTACCAGAGTGTCTAGAACACCTGCCACATGTAACAGGAACATGCTTTCTTATTTTTGTTGCTGCTTGCATGGGTGCACATTTATCACTGCAGCCTCTCCTCTGAGGGGAAATAAAGATTGCTGCAATAAAACTGAAACTAAAGATTGTATTGGGAGCAGAATAGGAAACGGTTCCACTTAGAAGAGAACTAGCATATAGCTGGAGAACAGATGTAGAGACATACACATGTAATAAATGGGCAATAAAGCACTGGATTTTGCTTTTATTACCTCTAGTCTTTAACTCATCTTCTTCCACTTCTATATCTAAGTCATCAAATACAGCTGCTAGCGGAATCTTCAGCGTGGGATTACTAGGTATTTTAAAATCCTTATAAGGAAAAAAAGAAAAAAGTATATTTACTTGTATTTATTGATTTTCCCCTTAAGTTTACATATAATCTCACCAACAAATCCACAAACTAAGAATTATTTGAATGCATTTTGAAATCTCACTGCACAAAGTGAGACTAGGATTCCACAGCTACCCCCAAGGCTTACTAAGAAAAGCCCCATGTTTTTGTTTTCAGATTAGCAGTGACAACATCCGGTGATTTTATGACAACAGCTGAAGAATCAAAACAAAGCAAGTTATAGTATTTCCTTCCCTTGGATAACAAACAGTAAGCCAGCACTGAAAAGCTAACACAGTAGTCATCACATAAAAGTTAGTGTACGCATTTTTGATATGCCACCAGATGGCTCACTACATTTGACGAACACAAACTGCTGGAAGCAAAACGTAGAAAGAGAGTAACAAAGTATTAGGCAGGCAGACATTTACCACATTACAAGATCTTTTTGTGCACATAAATAAAAATTCTAAACAAAATGTTCACAGACTTTCTAAGTTCTACTGATTTTTCTGTATATTATACCCATTTACTTGGAAGATTAAAACAGTTTAAGTTCAGAAGTCTGATCCCAGCTGTACATCAAGCCATCAGAATTTCTGAACAACAAAGAAAAAAATACTCCCATGGTACTATTCCAATTGAGTTGTTGGCATTTTATGAGAAAACTATCAGATTTTCTTCATATTAAATACTACGCCTTGAAGTGAAAATATTAAAGGATATTTCCTCTCCACATACTTTGAAAAACTACCCATCTTTCTGTGCAACACAGTATCTCTTCCACTCTATGACTCAAGCAAAACCATTTTAGAATTACTGTACTTGAATTTATATCAGTTTTAACTGAGTTACTGTAATTTTTATACAAGTACATAAAATAGGCAAGATAGAAGCAACACCTTTTTTCATATACATGCATTATGCCAAACAATTATACTTAAGAAATTGCAGCATAACTTTCTCCAAGACAACACTTATCTATAAAAGATATTAGAGAAGAGTACTGATGCCAGTAACAAGGAGAAGATAATGAAACAACAAACCAAACCTAAACAAACCTTGTTAAAACTGCAGAAGCAAATAGTGTATTTAAAAATTCTGTTTAACCTCTGTTCTCATTTTTTTTCCTCTAAGCTGTCTCCAACACTAGTTAATGCTTTATTCATCATCTTACTCTTCAGTTACTATGTTAATTGTTAATAAATGTGAAGTTAGGCACAGCTAAGCACATTTTATAAAGTCTTGTCTTTGACAACATAATCATGTAGAACACTACAATCTTAAGCCTGTGACTTACTCAACTAATATAAACTTCCCAGATACTGGCCATATTTTTCTCCTGGGCATATTTATACTCCTTGGCAATCTTAACAGCCATTGCGTACTAATAGCATTCTCCTGATTTCTAGTTTGATACATATTTTTCCACATGAATCTAACACAATGTATTTGTGAATCTAAAACAAAATCACACACATATACAGAACATACCCAGGTTACTACTGCTTTCTTAGTAAATTCTTGCATAGTAGCTAAATTTGTAACTACTCAGGAGTGTTTGTGTGTATACCACTCCACTGGGAAAATTTTCCCACCCACATATACATACACAGAAATCAAGACCTTTTTGGTCATTTATCAACACTGAAAACTAGATATGTTTAAACCTCAGAAACTGTTACAGGAATCCATTTAAGCGTCTTATATTACTAGCTGAATGAGGTTAATGATTAGCATATATTTCTCTAAAAGTACTGCGGTTGTATGAATGAATTTGTATCTCGGGTAAGTATCCAAAAACACATACTAAAGGCATTCTGCCACTTCCTGAAAGTTCGTCAGCAATTACTGCAATGAGTTCTGTAAACAACATTTTCAAAAACTGACAGAATGGGGAAGTACAGATGAACTATTCCAATCCTGTAACCTTAAATTTTACCGTGCTTTTTCTGTACCTTACATTTTATTGCAGATTACAAACAATTAGACAATAAGATTAAAAAAGCATTCTTAGGAAGCATGCAGTACACAGAAACAGAACACAGAAGCTAGACACCATCTTTTAAAAGAAATTTTATAAAAATAGAGAAAATAGTTCAGCCACAAGAAAGGAGGAAAAGGCCGTCTCTCACTTGAGAGAAGACACAGTGTTTACCACAAGGCTGCAGCTGCCTTTGTTTCATTGGGTTAAAAAATACCTGCACACTATTTTCTTGTGCTTGGTGAGACAGTCTTGCATTTGGTAACGGAGAATGAGATCCTAATTTTCTATCCAGGAATACTTCCTTACTACAGGCATAACACCAAACACGGAGCGTAGTCAGGTTGACAGTTAGGCAGTGTTTCGTCTCCTAAAACAGAACAAAAGCCAAAACTGTGATTCAGAAATTTGGAATAATTAAATATTGCTACATGATGCAAGCTCCAAGATCTTTCAACAATGAAACAAATATGGTAGAATATTAAAAAAATACCAATTAAATTACTGAAATTAAGCACGAACTATCCAACACTCAGTTTTAGTACAAGTCACTCAAAATAGCAACAAGGTACAATCAGAATCTAAGCTGTTGTCATATCTGATATATGACAATTACTCTGTGTAATTACAAAAATAAGAAGAAAGCCTATTGCCAGAAGCATTACAATGTACAACAAACCAATTTTCCAGGAATGTCTGCTACTGCTCATAATGGCAGCTGACTGCTCTACATTAAAGGCAGCATTTATTTCTGTTGGTTTGCTGTAGGAAATTCAAGCTATTTAACAATCAGAAGAGTAAGGTAAGACTTTTAGTTCAGTTACAGCAAGAGGTGCTCATAGGAAAATAAATATTCTAGACTATTAGTTCTCTTGCTGACAACTTTATCCTGCGAAGCAATATAAAAATTTGACAGATCAAGAATATTTTACAGTTCTAATCTTTCTTTCTTTAACCTCTTTGCTTACTATAAGATTGTGCATACAGTTGCTTTCATCTTCCATGTATTTCCACCAATCCTTCCTGTATTTCTTCCTTATATGTCAGCACCATCCAGGTTTATAAGCAATGAGGGATTTGCTAGAAATTAGGAAAATACTACAATTTCTGCAGGATGCCCAAGTTCCTCCTCCTCTCATTTAATAAGGCCTGGTACAAGAACAAGGCTTTTAATATAAAGTGTGGGCTACAATTTCATTAAGTAGCCCTCCCCCTGCTAAAAAAACATCAGAAACATCAGATTATGTCAATATCTTGGACAATTTTAATCATGAGAATATGCTTGATTCTGCAGCTTCAGCTGCATAAATAATTACAAGTCTCTAGAGCAACAGCTTACTAGTTTTCTTGAAGTGGGGACAATGAACATGATTTGTGGCACCGTCAGCCTTGAGGCAGTGTCCACTACAGGAGAGTGGACTGGAGTAAGCACAAATAAACTGATTCACGTCAGCCTTGTTTCTCCCATTTTACTGACTGTAATGAGGTTTTTACTGGGATAAAAAAAAAAAAAATCCAGAAGAGGACTTACTATCCAGAAGTTAAAATTAAGTAACAAGAAAATTAAGACAAAGATGTCACCGACAGCAACCAAACTACCCATTGTCTTTCTCTTACCTGGCAAGTACATATCATTGCTAAAACAGCACGTAAAGCAAGAATAAACCACCATAGAAAGCCAAGAGGTACAAAATTGTAGGTAAGAAATTCAGAGGCCATCTGTTCCCCAAATGCACTACAATCAGCTTATTAATCTATTGTAAAGGCTGTAGAACTGTGATTCAGCTTAAATAGCTGTCAAAAAATACCACATTTATAAAGATTTATATTAATACATTATTGATTTGTTTAAATATGCACTCCTTTCAAGGCCCTGCTTCAAAAAAGAATAAAAAATGAGGAGTCGTGGTAAAATGCAGTCAAAGCTTACTTCTTGTAAAACCCTGGTAAATACTATTTGTTTGTTTCAATATTTACCAGGGGTGGGTTTTTTAGTATTTTCAGAGACCAAAAAGTGCTCAGGGAGGAATCTTAGATGTATTTTCTGACAGACAAACAGTAAATTGGTGGCAAGAATTTCATTTAATTTTGTAAAGTCAGCAATTCTGAAATGACATGTTCATAAAACTGCCATCCCATCTGTCCCCAGTATATTTGCTAAGAGAGAATATATCTTATTTGTTTTGTTTTGGCAAGTGTTCCACTGGCACACGTGTATGCACAGAACATACAATGAATTTAAGACTGGAACAGATGCACTCAAGCTGTCCAATCTTGCCAGAACTTGGCATGCTGGGAACACAATGCACATACTCCACTGCTCCTACCAAGCCGGACCCAAAATCAGGACACTGCATGAAAGGATACGCTCAGCTCAGTCACTTCTTTATCTGTAGCTACTGGAACAGGGAGCATAATGCAGAAATAAAGCACCTTTTCCCAGTAATTTATACTTCCTATTTTACAGCTGTTCAGCTCCCATCTTCATTAATCCAACTTCCCTCCTCTCACCCACCAGGCAGCCACAGTCTTCAAAAGTTAGACTGAAGCAGTGAAGTACTACATACCAGCTGAAGTACTCAAGAAGCCTTTTGTCCATGCATCTTCAAAATCATCAGTAATTGTTCCTTTTTTAATTTTCACCATGTTCTTTTAAGGAGTGCAATAATGCCAGAATTACATAAACAATTATGCAGCTGCACAAAGACTGTAAACTCATATACCCCTAAATTAGTAAGACCTGCTTCTATAGATGAAAAACAATCATAGCTAATCAAATTTCCAATTATGCTAACACAAGTTATTGACTTCACTAAAATTAGTCTAAAAAGTTCTCCAACTCTACTCCACTGCTTCAAGTAACTGTATGACTAGCAAATACACATACCTGGGAATGGGTGGTACTGTGATCAACATGGGATTCACCACAGCCAACATACGTACACCTGTTCTGTTGAGCAAGATATGAAGAAGTATACAGAATTAAAAAATGGTGTCAAACAGGTTTACAGAATAGGAACATACTGCCAGTCCCTTTAAAATTCACTCAGATTTCAAACTTGCAGAGTCCTACACAAACAAGAGACATGCACAGTTAAGTATTAAAATAAGTATCACCTAAAGCAAATAAGAATGCTGCAAGATTTAACTCAACTCTTTTCACTGGTGGGCGGTGTAAGATATTTAGTTGTTTGGAATATAATTGTTTGGCCATTTTGATGTATTTATTCAGGTTAAGGTCAACATTTATTTTTTACAATTCCTGATTTAGTAGATCGTTACAGAAAATATGAAGTTAGCCCAGTGTCTGAAAGACTGAATTGCAACAGCCTTGGAACATGACACATTTATACAAAACTGCCCCTATGCGCCTATCTGCAGTGCCTACTTATCAGTGTTACTTCACAATTCATTGTTTTTTCACTTTTACATAAGAGTTTCCAGCACTACATGGTTAAGTACTTACTACATTCCAGTTATAACTTGCAAAATAACTGTTGATTTTAATTGTGCCAATTGCAAAACACATTTGGCTGAGTTGAGTGTGGAATCTTGCAGCTGCCAATCTTCAAGCAACTTTCATTAATTCCTCATTTGCATGAGTCAAGACAACCACATAAGAGGGTACAGCATATTATCTGTATAACGCTCCAAGCATGTTAATTTATACAATCAAATAGCAGCTGAACACAGTCAATTTTCTATATTAAATTATCACAGATACTTGTTAAATTACAGATAGTTAACATGCTGGTATCTCACCACGTTTTTCTACTGAAAAAGGTGAAGGCAAGATGCCAATTCATCCAAGAGGAGATACATCACAGCATGACAGTAAGTGTCCTACTGCAATTACAAAACTCTCCTACGGAAATGTTGGTATGAAATTGAGTTTTTCAGTAACAGTTTAAGAGCACTGAGTGAGAAATAAAAAACATGTTTTAAGCTGTGACAGCATTTCCCCACCTGCCAGGCTGATGCATCCCTGAACACCTCTTCCTACTCCCAAGAGGGTTTTTATATGTAATTAAACTTCCAGACATCTAACAAGAAGTCATTAAACACTGTTTATTTCTCTCTTCTTTTCTATCTCTTATTGATAGAAGGAGCAAAATAATCTGATCTCTTAACTGTTACCATAAACCACTTGAAAGGAAACTACTGAAGCAGGTTTTTTTAAAATACTCATACATACACCTAAAGTTTGGCATCTCAGCCTAGACTATATTCCTGACAAGACTTAGACAAAAGTTGCCAAAAAATGAAAACAAGCCTATATAGTAAAATTTCAATCTCTGGAAACAGCTGAATGTCTGAAGAACTCCCAAGACATTTTAAAAACTAAATTAGCTACATACTTTCCTGTTGGTATCATAGACCAATGAGAAGCAACACTTTGAGCTTTTTTTTTTTTTAACACACTGAAAATCATTGATTTTGTAGACAGCAAGCATATTTAAGAAATAACTATATCCAGGGTAGAGACCATGCAAAATTCTTACAAAGTCTGAAGAACGTTTATACAAACTTCTACAAGTTTCAAAATAAGGGTTTTTTTCTTTATTTTACTTAAGAATAAAAAAAAAACCCAACAGAGTATGTATTTCTATGCTGTAAAAAGTCAGCACTCACTGCTGGATGTTATTACTACAAATGCCAAGAGGTGCTTATTAAAAGTAACTTAATTCAGGAATAATATAATATCTTAAGACCTAAAAAATATCATAACTCAAGAAGAAACCTTAATGTGCTACCTTCTTATAAAAAAAAATCATTTTAAACACACTATTCTTAAATTGCAAGAAGTATGTACCTGATCGAAGGTAAATAATTTTAAAAACAGAAAACTGCACAATAGGTTATACTTTTAAACAACAATTTAAAGAAACTAAAGAAGTTCATTATAGTTGTTTCTTAAAAAGAACACTACCAACTTTATCTACAGATTACTAGAAGACAACCCTACTACGGAACAACAGAACGACTTACCTCTAAGCATGCCCAAAGATTGGGTCCTCTGACTTTACAGTCCTGACAAGTGCCCTATTGAAGTTAAACACACAAGAAAAGCATTATTTCATTTGCTTTCACCAGCAAACCACAACTTTGAGACAAAATGAGAAAAAAATACTGTAAATATCAGTATCAGCTGAATAATTTTAAGATCAAAAAAGAAATGTGTTTATAACCAACCCAATTTTTGGTTTGCTTCACATAAGATTAGCATATTTTTCTAGTAAAACCTTGGATCTCTCTGAGTTTTCATCTTAAACCAAAAATTTTTCTTCTCAATAAAGCATAAACATTATCATATCAAATTATTATTAAAATCCTCAAAATTGGTCTTTCCTATAAATTTAACATAAAACGAATTTAAAGTGATAGAACTTGTAATAACTGCATATTCCTATTTGCAGATAGTCAACACTACCTGCAAAGGTTTACAAAAAAAAAAAAAGCAACATTACAGAAATGCTATACCCCTCAGCAGCAAATTACCTGTTAACACTTTTCAGATAGAAAGTTTAGCACAATGGACAGAAAAGGTTTGGCTTTTCATCACCTCCCAGCTGCTAAAATGGGTTACAAGATCATTCTTTGTTCCAGTTATTACTAACAGCTGGAAACCATGAGTTGGGTAGGGGCAGTTTCTCAGACTGTGGCTCCTCCACCAACAAGTGAAGTGTTATCCAAGAAAAAAATTAAGCATAGATTTCTTTGTTACAGTTTCTTCTTGAAGTCAAGTCAGTTATACTGTATCACATAAACATTCCAAATAACTAACTGCTACAGTTCAGCTTGGTGCTATGCTAACTCTTCTAACTACTATTTCCACTCAAACAGCACTTGCTTTGGAAAACCCTGCTGGGAAAGGTACTCTGATTTCAGTGTTAAGCACTGAAAGATAGTTTTTCAGTTTTATCAAGTCCTTAAGTCTTCCTGTACTTCGTGTAAACCTTACTGTTCCACTACAGAAGATTTTACCCATGTTTAACACTTATGCATCTTATAACTAATAACACACAACAACACACATAGCTGAAATAAGCGACCAGAGTTAACTACAATAGGAAGAAAGCAAACTGCTACAACTCACATGGGATTTTTGTATCAATTCCTCTTTTGTTATCTCACCAACTGATTCCAAGTGTGGGCAATTGCTGCCGGGCGATGACATTTCAGAAGCTGTATTTTCTGAGATCCTGTAGCTGGGATCTTCAAGACCAGGGAATCACTTGTCAACAGAAAAAAGAATGAGTAAAATCCAATTCCTTACAGTAAGCATCAATATCAGATATCTAATATTCAGTGTGTACATAACTTTTAAATGAATGTGGCTTTTTAAAGTACATTAGTATAAATAACTTTACAGTAAGAGAACTCAATAGCCCAAGTTAAACACAGCTGACTTCTAAAACCAAATCCTCTAACTTTTAGGGCTTAAACTAACAGAATTCTGAGTGGAGCAGAGCTGGTTTGGATCACTTATTAAACTTTCTGGCCTCTATCATGGCATTCCAACAACATAAAAATTACAGTTCTCAAGCCTACCCAGAACTGATGGTAGCTTTGACTGTACATTCTGGAAAGGGATCTTTTGCAACAGCGCTGAAGTGTGCTGAAGCTGTGAAGGTTAAAAATGCAGGAGCACATGACCTGCTTGTCAAAGGAGAAGGAAACTTTATCTTGGTTTTATTTATTTACAAAGACACATTCTAGATTCAAGAATATTATTTATCAAAAGCAAACTGAAACTTGTAACTTACATGTAGTACTGAACACTCAGCAAGTTTTTCTCTTGTTTGAGTCCTCTCTGTCCATCCACGGTCCCTGATGCAGACACAGAAACTTCTCAGAAATAGAGAATGTTAAATGCAATCACTTTGTCATTGTTATTTTGATGGTTGCAGAGAAATCTATGATGTTTTACAGAAAGAAAATTAAAAAATTAACTCAGTAATGTTCCTTTTATATGAATACTCCAACTGACTCATGCAAATAAGAACCATCCAAGAACTTTGTTCCAGTTTTGTCACTTAATTACTACTGATGCCTCAATCTATCTAAAGCTCAAGAAATCTTAAAATTTCTTTGCCCAAATATGATCTGTACAATCTAGTGTTCCTTTATCAAGATTTGCAACTAAACTTTCACCCTAACTCAGTGATGCACATTCGTTGATCTGTTTGCAGTCTTTAGCACTGTTATCAACACCTCTTTCCTCTTTGGTTTTGGCAGCTTTAGGTTTGTTCCTTCTGCTATACGACCAATCACTCCTTTGAATATTAAGTAACCTAGGGCTTTGACAGTGTGGTGGAAAACAAACCTTGCCTAGTAGGCATCTCGGAAAACCTCCCTAGTAAACTTTCAGTATGTTATCTGTGACTTGGTCTTTACTTCAATTGCGTTGCAATAAGAACTCTTTGAATCAAAAGTCATTTCAGTTCCCTTTGGTCATTAAAGGGGTTTTTAATATAAGCGTGTGTGAATGTGCATAAATAGTCTACATTATTCCTATACAAATAATGTTATTACAGTATTACATATTATTTTTATAAGAATAATATCTAATACTTCATATAATTTGTTATATGCATACATGTATGTATCTGCATTTATATATAAATAAAATATATTTAAGTAGATAAACTATTTTTAATATATAATACACAAGATATATTTATATATCTATATAACCTGTACCTATACTCAAGTATGTGTTCTACCTTTTGGTCTTTTTGAATGTCATGTTAACAGCTGTTCAATAAATATTTAAGAACTTATCTCACAAGATTGGAAATACTACAGTAAATTCATAATTTGGGAATTTTTTTTCAAGATTAGGTCTAAATTCTCTTCCTGGACCTATGGCTTACATTTAAAAATCATTACTCTCAAATATAATCTGCAGACGGAGAAGTATTCCCTCAGTTCACTGTCTGTTTGTATGCAATACTGCTTAAAGACACTTCAAATATGAAAACGGTATTGTTTCAGATCAAACCTCCTCAACTTCAGATTCTGCTTTGATCTGTAAAGTTCCTTTTCAGAACAGAAATGGAAACAAGATGATGTATTTCATTTTGCACATTTTACAAGGTCTGTTAAAACATTAAAAATGGGCAAGTGAGTTTCAAATAAAGCCCTGTAAAGCCCTGACAACCTTAAAAAAAATCCAGTGTGACTTAATGCTGATTACACACAAATACTTTAGAACTGGTAGAATAGATTAGTAAAGCTTTAGGCTTTGGTTTTTGTTTTTTTTTTGAAAGCAGCTTGCAGCTTCCTGAATGCATTATTCCAAGTAATTCAAAGCAATGAATGAAGTGCAGACTTCACCTCATGCTACCCAACTTGTATTTATTAGCTACTTTTCAGATCTGGAACTATATAAATCCAAACCTGCAGTCCTGAACAAATCCAATCCCAGAAGTTCTGCTCATGCCAGATTCTGTTTCTTGATGGAGTCTGCATCTCTCTTCTCATAATAACCATCAGAAAGACCAAAAGCATGTTGGAAGTCACGTCCACATGGATGTGGTCCCTATTCCTATCCATATGGAGAGCACCCCCAGCGGACATCTACTTAACGTTATAGATTCTCTACATGTTATTACATGGGCAAAACTGAATGGCCTTTTTTTCACCTTTTCTTAACAAAATTCTCATACACCACCTTCCATGCTTAGCAACCGTGCTAACTCACCGTACTGCCATAACCTTGGTAGCTTAGTATACCTAGCTGCGGGAAGACACTTGTAAAGTTTTAGATTAAAGCCTAAAACTGCAAAATTAATTTCAAAACCATGATTCACCCTTCATCTTTCCCAAGTCCTAGCAAGCCCAGGGTAGCCCCTCCCTCCCTCCCTCCCTCCCTGTCCTTCCTCTATTTCACCACTTCCTACTCTATCTGAAAAGACTGCTTATATTCCTCTACTGATATATCTCATTATCACATTTGTTTTTCACAAGCTTCTGCATTGCATTGACCTCATCCAAAAGTCACTTCTTTGCATTTTCAGTAATAAAAAAAAATAAGTATCTACCTTTGTGGTTTCTCTTACGATCCATTTTATACTCCTGTTCTGAAGCCTGAGCGTATCTCCACATCCCTGGTGATATGTGATAGTTTGTAGTGGGAAAATATCTAGAACTCTCATATAAACAGCTCTACTGCATCAAATGATGGGTCCATTTAGCCCAGTATCTTGTTTCCACCACTGACCGAAAGAAGACAACTCCAGAAGAATAAAATTTCAACAAGAATATATAGCTTCCCTAAATCCTTTCAAGCTCTGGGGCTTCCTGAGCCAAAAGTTTATATATTAGAAAGACAGAGAAAGCCTCTGGAAAGGATCTGTATCAGTAATTTCAGCTTTCCTCCTGCTGCAGAACTCTAAAAAATTATTGAGATGGGAATACTTAGACAGCAATCACATGTCCCATGGCAACAAAACTATTTCTGTCACCTTGCAGGGACCCTTCAGAAGTATTCCATGGTCTCACAGCAGCCTTACAAAAATCCCAAGCTGAAAACCATGGACATACATACACAGGATACAAGAAGCACATTTGTTTCACTATGAGGTTAAGAATGAACTAAAAGTGAACTGCAACATAACTCAAGCTTTCACCCTAACTGTTTACGATCACATTCATACAATAAGCTTCTCATGTATTTGGGAGAGAACTTTGCAGTCTGTTGCTAGCTCTCCCCATTGTTTCCACTGAAAGGTTTGTTTCAGCCCACCTATTTCAATGCATCATGTTACATCATTCAACTAAGTGAACTGTTTAATGTTCAAAGGGGAAAAAAAAGCACAAAAGCTTGTAACACTTATATTGAACCTATGTATTATTCAGCAGAATTCCATGGCATTAGTCTTGTGTGGTGACTACCATGGAAGACCTATTGCACACACAGAAAGATCCCATGAGACACTAAGATAATTCAACTGATCTTGCAAATGATCTTAGGCTCATGCAGGGAGCCTAATATTTCCTAAAGAAACATAACGGATTTAAAATTCTCTCAAAGTTTTTTTGAATTAAATTCAATGCTTTGATCTGTCTAGTAACAGTAGTTAACACTTCAATAGACGTTGAAATAAACAACTACATATCTTCATCCCATTGATGTCCCTAAATACATCAGCCATTCTGTCAGATAATTTTTCAGAGTTTACTAAAGGAATGCTGGTAGAAGATTTTAAGAATAAAGGAAGTATTCTGAAGACAGCAATCACCTGAAGCAGTAATCATATCTCCATTACCAGCTGTTATTATTTTGCCTGTGCAACTCTGAGTAGCAGCATATCAAACTAGCAAGGTCTAAGTTCAGGCTTCTTACTTGCACTCATAGTTATTTTACTAGTGATGCACTGAACTACTGCATTTAACATTCATTTTTACTTTATGGCAACAAAAGTGAGAATGAGACAGGGGTGCAATTTTGTATCTGAACATTACTTACAATGGGAAAGAGCTCTAGAACTTTAGTAATTACTTGTTATATGGATATTCTTCGCACTTTAGAAAAAACCCACCTTTACTCTGACCACAAGTGACCACTGAAGCCTTAGACACATGCATTAAGGTTTTTAAGATGTATGTCATCCTATCAGTTTTTTAAAGAACTGTGTTATTCTTCAAAAACTTTACTGGACTCTTTCACAATTTATTACAGAAATTACTTCAGCATAACAATGTATGTGAATAATATTGCTACCAAACTTGAGAATAGATTTCTTGGGTCAAGAAACAGGGAGGCTAACCTTAATTGCACACCCTACGTTCCTTTATATTCTGTTAATCGGTAGGTGGTTTTGATTTTCATCTCCCATCCCTCCCTATTTCTACCTTTTTTAATCTATCAATTCTATACACAAGTGTATCCCATTTTCTTGAAAAAAAATGACAACAACTAGCGCTAACTCTGGTAAAAAACTTCTGTTTATAGTAAACCCTGGTATTTTCCCCATAAATGACAAAAGCTCGTTCAGTAAGCTTATGAAAGACACCTGGTCTCTCTCTTCAGGCACAAAGAGCTATCTGCTCAAGCAAGACACAATTTTTTTAAGTCACTTCCATTAGATTTTTTTTTTTCTGTCATGATGTATTGTTTCCAAAGAGAGAGAACATAAAAAAAATGTTTGAGTTGAGGGTATAGCCTCTCACAGGTTAAACATTTTTCATTTTATATTGCTTTTCAGTGTGCAGACCATCCATTCATTCCTTCCACCACGCTAAAAACTAACTCGGAAACCCAGCAGCTGACCTTTATGTTCCTAAGAGGATTTCCCCGACTCAGGCTTTGCCTGGACGCAGGAGAAGCCTGCGGTGATTTTCCACCAGGTGCTACACCGGCCTTTTTTGCTCCATCCCCCGTACACGGCGATAAAACATATACACGCTTCAGGGAACGAACAGAGTAACTTAGAACCAAATTATTTTTAGGAATCGCGTCACATCTGCACCACCATCGCTGCGCGGCTTCAGCTGCGGCCGGTATTTGCGGGGGCCGCCCCGCGGCCGGTCCCGGCGGGCAGCAGCGCCCGCCCCGCACGGCGCCCCGCGGGCTGGGAGCGGCCGGCCCGGGCCCCGCCGCCCCGCTCGGTTGCCCTGCCCAGCCCGGCCCGGCCCAGCCCGGCCCGGAAGACAGGCCGCGCACGGCCCCCGCCCCCCGCCCAGCCCCGCGGGAGCGCGGCGCCCCGGCCCCCGGTACGGCTCCGCCGGCGGCGGCCATGCCCGTGCCAACACGCCCAGCGGGCCGAGCCGCACGGGACGGGGAGACCGGCCGCGGCCACCGCCCGCTGTCCCTCACAGGCACCGCACCCGACCCACCTTCCCCGCCGTCGGCGGAACCCCCCCCGTCACCGAAACGGCCGAGAAGATGCACCGTGCGCCGAGCCCGGAGCTAAGGCGGGCCGCGGCCAGCCCCGCGGCTTACACGGATGGCGAATGGCAGCCTCCGGGGACAGCGGCCCTGGTGGGCGGGCGGCGCTCCGCGGCCCAGGACGGAGCGGTGCAGGAGGCTGCCGCAGCGGAGCAGGCGCGCCCAGGCCGCAGCCGCAGCTCCACCGGCGCCTCCTCACGCAGACAGACGCCCACCGGCCGCAGCTGGGGCAGCACCGGTCGCGGGACGCGCCCCGCACAAAGATGGCCGCGCCGAGCCTCTCCGCGGCTCACGTGAGCGCCGCCCTGCACAAAGATGACGGCGCCAGGCTCTCTCCCTCCCTGCCCCGCCGCCCGCAGGAGAAGGCTGCCCTGCGTAAAGATGGCCGACGCGGACTCCTAACGGAGCGGGTCACTCTCACGTGACGACAGGGGCTGTCTCCTGCCGACCTCGGCCGCTTCTCGCTGGCCCGGAAGAAGCTGTGCTGCCGGTCTCCTAGCAGCGCCGGAGCGGGGAGGGAGCCGCCCGCGAGGGGCCGGCGCTGCTGCCCGGTGCTCGGCAGGTAACCCGGGGTGGCAGCCATGGGGCTGCCGGGCGGCAGGGCCCGGCCCGGGCCCAGGGAGAGGCGCGCTGCCTTTGCCTGGGGGGCTGCGGGGTGCGAGGGGCCAGCACCTCGGCTCTGTCCGTCGCCCACCCGAGGCGCCGCAGGTTTCGGGCTCTCCCGGCGGTGGTGCCGGGGCTGCCTTGCCTGGGGAGGGCTCGGCAGTGCCGGGCGGAGGTGGCCGCAGCCCGGGGCCGGGGTCGCTGCTCCTCTGAGGCCGGGCGGGCCCCGCTCCGTGTCCGGCGGCGGGGGGAGCCGGCCCGCCGGGCCCCCCCTTGGCCTTCCCCTCGCCCCGTGCCGCGCTGGCGGCCTGGATGTCACACCTCAGGGGCTTCGCCTCGTGTTTGGCACCGGGGAGTAAGGGAGCCCGTGCCTCCTCGTGGGGGGATGACGTCAGGGTGTGGTGTTTATTATGCAGGGTGTCTGCAAAAGAACTGAAGCTCTGAACGAGATAAACTTTTCCAGGCTGCTCTCAAAGCTTTTAACTCTTAGCTGGCACCTACGTTATTCCTACAGTAGTGGTCTTAGAAACAGGGCTGTCGCAGTGTGTGGCTGAGGGGGTATGGTGGGTGGGATGCCAGCTAGTAAGAGCAAACTGAGTGCTCTGTAGATCCTGGTTGTTCATATCCACGACTCTGCACAGAGCAGGTGGGAGGAATGGGGCCTAAACTGAGCCAGCAAGGTTGCTGTCTTCTCCTTAAATGCAAGTCTTGTCTCTAGTCAGCACTGTCAATTGAACAAGTCATGTACCTGTTGTGTAAGGGATTCAGGCTTGCAGAAGAATGTCCTGGACTTCGGTGGCATAATTTAGTATGTATCCTTCATTTGACAGAGTATTCCAGAGACCATCTGTGACTGCTTTCAAGGTAGTTCCATTTAATGAGGTTATGGGAGTGAAGGAGCCATGTCAGAAGAAACTGTTACTGAAGCGCGATTTTCTCTGAAGACAGTAGCTTTACGGGTGTTTCATCTTCCCCTTTCATGGTATTATTCTCTTAACCAGGTAATGTATACATTATCTAAATATTGTCACTTCCATTATGTGTTTAGAAGTTTAATTGCAGCATTGTACTTGGTTTTCTGACCTTAATAGGGATTAACTCTGTACCAAATACCTTCATTTTTAGTTTGTTTAGAACATTGAACTTAAGTAAGTGGGGTTTTTGTCTTTTTCTGCTAATAAACGCTTAGTGCATCATCATACATCGGACTGAAGAGATTGCTTTATCTGCAATGTCTGTATGTCTTAATTTTGCAACAGCGTATTGATTCTTATTAAATCAAACATTAAAATCCTCAAGTTGTCTTTTTTTTGGCAGAATGTTATTAGGTATTTAAAATCTAAACATAGCTGTCATTGAATTTTGAGTGTGGTCTGAAATACTTTCTAGATTGCTAGTACCACTCACTGAATTTATCTGAATGATAATTCATTAATGTAAATTAAAAATCCTTGTTCTACTTTTCGAGTCACTTCTGTTTGATTAAATAAGTGGCACGTGACTAAAACGAGGCAGTGATTCTTTAAAAGCAGACTTTTTAAAACCCATTCAGGTCTTTTACTGATTTTGTTTGGTTTACTTAAGGAAAGATCATCCTCAAAAAAAACCCTTAAGGCTCTGTTAATCACAGTATTTCTTTTTACAGATTTATTTTCTTTCATTGATATTAGCAACGTGGTTAACAGCCGCTTCAATCTGAGCAAAGAGTGCATTATGGTCTTAATTTTCAGTTTGACAAAAGCTGAAAGTATGGTCAAGCTGATACTCCTTGTCTGCAGGGAATCACACAATTTGTCCCTAGAGCATCTTCACTTCAAAGGCAGGGAGGAGGAGCTGTAATTGTGTTGTAGAGATTCAGAGAGGAGAGATGTCAGTTGCCAGTAACTATGTTTGTGATAAATGATAGAGTGAAACAAGTCAGAATTACTTGAGAAAATGTTAAGACGTCAGTTGTATCCCTCAGAGAATATATTTCTTGAGGTGTGAGCCATGTGCTGATGCCACAATACACAGGAGAAGAAAAAAAAGTTTCTAGTTTGCTGTACAAAATATGGTCCAATAGATTACTTTTTTTCCCGTTCTGTGTATGCTCAATCATTGACAAGGATAACTAAAAAAGAAAAAAATGTTTATCATTAGGATTGCCAATAAGTGTCTTTACAAAATATATATTAGTGAATCCTAATAAAGCTCTGCTTTTAAACCCGATGTCTTTGATATGACTGTATTTTATTCTTATTGAATTAGGTGCTTGTAAGCAAAAGCTATGTAATTTGTCACATTTGCATTTAAATGCTTTTCAGAGTTTTATTGCATATAAAAGAATGAGGTTTTCTGAGTCTTACCTACATCTGTTTATTTTCACATTTTTTCTGTATTTGGAATACTTTAAAATTTTCACTGCAAGATCACTTTTTTTTATGTTGTAGCATGTTCATATTTTTTTTTAAATACCATGTGCAACTCCATTATGTGCAGCTATTAACTTTCCTCTACTTAGAGGTTTTCATTTCACTGTTAATTTAGTTATGATCCTGTTTGTAGGCACAGACATACAAAAAAGATAATCCACTTACAGTTCTTGGAAACTTTAGTTCTAGCATTTAATTCTGTAAGCTTCAAGGTTTTAATCTCAGTTATTTGATTATTAACTCTTCTCTGTGAAACACAGTAGCCTTATGTAAGTATGTGTTTGTGCTAGGTTTCAGGGATTTCCTTTTCCTCGCAGAGTACAGTGCTAGGTTTTCAGCCTTGGTCAAGATACAGTACCACTAAGGACAGGGTTCTCAAGTCCAAGGTGTTTGACTTGCTGATTGCAAACTCAGTAGTGCAGAGAAAGCTTTGAACGCTTCTTTAAATTAAATAAAACTCTGATGGTATTAACAAATTGCACAGCAACCAGGGACTGCCAGACTGCGGTGGTACTCTGTGTGGCCAGCTCTTTCTCGTGTGAGGAAACATGTTACAGAAACACCATGTTAGCTCCAAGGACTGCAGATCTGGTTGTCTCCCAGCAGTCTTTCTCAAGCAGCATAGATTTCACAAAGATTTTGTGAATATGGACTCTAGCTTCCAGTTAAGTGGCTCTTTTCTTCTTTGTGTATCTTGTCACTTGGAATTTCATAAACTTTGTTAATGTTTTTTAATTCCAGGTGCTGGTATATGTGGTTCTTATTTGCTAATTTAAATGTCTGTAAACTTATGACTGATCTATGTCCAAAATAAAAGGTAACAATTAAAAAAGAATGGTTTATTTAGAGAAATATCTTATAATACATGTTCTTCCCAAACTGAAATACCATGTAAATGTTAGCTTTAGGATCCTCCAGTCTTTAACAGTGCAAGAAATAGTCTTGTTGTGAAGGGTGAGTTTCTCTTCAGTGGAGGATTAATTGAAGCCCTGTCTTGTCCTGGCATTAGAAGGAAATAAACAAAAAAAGAGGTTTTAAAGTAATTTACTTAGATTCCTACCATTCATGTAGTTCTGGGTGCTGCAGTATGTCTCTCTGCAGCCACCCACTCTGTCGCACCAACCCTTTGTAAACTCTGTCACCTATTGGTCCTTGCAAATTTTGAGAAGCAGTTAGTCTGTCCTTACTCAGAGTTGGTTGTTTCTCAGGCTACGTGAGAGCAGCTTCTCTTATCACCCTCAGGCAAGCTATAGCCTAGATTGAACACGCCAAAAGGAGGGTAGGAGGAAAGGTGGGAGTTAAGAAGCATATATTTCCAGTGATGTCACACACTTTTATTTTCAGATAAAGCTTTCCCCTGGGTTAAAGAAGCTTTTCACGGTAACAGCAGTGAGTGCAATATCCGTTATTTTTCTGGCCCATCACTTTAAAAGAAGACGTGGAAAGAAGAACAAGAAAGTGCCACTATGGGAACCAAGTCATTTGGTATTAGAGTGTACCAAAGCAGCTGCATCAGAAAAAGGTACATGAAGGAGCCCCTAAGGTTGTTTTTTTTTCTGTGTTTTCTTGGAGAAGAAGAAAAGGGGTTTGAGGGGATGGGTGTGCATAACTGCTCAGTAGTAAAACAATTTTCCTTTAATACTGATTAGTTTCAAATTGTTTAAGTAGAAATTGTGTAAATTAGGAATAAAATTAGTGTCTTCTAAATAAGCTGGTCTTGTTTTCAAAGGTAACATATCAATTAAGTAAAATATTAATGGTGATGTTTGCCATTCTTGTCGACATACCTCAATATTAAGGAAAGCAGATGTGATTTTTTTATAGGATGGGAAAATAATTATGCTGAAATGCATGGTTATTGTTACAGATATTGACTGTTGTAATTTGTAGTTTCCCATGTAGAACTGTAAATATAAGAGTAATTGTTGTTTGCTTTTAAACTGGATTTTAGTGAAAAAAGTAAATGCAATTCTTGATAGATCTTGCTAATGAAAGGTACAATGTTTTGAGATGGCAGCAGCTTTAAAGTCAGTGTATTTCTTAGGTTCTAGTTGTTCCAGTAGCCGGCAAAACTTGACTCTTTCTCTGAGCTCTGCTAAGGAAAAAGGATCTCAGTCTTGTATCTATGCAAATGGAGGACTTTTCAGTAAATACTCTGGTTCAGTTCAAAGCCTGGCCTCGGTAAGTAGAACTGGTTTAAGACTTCTGAATGTCTGTTAACTTGCACTGAACATATACCTAATGGTTTCACTGAGCTGAAACAATTTTCCTAAACAAGCGCAAGAAGGCTAGAGATGCTGACAAGGCCATTGTACTTACTACATAGTGAAAACAATTTGTAGACTGATAGCTTGGATGTAATGTACTTTGGCAGGAATGTAGATTTAAGGATACTCTGTATAACAGCCCTTCAAAACTTGGGTGTGTGGGTTTTTTTTTTAAGGTTCAGAGTGCCACCTCTTGTCACAGTTGTGCTTGTGCCAATTCTAATTCCTGGGATAAAGCAGATGAAGACGATATTAAGCTTGTCAATATTCCAGTGACCACACCTGAAAATTTGTATTTGATGGGTAAGTCGTCATAAGAATATTCAGCATCTACCAACAATGAATGTGAACAATTTTTTGATTTTACTGCAAAGTGACGCTTACACAGTATTATTGTGGTGTTCTTTCACAGTGCCCTGTTGGCATATGGCTCAGAACATTTCCATAAGACAGTGAAATCTTACTTGATCTAGAGTTAGTTTTTCAAAATGAGCTTTTTCTTAATTTCTATGTATGTAGTAGTAATCCATAAAATTATTTTATAAAGTAAATAGGAAAGAATACATTGAGCACTGTTGCTTTAATAATATTGTGAACTTTCTTATCTCATTACAAAGGCAGGTATCTTTTATATTTTTTAATTTTTTTTAAGACTGGGAATTGCTGTTTTAAAAACTTACATCTCTGCTATTAGTGCGCTCAAGCTTATTAGCTACATAGTTTTCTGCAACTCTGAAATGTGAATACATATGGAAGCTGCGTATTTGATGAAGTGGAGGTATTCATGTTCTCCCCTAGGTATGGAACTTTTCGAAGAAGCGCTGCGTCGATGGGAGCAGGCACTAACTTTCCGTAACAGGCAAGTTGAAGACGAAGCAAGTTGTGGCTCCATTAAGCTGGGAGCAGGAGACGCAATTGCAGAAGAAAGTGTAGAAGTGAGTATATGCAATCTGTACTCTACTGTTGCTGCCCTGACAATGCATTGCATTTTGTTACCTGAATCTTTTCAACTTCTAATTTGATTACCAAATCTGAGAATGAATTCTAATTTCCAATTTAGTGGTATTGCATTTAAAGGACACCTAACTTTTTGTTCCTTTTGATTTTTTTTTTTTTTGGTTGGTTATTTGGAGGAGGATGGGAAGAGGAAATTGGCGTTACTTATTTTTTGGCAATTGCTGTTGCATCAGTGTTTCCTTCTGTGTGATGTTATCAAGCTACCAAGCATACTGGTTCTCTGCACAAAATACCTTGGGTCATCTCTTTCTTTTACAACTATGTGAGAGGATATCTGCTTAGCAAAGATAAACATTTGAGCAAGATGATAAATTTCTGAATATTCACAAATAATGTGCTTGAACTTTATTTGTATTCCTTTGTTTTTATGAACTAAAAGCTAAAAATATTTTTAAATAAACATACACCTGTGTAGCTTTCATTATTTCTAGTGTAGTAAACATACATACAATTTTAAAGCATTTAAAAATTAGATTTCATTTTTATTACACTAAATATATGTACGTTTAGAAAAGTGTGTGTATTCTGGATGTTGAAGTAGTCATCTGACAGTGTACTTGTACAGTTTGTAGGAAATTAATGTGGCACAATTTGTTCTTTGAAAGCTTAATGTTCTTAGATTTTATAAAGGAATCTTACAAATTTAAACAAATGGAAAATCTTCTAATGTCTGTCTTCTTGCAGGATATCATTAGTGCTGAATTCATTCATAAGCTTGAATCTCTTCTTCAAAGAGCTTATCGTCTTCAGGAGGAGTTTGAAGCTACCCTTGGGGCCTCTGATCCTGGTTCTCTAGCTAATGATATTGGTGAGTACTCCTGTTCTACATTTTTATTGCTTGTAATAATGCCTCGGGGATGGGTGGGGATGGTGAAATATCCACTAAGCAGAATTATATTTATCAGTAAATAAGCAGAAAAAAGTTCATGTTCTTTACATTATTGGGTAATGCTTGATATAACCCTTATATTTTAGATAAGCATGGACTGAGAGGAAATGTTCTTCTTTGTGGCTTGTCAGTATACTTGAGAATTTTCATAATATTTCTTAAGTCTCTAAAGTTTATGTTGCTTTGGTTATTTAGATATTTATGCCGTAAGAATATAGACACTTTATACCATGGGTATATTAGAGAGTTTCAAAAGTCTTTTGAACTGTCAAACTGTGTATGCATGTACTTTTTCTTTGGTTTGTTATGATTTTTTACAAAAAAAACCAAAACAAAATCAGAAAGATTTAGTCTGAAACAGATACCCGTTACCAAAGCTCTTATCTGGGGTGATTGAAATTTATCACAGTTATGAGTGACTAAACCCAGGATGTTAAAATGGCATATATGAGTAGTTGCTGCCAGGCATGCTGATTAAGTACAGGTAGTTTGATTATTTTTATTTAAAGAATTGGTTTAAGATGTTCTTAAACTATTACACTCTTTCATAATTCAAGATCAAGCTTCTGATCTCAACTGTCAGGCTCTAAAGGCAGAACATGTTCTGGGATTCGTTTTAGTCAGTAATCTTGTTTGTTAGGCTTCAGCTTGACTGGCACGAGGTGGCAGTACTCTCATCTCTTAGCCTTCATATTCTCCTGCAACTACTAAATACAGCTCTGAGTAAGGTGGGAATTATATTTAGGTCAGAGTTGGCTTTCTGACATATCTCATACACCTGTTAATGTAATTCTTAAAGCAGAAAAGCGTTTGATGGTTCATTTTGATGTCTGAAGCCATAAGCCCTAAATAAAATTGTTGCATTGTATATAAATTATTGAATTAGGGTTTTTATAATTTCTGTCTTTAGGCAAAATTAATAAAATGGTGTTCAAAGAACTCAATGTAATGTTTATTGTGTTTAGTTATTTTTTTGCTTGGTTACCCTGGACGTATTTTAAATTGGTATTTTGTTTTTCTTAGATGTGATAACCAGATTCTTGTTTACCAAGAATGTTCTGGGAATTTAATTTCTTTCAGATGTTTTTTGTAGGAGTCATCTGTGATCTCTTGAGTAGATGTCTGTTACTTTATTATGAATTTTATTTGTGCTGGCCCAGATGAGTGAGGAAAACAAGTAGTGAAATGGTTTAGTGAGTAGTGTTTTCACTGTTCAGGATATGGAGCTTTTTCATCATTACCTTGAATTTGTGGCTTGAACAGCAAGTAATATATTAAAGAATGCTTCACTTTTGCAGAATGTTTTAGAACAAAAACAGGAGAGCATCATCTGGTACCAAGCACTGTGGTGCTTGGAAGATTTAATACAGAGGATGTTTTCGTTCAATATTTGATATAAAACCATTTCACCACTCAAAATCTCTCGGATAATTTACTTTCCTGTAGGATATGACACTGGGTGTAGTGTATGAAAGTTTGAAGTAGGATGTTGTTGAGAGCTTTTTGGTAACTTTCCTGGGAGAGACAGAAAAGTATGTTTGAGATAATTCTAGAGGGTGTCTTACAGATTCACACACACCGTCTTTTTTTTTTTTTTCCTTTGTTTTTGTATTTGGTAATCTAGTAAAATAAAATGAAAGCTGCTGTCAACAGACTTTCCTTTACTACCCCAAAATGTACGTGTAATGCTTACTTTGTTTCATTTCTGCTCAAAGCTTTGTATTACTCTTTTAGGAAGTATGCTATTATAAACATTGATCACTTTTTCCCTGTTTTTGTGTGTGCATGTGTACACACATGAGCATGTATTACAAGTGTCAAAGGAATAAGCAAGTCCAAGAAAATTATGAAATCCTGATGGCCAAAAGAAATATCGTACAGCATTCTTTAGACTGCTAAGAACAAGAATAATATCCTACTGCAAAATGCAAATGACAGTTCTGAACAAAAACAGAAGTAAAGGTACCTCTGCTCTGCAGGAATGTGTATTTGTGGCGAAAAAAGCAGCATCTGTTAAATCAGAATCAGTAGTCCTGGATGATTTATACCCAAAACTTCTTAAAGAAGCTGGATAAAGAAAGCACCCTAATCCATCATTTACTATTCACTAATCTTGGAAAGTAGAAAATGTGCCAATTTACTTCTAAATCTTAAAAAACAACCAACTAATCCCAAAACTCCGACACCCAGAGTTCTAATTTGTATTTGTTACCACAGACAACATAATAAAAGCTGTAATTAGTGCCAGTTCGTAACTATAGCATAGATGATAATTAGCTCACTGACGTGAACATTTGTTTAGACTTCTGTCCAGTATTGAGGGAAAAGTTTGCTTTCTAGGGAAGATGTTTGGTCAAACGCTGTAATTTAGCAGCTATGTAGTTGATGATAAAATAATTTGTAGAGCTGTTTAAATACTTACAATCTAACAAATTACATTTGCATCCAGGCAAGTATGGATCGTACATATAGACCAGAGGCTTTAGAAGAAAAATAAGAAAGAAACACTCTTGGAATGCATTAAGAAAATTTTGCATCATAGTCAGTGTAAGCTCTCAGCACAGTGCTGTAGGAAAAAAAATTGCTATTCTTCAGCTATGTGAAAAAGACAGTGTCAGCATAGAAGCAGAGGTGAGATCTTGATTTTGTATGGTTTTACAATACTTTGTCCAGTTCTGTTGTTCATATTTCAGAAGATAGGGAAATACTAGACAGCACAAAACATGCCATAAAAATGATCCATGTTTTGGAAAAATAAGCTAACGTGTGGTTTAAGTTGTGTATGCCCAGCTTCTTATTGAAGAAAATACTGAGAGGTGGCTTTACTTGTTCTGAATAGCTACTTACACATAGAAAAGGTATGTGGTGCTGGGGGATTTGTAGACCTTGTTGTCAAAGTCGTAAGATCCAGTTTCTGGTTCAAGTGAACCAAGTTTCTGAAGTTGCCTCTGAAGTGTGTTGAGGGTATTTCAGTGTTTTGGACAAAGATTATATATATATATATATGTGTGTATATATATATATAAAAGAATGTTATTTTGAAGGATGCTTTTATTCCTCTTTGAGAGAAAGAGATGGATTTGGGGGTAAATGGTCATGGCAGTCTTTCTGTCATTTAAGTGTTTCCCCTTGCTACTGCTGTTTTTTTCCTTCTTTCATGGGCCTTGGAGCAAACAAGAAAAAGCCTTTGTGTCTTTAGTAGGTTCATAACACTGGGAGCTTATTGTTAGAATGCTTATAACCAGCTCTTATCCTTCAGGGTTTCAACTGTTGACCCACAACAGTAATCAGAAAATGTTTTGCTGATACATGTGATGGTTAGCTACAGTTTGTGGATTTTTCTTCCCTTTTCTCCATCTGAAGCACTTGTGATTAGCCACAGCTGGAGACAGGGCTCTGGCAGTTAAGACAAGTGCTATCAAGTGTTATCAAAAGGATTGGTTCATAAATGTCTGACTAGCACTTCTTATTCAGAAACCCTGGGTTATAATCCGCTCCAAATTTGGTCAGGAAGGAAACTTACAAAGGTAAAATTTTCCATCAGTTTTTGGTTTTCAGCTTTCTCTGTAAAAACTTCTGTCAAACGTCTGGGGCTACTGTGAAACCACTCTCTCCCCTACTTGTCTGCTAGTCACAGATGTTGCACCTTCCCCATAGCTTTAAATGTTGTTCTTCCCAGATCATCATTTCCCTCTACCTAATCAAATTAAGAAATTACTGCTGCCATTGATACCACAGCCTTGATTTTTCATTTTGTGATCTCACTTACTAGTTGAAGTTGGTTGGCAGGATAAATAATTTGCAAACCAGGTTTGAGAAACAGCCTTCTGGAGGAGACTGTGGTAACATAGCGCGTTGGAGAGTCAGCAGTGAGTGATCTGGGACCCTGCTGGAATGCAATAGCTTGTTGCTCCAAGTGTCTTTCATGACACTTTCATGAGGTGGCCTGAGGTGCTTTGTTCCTCTCTACTATGACAGGTAAAAGGTGACTTGTCAGAGCAAGCAATCATCACTTGAAGTGATTGTTTGCTGTAGTCTAGATGGCTTTTGATTTTTGTGTAAATGAGCCCCTCCTAATGCTTCTTTTTTTTTTTCCTAGTTATATGTAAATTAAATATTTTCTCTTCCAGATGTATCTAAATATTCAACTTTTAACAATGCAGCAGGTATAAATAAATAACTTTTCTCCCTGTGGGTAGAATTCTATTAATAGTAATAATAAAAATAATAACTTTAAACTCTGTGAACTATTGTTAAGTGATAAACAATGAATACAGCCCTGGAAAAGACATGCATATTAAACAGATGAAATAATGGAATGCAATTATGTTTGTTGTTGCATTCTCCACTGGACTTTCAGAATTATCATATAAACCACAAGGTAAAATAGGATTTCTGTAGCAGAAATATTTCTGGACATGAAACTAAACCGAATATGTAGGGCTAAACTGCTGCTGGTTTTATGCTGATGCTCTTAGGACTGTGAAGCAACATGGGGAGCCTAGAAACAGGCTTTCCTGAGGCAGGTATAAACCCCACTGAATCAGGAAGGAGGCAGCTGGCAGAAAACTGTGAAAGAAAACATTCATCTTGTTATTTCTGAGTGGCGAATGTGATAGAGTAGAGGGTTAAAAGCTTCCAATACTTTTACTGTGTCCTTGAAGAAAGTTCTTTCTTTTTTTCCGCCTGCCTTTTTTTTTTTTTTTTTTTTCTTTTTAGATCTTTTCTAGCAGACTGAAATGTTAGTAGAGCTAGCTTGGGAGGAATGCAAAGAGTTAGGAGAGAAACAATAGCTTTACTTACAAGCAGAATTGCAGGTCAGAGGGGAAAATTCTCAAATTGTAGGGCTCCTTGTCAGTACTGAATTCCTAATAGTTCATATTATTATTTTGATTTCTGCTGAAAAAAGGAATGCTGGCACACAAACTAATGGTGACTTGTGTACACTGGCCCTTAAAGTTTTTTATAATAATATTAAAATCTATATTACATTTTCAATTTAAAAATATTTACATTTTATTTTGTATTAATTATACAATTTAAAATAAGTGAATTGTTTGAACTACTGCAGTAGGTAGGTCTGTGCTGTTGGATGGTTTTGTTGGAAGGTTTGTCTGTTTCTTTTTTTAATTTTCTTCTCACACTCAAAGATATGCCTGGCATTTTGGAGAGAATAAGCACAGCCTTTAACCTAGTGGCAAAACTCTTCAGGGACCTTATTTACATATCTGAAACCTTTTCTCCAACTGCTCTTAAAACAAAAATCTTTGCATGATCAATGAAGCTGTTGAAAGCTCACGTTTATCCATTTTATTAACACAGGCCTCTATAATGTTTTACTGTCCATGAATTAATATCTAGGGCCTGTATTTTCCTTCCTGCCTCTGAAATGTTAATGGAAAAAATTTAGTTTGGAAGTATTATGTTTTATTTGGTTGTGCAGAAGAAATGTTTCTGTTTATAATTCTAAGGCTCTACTGAGGAGGTGAGCAATTTGTAGCAATTCACTTGGGTTTGTTCTAGTAGTACGTACTATAAAATAATTTCAAAGTAGCATATTTTTTATGATAACCTGAAAACTCTTGCTTGCTTTGTGTTCCTTGAAGATAAATTTACATTAAATTTCTTCATTTCTTGGAGAAGGACAAAACATTTTTCTAGTGGCTGAAAAGAACTGAAATCAAAACAAAGGAAAACAATAGCTTTTTCTTTTTTAAGTGTGAAAGGATATTCATCCCAAGAAATGCTTTTATAAAGGAAAGAAAACAATATTACTAAGTCTGAGGAAAAGCCCAGAAAAGTTATTCCAATCCTATTAAAAAATGCATATTTTGAACACAATTTAGCTATTACAGTTTGTGGAAGTTCAGAAACTGCTGAAGTTTACTGCATTTTACTGTGAGGTCTCTTGTATTGCAACTTATTGCTGTAACTCCATGTTTCTGATTCACAATAGATTTTCAAAGGGCAGGTGTTTGAATTGTAGTATTTCTTCTGCTCTCAATAAAATTTAAGGCTTTCCTTTAAAGGTATATTTGTCCAATATTAATAACATTTTCTAAATGGTTTCAGCAAAATTCTTTATCAAAAAGCACCTAAGCACATTGTTGAATAGTAAAGAATGGTAGTTTAAAAGTTCAATTTACAACTGTAAACAAAAATATTTCTGCAAACGTTTCTATGAAAAGATTATAATGCTTGGCTTTCTCAGCAATACTCTTAATTTTGGCAGTACTATACTAAAAACGCAAAATAGCTTTGCATGGACCTGCAGTGATATTGCTGGTACTGGAAAAGATCAGTGTTTGATGATCTGTATCTTTGTTGGTATTTGATAACCTGGAGTGTATGTTTGCGTTTATCTTAAAAGCTGAAGTTTAGATGCCATTTCATTGCACAGTGAAACAGATTAGTTGAAGTCTTTTCAGCAGTGGCTCAAACTAATCTGTTTTACTGTACACTGAACCAGCATTGGAGAGCTCAAGGTCACTTACTGTATGTTAGCTTGGGGGGTGATAAGGGTAGAAATTTCTGAAAACGCTTCCAATAAGACCAGAAAGAGAGTCAGTTTCTGATTTCTGACTACCCTTGTTACCATCTGCCCAACAGCTTTGCTCTTATGTGCAACTGTGTAGGCTATTTATACACCTTGTTGCTTTTCCTTAAATGGCATCCCTGAAACCTGTCTTCTTTCTGTCCACACCAAAACTCCTGTTAAAGCCTTTGTCTTTCTCACTTCTTGGCTCCTGGTGTGTTCTCTTGTCTTGCCTTGTCCATTTAAAACGTGCTTCTCTCACAGGGACTTAACTTGTTTATAAAACTTACCTTTGCTCATTTTTCTGACCAGATTATTGCTGTCCCTTGAGCTCTCTCTCTTTCAGGAGCATGTCTTCAAATGAAATACAATCTATTTCTCCTTTTAACGCTAAAGGCTGCTCATAATTGAGCCACAACCCATCTACCTGATCTAATTTCCCCAAGTTTGTTCAGTTAGCTGTTACGGTGCTTCCCTCCTCAGCCCTCCTAACACAAAGTCCACCTCTCTCTCAGCTGTTTCTGCTCATCCCTTACAACATGTGAGCAACTGCAATAGTCTCCTCCCCCAGATCTCTCCTTACCGCGATCTTCTTGGTTCCACATAGTTACCTGGGCACGCTCTAACTACCATTCTCAGTCTTTTTCGTTCTTCTCTATCCATCAATTTTAAATCCCTGAGAAAAAGGGGGGAATATAATGAAGCTGCCTCTGTTCCTTACAGGAGTAAGGAACGTTTGTACAGCAATTTATGCTAGTTAGTGCCCCATGATACTACTCAACTAGGACTAGTTAACTCATGCTGTATTATCTGCGTGTTTATCACTTACCCCACGACAGCAAGCACATATGACTAACACTACTTTAAAGGCATATATTTGAGTGTTCCTTTTACATCTTTTTTTCTTGGTTGTTTTAGTGCTTAGTCGATAGTTTCTCCATTTAAAAAAAAAAAAAAACTTTGAAAAAAAAATCACATTTTACCTTCTTTTTGTGTAAAGAAAAGTGATTCTTTTCCCCACACATCAGGCTTGATTTAATAACCACTTGCCTTCATTTGGAACACTTTCCAGAAGTGATGTATGGAATAAGTGGAAACAGCCTTCCAAAGGCAAGAAGTTGCTTTCTTTGCTTCCCCCCACCCCTTGCATGTTCTTGTGTATATTTTAACAAGTTATAGTTTACAAATTCTTTTTCTTACTAAAAAGGATGTATATATACTTAACTTCTATGTATTTATATACATTGTAAGTATAAACATTCCAAAGGTCAGAAATATACCAGACAGATGGCAAGTAGTGAGGGTGGGATAAGTGTTTATTTTTCTGGCTGGAGTAGCACAGTGTGAGGTTATATAAACTGATGATCAAGAACATGCTTTGGCCCACAGGGCTAATTCCTGTTTTAGAACTTGTATTAAAACAATTTTTTCTTGCAATAAAGTCTATTTTTAAGAGAGGCTTGTCTGAAACATTCTTGGGTAATGTGGAGGAAGGAGAGCCAGAATGGGATGGGGGAGATACAGACAGTGATAGTTTAGAGTTTGAAAAGACTTCAAAGGTCACCAGCTCTCTTTAGCTTGGTAGCTTAATCTTGAAATTGCAGAAACAACATCTTAAGCTTTTACAATCGCTTTTTGAGCACAATATCTGAAGGGAATACTGACAGAATCATACAAAATCGGCAAATGTCACTTTCTGCGCAAAGTTCCTTTATTCATTCATTCAGTTAGGACTAAGCTAGATAAACTTCTGTCTGCAATTTATTGTCAAGGGCTTAAAATGAACACATTGTGTCTGTGTGGACACATGCAAAAGTAACTTCTCTTAACTGGTGTGTTTACTCTCTTCAAATCTTGCTGCCATTTAAGTCAAAGGCTCTGACCCATCGGCCTGGCAGAAATGGTTGTAGCATATCCACATAGCACAGTCTTCAGCAATTGCTGTTTACTGGGCTTGGTTTTTAGCCCTAGCTATAAATACATACACATCTATTTACCACACATAGAGTTTGTGAGGGTTTTTTTTAATTGTTTACTCTATAGCTAGGAGGCTCAAGTAGCTTTGGTAAGCATTTATTTCCTAAAGGCCTTTTTGTATCTTGTAATTTTCCTAAACTTGTTTCAGCTTGAAATGTTTCAAAGTTGAACCTCTGTGTGGAAGTAAATCTGCTTCTATGGCCAGTTATAGCAAAAGGCTCTGTGAACAATAGTAACAGAGGGAGAAAATTTATTATTTCTGTGTCAAATCATGCATGTATTTATGCAGTTAATTACCGAAATTGTAACAAAAACTTAACTGGGTTTGAGGATGTTTTATTTCCCTTTTGATGACTCAAACTAAACCTTTTTTAATAAATTACTGTCAATTTTCTGATTTTGTGGTATATCTGATCTGCACGCTATGTCTCATCTTGCCTAATAAACCTGTTTGTTGCGAAGTGCTGTAGTGTAGCTGATGAAAGAGCATATGTCGATCACATCATTCTTTATTTTCTCTTACTGCTATTTAAAGCTGCCCTTGTTCTACATGCAACTATGCTGCAAGTATTTAAAGGTAAACATATACATATTTCCAGGTAGCATAAATTATGTATGTTATTATTCAAACTTTGCTTTATTTTACTTTGTCACAGATAATTAATATGTTGACTAGATAGCAGCTTTAACTATCTGTTAGAGTAGCTGCTAATCAGTGTCAAGCTACCTTCCAGAGTCAGGTTGCACTAATCATTACTTACATTATAATTCATATAATATGTTGTTACTAATGCATTTAGCAACCTTATATGTTATTAATTTGTTTTTTAATTTGTTTGGAATCTGGTGTTACTGAGTAAACTAAAGGTCCGGAGGAAGAACTCTTCATTCAGTACAACTTTTTAAGGACTCTTATCTCATTCTTTCCTACTCGCTGGGGCAAGTGGAATGCAAGCAGGCCCCAATCAGTAGGGCACTTAAGATATTCTTTAAGTCTTATTGTTTAAAGTTAAATGTGTGTCTTGCTAATTTAAGTTCCTAAACGGTGGTCTGTGTGCAGCTGGGTTTGCAGAAGCCACGTTCGTGAGCAGTTTCACTGGAGGCTGCAGAATTCTGTAAAATGGTTCTGCCCTGAAATTCAAATGAAGATTAGGATTATTATGCTGCCTCTGAAGAGTTTGACTGTGTCATATATGCTAGTCTCCATTCTCAGTACAGAATCCAAATGTTAGTCTGAATCAAATATTTATGTATATATTTGTATCTTTTAATGTTTATTGCACTGAGGGTCATTAGTTACACTGTTGGTTTTGTCTTTCTGTTAATTTTGGGGATAGAATAGTATTGATCTTTCTTTTCTGAGTCTGTCTTCATACATGTAAGTGGAATTGCCAACTGCTACACAGTGTGTTTTTCTTTTAATGGAAGAACAAATGAATACGTGGGTTCCTTTTGTCAGTCTGTCTCACCTTGAAATCTTGACATCCCTGAAGCATAATGTGCTGGCAAAAGAAAACCTTTCCAGCAATCTTGTGTTTAAAGCCTCACTTTGAAGAGAACATGTTGGATGGTCCCATACCCTTGTGCTGTGTCCAGCAAAATAGTCTCTGTGCTAGCATACTAAACTGTTTACTGTTTCCTTTTTTTATACAGCAAGTTTGGAAACTTTGTAAAGCAACAAGTTTCAGGAGCTGAGCAACAGTTTGTTCTTTGTTATTCTTGTCCTTTCTTATCACTGTGCTTCCTACTTTCTTCTATGAAGGGTGCGTGGTGGGAAAGCCAAGGTGGCAATGAACTGCCTTAGAAAGGAGCAAGGGATACTGTTAGTAATGCACTCTTGTAAATGTCTTGCTTTAAGTACTTACTGATTTCAATAGATTTACACAGCTGTAGTAGAAGTGAGACCAAAGGGACAAATTCACTTACTTTTGAGACTTCTCTTTCAAATCTGGTGAGAAGATTTTTTTTTTTTTACCCAAGCTGCTTATAGAGGCCTGTAGCATAGGGAAAGTATTAAAGGAGCTAGTTCTAGATAATATGTAAACCTCCAAGTTAACCTCGTACTCTCTTCTCTTGTAAACATGACATTGCATTTTGAATCTGCTCTGCATCACAATGAGTTAATGTAGTATCACACTGAATGTGCTTGAACAGACCATTCCATTGCCACTAGAAAATGTCTGTACAAAAATAGCAGTAGGTTGCGCTTGTTTTTAGGATGTGAAGAACTAAGGAAGTGAAGAACTAAGAAAAGGCAGTGACGTTCAAATCTGATGACTAAGGTATCTGGCAGTCTTCACAGTGCTGTGCTGTAAATCCCTGGTGGACAGCCTAAGTTTTAAAATAAGCAGCACTGGAATTCAAACTAGACTTTGTTGTGAACAAAATAGATGTGGTGATTTCTGAACTACGGGAGTACCCCTATGAAGAGGAAACTGTCAATTTTGTGTTGCACATCCATCTAAATAGACTCCGTCCAGATTAGATGGCTGAGCAAACTTGATTGCCAGATCCTCTCTCTTAAATCAAATACAAGCACAGAGACTGTTACCTCAACTGTTAGACTTGAAAACAGGAGGGTGGTCAGAAATGAAATTGTTCTGTAAAGGACAGGGATTTAAACCTTAAAATGAGGGAAGATCCCCTAATTTTTAGCTTCAGGGTAAAGAAAAGAAGTTGCAGAAAATTGTAACCCTCTATAAATGTAGGATCTTATGTGCAGTTACAAATAACAAAAGAAACAAAAAGCTGCATGATAGGGAGAGACCTAACGGTGACATCTAGTTTACACAGGATACCCATCTCAAATCTGTTTCGGGATACGTTGATGTCAAGCAGAGAGTCAGAGCAGTAAACCAGAGAAGTGAACACATGCGTACATTTATTTTGTGTTTACTAAGCTGATTTCTCAGCTGTCAACACATATGATGTGTTATTTCAGGCTATAAAATATGCATTTATTTTCTTAAAATTCAGATTTTGGCAATCTAGGATGACTTGTGCTTACTCTGCCTCTTCCTTGGGGTTTGAATTGCAGAGTTCCTCATGGTGAGGTCTTTCTATTTTGAGGTTTTCGTTTTACGATAAAGCATGCCATGATGATTCAGGGACAGCTTTCACAGGTCACATTCTCTATAACAAAATTGTATTTCTAGCCTTTTAATAATTTCTTTGCTTAAAAAAATTTGCAACTATCAGAAAATATTCCAATTCAGTTATCAAAATTTTGGAAGAGTTGTTTAGCAGACTTAAATCTTGAAAGAATTATTTGATATCCATATTGATATCCAGAATGTCAAAGCTATATCATAGTTCCTAATACTCTTGGATTATTTAATGTACCTTTGTCTGTGGATTACAGGAAATAAATTGTGCTTAAATTCCTTTGTTAGGCATATCTGATTTTTTTCTTGGAGAGATGAAAATGAAGTATTTTGTGCTGTCTCTACCTTTGCTAGATGAAAGCATTCAAAATGCTTGATTTCACTATTTAAGAATATAAGAGCAGTAATCATGTTGTATTATTTTATGCATCATTAAACTTGTGGTGCGGAGCAGCTAATACAACTTTATGGACAAAGTCAGTATCCTGAAGGTCTGAAAATAACCAAATTATTATAAACATCCCAGAAATTGCTGCTATTTCTTTCTGAAGTATGTGGAAAATCTCTTGAAGATTAGAAGGTTATTTTAGGCAAGTTGCATCTTTCCCCAGATGACAAATATTGCAAATCACTACATCTTGGTTTTTAGGTGCATTTTATTGCTTATATATGTAAACTTAATGGATTGTACTATTCAATTTTTATATACGTTCTCTGCTTATTTATATATAAGCATAAAGAATCTATTACTGTCATCTGTACACATGCTTTTAATTCGGCTTTTAATCAGCTGGACTCCTTTTATCTTAAGAATAACATCAAAGTAATAAATGCAGAACACAGTGTGAGTGAAGAACGTCTTGTGTTTTGCATAATGATAATTAGGTAAGCATCCAGTGCCTTGGAAAATGGGCCTTCTTTATACCTATGTGAGAGTATTCTAGTGGAAGGCTTTTATGTGGACCTTGAAGATTATAGCTGTACTTGGAAACAATTATGAGAGTTCTGTTGAGTCAACTTTTGCTGGGGAAGTAAGACTTGGCCTTATATTTGCGCAAAACCAGAAAATTATTCTCTGCATGAAAACTACTAGGTATTTTTAAAGGACATAATTGGAAGGCTCAGCAGTTAGCTCAACCACAGCTTACCTTCAAAAGTTTTGTGAATACCAGGAGGAAGGTGAAATTGCAAAGACTAAGCCCTTGGTGCTGTCTTATACTCAGTTTCCCCCCGTTATTCCTTTACATTAGACTGCTTTGTTGCTGATTTCCTAGTCAAATACTGGTGAGCAGCATGTGTTCGCAACTAGAGCCTACTGGAAGTGGGAGCACATACTGACCGCTGGATGATCGTACAGCACTGGAGTATCTTTTTGTGGGTTTGGTGAGGGTGGGAGGAGTGATGGTTTTGGTTGGGGCTTTTTGTTTTGTTTTTTAAAAGGAATCTGTCACTTCAGTTTGCATCAGAGCAGTCCCAACAAAGACCCACGGGACACGTTTAACTTGTGATACATGCTGACGTACTGGTAGAGTACAGTATTTGGTTAGGTGTTTTTAAAAGACCTGGACCTGAAATATATTTTTATGCTGGAGTCATTAACAGCTTTGTTTTTATATAGGGGAGGTGAGATGCCTCCAGCTATGGGCACTTTCTTGAACTCAGGCACTTGTGTTAATGCAGAATGTAAGCACGTAATTTAACAGTAACTGTTAAATGCAGAATGGTCTGTGTGGACACTCCGTTCCATTCTTGGCATGGCTTTTTTAACCTGTAGCTATATGACATAGCTATCAGAAGGTGCCATCTGAAGGCTGGCATTGTTTTCTTTTTATAAATGTGACATAAACTAAAATTCACTGCTTTCTAGGTACATCCTGTAAGACTTCATGTAATACATTAGTAGCTACTTGGTAGGACTGATAATTTTAAATGAATATTCAGTCAGCACTCTCAGAGTTATGACTATTTATGAACATAAATAAAGCTGCTTTTGGATGTTTCAGCAACAGTGGTGACAAAGCACTGTGCCACTTGTGACTAGCTAGAAGACTGTGACACGTTGTCTTGAAATTGAATTATGTAGTAATTCGTGCTTCTGCGCTCTCTGAACTTGATTGTTGTAATCCCCTTGTCTAAGGATGAAGCCACACGTCTAAGGGGCCTGACTAGCAGACAACACAGTGGCCGCCTGTGTGGCCGCCTGGCAGAATACTGGGACCCTGCTGCTCTTGGGGTACCCTGACTTTTCATAAGTGGATTCCTTTGCAAGGTTCTCTCTTCTTTGGAGTCTAGCAAGTCTCTCCTTTCTCATCTTGCTTTCTTGCTCGTGATGTGTTACTGCATTGATGTTCTACTGAAGCGGGAGAGCTGAGAATAGGAAACCATGGCTTTAAAGGTGGCACTTGGACATAATTTTCTTAACTCCCAGTGAGTCCTTTGCCAGCTGGTAAGTGCTTTCCATTTTTAACTACTGAATGTAAGTGCCAAGCTCACATGTGAACTCATGCCGTGTTTCATTCAGGGTTGGAGGGAAGATAACATTATAAACAGTTTTCAGAATTCTAAAACATTGTGTGAAGGTGAATACTTCCCAGGCAAATGCCTAAAAAGTTAATTGGTGTGCCATTCCATCTCTAAGGTCAGATTTTTCTCTGGGGGTTTAGAGGGTTAGTTTTGTGGTCTGTCTCACCACACAAACCTATCAGAGCAAAGACAAATATATATTCCAGATCAGTATTTTGCGAATAGATGTGAGGGTAATAGATGTGAGGTTCGATTTTGGGTTTTTTAGCTTGCTTAGTTTCAAATAAATAGTTGTTTGCAAAATCTTATAAAGATGGGGATAATTTCACAAGTTCTAGCAATACCCCATATTCTTTATTTTTTCATACCCTTAGAACCACATATGCATTTTAAGGCGCTACAACCAAGAGTCTTGATGGCAATTACTGTTGTCAATATCACATCTGAAACTCTGCTTCATCCTTTTCACAGATATAAATGAACCCAAAATAACTCCTTAGCTCCTGAAATAAGTAAAGTATATTTGAAGCTCACATACTTGCCTGAAGGTATTAGAGTACATAAGAACTAGGGATGACTGTATGAGCAGTTGCAGCCGCTGGTGGGTCAGTTCCTCTCGCAGCTGTTCATTCCAGGAGTCTCATTGTGGTGCTGCCTTTTTTTTTTTTTTTGTCCCTTTTTTTTTTTTTTTCATATTCTTGTGTCTAAGAATGTTCGCTTGGTACTTGCATGGTATGTAGTGCAGCTGTAATATAACTTTCACCCTAATGTTTTCATAATAGTGTGCTCTCTGCACAGTGTCAGTATTGATAAGCACCTGCTTGGCTAAGGGTATTTAAAGTATTTAGGGTGGTGGTAGCCAGAAAGTCAGAAATAGCTGACAAGGCTGTTCTGTGTTTTCTTTGGGGAGGCTGCACTTTGCATGCACGTATCACTTGCCAAGGGTATTAATTCAGTCATCATTACCAACCTTTTTTTAATATTTTTTTTTTTGGTCATAAAGTGCAAATTTTGTGCCTTTTTTTATAGTAGTGAGAATTTTCTTTGGGTGAAAATATAGATATTCCATATTCAACTAACACATTAAAAGCATACTGGCTCAGTCACAGGTTTTAGGCCCATATTAGAAAACCTGGAATTACAACTTCTTCAGCAAATACAGATGTATTAAAAATCTTATTATCTCTAGAGCTTCATGTAGCCTGTAGCAGGCTGAATGCAAACTACAGAAGAACCCCTGATTCTTTGGTATTCTGGGCTGGAAACTCTGCGGTTCCTTCATTTACACCAATAGTTTATATATATATATATACATAATAAATTTTAATTAAATAGCATTATTTCCATTTGTATGTAATCAAGTCAGTGTTAAATACTTCAGCATCAGTTTGCAGATATATTATTGTTGCCGAGCTATAAACTCATATGTAACAGCAACAACACAGTAGTTATCAGACAATGTCTGAAGGCTTTGAGTCTTTAGTCCGTGGTATAGTTGGGAGTTCCCTGTGAGGGTGGTTGAGATGTTCTTGGATTGTGAATAAGTTGATACATGAGACTACTTCACAGTTGCACTCTGTGTACGTAAGAGTTGGGTCCCTACCTTAACATCTCCATTAAAGCCATCAGTAAGATCTTTGGAAGTGTGGCCCATGCTTTACTCTCTGAGGAGTTTGTAATTTGCATTGCTGCTTGTGAACATAGCAGTTTATTTCTCACAGTTAGTGTTGGATGTTGCCTAAAGACTGGGAGGATCAGGAAAATACTTTCTTTGGATTGCACTTGAAGCAGGTGCTAGAGGGCTTTTCTAACTGTGAGATGTAGAAGAATTTGTTTTAATTGCAAATTTATTATGGAAAACAGCCAAAAGGAGAGGTTGGAAAAATCTGCAACAAGGCTGTATATCCCTGGACTACCCTATGTTTAACAGTATTATTGCAGTTTCAGCGATTGCTTGTGTGAAAAAGTGATATTAGAAAAGCATTTAATGTAGTATTAGAAGGGGATTAATGCAAATTATGAGCTAGAAATAAGAAGGAGACGTCATGTTACACATATGCTCTTACCAGACCTCAAGCAAATGCTTCACAAACCAGCTTGATTTTTTGTTCCAGCTCTTTAGATTCCAGTATGTGATTGTTTCTCAACCAACCTGGATGCTACTGTACTTTCCGTCTTGGTTTTAAGAGGTCAAAAGAAAGAACAAATTATTAAGAATCATCTGAAAAAAATCCAATACTTTCATATGCATATTGGTGAAGTTGTGATTACAAGTAGGAATCTGCCTAACTCAATCTAGTAAAATCTTTGTCCAGACTTTTAATATTTTTTCCCCTCAGTGAATAGTCTCAAAGACAGATATTTATTGTTATGTGCAATTTTTGAGCTATCATTCCAAGTCTGTAACTAATAAAACCATAACAACCATCGAAATAATAGTTATGTGTATGTGTAGCATTTCAATTGATGAGTAAACCATTCCAGTATATTGGCATTTGGCCACTTTGCTATGTAATACTGGTTTTTATGAAGTATTGCTGTAGCAACAGATCTGGATGACATTGGGTAGCTGGTTGCTGCTGACTGTTGGAAATAAAACAGACTTTTAGCAACACATGTGTAATGTCTGAAGGTAGAGCAACCCAAAATAAATGCCTATGCTCTACCAAGAGTGTAGTATGGGGTACATCAAGCCAAAGTCTGACTTATGAATATAATCCTTCTGTGAAAGTGTTCCTGTATGGTGAAAATGAAACCATGTATGCTAGTAATATGTGCAACAGTTGAAATCCAAGAATAAAAAAAAAAGGAAAACTGAGAGAAACTGTATTGCAGATTGTTTTAAGCCAGAAGTATCAGTTATTATAAAGGCTTTAAGAGCTGTAGGATTATAGTAAATGCTTCTGGATGTGTTATTTCAGTGGAAAAGCTTTTTGAGGAAAGAGGATACAGTGAAGATTAAAAACTTCACTTGCTCTCTTGAAGAACCAGCGAGTGAAAAAAGACATGAGAAAATGAAATGAGTTCAAGGCAAGCTGAAACCTGGTTTTTATTAATGGACTTTTATTTAAAACAGTATTTCTCGGTTGCTAAAACATTGAGCATTTGTTATATAATACAGCCAAGTTAAAAACTCAACAGAGGGTTTAGATCAATATAGCAAAGTACTATCTTTAGATAGTGAGATCTTCAGAAGCCTGTTAAAGGAAAGGCAAAACCTCTGGGGAAATATTTTTTCTTCTCTCTGTTCACTGCAGATGATATTTGTAAGTCCACTTTACAGACAGAAAAATACAGTCACCTTTGTATATGTCAGAGGGTCATACAAGAATTTACTGTCATAGTACTACAATGTTGTGCCTTCCAAATGAAGTACTATACTACATTAAAGTATATATGAAACACACTTTCAAGGCTTAAATGGAATTTTCTTGATAGTCTAATAATCAGGTGTTTGTTTCTTTTTTTAATTTGAAAGATAAAAATACAGACATTACTGTGAAGGATAATACGGATGATTTCTGCCTTCGAGATACATTAAGCATTGCATCAACAGACTCCTTTGTTTCCACAGCTGAGGTAAGACTCTGAAAGATTGCTTCTTTAAAGATTCATTGATCTATTTGAACAGTGAGCAGAAGGATCTCAATTTGTTGCTCGTTATTGTAAGCAAAATATGTTTTTCTTATAGGGAAAAACAAGAATCTTTCCTTGCTTACTTGTAACCAGCTTCCTAGCAGTTCAAGTAGTAATGAAGTTGAGATCAATTTGCTTTTTTTTTGGTGCACTGGAAGAATGTTTCCCCAGCTCCTTCTGAAAAGAAGTTGGTTTTAAAAAATATACCAGATTTTTGTATGTGAATAAGCACAATCAGTTGAGGCTATAGTAGTTCCTTTCACCATGAGCTGCATTTTTCTCTTTTTTTTTTTTTTTTTTTTTTTTTTTCTATTCCCTTACCATAATATGAAGAAGGCTTTGTCTTTTTTGGAGAGGAAATTATTAGAAATTGACAGCTATCTATTTTAGTATGTTCCATGCACGATACAATATACCTCATCTAACTTTCCCTAATCTTGGATAAGACCACAAAGAAAATACCTCAAAGACCACCATAAAGAAATAATCTTTGGATAACAGGACACTGGCTGTTAGCTGAAATCTGCTACAGCTCCCTTGAAGTATTTGGAAGAGTTTTTATACAGAGAAACACTTATTTGAATGAGGAATATCTCCTTTTATATTCTCTCAGGAGCTAAAGTGATCTTGAATAGCACTCTTCTCCAAATTACAGGAAAAGCAATTGGTCTCAATAGATACATTCTGTGTTAGATACCGCTTTCGTATATGTACTATAACTAAGATACTAAACTCAGACAGTTGTAAAAAGAGAGAGAATTGCATACACATTTTTTGCAATTATTGTTTTGACTGTCTGTTGTATGGTTTGTTTTCCTACAACCAGTTCAGTAATTCAAATTAAGTTGCGATGGGTATGCCTAACATTCATTCCTAACAAAGATTATGACTTCAGAGACTGGTTACTCTTCCCTGTAATTTGGACAAGATCACAATTCAAGCTTGTGTCATCTCTTTACAAGCCCTTGAGAGGAGCAGTAAACCATTATAGTCGGTACACTTTTGTAGCTCTCCTCACCCCACCCTGCTCTGCCCTGAACTTTCCTAGTGTTTGTTGCAGGTATGTGAAAATGGGAACAAGCCATTATCCTCATTTGTGTTGCTTGGCTTAAAAAAAACCCACAAACAAACAAAAATAAAAACAACCAAAAAACCAACCAAAACATAGAACACCAAAAAAAGAAAAATGGGATGCATCACCTCAGTGGAATTGGCATCTTATCCTGAAACTAAATTGTCTCAGTATTTGCTAAAGAAATCTTTGAGTCAAAATTGGCAACAGAATTGTCTTTACATATTCTGAAAATATTCTCCACATTTTGATACCTCAAAGCCACTTCTGTCAACTCCTTCTTCCAGAACAAAGTTATGAAGATTTTCTCTTCCTTTCCAGCTGTTCTAGCCTTTGCCAATAGAAAAAGCTCTCTGATCTCCTTTCTCAGATTTTATTGAAGAATCTATAAAAAATCTCAGCTGATAGGAGTACTGAAAACTAACAAAGCCAAAACCAACTTGAGGTTTTGTGTTCAAACGAGAACACTATCAAAATATGAACTACTAATCTTAAACTACAAGGCTGGTTAGCCTCTCTAGTAATAGTTACTGGGGCATCATTGTGTGGTGCAGGTATAATAAAGCTGTAAATTGGTCTTCTTTTATGAATATAGTGCTACCTTGATGTAAAGTTTTGTCAGTCCTCTGGGGGGAGAAATGCTTTGAATTAGTCCTGCAAATAACTATGGCAATGAGGAGTAATAACTACTTCCTAGTATATCTCAGCTATTAGTAGAGAATGGTAATCACTTTGATGTAACTGGATTAGAATCAACATACCAGACTTTTTTATTCTAGACATGGTGATGTCAGGTAGCTGTTTCTTCCTTATCTACTTCTTCCATTTTTTTATTCTTGCACTGGCGAAAAAGTGGAATGCTTTAGGCTCACAGGTCTGACTGAGGCTTTTCCAGCTTTGGATTTGTCTCAGCTAATGGGCAAATAGGCAGTTGTTCTTTCATCCTGTGCTCCATGATCGCAGTTACAATTTTTAACTCTGTATGCTGATAGAAATGTTTAGTAAAGTTTTTGAATCTGGATTTCATATACGTATGTATACTGCTGTGTGATTTTTGCCCTACTGGAGTGATTAGTAATTTCACCTTCCAAGTAGCAGTATTTTTTGTGATCATGTCATGCTACACGCTGTACATTGACAGTTATTCATCTTCCTTCTACATTGCATCCTGTCCCAAGGAGCAGAACTAAGTATTTTGTGTGACTGGTTTTAGAGACTAGAAGCTGTTTTCATGTTTCAGTGCTGAAATACAGTCAAGTCAAATTTAGCTCACGGTCCTCAGGAGGCATAACAGCAAAGATACACGGAATCCTAAAACATAGATAGATGTTTCGATGAGAATTGATAGGGATACTGCTTGGGGAGGCAACAGGAATGTTGTGCTGTGTTATATTAGGACAAAACATAGGAAGATGGCTTTCTAGAAAAGAACTGTGCAAAACTGGGACGGCTGGCAGAGTTTAAGTCACATGCCCTTTTGATGAGCTCTACAGGATAGCAGTAGGGTGTGCCAAAACTTCATCTTGGCTATGGCTGATAATCAAGAGGATGCTGAGGATCATGCATTTGATGACTTCTCATACAGAATTGTGCCAGTCTGGACACCTACAACACACAGGTATCTGAATCCTACAGAGATGATTTAGGCAGGCAGTTGCTATCCCCAAGCCCAGACAGACTTCTGTTCTTAAACACACATAGGCTCTCAGAAGCGCTGCAGAAAGGGTGGTAAACACAACCGTTTGCCCTAATTAAGTTGTTGATACTATATAATGTGCTAAATAATGGTATTAGCCATTTGAGACCATCTGCCATCAGCTTGTGTTTATGAGGGTTAGTATCCTTTTCATATTCTTGCTGTCTTACCTACTGTGTGATCAAAATAGCTACCACCTTTGGCAAGAATGCAGCAGTGAATGTGCCAGATAAAGGTCTCCACCCTCTCTTTCCTGGCTTGTTTTTCTTCTTTCCAGTAGAAGCACTTTCCTGCTTTCCTTGACAGTGAGCTTTATTGCTGCCTCTCCCTTGTCAGTGCACGTGCATTTATCATGTCTTATTTTCGTATCTTGGCTAGAACTGAATCTGTAGTTCTATTATCAAATAAACTCTGCTTTCTTTATTAAAATGTTAACTGAATCCAAAGCTTGCGAGATTTTTCAGACTCAGGAATAAACACTTAGCTGCTCTTTTTTTTTTTTTTTTTTTTTTTTTTTTAGCGGTAGTTCCTTTACTAAAGTTGTCGTTTTCTCAGTTCAAATGTAGTAAAACAAAACAGTGCGGGAAGGAGCAGGCTTTGATAAGAGGGAAAGAATGCCAGTTTCCATATGCCTGTAATTATTTGCACCAAAACCTTCAAAATGACTGAAACTGAATGAAGAGTGACTGAACTGCTCATATCACCTGTCCAATTTGACATGGATTATTGTCTTACCTCAAAAACAAATGTACAGCAGTCCTGTAGTCTAGCATGCCCGGGGTAGCAAATCATAAGTAGCTTCCTATTCTAAAACTTCAATGAGGTACAGAGGCGCCTCATAATTATAGTTTTAAAACATGTGGAGAGAGAGAGAAGGGAAAATTAATCCCTGAAGTCTTTCATTCTGCTAACAGTAATACTGTTTCTTCTAAGAACCTGTACCTAAAGTGCCACTAACCGCTACCTACTATGTTGGGCAAGCTGAAAAGATTTCATGCTGGCCAGTGAAGTGTGATATCCAGTAATAAAGCTTGTCTATTTATATCATCATCAGAAGCTTTCTACCTCCCAATAAATGTTGCTGCTGTTGTAGGCAACAGAACAGTTCTGTTTCACTTAGAGAAACACTTCCCATTCCTATGTCCTTTCTAACAAATTCCTCAAACTTCACGCTACATTTGTGTTGGGGTTTTTTGTGTTGTTTTTTGTTATTTGTCTTCTGCATCCCAATAGATATAGCCCCAGTTAAAAATATTCTATTGTGGGGAAAAGTTTTCCATGTGGCAATCAAGAGAACAGGAACCAGATTCCTTTTGATCCCCTTCAAGGACAACTGTGGTTGCTTGCTGTATGGTTATGAATAAGAAAACTTAGACCAACAAGTCATTAAATAGGGCTCTAAAGGCTTTAAAAATAATACTAAAAAAATATATCTGGAGTTGATCCTTGTCCTCTAGCAGAAACCTTAGCTATGTATGGTATTTTCATAGTATATTAAATGTTTTCATTTCTAGGTCAGGGACTTAAATAGCTAGTGTGTTCCTATATGCTGACTGCTTATACTATACAGTTTCTAATTCTTAGGAAATACATGTAACATTTGTAACAAATCCCATATATTAGCACTGAACTAATTTTTGTACCATAATGCCTCCATGCAGGTGTTACGTAGGCAAAAGCCTATGTACCAGACACAGCACGTAGCCCAGGATCATTCTGCCCAGCAAGGAGGAGTAATACCACTGATGCACACAATAGAGTGAATTCACATTCTTCATTATACTTAAAATTAAGAAAGTTGCAGCAGTAATTCAGATAAAATCATGTTCTGAATGTGTGCTTTCCTCGTATAAATTATAATACGCGACATATTTTCTTTAAGTAAGTATAGAAGGAGTTCCTGAAATTACATTAACTCCTTCCTGTTTTCTTCTAGATATTAGGAAGAATGCACCATTTTAATAAAGTACCATCTCAAACGTTTTACTTAGTAATCACCATCACATCTTCCAACTCCCAAAACATGTTTCACACTCATCCTGCAACTACTTATGTTTAAAAATAAAATAAGAAAATGTTTAAAAGATACAGATATCCAGAGAAAGAGATCATCAGCCTTTTTAATATAGGATAAGCTTAGTTTCTCGGGATGTAAGGAATGCTGACTGTGCCAGTAAATGGACCTTTTTATTAGGGGGAGCAAGGAAGAATTCCTAAATGGTCTAGCATGGTTTATTTTTGTTACATTCGTGTAGGTGGTTATTTTGGTAGTCAACAAGGTCTTGATGCACAGCTGAGAATTTTTTCTGTTTATTAAGAAACAGCTTGCGGGTGTCAAATAAGAATACTGACTGTTCTATTAGGCCAAAGCAGTCAGGGAATCCCAGGCTTAAAAACTATTGCAAGTTGCAGAGGTTTGATGCTCTACAACAATGGTTTCAGCATCTCTACTAGCAGGTGCTGCCTTAAAGCTGAACTGCCCAGAGGAAGCTGATGATCATCTGAACAAAACCAATCCATGTTGTAATCTTCAGAGGCTGCTTCGCAGCACTGTGTGGAGAGGCACAAGTTACCACTACAAGCTTTGGAGTGTTGAAGGCACATGCTTATTTCAACAAAACGAAGTTCAGTATTCACTGCACATCATCATAAATGTGCAACAACTACTATCTCTTTCTTGAGCCTTGAACAGGTAGAAGTAGAGCATTACAAGATTAGGTTGCTGCTATAGGGTGATTCATCTTTTCAGCTCTTTGTGTGCATTTTCATATTCTTCCTCATGTAACCCCACATGATACTGATGAAATAGCAGACACCTAGAGGCTGACATGTCAGGTCCATCATCACAAGGCTCTGTGTTACTTGCAGCTACCAGCACTTTCGTTAGCTGTGCATGGAGCACTTTTTCATCCTTAGTGGTGTCTTAAAGAGTTTCAAAATGGCAGTGGCTGTACAAAGAAGTGTTTGCTGTGGAATGGCAAGAAGGGACTCAAGAGGCTTCCGAGAGTCCAACTTACCTGTAATGGCAAGATGCGGGATGCTGGGGCTTTCTGCGAACTTCTGGTAAATACTGAACCACTGTTGAGGAAAGTTACACAGTGGATAGGGTAAAAAGCAGGTACCTGAGTACATATCATGAATGTATACACCAATTCATATAAAGTAGATATAGTGAGCCATCTCATACAAAACTAACCTTTCTCTCCATCTTTTTCCTCAAAGGTAACAAGTCCTTGGAGACTTTACAACAAAGAGTTAATTTACCTTTTGATGTCAGCTTGAGAAGTTTTTATCTAGAAAATGTTGTATGCTCTGCATGTTGTTAAACATTGTAATGATTTGCCTATTCTTCTAATAGCTGGACTGTGCTATGTTAGAAACGTGGATGCATGTTCAGAGCATCTTCAACTAATTTTACTTTAAACCAGGATGTTTATATAGGCAAGCTTTCACCTTATTTCATCTCAAAAAGAATGGCCATTACTGAATGTTTGCAAGACCATTTAAAATGTAATACTCTGTTACATACATATATATATGTGTGTTTATATTTACATATAAAATATTTGTATATAGATTTATTTTTAAATACTAGAAAGCATCAAAAGAAAATCCATGATGACTTCAGGACCATTACAGTGCAGCTTCAGAGCTTGTCTGGAAATCACCTTTTCTAGTTAAACTTAGAGGTCATTTTGGTTTCTGGTTTTCGGTTTGTTTTTCCTCCTCTTCTCTTTATGCATGCTAAGAGTAAGAGAAGTCAGCGATAGAGGAATTTGCACCCACTTTCCAAATGTTACTGGTTGGAACAAACTTCAACCTGTAATCAAAACCATCTTCTCAGTAGAAGAATAGTTATACCTTTTCCTTCTGTTTAGTAGCCAGTTACTTAACCTCTCTCTTTGTTTGAGCTCAATAATATGCATTACAACAGTAACACAGCTATTTTATTTCATCTGAGCATAAGAGGAAGTGTAAAAGAAAACAAAAAAAGCAGCTGAATATAATCAAGGGGCTAGCCCCACTCCCGGGTATCAGATTCTGTGCTGATCTGTAATCACAAAGGCTATGATGAAGCATCTTCACGTGCGAAAAATGTTACCATCTCAGACTTGCTGGCAGCGGGTGGAGATTACCTGCGTCGAACTGAAAATCACACAAGTGACACTTCAGTCACTGTCAGGCAGTTTGCCTAAATATCTGAAGAAGATGATTTGCCTGAAGTTCATGAGAGAAAACTAATATAATCCCTTTTACCACAGAAGTTGTAACCTCTAAGAGAAGGACAGCTGTTTATAAAGTGCACGTATGTTCACAACCTATTTCTTCTCATGCTTTGCAAATTAAATGAAGTATATAGAATGTTTTATGGCTTCAGTAATAGCTTAATCGAGACAGAAAAAAATTAGTATATTACTTGCGTTCTGTTTTGGTCTTTATTTCAGAAAATATGTTTGTTTTTTCCCCAGTTACTATTTTCTTAACCCTAATGTAGAAAAACGAATTCTGGAGTAAAGATTTTTCACTTTTTCTTGTTTATACCTGTTCTAACTATAGCAGTATATATATGTGTGTGTGTGTGTATATATATTTACCCAAACAATGAAATCTAAAATTCAACATGATAATTTTACAAAAGGTATTGTATGTATTGCTTACAGTAAAAGAATAGTGGTTTGAGTGATTGAAAACGTCAGTGTAAGTTCCTACAAATCCATATCATCTAACAACATGCGATGCTTGTCAGAACACCAGCTCTGTACTGACGTCTCTATAACTTACTCGTGTACTTACCTGTTTTGGTCCATGTAAACATATATCAGCACGTGCTTATATTCTTACCTTCATCAGGCAAGGCTACTTGGCCAAACTTGTTGCTGTGGTTGGCTCAACTACAGTCTGTGGAGAAGACCCACTGGAAGCACACGGACTATCCTTATGCACTTACCTGTATCTCCTCAGTCAGGGGGAAAACTTTTCAGCATATATTTGTTTGAAAATATTAATGAAAGTTTAAAATAAAAGTTATATTTTAATCTGGTTTTTTTTAAAAATCTTTCTAAAATCCAGGGTAACTATTTTTATATAGTTCGATTACTGTGAGAATTATTTTTAAAGATGTTTCTAGGCTCCGTTTTTATAGCCTAGAAGCACATGTTTGTTTCCCCCATGCAGGATATTAAAAAAAAAAAGAAAAAAAATTAAAAAATAATTAATTTTCTGGTTATTAGCTACACTGAAAGATGTGTAAGCCTCTGATTTTTATTTTTTTAATTTTATTGGATCATTAATAATATTATGTATTGTTTGTAGTAGAAATTGTAGCTAGCTATTGTCTTGTGGATTGCATGTGATACCCTGTAAACAGAAGTTCTCCGTATTATTTATGTGCTTTGATTTCTTAATCTGTTTTGGGCTTTTCTTGCTCTAAAACTGTCCCTGAGTTCACATTAATTTATATGATAACCACAGAATTAAAAGTGCTGATAATTAAAACCTTTTGGGGGAGCCTGTAGTAAAATGCTGGATGGTCATGCTTCATACGATTTGCTTTGGTGACTAGCAGACACATTTACCATCAAAACAAAAACAAGGGTGGGAGGACGCTGCTATTTCCAGCTTCCTAAAGATTTGCTTGATGCAAGCATTCTGTACTTTGTGTCCTGACAATGACTTTTTTTAAACAGCTTTGAGACCCATTAGAATTAACTAGGCAAATTAAAACCAAGATGCCGCCATTTTATTAATTAAACTTCTGAAACTTGAAACCTGAAACTGTAGCTTTCTGATTTTAAAAGTTACACAGTAACAGTCTTGCTAATAATGTGGTGTTTCTCTTCTGTTTATGAGTTGAGTGGTGCCCCTTTTTTTTTTAAGCAGATGCAGGAAAGGATACATCTTTCAGTAAAATGTCAGGAAAACATCTAATTTGTTTTATCTTTACAAAAATTATGTTAGCAAGCTCTTTATTGAACTTCAAAAAAATCTTTTTTTTCAGCTTACAGAGCACAGAGAGATTCGTAATACGTATGGCCTAGGTTCCCTTTGCCATTGCCCACTGTATGAAGAAGCTATGCACTTAGCAGAGGAAGGCAAAATTTATTCACGAGTGTTAAGGTATTGATTTATGTCTACTTAATTATTTCCAAGAAAAGCAAGAATTAAAGTTAAATGTTCTATATAGAACTAATCTTTTAGAAGTTACTTGTACTAAGTATTTTTTCTAGGAATTAGACTTAGTGAATTTTCTTGTGCTTCTTTTTTAATGGTCTTTGAAAACTTTTCTATTTTATATAGGACTGAAATGTTTGAATGTCTAGGAGACAGTGACTTCCTTGCTAAGCTTCATTGTATTCGACAAGCTTTTCAGGTACATAGTAGTGATTTGTCTGTCTGTCTTGTTAAGCCTAAAGTACCTGGCTTTGAAACTTTCAATGTACTACCTGTGCAAGTGTATTTGTAACATACTCTGTAATTAAATATGTTCTTGTTGCTTTTACATGTCTATAATTTTAAAATGGGATGTGTTTGCAGAGGAGTCCCAATTCTGTGATTAGCTTTGGAACCTTTACACCAAAGGCTTAGTAGGAACTTGCCTACTGTAGCAGTGGTTATAATTATACTAAATTTGATAGAAATGTTTAGGGTCACCTAATATAACCTGTAAATGACTATGTCTATTTTCTGAAACCTTTTCTAGATAGTTCTTTCAGAAACAGCAAACAGAATATTTCTTGCTGAAAGTGGAAGAAAAATTTTGTCTGCTATAATTGCGAGAGCACGAAAGGTAAAAGCCTTTTTTAACTAATGTTTTATTTTTAATGTAACTTCTACCAGAATTCTCTTTCCAATGTAAATAAATCATCTCTTTTATTAAGTTTGCTTGATACTCATTGCTTTTACTTTACAGAATCCAAAGAAATTTGAAGATGTCTTTGATGAAATGATATATTTTTTGGAACAAACAGATCACTGGGATAATACTGAAATGGAACTTGCTGCTAGAGGAGTGAGTCTGAATTTCTGAAAAGTGCTTTTATGCAAACTATAGCATCTAAAAATAAATTTTTACAGTTCCGAATTGTGGGAAAGGCAACTTTTTTTTGTTTACATTGCTGATTTAGGGAAATGGCATCCACCACTGCAGTTTAGTACCAGAAAGTGCATCATATTTTTTTAACTTCTCCTTTACTGACAAAGTATCTTTAATAATAGTTAAAACCATTTATAAATCCACATGTTAATACAGAGTTAGAATATGGTGTGTGTTGAATTCCACTGCTGAAAGAGCAACTAGGTTACTTAGATCATGTTCTGATTTAATATAGGTGAAACACCTGAATTTTTATGATGTCGTTCTGGACTTCATATTAGTGGATTCATTTGAAGATTTAGAAAACCCACCAATATCCATACAGAATGTAGTAAATAACCGCTGGCTAAATTCCTCTTTTAAAGAAACCGTAAGTATTTATGTATATATTGGATAATCATTATTCTGTACTATGTTACAATAAGTAGATGGTATGATCAATACAGCATTGGTGTGAGCATTCTGATATAAAATTTCTGTATATGTCAAAACTGTTCTTCCAGCAATCTGTGCTTTATGTACTTAAAGCACAATTTAAAAATCAGAATAAATCCCAACAAGTGCAGTATAAAGACTGTGTATATTGTCTTGATAATAGCATTAATTTTGAAGCAAAGAAACTATACCATCCTTCACTGTAGTATCCAATTCAGCTTCCAATGTAACTGAATATGTACCTGAAATATTCCTAAGAAAAAATAAGCATGTTTTATTATCAGGTTTTTCATAATAACAGTTTAAAAGCTACAAGTCTGGGCCCAAAATATATAGAATGATTGAATGTATTGGAGAAAATACTGTAACTTATACTGGAAAAATGAAGGGTTTTTTGAGGAAGTAGAATTCTAGAAGGGAAGATTCTGTTAGCCACATCGTACATACTAGATACAAGGTTTTGCTCGTACACCAGAGGTTTAGCAATAAGGCACAAAGTTGCAAGCAAACACAAGTAAATTAATGCAATACAGGCATTCAGATACTGATAATATTTTATGCTTTTTTGTATGTGTCTCTTTATTTGTCAAATGAGATCTCATCTCTGTTATAGACATAGCGGCTACTGCCAGGGTCAGCTGGTAGAGGTCCTACTGTCACTTCATCCATTTATATCTATAAACTGCCAGTTTTCCTTTTATTTTTGCCACAATTTAAATATTCCTTCTACAGGAAAAAAAGGTAACATGCATATATTTATTTTTGTAGTTATGTGATAACACTGTGTTTTGCAAGCAGTAAATTATCTTGCAGTACTGAAGGAGGGGTCAGATGAGGATACTTACAAGCTATGAAAAGAAAAAGCCTAATACTGATATCAGTATATTGTATTTCACGGGTCCATATTTGGACAAAACTCCTTAGCTGAATCTAAAGCTATTGCAAGAATGTTTTTGCTAAAATGAAAAAGGACATCTCAATGTGTTCACATGCTATTTAATACCCAAAATAGTTACTTATGTCTGAGCACACACTTTGGTATACAAGAGACCTGGTCCTCAGTTAAACCCAGGGAACGTTGCTAACTGTTGAAACTGTAAAATCAGTCAAGGATGCGAAATGACATTTGAATCAAACTGAAGAAAATGTTACAAAGATCTGAAAACAACAAATATGAACTATGTATAAAATTAGTTACTTGTATCAGATTTTATAGTTTTACATAGAGTGTTATCACAAGATTGAAACTGAAAAAATACAAATCCCCAAAACATAGAAATACAGTATTTTTCAGATCACTTCTTTTGAGATGAAATATAATTTCTCCTACAGTGAAGTTACACAGGATTTGGGGCTTTTTTTTTTTTACATGTAGGCTGTTGCTTCAAGCTGTTGGTCAGTACTGAAGCAGAAAAGACAGCAAATGAAGGTAAGTTGCCTTCCAAATTATGTGGACCAAAGTTACTGATGGGTTCCTAAGAATTAGAAGTTCTGTAACTGTGGCAAATAAGTTACAAAGAGACTCTTAATCCTGTAGACATGTTAGTTAGACAAGAGGCTGCCAACTGCAGAAGTGTAGCTCATAGGGCCATAATACCAGGTTTTTTAGCAAAATGTGTTAGCTGAAAGATTTTCAACCTAGTGACGTCCAGTTAAAAGTGGTGACTAATTTCTCTGACTTATGGCCAGCGGTTTTTTCCATTCAAAACTGTGCAGTTTGCTTACTTTTTTGCAAGTTTCAGCTATACGTAGTGTATAGGGACTCAAACAGGAATAACTGAATGAAGTAATCTGATCTGTCATACGAGAGTCAAAATAGATTGTTCATGATCTTTCTGGACTTATGCCTATTAATCTTAAAATATTTAAAATGCAAAGTACCGCTGAAGTAAAAACCTTTTCTAAAAAAATCATTACACTTGTTTGGTACAGTTGAGCTGTGACTTAAAGAAGTTCAAGTTACCACAGCCCTGCAGTAGTAGGTGTTTCAGACTTTTCTAAAGATTTCATTTTATATAATAGAGATTTATACTAAATTTCTTGTGTAATATTTGTCTACGTTTTTTACATCACTAGGTGCCTGATGGATTTTTTGCACATTTCTATGCTATATGTGAACATATCAGCCCTGTTTTGGCATGGGGCTTTTTAGGCCCCAGAAATTCCCATTATGACCTATGCTGCTTCTTCAAGGTTTGCAACTTTTTTTTAATTACCACTTACCTTATTTTAAAAAAAAAAAAAAAATCTTCCATGTTAACAGAAATGAGGGTTTTATTTATAAACATACACTTCCTAAGATTTAGACTAGCAGTAAGAAACCATGAAAATAAATGTTTTCATATTAAAAATGTTAAGCCTAGAACTGTTTTACAAAGTCTATTTTAGTGCACTTCTATCTTAGCACCAAAAGAATACATAAATGGATGTTTTTAGGAAATGTGTAAAAGGAATAGCTAGCATTGCATACCTTTTTTTCTTCTTGTAAGTGAATACAAATTTTTCCTTTTTTTCCCCCACTAGGATCAAGTGCTTTTCTTCCTCAAAGACATTTTTGATTTTGAAAAGGTGAGATACTCAACTATTGAGAGTTTGGCTGAAGATCTTATGCAATTATTAATCAGACACATTGAACTTTTAATGGCCTATCTTGGAGCAGATTCACTAAGACATGTCAGTGCTTGCGTAAGTGGCCACGGGCATGTCATGACCAGTGGGCTCTTAGAAGCAAAAGTACAGTAAGCTTAAAATCCATGACAAATAAAATGGAGTGCACTTTGACATACTCCTTCCCACCTTTCTCTTTAATGCCGAAGATATCATCGCTGTTACCAAGCAAGCATCTGAAAATGTATTATATTGCTAAGTATGGAAAAGGACTCAGGGAGGTTAAATGTACATCTATGAAAAGAACAGGTGAGCGTATTATTGTATATACCTAAATTAAATTTGCAGCTCAGTTGTCACTGTATTTATACTTAATGTATCCCAAAGCTTTTTTCTGTAACATTTGGGTAAAGTTTATTTATGCAATACTGTACTTTTGCACAGATAATTTGTAAGTGAAGCTGATGGAGTTGTTTCCTTTAGAGGCTTATAGTACAAAATGTTCATTACGGAGTCTCCAAATCATTGTGTGTCTAGATCTAGAAGGTGTTTTGACTGGGGTATATGCAGTCTCTGATTCATGTGACACACATGCAGTAAAGTAATCGCACTCACAAAATGAACTTGTTGCCACTGCCCTGAAATTACAGTTGCGTGGGTGTAAGCAGTCATTTTGTACTACAGTGTAATAGAGCGATGGAGGAAATGCAGCCACCATTTGGGCAGGAATGACTTGCAGTATGCAGTTTTTACTTTATTTTGTTTTAAAACATCTAAACATCGTGAAGGTGTTTTGAGAGCACTTATTTATATTCAAAAAGCTATGGTAGCTTCACCAATTAATTTAAAACTTTTATTATTTTTTTTAAACTGTTACTACTTTATATGGTGGTAGTAGATATACTAATACCATTCTCAGTTCATATGTAGCATTTGAAAATATATTTTTAAATAAGGGTGTATGATGGGATTTGTCGATCATGAAACAGAATCAAAAGCTGTGTTTTATAATGAAAAGCATTTCAGTCTTCCTCCCTTCCTTGTAGGAAGTTAGGTGTCTATTTAAGAGGAAATCTAAGCAATTGTGGCCATGTATGTGCAATTGAAAACTGTGGCTCAGGGTATGGCACCCGGAACTTTAGGTAGGAGCACAGCACAGTAAGAAGGCATAAGGGAACTTGCAGTAATGTCTTTTCCTGTGATAGAGGTAATAGATAATGGTGATCTGTAATCTTTGAATTTCTGTAAACTGAAACAATGTTTCATAGTTAGCTTAGGCTCTTAAACTACTCATATATGCTTTGCCACATAAAGCCAGCCCACAGGAATCCTGGGTCAAGTAATACAGAATAAGTAATTACAGAGTAATTCTAATTATTCAGGTACTTGAGAAGCATGTTGTTAAAATCTGGCATATTGAAATAAACTTTGATTAGAAACATTCCAACCTTTGCTGCAAACGCAACCCAAAATAATGATATTTGAAAAGAAAGGCCTGTGTAATTCCGTAGACTTTACTGAAGCTGACATTTTGCTCCTTTGTTGTACTCATCTGATAAATACGAAAATGATGAAAATGTGTCATGTGACTTGTGTGAAATGCCAACTGATTATAGTTTATTTAAAAAAAATAAAAAAGTATACTTCTATGTGTAATAAAACAGAAATTCCAAACGCTGCTGTTGGTCTATTTCCACCATTCATGTTGCTGAACTTGGCACCGTGCTCCATGCTATATTTTTTTTTTTTTTCTCTGTAAAGTATGTCTTCAATACTGGAATGTGAAGTTTTTTTCACCCATCTGACTTAGCTTAAACATACTCATCTGCTCAAAAGTATCTGTATTTTGGCAGCTTTTTGCAAGTCTATGAATGAAATTATATGGTACAGTAAGGTGTCTCGTTGGGTTCAGAATCAATAGGAATAGCTGGAAATAGAGGTAACAGAGTAAATGGCACATTCCACAGCGAATGTACTACCCGGAGGGTGCAATGTGTCAAAAGAAACTGCTGTGGTTTGTCTGGTCTCATAAAATGATGTGAAGAAAATTGTACCTTAACATTGATCACAGAAAATAAGAAATGCACTTTTTCACAGAAGTAGATGGTTATTTAAGTGAGCAATTTTCATATTATTTATAAAAAGCTCTTGAAGAAAGTGCAACAGCATTTACACATGAGATTATAATGTTTCTGGATCATTTAAAAGTCAGTCTTCTGTTGAAACTGAAAGGGTGTGTTTTTTTAAACAGAAGAATGAAAAAGGTCTAATGAAACACTGAAATATTTAGAAAATGGGTAAGAACCTGATAATACCCGTCTTAAACAAATGTATCTCTTTAAAACAGGAGCACTCATGGAGCTCTCGAAAGCCCATAGAGACAGGCAGGAAACTGAACTGATGTATTTCTCATCCGAAACAAGAATTACAGTATCTGGCTGCTGTAAGATACCACTAAAAACCATTTGATTCAGAAACAGTTAAGAAGGAAGAAAGAAATAGAGAGGGAAAGGGAGGGGAAAAGAGAGAGGAAGAGGGAAAAGTGCAGGTAGGTGTGGGTAGGCTTTTGATCTCCTCTGGGTCTTTCTGGAACCTTTCCTAAAAAGCATTCATATATTCTGTCCTTCCTAACTCTAGAGGCACAGCTACGAATTTGAATAGGAGATAGCTGTCTCCCTTTAACACGGAACTGGAATCAGTTCTCTTATAACTGAAGTTTTATACACATCAGCTAGAAGGTGGGTAACCAGCCAGATGGCTTAAGAATCTCAAAAGTCCACCACCTTTACACAAGTGCCAGAGCTGCACCAAAGCAGTGACAGGATAATGCAATTCTGCTTTAGTGAATTCATAATGAAAACCAGAATTTAGTTTATAACCTCTAAATTTTCAAGTAGTTTTGAATGCCACTTACCATGCTAATAAGAACAAGCTGAATTTAAAAGCCATCTTCTTCTGCCGTAACTGTACTAAGATCAGAAATGTTGAATGTGTAGGGATTACATGAGAATCAAATATTTATATCATTTGTAATTTAGTTGTAATAATATTCTCACTTTTAATGTGTTCTAAATGATTATTATACTTCACTTTTGTAGTCTCTGGTTTATATCAAACTAGATGTGTCAAATCAAGTGTCAGAGTAAGTGTAATTGTGAACTTTCTGTTGCCTAAATGAACTGCAGCTGTGTATATTAAATAAAATACTTCAGTGAAACAACTGTTGCTCGTATAACTCTATCTAAAACTCGCATTTGCTTAATTCTTGAAATCTAATGCAACATTAGCATTAGCAATTAATATAGCAATTAATATAGCAGGAGTTTTGATACCAGTTAGTCACCTTGAAATCGGCATTTGCTCCCTGAAATCCAGCGAAAAACAACTCTTACAAAATTTATTATATACATTTAAAAAAAGGCATGGGAACAGCTTTAGAGCTGTCCAATTTAAACAGATTTTGTCAACCTGATTAACTTTGCCTCCGTTGAATGGTTCACAGCATCAATAAATTTTCAACACATAGGCCAGTGATCCACCAAAAAGCCAAATATTGGTGTTTCTAGTCTTGGAAGTCTAAAAGTGATTCAGCCAGACACCTGGATAAATGCAGAACCCCCCAAGCTAAGGGTGGCTGGCGTGGCTTGCGGTCATGATGCGGGCACATGCAAGTGGTATGACGCAGGCAGTGCTCGGTGAGCTGGCGAGATCCCCGCCTGTGGCACTAACCAGAGCGATTCCATTGCATTCATCTCTCTATGCCAAGCTGTTGTCTCTTTTCTCGGTTTTAGGAGATGAGTTTTTTCAGGATTATTTCCAAACCAAACTGCTATAGTGAGCTGCAGTCATGGAACGGGACTTTCTTTGTGGAGTAATGTAAATAATGAAATGGAGAACATGGCATCTAATCCTCACTGCCGCAGAAGTAAGGATGATGTGCCCGAGTTTGTTTGGTGTGTTCGCCTGCTGAAAACTGGTTTCTTACTAAGAGTCGCAAGCCCTCCCTTATCTGACATCTCACGCCTTTGCTTCAGAAGTACGAGTGCAGCTATTTTGAGGGTGGCACTGGGGGAAGGTTCCTGCGCTGCTCTTCAAAAGACAGACACGTTTTGTGCTTTAGGTTCCACGGCTGTCGTACAGATTTGCAAAGCCTGAGGTCGGCTGGAAGTTTGGCTCCAGCGTGGCAGGCATGCTACAGGTGAGATGGGCAGAGGCCGGCTGTGTGCCAGAGCCCCTGCAGCGGAAGGTGCGGGAAAGAATCCCGCTTTAGGCAGGAACGGGAATGTGTGCAGGTGTAATAAAAACATGTGTGAGGTTCCCAGGGAAAGGCGCTGCGTGCACCGAGCGCGCCCCGTCCCGCAGGTCTGGCGCTACCCGCATTCCTCCCCGCTCCTCAGCGAGCTGTCACAGCGCTATAATTAGCTGACTGCTCCGCACGTGCCATCGAGCGCCCCGGGACCGGGACGCTGCCGGTATAAAGCTCCCCGCGGCCAGGGCGCACCGGGGGCAGCTCCGACGGGTGAGTACGGGGCCGGTGGGCCTGGGGCCGCGGCCTCACGGCGGGCAGCCCGCAGCGGCGGGGGTGCGGGGCCCCGGCCCGCCGCCCGCACGGCCCCGGCCCGCCGCCCGCCCGCTCCCTGCGGCAGGGCCGGCGCGGCCGGCAGCCCGCTAGCCGGGGGGCGGCCGCCCTTCCCGGGTTATTTATAACTCCGCGGAGCCTCCAGCCCAAAATAAGCCGAGCGGCTGCCCGCGGGGGGGCCGGCGGCGCGGTCGGGCTGCGCCCCCCGCCGCGGCGAGGGGCCGGGCATGGCACGGCTGTGCTGGGCTGTGCCGGGCCGGGCTGTGCCGAGCCGCGGGGCCGGGCCGGGCCGGGCCAGCTGCCGCGGCGCGGGGCTCGCCTGGAATGCGGGCGCCGGCCGCGCGTCGCGACTTTTATGGAAACTTGCAACGCCGGAGCGGCGGCCGCAGCCAAGGGGCGCTCCGCAGCCGCCAGCCCGCCCGGGGACCGCGCCGAGCCGCAGCGGCGGGGCAGCGCTCGCAGGTAAGAGCGGCCGCGCCGGGAGAGGCGCTCGGGCGGGCTCCCCTGCCGCCCACGGCCCGCCCCGGCCGCCCGCTCCCCCGGCCGCCGGCCCGCTGCCCACCCGCTCCTCCCGCCGCGGAGCCGCCCCCTCGCAGCCGCTTCCCCCCGGGGGTGGCCGGGCCGAGCGGCAGCCCGCGGGTCCGTCGGGAGGAGCAGCCCCCGCCGGCGGGGAGGCGGTGGGCGGCCGCCCAGCGCCTGGAGGGGCTGCCCGCAGCCCCGCGGAGGGGGCGAGCGAGGCTGGCAGCGGCCGCCGGCCGGGGCTGCCCCGGGGGCGGCGGGGCGGGAGCCTCTCACCGCCCGGGCCGCGGCTGCCGCCCGTGTCAGGGCCCGGTGGGACCCCCGCGGGCAGCGCCGGGGCCGGGGCGCGGCGTGTGCGGGGCCGTGGGGTCGCTGCCCCCGCACCCGCCGTGGTGGGCGGGTGGTGAAAGTTCCTTGCGGATCCCCCCGGCTCGGAACCACCCGCGCCCCGAGCCCGGCGTGTCGGGGCGCGTTACGGCTCCGCTCCGCCCTGCGGGGGCGGCTGTCAGGCGGCGTGGCCGGGGGAGACCCCGGGGCTCCGTGGCGGCTTACGGACCGCGTGTGGCCGCGTTTGCTGTAGGTAAATCAGAGCTGCTAACGCACCGAGCGCCTGCGGGAAACGCGGGTTCGGTGGAAGGCATTGCTGTGTCAAAATCCATCGGCAAGTAGCGGCGTGCTGGAAAACACGGTGCTCTTAACCGTAGATCTCAGGTCTTGAGAGATCTCTTGGCCTTCTCAGAAAAATGTCCGATGAAATGAAATTGTGCGATAATGACTAGCCTTACACGAGGGCCGAGTGTGTTAAGGAAGGTACAGAAGTGTGAGAGCATGCCTGGTGCGTGCAGGAGCTCGGTCTGGTGACATGGAAGCGCTGGGCCGGTGGTTTGAGGCATTAAGTGCCTTCTCCCATTGCTTTTGGAATATTTTAAATGAGTGGTTTCCTCAGTGAAAGAGGTCAGGCAACCTGTTGTTTACCGTACTTGGATATTCAGCTTTGAAACTCCTTTAGGAAGGCGCAGCGCCGCGGCGAGCCCTGGGGAAGGCACCTGTGGGCAAAGGCAGGAGAAGGCTCGCCGTGGTGGGTGAGGGCTCGGGAAGCAGCAGGAGTGACCCCTTGCTGTGCGCCGAAGGCTGCCATACCTGCTCGGGTGAAGGTGTCGCATGCGGATCTGGTTTTCATAGGCAGCAGCACTGCCAGCAGAGTAGGGTTGGTCAAGTGGAAGCAGCAGCTTGTCTTGGGGAAGCCGGGACACCGCTCCTCTGTGGCAGAGGCATGGCACGGGCACGGTGACCACCGCTGTGTCCAGCTTGAATTGACCATGAGGATGTCAGAGGAGAGGCAGATAGGCTGTGTCCTGTCATCGGGGAAGGGAAGAAACAAATTGTGGTAGTGCTTCATGTCCAGTAATCCCACTTTTCAGCACCCTGAGCTCTGAATCCTTCTCAGTGAAGTCAACAAGAGCTGAGCTCAAATCATACCGTTCCTCTTCAGCCGCTGTGACGCAGCGGAGGATGGAGGAACTATGGCATGGAGCAAAATCCACTGGTTTTTCTCTTGGGGACCTCGGTTCACAATTTACTGCCACCCATGATTAGAATCGGCATGTATCTTGGAACATGAAATCATGGGCCAGAAGATCTCAGCGGGGCTTCCCCCATCACTGAGCAGTCTCTCAGCCCCCCCTACGTTTGCTTTGGAGCCCAGGTACCCTATAACTACCTGAAGGGAGGAAGGAATTAACAAACAGACGTTTTCTACAGAGAAAGGTGATTGTATTTTTTTAACACAGCAGCCGGACTGCATGGCACAGTTGTGTTAAGAGTATTCATAGTTATAAAACCAGACATGGACAAAATCCTTTATAATAAGTATGTTTTTATAAATAACATCATATCTGCAAGGACTATCCTGCCGTAATGTGAGACTCAGTAAGTGCTGAAGTGCAGTAAATCAAAGATTGAGGAAAAGATTGTATATGAAATCGAGTTGTCTGGGTCAATTGTCAGTAAGCATTCTAGTCTTTAATTATAAAGACTTAATGAAAGAAATACAAGTGGGTAGAATTAGGGTTTTTATTTTTTATTTTACAAAACGTGAAGTTTAGACAGCTGGTGTTAGCTGTCATAGCTCATTAGCTTCAGTGGAGCTGGTGGTTTATGCCAGTTCAGGATCTCCCCTATGCACGATAATTTTAGTAGCTACTTCAGTATCTGTAATTTAGTACAACAACTGGCAGTGTCATTCCAGACGAGTTACAGTAAAGACATAAATTAAGAACATCGCTCTCTTTCCTCTCCTCTTTCCAGTTCTGTTTAATATTTTGCTAAATACTTCAACGCTGTGGATGGCGTTTTTCGCTCCTAAGTGCTTTGGCTGCGAGTAGTGACTTTCCAGCCCTCTCAATATGGTTTTCTTATATAATGGAGTCTTTCCTGCGAGTACATCACAAAGAGGAGACAGATGGTAAACGTAACTTAGACTGTGCCGTCAAGGGCTTATTTATAACTCACAGTAGCCGCAGGACAGCAGGGGGGCCTCCCAAAAGGAGCAATTGCAGGGGAACTAGGCTCTTGTTTAAAGTCCTGGCTTCGTACTCCTGTTGTAAAGAGTGGGATTCAGTTCAGGAAAATGCTGGTGCTTTTCGGTGTCTGGATGTTAATCACGCCGCTGAAGATCAAAAACTTCTGTGTTTTCTAATGAAGGGGATTTTTATTTATGGGAGGTTGGGTTTTTTGTGTTTTGGTTTTTTTTTTTAAATTTGGTTAAAGCTGTACAACATTTTTTGATCAGTTGAGGACTCTGACCTCCTTTCAGAAATGGAAATTAATTATATTTAAGGGAGTGGATTTGGGGACTTGTGAGCCATCAAACCACCTGTGTCCCCTTGATGGCTTTTTTTGTTCACTTTGATTATTTTGCCTAAAGTAAGGTTTTAGGGAGTCTGCATGAGAAGTTGAAAAAGTGCTGTGATTGTAACAGATCAAGAAATATCAGAGGTGATAGCTTTCCCATTTACAGCGAACAAATAAGAGGCTTGAAAACAGTTGCTTTTTTTTTTTCTTTACAGAGTATTTCTAATCTATTGCCTAGTTGTCTGCGCATTATTGGTTTTGTATTAAAATTTCACTTGAAACTTCTGAGTTTCTGTTTTAGAGCAGGTCAAGTCACACTGCAGTAACAGCATTTTCTCTTCCATTCAATTACAGAGATAGGACAATGATCAAAGGATGGAGGTTAATTTTCTCTACTAGGCAAAATCTCAGTGAAGACCTCCTTTGAAAGGGGAACTGCTGTCTAGTATTGTCAATATAAACATAATAACACCAGACTAACATTTCCTGAGATATTTCATTTAATCATAGGAAAGATAAAATGTGGGGGGAAAAAAAAAACCAACAAAAAACCCTAGCTTGTGTTGTCAGGTGAATGTTAGAGTGACGAGACTGGGTAGGCAAAGGAAAGCCTAGGGACAAGCTGAACTCCTTTTCTGATCATGGTTATGTTCAAAATATAATCTGTGATTTTTCTGGGTAGGAGGCTTCGATGGGGAGCTCTTGCAGCTTTTCCTGAGATATGTTGGTCTCAGGAAATAAAAGATGAGACTGAATCTTACGATTGGACAGCTTCATAATAGGAGGACAAATCTCTTATGAAGTACAAACACAGGTAGACTCCTGTGGCCTCAAAGAATAAGCATTGCTTGTATTAGATACACTCTGTGGGGAAATTCTTACTACAAAGCAAGAAAAAAAATATACACACGCAGAACTTAAAAATACAGCTAGTTCATCTCAAAAGGGAATTAGAAGGTCGAGGTTTCTTGGGTTGATGAATTGATTACCACATACTTTGTGCAAAGCTGTCAGCAGATAATGAAGGCACTGTTCGTCCATGATTTGTAGGTGTCGGGACTTCTTGACTTTGCCACTTTGGTTGTCTCGGCAACAATGCATTAACTGCATGGGTCCTCTCCTAATAATAAGGTAGACAGAAAGGAGCTTCAGTCTGCTTCGCCGTTGCTGAAGCAGTGGTCACTGCCTCACAGAGCCAAGCCAGAACTCAAGGAGTACATCTTTTTTTTTTCTTTTTTTTTTGTCTTAAAGATTCTGGTTGTCTGTATTGGAAATGACTTATCTGCCTTAGGGAGTGCCTGAGGCAGAGTCCTGCTGCTGTTCCTGCTCAAGGTTTAAGAGAGGGAAGAAGGTGCAAACATGGGTGGTATCGTGTTTAGTAATGCCCTACCACTTTATAGCCATATCTCTTAGCATCAAAGGTGGAGGTAGGATGACTTGCAGATGCAAAATGTCTTACAGCCAGCTGGCTAACCTTCAAGCATACTAAGAGCTGGTGATGCCAAGTAACTGGAAAGTAGCCTACACCTAATAGCACATCTGGCAGTATTCCAAATGGCGGAAATATATCTGCCATCTTGAAGGCCCACAGCCTGATGGACTGGCACATTTTTGGAAGTTCAGACAGGAGGAATTTGCAAAGAAAATTTCTTCCAACATTTCTACTTTTGAAGAAAATTTCAGGTTTGGTACGTGAGGGTAGGTCTCGCTGCTGTCAGCAATCTTAGTGACACTGTCAAGGGGCTCAGGTAGTTGGAGCGATTAGAAAGGTTCAAGATGAAGTTGACCCAAGAGCTCGAAAGCTACATTGTGTTTCTCAGACTTGTGAACATAATCTTCTTCAATTAATTGTGCATAATAAGCAATTCAGACTTTGGAATACTCTGTTTTCAAGTGACGTTTAGATGAAGCTGTATCAATAGGGTATGTTGCTGTAGTGAAGCTTTGCAGTAACCTTCACTTGAGGTGTTCAGGTGAAGTGGAATTCCTTGTGAAAGATTATCTTTGGGACTTACTTTTCTGCTCCAGCCCTGTATAAAGGCTAGAAGGTCTGTGTGTCCCAGGCTGCTTCACTGCATGGATCGTACCAATGCACGAACGTTCCTTTGTTTTCTGATGGGTTCATGCAGTAAACCTTTTATTTAGCTTCCGTATTTTAAGCACAAGGCTAAAGGCTATCAGCCACAAGTAGGGAAGAAGTAATTGAAAAAGCAGAGTATGCTTCATCATCAGATGCCAGAGAAGAACTTCTCTAAGGCCCCACTTAGAAAAATGAGGAAGTCAAAAGATTTTGACTAGTTTAAAGGTTATACCAACCGCAGCAGGGATTTTACTTACATGTGTGACATCAGCTAAAGCTTACAAAGACGTGCAAACCCGACTACACAACACACAGATGCGTATTAAAGTGTATAAGGACCGTGAGACCACAAGAACGCTCGTGGAGTTATCTGCCTTTCTAGACACAACAGAATTTTAACATGCTAATCTGGAACAGTCTAAATAGGAACCAACACTTGGTAATTTTATGTTCGTGTATTCACAAGTGAGAAACTGCAGTGCCTTGGATTCCCGTCAGTCTACAAATGAGGTATTTGTGAACTCTGACTGGAGGGGTGGGATGGCTTTCCATACTCATTTGTTGAAAAGGAACACCCAAGTGTTCCTCAGAACATCTCTGTTGAAATCTGAATTTGAAGAGTTTGGGTTTTGTCAATTGGGACAGGGATCGGTAGCTAAATGCTGTTTTTGTGTGTTGTGGCTGTTTTCATTCAGAAGAACATCCCAAGATACCTCAGAACCTCATTCAATCTGTGTAGCTATGGCAGCACCAGTGAGCGCTGATGACATTGGTGTGTTTTTGAAGGGCTTATATGAAAACAACTCATAATGTTCATTACTTTTAATGCCACACAAAAATTCCTGTGTAATCTGTTTGCAATTAAGAATTGGAGAACTTAACTTCCCATGTCAGGAAATGCTCTGGCTTCAGTTCCTTTAAACCGGGAGTGAGAAGTCCCCCCCAGCAGTACGCTGCCTTCCCAGCCGTTTTGCTTTGAGCCTGCGAGTCCATGTGTTCGCACCGCGTTTGGCACACTGATGTCTTAGGCTTGCCTGGGGCTCGGCACTGGTACGGTCCCCGCAGCCGTGGCGCTGGAGCTGTGTCACGGTTTCCTTCCTCCCACAAGCTCGGACAGACCTGATGATTTAAAAAAAATAGGTGGGGTGGGGGGAGGAAAAGGCTTGCCCTGAACTTGAAGCGCTTTTTCCATTAGGTTCCTAATAAGGACAGTGTAATATAAAATCTGTAACATTTTTCCCTGGAAAAATGCGGTGCAATTTCCAGCACAAAATTAAATGATATAAATACTTTCTCCAAGGTGTATGTGGCTTACCTGACTCATTTCATAGGTTTTAGCACTAGTTTTTCCTAGAATAGCCCATGGAGAAAGGAAGGCGTTATTTTTTATTCCTGTCTTGGCTGAGGAGCTGAGGGAGCTGCCGGCCCGGCTGAGGCTGGGGGGGACATTCGCCCAGGGAGGGGGTCTGGGGACAGGCAGGTGGGTCCCCCCGCCATGGGGCTGCTCCCCTGCCAGCCGCACGAAGGCGAAGCGGTGTCTGTGGGGGGCTGGGCAAACTTCATGGAACCTGAGCTGATGGCTCCCACCTGGGGCTGGGGCGGCAGAGGGCACTTGGCCTTCTGCTGTCCTGAGCGTGGAGGAGAGCAGCTTCACAACGCACCCGCCAGGGCAGCCCGAGCTTGGCTCCAAGGGTGGGTGTTGGTTTGTTGTTTTTTGTTTTTTGTTTTTTTTTTTTTTTCAAATGGAAATTAAAACCCAATATCTCGGACTATATAGAGAAGTTATGAGCATGAATAGTGAATCATAAGCTTGTTCTTTTAATTACTGTTGCATACTTAGAACCTATTCATGTCTTCAAAAGCCTCAAAGGACCAAATGAAAATGTGATATATCAATTTCAGCTGTTGCAAACTTATTTGCGGGACGATGGTTAAAGCATCATTTAAAAGGAAAAGAAAGGAATATAACTACAACTGTTTCTTTCAGGTAGAAACTGAAAGCAATCTTAACATACCAGGTGCAGAGCACAATACAGTAAGCCATGAATGACATTGCACAGAAAACTGAGGTATGTACCAATTTTAAAGTAATTAATGTAGTAATTTACAACTGATGCTTGCAAAAAGTAATTACAAACAATTGCAAGAGACAAAAAATTATATCGGAAGTCTGCTGGTATTGCTGTTGTTTTAAGGCAACGAAAGTGTGTGTGTGGGGAAACTCAGGGCAACATTCACTTCTAATTCTCAAATGTAAACACTGGGCTACTTCAAATATTTCTTCTACATAGATTCACTTGGCACAAGAACAAAAGCAGGAACAAACCCTATTGGTTTAGGTGGGAAATGTGAAACATGCGATGTTTTCAGCCAGTTTTTAGCATTACTGTACTGGGAGCATTCCTCTAGTCATTACAGTAAAAAGAGAGAGAACTTCACAGTAGTTCTGAAAAGTGGGAACTTTTATTAGTTCAGACCCACGCAGGGTCAGGCATCGGCAAAGTGTCTGTGATCTTCACGTTTTACAACATAAAATCACTGGACTTCTGAGTTTCTCTAAACACTAAAGTAGTATACAGTGCATTGGAAGTTTTAAATGAACAAATAATACTATTTTTTATTTAAAAAAACATACATGGCTGTAGAAGGTTGCAGAGGAAAGCATACCTATTGTGTTATAGGTCTATGTCTTTATATCTATTTTAAATGTTAGGGGCTATGTTAGAGAGGCTCTTTGGTGACTGCTTATGATTGAAAGCAACGATATAAATCTGTGCCTAATTTTTAAAGCCCTAATAATTGAAAATGTATATTCACATAGTTCATATACTTAGTTATGTAGCTATTCATTACAATTGCTTATAGCCTATGTTTAATACAATGCTAAATGTTGTTAGATATATTATTTATTATTAGTTGATTATTTGTTATTAGTTGTTAACAAATACAATGACGCTTAATTGATGATGGTTAGTGACACAAAGTTCATAATCTTAAATGCATTTCTCTTTTATGTTCTTGCATTCTTTCTAATCCATCAGAATGTTTCTGTCCACCTGTTTCAACTTTCTTTTTCTTATCTTCATTTCTTCTATATCTTCACCAAGATTCTGCTTTCTTCATCTAAACCCGTCCAAAAATCCTATGTGCCCAAGCTTCACAAGGGCGATGTAAAGGATAAATTTGAAGCTATGCAGAAAGCAAGGGAAGAAAGAAATCAAAGGAGATCTAGAGATGAAAAGCAAAGAAGAAAAGAACAATATGTTAGAGAGAGAGAATGGAACAGGAGAAAGCAGGAGGTTATTTTCTTTGCAAATATTTTGTGTTATTTAATATTCAATATTGTATGTGAAAACCTTTTCACATTATTTTAAGACAGTAATATTGCAATTTTATTTAAGTTATAAAGACTGTTTACTTTCTGTGTTTCATCAACTAGATGAAAGAACTCCTTGGATCTGATGAAGATGATGATGCAAAATTATCTAAAATAGAAAAAGGTTATGTTCCAAAGCTAATAGGTAAGAGGGCCCTGATTTTAAAGTCCACATAATTCACTAGGTAAGTATTAGATGTACCTACTGAACCGTGTGTTTCATCTCCACAGGAACCGTTAAAGGCAAGTTTGCAGAAATGGAGAAGCAAAGGCAAGAAGAAGAAAGAAAAAGAATGGAAGAAGAAAGAAAGCGCAGAATTGAACAAGATATGATTGAGAAAAGAAAAATTCAAAGGGAATTAGCAAAAAAAGCACAGGAGGTATGTTCACAACAATCAGGATACAGTTATAAACAACACAAGAAAAAAGTTTTGCATTGATCAGAAAAGATTCAATCTTAAGATTTCTGATGGTAGTGATTTACATGAGATGTGCAATCGGTGGAAGTGGGGAATAATATTCAGAGAATGTTTGTCTTCAGTTCTTTTCAGTAACAATTTTTTTCAAGCACTAAACTTGAGTTACAGATGAAACCAGGCAGGCATAAAGCTGGTAGGAATATGAATCTGGCACAAACTGTGGTGTCATATGCATGCAAGAGTTCACAGAATTTACTAAAATAATTTGAAAATGTTTGTTATATTTTACCAACCTTTATTTTAGACAATTTTTGCCTACACGTTAGTAAATACAGTTCAGTGATACATGAACTAAGTCAAGCAAAAGCAATTAAGAAAATGCCATTGGCAGGCAAAATTAACTAGATACTAATGCAGTAAAAATCATAAATCATGAAGCTACAGATCACGTTTTATTCCTTTGCCACTTTGTGACTCTTTTATTACATACATATATATATATATATATATATATATAAACAAACAGACTCCAACTTTTGTTGATGCCAGTAAAGCAAATTCTGTCTTTCATAGAATTTTACATTGAGGTATCACATTTAATTCCCTTTCTGAGTTTTCATCAGTGCTGCAAATACTGCAGTGAGAGTGAACATCTAAACGATAGACAGAACAACATGCGAAATTTTATTTAACCAAAAGATAGTAGTAATTACTTTAGGTTTTTTTTTTGTTATAAGAAAAAAACACCCGGTGCAATAGGAGTCAGTTTTCAACAATGACTAGGATACTATTTTCTACTAAGACTCTTAACATTGTTAAAACTGTACTTTTAACTGGGAATGTATCTAGTAATATTTAATGTACTCTGAAAGGCAGAAGTACGTATGATGTAGAATTTTTGAAAGTATGTTTGTTTTAGACAGTAACATATAAAGCCACCATATGAAGCAAATACAGTAATGGGCTTTTTGCAGTAGTTGCGGGGAAGACTATGTCACTTGAATCAGAAATAACCGATGAGCTTGCTTTAGCTTTTTCCTTTTTACACAGTTCTGGAATACTTAAATGAAGAATGGACATCTTAAGTACTCAGTTCATCACTGAAATGTTAAGAATGCTTTAGCATACTTTTTGTATGATGTTTTATGTTACATTCCCTCTTCCTCAACAAGGTAACCTATCTGAAGTATTACAACAAAGGCTCAATCATTATCATCTCCATGAATTTAAGTGCTACGTACATATCACCGATACAAAAAGAATTTCCAGTTCTATGTTTGCAAATCTAAGGCAAAGAGCTAAAGTAATGTAATCATATGAAATTCTCATTTAATAGATTGATGACTTTAACAATACGGGAACTGAATCAGCAGCTGAGGTAATCAGATTTTTTTAAAGAAATGTTCACCTACACTTTTATTCACTTTGTTTTATGGTTGTAATTTGGGCTGGGAAAATGGCACACAAATGCACAATTAAAATTCAACCAAGGAGCTAACACATTTTTAAGGTATACAGAACTGTATGTCTGTACTTGAAGTCAATTTATGTAAGTTTGAAATAGTCTGCACTGTGAATACTTTGTGGTTAGTTAAAAACACCTAAAATATAAATATCGAAAGCCACCAGAATGATTTGAGGTATACTGGCAATGATACTCTTAAGTCTTCTGGCTTTGGAAAGCATCATCTTAAAAGCTCTTTGCCTTAAAGTTGAAATTAAAAGGCGATTCTATGAATATACAGATGTTTGAACTCCTTACTCAGTTAAATTTTTTTTGACTAATTTACCATACGGGTTTGGATTTTAAGTCTTGCAAATAAATGTTTAATTTCAAAAAGCTAGACCCAAAGGTCCTATTGTCTTTCACTAACACAAGAAAATCACATTCTTAGTACTGTTTTGGAAAGGAAAAAAAACCCTACCCACCCCAAAAACCATTAGTTTTAAGTTCTTTGAAAGTATCCCTGATAATCACGGTATGTTGTGAAGAAACTCAGGTAGAAGATATTTTGGCAAGCAAAGTGTGCTTTGAAGCAGCAACATCCTTCAAAAAAATTACTCTGCCTGACAAATTACATATTGCTGTCTAGAACTACTAGCTTACTCCAGCAACAGTATATCCTTTACGTAATAAATATAAGACTGGAAGTAGAGTGTGGCTACAATTGCTATGTGTTGAAAATTTCACCTGCTCTTCTCCAAACCATGAATATTTACTATTAACAGTTAATGAAAATATGTAAAGGAATTAAGGAGTTTGCCAGTAGTTATGTTTAAAATATCATTCAGTCTTGATGCTCTTCAGATACTAGAAGAAAAATTTTGACTGCCACAGGTTTATTCTTGTGGTTAATACTCAATACAAGTAATTTTTTTGGAAGCTTTGGTGCACACAGGTAAAACAAAAATTTCATTAAGAAATTAGTTTAATGTAGAACTCTGTATTTTCAATTTGTATTATGAAAATATAATAAATTATTTTTGGACAGGAAGGGGATGATTCTCTGCTAGTTACAGTAGTGCCTGTAAAACCCACCAAAACACCTGGGAAGATGAAAATAAACTTTGAGAACACAGGAAAGGAGAGAGCTGAACAAAGACAGAGACAGGATGAAGAAATGAAGCTAAAATATGAGGAACAAAACCAATTCCTTAAGGAAACCAAGGGCCTTTCATTTGTCAAGGTAAACCAAGGTAAATCTAAAAATACCTAAGAAATAAGTACCTATTATTTAAGATGTAAGTATTTCACTTCTCTTACACAGGGTGAAAATGAAGACAAGGAAACCCAAGAGCCTCTGTCTCCTGGTAAGCTGAAAGTTACATTTGAAGAACTTGAAAGACAAAGACAGGAAAATCAAAGGCGGCAAGCAGAGGAAGAAGCAAGGCAGCGTTTAGAAGAGGAAAAGCGTGCCTTCGAAGAAGCTAGACAGCAAATGGTAAATACATGTTCTGTTCATATTTTAACATAGGATATACTTTTCTAGTCTTCCCTGTATCTGATTCTTCTCTTAATCCTTAAGTATATTTTCAAGCTGTTAAAAGTCTGAAAATTACTTTTGAAATATTTATTTTTGATCTTACCTCAAACTTAGTAACCACACTGGCATAATGCTTTAGACATTCTTTCGGTAAAACCAGGAAATGTATGTTTTTTAAATTTGCCAGCAATCTTAGCAGATTTTATATCTACACTTTGTAGTAACTTAAGCTCTACGTTGTCAAGAAGATAATTAGTTGTCTTGTTTTGTTCTTAAGTAGTGCTTCAGATGTTTCAGTAACCAGTTTTTGATGAAAACATTCTGTAGTATTAGAATGCTATTTCTTATTCCTGTATTTACTTATACATATGATAGATAAATACATCAATTAGAACTTTCCTCTTAAGAAGAAAGGGAAAAAAAGACGGGTCAGCTCTCTTGTATGTACTGGCATAAGACAACAATACACTAGAAATTATTAGATTAAGCACCAAATTGTGAGTAATATAGCTCACAATTCCTGCTTTACATTACTCGCAAAACTGCCTCCATATGTGTTCTTTATCATAAACCAGACAGATTAACCATAAACAGACCTCACTATAGTTTGTTCTTTGGTCATAATAAAGGAATTATATGCTTCGTATTCACATAGTTCTACATTTCCTTACTTTACCATACTCCGTTTGCAAAAGCATTTTTTAAGTTCTGCATTTAAATATCTTTTCCCTGTACAATCATGATCATTAGGACTTGCTAATTCACATACAAAGATGATTAACGAGAAATGAGGTTTTAATCTTTCATGAAATATCTTAAAACATTATTTCTAGGAATTTGCTAACTTAAGAGTATAATTACGAATGAACATTCTTGGATAAACAGCTCAAGATGACTATATTTCAAAACCATTCAAGAAACTTACATTCTCCAGGAAAAAAACCCATAGAATCTCCAGAAAACTGAAACACTGAAATTACCAACTGATCCAGATTGTGAGGGTTCTAGGTTTAGGCAGTTACCCAAACCGTAGTTTACTCCTCCACCTGCACCTCCAATAAACCACTTAACCTTTCCACACAGTAACATTTGGTATTTATTTGGGCAGGGGCTACTAGTGAAGGAGAAGAGGGAAGAAAATGGAGAGAGGACTTCACAAAGTCATTAGCCGTTCTAACTGAAGTTTTGTTAACATTTCCCACCCTTACATATATGCATTTATTAACCCAGTAATATACAGTAATTTACAAATTCTCTACTTCAAAAGACGCTTTCTAACATGCACTTTCATCTGGTATCAGTGATTGTTGAAATCTGACGTCCAAAGTTTTCTTAAAAGAGTTCAGCAGTTAATTTCCTTCAATTCTTTCTTTCTTCCCTTATGAATTTCAAGTAAAAGATTTCTGTAATTCCCTTAACTGGCTACCCTGCGTAACAGTCCCAGGGCTGCCTGCAGTATACAGAAACCTGGATTATCAGTACTCTGAGAGTTACCAGTCCATTTCCTCCATTAACAAATAAAGTACTCAGAGGTGCCTTCTGAAGATGGCTCATTCTTTTGTTCTTGATTGCAGTTTACAAACCACAGGCTTCTCTTAGCAGGTAAGTGCTCACTGGAGACAAGCAATAGTGAAGAGATCAGAGTATCTCAATTCCCTTTCTTCAGTGATGATTAAATGTCTAAAAAGAAAAGAAAAACAAAAATCTCAGTCTGGAGTAGTAACAAAATGTTAATTGATTTAGTTTTGCTATAAAACTCTACAGCATTTTTTTAACTAGCCAGTGTATCGTTAAAAACAATTTATATGCAAACAAAAAGACTTGATGGTATAAAGGTCTATGAAAATGACGTAAAGAAGGTGAATAGGGAGTGGTTTACAGTAAATGATCCAACCCTGAGACCATAAAATATGTACTTAATTGTTCAGCCTTTTCCTGATAACACGTTGTTCTTTGAATTACACACTGAGATTTATAGAAATTATACAACCTACATATTCGATAGCGCAATATGTTTCTTTTCTCTCCCTCCCTGGCTAAAACCAAGCCTAGAACATTTCTTACATAAACCCAACTCCTGATGTATTTTTTCCCCCAAGGAGAAAAAAACCCCAACACATTTATAAAAGATCGGAAAGGAATAAGTGGAGTATGTTTGGATAACTCTTTTCTATTTTTTCCTCTCCCTCTTCTCTGAAGATAAATGAAGGTGGCGATGAAGAATCTGAAAGTTCCGTTAAAGAATTCCGTCCTGGTAAACTGAGACTCAGTTTTGAGGAGATAGAGAGACAGAGGAGAGAAGAGGAAAAGAGGAAAGCTGAAGAGGATGCAAGACGACGCATAGAAGAAGAGAAAAGAGCATTTGCTGAAGCAAGGAAGAACATGGTATGGCATTTTTGTTTAGTATATAGTTTAATTTTTACTTAAGTCTCAAATGAACTGGAAAGGAGCTCTGGGGAAAAAAAAAGCTTTAAATACAGTTAAGGAATGCATACTTCAACTACATCATTAATTAGTTCACCTCGCTACTTACAGAAGGTAGTGGGATAAACTAATCAAGTTCAATACCAAAAATCACCACGGAACAAGCCCTCATCACAGCAAGCCTAGAAAGGGTTTCCAGTAATTTAGTCCAAACGAGATGTTGTGTCCAACGGACATTATTATGCTAGACACAACAGACTTGGAAAGCAAAATCTTTTCACAAAGAGGGTTTGATAGTCTCTTGCGGGAGGAAGAGCAGTTCCTTTTACTTCTCCAGGTTTATCTCTGCCCTTACAGGCTGTCCACCATCAGTTCTTACTAGCCAAACCGCAACTAAGAGCACACTAGAGAAATGCTCACTGTAAGTACAAGTCATCTGTGGCTGTTCAGCAAGGAAAAATTAAGAAGGCTGAACTCAGCTAACTGGTATTTTTATTGTATTTAATTGCTTGTTCAGAGAAACAGAAAAAGTAACTTGTGACATTTACCATTAGAACAACTTCTATTTGTCTAAGCAAGTTTCATATTACAATTAATCTGATATGCCATGACTTCTGAAATTTGAATTAAGGCTATATTGAAGACAAACTTTCAGAGACCTAGGATTGACATACTGACACTACCTGAAAGCAGAGAAAGACACCCAATTCCAGAGGGTGGCAACAACATTTTTTATAAAAAATAACTAGCATAGTGCTTTTCACTGTATTCTTAACACTTACTCCAACAACTTCACATTTCAGCAGGCTGTTGAGTATAAGCCAGTTACTTATTGGTGGATGTTAGCAAATAAAGTATTAAATAACACAAATACCAACTAAAACCAAGCATTGTTTGTTTCAAAAGGAAGGACAAGACTTGCCATATAGAACTGTGGAACAACCCACTTACCTACATTCCCTTCTGTGGTTTTATTGGGAAAGACCAACTGCATGCCTAATTAAATGTTCCTCATCATTCAAAGCAATGCTTGTGAGGCAACGCTTTGTATGACTACTAATACTGCAAGCAGTGCTCCCTCTGCCTGGAAATTGGGCCAAAGACAAGACCTATATGCCGAAAGACTACCTAGAGAAACTACAACGTAAATTTATATTTGATGTTGTATTGGTAAGCAATTACGGAAAACAGTGTCGGTCCATACCTCCAAAGAGAGCAAACAAACTAAAGCCACTAGAAAAGAAATAAATGAGTGGTATTGGACTTCTGTCATTCCAATTTTTATGAAAAGCAAGCAGACAACAAAAGGAAGGCAAAGAAATTATGTACTGTCTTCTGTTTTTTCCTGCTTTCTTGAGAATCTTTTTTCTGCCTCAGCGTAGTAAGAACCTAAGATATGTGTCCAGGCAAGAAAAATCTCGTTGATCAAACAGAGTTTAATCCATTAAACAGCACAGAGTCTGACTGCGCTGTAACTGCAGACAGTGAAGACATTCAGTATTTTAAAAAAAAAAAATAATAAAAAATTACTGGAAGTATATTTTCAGCCTACACATATTTGCAAGTTTTCTGTTAATTAGCATCCAGAATATGAACACCACATTTCCTGTTACTTATAAGATACATGCCCATGCTTTCCCTGTCTTCCATAGCTACACACTGTAGCAGCAATGCAGGCATGCTTTTAAACATTTTAAGAACCTATCGGTCATCTCTTTCCCAAGTAGTAAAACTTCACATTCGATTTTTATTTAAGCATTTAAATTAAGTAGTTATTTTAGAACCTCTTTCATATTTATTCATGTTCACTTTGTTTTGAAAGTATACACACAGAGTAGTAGTAATATTGTTGCTGGAAAACACAAACGCCACCTCCTTTTGGAAGGTTCTCCCTATTTCACATTTACTTGTGCTACATTTATACTTCCGTGTTTCCCACCATCAGCACGCTCATGTTCAGACTGAAGCATTCATCTTTCACCCCTATCCCACTCTTTTTATTAGAGACCGCATAAAGAACCTGTCTTAACATGAACGAAAAAAAAGTTCCATCAGTCACTGTTTGCCCATTGAAAATAGGTTGACTGTGCTGCAAATTATGGTTCTTACAGGACTGTTTCTGTTTCTTACGACCATCTGTTCCCACTCTGCAGGAAAAAAAAAGTATGGTCTCACATTACAAAATATGGCTAAGATATTTACTGAACTAACCACAAGTTTTGTACATCACACAATTCAGCTGATTTTTTTTTCCTGTGTTTTTTTAACCAGGATTGCCAGCTTACTGTCTTTTCATAAATTAGGACTTGCAAACACAGAGCAGACAGCTGCTAGTGTTTGCTCACATGCACAGCTTTCAAAAGTTTATACGTACACGTGTTGGTAAATTTTGAATTAATGCTTCTATTCACTTAGGTTCTGTATTTTCTGAAGTGATGAGCATATGAACTAATGCATCACAAGCAAGAGACTCATTTCTTTGCTAATTTAGCTGTGGTTAGCCTCTGAAAACGATGTGGCTATGCATTGTTTTCATTAAAGGAAATAGTTTACAGCTTTGTTTTTTGACTCCGCTTCTCCGTAACAAAATTTCCACAAATATGCTCGTATTATGCAAAACAAATCAAGAATGGAAGGAATGGTGGGGCTGAAGTCCAACCGCAAGCTTGCTCAGATGGAAAATCTAAAGGACATCTATAGCAAAGAGCAGTATTTGAGTGGGTTTAGGCTAAAAAACTACTGAGCAAGCTGTGAAAAATAAAAAGGATAGGGGCAGAGCAGGTCAAGGCAGTGGTACAAACTAAGAGGCACAAACAGCAGTGAAAGGTCTAAGTTTCAATGGCAGTAAATATCAATAAAGAGAAAAGATTGTTTGGCACTCCCTTTTGAAAAATGGTTATTTTCTGTTTCTTTACAAAACTAGTCAAAACACTTTCTGAAATGGAAATTTTGCTCCTTTAGCTCTTTCTAGCATTTGCCTGATTACTACTGTTGGGACTGTCTACAGTTTGGGCACGTTGGGCTCTTCCACGTTTGCCACAAGGCTTTTCAAATCGTGCCAATTAATTAGTGCCAAAAGCCACATCGCCACACAGTTCTGGATCAGTACTTGACCTCATCTCACATTTATCCACAGAACATTCATGTCGAGACAATCTCTGTTAATAAGTTTACATAGTTAAATGCACAAATATACATTTATATAGGTTTTATCGATAAGTTATTTAAAAAATCTTCCTGCATAAGTCACTGGCCATTTTTGTAGTATACAGCTTCACATTTTAGCAATGCTTTGCTTCAAGAAATTCAGTCTGGTAACAAATACTTGTTTTTACACTTCCCAATTCCGGCAGTAATGAAAATCACCTTTCCTAGGCCCTGTCATCTTCTTATTAATTAAGTCTACAAAATCAGCAACCTGCTCGTGAATGACCACTGAAGCCTAACCCTACTCTGAAGTCTCAGAAAAGGACAAGGGGAGGAGGAAACCCTTGCTGTTGGGTTGTACAAACCAGTGAACTGGCAAAGTAACTTAGTATAACCAATTCCTGCACAAGAAGAATTTCTTGTAGAAAATTCTGTTCAGTTTTCCTTACTGGAAATACTAATATTGCTTAAGAACAGGAATATAATTCAGTTTGCTTAGAAAAAGATTACAGGTAAACGTACTTCAGCATTAAGAGCAATGACATTTACACACAAGCACTCTGCCTAATTATAGTCTATGAAATAAATAGGAATTAATTGTTTCAGGTCCCAAAGCTGCACTCTGACATCTCCATCATCTTGCAAAAAAGACTACATTTTAATAAGCACCTTCATCATAAAAGTTTAGCGTTGCAATAATAAAGAGCTAAAGGCAAACACGCTCCCCCATCCCAAAACATCAGAGGAACGTTGTCATATTGCATCTTACTGTACTGTGGCAGATACTGCAAAGTACTTTGTTATCTTCATGTACTAGAAGTGTCTGAGCAACGGTGTCATTTCATCACAGATATCATTAATGCTCTGAATTTTCAGCAGGTGCTGGATGACGACTCACCAGAAATGTTTAAAACAGTTTCTCAAGAATCTCTCATACCTGGTAAACTGGAAATTAATTTTGAGGAGTTGCTGAGGCAAAAGATGGAAGAAGAAAAGAGGCGCACAGAAGAAGAGCGTAGGCAAAAGTTGGAAATGGAAAAGCAAGAATTTCAACAGTTAAGACAAGAAATGGGAGAGGTTTGTATATCCAAAGATATATTAAGCATGCTCTGAATAAAAATAAGATGGATCATTTAAGTTAATTACTAAAATCTCAAACTTTGAAACTAACTGAAAATTCCTTTAAAAGGAATTGTATATAGCGTATTCTGTGAAAAGAATGAAAAATAGATAAAAGTATTTTTAAAACATTGTACAACACAATTTTTTATCACCAATCACAGGAAAATGCTTTTATCCCTTGCCACCCTTAAACTAAAAACCTATTTTCAAGTCTGTTAATTATATTTTACACTCACTTCTGAAAAATCTACAGTATTGCTAAAATGATTATGTAGTATTTACAATGTTGGGAGAACAGAAACACCTAGTTCCCAAATGAAAATACAAAAATTAAAGTAGGTAAGAGCAAAGTTCTTGCTTTTCCTCAAGGGAATGCCGTGATAAATAATTAGGAAAGAATTAGTGGCCTGAACTTCAGCATATCAATGCTTTGAAGACAGTCACAGCTGATTTTAAAAATCACACACAAAATTCGCTTTGCATACCAAATGTATAAAACATTGTTCATGAACTTTACACTTCAGTTTGATTTCGTTGTGGGTGCCAGTTCTTTACTATTCCTTTTTGAATGTCAAATGGACTACATTTAGTTATTTATTTTTGTTAAGCAGAGCTAGAGCGAGTAATAAAGGCTCTAGCTTGCGAAACTTTCAAGTAAATTTTGTATTACATCCTGGGAAAGAAGAGACAGGGACATCCAACTAAAATGCATATACATCTTTACTGTCAGTCAGGGGTCATAAAAGGAAGGAGTAAAATAACAACAATTGCAGCTTCAGACAAGTTTTGATTACAGGATCTAGAAATGCTATTTCTTTTCCAGTCATGACATTCTGAAATCTCATTTGCTGAATTAAAAGCAAAAGTAATCTTAACAAATTAGCTGTATTCCAGGAAATTATTTCTTACCATATTACAATTAAGTCAGATAGGTAAATTAAGGATCCAGTATCATTTTTTTGTATTGCTAGGTGTCTGGTTCTCCGAGTCTGTGAAGGGTGGTTTATTGACAGCAATAACAAAGGGTATATTCAAGCAAAGTATTTTTAAAATCTGTATCTAGTTTAGACATGATACAAATGCAGTAATTAGGTGTAGTAAGTTACACCTATCTGTGGGGAAAACAGGTAGTAAAAATAACTAAGGCATTTTCCATCTTTACACATTCTGTGATTTCTGAACAGCTGGAAGAAGAGTCCGAAACTTTTGAGCTAAGCAAAGAATATGAAGAATTAATAAAGCTAAAAAGAAGTGGCTCTATTCAGGCAAAGAGCTTAAAAAGCAAGTTTGAAAAAATAGGACAATTGTCTCAAGAAGAAATACAGAAGAAGATTGAAGAAGAGCGAGCAAAGAGAAGAGCAATGGATGAAGAAATAAGAGAAAGGGAAGCTGAAAAATTTCAAGAGGTAAGTTACGTTCTGTATGTTAATGCTATACTTGACTAGCACACTAATGATCCAGGAGCGGACAGTGCTGCTGCATTCAAAGCTTGCTGTATTTCCAAAAATATTTTCTCCCTTCTTTCCTGTTCCCTTCTTTGGATGCACGAGGAAGTCTTGCCTCAGCATCCCCGTTTTCTTAAACAGCACCAGTTTATTAATGAGTTATCTGGCCAAGCAGAGATCTTTTTTTCTGCTCAAGGTCCTCAATTCAGCATTTTAATGTGAAACCTGCCAGCCTGAAGGTCTGAAACATTCATATTTGAGAATTTATTAGATCACCACATGAATTGCTTTTAATTGGTATTAAAAAAACCACACCACAACAAACCAACACAAACCCAAACAATACCATTTTAAGACCAAGTCTTTTTATCATCTTTACTCATTTCTCAGGGTAGAGCAGAAAAAGATACCTAATTAACTATGCTTCAGGCTGGAAACTATCGCATTTTTTCAGGGGGCAGAAATAAGAAGTGAAGCTATCAGTCTAACCAATAAATCAACACTGTGCTCTGTCATCCAAAACACAGACGTGAGCTTCCGTGACACAAACACGTGGCAATGCATGAAACCTTTTTTAACAGTGGTCAGCCTCATCTGAGCCTTGTTGAGGTTCCTATCCACAGTAGTTAGTCACTTCAGTATCAGCTCAAAAGCCTTATTTTTGAGCTTTTAACTTAGTAACTGTCACTCTAGTTGTTTCTGTAAGGTCAACCTGTGGTAGGTGCTGCAGCTACCCTAACATGGCATAGAAGTCAAGTCACTAAGGATTTACTATTGCCACAAGACAGTGTTCTACTTCCATATGAAAATATATCTTGAGGAGTTATTTTATATTTAACATTTTTTAAATGACTTTTGCAAGTATTTCACCCTATCCCTGGGATAAACTATTACAAGACAATCTTAAACCCAGCGTTAAACAAACCTCTAAGAAAAACAGGACTTGTGGCTTTGCTCAATTAAAAACTACAGTTCTACCAAACTGCTTTTATCATCATACACATTTAAAAGGTAATAAATGCATTAAGTCCTATTTTTTAATTTCCCCCCCCCCCGAGGACGATGAGGTAGATGTGAGACCAGCCAAGAAATCTGAGGCTCCATTTACTCATAAAGTCAACATGAAGGCTCGTTTTGAACAAATGGCAAGAGCCAGGGAAGAAGAGGAGCAGAGGAGAATTGAAGAACAAAAATTACTACGCATGCAGTTTGAACAAAAAGAAATTGATGCGGCATTACAGAAGGTATAAATTACAAAGTACCTTTTCCTGAGTCCTAAGTGTCATTTAACCTAGCTTCTGATTACCACTGATGGCGACACCGCCAGAGGTATAAAAGGAACATTATACTTGTTTTAACAGCTGCTGTCAATTGCTGCAGGAATGTAAAACTGCCTTTGGGGTTCTCACATATTCTTGAAGAGTATGAAAGTTCATCAAATCCTTTGATTAGTCTGGCAATGGAATCTATGTTCATAACTATGTTCTACCCCAAGATTTCAGCCTCATTAAAGTCCATTTTACTGCCTGTTCCATATCCAGATTCAGTGCGTTATGTTGATCTAGTGAGGGCAGGCGTTACGTTCCCCCTTCTCAGGAATGCGGCAGTTCTTCTGTGATCAAATACGTATCCTTAGCAGTCACACTGCTAATGCCTTTTCAAGTGCTCTAAATGGACTTATTTTAACAGAAAAGGGAAGATGAAGAAGAAGAGGAGGGAAGTATTATCAACGGTTCTACTTGCGAAGATGAGGAGGATCAGGCTCGATCTGGAGCTCCCTGGTTCAAGAAATCACTGAAAAACACATCAGTTGTTGATGGCGAGCCAGTGAGATTTACAGTTAAAATTACTGGAGAACCAAAACCTGAAGTTACATGGTGGTTTGAGGGGGAAATGTTGCAGGACTCTGAGGACTATCAATACATTGAAAGAGGAGAAACCTACTGCCTTTACTTGCCAGAAACCTTCCCAGAAGATGAAGGGGAATATATGTGTAAAGCAGTCAACAACAGAGGCACGTCTGCTAGCACCTGTATTCTCACCATTGAAAGTAAGAGTTAGCATTTTAATTCGCTTGATTCTCAAATACTCTTCTTGCATCTTTCCTATTATGAAAATCTAATTATCTGTTTCTCTTAACCCTTTTATTTTCTAGCTGATGACTACTAATGCTCTACTTTAGCTGGAATCTTTCTTCCCCTCCAAACTTTCTTATTACATCATCTCTTTCTCTGATGGGGCCAACTAAAGAAAGCAAGGATATGCATTGATTTGTCATTCCTGCATCAGATAAGAGTAACCTTCAAATTGTGAGTGTCCCGAGTTCCTTGATCAAATAAAAAATTAGTGTTAAAAGGCTAAAAAAAGGAATCAATGTATGAAAGATCAGCTCAAAGAAAACACTGAATTATAATTACTGGCTCCCACATTTGAAGACCAACTGTTGTGTAATAGTATAAAGCTAAATACACAATCTGGAAACTTGTGTAGTAGTGTAAATCTATCAGTATATTTTGCATGAACACTGAATATTTAAGCTGTTTTACTTTATCCCAGAGGCACTAAACTGGCAAAAGGTAATACTTACTGATGACTTTCAAAACCCCCAGTGTACTATTTTTAAAGAATAAAAGATGACATAACTGCTCACTTCTGTTGTTTTGTTTCAAAGAGCATTAGTTCTTTTGTTTTAAATGGGCTTGCATTTAAACTGTTATGCTCTTACCAACCTATGCAGTTGATAACCCAAAAGTAGAACAACCTCATTAAGGCTTGTAGTAGCCTTTATAGTACCAACATTTGCTTGTAAAACTTCCTGTATCGCTTAAGCAATGAAAAAATCAGAACAGTTGGTGACAGCTACAATAGGCTCTTATTTTGAGTTGACAGGAAGCAAGCTTTAAGAAAAGTATTTTCAGGAAGTGCCTAACTTCTCAACCTTTGTTCTCTCAATGCAATAAATTTATTACTGCACCTCTAAACATCTGTCTTCTTAATGCTACCGTACTATTTTTCTCTAAGACCTCTTGACATCAACACCAATGCCATTGTGCTAACACCATCTGAACTGTTTAGCTTCAGCAGGAGTAATTTTACAAGAGTCACATTTTATAGAACACTTAATCTTAAGTCTTAATATAAAGATAAGGTAAGCTGCAGCAAATGAATTGATGCACTTAAAAAAATTTCCTGTGGTTTAATCTGCTGACTGCTCCTTGTACAGTTATCTATTGAAAGTCACTTTTGCCTCAATAAAAGTTAGAAATTCAGAAACCTCTTGAAAAGAATGGTAATAGGCTGCCTGATGTTTTGAATTATTATCTATCCTAATAACGATATATTCTGCTTCATTTCATGTGGGTGATGTTCATTCACAGAAGTACTAGTTGCTGCAGTATCTTTCCTCTGAAGCTGTTATTTCAAACTAACGAAGGCAGGGATAGAAGCATAAAAAAAGACAAAAACATTGCTATTATTATCCATCAGTTTACATTTATTGAGAAAAACCATACAAAAAACATTATACAGTTAACGTGTACCCATATTACATACAATGTCAATGCAAGCTCAAAACCACATTTTTGTAAAGCATTCAATTTACCTCAAGTCCAAGCTGCATCTCCCTAAGACACTGTTCCCATCACAGTTGCCTTTTAAAGCCAATCTTCTTTTTACACACGGGTAGTTTCTGCAGAGAACACTTTTCTCAGGACGAAAAGGCATTTCACATGCACGTAAGAGAAATATTTGTGCATACATAGGAGTTTTATAAGCTATTACTAGGGAAGAGGGAATCCTGTCAACTGTATGCTTGCTGAAAAAGCCCAGTCCTCCCTTCCTCCCCCCCCACTTCCAGAAAAAAAAGCAAAATAAGAAGTTTTTAGCATGCAATGGAAAACTTAAACATTACTTTGGAAGAGAACAGGGAAGAAACAGTTTCCATCATCCAATAAAATACTACTAGTAAAAAGATTAAATACTTCAAGACAGGCTGTGCAAGTGAATAATGATCCTGTCTGCCCAGACAACTTAAATAGATGACTTTTGATCAAGGTAGACTGAAGATTATCCACCTGACATTTTATTTTGTGTCCTATTAAAGAATAGGCTGCAGAGAGAGATATGAAAATGCTTTTCCTACTTTGAACATTATGCTTCCTTTTTACACTTCTCATACTCTTCACATTCTGCTTAATTTGAATGGACTCTAAGGGGAGGGGAAAAGAAAAAGCAGGAAACAGGAAGACACCTTTTGGACAAGTGCATTACATTTCTAAGGCAGTCCAGTTATCATTTTGCATCAGGGTAACTCCAATAGTCTATTTTCTCTTCTCCCAAGAACTATGACTTTGGAGACAGGGTTGACAAATAAACACTATGCTTAGCACAAAACAGCATGCCTGTAAACCCAGCAGTGAGAAAGCTGGAAGTCAATACACCTCAAATGCTACACACAAGAACATCTCATCGTCCACACTCTAGCAACATTCCAATAAACTGGCTTCTATCTCCTCCCACTGGCTAAATTTACTGAAAGACTACTCAAGACATTTTAGGAACAACAGTTGAAGAAGAAGAGTCAGGTAAAAGGAATTGAACAAATGACTTGCCCAACACTAAATTCACAGTATCAAAATCCAAATGGTACACACCTAACCTTTTCTCACATCAAAAATGAAGTTACATAATACACTACAGATGAAATATTAAGCGCCTTGAGAAACTGAAGCACAACTGCTAATTTAGTTCAAAAATTCAATATATCTAAGCTTGACTGTTTAGAATATAACTTAGATGGTTTATATTATTAAATCACAGTTTAAAAAACTTAACAGATTATGGAACATTTATGGTCAAACAAATTATACTTTAAAGAATGAAAAGTGATCAAAACAAAAATCATACCCTACACCATCATGTATGGGATACATTTCAAATCTGTTATGTTTTTGCCAATTTTACCTTCTACATGGAGCCCTTCTATGGTCCATGCTCATCGGCTCACCAATGGCATACACTCAAAGGATTCCTCTTTACTGGTAGTAACTATCTCAGGACCTGATTCTATGAGCTATGATTTGGTGCTTGCAGCATCTTCAGCACTGTGTGTGAAAATGAAGGCAGTATTTTTGAATATTTTTCTTTGATGTACAGATAAGCAGGACTTTTGAAAGAGGAGCAGCACATTTTAGAAACAGAATAATCAACAAAAATCAAATAGATGCTGCTTTATGTTAAGCAAAAAAACCCCAACAAAAACCTGAAACAAAAACCTGTACCAGACCATCTATAAGACATACAAACATTTTAAACTATCAAAATATACAGCAATTCAGTTAAAGTATCAAGAAAACAGGATACACTGACTGCTATATAGATAAAATATTATTTGCTGTACTGTTAACATTTAATTGGTGCACATGCTTTTTCAGTTAAAACATACTAATCTCTGAAATTCCAGAATTTCTTCCTACCACGTCAAGTAGGAATCAGCAAAGTTAGTTATCTAAAAATTCCACTAACAGACTGTAACTGTAAGACAAGTTATCAAGTTCAGTGATAACAACAAGAAGTCATATTCTTTATATTTAGGTCTCATGGGTTTAAGTAGGAATAGTGCCCTATTATAAAAAAACATTTGTGAAGGCTGTTGACGTTTCTAACCAAAGTAATTCCTGCATATTTAAAAGGTTTTGATTCTTTAAATTGCAACAATTAGCTATGAAGAAAAATAATAAAAATCACTTATTCTGATCAAGTGTAATTACTGCAATCTACTCATCTGTTCTTAAAAAAAAAAGAAAAAAGAAAGAAAATACATGTTTACCTAGAAATATAAACAGTTGTTTAAAAACTTAAAGACTTTCCACTGAAATGGAACCGTGAATAACAATGCATTTGGGGAAGCAGCAGATTGCTTTTCAATACACAACCACAAAGATCTCACAGGGACAACATTAATGTACTGAAATATATTAATTTATATACTTCCTTAGGTTGTGCTTACCTGTTGCTTTTTTGCAGCAGAACCTAAGGTGGAAGGTCTGGGAAGGCACTGTGAAGTATAAATAATTGCACTGTTTGCAATTAATAAAGATTTTATACTTTAAATGAATCAAAATCAACAGCCTCCATTTTGTGAATGATAAAGAATCCAGTGACTTTAATTTTGCTCAGTTTAGTACATAATAAATGCACCATTCTATAAGGTTATCTACAAATACCATGCAAAATATCTGAACTATTAAACTTCATACCCTACACTAAAGACAGCAAACACTGTCCTAGCCTTTAAGCTACCAGAATAATTCCTATTTTAAAAGGGATAAAAATAATTCCTTCTATTTCTACAGCACAATAACATACATTGCTAATTACCTGAATAAACTACTTCAGTTTTCAAGCCTTAACCTTTTACTCCTCTGTGCAGCCACCCTAAAAAATTTATTCTCAAAGCAACAATACGGTGTCCCAAAAGATAAAGCAAATAACAGTTATAGAATTATTTAAAACATACCTACATCACTACATAACTGCAAACTATCTGAAGACAAAGACAACTTCTGTCTAACAAGTGGTTCCAAAGACTTCAATGTTACGATATGCACACTTTAAAACACTGATACAGCTGTCTCAGGAGTACTAATGAAAAGAACTATTACTCAGATAAACAGAAACATGATTTTCTTTAGCTATTGCTAAACGTTTCAGGAATACTTACCGAAAAAATCATATTATGTGTATGTATAAGTATATGCAAACCTATGTTTCTGAATTAAGAAGCAATTATGATTTCCTAAGATACCAGCACTGTATTCCAACATAATAGTCACACAAGTACGGCATTTTCATTATGTGGAACATTGACAAAAAGATACTGTTGCAGTTCATCAATTTGTCATTCTGATGTACTTACAGTGCAATGCTCCTTGAAGGAACAATCAAGGATGATACACAGCACAGTCCTCCTCACCCCTATAGAGCTAGTTCTATACTGGCTGGATCAAACCTGCACTTCAACAGACAATGGCAAGACAGACTGTATTGCATGTAGTCTAATATATGCAAAGAGCCAATAAATATGCAAAGAGCAAACACAGGATTTCAAGAGAATCAGATTTTTAGTATGAGCATTAGAGCAATAAGAAGTTTCAAGTATATATATAAAAAAATAATCAATTGATTCAAACACTTGAGTATTTACAAAAACAGAAGTTATCTGCTCTACAGGAAGTTCTCAACCACTCCCCACCACTCAAACAAAACAGCGTTTTAAGGACAGATGCAATTTTTGTAACTACTATGCATACCACATCAAACTTTTCTACACTAAATTTTGAAGTGGACTACTTTAAACTGAAGGCTTAAGCACATTACACTTAAAATAAGTCTTAGGACTAGTCTGAAAAAATCCATAAAGAAGTTACACAGGAACAGTTTTGAAGTACTCAATTAAGAACAAAAGTTATCTGTTATAGCAGCTGCACAGGTCTGAAACAGTGGTCACGTAAAAGGAAATTTCACTGTTAATGCAATGGAAGTATGCCAAAAGATCACCTTCTTAAACACATGCAGTTTTAATCAAATAGAAAGAAAATTAAGGTATCAAGATTACTGGTGCTAGGCAGCAAAATACAATGAATGAAAGAGATCCTCCATCTACAACTATTCTGCAAGAGGGGAAAAACATGCTAACGACAAGTTTTTAAACTCAACAAGGTTTCATGGGGGAAAAAAAAAAAGTCTCATTTGTGTACAGGTACCTTGATTCAGCGTTGTAAATCATTCCTATAATTCTTTACATACCCACATATCCAACTTACCGACACAGGAGGTTTCATATTATTTATTGTAAAGCACAAAACAAGCATTTTAAAAGTGATAAAGTATACATTGAAAAAGTACATTTATATCACAAAGCATTGACCACATAATTGCAAATACATTTGCTGGAATGTGTACATCTACACTAATACTAAAAACAAACCATTTTTCATTTCTACACAGAAATATTACCTCCTATCAGTAGTGATAGATATTTTGTACATTTTCAAAAACACTATTTTTTTTAACCAAACAAAATTAAGATCTTCATCAAGGCGTCTGCATCCATACATTTAACAAAGGTTTTTTCCCCCACACAATGAAGCAAATACTGTATTGTCCACTTCTTATTATTGGCCCTGTGCAGAAGAGATACATAAGAGATACACAAAAAGTTAAAGAAAATCCTTTAAACCGAGCTAACTCAGGAGTGAAGCCTTTAAGAAAGAAAAATTGGTTAATGTAAATGGTGGTGGCTTCTTGCATGGTTTTCAAAACCCTGGGAGGAGAAAGTTTTTTGGTTTTGTTTTTTTTTTTAAAAAAAACCATAATCACCAAACATATGGATAGATAACAGAACTCAAGTTATCAGGTAAACAAAGTCATCTATTAATTATTGTGATAGTTATTTCGCTAGAAAAAAGATGCATACTCCAAAGGTAAGAAAGCAGGAGACATGCAAAAAAACTATCTGTAACCACTGAAATGGAAGCCAGCCAAAAATCACTTAAACTTTATACCTGTGGTGCCGGAGGATGTTGTGGCATTCCCTGTGGACTTGTCTGGGCATAATATGCTGCCTGCTGCCTGTAGTACTCAGCCCATGCTGCACTGTAATCCGGCTGACCACCTGGCGGAGCCCCAGCAGGGGCAGGAACTGCTTGACCTACAAGTAATTAGAATTACACAGCTTTGTTGTTGCAATAGAAATGAGAAAATTTCAAAATCGCACTGCCTAAGAAACTCACCTAGCTTCTTGCAGTATCCCTGACAAAGCTGTTGAATAATCTTGTGGCTGCTTTTTTTACCTAACCACTTATACTATTATTTTAATGTAATAATTCCCATGTAACACAAAACTGAGGAACCACAAAGAATGTTTTTTCCACCTCTTGAATTATGTTCCAGAGCAAAAGTCTTCAAAGCCTGCTGACCTAAACTGACCTAACAACCGGTATCACTTAAATTTAAAACACAGGTCAACAAGCAAGATTTCTTCTTGTACTCCACCTAGACTGACTGACTTTATCTCTCTCCCAGTTCTGGCCTCCTTAATATAGTTGCTAGGCTACTGCAGATTACATTTTTCAAAACCAGCATGATTTCTGTCAACATTTACTCCACCACAGAACAGAGTGCTGAAACCTCTCCTTTCAACTTCTGCTTAAGTTCCACTCCTCTAGAAAAAACAGCATGTATATACATGTGTGTACACACACTCCCAGATTTACAGCCGGGAACAACCAGTCTTTCCAAGAAAATCAACTTGCAGCTTAAAAACTCTAGAAAGGTGATAGACTAACACACAAGGAATCTTTAGTGTATATAAAAAAAAATAATTACAGCCAACTTTGTAGGACCTCAGTCATGCTGTTCTTCCAAAGGTTTGTGACAGGCAGCTTCTTTTTCCCCTTCTCTTATTTCAGAAACATCAAACACTCCACTTATTATCACTATCATCTTCACAATCTTATGTGAAAGGTATTTTTGCAGTTATCACAGCAGAATGTTCCTATCACAGCAGAACAACACTCTATCCTCTATCCAGTCATCTGTCCTCATACCTGCATGCATCCAGACAGAAGAGTTTTATATGAAGTGCTTCAAGTTTCTTGAACTTCCAAAACAGAAACAATACTACTGTGATACATTATGATCTACATTAAGAGTTATTTTCTCAAATTAAAGTTTTACAGTCAGAATTATAACACTATCAAAAAGCTATCACTCTTCCAAGATTCTAGTATCCTAGAGAAAAAAAACCAAAACAAACCAGCACATCCAATCATACCATACCAAAAAATCCAAGCAAAATACAAGCCTACGCCCTGTACAGTTCCACATGCGCCTGATTTTCTGTTCTGCTATCACAAAAAAGGGGCAGCTTCTACACGGTGAGGGCTTAAAAGCTTTCAATCCTACTTGAAACCACCTCACCTTTTATTTGGATACAAGACCACTGCACAACCTTCTGGGGAACATGAGTATTAAAGATTCTAATGAACTGTCTAGGGGATCAGATGGAAGGTTGGTTTTGTTTGTCAAATACTTTATTTAACACAGAAAATCCACACAAAGAGTATTAGCTATCCACACTCCTCTTACGTACATAATCTCCCAATGCTCTCAAAAACATTAAGTGTGAGCAGAGAATCTGAACATTTGGCAAAGCACTATCCTAGACTTCTTCAAAATACAATCGTTCACCTTCCAACCCTCTATACAACTTAGATAGTTTTTCCACTTACACTGGAGATACATTAAAAAGAACCTCTCCATCGCTTTTTGTGTTATACAGTAAAGCAATTGTTTTTCCTAGATAAACTTACTTAAATGTCTTCTAATCTTAAAAGCTGAATTTACACTTCTGATCAATTAGTTTAACCAAAATGACTTTTAGTATGGTTACAAATTATCCCAGGATACACTTTTTGCAAGTTCGCTATTAATTTATGAGATACTAATTCTACTTCCAAATTATTTAGCTGTATTATAGCTGTCAGTACAGCTGAGTGGAAGAGCTAGGGCATTTTTTTGTGCATTATAACCCAAGATTATTCTGACATTCAGCCAGCTATCCCAAGGCAGTGTTGAAATTCAAATGATAAATCAAATATAAGAAGTTTAACATCTACTGAAAGATGTCAAACTGGACTTCTGTCCTGAAACATGTTAGTAAAAATTCAAAGTATTTCAGCTGCATCATTCCCTTACTAAGTACTGCAAGTAATTCTGAACCTACACATGGAATTCAGCAGTTTAGTCAAAACTTCCTTTCAGTGTACAGAACTGCATGAAACGCTACATGCTCATCGATATCCAGATTCAACTGGAATACTAACAAGATTGATAAACTACGTATAAACAAAGGAAATACAAGAAACACAGAATACCTCCTCATTCAGGAAGGCTAAGAAAGAGAACGCCATATTTTTATACAGTTCTTCCACTACTCAAATTATCAATGGTGATTCTAGTAAGAGAAAACTGTTCTTTGTCCTTTTTCTCATTACAAAGCTGAGGAATCCTTAAAGAACAGTTCCAATATTTATTATGGAATTCCTTACGTATAAATCAAGACCACAATATATTACCTGATTTCAAATTATCAATTTACAAACTCCTATGGTTACGTAAAAATAATTTACTAAGATATGACTTCATGTTTAGAAGGAACCCCTACCCTTGGGAGATTTTTAGGGCCCAGTTATGCAAATCTTTATTTCAGCTCTTGTTGGTAAAAATAAACATAAAAAGACTCTGTTGCCAATGCAAGATAACAGCATCTATATGTCTTCAAAAGCTAAACTGTCTTGTTAACTGGTAATATTCAAGGGACATTTAAAACAAGTTTTCTGTCTTTACAAAGTAGGGTACCCAGCAAATAAGATGGTCTGGTCACCTACAAGATCCATGTACAGTAACGTACCAGTGTGCAGGAGTATTTTACTAGCTTTTTGGTCTTATTTTTAACGGTATTTGCTACTTAAAGCCACAGCCCCTGACCAAAACAAGTCTGAAAAGGGAGACTGACTTTGCCACTATTATTTGCAAGTTGGAAAACACGTTATTTTCAAGTGACTGTTCTATACACTGAAAAAAAAAAAAAAAAAAAAAAAATAAAAAAATCGGGAAATGTTCTCTGTGATAATAAGCCAAGTCATATCGCACCAGTAGGAAGCCAGTTTGGAATACAGTATTATGGTTTTGATGGGAATACTGAGGATTGTCCTTTAGTTTTCAGACCACGCAATTTTTCAGTGCACTCATAGTTAACAATGTGTGAGAAAATCCAGAGCACCAACTGCAGTATCACATTTATTCAGCTCAGTACTGTCACCCTTGTAAGCTTGCCACAGATTATCAAAGTAGTTTTCTTCAGCAGTAAAAATAAAACTGCTTGGGCTCAGCAAGTCCCAAGTTTCAGTTCAGCTCTGTAACACAGCTGTTTGTGCAATCATCTGTGCTGTGAAAAATCTGAAAAAAAGTCAGAATGAGTGACTTGCAATTCCTACCTTTCCCCTTTTGCACAAGTTAATGGGAACAGAAGCATTACATTACTGTACGAAGCATGAACAGTAGTAGCTGTATTTGAACACCTGGAGACCACAATAACTTGTTGATGGACAGCCTTAGTATTCATCTGATCTTCTACTACTTTCTAATGTTGTTAAGGAGGTTGGGAAAAACAACCTCATTTAGCACTAAATCAACTCCAAGTGAATTCTCTGCTCTTCAACCTCACTTGGTCAGTTCTTTTCTAAGTGGATCTTCTGTAGAAGCAAAAAGTTCTCATGATTTACACAGTCAAATTATACAGGTCCAGACATCAACAGTTCTCCTGCAGGCGAAGAACTGGATTTGAACTAGAAAAAGGAATGAATATCAGAACTTCCCTTTTCTTTTTCTTCTTACTTGATTTTTATCTTGGTTTTTTTTTTTTGTAATTTTGCATTTTAAGAGCAATCCTGACATCTCCCAATGGTTTTTTTTTTTGGGTTCACACTCTTGAACTTGCTCCCAGAAACTCTATCCTGACACCTTATAAATAGCTATTATTTAGTCAGAGCAAATACAAAAGTAGTGCAAGCCAGACTTTGCTTCCCAGAGACAGAAAATTAGAAAGACAGCAAAGTCCCTGCAAACAAATTGCATTATTCTTAAAAAGGCAGTGAAAACCCTCTACAATTTTGCACTGAAGAATGGTAGCTGAACTAACAGAGACAGTAAACTGAAAACAAGTAGTTACATGAAACATGAAGAGGATAAATGGGAAGGCCTATCAGCATCTTAAAAATCGTGTGTTTGACATGCTGTTGCAATTTTCTTAGTCTGATACACAATCCTTGAAGTAAATCATTATTATATATTTTCTGTTTCATTTCATCACTTATGCTGTGCCAAAATGAAGAAGAGTAAAGGTAATGATGTCTTGGCAAATAATTTGAGATCAACCTGGTAGAAGGCTGATAAGATTAAGAAATTAAATATGCTATTCATCTTAACTCCAAATGCTTTTTAATATTCCATGAAGAAAACAGGATGCAGTTGGAAGAGGGGAAAAAACCTGACCAAACACTCCCACCCACACCAACCAACAAAAAATACAAACTGGATGCTGCTATATGTCTGGTCAAACAGATACCAGAGAAAGCAAGAAGCCCACTAGTCCTCAGTATACTCATTTAAATCAACTAGAATATCCATGGGAGAACACTGTGGACAAAACACTGTCCTGGCAAGACATTACTGTGATTTAAAAGATACAGGCACCTTCTGCCAGTGTGTCAAGACAACATATTCTCTCCTTATTCAGGAAAGGATGAAGCCATCAACTTAACAAGCAAATACATTTCAGTTTGGTAAGTCAGCTCAAGCAAAGTATTTTGAAAAAGCTAGCAACAACGTATAACCTGCAGTTTAAACACAGTTCTTAAGTGCTGCAAAGCAAATACTATTTAAAAAAGGGTGTGGTATAACTGAAAGCTAGTTACGATGCTTTAATAACTTGGAACACCAAAAGCAAGTTGTAAGAAAAAAAAGTAATCTTAAGAGCATTATGAAACAAATATTGAACAACACAGCTTCGTAAAGCAGATCGAAGCTGAACTCTAGAACTTACTAAATATACTTTAAAAATATACTTCAGAAATACTCAGACTAAAGTATTTAGAAGATGTTGTTTCCCGATGACCAGATATATTGAGTATGAGGTATTTTTGCAAAGCTGATTACTAGCATGAGTACAAGTAAATGCCTTATACACAATTTTTAAAGTTTGTTTTTCTGCAGAGTTCAGGGCCTTTAGCAGTAAATGGTTCAGAAGACACATAGATTATGCATTTTTATTTTTTGGGGGGTAAAAACCCCATCTCACCAAATGAGATATTGAGATATGCCAAGTCTCCTAAAACATTCTACTATGGAACAACAGAAAAGCCTACACACGTACCCATTTTTTTGTAGTACTCCTCCCAGGCCTTGGTATAGTCAACCTGCCCTGCTGGTGCTGGATTTGGCTGATCTCCTGAATTGTATTAAAAATAGTCAAAATATAACTACAGGTTTTTTAGTTTCATACATAGAACAATTTACAAAAAAATCAAATTAATTTTTCAGCAACAATCCCAAATGACATCACTCAATCTGACACTATAAACCTCTGTGGTAGAAGGTACTACAAATATAAACTATTACTAAAAGACACCATGAAGAAACAAATAAATGTTTATCATGTTTTCAAGATCCTATAAATGCACACCACTACCACTCACAGTACAAAATACTACCTAAATTTAAGTGGTAAGCATGATCCAGGCACAACAATTATACAAATACAACTACAATTGCCCTAAAACCACTAGCAGTGATGCAACTGTTTAAGCAAACGACAGTCAACAATTTGGCTCATTTTATTTTTACTTATGACTGCACTATGTAGATGTTAATTAAATCAGCCCACATTGAAGCAAAATTCTCTGTGGTGTATATGACAAATAATTTACCCTTATTACTACTGAAATTAGGAAAAGCAATGTTAAAGGCTGTAAGCAATATTTTACCAAGAAAACTAGCTACTTTAAAAATTTACCCAATATATGAAGACAACAACAACAACAAAAAAATGGGGCATCCCCACCACCAGCAATGAGAAATTTATAACTTTTTCTTTGTTAAGTTTTACTTTGAATTTTTATTGGATAGCTACCTTGTCCATTAGTTTGGGTTGTAGCTGGTCCACCAGGAGGGGCTGCAGGTGGTGGCTGTGCTTGCTGCTGATAGTAGTGAGCATAATAAGCTGCCCACGCTGCTGAATTGGGATCTGTTCCTGGCTTACCTATAGAAACAAAACAGAAGTGTTTATAGAAGTACTATGAACAGAATGCTGTCCTCAATTAACTGTGTTCTAAGCACTTATATTTTTCTCCAAGGAAAAATCTAAAGCAAATAACCATGTACACCCTCTAAGTATCTTTCCTTCCCAGCACAAACTTTCAATCAGGTTTCAGACAAGTGCACTGTACAAAGTTATACTTCCATTGAGCTGATGAGAATATCATTCTAGAACCCTTACCACAATGCCATTTACCAATTTTTAAATGTGACAAAAAGAAACAGATTTTCAAGTTTACTTAAACAGTCACGTTACTAAACAGTAGCAACAATGAATCATTCTAGCACCAAACAATTTCAGTGGTTTTACTTTTGTTATAACCTCACACTAGTGACACTGGTACAGGTGAAGGAGGCATGCCAAATACGTATTTCTGAAATAGAAGAATAAATATCTTACTATGTACTTGCAACGCTTGTCAGTTAAACTTTAAGGTAACGGTAGAATACAGAAACACATGTATTTTAAAGAACCTGAATCCCCATACATGGCTACAAAGCATCACTGTTTACTTACAATTTTTTAGTATAACAAATAGCAGCAACATTTGCATCTTCTGCAGCTATTTCCATGCTTTCCTTATTTTTAACTACATCTAGGAAGGCCAGCAATGCTGCTTCCTAGAGCCTCATTTATCTGTTTTTCCACACATAGCCTTTAGGAATGGCTTATTCTTGCTGGATAACAGAGATTGATTATATTACCAGATCAGCAACACACAAAAACTGCACATCTACTATTGGAGAACATAATGTTCTATACCACAACCAGCATCCCTTAATATTATTTGCATCCTTTAAGAATAAAAACATCTGCAAATAAATACAGCCAACTCGGAAGAAAACTTCAGTTAAGGACAGACAAAACTGATACTTTAGAATAATTATACACGGGAATGGAAGTATATTCCCACCTCTCTCCCCAAAATAGGTAAGGCAGTGACTAATGGAAGAGAAAAAGGAAATCCCCTGAAAAAGGCAGTCAGGGAGAAGAAATGCACACCACCACAAATTTCTTGCAGTATTTCATCTAGCATTAAAGTTGGATGTAGCCATTTAAAATGCACACAGTAGTACCAGCATACAGAAATCGATTTTAACACACTGTTCCCTTTTTAAATTACACTACTTCCATCAACAACAGTGGATTTAAACTAGCACATACTATATTCTAAGGTTACCTTCAAATACCAAATAAGCCATTGCTTGGTTCCCCCCCTCCTTCCCCTTAGAAGCTACTTCTTTAGAATAGAAGAGCACACAGCAGGATTCATTAAATTTCCAAAGAAATCTGACTGTAGTAACTAGCTCCACTTTCACGTGACAAGAGGCAAGCATGGTTCTGGAGAAAGCACCTCTGAAAAAAATACTAAAATAACCCATTTATTAACACTGAAATGAGCAACTAAGCGGAAAACTGCACAAAATGCATCAAATAAATGTTAATCAAAAGAAATACCCAACTTCAACTGCACATAGGGAAACGTAATCAGGTTTTAAAAAGGAACACTTATTTGAAAAATGCTTATAAAATCATCACCAAGATGACATCAAGATGAGTGCCACTTTCCTTACAGATCTCTAGGCAGGTAAGTCACTTTTATTAAAAAAAAAAAAAAAAAAAAAAAAAAGGTGGCATGAAAGAGGCTGCAACATTTTGGCAGTGGTTTTGGATTAAATGACACTTCTGGTATGATGAGATTTCAAGTCAAGTCACTTTGAATCACTGTATTTATAAATAATGACAATAAGCATTTTTAAGTAATTAACTGAATGCATGCAGAGCTACCTTTTATACAAGTCTGGGAAATGAAACCAGAGATGGTTCTTTGCCAAGAAAGGATATATAGAAGAGCTGAACATGAATAGAATTCTCTGTAGATTTTTTTAACATCCTCCAAAGCCCTCCCTTTTTTCACTAATAAAGCTTGTGTCAGGACCAGTCACTATCAGAAAATATTTATTCCATTTATAACAAGAATGAAATTGAGATCTTTTGGCTGAAATTCTGAAGAAAGTCTACCTCAAACAAATGAGGCAGAACTGACCCGAGCATCTAGCCTTACCATGCTTTTTGTGACTGCAGTTCTGCTTCCCCATATGCTCTAGTCCAACCAAAGGATGTAACTTAAAGAAAAGCAGGATACTACAACTTTGGGAAGTTGTAGTTAAGCAAAAACTCCCAGTCTTGACAAAGATAAACAAACAGAAGAAACATATTCTACAAAGATGGGTTTCAGAAGAAAATACAAAACTATAGTAAGCAAAAGCTCAAAATACACAATCCTAACTAGTTTTACTGTAAAAAACAGTTCAACCGAAGCTTTATCCCTCAAGAAGGACTAAACAAAATGTGTTTGTTTCAAACTATGAAAAGCAATGCTCATATAGGTCAAAAAAAGCTAAAAATATATAAAATAGCATAAAACCTGCAAAGTCAGAATCACTGAGATTTTAAAGGGGTATCATCTAGAACAAAATACAAGGTCATTGACTTAAAACACATCCTCAGTAAAGAACTTAATGTAAAAACATGCACTGCAAGAAAAATTAACCGATTTGCACAAGATCAGTTAACCGAGAATCTTGCAAAAAGTATCAAATTGGGATGCAGTATCAGTAACGTTTAGTAAGAAGCATATTCCAACTGTAACGGAATTTCAGCATCTCACAAGCAGCATGTGGGAAGGGTAAAACATACATAAACTGACAATCAGTGAAGAGAAGCCTGAAGAACAGCTTTTTCAGATTTACCAGTGTTAACACAAACACACTGTGAAGCGTATATACTTGGTAAGGACAAAATTGATCTACTCAAGTATACACACACTACAGTACAAAGGTGACATTTCTTACCTGGATCTGGTGGATTTGGTGGCTGCCAGTGTGGATAAGCATTTCCCCATCCTTGTGGAGCATATGGAGCTGGGGGACCACTACAAAAGATCATGTTGTACACACACAATGAAAGCCAGTCCCAGATTCACCTTACAAAAAAGGAAGTTAGATGAAGCAATACTTACTGAGGTGCAGGGCCAGGAGGCCCTGGGTTATAAGGAGCTGGATTATATGGTCCCATGGGAGCACCAGGACCTGGTGGCCCAGGAGGTCCATGTGGGCCAGGAACAACACCATGGGGTCCATGGGGAACAGGTGGACCCAATGGATTTACTGGACCCTGTAACAAGAGCAGCACACAGATGAAAATAATCCTTTAAGTTCTGTACTTTTTAGCAGTTTAGAAGCATAAACACTTTAGAATATAACCTAAAAGGTTTGATTGTTTTAATACAGACATTTCCCTGGAGAAAACAGTCTTTTTGAAGATTAATTAGGCTTTTGGCTGGTTAAAGAAGAGATTTAAAAACATCCATGGTAGTAGCAACAACTAAAAAGCTGCATTTCAGTTCTTTCTTGAGAAAATAAAGAATTTTACGAATACACATGAATTTCTTCCACAAGTCGCAATAAAAACCACAAACTAAACCAAGACTATCAGTATTTTAAAATAAAAACCTGTGTATAAGATCAGGTAGAAGAAATGGGTAGTAAATTTTGTTACATGCATATGCATGCAAACAAAAGTGCAGTGAATTAAAGGGTATAAACTTGCATTAGAACTCCACCTAAAAACATACTGAAACCGAAAAACCAAGCAACAGTTTCATAGCTTTAAGAATATCAAGGATATCTTCGAAGTTTTCAAATTTTTCATTACGCACAAAGTGGGCATGTTCAACAACACATCATTAAAAAACAGACTGTATTACATTGAAGATAGCAACTGTTTCTTTCTGTTTCAGGTTTCTGCTTCTTTTGGTACATATCAAATTATGTTTACATTACTTTAAACCTAGATTACTATTTATTATCAATTTGTTACCTGATTAAGTAATTTGGAAGTGAAATGCAAGAAAAGTCTCCACAAAGGAGACTTGCTTCCTATTCTGTTTAATTATCATAGTAAACCAAAATACAGTTATACACTCACTCCAATCTTTTCTTCTATAAGTTGTCGTGCATAATCTATTTGCTGGGGTGTTCCACGGATAGTAAACATCTTCATGTTTGGATCCGCATTAGGTGGAGGATTTCTCTGAAGTTCTATTCTAGCACCAGATTGCTGGCTTATACTTTTAATAGTTTCACCACCTACAATGCAACAAATAGCTTTTGTGACATGCATTAAAGTGAAAATACCAAGATCCAAATCAGAGAAAGTCACGGATGCTGAAGATAAAAAAGTGGAAAGACACCTATTCTTACGAGCCACACAAGAACATTCTAACACCAGTTAAAAAAACCAAACCTCCTCCTCTTTGCAGTATAGAGCTTTGATTGCAGTGAACTAGTAAAAATAAATTATTTTTTAAATTCAAGACCACAGTATTGCTACTCAGAAAGAACAGAGAATTCCTACAGTGTTGTCTGTTTTTTTTCCATTCATGTAAAGACATAAAATTAGCCATGAACAACAACTGATATCCACGGTTATCCGTGAATGCAACCTTAAAGCCTAACCTCCCTATAAAGTAGTAGGCAAACATGATAAAAAACCCCAGAAGCTGACCAGATGGTGAAGTCCACATTTTTTGTAGTGCACTAAAACCAGAAAGTTAAATTCCCTAAACTAGTTCCTCCTCTTATAGTATCCTGAGAAGTTACGTGTATCATTAGTAGGCACAAAATTTGCAAAACAACAATCATTTGACATTTAAAAAACACCCCAAACAATAAAATCCGTTTCCCAGGTCAAGAACTGTACTACATCAGCCTATTTGTTGTGTCTGGAAAACACACTACAAACAAAAGATTAAAATAACTCAAATGTTTCATTTAGTTATTTTTTTGGAAAAAAAAAATTCTTTGAGAATTATTTTAACACACACACAAGAAATTGTTACAGGATTCCACAGTAAAAGATCTTCACTGGAGTATGTGAAAACTGTTTTAAAAGTGAGTTACAGATGCAATAACACTAGGATAATCAAGTACTGTCAACCGGAAGTTAATGAGAAGATACATCACCCAAGAACCTAACACACACTACCAATGTAACTCAGTACTTATTTTTAAAAATGGGTTAGACAAGTTATTTGGTTCTTGACTTTTAGCTACCAGTGTATGTGTTTTGGTGAGGAAATTCTGAAAAGAGTATTAGGAGTATTACGATTTAGCCGTACTATGCCCTACCATACATGAAACTATTTGCAAAGCCTTCTCTTGAAACATCTCTCTAGTGTAGCTATTTGTACAAACAGAAAAGCTGAAACTACATATAGATACATATATGTAAGATATATTGCCTTTGCCAATGATTAATCCAGTTTTGCCCGTGGGAACAATAAAATTGAATTCCTGTAATCCACCCGGAGGCCCCATGTTCCAGTTGCCTTGGCCTCTACCCCTTCCTCGACCACCAGGTCCTGGCCCACCAGGGTTACCAGCCTAAAAAAAAAAAGCAACAAATCAGCATGTTCTATAAAAATTATTGCAAACAAATTATTAATGCCAAGTGGTTACATCACATCATTTGTTAGGAAAAAAAATAAAAAATTAATCACTACTCAGATAGTTCTGATAGTTAAAGTAGTCTTTCTTCCAGAAGACCAAAATTACATTTTAAAAGATCTTCTGTACAGCTCTGCATGTGAAAGATGAAGAATATAGAAAAAAAGCAGGAAGTTTCACACATACAAAGATAATTTGTCTGCCTTGTGTAAATGCAGCAGTGGCGCTCATCTCACAACAGAGCATTTAACCCATCTCTCAAACACCGATTACAACCAAAAGTAACAGCGTTATCAGCTACTAATATAAGACCACAGAATAAGCAGCTCTAAAACCAGCCAGATCAAGAACTGCCATGACTTCGAATCAGTATTATCATTATTGTCTTGACACTTGCAAAACCGTAACTGTAAAAGGAAACATTCATATTCCAGACTGAACATTGAAATAGATTCAAATAGAACCATGAAGTTTAGTTACACATTCATTCTTAGATTTAATGTTAGATGGTAAACAACATATTACCCAACCTGAACACTTCGAAGGAGATCTGTAATAATTTCTGCAGCATGCTGACATCTGTCAGGAGGCCCTGTGATTTGGGCTATTCTATCTGGAGTTGTTCCATCATCTGGAATAAAAATGAACTATTCCAGTATATGTAATCCAGTACATTTACACTCAATTCACAGAAACTTATGGACATATTACCAACCTGGCTTAAATTGGATCCTAACACCAGCATCATTCTGTATCTTTTTTATCATCTCTCCATTTCTTCCAATAACAATACCTACAGCAAATCTTGGTATTGGAACCTTAAAAAAAAACATTTCAAGATGTCAATGATGCAAATATTCCTACCAAATTCACACAATTAAAGGATCACATTAGAATGGTAAACCAGGGACAGCCCTATGCCACTTCAGGCTTTTTGAAGCGTGAATTTTTTAGTATCAAGTCACAAGCCTAGCAAATACTGGAAAGCAACAGAACCAGAGATCAGTGCACTGCAAGTTCTCATAGCAGCAGCAATTCCAGTGGATATTATGCTTCTCACAATCAAAAATGGCTAAAATGTGGATTCCAGCAGATGAAACATTCAGCCTCACCTCTGATGAACAGTTAAGAGCTCATGACTTGCATAGTAAGTGGACTTAAATATCCTTCTGTAACGGCCAAACTCCAATTTCTATAACAACATTATATACTTAGTCATAAAGTTTATTTCTTATTTGATAAAAAACTCCCAGCTAGCTGAAACTGTTCAGAACAGCTGGTAATGTAAAGTGAATACGGCACACCATTTAGCCATGATTTCAGTAATGACCAAGTAATACTTACATGCCACAATCACTTTTGGAATCTGGTTAAGAGCTCTCAGTGGTATTACCCAGCTTAACATTTTAATGTTAACATCTCAAAATACAGTGAACAAGTTTTTCAACCATGCTTACGTCTATCCCTTCATTTCCTCCTATTCTTGACCCATATTCGTTGCGCACCTCTCTAAAGCCACCTTGATCACGAATTAACTCCAGCACCATTTCCTTGGCTTGCTAAAAGAAAAATGAAAGTTCATTTAGGTACTGCAACATCAGAATAGATTAAAAATGCTCTGAGTTCTGACAGACTCCTTACTTGAACTTTATAAGGATCTCCAGTTATCCTAAGGGGCTTGTCTGCACCAGTGTTCTGTGGACCGTCTTGAATCATGACCATTTTGACACCTGCCCGCTCCTGTTTGACAGAAGGGAGGTTAATACCCACTCAAATCCAAATTTGGTATTGCCACATTTAAAAGAAGATACATATATACCTGTAACTGTTTAATTGTCTCTCCACCTTTTCCAATAACTAATCCTGCTTTACTTGCTGGAATCATAATTTCTTGGACTGCATTTCCAGGTCCATCACCATGATGAAAGCCAGGTGCAGGTCTTCCCTTTTCAACTATCTGATCAAGTAATCTTTTTGCTGATCTGTGAAGGAATATATACATTTATAAACACACTTATTGCCACAAGTATCACTTGCCCAATCTTTTCTGCTTGGAAATTTTTATCTTTTTGATTTCAAAAGTTTCTGCAGAAGAAATATAATTACTATCACTAAGAAATACGAGGCAAACTCAGTAAATCTGTAACAGTAACTCAAGGGACTAACTGCAAGATAATGTAGTAAACCTAAAAACACCCCCATGTCAGAATACAAAAGGTGGTTCTTTACCAAACACGTGTTAAGTAAAAGCTACCTCCTCAATCATGACCATCATCCCTGAATTGTTACATTGATTAAACCTTCATCCAGAACAGAAGATGGAAACCTGGTCCTTTAAAATAATATATATATATATAAAAAATCCACATTAGTGAGAAGATTTGGAATCATTAAAATGTACCTTTTTTGTGTATTAACAAAAAAAATATTAAAAAAAAAAATCACCAGACAGAAAGCTTTTTCTAACTTTGCTTAATTTCAGTAGTAATTCATGTAACCTCTCATTCGACAGTAATTTTTCTTTACTAACAGCCAATCTTAAGGCAGATCTATTTTATGTTAAGTTTTATAAAAAGGCAACACAACCCAGACTGTAAAATAAACCTATAGCTTTAACACCACGTACCATGATAGCTGCTGCTTGATTCAGCATGCAAAGTAATGACATTTGTACTTGTAACTGTTACCACAACAGTGGACAAAAGCAAGTATATATATATTCACCACACATGTAAATAAGTTGCCGTGAGTTAAATCATGATTACAGCACTAACACCAGTTAAAAACTCTTCCCTCTAATATGTAAGCAGAATAAACTATAATTAGAAAATTCCCATAAAGGGATGACTTCATGAACAGCAGCCTGCTTGGCTGCAACATAAGAGGAGAATGCCACGTTACTTTCCCAAAGGAAAAAATGTAGCTGCAGGCCTTACCTGCAAACATGAAGTGGGAGCAGCTAACACAAATGAGGTAATGTAATACAAATACACTACACCTAAGCTCTTTCCTAGCAAAGCCAGGGTAAGCTGATCTTCAGGTGGTTACAACACCTCTGTGCCAGCAAAATATTTTTTTTTAAAAAAAAAAAGCCCACCCAAACATTTTGATTGCTATCATCCTCTTCCCTAAACATGGGAAGGGAAAAGTTACTTTGCTGATAGGCATTACATAGACATAATTTTTGTAACTTTTGGTTACCTTGTTTTATACATTCATTATATCAAAGACATTTAAGAACTCTGATGGGCTGGGCTTTATAGTAACTCCTATTGTTACATATTACTGATTTCCCACATTTTCCCTGTTATCTTCCGATTTCTGGTTAATAATGAGTTTCTTTTCAGCATACATTTCTTTTTAGTATATATTCACATATTTCATTCTCAAGCTGATAACAGCACATGGTTAACATCTATCTACAACAAGATTTGGACTTGACAAAGTTGAAGTTCCATATTTTTGTCTTAAAACTCCGGTATGCCGAGAGATCTGACTGCAGGTTCAGGGCTTTTTTTCATATATACATATAATTGTCACCAGACTGCCTCTTCAATAGAATAAAATGCATAATATTATAAGCATACTATCCAGATACTGTATTTAGATCTAAGAAATTAAGTGTGTTGCTGTTACATACGAACACGCAAAATTTGGTTTACTTACTGAACAGACTCTGGTGTTCCAGTTAGCATACATGACCTTTCAGGCAGGCCTCCACTATCTACAATCATAAAATAAAACCAATTTATCAGCAGTGTTAAGTCAGAAAGAGATCATTAAATTAAACATAATATGCAAACTACTGGAACTTCACTGAAGTAGAAAAATCAGTGCATCACAACACGTGTTTCTTTAGACTGTGGCAATTGCAATTAGTACAAAGCATTAAAATATACCTTAAATAATGATGCAACCAATTAGAAGCAAGTTATCAGCCTTCTGAACTTTCTACCAAAACCCCCCACCAAAATAAACAAAGAAAAAAAACCCCACACATAGTTACCAGGTGCAATCTGTATTTTACAGCCAGACTCCTGCTGTATGCGTGAGATCTGCTCTCCACCTCTGCCAATTACTTGAAGAAAGAAAATACAGAAAAATTATTTATATTAACAGCTTCTGCTAACATCCCTCACTATACTACAACACCACATCCATACTACTTACTGAATCCAACCATTCCATCTGGAACTTTGTACTCCTCTGTCATCACAGATCTACAGAGAATGTTAAATCAAACAAAAGACAACTGCCATTCAGAGACCATACTGGCATTGAATTTAGATATATCCTCCCATTAAACTAAAGAATGCTACTGCTCCCTCTATCACCTTGGCTTACTTGCATCCCATTAACTTTACCACGTAGTCATGCAAGCGCAGTACTAAGTAAACTGGTGAAACACAAAAGTAACCACAAAATGTTCAAGTATAATAGGAATCAAAGTTTTCCTTAGTCCTCTCCACTACCAGATGTGGCGTACAGAGGCCACTGTAGCATTTTCAGTTTCATCTGTATATCCAAAGTGTGCTGAAGATACACCAATTTCACATCTCATCTATCAAAACCAGCCAATGCATAAGAATGATAGTTGGATGTGTTGTTTAAAGAAATAAGCAGAGAAAACTACTAAGTAGTAGCAAATGTAGCTACGTTGTAATATGTTGTGCTAAGTCTGTTGGTTGGTTTTTCAAAAGTCAGTAGCTTTCCTTTCTGTTTACAAAATAGCATCAACCTTTTCCCCTTCAGACTTCCTTCCAACTTTGGTAATGCTACCTACACTCAGGTACTAAAAACCAACAACACATTTTCCTTTTACTAAGCTTGATGCACAGCCTAGGCTGCGAAGAAAAAGAATTGAGACAGCAATATAGATGCATTCTAAGTGTTTGGCTTTGGATGTGAAGCTAAAATTTCAACATATCACACAGACAGAGTAATTGCTTTATGCATCGATACCCCCTTTTCAGAAAAATTTCTTGAAACTACTTTCTTTCAGTAAAAAGGAAAACTATTTAAGAGGCTGTGTAATTCTTACCTTTGCTGCTGATGCATCGGTGGTAGCTGATTCCCAAAAGCTATAAATAAATAGTTAAAATTAAATTCAAACAAGTGGTTTAATTTACAGCTAAACTTCTCCTTTGATAATAAAACTTAACTGTATGAACTTTTGTCTCAGTGGACTTTTTAAGAAGTTATCAAGAGATTTAGAAACAGCTAAAAAGATTCTCAACTGTTCCTAACAACTTTGTCAGTTTTACAAAGCAGACTCACACTGCTTCAAGAAAGTAAGACATAAACCCCCAGCCATTACTTTGATCTTACTGATTCAAGTTATCACCTACCAGAACACTGTTTCTTGTTCTGACAATGTTACACTTGTTTAGTTTTTTTTTGGCAACAAAGTAAAAATTACTTACAGTCATTCTGAGGAGCAACTTTCTTAGCATCTGGTTGATCTGCAAAATTAAGATTTTTTTAATTTTTCTGCCAAGAAATTCAAGAAATGTTTACACCTTTTAGTGTGAATTGTAACTTTCCAGTGTATTTTAGTCCCCCTTTCCTTTTTTTTCCTTTTTCTTTCTTTTTTTTCCTCCAATTTCAGGGAGTTGACCATCTGAATAAAAGAAGAGAGTCTCACGAACACTCAGCACTTGGTTAGTATAGCTGAAAAGATGTTAGGTTTTTCCATGTATCTATTCAGTAGTTTAACAAAAGGCAGTTTTCAGAACACACTGTAGGTTGCTCAGATACCCAGCCACTGAAACTTAACTAAGACAAGGAACAAAGTTTAGCTCTGTTGATTGCTCAAGCTAATGATGCTTCTATTGTAAAAAAAGAAAAAGAAAACCAAATCCATACAAAAATCAACAATGATTTAAAGAAAAAAAAATTCTGACAATGACCACAAATCTAGATCAAACATCTGAAAATACAACAGTATCACATGGCAATGCAATCTAATTCTGGATGTCGAATATGAAATTCCTATCCAAATATCAAGCATTTCATAGCATAAAACTTCAAAAAAAAGCAGATTCAAAGCAACTACATCACTATCATCCAAATCCTTTCTGTACAGTAAAGGAACAAAAGGCATAATCAACCTGTATCTGAAAAGATAAGACTTCAGATGCTTCCTTCCCACCCCAAAATAAAGGTTATATGAACCACCATAATTTATGTGCAGCAAAAACTCAGACACATATTCCAAGAAATATTTGTGTCAATCCAGAAAGATCCACTAGTTTATGTCATGTTTACATACTAAACACAGGTAATAAATAAAAATTCCTGCCTTTAAAAGGAGAGGGCATTCCCTCCCAGTGTGTTGTACTGCTCGGACTTGTCCAAGAGCCATCTACACATAAAATAAAAAGAATACATTACATATATCATCTGAAGCATCATTAGCTCATTTTTGTATATTAAAAACCTCACCTTTAATAGAAAAAAACCCTTTTATTACAGGACACAAGAACTCCTGATATAAAGCCTTAGTTACATTCTGTAGACTGAGTTTCAATCCTCTTAAAGGAAAAAAAGGCATTGCTCTTTTGTGAGACCTATGAAAACATTTCAACAAGCTCAGAGATTTTTTTCCACAATTTAGCCAGGATTTTTCGTGTATATTAACCATATCAAACCCTGTTAAGTTCAAACTGGCTACTTAGTAAGAGACAGAAGATGACACACACACATCTCAGAAGAAAACTTTACTGCAGTGTAAGACAAATCCAAAAAGCTGCAACAAGTTCGAAGATTCAAGTATGATCTTATCAGGGTTCACACATGCTATTGGCTTAAATATTAGACTAGGCAAGTGTCTACAAGGTAGAAAATTTTCTTTCCTGTCTTTTTTTAAAGTCCTATGCTTTTACAATGAAATGCATTAATACTTTTACTTGAAACATCAAATTTAAGGAGTGAGCACTTCCTTATCTGCTTGTAGTTTACAAACTAATCAGTCCTACACAACAACATAAGACTTAAATGACATACCTGTGTGTTTCTCAACCATTGATTTATCTGCCCACCCCCCCACATATATTTTCCCTTTTAGAGCATTTAAACCAGGTTTAAGATTTTTTAGAACAGGCTTACATTCACTTCAGGTTAGAGCACATTGGTTTAAAACAAATTTCCCCATTAAACTGAAAATGAAAAAGCATGTCATGATCTATAAAGGGAACAAAATGTTTTTATGCTATACTATGGGAAAAAACCTCACAAACAAAAAAAACCACCTGTATCTTTCTGGCACCGTGGCCATACCAAACAAAAATAAAGGCAGCAGCAACGAATGCATACCTCCATCCTCAAGAGGTCTTTTTTGTCCTCCATAACCGTAGTCGTTTGAATTCATTGATGTGCCAGCATCTCCTCCAATTTTTGCTGCAATCTAAACAAAAGGCAGAAATTGTGAGGGGAAAAAAATAATCCAGGCAGGCCTCATATAGTGCAGGTCTTCTGAACAGTTTTGAGCCATTTAGACAAAACGCGTATTAAAACGATCCCAAACAAGTAAATAGGAGACTGCTGCTAGAAACAGTTCGGCTCACAGAATTTTATTTTCACGTCTTAAAGGAGACCTGTGCTTATGCTTCAACAGCAAAGCTTCCTATGATTTCTTCATGGGTTGAAAAAAACCACTTGACTACCCGTCAAGCAACAAAAAACTTTTGTACGAAACGGGCTTTTCCTTTTCTACCCATTCTTCACGAAACACTGCGGTATCTCCCAGGCAGCCTGACCGCTAAAACTATTCCAAACCCTTGCAGTCCCGAAAACACCGGGTCTTCAAATACTGCTATAACCGCGACTGGCTATTACCGGACAAAGCAAAAACTCCCCCTGAGAAATAATGAAAACATCGCCCGTGGTGCAAACGCTACAAATAAAAATCCGGGTTAAAGAACACGCTAAAAGCCAGCCCTCGCCGCCTTCACTCCGCAGGCCGCGGCACTTCCCAACCGGTCTGAGCAGGCTGGCGGCCACGGCGGGCGCCTCGGGGAACACAATACGGGCCGCGGGCGGGGCCGCCCGCCCTCTTGCCCCCCGGCCGCCCGAGCGGCCCAGCAAGGCGCCGCGCCCCCGGCAGCCGCCGCTGGCCGCCGGCTGAGATTTCACCTCCGCGCAGGCCGGCAGCCGGGGCCCCACAGCGCCGCTCCCCTCACCATGCCGCCCCGCGAAGACGCGAGTGGCTGCAGGCCGAGCCGGGGCGCTGCGGCCGCCCGGCCTGCCAGCCCTGCCAGCCGGCGATGGCGGAGCGCAGGCGGCCGGGAACTGGCCGGAAAAACCCTTCACGGCGCAAGGAAAGCGGGCGGCGGGGGCGCTCGCCGCGGCGTGCGCGGAGGGGGGCGAGGGGCCGGGACAAAGCTCCCCCCCCACCCACTCGGCAGACACATCTTGGCGGAGGGGACCCCTCCTCAGGTCTCCCCGGGGCCCAGCGTGGTCAGGGCGCCGCCCGCTGACTCCTCCCGCGGCTCAGGCACGGCGGCCTGGTCAGCGGCCGCCTCCAGGCCCCCGGAGTCGAGCGCCCATTGATTTGACAGAGCCACGTTACGCACACACCTGCCTAGCCCTCTGCAGCGCATCTTTAAAGGCATCGTTCACTCCTCCACCTCCACCGCCGCCTCCCCCGGGAGCGCCCGAAGCAGGAGGGGGCACCGTGGAATAGTCCGCCATACTCGCTCAGCCACCGCTTCCTGCCCCACTCGCTGCCTGCCAAGAAAGAAAGAAAATGGCGGCGGGCGGGAGCCTTTCACATTCCTGCGCGGCATCGTGCTCGGGGGGGGGGGGGGGGGGGGGAGGGAAAGCGGCGTGACCTCGCGAGATGTCGGGCGAGATTTCATCGGGGAGCCGGAGAACAGCGGAGAAACCTCGCGGCGTTTCGGCCGAGCGCCGGGGCGTGCCCTGCGGCGGGGTGGGGAAGGGGGCGGCGAGCTCGCGATGTTTCCGTAGCGGTACGAGTGGTTAGAGAAGCCCGGTGATAGGGCTCGGGGCGTCACGTGGTACGAGGGGAAGGCGGGGGCGGGGGAGCGCTGCGCCCTGCTCGCGGCGCTGGGGGCGGATCTCGCGTGACTTGGTTTCGGACCGTGGGTGCGCGAGTGGGAGCTGTGCCTGGGGCGCGGAGGCTGCCGGGAGCGAGCTTGGCCCGGGGGGCGTCTGAGGCGGTGACAGTTGGGTGAGTGCGTGAGGGAGGTAATGGGAGGGGGCCCCAGGGCGACCGGCGCTGCTGCGGCTTGGCCGCCTGCCCGCGCTAGGCTGCGCCTGGGGAGGCTCTGTGCCTTCCCGGCTGGTTCCTGGGCTGGTGGGATACTGCCCTGAGCCCCGAGCGGAGCAGACAGCCGGGCTGTTTCCCGCCTCAGCGCGGCGGTGCCCTGTGGAGGGGCTCCCCGTAACGCCGTGCCGTGGCGCCTGGCGTTGTGCGGCCGCCTGGCGCTGCCAGTGTCCCCGCTATGGAAAATAACCAGGCTCCATTTCCGGGGGAGCAGCCTTGGCGCCTAGTGCTGGAGGCTTAACGGGAGCGGGAGAGCCCAGGGCCGCCTGGTCGGGCTTGTTGCCGAGCCCCGCGGAGAGGCAGAGCCGCGGAGCCGGGGGGCAGAGCGGGCGCCGCGCCTCCCCGCCCCGGGCTGGCCTGTCACCGCCGCGTCCCCTCGGGCGCCCGTTCGGAACGGCTTTTCGGCCCTGCACCGCCCCGCGGGACGGGGCCTGCCTTTTCGTTGCACCTTTCGGGGAGCTTCGCTGGTCTCTTCCTGCAGCGTCCGCGATTGTTTATTTCTTAGTTGAAAATGGGCGCTGTTCCTGTACAGTTTTTACAGTTGCGGGGATTTTTTTCTTCGCTGCGCAAGCACAAGCTTTAACGAACAATTGGAGCTAGTAATGCTTTAATCTAGGCCCTGTTTAGGTCCTGTGACCTGGTGGGGATGAACTGTCATGCTGAATATGGATAACTGTTGCAAAGGCTTTGCATCTAGATAAGGTCATAGAATATCTACTTAGCTGTCATAGCAGTACGGACTAGATAATACTGAAGGGGAGCTAAGCACTACGACTACTTTCTGTATTGCTTTGAGGGCAGGCTTTGCAGATTTTTAAGAGTTTATTTATACGTGTCGATCTGTAGCTTCTTTGTGGGCTCTTCCATATTTTTTTTTTAAATATACTTGTTTTTTAAATGAAGTGTAGGAGGTCTTTTCCAACCTAAATGAGTCTCTGTTTCTCTGTTGTCAGTACTTTTAATTAAGGGACGGTTGTTTTGGACTTTGCCTACTTTTGGACTACGCGCAGTAAGTGAGAAACTGTTGAAGTTGTAGAAGAAAATGTGCCTTGGCGAGCCCTGTAGTTCCATGCTGCCTTAAGGAGTTCCTGGTTTCTCCTTAGTCCCTTCAGTTCTGGCTGTTTATAAATGGGATCATTCGAGCAGACCTTAAGACACAGTGCTGCTGCTGAGGTCGGGTTACCCTGCATCTCCAGTCCAGATAACGCTAGCAAAGGAGGCTGAAAACGTGTGCTAGATTTTTTTTCCCTTCTATAAAACTTTTGAAGTAGTATAGCTCAAAAGAGTTTTAAGATTAATATATTCCAGAACATTAAAATTCCTCCATGCTTCTAGGCAGATTGCAGTGTATAATTAGAGGTAGGTGAAACTTGCTGCTGTGATACTTCTGCTGAAAAAGCCTGTTCAGAAGAACTAGCATATACTTTCCATTAATGTAGCTGTATTAGTGGTGGAGGGGGAAGCAAAAATAGGTTTGGAAAGTGGAAACTTAATTTTTATGCTTGACTGTGCTATTTCTAAACAATAATTTGACCTTGAACTATTTTTTTTCATTTCCTTTGTTGCTGAGAATTTGGCTATGTATACCAGGCTTGTTATGCAATAGTAGTTGACTATGATGCATCTATGCTAATGCTGGCTACTGGCTATGTCTTTTATGGCTCTTCACTTACTAAAGATGTGGAGCATCTATGTACTTTGCTTTTTATTGTTACAAAATGGGCTAATGATTCTTTGCTAAGTTCTGTGAGACAAGCCGGTAGCTGTATAACACTGATGATATTTTAAAGCAGTTATAATGCCGTGGACGCACAAACAAACCACAGTTATATTTTTAATATTTTTTTTTAATCAGATACTGTGTTTACGAGGGAGTTTGTTCTTCTGCCAAAAGGTATTCAGGGTACTTCTAAATATAAGCTAGTTTAGGGTATTGCGAAAACATAGATGTAAAAGTGTGGAACTGACTCTGTCTAAGCTGAGGCACTTCAGTACATGCTTGCATTTTCTTTTCAGTTGTTTCTTTCCCTTTAATAATTGACTCCAACTTTGGTCTGTGGTGACCAGAGCAAAGAATAAGGCAGTTGTGAAGGAAGTGGTTAGCTATTACAAGTAAGGACCTTGTACAGGGTTATAAAGGATTACATTTCTTGTAAAGTTGATTCTGCAACTCTCTGGGTAGTGTGTTTTGTTTAGCTTTGCCTTAGTGTCTAAATACCTGTACAGGAAAACTGATTACAGTCTTTTAACTATCAGAGAAGAATAACCATTGTGATCTTTTTAAATCTGCCTGCTATGCTTTCTGCAAGTCATTGCTGGTGTGGGGAAATGGGCAATTTGCAATTGGTTTCTGATGATTTCATCACTTTGGGAGATAGAGGTCAACTGATTCAGATCCTAACTGTCAGCTGGTGCTCCTGCACTGGCAAAGAGTGTCCAGGATCTGCAATATTATCAGTAAAAAATTCCCTTAAGTAACTACTGAAGAGAAGATTAATCATGTGCTCTGTATATGCTGGTTTTTTATGAGCTTTCATATTTACTACATGTGCACTGAAGTAAAAATTAATAATTTCAGATCCACAATTTGGATCTGAAAGAGAACATGCTGGTGGGGAAATCATAATACTAAAGCATAACTTAAACTGTCTACAATCTATACAATGCTCATAATTAAGTTTTCTTATGAGAGAGATGAGGTCAAGGGGAACAGTTTTTAGTACTGAAACAGTAAGATTACTGTGTAGAATTCACCAGCCTAAGATGATCCAAGTGATAGCTGTGTCTTCCTAGTCAACACATACTCCTATTATGCTTCGTTCCAGACAAATGCAGAAGCATGGGTTGCTACAGAGAAATTAGAGGGGTTAAGAAAACTTATTTGTGGGAGAGGATGAGAGTGTGGGAGAGGAACAGCAGTCTGCTCTGCTGCAGCTGCTGTCACATCTGCCTTTCCTTCGGTGATGCTAATGCAGCTTTCGTCTTGGCTTTTGGGGGAAGGGCAGGAGTGAATTTGCTCCCTAAGCCCATAGCTAGGCCCTTGTGAACCAACTTTTATATATTAAGTTTCCAAAAAATGCAGATCTGTGGGGAGTTTTGGCTTGCATTTAGTTGTGCTGCTTTTCTTAGCAAAAAAGTTTTACTGTATCAAGTATTTGAAGAAAAGCTGTGTAGCTATTGTAGATTCTTTAGAATACCTGTCTTGCACATTTTACTCTTGTGAATCTTATTTCAAATGGATTTGATTTAAAGTTAGAAGTGGGATGGAGCTGCTGAAAGGAAATTTAATAGTAAAACTTAAAAGGGAAGAAGGGGTCTTAGCCCCAAGGTTTCTGTTGAGGTCTACCAGCAAATTTGATTTTGGGCTTGGGGGCAGTTGAGCAATAAAAGATTATTACGACCTAGCCTCTAGAATTTTGACTAGCTTAAAGAAGGCTATCAAATTGCATTAGGCCACCATTGCATTAGGTGTGTCACAGGTACAGAAGGATAAATCAGAACATGCACTTCTTCCTTAAATACAGCCGCAGTATGCAGTGAGGCAGCACAGATCACCATATAGAAAGAATGTAGTGCAAAAAGGCAGCTGGATAATATTAGTCAGCGTGATAATGTGGTCATCAGTCTTCAGTGTCAGAGTTGTTCAAGGGGGTTGGATGTTTTTGTGTGGATGTCATGGGAAGGAAGGCTTTGAGAGTGCAGATAGTTTGTTTGCTGTTAACATCTGCAAAACACCTCAAAGATGGGGGAGAATGAGGGGGAGAAAAAGTGTGAAAAGCCTTGCTTGAAATAAGTGGTTTAGTGGAGCTAGGCATGGAAGTTGATGTGAATAGGGATTAAGAAAGGCAGAGATGGGGACTGAGGGACTTTGAAAGAGAGAACAAATAATTAATGCAGTAGCTGTAGAGGCTAGAAGTGCTTAATGTATCAGTCTGTCAGCAAAGCACTGAACAATGTGCATTCAGGTCCTGTTAATAAGTGTGTAAATTACATAGCTTGTTGAATTAAGGCAGTGATGTTCAAAATTTTCATCTTGGAAGTGGGAAAAGACTGATTAGTTTCAAGAAATCGGTGTATTTCCCTATTATGTAGGCCCAATTCCTGGTAGTATTCTTTCTGATACTGTTTAATTGCAGCTAACAACTATATTTGTTACTTTGTGACTCAGAGCACCTTTTTTTTAAACCAGATTGTGCCTATATTATAGTGTCAATTAAGAAGACAAGCATAAAAGATAAATCTTTTGTGAGGGTGAGTAATGAAAAATGGAAGAGATGGGTTAAAAGCTCCAAATGACTAATCCCTTCATTCCACAAACCCATGATTATGACAAGCTAATCTAAACTTTATTGTAGGGGTTCCATGCATGTTTTGGGAAAAATAAAAGTTTGCAGTGAAGTTTATGAATGTGTAAGGGTATTTTTCTCTTTAAGAAATCAGTATCCAAAGGCACCTTAGAGAAAGCTCTAGTCTAACTGTTCTTTCCGTATCTATTTGTGGTTAAAAGTATCTTGGTGTAACCATCAAAAGCCCAGCTGTGTTGAAAAATGAGCTCTCAACAGCGCTGCATAGACTTGGAAAGAGATGAATGTTGCTGGCTTAATCTCAGATATCACTTAAAAAAAAAATCATTGATGTGGACGTCATGATATGGCTTGATGTGAAGAGCAAGAAAACAGGAGGTTCTGGAAGTTTAAACAAAAAAAAAATACACCTGTAAACCTATGGATTGGTATATCGGTATTTTCTGTAGAGAATGTGAAGAGGAGGTCTTTTACTTTGTTTGTACAGATTGTTACCTGTTAGGAATCCTGTCAGTGAACTGATGCTGTGTAATGTTTTCATTAAATAGTCACGGAAATGGCAATTTTTATTTGCAGGTGGCCTCTACTTCATCGCTGTTCTTTGTACTGCATTTTTTCAGGAGGGGCAAGGAGAAGGTTGAAAATGTTGCTTTGTACAGTGAAATGTCTTTCTAGAACATGCTGCCATGCAAAGGTTGAACTTTTGTTATGAGTTTGAGTGAAATTTTTCATGAAACTAGAATTTCTATAGTCTGTTAGTACAGTAGCTGCTGAAATTTGCTATTGCTTTAAAAAATATTACCACTTTAGAAAACCTAGACATTTTCTGCTTAATTGTTCATCTTTCCTTGTTGTACCTTCTTTACCTTTTAATTAGGCATGCATCATTTAATCTAGAGGAATAAAGTAATTTAAGTGATGAACTGCAAAATAGGTCTACTAAACTGCCCACTTCCCTCTTCTTTTCCCAAAACTCTCACAGGTTGACTCGGGGGTAACTAACAACACATAAGAAACCTGATTTGAGCTATGGGATATGGTTGAAACATTTGAAAGACTAATGAGCAACTATTTTTGACTTCTGTTACAGCTGACTCTTGTAAATATAGCTAGGGCTGCCTGTTTTTGTCTTCTGTAGGTGAACAGAAGTACGTTCTTATTGACATGTGTTCTTTCAGGTTAGAGTTGTTCTAACATCTCCTTTTCAAATGTCTTTGTCCAACAGTTCAGCTTGTGTTTTCAGCCTTGCAAGTAAAACTATCTGCGTGAATCAGAGCAGTTGGGTGGGATTTTGACGAGTACACTCTGGAAAAAGCATCTAGTGTGACCATCTCCTTTTGCTTATGTAAGAACAGTGTGATCACATGTTCATAGCAAAAATGTGTGCAGTTCCTTATTTAGTAATGCATCAATAACCTTCATCTTGTTTGAGTACAACAGCAATTAAACACAATATAATGTAGCTGAGTCACTTTTCCAAGTAGATTTATTTATTTTGCATTTTTTCTTTGCATCAAGACTGAGAAAATAGTTTATTTTCTACTGGAAACTATTAATTTTTCTCATTATTACAGGAAAAAAGTAGAGCATTGATAGGGATTGTGCAGGCATCTTCCACCTACCCTTCACTTTTCCTCCTCTTACATGTGGCCCATAACCATGATCATGTTTATTCAGTTTTTTTTCTCTCAACTGTTCTGTTTACCGATAGCTTTTTAATTATGTCAGGGGGGAAAAAAAACCACTAATACTTTTGCAAGAAGAAAATATAATGTACAAACATGACTTGTGTCTTTTTCTTAATTATGGAACATGACTGAAGTAGTGCTACAACTCTACATAAGCCTATCAGTCTTCAGTATAAACCTGTATAATCTTCACCTTTAGCAAAATATTTCTATAATGTGTTATGTTCCACTGATGAATGTTCCAAACTGGCAGTGTGTTGGGGACTTTTTTTTTTTTAAATAGAATGGATCCAAATACATAGTGATATGCTGAGGATCATTGAAAAGAAAGACTTCAGGTTTAGATAGGTTACATGAGTCATGCCAGTGCCAGCTTCCCAGAGGTTTTTAGCAAGAGCTAACCTGTAAGGACTATCTTTGTTCTACAGGAGCCCTGAGTTCTCGGCTGCTGTCTCTTTGCTGAGACAGCAGGTTGTTAATTATATTATTTGGTGGAAGAAACTCCTTAAAATTCCTTTGCTGTGTGTGTGAAGGAATTTGAGTGAAGGAATTACTACCATACTTAAGGTAAATGCCAGTAAATTGTCATAGGTGGTGGATACCCTCCCTTTTCTACAGGTGAAAGGCTAAAAGAGGAGCTGTTGTATGCTGCTTCTGTTGAAACAAATAGTCTGCACATCCTAATGTTTCCTGGGTGATAGGCAGTTGTGATAACTAACTTTATATAAGGTATTGAAATAAATGCGTTTAAAAAGCCTTTTAAAAATTTTTTTTTCGTTTCAATTTCTTGAAGGAAAGTCAGCAAGGGTTATTGTGGAAACTAGCACTATTTTTCCATTGTCCTTTTCCTGTTAATCAGTACATAGCACTACTATTAGGTCACAGAAGTTCTTTAACACCAGAATTCATTTGGTGGAAGAATGGCAGGGAGCCAGTCATGGTTCCCAGAGTCTGAGCTGGCCTTGTGTCCGCTCTCAGGGAGCCCAGAGCAAATGTTACTTTGGTTTGTGCCAGCTGGCCCGGGTCCGTGGGGTGAATGCTGGATGCAGGAGGAGTAGCATATGAGCTGGCTATTCTTTCTCTATAGTTTTAGGGAGATTTTTGCCCCTTCTTTGCTGCAAGATTGGGGCTGAATCCATTGAATGTTATTGTTAAGCATCACTTTTACTGAAAACAGGAATATTAGAAACATCTTTACAAGTGTTACTAAATAGCTGTTTTTAAAAAGTCTGTTTATTATAAACAGCACCCCTCTTAATTTGACTTATGTGGAAAACAGTACAGATGAACTTAATATTCATTGCTTATTTTCCAAGTTTTGTATTATAAATCTGCAGGTAGGGAAATGAGGGTAGATGTCGACGCATCTTTTCAGGGTTTTTTTTTGGTGTGTGTGAATTGTGCGAGAGCATACAAGCAACTGATAGTTTGTGTCATAGGAACAGATGAAGAGGTGGTACGAGAGAGAGAGCATGGTTGCAAGTGGTACCATAGCTTGTACTTTCAAGTCAATTTTAAGTAACATGCCTCTAGTGTAGGTACACTTAAAAAAACCAACAAACCAACACAAAAAACATACCAACAAAACATTAACCTCCAATAAACACAAACCAAAAAAGCTCCCACCAACCGTTCTTGTAAGTGCTAATCAGTATGTTCAATGTTTTTTTGGAAACACACAAAAACGATACTGCAGTTGTATGACAAGGAAGCATGCTAGAACTAACATGTTAGTTGGAGCAGACCTCTAGCAGTTGGCTGAACTTGAGTTCTGAGTTGGCTGAGTTTGGGCAACATCTTTGTGTCACTGAGGTTGATTGCATAGTGCCAATGGTTGCATTTTAAGCTTCTGTGTTTTTTAAAGAGTGTTCATTCTTTAGAAGGTGAAAGTGGCTGAGTTGCATTATATTGAGATTCTAATTACTTTAATGAGGGTGCTTATGTCCAGTAAGTGTTCTGTTTAGCTCAGTAATTTGCATTCAAAAGTGGCCATAAGTAGATGCTTCAGGGAAAGTTAGAATAAAGCAAACACTTGATCCTCTTTTCTACCTTCCTAGAATTCCTGCTCTGTCAAGAAACGTGCAGTGGATCTCTTATATAGTATTTTTTCAATGTCCCGCTGAAACAACTTTTGAGTTTCCAGTGTCCTTTGGCAGAGAATTCTATGGCTTGTAGAACTTCTTAATTTTATGGTAGAAACTGGCTTCTGCTAGTTTCACATGGTGGCTCTGGCTTAGGTAGGAGTAGTCCATGAACAGTCCATGCCTCCTCTGCCTCCTCCTTTAGCCATCATTTGTAGGCCTCTGTGATTGAATTTTTTTTTTTTGACTGAAGAACTCATGTTGCCTCAATTGTTTCTCACATGGAATCATTACTATATCTTTGATCGTCTTTCATGATCCTTTTCTGAACATTTTTTTACAAAAAGAACATTATACTTGGTTTTGGGGAGTTGAGGGGAACAGAACTGCACAGTGTTATGGTGTAGAGGTACTATTGGTACTATATTGTTCATATGATACAATAATAGGTTTTTCTGGGTTTTTTTCTCTGTTCCTTTCCTAGCACCTCGTAAGACTTTATTTACTTTTTTTCCTGGCTATCTAGCGATATTATATTTTTGTTGACACTGATCAGAATTAATCAGTAGTGGGTTTTTACCTTTTATAAACAGTATGCATTTTGTTATGTGGTATAATATTTATGCTGAGAAAACTAGCATGGAAGTCTGTGGCATACATATGAAGCATATGTATAACGAATAAAATACTCCTATGTGACAATATTGAATATGTATTCAGGGTCTGAGTATGTTAGCACTTGAGGATCTGAAAGACTTGTATTGCAGGAGTGTGATGTTTCTTAAAGCAGTTAGTGGAAAGGATGTAAAAGTTAATCAAATAAAAAGCAACTAGTATTGGAGGGAAGAAGCACTGAACAATTACAAAGTATTAAACAGTTCATTATATTTAATATTTTGTTATATAACCAACACGGGAAGGTTGATGGCATGGAGTCACAAACCTGACTGGTACAGTGTAATAAATGTGTCATTTAAGTCTAACTTAATTTGTATATGGGCTGTTTCAGTACAGAATTCCTTGAGGCCTGAATAATTTCCTGAGTGATAGCAGGGTCAGCAGTCCTTTGGACAAAACCCCAGGCTTAGTATATGTAAAATTGAAAGTAGGAACTTTGACTACTGTTTTGGGTTTTTTTTTTTTTTTTCTTTCTTTGCTCCGAGCTGGTAACTTAATGAGTAAATTGTGCAGAACGTGTCAAAACAGAACATTTTCTGGGAGGAAACACAACTTCAGCTTCCTTATGAATTTGATTTTTTTGTGGCAACAGTGAGAAGCTATTTCTTTTTACCAACACAATACACGTTTTCATATATATGTTTACAAAAGTATGTATGGCATCAATGTCATTAACTACTTGAAGGCTAGTCAGTGATGTGAGGGAACCTGTTCAGTGTTTTGCATTATTGGTATTTTTCCCGGTTGACCAATCAACTTGTTTTGAAAAAGGGTCCTTTGGCAGGAATTTGTGTGGGTGGAAACCGAAGCAGTGGTTGAATCTAAGTCAGGAATTGAAAAGCACTTGTGGAATCTGTTCTTTCAGAAGAGGGAAGGCTTAACCTCTTGATATAGTGTAAAAAACCTAAAACTGCTGCAGACCGAAACTGCATAGATAACAGAAACGTTAACAACCGAGAAAGAAGGAAGGGCGGGAGCTTAGCGCTTAGCATTTGGAGAAGGGATAGGTAGTACCGATGTAGATGAGCTCAACAAGAATGTAAATAGCCTTCTGATGTGGACGTGCTAACTGCTAAAAGAAAACAAACTAGGGTAAAATAATTGTGATAGTAATAGATCAGCGACTTCCTACTCAAATGGCCCCCACCCCAAAGAAGGTGGATCCTCCGCCCGGGGGTCATGCTGATACAGATTAAAACCAGCCGGGTGGGCACGTATTAGGTTGACACGTTAGAGTGGGCAATAAGGAAGGACTAATCGTTAGCTAGCAGGTGTTTTAAGATAACAGAAACTAAATAACAAAGACTTCTAATATATGCAAAGATAAACAAGAACTTCAGGTAACTGCCCAAGCAGATGAAAAGTATATCTGGAAGAGGCGCCAGAGGGAGGAGATTATGAATTTGTATAATAAATATCGGACCGCTTGTTGAAACGGTGTGCAAGTCGGGAGGAGCGATCCCCCTTGCACCTGGCGCCGCAGTAAACATACCTGCTTTGTAACTCTCCTCGAGTTGTAGAGCTCGATTCCGCACGTCACTGTAGATGCAAAACTTCTTGAGTTACTTTGTGCGTTACTTCGTGTGACCATACTTCGGATGCTTCCTTTTGGTTTTCTTTTTGTTTCCGTTCGTTTTTTTGATTGAAGTAGTTACACTCTTCTGAAGTAAGGGGGTGGGGAGTGGGTGGGTGTGTGGTTAGTTGTGTTTTCATCCATGTAATACATCATAGCTGAGTCCTAAGAAGTCTGCCTACTTGCAAGAAGATGTTTCATTACCACTCGGTGCGGAAAGTTAAATGTGGAAAATTCTTCCAAGTGTATTTTTGTTCTTCAGCTATCGTAGAGGTTGTGACTTAGTAGACAGGAATCAGGTATGAGAAAGCAATTCTTTATGTTAATGACATATAAGTTTGCTATGTTGTGATGTGGCATCAGCGTGCATGTGTTACTAGTGTCTTAGTCATGTTTTTGAAGATAGTTGCGTTGCTTAAACTCCCCAGTTACCAAATTCTGATTTAGTTAAACAAGAATGTGCACAAAGTTTAGGTCAAGCCGACCCACCCTCTCCAGTCGTTAATGCTCTAGTACCCACCTTCTCAAGTCGTCAAACCGGATGACTGAAAGGACTTCTAGTCAGGGGAGTCAATTTTCGTGAAACAAAGAACAGCTAATGGTAAGAGGGGGTCTGCAGCAGAAAAAGCAGCCCAAGCTGGCTCTGGAGTTTGTGAAGCAGTGCAAAGTAAGGGATATGTGCAAGAACTTAGGTGGAGTCACGAGGCAAACAGCGGGGTGAAGGGGCATAACTGCCCTGGCATGAAGACTCATACATATGCAAATAATTCTGAGAAATGTAATGAGTATGTATAACTGACAACATAAAGTGGGACCGGCAAAATAGTTCTGCATGCATGTTAGGTGGAACGATCCCTCATGCACCCTGCACCACAATAAATGCCTGCTTCTTAATACTGCATTGGGGTTAGGGAGCTTTATTCCCGGATTTTGGTGACGGTTGTAATAGTCTTTAAAATAAAATCAACTTCAGACTTAGATCTAAGTTTTGTTTCTTTTTCTATTAATGTGTGTACTTCTACATAGGTCCTAATATATATAGGGGGGATCATAATTTTCTGAAGAACCCAACCCCATAACTAAATAAACAGTAGTAAGATTTAATGTGATTAATAAACATGATGGCCATTTTCAGTTGTGTATAGCATTTCTAGCTTTTGCTCTACTGTTGCAAAAGTAACAAGAACAATAAAACTAATTAAAAAAATCTACTGACAGTGCCTGCTGTCATGTAGATTTTCTGAATACAATTGAAGGGTGCATGAATCACAGGCTTAAAAATTGATTTTGAAAGCTCAGAAGTGGTAAAAGTATATCTCTGGGTGATAGCAGTGTGCGTTTTGAGATTTAACATTTGCACTTGAGCTGTAAATTCATGTTGACTCTGGGATGTATATTGAAAGTAAATTTTCCCACAGAAGATCTTAAAAACATGTCCTTTGGCCTGTTGGCAGGAGCATAATTTCCGTATATTCCAGTAACATTATAAACATTATTTTGAAGCAGGTACTGCCAGTATAAAATGGAAGATATTTTTGTTGATGCTAGGGTTGGTGTAACTTGAATATAATGGATTTAATTGTCTTGGCTAACTTTGTATGCTGCAGGGTTTTTAAATATCTCCTCTTGAACCAAAAATAATCAGACGAGATTTTTCCAGGCAACACTATGGACTTTGTAAATATAGAAAGTATACTAAATTTGTGTCCTGTGAAGTACTGTTTCACAGTGACTTGGAGATATCTCTAATGGAAGCCAGATATATTTGTAAAGCATGACTATACCTATCCCACTACATTTCTTCCTTTTTCATCTGTGAGATCAAAAGTCAACAGCTTTTAATGTAAGCTTCAATTGTCAGTGAATTGCATTAAATTGCACTGTTGCATTTGCTTCAGGAAGAAATTATGATGTATGTAGTATGCAAACTGGTAAATACTTCAGGGTGCTTTTCAGTTTGAATCTTACAAGTAAAATCTCTCAAAGGCAATGTGTAATATGAAAGTATAAAGTAAGTATGCTTTTTTACAAATTAAATGTCACTGTATTTATTCATTTTTGAAAGCTTTTATGTGTGTTTCACTTTCTTTTATGGTTATTTATTTAGACTTAAAATCAGCCCTAGAATCATTATGGACAATGACCTTTTTACTTCCATCGCAGTAACATGTTTCTGCAGAGATCTGAACTAAAAATTTGATAAATTTGGGTAGTTAGTTTGGTATGAAGTACTTGACTAATAGATGAAGCTTTTCTTTTAGGCCACTGTGTGATCAGAAAGAACTGTTGCACTCGCTTTGTATTTTGTGTTAGATATATAAGAAAAAATTCAAGTATATGTTGCTTCTGTTGTGAATTCTAGAATTTATTTATGTATATGAGATCTACTGAGTAGTGAAACTATTTAATGAAATCATGAATGGGTTTACCTGTACACAGGTCTTATTCATAGTCCAAAAGTGTAAATGTAGCTCAGTCAACTACATACAGTTAAAAGATGAGGAGGAGACAAGTAATTGTCCAATTTTTTTTTCTCTGGGAAAATAATGGATGATCTTACAGGAAATTTTACTATTGTGTATGGATGTGCTTTCTTCAAACCATTGTGGACAAATGACAATTTATTCCATTAATTAATGTGCGTTTGCAAATATCATAATACTTAATTGTGAAAGAGCTTAATCTGGGGAGGGATTTGGCTCCTCTGCCTTGACATTTACGTGCACATGTATATTTATAGATGTGATCTGTCTGGAATTTGCCTCTGTGGTTTTGTTTGCTCTTTAACTTGTTCTGTGATCTAGTCCTGTCTTTTTCAGTTTTGTTTCTGAGGTTTTTAATAGGTGAGGAATACAGAAGAAATGACTTAATTTAAAGGAAATAATAAGCATTCTTACTCACCTTCAGATACTTCCGGGAATAATGACACTGTTCTGCTTAGAAGCTTTTCCTTAAAATAACCTTATATTGGTGCTAATTTATGATTAATCTAGAATTTGAGTTCAGGGTAACTATTATTGTGAATATTTCCTTGATTTCTGTTGTTCTTATGAAGGCTTCTTTAAAGAAAGCAACTAATTCAAGGTTAATATTATTAATGCAGCTTTTCTAAGAGCTGGAAGTGGTGTGACCTTGCAGCCACTGTTCTGCTAAATTTATGATGTGTAACATTTGTCCATGTGTATGTGAGTTAAACTGTGGTTGTTCAGAGAGAATAATGGGAAAGATATTTTAAAGCAATAATTATTTCACTGAAATACTTACTTGAGTACTGAATAAGAGTAGTCAAACTGTCTCAGAAGTGAAGGTGAACTGCCGAAGGAACTATTATCAGTTTCTTAGTGTGTATTTCATAAATATTTTTAGATTAAACAAAATCTTGTGTTACAAAAGTGAATGTCACTTTCTCGGTTGTGACCAAAGAACACAGGAAATCCTGTAGATTAGAGTGTGTTTGTGTTAGGAAAGTTCTGTATGGTTTCAAAATTGTATTAAGTATTCATGAGAATTAATACATTTTTAAAATAAATTGTGTATCCTGCTCTTTAGTAATTTGTTACAGTTCAAGACACCATTTTTTTTTCAGCCAGTCAACTTTAAAAAAGTTTGAGCTGAAATTGCCATTTTATGTATTTGTTTTGTGATTTGGACTGTAACAAATACCGCTGATATAAGGAAGCGGTGAACAAACACAGTCTGCTGATTTTCACAGTGCATAATAAGAGTACTCTAAAGTAACTTATAAGAACAGGGGGACATGTCTGAGACTGCCTAGTTTGACAGAAAATTGGTTTATAGAATTGACTATAAGCAAAAGCTTCTTAGATACAGTTTGATACTACAGTGATGATAAAAAGTTTTTTCTCTGTATGCCTGAAACGGAACGCAGCTGTTGTATTTGAAGACTGTGTAAGCCAAGAACCGATGATATAGATGGTTAATTGATTCATAGTGTGATGTATCAGTCAGAAAATAGTGATGTGGTAGAATGAGGAAGAGATGTAGCTAATTGGTGTCAATTTATCTATTATGGTTTTGAGGTGGTGTCACATCCAAGTGCATTACTGGATTTGTGTGTCTGAGAAATTGCACTCATTCAGGAGTACTCTTAATCAAAGTCTTAGATTATAGCCTTAGTAATTTTATAGATAAGTAGTTTAGTGGCTTGCTCCTGGGAGGCTTGAGTAAGTTGCAAGATGCACTGCTGCTGGTTTGTCACAGCTGAGGCCAGCCCTGGCTACCTGTTTTGCCCTGTTAATGCTCCATAAGCAAATCCAGTTAAGAGCAACCACCCCTCCTTTAAGTAAAAGGTGGAAGTCCCAATGGGGGGTGAGCATGCATCCCTGTATGCCCCAATTAAAACTGTGCATGAGGAAGTGTGCGTATATTGCAGGTGCCTTTTGGTACTTGGACACAAGGTGTTAACCTCTGAAGAGGTGGCTGAAATACAAGGACTCTGGGAAATGGGTTTACTGACAGAATGCCCTGTGATGTTACTAAGTTCTACTACAAAAGGGGAAGGCCTTAAGGTAGGAATACAGAAACTTGTAAAGAACAAAATCCCATAAATGAGTTCATCTGTTGCACACTAGTGATGACCTTGCCTGTTTTTGTAGGGGACACTTATTCAAGCATTTAAACAAAAAATAAAAACCTTATTTAAACATATTGGAAGTGGTATCTTTTCACGGTATAGAAAAGTGCTTTTTTAAAAATACTTCCACTTCTAGGTGTATATGGTAATAAGGAAGATAGGACTATAGCAGTAAAAGTAATATTTAGTTTTTTTTTTTTTACCAAAAAAGCTGTTTTGCTTTCTGTCTATTTGTGCTTATTTGAAGGGACTGCAATGCCAGAAGTCCTTGTGGTGAGTACATGAAGATGTTTCCTTTATTTTCTTTTCTTAATAATTCTGAAGAGGAATATGGGATAAAACAACAGAATGAACAATAAAAGAGGTGCAAAGATCAGATATTCAGAGTTCTAAAAATCTAGTAGCTGTGATTAATTATCTGTCCTTGAAACTGCACTAACACTAGAAGATTGGAAGGTATAAAAACTTGCCACATTACCAGATGGAGTTCACTGTCTGAAGTACTGGTATGATTGCATGTACCCAAATGATCATTAGCATGATCACTAGGTGTTATTCTTGTGCACGCTAGTCTTTTAATAATAATAACAACAACAATAATTATAAAAATAAAAAAATCACTAATTGTAAGGGAGTCATATCTCTCAATCTGTTACAAATTGTTTAAAGAACTTGATAAGCATGTGAGAGAAACTGCAGTCTACTAGTATTTCAAAAAGATCTCAGGTCATATGATAAAAGGAAGGTCTCTGCATGGAGAAGGAGGAGGAATGTGCTTTCTGGAAGGAGGTGCTCCAGTTATCTATCAGGTCTTAGAAGATAGATTTCAGATTGTAAATTTTACTCTGACATGAAGATCTCATGCAGGGCAGGAAGTAGAAGTAATGTAGTTATGGCTGTATATCTCGCTCAGAATCTTGAATAATTTTGTTTTTAGGGAGTATTTTACCTAATTAGGGTATAATTTGGCAGTTATGCCAGAATAGCATGTTCTCCTCTGTAGGGAGAGAAAGGATGCCTGAACAGTTACTCACTGTGATTGTAACAAAAAGTCACATTGTAAGTTTTGTTGTTACCAGATTTATTCCTGTAAGTTTTGACATTCAAGGGGAAGAAAATTCTGATTTAAGAGGAAATCCTGATGATTGGGTCTTTTAAAGAAGCTTGAGAAATGAATTGCTATATTTTACAAAAGGGAGGGGAGGGGAAGGAAGCACTAAGCCTTGCTAATTGCAGCTCCTTTACTATTATTTTAATATTTAAGAGGAGACGTTATAAGTGTTAATTCTTACACATACTTTATTTTTTAAACTAGCATATGCACCCACTGCTACTTTGCTCAACTAGAAGTTGTGAAAACGTAGTGAAAAATACAGTCCTAAAACTAGTCTGAGCTATTGCTGTTTTGACAGTTTTATTATATGACAATACAGTGACACAAACATCATGGAGTCCTTCTCTGACACTCACTGGTGGGAGTACTTCAAGTGATGTAAGTTATGTCCCCACCAGACGTTGCTCAAACCATACCATGGAAGCACAGCTGAGCATAACAACTCCTTATACTGCTAGTTTTGCAAGAGAATTCAAGGCTGCTTTAAATCTTATTCTGTCAATAGTGATGAAGTTTGTTTGCTGAAGTTCAGAGTATCGTAGCTGTTGGGTTTGGATGGTGATTTGTCATATTTGCATGGTTCCTTGACTGCTATATGCTACCTTTCTTAAACTTTTTCATCATTGAAAGGAAGGCAGTTGAGCCTAGTTGTCTTCATACAAGTAACTTCATAATTGAGCCTAGAAATGTTTTCATACCGATAACTTCTAGGTAGGACCAAAACTGCTGTATTTCAATACTTTGTTCCAGGGAGGAGCTGTTTTTCAAGCTATGCCAATCAGACTTGAAGTTTATTGCCATTCTGGCAAGTAGGGATAATTTCTTGCCCTATAGCTCTTAATTAACTAAGATCCAAAAGAAATCTTGCAGGTTGAAACTTCATACCATTCTTTCTAGAGAGCATGAGAAATACTGCAGTAGTAAAATTTCCACTATGTATTGTAAAACAGATGTGTAGGAACCACATTTCTGTCTGTTAACAGAAATATCAGATGAAATCGATTGGCTTGATATATCGCCGTACTTGTATAATAGTCTTGATATTGCCTTTAGTGTAGAATGAGGCTGGGACTGAGGGGTAACAGTTTTGGTCCGTTTTAACCAAGTGGCTTTAGTTGCGGTAAACTGAGTGGTACTTTTTGCTCAGGATCGATTTCTTACTGCTTGATAGTAGTACGTGGCTGCAGGCAACTGTGATTGAGGGTGGCTTAATTTTATTTTTAAAGAAATGAAGTTATGCTTTCTGAAGATTTGTAGTTAACTTAGGTGTAAAATACTTCTGTAGCCTTTGCTGGAAAGGGTACAAATCCATGCTGAAATATTTGGAAAACAGTTATATGTACAGCTGTCTCTATAGAAACTGTGAAGTAAAATGCTATAATTACTTTATATGGGCTCTACTGCATTTCTGTTGGGACAGCTCTCTCTTTAGAGCTGACTGGATTCAGCCCTGGCGGTGAAAGGCACTGTATCACACTGCTAAACCTTTAAACTTTCTAGTTGCTTCAGAAGGGAAGAAAAATAGAAGTTTAGCATTTTCTCTGTGTGTGTGTGTGTGCGTGCGCATGCGTGTGTATGAGAGTGAAAGCTGTGCAGACTGTTCAGCTGGGGCAGTCAGGGAAGTGACGTCCTGTATTATTTGTCGTTCTAGAAAGAGCGGAGACACGTACTGTAGATGGGAGGACTCTAAAGAGGGCTGTGTCTTGTCCAGTGTGTATAATTATTTACAAATGAGCAACGGGGGAAGGAATGAAATACGGAGCAGCTGTCTAGTGTTTCTTCAATGTATTTGAGAGTTTGTTGATTTATAACAGTTCTGTTTGTTTCAATTCCATATTTGATTTTTATTTTTCCTTCTCTAGCGCCTCGACGTTGCTAAGACACTGGACACTGCTTTCCTTATAGCAAGATAAAAATCTGAATTCCTCCAACACTCGGGATGGGGAAAGATTATTATTCTATCCTGGGAATTGAAAAAGGGGCTTCTGAAGAAGACATCAAAAAGGCTTACAGAAAACAAGCGCTTAAATGGCATCCAGATAAGAACAAATCCCCTCACGCAGAGGAAAAATTCAAGGAGGTTGCAGAAGCTTACGAAGTGCTGAGTGATCCCAAAAAGAGAGACATTTATGATCAGTTTGGGGAGGAAGGTATGTATGTGTCTGTTACACTCTGATCAGTCACTCTCATTAAGTTGAAGCAAAATAAACATAGATGACAGAAAAAGTCACGGTATGTGTTGATTTTTAGGCAACGTATTTGTACTGCTTGAAGTTTCACTCATGAGCTTTTTAATGTAAAATGTAATGCAGAGCTTTAATGCTGATCTAGTTTTTATTTCTTGTTTTAATGTATTTTTATGGGGTTTTTTGAATCCCAGATACTTGACAGGCAAAAAGTTACTGAACTGAAAAAATTTCTGTGACCCATAAATAACTTTCTGGGATCTTTTACTGCTGTCTTCCCTTGCTATAGCACTTTTTGAGGTGCAGTTGAAAATAGATGTATTCTTTTCTTAAATTTTTGCTAAAGGGTTGTCTGCTTGATCTAAACAGGGCAGTCCTTCTGAGCAGAAGCCCAGGTGTCCAGTCTGTAGTTGTCCTTGGCTTCTTGCCTGGAGAGGAAAGAATTTGGCTGATGTCATGAAATACCAGAACAATTTTTTTAGCTTTAATTGTAAACAGTGATAACATGCCAAGAGAATGAGGCCTCAGAAATGTCATATTTATCCTAAAATGGTTATCTGGAGAGAATGACTTTTTATTTATTTTTGACCAATATGGCTTTCAGTCTTTTGATTGAGCAACAGAGGAAGTCATTAACATCCCTCCCCTTAACTGTATGGTATCAAAATTCTACATGAAATAATTACTTCCATTATGACCAGTAGGTCACTCACTTATTGCTATTCACTTAGGGCCATGGTTTTTGCTGATATGAAGGAGGACACTTAAATAGCAGTACTTTGGGGAAATTTTGGGTTCTTATGAATACATAATAAAATTTGATCCTCTGTCATCTGTAGGACTTAATACAATTGTTAACATCCATAAATTCATGTAGAAGACCTTCAGCTTCTACAGAGGATGTAGGGTTTTTTTGTCTTTTGTTACATTGCATGTATTCAAAGCTTTAGTGCTGTTACTGGAACATTCTAGGAAAAAAGTATTTATGTAGATACCAGGGGCCTTTGTTGCCTCTTGGGTCTTTTGCCTTCTTGCACTTCTTCCTTCTTACCCCCTGCCTTCTTTCTGTATGTCATTGTAAACCTGTTTACTCTGTGGATTCATTTGCATTTTAGATTCCTGTGCAGCAACTCATGCCTATCTACTTTCCCAAAATATCATTTTAGTCACTTTTACCAAAGAGTTTAAAGTAAAGCATATAAAGCCTTTGGCATTCTGGTATTGCATACTTGAAGCCAGAGGTTCAAAACATAATTTCTGTTTATTTGAGGCATAATATTAAACCAAAGTATAATTTTTATAACGGTGAAGCTGGAAATACCTCCCGATGCCTCAGTTGCTCTTAAGCTCTTCAGTTGCATCTGTGAGTGTAACTAGTTGTGAAGGAAAGGCAGTGGGTGGGGTGGGAGGATGGAAGGAGGAAACCTCAGTGTTTTTACAGCCAGGAACTGGATGGACCTTCAGTAACTTTTGGCTTGCTGTTTCAGAAGGTGTTCTTCTACTACCACAGACTGAATCCACTGATCTGCTTGCTTGACATTAACAGTTCTGTGACAGAAGGGTGTACTAGTACATGTTGCTAAGTACTTTTAATATGTTCTGGTATTGAGATGGGGAAAGCATTCTCATTCTAATGTCTTGCTTGGTTACTGTTGATAACCAGTATTAAGCTTATGCACAGAAGGTCTAAAAGAGTGATCCAAAAAACCCCACCAACCCCCTCTTTCAGATTTAGGGAATGCATACTTTACTAACGTAAGTCTTCACACTTTTATGGCTATGAAAGTAGAATAGCAGCCGTAGTGCTGAGCTGCTGTGAGATACATTACAAGTTTAGAAATAAAAGTTTCTTAAGAAGACTTTCAGTCTTTCATCTTAAAGATTTGAGAAGATATCCTAAAATAGTCAGTGCAGGAGAGCACTATTACGAGGAAATACTTAGAGATCACCTATTGGGACAGAGGCATTTAAGGAAAGTGATTTTAGCTGGATTTGGAATGAGAGAGCAGGAAGTACAAGGGACTGTCCAGTGAGAACTGAGGGAAGACTTATCGGGAAGAAATTAGATGTAGGTCTCTCCTCCTGGCATATAGAAAAGAAAGAACATTCTGTTTGAGAACATTCTGATTTTTTGCACGGAGACTGTGACGTTATATACAAGATTTTTGAACCCAAATGGATCTTAGGAACTTCCATGCTATTTTTATTTGTGGCTGCATTGAAAAAGGGTTCCCAGGTTTCTTACCTATTTTGTATCATAGGAACACAAACTCTGATAGGTTTGGGATTATAAATTGAACATTAAGGAAGCATATGGCTGCTTGACTATTGGCGTGTTACCTTTTACTCAGACTGAATTGCAGGAAAACAGAGGTAAAACTAATTAACACTCAGTTAAAGCTGAGCTACAGAAACCATGGAAAATGTTGCATATGATACTGCATAATTTTCCCCACAAGTGATCTTGTAGAGGGGTGCAACTCCCAACAGATTTTGCAGAACAAGAAAAGATCAAGTCAAGTAGACCTGTCTTCTGTTTTAAGATACGAGTTCTTTGAATAACTGGCTTCAATCACATGAAATAAAATTGGCACTGTCAGAATACATGCTCTTCTGAAGTAGAATTCATTCCAGAGCTTCAGAAACTTTGTGGCTATTGAATTACTAGTTGGTACTGCATAGTCTGATGTTGAGTCCTCTTTGTAAAGGAGACCTTTCACTCTACTGCAAAGACCTTTTTGACTCATCAGTTCTGATATCATTACATTCTACAATAGGGAATCTTATACTAATACTGAATTTGTTTTTAACTTTGCTTATTTGTATTATTTAGGTCTGAAAGGAGGAGCTGGAGGACCAGACGGACAGGGTGGTACCTTCCGGTACTCATTCCATGGCGACCCACATGCTACATTTGCAGCTTTCTTTGGTGGCACAAATCCTTTTGAGATCTTCTTTGGAAGGAGGATGCCTGGTGGCAGAGACACTGAAGACATGGAAGTGGATGGTGATCCATTTGGGTCCTTCACTAGTTTTAGTATGAATGGTTTTCCAAGGGAAAGGAATACAGTTGGTAGCCAATTACGTCGTAAACAAGATCCCCCTGTAATCCATGAACTTAAAGTGTCATTGGAAGAGATTTATCATGGCTGCACAAAAAGGATGAGGATTTCACGTAAAAGGCTTAACCCAGATGGTAGAAGTGTCCGAACAGAGGACAAAATTCTTACTATTGAGATAAAAAGAGGATGGAAAGAAGGCACCAAAATCACTTTTCCAAAAGAAGGTGATGAAACACCCAACACAATTCCAGCTGATATTGTTTTTATCATTAAAGATAAACCTCACTCTCACTTCAAGAGAGATGGATCAAATATTATCTATCCTGTTAAGATCAGCTTAAGGGAGGTAAGTTTCTCTTTTGGTAGAACATTACAGTATGATACAGTGGCTCTGCTGCACAAGCTCTATGGCAGCAGTAAAGTTTTTGATTTTGTTTTTTAGTTAAGTTTCACTCTTGTAAAGTCAATATGTGGCTGCAAAGCACAGTTATTTATAGCGGTAGCAATAGCCATTTTGATAAAAATGGAGTATTATTTTAAGCTGTTTACTATTAGAGGTGGAAGAGTATGAGGGTGAGAGTAAAAGTTGGTATGTCTTAAATCTTTGTACTTTAACTTTCTAGATAAATATATATTAGGCTGAAGTAACAAACACAAACAGTTAAAGAATACATCCAATATAGTATGCTCCTTACTGCTGTGATGTGATTGCTACTTCTGTAGGACAAAGTAGAAATGTTTTAAATACTTTCACTGCGAACAAATTCTAAGTCTGCCTTTTTATGTCCTAACTTATTTGAGTGTGATTTCAAAGTACGTAGAGATTGATTTCATGATTATAAATTATTGTGAACAGGTGTTACAGAAGCTATATATAACAACAAAAATGGTATAGCTTTTTAAAATTCTGTTCCAGGTCAAAACACATTGGCTTTCAAAAAGAAATATCAGAAAAACACCTCAGCAGAGTTCTGAAGGGTCTGAAGCCTCGACAGGGTCATAATTTAAATGATAATGTAGATGAGCGTGTATGTTGGTTTTTTTCTCCTTAATTAGCATGAGGTGGAGCAATAAACTCTTGCTTGTGTTAAAGCTCTTTGTGTACATTATGAGCTCCCTTCTTAAAGGATTCTTAACTAAAAATACATGGGAAGTGAGGTAAAACACCTAAAATAAGATGAGGGAGGGAGAAAAGACAACATTTAATGTTGATGTGAGTAATTTAGTTCCATCATAGATAAAAGCCTGTTTAGACACATTGTTATGTAAGTTGGACATAATCAGTATAGACTAAGTGTGCTGAATCAGGTGAAGTTGGAGGAATCAAAATGTTGTTATCTGAGATCCTAGTAATGAAAACAAACTATTGGATAAAGCAGGAGGCGGTCTGTGATCTTCTAATTTTGGTGCACCAAAACAGTTGTTTCCTTTTCTTTGAGCATCATGAATGCTTACCCAAGATGGCTGTGAAATTTGATATGCCTTTGCTTACAGACACTTAAATGTTGTTTTGCAGTTTGGTATAGTATAGGTTGATAGTATATTGGAGTAAACGCCTGTACAATGTAAATAAAAAGTGGAACAGGACTCTAAATTTCCAATGGAAACAGAGAAGCTAGACATCTCTAGAGAAGTACGAGTGAAGAGTTCACTCTGTGCCCACCTAGCTCATTATTTGATAAAGGCTCTGAAGGATATATAAGCTCAATTACCCTCCAGTGGCCATTGTGTAAGATTGGCAAATTCCATGATACTCAATGAAAAATTGAAGTCTTCCGTTTTTAAGAGAGGAACACTGTATTTGAATTTTGACATCTCAATAGTGCACAGTGGAAATACTGTTCAGAATGCTAGTCTTTTCTAAATAATCCAAATTCAGTTACAGGTACAGATAAAGTTCTGACCAATTTCTTTTTCTCATGATACAATCTTTCTTTAGGCTTTGTGTGGCAGCTCTATCAACGTGCCAACGATAGAAGGAAGAACCATACCCATGACAGTAAATGAAGTTGTAAAGCCTGGAATGAGAAGAAGAATTATAGGATATGGTTTGCCATTTCCCAAAAATCCTGACCAACGTGGAGACTTAATTATAGAGTTTGAAGTAATTTTCCCAGATAACATTTCTCCAGCATCAAAAGAAGTACTTAGGCGAAATCTTCCAGTTTCATAAAATGAAGACTGTGTATGTTAACAGTTTAAACAGGACACTGGAAATGCAGAAGACTGGCAAGTCTGTGCTTTTAAAAGTGCAATCTGTAACAACTAGTGGAATATTTGGGTTTTTTTTTTTTGTTTTTTTTTTTTGTTTTGTGGGATGGGGGGGAAATACTGTAATGCTGCATGAGAAGAAAAAGGTTAAATATAAGTCATACAGGTGACTTCTGCAGTAAAATTTACAGGAAAACCACTCATTTTATTTTAGATCTTCCTAATCAAAAAAAGTTATTCATTATTTTGCCTAATGTAAAATGTAGTCGGTTTTTACAAAGTCAGTACATATTTCTGATACAGTATTTGAGCCTCCAAGTACTTTATTTCTTATATCCCTACCCTATCTATAACATTACCCATTTGTACAGAAATTGGACATAGTAGTAGAAATATGCAAATGTATAAATAATATAAAGAGCAAAACATGAAAGATATCATTCTGGTATGTTGCCTTCCACTGCACAAAGCATAGGCTGGGAAAATTGGCTTAGACTCCTGAACCATCCCCCAGTGGAATGAAAGCATTTTCTTTATTGCCTCAGAGAATGTGTGAGGACTGCATTGTGAGTCTAGCAAAGGGCATGTGGCTTGAGGAGCAAGAGTAGCCATTTGCTATGGGATAGTTCCTCAGCCTTCAGGCAGAACAGCAAGAAGGGTTTCAACAAGTACATAAACAGAAAATGGTGGGCCTTCTGTCAAACGGAGCAGGCAAGCTTGATGACAAATGACATGGAGAAGGCTGAGGTACTCGGTGCCTTCTTTGCATCAGTCTCTACCAGTAAAACAAGCCTTCAGGAATTCCAGACCCCTGAGACCAGAGGGGAAGTCTGGAACCTCAGTGATGGAAGAGCAGATTAGGGTGCACCTAAACTGGAAGTCCATGAGCCTGACAGGTGGCATGTCTAAGTGCTGAGGGAGCTGGCTAATGCCATTGCAAGGCCACTCAGTTATCTTTGAATGGTCGTGGAGATTGGGAGATGTTCTGGTAGACTGGAAAAGAGCAAATATCACTCCTGTCTTCAAGAAAAGCAGGAAGGAAGATTTGGGGAGCTACAGGCCAGTCAGCTTCATTCACCTCAGTCCTTGGGAAGGTGATGGAGAAAATCTTCCTGGAAAGCATTTCCAAACAGAAGGACAAGGTGATCAGGAGTAGTTAGCATAGCTTTACAAAAGGGAAGTTGTGCTTGACCAACCTCGTTGCCCTCTACAGTGAGGTGACTAGCTTTGTGGATGACCAGAGAACAGTCCATGTTGTTTACCTTTGACCTTAGTAAACAGACTGATAAAGTACAGGTTAGATAAGTGGAAAGTGAGGTGGAGTAAAACCTGGCCAAATGAGTGGGCACAGGGTGGGTGTAGTCAGTGGCACAAAGTCCAGTAGGAGGCAAGGCAGTAGTGGTGTACCCTATGGCTCAATACTGGGGCCAATACTATTCAGAATCTTCATTAATGACCTGGATTATGGGATGGGGTGGGGTGCATCCTCAGTCAGTTTGCAAATCACGAAACTGGGAGGAGTGGCTGGTAACCCTAGATGATGTACCACCTTTGAAAGGGACCTAAGTGGGTTGGAGAACTGGACTCTCACAGAGTTCAACAAGGGGGAATGTGAAGTCTTGCTCCCTGAGGAATAACCCAAGGCAGTAGTAGTACACCCTGGGAGCTGAGTGGCTGGAAAGCAGTTTTGCTGAGAAGGACCTTGGGGTCTGGGCGGATAACAAACTGACCATGAGCCCACAATGCACCCTTGTGGTGACACAGGCCAAAGCTTTGCTGGCAGGCTGAGGGAGACAATCCTTTCTCTACTCAGCACTGATGAGGATGCATCTGGAGTACCGTGTCCAGTTCTGGGCTCCCCAGTACAACGAGGATACAAACTTACTGGAACAGAACTAGCACAGGGCCATGTAGGAGCGGCTGAGAGAGCTGGAGCTCTTCAGCATGTAGAAGAAAAGGCGTTGGGGGGGATCTTTTAAATATAAATACCTAATGGGAGGGAATGGAGATGGGGGGAGCCAGGCTTTTCTCACTAGCTCTCAGTGGTAGGACTAAGAGGCAGTGGACACAAGTTAAAACACAGGGGATTCCATCTGAACATAAGGAAACACCTTTTTACTGTGAGGGTCGTCAGACACTGGAACAGGTTGCCCCGAGAGGCTGAGGAGTCACCATCCCTAGAGATACACAGAACCTGACTGGGCATGGTCCTGGGCAACCTGCTGTAGCTGACCATGCTTGAGCAGGGATGTTGGACTACATGATCCCAAGATGTTCCTTCCAACCTGAATGATTCTGTGAACTTGGATTTAGCACTTTTCACTAGACAGAGATATGGGCTGTGCTCTGCAAATGAGGCGTAGCCCAAAGATGGGTGGTATTGATGTGACAGCTTGAATCCCTAGGGAGCAGGTCTGTATCTGCGTAGAAAGATGCACAAAGAACACTGTAAAAGCATTTGGCTAGTGCAGGTATTTAAAGATCATGCTGATCTCAAGTATTCATTATTTTCAAAGGCTGAGCTTTACTCCCGTGAAGAAGGAAAAGCCCAGGTCCTAGCTAAAGGAAAGTTTGCTTAAGATACAAGGTGGAATAGGGGTTGCCAATAAGCTTTCATATGCTTGAGTCTTGTTTGAATAGAAATATGAGTTACTTGTCTTTAGAGTTAGAAGGTGCATAGGGAAATGGAGAGCCTTCTGTAATAGTCTATAGTTTTATAACACAGTAATAGGGCTGGTTCCCTTGATTGCAGCATGATTTTATTGAAAGAAATACCTTGCAGGTGTGCTTTATTACTTGAGTTTAAAACCGTAATACAGTGCTTTAACAACACTTTCTAAGGTTTTTTTTTTTTGTTTTTTGGGTTTTTTTTTTTCTTCATAAGAAAATACGTAAGATTTGCTGTCAGCCTTTTGCCTGTGGAAATGTAGTAGTTACCTGCTCTGCTAGGTGGCTTAAGAAATAGCAGTGTTATCTTCATGTATGCGATTTTCTGCTGGAGAGTAAGTCATGTGGAAGTGGAATTTAATTTACAGTAACTTTTTAATGAGCACAAGAATAATCCCATTTCTGTTACTCAAAGGAATAGAACTTCTGGGAGATACTGTTCAAGTCAATTTTTCAACTTCAGATCTCTTCATACAGTGTCAGTTAGCTGTAGTCCTGAATCTACAAGGAACTAAACAATTATTGGAGCAGTATCACAAAGGGAAAAATTTGCTGCTTAGTGCTTTACGCTTATTGTTAACACTATATATTTGTTCAAAAAATTCCCATTTCAGTATGTTCCGTATTGCATTTCTTATATGGTTTTTAAGTAAAAAGTATAAAGTTGGTTTTTAACTTACTTTTATCTTTTGTTATGATGGCAGATGCTGTAAGCTACACAACTTTAAAAGCATATCATCCTAAAATACCTGTTTGTTGGTTGAAAAGCTAATGGAATTGAGCATTTTGTAATTCAGGATCTTGTAACTATAGTCCAACTTGTAAAAAAAAAGGTTACAGCAACTAGAATTATTTTTTGTAACCATCCTTGGGTAAGAGGAGTAGTGTTAAATTGAGGAATTGCAGTATCTTGTGTATTTAGAGATATATATGTATAGCAAACTAAATTTTTCCAACTGTTTTCATGCTCAAAATACAGAACTATAGGACTGGTATGAAATGCTTGTATTTCTTTTCTTACGGAGAAGTAACAAAGCATATGTTTCAGAAAATAGCATGTGGAATTACTTCAAAATAAGAGAGGGAACATTAATATCTATCTAATCCAGGATTCTCAAAAATTAATACTTTTCTAATCAAAAAATGTGCTTAAAAGCTATGTTTTAAAAAACACTTGATTATTTAATAAAGGCTACTTGGGAGAAGGAGTCAAATACAGTCACCTAGTGTTATCTCTTAACTGCTGAAATACATGGAAATAACATGGACATTCGTGAAGTTGGGGCAAGAAGGATATTTTGATTTCCTGAAGCTTGCTTAGGTGCCATAGAAAGTAGAAGTCATTTGGTTACTTCAGAGGAGTTCATTCAACAAGTCTATGAAAACCTCTACTTCTAACCTTTTTTAATCTCCCCAACATCAAGCTGTTGCAAGAGTAGGGCATGCTACATTACAACCATTTCTCCATTCTGCCATGCAGTATCACTCTGTGATTGCTCTAGAGCAGGCTTTCTGATGTCATGAGGATATTAGTATTTTACTCTTCCACTCTTTTGTATTATCAATGGTGAAAACTTGTTGAAGCCTTTTTGTGGTGTCTTGAACAGATGATGCAGATTTGGATTGGTTTTGAGTCCCAACCTGTTTACTTTGTTATGGAAGTAACAGACTTTCGGACTGTGGTTGGGTCTCCACTGTTGTTCTTACCACCTTCATCTTGTAACTTTGTGTGTTCTCACTTCCATGTGCCTTTCATGAGGTGAGAGCTCCTCTTCATTTGTAAGTCCTCTTCTAGTATTCATCCCTATTTTCAATATGACCTTTGGTCCGAACCTCACAAACAGTGCTGAAGATGAGCAATAAGTATTATGATGATCAGTCAAATGAGATTACCGGTGTTCTAATTCTCAGATGTGATAGTCCTAGTAGTTTTAGTAAACACTCAAAATGGTATCCATGTCTGATTCTCAAAAATCCAAGCAGGAGGAGATGTCCATCGGACTGATGCAGAGCCAAAGCATAGGTGAAGGTCATGTCTGTAGCTGGCTTGGTTTTAAAGACCCTGGTTGAACTGTACACAGGCATCAGTACACCATGAAATTCTTGACTTTGCATAGTTTTGCTGAGAGACTGGAGAAGACCATTGTCCTGTTTGGATAATCTGCTATGAGTTCTGGATTTTTTTTTTTTTTTTTGGAGGGCCCATTCCAAAATAAATCAACATTCTGGAAAGGGAGTTGTATTTGGCCAAGAATCAGTTCTACTTCTTGGTAAGTGCCACTAGCCCTATGCTTGCATGAACTAAACTTTCCCTATTAATGAGTCATGCTTTGTGGTGGGTTTTTTGGTGTTTGGTTTTTTTTTTGGTTTTTTTTTTCTTTTTAGACATACTGGGTGCAACTGGCTGGCATTTAGTTTTTGTTGAGAGAGGAAAATAATTGTGGTTCTTCCTTGGCCTTTAGTTAAAGCTGTATGATCCTAGACATACATCTTTTTTTTATTATTATTATTCTTACCTTATAACCCTTGAGTCTCTCAAAATATTTAACCCTAGAAAACCCCCAAACCCTTAAGCCCTTAAGATGCTTTTGCCAATCTTGGACGATTTGGCCTCACTAATGTGATGACGCGGTCTTCAAATGTGGTTCTAGGAGCTGTGTATCTGGGGTGCTACTGAGCTAAAGGAGTGAAGTCTGTAGCCTTTGTAAGGGCTTTACTCTGTTCATGGACAACTGACTGATTTTAAATAGTGCAAGGCTTGTTAATCATGTCTCTTATCCTGTCATGCCAAACTGTGTTATTTCACTGCTTTAGGCACTTGCATACTTGATGGTGACCTGTATGTCTGGCTGACAGAACTATCCAGAAGCAAGTGCTTCATAGACAGGGGTTTGAGAGAATGATGTGTGTGACTGAATGCCATCTGTACTATCAATGGAAGGGAAAGACAGTAAACTCAGATGATTGTGGAGAACAGAAGTATGTTTGTGAAGATCTGGTCAGTCTTGCATATGAGGAGCACTCCCTGCCAGATCCGGAGTCACTTCCCTTGACTTCAACAGCATCAATCCCATAGGGATCCACTTAGAGAGCTCTAAGTCATAGTGGGTATGGCAGCTCTCATGCTGACAGATAGTTGATGAAGCTTCTAAGAAAAGCCTTGAGGTGACTAGACAACTGACAAACTAAATGCCCTCTATTCCTTTCTGGTGTGTGCATTTTATGTGCTAGTCTGACTCGCTGGTAACATACTTTGGGGGTAGAATAGATTTTACTCCACCAGTGAAATTTGCTATGACTCAGGGTGAAATTCTATGTGCTTGAATTCATATGCTAGAGCTAAAGAATATGTGGACGTATTACTGTAAATATCATTAAGAGACAGTTTTCCAGTCAGTAAATGCTAGTCCTCATTTGCAGCTGACATTAATAGTTTTTACTACGTTGCTTACTGAACAAATCCCATAGAACCAGGGTATTCATATAATCACTTACTGTTTGGCATGCAAAGTGGGCAGATGGCAGTACCAATCTCAGCAAGTACAGAATCTCAGCTCTTCATTTGTCAAAATGCTCAGCAACAGACTATCAGGTAGCATGAGTTGTTTCCTTCAGACTCCTCCAGTTAATTGTTCTATTATTTAAAAAGTGAAAGTAGATGTCTGCTGTTCCTCCCCTTAGATCTAGAATGTATAACTGTCCTGTGCTTGTTTTGTTCCCCTGGAATTACTGGTTACCCAAGGGAGGAGCTTTGACAATCTTGTTAGTCATGCCTGATTGCTGTATCAAGGGCAAATTATCATCTTCACATTCCTGTTGCCTTACATAATTAAAAAAACAAAATCCCTACCCAGCCAGTTCCTGAAATACCATATAGCACTTCTCTGATTAGTACTTTATGGCATGCTCCGCAGAAATGTCTCAACTGCTTGTATTTGTATCCAAAGAAAGGTGGATAAACTGGGTTCAACGAGAAGCAGACCTTGCCACAAAAGCTATGGCTAAGTGTAGTAAGGACCTAAAAACACTTCTGAGAGCAATCCAGGAAAACCACATATTTTTATTTTCCTCATATACCAACAAACTGATTTTAAAAGTAGTAGGAAGCAGGATAAAAATTCCTAGGATCCCCTTGTGCTCCCTATCAAGTCACAATTCCAAAACTGAAGCTGGTGTGCGAACTGAGTTCATTGCTGCTGCACAAACTTTCAGAGGATGGTTTTGCTAGTTCATATTTTGCCTTTGACACATGGAAAACATCAATACTTAATGTAATATGGACAAACTCTCAGAAGATCATTAAGTTTTGGTAATGGAGTTTGGTCCCCTCCTCTCACAGGCAGTCCTATTTGAACTCCTGTCTTAAAATTGAGGAGGAAATAAAATCTTAGAGAAAAGCCTTGTTTTGCAGTATCCTCTGATGGTTTAAAAATAGTTGTGAACATTATTTATGAGTAGGAGATTTCAGTTCTATTTTTATCAATATTCTTTTATTTAGATAGTTTATATCCACTTAATGCTATCACAGATACTTACAAACACCAGGTATGTTTCTTCTCGGTCTTATTTTAATTAGACTAAACAAGATAAGGTCCTAAAATACCTTACAAGAAACTCTTTGTTCTCTTGCCATACTAGTAATTCTTTTAAGCAGTTGCTTTGTTTGGAACATGGATAACCAGAAAGATATAATATGCTGCAGGTAAGAACTGCCTAAGTCACATATAGGTAGATACCAATATATATAGAGATTTTATGTGTAGTGAAACAACTTTATGTACTGACAGTTTTCAGTATAGCACTGTGCATTTCATATCCAGTAACATCACTGTTCTATTCCAGATACTTTATCCACAAACTTTATGCCTGTTGCATGCCACAATTCTGGCATCTTAAGTGCTGTAGCTGAGAAACTGAAAAATGTAATAAACTGCAGTGTGAGATATAGAATAAAAGAACTGAAACCCATTTTTCCTTTTTTTTTTCTCTTAGTAAATAGCTTATTTTTTCTTCTAAAGCTAAGGCTAATAATGGATTATTAACTTCTATTTAAATGGTTAACTCTCCAACAATATAATTTACAAGAAGTGAAATCTAAGTAACTTTTGGATCCCAGCTATCCTGAATTGCTTGAGGCTTGTTTGAATTCATGACCTAGTTTTGATGTGCGTTAGTTAATGTTGCCAGATATTTCCCTAGTGTGGATACATGTTCAAGGAAGCCTGAGACCAGGACTGGTTGTAAATGGAGAAAATGCCGTGTACCCATTACAGGCTTTTATTCTTTAAGCTTCTCAGCAGTCTGACTCATTTCTAGCTCTACAGATCACTCAGTCAACACTGTTATGCTGATTAAATCCAAGTGGTTGGAACTGCTAATACATGATCAGAGCAATATTAATAAATAGAATTTGCAGCTTAGCAAAAAATAAGCACGTGTAGCAATAATGGACAGGTGAAAGTGAGTGTTGAATGCTTCTTTGCAGTTTCTTGCTGTGCCAATTTCATGTAGATGCTCTTCTAGGTTTGCCTTTTGAGACTAATTTAGCATATGTGCAACGTTACCTTCCTCAGATTTAAATGACAACAATGTCACCTGTTACACTGTATAAATTATGATAGCATATATATGCTTCATACTGTTTGTATTAAACAGTACAATATGATCTTCAGTTTATTTGGTCAGCTCTGTTGGTCTCTTCTTTCAGTACTTAAAAGCTGCTGCTGCTGCTGCTTGAAGCTGTAAGTAGGGTCAGTGTAGTTCTTGCACAACTTCAGCTGTCTTTTTCCATCTCCCCATATGAAATGTGGAAACATTAACACTTTCACTGAAGAAAGATTTGCAATGAATACCTAAATTAGGGCTGTCAACATCCATGAGTTTTTAAAATAAATCTTCACAACCTCTGTATGTCACTGTATAGAAACTTGGCTGGTTTAATTTACATTAAATTATTAACATCAATAATTAAATAATGACTGCAAACAGTATTCACTTTTGCATATTTCATTTCATTTCACATTCACTTCATAAAAAAATGAATTTTTTAAATTCATTGATTTAATTATCTTTTCAGAAGATAAGGAATGAGTTGGTGGAGATCAAGATTGGTAGAGACAGGACGTAAATACTTGTGAATGTCACCAATTCCTTTGTAATACATTTTAGTAAATGGAAAGGGCACGTCTTAAAAGAAACCGCCCATTTAAAATTGCAAAACAGCAAACCCCCCTAAATATCAGAACGAATGTGAACAGTTTGGCACTGTTATTTAATCCATCTCTTTCATCTCACTGCAATCTCATCCAATTTATGCCAACATCTTGTCTGAATTGCATTGCAGTAACGGGGGAAAAAAATACACAGAGTTCTCCAAGTTCAGAGAAATGGTAAGTTTCCTGGTTTTAAACTAGACTGAAAAGTCACCTATTAAAGTATGATGGCAAGTTTGTTCTGTGGGTTTCTTTTAATTGGTGGAAATGACTAGAAAATTCATAACAATCTTGAATTGAATTGTCTTCGATTAGAATTGGATAAAAGTGAAGTATTTTTGAGTGTTCAGTTAAATCTACCACAAGCCATCTGGAATGACTGAAATCTGGCTGGCTTCAAACTTTTTTTTTCCCCACAACATGAGCAGTTTAAAAGTTACATGTCTTTTCTGAGATGTTCTGCGGACTTTCTGATTTGCTATGCTAAGAACTTTTGACTCCAGGCTGGCTCCTACTAATTCACTTTTCTGTGCCTACCTAGTCTGACTCCTGTGTGCCAGAATTGCCCCCCCCCCCCCCTTTTTTTTTCCCTTCCCCCCCTCCCCAGTGATTTGTCTTTTTTATTCTGAGTCAGAAGATGCAGTAAGGCAATGCTGCTTCTTTGCAGCTTTAGAGAAAATTCCTTTAGGAGTGCTGGGTGTTGCCTTGTGAAATTTCCGCTCTTCACACCTTGAGTGGATTCAGAACACCAGTGGAAATGGAGCAACTTGCGCTCAGGTGAGTGTAGTTCCACAGGAGCACAGATCATGTATGTCTCTTACAACACATGATCATCTAACTCGTTCTGTAGAGTACATTTCTCTATTCCATGATGGAGAAAGGAACATGTTAAATCTACTAAATGTTGGAAAATACTTTTCAAGTATCTATATGTTACATCTCAGTGTTTTGAAGCTGTTGTCCAGTTCAATAGGAAGCCTCTGAAACTTTGCTTATACAGCTATTTCTTTATGAATCGTTAGAGGGGTTTATAGGTACACGAAGTATGATTGTGGTAAATAAGCAAGAGTTGGCTGAAGTCCTTGTATACTTAATGTTTTCTTCTATATCCTGAATATAAACCTATTCTGAATAACATTCAGTACTTTGTTATTAGTAGAAATTCCTGAACCAGCGAGTGGAAAGATGGTAAACTTTTTACAGTCCAGATTTGCGTATGATGTTGGGAGACCTTCAGGTGAGGTGAGCACACTCTACGCTACACACCGTCTCTAATGCACCGTTACGGAGAAAGCAGCAGCGATGCCCTCGCAACAGGCAGCGAGCGGCGGGCCCCGGCCCCCGGCGGGCCCAGCTCCAGGTGTCCCTGGCTGCCATCGAGAGGAGCCCCCGGACGCTGCCGGCCCGGACCCGCGGGCGGGAGGGGTTACCGGTGGCTGTGAGTAGCTCCTGGCCCGGCTCCGCGCTCCCTTGCTTGAGTTACGGCTGCTACGGCGGGCAGCGGCAGGGGGCCTCGGTGCCCGGCCCCGCGGCGGCCCAGGCTGCGGGGCTGTGGGCACGGCGGGGCAGAGCGCCGGTCCCCTCCCGGGGCAGCGGAGGAGGGAGCGGCCCGGGGGGCGGCGCGGCGCGGCCGGGCCCTCCCGCACCCAGCGCCTCCCGCAGGCTCGGGGCGGCTGCGGGGCGGGCGGCCGGGGCTCGGCGCAGCAGGAGCGGGGCGGGGCGGCCGGCGGGCTCGGGCCTCACCTGGCGGCATGGCCGAGCGGGGCCGGGGCGGCGCCGGGGGCAGAGTCCAGCGCGGGCGGGCGGCGGCGGCAGGAGCCCGTTGCAGGCGCGGAAGATGCCGCTGGGGCTGAGGAGCAAGAAGAAGGAGAGGCCCAAGGAGACCCACAAGCTGGTGGAGAGCGAGGCGGCGGCCCCGGTCCCGGTCCCGGTCCCCGCGGCGGCGGCCCCGGCGCGGCTGCAGTTCCACACGCAGCTGGCGCACGGCAGCCCCACGGGCCGCGTGGAGGGCTTCGGCAGCGCCCGCGAGCTCTACGCCAAGATCGGCGCCGCCTTCCGCATCGACCCCGCCGAGGTAGGGCCGGGCCGGGCCGCGGGGGTTCCCGCCTTTCGGGGCGAGAGGTGCCGCCTGCCGTGCGGGGGGCGCCGTGCGGGCAGCGGCGCGGCGGGGCCGCGTTGAAGTGCTGCACGGGAGGACGCCGGTGCCCTGGCGCGGAATGTCCCCAGGGCCCGGTGACCTGGTGCCGGCCACCGCTCAGCGCGGCTCTGGGCGTTGGGGCCGGCCCCTGGTACATTTCCAGTGCAGGGATTACTGACTGTAGCGATTCGTTCCGGTTAAATAAATAAACAAATAAATGGGTCCATAAATAAACGGCTCCATAAATAAATAACCTATTAAATGGGTCCATAAATAAATAAATAAGTGTGTCCGTGAGGGTAAATACCCAGAATGAAGGGGATGGCACATGTAAATGCTTTAAATCTTGACTGCATCTTAAAAACCTCCAACTGAACGTGTGGTGTTTCGGAAGTTTTCTGCTTTGCTAGCTGATTACTTTTAAAAGGCCTACTCTTTTAAGTTAGGTTATATAAATCTGTTAACAGGATATTTTTTTTTTTAAACTGTGCTGCCTCTTTGATCTTTTCTTCTGAGCCAAGTCTGAAACGTTTGTTTGGATAATGATTCGTTTGTGTTTGTAAATGCATTGTTTTCCCCTGGTTAAAAGGTAGCGGCCATATCGAGTTCTTCCTACTGGTTCTGTGAACCTTGACCTCTGAGTGGCAAGTTGACACCGAGAAGCACCGACATGTCGCTGTGCCTGCCCATGTCGCTGTGCTTGCCCGTAGCCATGCGGCTTGACTTATTTTCTTATTTGTAGCTGGCTCTTTTAAAGCAGCAGAGGCTACTACAGACTTTGTTCCGAGAGTCTGCTGTGGCCTGACCTAGCAGCGTTTCACACAGTAAATTGTAAAAGAAGAGTGGCAGGAGCAGTGAGTACGGTTTAACCAGTCACTGTTGCATTAAGTAATTAAGTACCAGTGCCGTTGCCAGCCAGTGCACCTATGTCCTAGACCTTTCCAGCTACTTTCTGACCTTCTGCTTCTCTGTTTTCTTTCCGTGCTGAGCTGCTGTTCCCCTTTTGTTCTGTTCCGTCTCCAGTTGTATCTTTTACTCTCAAGTTCCCGTAATTGCCAGATGATTCTCTATTTTAGTTTTCTTCCTTTCACTGTTGAACTTTTGTTACTGATCTTTTGGCTCTACTGACTTGGGAAAGAACAGCGTTCATCGGGAAATGCAATTTTGAATGAATGGTGCTCCCCCATTTCTCCTGCTAGTTGTATAACCTGACACCCCCAAAGGTTTTGGAGGAAGCACTGCATGTTTCATGGCCATCTATTGCCAGCCTTGTGCTACACTAGATGAGCTGCTTCTTTTCTCTCTCTACTATGCCATTCATATTTAGTTTTGAGGCCATTTTTTTGTTTAACGGACATTATTGGTAAAAATGCTGGAGGCACTGAACTTAGAATCTTTTGCTCAAGAAATTCCATTTGCTTTAAGAAACTAAGTTGTATGAAATGAAAGTAGTGATCAGAAATATTTCCTGGTGTAAAAGTGGTATAGCAAAGTGAAGAACCAAGACGAGAGACTCTTAACAAAATTTTAGATGCACAAGATAAAAAAGGATGGATCAGAGAATAGCAAGGGGTGCCATGAATGTGAATTTATTAAGAACTGGTGAGCTTGCTGGAAGTAAGGAAAGACTGGACAATTTAAATGGTATTTTCTGTTAATTAAAGCTGCTGTTGGACAGACAGTCTGGTGTAAAGAATAATGCCGGAACCTGCACCTCATCAAACTGAAAGACACTGAGGTGCTCAGATGCCATTTGTGGCTGTTATCTGTCTAGGAAAGTTTCTGCGTGACCCAGCGATGCTGAAGCCTACAGGCAGCGTGATACCTGAATGCCTTCGGAAACAGGTGCTATCACCACAGAGATCTCTGCACCGTAGTGACTGGGGTGGAAAATGGGGGGGGGTGAGGGGAAGAGCTCAGTGCAGAGAGCATTTGGATAACTGTTGCAGTAGTGAATGTGTTTAGTATGATATGTGAGTTTACTGCAGCGTAGGCAAGGGTATGGATTGCTGGGTAAGTTCCTACTGGGGTGTTTTAGTGGAGTTCAGGATGAGCTGTACTTGTGATCTGTCACTTCTCCTTTTGACTCCTCATGGTTCCAGCACCTCATTTCCTTTTTGTATGGTATCTTGCAGGACCAGCTGAGTTTAGCTTCTGCTGGAGAATCCTGACCAGGATCTGTGATTTACTGCTAATAGTGATAAAGAGAAGCTTGTATAAAACACAGTATTTGTTGGACAGACACTGACAAAAACTTCTGTACAGACCTGGATCATGAGTAGGGGTAGGACTGGGACACAACAAGACAGGTATAGCTTCAAAGGGGACACTCCTTCACTCCTATGATGTTTGCTGGGCATCTACAAAGGAGTGAGCTGTAACAGCAGCTTTCTGAGGCTTTTCCTGTACTCATCCTTCTGTAGCTAGGTCTTCTATTCTTCATCCATCTTCCTCAGTGAATATGTATCTCAGTTATCCCTTTTGAACCTGACTTCCAGCCTGCATTTCTGCCTACCTCTCTGACTTTTACCATGACCAGCATTTCTTGTTTTCCTGTTCTAGGATGTTCTTTCCACAGGGAAGAGGAGTGAAGATGGCTTCTAGCAATGGGTTGCCTATATTATTAGTACAAGTACTTGCTTTTTGAGGTAGATTGCATTGTTCTTGACTTTTAACTTGATTTTTTCAACAGGGTTTCAACAGAACTAAAACCCCATGTAAATATATGCAATACTTAACAACAACCCATCCACAGTTATGTGTATGTTTCTAGTTGGATAAATAATACAAATATCTGCCCCATTTTTTTCTATAGAGGATGAAGTTGGAAAAAGTGTTTCTGTATGGTCTTGGCCATTTACGTTTGCGATTCCTCTGTGACTGTTGGGAGATGTAGCAGGGAATGTTAGGTTCCTCATAAGGGTGAAAGTGCTATGTACAGCCTATATGATGAATAAATGAGCACTGACCAAAGGACAATGTGAGTCTGTTAAAGCATTTGGTGGTGGTGTGCTCCTGTGAGAGCACATGGTAGGGCTTTAAAGTATTCAAAGTAGCTAATCGGGCACTGGGAATGTGGATATTAAAGTCCGACTGTAGCAGGGCTATTTCTTGATCAGATGAGAATGGAACAGTAAACAACAGAAGCTATATGGACTTTTGGTTTGTGTACTCATAATTTGCACTTTTGATTATTTTATTTGATTTAGAAGGTGAAGTATGGTGGGGCTGGTGAGGTAAGTTGCGTGCTCAGAGGGTGTGTCTGCAAAAAGCCCATGGAGGTTGGGGTTTCTTTCACAGCAAAAGGAATTTAACTTCATTAAGGGGAATACAGGAAAAGGGAGACCTTACTGATAGCACCAAGGCCAGGTAAAATGCAGCTCCCTCCATCTCTTCAGTAAATAAGAATTCAGCTGCTGAGCTTGCCTGGGCTGTTGTTCCGTGGGCCTTGCCTCTGCTAAACAGTTAAGTATACTGTGAGGCTGTGCCACATTAGGCTTTCGTAGACATATTTGATGTAAGCCTGTTCAGTTTGGACTTTTATGAAAGAATACTGAAAAATAAGCCACTGCTGAAACTTAGGCTTCTGAGTAAAAGTGACCTTATAACAAGAAAAAATCGGAAGCATATTTTAGGAGGTTAGAGAAAAGGGTCAGCTTGTGAAATCCTTATCACCTTCACCAAATTGTTCGAAGTCTTAAGATTATATGCTTATCTGCTGACACAAATTGTTCACAATCTTGCCTACAGATTGAAGACTTCAAATGAAAAAAGTCAACACTCCCAACAAACCACCTCCTTCCAACCCTATGGCAACAGTTGTTTGCTTGCTGTTCCCCTAGGTGTGATGTTTGCTGTGTTAATGACCAAATACTTTTAAACTGTATGGAAGAACTTACACTGTAGTTCTTGTGTGCTCTGGGTTAAAAAACAAAACAAAACCCAAAACTGAATGCTTATTTTATAGTACTTTGAATGTATTTGGGGAGGCAAACTTGCATACCTGATAGAGTATCAAAAGCTCTACTAGAACTTGGAGGACATGATTACTCTTCCTGTTGCTGCAGCTAGTCAAGGCTACGACATTTTCCCCAGGGAGAATAAAGGGAGGTACCTAGAAAATGTGTTGATGATTTCCTGGTGTAATGATCAGTACATATATAGGGAAATACGTCAGTGGGTGTTATGTCTTGCTCAGAAGTAGAACTCTCGTTTCCCTACCTCTTAGAGAGAGAAAATGATTATGATCTCCTCTGTAAAGTTATCTGAGATCTACTGATTTTAAAAGCACTTTTAATAGCTTCTGAATATGTCATCTATCAGTCAACTTTATTTTTGAGTTCTTCTCAAGGTGTAGGCTTAATATGGAAGTTGAGAATGTAATTAGTATATAGGTTATGCAATGTAGTATTGCAGTATACTTTATATAACACATAGTGTAACCCTTTTTATCTTAGCTCATACAGTTTTCTTTATAGAACACCCCGTGTAACTCTGTTTTTATTAGCTAATGTAGTCTCTCTTGAAAATACTGAGGCAGGGAATAATCTCTTAGTAATCTTATCTGAAAACATCTATTTTATAAGGTTATGCATAAGCCCCCAGTCCCTGCCAGCTGAATGGAATTTCCTTGTTATGTGTGCCGCACAAGATAAATCTCTCAGTGAAGGGAGGTATCCTAGATACTTCGTGACTGATGTAACAGTTATGATTTATAATATCTTGCTAAAGTTGGCATGAAGTGTCGCAACAATGGTATGCTGAGTTAAAGATCAAATGCATATGAAGGTTGAGGGTAAGAAGAGAGAGAAAAGACAACAATGAAAATTGCACATTTAATTTTTTTCTTGCTTGATTTCTGAGTAAGAAAATTTCTATCAAAGATATACCGAACTCTGAGTGAGTGGAAGGTGGACTAGAGTAGCTGTTTTTCAAGTATATAAGTCGTTGTGAGGTACCTATATTAAATTTACATAAAATCTACAAAAAAAATATAATTTTTGAATTCTTAGGTTTCAGTCATGTACAATAGAGCTGTACTGTACCTGATAGATGGTGTAATGGTATATTATCCTGAGTAGATACATCTTTAGTACATTAGTCTGCATATAACTGTTCTGAGAAAAAGCAGTTGTTCACTAAAGAGGATAAAGAATGATTTAAGTTTTATTTTTGACTGGCTGATGCTCTCAGCCTTGTGGTTAGCACAGAACTGACTCACAGAAAATTCTACAGACTTATAGGCTGTAGTAGGAATGCCATCCAGACGAAGGTCTAAAAAGGGAAGCTCTAGATCGAGTTTCTAAATATCACATTTCTGTTCTGTTGCCAATTTTATCTATTCAAAGGTGTGACAGTAGTCACTAGATGATTGTCTGTTTGACAAGGTCAGATGAAGGATGCTAATGTCTAAAATGTAAAGACATAGTGCTTGTCGTTCATTGTGGGAACAAGAACTGAGCTGCAGTTGTAAACTGGCTAAGTTACTAGCCTGAGAGAGTGAAAATGTGTGCGTGAACTGTATGTAGTCTGTTTGGATTAAACCATCTTGGTTAAAAAAATGTTGATGATTAGAGATGTTGATCATTCGTGTAATAAAATCTAATTTTCTACTTAAAACCAGCTGAATTTCTCTAGGTGATGTTACAGCTTGAGTATTGGTTAACTGAAAACCTTTGCATTACCTGAGAGAATAAAACTGATGTCTGTTAAGGGTGTGCTGTTACGACTCTCATTGTTGAAGTGGGTGTTAGATTGCAGTGGGTGTTTGATGGATTATAGGAGATAAGCAATTGGCCTTTGCAGTAGGGCTGTTTAGTTTTCTGTTTGTTTGTTTTTTTTTAAAAAAAACCAACTAAACAAGACTCCCTCATCAAGAAATGCCATCCTGCTACTAAACTTTCAGGTTTTTTAAAACCAAAACTCCCATAGTTAAAGAATCTTAAGTTCTAGATAGCTTCAGAAACTTAAATGCCCTCTGTGAAATACGTTAGGAAAAGTATTCACCCCTCATTTGACCTGGAATAGATATGAGGAGGTTGGTTCCTTTCGTTTCAGTTTTTCTGCTGTCATCCAGTGATGCCAGAAGGAAAGAAAAGGTGTTTGAAAGGTTCTGCTGCAGAAAACCCTGTCGCTCTGGGAAGTGTGGCGAAGGCAGGAGACCCTCCAGCCGTGGTGAAGCACCGGAGGGTTCGGCGGGCCGCGGGCAGGGGTCTGTGCCTGGGCTGTGGGGCAGCTGGCCGGCCCGCTGCCTCCCGGGGGCTGCCACCACGGCAAGGCTGAAGGGCACAGCAGGATCCTGCTGCTGCTTCTCTTGGAGGCTGGGCTGGCTCCTGGGGTACTTGTTGGCACTGCTTTTTCCCCTACCCAGTTGGGAGCTGGTGTGGGCAGTGGGCTGTGAGGGCATCTGAGGTGTGCTCTGAAGGAAAATAATACCCAGCAGGTGTAGTCAGGGGGTAGAAAAGTATCTGCTTCTGTCCTTGCCCTGTCAGAGCCCCGGGCGTGCTGCTGGCAGCAGAGCCCCGGCATGGTGCTTTGCCACCTGTGCTGGAGGGCAACATGGGGTGGCAAGCCTCCTCCTTCCCTGCTTCCAGCTGCAAATGAAAGATGGTCTTTAGGGGTGCTCTTTGCCTCAGTGAAGTAGATTTTAGGGATTCTCCAAGTTTCTCATGGAGCTTTGACTTTGTCTGTCTTGGCTGCTGCCCGGGAGGCGGTGCGGGGCCTGCCTCAGCCCTCGCTCCCCTCCAGCGGCAGCTTGGCCAGGAGTCGGGCTGGTGTGGTTACTCCAGGTGTGAGGGGGAGTGTTGGGTTTATTTTTTTTCTCTTTTGGCTAGGCTGTTCAATATAGCCTATACTCAAAGAACAGAAAGGCCAAAGCCTGCCTGGACCAACCACATTCACCTGTGCAGCACCATGGTGGGCAAAAGCATCGTCTCTGTCCCCGGGCAGTGCAGCTGGTCCTGCCTATGGCCGGGACGATAAACCTCCCTGTTAGAGCACCACTAGCAAAAATGTAGGGAGAAAAAGGAGTGCCTAATACCCAGTGCTGAAGGGAAATCCCTCAGAAAGGCTGAATTAATTTGGCCTTTCTCTTAAGCCTTGCTTCTACTAAGCTGGAACAGAGATGACCCCTGCTCGTGCTGGAGGGGGGCTGGGAAACTAAGCAAACCCATCGGAGGCAGTGTGCTCTGAGCTAGTGGGGGAACACGTGGAGCAATGTAAAACATTTCATGCTGTCTCATGATGCTTCTGTTTTGATAAACTCTTCCCCCGCCCCGGGCCCAAAACCGCTTTCAAGCAGTTATGTTTTGAAGCAGTCTCTAGTGATGTTTGAATCCTGTGGAATTTGAGGTGGGTGCACGATGAAACAAAAGGCGGTGGTGCCTCTTCAGTTTGCTTGCTTTAACCTCTGGAACAAGCTGTTCTAGCTCAGGATGCCTGTGTCAGAGTTGGTGTGCTGAGGCAGGCCGTGAGAGGCTGCTCACACAGATGTGTCTCTCTCCCTTGCTCTCTGTCAGCTCTTATCTGCAGAGTTTGAGCTGTTGATGCTTCATGTTATGTGCGTGGATAGAGACTGTCACCTCTCCCGGGGCAGCTGGAGAAGGAGAGTTATCATCATTTCACCTATGGATCTGTCAGAGAGGCCAGAACTATGCTCTCCTTTTATCGTCCTATGAAGTTCACCAAACCTAATACACTGTTAAACTTAATGAGTTTGCTTTCCTCCTGCACAGATCATGTTTTGCACTTTGAACACTCACAAAGCTGATATGGACAAACTCTTAGGTGCACAAATTGGCCTCGAAGATTTCATATTTGCCCATGTAAAAGGACAACGAAAAGAAGTAGAAGTTATTAAAACTGATGACGTGCTTGGGCTGACCATTACAGACAATGGAACTGGCTGTGCATTTATAAAGGTAAATTTAATTACCAGTGAAATACTTTGTTCTGTAGAAGCTTCTGTTACTATAACAGGTTAATTATTGGTTTAATGATCCTTTAGAACTATACAATATTTTATTATCTTATATATATGGTAAGTAAAAAATACAGTTGCTTTTCTTTAGATACCTCATTCAAAATTAGTTCAGCTATTTCTGTACTGCATGTCATTCAAAAGTAGTTCATAGATTCATTGCTTCTGTAATGCCTATCAGCTTTACAATGTGAACATTGTATTTTCTGACCTACCCTGAGGTGGTAGGTGTTAGATACTGCTTATATCTGCCCCCTGCATTTTTTCAAGTGAATTTCTGATGTCATTGATTAGGTGCTTATAGAACTTGAGTCACTCATGTGATGATGAGATCATGTTCTTTCAGTCTTCATGACTGTTCACAGGGCAGAAACCTTTGTGCTGTATAAGAATAGGTGCAAGTGCAGTGATTTTTCAGCTTTCCAATATTGTTGCTGTAGAAGATAGATAGGGTGAATTAAGAGGTGCTAGGGATATGGATTAACACAATTAACCGCAATTAACTTGAGTAGCAACTATGGGCAGTAACATGTACAATATATTAATCATAACTGCTTTCCTCCTCATCTTCTATTTGACCTCCAGAATACTGTGTTTTGAGACAAGTAGAGGCTGAGGAAATGATGCTGTCCTTCTTGCTAGACTACGTATTAGGAACCTTAAACACATTTTCTGCCTTTTTTTAGATGCTTTGCTCTAATCTACTCCAATTATCCATTATTAGTGAGGCATTGGCAATTATGTTCAATTACTGCTTTCCCAGTAGCTATCCTCATTGCTATTGCAAACAGAGCTTCTTGTATAGAGAGGCTGTATTCTTTATTCATTCCTTAGCTACCATGGATATAAAATAAGATGTGGTTTAGAAACAGCTTTGCTTGTCTTTGTTGTGGAAAAACGTGATTGAGATCGCACTTGAGAAAGTCGAGATGAGGCAGAGGTTTCAGTAAGCATTTTGGTAAAGTCATAGCCTTGGTTTTGTGTTTATAGACACAGAACTCTGAATTTCTTTCTAGTGGCAGCATCCATGCAGCCTGTGACATTGTCACACTGCTGCTTATGTGGCATTTTAAAAGAAGGCATTGAAAGCAGTGCTTCAGTGATTAAAGTTCACGTGTGCAGCACTGTACAGAGCGTTACTCTCTCTGTGCTTGGTTGGTAATACAGAGAGAGAGAACAGCCATCACGTAGACTACTGCATAATTGGGGCAGGTTGGAAAACCCTCACCACATTAGCAAGACAAGCTGTAATTTCCAAAATCACGAAATGTAATTGTATAAAACTTGTCTGAACGAATACATCATTGTCCTTGTACTAGTCTAATAATCAGCATTATTCTGAAAATGGTGCGGTCTTCAGGGGGATGCATCAATTTAAAGGAGTTTCTAGGACCTTGCTTTGTAGCTCTTGCATACTTAGCTGATGGAGTTTTGAAAACAGCATAGAAAATACATATGCAAAAGTAAAAGCTGTATCTTTTTTATACTTGGTTGTCTAGGAAGATACGTGGAGACTTTAAAGTTTGATAGATTCCGTTTTGGTTTTATATTTCCTTTCCTTGAGAAATTGTTACTATGTTCTATTATTAATTATAATTTAATGTTAAATTTACCTATCTGTGGGTTGTTGAAAATTTTGTTGTAATTTTATTGTATGGGCTGTTATGGGCTGTTGTAATTTTATTGTATTTTGAATTACAGGGCAGTTTCTAAGTTTGATATACAGCCTGGCCAGTTTTTAAACCTGATGTTCCGAACTGCGGGTTCTTTTTCTATGAAAGCTAATGTTGTTTTGCCTTACTAAGAACAAAACTTTGTGTCATTCTGCTGTAACGAATTTGTTTTCTGGGTACATAGCCAGCTGAGAAGATACATTATGGAATTAAATTCACCATTCAAAGAATAACAGTAGAACTTGAAGCATGACTGACTGGTGCATAAGGAGACATTATAAAATGGGTGATGCAATTAATTTTAGGCATTGCATAGGAAATACAAGATCCTAGGTTCTAAAGGGACTGTAGAGCACTTGAAATACAGGCACATCAATTGCATCTTGATCACTGTGACAAGGTAGTTTGACTGTCTCTGGTCAGTTAATTTGGAATGATGATAAAAACTGAGTCATATGAAAAAAAGAAGTTTGGTGTGACACAAGTAACATAGCCAGTGAATATTGCTTAAACAGTTTTGGTGTTAGGATCCCAGTGAAGGAGAAAATTAATTCAACACATAGACTAAATGTTAATTGAAGTCTGGTAAGCATGCTTTTGAATCCTGGTCCCTGGTAACAGAAGTGCATTTGGGACCTGGTTTCTGGTGTGTTTATGATACCCTCCCCGCCCCCCCCCCCCCCCCCCCCCCCCCCCCTTCATTCACCATGAGGTTTCTTTTTGGTTTTAGTCTAGGTTAAAGAAAAAGGTGCTAGAAAGAGTTAAACTCAGCCTGAAGCTAAAAATTATTGCAGTATGTTATAGGACACTGAGCACTATCACACTTCCCACTGACTCTCTCAGATGGAGGCACATATGTGGGCTCAGACATGCGCACAGAAACTAGAAGCAGGTTTCTGAGATAGTTATACAGCTAGGCTAGGTGTCATGGTAGTAGGTGGAAATATGTTTATCTCCCTTGCCTCACTGGTATCTCACTCAAAGTTAGTCTGAACATCAATCTTTATTAAAAAGTAGGAAACTATTAGAATTAAACTAGTATCTCTACAAAATACAAGATACTCTACTATGTCATAGTTTTTCTATTAAATAGCCATAGTATAATGGCTTGCATGACTTAGGTGCATGATAAACAAATATGGCAGCATATAACAACAATAAACAGAATCACTGAAATGTTGTGTCCTTTAATTGACTTGCTAAAACATAGAGGTCTTTTAAAGATTTTTTTTTTCCTTGCTTTTTACATTCCACTTCGCAGAAACTATAAATACTAATTTCTGTTACATTTTATGACCTTTAGACCGTTTGCATTTGTATTCCATGAGATGACATTTAGAGGAATTTCTTATTCTTTATTGTTATTTCAGAGGAAATACTTTAATATGCAGCTATATAGCTTGATGAGGAAAATGGTAGAAGTTTTATCACCATAAATAGGTCTTATATAAGACTAGCCCTTTATATTAGTTATTTTTTTAGTGTATCACACACTTTTTTTTTTAATGCCCCTAGACCATACTTGAGAAAAATTCTGTTCCTATGCTTGTCTAGCTATCAAAATAAACCCCCAAAACTCAATTAAACAGTAACATTACTGACATGTTTAGGTTCAGTTTTAAGGCACAGAAACATTAGCCTATTCAGAAGCCTTAATTTCTAAAGTGTGATTGCATTCTTTTTTTTCTTCGGTTGATTTTATATTAAATGCTTATTAAAACACTTTATTTGAAAAATAATGGTTTCCAAAGTATGTTTTACGAAAATCTTGCAGACAAAGCATGATGCTGGTATAATAAGCTCAGTAGCATTAATGTTGTTAACTGTCATTCTTGAAACTCTGTGGTGTCACCTCTTCACCTTTTAAAGAAGTGTTTCTAATTCTGTCTCCCTCTCTCTCTTTTCTTTTAATCAACAGCGAATCAAAGAAGGTAGCCTTATGGACCAAATGAAAACTATCTGCGTGGGAGATCACATAGAAACTATAAATGGAAAAAATGTGTCAGATTGTCGGCATTATGAAGTTGCCAAAATGCTAAAAGATCTGGAGAAAGGTCAGATGTTTAAGCTGCAGTTGATAGAGCCCATGAAAGCATTTGGTGAGTGACCTGACTGTCCACCTTGTTCAGTAGATATTGAAATTCAGCCTTGCATTGTAAGGTTTTTTTTTCAGGTTGCAGCCAGGTGTCCACCCAAGGTAATAGAACTGCTGCAAGAAAGTACCTTTGTTTTTTTCTTTGAAGTGGGGAAATTTAATGGATTTTCTTCCATCTTGCTTTCTCTAGCAGTCATCTTGGCTCAGCCTAAGTCTGTTGCTCAATTCTTTTGCCGCTACATGATGATGCAAAAGAAGCAGAGGAATTGTTTCATAGATAGTTTTAAAGCATGGATCACTTCACTAACATGCTGATCCTCGAACCTCTCCTCTTTCTGTATTGATACGTAATCCCTGTTCACCTGTGTGTGAGATTTTTCTATTTCTGTACCCTTTACTGGGGACTGCACTCTCTAATGCAGAAGGATGCTGCAGAAAACACTGTCTGGGATTCCCTAGAGCACCTCTTTTGCTGCATGCCTGCCTGCTTTCCCTCTCCTCAACTTTTTTTGTGGATTTCTAATCATACAGCAGGTACTCAGAAATGGAAGAAAGCAGTATGGCAAAGCTCTGTCTCTACCTACCGCTTGCATGCTCTGACAAAGTGATACTTATATAAGAGGAATGCATACCTACTGCTAATCCTTATGCATATTAATTTTATCAATGTGGTAAACAACAACAAAAAAGTAGGTTTAGTTCAGAGAGTCAAAACAGAGACTGAGTTTTATTCTTGATTTCTTTATATCCCTGCCTTCCTAACTATGTAGCATTTTTCTGTAATAAAAACTTCAAAATACTGCTAAATTTTAAGTGTATATGAGTCCTTCCTTGTGCATACCCGCACTGACAGCAAGTTCAAAATCACCATCTTCATCACAGCAGCAGAAGTTTGAAATTTTTATTTTTCAAATCTTTTTTTACCTGTTAGTAGTTTACAACTGCTGTCATACACCAATCTTGACACTTGGTGTCAGAATAGCAGCAGAAATTGAAAATGAGAGAAATGTGAAGATTTCTTTTTGCTTTTGGTGCTTCTGTGAAGAATGAAGATTATGAGTTAATCTCGAAGGCATTTGGATATAAGTTGATACTCCAGTTAAGTAAATGTGTATGTTATACATTACACTAAAGTAGTATTACATATGTATAGTATTGCTATTGGTAATACTGCAATACCTGTTTAATATGGGTCTGTAATTTGTATTCAGTGCAAAATGCATTACATTGTTTGTAAAGACCAGGGTAAATCAGCATTTGATTGACTTCAGCCATTGTTTAATAGTAATTACTTTAGTCAGGTGATTTAAGATACCTTTTAGTCTGCCTGTGATGTGGAGAACGGAACCTGCTAATTCCACAGCAATACCTTTTATCTGACACTGAATTAAGAGGCAATCAGAGCTTTTTGGACAGATTTTTGGAAGATGCACATTATTTTTTAACCTACATAAATTAATTCACAAGTTGCAGTGCCTAATAGGTTAGAAGGTCCCACCTCTAGCCTTCGGTACAGTTGGGCTTCAAACACTGTTTTAATCAAGGTAGTGTTTAAGCTGCAGCATGCTGAGAGTAGCCCCAGAGGAAATGACAAACAAGATCTAGATCCTGCTGGACAAGTAGGTGCTGAATTCCTGTTGGTTTCAACACAAATTTGTAAGGGTATAGAAATAAGAGACAAGACTGTGTGCAATTACTAACTTTTATTTTATTTCCTCTCAGCTGAATGTGAAATAAGGATAATTTGCTGGTTGGATCTCTTTCTGCCATGTGCATACAGGCTGCTTCAGCTACTCTAGGCAAGGCTTGTAGCACAGAATTGAAGACTTGTCTTACTAAGATTGGTCCTTACAAGTCACAAGCTGGCCCTCTGTGAACTGGTGAAAAAATAGAAACAAAGTAAAGGCAGCATAACACAAACTCTACATTTAAATTATGCGAATATGAAAAATAGTTTATGTGATGGCCAGGGAGATTTGGTCTGAAGTATTGCAAATAAAGGTTAGGCCAAATCAGGAGATTCAAGGTGCTAATGGTGACAGAACCAGAAAAAGTTGTATGTTTTGTCAGGAATGAATTTTTGAAACAAGTCTAGCAGAAATAAGCAGTAAATAGGATTGCAACCCTGGACTTCAGGAGAGCTAACTTTGGCCTCTTCAGGGACCTACTTGGAGGAATCCCATGGATTTGGGCTCTAGAAGGTAGCAGGCTCCAAGAGAGCTGGCTGACATTCAAGCATCACTTCCTCCAAGCTCAAGACAGGTGCATCCCTATGAGTAAGCAGTCAAGCAAATGGGGCAGGAGAGCTGCATGGATGAGCAAGAAGCTTCTGGCAAAACTCAGAAGAAGGATGTTTACAGGTTGTGGGAAAAGGGACAGGAATATAGGAGGAATATAGGAATGTGGTCAGAACATGCAGGGAGGCGATGGGGAAGGCTAAAGTCTGTTTGGATTTAAATTGGTGGGGGATGTCAAGGACAACAAAAAGGGCTTCAAGTACATCAGCAGGAAAAAAGATGACTAGGGAAAGTGTGGGCCTGCTCCTGAATGAGGTGGCTGCCCTGGTGATGAAGGACACGGAGAAGGTGGAGTTACTGTATGCATTCTGTACTTCAGTCTTCACTGCCAAGGCCACCCCTCAGGTTTCCCAGACCCCAGAGGCAAGAGAGGAAGTCTGGAGAAAGGACAGCTTTCCCCTGGTCAAGGAGGATCACATTAGAGATCACTTAAGCAAACCTGACATCCACAAATCCATGGGCCCTGATGGGATGCACGCCCGAGTGCTGAGGGAGCTGGTAGATGTTATTGCTAAGCCATTCTCCACCCAGGAAACTAGAGGCCACTCTGCCTCACCTCCATCCCTGGAAAGGTGATGGAACAGCTCATCCTGGAGGACATCTCTAAGCATGTGGAGGAAAAGAAGGTTATCAGGAGTAGTCAACATGGATTCATCAAGAGGAAATCATGCCTGACCAACTGATAGCCATCTGTGATGGAACAGCTGCCTGGGTAGATGAGGGGAGAGCAGTGGATGTTGTCTACCTTGATTTTAGAGAGGCTTTTGACACTGTCTCACACAACATCCTCATGGGCAAGCTCAGACAGCGTGGGTTAGATGAGCGGGCAGTGATGTGGATTGAGAACTGGCTGGATGGCAGAGCTCAGAGGGCTGTGATCAATGGCGCAGTCTCGCCACAGGCCTGCAGCGAGCGGTGTTCCCAGGGGTCAGTGCTGGCTCCGGTCCTGCTCAGCTTTTCCATCAATGACCTGGATGAAGGCACAGAGAGTACCCTCAGCAGGATTGCTGACAATACCAAACTGGGAGGAGTGGCTGATACACCAGAGGCTGTGCTGCCCTTCAGCAAGACCTGGACAGGCTGGAGAGCTGGGCGGAGAGGAACCTCATGAGGTTCAACAAAGGCAAGTGTAAGGTCCTGCACCAGGGAGGAACAGCCCTACGCACCAGTACATGCTGGGGCTGACCTGCTGGGGGGCAGCTCTGCGGAGAAGGCCCTGGGAGTGCTGGTGGACAGCAAGTTGCCCATGGGCCAGCAGTGTGTCCTGGTGGCCAAGGCAGCCAGTGGGACCCTGGGGTGCATCAGGAGGAGCGTGGCCAGCAGGTCGAGGGAGGCTGTCCTCCCCTTCTGGTCTGCCCTTCTTCTGTGCCCAGTTCTGGGCTCCCCAGTTTGAGAGAAACAGGGAACTACTGAAGAGGGTCCAGTGGAGGGCTATGAAGATGACTAGAGGACTGCAGCATCTCCCTTCTGAGGAAAGGCTGAGAGAGCTGGGCCTGTTTAGCCTGCAGAAGAGAAGACTGAGAGGGGATCTTACCTGCAGATAAACTCCTGAAGATCTTCTTGTGGACATTTCACCTATGTGACTGCTAGCAATCAAATTGTTAGCGCAGTGTGGCTCATCATGAGTTGTTCAGCTGTAGTGTTTGTACCATTGCATCAGTGAAAGATGGAAATGTTGCAATGCTAAAGCTGCTACACAGCCTGCCTCTAAAGATGGGGGTAAATCAGCATTTTACTGGTGACTTCATCCATTATCTAATATTAGTAATAAATACTTTTACTTTTCTGTGGAATAGGGAACTAAGATTATACAATGTGCATATATGAAGTTGAGTGCAGTAGGCCTGCATAGATGTATCGGTCAATGGAAGTCCTAGCTTCGGTGCAGTCAAGCAGATTATCAAAGTCTGAAGACAAGAAATTGTCAGTGAAACTATGCTTAGAATACAGTTAATTTATAATTAAAATTTTACATATGTTCAGATCTTGATTAGAATAAAAAGTGAAAGTAATGTAATAACTACAGCAGATATGTCGTATTCTAACCTACTATATACTTACTTTTGTTTGGTACTTTTTTCTTTTTGTAAGATTTTTTATAGAATAGTTTGGTTGGAAGGGACCTTAAAGATCATGTAGTTCCAAGCCCCCTGCCCTGGGCAGGGACACCTTCCACCACACTAGGTTGTTCCAAGCCCCATCCAGCCTGGCCTTGAGCACTGCCAGGGATGGGGCAGCCACAGCTTCTCTGGGCAACTGTGCTAGTTAGTGCCTCACCATTCTCACAGTAAAGAATTTCTTCCTAATACCTAATCCAAATCTACCCTTTTTTAGTTAAAAACCATTACCCATGTAGTTCTTGTTGTTGCTTGTTTTGTTTTCAGAAAAGCTGGAACCAAGGTCCAAAGCTGGAAGTCTGCCAGAGGCTAAAATCTCCAGAGGGAGAGAAACACTTCGGCTGAGAACCAAAGGCCCTGCTACTGTGGAGGAAATGGTATGGTTATTTTAGGGCCCGTCAATAGTTTAATCATCTAGCAGCTGATTTATTCTTCCCCAAAGCTGATAATGTAAAGTAGGAAGGAAAAATGTGGATGTTACAAAGTTTGCAGGACTTATGACGATGACTGCCTTCTGTATGGAGAAATGCTTACGTTAAAGTTGAAGGCTAGCAGGGATAGGATGGGGCTGAGGAATCTGGAAGGAGAGAGCCTATGTTTAGATGTCATGGGTTACATGGATGACTTTAAGGTAGATTAGACCATGAAGTGTTGAAAAGAGGGAAGGAGAAAAAAGAAGGGGAGGATAGTTGAAGAGCTGGGTTTGTTTCTCACCCTGCAAAGTGCACTGACTGGTGTAAGGGTTGTTGTGAGGAGAGGCTAATAACATACATTGACATGAATGTGTCTAAAACCCGGATTAAGGTTTGGAAAAAGTAATGTTATTTATACTGGTTTCCTCTAAAGCTGATGAGGATTTGATGGAGATCTGCCATCAGGAGATGTAAAGCACCTGTTCAGTTTGGATGTGAGCTGTGTAGCTTGATGTTAGGAGATAGGCTCAGGTTTGTGATAAGGGAGACAGTGTGGCATAATGTGTTTTACTTGTAGGTTTGTAAGTCCAGGTGGTCCAGAAAGGAGTAAGGACAATCAGTGGCAAATTGCTCGTTATTTTGAAATGTGTGTGGATATAGTTGTAATTCTGCTTTTTTTCTCCCTTTTTCAACAAAGCCAACTGAAGTTGAAGAAAAAGCAATTAAAAAAGTGGATGAGCTTCTTGAAACGTACATGGGGATAAGAGATATTGAATTAGGTGAGTTTTTAACACATACATTACTACAAGATTAAATAATTTCTCATTTTCTGTAGTCTAAAATGTAAGTACTTTAGTCTCTGGATGTAAGTAAAGCAAAATTTGTCCAACATGCAGTCTCAAAAACTTGCCTGTATTTCTGCAAATGTGTGTGTCTGATATAAGGCTTGTGCTAAGAGATTCTTTTGATGTAATTAATTAATCCTCTATTCTTCCTGCATGTTATCTGTACAATATTGCATGAATTATTTAGTAGTTTGCCATTAACTGTCATCACTGTATTCTTTCTGGCATATGTTTTCTAGTGGAGCTTGTGTGTACCACATTTAAGAGTCATTAAGGATAAGCACGTCTATTTGGTTTTTTGCTCTTTTGCCTCTTGGCTTAGACACATCCAAGTTGATCACTAAAGTTTGAATGTGAGACCTTCATCAGTGAAAGGGCAACTATTTAGCAAAGGAATCTGACAAGGTAATTGCACAAATTTAATGAATCCTCTAAGACCTGGGTTCTGAAGAGCATGGGAAATTTCCCAGGATATTTACTAGCTATCACAATAATCAATTTATAATTGAATTATAAATAAATAATGAAAGAAACCATTCAATCCTAGTTACAAAAGTTCCTTAAAACTGCACCAAACTTCTCTGTTAATCTGACAACTAAATAGGAGCTTCTGTTTGTATGGGAAGAAGCTGCAGTGTAGCTGAGCAAGAAGTGCCGCTGTGTAGCTGGCTGTGACTGGCCTAGTCCTCATACAGTCTTGTGGATCTGCTAATACCGAAACAAAAAGGAAGGTATTTATTGTTATGGTAGTAGCTAAAAAAAAATCAGCCAAGAATTAGGAAAGGATAAGCTAAATAGAAAGCAATCTTGAAAAGAAAGCTTTTATGAGAGAGAAGTGGAAGAGGCAAAGCAGAAGAGAAAATAGGTCTGGCATGAAGCTAAGGGTAGAGGAGGAGGGTTGGACAGGCAGCAGTTAGCACAAAGGAATGAGAACAACAGGAGATTATCCGAATACCCAGAAGTCCTTTGTTGGCTGCTCCTACCAGCAAGCGTCTGACTGGCAGCTTCTACTAGTTTTCTCACAGGAAAAATTGTAGGTAAAGTATTATTTGTCCCCCAGCCTAAGGTAGAGGTGGGCTTCCTGGCATAGAAGAGAGAACGGAACTTGTGAATTCTGTTTTGTAGCTAATACCTAAACTTCCCAGTTCCCAGAAAACTAAAAATTCTCAAAAATTCCCTTCCCAACAACTCCAATATATGATGCCCCTGCCCTGTAATATGCTCCTGGGAGCCCTGTGTGGTGCTGACCCTCTCTTTAGGTTAGGGAAGATCCCATGTTCTGTTGCTCTCCTGCAGCCCCTGCTGCTGTCTGTCTCTGGCTCAAGCTCCAAAGCTCCTAGCCTTGTGCCAGCCACCTCTCTGGGAGCTGCTTTTGTCCTGCAGCTGTTGCAGTCCCAGCTCAAGCCGGGCCCCTGTGGGCTCCTGTCCTTGCAGGTTACCTCCGAGGTCCTCAGGCACCTGGCCTTACAGGAATTAGGTGGCTGTAGGTGCTCTGGTTTTGGTGTCCATAGCCCGCAACCCTGCGGTCCTAGGCTAGAGCATGGTTTCTTGGGATTTTGAGGTGTGCTATGCTCTGCTCTGGGACAGGGAAGCAAGTTCCTGTGGGAAGTGGTGTTCCCTGTGGGCTCTCCGTACTGTAACGGGATGGCTCTTGTGCAGTAGACTGAGGAGTTCTGCTTTCAGCACGTATGGCTGAGCTGATAGCCAAGCACCTGGTGGTTTTCCCATTAATTTCTTGATCTAATGTCCTTCATCTTTCTTCAGTATGTAGTTTGGAAAGTGTCAAAGAATGTCTTAAAAGAACTCTCAAAAAAGGAAGTGTTCTTTGTCTTCAGATACTCTTTTCTTCCCAACTGGGTTGTTGTTTTGCTCTTCACCTCTTCATTCTCTTCCTCCTAAAAAGGCAGAGAAAGAGAAACTGTCAGGAACAGGATACTACAGGGTTCATGTAGCTTTAGTTTACACCTTTGAAACCATTTCCTAAAGTTCAGATCTTGAAGTCAAGGGCCAATGGTGATGACAAAAGAAAAAAAAAAAAGTTTTATCCTTTTTAAACAATTAAACAGCTCTAGGACTCTTTAGGAAAGGAGAGCTAATCACCTGTCACAAATCTGTTCAATTAACACATGTCAGTTTTTCATATACTGGATGTGATCAGTCACCCATGAAAATGAAATATGAGGAAAGGATTCATTCAGAGAATGCCAATCACCACTCAGCTAGAAATTTCACTCATTACTCAAGCCAGATTAGTTGAAAATGCAAGTCATCACAATGTGACAACCGACAAGTGATTAAGATCTCAATCATTGCTCACTCCCGTGCAGTTCTGTTTGTCAGAAGCTTTGGATGTCAGTTAATACTGCTCTTTCATCTCCATTCAAGTGACACTTGCATGGTGTGATTGAATTCTAAAACAGTGCCCCAGTTTTAAGCCAAAAGTTAGAAAGAAAGGAAAGAATATAAAATTACAGACAGAATTAAAGATGAGATAAAGCCCTTAATTTTTGCATAGTTAAGTATCTTGACAGTTTCAAGAATGGCTGACTAAATCTGCACACAAATCCCTAAGTTGGAGCAAAATGCTTGGAAATAATTTAATGAAAATGTGTACATGTACCTTTTTTTCTTTGGCACAGTTAGTTATTTTCAGAGATCTAAATGCTCTTGAGATTTACGTACCTGCCTTTTGAATGCACTTTTACCTTTTCACCTCTTTATTTTACTGAAAGCTGCACTTAATCTGCAGAAGGGACACTTGGCTCTGGAAATGTATTCCTCAGCCATTTTATGGGTACATTAGAAATTAGGCCAAGGCTTGACTTCAGCCTTCTTTAAAAGGTAAATGCACAATTGAGAGATAATTCAAGTTATTTTAAATCCTGTCAGTGCCTTCTGGTAAAGGAACTTGCACAGCTGATTAATAGGAGGGAGTCAGGAAGCAGTAGTAATGAAAAATACTGGTGACATTTATTTTTTTAAATCAGTGAGGCTTAAATTGTTATTTACTGTATTTGTTCCCAAAGATTCTGGGTGGGGGAAGCTTGGATCTATGGGATCCAACCCCAGAATGCTACCAATGGATAAATGATGGCTAAAAGGTCTTCCTGTCCAAATTTTGTCTTTCAGCATCTTTTGGCTAGCTCTTCATCTGCTGATATTTTGTCCTATTTTGTTCTATTTTTACACTTCATTATTTCCTTTTTGTTGTTCCCTATGATAATGTCAGACATGATATCTTTTTGCATATTCTCCATCTCTTTTTAGAAGAATTTCAAATCTACTTCTCCACACTTTATTTTTCAAACTCACTGCCTAGTCAAAATGTCCTAACAGGTTTAAACTTTTTGTCACCCAAGCCTCTTCTCTTGGCTCACAAATCCAACCCAGCGATATTGGATAGATGTTTTTATCTTGAAATGCTTAGACTAAAGTGATACTCTCCTTGAATCTGTTGTTTTCTGCTCCTTTTGTTACCAGTCTTCCTTTCCCCAAGGATTTTATTGTATACATGCTGGCGTATATTGTTTATGACTGTACCGTTTATTTACTCTGTAACAATAATGGGACCTCTGTGAAAAAGGGAAAGGTGGCAAGTCTGGTTAAACAAGAAAACTTCTCCACTTCAAGAAGAGCTAGTACTGAGTAAGGTTTCTTAATAATAATAATAATTTCTAATGGTTCGTTGAGTGCCAGATCTGACGATGTTCAACATGAAACTGTAACCAAGTAATGTTAAATGCTGGAAACTGCAACAACACACTTCATTTTCTGTCATGTCGTAAGGAAGCTGAGAGTGAATTTTAGCTGTCTTAAATTATCAGGCCAGAATAATAATATTTGTTACCTTTTGATGAAGGCAAAGCTTCTGATAGCATTACAGCTAAGTAAATACTGAAGCTTCTGTTAAGTCTTCTGAAAAAGTTTTTTTTAGAAATTACAGGATAGGGTATAGGTAGCAAAACCACTATGTAAGGTAGGTAATGGCAGGCAGATTGTAGCTTTCATGGCTTGTGCGGCTTGTGTCTGTCAGAAGGGAAAATAAGAGTTTTGTGAAAGATCTTTTGACGTTATTTTAAAGGGACTGTGTTTAAGAAGCCAGCATACGTCTTTGTTAGTGTTCTGGGAAGCCTGATATCGAGCTTCTCTGTTAAAGTTGAGAAGAATTCTAATTCCTTTCATCACTCTTAAATTTGCTGAACTTTTCACATTTTATGTAAAAATCCCTCAGGTATGAGCATTGCCTGAAGTGAGATTAAAAAAAAATGATAATCTGAAAACAGGGCTATCTGGAATGTGGAGAAGTATTTTATTGGAATAAAATTCCTGTGATCACTCACTGTGCAGCAGTTACAAGAAGCAGTGGGGGAAAGGGAGGGGGAGTGGAGGTGATTTGGCACGGAGCTGTCGCCCTCGGAGAAAAGTTTGCTTTAAGCTGGCAGGTATCTGCTGGATGCCTTGGCGATCTGTAGGTTTTGATTTGCCTCGGGAATTACGCGTGGCAGGTGTCCTTTTGTCACCGCGTGTGTTTCGCCCAGCTGTGCTGCCCAGGGGATGCCATCCCAGCGCTGCGGGCGCAGGCTGCCTGGGGGACGAGGATACGTGCGGGGGGCGACAGAGGAGGCCTGCGGGGTGTCTGTAGGGGTGAGACCCGGGGAGCAGGGCTGCGCTCTGCCGGGCCCTGTGCCGCGGGGGCACCGCATCGGCGTGAGCGCCGGGTGGCGCGGGGCGCGGCGGTGCGGCAGTACAGCCCGGCCGGCGCCAGGGGGCAGCAGGCAGCTGCCGAAAGCCCTGCCCCGGCCCTGGGCACCCCGCCAGCTCCCCCGGGAGCCCGTTTCCTTACACCAGGTGAATGGGAAGGGGAATGTGCTTTAGCAAATGCAGTGTACACGTGAAGTGCACCCTGGCAGCGCTGACTGCAGTTGCTCAATGCGGATGAAAACACTTTTATCTGAGGCTGCTGCTTGAGCACGGTGGTGATGTGCTGAGTCCTGCTTGACTGGCTTGCAAATTGTCTTGATTATCTAAGTTTAGTGGATTTTGTTTTCAAATTTGGTAAATCTATAATTATTTTTAGGGTTCTGTTTCAAAATTTGGGAGGCCCAATCTTTAAAGAAAATGGCATGTGTAGTAACATTTTCTGTTAATGACAGAGTTCATTGCTGTGTAATTCTGAGGTTTCAACTAGGGCGGCTGGACTGTGCTATAGTGATGTGTTGTTTTGTTTTTTATCCCTGCTGTGTCATATGGCTCTTCCATGTATCTTGACCAATTTGTCTTAAAACTGGCTAAATTCCTGGTATTCCCACTCTTTCTGCTGGAACACTTGCGTAGATCCTTGCTCTGATAGCAAATTTTAAAAAATATCTTAACTATGTCTAGACATGTTTGCTCTTGTCTCACCTTGCACAACTCTTCTCCCTCCAGCCCCTTCCCAGTGTCCATACAGAATAACTTCATATCCTGGCTCATATCCAGAAATCGGTGGCTTAAATTACACCCTTTACCTTGTTACCTCCAGGGTTGCTCCTCTGTAAGCACCTTCTTATGCCACAGTGTGAGGGGATATAGAGTGGTGTTGATCAGGCAAATATTTGTCTTCTGCTTGTCAGGAACAAAGAAAGGTCCCCTGTTTAATGCCTATTTCCCATCCAGACTCCTCTGAGTCAGTGTCCCAGGAACTTCCCAGGGGACACAAAAGCATCAGGGGTAGGGTTCTTCTGGCAGGGAAGCCGGTCTTGAGAGTTCTGGAGAACCCCCCAGTGGTGCCCGGGAAGCTGGGTTACACTTGAACTGTCTCTCTCGATCGCAGCAGTTTGTTTGTCAAAATTTACATCATTTTTCCTTGGACTGCTTTGTGTAGTTTGGCACACTGCGATCCTGTTCAGAGCCTCATGTCTGAACACAGTTAAAACCAAAACGTCAAATTTCTTCAGAAGTACTGTTGCTGACGTCTGCAGTGTGGAATATGGCTCAAGTTTGCTCACAGCTTGTTACAAGTTTGCGTAACAGCAAACACTGTTTGCCAGAGTTCATAACTGTCAATAAACTTGAGCCAAGTTTCAGGTCAACAAAGTAATATTAAATACATTTAATAAAACTTCAAAGCAGGGGAATTTTATTTTCCTTTTTATCAGAGAGATTTTGCCATGTCGTGGGCAGCACTGTCCCAGCGAAGCTGGTCTTCCGTGGCTTCGGAGCTTCCTTCCCTTTCTCGGGCACATGTTTCCCACTCAGCTATCCCTCTGAGAAAAGGCTAAAAGCAATCAAGTCCTTCAGTGTGATGCTTGAATTTGATATGATCATCAAGAAAATATATCAAAAGTGTAATAAAAGATGGAAGACATCTTGCAGTTTAAGGCAGGTGTGTAAAGTGATAGCGAAATGAAGGAGACTTTGAGGGCTTCATCTATTGTACAGTACCATTTCTTGTGATTATGAACAGAGGCTGTGGAGCAGAGATACAATGCAGAAAATAAACTGCATTCAGCAGTGCTGTTTGTGCTGAGTCTGTTTTACAGAATCTTGTGCATCCCTCAAACCATGATAGCCTGGTGCCAGTAGTTCTGCTGGCCTGGCTTAACTGGGAGCAACTCCTGTGCTGACACTTCTCATCCTTCAGGGAGGTGCAGGTGCCATGGCCGAGACAGGTTTGAGCCCTCACAGTTTTCATTTGCTCCAATAATCCATGGGTTGCCAACATCCAGTGTTTGGAATAGACTTGGAATTTGTTAGAATCTGCAAAACTGTGCAGTGGCTGAAGGTGAGGGATATGCACGGCAGCTAAGGACTGAGCAGCAACCCCAGTGTAGCTGTTTCCAAACTAAAGTCTAAAACTTGATAAATTCTGATACTTGGGTGTTAAATAAGAAAACGCTGGACAGCATGGATGTATAAGATAGCATAGTCTACCTCTTTTGTATCAGAGCTCTCTGCTTCAACTCTCCTGAGTACCAAGACGTTCCTAGTCTTTGGTGGCTCCAGTTTGTTGTGCACAGCAAGGCCTTTCCCTTGCTCTTGCACAGTTTGAACCACGTGGCTGACACTTCCAGAAATAACTTTTGTCTTCTTCATCACTTCCTAGTGGCATAAACGCAACCTTTCCCAGCCTTGAGGGTGCTGTAAATTAAAGATTTGCTTTTCAGAGCTGGAGTTAATAGTAACCAAAGCAAACCCATGCACTGAAATTAGTTACTTGTGTAGTTCGGGTGGTATGGAAAAAAATGTAGATCCAAGCAGAAGAATAATGTGGCTCACAATAAATTCCTCTGTCTGTTTACTGCCTGGAGGTGTGTTTGGTGTTAAAAAAATGCACTAAAGTTAATTAAAATTAAATATAATTAAGCTGAAAAATTAAGCAAATCTGTTTGAGGTCATATGGCAGTTTCTTGAGAGGACAACTTCTTTCAGGCAGTTGCAAACCTACTGTGTCCAATACCTAACAAATCAGATTTTAATTTTCTCTGTGTTTTATACAACACAGTAGTTGACCCTAGTATTTGAAATCTTCCTAAAATAGGGTATTTGAGTGCTTTCTCTAGGCCTATTTATCATTATTCCTTTTCAAATGCAGGTCATACTCAACATTTGAACTCCTAAACCAGGTTGTTGCTAGCAAACCCACACTAGCGTGGTTGCATGTACCTGTGATGGAGGCTGGATGTCGTTTTCCATGTTCAAACCCTATGCCTTATGGTTTTCTGTGAACAGCTTGGCCTCTTTAAACTCTGACTTGCTGAGATCTTTTCTTTTTGTTTAGAGGAAAAAAGCATTCAGGTTTGCATTTTGATCTTCTGGTTTAGATCAGTAAGCTCATAGCAAACTCAGTGAAGTTGGTGGTGAACTGGCAGGGGTCCTGTTACTGCAGAAGAGTTGTGCTTAACCTTGTTTTTAGACCCATGCTTCCTGTGCCTTCAGTAAGGAATTCAGAATATAATTTAGCAATTTATAGTTAATTTAATAATTAAACTAATAATGCAATTACATTATTAAATTAATAATTAATTTAATAATTTAAAATGAAGGTTCATTGAATCAAAAATTAAACCTCTGCCAAACAAACAGAAGCATATATAACAAGCACTCCAAGGGAGTTCTCCTGTTTATCAGAGCAGAATGTAACTGCTGTGTGGGGATTTAAGTACATAATTCCTATTGAATCCTAAATTCAGTAGGTAAGCTTTACATGTCCCTAAACTGACCTTACCTGGTTTGGAAAGCAGACCTTCAAAAACTATCTTGACCATATACGTTAGCTGTCACTTTCATGATAATTACATTATTTTGTTTTGTTGCTTTTTAGCTGCAACAATGGTGGAAGCTGGGAGAGACAAGAAAAATCCAGATGAATTTGCAGTGGCATTGGATGAAACTCTTGGAGACTTTGCATTTCCAGATGAATTTGTCTTTGATGTATGGGGAGCAATAGGTGATGCTAAGCAAGGACGACTGGAATGAGGATTGTGCAGTTAAAAAATACAAAATGATTTTCAAATGCGTACATCAGAATTTTAATACTTTTATTGATATGAATCTAGGGTGCTCTGTATAAGTATTCTTATCTAGACTTTCTTTTGCAAAGGAAGGTTTCTAATAGAAATATGAAGATGAAGGTAAACCCAAAGTTCTGACAACTGCATATTTAAAACAAACATTTAATTTACATATAGAAATCACTGTGAGGAGTGTGTCAAGGAGATATATTTATACAGATTTTATGAAATTTAGATATTTTTTATTGTACGTACACTTTGATATCAATAGTCTGAAGAGTGTTAGACATATGTAACCAAGAGTTTGGATTATTTTATCTCTTCTTCAGAAAGGTTTATAAACTTGTTGAAAAACTACCTAGCTACACGTTGCAGTTCCCTGGTCTTCTATTGTCCTTTATGTATTCATGTGTGTACACAAAGAGCTGTAGAAAACCTTTCTTACAGTTTGGCCGGGACATAGTCTTCTTTGTAGACAGAGCTGGGAAGAAGCTACCCTTTTTCTCAAGAACCTGAGTTCAGGAAAAAACATATTCCTCGGAAACATGAGAACTCTTTGAATGAAAAATACTTGCTTTCATTTGAGTCATGGGTATTACTGAAATGAGTAAGTACAGCAGAAACACTTAAACCAGGAAGCTGCTGCTTTATTCAGATGCCATATTGTTGCAGTAGGAACTGCATAGAAAGAAACAAATGTTAATTTTGACTACTGGTCATGTATTTGAATAATATTTGTGATCTGGCACTGGAGACTAGTGTATGACTAAGTGCTTAATTGATCTTTGCATATGCTAAATGATTTGCTGAGGTCCTATGGAGTTCCCCTCTTGTCTGCTTTTTTGGGTTTTTCTTTTTGGTTGGTTGGTTGGTTGGTTGGTTGGGGTTTTTTTTTACATGGCAACATAGGAGAAACATTGAAGGTGTTCAGACCTGGAAGATACTATTGTAAAGTCGCAATCACAGTTTGATTGAAAATGTATGCCTAAAGCCTGAAATAATAGATTAAAATAATTTTAGGCGTTAAGGATTTCCAATTATATCATACATAAACATAGTTTATAACTGATAGTATTTTACTAATAAATCTCAGATAATTGAAAATGAAATTAAACATGTGGGACCTCACCTGGGAAGGTGTCATAGTTTTTTAGATTTTTATATTTGCATAAGCATATAAAATAATAGATATTAGAAAAGTTTTTTCTGTATCTACTGTGTAGTTACTTTTCTTCTGAGGTTAATGTCTTTAACTGTCTTGCAGAGATCTCTTTAAAATAAAGACTATGCCAGTAATTTTACATGTTCTATGTTGATTTTTTTAGGTCTAAAATCATGACACTGTGAAGTATCATTGAAAGAACAGGTCCTGATTCTCTTTACTATGTTATTTAGGAAGGCTCCTAAACTCCACTTCAGTGGTTTGCACATCTCATAATAAGCAAATATTTTATCTAGTTATGAAATGTATTGCATGAAGTCATGTAAATACTGTTTAGTGCTTTCATTGGGGATAATCTCCAATTTTATAAATGCTGCTGTGAATATTTTGCTTTTGTATCTCTGATTTAAGGACAATCTTTCACATGATATACTCCTTTTATGAAATGAGTAGTACAGAGCAGTATGGAGGTTATACGTTTTCTTGCAGTTAAGAAGTTCAAAGGTGTCAAAATTTTGCTTGATCGTACCAGTACGTCATCACCAGTGTGGGTCAAAATCTATATGCATCTTCAAAACAGGTGTGATCATTATAAATTTCTATATGTAGAAACACATATAGATAAATTTAGGCTATTCGCAAGTTATGGAAAGTGAAAATATGTAATTCTACAAGGAAACTTAAATTTTAGTAAAACTTGAAAATTAAAGACACTTTGTAAGGAAGTGGTTAAATTTTATACATCCCATTGCTCAACTAAGGTCTTGAGGATGTATTATTTTGAGAAAGGAGTGTAGTTTTATGACGGAGAGAACAAGATAGATAGCGTTTCTCTGTATTTAAAATTGCAATCCTGAGCCCACAATCTTCCCTTGCAGTTGAGCACGCTGTCTGTCTTGCACAGGGCTACTTTAACTAATGTAGTCTTGGTAACGAAGAGTTGAACTATTGTGGGCCATATAATTTATTTTTTAAACTTCTTTTAGAAAAAAAGGAAAAAATGAAATGTCAGGAATTCCCTGTTGGTTTTAAATTGTTTTTTGTCAAAGTCAAATATCAAAGGTTGTGGAAATGTTCATGTATGCTAATGTTAGTAACCAACATGCCATTGATTATAAAATCAAAGTGAAGAATTCCTTCTTAAACAGTGAAAATAAAGTACTATGGAAGAGTCATATTATAAAATAATACATGAAATGTTGCCTGTAGCAGATAACCCCTCGTGGTTTTGGTGCCAAATGGCTGAAGGAGGAATGTGAAATAATCCAAGGAACTGATAAGGCAAACAGAATGCAGACAGAAGGCAGATATAGTGACCCTGAAGAGTCAGTGTTATGGAATTAAGGTAAAGAAAACATTTGCAGACCCACTTGTTGCTAAGACAAACTACTCAAAGTTAACCTATCCTCATTGTAATGTAGTTATAATAGTAAAAGTAACTTTGCTTGAAGCAGAAACTTTGAAAAGGTAGCCTCCCCCCCTCCGCCCGACGTATGCATATTGTATATAATATTATGTAAAGAGTTTCATCCAGTCATGCTGTACGATGGCTACATTCCCGGTTTGTTGTTGAACGGTATATAAACCTCCTACAGGCAGGAAAAGCTGTGCTAGCTTTGTGGATTTACCATCTAGCACCCATCTCTGCACAGACATGAAATAAACAGATATCTCGACTCTGTGTGTTGGTCAGGTTTTGCACACTGGATGAAGAACCCTGATTTGGGGAAAACATTTTGGCTGTTCATTTTATTTTGAGAAATTAGTATTTTTCAATCGATTTACGCTCAGAGGATGATTTGTCTCATTACACTGATAAAACAGTGTGGTAAAAATCACCTCTGAAGCTCTAATTCTGCAGAGCTGTCTCTTAATAGTGGCTTGTCTTTGTGGCGTTTATCTCAGAACTAAGATTTAAATAGTGATTGCAGTTTTACTAGCATTTACAGCAATTAAAGTATGTCAATATATCTTAATGATTTTTCTGAGTTCTCATTTACACATACGCTATTTTCAGCACATAAGACATAATGGTACCACTGTCCAATTTAGTAGATTATTTGCATTTTGCAGTTATGCACGAGTAAGTTGTCTCGTGAAAGTCACACTGCCTTACGAAGTCTGATAAATACTTCTTGCTCTTTGTAATGATTTATGTGGTAAATTAACGTTTTACTAATGAAATACAGCCTGCAAATCCCTTTAAAGCCTAGTCAATAACAACACTAAAGCCTTTGCATGCTTTGTAGGGTGAAAATGTCATTAAATGTCACTACAAAAATCTCCCAAATTCACAGGTAAGTGCTGATCAGAGTAGGACTTTAAACATCTTGTTAGTGTGTGTTGCAGGTGGAGGTGAATGTTGGTGAACAGCCCTCTCAAAATCTGAGGTAGAATGAGACAAGGTAGTAGTAACTCAGCCTGAATCCTATTCTAAAAGTAACTGATTCCTTATTGTTATAATTTTGTACACAGTTTGCAGGAAGCTGGCAGTTTAATGCAATTTTTTGTGCCATTACTTCCAGACTTACTGCTATATTCAAGATGATGGATACACCACTGTTTTTTTTCTGTAAGCAATAGTCTTTAGATGCAACAAGGGGATTTAATGAAATCTGGTGTTCATAAAGTTCTGAGCTCATAATCTTAAAGATATGATGAGTGATGAATATTTCACACTTTTAAAGGAATTAATTTTGCAAATTACAGATCTGTCTTTTACGACACCTTTAATGTGCCAGATGCTGCTTCAGTTAAACTTGATTTTATGCAACCCTATTCATAATACAGTTATTCAAATAGCTATTAATATAATCAGTGTATTTGGGAAAATCTCATCTGCTATTCAGATTTGCACCTTGATTTGAATAATGCATATATTCTTATTTCTGTATATGATTTTCTTCACAACTTGTCTATTTCCCGTTTTTTCAGACAAATGTAATATCAAGCTGAAAATCTTTTTTCTTTGTATTTGGGAGCAAAATATTTTTTCTTAAAGTTAAGCTAATATAATATTTTGTTAAGGAAAAGCTATCAGACAAGATGTAAAGCTGAGTATAAAACTTTTAAAGTGTTGTCTGTGATGACAAAAAAGCAAATTGAAGATTTTTTGTCTGCTTTTTAATGTGAACTTCTGCTACTTTTCAAATTTTATACTGTTTTTCATGAGAACAGCTCTGAGAATTTCTATTCCAAACTCTGAATATTGCAGTAAAATGATATATTACTCTTAGTTTTCTTTCTGCCAGGAGATGTTTCAGAACAATTAGAAGTCAGGGTGTTGACTATTTGCCCTTTTGAAATCAAATGCATATTTGCCACATACTTCAGAACTTCACTCTAGCAATGAGAGCTTAAACTGAAATTTATATTCAGTATTGTTTTCTTTTCCAGTTCTCTGACTTACATTCGTGAGGCCATTTTGCCTTTAGATGCTGTTATACTTTGAAAGATCTGTGATTTAGTTTATGAGAATATGAACAAATTTACAGGCTCGGAAGTCAAAGACGAGGAAAATCCTCAACATTTCTTGAAGATACTTGTAAATAGTAAGGCTTTTTGGTTAAAAAATATGAGCCTGCAGTACAGACTTTGTCCTCAGCAAAGGTGTATTCAATGTGTGAGATTCAGGCAATGACGGTTAGAAAGAAGAAAAAGATTGAGACAGCATAAATTTACAGAAAGTATCTCTTTGTTGAAACACGTGCCCTGGCTTTAAATAGAACAACGCAGGGTCCATAGATTGAAGAGGAGCAATCTCCTGGTGTGTTTAGGCTGCCCTATCTCTCAGCTCCCGTCGCTTGTTAACAGAGAGGTCGTGAACAGCTTTTTTGGTTTTCTTTAAATAAGGGCAGCCCTTACCTGTATCTCTCTTGCTATGTCAGAGCTCTTTCAGAAAAACGTAGCTGTTGGTTTTGTAGCTGAATCGTTAGTCTGTGGGGTTCTCCCAGTTCCCTGAGAACTAATGCAGATTTTCAAGTTGCTACAAACTTGATTTTACCATATAGTATTTAAAAGAGAAAAAAATCAGGGAGAAATAAATGTCTGCTTCTCTTTGAAATGAAGGGGTGTCTGGCAGTTCCACTTTCTAGAGTCGTTACACCAGCATTGCTGTCGCAGTGACCTCTGTGTAGGATGCTGAAGAGTAACCGGGAAGGTGATACCTAGTAACATCTTTTGTTTGAAAGTTATGTCAAAACAATCACCGCATAGTAAGAATGCTTTCTAAATTGTTAGGAAATCATTATTGTGGAAAAGAGAGTAACTGCTATTCAGAAGCTCAACAGGTAACTCCAGCTTGTGGCATAAGGTAGTTTTCCAAGAGCTCAGATGGATAACGTGACTGACCACAGGAGCAAATCCAAACCTTTCTTCCCAAATTTTCATCTCACTTCCCTTGAGCTTGCTATCCTAGTCGTGTTTGCTGAGTATGATCCCTGGAGACTGATACATAAAACCATGTGCAAAGCACAGGAGCTCACAGCAGGGGAGACAGGGTAGTGGCTCAGGAGAGGAAAGAGCTTCGCCACCTTGGATGAAGTGCTGTGCCATGGCAGTTATGAGGATAATAACTTGTTGGTACATGTGAGGAACTGGTCCTGTCTTCCTTCTCCCCAGTTTCCTAAAGTACGCAGCAGGCTGGCTGGGGTATAAATGAATGAGTAAAGATGAGAGAGCACTGGCTGGAGATACTTCAGTTTCCATCTTTCCATCTGCTAAGGGGGGGTGACTCTGGATCAGACTGGAGTTAGTTCAAAGTAGATCCCTGACACAGGTGTAGTGTGGCTGTTGGGTACTCAGCCCCAACAGTTGTGGTCGCAGACCTCTTCTTGACTCCTTGCCAAGGTGCACTGCGCCCACTGTCCTGCCACGTTAATGTTTACTAGGCTTGTGGGCTCATGAATGTAGCGTATGAATTAATGCCTAATGAGCTTTTAAGCCTGGGTGTTCTATCTTGGAAATTAGCTGAAATTTTTTTTCTCTGGAGGTGTGAACCTAAAGGTTACAAAAAACGGTCCTCAAAGCTTTTCTGTTGTGTTTCTTTAGCCATTGCATGCCTGAACTTTTCACAGAGGCAGAAAGAATGAAAACAAGATTCACTATAATAATCGCATTTTTGATTACTAGATATGCTTTATATTGACTCGTTTTTTCCTGTCATCTTTTAAGATGAATAGTTAAATATTTTATTATTAATGTTTCTTTTTGGAGCATGAACTGCATTAATTAACTACGTAAAAGGCATAAGGTATTTGAATTGTAGATCAGCTCTAATTGGAGAAGCATATTGCACCACAATACTTGTCAATATCTAAGAATGCAAGTTTCTGCTTACTAAAAAGATTGTTTTATTAAGTATTCCCAAATCTTTGTCCTTTTAATAAGGAAATAAGCTTACAGAATGGTAAAGGGCCAGGGAGGAAAAATTTTAGCTTAGTGGAAAAAGCTTTTAATGACAGACTTAGGGTTACAAATTCTGCTTGTAACAGATGATCTATGAACAATTTGTCTAATCCTTTCACTTGACAAATCTTCCTGTAAAGGCACCAATTTGTTCTTCATACATATAAACTCTCTCTGGCTTGAAATGGGAAAGAAAGCATGGTAAATTCATTGCTAGTCATATCCTCCAGGCGTTGATAATACTGAAATCTCTGTCAAATCCTTTCCAAACTTCTTTATTTTCAGAATCCAGACTTTGTTTCCAATGAGTATTTTTACAGATAATTTCAATTGCTGAACTTAAGGTTTGAAACCAGTAAGCCTTTTTTGAAGTATCTCTAGGTAAGCTAATTTTTAAATTATCAGATACAGAAACTGATCAACAGAATGACATAAATTTCAGTTCTGTTGGTAAAAATACCTGAAATGCCTAATGGATGTTTGTCATTAGTATGAACAAGACTTGGTAGTAAACAAATTCTAATTGTAGGACTACAAAAGTAGAGGTTAACTTTATCCTTTCTATGTTAACAAAACAAAATAGCATGTTGTTTTGTGGTTGGTATGTTTTCATTAGCTGTAAAGTGAACCAGGAAAGAAAGGGAACAACTATGATGGAAAGAGATGTTCCAAAGTTACAGGTACGACCTCTTTCCAGGACCAGAAGCATTATGAATTGAGATGAAGCTCTAGATAAACATGGTACCAGTACAAATGCTTTTTCATTTGGTAAAGAGTAAGGTGATACTTACCTTTCGGTGTAACAGATAAGTGAATATAATTTTAATGTTACTTATCTGTTCAAATATAGTGAACTGTGTACTATCTATTGAATGTGCAATGTTTTTGGCAAAGTTCTTGGCTGTAGTGAATTGCCACCAAGGAAAGATTCATGTCACTCAGTTCAGATTGTTGTTTGGTTCCTTAAGGTCCAAGACAGCTAAAGCATTGCCCGAGAGCGATACAACTCCTCTTGAGTTGTGCTAATCATCAAACTATTGAGCTAAAGAGTTTACCAGAAGACTTTCTCAAGAATTGATCTTGGGACTAATTTTTTAAAAGAAATAAAAAAGAAGTCCTTGGCACAAAGAATAGGCTTAGGTTAATGAGATTGCTGATGACACAAACTGGGAAAGATGACATGACTAAAAAGAATAGCGGAGTATTATCCAAGAAGATGACCTTTAAAACTTGACTAATAGGGTTTTAATAGTTTAAAATGAAAGTTCATAACTTCGGGGACTAGTAACTGAAGGAAGTTCTTCATTTCAGACAATAGATGAAAACTACCTTGATGCACTAGTTATTCATGGAAGGACTGTAACCCACCAGGGGGCTGCATCTGGGTTAAAAAATGACTGTGGAGTGCATCACGGGGAGGAAAACCAGGAGAAGCTGGGAAGTAGTGTTTTGGAGGGCAATGGTGAGATTTTTATCTGCCACAATGTGCCCAATGCAGGCTTCCTCTGTTTAAACATTGGACAGATTTAGAAAAAAGACCTGATAAGGTGATCGTGAGAATAAATATCAAACTGAAGAACCTGCATTCTTTGGCACTGTAGAAACAACAAAAAAGTGTGTTAGGATGGCAAAAATCTTGGAGAGAAGTTTGTCAAGCTAACCAACTGCACTGCCAAAACCATGGGTGTGTATTATGTGGCCATGAACTGTTTTCAGTCTGGAAACGCTAATGAGGATTTTTAATCAAAAATGAAGCAGCGCAATGGAGTAGTATGGGGACAAAACCCAGGCTGGTTTTAGGGCAGAACTTTAACCCCTGTGAAGGGAGGTTATATGATACAGTTGCTGGAGTACCAGCAAGCAAGATGTGATTCCCCCAGTAGGGTCTTTCCAGTCCCAAGAATAGTTTTGGCTGTAGTTGTATTACCAGGTGTTTCGAACTTTCCCAGGTTTATTATAACATGGACAGATCTGAAAAAAGCAGGTAGGATTATATAGAGTCTTTTAAGACTGAAGTACCTTGCCTTTTTGACTGAAGTGCAGGGCCAAAGTCTGTTTGAGGTCTCTCGGCAGGATAGGTGATTTTTGCTGCTCCAAAGGGGTGGAGGGAGATAGCTAAGCCAAGGCTTTCCCACTGTGTGCCAAAAGATGGGGAGCAGTGTCAGGGAAGGGGAAGGACATGCCTCTGGAATGTTGAGCTTGCTAATCCTGCTGGGGCTCAGGATGAATCACTTCCACCAATAGCTACTAGTCCTACTGACGTTTCCTTTGGTGTTAGTGGCTGGATCTCCATTTTTGTATGGATTTGGTGTAGTACAGTTGTTTTGCTGTCCTAGACCTATGCTTAAAGCCAGCTCTACAACTTTTGAGTGCAGAGGAGTTGTCTGTCAAGGTTTCATCCTATCCCCAGGAACAGCTGAGAGAAATTCTGGTCTTCAGTGCAATACTCAGGTGTAGGCACTGAATTGCTCAGCTCATGTGAGGGGGAAGAGCTAATTTCTTTTAGCTTCTGGCTATGGCTGAATGAAGAAAGGGTGAGGACAGCATAGTTTTCTGTGGTTATGCTGCAGACTGTTGCTTGGGACGCTATTTTCTTCATTGTCTAGATGTCTAGTCCTTAGTAAATACAAGAATGTGTCCTGCTAAACTCACTACAGTATGCTCTTCCCCTGTATTTCTGGCCTTTCAGATTTGCGGGTAGTCACTTGAACGATCGGGAGAAAAGGAATTCATAGTTTTGGCTGTAATCTGTATTCAGCTGTGTGTTGAACATCCATTATTTTTATGGCTATAATAAAATGAATAGCAGTATAGCAGCTGCCTTAGGTTTTCAATTAAATACATTAATACATAAGCAAGAAAATAGCCTGTCTCAATAGTATTTACAGGGAAGAGGATATTTTTCAATATTTGTTGCAAATCATTATTATGTCTTGTTTATATGGCATTTGGAAATGTGAGAGTGGAGTTGTAGGCATGCTGCTTTATTGCTTGCAGGTGGAATGTGTGATAATCAACCTGACCATTTTGCAATATTTCTTAATGATGATAATTTTCATTGCATAAAAATATGGCTTTATAAGCTTGATGAACAAGCCTGTAGTCAGTACTGGTTTTAGTAAGAAGGTGGTTAATGTTCAGTGAAGGGCCTGAATGCATATTTACAGCTTTGTTGCATTGTTTTTAAAAGACATGCTGATGGCATGAGTGGTGTGTGTAAATTCCTGGTTTATTTCGATGGTTTGAGGGTGGGAGTAGTTGTTTTGCTCATTGTTTTCAAGCTGCTTTCTCTAACATGCTTTATTTTCTTCATCTTTGCTCCATGTCAGAATTATGCCTTTGACAGTTTCATTTGGTTACAGCTTTCATTCTTCTCCTTTGTGCCTCTAAGCTTGCCCAAACCCACTGAACAATAGGGGAATTGCTTTGTCCACCCAGCTTAGCTTTTGTCAGATTTTGCACTGCACCTCATTTTTCTATTCTTTCCAGCCATATCTTGTACTTGGGTTCTCACTGTTCCTGCCAACGAGTCTGAAAGAATGGTCTTATCACAGTATTTTTACAGATGCTGTTACTTGCACGTGAACGATAGGCTGCCTAGTATCTATTAATATTTGCACCATAACAAATGCCATGGGAAAAGTCATCTCTATATTGCAGCATGGAAGTTGGCTGATTAAAAACATACTAATTACTATCCAGCTGTATTATCTGCTTCAGCTCTAAGGGAAGTAGGAGTTTGGGAAGTTTTATTAAATCTTCATGCCAATATCCACAGTAAGTAATAAAGCCTAATAGCAAAAAAGCTAGCTAGGATTAGCATGAGACATGTAGTATTATGTGTGTAATTCCTTCATTTTACTCTTAGCACTAAATTCCTTTTATTGAGTTGGTTTACTGCAGAAAGAATTGAATTTTCTGTTACTGAGAATACATGAAACACTTGAATAAATGAATGAATAAAATAATGAATAACCTTGAACCATTTCAATGGTGAACTTCATAGTAAGATTGCAGTCTTCTTCCCAGTGACACTCCATCTCCCATGATCTCACATCCAAGATCCCTTCTTGGCTTTCCTGTTTACCAAACTGGTTGTGGTGGTTTGAACCTGGCTGGGTGCAGGTGCCCACCAGAGCCGCTCTGTCACCCCCCTCAACCGGGCAGGGGAGAGAAAAGATAGCAAAAGGCTCGTGGGCGAGATAAGGATGGGGAGATCACTCAGCAGTTACTGTCATGGGCAAAACAGACTCGACTCGGGGAAAATTAGTTTAATTTATTGCCCTTCAAATCAGAAAAAAACACCTTCCCCCACCCCTCCCTTCTTCCCAGGCTTCACTTAATTCCCGATTTCTCTCCCTTCTCCCCCTGAGCAGCGCAGGGGGACGGGGAAGGGGGTTACGGCCAGTCCATCACGCGCCGTCTCTGCCGCTCCTTCCCCCTCACACTGTCCCCCTGCCCCAGCCAGGGTCCCCCCCAGGGGTGCCGTCCCTCAGGCACAGGCTGCTCCAGCCGGGGTCCCCCCCGGGGCCACAGGCCCTGCCAGGACCCTGCCCCGGCGCGGGCTGCCCACGGGGTCACAGCCTCCTTCGGGCACCCCCTGCTCCGGCGTGGGGTCCCCCCCGGCTGCAGTGGGGATCTGCCCCACCGTGAACCGCCGAGGGGCACAGCCGGCCTGGCCGGGGGCTGCACCACGGGCCGGGGGGAATCTCTGCTCCACTGGAGCCCCCCCGGCCCCCTGCGCTGGCCCTGGTGTCTGCAGGGCTGGTGTCTCACACAGCCTCGCTCCTCTCTCCGGCTGCCGTTGTTGCACGTTTCCCCCCTCCTCACCGCGCTGTCCCCGAGGCGCCGCCACTGTTGCTGGTGGGCTCGGCCTTGGCCAGCGGCGGGTCCATCTCGGAGCGGCTGGCGTCGGCTCCATCGGGCACGGGGGAAGCTTCTGGCACCTTCTCACAGAAGCCACCCCTGCAGACCCCCCCCTGCCCCAAACCCTTGCCATGCAAACCCACTACACTGGTGTTTGCTAGTTGACATAGTAACAGAGGTGGATAACAGAAATTTGGTTATTACAGTCAGTTAGGATTTTGTACTGTTGCTTTATGCATCTTCTAAAATCGTTATCTTCTTAAATCATGTAGAAAAAATTGCCAAAAAATTTAGAAGAACTGGTGTGTTGAATTGTTGCAAGAGATCCTCATCTGTCATAAATAGTTCTCAAAACATTAGCCTCAAAAATTGTCACAGAATGTACCTTAGAATCCATGGCAACTGGCTCAAAAGCATCAAAACCCAAACAAGTTCTTTATACCTGATACTGTCACTGTGCAGGTAGAAAACACGTCCTGTGATACATTTAAGTGGACAGACGATGAGATTTTATGAACTTGAGAAGTTTATTTTCTACAGTCCGTCACCATAAATTATTTATAAGGGGGTGATGGGTGATGATAGTGTTAAGTAAGCAGAAAAAAATATTTATATTCAAACGCTTCAATTTATGGAACAGGAGCGTATTTACTTTATCTGGCAAAAGAATTTTTCTTTATCGTTTATAGGATAGTAGACCTGGATTTTCATATCAGGTTTCCATTGTCTGAGGAAATACATAGATCTGCTCTCAAGCATCTGTCCTGAAAAGCATGTAATCTATGCTGAGGCTAACTATGTATAGACAAAGGCATAATGCAAAATATCTAGGGAACTGAAAACTAGAAATTAACAGGGGATTTTTTTCAAATGCCTCAGGGAATGAGAATTTTGAACATTTTCCCATGTGTCCCAGGACATGTCGGACAGAGTGAGCTGCACAACTCAGATCTGCCTTCACCCTGAGATCCCCTAGGCTGTTTTCCCTCAGTTCTGTATGATCAACTCTTAGTATGATGTACAAGAAAAAAACTGTTGTATTTGCTTACAAACATAGGGGAATAATGAAATGAGCTCTGCTTTGCCAAAGTTCACGGAGATACAGGTAAGATAATTTTTCCTGGAAAATGTGAAATGACATTTCCTCCTCTGTCAAGATGAATGCAACCTTTTCAGCGGTTACTGCTTCGTGCCTCTTCCCTCAGATTACTTCCAGCCAGCTTCTTGTAATTACATCCTCATTATGTTCCTGTGGGGTGGGAGTTTAAAAGATGACATCACTCAACCACATATTGTGATATGTATGAGTAATCAGTAGTTAACAATGCAACAATTAATTCCTCTGTGGCATTTTATTTGTCACTTAAAAATATTCCTTTGACTCACAGAGTAACTCATACCCTGCAGGAAAAAATAGTTCATTAGAGCTGATTTGCAGTTATCACTTGGCTAGTGTCTCCACTGATGTTGCTGGGCCTCATTTATTTTAACCTCCATCTGGTTTCTTGCCTTTTTTTTTTTTTTTAATGTCCTGTTTTTCACAGTGAAATATCTGTCTTGCTTCCAGGCAGAGTAAAGGAGTAAAACAACATTATTAAATGCAAATAAGAAAGAAAAAAAGCAGGCTTTTTTTTTTTTTCAACCAGCCGGTATGACAAAGTACTCAGATAGTTAAAACAAGGTACGCTGCTGTGTGAGCGCTTCCTCTGAGCTTTAGCCTCAGTGCAAGAGGCATCAGTGTCTTCCACAGTGTCCTGATTTGCACTTACTTGCCTTTCCTAGAGACCAGTCCTACTTCTAGTTTCTCTGTGGATTTACTTATTTCTTTAAGGGTTCGTTCTCGGAAGAGTAAAGCCTTTTTACCTCTTTGCCAGAATGTATTTTAAATATGGCTGATGAAACCAAAAAGCCAATGGCATCTGTGTTTCTGGAGGCAAAAAAAATAATCTCAAGTCTTCTATACTAGGTTGATGTGCACAATAGAGACCTTTTGGAGTACTTTTTTCACAGGGAAACTCCCAACTGATGTGGTTCCAGCTCTCGGGTGGCCTGATAAGCATGAGGTAGCATTATAATGCCTTGCCTGGGGGAAGGTGCTGTCATGCAGGTGTGAGGGTCTTAGAGCAGTGGTGAGGAGGGGCAGCTTCTGATAAAAATACGTAATGTGTTTGATTCTCTGTGATGGTTTTGAGGGTAAATATTAATGTGGCAAAACCAGGGTGAATGTGGGGCTTTTGCCTTGCTCCTGCATGGTGCTGGAGAAAGGAGCGTGCCGCCACGTCACCGTGCTTGCAGCGAGTCTGTTGCCTCTGGGAACCGAGAGCCAGCTGGGAAGGTGATCGGAGTGCGGGACGGGTAGAGAGGAGGCTTGTGTCCCGCTTACTGTTCACCACCACCTGCACCAGAGAGCTGTGCACGGGGTGTGCAAGCAGGGGCTGGGCAGCTAATGCAGCAGTTGATGTGAAAAGGCAGGCTGGGAGCCTGGGGCACCGCTGGGGACCCATCGTCTCCATGCAGTGGTGATGGCGAGCTCCAGAAGATGGTGATGGTGGGCTCCAGAAGGCGATGATGGTGGGCTCCAGAAGGTGGTACCTTGTGGCGCTGGAGTGACTGGCTTGCAGACCTTGCCCTTGCTCCTGAGGGAGGGCAGGGCTGCGGGCAGTGCCTGCTGATGGAGGGTGTGAGAAAGGCTGAGGTGCTCCCCGTCCTCTTTGTGTCAGTCTTTTCTGGTGTGGTCTGCTCTCTGGCAGTGCCTTGTGGCTGTAGATCAACAGGATTTTTCACATGAAATTTAAAATAGCATTTTTTGATGTGGCAGGGAATGCTTTCTCGTCTGTCTCTCTTATCACTGAATGAATGCAGTATCAACCAAATATTTTACATGCTGTATACAAATGCATCGTTTAATGCTGGGTTATGTAAATTCATACCCCATACAATTTGCCCTCTATAATGTTTTTGCTTTTAAATTTTAAAGTCCTTTTCTGTAGTAAAGCCTGCTATACACTATTGTTATTCTACACATCATGCAGCTGAGGCAGCGGTGGAGTAAATGGCCTGCTAACGATCTCACAGAGGCAATCGAAGTGAATCAGAGGCAAAGCCACTTTGCAGGTAAAACATGCATTTTTATTGCCAAATTGTTAATATACTGGTAGAAATAGGAAAACAAAATGAGATAGAAATGGATTATGAATGTGAAGGCAGCAGAATATTTCAAATGCAAGCAGATAACTACTGTGTACTGTAAGTGAAATTCCCCATATTCTTAAGTGGCAATACATAGTTAGAAAGATATCTGAAACATGCTTAAGTGCTGCAGTATACCCTATCTGAACTGGTAATGGTTGAGGTGGTTACAAGTAAGCTAGATTTACTCTTTTAGTAAATCTGATCTGATACTTTTTTTTTTAAGCTGAAAAATATGATTTGTCAAAATCAAAACTTTTTCTAAAACCATTTGATTCAGTTTGATAGCTGAAGATAATCTATTTGTACAGGGAATTATGCACTCCTTCCGGCAGGGAATAGCCAAGCACTTCATTGCAAGGGGCACAGTCAAGCTGATGAAATAAATACTTTATTACTTGTAAAAAGCAGGATAGCTTGATCTACTTAGGAGACCTAATGATTTAAGATGTGCGCTTAACCAAAGTGGAAAAATGAGATTCAGTTCCGTAACGATAACTGGGGAAAAGAGGGCCTGGGGGCAGGTTGGTCATAATCCTGGTAAATACCCCCCAGCAATTGGTAGAAAATGTGATTGTCTCCCTTGTAACATCTTGTTTTTGGTTTTGTTTTTTTTAAAATTTTTATTTTTATTTAGAGTAGAAATAATATTAAAATTTTGATTTCTCTTTTTTTGGACACAGTTTCGTACCCAGCTCTTATTATAAAGCCGTGTGAGCGGACTGTGTGGGCAAAAGCCCAGGAGTATGTCAGGATATCTTCCGAGAAACAGCTTTGGGAACATGCTGCAACCAGAGGCTAGGACCCAAACCATTGAATAAGGAAAAGGAAAATAGGAGAAAGATTAGAAAGATATGAAGCATCAAAAGCATAAAGGATGATTAGAAAAATATGGCCTGGAAAAAGACAATCTGCCAAGTGCATAAAAGTGAACCACATACAAATTTAATGATGGGGCTGGGTAAGTTGAGCAGTTGCCATACAGAATAATCCGTATTAACTTCTGTGAGAGAAATGTTTGTATAAAGGTGTGTTTTTTATTACAGCAGAGAGCCTGCCAAAATGTAAAGAAAAAAGAAATGGAAAACAAGTCTATTTTTTCCAGTTTGGTTCGTTGAATATGCCAGCTTAACAGAAATACTACCAATGATCCAGTCAAAGCAATAAAATGACTTTCAGTCATTTTTGGAAGTTGGGTAATTCTAGCCTCTTGCATAACATCTTTGTACTGATCTGCTAATTCCTACAGCCATCTCATAATTTCTGTCTGAGCTCGTAGCATGTCTCTGAAATGTTTGGATAGTGATATAAAGGGCTTCAGGAGATGAAGGATCTACTATGTTGCCAGGCAATACGCTTTAATGGGTCAGTTCTCTTCAGTTAAAAAAGTACCTTAAACAAGAGTGCCATTTCTAGACCTAACCGTAAACTTCCTTGTGGCTCTTTCAGGTATGAGAAATGTCTTCCCCAGTCTGATTGTCCTACATAAGCTGGTGTAAGTCCCATGATTTACAGGGGATAATGCTTCTATTTCGGTGCCTTACCCTTACGTACACCTGTTCCTGTATCCCAGAAGTATAACTACAACTGCTTTCAACAGACATGTGTACTAAACATTTCTAACTGTATCTGATGGTTATATTATGCCGTTCTTCTTGGCCCTGTTTAAATAATCCAAACAATCCAAACCTAAATAAAAAATCAGAAGGAAAACAGCCAAGTGATGCTTAGAGGAAGCTCTTGATTCAGGCATGGCTGCTGAACAGCAGTTTCCCTTGGATGCATTCAGATCCTCTTTGTTTATAGTCATTAGTCAGTACATTTCTTTGGCAAAACGGGGTTTATGTCTCTGAAGAGTTAAAGTGAATTGATCTCATAATTTTTTTTTTTCTAGCTGCGAGATTATATTTGGGAAAAATGACTGATCCTCGTTCTGAGTGTTCCCCATTATTCCTCCTGGCACTGAGGAAAACAGGAGGGCCAAAACAATGCTCTGCATCTGAAGGATGTGTACTGGGAGAGACTGGAGAGCAGCGTGCTTGAATACAGTGCTGCTTAGCTATCCACAGCCTCCTTGCCACCTGGAGACTTCTGCTGGAGGAGGTATGTCCCAGTGTACATTTTCATGTGATCATTTCAAGGCCACAGCTGTTCTCTTTACCATGGATATGACCCCCCCGTCTCTGGCCTCACAAGAGATACTCGCAGATATGCATATCCCTGTTATTTTTTTCCCAAGACTACATATTTTAAACACTTTCTATCAGAATCAACACTTAAAAAATTTAAAGAACATTAAAAATATTATTAGAGCTGTGTTTCTGTTCCACAGAATGATTTCTATTACTTACGAAGAGTGTTTTAGGTCTCAGTATTTGTCAGGCTTTAAAATTATGTTGTGGATATCTACAACACAATGAATACGTACAAAAGCTAATTTTAATGGTGGTGGAGATCGAGAGTCTTTTCGTCTTCCGGGCATTTCAATCTGCAGAGATTTCTGATTACTTCTCAAGCCCATTTTATATATCCCTGCTTTATGTTTCAATACAATATTTTAAATCTTTTTTTTTCTCTTCTTTTTTAATGATATGTTAACAGGGAAAACTACATATAAATACATTAACATGCAGTGTAGCTTTACATTTAACAGCAAGTATACTGCCCATTAATTAAATGGAAAGACTGGGTATTTGGCTATTTCATAAATACATCAAGACTATGTTCTTTGTGTTAATTCATTAATCGGAACACATTTGAATCTCTGGAATCAGTATCTTAAGTTGAGATTTAGTAAGTAATCAACAGAAATGCCAGCCAGTATGTACTGCAGATACGTCGATTTCTTTTCAAATTCTTCCTCTCACACACCCCCCATACCACCCCCCACCCCCCAATTTTCTCATATTTTCAGAAACACATTTCGGTTGACTACATTTTAAAGATTGTAATTGTGAAGACAAAGCTTGGTGAGCTCATGCTTTAGTTAATTATTTGTTTTGGCTTTATGTTTAGTAAATGCTTTTCAGCTGTTTCTAAATCATCTTGTATCAGTACAGCATTGTCAGGACCATCAATTCCGCTCGGGAAGCACTGTATAAGATACACCAATTGTATGAGATACTGTTTCCAGTCATGAATTACACTCGTGGGCTCATTATACTCGACAGAGAATTTTCCAGCCCTCTGAACTTTCCCTTCTGCTGGGGTTACACCAAAGCATTAGGGAAAGGCTTGGGAGAAGCATATTTCCCACAGGTGTGATGTTACAGCCCTCTGCCTGCCCCACTCCCCCGGAGCCCCCCTCTTCTCCCGTGCAGGCTGCTGGGTCCCTGGGTGCAGGGTTATGAAGCTTCAGGTCTGATGTGGTGTGGGTCCAGCCAACAGAAGACATGCTCCTCACGTCATTTGTGGTGTATCCCTTGCTTTTCTTGTGCAGCAGATTTTCATCTCTAAATCTGATCAAGGGAAATTACTTGATGCAATATAGTCACCCCTTCTGCAGGAGCCAAAGGTGAGCTCAGCCCAGCACAGACTAGGAGGATAAAGAGCTGGCTGGTTGCTCTCGGCATGTGCCTGGTAGTGGGCTGGTGCCAGAGACTGCCTGTGGGAGTCCAAAGATGCTTCTTAGTCCTCGGTTCTAGTGTTTCATGAGTGATTAGGTAGAAAACATCACAAATAATGAACAGAGGTTACACAAAGCTTGAAAGTACGGTGAGTACAGGAGAGGTGGGTGTTTGGGATGAAGTGGACTATTTGGTGATGCGGCGTTATCCTTGCATGGCTTTTCTGAGAAGCTTCTCCACCACTCAGTGTGATGTGTGCTCCCAGATACAGGTTAATGTGCGTGTGGCTGTACAGCCAGGCCTGTTGCTCCTCACGGTCAAGTAACAATTGCATTTTGCCCGGGGTATAACCAAACAATATGTGTGTTAATGTGGTTAGGGCTAAACCTGTGCTGCTGGAAACAAAACAGGGCAGTTTTTCTATGAGAGAAGGCTGTCTTGGGAAGCAATGACTCAGAAGAGGACTCTGGGGAGAGGCAGCTCCCAGTGCAACATTATAAAGGTTTTTTTTTTGCTTGAGGTTGGGTTTTTTCCCCTCCCCTGTCTGAACAGAGGAATAGGAAATTGTTCAACCTGTAATTACCCACAGTACAACGGTTACTGGAATATCACGTGCAGGTCTGGAAGTTTATTAATCAGGGAGCTCTAAGAGAGGAACGCTGAGATTTAGAAGCCTTTCTTTGCAATGCGATCCAGCAATGTTTATTAACGAGAAGATAAAGGAGCAGCTTGACCATATGTGAAGCAGAGATTGGGTAACAGCAGCTCTCCTGTCTGGCTGGCAGAGGTATAATGAGATCTGCGCAATTAAATTTAAGTTCAGGTGATTTAGATTCCAAGCAGGCACATCTTAAACACTGTGAGTGATTTGCCAGTGGAGTGATTTAATAAAGATTGTAATAAATTCTCCCTTATTGGACATCTTAAAATCTGAACTGGGTGCTTTTCTGAAGGAAATGCTCCAATTCAGACAAGATGAATACATAAAAGTCTTATGGCTCAATTTATTCAGGAGGTCAGTCTGCAAGATTATAACAATCCATTCTATCGTTCTATTGTGCAAAAAATTGCTCAGTGGTTGGTCTGTGCACTTTTGTCGTGTGAAAAGATTATTTCTTCAGCAGACCCAAAGTATATCAATTTAACAAAGAGCTCTCAAGTCCTCTTTTGTGATTCTAGCTTTTGTACTGAAAGGAATGGTGGCTCTAACTCTTTTGTTTTTATTGTATTGAATTGGTTAATAAGGCTAAGAGCTGATACTGTGTTTAAAGTTGCTCGTATATCATGAGCCAGTATGAGGCAATAATGAAAAAGGCAATTACTAGATTCATTTTGCAATTTTAAAAGTCCACGTCAGTGGGTTTATTGTGCTTTTGACTTGAGGCAATACAAACGTGGCTTCATACAGCTGATTTCTGAGTATTGGTAACTGATGGTCTGTATGCTTTTCCTGCGCAAGCTACCTCCAGATACTGCTAAGTAATAGGGAAAGCACAGGTCGCTGCTGCGGGTTATCTAGCAGAATGCAAAAGTTCATGGTATTTCACCCTTTGTTAATGCATTGCTGCTCCTCTCTGCTTGGTTTCTCTGCTCTATTGGAAAATAAGAACTAGATTGCCATTAGAAAAAAGCTGTTCTATCTCAGAGTTCGAATAAAGATGATATTATGAGAAACTTCCTCAAAACTGAGAAAACCGTGGCAAATTTGGGAAAGAGATGATTATGCTAAATAAATGTTAAAAACAATTTAATTGGAGAAATTTAATTTAGAACAGGTTAATGGTTAAAGATACACATAATTTAGTTACTTGAAATATCTTCCATTTGATACTCCAAGCACAGTATAGTGCAATTCCTAAAGATTAGCATTATCCTGTGTTGCCTTAAGAACGACTATTTAATCTTATTGACTCTCATTTGCATATTCCCAGACTTTCTGAATGAGATGTTTCAGCGTGTAGGAGACATTGCTGCCAGGCATTTCACAGCTAGAGGGAATTCTCTTAATTTCTCCCCCAAGAAAACAGTTTCCTCCCTGCTCACATTTTTGCGGTTGTAGTACCAGAAGGCCGTTTCTTCGGTCTTCTCTGTGTCTCTTTCTTCATGTCTTCTCTGCACCCTTGAATTTTTTCAGATGAAGGTTACCTTTTTCTGCAGCTGCTGGAGATGCTGCTGCTTTCTGTTTTATTGCAACTAGATGCCCTGTTTCTTTATTCCTGACTACAGGCTTTGTCCTTGATTAGGTACGTTCCTTACCTGCCCCTTTTGTAACATTTATTTAGACCTAAACATAAGCTTCTTATAAAGAATATACGAATAATCTCAGATGTGACAGATGGTATATCAGTCCAGCTATTCCATGCCTGTTCCTTATGGGGTCATTGGTTTGATGGTCCAGCTTTACATGGCTAATTTTGGTACACAGCAAAGCTCAAAGCCTGTACTCCCTAAATAAAGCAGACCGCTAACCCCAGGTGCTGACATCTCTACAGCAGGTTGTGTGACGGTACTCTTTGTTATGTTGTGTTGAACTGAGTTGAAAGATCAGTCCTACGGTGTTCAGTGAAGTCAGGTCCAGTCTAAGACTGAAACTGCCTAGGTCCTCTGGATGTCCTCTATCCGTGCTGGAGTACCCACCTGCTCCTTAAACTTTGTCCTAATGAAGCAGCAGGAGCGATTTCTGTGTATATTGGAGTCACACAAAATATGATATTGATCCAGTTATTTGCATTTTATCTGGTATGACATGCAAAGAGATTTTAGATTGTTGTTATACTAGTTGCTTGTAAATCCATGACCTATAAAGACTACAAAGTGTGAGAGCCTGAAGAGGTGTTTTTTATGAGTTTATTAAAATGCTGCCAGTTGGATCTAACTGTTCATGTTACCATAAATTGACAGGTTTCCTGAGAACTAAATGCATGTACATGCTCTAGGTTTGCAGTATTTGCAATTGCTGGCAAGAAGAAATTTTTCATTGAATAATTTATTTCTGTTTAGGTAATCTTTAGCTCCTTTTGAAAAGAAATGTTAAATTATTCATGGACTATATGTTTACTTTTCTCAATACATTAGATTGGCAAATACCTGAGAACAGTGTCTGTCTTCCAATATTCTGTTTAAAAGGTTTAGGAACTGCTACTCCTCAGATCAAAGAGGAAGTGAAGACCCTTTAATTTGATCACAAAGAAAACAAAGATTTGCTAGTCTAGATTTGATAAAACATACATAAAAATTTTTAATGAGGGAAGAATGAAGTTAATCAAAGTCAATTCAGAGTCAAAGAAAAATATATCTTGGTGGTTTTGAGGTTAATTAACCACTTAGAGCATAAAAAGTCATTGGTTGATTCTCCCTTCTACATTTTAAAATCCAGACTGGAATTTAAAACCAATGTTTTAAAAGAAATATTCTGCGTGAAAGAAGAATAAGTGCAGGGACATCTTCTTGTCCCTTTATAGAGATTGCTTTGCAACTGTTCTCTGGTAGTTCTTATGAATTAGTTTATTTACCAGACATAAGGTATATAAGTTTCAATATGGATCTTTTGAACATTCTTCAAACTATGACTCTAGTTTTCATAAAGAAAAGCAGCAGGAAACCTAGGTTTCTAGAAATATATTCGATTTATTTTAATTGTGGTCTATGTGAATTAGTTAATAAATCCAATGGATAGTAATGTTTTTTAATGTTGCACATACATCTTAAGGCAATTATGTGGCAATAAGAAGGAAAGAGCAATTCCTGACCCCTTTTAGCAAGTTTTATAGTCAATAAAAATGACTTTATGCCTCCTTAGTGAGTTGAGGCTATCTGAAACGTGAATTGAACATCACTAATTCTAGAAAGCCAAATGTTGTGGAATTAGACTGGATCAGCATGTCCGAGTCACTGTTTTAGTGGCACCAGACTGTAGGATCTGCCACTTGGCCCTTTGCTTGGTAAGTGTGATTGTCACGCACGTGGTTTGGTTAGAAATACCTAATATTTGCTGATTTCTATTATGCTAACTCCAAGTGAAAACAAATGCTATCATGAAAAGCACAGCAGTTAGAGGTGAATTTAATAAAAGCTGTTAGATGTTAAAACAAACAAAAGTAAACATGGGAAGATGAAAGAGTTCGGTAGTATTGTTCCCACTAAATTTGTTCACACATTGTCAAGGGATGTTGGATTTAATTTATATTTCTTACAGATTATAATTTTTTTCCTAAATGGAGCAGAGATTTAGTTTATGAAATTTGGGGCTTGTTTGTTTTTTCTAGGTGGAGCAGGCCAGACAGTGACAATATTTAAGTTCTGCATATTGATCCTTTTCAGACTTCATACCTCTGATAAAACACAAATTTAAAGAAATTGCCGATTTATAAGGTGCTAAAAATTTTTTCAATCTGCAATCAGATAATGTCCAGAACTAAAAAGATCAGTTTGAACTGGAGCTGCAGTTATTCAGATTTTTATTTTTGGCTGACTGGGGGAGGTGGTATGACCATGTATGCTCTGTCTTTCCCAGGGAACTTTCTGACAGGACCAAACTATGCAGAGGCTCTGCTGTGTGAATGTGTCCTGGGTATGTTCTTTCTTCTGTGGAGCAGCAGTCAACATTTGACTGAAATTCTTTAAATAACATTCCCTAGAGGCTTTTTTTTCCCCTTGGGACATTGCATTTTCCATCAACTAGATTTAAAGATAATCGATGGGAATAACCTTTATTAAGGTTCTGCGTTTCTGCAGATTATTTCTGGCTAGACCCAGGACACAGAGAAACACTGAACAACGTGGTTGGTCAACCACAAGCTCAAATAAAAGTATTAGTCTTGAATATGGGTTGAAGTTTTTATTATTAGTAGACAGAATCAGTCATATGAAACACAGTATTGATTTAGTGGATCAGGCGAATGCCCTAATTTGCCCTGTGTTTGTTTTTTAAAAGCTATGCATCACTTTTGTACAAGAAACCAGTAATGAACAACAGGTGTCTTTGGTGTGGGACAGGGCGGGGGGGAAGTCAGGGATGTTCTTCCTGTCCTCTGTCAGTTAGTGGTGACTCATTTATGCTTTGCATCTTGGTCCTAATGTCACTGAAAGGAAAGAACTTTGTTCATTACTTTCACTGCAATTTGAACAAGATGTGAGGGTTTGTTATTTTTTCTGTTTTCTGCCGTGCCTTATATTACTCTGTTCCTGTGCTCGTGGTAAACATCTATTCTTTCTGAACCTTATTAAGGCTCATTTCAAACAGAGAACTCACTTAGAGAACCTGATCTTCCAATTCGAGCAACCCAGCTTAGGTGCTAGATGACAATGCATCCTAATATTTCGCATAGTGGTGTATATAATTAATATAAAGAGTTTATGGAACAGTGCTACAATATTAAAAATAGTAATTGCTATCTCATTTCTTATGAACCCTGATTTTTTTTTGCATTCTATACCTGGTACAAGCTGAGCAGATACTTTAATCTGTGCACAGTGATTTACCTCATCTTCTGCCTATGCACTTATGATCGGTGTAGAACTTGACAACATGCAGAAGTAATTGGGAGAATTCTTCCTCACCTACAGCTCTTTGCATTTACCATTACTGGCTTTCATTTGTCTTCGTGTTGCCCTTCTATTCAGCTGTGCTTAGATTTAGCAGAAATAATTTTCATGCCATTTTTTAATTTCAGTATGGTCACAGAATCACAGAATGATTGGGGATGGAGAGGACCTCTGGAGATCATCTAGTCCAACCCCCTGCTAAAGCAGATTCACACAGGATCATGTCCGGGCAGGTTTTTAATATCTCCAGAGGAGACTCCACAGGCTCTCTGGACAGTCTGTTTCGGTTCTCTTTTTATTTTATTTTTGTTTTATTAAGAAAACAACCCACTGCAACTTTGATGTTCAATTACACGAAGGCGTTGAAAATGAATTTTCAAGTGGATATAAGGTTAAATGATGGAAAGTTAACTGGGAAAAAAAGAAACTTGGAAAAGAATGAAATACTGATCCTGGTGCATCAAGGAGATGCAGAAATTAGTCTTTAAAAAATGAAGTAGAGCCTCTTAAAGTTACTCTCAGTGTATTTTTTGAGTGGATTCTTTTTTCTGAAGACTTTTTTTTATGTTAAAGATGACTTTTTTTTATGAAGAACAAATTGTTGAATTAGTTTTTTTTTTCTCAACCTTTAAGGAAAAGAGAGTTTAGTTCACTAGCGATTAGGGATGTTGACAAGGGAAAAGCAGGAATCCTGGCTTAACTCCTAGGACTATAAATTTCAAATTGGACATCCAGTAGATAAAATAATAATTAAAAAACATCCAAGCAGATTCAGAGGAAATATATGATGAATCAGCCACTCCTGCAGTGCAGATGGTTTTTTTTTTTTTTGATGCCAGGGTGAGCAACATTTTTTGCTCTGCTGAGTCTCAGGGTGCCTTCCACAATTCGGACGATCTGTAATCTGTAGAGGTGTTGTCTTAAAACAGTCCTCTGCCAGCTGTTAGTCCATCTCTTCTGAGTGACACAACAAACAGCCTTTCCTTCCCTCTTAACAGCAGCCTATTCTTTTGCAGAGCAGGAGAGTTTTCTTACACTTTGTTGTTCTCCGTTATATCCGGGTCTCAGAGGTTTTGTGCTAAGGTCGTTTGTTCTCCTAAGGGGTTATAACTGGCAGATTTTGCACTCTCCATGCCTGTTTGAAATCTGTTTCTCTTAGGCACTGTTAAATTCTGTGTCCCTGTGCTTTGTCATGTCTTTGATTGCCAATGCATTGCATGTTATGGAAAAATACCAGGAAACCACATACCCTTATTTGTTTAGTTTTTCCATTCTTTCCATTTCAAGGTAAGTAGGGATTATGTTTTGAAATGGGTGATTCACAGGCATAATCATCCCAGTTTGGCAATGATATTGAATCACAATGTCACATCCTTTAAATACAGCACAAAATTTGCTAGTATAGAGAAAATGGCCTTGCTTATATCTCTGAAACTTCCTTGTTCTTATTATAGCTCTTCTTTTCTTAACTTTCTCAGTTCCCTCTTCTAACGGTGCTACATGTTCATGTAGCAACAAAGTCAATAAATCAGACCTTCGTTTTTAGTTAGGTGTGCAAATATACTTTTCTTATCTGAAGAGCAAAGAAGAGGATTATTTATAATATAAATAATTAAAGTGACACAGAGAGGTGGATGGGCTGACTCACTACAATTAGCAGGAAGAGATTGCTAAACGGAGGGATATAAATTTCTATTTTATAGGTCTGTGAGGCCCTCTTGCCCTCACTGGATGGGCTTTAATTCAAAAGGATTTTTATTAGTGGGTTTCTTATTTTTTAGCTAAGACCTGGCAAAGCCACGTTATTTTTGTTCATTGTTTCAGTGGTTTTAAATTGTATTTGCTACCAGAAAAAAAAGCCCTGCACCATCTTTGCACTGGTGGTTATTATCTCATTTTATGTAGATACGGTTTTGAAACTTTTCCAAGGAAGCACAAGGTCGTGTAAATGCCCAATTTGGTACTCAGGTAGGATCTCATTGCTAATTAGTCAGGCTAAATGGCTGTCACATTTAGCTAAACAGTGTGAACTGACAAGCAACACTGTAACCATGACTTGGCAGGCTGTTTTTTCATATCTGTCTTTATCCATACAGACACAGTAAGAAATCATTATTGAGACATTAACCCATTAACTTGGAAGAGCCAGGTTGCCCGTTAGGCTATCTTCATGATACTTCTGTGTTTCACTCCTGCAGCAGCATCCTGGAGGAGCTCCCCGCGCGCACTTGCCCTGCCAGCTCCCCGTCCGCACTGTCCCCCTCTTCAGGAGGCTGTGTGGGGGCCCAGGTAGAACTGCTAAGGAGGTGCATTACCCTCGGGAAATTCTCTTCCAGTTCTTCAGCGTAAGGCAGTTGGGAGACATTGCAGAATTTGTTGCTGCTGAACTCGAGAAGATGCAGAGTGTGCTTGCGTCAATGGGCAGGAGCTCTACACAGTAAGGCAAGGATAACTTTTTGCTGTGGTGCTTAGTAGTAGAGTTAATATTGGATTGAAGAAAAAGATCTTACTTTACTATTGCTTATATGTGGCGCTCTTGAGAGAGTGACCTCTGCCATCCAGGCTGGTCATATTCCAGATCAAAAAAATCTCAATAGCTTGGTAGAAATGGTGGGACCTGACTGCTTGGAGAATGCTTTGTATAACAGCTGTTTAATACCCTCCAGCCTTAGTGGGTGTTTTCCTGCTCTCTGGAGCTGTGGTCATTGCAACCCACCACACTTCAGACCCTGGAAAAAGCTGTCGACAGCCTGCTGTCCTGCCCTGTGACCTCTGGGCTGAAGAGTACATTGCTTGCTGGGTGCATGCTCAGTGCTGCAGCATCCTTCTGGCCCAGGCTGGCTCTCATTTACAGGCAACAGACTGATCAGCCAGTGTCGGATCAGTAACCAGTAGAGCTGCTGACTGTTTCAAACAGAAGCCATTTTTCTCATTTTCCCCCCATGCATACAGTACTGCAATGGCAGAACTATCTCTGTTTTTATTCCTGCAAGAGCAGAGCATACCCACAAATTATCATCTGATATGCTTCCAAATTATAAATTTCCCAGTTACGTTTTCTTGTTTTATTCCATTTCCTTGATTTGTTGATAAGATATAAAGCCTTTAGAACTGAAAGCAAAACTTCAGACATGGTTACCTTGGGAGCCTCTACTGCAACAGGCGAATGAGCCATTTACCTTCGCAAGAACACCAGCTTCTGTCATTGCTTCACCTTGCACAACCAGTGAAAAGATCAGAACTTGGCAGGTGGCATAACTTTCTGAAGGCTTATTTTTTCACTGTAAATACTTGACATAATAGTATTTAATCGCTTCTGCTAAGCTTTTTAAAGTGAAAAGTAAGATGGATCTCAAAATGATGGATGGAGACAGGGTCTAATGTGCTTATTCAGGAGACAAATGCGTTGCTGCCTCATCCCACTCGCTCTGGCTCCACTTGTGCAGCGTTTGATCAGCTGGGCTGTCTCAGCCAGAAGCACTAGATCAACAAATGGCTCATAGTGGCTTCCTGCCTGCCCCATCGGGCTTTGTCTTTAAAGGCTACAGAGATTTAAATGCTGAAGGTGCAAAGCAGTGTTCAAGATATGGCTACATTTGACTATTGGAAAAAAAAAAAAGAAAGGAAATTCAAAATCTCACCTAAAAAGCCATGTGGTTTCTATTCTGCCGCTGGGCCATTTGGTCTGCCTGAAAAACACACGTTAAACTTGCCTCATACTTCAGACCTGTCACTTTTCTGACAAAACAGAGGGGAAGCAGCCCTCAGAAGCAGGCCAGAGACAAAACTAATGATGTTACTCCTGTGCACTGAATTGTGCTGGGAAGGCAGCTCTTATACATCTCTCTTAAAAGCAAGATAACATGGCTTCTCTTCCAGAAATGTGCTAAAATAAATCACCTTAAGTAACAGCATAGATCTCAAATTTAATTTTTGTCTCCAAATACTCTTTTTTTTTTAATTTATTTTTATAAATAATTTCTTAATTAAATTTTGAGTTGCTTACTTTCCTTGCTTAAATTCCCATCTATTTAAAGGAGTAAAATCACTTTGCAGGTCTAGCTCTTGCTGTTCAACCTTTCTGCTTTCCTTTCTCAATGTGTCTGTCATCATAAAATGACATCTCTCTTTTTAGAGTGCAGTAAAGCTTATTTCATGAAACATTTGAAGGCCTTATAACCGAGTAAAGTTGTAAGGTAAGACATTTGAAAAAATGTATAAAACATAATATCGAAGACATTCTGACAGAGGAACTACCCATCCTGTGCAGTGCGTGAGGTCTGGGGAAAAATGTATTTGCATAGTTAAAGCTTGTATCATAATACCGAAGCTGCATTAGGCAACCTTAAATCTGGCATTTCTTAACTTTTGGGAGTTTGGCCTTGCAACCTCAGTAATGTTTCTTCTCTGTGTGTAGCTCATCTACTTTTGTCACCTAGCAAGGAAGATAACTATGGTACAAAGGATGTTTATCCTGAATGAAGATCAGGGTTCTTTCCAGTAAATCCAACTGCAGTAAAGAGGAGCTAAATTACAATAACATCCAGCATAAAATGCTTGTGTCTACATTGTCCTTTTTCACTTCTATACCTTGTGTTTACTGACTTGCATCCAATGCTCTCAGCTAATTTCTGTCGTGATGCTTCTGTTAACAAACATGTTCTGAAGATTAAATGCAAACTAACATTTGTTTTTTGAATTCTCAGTTGGAAAAAATTGCTGTGTGTCCATTTTTGAGTTAAGATTTATGTGCATGCCAGCGGAGAACCTGCATGATATCTGAAACTTTCAGACCTTACCATTGCCTAATCCAAACAAAACTTCTGGGCGCTGCCATGCTCGAGTTGTTTGGTAGCTGTATTAGTAATGTCCTACACGGAAGTACGAGAAGGAGAAATGGTCTAGGGCAAGGGTTAACTTGTGTCATGCAAGATTGTTTCCAGAGACAAAAATCCATTCAGCACAGCACTGTGGTTGAGTTGCTTCTGAAAGCAAGTGGCTTCCTATCCCAGGAGTTCTGCACAGTTTCATTACTCTGCACTTTTGTACTATGAAATAAGATTTCTTACTTAATTTTTCTAAAATTACTGATTTGTTACTCAAATACCAAAAGTTAGTATATTAAGAAGAATTGTTTGTTTTTCTTCAATAAAATACACTGAGAGAAATCTTTTTCTTAATCTGCCTACAGTTGGGGAAAAAAAAAAAAAAGAAGAAAAAAAGAACCCAAACTCCTAGCCTGCATTGGCAGTCCTGTGAGAAAATGACTTGGAGAGGTTTATAAGCTCTGCCTAGCATTCTTGGTCCAGAAAGAACAGTTTTAAATCTGTTTAGGCTGCTTTCTCTAATGCCCCAGGCATCTTTGCCTTGCTATTTTGGAGCCTCCAGACTCCAAAAAAATTCCAGTTTATCTGTTGCTTTTATTTAATTACAGACAGCTTTTTATTTTGACTTGGAAGCTTACTTAGTACTTAGTACAACCATGTGATTTGTATTCATCTGTTTTCCATGCACTTACAAACTGTGGAAGAAAAGTCCAGGGAAAAGTTAAACTGATTAAAGCGGGTGTCTTCCCACTGGCTTTGAAGGATTTGGTATGGACCACTGTAGTCAAAAAGATGAAGGTGATTTTGTGCATATACACTTAAATTTGGCTACATTCTTTTAAGGAAGAACAATGATTCTTTTTTAGCTGTGTAACTAATCAAGTGACTACCACTGTAACAAAATATTTCTATAGCAGCCTGTTAAATGACATGGCTAAGCTGTTGCAAAGGGTTTTTTTTCTTTCTCTCCTGCCACCTCTTTGAGGGATAATATCTGTAGTTTTTTAATATAACTTTGCTGAGTATTTTTTAGAGACTGTCAGTTGGAGACATATACTTTGCACTGGAGTAAGGAATAGTGAGGGTTGTGACAGCTTTTGGTTCCAGGTATGGACTGGCCTCAGGAAAGGGCCATTTATTTCTAAGTAGTATCTTCAAATGAGGAGCTGGAGTAACAGTTTTCAAACATCTTTTCAAAGATGTTCAGTAAGATTTTAGTTGTGCTATTTTTGAAAACCAAGTGCCTGGAATAGAAGAGCTCAAGTCTTGAATTTGTCCCTCTGTTCTATGACAAATGAGTGCAGGTTGTGAAGAATAGGCTGCTATTGCTTCAGTTGTTGAGGAGACCAGCTGAGCAGTGTCCTCTGCCAGCTAAGGTTTGCTACGAGTGATGGCTTTATGCCCAAGTAAACTGCATTGGTTGAATCCACTTAGGATGTGACTAAGGGACTTAATACTCAAGCGTGGTCATAAATCATAAAGATGGGATAGTTACATTAGCTCTGCCGAAAGAGTGAATGCCGTTGTTGAAAAAGACAAAAATAAAGAGTATAGATGCTACTGCAGCTGTAAGCAAGGTATAAATTTAATACACAGAGTTAGTGTCTTCAAAGGAAACAGGCAGTCTCTCTTCACAGAATAACTTCTGCAGCTCAGTTTCATTTTGCAGCACATTCCCATCCGCAATTACAAATGTAGCTCTGGACTTTCACTTATTTTTTTTCAGCCTGTGAGCTCTAAGCTGATTTACAGGCCAGGGACCACATTCTGCTGAGAGATTAAATACTGGTCAGAGGAAGCATAAACATCATCCCTTGGTTTGCTTAGAGTTTTACTTTCTAACTACATACTCTCTTTCTCCTAACCCTAACCTTAGGCTCATCTATAGGAAAGGCATAGTGATCCCAGCTCTTCCTGAGCACAAGGGGAAAACTGGCATGTCATGATGCACATCTGCTGGTTCTCAAATAAATCTGCTAAACTAGAGCTAAAATATAGCAGAGATATGACCTACGGTTTATAAGGACAGAAGGTACCTAAGACAACTACTGACACATTTCTGTTATTTTGGTGCATGTTTTAAAATTAGTTTTGAAAGCCAAGAGAAGTCAGAAGGAGATAGATGTATGAAAGCATTAATATTATGAAAGAGCTGATTGTCATTTAGCATGAGGATAATAAAGACAGGAAGAAATCTAAGAGAGCAAAGCAAAAGTTTCTGTACTTGATTGTCCTCTATAAAGTGAGAATAGCCGGACACACTTGTGGCAGAGGAAAAGGAAAACCTGACTGTTCCTCACTCACAAAGTTACTCAACCAAGGATGTAATAGAGCCATGAAAAAGCAAAAGTCTTTCTTGGAAATATCAAGAGAAGTATTACTGGTGAAGGCAAGGAAATATGCAAGTTGTTGTACATGTCAGTTAATACATAACAATGGTATCTGCTGCTTTTATAGCTGTTGCTTAAGAAAGATTCATTCAAACTGGGACTGGATTACAGGAAAAGAGTCACTATTTGATGAACTGTACTAAAAGCCTTCAAGCTGTTTGGATAGCAAGTGAGGGTGAAGTGGGGGTATGACTGCTCTGTTCAAGTGTTTTGGAACAGTCGCAGTTCCAGGATGGCAGAACAGCTGAAACAGAATAGAAAAGATCCATGCAGGAAGAGATGGCTGAAACCTCCTCCTGGGCACAGGGGTGGTGGGAGAATATGAGCAGGAATATGTGGGCCAGCTGTGGAGACAGAGGTTGAATTTATGGATAGGTTTATGTTATGTGGTTATCTGTTTATAGCAGGTACCACAGAGGCTCTGTTGGTAGGGCTGAAGAAAATGAAAATTGCCCAGGAGTAAACTTAACTTTCTTATGAGAAGTAAAATGTATTTTTGATTATGGGAAGAAACTTAATTTTATATGAACTGTTTCCACTGAGCTTGTTTTTGAGGCATGGAACTGCCAATTCTATTCGATTTCATAATCTGTACAGTGCCTATTTCTCTGCCACTTAGCAATAACAATAAAAAATGAAACAAGATTCTTATTTTAAAATGCTCTCACATCTTAAGGAAAGTCTTATAATACCAGGTATTACAATTATTATTAATTCTGCCTTTTAGAGAATTTTTTCTGTCTGTGGTGCAACTTATTGTCTGATCTGTATTTTTAGTCCTATTCTGAAATACACCTTGTATTATAACATATTGTTATGTGCTTATTCCGTCTCACATGCACAGTCTCTTGCTCTCTAAAATCAATGCAAATGTTTCTGAAGTCATTGGGTTGTTTTTCTGCTCTTCATATATGCACAAGTTTTATAGACGGTCTTGTCCAGGTCAAAAACCGTGGAGAGCTTAATGCAATGAGTTTGGAAGAGTTGACAGGGTGGTTGAATGCCTAGGAAGAATGTTTTGCTTTCACATATAATGCGTTTGCGTGGCAAGGTTTTGGTAAGGGTGCGGGGGGGTGGGGGAGCTTCAGAGGTGGCTTCTGTGCTTCACGGTGGGGCAGATCCCCACTGCAGCCGGGGGGGACCCCACGCCGGAGCAGGGGGTGCCCGAAGGAGGCTGTGACCCCGTGGGCAGCCCGCGCCGGGGCAGGGTCCTGGCAGGGCCTGTGGCCCCGGGGGGGACCCCGGCTGGAGCGGCCTGTGCCTGAGGGACGGCACCCCTGGGGGGGACCCTGGCTGGGGCAGGGGGACAGTGTGAGGGGGAAGGAGCGGCAGAGACGGCGCGTGATGGACTGGCCGTAACCCCCTTCCCCGTCCCCCTGCGCTGCTCAGGGGGAGAAGGGAGAGAAATCGGGAATTAAGTGAAGCCTGGGAAGAAGGGAGGGGTGGGGGAAGGTGTTTTTTTCTGATTTGAAGGGCAATAAATTAAACTAATTTTCCCCGAGTCGAGTCTGTTTTGCCCATGACAGTAACTGCTGAGTGATCTCCCCATCCTTATCTCGCCCACGAGCCTTTTGCTATCTTTTCTCTCCCCTGCCCGGTTGAGGGGGGTGACAGAGCGGCTCTGGTGGGCACCTGCACCCAGCCAGGGTGGGGTCAGCCCAGCCCCGCACATCCTGCCCATCGCATCCGCAGCACAGGCCAGGCAGCAGCTCCAGCTCTTGTATGGAAATCACGTCTATCGTGGGGGAATCCGGGGGTCCGCACTCACAAATAGAAGTGCTGTACTATACGCAATGGCAAGTCTGTTACTAGGGAAGTTGAGTGTTCATCAGTATTAAGGCATTAAAACTACAGCAACAAAGGCACAACATTTTTTCAAATGGTGCATTTTAATTCTCTCTTTGTATAATTTGCTTTGTTTCACTACTTGCGAAGGTGTTTCAGTACCATATACTTTGCAGAGGGGTGAAATCTGGAACAACTAGTTTCTGCCACAGCATCTCCAATTTAATTCTCAAGTAGCAGAAAGAAATGGATCCTGAGGATTTCCCTAGCAGCTTTGGTTTAAGGGAAAAATATCACTTCTCTGAGGCTCCATCCTTTCTTCTCCTGTTCTCTTGATTGACACCTGCTCATCTTTACAATGACAGCAGCAAACCTGCGTCAACAGCAAATACCAAAGTGCAAATTCTTACACTGTGCCATTGAGGGGGCTTCATTGTTGTGCTTCTGCCCACTGCTTTTTTTCGGTGTGTATTTCCAGACACAGCAAAAACAATGGATGACGCCAAACAGACTTAGGGATTGTGGAAGGTGACCTGAAGATACTTAAGAGAGCCTGAGTCATGTTAGATGACTTGTATATGAGGAGTTGCTTTGTTTTGCATCTATTTTTTACAGAAAAGTGGTCTGGAATTAGAAAATTTTATTAAGAAATAAAAAAAATGAAGACCTGACTTACATCATTAAGGTGTTAGTGCAAAGCTGCCGTGAAGTGGACATTCATCAGCAAAGTGAAGGAAAAGTCCTATCAATTACATCTGAAAAGATGTAGACAATTCTAGTGGATACAGTTCAGTGCTGCAAGGTTATACCGCTAAATAAATCACAGTGTAATTAGACCAAATTTATTTCAAAAGCTGTCTTGCTTTCTATATATGGTTTTAAAGGTCAACTTGTTAATTTTCCACAAAGCTTTCTATTTGCCCTAGGAAGGCTCACTCCGAGCACCTTTAGCAGAGATTCCCATAAAGTTAGTGAAAATACATTTGCCTTGTGTTATGAAACATGACAGGTTCCAAGTTGTTGCATGAGATTGTCTGAATATATTGAAAAGAGAGATTTCTGCTCTGGAGGAAGGCACAAATTCAGTGGCACCTGTGGAAGATGACTGAGTTTTCGGAAAAAATGATTTTTGGGTGAAAACCGAGGACAGAAATACTATGCATGCAGATATGGACTAGATTATTCCCAGCAGGCACCTTCCATTGGTCCTCATTTAAAGATGCAAATGTCGTAATCACTGTTCACTGTTATAGAAAGGAGGGCAGAAGAATGAGCAAATGAGAATGGATGAATCCTCCAGATGTTGAAGAGGTACAGGATGGAAAGAGGGAATTGGTGGAGAGAAGGTAATAGTCCTTTCGATAGGTAGGGGAAACAAGCTGTTTTGCTCAATGGAGGGATTCTACTCCAATTTTTAGCTGATAAAAATCAATATACACAATCAACATCTTGTGCTTCTCTAAGGCCTCAAAAAAAATCTTTTTTACAGCTGGATAGCTGAAGCTGTCAAGTTTTCATTATTTGCCAAAGAGCAAACTGAAGTTAAGGCATAGTGTCTGGGTTTCCTGGCTATAAGCTGAATGTTCTCTTTAATGAAATTATTCCAATCGGAAAAGATCTCTACAAGACAGGTGCTAAATATAAAGTGTCTGAAGATGTTTCATAGATAAAGAGAAACTGGATTGTGCTCCCTTCGTAGGAAAAGGTCAGTAGATGGAAATTAAATATGAAATCACAGAATTATTTCACACTCTAGCAACTAAAAACATTATTTCTTTTCCACTTAGTTTTATGGATTTTTTTTTTTTTTTTTTTGTACCAATGCTGTTTGCTGTAACTTCTGGCTTACCTGGCAGCTCCTGACAAAAATTTCCTCGTTTTGAAGCATGTGGTTTTCAAAGTGTTATAACTGTGCTAAAAGATGCATTCACTTGATTTCTACCTCTATAACAACTTTGTCTATTTGTAATCAAGTGAAGAAACTTACTTACGGAATCAAGAACTAAGGGAAAGAAGGTTTGAAGATGATAATGCTTGCTAGTTAATTTAATTTTAACTTGTGCTCTCCTCTAGCTTTCATGCAATAGTATTCTGTTCATTCCTGTTAAATCTCTCGTGTGTTTTCTCTCAAACTAAATACAAGATCTTTCAAATGAAGCAGAAAATCAAGATTTGGCCCTACTGCCTTTTGAGTAAAACTCTGCAAAGGTTTTTAGTTCCTTTCTTCTTGCTTTTTGCTTTGAAGACAAGAGCTGCCTGATCTACATCTACCTACAGGTTCCAGCGCACTGTATTTTGTGTCTGCGCTTGGCTGAGAGAAAAGCCCATCCTGTGCTACCTGAGGTATTCTCTCTTATGACCCTTCTAGTTGTGTTTTAGAGTTTTGTCTTTGCATTCAGCAAAAGCAAGCTCTGAAGGGTTTTTCTTATATTGAATTTTCTGATGTTTTTGGTTCCATATCCTTACATACTTCCACTTTCCTTGTGGCTTTGTGGCCTGTTTTATTTTACAACAATGTGGTTGTGCAGCGGCATCTTTTCATTCTTGCTAGAGCTCCAAGTGTTTCAAATTTTAGCATAATATATACGTTCTGCCACACAAGGCTGATCAATAACTACCTTGTCAATAAAAATACAATTTTTTTGGTTTATTTTGTCAACTTTGCAGAGTTCTCATAAAGTTCAACTTGGTTAAAATAGCTGGGATGTTTTAAATCAGAGTTTGTATACACTATGATCAGATACTTTTATAATTAGAAAGCCAATTATGAAAGGGGATACACTGGTAACAGGCATTCCACTTAAAAAAAGCGGGGGGAAAAAAAAAGTTTTCTTCTTTTAGGCTGCTTAGGTTTGATCTGGGAGTTTATCCAAAAGGAATCACGAAACATCTGGCCAGTTGACTTGAGTGCCCATAGTTCTGAAATCTGAAACATCCATCCTAGCCTAAGATGTCTTAACAGTGGAGGAGTGCTGGCATTGCTTTGTGGCTGTGTTACCATGATCTCATGGCGTGATAATTCTCCCTTCTCATACTGGGAAAGGCCCCAGTGCGATGACTGAGAGTGGAATACCGAGTATGAGGGTGGAAACAGTCTGGGGAGGTCCTCATGTGGGGGAATGCCGTGACAGTAATGTCAGGATCATGTAGGTCACGTAATTAAAAAACTAACAGAGCCAACTGGAATGTGTGTGTGTGTGTTAGTCTTTCCAGTGCTAAGCACAACTGCCTCTCTGTTTTATATAAGAAAATAATTTAGTTGCAAGATGAAAATTAGAAGCAGTTAATGGATTGCTCAGTAAATAGCCTGGAGAATCCTGGATAAGTCATGCATAACTGTAATACCCAAAAGTTCTCTACCATTCACAGCTCTTCCACTATCTGCATTTTTAGTATTTTTTAACTTCAAGAGTAATGAGAAAAATTCTTGTCAACCAGTTATTTACTCTATTTCCATTCATCATACTCTTCCTGTGGAAGAGATCAAGTAAACACAGCATATCCTTGCTACTCCAATAAGATCACTTTATAGATCTGGTAACTGTTTTCTTTCATTATGTAAGTTTTGATGTGTACCATTCTCCCCCTTTTCCTCATCCTTACATGGTCTTCAGAATTAAGTCTAGTTTGTTACTGCTGTGTCCTAGGACGTTCAGTATTTTGCTGAGTCTTAGATAGGTCTGTGACTAGTTCATGGTAGTAAGTCAATGAAGCAGTATGGAGATTTCCAAGATGATGATGTTAGAAGTGCCATTTAATCCTGTTTTTGCGTTAGTTGATGCAGTAGATGTCCATGGACTTAGTGAATAAGGCAATGATAAATAAGGTTGAAAGTATTTTTATGAAAAGTACATTCCCAGACTGGATTCAATGAGAACAGTATTTTGACTGGAATTGGAATCATGTTATGTTTGGTTATTGACAAGTTGTTTTTTTTTAAAAAAAAACCCTAAGTGACATAAAGAAACTCCCCCCCAATAGGAGAGTGGACCCTCTTGCTGGCATCCTTAACAAGGCATTTTTTAGTGGTGGTGTCCTGGAGACTGAATAAACTGAGGGTTTTACAGGAGCAGGCTTCTTGTTAGGATTGTTACATTTTATACTTTGAAATGATGGTTTGCTGAACTGACTTACCTGTACTTGCATTTTTATTTTGAAAGATGACCCTGTGTGTGTTCACATTGTCTTTTCATAGTATTAGCAACAAAATGGACATTGGGCAATGCGAGTTAGAAAAGCTGAGAAAAACTTAAGTGTGAGGTTGGATCTGCTGATTCTGTTGCGGTGTGTGAAGCTGCAAGACAACATTTCTAAGCAGGAGAATTGGCTGCATCTAGACAAGATGGCCAATGCCCTTTGCCAGATTTATAATCTTAACACGGTAATATGAAACATCATACATGGCGTAGAAAAAGCTATTTTGACAAATGAATTTTTTTTTTATTTAACTGCTTCAGGAAGAGAGACCCAGTGAATCGTTGCACAAAACCAGCCATCATGTAGCCTACAGAGGAACTGGCTCTACTGCAGTCTGTGATCAAAAATACTGAAAAGATTATGACATTACTTCAAGTAAAATTATTTTAGTATTCACATGATGGTGGTGGTCATAGTAGAAATCATGAACATAGCACAGTAGAATGGTTGTGTGGAAGGTTTAAGGAAGACAAAGTTGCCACTAGACTCACTTTGTTTTGTCCTCTATTCCTTTTAGAATACATAATTTGATAAAAAAACTCTATGAAATTTTTTTCTAAATAAACCCTTCCTTTTTTATGTCAGTGAGAGATGTTATTAATTACAAGTACTGCAAATTAATTATTCTTTTTTAAAGCCGTAGGTAATCACAGCATGTTTTATTTCTGTTCCATGATTTTGGAATCACTTAAGTTTTCCTAGCCTTGAAGAAATATTAATAATTTTTCATACAACATGCATGCATTAACCAATAGAATGAAAATGAATTTCTGGACTAGAACTGAACACTGGACACGTAAACTGGCATGGTGAGTGCTTGCATGTAACTTCTGTGCTGTGCTCTGCCGCTTTCCTGGGGAAGAAGTTGAGCTCTGACTAAAAGGAGAGATAAACAAGTCTCAGCAAAAGGATGGAAAGTGGTTACTCAAGGCAAACAAAATGCAAAGAAGTGGCAGAAGAGAGGGTCTGAGCCTGTCAAAGGTATTTGCTGTCACTGAATTATATACCATGTACTAGAGAGGAGAAGGAGGTTTCTTCAGAACAGAGGCAGCCTGTCACGTTTATGAAGTTTTTGATTATAAACTGATGACAAGAATTAAATTCTAGATGTTGTCTGTTTATGGTTTACCTCAAATTGTTTCTTCCTTTCAAATTGTTTTTCTTTTTTTAACATGAAAGGGTAATTTCATTTATGCAAAGAGTGACTCTGCAAATGATTCTGTATTTCTTGCTCTTATTTGCATAAGAGTGTAAACAGTGCCATTAACTTTAAAAGGACAGTCATGTCAAATTAAGTATGGCTTTTTTAGAATGAGACCGTTATTGATTTTTGTCACAGTTCTAATCCATACAACCAAACATGATTAGTTTGCACAGGATCTGTGCTAATAGGTAAACATGAACTATAGCTAAAATACAGGACAATTCTGGAATGGTTTTAAGAATAAATTCCTACCCTTTTTATTAAAATCAGCAGGATAATGGTATATGTCAACACATGTGTTTGATTTGGGTACATTTTCCGTTCTGGACTACCTCATATTCTTTCTTAGGAGCCAAGAGTGAGTGATCTCATATTATGGCTTTCCAAATGGAGCTAATTAAGGACTTTTCCTGCCAGGTGCTCAGCATGCCCCGCTCCTATTGCTTTCAGTTGTGGTTGAGGGCATGCTGCATTCTTTGGGATACAACCCTATTGTTTATGAGTTTAAGTTAGATTGCCAAAGGGAATACAACATTAGAAAATAAACAGCACTGAGGTTTACTTTGAGGATCCCCTGAATTAGCTGTTGTTTTTTTTTTTTCTTTTTCCTTGGGAATATCAAAGTCTACATCTGGAAAACATCAGTGTGACATATAAATACTGTCTGACCACTAATTTCACGGGACAGTCTTTATATACAACTTGTGGGAAATCAGTTTTATGTTAAAGGAATAAGGATCTAAAGTCTCCTACTGACTTAAGAGCTCTCTGGAGCAGTAACTAATTCTGCTTCCCTTCTTGTAACATGACCCAACCTCTGTTTCAAAACTCAGTGTTGTGGCCAATTAATTACTGTGTAGTTTCCTGATAAAGCCTCAGATGGTCTAATCCTTGGATATAACACCACGCATGGCTGTTACTGACAGCTTCCTTTGTTCCTGAAAGCCGCAGTATGTGCCTTTTACTTTCTTTTAAGAAAAAGCAGATCAGAAATGTGCAATGTGGTAGATTGTTGGTTCTTTCATTAAATTGTGTATGTGAGGCATCTGGGAATGAAGAAAGGTGCATGGTTTCAGCTTCAAAATTTTCAGCAAGATAACGACTTGCAGGAAGGGTAATCCCAAGGGAAAATCTTTCCCCTCATCCTCTGGGGACCTAGTCTGCATCCGAGAACTATGTCCCTTCTAGGACAGAGACAGGTAAGAGAGAGGAGAGATAAAGGGTTCTGGTATTCATGCTCAGGTGTGCCAGAGCCCAGCACTTCAGAAATGTCCTCCCTGTGGCTGTGGGTTAGCTGGCAGGAGCTGGAGAAGGGATCAGCAGAACTAAGGGCTATGGTAAAGTCAGTGCTGCAGCTTCACAGGTGTGTCATTCCTTTCATTCTCCGGTATCTCTGTAGGGAAGAGACTTCCTATCTGTTTAGTGAACACTGGAAGATAGATAGAGCTCTTCTATTTTCCTAATCATGGGAAAAAAAATATTTTCTTGAAGAAAAATACAGTAGAAAAGCAACTATTCTGCTATCTCTGGTTTTCTATATATTCTTGTTGGGTTTTACATTTAGGATTCTGTTTTGACATTTCCAGATCATCATGGGAGGAGGTACCTATTTCAAAGGTAGCCAATGGCAGCTGCCAAAAGCTAACTAGTGCTGACATACCACTAATAAGAAAGGGACTTTTAAAAAAAAATATTAATGGAGGTTGTGTTGTTTTGGCATGTCTCTATAAGCAGAAGAAAATGTTTGCATTTCAGAGGGAGAAGTGAGCAAGACTTGTTCAGCCCTTAGTGAGTGGTTAGTGCTGCAAAGCTGCTCGGCAAAACACGTATTTGGATGTCCATCTGGTTTTGTAAGTGCCAGCCCTCTGTGGTTTGACAGGTTGAATTTCTTTGGATTGATGCTGCCAAACATGGTGGAGTGCTTTTTTCCTCAAATAGGATGGAAAGAACAGTACATCACTTAAATGACTTCTCTTCTGGTGTCCATGTGAATCTACATTTACCTAATCAGCTGATTTTGAACAGAGTGTTTACAAATCTACAAAGCATCTACTGCTCCTTCAGGACTTTAGTTTTTTTTTCAGGATTTATTGTTTATCCTTTTGCCATGAAGATTGAGCCAAAGCTCACAAATTAAATGGTCTTGGGGTGAAACGAAATGCTTTGAAGAATGGTCCTGCATTTACTGCATACGGGTTGGTTGCTATAGCAGAAGAGTATTAGGAAGTGCAGGACTGCTTGAGATCCTGTTGTTTTGGCTCAGATAAAGAACAGCAAAATCCTTGGACAACAAAGTTAATTAAAGAACAGAGTTAATTAAAGTGGCTCTCTGTCACTGCATTACCAGAACAGCTGTTGAAAACCATTTTCATATCACTGAGCAGTAAGCTTCACACAGTAAAGGAGTTACAAGAGAGGGGTCTGGTCCCTGTCAGTACCTCTGAGCAAGGTAAATTATTAAAATTAATGTGGTGATAATTATTCCTTTTATTTCAGATCTTAGCAAAATGACTTAGTAAAACCTGTTCTCTCCGCCCCCACACCCCACCCCAAGCTGGTTTTTGCTGCATTGCTTCTTTATTCTTGAGGTTTGTTTCAGAAAGAAAATACATTGCTGAATGAAGGTAGGCAAATTGTTCTGAGATGTAGCTATTCCAGAATAACCTCTGCATTTCAAAAATGATTTTGTATTAATGATTAAAATACATTTCTGGACTTACATTCTGTTTGAAGCCAGCATGGAGAACTTAAAGGAGCTAGCAGGGGTTTCTATCAGCTATGACCTCAGTGACGTTGTGCTGTAAAACCTAGATGCTGTCTTAGATGACAAATACATCTGAGTGGTAGGGGAAGATTACAGTTGTCTGGTGAAGAGATGTTTAGCCAAAATGTTGAGTAATTAAATGGGGCAATCCCTGACCTCCTGGAAGAAGGTATAGTGAGGCATTTGCTTAGCCACCATGTTGTAATCTGAGTGCTGCTGGAACTTAATCTAGTCCAAGAGCTATGGGGAGAGGGAGAGCGCTGCCGAGAGCCTGGGGTTTAGCTCCTGGGACCTGTAACCGGCCCCTGTTACATCTACTGTGTATGTTTGCACATGAAAACTTTCAGGTTCAGTAAAGCATTTCTGGAAAGTTTTCCCCTCGAGCCTTTTAGTTTAAAATAGTGTTTTATAATCATGATTCAACTTTCTTTGAGATGAACTATATTTCTGGTAATTTCATGGCTGATTGGAAACCAGTCCCAAGTTAGTATGCATGTTGTCCTGCTGCAGTACAGCTTATATCCAAGCTCTGCTGAAAGAAAATGTATAAACCCACTGTTTTTGTAAAGCACTGTTTAGGATACAGAAATATGATGATTTCGTGTCAAATACCTAATATTTTCACACATCTGGACAACGCTGATGTTCTACCTGGGTCTGCAGTGTACTGATTTGGAGGGAAGACTCTCTGCACAAATGTGTTCAGTGTTTTCATGCCACCAAATCAAGATGACTCACTTTTGGCTGGGAGAAGCTTGACTGAACATTCCTACTGATTCAGTTGGTGCTGGGAAATACCACATATATTGTATGATCTGTTAGGGAATGCAGATGAGTCCCCACAGAGGTGTGTCTTCCTAAAATGCGATGGGGGTGGAATCTATGTGCCTACTTCAGAGCCCTGCAGATGTTTAAACCTGCATTTTTAAATGTCTTCCTTTCACAGGTTTGTTGATCAGACAGGAGGTATCAGCCACTCTGCATTAGATCCATTTCTGGTGACTGTCATTTCTGGAACCGATTTCTTTGATTAGCCACAGATAAAGTAGCACTTTCTCCTCCAGGATATGAAACTTGTTAGATAGCATGTGGAGTAACTTCAGGGCATGGTTCCAAGGGACTCTGGCTGCACCAAGTGCAGGACATTACTGATATGTCCTGGAATTTGATTTGGGCCAGCTTCTGGGAGAATTTACCAAAGCTGATGTCTGTCTGACAGAAAACTGAGGGTGCGAAAGGACCATGCTCCTTGTGTGCTGCTGTTCTCCTCAGACCAGCAGCCACCTCTGCCTTCCCCTGCTGCACCTCCTCTTCCTCTTGTCCTCCTCAGTGGGTGACAGCCACTGCTTTCTCAGCACAATTTATTCCTTCTCAGTCACTGCCTGCACCGTGCCCTGGCACAGCCCTCCTGGTTGCACCTTGTCTTCAGTGACGGCGTCGGAGGAGAGATAGGGGTGTTCTGAAAGCAGATGGATCTGTCTGCACCTCCTTATGCTGTTTTCCGAAAGTCTGAGTCTTGGAGCTCTTAATACTATCAGTTCCTAGGAATTCCTTTCCTTCTAATGGATTTTATTATCCAGCCCATGTGTGGGGAGTTTGTCTGGAGGCGCTTTCCTGGAATGCCTCCTGGCTACACAAGAAGCCAGTTCCACAGTTTGTTGGTTGTTTTGGATCTACTCTGATGGGCCTAATTCTTTCCATGATTGTGGAAGGAGCTTTGAAAGATAACTTGGGGTGCAGTGTCCCAAAGTCTTGTTTTATGTGTTATAAATTTAATTCATCATAATTACTCTTGACTGTCTTGAATACATACTTGATGCTTTTTGATGGAGAAAGACCCATGAAAACACATATTAGCTCTGACAAGAAGTGTAGTGGTCCCCCCATTTGATGTGTTTATCTTCTGGGCTTGGGTGGCCACTGTTTTGCTATCTCTGCTCTTGTGTTGAGGAACGTTCTGCACCCACATCAAGCCATCCATCCCCTGCCCTCCTATGCCTCTGTAGCCACGGAAAGACAGCTTGGGTACCACAGGTGCTGAGCGTGAAATAATGAGAGCCCCACAACGCTGGGATGGGGCAGCAAGATGTCAGAGGAGACGTCAGAGGTACAACTGTGGCCAGTGAGACTATTAGTTGTTGTCTTTTATTTATGAAATAATTGAGAGACTGGGAAACATGAATTATGGCTATACAGTTGGATAAGGAAAAGAGTTGGCCTATGGTTAATACAAAAGAAGCAGAAGTTTCATTACTAGCATTATTTATAATATTATCAGACCTCAGTTTTTGGAACTTAACAAACTCTGCAAAGGAGATTCAATGATATAGTTATTACCACAATGATTAATTGCACACTTCTGGCTAGATCAGGCCTGCAGTTTGGTCTGTGTGTTCTGGAAGTTTGAATTCAATTCCACTGAGGGGAAACACTCTTCTGAAACATGTAGTTTCTTTTCAACAACAAAACTGTTATGTGGAGAAATGCATGTTGCCTATTTTTCTACTGTATTCTGCTTTTACTGTTGTTTCATATAAGCTGTTCAGCCTGCAGCTATGTTATCAGTATTAAAAAATGTACTGAATTTTACCTGCTTTCTCCTTAGCTTGTCCACCACCCTCCCTATCCCTTCATCTCTAATAAATCTCCATCTGGTATTGCAAACAGATAGGAGGAGGGGAATGACGCTGGACCAACTCAGTTTCCTACAGATGTAATTGCACTTTTCAGTTCTGAGAGTGAGCTTTTTTCTAGTAAAAGTTCATTTGATCTTGAAAAAGCTCAGAGATGATTAGTGATGCCTTTGTTCATCAAAGCTTTCAGTTTCAGTAATATAATTGTTTTTTCACTAGTGTGTATAAACCCAAATATTTGAAGATGAAGCTACTCAAGGAAATTTTGAATTCACATTGTGAGGAATGGCACGGATCAGTAGCAGGGCTTCAGCTGTGTTTTCCAGCTTGAGATCTTAAATATCGTTACTCTGATTCATTGTGATGCAGAGGCTAGGGGAACTGAATATGTCTTCCTAAAGTCACAGGTGATACCAGCAAGGGACATAAATATTTCAGCGATCTGAATTAGCTTTCAGGTCTCCTCCTAGAAAGGTTTTTGGGTCCGCTTCCCAGCTCCTCCACCCTCAGCCTTGGGGTTCTGATGGGATTCAAAGCTTTTTAGTCCAGCTCAGCCATGTGAACCCAGATCAGTAACAACGGGAAAATTCTTGTTAAGGAGTGAGAAAAAGTCACACAAAGTAAGAAAAACAAGAATTTGTAAGTGTAATTTTGGAGCTATCATAGATAACAGGTCAAGGATTCAAGAGGAGAAGATCTGACATGAAAATGCAATAAAACTCATTTTTAAGAAGAAAGGAAGATTTCTCTGCTTTCTTCCTTTTTGGGAAGAAAGCAGAGAGTGAGATCAATGATTCTGCAACCAGGAGGACCACCCTGTCCAAAGGAAAGTCAGTGTCATGTCCTTCCCCACCTGGCAGTGTTTGCTAGCCAGGCAACGATCCTAGTATGTGTCTTATCTGGGATAGTGAACATATTAACATGTATTGATACTTAGCTTTGTATCTATTTACTGCTAGCTATGGATTCAGTTAAATTAATCAATGCGTACATTTTTTTTTTTGTGCTGCTTTTTACCATTACACTGTAGAATGACTTTTTGCAAGAATGTTATGCAAAGCTTAAAATTTGTCCAAGTGACCTGGGAAAACATGATTGCTGCAGCAATAGCTGAGTATGGAATAGATGATCAGCCTAAGCTATCTAATTTCACTGTCTGTGCTGAAGAAGGATGCTTTGTGTGCGCACTCCTTGTCTAGCAGATCTTCAGCCGTGATGATGAACTCAAAGAGAAGCAGATCAATGTCTGAAGAAGGGGTAGAGTGATATCTTGAAGCTGTTGCTGGTTTTTACTGTTCCCAGCATCACTGTCTTACAAGTTTGTAATTGTCCTCCTTAAAAACTTGTACTAGATTAATGTATTCAGTTATTATTCATACATTTTCTTATTTTGGGCTAAGTTTGTGTATACTATCTGATTCTGTAATGATTTAGTTTTTGAATATGCTCAACTATACTGGACAAGGACTGGAAAAGGTTAATCTGAACTAAATGTTTATCTGCAGACTTGCACTGGGAAAACAGAATGTATAAATTATAACTGCTGTAGTTACAGTATTTTGGTGTAAGCTTGTAAAAGGGAACTAGAAAAAGCAATTGCTTACATGCATCTGTCATGGTATAAAATGGCCAGATGGAGATCACCACACTTATTAAGGGGACCTCAGCAAGGGGATTGTGTGAAAGCTTCTCACCTGTTACTGTGGAAATTTAGTTGGATTTGCTTAAATTTCTCTTCATCAGCCTTTAGAGTTCAGCTGGTAGTTGTTTAAGCTCTGGTGTCTTTGCAGGGAAGCAGATAAAAAGTGCTCACCCAGTCTGCTATTGTAGCTCGGGAGGTGCTAGGTGGGAGTCTAGCTTGGGGCAATATCCTCAATTGCTTTAATTAGCTTCATAGACAGATACTTGACTTCTGGGTTTTGTTTTGTGGTTTGTTGTTTGTGGGGGTTGGGGTTTTTTTTTAGTATTGACTATGGAAGTATGTTTTAATTATAGCTATACTTGTGTAATGTATGTATCGGATATCTATTTTTAAAATTGGTACAAATACCTTTTTTCATTTATGGACTTATGTACTGTTTATATTGTTTCATAACTTTGTGATTAAAATGTCTCCACGTGTGAACTATATCCATTTATTGTAATGGACTGATGAAATATTTGTTCATGGTAAGTAATGAGAATAAGAATATGAATTTTACAGCTCAAATACTGGGTGATTATAATGTAGTTAAAATGTAATTTTGAATGTTCATAACTAGACCCGAGAAGATGTTATTTGTCTCAGCTGGAGCAGATGGTCTGGATAGGTCACTATTTAAAAACGGAATTCACAAAGTATTTATTAAGTTCTTGAAGAATTCAGTAATTCTTTCCACTGATACTTCTGAAATGTCCCAGGAGAAAAAATCTGCATCCATCAAACTGCAGCTCCATGGAAAAATTAAAAGATAAAAAATTACTTGCTGGTAATGGTCTAGTAGCTAAACATTTTTGGGTTTATATTGTAGCCATTTTGGTAAAGTAAGAATCTTTTCTCTTTAAAAAAAACATGGGAATGGAACAAAAGTGAAAGCAAATTCTCAGCTGTAGCAGTGAGACTTTATGATACAGATTTAGAATGTCAAGCCATGCTCGCAAAAATCAGATCATTGTCTCATAAAATTATAGTGGGAATTATCATCTCTTATTTGAAAAAAGCAAGCCCTTATCTCGAATATTCCTTTTCACCTTGTTGTTAAGTTAATTTTTCTCTAAGTGCTAAAACAATCTTTAAAGCTGTGCAGTGATTCTATAAATCCCTAATCCTGCAAATATTTTGTACATGTTTGTATATGTTTAACCTTGGGCATATAAGGAACTGATTTTAATAGCTTGAAGATAAGCAACTTTGTAAACACTTACAGTTCTTGTTTCCATGGGGATTTTAATAGAAAAATAGGAAAGACTTCAATTAAAAAAATAACTTACTGAAGCAGATAAAAAATCATGGTTTCATCACACTGACATCCCATGAGTCAAGTGCTGCACATGGGACATTTCATTCAAGGTATGTCTCAAAGACTTAAGGATGACTTTGTAATCTTTTTATTCTCTTTAGCAGTGGCTGTTCTTGATGCTTTCACTTCATGTACCTTACTAAAGTACTGATGTGCCTTATTTATCTCTTTAGGATGCCTTACAGAGGTTAGTTACACAAGAAAATTGTGCCATGTGTAAAATAAAAGTTGGAGCTTATTTTGTGGTTAGGCTATGATTACCAGCAAGTTAGAGGTGGATTCTCTGCATTTCATATCCTCATCAATTTGTTTTGCTCCTGCAAGATTTTCTCTTTTGCTTTTCTGTAACATACACATGAACATAAATCTCCTATTTTCATATCTAAATGTGTTGAATTGAGAGGGAATGGTCCACTTTCAGTGCTTGAATTTATTATTGGTTGCAGTTATTTAGCTTTGGATTTACCTGGGTTTGTGGCAATGGTTCAGTCTTGGTGAAGACACATGGAGAGGTCAGTAAGATATCAGAGAATTACGTTTTTCTTTGTTAGGTTTCCTGGGTATTCAATAGAAAATTAATGCCAGGCATCTAGATTTCATTTTGTTGCTTTGTGTCAAGAATAGGAATTTGGAACAAAATTATTAACAATTTTTATTGTGCTGGCCTGTCCTTTTGCAGTCTTGAAGGCCAAACCATAAAGGAAAAATAGACTCAATATGCAGGGCAATTGTTTGTCTGTGTTAAAGTGGGAATTCTACCACAACTGTTGTTGGAGTGAGTGGATAAAGAGCACCGTGAGTAACTACTCTTTCAAACAAAATCCAAGTAACGGTCATCACTGGAGTTCCTGTGAATCAAGAAAATAAAAGGAGTGAGGAGAGTGCCCCTTTCTGTAGGCTCCTTTAGCCATGTATGGGAAATGTTTTGCTTTTAATAGCTTGTGCAGCTTAAACACTTGAAATTTCCAGCTTGGAGACTGAAAGAGGTGCAGCTGGCGACTCTGGGGGCGAGACAGGATCTCCTGCTGCAGGCATAGCTGGGGCAGCGGCTTCCAGCAGGGATGACTATGTAACTGCCTTTAGTTCCCTGCTTCTGGCACATTTGGTAAACAGCCACTTTCCTCAAAACAGACGGAAACCTTTGCCTTGCCTCCACCTAGTAACGACGAGATGGGTTAGCTGAGGTTACTGAGCCGTGGGGCTGACGGGCATAGAGCTGGAGAAGTGTCCCAGTACTGGCCGCCCGCTGTTCCTGCGCTCCTGCTCCAGCAGCCTGGATTCCACAGAAATACTCAATTTACTTTCACAACTCTTCTTCAGGGCCAAATTTATTTTAAAGCTTCAGGGGAATGCCCTCACTTTACCTTAACAACAGTTGAATTCAGGGATGAGTCCTTATTTTAAAATAGAAGGTTTTTGCAGCCTGTTTTTATTCTTCCATCTTCGCTTAATTAGTCATTATGGCCTTCATTTTGCTAAGTACTTATGCAAACTCTGCAAAGAGGAGAGAGAACAAAAAAGTAATTTGAAGCTTTCAAAACAATTCTGTTGGTACCTTGAAAATACCAAATAATTTCTTCTTGCTTTCTCAATGAGCTTTTCAAAAATATGTACTCAATTTGTTCCAGTACTTGAAGTTTTTCCCTAGAGAAAGTTTCCACTGATTTAAGTGGCAATTTTCCTTGAGAAGAGACTACAGTTGCAATTCTTTATCTTGTTAATTTTAGTGATTATAGTGGTTTGAATCTTGTTCTTTTTTGCAGTTCCTGTGAAATTCATGGGTTGCTACCTTTTGTAACTCAGAGACTCTTGTTCCTTGCTTGCATAGGTTTTATGAGCACACTGCTATTTTTATTCTTTGAGAGGTACTATTTCAATCTATCTTTACTGCTGTCTAGACTTCCAGTCTGTGATAATAAATATATTCTGTTGATATTCCATATACAGTCTGATATTTCACTTTAACCTGTTTCTGAAAATTTAAGACTTATTATTACACCATTCAAGATTAACTAGCTATGTAGGTGAAGTTGTCAACTGATGAAAAGTAGCATAATTTCTGAGGCTTTCTTACTAACAGTCTTTGAAAATATCCTGCATGATAAGATTGTGCAGGATTGCAACAAAGTGCTGTACTGTAATGCCAGCTACTTAAAAACAGTGTGCAAGTGCTATTTGAATGACTGACTTGCTTCTTCTGAGTATTTATAGTGCATCCGGCTGCTGCTGATACTGAAAATGTACTTTAGTACAGTGCCAAACAGCTAATAAAAAAAAAAAAAAAAGTGATAGATTTAGTTCTTTCTCTTGACTGAAGGGAACTGAACCAACAGCTTCCCAGGAAAAGGTTGTAAGAAAGTTAGTTTTTCTATAAAGGTGAGCTGCTTTTTGGGGGGAAGAAAAAATATGTGTGTATAAATATTAATGTAGCAAAGAAGCATAGATATAGATTAGTGGTTAAGGTACAACCTGGTAGTGGGAGACATGGGCAAAGGTCAGTGCTCCTCAAAATTTCTTTACTTCCTTCATTTTAGAAGTTTCTCTCTGAAACTCTTCACTGTTAATAAACCCATGTCATCATTTAACTTTTCAGCCCTATAAGGAGTTTCCTAAATTCTTTGAATTGTCATGGTTTTCTAAGATACAGTTATTTACGGTTTGAGGTTGAATGTTATGAATAGTTTTCTTCAGAGTATGTGTGGGAAGAAACCCTAGCTAAGATGTGTCAAAATGTTTCTGTATTTAATAGTTTTGAAACGGCATACTATTTGAAAAATTGCAAAGCTTAATAGTGGCTTAAACACAAGAAAAAGAAAGAATTTGAACAGAATTAAATTTGATTAACCTCAAAAAAATGTTTTTCTCATCAGACTGATTCTGAAAAATAGCTTTTTTCTCTTTGCTTTAGCCAGTGAACCACAAATCAGTCATTTTCATAACTTCATTTTTTTAAATTTTGCTAAATTTCAAACATTGATAATTCTATATTAGTATAATTTAAATTTATATATTCAGTTTGATAGTTCTGTGTTGCTAAATAATGAGTAATTAACATTGTTAAATGGCCATTGCTATGCATTTCTATTTGAAAGTCATAGCTTCTGCTAAATATATTTCCCTCTGCTGCTATAGAGGAAGGCAGTCCTATCATAGTTATTTTTCCTAGCAAAATTTCCACAATAATACCACATGTTGGAATAATTCTATGATATATGGTTGGCGACCTTAAAAAAATTGCATACAAAGAAATGCTGTGAGGCCCACCTCACATGGTAGTAACTGGGCCATACCTAAAGAATGGTATATCCTAGAGTGGATTAAAACCCAATTAAATTCATGTTTTAATAATTTCCTACAAAAATAAATCAAATAGGTCTCAATGTGGAAGTTTTTCCTTGTGCAGATAGGCAAGCTAATGGCTGATTGCAAATTCAGAGCCATCCTTTGTATATCAAAGTCTTGGCAATGGAATATGGCTTTTTAAATTTAGTTTAATTTAATATAAACCAGTCTTTAATTACAGCTTATCTCTTATGAGGGGAGCTGTTGTGCCTTCTGATTATGTATTCCCTGTCTTTTTTACCTAAGATGTCCTCATTAACATTGAAAGGTGTTAAATAATGTGTTAATGACAGCTACAACCAAATGAGATGAAATTTTTTCCAGTGCTGTATTTTATTTGTATTTCAGTAGCACAGAAAACAAAATAAAACCCTTGCAGCTGAGTCTACTTCACACCAAGTATGTGACTTAGTTCTAGGTATTGTACCTCTATTTATTTCAGTGGTGTTTTGTGATAACCTTGATTTCATGGATTGTGTTTTTGATTTGTGATTGGTAGGATCAACCACAAATATATTACATAGAAAGGAAATATATGCGTTTGTGTGTGTATAGGCGTGTAGATATACATAAAAAATATAAAAGCCCAAGTCAAACACAGAAATTGGAAAATCTGGTACATTGACAGAGTTGCAAGCAATGGAAAGCATGAGACAAATCAAAGATGATTGTTCCACCATTAAAACACTGGGCCAGAAATCAGGCAGTTTATACTTCTTTCTAATTAATTCTGAGGTTTCTGCATTTAAGTTGTCAGCTCTCCTAGTGATCTCTTGGTCTGTGCATGTATCTTACCTAACACAGCAAACTCTCTTTCTAAGAGGGAAAATTCAACCATTCTTTGAGACCCGCTGGCACGGCACAGATCACGTCGCGTTTAATTTGACTTCCATCTCAGAACAGGGTGGCAGCATCCACCTGGGATGCAGAAACTGGAAGTGGACCCTGACACGGGCTTTGGCTGGTCTTGCACTCTTGTACTGTCTAGGAAGTTGCTAATCTGTGAAGATCAAAACTCTGTTGGGGGCATACTAGGAATTCAATAGTGCGAGTGATTGTGGGTAGGGGCTCAGTTCTCATCTCTGGCCTCTTTTATTTATTGGTATCAAAGTAGTCGGAGACCTCTGCCAAAATTGAAATTTCAAAGCACCGTTGTTAACGTGATAAGTATTAGTACAGCTAAGAAGGCTCTACGCTTTCATCTTAATATGATGCTGGTCTTCATTTTCTAGCCTAAGTCAGTTTTCAACAGTTCACAGAAAAAATAATAATCTTTAGAAAGAAAAATAAAGGTGTGTAGTATATCATGCTTTCATTTTACATAATGATCAAATAATTCTTAGTTACCTGTGTTACCATACAGAAGATATTAGAATTTCATCTATTTTTCATCCACTGCATTTCTTCACGGCATGACAATTTTGTGAATAACAAATGTGTTGTGCATGGTCAAATGGTTGTGTTAATATCCTTGTGGCTATGGTTTTATTTTAGCTAAGCACTTCTCTCTCTTAAGAACAGGCAATATATTATTTTCATAACTAAAATGTACTGATTTGCTGTTAAAAACTGGGAAGGAAGCCAACTGAAACTTCTTCATAGCTTTTCATTATATTCTTAACATTAGTATGTTACCTAGTTGTTTCATGCTCCTGTTACTGTTAGTGCAGAGCTGGGGTGGTGGCAGGCCAGGAGGTGGGAGGAGGAGATACCAGCTTGGAGTGTGAGTGATTTGCCAAGATCTCAAATCAAAGGGGTCTGTAATAAGAAAGATATACAGAAAGAGGAATTGATGGGAAAAAAAGAAGAGCAGAAACAGAAGATCAAGCTATGAAATACAGGTGGTGACAAATCTTCCATAAAGGATTTTTTCCATTGTCCAAGGCATCACAGCTGTTCAAGGAGGGGGAAATGTACAGTCTCTAAAATTTGCATAGCATGAGACATTTTGAAGAAGAGGGGAGAGGATGCAATTCAAGGTGTGCCACAGAAATCATTGTTGAATCGTTAATGAACCTGATGGCAAAATGAAGTAGTAGGAAGTTGAGAGAGACCACAAGAGACCGCACAGCTTTTGTGGGGAATGTTGTAGACTAGCATCATGGTTTAACCCTAGCTGGTAATGATGTGCCATGCAGCTGCTCGCTCAACCCCTCTCAGCCAGGGAATTCCAGAAAAGAATGTAAAACCTGAGGGTTGAGATAAAAACAATTTAATAATTGAAGTAAAACCAAAAAGCCAATAACAGTTATAATGAAAGGGAAGAAGGAGAGGAATGAAATCCAAAGGGAAGGGAGAAAAGAAAACTAGTGATGCACTGATACAACCGTTCACCACCTGCTGATCGATGCCCAGGTCCCAGAGCAATGATCAACAGCCCAGGCCACAGCCCCCCTCCCTTCAGTTTATATACCGAGCATGCCATCCCGTGGTATGGAATACCCCTTTGGCTAGTTCAGGTCAGCTGTCCCAGCTGTGTCCCCTCCCAGTCTCCTGTGCCCATCCAGCCCTCCCACCGGCAAGGCCTGAGAAACCAAGAAGTCCCCAACCACACTGTTCCCACTCCAAATCCAAACACAGCCCCGCACTAGCCACCAGGAAGAAAATTATCCCAGCTGAAACCAGGACAGCCAGTAATGAGGTATATTTTGATTATGGCTTCAAGGAAAAAAAAAAGTTATCGCAATATGCAATAATTTAAATACGAATCATAACCCCAAAGAGGCTAAGCACTTCCCTTGCTGTGTGAAGAAAAGGGAGGGACTGAGGAAGAAATGTGGCTTCAGGAATTCCTTAGGAAACCTGGCACGCGGTATTTCCGATAGCCGTGCAGGATATGTTCGTCGAAGTAACGGCAGGAGTGATCCACTGGCAAGAGGAAATGGGGATTCGGAGCTTCCCTGGTCTGAGGCAGCAAGGAGCTGGTTGAAAAACTCCTATAGAGTCCCTACAGATTCTGTCCTCAGTCTGTCAGAATCCAGATCTGTAAACTCTTTTTAAATTTTACTTTATTTTTCCTAATTGGAATTTCAGGTGGAGAAGCCTGGCTACAGGATGTGCTCTGCACTGAGGGAGTTTCAGAAGGCACAAACAACAGACATTATAAGAAATGCTGATAACTGACAAACAGTAGAATTATTCAATATAATTTCATTACAAAGACTCTGTAACTTTAGTAGTTACATGTAGTGCCATGTAGTTTAATCCGTTTGGAATGCAGAGATTTCGGTTGGAGACTTTAATGCTGGTTTGAATGTCTAATATGCCATGAGAATGCCATTAGAATGAACTGTGTCAAAGTGTGTTTAAGGAAACAAGAAGGTGGGCTTTTTGAAATGATTTCCAGAGTCAGATCACAATTGTTGAAAAGAACTTCTAGGCTTACAAAATAGGGAAATTAATCTGGACCTAGTTTTTAATTGCTTAGGGTTTGCTGTGTACTAGATCTAAACTGTGTACGGCTCACTGAGGCTGTGTAGTTAGTTACAGTTTGATGTGGTGTCCTTATCTTGCCATTTCAAATCTCTGACTGTATTGAAAGTTGCACTGCTGAAACGTGAATTTGTACTGCCTAACTTACACCGGGAAGCAGAAAAGTTGTGTGAATCTCTGAAAAGGAACAACACCAGTTTTCATTCACTGGCATAAGGAAAGAAGTTTGAATAGTGGCAAGTCAGCTGACTGGCCAATTTAAGTCATTATTCACATTGGTCAAAAAAAGCCTTTTGTCAGAGGCAAGAGAAAGAAAATCTGAGGATAGCAAGAATCACAAGATATGTCTCTATTGCTATAGTAGTTGTGGATTTTCCCAGACATGTAGGATACTGCTGTGTAAGAGTAGAAGTAGATAGAGTATGGACTCCATAATTTTTCATCTGCTCTGAAAAGTGTCTGTGAAAGGCTGCATGGTTTTTCTATTTGCTGTGAGCATTCCCAGTCACAGATGCTTATTTCAATGAGCAAGTGATGCTTTTAGTGTGTTTAACCGCTATCAGCCTTACAGATCCTATCACACTCTGGCTTGTGGAACAGCTCTCATAGCGTTGTTCCCTCCTGGAAAGACTTACTCATTGATTTCTGGACCTTACAATAATTGCATTGACTTTATATTCTCCCACATGTAGTACTGAGTTATTGTATTGGGGAGCTGCACAGACCCTGGAGTTGCACCCAAGATCCAGATAGGCCAATAGCTACAGTCCTATAAAATTCAGCAGGCCCTTGATAAGACTTAGTATTTATGGTATTAAATCTTTAATAAGGTGATGATGTATGTGCTAAAGAACACCGCTGTCTTTCAAGGATGTGAGCTGAGATGACCCCTGTCTTTCAATTCACTGACCAAAGACCTAAGAAAATGCAGGATGATGGTGATGGGCTAAAAGTAAATGACCATATGCCTGAGCAAAAGGAAGCCAAGGAGGTGATTTGAGTCATAGGAGCATCTCTGAGTCATAGTGCCTCCCGGGGTGATTGCTGGGATCATGCTGAAGTTTATGACCTTAAGCAAGCATTATTTTTCTGCAACTCATTGATCCAGCAGCTGCAGAAGTTAATATTATTTTGTATTTTCTAAGTGTCATGTTTGCAGGATTTCTTTTCAGACAGCCACCTTGTCTTTGTCCAGAAAAGGTGGGTGCTGTTCTATGACATGAATTTTCAGGCATCAAAGACAGATGTTTCTCTAAGAGTTTTAAATATTTGTGTTGTCAAATTACAAATTATTATTTTGTATTTTCTAAGTGTCATGTTTGCAGGATTTCTTTTCAGACAACCACCTTGTCTTTGTCCAGAAAAGGTGGGTGCTGTTCTATGACATGAATTTTCAGGCATCAAAGACAGATGTTTCTCTAAGAGTTTTAAATATTTGTGTTGTCAAATTACAAATTATTATTTCCTTTGGGTAGGGGATGGGAACTTAATGTGGAAGTGAGATGTAATCTGATTTGTACCTAGACAGGCAAAGTGTCCAGACTTCAAAAGAATCACCTACAAAGGTGAGAAAAGAATAAGAAATACTGAATGATATTGCTGGAAAACTGATGCGTATGAAATTTCATATTACTCTGAGGACAGTTGAATTCACCCCACAGTTTATACGTAGCTCTTCCAGAAACCAGTGCAGTGCCTCCTAAAGGTGCCTGCACTGGTAGCTGTTATCTGTTAATGGACTTCATGGAACCCGTATTAGCCTAGTGATTACCATCCCATCATTGTCCTTCTGTTACAGGAGGTGGCATCTGTGCAGTGCAAATGTCTCTGTTATCATCCTTCTCCCAGACACATTATAAAGTGGTAAAACTACACCTGTTCCATTTCCAGACTGTCATTTGCAGGTAAAGCTGAATCTGTCACTTTAAAGACTTGTTAATGTGACCAAAATGTGGCATGTAAAATCTTTAACTTTTTTTGTCTTGGTGCCAAGCATTGTGAAGTTGTCCAGAAGGACTGAACTGCTCTGATCAGATGGTGGTTCTGGTTGGGGTCTGCAAACCTCTTTGATTCGCTGGCATCCGCAGCTTGTGCATAAAACAAAATAGTGACATCTCATGTGTGGATCAGGCAATTCTCTTTTTTTACAATGCGAACAGAGCCAACAAATCCTTGTTGAGATACAATAGCAAACAGCTTGGTCATTTTCCACTGTCCTTGCTCATCCTGCAAACCCTGTCCTCCTTGTTGCTGTTAGTAGGGACAATGTTAATAATACCAGGAGTATATCTGGGATCTGTTACAGGCAATAAGGAAGGAGTGGCCAGTGGTGTGACTGTTTCAGGCAGTGTGACCACGGATAATCAGTCTGAGTCTACCCAGTAAAACAATGCTGTGAGGTAAATAGGCTTTGTGTACACAAAGTAGTTTAATCTAATTAGCATGGCTTACAAAGTACGAGCAGAGAGGTGGTTACCCATGTGTTGCCACTTGTCAGTACTGAGGTTATGGGTTCAATACACTTGGAGAGCTTATATTGTCTAAGAATTGCTGGCACATGTTGATGTCAGTGGCTACATCTTCAGGGATGTGACAGATTAAGCAATTCTAAGAAAGTCAGCGATGTTTTCCTGAGTAGTGATGAAGCCAATAGAATGCTTTGAAATTTTTTATATGGTGTATGATCTCTTGTGGTTTACTCCTGTGATTTCACATGGCTTGAATTGTATTCATTGCTGTGTGGGTTTTATGCTAATATTTTGGAACGATTCTGTGATGCCAATTTTTGCTATATGTGTGGTTGAAAATCCAGTCAGTGGCTTTTTTCCATAATCATTGTAGCATTCCATCTTGTATGTGCCATTTTGAAATATGCTTAAAACTACTTTAATTGTTTAAAGTTTCAAGCAAAGACAGGCACTCACTTGCCATGATAAAAGGTACCAGGTCACCAACTGAATTCAAAGGGTTATGCTTTTGTGACCTGAAGTATAAGGCCAAGAACCACCTGATCCCTAGTCCTAGTCTCACTATAAACATGACAGGTAGGGACACCGCAATTTTCTACTGCTCTGACCATGGACCAACTTTGAAATAATAAAACAAACTGTACTTTCCTGTTCTAAATAAACTGAGCTCTGTTTGCTCTTGACACCATTGTGGGATTCTAATCACAGCAGGCAGGACAGACCAACACAAAGGGGTTGTTCCTCTCCTTTTGTGTATGTTTTACTCAGTAAAGAAAGAAACAATTTCTCTGTGGACACTGCTATGAGGAACTGGTCCTGAATCATTGTTTCAAGTCCACGTTATTATTTGCATTTTGGAAGTTTACTTTGCAACCACAGGCTTATGCAGTTGGTTTTTTTTTAATGCTGTCACTCATGGTACAAAAGTCTCCAGGACGCTGTCCCTTTTGCACACAATACCTATTCTTTGCTTCTACTAAAAATGTGTAATTATTACTCTGATTACCCTAATTCTTAGCAAAGAATAAATGAGAAGATGAATTATTCTTCCTCCTTCTGAAAATAAAGTCCACCCCCGAAACTTCATTTTAAATGCATATCAATTCTCCTGCTGTAAGTCCCACCTAAATGTCTTTCTGTATCTGGTTTTGTCTCATACGCTGTCCCTTCTGAGAATAGAAAGAATTACTTCTTTCATTTGGTCTCTCACTGTGAATTCTACATTAGTTTAGCATATTCCTTTTTCCAATGTATTTTGAGAAAAAGGATTTTAAAAAACAAAATGATAAGTCTCTATTTGTCTCCATAGCAGCAATACTTTTCTTGGCTCAGATTCACTATTTTCAACTATTTTTTGCGTTATTTAAATTTCATTTTACTCTGTGGGGCAGAGCTATAGAACACAGTGTTCCTTTATTAGTAGCTAAGTAGTAGGTTAGTAATATATTAGAGAGCTATTTATAAAAATAAATTAAAATTAATATGGTTGATAAGAAATGATGAATTATTTACCATACAACAGTATTTGAAAGCTGGCCAAGAAGGCGTTTTTAAAAAGGATCTTGATGATAAAGTGTTATCAAAATAATAACTGCACACACATAAATATCTGTAATAGATTACATATATTATACATACATTTATATAGGGTTGAGTTGTCCATTGCTAATTCACTAATTGCATGTTTGTCACAGGTAGAACAAAGGTAGTTTCCAGGGCTGACAGAGCCTCATCTACTTGCTGAATCCTAGTTTGCCTTGTGATACATCTGCAACCTACTACTTGCTTTCAGACAGTGGATTTCAGACTTCAGTTTGAATAGTGGTAAAGTTGTTAAGTTTAAATGAGATTTATGATCCGTCTAACACAAAAGAAGCAACGCTGAAGGCATCAAAGGCATCTCTACACCTGCATAAGACAATCTTCTTTTCTTGATCCAGCTGTGTCAATGAAAGAACTCGCTGGCCCCTAGCTCTTCATTCTTGATTCAACTCTGCTAGTTGAGCTGGTGATGTAATTGTTGTCTTATCTTATTAAAGCAAACACGACAAGGTAACTGTTACCACTACTGATTCTGCTTGACACTAATCGTGGAGGACCTGGAGGCAAGCTTCTCCCCCACTGCAGAACCCACTGCTCCAACAGGCAGCTGGAGCAGTTATCTCTCATACCACCCTCGTTGGATTGGAAATAAAGTACAAGCCCACCTTTAGCTTCTTCACTGGGCTGATTCTCTAATGGTTTGATGCAGCCCCAGCTAAGCTGCTCAGCTCTCTGCATTTGCACTGCTTTCCTCCTCTGGCATGATTAAGAGTGGGTGCTGCATGAGTTGGTGCAAGTGAAGAAATTTATGTCCAAGATTTGCTTAGCCCACTTGGGTTGAAGGTATGTCTTTCTGGAAAAAGTGGTCTGAGCACTTGGAGAAACATGGCAGGTCCATAGTCGAGCACTGTAAGCTAGGAGAGATCATACCTCCTCAAGTTAAGAAAGAAAAAAGCCTACAACAGACCACTGAAATGCAGTTGCTGAAATTATGTTCAAAAAGACTCTGTAGAAGTTGGTATCTTCATTGAAAATATTTTCCCTAAGTGAAATGATGCTATGAGTACAGAATACAGTATGAAATTAATTTTCATTAGCAAGCATCTTGGCATTTACCCAGCTTTACTCAATGCTGTTAGAACATGCTACAGAAATGTACTCTGTCCAAAACTGATTGTAAGAATGAATCTGAGGTTGGCTTCTCCTGCTGACAGCCCTGCTTATAACACAAAAAGACTGATGTGTTGTCATTTGAAAAGACACCAGAAGCTAAGAATAAGAAGCTTTAACCAATCAGTCAGGGACACGTACAATTTTAAGCTAGCAAAGGATTTCTATCCATCTTGTGGTTTTGTTTTGCTTTCCTTGTGTTCAGTGTTACTCATGAAAACACTGTTTTAAATTATCTATTCCTGCAGAGAATTCCTGGATGCAGAATACTGCGAATAGCCAACAAATCTGTAATTGTTCATCCTTCATAGTCTCTGGATTTAATTCCTTTCTGAAGTTTGTCCATATTCAAATGTTTGGCTGTGGGTTGGTACTCGTGAGGGAGAAATCCTCATAGGTTCTGTAGGCATCCTATCAGCTATACCATACTGGTCCTAATCGTACTGGGAGCTGGGTCATAGTTGGTACAGGTCCTCATCTGGATCCTCAGCTGTAGATTTATTCTTTTCTGCATGCAGCTGTCTTTGCAGGTGTATTCAGCTTGACTGTGTCTAATTCTCTGGCCACTGCAGCATTCAGCACTGGTTTGCTGTACTCGCCTGCACCAAGGTAGTGCCAGAATTTGGGGAACCAGCCCTGAGGAAGGGCTTGGGGGTGCTGTGTAGCAGCACGTGGGAGTCACCAGTGGGAGAGCTGTGCACACTGATCTTAGAGCAGCCTGGAGTGGTAGAAGATCAGCACAAAAAGCAAGGCTTGCTCCCTTTCCTATAACAGAAGCGGGTTTGCAGGAATGCCTGCCGAGTGCTGGAGCAGTCTTTGCATCAGATAAAAAAGCTTAATCAATTACCAGCAAGCATGAGTAAGAGCAAGATGTGCTAACTGGCTGGAGAGGGTGCTGCAGGGCCTTTATCGTGTGGTTTGCTAGAGTTGAAGGTGGAATTTTTCTATTAAAGGGAAACTTACCTTACAGTTTAGAGGCATCTTTTTAGTATTACTGCATATGGTAATAACTTGTGTATTCAAACTGAAATAATAATGAAAAATGAAGCAGAGGATGGACAACAGTATCAGTGTTATTTGCAACCTTTAACTACCAGGAGATAGTAATACAGAAGATGGCCCTTTATTATAAATTCTGACTGAATTGGGAAATGTATAGAGAAGCCTCAGGTTTTTAATTAATCATTTTAATTTTAATACACTTTCTAAATGCATGCATTGCCTTTTTCATTGCTTTCTTGGTTGCCTTTGCCACCTCAACTACTGAGGCACCAGCTCCAGGCAAACTTGATAAATATCCTTGCAGCAACTATTCATGACTTTTTGACTTTTATTTGCAGATGTCTAAACAGATGCTGCAGAACAGTTTTGTGTAGGAATATATACTTTTACTTACTGTTTGTTGTCATTACTAGCTACTCTTCCCTGATAGCACAGTCCTTGTATTATAATGGCTGATGATGAACTATGGAAATTTTTGTCTGGGTTCTGTCTGGCAGCATTTGCATTGTTGCTAAACTACCTGTTTATCCACTGTTCTTCTTTAAGAACACATAACAAGGCCAAATGCTATTTCATGACTTGATTTCACAATCAAATACTGCTAATGCTAATCTACTTAGCTACTGTGCGATCAAGTAAGCGTACCCTGCCTACTCTCATTAACTGAAAGTCAAGTGACTTTAAAGATGGTCTGAATAAATCAAGTGGAAATGTGACCTTGAATTACTTTTTTTCTATACCTACTACTCTATTTTGTTTGCTGAGGTTTTGTTTTAAGTGATTTGGTGCCTTCATATCTATAGTATTAAAGATAAAGAAGAATTACAGACTCCTGAGCATGCTTTCTTTCACATTACTAAGTCTTCCATCAAGTTTTTAATGTGTTACTATGTCAGACTTTGTTTTCTTCATATGAAAGCAAAGGAAATAACAATAATTTTGATTTTTATTTTTTAGAAAAAGATTTAAACTTTCTAAGGGACTTGAAGTGACATCCTATAATAACATGACATTTTACAGAAAATACTGAAATTCTATGTATAAAACATTTCTAGCACCATATGCTTAAATTTTTTTATTTGTCCATTAGTGGCTAAAATATAAATAGCCTGTTTATATACTTTCTTTTAATTTGAATAACCTTCCTTTAAATTCCTTTTTTTTTAAAAAAAGTGTTTATCTTATATAATTTATCATAATATATGTTTGCAAATTACATACCGACATATCCATCCAGATACCCTGAAAGATAACGTTGGAGCTATAGCACAAACCACTAACCTATTCAATAGTAATTTACTTCTGAGTAGATCCATAGATCATGAGGTGAATACAGACAGTGAATGCAGAAAGGACTGAACCTGCCTTTATGGTTTGCATAACACAAATAATACTTGGTGTTGACAGGTGAAATAGAGTGCTCAGGACTTGGTAATAAAGAACAAGAGCACAACAGATGAGAGAACACTGAGTGAAGAGGTCATAACTGGAACAGTCACACAATGTTTAGAAGATGAATGGTATAACAAACTAATTCTGTTTCCATACAAACAGTGCCTGAACAGGAGATGTGCTCTGAGCCAAGCTCTTGGTACATTTGGCTCACACAGCCCAATTTACATCACACTTACTCGGTGAGTAATTGAGCACCCTACCCTAGAGCTCTTAAGCTCTTTGATCATTTCTGTTGTGGTTACCACACATATGTAACCCCTGAAACTGCGCACTTTATTCAGAGGTGCAGATAATGAGGTATTTTTGCATTTATTTACATGCAATTAAAAATCCTGTGTCACTCACAGTTTGAAATGTAGCTGCTTGCCACCTTTTTAACATTTCTGAAATGGAAATTCTAGATTTGTTTTTGTTAGTTAAGAGGAATAGAATTTATTACCACATAAAAATAGATGAAAATGAAACTGAAAACTTTAAAATATTGTTCTGTGAAATAATACAATTGTTTTGCATCTTTGTATCTTCTAGGGATACTTTAGCATGTTTCACATGATTGGAAAATTACTATTCTGGACAATCATTGGTTTATCTTCAGAAATCAGCATAAAAGCTGTACCTTCTCTAGCTGGCCATTGGAAGAATTTCACTGAGAAACTGCTCAATAAAGCTTCAGTTGAAGATTCACTTCAGCTCAGCAAGAGCAGCCAACTATTTTTAAGCTCTCAAGGACCATTTACCCTTTTTAATAATGTCTCATTAACTTCCCTGTCTGTGTCTTTGGTTGAGTTAACTTATATGCACACACAGCAGCAATTATTTCCCTTTTCTATGCATTAACTTCCATCAGGTAATGGTGCGTTTTGTGTTTTTAAAAATTTTAATATTTTCCTCTCCTTTGGTATGCCCTATAAGAAACTACTCCAGGAACCAGGGAATTAAAATTGCTAAAATGTGGTTACTCTGGATATAATTAAACAATTGAAAGAAAATACATTCCTAAATGACAGCAAGAAAAAATTTCCCCAAACTGCAGGAACAGGATATGTGAGTTACTAGAGGTCTGGCATATTTTAACATGTGCAGGAAGTTCTTTCCTCAGCAAGAATAAAATTTACTTTGTGATGTCCCTAATAGTGAAACCTAATAGACGTTTCCTTATGAAACCTGATGGAAACCTGAACCTGATGGAAAACAAATTTTGAATTATTGGTTTGAGCCACCTACTATTTTTTTTAGGTGGCTGATGACTACACAGAATCACGGGGTTCAAGTTTTATCTGCTACTGTATATATAATAGAATGTGATATAGCTCTGAAACTATAGTGACTTAATGGTTATATTTAAATTGTGGTACCTATGATTTTTTTTTTTTAATTCTGTGCACTGTAATGTTTTTATACTCAAAATATGATGTACAAATAGTCAAGAAAAAATTCAAGGTATATTAAGAGAAGAAAAATGACACTCCAGCAAATAACATAATAATTTGTCAGATTTCTTCTGAATTTTGCTAGTGACTTGAATGGGAGGGAATTCAGTCTTCCTCCTACTGAAAAGTACAAAGCATAGCTACAGGTTCAACTTCCATTGCAAGTTTGCCTTTAAATTGAATTGTGAAGTGGGACCATGAATTGTGGTCAGAAATCTTCCCGGCCAGTTGTTGTTTGGTCCAAAGCGTCAGGCATATATTGGGCATATGTCTGAGTTAGGGGCATTGATTCATAGCTGAAAGGCTGCAAAGAAATTGGCTGTGTAAATTCTCGCTTCTGGCTTGAGTTGTGGGTGATGGTTGACTTTGCAGGGGCACAGAGAGCAGCCCTTGCAGAGAGAGGTCTGGATGAGAGATCTTCCAGGCAGTAATTTCTTACTGCTGCTCAGATGTTAGGTGTTCATTCTGAGGTTTTTCTCTGTCTCTGTTAATCCACCCACCACATGTGAGAAGCTGAAGTTGGCCAAAGGTGGCTGGCTCTTTTTGGATCCCATCTTCATGGTAGATTTCAAGGACTGACCTGAAACCTGTGTTGTGTGGGTTACCAGCATGAACGGCTGACAGCCCGGCACAGCCATGGTGAGCTGCACGTGCCTAGGCACAGTCCTCTGGTGGGAGCATCTAATGGACTCGGATTTCGAGGATAGTGTTCCCTTGGAGCACTACAGAGGCTGAAGGAAGTGATGAAGTGGTCTTTTTGAAATGGTCAGATTCTGCAGAAGGGCCCTAAGCATGTTCGATTCCTTTGGTTTTGTTTTTGTTTTGGACTGGGGGAGGAGTGGTTTAGACCCACTCCAGCCTGAGAGATAATGGATGAGAGAGCAGCACAAATGAGGATATTCTAGAGATTTTGTGTCTGCACAGCTCCTTAATGAACTTTGAAACTGGATGATGTGGTAGCACTGATCCATACAGCCCCTTGTGAACTGGATCCCAGCTGCAAAGAAGCCCTTGAACTGTGTTGGTCGCTGTTGGTCAACTGCAAGCACCTGGATAGGAGGGAAGGAGTTGGTGGATGGAGATGTGCAAAGGAACAACACTGTGCTGTGTGTAGAAAGGGAATGCCGACAGGGTTGGTGGAATCATTAAGGAAAATGTAGCTTATTCTTTCTTTACTTACATATTATGTTACCGTGCTTTCTAACTTGTCCAGTGCCCTCAGTTCCTTAGGCAACCTTTGGAGCGAGGGAACATGGAATGGTTGTATGTTAAGTACAGAGATCAGAGAGTTCCACTCTCTCCATGTCCCTTGATGGAAGTTTGAATGACTTAATTTTTTAACATACTGACAATGTTTTTCTTGCTGACATTACTCATCTGGCATTAGGGTCACAGTGGTATCCCTTGCTTTGGTGCCTGACAATAAGTGAGAACTCACTGTGTGAAACGGCTGGCTGCAAGTCGGAAGGCTCTTCTGAAATTATACGCATTTGATGTGCTCTGCATGTATTGTTTTACCTTCGTGTGAGACACATTGATGAAAGGATGGAAGAAACTGTATAATGTAACAGTACTCTTGAGAAATCTCTATTTCTCATGTCCTTGCCTAATAGCTTGTTACAAAAAACTAATTTCCAACTGGTTATTCCTACATTGCTTTTAGGACCAACAGATATGGTGACAGTTTTCTTCAGGTGATAGTGTATTTTGTGTGCCAACATAATGAAATGCAGACAGAAGCCATTGTTAAAACAAATCCTACAACTAGGGCCCTGTACACCCCTCTGTGGGAGAGATTAAACAATGATGTGTTCATGGGGGAACAGAAATCTGAAATTTAATGGAGCTATCTGCCAATGTAGTCCCTTTCCAAATTGCTGCCATTTCTCCACAGGAATTTCAGGGCTCCTCCAGCTGTGATTTTTCTGGGTGCCCTTTCAAATCTCTTAACCAAGATAACCAGAATAACCTTTTGGCTCTTAGTTTTTTGTAATAAATCGTATGAGAATGGGGGCCATGCTGTTTAAAGCAAGGAAGTAAGGAGAAAAGAAAATTAAAAGAAAAAAAATGCAAAAAATTCCTGTTGTGAATCTCACAGGATTCTTTCTTTTGTTGTTGAAATTTTGGTTTTGCTCAACAGTTTTAAATAGTTGTTTGATTTCCAGGCTTCAAAATCACAGAGAATAGTCAGTAAGATTTCTTGCATCTTCTATGTGGGGCATCGTTACTTGCACATACAGCATTTCCAATGGTCTCATATTTGTGGGTTGTCAGTGTCTCTTCTGAGGACTCGATGACTTTACATCCAAATTTTTTGAATATCCTCTGGTCTGGAGTGTACTGAGATTTTTAATGTGTATATGTTTGAATAACTGGGATATGTGTTGACATATCTGAATGTAATTCTTCTGGGCTTCCATTGAACTCAGCAGGACTGAGCAGTTCTAGAAACAAGTAATAAATATTCATGTAGAGCACTTAAAAATTCAGACACACCAAGTATGTAAGCTACTGAAAGTTGGTGAGATTATTACTTTTCAGACTTGCTAGAACTATTCGAAATGCTGTACAGGTTACCATCTGCATGAGGGGATTGAGTGCACCCTCAGTAAGTTTGCAGATGACACAAGTTGAGTGGGAATGTTGATCTGCTGCAGGGCAGGAAGGCTCTGCAGAGGGATCTGGACAGGCCGGACTGATGGGCCGAGGCCAACTGTATGAGGTTCCACAAGGAGAAGTGCCGGGTCCTGCACTGGGGTCACACCAGCCCCACCAGTGCTACAGGCCTGGGGAAGAGCGGCTGGAAACTGCCCGGTGGGAAAGGACCTGGAGGTGGTGGTCAGCAGCCGGCTAAACATGAACCAGCAGTGTGCCCAGGTGGCCGAGAAGGCCGGCAGCATCCTGGCTTGTATCTGAAACAGTGTGGCCATTAGGACCAGGGCAGTGATTGTCCCCCTGCACTGGGCACTGGTGAGGCTGTACCTCAAATACTGTGTTCGGTTTTGGGCCCCTTACTGCAAGAGGGACACTGGAGCGTGTCCAGAGAAGGGCAACGAAACTGGTGAAGGGTCTGGAGCACAGGTCTTGTGAGGAGCAGTTGAGGGAGCTGGGGTTGTTAAGCCTGGGGAAGAGGAGGCTGAGGGGAGACCTTATTGCTCTCTGCAACTACCTGAAAGGAGGTTGTAGTCATGTGGGGGTCTGTCTCTTCTCCCCAATAACAAGCAATAGGATAGAGGAAATGTCCACAAGTTATGCCATGGGAGGTTTAGATTGGATATTAGTAAAAAAAAAAAAAATCACCAAAAGGTTTATCAAGCATTGGAACAGGGTCCTGGCTGCTGAGGGAAGTGGTTGAGTCACCACGCCTGGAGGCATTTAAACAATGCGTAGATGTGGTGCTCAGGGACATGGTTTAGTGGCGGACTTGGCAGTGCTAGGTTAACAGTTGGACTCAATGATCCTAAAGGTCTTTTCCAACTTAAATGATTCTATGATTCCTATTGTTCTTTGCTGCCTGTTTTGTTTTTTGCAGATACTTAGCACGGTTTTTTAAAGACATCTCTACCTTGAAGAATATATCTTAACTGACTTGAAATCTGAAGGTTGCAAAGCTTACATCCAACAAACAAAACTTAATAAGATGTCAAACTGGGCAAATGCCCTGAAATCCATTCTTAGTATGGTGTGTTGCATTTTTTTAGTAAGTAAAATGTTCTTTGCGTGGTTTTCTTTGTTTACGTAGGAGAGAAGCATTGCCAAAGGAAATGCAGAAGGATTTGTTTAGAGAAGAAGCAGCTCTCTTAACTACTCACATAATCATGTGAAAGACTAAGTGCATAACAGGATTATCTGGTGAAAGGTAAATGCATTGGAAATCACTGCCTGAAAACTCAGTTCTCATTAAAATACATATGAATGATACACCTAGAAACAAAAGAAACTAGAAACTGGCTTTGATGATATAAAAATGGTAGCAAATAATATGACCATTTGAAGCTATGTTACCAACATATCCCATACCATTTTCCACAGCTCTTGCTTTCTGCTTATCTGCAAGGCTGAGCTCTCAGCTCTGCATAGTCGCTGTGTTCGTCCAGAATCTCAGACAATGGGAAAGGAAGGACAAATTCAGCAACTTACTGCCACTGCCAGAGCGACAGCAGCAGAAGAAAAAGACAAAGCAAAGCAAAAAAAGCTGGTGCTAACAACAATGACATCTAACAACCATCTGACATAGTCTAGAGCCTGTGCTGTACTGCTCTGCCTGCCAGCATATTGATTTTAAACTCTGCATGGCACCCAGACGCTACAGTGATGGCCAATAAATAAATAACATTGTTTTGTTCACAATGAAGATGACTCAGGATGCTCAAGAGACAGGGAATGATTCACATACAGCTTTCAGACCTCCATCAGCTGTAAGCTATTTCGCTTGCCCTCAGGAATTCAGTAACTGGGACAAGGAAACAGAGAGTTATTAGTGTGTTACTGCCGTGCTTGGCTACTATATGTTAATTTACAATTGTTCCATGTTCAAGTAAGTTGTTATTTATTCCTCAGGTGGCTGCAGTGAGGATATTGTGAGAAGTTGCATGTACTAGGATGTGTACCTGGTGGAATGAATTCTTCTACCATTATAAGCCACGAAAGTGAGCAGCACAAGGCAAAGCAAATGGACTGCAGTCTGGCTTCTCCTCTGCTACAAGTGTCTTTCTGAAGAAATCTCACTATGCTTTTTCTCAGTTCTGCACCTGATATTTGAATTACCTTTACATAATTTTGTGCTTTGTTTTCTTTCTTCTTAGAGGGTGACAGAATGGCAAGGTCCCAAGCTACACTTGTTTTCATCGCAAGAGATGTGCAAAGAAAAAGCATAGCTCAGTTTAAAGTTATAGTTTCCTTTTAATTGGTCTGTACTTCTTCATGGCCATGAAAGCGCTCCATTTACTGCTGCATCCTGCTCTTGCTGGGTATGGATAGAACTTGTTGCTCTTGTGCCTTTTCTCCATTGTTCAAATCCAACTCTCTAAACTTTTCAGCACACAGGAACACAAAGCTAATGAAACCCATCGGATCTGTTACAAATGTTATGGGAGGATGTTACAGCTTGGGGAACAGAGGCACAAATAAAAAAATTACTTGCATGGCAGAAAAATTGCACAACTGGTTATTCTGAGAGACGCCTAGAAACTCCAGATGTCCTAGTTCCTTTTCCTTACCTGGGAGGATTTGAGGGCAAGGCTCTGTAAGTAAAAAAAAATTTTTACATGGCTGCACTGTATTGTTTAAAAGGTCTTATTTTTCTCCTTTTATTACAGCTTGACAGTTGTGATTAAAAGCAAATGTCTAATTTGAGAAGGTCAATTGAGGAATATAACTGCTGTCTGGCAGTGTCTTCTGTTCTGTGCAAACCTACACAACCATGAACATCTAGCTCCAGCTTTGCGGAGCATGGGATCCAGATGGATTTTTTGCTGAGTCTGGAATTTTGTTTACAAATGCTTCTACTCTAAAAAAATTTCAATAAATGTCCCCATATACAATTATTATAATCCATTAAAAATGTATTTGAATATCTATATATTTAATACACATCCTAAAGGTAGAGATGCTGAATTTTCCTGCTTGGTTTTAACACCATTTAACCTTTTCTGTTTCTTGATTTGTCGTGGTTTAACCCCAGCTAGCAACTAAGTACCACACAGCCACTCTGTTCACTATGCTGTCTGAATGACTTTTTTTTTTTTTTTTCCCCAAGTGAAATTTTTTCCATGTTTCCTAATGAAAAGATCCTCCTTCTGCTTCACCAGTTTCATTTGTGCATTACAACAAAACAGCGCAGGAGGATTACATTTGTCAAACAAAATGAAAACATATTTAAAGGACAGATATCCTTTCCAAACACTAATGGAATTCTTTGCCTAGGTCTACAATATGAGTTTCTAATCACTGCAGAAGCTTAGTAAAACTGTCTGGAAGTTGGGCAATACAGTAGTGCCCTGTGCTATTTTACTGCCTTCCAGTTCAACCCTTTCACTACCATCAGCCAATGTCTCTTCACAAGATCCTTCACAGGTGGTCTCAGTGTTTACCAGTTGAAGCTACAAACATTATTTCTTCACCCCTGTTTCCACCTCCAGAAAGTCTTGGCCACCAGGTTTCTGAGCAATGTAGTAGATGTGGTGCCCACTGAGGTCCATGCTGTAGCTGCCTGCAGCAAATGTTGACTCCACTCTCAGTTGACTTATCCAGTGCTCTGTAGGCTTCTGGAATAAGACTGTTGATACAGCATACAGGAGACAGCAGATATTTCCAGATGCTTAAGCCTCTGTAATATGTAGCACAGTTTTGATTAAACTTCAGATAGAAGCTATTTGCTGTATCTACTCAGGATGCTGTGTCAGGAAACAAGTGTAATTCCAGTTGCGTAGCGGTGAGTGAGTATTTACAGGGAGAAATTATTCCCTAGCATCTACCAATGTATCCTGTGCTTTGCCATTTTAATCACTTACATCCAGTAGCCATAAATGGCTGTTAAAGGTTTCTTTTGACTTCTCTTTAGATACATTTAAATTTGACCTTTCTGTTACTTTGTTTTATCATTTTTTCTCATTTTTCATTCTGAAGTTTGGAACAACCATTCTCTTCATTGTCCATTGAAAGACTTCAAAAGATGTATGAGTATTTACACTTCTTGAGACAAGCATGTCAATTCTCTATAAAACATATATTCTGCTTTAATGTGGTTCAGATTACCAAGTAATATCCAAAATGCAGAAATATCATATTTTAAAATGGAATGTTTCATCATCTTTGCTAGAAATACTACATCTGAGTATGGGATACACTGAAATCTCTAGCAGCAACCCAGAATTAAATGGGTCTATCTGAAATCCCTGAGATGACCTGGAAATCATTCTTAAGTGCCAAATGGCACTAAGAACAGTTTAAAATACATCAATTATTGCTCATTTTGAACTGCTGTAATTGCTCTAGGACTGCGAGCAGCTCTACAGAAGACAGTCTCTTTACCTGTCATAGCATGAGTGAAATGGAGAATCATTATGCTTTCTCTGTCAGTATTGCTGTATATACAAAAGCTGTAGCAAAGTGCACCTGAGTATAATGCAAGATCCTAGCTTGATATAAATTTGACTTGAAGAGAGTCACACATTTAAGGTCTTTGCCTGGGACCTAAAGATCTGTCTCATAATGCAAAGCATTCTCAGGGAAGTTTGTTTTTCTAAAAGGTTAATTCTAAAACATGCTGAAAATTGTTTATTCCAAGTTGCATTTGAATGATGTGTTTACTGTCTTACAAGTGGCATACTGTAATTTTTTGTAATGCAAGACAAAATACAAGAGGAGCATGGAAAAAAGAAATCAAAGGCTGGTGAATAGAAGTAAAAAATAATGATATGGAAAATGAATTGAAAAGTGATTATATGGAGGAGTTTGAAAGTGAACTAACTGGAGACTTGGTGGTCGGGAAAGGGGGAAGTGTTTGAGGCAGAGACATTAAAGGAATAGGCATTAAAGTAACATTTCATCTAGTAATGGTCAATCTGAACTGATGCACGATGATCTGGAAATGGGTATTTTAAAGCATACGGGCATTTGTTTTCTTCATCTCTTCCTTTTCTGCACACCTCTCCAATGTCTGACTAGCTTTGTGTATTGACTGTTTTGGGGGCGATTCCACTACTGTTCACTAACAATATTTATGCAGGATGTATAGCCATGTTTCTGTTTGAAGAGTACCTCCAAGGGTGTATTAGAGACACTCTAATATACCTCTCAAATGGCAAGTATTTTGACTAAATATGATTGTTTCAATTTTTCATATATCATGAGATTTACAAGTAGACTGTGAGCCTAATGCGATTCTTATGTTCCAAATTTTGTCAGTGGAAAATTGGGACAAATGATTCTTGATATGAAGCAGAGTCTGCCTGAGGTCTAATTTGACATCACAGCTGTAAATATCACTCTTGCCAAGTCCCACTCACTTCCTAGTGGTCACTTGGTTCACAGTTTCGAGTTTATGCCTATGCTGATGGATTTTGCTGTATGTTTTGTGATCAATCTCCTGCATTTCCATCATCAGACACTTTAAAGGAAACTTTCACTTTGGAAAGCAGTGCCCACACAGTGAGAAACCAACTGTCTATTGCCACAACGGTGTACACAAATGAAAAGTTATCAAAGTCACTAGGTAGGTACATGTTCAGTAACGCTCCGTATGCTGCAAGACAAATGCAAACAGTTTCTCCAATGTCTATTTATTTCTCCTATGTCTCTTCAACCCATATTTTTAAAATATTTGTACTTGCAAAATCCTTACAGTTATGGGGTGTGCAGACTATGTGATTTGAGTTACGGTGTTGCAGTTAGTTGATGTTAAGATTTCTTTACACTGTGTTCCTTGAATACTTTCATAGTTCTGCAAAGATAATGCATGCTTTCTTAACTGGCTGTGGGTACTGACGTCTGCACAGGCAAGTCTCCTGGTCAAAAGATATGTTCTGTGCTGATCCAAACTATTGACCTGTGTAAATAAAGGCAGCCCCTCCAAAAAGCCAGCTATGCTAATTTTTCAGTCAAGATTTGGAGAAAATGATTAGTACATGCCTGTTTATTTTTTTGGGAATGTATGAGAACCTTATTGGCTTGGTAATAGCTCCCAGTGAGTGACTTCCTAAATTTATTTGGATTTTGTTTTCCATTGGTGTTTATTGTTTAGTTACAAAGTAGGTTGGTATGTTATGTATCTATACACTGACTTCGGGCTCTAATTTGCACTTTGATAGACCACAACAGCATTGCTAGTCGTTCTGGATCCTTGATGTTCCATGGCATTGCATTTAGAAGTTGGGGAAACATTTTGTATATCCAGAAGTAAATGACATATGATCTGTGTCTTTTTTATTCTGCCTTCAGGGAAAGTGATGAAGAAATGATTCTATCTCACAAAGAATGAGAGAACTTTTGCAGAAATTGGCTGGGGAAAGGTCAAATTTGTGACTATTGTATGTTGTGAAATGTACATTGTGAAACTAATGAAAAATGTATGAAATTGGTTTCTACTGACTAGAGGAGAGGCAGAATCTGGCCCATAGGGAGAAGCACTAAGTATAGAATAGGAATAGTACAATAGTTTTATTTACATAAAGACTTAGTAAAACAAGCTGTGTTATTTTAGCTGAGTCTGGCCGATTTACTATCCAAACACAATACTCAATAATACGTCATTGGCATCTTATCGGTACCACATAAGTGGAGTGTTGTTGGGCAACGTTCTGTCTTTGGAGCAGTTTCCTTTCTTGGTGCATTACCAGTGAAGGTCTGTTACACAGTGCTGAGAGAGAGTTCGTACGAGGGAGCAGTAGCCCCAAATATGCTTTTGGAAGACGTGGGATAATTCTTTACTACAACAATAAAATCATGGTGTTTCTGACTGCCTGTATTCTGCTCCAGAGGCTGCTGCAGCCTTTGGTCTGAGTTACCTGAAAGCTTAGCCTGGGGTTGCTCAGAGGTCTTCATCTGCCGTGGTGCAGGGTGCTTGGTCATCTCCCGTGATCCCCACCTTTGCCTTCTGTTGCGTTCTGTTCCCACCCAAAACATTGAACAGCTCCAAGGAGCCTGGCTCTGGCAAATGCACTGCTGTTCTGGAGACGCTGCTGGAAAAGAGCACAGGAGATTTTGCTTCGCTGAGAAGCAAGTGGAAATGAACATGATCTACTAATAAGAATGCTTCATCCTCTGACAGTAATTTTCTTCCATATGCCTTTGGGTTTTGCTTTGCAGTTTTATTTCTTCATTTCTTTCTTTTCTTTTACTCTTGTAGTGCCATATTAATGACATCCTTTAGATACAGTGGCATTCTCTGTGATATTTTGAATTTGTCAGTATATTACAGGATTATGTTAAACCTCCCTGTCATTCACTCAGGTTGTACAAGAAACAACCCTGGCTCTGTGAAAGGGCTGCATGCTGTGCTCACTAGCACTCTTGGGGTTTCATTCCTATTTTTTCTGACATAACTGGTTTCCAGAGCTTGGCAAGCCCTCACCTTTTATAAGATAGAAGATTGAAAAAAAGTGAATTGCCTGGTGGAGGTAGGTATAATTCAGCTCATGGCTGCATTTCTACTTTTTATAGCTCAATAATTCAGTCAAAAATATCTTAGAATTAGCAAGCTCAGAACTGATTAGGGTATCACTGGGATATCTTTAGGAAGTAGCTGTCTCTTCCAGGATGTGCTAGAAAATGTTGCTAGATGAGACACACCACTAAAAGTCACCATGGAGCTGGTGCACAGGGTGAAGGTCTAGGCAACTGCTTGTGGTCCTCCTAAGTTCCGTTCCCTGTCTTTTTTTCTGTTAACTGAGATATATATTTCAGGAGGATGTAGAACTGCATTTTTTTCGGTACTTTCAACAGTTAAAGATGTTTTGATTTTTCCTGCCCTCTCTTCCCTCCCACCCCCTATATTTGGAGGTGTTTGCTTCAATGTCAGTCAAGTTTGACGGTCGTTTGTTACACATTTCTGTAGGTACAGGTGCACAACACTGCTGTCGCCAGTAAAAGATGTAGGTTTTCACTTGTGGTCAGAAAGAGCTCTGAAGCTCTAGGGTTTTGTTCCTAGACAGTTTTTTGTTCCTACACCATTGTATATTGCTATGATTTCATAGCATGACACAAATCACTTTGCTGATGCACGTCGTTACTCTCAGTAAAACAGAAAAAGGCATCTCATACAGGAAAGGTTTCCACAAAGCCTAAGTACTCTGAGGGACATAGGTGGAGTAATTCCCATTTTCATTTGTATTCTTGGCCACCAACCAACAGGAGCAGTTATGCTCTGCGGCTGTACACTGCTGCAGGCTGGGTTAGATTCTGAAGCTGCTTCTTACTTGTTTCAGGTCAGTGCAAAAGAGTAAAACTGAAAGAAACCACCTCCAATATCCCAGCCTACAAAGAGGCAAGCCTTGCTCTTACTTTGAACTTCCTTTATTTGAGAAGAGAGTTTCTACCAGGAACTCAGACTTTACAGGTTCAAATGCCCTTTGCAAGAGAATTTCTCATTTGAAATACATGTAACTGGTGCCCGTTTCTATTTGCTCTGTTATAAATGTAGGGAAATGAGCCAAAATCCTCAAGGGCTTCTGTGAAGTCTAGATGTAGAGGGAGGAAAGTGAGGCGGGGAAGGAGCTGAACTAGTGCTTATGTGTCAGCTAAGCCAAGCAGATTATACTAGATCAGTCACTGGCAGGAAAACCGTGGGTTAGTAGTACACCAAAAATCACTATTTGCAGCAGTGCATGTATGTCTAGATCTCCATTTTTGGTCAAGCTGGTATGAATATAGGAGATACTGAGAAGGATAATGCTGTCTATTTGTATGTTTTCCTTTGCTTTTGTTTGTTTTATGAATTCCTGATGTGTGCTTGGGAGCCCCAGCCAATCCTTTTGTACCACTAAGGTCTGGAAAGTTGGCAGGTCCTCTCAGCTGGGGTAACAGGTAGTTAACACAATAATAACAAAAGTAATTTGCCCTAAACCATCTATCTCCTCATCTCGGGCTGGGATCTGTGGGTAAGGCAGAGGAGAGGAATGTGCCCCCTACTCCAAATCAGGCTGTAGACCACATTAAAGATTTGAGACCTGCAAACAGCTCGTTTGTTTTCCCCATTTTATCCTAAGCTCTGTCCAGCATTTCCTGCAGCTGTGCACCGGGGTGGCTTTTCCTCAGCAGTAACAAAGGGTTAAGCCTGCTGTGTTTGGAGATGTGCCACAGAACCATTTTGTTTTGTCAGTTCAGTGACCGATTATAGACCTATGGAGATGTCATAGGCAATACTTGAACAGTCTGAAGTAGTGTAAATTGTATTACAAACTGTCCAATTTCTAGTATTCATCATACATCAAGCTCATTTCCATGCTGAAGGCACAGTCCATTGCATCGGCTGTGGCCATCGTGAGGCTTGCGGGTGTGCACTATGAGGGAACACGCAGTACAATCTGGTAAATTCATACACACTCACATTAAAGCAAATGAAATCTCTGCAATGCTGGCTGGCTATTTATAATGCTATATTTTATAATATAAATGAGGATAATTTAAATTAAATAATGCTTTGAAGGCCTCTTCTGTTTTCTATGAAAATTCATAGAAGTCTCTCCCAGGACCTTGAAATAAAAGAGGAAAATCATCGTTATAACTTTCATTCCCTGTTAAGGGAAACTCAGCTCGTCTTTCTTTTAAGTTTGAATTTACCAGCGAACCTGCTTTCAGCTCTGCGTGTGTGGTGTGCTGTAACAACACACCACAGCCTGACAGCGAGCGCAAACTGTTCATTCCTTTGTAGAGTCACAAGCTGCTATACTAGACTTCTGTTCTTTCCCTGGTAGAACTATTTTCAACTATATAAAGCACAGTTATATCCTGAGAAGCGACACTGAAAACTCCACTGCAAATGTCTTTATTTCATGTCCTTGATCATTATACAACGTATTTTGCCCAGTTCATAAGGGTAAAGACATTATTTTCTATCAGCTGGTGTCACCACTGAGCCGGGACATCTGGGTCTGGCGTTCGCTCCTGTTTGTGTGTCACCAGCACCACCTTGGTCCGACTGAGGCATGTTGCGTGTGTGCTCGGTGCAGCCACCAAATAGGCCAGGTAGCGTATCTATTTTAAATATCTGAGTTTATATACACTGAAATAAGTACAACTAACATATTATATATAACATAATATATATTGCAAATATTTTCAATTTATGTTTTCCAAAAGACATGCTGACATTTTCTGTGCAACACCTATCTTTGAGTGAGTTCTGTGCCTCCATGCAGTGCTTTGTATCTAGAACCATATATGAAAGCCTGCTTCCTACTTTTTGGCATATTTAAAGATCTTTTGCTGTATTTAACTTTATTACTACTAAATTTATTACTAGGGAAAGTAATTGCCTAAAAAGGAACACATTTTCTGAGCCTTGAAATTAAATGTCAGTTTTGGGAAAGCTTCCAGATAGATGGAAGAGAATTAGTCGCTGATGGAGAAGACTTTTTATGTCCATGCAAAACATTCCCCTGCCTTTTACCCTAGTCTAGGTCACCCTCTTTACCTTTGTTCCTTTTGGTGTCCAGAAGTTATTCAACATTTTTTGAATGGCCATTTCTTTTGTGCTTGCATACCATTGACTGTAGCACTGTTTGTAATTTCTGACCTGTGTGCCACAGGTTCCCCATCAGTGATATAAGGGTTTGGTTAATACATCGCATTTTATAGCTTCATGAATGAAATAATAATGTCCTGATCAAATGGACTGTAAGCCTGCCAGGATAGAGGTAACCTGTGTTTATGCACTACCAAACCCAAGCATCTCCACTACTGATTAGATTAGTACTTTGGGCACTAACTTAACATCTATATTTAATAACAGTAATAAAACTAATTGCATCATATTCCAGGCACACTAAAAAAGTAGATTTGAAATGCTTTTGGCATTGATCAGTTCTTTTGAACTGCCCCATAATGTTATAAATGGTTTTATGCATTGAATGGTGTTAACTTACTTGTCCTCCTGCTGATTTTGCGTGCAAAAGATGTATCACGTGTAAATGTGTGCCTACGTTTAACTGGAGTCAAGACCATCTTAGCTAGCTAACTGGGATATACTACGTACCACATACACATATCTTTCTAGGTGAATCAGAGCTATCTGCTGGGTGCATGGTGGGCTATATATTGCTAAAGGCTATGTGGAAAATATTGTGCACCTTGAGCATGAAAAGATATGTTCTATCCCTACATTGTGAAATTCCAGCTGCAGATAGTGTGGACTAGAGGAATTATCACAGAATCTCAAGAAACCACAACTTTTTGCAGTAATGTCTTTTTTTTTTTTATCTCTTCTGCTGTTTCTCAAAGGGCTGCCAAGAATTAGGGGGCTCTCATCCTGATTTCTCACTGAAATCAAGAGAAGTAGTTTTGTGTACATCTTCCTGAACACTTTCTGAAACACTCCAGCTGGCATGATAATTTGTGAGCTATACTCATTCAGCTGCTAAATTATTTGTAAACTGTATTCCTTGCATCAGTTGTGTTCTGGTCTCCTAAATGAAACAGCTGTGGATGTATTTACAGTTGAAGAAAGCTGCACTAGTGATAAAAGCTTGCAGTTTTAGTCATTGCTCATCAGCTAATGTAAAGGCAAAACCAATGGGGTGCATGTGCTTACTCTCCCTATAGTCTCTAACTCTGCCCACGTGCTGCCATTTAACTTGGATAGATCAGAGAAGTGAGCATGCAAGGCTTCTGATAATTCAGATCCATAAGGGGCCATATTAAGTCCCACACATCTTAAGGACAGATTGGTAAAGACTTCACAAAATACAGTTATGTATTCATGGAAGTGGTGAAATATAAAATAGTGTCGCAAAACAAAGAATGAAATGCAAAGAGAAGGATCAAAATTATCTAGTTATGTATCTGTAATTAAACTAAAAATCCAAAATCTACTCTACTAGCGTCCTGAAATTCTGTTGCCTCTAGCAGACCATCCTGTAGATCCTTGCACAAATACACTGAAGTTGCTTCTGAAAGTTTAGGTACTACAGAGAAAATGTTCCTGGATTTGTATTTATCTAGAAAATTACCTTTATTACAACAGACTCATAAACATCTTGAGAATACTTTATTCCTGTGTTTAGTTTGGAAAACAACCTCTAATTGATGCCAATTATTATAGAGTGTAACTGGAAGGTGGCAGTCCAATATTTTTTTCTACCAAGTAGACAAGAGACTGAGTTTATTTACCGTTTCATGGGCTCTGCTGTGCTATTGCAAAGGAAGAATGGTATGGATGCTATTTTCTATTGGAAAGGAAGTAATTAAAACCATTTGAAAGACAAAAAACGCCTTGCAGTTTTTGTGTAAACATAACTGCAATCTTATGTTTATTGAATTGCTATTAATTGGACCCTGTCTCTAGGGTGCAGCCAGCAGAGGATAAAACACACTGCGAGGAGGCACTTGGAGACCAAGTAGGAGTGTGTTGTTTTAAACACTTTAATGCTGGACAACTCCCAGATGGGACTTCACCCTATAGTGACAAAAAGACCCAATCAACCCTCAATAAAGAGAATTAGCTTCCCAGAACGTGAGGAACTGAAGAGGGGACCAAACACATCTGAGACATGTTTCCTTATCCTTTAACAGTGAAGTTGTCATTATCTCTAGTAGTGTGATCTTAATATCTTCAACTTTCCTGGTGATGTTCACAAGGGAAACCACTATATTAGTGAAATGATCTTCACAGGCCTTCCCAAAGCCCTGTGAGGTCAGGGAACAGGTTTCTGGTGACTTCGTCTGTTTCTGAATCAGCTGCAGTCTGGTGGCATCCCAAAAGTGCCTGCAATTGTGCAATGTACAAAAATGCACCTTATGCTGGGTTTTGGATTATCAGTGCAATCAAGGAGGCAATAACAAAGCAGAAGCTAACTCTCTTTGGGGATAAGAAAAATGTAGAGAAATAACTGTTTATCTGGCTTATAGTACAGAAAAATTCCCAAACAACAAACCGAAAATAACCAAGCGCTCAATCAAAAAAAGCCTTTACCCCCACCCCCAAGCATTTTCAAGTTCAAACACCTCACAAATCAACGCACATAACATCTTCCAAAACATAGAAAATCCCTTAGGAACAGGTTTCTCATAATCACAGACTTCCTTACAGGAGATTGCTCAACAACTCTTAAGCAACATTTCCATTATGTGCAAAGCAAAACCAAAAGCTTGCAGTGCTCCAGTGTGCATTCACTTGCTGCTGTAACTGGGTAAGGCTACTGCTTTGCAAGGTGAATATGAATTAGGAACAGGATCCTGGTAACTGATCTTCACAGCTGTGAAGTGGCATTATCACCTTGTTAATGTTTTTAATCTATTTCAGCAGGTCTGAGGCCTGATATTCAACCCGTGTGGTACACACTGCAGAAACACTTTGGGTAGGTGAAGGCTGTCCTGATCAAGGACCATTTATTCATTTATTTTAAATAATGAAAATCCCACTTGTATTTTCCTCTGACTTGGTGTTTATTTTTGGTAGCTCAAGCTTCCAGGCTGAAGATAGACATGGGGAGTAAATAAACAAGCGCAATGTGCAATTTGTATACTTTTGGCTTCAGAACAGAAGCAGTTTATGCAAAGGAAGCAGGGTGGGTAGGACTGGCTTTTTCCTACATAAGGTTTTAAGAGAAAAGCTACAGGAGAAAAGGGCCATAAAGGCTCCAGTAAGTGAAACACCATGGAAAGTTTGCCTGCTTTTTTTACAGCTGTCACCTTTTTTTGTGCCTTTTACCTTACCCTGACATTAAATATTTCTAATTATAGGACTTTGAGTCTCTACTGACTTTTATTTCAGAAAGGGGAAAATGAATTTACTCTTTGTACCAGCTAAAGAAGGTTTAACCTCCTGCAGAAATTCTAGTTCTTTCCTTCATCTCACTGCTGTTATTTTTCAGGCAGCTGCTGCCTGTGGATGTGAAGGAGTACCTTGGTTCAGTCGCAGCCCTGCAGCCCCACAGTCATCCTCTCCATCAGTGCAGTGCAGTCGGTGTCAAGCCAAATTTACAAGCCAGGAGAGTTTGACATGAGTTGAAGTAGTTTCAGAAAGGAGCATTCAGCGTGACTCCAGGCAAGGCACATGAACTCCTCAAGCTCTTTGTTAAATAAACAAAATTTTTATATTTGTGGTGAGTTTGCGTTAAGTGAACTTGCAATTTCCCGTGTGTTCATTAAATTCAACAGCTTGACAAAGCTTGGCCATCAGCAGTACTTCTAAAACGAGTGACCAATAAGAAATGGTGTCTTTTATTATATTGAAAATGCAGCGTACTAACCTTTTTCTTTTTTTATGTATACTTCGTGTGGCTGGTGATTCCATTACCAGTCTTACTGACTGCATTTACTTTTTGTCTTTGTGGTCATGAATTTATATGCTAAGATTAAAGGCTTTTCTTCTCAAAGAAAAAGTTGTATAGGAAAAGGGTCAGTCTCATACTTCAGCTTAAAGATTTTTTTACTCTATTTTTTCAGGAGGTGTTTCAACACAATCATTCAATTTTTTTTTTTCCAAAAAACCCCAAACCCATGAATTTATTTAGAAATCTAAATATCTTCTGAAAACATTTGACAAAACCTGGACTATCACACTAGTTTACATTAAACCCCGTCAGAATTAGGAGCAGATGTGATTTTTTTAGAAATCGCTTCAACTAACACTGTTTTTTTGGTGAACATTTTGCTTCTCAAAATGTACTAATTTGAGACAATATGAGATGAAGAAAAATATGTTACAGGAAACTATTGTAATATTCCAAAAATATGTATGATATCTGAATTTGATTAATGAAGAGATTTGGATGACATTTGTAAGACCAAAGTCTGCGGAACAGGATTTGGTCTTATGATGTCCTGGTCCACTTTGCTCTTACCTGTGGGATGAAGACCTACAGTGCCATTTCTTCTTGGAGTGAGCAGGGCAGTATTAATGCTCAAGTCACTCATATTTTGGATGATTTTCCAAAAGGAGAAGGTGAAAAGTTTCATTGTGAGCTGTGTTCCTTGTTTCACATAATGAAGGAGCAAAATGCTGTAACTCAGAAGCCAAGGAGAGGAAATTCTGAAAGAAGTTCACAGGCAGGAGCTGACAGCAGTTCCCTGCGGCCGAACATGTCACTTGTCACTGATCCAGGCAAGCAGTGCTGGCCACAGCTGGTTCCTTTCTTCTCCTAAAGAAGGGTCCAGGGGGCACAGCCGGCTGTCCCACAAAAGCCAGCCCAGCTCCCTCAGTACCAGGTCTGGCACAGGAGCGGTGTGGTGTGGGGACCGCCTGCGTGTGCCGCGGTTCAGCCCCAGCTGGCTGCTAAGCCGAATTCAGGACGGTGTGGCATCCGTGAACCAAGAGCAACAGCATCAACACCTCTAGTACACAGGGTCGGGGGCACCAAGTGCTTTTGGGTTTTTGTCTTGGTTTCTTTCTGACTCTGGCTTGCTGGCATTGTTAAGTGTGTCTGATTTGTTTCTGCTTGAATGAAATGTTTTGTTTAATCTCAAATGATCTGTCTTAATTGGCTGAGTATGTGGAAACATTTCAGTTTGGGATGAATCCAAAACAATAACTGCTAACTTTTTTTTTTCCCTGCTGGCTACTGAACCAAAAAAATTCAATTATTTACATGGTTTCTGTTCTAACATCAGCTTCAGAGGAACTTGGGAGGATTAGACCTTTGTTTGAATCTGAAAATCAGTGTGAAATGTGATGCTATGGATCAAAATTTAAACAAGCTCAGAGAAGCAACCGAGATAGAAAAGGTATTTTGCTGGGTTATATGTATTTCTTCCTTTCTAATACATTTGTGTTCAACCTGAATTCATATCAGAGTCTCTTAAAAGTTGACACTACTTGGGACTGAGGGTTTCCTGTGATTGAGGGCAGAATTAAAGCTGGAAGGCCAGTTCTGGATATCAAACCTAGTCTGGTTTTAGGTGATGCACACATTCTGGTTCAGGATAGTGTTCGTTTGTCATTAAATACTATGAGCAGCAAGTTTAGATAAGAACATTGTGACACATTTTAAACTTGTTGAGAGGCAGCAGTTTTTTGGACCAGAGCTTCATATTTTTTAGTTGGCATCAGTTACAACTTCCAGCCAGTGTGAGCTTCTGTGTCTTCAACTGGGATTTCCAGATCAGGTACACCTCTAGTGAAGGTAAAACATAATGTAGAGAAGGAGACAGGATGAAAGACACAAATAATTTTTCATGCTTGTCCTACAATAATGTAGTAGAGAACAGGAATGGATATAACACTGTTAGAAACTATCCAACACAAACATGATTTAGGGAGATGAATGAGAGCTTTGGCTGTATCTTGTTGCAGAAAGGAGTCAGACGCGTGATGGAAAACCCATGTCGCCTCTCCTGTGGAGCCAAGCAGAGGCTGCGGTTTCTTCTGCCCTTTATGGTGCATTTACTTCTGAAGTGGGTGATTCCCATCTGGAAAACAGAAATTAAAAAAAATATCCATTCTGCTTTGTCCAAGCACAAATTAAATAACTGCAATTTGCTTTATCTGCTGTGGCATTGGAGAGATGGAAATAGCTTGCTTAGGTGCTGGTTACGGATGCATTCATCCTCTCTTCTTTCTCCTCCTTTTCAAGCCCTCCACTATCTCAAGGTATCACTTGATATGTTGGCAACTGAAATAAATGCATACAAATACTGTTATTTCGCATGGTAGTCACAGGAACAATGTGTAAGTGGTTACCCAGTAAATTCAGTTCGGGTTAGTAGGAACATACCTGCCAAGACTAGCTCATATGAAGAATAATGTGCTAAAGAATGTGAAGTAAAGTTATAAGGTGATGTTTTGGGTAGGCTAGATATGTCATTAGGGTCAGTCCAGGGCTCATTTTTGATGGATGATCAATATTGTATATTACTATCTTTATAGATTTTTACTTTTTTTTTTTTAGTATACAGGAATTGCAGCCAAAAGTCATAACTGGATGCTGCATATCTTTGAAAAGGACAGACTGAAAAATCTGAGTCTGAATTCCACTTTTTAAGCACTGCAAGATATAATATAGGCTTCCCATCAGACCCACTTATGTCCGCCTCCAAGTCCAGAGTGTCAGATCACATTCAGGTTTTCTAAACAGCAAGGAGGGCTTGGAATGTAATTGAAAGAAACCAAAACCTGATACACAATGGCTGTGGAAAACAGTGAGTGAGTCAGTAGCCACGTTTTCTGGGAAACCTTTCATAAAAAAAAAAAAAAAGGGCGAAATTAGTCAGCTAAGAGAATCTTATACTGTAGAGAAATGAAATTTCTCTAACAAGTGGGTCTTTGTGGTGCTGATTTGATGACCATAGTGAAATGCTTGAAGGTACTGCTAGAGGCCAACATTTGCTCTGAGTGCGGGGCTGTGTCCCATCGCTCTGCGCTGGCTGTCCCTGATGGGTTTGCTCTCTGGGTACAGAGCTGAAACTTTTGCAAAGTTCGGTTTCGCAGCCTTAATTCCAACTTTGTAGATATTTCTTAGTCTCAAAGATATGAGGTCCTGACACATTATCCGCTTCCATCCGCCTTCCCATTCCCATACTTTTGATACAAATTGATGCTGCAACAGTGATACTTGAAGACATGGGGAGAGGAAGCTGCAACTTCTTTTTCTTCTCTGAAACTGCCTGCAGATTAATCCCCACTGAAGATTTATACTGTAAGCTATTTATTACAGAGAAAAAGTTGTCTTAAGAGCTTGATTTGATGATTTTTCTCAAAGTTTTTCTGTTAGACTCTCCTCTGAAAACAGTTTTATTAAAAAAGAAAAGAAAAAAAAAGAAAGGCTAGCTCACCAAATGTCACATAACTCTTTCTATATGTACTATATAGATTAATTTCTCTAGTGCTTAGTAGATGAGAAATCACTATGTAAAGAGAACTAAAAAAAAAGAAATTGTTGGGAAAAAGTTGAATCAGTTATTTGTGAAGTTGTGAAGTTTTCCCCCTCCTGGCAATACTTCGTTTGATTTTATAATGGTAAAGCCAACAACAGTTGGGATATGAATGTAACATACTGGCCTCCATTTGATTATTGTGGTTTTCAACAGCCAATAATCTTCACTAGTATTGTAACTAACACCTTTACTGTTATTTTTACAAAAGATAGCAAGGATGGGACTGAGCTCCCATCTCTGCAGCTGATCAGATCAGAATTAGAATACACTAGCAGGGCAGTGGGGCAGCTCCTCACCTTTTACTTGGTTATGATTTACCCAGTCCTAATTCCCAAACTGTCTACCCTCAAAGTAAATTACATGATTAGTTTGCAATTTTTTTTCCCCTACAGTCATGCTACTGTAACTCAACGATGTCTGTCAGTTTCTGCTTTATTTCCTATTTTCACTGTTAAACAACAGTGAAGTCATGATTAAGAGGCCAAGCATGATGTACTGGGAATAAATATATGGGATTTTATTTTTCAGTATACTTGCAGTATCTTTTCTTTAAGTTTCAATATTCTTCTTCACAAAAAGTCAAGACAATAATTTGACTATTCTGTCAAAACTTTTCCATCTTGTGAGAGGATTTTAATCTTAGTGCATAGAACAGAAAACAGAATAAATTTCTAGCTTCATAATTAATCCAATTTCCAATTTCCAACCTGTCTAAACCAGGTAATATCTTAAAGGGCAAGCAATATAAATAATTGTCTAATAGTTTTAATTGACTGTGGATAGTTTCCTTTAAAAACTTTGCCTCCTGAAGCAAACTTTTATTCCTATGCTAAAATAGAAACTAATGATAAGTGTTGCTTTGAGAAGAATAGTGTGGATCCAAATATAAGCTTCCTGCCTACTATAGTGAGCTATGCAAAATATGCACAGTGGGATTTTGGTCAGGAAATTGAGAGATTAAGAATAGAATTGATGTCTTTTTGCACAGGGAATGATCAGAGACTTTTTTTGTGTGTTTAATCACTCCAGATAAGGCAGCTGAAGTTGTTCTTTTTCATACTGATTCAATGAAGACTTGATATAGGGTCCTTGGAAGTTTTCTGGATGACACTCCGTGCTGAACCACATTTATCAAAAAAAGGTGGGTGATGATGTCCAATAGATTAGTACGACTATGACTTCAAAATGGACATACAGAATTATTACATATGTAAGTCTTATGGAAAATGCAACATGAAAACTTAATGTGCCCTTACAATGCAGGCAAATAAGAACAGTAAGATTGTAACAGACTCTTGGTAAGCTATGTTTCTTTATATTCACACTTCTAAATGTAACTGTTGAAACTCTGGCAAGTATTATCTTTAAGCTTTCACTTAAAAAAAGAAAAAAGATGGATTTTTCTCATCAAGAATATATTGTAAAAATGATGTTATATATATAAGTCTAAATGATGAGATAAAAAATTGGAATATATTAACGTAGTACAGTAGGATTGTTAGAAATTTTAACCATTGGTCTGAGTTGTCACTTTCCACTATAATTCTGAACTCCATTGGCAGTAACTATACGTACGATCTTTGGTACATACTTGGCTAACAGATCTAGCAGACACAGTGACTTTGAAGCTGGGATTAGGAGTGTAAAAAACACCCCAAAACCTAGTTATACGTGGACATGGATCAAAGTCTAGATTAGAACAAAATACCTGTCTCCTGAGTCTAGATTTCCGTTTGTTTGTTACAAAATAGGTATTGGAGAATCTGTGGTTTATTTCCCTAGTAATCTCAGAATGAAAGTAGCCAGGTTTATAAAGAACAGCTTTACATCTGGTTATAATGGTACATATTATTATTTTTTGTTTAAATCAACAGTCTGGTTTTCAGTAGTTTGAACTATCAAAGCTCCTTTGATTTCTTTCAAAGAATACTTTTGAAAGTGCTAATTAGCCCAGATATTTCTTCCATTTTTTCTCAGTGTTGACATTTTATATGATTTCTTTTTATGTTACAGAATGTCCTATATTTATTAGTAGAACACATATGATTAATGGTGTTTGAAAAACATCACTCTAAAGCGCAAAAGTTCTGTAGTTTACATTTAATCATGGCACATTATCAGCTGCAGATTTCTAAGTACTCTGTCTGGGGCTGCCTCTGAAAGAACAGCCCAGTTCTAGCATCCAGGATGAAAAGTGCATTAGGTTAGGTAGAATTTATGAGGGTGGTTTAAAGAGTTTAATTTTATTTTATACATGTTATAGTTCCCAGAAGCTTATGAAGAGGAATCTTTTGCCTGTATTAGACTATAAGATTACCTGTGTTTGTACCTGAAAACAGGTGTCAATAATGGGGGCTGCTTCAAGGGTGAAAGAAGACACATGCAACAGGCAGGGACAAGGCAATCAAGGATGTACAGAGAATAGAGGAAAGACAGGAAAAGAACACTGGGGTGAAAAAAGGACAGAAAAGGCATTTGTTGAACGGTTAAAGGTCTGTTCATACAAGAAAACTGCAGATAGAACTAAGGTAGCAGCAACAGCAAATCCACAATCTGAGTAAGAGTGGCTCAACTCAGCTGACAGGCATTGAGCTCTTCTCAGCTGTGTTTCATTTTCCTTCGTCTGTTAACCAGGAAACAGGTATTTCATTTTACACATGGGGATCAGAGGCAGAGAGAGATTTATTTAAGGCCATCCAGGAAGTCTATGGCAGAACAGGGAACTAAACCAGGAATTTCTGAGTTCCAGACCAGTACGCTAACCATGGGACAGCTCATTTCCTCCTTACGGGAGTTTCTGCTGCCAAATTGCGTTAGATGAGAACGAGTCCCTCTTGTTTACATTTCTCTAAAACAAACCTTTATTAGGATTGGATTCAATACATCACAAATACATTATCAAGATTACCATGAAATGTTTAGTAAATCTCTAAATCCTAATGATAGGATTGGCTGGTGATGTAAATGAAAACGAGGTTGCAAGATTCAGGGAAAAAAACCCAAGTAAGAGTTATCTGAGGAGAAAAGCAAGGTTATTTGCTGATGTAATGAAAAAGAACTGAAAAAACTCTGAGAAGTTTTTCTGAGTTGGGAAAACTTGTTTGTGTGATTGAATATGCCAGAATAATTTTAAAGCTTATTTATTATGAAATAAAATCTGCCTGTTTGACTGCTCTGTCTCAACAAATCCCCTGAGGCTGTTTACATAAAGGAAAACAATCTGCCAGTGTTAAAAAATTGACTAATTTTCCAGTTCTTTCTTAAAAAAAATAGAAGAAATAAAAAAAGAAAAAGGAAAAAGAAAAAAAACCCTTTTGTGCAATGCTCTTAAACTTATGGAGATCGTACTGTTGCAAGAGCCATCTGTCGCTTAGCAGCTATCCTCCACAAAGGATGCTTAAGTCATCAATGGAAAATAACTGTGCTTGAGAAACAAAGGAAACAAAACTGTTTTGGCTGAGCACTATGGATCCTTACTAGATTATAAGTATCGCTTAACACCTTGAATACATTGTAGTGATGCTCTTCGTTTTTGGGGAGACAGTGCATTCTGCATCTCAGCTCCAGGACAAACAGCTCTGTGTTTGTGTGTCTATTATTGTTGCTGGACCTAAGTCACATTATGGTTTTGGTATGGTAACTGCACTTCTGTCTTCTTTTTTTCTTAGGTACTTATATACTCCAGTTATCATACCTTTCAAAATATTTTGGGGTTTTTCCTCATTTTTTAATGAAGGTTTTTCTAGCTGCACTAGATTTAGGTCTGCATATTGACCTTATTATTCCTTCCATGGCTCTTGCTCTAATGACAGACAGACAGTCTAGTCTGTATTCCGACTGTGAGTGAACAGCCATTCATTTCTTTGACTGAGCTTGGCTTAGTGCAGTCCTGGCCCTGCTGGAATCGATCTGGGTTCTGTCTTTGACTTCCAGGAAATTTGACTCTCAGCCTGTGCCTCAGATGACTGTCAGAAAGCTCCCAGTGACCACAGCTAAAGCCTAAGGATTTGGCTAAATGTGTTTGCAAAGCTGGTGCCACTGGTAATACAGTCAGATCGGCTGATGTGACGAGACAGGGGAATGTGTCTTGTGGATGTCAATGGTAGTCACATACATGTGGCCAAACGCAGGATTTGTTCATAACTTGGCAACAATGGAAGGTAATACTCTTCATTTAAACATTTTACAGGTTTTCTTGTTCAACTTTTTTGTATTATTTAGGACTAATATTCAGCAGCCAAAATCCAGGTATAGAGAAATGGGTGAAAGTACTTCACCATGGCCTTTTCTGCTATCTTATTGTCATGAAAACATGTGTCTTTTATAAAATAAATGTATGAATTTCTCTTGCTTCCCAGAAGAACATTAAATGCTTGTTTAATGTCTATCAGGAAATTACAGATATAAAACTTATTCTACTCATGCACACATTCCTTTCTACCCAATGCTGGAACTTGCCATAAGTCTATATTAGGAAGGGGAGATATGATGCCTGTAAGCATCTTTAGGGCTAGAGAGCTTGAGCAGTTGTCCTGGTTTTAGCTGGGATAGAGATAATTTTCTTCGTAGTAGCTGGTGCAGTGCTGTGTTTTGGATTTGGTGTGAGAGTAATGTTGATAACACACTGATGTTTTTACTTGTTGCTGGGTAATGTTTATACTAAGTCAAGGACTTTTCAGTTTCTCAGGCCCTGCCAGTGAGAAGCCTGGAGGGGCACAAGAAATTGGGAGGGGACATAGTCGGAACAGCTGACCCAAACCAGCCAGAGGGACATTCCATACCACAGAGCATCATGCTGAGTATATAAACCAGGGGGAGTTGGCCAGGGCCAGCTGATCCCTGCTCGGGGACTGGCTGGGCATCAGTCAGCAGATGGTGAGCAGTTGATTTGTGCATCACTTGATTTGTATTTCCCTTCCATTTGGCTTTTATTCCTCTCTCCTTCTCTCTTCTTCATTATTATTATTATTAGATTTTATTTCAATTATTAAATTGTTCTTATCTCAACCTTTGAGCTTTACCTTTTTTGCTTTGATTCTAGTCCCCATCCTGCTGGGGGTGGGGAGGGGGAATGAGCAAACAGCTCTGTAGTAAGGCCCCCACAACAGTCTGCTTTCCTGTGCTCCCCCTGGCAAAGCCAGGACCACACTAATGTTGGCCCGCTGGTGCCTGTGCTAACCAGACTGTAGCTGGATTCCCAGCTGCTCTGTAGGCATACTGTTTTTTAGAGTTTACCTGAAGATTTTTGTTTGCTTCCCGTTGCTCAGTAACTCATATAAAGTTATTAGCATAAAAATATGTGTAGATTGTCTTGTCTTCTCCTCATTAGCCCAGTTGTTTCTAATCCATTTTGTTTTGCAGCACCATGGGCTGATACCTGCATTTCCTGAAGAAGAAATCTGCTTTCTTTAACTTTTCCCCCCACAACATATGCTGTATTGGGTGTGCTGTTTAGTTACTGCCCTCACATTCCTCTCACCAAAATATTTCTGTATGGTCTGTTACTCTTCAATTAAATACCACACACTTCCCTCCTATCCTATTAGTGTATCCACTTACTCTTAACAGCCTCTTCTGTTTTGTTGGGCAAATTTTTTTTCTTTGCCAGGCTTTTGGCCCCATATAATTTTATTTATTTATTTATTTCAACAGAACATATCACAGGAGAACAGTATCCTAAAGCTTTTGCTACAAATCCTGGGGAAGGCAGCATGATGTATTGGGCCAAGGAATGTACTGTTTTGTCTTCTGGCAGGTAAGCAGTGATTATTCTGGGTCGGCTGTTTTCCCTGTTTCCTTATCTACAGCTTTGGTACTTGCACAATTTCTCTCTCTCTCAGCCCTTCAACAAAGAATAATAATTCTGGACATGTATCATCCATCTCCAAGACTAAAATAGGCTCCAATACCTGAACATTATTTCTCAATTTTATCCATCATCTTGTTTTATATAAATCTTCCCAATAAATGTCTCAATTTACAGTGTTGCTGCATCTGTCAAGATGAGTCTTCTGCTGTGTTTAAAGGTGATAATTCTAATGTCTGGGTGAAAATAGTGTGCCTTTGTCAGTGGAAAAAAACCCAGCCAACCCAAAACTAAGTCCAGTCTCCATCCTTTTCTTACATCAGATCTTTCTCTAATTTGCTGATACAGGCAAAACCGATGCTCATTGCAAAGATTAATTATCAACCAAGATGCTGACGTTGTAATGCGTAATCTGTTTTCAGTTGTGACAGGAAACCTCAGCTCATACAAGAGTCCTGCTGCATGGCAGGAAAACCTGTAAAGCAACGCTGGCTGCAAACAGTTTGGGCTGGAATTGGAAAACTACAATTTTTCTTGGGTAGCAAAGTATCTTTATCCCACCCCATGTGCTCTTTAGCTCAGTGGGTTCCCATACAATGTGTTGCAATTTGACTTCTCAGAATTAGGAATAGAGGGAATGTGGGCACATATTGAAAGCTGTTTTGATAAATAGATATGATTGAGCTCTCTAGAATGGGGACCGTAAAATAGTAGAAGTGTTTAAATTATTTCACTGCTTTATTGCTATAAATTATAATGAAAATAAGGTTTTTGTTTTACTTGACCACTTTTGAAAATGAGCTTTCTTTCAATTTTTCTGGTAAGACTGGTTTGGAGATTTTGTGTCTTTTCCTTGGTCCTGTGATGCTGATGGAGAAATGGGCATTCTGCTGAGGTATAATATAAGATAGGCTGAGCTCATGGCTAATCTTTCAAAATCTCCCGGTGCACAGGTTTCAGGTAGACAGTGAGTAGTCATTTTGGATTATGTCCTCCTGGAAGACCTATGTTAACACATCAGGAATCTAGAAATGATTGCCAAAGAAAGTCACAAGGAATCTGCACCATAGGACAGGCAGTTTGAAGGTGATGTCTCAGTAGTTGTGTATTCTTTTGGACTTTAAAGAACCTTCATGGGAACAGAGGCTCCACTGAGGCTGTTGTTAAATATTTCGTTATCGTCTCCCATTTTTTTTAAAGAACTTTTCCTGATCAGAAATAATTTTACAGAAGATAAACATCAACTCTTAGCAGAATTAGGTTACCACTTAGGGAGACAGGAAAGTTAATAGCAGAATGAACTGAATTCTAAAAAAGGCTACAGTAGCTCTTAAACCGTACCATTTCTCTGATCATCCAAAAAAACTATATAGGTTTCATTAAAAAGAAGAACATTTTTAGATTTGGAAGGGCAATCAATTTTTTATTATTTTAAAGCAATGGTTTAATTTCCCTGATTCAACTAGCCATTCTAGATCACAGAATCAAAGAATGGTTTGGGTTGGAAGGAACCTTAAAGATCATGTAGTTCAAACCCCCCCTTGCCCTGGGCAGGGACACCTTCGACCAGACCAGGTTGCTCCAAGCCCCATCCAGCCTGGCCTTGAGCACTGCCAGGGATGGGGAAGCCCTGGTTTGATGGGCAACCTGTTCCAGTGCCTCACCACCCTCACAGGAAAGAATTTCTCCCCATATATCTAATCTAAATCTGCCCTCTTTCAATTTAAAACCATTCCCCCTTATCCTATCACTACACGCCCTTGTAAAAAGTCCCTCTCCAGCTTCCTTGGAGATTCCCTTTAGGTACATCATAAGAGCATGTGGTTCCTCAGGGGTCTGTAATGGGACCATGTGTGGTTATATTCCATGTTCCAAGCTGTAACTAATTTTCCTTTTGAATCAGAAAGCCACTAATTCTAAGGAAAACAATTCTTTAACAGATTTTTAACATTTTTAATATTTCTCCTATTTTTCCCTATTAGCATGTTTAAAACTGCTGTGCTTAACCTGAAAACCTGAGTCAGCAGCATGACAGTGTGACAGTTTGTAAACAAGAGGGTTGTGCCATGCACAAAAGGAGCTTGTCACTGCTTGGACCTCCAAAGACCTCAGTAGGCACTGCTGATAGGAAGTGCAGACTTTGCTGTTTGCTCAAGGTGAGGAAGCAATAGCATGACAACTATGTTTTGGGTCATTAGTTCTTTCTTAACTTTAACTTTTTTCTATCTGAATTTGTAAAAAGAAGATTGTCCCATAACCTGGTACTATTAGGTTTTTTGTTGTTGTTTTAGGGGGGTTTTAGGCTTTTTTTTTTTTTTTTTCTTTTTTTTTCTTTTAATGTTGGGTCATTTAGAAACACTTTTCTCTTTTTGTATTCATCTAAAGTTTATATATTCCCCAGAAAGATAACATACATAATACAGAGATATTAAAAACTCATGGATATTGATGCATTCCATCCTTCCATCCACAGGTAACTCTGAACATAGCTAATCGCTACATAGCTAATTAGGGCATCAGCAATTTATCTCCAGTTGTCAATGTACCTCAGCAAATGTGAGGACAGACAACTTAAGCAAAACATTAAATGTTACTTGCTGTTCACAGCTTATGAAAAATATCCGATCACACTGAATTTTGTCAAAGAGTAGATTCTGGCAAAGAGAGGATGCTGTGCTCTGTACTCTTACAAACCTTTGAGTCACTTTGACCTATTGTTTTTTAATACCATATATTGCCTGTGATACGTGCTCCTCTGCCTGTGGCATTTACTGAGGTTACTGGGGTAGCTGGAATATGCTGTTTCCACATTCTAATTATGAAGAAAAATATTTTTAAAGTGAAACATGGAAACTTGAGGTTTTAAAACAGTTACTTTTTCTGGCCTTCTAACTCTGAAGGTGTCGTGGAAAAGGCAGCAATTCCATGCAGCCACAAGTTCCAAATTTTTTTTTTTTTCATTCAGGTATGGAATTTTCAAAAGTAATTATTGAACATTTATCTGTATGAAGTATGATGTTATCATGGGATGTACAGTCCCTGATTAAGTCAGAACTTAATAGTGCGGTAAAAATAAAAAACCATAATTTCATTCATGCTGATCAATCAATACATCTGAAAAGTACAGCTGCAAAGGAAAAATATTACCCATAGGACACTTAATAAGCCATAAATAGCCAATCTTACATTGATACTCCTAGAGAAAAATACAAGTTCTGTAATCAGTCTAAAAATGTAGTATAAATATCGGTGATTTCTATATTCCTAATTGAGGTCTATGTTTCTGCACACTGTATTTCACACTTAGGATGTAGCTATTACTATTTAGAATATAAATCTTTAAAAAACTGATAGTGTTTACTATTAGAAAATGGGAAACATTAAGTAAAAATCTTTTCTTTTTTCACACATTGGAATTTATTCTCTTGCCTTTCATAGCTTGTTAGTATCTTTCCAAAAGACCCAGTGGCCTGTGTTATCACCATGAACCACGCTGTCTTTCTATGAATATTAGCTTTCTGTTCTCGTATGAAAAAAATCTACTCATGCTAATCTTGCCTGCAATAATTTGCGTCTTTTCTGTCCTTTAAGATAAAAATAATCATATAAAGGCAAAACAAAGAAAAATGAAAAAAACCCCAAACCCTCTTAAAATGTAAAAATTTTATAAATAAATAAGTTTAAATCCCAATGAATAAAATTATGTGGTTGAACCAGGCTGTCAGGTTTGGCTATCCTGTTCAGGGTTGCACCTGTGCCCTTACCTGAACACTTCACAAACACCCACCTCTCACCTTTAGTACATTCTCCTGATATTTTCCATTGCCCAATCTAGCCTGGTTAGTACTAATTTTGTCTCCTTGGGCTTTGCCCTAAACAGTTCCTTTTCCTCTTTTTTGTCTTTGGTATTTATGCTTATGTAGAACATAATCACTTTTTCCACTTAATTTCTGTTTAGCCAGCCTGTGATTTATTTACAGTATTTCCGCAAAGCTTACATTTGTCATTCCAACCCTTTAATCCTTCCACTTATTTAATTAATTCCAAACTCTTGGTCATCTATGGTAGCAGAATAGAGCAATCTAAATGTTTTCTAACTATGAGGAAACATTAACATACTTTCCTAGTTAGTTCTTCTGCCAGTCAGCTTTTATCAGACATCATGGAAGATCTTGAGGACCTCAGAAGAGAGTGGATAATTAGCTATGAAATCTAAGAAAAAATAGTAGGAAAGACTGATCCTCTTGAAAAATAAATCAAAGGGCTAGAAGCCATCCAGAATGGAAACATGGAAATTCACTGGCATTTTTTACTCCTTAGTACAGCTCAAGTACACTAGGACCTGAAGAGATAAGAACCTATTTGTGCTTCATCCTAAAGACTAAGTAATTCTCAGAAGGAAATAAATCCGACCTCATACTGACCAATTACTTAATGTTAAAAGTGAAAGTAGAAGAGTCAAAGCTGTTACTCAGGATGAGATTAAATGTCCTCTTATAAATATCCTCTTATAAATGTCCTGATATTTGATTAGTTAGTCAAGTTTCAACAGAAATGGTCCTTCTCCAGCAGCCTTACAGACTCATCCCTGTTTAGCACTTTCCTAACCTAAATTGGGCTGCCCAAAGGCTGTCTTGTTTTCACTGCAGTGCTACATAGTGCTAGTATTATGGATTAGTTTTGTGCCTTTTTTTTCTGTTTCCTTAATTTTTCCTTATTTTTCATCTGTTTTGCTTCTACTAAATAAACAGCTCTGTGCCTACTCCAGTTTCCCACGCTGGAAAGTAGATGTCTGATACACAATTTCTGGAGTTAATATTAACTAGCTTTGACCTCAGATAATCAGAATCTTAAAATGCTACTAATTGCTTTGTTACTAATTAAAGATTTAAAAAAAATATCCTTATGTTTTTTACAACCTGTAGCATTATGAATGGACTCACAAGCTGCTGAAGAAAGTCCGGAGTTTTTAGTCCTTTAAACATCAGAAGTCAGACTCACTATTTCTGTGCTTGCACTCACATAGGTGATCTAATATATTTATGTTAATGCGTGTGGCTGGCCTCTAAGAACCTTTATGACGCTTCTGGACATGGTTCTGTTTAGATTATGTAAAGCTAGACTTTCTGATCAAGCACCAGTACCTGGGCAGTGTGGTTGTAAAACTGCAATTCACAGATGCTTTGCCTCTGCTGCTGTGTCTTTAGATGCACAGGGCCCCATCTGGTTACTAAATCCTTGCATCTGAGATTTGCTTGGTCAATCTGGTCATGCAGAGGTCTGTTACCAAACTTGAATACTTCCTTTGTCCTAGAAATCCAATCCTCTACACTTCAGAAAACAAAGCCAAAGAAAACCAGTGTGTTGACATGTATTAGATGTGAATTTCTCTTGCTCTCTTCCTTTATAATATGCTGTCAGGCTTTGATGGCCTAGTTCCTCTCCAAACACCTTCTTGTTCTTTTCTCTTCTCTCCAGTGAAACTCCACTAATGCTGTTACTGAAATTATTATATTTCATTGACCCACTGTTTATCATATCGTACTGTTTATCAGGAGCAACTGGTTTATTGAGATTTCAGAGATGTATTGTCTATTTGGTTTAAGGCTGTATCTATACAGATTGTATTGATCTAGTAAGAGCCGAATGGTTACCTGGCTGCCTATCACACTGAAAATGAAATTTGTTCAAATTAAGGATATAAACTTGTTTACTACCTTTTTTTACCAGAGATATTACCTGAGGTAAGCCAATACTGTGAGAATTACTCACAAAAACAATTAGATCATTCTTAATTAAATAGCTCCACAGAGAGACCTCTCCACATCATAAATGCTTTTTCTTTTTTTTTTTTCATTAACATGAATTTATTTCTTCATCAAAAATCATCTTCTGCCAGGAAACCCAAACACTTTCATTTAGTCAGAAGCCTCGAGGCAGAGTTCCCACTTCTGGTTGTGGTTTGCTGTTGAGTCTAAAGTCTAAAGACCACACTTTGCTTTAACATACTAGTGATTCTAGAAAAAGAAAGTTGTGAAAACATGAAGCTTTTTCTAAAATGAGATTTGCTTGCCTAAGCTGTTGCCTTATTCTAATTTCATTTAGTTTACTTTGGTGTATAGTAAAAAAGAATATATTTCTACTTACTTTTACATAAGATATAGACATAACTTTTTATCTGCATCAGTCCTGTATTCCTGTGTCTCTGTTGATCTCTAGCTATGGTGGGATGGCTCAGGGAGGGAACTGTGTTTCTGGAATGTAATATTCTAGGGTTCCTTTTTCTGCTAATCAGCTGGCATTTATGTTGTTTGTAACCCAAAGCCCTCTGATGTTAACTGAAGTCTTCCTATTGCTTTTCAATGGACTTTGGATTTGTAAATATGATATACTTAAAAATAACACTGAAGTATTTTTACCTCAAAATATGAAAAATGGTAGGAGGAGAATCAGAGGAAAAACCCCCAGAAAATCAAAATGTACTTGCCTACTTGCTAGTATATATTAGAGTAGAATACAATAGAACAGAGTAGATAATTTCAGTTGGAAGGGACCTACGATGATCACCTAATCCAACTGCTGGACCACTTCAGGGCTGACCGAGTCAAAGCACGTTATTACTGGCACTGTCCAAATACCTCTTAAACACTGACAGGCTTGGGGCATCGACCACCTCTCCAGGAAGCCTGTCCCAGTGTTTGACCACCCTCATGGTAAAGAAATGCTTCCTATTCTTATTTGGGACATTTTCATTGATAATTAGAAGCTCTTTTGAAAGATTTTGTCATTTATAGTGAAATTCATTCTTCACTGTTACAACAGAGAAAAAGGGTTCTGAATATGCCACTACATGGATAATGTTAAATAACAGCATCCTGACTTTACTGAGTTTATTTTAAAATTGAAGGGATTATGTTAATATCTTTTATAAAAATAATAATATAAAAGTACTGCTTTGTAGTTCAATGAAAATTGTCTTGGTGAGAACTTACATCGGTTAAGAAGTCATATTTTTGGGTTGTTACCACCTTCCCATTTTCTTAAGGAAAGTAAAGTTGTTGAAGTCTCTTTCACTAAGGTTTGCAGAAGCTGCAGATGTTGCCAATTACCTGCTGCCAGGAAGCTCAGTGTTGTGCACTATAAAACAGATGAGTAATACTTACTTTGATAGAACCCTTTTTTTCCCATTATTAAAATGTAAATAATTCTTTCACCATTCCAAATATTTGTTAAATTTGAATTTTGGAAGTAAGAGGATAAAATAGTTTAGATAATGGTATAAAAATGTAAAGATTATAATGCTGATTAATTCCATCATTTTTGCAGGCTTTTATAGGAATTTTCCAGTTATGACCACAATTTTATTTTCTCTATCTGGAAAATGACTTTACAATGGGATGACCTTTTTCAGACATGCTTGTTTCACACTACTTTATTTTAACCCATTATATTACTCCCCAAACAATTATAAAAGAAAAGCATATTTAATTGGCAATGTTACATTTGCAACTGTCAGCTTTCAATTATGTCTCAGAAATGAAAACTTATTAATTCATGGATTCACAATTACAAGTATCCTTTAATTCTCTTCCACATTTGATGTATTAAATGGAATGTTTGCCTTCTTTGATGTGGAAGAAATGGTAACATATTTCTAGAGCATAAATTCAAAGGCAAAGCCTTTGAATAGAGGATACAGGATTTCAGGATCGCAGATAGCAGGTGGAAAAGTTGGAAAATCTTCATAGACTACAAAATGCATGATTAAAAAGCTCATAGGATAAGTGATGAAATTATTAACCCACAGAGCTCCATTAGTTTGTTCCCCTTCACATCTGCAAATGCAAAAGGGTTCTACATTAAAGATACTTTTGGTTTTGTCCTTAAATGCAGCTGTGTTCTGTTTCCCGATACTTTTGATAATCAGGAGAAACAAATATTAATCTGATTGTGATTTTGAAAGAGAACTGGAGTCTGGAAAAGCACGTATGTTTTGCAAACAGCAGCATTAATTACAGGTTATTAAACAGAAAGAAAGAATTTCACTTGGCCACAGCTTTGATTATCCTATCAGTATCTATCTGCTCATAGGAAACAACAGATCACATTTTTCTTTTCTTCACTGTTATCGGTTTCAAATATACTTTTATTCTTGCATGAATTGGAATAGATGCATCTGAAACTGAAAGCATCATCTTTCATCTTAATTGCCTGAAAGAAATGCTCGTCAGGGCCCAGCACAGCATACTGGAAGATGACACTTGACAAGGGTAGCTTTTATGTTTCTGTTTATTTATGTAGATTACAAACCCTTCAAGGGAGCAAAGTCAATCCTGTGGCTGTCCATACCATCCTGACTATGCCCTGGCTGTGAAATAGGTTCATGGCAATGCTGTGGAGCTTCCTCCTGTTACCTGCATCCATCCTCTGCCTCCTCCCCCATATCCTTCAGCCTCTCTGCGGTAGCGGTGAGTAATGAACTTCAGATGGAGCATTACATAGGTTCTAATATGCAGACTACTTCACATGCAAGTAGGTGTGGGGCATGATCATAGCTCTTGAGGAGTCATACAGTCCTTTCATGACCTTCAGCTGTGCCTTCTGTAGGGCTGAGGCTGCTAAAACCTCTGTTGAAAGTGCTACAGGCCACAGAACCTGCCTAGCAATAAATAGGTTTTCCTTCCACTCTTCTGCCAAAGTTGATCAGCACAAAAATGGTTTAGAATTCCCCCTTTTAAAGAAAAATACATAAAATCATAAAGTAGTACTTCAAATTTGATTTGCCTCTCTTCTTAATGAACTTTTAAATTATAAGTCTCCTGGATTAGTCACTAATTTGATAAGTTACTTTTATCAATATCATCACCCTTTACCATATTCATTAAATGAAGTTGTTACATTCAACAGCATTTCACACTTCTTGAGCCACAATTCAAAGCAATACATAAACCATACCTTCCATAAAAAGAGAAATGAAGAATGTCTCTCTAAAACTGCTGATCATAACTACTGCATTTATTGTTTGGGGGTTTAATTCTTTAACTATTTATTGAAGTATTGAGAGAATGTGTTTTTTTTATTGTTTGTGAAACTGATAAAGTCCGAAGAGGTAGTTCTCTCCCTGTCATCTAGACCAGAAACTAAGTCATGAGGTAATTACTAGAACTTCTAACGAATGCAGTGAACTTGATTTTGAGTAATTTATTTGTTTGAAGTCACTGTGGAATTTCTGTTCACAACCAATAGAACAATATGACCCTTTAGTTTAAAAATATACTTTAGCAGTGTTTAATCTATCAAACCTTCATATATTAAATCCTTAAACATGTACAGGCAAATAAACCAAATGAATAATACCATGTAACTTGAAGGCATACAGCAGGCATACTCTTAATGAAATTTATTCATGTAATGGACTTATTTTGGCCATTATGTCACATGGCATAATATAATAGGTTAGGAGAGTTTGAAGGATATGATTTCTTTATTTCATTTGACCTGAGCAGAATGATTGAAAAGAATACCTGATGAAAGATTTCTTTTGACTTGGCTTTGCAGTGTCTCCATTCTAGAGAAGGGAAGAAGAGAAAAGGAGTTAATACAGCTCAGTGTTTAGTATCACTTTGTAGATTGTTTGTTCTTATGTTTCAGAATATTGAAGAGGTGAGTCATAAGAGAGAACATTTTGTCCCACATATTTAAAATGAACAAAAGAAAATTATACTGTTATTGTTATGGGTAGAACAGGACTTCGAGTCTTGATTAAGCCCACTCAGTACAAATTACCCCAGCCTGAACAGGCAAGAATCATGTCAGTAGTGGCAATACATGTCTCTACTGGCCATTTAAAGATTTGGGTCTATGGTAGCACAAAAAATGTATACTTTATGTAATTGTAAAGGAGACAACCCTTGATTCTGAAACCTCACACTGAACTACAAAAAATGTATTTCTGACTGTTAAATCTACCATCCATTACAGCCAGTCAAATGGGTACAGAATTTCTACATGAAGATTCCTAGAAATTCTTGAAGGGAATACTTGCAAATTTGTGGGTTTATAGGAAGAACATCCTCCGATTATTTCATAGTCAAGATTTAAAAAGTAGTTAAAAGATGTTTCAGTGACACACCTGCTATATAATCACCTTGCTATTATATTGTTCCTCTTTCCTCCTTTCTAAGGGGCATACTTGTATAAAGTACTGCATAAAACTGTATATAAGAATCAAATTACACACAGAAGGATTCTAACCATCTTCCATGTATGCTTTGTAGTGACATAACAGAAAAAAAAAGGTATAAAGAAAGTACCAGATACACAAAGTTTGCAAATGAAGAAAAAAGAAGGGAAATTACTGCCTCTAGTTCTTTCTGTTATAATCAAGTTAGGCACTGTTTGTAGTAATCAAATAATTTTAGAGTGACAGTATGTGATTAAGATGAAAGAGTATCTCTAAGTAGAGACAAATGCAAATCAATAAACTGATGTAATGAAAGGTTTCAGTAGCCACTTCTAATATTTAGCATTGATTGGCGTGATCTGTTAGTGAGTCTTTTGACCAATAAGCAGCATCTTCATTTTTATGTTTATGAAAACACGGCTAAGAAAAAATGTGAGTAAGACAGTAAAAAATAATTTTGTGTGTGTGTTGTATTGCATATCCTGGTGTACTGCAGATATTCTGACTTAGACTGGAAACTTCTTTGTTTAGTCATTTTTTCTGCTTCAAGTTCTGTCTGTGTGTTTGATAGATGGATGATGGATGCTTGAGCTCTCTCTTTCTCTGCTAACATGGTTTGGTGACTAGGTCAAATTCAGCTGTTTCAGAAGTTTAGCTTATGTTCTTGGCCTGCTTATCAAGGAACTGCTTTGCAGGTCTGCTGGCATCTCAGAAACAATCTATTTATTTGGTACCAGTAGGCCCATCAGCCATTTGATGACCAGATTCCTTGGCTAAAGGAATGCCCCTGAATGGACTTGGAATCATAAAAAGGTTGGGTTGAAAGGAACCTTAAAGATCATGTAGGTCCAAGCCTCCTGCCATGGGCAGGGACACCTTCCACTAGACCAGGTTTCTCCAAGCCCCATCCAGCCTGGCCTTGAACACTGCCAGGGATGGGGCAGTCACAGCTGCTCTGGGCAACCTGTGCCAGGGTCTCACTGCCCTCACAGGAAAGAGTTTCTTCCCTATACCTAATCTAAACCTACCCTCTTGCAGTTTAAAGCCATCCCCCCTTGTCCTATCATTACATGCCCTTGTAAAAAGTCCTTCTCCAGCTTTTGTATAAGTCCCTGTCAGGTACTGGAAGGTCGCTATAACGTCTCCCTGGAGCCTTCTCTTCTCCAGGCTGAACAACCCCAACTCTCTCAGCCTGTTTTCATAAGAGAGGTGCTTCAGCCCTCTGAGCACCTTTGTGGCCCTCCTCTTGGACTCTTCTTGTGACAGGATCAAGACCTACATTAAAACAGAAAATCTGTCTTTGCTCTTTCTAGTGAAAAGAACTGCAATGCAAATATGAATGTCACAAATTATAGCAAACCTCCAGGTGTCAATCCCCCTGCCCACCCCCGCCTCAGCTTCACCAGGGAAACTAAATATTTCACCTTTGTTCTGTCTACAGCAACTCTTACCTCATCTGCCAGGAGGCATGTCTCACTATCAAGAAACACAGAATCGAACTTTCTTGCTGACAGAGATGCTTAGGAAATAAACCCCCATTACCCACAGAGCAAACGGTCCCTTTTTAGCCATCCCAGTGGAAATCCCAGCAGAAGGATGCGTGTTTGTTGTTATGATTTCTTATGACCTTTCTTGGTTTTATTGCACTTTGATAGTGAATGCCTACTGGCATCTTGATGTTTTTAACCTCCTGAGCTGATGTGGGGATTGTTACAAAACAGCAGTTATTTATATTTAACTACCTAGGAATTTCCTCCTTTCACTGCATTGGCCAGTGTCCCAGCTGAGGCAGTGTGTACGCCAGAATTTGTGACTGCTTTATTATGGTGAGGCATGAAGGTCAGAGTGGCACTTCTCTGAATGACAAAGCCATGGATGAGCTGTTCAGCACATTCTGCTGAACCATACTTTTTTTACTTGGACAAGTGTTTCAACGTATTTTAAAATGAGTGTTTTGAATATGCCAGGATACTGGAATTATGTATTTTATCCACTTGCCTCAAGAATCAAGCAAACCTTCAGGTACCTACGTTATCTAACTGCACACCAATATGATAGCGCATGTATTCTTATAAAACATCTGGTTTTTAGCTAGGGTAGGAATTTACAGCTGTATCTTAACACTATGAATCCAAGACTTGGCTAAATCAGAAACTATACCTGATTCTGAAAGGGGACACAACAGTCACATAATGCTTTTAAGAAAACTTTATTTGTTAAATTTATATGAGCCTTCAAACACTTAAGAATTGGTGGTATCCTTTATTGAGCACTTACTACCATTTTACTGTGTATATAATCACCTTCCATATTACTGACCTCATTTTCCGCCTCTATGTTCCAGACATGAGGTATAATTAACTTATAAAGTAAAATCTGCCTGGTCAGTCTTAAGTGTTTCATGAAATGATATTGAGAATTGTCCTTCACTTATATGTGACTTAAAATCACCATCTCTTTGAAAACCTGCTGTAAAACCAGGTGAACAACCTCCAAACAGACATGTAAATTATTCCTCATTTTCCTAATAATGAGAATACTGTATAATGCCACTAAAAATACATGAAGAATTAGTAATGCTGGTGTTCTTAGGGGGTGACTCACTTCCAAGACCGCAGTTTTTCATCTCCATGTTTCTGCTGTCTACCTATCATTAGCTTCAGAACAGAGCACGTCTCTGCTCAACTCACCTGTCAGTATTGTTTACTGGCCTCTTGAAACTCATCACTTGCCTTCATTTCATTTTTTTTCCTCAGCCATATAATATTTAGAGTAGTATGTATGCATAAAAAAAAGTACAATATTGCCTGATATAAGTACAATTTTGCCCTTCTGCTCTAAATCTCCTTTCTTACCTTAACCTGTTCATCTGCTTTTTCAATTGAACAGCTCATTCATCTTGTGTAGTTGGATCTTTGATAGAAGTTGCTTCTTGGGGGTGGCAGAGATAACACTAATTCCAGAGGAGGAGGTCCTGAAGGACTACTAATTTCAAAGAAATGAAAGACAGTAACTCTAACCTTTCATGAAAACGGGTGCTGTAGGGCTCACTGTCAATGTCTTGTGACCTTAGAAGCCTTTTTTGTCTCAAATGATTACGGGCCACACAACGTGGCATTTAACAGAAGGATTTTCACTGACAGTTTTATTTTACTGAGGTGCCCCAAATCTGATCCTGTTTTATCCATTTCCACCTATAGTTATTTTGATTTACTACTTTCGTCTTCTAAATATAAAGACTTTTATATCATTGATATTTCACTACATGTGATTAGCTGGAAAGATGACATTTACTGTTGTCACTTACAAAGAAAAAAAGTTTCCCAATGTTTCACAGCAAGAATTGTGAAAAAAGGAACAAAAATATATAGGAACTGTCACTGAAGGCTGCACAAGTAATTTAAGAAAAGATGACAAAAGAGGAAGAGATACTGTTTTCATTTGCATTCTACCACCTTTGATGCTGCTACTGAAATGCCTACCTATTTATTTACAGAAAGGTTGTCTGGAGTTGGTCTTTAGTGAAAAATCAGTGCAACACTTGAGTTTGCTTGTGGATTTGTCGCAGGAGGCTTTGAGGATTTGGTTACTGTACACTTCATTTGCCAACCAGCAACATGCTTCCCCATCCAGCAGAGGTTTTTTTACATTTTCCTCCCACTGTTTGGAGTTTGGTAATCAATGGGTGGATTGAAATTATATCACATGGAAGTGGAGACTGTCTTTTTATCTGCATATGTATTGTACCAGTGCTTCTGAATTTAAACCCATTGAACATGAGTGGGGAATGCCAATTCCGTCATTGAGGTTGAAACCTGAGGCCAAAAGAGTATTTATCTTCATGATTCTCGGAGTATCCAGGAGTCCAGGGTTTCACAACACACACAGGCTCCAAAACACGTTTAGAAATGCTGGTCAGTGAGCCAAGCCAATGGCACTACTTCAGTTCTTCAGTCCTTTGCAGCCTTTGAACTGCCAGAGCAACAGAGCCTCTAAGAAACACTCCCATGTGACTCCTGCACCTACAGCTTTTGTTTTCCGTCATATAAGGGACTCCATCAAGCCCAGCTCCATATTGTTGATTGGCAAACCATTGATGAGAGGAAAAGCCACTGCCCTGATGAAGATGACATTAGTCCTTCCTCTCCCTTCCTACAGCTCCGGCTCAGGTGTATGACCTGTGAAGAGATGGCTCCCTGCTGTGGCTTTCATACTTTTTAAACATATTTTTACATATGCAAAAGCAGTGGCTTTTTCATACTCCCCAGTATGAAAAACAGTGCTGCTGGTGTCACTGCCAGTTTTCACTCCTCCAACACCTTCTGAAGTCACCATCCTACTTAGCCATAACCCCACAAAATCACCCTATTCCTCAGTTATTCTTGTATCAGGAGCACACAAATGTGTACAGGGCTGAGCTGCAGACATATCTGTCCTGCTAATGTCGACTCTTAACGTGCCTGCTGTTTTGCTAAATTTGTGCTATTCAAGCTGTACACCTACAGGAGCACTCTTCTATACCTGTTGTCTGAAAAGAGAGATGCAAATTTATATATTTGCTTTCCTAACACTATTCCTTCCTCTCCTTTCCCCATCTCTGTAGCAATTGCAACGTCACTCTCCGTCCTTTTGGCAGACCACTGCTTTTCCCAGGAGGCACTCTATGAGCCTGTGTTTTCCTTCCTTACTCTAACCACATTTTTACAAGCACACATAAACATCTGTCTTGGGATTTTTCTGTTCTTCTCTTTGGCTCGATCTACCTGATAATGGTGTGTTAGCTTCAACCTCCCACACTGCAGTCTTGAAGTACCAATGCCATTGCTTCTTTTCAAACAGAATTGGCCCCCATTTCAGAAGGCATGGGTGAAGAAATCTGGCTAGGAAAGGACAAAACGGTGCAAGCTCTTTGTAGTTTGAGATCTCAATTTATTTCTGGGCAGGGAAACATAAACTCTTTCCTTCTGAACTTTAATTGGCAATAATGTATTTTGAGATGCTTTTGTATTTTATTGTTGTCTTAAAAAAAGGATTTCTGGGAATTTATAGGTCTCAATCAGACCAAATTGACCATTTCTGCTCATATGATAAGATGCCAAAATTGAACAAGCTTTTTGAGGAAGAAGGACATTGCACAGTGCTTTTAGCTGTTTACGTGTGTGACTTGAGCTACTCTTTGAAAGAATGGATTTAGCCGGCCTGTATTACCTCAGTGATGGATTAGGGAGGGGCAAATTGTATCCACAGTATACAAGATACTAAGGCAAGCAAAAACTGTAACAAGTTTGAGGATTTTAGTTTCTAAGTAACTACCTTGGAGAGCTAGAAGTAGTACAGCTCAAGGCTGCGTGTCAGTGGGAACAAATACAAGTTCTCCACTGTCCTTGCCCATGACAGATCCTGTGATATTTTACAGTTTGATTTTATATTTTGGCTTATTTCTGTAGTAAGAGTATTTAACAAAAATTCCCATTCAGGCCTGCTTGGTAGTCCTGGACAGTGATGGATGAGAGAACTTAAAAGTTATCTGTAGCTTCAAGTTGTAGCAGCCTGAGCACGGGATAGGAGATGAAGAACCTTTGGATCCCCACTCTTAAGTGTAGTATCATTAACTCCTCGTCAGGCCGAGTTCTCGTTATATTGCTCCCATGGAGAAATGGTTCAAGGAGCACAGTCACCTCGGCACGGTCTGGTAGGCGCATGGGGTGTGTGCCCCATGGCAGTGTTTTTGGGGGCTGCCTCCCCCCGAGCTCCCCGCTGCTGGTGGAGAGGGTGGCTGGGCAGAGGGGAAGGGGCTCTTGGTTGCCTGCACCTGAGGACAGGTGTGGGCTCTTGGTTGCCCTGTGACTTGCTGCTGCTGTGGCTGCAGCACCGTGGGCGTGAGCTCACCCTGCCTGGCTGGGGTGCCGCTGTCGCCTGGGGCTGTGAAGTGACACGGCAGCCTGGCGCCCCGGCACGGCACGGCAGGAGGCTCCACGCCGGTGTGCGAGGGACGAGCTCCTGCGGCGGGGGCGGCCCGAGCTCGGGGGCACCCCCGGGGCTGCCCGCAGCCCCCTCCAGAAGGGCCGGGCGAAGGGGCTCTGGGGCTGGGGGCGCTGGGGGCGCAGGTACCGCAGGCCGGGCGCACCCGCCCCGTCCCCCGCCGGGGGTCAGCAGCCACCCCCGCGCCGCGACGGCACGGCACGGCGCGGCGCTCCCGGGCAGACGGGGCCGCGGGGTGGCCGGGCCCGGGCCGGGGGTGGCGGTCGGCGAGGGAGGGCGGTCGGGAAGGCGGAGGGCGGTCAGGAGGCGGGCGGCTCTGGGCGGGCGGCGGTGGCGGGCGGCGGGGCACCGCGCTGCGCCGCCGCGCCTCATCCCGGCGCCGCGGAGCGAGGCGGAGGTGGGCGGCGGCGGCCGGCACCCAGGCCGGTAAGGAGCGGGGCGCGACGGCGGGGCCGGGCGGCGGGAGCGCTGCGGGGCGCGACGGCACAGGGACGCCGGGCGGGCCGGGGCCGCTACCGGCGGCGGGTGGCACTTGTGCCCGGCGCGGCGGGCTCGCCCCGCCCCCGGCGGCGGCACCACGCGCACATAAGGGCGCTGCCGGCGGCACCGGGGGCTGCGGGGCGCTGCCCACGTGCGGGCGCGCTGGCCCGGTCCCGGAGCGGGGACGCCGTCGGGCGGCAGTGCGCTCCCGGTTAGCGGTCCTGAGCGGCGGGGAGAGCCCTGGCCCCGGCGTGCCCGGTTTCGGCTCTGGCTCAGTAACGCAAGGACCGGAGCGCCGCGGTGTAGCGTGCGCCGCGGCCGCCGGCGCCTTTCGCTGCTCGCGAAGTTTTGCCGGCAGGAATGTCCCGGGAGCAGAGTCGGGGGTAACGCGTGGAGCCGCTGGCGGGGTGGGCTTCGGGGCAAGGGAGTGTCTGAATACGAGTTTGTGCTTCAGTGAGGGAGCTGGGGAGCTGGAGGCTTCAGTGCTGGTTAGGTTAAAGCTTTAAAACATTGAGTTGTGAGAGGAGAATTACTTGGAAGATGTTAGGACATTGTTTTGAAAATAACGCTTAACAGTGGGAGGGGAGGTAGAGTGTAATTATCCTCTCAAAATATTCCAGCTTGAGTATTTGACTTTTGCCTGTGGCTGGGCTGATAAATACTTTCATTCTAGGAGCATGTTGCAAAAACATTTGATTACATACATAGTTTAACCATTGGAGTGTTTTGTATGGTTTCTCTGATGGTATGTACGTGAGCGTTATATATTTTATGCGTTATTTCGTATATCTTACGTGTGCAGAGATTATAAAGATGCTGTATGCTATATTTGCACTGTATAATGCATGCGGATAATTGTTTTATCCTGTGACTGATGCACTTAAAATATGATGCCATATCGTATCACTCAGAAAACCGGAAAATTAGATTTGTGCCACAGACTAATATTATGGAATTTCTGCTTCAAATGCCATTTGAACAGTTGTATGCCTTTTACAGTGTGTGTATGTGTGTTTTTAATACTGCAGATGCCTTTTGATTGCAAGACTGCTGAAATGTTTTGAGGGCTGCCTCTCCTTTCCTAACCATGAACAGTTCAAAATCACCGGGGCTGGCTGGATTTGAAATCTTGAAAAACACTACCTGCCACACGGAGAAGAAGATTTCGGTTTTCTTTTCAATAATCTTCATGACAGTGGGAATTTTGTCCAACAGTCTTGCAATAGTGATTCTCCTGAAGGCGTATCAGAGATTTAGGCAGAAATCAAAAGCCTCCTTTTTGCTTCTTGCTAGTGGTTTGGTTGTCACAGATCTCTTCGGCCACCTCATCAATGGAGCCATTGCAGTGTTTGTGTATGCATCGGACAAAGACTGGATTCGATTTAACCAGTCCAACATTCTTTGCAGTGTTTTTGGCATCTGCATGGTTTTCTTTGGTTTGTGCCCACTCTTCCTGGGCAGCGTGATGGCTGTTGAACGCTGCATTGGAGTCACTAAGCCAATATTTCACTCTACAAAAATGACTTCTAAACATGTGAAAATGATGTTGACTATGGTATGTCTGTTTGCTGTTCTTATAGCTTTGCTGCCTGTTCTTAGGTTTAGAGCCTATCAAATTCAAGCATCAAGGACCTGGTGCTTCTATAAAACAGAACATGTTGAGGACTGGGAAGACAGATTTTATCTCTTACTTTTTTCTTGCCTTGGGTTACTGGCCCTTGCTATTTCATTCTTGTGCAATGCTGTCACAGGAATTACGCTCTTAAGAGTCAAATTTAAAAGTCAACAAAGACAAGGCAGATCTCATCATTTTGAAATGATCATTCAGCTCTTGGCTATAATGTGTGTTTCTTGCATTTGCTGGAGTCCATTCCTGGTAAGAGCCTAATGTGTTTGCCAATTTTTAATGCACATCACTGTATAAAAGTTATACTTTTTTATCTCCAGGTTTTAAGGTGCTTTAGTTATTATAACAGCTGTATCCACTCTTCAGTGTACTAATTTCACAGCATAAAGCCCATAATGTATGTACCTATGCATCTGTAACAAAAATGGTAATTATTCTCTATTTCTGAGCCTAAGCAAAATACATTGAGTAAGCTAAAGATATAGGGACTGTGAGGACTGTATTTCCCATGATGTGAAGCAGACACTGGTAGCAGAATGGTGGCTAGAATGAATCAGAGCAAATATTGAGCTTGTCCAAAAATTCAGTGAAATCTCGGAGGGGCAAGTCTGTTTAGTCTGTACTGTGGTTCATACAATTTTTCATTTATGGTAGTTTGTTTCTTGTTATTTATTACAGTTTACTGCTGCTTGTGAACTGTGTTACTTAAGGTGACAGTTAGGAACATAAAAATCCTTGTGTTAAAAAACAGTGGTCGGCAGTGGATTAAAATAAAAATTTGGTTTAGACCTAGACAAGCTCGGTTTGTAATCTGGACAGATGACTAGCAAAGCTGCCCTGTGCAATCAGCTCCCTTTCTCAGCTGTGCCAGCTCTAACTTAGGACTGCCTGCTGGAAACCGCTGTGACTTCCAAAGCGGTAAGTGTAGCTCATGTTGGTGTGTGCTCTGGCAGTGGGCAGCGTCAAAGGAAGCGGGATTGTGATATGGAAAAGAATTTGATGGCTCCTGTTGTATGATGGCATTATAAAGCGGATGCTGTGACTCTTTACTGTAATAAACCTTACTGAAGAGAATTTATTTTTTTACTAGGGTGAGAGAGCTTAAGTCACAAGTAATATGAAATCTTAATTTGCTTCCTAGAAACAAGGTCCTGTAGTTTTTCGCTGATGTGAATGAGAAGCAATTTTGGTTTAGGCTTGCAAATATAGAAGTTTAATTCTGAGATCTGATTCAAATCCAGCTATAGCTCATCAACTCACTGCCTATGGTATACTATGGAGTTACCTGAAGTAGTTCTACATTAGATACTAATATTCGCCTAGCTGCAGCGTTGGATGTATCTGGCAGGTAGCATGTAATTAATCTAGTATCGCAGACTTCAAGGAGAGAGTCTGGATATAAATCTCTGCATCACTGAAATGCACAAAACATCTTGCACTTTTGTTCAACACGCAGAGAATTTTTCTAGGCTTGCTCTGCAGCATAGCATAAATTCATGTTGGCTTTTGTCAAGTGTCACGGCTGTAGTGCACAGAGCATAAACAAAGTCATCAGAACAATATAGCAAGCTTCCGTAGTCAACTTCCAGTTGCTTTCAGACACCTCCTGAAAGTTGTCTGGGGCAAGCCACGGAATGGTTTTCAAGAAAAGCCACCCAAATGATGGTTTTGCTTTTAATGAAAAACAGTATGTTGTCCTATGGTGACATTTATTTTCAGATAAAACAACTGTCCTTAAAGGTTGGAATTAATCTGATTTTTAAAAAGCCTTTAAGTGTTAAAAATAGCTATAGACTTTTTTAATTTGAAAGACACTTCATATATTCAACATACAAAGGAACACAAAATTGCAACTGTTTTCAGTGTTGGTAGTTTTGTTGTGCCTTTCAATTTTCATTAATTATGAGAACATAATCTTAAAAATTGACAATCTTTAATGAAACCAGAGTGCTACTTTTGTATTTAACTTCATCTAAGTTGTAATTGATGATAAATTATTATTCCAGCAGCAATTTTTTTTTTTTTCAGAGCCTTTTCAGAGTTTGGCATCTCCATCAGCTGGTGATACAAACCAGTGAATTCTTGCTTAATTTTGTATTTGACAGTTTTTGGGACTGTGTTGCAGAGGAAGGTGATACACAAACAATTCCGATTCATTGGGTGGCAAATCTGCCTGTGCTCTCTGTGTGTTCTGGGCTTAGGACACTTAACTTATGGATCTCTTTTGAAATTACATGAGCCAAGCTATCACCAAAATTAGCCTGGCAGTATGGAAAATAGTTCTGCAATATGGATAAATTTATATTATAAACAAGAAGTTAAAAAAAAAAAAAGTTTAGTGTAAGGTAGGATTTAGTTCTTGAAACATTGTTTCAAGGAAGTGAACAATTAGTCCTTTAGCCAGAGAGTTTGATAGTCTGGGAAATGCAATAGGATGGGGTCCTTGGTAGATATTAGTATTACCTTTCTTAGCTATTAGGATAATAGAGTTTACATCAAAGTTAATTCTCTGAGTTACCCAATCTTTGTTTTGATCACATCTGTTCACTGAATACAAACAGAATTATGAGTGCAGTGTTAATTTAGCAAGCTTTGTTGGACTGCCGTGAAGCATGCAGATGCAGTGGAATAAAGCTTTGTGAGGAGCGTACTGCTAGACTGTTACAGTAAAGACATCCAGAGTTTATCAAGGTGTATGATTTATAATGAAGTGCCAATCCAAATCTACTTGTCCAATTTAGCTGAAAGCTCAGGGCTTTTAATTTGTGGAACGAATCGTTTACATTCTATAACATATCAGCATACACCAAAACACCAAGTATTTCCTGAAATACGCGAGCAGATGTTCATAGGTGAAATTATTTGGCAAAGTAGCTAAATACGTGGTGGTTTTGCAATCATGTGCTTGTTTAATTTTGTCGCAAAGCTAAAACTAGTAGTCAGTGTCTGTCTTTGAATTGTGAGTTTCACCCATGTTCTCTGTCCCAAAGAGTACACAAACCAAAATGTTGTGCAAGAGGGAATTGCCTTGATATAAACCAAACTAATTAGAAACCAAACAAACCTTTGCAAAAGAAAGCAGAGGAAAGCGATGCCATTTATGCCACGTGTGGTTTGCAGATACAAGAATTTGGATTTATTTGCTGTGTTTCTCCATCTGATGGGGGGATTACTTTCTTTATTTTTCTTCTGTTTTTTAATCTAGTCTTGTGTTACCTCAGTTGTCATATATACATGGCTACCAAAATCAAGTCTACCCAATACTGTAATCCAACAGCAGATTTATTTCACTATTAAGTTTTACTTATTTCTGGGTTTTTTTCCAAGTGGAGTTATATTCAGTCACTGTCCTGTGCAAAATCCCCTTTAGATGACATTAGAGGCACAAGACCCTGGGTCGTCCTTTATGGTGTCTAGTGTGGAACTGAACTTGACTTCTGCACCTGCTCAGTGGTAGTGAACTTGTTTTGGTGCCTTTATATATGTGTGTAAATGTATATATATCTCTAACATTTAATATTACATATAATAATATATAATATTATAATCCATCACCACCTCTATTTTAAGACTCCTCGATTTTTTTCAGAAGCAGAGCCCATGCCTGGCTCATGTGGAGCTCTGCCTGGAGCTGTTGGACAGGAACTTCCTTCTGATTTTCTTTGCTTCCTTCTGATTTTCTTTGCTTCCTTCTGATTTTCTTTGCTTCCTTCTGATTTTCTTTGCTTCCTTCTGATTTCTTTCCTGAAACTCCATTTCATCTCTTTGTCAGAAATGAACAGCTTTTTCAAATTTTCTGACATTGTGTGAGTATCTTTCCTTAATAAATTACCAGAATGAGGGGTGATCCCTGCATCTTCCCTTATGGGGGAACATTTATCTCCTTTTGAGGAGCTGAGAGGAGGGAATCTGCAAAAAAAGCAACAAGTGAAATTAATGGGTTTTCTGGTAATCTGTGTAGTCAATGATTTGCAGGGGCACATTTGTTCTGGCAGTCCAAATAATTTTGCTTTGTGATGGGTAATTCCAGGAAAATACGTTCTGAAGATAGTAACATCAAGTCATCTTTTTTCATCCTTGCTGGAGACTTAGCTCTTTGCTAGGGATATGCAAGTTTTGTTGGATAAATTTGGTCCCTAGGGGTTGAATTCCCAAAGCAAATAATTGGGCTGGAGCATTTTGTGACAAGCATGTCTGAAGAAATAAGATTGTTATATAAAGCTGGTTTTTGGCTGTGACTTGGCATCTGGCCTGTCATGAAATGGCATGGTTTTGGAACTTTGTTCGTATGAGTGGGTTCTGACTTCAGTATGTCAAATTCTGCAGGGCTCAAGCGATAAACATATTTTAGTTTGTTTTGGAGTAGCAAAGTGAACTCCTGGTAGTTATGGACAGGAGGGGTTTATTTCAGAGTGAATTTATCTATGGGAACAAATTATGATATGAAGAAACATCTAATCTTTTTCATTTGTGGAATACAGTCTTAGCCTGAGAAAAATATTTTTACATTCAAATTATTCTTGTTAAGATCTTTTTCCATGCAGTTATCTGATTACTTTCCTTCCAGTTTTACCTCCCCTCTACTGCAGAAAATAGCCACTCCTGAAAGATCTCAGCTGTTTATTTCATGTCATTAAATCAGCTCTTATTCAGTTGCCTTTTTACTGGCTAGATTAATTTCTAGCAGTCTCTTCTCATGTCACTTCTTCCTGTTCCAATTTGTTATGCTAATTGTGTCTCTCTGAACTCGCTCTGACTTGTTCTTGTCCTCAGATTATCTCATGCAGCGAGGCTTGATGGTTGGTTTTCGTGCACCCAGGGCAGCATTTAGCTTACTGTTTGCTGAATCAATGCAACCTAGAAGCTGCTGGAGCTGGTCTGAGTGGTCCTTTCAGTGAATATGCTGCCGGAGGAGGTGAGGGGAGCAGCAGTGCACTATCAGGGAGGCTCTCGGTGGAATAGCCTTAGCCCAGCCCGCCCTGGTTGCTCCACCAGGTATGCAGGTGCTGAGACAGGCTCACAATTCAATTTTCAGTCATCTGTTTCCAAAGGCTATGCTGAACGAGGTCAGTGGGTTGTGGGTTTTACACTAAACGAAATTCTAGGCCATGTAGTCGCATACAACATAAGGTATTTTGCTGTGCAAGGCAATCCTCTATGCATCTCATTTTAGTGGTTTTGTATATGTAGTTATGTACATACATGTGCAGTGACACCTTGCCAGGTGTTCATACTCATGTTACCCTTGAAGCATCTCCCTCCGTTCCTGTTGTCTGTATTCTTTAATTAGCTGGCAGCTTAAATTTCTGTTATACTATCTTATATGTGCAACGAGAATCATGTATATGAGCTTGTTGCTTTATTAGTGCTGTTTGTATGCCTTCAAATACTACTGGCTGTATTGTCCCTGCAACTCAATAGCTACTTACAGATTTGTCCCTTCTCTTGTGCTCTCGTGACTGGTGATTTCATAACCAGAAAACACAGCTGAGAAGAAACAGGCACCAGACATCCTGAGACGCAGGTCCACGCTTTCCCGGTGAGGCCGTGGTGGCCGTGTCTGTCAGGGGTGGCTGCCGGGCAGAGCCTGTTCTCTCACACCCGCAAACTACAGTGCTGGCCACAGCTGTGGCCTCCGTGAGCTCCGCAGCGTGTTGTGCCTGCGTAGGCACTGTCAACAGCGAGAGTGATCTTTCCTTTTGAAAAAGTATAAAGCAGGCTTTCAATTTTCAGTCATCTGTTTCCAAAGCCTGAAAGAGATACTCTTATAAACACGTTTAGCTAACCTTGCAGCTTTCAGTGCTGTTGGAAAATTTACTTGCACAAGGGAAAAACACACTGTCTTTCAAGATGCAGATTTTAAAGATAATCAAGGATAATCACTATGCTTCTGCTGGCTTTGGTCATTGGATTCCTGCCTTGTTTTGCTAGAAGGGTTGTCTGTTGACACGTAAAGACAAGTTTGAGCTGGGCCTGGGTGGTGGGGCCTGGGGGAGGCAGTCTGCTGCAGGGCCCCTGGCAGCACCCACGGCATGCTGCCACTGCCTCTCGGGCCAGGTGGATGCAAACCCCTCTCAGGAGCCCACTTCTGCCATGTGTTAATAAAGGAACCAGTTTTACAGGGAAAGGAAAAAGCTTTTTGCTAGTGGAAAGCCTGCCACATAGATATCTCTATCTCTAGTCTGAGGCGTCAGTGCTGTAACAGTTGTTGTTGACTGCGGGTGGTTATTTCTCTTCTGACACAGCGAGGCCTGGCAGGGGTCAGATCAGGAGTGGTTGTTTGACAGAATAAAATGCTCCCTGAGTTCCTCTGGAAAGAGAAAAAACCCACCTCCTATGGGTTGGCTTGTCTTTAAAGCTACACTACAAAGAGGGCTCTCCCTTTCCGTTGTATCATGGCCTTTTAGTTGTGTGCCGAGTTCCTCAATATATCTGTTAGCACTGTGCAAATGCAATTACTGTTGTTGCTTGGGTTCCTCTGAATGAGCTTCTGATCTTCAAGGTTAAATTGCTGAAGTGTTAGTGTTGTTCCTAATATTATGGCCCAAAAGATATTTTGGAATCAACAGCTGATTTTAGGGATTAAGAGGAAAGAGAACACTCATTTTGTCTGAAGTTTTTGTTAGTCTCAAGACAGCAGTGTCTTTTTAGCCTAGTTTCCTGTGGAATAAGGGTAAGATGTTCATGCCTTTTTTTTTTTTTTTTTTTAGTATTGGCTGTAGACATCTTTCTTTTCTTTTGGATTCTTAAGAGGCACAGGTGGCAAATTTCTGCTGGGTTAGATGGGAGATGGAATGAGCTTCACTGTAGAGTATACCCACCTAAAATGATACTGAATTTCAAAGGTACTGTTTCAATGTTCAGAATTGGTCTGTTCCTATTTTCATCTTTTACAGTTTGTGGAGATCTTACAGGCCTTAGCCTTTCTGAGAAATATGAATAATTTTAAAAAAATGTTTTTAAGTGTTGGCCAGGGTGTAGTTTATCATAGAGTGCTTAGAAACACTGTTGATTGTGGCTGTATTTGTAATTTAAGTGTTTACCACCCTCTCACAGAAGTCAGGGAGCTGAGCAGCTGAGGTAGTCCCTCAGCAAGAAAGAAGTTCTGGAGAAGAAATGAACAGTGGTCAGCATATTTCCCTGCAGTAACAATGTGAACCAGGGAAGGAAGAAGAGCTGAGATTGACAGATTGTCCTTTACTGGAGGCTTTTGGGGAAGCATAATTATAGTTTTTGTTCTCTATATTTACTTGTACTGTTTGGAAAAACTTACGTAAAGCCTTTTTCTGAAAATGCAGTGCCATCAGAATGCAATGAGATTGGTTTGTTTTGGAGAGTAAAAGTAGGGAAGGCAGGTTTCCAGTCACGTGAGGAAATTTTCAAAACAATGTCATCCTGTTTTTCTTTTAGAACTGCTTACTGCTTATTATAATTAACTATAATAATTAGTATATATTAATATGCTAATATTTATAATATCAATACATTAATGATAGATACCACACAAAACTGATAATATATTAATATAATAATTATTCTTAATAACTATTAATATATTTTAAAAATGTACATTACCATAAATATCTATAAATTGAAACACAATATTTTGTTCCAAATAGATGTCAGCGACTTTCACAGAAAATTTTGATTTCAATTTTGAAGTTGCTATCTCAAAAAATCAAGTTCGGAAAACTTCAGCCTAGTAAATTTGCCATTCATAACCTCCCCTTATTTATTTAATTGATAAAGTTTTTGGATTTTGTGCCTGATATTAAAAAGTAATTCAATTTGACATGTATTCCAGTTTTGTTTGATAGAAGAGAATTTTTCCAGTTTCTTAGATATTACCCTTATTCAGGCCTTTCTTGCTTGAAAATATCGTACACTGCATAACCATTTCTGGAAAGTGTCATACATGGCATAGCCATTTTTGGATGGTTATTTTAGGAAAGCTCTCTTTCCTGACTATCTAAAGACTTTAAATAGTAAACTTGTTGCTGAAAACAAAGTTTCACTTGGAATAGCTCTTAAGAAGTTCTTCATCCTCACCAGGTTTAACATGACAGACATCAGGGTGTGATATACATTCATATGTCCTGTGAGATATTTATTATGGTGTTGATTTACAATCTTAAGTTTTGCATGGTGATTGTAAATGCTTTCTAGTAGAAGTTACGTGTCTCAGTAAGTAGTGTAGGATCAGTTCATGTCTGAAAGAGTGCAATATTGGGTTCCTCTTCTGGGGAAAAATGCTGTTTAGATTTAAAACAGAACAATAATTCTTATTTCATGTGCTTTTAAGGCTTAAATTTTACATTTTAAATGTTAAAGTGTTCAGAAATTGCTCAATTGCAATTCGGGTTACAAGCTCCCTGAGGAAGAAAGGTGCCTGTTTGCTGTGTGCATGTGCAGTGCCCAGCAGAACAGGAGTATGAGCCCGTTGTGGGTTCTGAGAATGTGCTTTTAGAAATAGAAAGGTTTTACACCAGGAGTTACAGTAAAGTTTTAGTAACTGCCACTCATTCCTCGGATCCATTCTCGTGTTGGATGAGATGAAATAGCTGAGTAGCTGAATGAACCAGAGCCGCGTTATAGGAATATACTGTCTCTTGATGAAGGATTGCTCTTACCTATTCCAGAGAGAGAAGGGAGTGGAGAGGAGCTCGTAAGCTTGCTCTAAGGTCCTCTTTTTAATAAGTTGTGTGAAGACATTTGAGGACATGTGTGAAAGGGAGGGTTTGAATGGCTTTGGAGTTGTATTTCTGCATGATTTCCCAAAGAAGGCTGAAAATGAGTCTTTGTGTAAGGGATGTCATGAACTGACATTTTAAAGGCAACTAAACCTCAATACTAAACTCACAGAAACCAAAGATTACTTTGTCATTGGAGAAGCAGAAGTTAACGACTGATCTCCGGCTGGTCCCCTACTTGCTGTCCTGGACCTGTGTGCTGCCAGCTGCCTCAGGTGGCTTGAAACCAGCGTAAGCTGGGCATGGGCTGCACAGCCACCCCGAAGTTATAGGAGCGAGGGAGGATGTAAAGGATGTAGTGAGTCTGCTCATGAGCAACCTTGTCACCCATGTTATGGCCAACATCAGGACATGGGGGAGGAAGACTTGTGCTGGCTGGAGGATCTGGCCAGCTGTGTTCCCGTCAGCCTCACTGCATGGAAAGGTGTTAAAACAAGGTGATGCAGGAAGAAGATGATCCATGTAAGTGGTAGCAATTTGGTTTAGGAATTACAGTTCATTAGTGAGTTGGAAATAAAACTGAATACACTTTTTACCAGGACCCTGCATTTGCAGAAGTTGAGAAATACATCACTCTTAAAGGGAGTTTTATTTTTCTCTTCCCTCCTCGACCTAAAAAGTGATCCAGGTGCACAGCCATCCATTTTAATTCATTTGCCAACATTAAAGAAAAAAGTAATTGCAAATTATATATTCCAACTTGGTAAATACATTGCTAACTCATTAGCCTTGGTATTTCTTCAGAACGATATATAAAATAAAGGTGTCTTGTTTTTTTTGTAAAGGAACACATCACATCTTTCTTTGCCTCAGCCAGATTATAAATACTGCAAATCAGATAGCACCAAGTCATTAGGTGACTGTGACTCCAATCTATCTTTGAAAAGATGTATTTCCCTCTAGTGTCTGTGTTCTGTACATAGTAAACATATGTAAAATATAACTACAAATGAATATATATATTTTCCCCCCCCTCCTTATTTTCCCCTACACCCAAGTAATAAACACAATGATTTCTCAGATAATTAAACTGAAGGTCTGACTCCATTGATAGACAGTAGAGTAGGCTCCTTACTTTTTTTAGGCCTGTTGTTAGCTGAGGTCTTGCAGACTTGGTCACACATCAAAGCCATCTGCTTTCCTGAACTCTAGAAGAGGTGAAAAGGCAACTGTATATCATGACTGACTCTCTGTGAAATTTTCCTCCCTTCTTTTAATGCTTGTTATGATATCTTGTATGGATATCTCTGGATTTGGTGGTATTTGCCCTGAAACCCTGCATGTATGTGCCATTCCTCTGAAATCAGGGAGTGACCTGTCCAAGGAACCATTAGAGAATTCAGCCTAATTCTTGGATTCTTAGACAGAAGTGAAAAATCTGAGAATTAAAAAAATGACCAGGTAAGAACTGACAGATCCTGCATGCCCTGTAGAAGAGCGTTTTCTTGCTGTCAAAGATTAAGTGGAAGATTTGCCTCTGGTTGCTGAATCTATATTCTATCTCTCCTCGGACATGTAAATACAGTGGAGGATGACTTTAGTAATGAAGCAGCATGAACGTGGTGATGTTTGGAAAGACAGTTCACATCTAAGCTTTTGATTTGATCCTGTGCATAACAGTAAATGCTGAATTCATTCTGTAATTATGGACCTTTGCAGCTCCATTTTCCTCCAGATGGTCTGTATATTGTTTCTTTCTTTCCGGCATCCCCCCCCCCCCTCCCCCATATTCAGACATTTCTCTTCTTCCCCGATATTATGTGTTTGTGATTCTTTCTTTGGTATTTGTAGGGTGTTAGTGAGAGAAGTTCTGTTGCTCCTAAATCAATGAGAACATTTATTTAACCAATAAAAATGTAATTGTTTTCCAGATGAGGGTGAAAACCTGAAAAAGCAAAGCAATAAGAGAAGTAAATAGGCCATTTCCAGGTTTTGAAGCTTTACCCAACTGACCCTAATGGAAGAGATTAAATGGATCCTGCATACATATAGTACTTACATTTCTAAATACTTACTTGATGTGTTTGTGTTTCTCAGGATGGTCCTTGTTATGCACTATTAGAAATCCTCTATGGTTTTCTGGTCCGAAGAAGTCTAGCAGTTGTCCTGTAAAGTTTATCTCAGCATTTGCTGAGTAAATAATAATTTAATTCTATCTGTAAAATTATTTTTTTTTGTGCAAGAGATTTTTTTTACAGGCTTTGTTGTTAGGTAGCAATACATTCCTCGCTCCATGGAAGCAGGCTTTCTTGTAACTTTAAAACACGTAGCTCAGGAAACAGGTTGTTTATTTGACTTTGGTATGGACACTATGTCTTTTCATTATGAAGCGATTCATCTACTGTTTTCAATGCTAAAATCTTCTCTGTCCATATCCGTTCTGCTTTCCTTTCAAATGAGTTAATTAACCTGTGAGAGTAATTACATTGCCAGCTAGTTGAAACAAATTATTTCTAATTTTGAGGGGGAGGAAAGGAAAGAGCAAAAAAAGACTTGTCAATCCAAGATAGAAATACCAGGATTCAGTCAGTGAAACAGAGGTGACCTGGAATGCTTCATTCAAGCCCAACCTGAATTTATGTTACTGCAAAGGAGATGCAAATAGGTAGTGTCTAAGGGGAAAGCTCACGGAAAATAAAACTTCACTTTCAGTCAATATTTGTGAGTTTATGTGCACAAAAAAATCCTTCTGTTTATGAGGCTTGCTTCATAATTGCTTTGCTGCCTTATATAAAGCATGATAATGCCAAAGGCAGTTAATAAAATATAAATAGCATAATGTTGTGGCACTTTACATTTTTTTTCAGTAATTTTGACAAATTCTTGCATACATTAAAGCCTCATTTCAAATGACATTTCCAAATGTTTGTTTAGAAAGTGTGTTGCCATCCGTAAATATTTTGCATAAAGCTGTAAAAACACAGATGGTGAAAACGTCACAGTTGACTCTGATGGCACGGTAATGGAGTGCAATAGACTGAGTCCTCTGCAGACCTGAGCCTGCACGAGGAGTGAGGAAAGCTCAGAAGAACTGAACAGCCCCAGCGAGGAGGGATCACGTGGTGAGGTCAGACAGAGCTGAGCTGTGAGTGCCAAAAACCCACAGAGCCTTAATTTGATGTCATGACTGCAGTGACGTATATTTGCTGCTACGCTGCACTCCTTTCTTTGGCATTCAGTTGGTGTGACATCTGCCCTACCAGTTCGGAAGGGTACTGGGACATACTGTTTCACAGCTTTGATCTTGCCAGCCTGAGGAAAGGCGGGTGTCCTGAATGGTACCATGTTCATGAAACAGCATCATCAGCTGGCAAGAAATTGCCTGGTCACAAAATCAGCTATGTCTGAGAAAGGAATACTGGAAACTGTTCTGCTTTGCTTTGTGGAAAATGTTGTGTTTTCCTGTTTTGTCTGTACCTTTTTGACTATTATCACAGCAGTAGTGCTTTGGGAACGCCTCTGAGCTCTGAGTGCCTTTAGCTTTACAATACCTCTGAAAGGTTTATACAGTTTCATTTTAAGGAGCTGTTTCTCATTTGGGTTCTATGTTTCCTAAGAGAGACTGCAACTCTGATAGTGGAAAGGTCTTTCTCAGAGTAGCTGCTTTCAACAGGGTAGTAAGTAAACTTGCATGTTTAAGGATGCATATCATGGCAGGCAGTAGTTACCACCCTTTGATACCTTTTTTGGACTAGAACTTGATTTTGGGAGGTAGACACAGATTTCCCCCTAACTGAATAGTGAGCCAGTGGATCCATTGTTACTTTTTAGTGGCATTATTATTTTTTTTCACAGAATTATACATGAGAGAAAAGAGGATTCCCTTATTTTGCTGCTACTTGTCTAGCTGATCTGCAAAACTTCACACGTGGAAGTATTATGCATCCCCTTAGAAATACTCTGTGGACTGTAATGTGGAGGAAATGCATTTTGTCTCCTCCAATTCCTTTTTAAATACACATTTTTTATAAAACCCTATGCTCAGTTAAAATTTACTTGCTAGGCCAAATGATCATCTGGTGTGTAAAAGTTGAAGGTATGGTTCATGTTTTTCTTTTAAAAAGGGAAAGGAAAACAGGGGGGAAAAACACGTTGCAGATCTATAACATAAAAAGCGTTATGTGGCATAAGTAGTACAGTGTGTGTACTAACATTTTAATGGCAGAAGTGGTGCACTGTGCACTGCACATTTTTCTTGGAAGCCCTTGCTTTTAAATTGACTTATATAGAACCACATAAAAAAATTAAATGAAGCATGCTCAGCTTTGTTGCAATGAATGCTTGGTTTATATACCGCAGTATCTATATAGCAATGATACAGGCTATTTGCTGTCAGTGTTTCTTTTCTAATGTGTTCTTAGGAGATATAAAATGGTACATAAAATTTGAAGATGTATTTTGATTTCTCTCTCCCTCTCTTTTGTTGACTTTTTTCTTAAAGTTTTGTTTATAGAGCACTACAAAGTATCATCTTCTATCAGCTCTTGCCTACAACAGACTGCAGCTTCTTTGTAGGATGTATAATGGAAGTTCCAAAACCTTCTGGAGATTCAAAATAATTATGTATTTTTTATTTCCATGGAGTGGGACATAATCAGTAGAATACGACCTTGAGTCCTGTGTGGTTTAGGAGAAGGGGATATGCACCTCTGGACTTGACATAAGCATCAGTGGCAGAATAGAAGTACTCTGCAAATACCGAAGCAATCATGGACTTTCTTCCATTAATGGAGGTTCTCGGAACTGCTTGTAATGAAATCAAAAGGAAGAGGATGAGGTTTGGGAGGGTCTGCAAGGTTCCCACAGCGAAGTGTAGCCTGAAGGCTGAGCTACAGAGGAAGAGAATTTCTGATATTTGTCTGCTCTGCTTTCCATATCAGTCTCTTGGTGACTAGTTTTTATCCAGTTTCCTGAAGTCAAGGATAGAACCCAGATTTAAAGCCTGTGTGCTGAAATGCATCAAAGTAGCATTACAGTTTGTCTTATTTCCTAACTAGCTGTAAAGCCTGCTGCTTGTTTTGACTGGCTGTCCTTGAGTACTAACAGGAATGTGACCAAGCAGCACTGCCATTTAGCTTATTAATTGTTCTCATATAATTGAGATCCAATTGGAATGGAAATTACAGTCATGCTGTTTATATTTGGAGAGTGGTGTGAAGCTTTGGAGCAATTTTTTTCAGTTCGTTGCACTGAGCTTTGTCCCTAAGGGAAATGGCAATTCTCTGAAGCTATCAGCTAGATGCAGAATTGTAAAGTCGACGATTTCAAAATTATTTTAAAACTTTTCTGTCAGACTTTCTGGATGTTGCGAAGTGAGCTTTGGTTTTAGGGAAGCCTAAAATTGATGGAATAAAAAGGATGGAGAAGTTTTACGTATTGGGTCAAGTCCTTATGTGACACAGATTTGTTTCCTCTGTATTTATTCTTAGGGACAGGGAATTCTCAGGTCTTTCCTTAAACTATCAAAGGCTAATATGAGTCAGAATAACTTTTTATCTCAGAAGAAGGAAGCCTTGGTTTAAAAAAGTAACTTAGTTATGTTTTTTTAATTACTTTCCTAAAGAAAGTTTGAATTGTATTGGTTACATAATGTGATACTTCCATTTTTTTACAAACCAGGGAGACGTACAACTGTGTCCACATAAACATTGTATAACTCAGCAAAATGCTACCTAATTTTTACACTTCTAAATATGTTAGTCATGAGTTATGTTTATTTACCAGCTGGGGGTTAATTTTTTGAGTCATATTGCTGAATCTGCACAAATATTACATTCAGTTGTGGGGATCAAAAGCAACTAGATAGTGAGGCAATGTTATTGCCTCTTCCTGCTTCCCCATGTACTGCTGGCTACAGAGGACAGAATTCCTTCGTCATACTAATCTGATAGACCTACAAGGAAGGAAAAGTCAGTCTTTGAATTAGTTTCTTGACTTTGAACTAATTATTGAACAGTATTAGTCAAATAAGAGGAAAAGAAGTGTCCTTTCTGCATCTGCAGAGGAGGTCCTGCTCTCAGAAATCAGCTTAGTGCTGCAGTAAGCTCTGGCTGGAGTTTCTGAGCTGGTGCCAGTTCAGTGATAAGACTTTCTCACACCTAGGCAGAAAATACAGACTAGCTGCATGTTTTGCTTCAATAGAATCCTTTATTAAACAGCTGGTAGCATATTAGGCCTCTTTGTCATATACGATTTCAACCTGACTTTTGATTAGTATTTTAAGAATTTAATTAAATAAAAAAAAATGACCATGAACGTGTGATAGAAATAATAATTTATATTGGTCTCGCTCCATTCTACCCCTCTTCAGCTGGGATTTAGGGTCTTGTTCTAGAAATCATCAAATGACTTTGGAAAGGCTCCAGTAGCCAGGATATGGCCTACTTTTTGTCCTGTCTTTGTATGCAGTTGGCTTCAGTTACGTGCAGTTTTCTTACGTGTTTTCTCAGACGTGGAAGAGCTCCCAGTACAGTGCAGGCTCTTTAGAGGAGTGAGAAGCTCTCTCACTTCATACTGAGAGGCAATGCAATGGTAGGTAACATGTCTGTCACTCCCAATGCTCTGCCACAAGCGTTTTAGCATAAAAATGCTCGTGCTTGGAGTTGGACTGAGCTTCAGAAATCTCAGCCACTCAGAACTTCAGAAAGTTGAGATATCATTTTATGTTGGTTTTAGGGACACAAGAGAGGAAACATTTTTTAATTTATGCATAACACTCCCAAGTAATATGTCATATGTCTAGAAGATTCTCATTTTATGAAACAAAATTTGTAGATAATGTAGATTTTATCTTCATTATTTCCAATACAGGGATTCACAGCTGAGTTGCTTAAGCATTTAGCTATGTACATAAGCTCTACTTGCTACTTGTGAGTTCAGATATATTATTTTTTATGCATCTAGTATTCAGAAGAGGTAACTTAAGTGTTCCAGTTGCAGCTTCTCCAAGTATCAGAATCCATAAAATTATGCATCAAATTTCTTTGTTGTCCTGATTTACTTTATGTAAATCCATAATCAAATCAGAGGTACTTTATGTTGAGCCAGCAAGTTGAACAGCAAACAAATGGATTCACTTAGAGGTGATTACTACTAAATGGAAGGGACTTGCACAAATTTGCTAGGTAACGTGAGAAAATAATAGTTTTACAAATCTGGATGGAGCTACTTTTCCTAGAAGACATCTACTGCTTCCTCTTCTGGGCACGAAGTTGCATTGGATTTGGCATTTATTAACTTTGCAGAGTGGGAGAGAAGAACAATGAACAGTATTTTGAAGTACATTAAGAAGCAGATTGGGAAGCTATATATCTGTATTAGGTCAAGCATACAGTATATTGGAAAAGGACATTGCTCTGTGAGCTCTGTTGTGCTGTCATTTACTGCTCGGTCCTACTTGCATGAGTAAGGATTAATCGGTCAGAATTTGGCTTGTGGTATTGGACCTCTAATAAATGAAATATAAGACTGTCCTGAGAAAACATCCCGTGCAGGACCCAAAGGAATTGTCCAAGTTTGGGTGGGCTGCTGATGTCGAAGAGGAATGTGCCCAGTGGTTATAGGGTGAAAAGCAGATTCAGGGAACTGACTTATAAGTGTTTGTGTTGGCTCCATGCTCAGACATTCCTCCTCCTTGCACCGGTTCCCAGCTGTGCTTCTGCCAGTCTTACCAGCATCCTTAGGAATGTTCCTAGGGGCTCTCTTCGCTGCTCCCATATCAAGTGATCAAATGCTTGATCAAGCCAGTAGAGTCTCCTTTTATGCATTCACTCTGTTCCACTCAAGTTTATACTCAGATGCGGTGACCTGCAAACTATAGATAGGGCCTATGAATACAGAGAAGCATTTCAAAAGGAGTAAAATAGGTTTTCTGGAATCTTGAGTGGTAGTTTTCGCTCTTCATTCATTATTATTATTTAGTTTAGGTTTTTACCTAAACTAAATAATGATTTTTTTACACTGCATCTTTGTGAAAATACAACCCTCTGCACTCAGACAAACTGGTACTATGAGCACACTGATTTATTGGGCAATGAGAGGTAGGGTCATTGCCCAATAAATCAGTGTGCTCATAGCATCAGTTGTAAAATATCCCGTTTTCTAGTTAAATAACTGTATTGCTTCAAAGGCTTTGGAAATGAAAGCCTTACAGTGTTTCATCTTTCTACCAAAAAAGTCTTCATGTACTTGTAACATTAATAATAGAGAGAGAGAATTTACTGTCCTCTGGCAGATTCCTGGCTTTGCCAAGTCAGGCTTTCTTCACACAGGAACGCAGGTTACAAAACATCAGTGGCAGAAAGCCTGTAAAGGAGCGCTCTGCAGGGCAGGAGCCCCAGCAGTGTGTTTCACTAGGGCTGGTGTTTCTGAGCCTAGGTTGGAGCTCTGCAAAGCTGGCAGGGGGCTGCCACAACTTTCTGGGCTGTGTAGCTCTTGGGTATCCTCTGCCAGAAGCAGTCCTGCTCTGAGCTAGACTGGAAGACTAATGCCTCCACCCATGTGAAACCATAGCTCTGGCAGTGTTGTTGCTGGTGGAGTTCTCTCCATGTGTAGCACCTCCACAGGTGAATGAAACTCTCTGTGTCTCCACTGGCAAGAAGAAGGGTATCTGTGTCCTATGTCATCATGGCTTAAATTTTCCTAGAAACTTCTAAACTTCTAGTGTCAATAAATTGTGTTCTGTTGCAGCTTAAAACATGTGAAGCTTCTTGATGAAATCAAGGTGCTGTATTTGTTATACAGACTTTAATTTGGAAAACGTGAAAAAATAAATACCTTTTATAAAAGTGTTCTGGCCTCTATCCTTGAAAGAATCCATCCCTGGAACAGTCTTGGCATGTTTTATTAGCTCAAATTCTGTGTAAGTTTTTATTCCTTGCTCAAATCAGTCCCTGGTTTCAGAGGGTATTCTCTGCCTGGTTGCCATCCTCTGCTTGTTCCGTAATTCAGCAGAGACACATGTATGTCCTATGTAACACTTTAGAGGATTCCTAGGATTATAAATGTTATATGCCTGAAATTATTTACTTTTCAATTAGGATACATTGATGCTGTGAAGGTATAGAGATTAGAGATAATGTTGAAATGATTTCACTCATTTACATGCTCTCTTGGTGTATTTTTTCAATGTATAATTTTAAAATCTTCCATTTTCAGTTGACAATGGCCAGAATTGGGATAAATGAGAGTCGTTCAAAGGAGACCTGTGAAACAATACTTTTTGCTCTCCGAATGGCAACATGGAATCAGATTTTAGATCCCTGGGTGTACATCCTTCTCCGGAAAGCTGTACTTAAAAACCTGTACAAGATCACAAGGGGATGTTGTGGCATGCACATCGTAAACTTACACATGTGGGAACTCAGCTCCATCAAGAATTCTTTGAAGGTTGCAGCAATATCTGAGTCACCAGTAAGTTCCAAACAAATAAACCTACAGCCGCTCAGCTCTACAGGGCAATAAAGTTAAACACAGTGTATGAAGAGATGATGGAGGCAACGCTCATACACGGGCAGTACCTTGAAATTAATTCCAAGGCTCAGTGGTTTGGCATTTGTTTTAAATTGTGAGTGGTTTGTTCTTATTGCCTACCAGTTTGATATTGCTACTCCAAAAGATGCACTTGAATGTTTTAATTCCCTTTGGAATACATCCCCTCCAAAACTGGTAGTATGATGACAAATCATCCTGTATTTCTCCCTTCCAGGTAATAAAGTGAACAGGGTTCTTTGTAATAGTCCCCACCAAATCCTTTACCTTAGCAGGCTTCTTAAGAACACGTACAAGTGCAAAAGTGATCTCCAAGGTGATTTTTAAAAGGGGTAGATTTTCTGTACTAGTGATAACCCCAGATCCTTTGCAGAGTCACTGCTTCCTAGAATAAGGTCCACCATCCTTTCCATAAGGGTATTCCTTGCTTCTAGGCACTGATTTTTCCAGTTGGGTATATAAAAGACATTTTGCTTGTGCCCAGCTTATGAAGTGATCCAGTTTGCTTGGTTCATTGACTTGACCTCTTAATCATTTACTGTTCCATGAATTTTTGGGAGAGCTGAAACTTCATCAGTGTAAGCGTTCCTTTCAAATCACTGACAAAACATGAGGTTTCCTGTAAAAACACAGAAGCAGATCAGTTCAGCTTGCTTTCGGTTACATTTTCAGATCTATTGGTGAGTTTCTAGTCCTTTCAACAAATTTTGTTGCAGCTAACAGGCATAAATCTGTGGTGAGTCTCTAAGAGGAATAGTTTGGGGTTTTTTTGCCCCTAGATCGAAGGAAATCTGAATCATTCCACTGATGCATATACTGAAATGCTCATGGGGTACATCTGCTTCATTTGTTAAAGGTCATACATGTCTCATGAAAAATGTGTGTGACCAACTGAGCATCTCTGCAGGGAGCTGCACTGGCAGTGTGGTTTTATTTCTGAAAGCAAACTGCCCCTTGGTTTTTGCAGGGTCCATGTCTGAAAAGCTGAGGACATTCAGTATATTTGATGGTATCAGAAATTTTCCAGGACTCTACAGAGCCCCTTTAATGCTGCTAAAAGAAACTTTGTTTTTTGTGACTGTATACTGTTCAGAAGCAAGAAGGAGGGTATCACAGACTTTGTAGCAGAGGGATCGTTGTAAGATAGAAATGTCTATGTTATTTTTACCTACTTCAAATAACTACATTAGTGAATTGTTGGTATATTTGGTCAAAGTAGTTAAAAACTGATTCACCAAGAAGATAGTCTGAGGGACCAAAACTATTCACAAGCTGCAAGTTCACGTTGTATGTGAGAATAGTTTAAGTCAGAAAATAAAACCCCCAAAGGTTTAAATCTTTGGTTTTATTGTTTTAAAAGCTATTTCCTTTTTGTTTTAAAAAGGTTGAAAAATAAATGGGTTAAATAACCCTGTAATGAAATGAAATGGCTTCATTTACCCTAAAGAATTTCTGTGTGTGATTTATTTTCTCAGTCAGAAAGCTGATAAACCGTGGACAGAGTTGAGGCTGGTATAAGCTCCGCACTGTTGCTTCAGGTGGGTTCTGCTGAAATCTGGAAGCTTTCAGTCAGTGCTCAGTTTGGGTCTTTCATTTCATGGAATACAATGCCAGTGTATCTGTTGACATAAATTATTCGTTCTTTATGGAAGATTGTTGTTTCTGCAGCTGCAAAAATATTTGTCTGTAAATTGTTGAGAAATTTGATCGTGAGTGAAGCTCATCAATGTTCTATTTTGTTATGTGAATAAATGTAGCTTGTGTAGTTCGTACTGGTTGACTTGTAAAACAAACAAACAGAAGTTTATATGTATATGTGATTTCTTATATTTTGTGTACTAATACATATTGACTGTAAATTGCAAAGCCTTATTAAAGTTATCAAACTGTATCTTGAGTGCTATGATATTTCTGTGTAACAAAAGCTACTTGAAGTTGTTAAAAATAACCCTTATGACAAAAAACCTCATGCTGGACTCAAGCCACCCACTGCCATTCACACGTGTGTTATCAGTTGTGAAGGCAGAGAGCAGGACAGGGAGAATTCAGATAGGAGGTGCCAGTGTTCCTGCACTTCATTGTCACATGAGCAGCCCAGTACAGCCGGAGGTCTAATGCAGACAAGGTCAAGTCCTGATGATCCATGCTTAGAAAATGTAAATAAAAGTGGAACTGGGGGAGGATGGTGTTTGGGATCAAAGTGTTTTTATCCAAATATCTGCCAACATGTTGCACAGACTCTGATTAGTCTCACCTACACTATGAATCCTGGAAAAAATGTGAGTTTTGCTGTTAATGTTTTGGTTTGTCTAGGGATGTGGTAGCCTGCAGAGGCAGCTCAGGATAGTCACCCAAGGATCTGTTACCGCTGAAAGTGACTCGATTATCACTGTGTTTCATCTCACAGGAGAGCCAGCAACAGGCTGTGTTGTATGATTAGCGAATGATAGGTTTTATGGAATATGAGATAATAATAATAATAATAATAAAAAAAAATGGGACAGCTTCACACTAGGATCTGAGTATTGCCCAGGCAAGGAAAAAAGGGCAGTCTGCTTAGCAATGGGCTGATGATCTTTTTAGAGGTTGGCTAATGATGTGAGCAGTCATGAGCTGCCTATTTACTACTAGGCAGTAATTAGTGTCTCCAGAGCAGGCAGGGGCAGTAAGTGTTCTGGTGGGAAGAAAGTGAATCTCATTTCTGACTAATAACCAAAGAATCCTCAGGATGGGAGAATATTTAATCTAATTGGGATCTTAAACAGTGGCAGGCTATGTAAGGAAGCACATTATCTTAAACCAAGGTTCTAGCCCAGCCTGAATCAACCTCCTGAAGCAAGGAAAGCCTCCCTAGCGAGTCATTCATCATGGGGATTAGGAAAATATTTGTGGTTTCTTACCTAGATACAAAGATGGAGAGCAAGGTTCAAGGTCTTTTGATTTAAATCTTGAGGCAAAGTGTCCACCTTCTGTGTTTATTTCTGATATTTGTACATAAGTGTTTTTATTGGTCTGATGTTTAGGAACAATTTCAGGAGCAACAGTATGTACCAGTTCTGTAGCCATGGTGATCCTTTAGGACAAGATGTTGAGACCTTTCAGATGTGCCTTGCTTGCTGATACATTCCTCCAGGATTTAACTGGTAACACAACACACTGCTGATTAATTGCATAGATTGACATGAGATTTAATTCTCAACACTTGGGTCCTGGGAAAAGCACTCAAATCCTAAGGGAATTTACATCACCTATTGTGATGCTTTTTGCTTCCTAAAAAAAACCCCAGATGCTTTTCAATTTAAACTTCTGCCACCATTAAAAATGGCAAAACTGGTCTTTGATTTCAGTAACCAAACAATGGTCAATGACTTTCAATTCAGTCTTACTGCATTATATTGAGAAAGGTATTTACACCTTGAACAGCCAAGGTTTTTCTGTTGAATGTGAGTTAATTTTAATACTTACTGGGAAATCTTAAGTACTAAGAGTGTAATGCTGTTTCAAAGGTCAGATAAAAGAGGGGCTAGTTAATATAAGTAGCTGTGTTTTGCTTTCTTGAGATATCCCTGGGTTTACTACTTTGTGATGAGGAATAGCACCAAGGAAAAGAAAAAGTTATGAGTTCCAGTATGTATTGGCCATCAGATAGTATCAGGTGTGTTTCTCAGATAGAAAATATTTAGTGCTGTGTTGATTGGTTCAGTAAAAACATGCTTTTTATTCTCATATAAATGACTTCTGAAAGGTAGGTTGCTCCTTACCAGTGGATGCAGCAATGTGGGAAGCGGTGGTGACAGGTATTGTGTGTCTCGCAGCTGCTTGTCTCAGACGCTGGAGCTGGGCAAAGAAGGGGAAAAATACCGTATTTGATTCTTTACATGGAACAACCACTATCACAGCTCACTTTCTTGTGACCATTAGTACATCCTGTTGAATGCTTTGGAAGGAGACCTTTTTCTGTTGTAAATACAATTCAGACTGTCAAGCAAATGATCCCCTCTGTACCAAAGTGTTTGCCAGCTGCTGTTACATCGGCTGCTGGGGTGCTTTTGAAGCAAGCTCGCTGAACCACAGCTGGGAGGATGACGTGTTTGTCCATGTGGTCTTCCTGCTTCCTTTGCACTGGTTTTGGCATTTGAATGCATTGTGAGTTGTCTGAACTTGCGAAAAAAAAAAAAAATTGCAGTGAAAAAGGGAGTGGCTGTTTACAGGCATAATGCAACAAATTATGTTGCAGTGCCAGAAATTTTGCAAGGATGAAGCAAAGGGAGCATCAGGGGAAGTGCATCAGCAGAGGGAAGGGCAATGAGACCTCCCTCACACAGGAACTATTAATTTTATTCAGCTGTTTTTTGAACCCATGCCCTTGGCGGGAGGAGATCAGGCTCGTGAGCAGGACCCAGACTTGCTTCTTGTTACAGGATTCTGAAGTGTACCTCACAAATTCATTAACTCATACTTTTTTCAGGATTTTCCAAGCTTTCCCAGTTATTTAAATTTATTAGGTCACAGGCTTTTTTGGTGAAGGCTGAAAAAGGCAGTGGCTGTTGCAGGTTTTTCTCTGTCATCTGTTCTTCTCTGGTAAGTAGTAATCCATACTTTTTCTTGTTTTCACTTCAATAGTGTCTGACAAATCAAAACAGATTTGCAGTCTGACACATGTAGCTCATGCTCTGCTGTTATGCAGATAGATACATCTGTGACCCACAGTTTCTGGCTCAAGTGACCTGAAATGCTACAGCTGAGTACAAGTTCTGATGAGCAGGCTTCCCCTTCCGAGATCTGAGCGAGGCAGTGTGCAGAAAGCATCCAGCCCTAGCAGCACAGCAGAACACAGGCGTCTATGAGGATTTCCGACTGTTCTCCATGCTCCTGCCAGTACCAAAAGAAAGGTCTTCCTTTTTCCATCTAACTGTCGACTTCTTTTTAGAGAAATACCATAGGAAAAAGTCCCACCCAGCTCTAGAGAAATGAGAAACGTAGTAGTCTGATTACTTTTCAGAGGTGACATATTTAGAAGGAGGAGGCAGTGCAGTTGAGGAATATATCTATTGGTGGAAACCTAGAGATTTGTTCAGAGATCCTGAAAATTTGCAAGTTACAGGAGGAATTAATAACACAAAAATACCAGACAGCTAGTCAATGACAACTGTTTGCTGTAATACATCTGGCTCTCCTTCTGTGGGGAAAAAAGCTTCCTGTGAACATTTCAGCACCTCCAAATGATACTTTAAGAACAAACCTATTTATCTCACTTTTCCTTTTTTTTCTACTGCCTCCTGTAAAGAAGATGACATCTATAGTGATTGGAAAATGACTAAATATTAAAAATATAATTTCAGATGCAATTTAAAAAAAATTGTTTATAATTAGTATAAGTTAAAGAGTGACATAGATATACTAAAGACTTCGTTTCTTAGCAACATATTCATGGAGTCTTTAAAAAATAGTCCTGTGGCTGCAGGAATATAAACATCTATCTATCTATCTGTTTAATTTCAGCACCATGGTTGCAAAATAAATACTTCTACAGGAGTTTGCAAAGATAAATCCATGTAATTTTTTTTTTTTTAAATCTACTGCCAGGAGGAGGTTGACAAGTTAGAATACTTGAGGAAAAAAATTGTTCTCAGTAAAACATTGCTACCAAGTAGCTACCATTCCCAGCAAAAGTTTGTGTATGTGTATTTGCTTTCATCTGAAGCCAGCTGAAGAAAAATACTTTACATAGCACTTATCAGTTATAAATTTAGATATTTGTAGTCTGAAGCAATTTCTTCATTGGATTGCATGTTTCAGCCCTATTTTTGCTTCAGACACACTGGAGGCAGAGCTGTGTGGAAGTGAGGGCTGTAGCAGGAAAACTTAAAACAGTCCATGCCAAAGCACCCTGGTAGCCTAGAGTGAAACTTTTGCAATGCCACTTGGACAAGTGATAAAGTCTAAATTACATTTCAGGATTCAGATTATTTTTTTTTTATAATCCCTCACAAGCAGTGACTTCTGGTAATTTCTAAGGTGCCTTAATCTTCATCCATTAAACTCTCCAGATGCCTAAAACACTATCATGCTATCTGCAGCTCCTTCTGGTCTACATAACACAGTTATGAAGAAGGAGATGAAGGAGATAGAATTTTAATCCATGATAGCTTGAAGCAATTAACCCCCTGCTTCCTAAAACAGTAATTTGACATCCATTGACTATGTTGAAGATATTCTGGTTTGCAAAAACCAGCGTGACTGACCCCCCAGCAGGGAAGGACCATGACTCTGCAACATGTGTTTGGAGTGTTCACCCCTCAACAGAAAACTGCTGAGCCCTGAGGACCAATTATTGCTTAACTCATGACAACCAAGTCCCTTTGTGAGCATGAGGCTTTGAATTTGATGCATTCGTCTGGTATGTGGGTGATGTGACCCTCTCCGTTGTTTTCCCTTTCCTTTCTCTGGTACTTTTCCAGTGCAGTGGTGACAATATCTAAAGCCCTTGGCTGTTATCAGCCCCTTTGTGGTGGGCAAGATTTCTGGTTTTGCTGTTTACAAACAGGGAAGGACTGGTGGGTGATGTGGTGGCCGGAGGATGTCTTAGGCAGAGTGATCATGAGATGTTAGAGTTTTTGATTCTCAGAGAAGAAGAGGGGGTCAGCAGAACAGCTGCCTTGGACTTCTGGAGGGCAGCCTTTGACCTGTTGAAGCACCTGGTTGACAGAGTCCCTTGGGAGGCAGTTCTGAAGGGCCAAGGGTCCAGGAAGGCGGGACATTTCTTCAGAAAGGAAGTCTGAAAGGTGCAGGGGGAGGCTGTCACCATGCGCCAAAAGATGAGCTGGTGGGGGAGAAGACCAGCCTGGCCAAACAGAGAGCTTTGGCTGGAACGTGGCAAAAAGGAGTTTACCACCTTTGGAAGAAGGAGCAGGCAGCTCTGGAGGACTATAAAGATGTCACAAGGTTATGTAGGGCGAAGATCAGAGAGGTGAAAGCCCAGCTAGAACTCAGGCTGGCCACTACTGTAAAAGATAAAAAAAAATGTTTTTTCAAATACATTAGAAACAAAAGGTGTACCAAGGATAATCTTCATCCTTTATTGGATGCAACAGGGAACATTGCCACAAAGGCTGAGGAAAAGGCCGAGGTACTTAATACTTTCTTTGCCTCAGTCTAATAGCAAGGCCAGTTACCCTCAGGGTACTCAGCCCCCTGAGCTGGGAGACAGGGATAAGGAGGAGCAGAATGAAGTCTCCACAGTCCAGGCGGCGGGGTGGTGGTATACAACCAGATGTTGTCTACCTGGACCTTAGTAAAGCCTTTAACATCTTCCCCCACAGCATTCTTGTGAGGAAACTGGCTGCTCATGGCTTGGATGGGTGTACTCTATACTGGGTAAAAATCTGGCTGGGTGGCTGAGCCCAAAGAGTGGTGGTGAGTGGAGTTACATCCAGCTGGTGACTGGTCACAAGTGGTGTTCCCCAGGGCCCAGTGTTGGGGCCAGTCCAGTTTAATGTCTTTACTGATGGTCTGGGCGAAGGGATTGAGTGCACCCTCAGTAAGTTTGCAGATGACACCAAGTTGGGCAGGTATGTTTATCCACTTAAGGGCAGAAAGGTTCTGCAGAGGGATCTGGGCAGACTGGACTGATGGGCCAAGGCCAACTGTATGAGGTTCGAGGAGAAGTGCTGAGTCCTGCACTTGGGTCACAGCAACCCTATTTTGCAACGCTACAGGCCTGGTGAAGAGTGGGTGGAAAAAGATGTAATGGGAGTGTTGGTTGACAGCTGACTGAACATGAGCCAGCAGTGTGCCCAGGTGGCCAAGGCAGCCAACAGCATCCTGGCTTGTATCTGAAACAGCGTGACCAGCAGGACAAGGGCAGTGATTGTCCCCTTGTACTTGGCACTGGTGAGGCTGCACTTTGAATCCTGTTTTCAGTTTTGGGCCCCTCACTGTAAGAGGGACACTGAGGTGCTGGAGTGTGTCCAGAGAAGGGCAATGAAGCTGGTGAAGGATCTAAAGCACAAGTCTTGTGAGGAGCAACTGATGGAACTGGGGTTGTTTAGTCTCAAGTGGAGGAGGCTCAGGGGGAATCTTATCACTCTTTACAGCTCCCTGAAAGGAAGCTGTAGGCAGGTGGGGGTAGGTCTCTTCTACCAGATAACTAGCCACAGTATAAGAGGAAATGGGCTCAAGTTATGCCAGGAGAGGTTTAGATTGGATACTAGGAAAATGTTTTCCACTGGGAAGATGGTGAAGCATTGGAACAGGCTGTCCAGGGAGATGGTGGAATCACCATTCCTGGAGGTATTTTAAAAACATGTATACATGGTGCTTAAGGACATAGTTTAGTGATGGCACTTGGCAGTCCTGGATTAATGGTTGGACTTGACGATATGTTTTCCAACTTAAATGATTCTATGATCTCCATGGTGACAGACTCCAGGAAGCTGTACCATCAAGTTCCAAAAGCCTAAGGTGATACCCACCTTCAAATCTTGTCTAGTTCTGAACAGGTCGTTGGACATGACCTCCAGGATCACTTCCAACCTCAATTATTTCATGTTTCTTGCACAATTTCTCAGCCATGTGTCCCAAGTCAGGCTTATCATCAGTGCAATTGATTCTCTCATCTTTGTGTATCAGCATTTGTGGCTGATGAAACAGTATCTCTGGGCTTACTCTGTCAACAGACTTGTGCCTTCTGACAAAATCTTTGGTGAACGCTACTGATATCTGAAGTTCTTGTAATTACCCCTCTTCCAGCTCATGTTGCCCGATACTGTGGGAGAGCAGCAGTGATACTCTTTAATTTCAGCTTTAAGCAATACAAAACAGATACTCTCTTTGATGGCACATCCTGGCTCTTAAAATTTAACAGAGGACATTAAAATTGCTCCTTTATGGTTTTACATCATTTTCTAGAAGAGAAAGTGATGATTTTTAAGGGAATGTGATGGTAGTATAAAATTTTATGTCACATAAAATAAAATATCTCATTCAGATTTTTCTCTTCCAAATGTACTAACTTGTTATATAATTCTCTGTGAATACATTTAACCAGGAGATAATTTTTACTGCTGTGCTACAGTCCATAGAATCAGAAACTCACAGACTAATAGTGCAGGGAAGGGCAACAGTAAAAATTTTTTTTGGGGAAAATGCTGGAATAAAAACCTCCACATTTTCTTCTTACTGAGAGCTTTAGAAAATAACCACAAAAAAATTCCTCTGCCACTTTAGTTAAGAAGTCTAAGGTGCCTCAATCTGATGATATAAATCACAACTTACCACTTCAGTGATCTTCCGCCTCCTGCTTTTATGTAACCGTCATGCAAGGGCTCGTGTTGCACAAATGGCAAGGATTCTTGGGAAATGTATACATTTTTATACAGAAATGTCAGTCATTGTACTTATCTTTTCAGTAATCTCCTCTCCCAAGAAATCGTTAATCCACTTTAGTGGGAGACTATAATTGTTGCTGTGGTGTTTTGTTGGTTCAGTATGACAGAACCAGTAAAATGATTTTTAAAGTATTTGCAGTGTTTAATATTGCATTTTATTTGGTATGCTTGCTGCAGCCTGTTCCTCTTGAATTCACTGGCAGACACATTGCCTTTGATGGAACAGTTTTCAGTTCTAGAAGATTTGACAGAGCTAGAGTAAATAATTCAGTACTTGAAGGAATACTGATATATTTTTAAATTACTTCCTTCTACCAAATAACTCACAACTTGACACGAGTTAATCCCACGAAATATAACTCACTGCTTCATTTCACTCCCAAATAACTGTTCACATTTCACCATGGTATATTTCTGCTCACTTGAGTGTCTTCTTGGGAAATAGTTTATTGCCTAAGAAATAGTTTATATGCTCTCAGTGATGTGCAAGGAATGCACTGGATGATTTGCAAATGCATATAGAACCAGGTTTCTCCTCTAAACTTTTGCAAACTATTTCAAATATTTCTGTTTTCAAACAAAGGAAAAGCAATTGCCAAGTGAAAGTTAGCATCATTCATATAGAAAAAGTTACTTTCCTTTTTAAAGCACTTCAGGTCATCAATCAGAAACTATGCTTTTTGCTGTAATAGAGCCGGGATGATTCTTCCAACTTGCGTACCTCTTCTTTATTAATAATTATCCAACTCACTGTAACTAATTTAAAAATATGATATTTCGATAAAGGGGGAAAAAAAAGGCTCAAATGAATTATTGCAATACTGATATCCCAAAAATGGAATATCACCTACTACGTCAATAAACTATACGTTCATCTTTGGTCAGTGGTTTGTGCTGTGTGTAGTCCTGCTTGCACTAAAATGTCAGCAGTTCATGAAAGTGGATAGAGTTTAGGGTGGTAATGTGCTAAAAAAACCCAAACAAAAACATCAAAAAACCCCATTCTGAGTCAAAGCCTTGTTAAGTTTATATGTGAGTGCTGGTGGCTCCTTGCAGTGTAGTAATTAGTGTTGTATGGTCATACATGCTGCCACATTTTGCTTCATTCATTTTGCTTTCTCAGCTAAGAAAATTTGAAATGCCACTTTAATTTCAGAGCTGTGAAGTGAATAACAGGGGCCAGGGTGTACGCATCTGTGCACCGCATGTTTTCCATAGAAATACAGAATTACAATCATTTTGCAGTGTGAATGTTCAGCACTGAAATATAATAAAGCAGTAATACAAAATAGATTATGAGGAATTGCTGATGATATTCAGAGTTGTTACTTGCATGTATTTTTTATTTTCTTCCATCGAAAAAGCTTGGGAGATGTAAATAAAATTAATTCAAGAATGATGTTAGACTATTGTAAGTACGTGTGTGAGTCTGGTCTCAGTGCTAGTGTGCTGGATATGTTAATTATAAGTGAGATCACAGAACATCTGGAAAAATCCTGGATGACAAAACCAAGCCAATATAACTTCATAAAAGGTAAAAATCTCAAGTGAGATGTTGTCTGGTATACTTATTTTCAGAGAAATTATGCAAAGAACAGATGGGAGAAGTTACAGATGTAGCCTTGGATTTCAAAATAGCTTTTGACAGAGACCAGTGCCATGACCTGAATGGGTAAGCTTAGTCCATATCTCCATATCTTAATCCATATCTCCAAACAAAGAATAAACTTGGCTGGAGACAAGGAAAAGTGTATGAAGTGGGTTAAATGATAGTGTCATACACATGCCAGTGGAATTCCAGCCAGAGGAGTCACTCGCAATCGTGCTCTTGCCAGGAGACAAGACAATGCCGCAATGTTTCCCCATCTGTTTTATGCTGCAGGATGCTCCAGAAAGACCCCGGATAAATCCCACTTGTCAACACACCCCGTGTTCTTCTGGGTGACGCTTCTGTGGTTTGGAGGTGATGCTTCAGCAGTGGCAGCAGCTGACCCGTGGAAGCCCTGGGGCGGTGGGGACATTGCTGAGCCCAGCTGCTTGTGACGTGCAGGCGTCCCCAAGGAGGCTGGGTGGAGTGGCCGAAAGCCCTGCAAGCCTCCAGAACCAGCAAATCCACTGGGAATCTCTGGGGTAGATGAAATCTGTTATTTCTATTCTGGCCAGTACAAGAAAGGTTGATCTGAAGTTGGGATGGTGAAATGAATATGGATTCTTTTCATTGTGTAAAAGGTAAAAAAAAAAATAATCAATCCCGCAGTAGATTATATTTTTAGTATTAAAACATTTCACCTGAAATACAGTTCTGTGAGAACATGCTACCCAGAGGGCAGCTCTAATAAGGCACTGTTCCTGGGACCTTTATTCCTCAAGGAGATTGAGGTCACCTGAGCAATAACTAATTATAAATTTTCCCACTTACCTCAGGCCTTACTGACGATGTGTAGTCAGAGCAAGGAAATCTCTCGAACAAGCCTGTGTGGAAGGCGGGTACAGCGCTCAGGAACAGAACAGGGATTCCTTGTTTGCTTGAGACACTTGAGTTTCCTGCCCTGGCTGACTTAATAAAATCAACTTGCAATGTTGTCAGTGATTCTGTGTCAAGGGGTGCACCTAGTGTGTAGCAGTCTCAGAAGGAGGTGAGGACAGAGGAGTAAGAAGTCCAAAGAAGTTCAAGGGACGTTAGCATTTTCTGTGGCAAGCAGTATTGCTACTTTTGTGAATTGGAAGACGAAAGCAGGGCTAGGTGATTTATTTTGCTGGTATTTCTGTTGTTATGTTCTGCTATGAATATGGGAGAAACTTTTTCATTTCATTTGGTGTGAAAGTGGGACTCTGCTGAGAAGACCCCAGGTCTGGGTTCTATAAATCCCAATATAGTAACAGTGGCCCTTCAGATTCAGATTTATTAAATTTAAACAGTGTCCACATTGAGACTGAATGAATTATTTTTACACACATGGAAAAACAACCTAACGTGTAGTCCTAGCCTACTACAGAAAAAACTTAGGAAAACAAACCAATTGAGAGAGGGTAAGGTACCCCGGCACTTTAATCAGCATTCTTATTGCCAAACTCTCTTGTAATGTTTATTTTTCATTTTTTCCTCTAGTTTTTCTGCCTTTTTCTTCCCCTTTCTAATTGCTTTGTATTTTCTATGTTGTTGGTGGGGATTCATGGTAGATGTAATGAGATCTTACACTGTTACAATTCTGGTATGCTTTTATATCATAGTTCTTTCCCTCAGCTGTCCATCTCTGCTGCTTATCTTCAGGACTGCAAAATGCTCATCTCCTCCACTGTTTTGTTCATAAGTAGTTATCAGCAAAATCAATGTACAATATCTTTCAGAATAAGAAGTGATGCAAAAATATTGAGTTCCAACAGAATAAACAAAGTGAGAAGTCCTATCAGTAAATGTGGCAGAGGACTAAGTATAGTGCAATACACTGTGCTCTTCATACTGCAGATCCACAGTCGCCATCCTCTCAGCCTGTCTGCTGTGCAAATCAAGTATAAGGACAGGTGGTGTAACTGTCACCTTTTTGAGAAAATTTCTGATTGGAGGGCACGTGCTGAACAGAATTGACTGTGCTGGGGGGACATGAACAATGTCTGCAGTGCCCATCGTCTCACTAGGAGGGTCTGCTTGGCCAAGGGAATCAACCAGCTTTGCTGCGTCTTACCATCTTTCTCTGCAAGGAACAACAGCAAGAACATGAGGGGAACCTAGAACTGTGCTGATTTAATGACTTTTATGCACTGTGCTTGCCAGTTCTCGCACACACACCCACACCCACACCCACACCCACACACACACCCTCCAGTATTAACAAATGTTTTGTACTGCTTGCAAAGAAAATAAGAAATTATAGTGGTCACTCTCTAGATTTTGGTTCTCCAATGTCTTTTCAAATGGCCATAAACTCTTCTGCCAGTTTAGAGTGGCTTGTTCTGATTTGGAGATGAGTTATACGTACTGTGAGCTGCGGTGGATGATTCCACGGCTACTAAGCAGTGGTGATTCATGTTGCAGTTTTTCATGAGTGCAGTGTGTCCTCTAGTCCTACCCTAATGCCTCAAGTAAACGTGACAGTCCACAAACACACAGCCCACCTAAGATAAAAATAGATGTGTGAGTAGGATTAAAACAATGGCACTCAGTAATGCCTTTTATGCTGAAAACAGTATGTTCAAATTCTACCATAAAGAGGAAAGGAGTGTTCAGGTTAATTCTTCTTGCCCAAGAGACCCTCATTTTTGCTAGTTGGGAATCTATTCCAGCTATGGAAGATGAACAAGTAAATTCCCCCCTACCCCTCCAGGTATATTATTTTGTGCAAAACTTGTTCACTGTCAGCTAATAACTGTGTGTGAGGCAACATACGTGAGGCAATATGCCTCCTTTTAACAAACTGTACTGAAATGATAAGGGGGTTTCAGGAAAAAATGTTGCCACAGTGCACAGGCTCCATGCTTTTCTGGTTTTTCCTTTGTGTGCCATTAAATTGTACATTTGCAGTTTGAAGCTCTGCCCTTTTTGTTTGACTCTGCCCAGTTTGTCTGACTGGATAAAACTTAATTTATTTATATTTATGTAATGTTTATATTTTAAAATTCCCTATAGCCACAGACACTTGACAAATGTTTATCAAAATCTTTGCAGTTACTCTAAACTTATTAATATGTAAACAAAATTCCTGATGCATTAAAGGGCTAACCTGACAAATGTCTTCTTGAGACACGACAAAACATAAAAATAGCTACTTGGTTCTTTAAAAATATCCCAAGGCTATAAATTAGCCCATCAGAAGGCTGTATTATCTTTCACACAACAGAGAAACACAGATGCCTTCTCTAGTGTCAAAACTAGATGTTGTTATGCCAACATGCAAAGCTTCCAGCCAGCTCCATTTCTCCAGACTGCATATCTTTCCAATTTATTCAAAACTCTTTGTGTGATAAACATAACGGACTTTAATTATTCCAGTTAAAAGTTTCATGGCACTCTAAGCAGAATGGAAAAGCTGGGATTGCAGACTGGTTAGAAAAATCAAGGCAGAACGAGGATTTTTTTGGGCAGCCTAACAGAATTTGAAATATAATGAAAGTTAACGTTTTTATTGAAAACCAAACTTTGGTTATTTTTGAAATATTAGTAATGAGCATAAATTAATCAGTCGCAATTGAGTAGTACATAAGTGTCTGTGTTCACTGGAAGCTGAAAACCTTCTATTTATTACTGGTTTTAGTGGTTATAGAACTTGTTCATTGCAGCAGTGTAGCTCTCAGGGTAAAATGCCAAGTGCAGGATGTTCCCTAACTACCCACATTTTTTCCTTATGGGATTCTCGGTAGAAGTAGAATGAGACAGAGTTCAGAAGACACTAGGTACTAGTGAGAATTCCTTTGAATGATTTCATTTTACTAACACCTAGTTCTCATTTACTTGTATTATATTTTATATAGAATTATATAGAAAAAAGTTTCTTGAAATAACCTGAAAGATGTGATAAAGATTTATGTGAAGTCCGAATTCCCATTACAATTCAGGAGTCGAAGATGGCTGGAAGAAAGTTTATTTTATTTTTCCACTTATTTGGTATGGAAATTCAAGTACTGTCCCTTGTGTTGCTACCATGGTTTTGTTTTTTTCCACTCCCCCCTTCCCCCCCTTTTTTTTTTCTTCCCCCTTTTTTTTTTTTTTTTAATTGTGCAAAGGAACAGGATTTTTGATTCTCTTGAATGCTCAGGAATATATTTGGGCACTGAAGCCATGGAGATAATTTTTAATGATGATCATCTCAGCTTAATGTCATGATTCTTGGTGAGAAGATAAGGTTTCAATCATATATCAGTAAACCCACTTAGGACAATCTACAGATGTTTAATGGTACAGCAGTAAAAATAGACAAAGAGGCTCACGTGTTTTTCATTTTTTACATATGATTCAAACTCAGTCACAAAAAGCCCAATGAGCTTTTATAGCTGAAATGCGAAAGCCCTCAGAGAATGGAGGACTGTATTTTTAAGGCTCCAAAGGTGAGATAACTCTTTTGACATCCAATTTCCATCAAAGTAAGCTAGCCGTCTCCTTACTGTCACAAGCTGTGGCAATTGTGTGCTACACAGCAAGCACGCATGGGGAGTAGAGTAACGTTTGTGCCTTGAAGGTAAAACTGTTGAATATATTTTAGACCTGTATCTCCATTCCTTAAGCTGTGGTTTCTTGGGAGGGAGAGCCCAGTTTGTGTAACAGCAGTCTGTAAAAGTTCAGAGTCCAAATAGTGAAAACTATACGGTGCTAAAAGAGAATCCCTTATCTGGATGTCATTAGCAAAATGCTGTCTGACTTGCCAGCAGTGTACATACACATCAGCCACAGCTGTGCTTTCTAAAGCATTGACTTACACTTTTTTTATCTGCTTTGAAATAATTTGTTGAAGGCAAGAAATCACTTAATTTGAGCTGGTACAATAAAGATAGGTATGTAGATAGGTATTAATATGCTTTTAAATTGCAGTCAAAACAAGGGAAGTGTGATTAAATCTGCAGAAAGATTTCAGTCTTGGATTTGGTTCTGTTCTCACAGTGATGGAAATAGAAAGCATCTAATAGAAAAAGAAAACCACCCCAAAAAAATTAAGGATATGCAAACACTTCATGTTTTAGTGTGCAGTGGAGTGATACCTTATCTAAATTCCAATAATGTTGCAGGAATATCAGAAACAGTGTCAGTACAGTGTGAAGCTTTGCAAAGCAGGCACGCATGTTGTAATGGAATCCAAGAGATGGCCTTGCATTCATTCAGGAAATTGGCTCATAATAAATGCACATGGTTCAAATGAACATGAAAGAAAGAAGTATACAGTGAAATTGGCCAATTTGGTTCTATATTCTAGTGGAATTAAAAAGCTGGAGTTATATGTAATCACACATCAAAGTCATGTCATACAAATGATACACAATCATATTACTTAGTAGTATATTTAATAATTGCAAGAGAGATAAGATTTGCTTGCAAGTCCTTTTCATGTAATCTAATATAGACCTCTTGTTAGGCTGTGTTACGTGGGGCAGGAATTTAGGTCATGTTCCTAGATTAAATGGCTGAAGAAACCTGCCTGTCTTTGGTTATTAGTTTGCTATAAATATGAAAAGTAGTAAAATGTTGAATGCTCGACCTGGAAGGAAAGAGCAAGCAGAAATACAGGTTATAAAATAGTGGCAGCCAGGCTTGCTGTGCAGATACATGCATTCTGTTCTGAGATCAGGTGGGAAACAGGACACAGCAGGACAGGTTGGCACAACTGAATGGGCATTCGTAGTGTCTGAGTCAGATCTCCGAATGGGCAGGTAGGGTAACAGTCATTCAAAGTGGTGTCATGAGCAGCTGCATGGATCAGGTTCATGCAATGTGATCTCATTCCTGAAATAACTTTGCGGTCCAAGTGTAATGTTCATAATCCCTTTCCTGCTTGTATGGCAGGAGAGGATGGGTGAGTTGGGCAACAGCTGGACCCTTTTCTCTTCTGATGAATTCTGTATCCCTGAATTCTCAAGAAGGATGTTTGTTGTCTATATACATGTTTGCAAAGAAGTAGCAGCCTTGTCTATGGGACCATCTGTGAGACTGCATGAGAACACTGGTTGCTTTTGCTGAAGTTTGAAACATTAACCTTTTGCTTGGAAAAGTCATGTTGGATGTCTTCCTGAAGGGAGTCTTTTTGGGAACAATTCAAGCAGTTCAGCTATCTGTGGATATGGTTCTGGGGAATGATATGTTATTTGGCTCACAGCCGGTGGGAAAGGATTGTTTTGTGGTGCATATGTAAGTGCAGTGTAAACTCTGGCTGCAAAGTGAACGCTAATTTAGGCATTTTCTAACTTCTGAGTACTTTGAAACCTTCATAACTTTAATGGAAATTTTTATTAGTTGTATATGTGATAGAGAATCTTGCTTTATAAGAACCTTGATTAGTATAAAACCCCATCAGAAATAAATTGAGAAGGTGTTCTACCAGCCAGAAAGTAGATAGTCTTTCTTTGGGCTGTATCCATTCTGAATTTCTCTGGAATTGCAACACATTTGTATCTTTGAAGAAGGGAACGGTATATGAAGGTCCTGTGAAATGGACAGGTTGTGGGAGAAAGCATGAAGGTGTCATGTGGGAATGAGGTGGTGTGGAGCAGAGGTTAAAGAGCTGCATCCAGATCCTGGTCCTTGGAGTGCTGCTTGCTGGAAGCCTGAACTTCCTGACTGTGGTGGAAAAATACCTTTTCTTACAACACTGAAGAATGATAGCAGCTAACAGGAGAACCTCCATCACGGAGTTGTTCTACTGGAGCAGTTATGATGAAGGGTTAAACTGGTTTCTAACTTTTAGGGGAAAAAAAAAATTAAGACAAAAATAAAATTTGTTTTTTTGGAAATAAGACTTACTTTTGAGCACAAAAGGCTAAGAAAACCTCATAAAACTTCTAACATTTTTTGTTGGAGAGGAAAGATTTATCAGCTTTTAAAAAATAACGCAGATTTCCTGATTCCTCCATTTTCTACTTTTACTGAACTTGTTTAGCCAGATTATATATATAAAAATCTAAGAATATATAGAAATCTTCAATTTTAGAAACAACAACATTGTTTCAAACTAAAAAGAAACTCATAACGTTATCTGCTTTCACAAAAGGTACTGCTAGTCTTGCAACTGCTAGCAATAAGCTAGTTCTATCTGTTTAACTATTTGTGGATGTCCATATTTTTGTCACAGAAATAGATGGTTGCTTGGGATCATGTACCAAATAATAATGAATACGCAATGTGAAAACATAACTGCAATATTGAAGTAGTCGAATTATTTAAATGTTATTTTTCTGCTGGGAGTGTGGCTGTACATAAACAGATGTGCATACGTATGTATAGCACAGCATAAAGGTTTTAATTTATAAGAACTGAAGAAAGCTCCAAGCCTTCTACTTCCCTTTATAATTATTTAAATGGCTTGTATATCAAGAGAAGGAAGAAATTCTTTGTGCAGTAGTTAATTGTGTGAAAATAATCTGTGTAAATAAAGTACAACTATTCAATATAAAAGTCACACTGGTACTCTTATTGTAGAAGAACAATGAATTTCTATCCTCTGTAAAAAGGATCATTATTTTCATGATTTTAGCTTGACATATTATTATGCTCATCTGAAATACTTTTATTACTGATGTTGTAAGTTCATCTTGGAAGATTGCTTTAACTCTGCACTGATTTTAATTCACCTAATTCATCATTTAACTGTGTGCAATATTGATCATCATACTACTCAGCTAAAATTAGGAAACCACATGGGAAAATGTGATGCTTTACATTTCTTACTACCACATTAAAATCATTACCCATCACGTTGCAAGGCATTATAGTGGTCTGTCAGTTTTAAAACACGAAAACATGATAATATGTTTATTCTTTTCTTCAATCTGATCTTTATTAATTTTGTTATTGTTATTTCTAAAGGATGTTGTTTGTCTTCCATTTTGCTGTTTACTATCAGAAAAAACCCCCTACCAAACAACCTTAAAATGCTGCAGCTAACACCAAGCCTTTGTCTTATAGGAATTTTGATTAGTTTTGAATCATTGTGTGTAACTGTGTAAGTCCTTCAGATTATTGTTCTTTTACAGGTAATTCTGTATATAAATAACTTGCCCTTGGAGCTGTGTTTTAATATGTGTTGCCTATTTTCTGACAGGAGGGATCATCATTTCACAATCATTCTTTTTTCCTGAAAAAGATTTTATTAAAATTATTATTTTTTCTTTTTCTTTCTGAATCAATATTTTTTAATTTGATAAATTTGTAGCTTCCTCTAATCAGATGGCATTGGTTTGCCATTAAAGTTTTGAGAACTTTAGGACCAACTAGCAGGGCACTGGTGTGTCCAGCTCTCTGCTGAGGGATCCCGAAGGACCTTGAAGGGAGTTCACCTGCCAAGGTCAAAGCTTGTCCTCAAGTGCTTTGATTGAGAGGCTCCCAACTTAATGCCTCCACCTTCCTGAGGAGAATCCATATCACCAGGAAACGTACTTGGGTCTGCTCAGGCAGAGAAGGGAATGAAGATGGGTTTCCCCCACCTTAGGTGACGGCTGCACTATGGAGGTGATTGTATAATGGAATATGGGCTAAGCGAAGAAGAAGCTTTTCCTTCGAGTTGTATCAAGAAAGTTGAAACAGCCACTGATACCCACATGGTGTTTGATCCTGTCCCTCTGTATTAAGCATACTGTAAAACTGCATAGGGGATCAGAGAGGGACATGAGTAGCAAAATGCCTGGGCTTTGAAACTTGATCAGCTTTATTCACCAGCTGCAGGCCAAAGAGATCTTTCTTCCAAAGCTGAGATGCTTGTGGGTGTCCTTGGAGTAATAAGATGCTTGTGAAGGCGTTTTGAGGATTGTGAAATTGTATTTGTATGACAGAAATCCATTTCTGGATCTCTATGTAGTCGTTCAAAGGGACTCCTGAAAGTCTTTGCCCTTCTGTAAGGACAAATATGACAATTTCCGAGAACAGACAGATGCAATTCTTGGCCAGGATTGCACCCAGCTTAGCAACAGAAAGCAGAGGTGTATAAAACTATTGGCAAATACCACTCTATTTCCTGCCTGCATCATTAAATTCATGGGCTGTATTGATGCTACACAGGCCAATATTCAGTCTGCCCACAGGGCAGAGTAAAATGCTTCTCAAAATTATGCAAGTACTCTGCAGAGAGCCTGTGTGCTGGGTTTCGTTTCTGTCCTGCTCCAGTAAACTGATCCCTACTCCCACACAATTTACTCTGTGGAGAAGAGCTTTAAATCCAAGCTGCTGCTCTTCTTTTGCTCAGCAGGTACCTGGGGCTTTTGGGGCTTGGTGTATAACCAAGGTCACCAGACAGGACCCTTTGCTTCAGACGCTTTTGCTTATATGATGAGCTGCACAAGTCTTTAGTGTTACACTGACAAATGTATTACAAAGTACATTCCTGAAACGTACTTCATGCTGTGACTGAAATTGGTTTATGCTTGTAAGGGTATAGAAGTAGTAATAATTTTCAGTAGTGCTGTTATTAGAGCTTCTATAATTATAAGACTCGATCAGTTATTTAAGGGGTTCAGTCAGATTTATTAACACATTTTAAATTTCTGGCTGAGTGAGAAAGTGGGGGTGGAATTCCTATGAGCTAGACATTAACTGAGCTGTCTTAGTAATGGACTTGTCATAGTAATAATTACTTTTCTTTCATCGATGTCAGAACTTTGTTTATGAAATCTAAAGGATTTTGTCTAAAGACATGAAGAAGCACAGAAAAAAACTACTTGGTGCATATGTTTATGGCAGATGACATCTTTTGGTTGATCTATTTTACTTACTACACATTTGTTATAGCTTTCATCCACTAATGGTTTCCAGTATTTTCCCTTTGAAATTCTACATCACAAGACTATCATAAGTGCACTATCTCCTTAGATTTATTTGACCTAGACGGCAATAATTTTGCTGTCTGTTTGCTTTGGGGTTTTGTCTTTTGGAGTTTTTTTGTTGTTTTGTATTTCAGCTTCCAGGAGATTGTATGGCTGAAAAAAACCCATTCAAAACCCAAAACAATTAAGTGTAATATACTTTCCCATCTGTATTTACAGTCCCGGCAGGAAGAAGTTAATAGCTGAACAGATGGAGTGAGTACAAACTACCACTACATCTGTTAGATTTTGAGATTATGACAGGGTGCTTAGAGCCCAGCTCTGTGCAAGGAAGACACAAGGGCTTATGAAGCCAGAGCCCAGTGGGTAACTGTAGAGAGGGGGTGGAAAGCTGTTACCCATGAAGAAAGATGGAATCACAAATTGCCGGTCTTGCGGGGCCATCTTGTTTGTTTTGCTTCAGTGGTAAAATTCCTGATGTGGAGAGGAGCAGCCGCAGCCTGCCTGGGTGATGCCTGGAACAGATGGGGATGTGCTCTCTGTTTCAGATAGCTAAAAAGAGAAAATCATCTTCTTTTTCCAAAATCCTGAAAGGGTCTAGAGCAAAACAATAAAACAAGCTGTTGGTCATACTTTCCATCTGATCCACGGTTTTATTGTGTAAAATAGGAAAATCCCCCTTCACTAAATTATCCTCAAGTGTTCCTTAAGCACATCATATAATTTGTAGGATGACTGAAAAGTTCTGTATTAAAAAACCCCAACCCGCTACATGTTTATGTAAAACAAAAAAGAAAATAATATTTAGGCCTGGCTAATGATCCAGAATATTTTACTGGACATTGTGTCAACAAATCAAATGAAGTGAGGTTTGGAAACTTGACATAAGATGTGAACAGAGTTGTGCCACGGCAGCTATAAGGAAATACTTCCCATTTGAAAGAGATTGGGAAAATCCGATGGGAAATTGCTTTGACCTAGTTTTATTTTCCCATTTTTGTGTAGTCTGGAAACTATGTATCCAACACAATGTAGCCTTTGTATAATATCTGTATAACAATGTTCCTGACAAATACCAAAAAGAGTAGGGTGTAATACCTAAAACTTTGCTGAATGTGTATCTCTTCAAATTTGACATTTTAGAGGGTTATTCCAGTCGCAAATATTACTGAGCAAATCTGATTGGCAAATGTCACATGCCTTTTCTTGTTTCTCTCTTTCTCTCTCTGATTTCTTGAATGTGGATGTTCTCTGTGGTATGTGAAGTACAGGTGTGTTGGTGCAAAAGTTAGGCATTTGGAAATACTCTGCAGCTGAATTTCAGTGTAATCTCTATAATATTTTGTGAAATAAAGTATAAAAGGTTCCTCTTTGAAGTGTTCTCGGGTATATATTATACCCTAATAATTGCACATGCAACACCACATGGAAGTTTTACCATCTGGGAAATAACTGCTTGATTTTGTTCACAGACTAGGTAGTTTAAATTTTTAAATGTGAGTTTAAAAGTCAAGGAATATAATGTTAGGTGTATTAGAAAATATTGGGCCAATGTGGTCCATTACATTGATCTGTCTGTATGCTGTACAAATAGCTTTTAATTTTGTATCTTATTATATATCTGTAAATGAGCAACTTTAATTGTTGATGTTCTGAAAAGAAACAGTTTTATTGTGGGTTTTTAACATAAGATTGTAAGAAAGGAGAAGAGAGAGAATAAGTTTGAATTTTTTACTAGCAAAGAAGAGACAATAAAAACTGTGATTCTGTGATTAAAAATAATTTCTACCTTAACCCAAATACCTTCTCATGATCAAGTTTCACATATAGTAGCTTTATTACTTAAGGACAATGAAGAACCAGAATGAAAAGTATACATGAAACAAAGCATAGAATTATGATTTCCATGGATTCCTGTATAATTCATGTGCTGTGGGGTCTGATATTTCTGCCTATTGGCATTAGGAGTTAAGGAAGACCATGTAGTGTTACTGACTTTCAATACTTTTTCCTCTTTTAGGGATAACGAGGTCCATAAGTAGGTGAGACATGCAATATATGTTTGTAAAGCCAATAGTTTACCACAAGCAAAGGCATCACATTTTCTAGTTTGAAGAATATGAAACATTTGACAAAATGCCTTACTTGGAACACCTGAGTGTACTTCTACCCTTCTAAAGCATTTGTAATTTAAAGAAGCTCTATGGCATTCAAAGGGATATTTTCAGGGGCTTCTGTTTCTTTTTGAAGTGTTATTTATTTTCCTTACATATGTTATGAGTAAAAATTATTCATAGAAGTAAATGTTTTAAAAATCTTGTTTATTTTCCACTTTTCTAATGAGTTATACTGATGGATGGTGTTCAGTAGTAACTCAGAAACAGTATGCGCTTACACAGTGTTTTAGTGCTTTGCTAGCATGCACGTTCTCCCACCATAGCCAGCCCCACAGCTCCCCACCAGCAGTTCTTTCAAGGAGGGGTTTCTTCACCTCTTTTGTTTTCTAGGTATGCATGATGCTAGCAAGAGTTAAAGGCACAATTCTGAATTTCTATAACCACTCCATTACCTAGATTACCAGCTAATGTACTGTTACGGTCTATGATGCCTTGTCTTGTGGGAGGAACTGTGATGTCCCTAAAACAGCCTCAGAGCTGTCAGAAGAAGATAAATACACTAGTTTTCCTGCTCAGTTGTTTAAGTGTGCTGTGTGTTCTCATTCGAGATCACCACCTCCAAATCAGTAACAATTCCTTCCTCCTTCTCAGTTCTGGGTATAAAACTAATTTTGAGCTTCTTGTGTCTATCTGGACCTTATGCTACTGTCTGCATTCGAAAGTGTTTGCTATTGTAGATCCAATACAGTATTATTAGCTTAAAGTGCAGACTTCCATCATTTGGATTTTATTTGTGCATTCCTTTTCCTCTGTATTTGCATTTTCTCCGTAATGTGACTAGACTTCTCAAACAGTACATTCCTGGTTTAAGTTTGTAGTTAAATAAGACTTTAGCCAATGACACTGTTTGCTTTAGGACAAAGCTTTGTAGCTTTTGCAGTTTGTAAAGCTGTGTGCTTTAGCAGGTTGATAAAGACAGTTCAACTAATTCAGTCAGAGGACTGGAGTAATGTGTCTCAGATCATACTTTGCTGAAAACTGCTTAAATTCATCCTGTTAAATGATGGTGTGCTACCAGATCTGGCAAGTACTTTGTTGTAGCGTCTTCCAGGTTTGAATCTGTTTTTAACTGAGGCTGTAAAGTGATTTAAATAAACATCTGCTAGAATGTATTGGTGGACGACTTAATTGTTTATATTTATTGTGCAGGAACAATATTATGAATTCCAGATAACCAGAGGTGATAGAGATGTGCAAAGGTCAGCCATGATAAGGAAACTTTTTAGCACTGTAATATTCCTTTGGCTTGGGCATTTGAGTTCACTTAATGTGAAGCCAAGAATGTATGCCTTTCAGATGTAGTCCATTTATCTTCTGCTGTAATATTATTCACCAGTTCTTTAAAAAATTCCTTGGAGGTGCTGTTACTCTTCGTTATCCTCTCTGTTTATGCTGTGAAAACTCTGTTGATATTCCCAAATTCTTGCAAGGCACTAGAATCCTTTGAAGTTTTTCCATCTTTCCCCAAATATAGGAATTTTTTTAGTGACATGTTACACTTCTGTTTTAAAGTCTTGAAGATTGAAGTTCACATTTCTGCCTTTATCTCCCACATTATTATGAATTTTTTCTTGTTCTTGGTGTCAGGATACCACTCAGCCTTCAAACTTGACTAACTTTTGCTTGCCAACAAGTAATCTTGAAGTTTTCGAGTCCTTTTGAATGTGCTATTGTAGACACAAACTGTAATACAATATGAAAGAGCTCAGCTCCAGAAGACTAAGCCTTTCCTTTTTAAATATTTACAAACTCTACTTCCTTTCCATACTTTGTCCAAAATTCTCTTGTAATTTTGAGTAGATGTCATATGTCAGTATACAGTACTGTAGTTACTTGTCTAACTAGACCAATGCCTAGTGAAAACTGTTCCAGAACTAGAAATATCCAGAAATAAAACTCCCTTGTACTTGTCTTCCTTCTTGCTCACTCCCATTGCTTGCTGGTACAATCTCTGATTTTGCTGTCCCCAGATTTACTGGTACATGAATGCTGCTGGGACTTTTTTAAAGAAAAGTCTCAGCTTGCTTTTGCCTACTGCGATATGTTTTCCCATTGTTTCACACAGGTCTGATGGAGGTTGCTTCAACTTCTTTAAGTTCCTGTATCACTTGAGCAACTGTCATCTTCATAACTGGTCCCAGCTGCCTCATGCCACTTTCTCTTATCAATCTTTATTTAGTAAGTTCTATGAACAGAGAAGCTGAACATCTGGCTCACCCCTTTTGGAAGATGCACATGCCATTCTCAAATCTATTGAATGGTGCCTGATGCAGACATAGTCATTTGATTATATTAATTTGCCAATATTTATCTAAATAAATGATAATGGTCATTCTGGAGGTAAAGCTAGCTCTCATTTTCCCTTCTTTCAGAAGCTTTATGTAGAAGAATTAAATAAAATACTGCATTCTAGTTGCAATCTCTGATAACCAATTCATAGTGTATGGCAACTTGATCAGATGGATCACAAGCTGTCCTTTATTTTTAAGAATAAATAAGCAGTTTAAACTGTAAGAAAATAGGTAATGCTGTTTTGCCATGTTTGTTCAGGTCATGATGTAGTGAGATCCATTTGCCTAGTGGTCTAGCAGGGACAGAAGGTGGAGTTTAGTCCTGTCCCTGATTCCAAATAGCTGTCCCATCTAAGAAATGAGCTTACAAATTCACTTTCACTTCATTGAACTTCTGCTGCTCTGTGAATGATGGCCCTTTATCATTGCTGTCTTGATATTCTGCTGCTTTGGTCTTCTGTTTTGTTTTCTGCTTGTGATTTTGGTTTTGTTTAATGTGCAGAGGAGATAGGGTGACATGGGTTGACAGGGAGAAAACTTGACCTTTTAGACAGAAATTTATAACCTCAACATTTGTGAGTGCTCCATGCAAAAAGGAACAGACGTTCACCTCAAGCAAGCCATCCTCAGCACAAGTAATCTGCTGTTGGGAAAAGGCGTATGATGAAAATAGAGGAGGTCATTAGACACGTCTGTGAAAGTGTTTACTTGGCAAAATAAATTAGTAAAACCATAACAAGGCAAGCCCAACAGGAAATTACTGAGTCTGTATTTACTTCTTCTTTTGAGGTTAGAGGCGTAAGGTGGCCTCTAATAGCAATAGCAAAGGCATGAAACTCAAATTACAAATTTATGCCATATGCTTTCTAATGCATGAATATAACACCTTAACACATTTGGGTGTGGAGGTTTTACTGCTTAATGAATGGCTGTCATGGAGCTCATCAGGTTTCTAACAAAATTGAATCACAAGTGAGCGATCAGAGAACTGATGAGCAGAATGCAGGTGTTTGGAACAATTGCCCTTTTCTTGCTTTGTTGTGGTGATAGGATTTGTATTTTGTGCAAGTAGTTTCATAGATCTCTCTTGAGAGCTTCTCTATGCCAGTAGTTCCACTATGTGACTTTTTTCAATAGCAAATTTCACGTTTGTTGTGGCTGGTTCAGTAAGCATATTTGATCCTCTTTGTAAACTAAACCTAGCTAATCCTTATGCCAATCAGCTGTGAACACACTAGCCTCTCTCTTCTCTCCACAGCTAGCAACTGTCTCATGCTAGGGACCAGAATGAAAGTGCACTGACAAACACATCAAGACAAATTATTTTTCTTCTCTTTGTTTAACTTCATTTCTCCTCTTATTATCCCTTTTCTCCTCTTCAAGTCTCTCTCTCACCTCTTCCCTGCTTCATCTTCATTTCCCCTTCTTAGGTGTTATAGTAAAAGGTATGAAGGTATTGTGCTTCAGGACCAAAGGACAGCCACAGAAGGAGGAAAAAGATGGTATAACTCTTTTTTATATATACATGTTTAATTTTTCACTTTGTATATTCTCTTTCTCAGGATCAGAGCAGGAGTAAGAAAAAATAATATCCATATTACATAAATACAGAAGACAGAGTGGGCTTTCAACAGTTTGATACCACATATTTACGTTTAATATGTGCACTCACTAGTCAGATACTCTTCCTCAGTATAAAGGAGGGAGATTGATGGCTGGTTCTCGCTCTCGCTCTGCTTTGATCCAGGTTCACGTGTTTCCCTGGGTCTTAGTACACACTCTGGGTCTTAGTGTTCACAACAAGTTGCTTTTTTCTTTAGTGGTATATGGCTTTCATTTCTTCATGCTATTTGGGCATAATTCCTATGCATTATGTCTTATAATTAATAATACATTTACTATAATTAACTAGTTACTGGTGTGTTTGTTACTTCTAACAGTGTTTATGGTAATGCTGTAATAGATAATATGGGGCAATATAAATGCTTCCTTCGAATTATGAGGAAAAAGCATGAGTAATTTTGGTTTTTAATCTCTGATTTTGATGCTCTGGCCTGGCAGTGATTCAATATGTTATGGTAGATAACTTCTAAAATGAATGAAAGTTGCTTCAAAATGTCTCCAAGAACATGGAGTGATCTTTTCTCTTTCCTATGAATTAAAAGGAATTGGAAGACATTCAGGATTACACAGGCAAAAAAAAAATTGTTTGGAGAAATCTTCCAGAACTGACACCAGTCTACTTGAACTGCTAGTAAGGCAAGTAGGGAGCAAACACAAAAAAAAAAATCTATGAGATTCTGGTGTCTAACTGTTGTAGTAATGAAAAATAGAGTAGAATATGAGAGAGAAACGTATGTATTGCTGAGAATCAGAGGGCATCAAAGGATCCAGTATAAATATAACCATGTGCTTTCACCGTGACAGCTAATTCTGTCCTTACCCGTTATGAGCTGAGGCTGGGGAAGGACTATAGGGAAGCGAAGAAAGTCGTGCCAGGGCTGTGGTGGGAGGGCAAGGATTGAGGGAGCTCTGGTGCTTTGGCTTCGACACTGACTGTGTGCTGACTGATGCGGGGAGACGGACAAAGCACAATCGTTCGAAGGAAGAACAGCATTCGTTTGGAATTGAAAAATTACTCTTCTCAGCCCTGTCTACTGTACCATCATTTGCTTACTTAGGACCAAAGGAGCAGCCTATTTCTCATACACAAATCTGTCTGCATAATCTCAAGCTGAATAGAAATTAGATTGTATCTCTTGTTCCTTAAAGTCTCTGACAAAGAGTATATCTTAACACCTTGAGTCATATCTGATGCCCCTTTAAAAACAGTGAATAGTGAATCATTTCAGAAAGGGGATTCACCTGGAGGATATATCATTTTTCACTGTTTATATTCTGTTCCTCAGGATCAGAGCAGGACAAAAAATTATTATTTTTAAATAATTTTGAAAAAAGCTATTAATTTATTAGTAAAATAACAGTTTCTGTAGCTGACACGGTTTTTTTTTTCTGTTACAAGTTGGGAAGCAAATTCCTACATCTTTGCGTAACATTTGTTTAAGATCAGTTATACAAGAGGAAAGTTTTACAACAGAGTTTCAAGCAGGATTCAAAGAACTCATGGTAAAGAAACTAGGCTCATTTACTGAATTCGCTGCTTTATTACTTGCTCAAGAAATGGAAGATAGCTTTTGTTATGGCTGGAGACACCTCTGTCAATGAATTGAGATAACGAGGTTCACACATCTGGTCTCTGAAAGAGCTAACTAGATGCAGATTAATTTAGGCTTTCTGGAACTTCAGACTATACTCGTGAAGCCTGTGTTATATAGCCTTTACATGCTTTAAATGGTTGTAAGAAAACACTTTTTTGTATTAATCATTGCCTGGAAATTCATCTCATGGAAGTGGTCTATTCAATAAAGCTATTAGAATAAACCAATTTAACACATCAAAACCTAACAAGCAATAAGATCAAACCAATTATTCTGTCATTAATTAGTAAGGATTACACTAAGAGTTCATAAAGTGCTTTCCACCTGCATATCACAAAGCCCTTTGCAAGCCATCCCTGGTCCACAGAGAGAGACTGATGTGCTGAAGGTCAGTAACAGTAAATGTGCAATAGGACATGGTTCTGCTGAGGCCCAGTCCTGTTCTCTGGGCAGAAATAGCCCAATTACGCTGAGATGCCTGACCTTTTCTGGAAAGATTACTGAAACTAATGTCATGTATCGCTGCTGAAAAACATTTTGAATTCATAAAAAATTCCCTTTTGAATTCTTTTTTTAAGATCAATAATGTTGGGGTTTTTTTCCAATTGCTGTAAAATTACTCTATAGCTTTGTTCAGAATATTCACCTGTGGAAAAATGATCTTTCATTTATTTCAGAATAGTTTCAAAATGTCATGAGTTGACATAGGAAACCCAGATGTCTTTAATTCTGAAAACTGAGACACAGATTTTGAACAGGAAAGCTGTCTTGTTTCATGTGCATCCTCAGGAAGGAGGACTACAGAATGTTCCCCAGTTCTCTGCTGTGCTGTCATTTGCATAAGAAGATGGAGCAGGAATGGTTTCTGGGCACCTGTGCAGAGCCTTAGGAAAATCTTGAAGGAATCCAAAGAAAACTAATAATCCCCACAACTCTAACATCTTCATCAGCTATTAAATCATCTATCAAACCTCTCACAGTAAATCTGATAATTTGTGTTTTCCTTATCCTTTCTTAAATACACTGCAAATGCAGCTTATCAAAATGCAATAAAGAAATCTTAACTTTAATTTCTGCAAAGATGTCTTTTAAAAAGTTTGTTTTTTCTTTTACCCAACTATACATGCTATGACATACTTGCATGCCACACTAAGCAAGGAACATGGTAGGATTTCCACACAGGTGCAGAGGAGACCTTTAAACCTTCAGCTATGGTGGTAGCTGGGGTGTTGCAGCACAAACAAGCTACCGTGCTGCAACAAGGCTTTACTATTGGTCAGATTCCACTGTCAGTGCTGTTTCTTTTTCCTCCAGAGGTCAGACCACACTACTCTACCCAACCACCTCCCCCATACTCCTCAGTGCTATTTAACTACTTATTGGAATGAGCTACAGCTGCACATCATCCATGTCAATCAACCCACTGCCTTCCTAGCAAGGCCACAGCTGCATGTTATCAATGCTAATCAACCCACTGCCCTCATTCCTCTACATTGGGGTAATGGTCTACACAGGATCTGAAGCAGAAAACTTCCTTGGAGGATAGGCTGTGTATTGTAAGGGCTCTCAGTTCTTCTGAAGTCAGCTTGAGCCATTGTGGAAACAGGGCATGGTGAGCTCTCCCCTGTTCTACTGTGACTGTTAATCTGAAAAAAACATGATTATAAAGGATTTGCATTGTTCTGTTCTGACTGCTTAATTTAAACAAGATATGTGATGTTTATTTTATAAATTTGAGAATGTGTTGTTTATAAATATGTTTGAATGCATGCACAATTTTTAAGGAAAAGCTGTTAAAATAACCTCATTTATGAGTCACATAGTATGGACAGGCACAGATCACTTCTGTCCTGCTTTCTTGGTGATTTATTTACACCCTCTGTTCAGTAACTGGCCCCAGTGGCTAACATGATATTTTTCAGAGAGCTGAGTCTGTGTATTTCCCAAGGAGTATCAACCTGTACATACAGATTCAGCTGTAGGTAAGGCCAAAGATGGTGCCTACAGATTCCATCTCTCTGTTTTTGTAAAATCCTTTAGAGGTAAGGTGGAAAAAATAACCAGTGTGGTATTTGGATTGCTTGTTATAGTGTGGAAGGGTTTGGGATACTTCCTGCAAAGGAACCAGGGGGGTGGTGTAGTTCCTATGTTGTGTTCAGGAGCTGATAGTAAGATGTGGCAAAAGGTATAAGGGTCTAAGAGTAAACAAACGTATTGCCATGAACTCTGGCCTGAAGATCTTGGTGGAACATGTTTGATTTGTATTTGCTGTGGGGGCATGCTCTCTTTCAGGTGATATTGCTGCTAGGCTTGATCTTTGGAAATGGAATATGTCATTTTTCTGCTTTCTAATATCTGAATGTTTAGTGAACTCATAAGCCAGTGCAGTGTTTTTTGTTACTTGGGTAGGGAATTCCCTTTTAACCTGAAAATATTTTTAGAAACCTGCTTGAAGTACATGATTAAAAGTAGTGGCATGGTAGTATCAGTTGATTGTTTAATTTCATAGTGATGTTTTTATTTTTGTCAAAGGAAGGCCCTTTGGGTTTTCTTCTGTATTAGGTTTTTTTTTTCATTCTGAAAGGCTCTAAAGTCATGTCAAAGTCCTAAAGGATGACTGTAACTTGTTATATTTGAGCAGGTGTAAGGACTTCGTATTCACTGGGCAAATAGGTGGTGTGACTTGAGATGTTACTGTTCCTCCCTCCAAGCAAGCAAGCAGAGAATGTATCTGAGCTCTGGGCTACAATCTGCCATCCAAGGGCAATTCTAGATCAGGAATTTCAGCTAATAAGGTGGCTGGGAGTGAAGGGAGAGAGGGGTTTGTTTGGCTGACTCTGAAGTCAGAGGTGTGTGCGGGGGGGCTGCATGAGTGGGGAGCACCCAGCCCCCTCACACAAGTCAGTAAGGATCTGCTGCGAGACTCCATTCTGCCTCGTGGGGAATATCCAAGGCATAGATCTTGTCCTTGTTTCTGTGTGTTTCATTTTCCATTCTGGTTAAGATTGTCACTGTAACCAAAAGTCAAAGTCATGGCATTGCTCTATCTCCCTTTTGCCTGTGGCTGCGTCTACTTAAATTTGAGTATAGCCGAGACTTTTACTGTTTCTGGTTGTGCTGCTCAGGTGTTTGCTGGGGGGTTTCTGGAGCCTGAGAGAGCAAGGTGCTGCTTTGGCAGCGGACTTTGCTTTGGCAGCACTGTGTGATCAGCTTCTAAACGTGTCTGTGAACATTTCCAAACCACAGGATGCTCCAGTTACTGAACCCATTAACCACCTGCTTTCTTTGAATGCAATAATAGTGTTACTATGAATCCTTATTGCTGTATAACTGATTTTAATATTTTTTGTTTGGTGGTTATTTTTGGTTTTTGTTTTGTGTGGTTTTCTTTTTTTTTTTTTTTTTTATGACTAGTGTTATTTGATTTTACTACTTTGGAACCACACTTTTAAGAAGGGATATTTCCAGAGTAGTAATTTATCTCAAAGAACATTTCAAGTGGATACATCTGTTAAATTTTTTCAACTTCCTAGTTCCTTATGCAATGGTTTATTTTTTTACCCAGAAGTGTCAGTCTAACTGATTTCTGTGACTGGTCTTAGGCTCAGGCTGGTACTTCAGAAATGTAGTACAGTACAGAAAACCAATGCAAAGAGGTCAAGAAACATCTATATTTATTGATTTTTTTTTTTTTTAGTGACAGTAGTTTACATCTAAAACAAGTTGGGCTTTTTCTTTGGCCTGTCCTTCAATGCATGTTCTTAAAATCAATGTATTCTTTTTTTTCCTCCTTCTTAAACATTGGTGGTGCACATCTAACAGATGGCAAGATTTGGTCTTGCAAGTGGTGTGAGTCCTGTTCATAATCCCATTCCCTCATACTGTTCCTGAGCTGGCAGCATTTGCAAGGAGGAGTGGTGGTAAAGGGATGTTAGCCCAAATATATTGGGAGCTGCGACTCTAGATAAACTGACATGCCTTGGGAAAGGCTTCTTTCTCAGAAAACAGAAAAAGAAAGCTCTTGTTTGGGCAAACTAATAGAGAGGTAAAAGAGCTGTGTTTAGTGGACTTGCTTTTGAGAGATGTTTGCAATATTCTCTTTGCTGGTCCAGCCCTAGTGGTTTCCCAGGTACAAGTCAGATAGATGGTAGAGAAGATAGTTCAGACAGTTGCTGCAGTACTATTTCCAGCTTTTCACCTTTTTTCACCACAAAGTCGTCTTCCCTTGCACTGTACTATAGAAGCAAAGTGATCTGCTGCCCTTAGCCTCACTAGGGATCAAAAGTTTGAAAACATTTCCCACCAGTAAATCAACAGTAAACACCCACAGTTCAGTAAATGGTGCATATAGCTGCCAACGAAAAAAACTTTTGAAGGGTCAATCCAACTTTCATACATCTCAAGTGTTTTAGCCCTTGCTTCCCTTGCCAATTGGATTCTGCATCACGATAACGTCTGAACACAAAATCTCCGTGGCACAGAATGGAGCATGAAAAAATCAACCAGTTTAAATCTTCTAATGAGCCAGGAAACTACTCTGACACAAAAGAGCAAAAGTAGCTTGCCAAAAATGAAAGGTGAAAAGGAAGTTCTTATCCCTTTCATCTTACATTCTCAGTTCAGCTTTTTTGTTCCAGAAGAGCTGGATTTCTGTAGAAAGCATACAATTTTCAGCCTGTCTCTGTAATCAGAACTTCTACAATGCAATTTAATTTCCCAATTACTGCTAGCTGTTTTCTTTCGGTTCACACCTAAGTCTTCAACAGAGTTTTTTTCTTTTTCCCCCCATAAGTAAAAATTCTCACTGGCAGATCCTGAAAATATATTGCTCTTATACTGACAGGTAAAATTATCCTTAACTATGTGCTTTAGAGCTTAATATGCCATGCAGGTAAACATTTTAATGTTTTCTGTTTTGAGGCTTGCAGGTGCTGCTCTGTGTGGAAGTGTGTTTTATGGTATTGCTGTTTGTTGTACTTGTCAGTGGAAGTGCTGAGTCTGACATACTTAAACCAGAAGTTTCCTTGTACTTTCCTTACCATACCCTGGTAAACTCTGAATTTTCAGTTCAGCTCTTAAATTGTTGCGCACATCCTAGTGCTCAGCTAAGCATGAGATGTACTTAGTGTCTCCTGGTGCTTTCAACTCTACCTGAGTTCAAAGTATTTGTGATGTACCCTTCAAATGTTTTGCTGTTTGATTAAAGCAAAAAAAAAAAAACCCAAACAAAAAAAAACCCCAAAAAGATTATCTGAGTGGGTTAACTTCTAAGCAATCCTTTCCCCCTTATCTGTGGAAAAGGAAAAAGCAGAATGTTCAAACAGCTGTTTTAAAATGCTGGGGAAGGTGGAGCATTGATGTACATAAACACTGTGCTATCATGTGTGTTGAAGGGCTCGCTTGACTATTTTAAGTAACTCTTGAGTAACTCTTCAACAAAATATTTTTCAGCTGTTATTTCTGTCACCGCTTCAAAATCTTGTTTCTAGCGTTATTAGGGAACAATTCTGTTGTAGTCACTGTGAAAAACCTCTCATGTTCTGCTTCTGCAGTTTTTCATTTTACCTACTGATTTTTTTCCTAGAGAATCACAGAATAATTCAGGTGGGAAGAGACCTCAGGAGGTCATTTGATACAAACCACCAGTCTAAGTAGCTCTAACTTCAGATCAGGTTGCTCAGAGCTTTGCACAGTCAAATTCTGATTATCCTTAAGGATGGAAATTTTAACACCACTGGTAAAAAGCTGCTTGATTTCTGTGATGCAGGACTTAAGCATGAAAGTGTTTAAGCTAAAATACATTAGGCCCAACTTTCAGATGGTCCCTAGAACTGAGATTTATGTAATAAACCTTTGGCTTGGGACAGCCCTCAGAAAAGAGCCGGATTTTCATAGCTGTGCAACCTTGAAAGGCATGACAAAGTGTTGCTCAGGGCTCAAATGAGGGATGTTTTCCTGTAAAGGAACAATCAGTATTGAATCAGTTCATCACTAAGAGTTCACCAGTGTTGCTGCTGTGTCGTCCACTGATACCAGATTATTGTGAGAATTCAGTTTTAAGTACTTCTCAATACAACTGTGCATTCTATTTTATGTTTGAACTTTGGTGACTTCAGTTTCAGTGGGATCTTGTTATAACTTTGATTTGTTGGAGAGCATCCTAATATGTCTGCCTTTTTCACAGTCAGAAATTAACCTCATAAATAAGGTTAAGTGGATGGAATAGTAGGACACTGGCATAGAATAATTTAAAAGTAAAACCCACTGGGATGTTTTGTTTTATAATGTATACTAGTTGTGCACATGTCTGTACAGATTTCAGTGCAGTTATTTTACGTCCTGAAAAAAAAAAAAAGTCTAACACAGCTGAATGGTCTATTCAGAGATTATTTCTGCTGATTAAATTTACACATCTAAAATTGCTTTAACACACATTTTAACTATATGAGTACTAGTGTATATGGAAGTCACGTATAGTGTATTTGGATTAAATATGTCTATTTTTGTTAAGTTACTGTAGATTTGTATTAATGCAAAACTAAGCTATGATTATATACCTCTTATAGAAGAATTAGGGTAAATGATTACACCTTGGAAATGTTGATACAGCGCTTCTATGTTGCTATAAAGGAAAAGATGACAGAACAACTTCAGACACAGAATTTAAAAAAATAAAATATATATTGTGATATCTCTATTCTTTCAAACTCATATGATATATCTGAGGAAAAAAAGATGTGAGTTTCAAAGGTAAACCAAATCAATTTTATTTTCTCATATCTTTTTAACAGTGGGCAGGGTTCTGTGGAAACAGTCTTTCTCCACATTTTTCCTCCTGGGAGGGCTTTATATCATCAGAGTGCAGTGACGAATGGGAATGAGCATCTAATATCAGGAAGCTCATTCGATTTTATTGTGACCTGTATTGTGGGAAATGTGTAGTCATATTGCTTTCCTAATTTCTCTTTCTGGCTGGCTCACTCCCAAACAAGATTTAGGAAGAGCGGATTCATCTGGAAATGTGCTTTTTTTTTGTTCTTGTTTTTGCCAAATTTTCAATTAGAAGTATTCAGCAAGCCAAGTAACCTGCCTCTACTCTTTGCCCCCTCCTCCTTTTAATTAAGTTTCTGTTATTTGGAATGTTGTTGTACTTATATAGCCTGATTTTATGTGTACACACATAAATAGATGAAAATATGTTCCATGGAAAGGCTTGATGGGGATAGTCCATAATTTTTAGAGAGCAGAGAGAGATGCCAAAGTCCCTCTAAGGGGACAGCTATGTAATTTATGCAGGAATGAGATTCCAGTCCTAAAGAGCAGGGTAGGCTCTTAAATGTGGATCTCTTTCACTCTATGTGGACAAATTACCACGTGGATTATATAAATCTGCTTTATAAGGAATTTCTCTTATGAAAAGGGGTTTGACATCAAAATATCAATACCTTAAATCCACAGTGAATTATATGCTTGTCACTGGCCAGCTGTAGTTGTTTTCTCTTCTCTTCTCTTCCCTCCCCCCCCCCCCCCAATTTCTTTGGCCCTTCTTAGGAAAATGGGAAAGCTTTTTGAGGTAGGTCAGTTTTTCAGTATTAAAAGCACTGCTCTAAATCTAAAGCATGTAATAACAGCCTCGGTAACAAGCTGGGACTGGTGACTTTTACTGTTAAATGAACAAAGAAAAATAGGATTTTTCACACACAAAAGAAAGCTGCATAAGTTAGGCCCTGTCTGGTAAGAGACTCAGTTTGATCACTGAAAAGCTATTCAGGTATTCTGTGATCATTTACTAGATAGTTTTTGAGGCAGGATTAAGTCATGGGAGCCATTGTGCTTCCTGTAAGAACCAGAGTGTTTCCAAAGAGACTTTAATGCCAATGTAACCTATGGCCCTTCTTAAAATGTTTAAATAAGAAAAAAGAAACCATAAACTCCCCTGTCATCTTCAAAATGTTTGGGGCTGAGATGTGCTCATGAAGCAGTTCCTCTCTGCACCTTAAGGAGAAAGGGTGAATGGGCTCTTTGTATTATCTCTGAGAGAGAAACTAATAGAATTTAATATAGTACTAAAATGTATGCTGAGCAGGGAAGAGGGATGATTTCCCTGTGCGTGTGGTGGGCAACACGTTGGTCGATATCAGGGAACATCACAAAAAAAGTAGAACTAGGAAAATGAAGGTAAAGAGGAAAACCAGCTTGCTGGGACTGGCATTGTAACGCTCACTGGTCAGTACACAAAGGAAAAGTAATGCCTAAAACACCCTATGCAAGTGTGGAATTGCTGCTCCGCTTGAGCACTCTTCCAAAAGATAGCTTCTGTGAGGGCTTAGGGCAAAAGCAAATGGTTTCATCAAAATTTCAAATTACTGTTCTGCATAGAAATAATTCAAAAGGGGAATAAAACTAAAACCAAATTAGACGCAGTTCCATTTTAAGCCCTGAGATTTTATGCTTTAAATTAAACTGCTGAATTGCCCATGTGTCCAGAAAACGGATAGCCTCTGCGGAACAGGTTGCTGCCTCTTTAGGCAGTTTCAGTGCCAGGTGGTAAAAGCAACGTTGGCACTGGAAGCAAAATGCAAACTCGATTGCTCTGGTATCCAGCACTGCTCTGGGTAAATGTGTAGGTCACACAGTTCAGTTTAAAGGCTTAAGGTCTCTCTGTTTAAATAGGTCTGTACAGTTGCCTCTTGTTTGAGGTAATAGACAATAGAATGAGTCTCTTGTTCAAAGTTCCTGTGCGGTCCCTGTAGGGAAATGCCCTAAAAACTCTGCTGCTGTTCTGAAGATGTCTGTTTTCTGTCACTAGAAAATCCACAAATCCTTGAGGAGGTGAGGAGGAACTGGGTACAAGGCTGCAGCCTAGTTAGACTATCATTTATAAAAAGATTTGCTATTAGGTAGTTTGGAAAGTTCAGGAAGAAATCTATGGAATTGACACTTAGAGAAGAGACTTTGAGAACTTGTTCTGAAATTCTTTGTTCCATAAGTTATCTGGAAAGTATATGTTTTTGCAGGCAGTGCTTAAACAGATGTAATGTTGATTCTTCTTAGGCAGCTGTTTAGCTGTGAGGAATGGTACAGGATATACTTGAAAAGTGAGCCAGGAGTAGAGGTATGTGCTTCTCCAAATATTGACCCCAAAACATTTCTCTTCAAAATTCTGGTCTCTAACTGTAAGGAAGTCAGAACTGGAAATAGCAGCTGCATGGTTCATGCTATTGGATCTTCAAAATCCTTTTTGTTTTCTGGTGTAATTAAGTCATATTTCTCCAGTGAGAAGCTTACTTTCTAAAAATATGATGTAAGTGTAAAAATACAGGGAGGTGCTGTACGTTGTACTATGAATATTGGAACCAGCAAAATAAAACATGGCAACACTGGGGTTTCCACTAAACGTTCCTAACACAATTAATAATGTTATACCCTTTTTATTTTTTTTATTATTATTTTTAGTATGCTGTGACTCTGATGTCTTGTTCAAGTTCAATGTCTTTCAGTCTTCCTGACTATGAATTTATTGTACAGTGTAAAAAGCAATTTGAAATTGAACCTTGTGTTTGGCAAGGGGAATAATTTTTCCCTTAATCTTTTCCCTGATTCCTGTCAGTTAATCTTTGCCTTCAGTCTTCGAAGATGAGCAGATAGCGGCCTTTTATATAGATAGGTCTCAGGGACCTCACACATTAAACAGATGTAACACTAGAAATGAGTTTCAAGCATCGTGGCCACAGTCTTACTCTTTTAGCCCCACTAATTCAGACTACCCAAGAAGTCATCCTGAGCCCACTTTTGGCATGTTTTCTCCACTGTTGAAACTGGTCTGGTTCATATTCTCACTTCTCAATACTAACAATCAAAACTGCATGGTGATGTGCAGGGATTTTCTTTGATTCCCTCAACCGCAAGGAAGAAATGCTTAGTATGCCCTGGGAAGACCTGCTGTGAGTCCTTGGACTTTGAGCTCTACAGGGTTTTACTCTCACCTTTCCTGAAGTGCTTGGCAAAGGAGATTGCCCGAAAAGTTTGTTGAAATCAAACATTCACAAAAAAAATGATGCCTTTTATCTAATCACTGTCTGAGGGGAGAGGCTAAATAGGTTAGTGTAAGAACCCTGTCTGGAAAGACAGCAGGGACATGTATTGCATTTTAGGAGGGATATCTTTGAAATATTGAAGCCGGAGGGTTCCCTGTCTCCCATATTTGATCTACATTAAAGACTGTTTTCAATCTCAAATGTGTTTCAGATGTCTATTCAAATTATGTGCCAGGAACTAAGGATAAACATCTTCAGTATATCAATGAAAATTCTGTGGTTTTTTTTCCTATAACTGACAGCCCAGCGAGTTCATTTTTGGCCCTGGAAGTTGAGTCATGTTCTTCTATTTCATTACCAATTATATGTGGTCAGCAGGTGAAGTTATGCTCCCAGGAAAGTGTGTGATCTGCTCTGATGGCCTGGTAGCATCAAAGCAGGAACAAAACTGGTCTGTCACCAGGCAGCATCTCTGATAGCACTGCAGAATGATAGATTCACCAGCGCAGCAAAAAGCTGATGCTCAGTGAAATGGAAAATGGTGTTAGGGCTACACAGAAGCTGTATGGCTGTGTTTTTAAGGCACAGATTAGGGAAATAACGGATAAGTATATGCACTGACGGAATATTGAAAAAGAGGGTATTTTTAATGGAGAAATGCATATATCTCCAAATTTTAAATTTTGACCTAAGCTCATGCTTGGTGCAGGCTTTTTTGCACTATCATTGTTAATATGCGATAGTCGAGGGCTCGTGACTGGCAGCTCTGAGGGGTGGCTGGTCTCAAGAGGACATTTCCTCTGGGTGAGAAGGACATTTCTGCTGGAGGATGCTCTATGTGCTCTAGACCTGTACCTTCCTACCATGGCATGTTTCCTCCTGCCTTTCCCTGAGCACCACCTTTCTGGGGCTTAGTGGATCAAACTGTTCCAACAAACACCAAAATTTGTCCCCAGTTTTGTTTGAAACCCTCAGACCTGAGCCTAAAGAACACCAGCAGTGCCTAAGCTTTGCTTGCTTGTGGTACAGGTTTTAAGGAGGCTCTTATGGCCCGTGTACAGGGAGAGTATAAATTGTGTAGCTGCTACTGTCAGCTGCCTTCCCACACCTGTGCCACGTGCCAGGGCAGAGTAGCTGAGAGCTGGTGCTGTTTACTTGTTCACAGCATCAAGAAGGACTTCTGTGATGGGTGTTGCAGAAAAAAATGCAACTGTTCATTTCCATGGACACAAGCCACAAAGGACCATGGTACAAAGCCAGAGTATGGGGATGTGTGTATAAATATATATACACATGCATGTGAGTGTATATATATATATATATAGCATTTCCCAAAAGAAGTGAATATGGTAACAACAGTGCAAATACATTTCAAGGAGAATACCCTGAATAGCTTAAAGACGTTCACAAAGAAGTATTGTTTCAAACTGGCCAGTTGGATGAGTAAAATTGTGAAGATGTGGATTCTTAAAAGGCAGACTATAATTTCAACACATTTCAGTGTTTATGAAAAGCTGTGATATTTTTCTCAGGAAAATAAAATAATTACAGCAGAACAAGACAATAGTAATTGATGTCATAATATTCAGATGGGCTCAACTTCACTGAAGATTCAGCCAATTTAGTTTTCATTCTGATTTTCACCAACTTATGCTAGTTTTTGTGTACTTTTATTAATTTTCGTGGCATTACTCTCAACTTGTATTATCGTAAGTGTAAGGAGAGATAGTGTATTATGAATAATGGATCAAAAAATGTTTTCATTTAACGTTAATCAAGGATGAAAGGGTATTCTGCTATACTCTTGTTTCTCCCTGTTGACCTGTACTCTGGGGCAGGATGTACGTTCGGGACATTCTCCAGCTCCTTCCTCTCTGCTTCTGCCTTGTACTGTGCTGTGATTCTCTGTTGGTATAGAGAGATGCTGTGTTGGTATTTATTCTTCTCAGTAGAAGACCTGTGATAAAACCATCAGCATTAAGAGAAAAAATCTTCAAAATATTGATTTGTGCAATATGATACACTGTCTTGTATCATTCAAGTCATCATGAAAAGGTTTTAGCTTCAGTAGCTTAAAGGAAATGTTAGGTCTGGCTGCCAGTGCAAAGCAAACATCTTGAATAACTCATGGTCTGATTTCAACAGCAGAAGAAAGCTGTGGGAGCTGGGGTACTGAAAGCTGTTAGCAATGGCACAGGCTGTCCTAAAGATTTCTGGGATTTTATTTTTTAAAAAATCAAAGTTCCTGGGAAGTAAATTTATTTTATGTCTGAAACTCACATCTTAAACAGGTTGGAAATAATGTAATAGGTTCCCTAAACAAGTTGTTCTTTCAGATCATCCTACTTTGCCATTGAAAACCGAATCTTACCTTGTGTTAAACTGAAGTTTGAAAGTATCTTTTTCTTTTACAGAAAAAATAATGCATTTTAAAGAAAAAATAATGCATTTTAAAGTACAGGTGTTTATTTCCTGTAACTGGTACCTTTATGGATATCAGTCTCAAAAAAGTCTGAAGTGATTTAATTGCATCTTTTCTTTCTAAAGCCAGGTAAAAATTATGTGGCACCAGTTTCTATTTTCCCTCAATGTTACACTTGTCCTTGGCCTCCTTTGGTTTATTGTCCGGTTTGGGCACTGTGATTCCCAGAGACAGTCAGACACACTCATATTAATTTTAGTTAAGTACTTTTCTATAAAATTATTTTCTATAAAATTATTTTCCCACCTTTACTGCTTGATTCTGCATGCAGAAACTGAGCCCATTTATTTTGCCTCTTAGCAGATGGCTGGGAAATAATGAAGAGCAGATAAAGCCAAAGTTCTATCTTTAACACACCTGCCTCTGCAGCCAAGTAGCAGAGGCAGCCCAGTGACATAAATTGGTCTGGATGTATTTCACAGGGACTTACTGTGCATAAGAGCAGTTTTTTTCAGTCAACAAGTTTTTTTCAGTGACACCCAGGCTCCTCTTTTGCATTATGGAGACTGCAATGTTGCTTAATGGACATCAAAATAAAAAAAACCCAACAATCCTGATTTCTGCATCTAGTGTATCAATGGTTTGAAGAGTGGAAATCTCTTCCCACTAACAGTCTCATGCTTTTCAGTCTTATTTCTTTGGTCCCATTCTGGGCAGAAGATAAACAATCTGATAAAAGTAGTTTGAGGTTTTTTGTTTTGGTTTGTTGTTTTTTTTTTTTCTTTCACAAAAGATCTTTCAACCAAATTTTGCAGCATGATGGATGGTTCCTTGGAAAAACTTCTAAGTATTCATTTCTCCCAGGAGAAAGAAAAAATTATTCTCCTTAAAGCTGCTGGACACCCTTTTCCTCCTTTCTCCTCCTACCCCACTTGGGTTGCCAGAAGCAGTAAGGGCACATCTGCCCAGCTGCTTCATAGCCTGTCAGGTCCTTGATATGTTACTGTGCGAGGGCTTTTCTTGTGGTTCACACCTAAAGCTTTTTCCTCTGTGATACCTGTTTTCAAGCTTACATGAAGTCTAACACCAAAGAGTTTGCTTAACAGTTAGTTTTAGAGAAATCATATAGACAGCAATGCTAAAAATATTGTTTTATATATCCACAACTGCAAATACATAAAGCCCATAGAACTTCACAGTAAAGCAAACTTCATTCAAGGGGATTCCCCCTCAAGAGGATGAAGGAAGGGTAAATAGGGAGCCAATTTAAAAGAAAAAAATTATTTAGAGAGGAAGAACAGAATGTGTGTGCGATATCACGTATCCTGATTTAGGGTCCTGCCAACTATGCCAATTTGTTGCAAATGAGAGATTTAGATCACCTAAATAATCACTGTCAAAAGTATTAGCAAAAGTGGTTTTAATATGGTGGTGTAAAAGCACAACTTAACAAAGTTCAACAGCAATGTTTACTCTCTTACTTTCTACGTAGAAGAAACATAGAAAGGTAAATTGAGTTAGAATCGAGCCAGAATGATTTACACAGAGACAGGAGACACAAAAGGGTAAGGAAGCCCGTCCCGTTAAGTCATGAGGTTCAGAGTGGACCCCCTTGCTTTCTAGACTGCTCATGGAGCTTAGATGCACCTAGGTCCAGTCTTAGTCACAGAGCTGGGCAATGCTTTATGTCTAATGGAAGAAATACAAAGGGTAAAGAAGGACCCTCCAATTGAGTCAGGAGGTTCAGAGTGGATCCACTTGCCTTCTAAACTACTTATGGAACCTGGCTGTGGTTAAGTCCAGTCTTAGTCTCAGACTTGGAAGTGGTTTATATCTAATGGAATTAGTTACATGGATTTCATTAGTATTGATTTAGCGTGCTATCAGACACTTTCCAAGGATTTGTTGTAAGGGGTCTCTCCACCCTTGGTAAGGAAGGACCCCTTAGTCTCAGATAAGGAATCTAAAACCTTGAGAGGTGTCCCTGCCCAAGGGGAGAGTCACCTGGTGAACAGTCCAGCTGCAACTTACGGAGAACTCAAAGCAGGCTCATCCAAAGATCTGTCGTTAGCAGAAGGCCTTTCTCTGCTCAAGGAGCAGCCGTGAGAGGCATCCCGGCTCAAGGGGAGGTCACCGCTGTGCAGCCATGCTGCCTCGCAGGGAGAGCTCGGAGAAGGCTCGCTCAGGCTGTCGTATTTATGGGATAAAGGGTTTGGCTTGTGGTCAAATGGTATACAATGGGAAAGGTACGCATGAGACTCCTTGTACCCACAACTTTCTTCCTGGATAAATGAGTCTTGGAAAAGCCACCCACTATTCATGTGTTGGTCGCGTGATGGGTGTTCCAAGCTCGCACGCATCAGTGCTCGCTGTGTCACTCTGCTCCTTTGTGGGTTTCCTAAAGGAGTTCTTGGCCCAGCTGCGGCTCAGGCCTTCACCTCCTTTGGAGCCTGTACCCAACTGTCGCAAGTTTGGCTAAGGGGTCGAGTGTATCCACTGCACAGGGGGCAGTGAGAGAGTGTAATCGATAAATTGTCTTTGCAATAGTGAATAAGCCCAGTTCAGGTCTAGAACCAGAAATATCTTGCTGACACTGGAATGAACCAGTGAAGCACAGCTTCTGTAGGGATTTGCTGATTTTCTTTGTTTTGTTCTGAATTTTGCCCTCTCTGTGGTTTGCATTCAGACAGACCTAAAAGGTCAAACAGACGTGAAGCCAGGTTACTGCCTGTAAGTGTGTGAAGGTGCTGCATTTGAGTTTGCTCAAATACTCACACAGCTTGGTTCATTGTGACTTAAAAATCGGTGCAAGAGCTTCAAGAACTTTTTTATTAAATGAAAATGAATGAGAAAACCCAAGATTCATTTCCTATTTGTCAAGAAATCCAGGGAAATTTCTTTTAGATCTAGATTTCCTAGGGGATTTTGCACTTTATAAGTCAATGGCCATCCTCTGCTTAGGGCTGTGGAAGCCTACTACTGGTGTGTGTGTGTTAGTTAATTATGCTAATAGAAATGCGCAGCCTTTGGTTTTGAATTCAGTACTGGCAGAGTTCCATAGGTCCAGTAGCAGCCATAATAATGGTGGGAGAGAACTGCAGGAGAGGATGCCCTCTCTTCTTGCTAGCCTTTGCTGCATAGTGACTAAATCAAGGGATAATACAGTGCTAAACTCACTTTGGTCTGATATATGGCCATTGTTTAATTCTTGTGTTTTCATATCCCAAACTCTTCTATAGGTCAGAAATTTAGGAAATGATAAGCCATGAAAATATCATGGGTTTGTTCCTCAAAGCTGTACAAATAATATCTTTTTTTTTTTCTTAGGGAAGGAGAGAATTGGATTTCATTCCTTATGGGGAACTCTTAATTTGCATTAAAGCATTAGTCAACATCTTCAGCAGTTTAAAGGGGATATAAAACACACTGATTGCATTAAATGATAACTGTGCTATTAACTGGTTTTGGCAGGTTATCTATCTACAAAGAATTATTTCTGGTTTTACAGATCCAAGATTTATTGCTCTTTAATAGAATACAGTGCTTTCCTTTTGTATTCAAATAATGTGTTGGGGTGATAATCAAGAAATAATTGTTTCAGTGTGTGTTCAATGCTTTCTCTAAGTTTTCTGGAACTGTTCAAGGGTGCATCATTCATCCCTTCAAGAACTGCCTTGTTATTGGGCCTTTTCTAATACCTCGTATAAGCTTTTCTTTGTACTGAATAATATATGATCAGTAACCAGCTACACAGAAGTTGTGAATAAATATATTGCTTAAGGTTAGCATTGCTGGCTGAATGATCTTCTTTTCAGCTTGCAAGCACAGATTAGATGTGACAGACTGAAGTTGGAAAGGGTGAAGCTGGCAAGTTTGGTGTCTCCAAACCATCAGTGCTCACATTCATTTCCCCTATTAAGCCCTACACATCTAGAAAGGATGGAAAGGCCTTCAGCTTCTTTTCTTGCCATGGGAAACAGAGAAGTCCTAAAGTTTGCCCTCACAGTGTGGAATTAGAAACTACAAAACATTCTCCACTGAAATTTGTGATTTTTTTACTATTATTTTTTATTTTAATTTTATTTTCATTGTCACCATTTTGGAGCATTGGAAGTCCACAGGAAACAGGCATACCTGGCTAATATTTTGAGCATAAATTATTGCTGTTCTTTTATTCCAGAGACACATTTGGAGTGTGATTGGTACCCTGTGCTGTTCTGGCATAGCCCCACGTTTTACAACCAGCATCACATTGTCATGAAATGATCCCAAGTTTTCATTATTTTGGCTGAGACAGGGTTGTCCTTCCTCCTGCTGGCACTCCTTGTTGTAGCCCTTCCATTTTAAAATTGTGAAGACATTCAGGCAGGAAACTAGATTTCTAGGCAGAATACTATATAGGTCTTTAATTCCTTGGTCTGCTTTGAATCATCTTGAGCTAAACTTTTAGGAAGTGCTTTCATGACATTCCCCAATTCTAGACTGGCATGAGCCTTAAAAACGAGACACTGAGCCCTGTCACTGCAGCTAAAGGCTCCAGCATAAGCCAGAGACTGAAAGAAACAATTTAGTTTTCTTGCTTGATGTCACTGTGCATGATCATAAGGCTACTGGGGGGGGAAAACACAGGAAATGAAACAATGCCAGGTTGAATACGCCTGCAGGAGCAATACCAAGAATCCTTGAGAAAACAATGACAAGCAGGAGATGCAAAACATCCTGATGGGAGAGCAAGGAGGAGCTCTGCTTGCCCAACATCTGACCTGGTGGCAGCCAGTCCTTGTGATGGGGAAAAGACCTTTCTGCAGATACACACAGCCGACTCTTTCACAGTGGCCATAGGTGTGCAGTTTGTACTGCGGGATCTGTGGTCGTGCAGAGGTTGTAATGGGCAGCTACAATGGGTGCTTGTGGAGATGCTGGGGCCAGTGTGCAAGGTCCTGTGCCCCAGGACAACAAAGCCACAAACTCAGCCTGAGGCAACATGACTCCCCGAGAACCTGTGAATTAATCTGACAGATTCAGGATTTTTGCTTTGTCTTCCGCTAACAAAGAGTAACAGAGGAGAAATAGACTTTGTATATATATATGTAAAGAAAACTGAAGGCATTATATTACAAGCTGTGTGTCATAAACAAGGCAAGGATATATATATATGTATACCATAGCCAGACAATATACTATGAGGGCCATCTTGTGGTCAGATAAAGTTTATTCTCTGTCGGCATAGGAAAAGAAAATATCCCCGGAAATTTATTCTATACCTGAAGATCCTGTCAGCTAGACTGTAATTCTTATAATCATAATATAGTTTGGGTTGAAAGGAACCTTAAAGATCATGTAGGTCCAAGCCCCCTGCCATGGGCAGGGACGCCTTCCACTAGACCAGGCTGCTCCAAGCCCCATCCAGCCTGGCCTTGAGCACTGCCAGGGATGGGGCAGTCACAGCTTCTCCGGGAAACCTGTGCCAGGGTCTCACTGCCCTCACAGTATAGAATTTCTTCCATATATCTAATCTACCCTCTTTCAATTTAAAGCCATTCCCCCTTATCCTATCACTACATGCCCTTGTAAAAAGTCCTTCTCCAGCTTTCCTGTAGGCCCCTTTAGGTACTGGAAGGACACTATAAGGTCTCCTGGAGCCTTCTCTTCTCCAGGCTGAGCAATCTCAACTCTCTCAGCCTGTTTTCATAAGAGAGGTGCTCCAGCCCACCATCTTCATGGGCCTCCTCTGGACTTGCTCCAACAGGTCCACGTCCTTATGCTGGGGGCTCCAGAGCTGGACGCAGTACTCCAGGTGGAGTCCCACAAGAATGGAGTAGAGGGGGAGAATCGCTTCCTTCAGCCTGCTGGCCACACTTCTTTTGATGCAGCCCAGGATACAGTTGATTTTCTGGGCTGCAAGAACACATTGCTGGGTCATGTTGAGCTTCTCATCCACCAACACCCCCAAGTCCTTCTCAGGGCTGGTCTCAATCCATTCTCTGCCCACCCTGCATTTGTGCGTTTGGCCTTGTTGAACTTCATGAGGTTCGCATGAGTCTACCTCTCAGGCCTGTCAAAGTCCCTCTGGATGGCATTCCTTCCATCCAGCATGTCAAAATTAGAAATTGATTTTGACCTGTTGTACAGAATAGACCTGCTCTGCTGCGGGTTATTAATCCTCATGTGGCTGACACCAGGGTTAGCTGTGATGCTGCACCAGTGAATAAAACAATGTGCTCCACGAGTTGGGAAGGCTGTTGCAGACTAATAACCAGAGTCAGAGTTTTCCCCTAATTAATATTTTGTGCCTATTTGCTTTGGAAATTTCTTTCAAAATCTCTATATGGCAGAAAAGCTCTTTGAAATCCATGGATTAAATACCAACAGAGTTAAGAAAACTATTAGCTATTGCCAAGTAACAGTTCAAACCAAGAATCAACATCCTTTCCACGGTTATCATCCAACGAAACCACTATCTGTGAGATAGGTTCTCAGCTGCACAGCTCTTTAGCTCCATACCTCTGTGTTCTGGGGGAAAGACTAAAAATACTGACTTAAAAGTGAAGCCTGGCCCATTCAAATCAAATATAGTCTCCGTCACAGACATGGGAAGTTGAATACAATATTCTTCTGTATCATCTGACCCACAGCCAGAATTACTCTATTTCCCTTTTTTTTTTTTTTTGTGTGTGTGTGTGTGCTTTCCAACGAATCCAGATGCCTCCCGAAGAACAAGGAACTTTTCTTTACTGCTTCCCTAATAGGAACCATCAGCCAACAGTGTTGGGCAGGCACAGCTTTGCTTAGTTTATAGGACCATGATCCATGGTCAATTAACTGGGTTTTTTGGTTCTAGAAGAGGTGTGTTTACAAAAAAGCAGCCCTACCATCTGGCACCGTTGGCTGTAGGTCTGCTGTAGATCAGTCACAGTGAACAAATACTGTTCTCATTTGTCAACCAGCCTTTGTCCACACACAACTGACTTTTCTAATATCATTAAGTGTTCCTTATTGTGCCATTTTACTGCTACTTATGGATTATTTAATTCTTTTAATGGCTCTGCAATGGTTCATTTGCTTTCTAAAATTATTCTATAAAGTACTTGTGCAGATGGAGAAAGACAGGGTTGATCCCTCCTGCAAGGAGCTGTTGATAGATTCAGAGATGCAGGCTGCTGAGCACTGCTGTAAATATTCACTATCTCAGCTCTGCAGGCTTAGGCTCATTGTAGGGTGTTTGGGAATATCTGATAGTGCAGCATATAAAAGTAGAGCCGGGGTGAGTTGCCTTCAGCTTCCAAATGAAAATGACTGATTATAAAACACATATTTTAATGACATTGTCTCTCCCAGGGACCTTTTGAAGTTAAGCCAGCAAAGTCGCGAGCAGACTTTATGGACCAGGCATATACACTGGTGTGTGTGTACTGATTCCCAGACTTACGCTTTTACAGCTCTCCGTCCACCTTCTCAGCACTGCTACCAGCTGCAGGGTCTGGAGAGATGGGCTGCCTACACCAGCCATGAAGCAGCCCATGAGAGGTTTCCCTCACCCTTCCGAGTGCCAGCAGCTATTCAGTAAACACTCAGTTGGCCTTGTTGTTAGGAGCATGGTGTGATAGAGCAGCCTGCCTCCTGGATACCTGCTCAGACAGCGAACCGCTGCCACCTTTCCAGGAAGGGAAATGAGAGATGCATCAGGAAAAGACGCACACGTGTCCCCCTGGGGGGGTGATGTAACTTCTTTCCAGCTCTTTCTGTGCAGGGCTGTGGCATATGGTGCTTTCACAGTGCCCTCTGCTGAAGGCTCATGGTTTAAATCACAGCAGAGCTCTCCATCTGCTGCTGTGCGTCAGTTGGGAAGGTAGGTATTCCTCCACAGGTCGGTCCCCAACACTGAAGTATGCCTATGCACAAAGGAATCCCTAACACAGTAAAGGGATTGTGAGCTGAGTGAGTTGTGGCATTGAAGCATATTTAAGAATCTGTATTTTAAAAAAATGTTCTTACCCCCATCTGTCAGACTATACAAGTATTAGAATCCTTAATAGAGATATCGGTGAGTTTTGCTGCGACACTGGAACACAGAGGCGCTCCGTTAGAGATGGAACACGGTCTGGCAGAAAGCACACCAGATACACATATATAATTAGTGTACACAGCACACTTTCTTATGTTCTTAAATGGTCCAGTAAGAAATAAAAATAAAATAAACCCTTAAGAAAATAAGATTAGAATTGCTTCTAATAAACCTTTTCAAATGAAAGCACACACATATATATATGTATGCATATATGCAAAGTGCTATCAATTCTTTGCTTTCCACCTGAAACAATAAAGATCCTTGAACTGCAAAACACCTGGGTCCAAACTTGCTTGGGACTGTCAGTATAGGTGTGTGTGAGAACCTGAAGGGGCATTTTGACATCCTTCTGCAGCTTTTGGAGGGGTAGAGATACTTGTGTCCCATGTCTGTTTGCAGGACTTGGGTTCATGCTGACTTTGACTTTTGTCTATCTAGTTGGACTTCTCTCGGGCACACGGAAGAAACCTGATTTCAGTTTTCTCAGGGAACCTGTGCAGAGGAATGGAGAAATCAGTGGCCTGGCTTAGGGCAGCAGCCACCCCTGAAACCCTTTGGGTGTGGAGGGACCCTGCTGTCCATGGGCTGTGCTGCTGAGTTTTCTGTTTGGGCTAGGAGAGAGGCAAGGCAAGAGGCCGAGCCCCCTTTTCTGACTGCACCAACAGGACTAGCTACTCCCTTCTGCTTTTTCCTTTTGCTGGAAGGGTGGCAGGATTTAAGTATTTCTCACACTTGTTTATTTCCATTTCTGACAGCATTTGTAGTAAGTGGCGAGTGCACAAAATTATAGCTCTTTAGGGGCTGAGAAAGCTGCTTGCTGTAATCGAGATGAGACAATTAGACACCTGACAGCAGACTTTGGTGCTTGCACAGAAGAACAGAATAAATAAGACATGTCAGGAATGATTCTGATGCTGTAGCCAGAGTTGGATGCATCTTGGCAGACCTCAGGCCAGATGTTTAACCCACCCATCTTCTTACGGCATTAGCACTTGTTAATAAAATGTCACCACTTAAAGAAAAAACAAGGTTTTTTTGCATTTGTGACTTGCTAAATGCTGTTTCCTGTGGCGAGATGTCTCAGGGAGTTTAGTCTGCTCTTTGGAGGGATAGTAGCTGCATTGCCTTCCTCCTTGCAGGGAGTAATTGCCCCTTTGCAAAAAAATACAAACATTTCTCTACTACACACTCTAATGAAAACCTTGGCATATTTTCATATTAAAAATAAAGAACACTAAGCACTGACATGTTCCTTAGTATTAAAATGTTAGCAAAAATAGGAAAAATTAGCACTGTCCTTTTCATGAACAGGGCCTCATCAAAGTAATTGTTAAAATCTGGTTAATACTCATTGGTATTTTTGACTGCACTGCTGCTGGCTCATATTTTACATAAGGACATAATCACATATAGTTCAGAAATGGTTAATACAATTGACTAATTACTAATAGTTTGATGAAAGGAGACCATCATGATGTTTATTACTGGTAACAAACAAACCAGCAAGTAATTGTCAATGGTATTTATCTGTATCTAGTGTTTTCTATTAATTTACTTTTAGCACTCTGGAACTAAAAGGTATTCATGTGTAAAGCATGCCCTTAACATTTTAATTAATTAGTTTATCTAAACCAGTAATATAAAGTGAGACCCTGTGGCACTGGTGCTATCTGGTTTATTATCATCCTGCTACCTTTTTTGGCAATTTTGAGCTGTAAGAACTCCCATTGGACTTACTAAGGAGCAAGAGAAAGGGAAAAGAGAAAGGATGTACAATAAGAATGCTATGTTTGCAACTTGTGCTCACTTTTTGTCCCCTGTGACAGTGTAGGTTTGATGTAATATTTAAATACAAGCAAAACAAAGTCATTGATACGATTTCTTTCTTGTGCCGTGATCTATTTAGGCTGAATTCTGTTGACAGCTGAATAACACTGTTACCTGCCGGTATGATTACAGCAGTGTCCACCTTCATTTTCAAATCCAATTTGCATTTAATAAAATGAAAGATAAAACCAACCTGGCTGAAAGTGCATCATCAGCACTGGCTTGCTGAATAATGGATTTGAAAGACTGGAAAGAAGTCACCAAACTAGTCACAATGTTGGAGTGAATCTAGGGCAGGGAAACTTCAGCATGACTTACTGCAAGCTGATGACATAAATCATACAGGAGAGGCCAGTGAAGACCAGCTACTGAGCTTATTTATTGTAGAAGAGATTAGCATTAATGAGCTGGAGGAGCAGAATGCATTCATCTGGGATCAACGTATCTGTGTGTCCTTCAACTAACAGTGACTATCCAGAAAATGCTATAGCCAACGCGTCCGGAAAGACCCCTTGCGCCACGTCATGGGGTTGTTTCCTGCTGACTGCAATGTCATGCCAACATATTACATTGCCCCTCTGTGCAATACCAGGGAACACAAAAGCTGGGAGTGGTCTCACCGTGATGGCACGGGCTAACCCATTGCACTGGCGAGGGCAGCAGGCCTGTTTGGGGAGTAGGGATTCGGGGAAGGATGCTGCAGCTGTTGCTGCTTGGGCAAGGAAATGGCTTTCCTGGGCTCACCTGACACTACCCACTGGATCCTCACTCTGATTGTGTTTCTGTAGTGCTGCCGCAGGTGTGAGGGTTGCGGAGGGAAGCGTTGCTTACAGATCTAGTAAAACAAAAATCAGTCCCTAGTGAAAATGCTGGGTTATCTCTCACCATGATTCTTCTTTTTGGACACAGGCAGAGAAAGTATTTCAGCTTTGGTTCACACAGGCTGAGCTATTGCTCTTTGCTGCCTTTGAGCAGAGAGGATTGAAAGTTTGTGGGTTTGGGACTAGTCTTGATTAAGGCCTTTTTTCCCCTCTGGGGGATAAATATTCAATACTCGGACTGGGATGTTTTCTAGTGCAGTTCTGTGTTCAGCTCTGATTTCCATTTAGCTTCCTTTTCTAAAGCAAAAACCTCTACAACGATGATTCTGAATGCAAAAAAAAATAATAAAATGAAGTAGTTGGGTTGGATTGAGGGGGATTGGATGTAAGGCACCTTCCTTGACAACCTATATATCTCATTTTCTTTATCTGCTGTGCTTGCAAGGCCTGTTACATAGGTGTCATTTTCCTGGCTGGATTTCCTGTTTTGTGTTCTTGTGCTGGGGTATTTATTTCTCTTCTGACTACACCTGGTGCTTGTAAGTGTCTTAATTTTGTTTCTTTCTGACATGCTCCTGTGATGCTTTATTTTATAAAAGAGGACACCTGGCAGGGAAGCCTTGTTTAGCCCATTGGTTCTCGAGAGTATTTATCAACTCAAAAAACTTCCTGATGTTTCTGAAAGCATGAATGAGTTCAGCTACATCTAAGAATCAGAGCTGTAAGTTATTTTAGTGGTTGTCTTTTGCAGAAAATGATAATTACACAACAGCCGTTTCTTTCAAGTTTCAGTCTCGCATGGATCGCAAGGCATGGGGGAAACTCTCAGGTTTCAAAAATCTATGTGTCTTAAAGGGGATGTGATTTCGTTTGGTTATTGTTGCTGGCGTGGTCCCTATAATGCTTGTCATTTTAATGAGCTGAAGTGAATATCTAAGAGTTAAGCTATATAAAACATGCTTCTGAAGCAAGGAAGGAGGGCTTGAACATACTAAGGAGTAATGACAAGCAGAAAAGCTGTATAAATCTTACTCTGGGAGCTGATGTAACTAGAACCAGGATGTCAAAACTTTCGAGGGCCTGATGGCTATCGGCAGGACCTTTGTTCGGTGAGCTGATGAACAGCTTGCTGATGTTAATAGGATATTTTCCATGTACTTCGAATTTTTGGACTTTGAATCAGGTCTAATGTTCTCACTGAATGTGTGATATTGCACTCTTTCTGTTGTCATAAGAATGACACCTTCTTCAGAGGAGATTGTTTTCTTTTGGAAAGGGAGGGACCCATGAAGGAAATAATTGATAGTCTTAAATCCTGTACTGTGGAAATTCAAGTTCTTTTTTATAATCCTCACAGAACAGGAAAAATTACTAGCAACTTCACAATACTTAAAGCACACCTGATAATGGAGTAATTATTTTACAGAAGAGCACATTCTTTATTGCAAAGATGAGCATTTAGTTCTATCTATACACAGCTTTGTAATAAAGGTAATAATTTTCACCAGAACATGTATGATTAACTGAGCAACCTGGTATAGAGTTGTCAATCCTGAATGTTCTGGTAGCAAGGAAAGCACAAGGACACCTTGTCTCTGATTATTGCTATTGGGGTGGGGGTGGGCAGAGAGATCTTACGAATAGCATCTCAACTCACCCTAGGTGCATCCTTTATATCCACAAAATACAGAATATAACTGAGAATGGGGGGTAAGGGGAATAAAGAAGCTAAAATGATTACCTGCTTGCTGCTGAACAAAGCTGTCCCTAGGAAAAATCAGACTTGAAGTAGAAGCAAAAGAAGGGGGAGATGCATGATCTGTACCTGGGGAAATAATACGGAAGTGGAGAGAGAAAAAATTAGCACAACCTAAAGTTTAGGAGAATAACATTACCTAAACTAGAATTGTAGTGCCTTGAAGACAATGAAAATATTGTAAAGCATAATTTTCAGCATTTTGAATCTGCTAGGGTTCCCCCCCCCCCTTTAAATTAGTAAGAATTAGAAAAGTGAAGTTCTAAGTCATTTTGTTAAAAGATGCAGGAAGCAATGTTATTCTTTCTAGTAGTACATACGAGTGCATCAGTGTAGCTTTAAAAAGAATTGATTCTATTTTTTGCTGCTGCTTAAATTAAGTGCATTAGTGGTTCACAATCTATTAATGGCAATGTTTCTTTCATGTATTTTGGGTAAAAGACATACTCCAAAAAAGAAAAAAAATATAAAAATTAGCGACGTGCAGTACAATCCTTAATGTAAAATACTTGAATGGAACATAGTGGAAACTAAAGCAAATTTTTAGGAACGAGTATTTGTAACTTAAAATTTATATCACTAATGTGTCTGGTTTTGGAGAGCTGGTAGAGCACAGAAGCAGGAGCTACTGTGCCTATTCAAACCACTGACCTGGTAACATCTTTGGAAGGTGACTGCTGCAGTGCACTTCGGGGTAAGCAGCTTTCTTGTGCCAAGCACTGCACTTATCACCACACTACAGAAAACAAAGAAAGCTCATTTTCTCATCCCTGAGGTTTTACATTGTGAGGCACAAATTCTAATTAGCTTTTGCTTGCACACTGTAAGCAGTGGGCCTATATGCAGTATTTCGGTTTGTTGATGTCCTGTGGCATTGAATTCCACAGACTGCATTGGCATAAAGTGGGATTTTGGGTGTGTTGGTTTTTTTTTTGGTTTTTTTTTTCACTGCCTTGAATGTTAGTTTGGGAAGACAAAAGATTGTGATCTCTGATCCCTGAGCCCTGTTGCAACAAGAGTTGTTTTATGGGAACAAAGCACTAGCAGAGGACAAGGACAAGGATGTATTTGTTGGTGAGCCCACAACTGCAGCAAAACATCAAGAACTGTGAGCAGTTTGAATGTCACATCAGTGTTTAATTTGCCCATTTGCTGATCTGTTGTTATCCAGATACTGTCTGTCCCCTTTGGTGGGAGAGATGCAGTCTGAATGGATGGGGCTTCTCTCTCCATCCTCCTGAGGGCCTCTTGACTTTGGAAGTGTTAGTACTGTGCTACCTATGCTCATATAGTTACATATTTGTAAGTGAGGTGTTAATTAACGTGTAAAGGAAATACCTGCATTCTGTATATATTTAATTATATTGCTAAGAAGAAACCAGACGTTTCTTAGTACCAGGTATGCTTGGTGATGTAATTTAATGTTTTCTTACACAACCTGAGAAGATTTGCTATGGCACATGGTTTATTATGAAATGACTGGACAAATAATACTAATATCTATTTAAAGAACCCAAGGTACACAATAGCACTGTGCCAGTAAAAGAATCGGTACAAACATTCAGTCACGCTGTTATGTTTGTGAAGCCTGCATATACTGTGAAGGTACATTGTTACAGGTCTGAGCTACTGAAATAAGATGTTGCCCTCTATAACATTTATCATGTTACCCATCCGGATTGGGCTGTATGTAAACCAGTATGTATCACCCAGCTACCAAACTGCTGAACCAGGTGTTCTTTCTTTGCAACTGCTAACAGTGAAAGCCATCTCGTTTTGGGAATCCGTTATTCATTCTGCTGTTCTCTGCCCCTTCAAGCTGCTGGCATTTTTATTTCCCTGTTGAAACAAAAGTTACAGACCATAGGGAAGTCCATACTAGACCCCAGCACTCCCAAACTCACTCCTGCTCTTTCAAAGGTATAGGTAAATGCTATAATGCTGTAGATTTGGGGTTTAAGGAAATGTAAGCCCCTGCAGGGGGAAAACTACCCCGTGACAAAAATATAAAACCCTGATTGCCTCACAGTCCAGAGATGCAGCCCAGATGGGGAAGGAAGCATCCTTAGAGGTGTACATGTTTTTTGACACAGAGATGGAATAAAGCAAGTGGTGTCCAGAGAAACTTCATATAACTCTTTCTGAAGAGGATATGCTAAATGAAATAGGAACTGTAAGGTGTATGTAAGAGGAAAACCAAGTGAGTCTCAGCAAATCTCATGTCCCTAAAAACTGAAAGGGTGAACCATGTCTATATAGATACCATATAGATGTGGAAAAGGTTGGGTTTAAATTTCATACTGGTTAAATGCTGTTAAAAATACACAACAATGGGCTCTGAACCCTTGACTTCTGTTGGTTCAAAACCTACTTCTATGTTTTAATGTGTACATATATGCATAGAACTTGTGACTGGATCCTTAACATTACTGCTAGACCCTTTCAGTTGTCTCACAGAGGGTTTTTCTACAACCCATTCTCTGATCAGCTACAGTCTTATTGAAATCCCATCCTTTCTCCAGTGATAGTTTTAAGAAGGGACATAATGACCCCAGTTTACTCAGAGTGGAAAAATATTGTATGATGTATTGCATCATTGCATCAGATGCAAATATTGCATGAAAAAACATAATTTTCCAAAGAAATACCCCTTAAAAGGAACATTATCAAGAAACACACAGTGAGGTTTATCATTGAATAGTATTGTATTTATGAAATCATGTTTGTAGAAGGTATTTACAGCATCTGTGATAAGCCTGATGTTTTTCATTCTGAGCAGTTACTGCCGCCTTCTTAATTCAAAATACTTCTCTTTCTATAGGATTGTAGCAGTGCTACCAAATGCATAAGTACACAGAAAGCTACTTATTCTGCACAGCAGCTGTTTACAGAAAACAAAAGAATAGTTTCTCATAATTTTTTTTCCTAGTGTTTTTTGGTTTTGTTGATCAGTTGGTCTTCCACAGTAATATAACTAAACGTTTGTATGTATCGGTTTAGTGACAAGGACGGAATAGCAAACATGCCTAAAGAACTTTGAAAATGATTTCCTTGTTTTTTGAAGGAAAAGTTTATAATCCCCTCATTTTAAATAGTGTGCCATGTCCCGAAGAACTTGTGGGTGTCGCTTGTCAAGCGCAGGGCAGGACTGCACCAGTGATGGTGGTCTGGTCGTTGTGTCAAAGCATCCCTAAGATAGGAATATGTTCGTTTCTTTTGTTAAAATCTCAGCAAGGTGGAAAAAATGCTATAAAATTGCTTAGGAAGTTACTCAAATTAAAGCTAAGGCAATGAGACTTTGAATACATCCCTAATTGAGCAATTCAGTGTCGTGCCAAAGGCACTGAGGGGTGTTGGGTGGTAACAGGACTGGGGCCGGGTAAAGATGCACTCGTTGGTATTTGCAGGATGAATTTCTGCTACCAGTAGGAGAACGTCAGTGGAGCCAATGTCTTCAGTTCAGAGCAGTGCTTTCCAATTTTTTTTCTCCGAGCGTAACATGAAGAAAACTTCAACAAGCCAGGGCATGCTACTTACCTCTTACATTATTCTGTCAATGCATTGAGTTCACTTGTTTCTCTTTCTTACAGAATAATCATTCTCTATAAAAGCACTTTTGAAGTAAGAGTAATAAACCGATACTTAAAGCTCGTTATCCCTCTTCCTATATACAGATACACATTTTATCACTTAATTCTTTGGAAAAAAATCATTTGAAGGCCTAGTGTATAAATCCTTTCTAATTGTGTGTAAAAAACCTCTTTCCTTTCTTCTGATGATAGCTTTGTTGGATCAATATTTATGTTCAACATTATAAGTGATCAGAAAATTGAAAGTAAAATTAAGTTCTTTTTTTAACATGCATGTCTTGGCCACCTGACTAAGGCCTTAGAAATGACAAAAGTGTCAGAGATAGTGAGCAGGCTTTCAGTGCTGTAAAAACATTGGGGTGGTATCAGTCACTAACCAAAAGAAAATAACTTCCTTTTCCAAATTCCTTCATTCAATGGCATCAACACTCAGTTCTCATCAGGTAAGAAGTTCCTGGTCTCACGCTCTTCTAGCAAGAATAATTTGAGAAAATCAATTCTATATTCCCAAGTTACAACTGTAGGGCTGAAACGAGAATACCCCTTTGGAAATACTGGTTCAATTATGTGTATGCCACACTGCTAGTCCCGTCCTGCTTTATCTGTGAGAGCTGCAGTGCTGAGTTTCAGATAAAGTTCAGGCATGTATGTATGTGGGGAATGCCAGTGAGCGAGTTAACCAAAGCCCTCTCTCTCCATCTGCAGGCTAGGTGATGAACTTCCAAGTGACTATAATGCAAGAAATTAAAACATCCCCTTGACAGCAGAGGTGGTAATTCAGACTTTGTTGAAAGTGCAGACACTCGCTCGCCGCTGCAACAGAAGTAGTTACAAAACAAGCGTTAGGGAATGCTCCACGGGCTATGGTGATCTACAGATTTATTGCTTTTTATATCTCTTGTACCATTTTGAATCTGCCTGGATTCAGATTACCCAGGAAATCTAGAAAACGTTCTTCTAAATTATCTGGGAATGAGAGGAGATAATGTTGTACATACTTGAGGCAAAATATACACATCGTGCCACATGCAGATTTATTTTTTTATCGTCATTATCAAAATTTTGGCTTATTTACGGGTAGGCGACCTGATGATTCAAAGCCACCTTTTGGTAACACAGAGTAGGAAATGTGAAAACGGTCTGACACCACCCAGGATGCCGCAGCCTGGGCTCAGCATACCTAACCAAAAAAGGGCACCGACCTTGTTGGCAGGCTGTTTTCGCATCTGGCTGAACAGCAAAGATTTAGTCTGGCAAAGCTGTCAGTGTGGAGAAAGCCAAAGGGCCCAAGCAGGGTGTGAGAGAAAAATAATTCAAACAAGAAAACCAACAGCTGGTTTGAGTTGGGTCAATCCAAATACCAGTTTATGACACCTATACAAAAAGAGGAGAAGTGACGTTGGCTAGGAAAATGCATAGATAAAATGGATGTGCTCTTTGCAGTGATGCAATTTGCTGGAATTTGAGAGCTCGAGAGGTTTTTGTAGACAATAAAAATGTCAGAAAAATGGTCTGCCTTATGATCGGTGTTTATAGAAACTGATATCCAAAATATATTTATAAAAAATTTATAAGCAATGCAAAAGATTGGTGGGGGTGTGGATAGAGTTTTGCTTGCATGGGAGTGCCTAGTCCAATGCTTTTTGATGGCCTTTACTATGCTGAATAGATACAGAAAAACAGTCACTCCAAGGATGGCAAAGTCCATGAATCTGTACTGATTTATACTAGTTAAAAATTTATCTTCTTATGCTTATTTTTCTTTATCTGAAAAATGAAGGTAAAAGGCATTTTCTTCTACTTTTGCTTGTCTTGTTTCTTCTGACTCTGAGCCTCGATGGCAGAGGACCATCATTTCTGTTCAGGCAGCTCTCTGACCTCAGGCTGGTGTTTCCAAGCACCACAGTTAAATTTATAACAATATTAATGTTACTGCTAATAAACATGGCATCTGACAACGGAATATATCTGTAAATATATATTTTTTTTCATTTTCCCTTTCAAGAGAAAAAAAGTGTCTCCAAATTACTGGGATATAATTTTTTATCTCTTCTTTAGAAAAGCAGTGTCCATGGTTACATTGCTGCCAGTGCCAAGTGTTATTATCAAGGTCTGACTGTTGCAATCATAAATAATAAAAGTGATTGTGTTTATGGAGGTTTTATCAGTCAAAATTATATTTCAGCTGAAAGGTTTACTAAAGATGAAATGGAATTTCACTTTGCATTAAACAGGAAAGAGTATGAAGAAAAAAAAATCCCATTACAATAAGAGACAATGCACTGTGTGTGGGTTTATAAATTTGACCCTAATTTTGGAAATGGATCTCTAATCTTGCTGTGCAAGCAACGCATGCTGCACAATAATAGCACAGCCATGACATCAAGTTTTAAAAACTGCACATTCAGTGTGGCAGACTTACTTGGAAATGATCTAACTTCTGTGGACTGTGAGACAAAAGGCAGGTTAATGTCAAAAAAAGATGTGTTTATTGTGGAAACTGTGGTGACCTACTTCTAATATTGCACTACTATATCTCCTGGTTATTTGCAAATGTCTGACATTTCTACTGAGACAAATTACATGGGAGTTAACCCTTGCAACAACTACCCATGACTATTGTTGAGCGAGTGGCTCATCTTGAGAACTAGCTAAAGTAGACTCATGTTCTCCTAGGAGGTCATCTAGTTGTCTTTGATTCTTGAATCTCAGGTTTTTCTCCATCCCTATGAAATCTGAATGCCTTGCAGGTTTGAATGCACCTAGGCCCAAACTGCTTCAGTTAGATAGGAAATTGCACAGAGTGAAACTGAGGGCTGATTATCTAAGGAGGTACAGTACATTTTATGCTTGGAGTCAAGGACTAACTTTTGGGTGCCCTCATACCCCGTAGGATCAATAGGGCTAAAGGGTGGGATCCAGGAAAGCTGCTATGCTTGGGGCCATTTCAGCAGGCCGGGGGAAAGGCCCTTTCCATCCAACAGGCACTTCACTCCGGGCTGCAGGCAGAAGGCTTTGTGAACGCTCCTTCATCTTAGGGTGCTGACCTGGAAATGCAGCTGTCCAGCAAATCCCATCCCTGTTGTGGGAGGGTGAGCCGTGTTAATAAAGACAAGGGCAGATGAATTAGAACATCTTACTACTCCTTTTCAAGTCATCTTAACTCTAAAATCCTCAAGGATATTTATTCTAAAATCCTTTATGGTATTCATCCCTGGGTGTGGGATTCTTGATTTTGCTTTTCTTTTTCTGCAACCTAACTAAATCTTACTTGAAACAGGGGAGCGATGGCCCAATTAAATGGATGACTGCTGTAATCATGGAACATCTTTTAAATTAAATGGGAAAGACTTCTGCTCCAGGTGCAGGTGGTACCATGGATACCAAGGATATGTACAGCCACAATTTAGAAATGCATGATAACAGTGAAGCAGTAGTAGTTACATTAATGATACTGACTACTACACACAGCTTCTCTCTGCCCCAGGGAACGGCAAGGTAGTTTGTACCAAACTGCTCCAATAACAGAGCAGAAATTATGTCTGCACTGTGCCATGGAGGGGCACTACAGAGACAGACACCTTGTGGCATTCAGGCTGCTGCAGAACTGAAATAATATAGCTGCATCAGCACGCTGCAGATAAAGCCTGCCAAGAGAACTGGCATCGTTAGCTAACGTAGTGATCATGGAGCTTGGCCAAGAATGATGTATTCTTGGTCCCGGTCTCTATGTCCTTGATTATTTCTGGCTTGTATTTGTTTTTTCACCCAGATGCCATCTAATGTTAGATGTTTGAACATCCCAGGGAGCAGAAACTGGGTCCCAGGTCTCTTCCACTCGGCTCCGGGTTTGTGCTGCTTTGTAGGCTCTGCCTGGCCAGTCCCTCCTGTGTTTTCCCACAGGAGGTGGAAGCTGTACTTTCAGCCCTCCTCAGCAGGGAAAAGCCTGGAATCCAGGTCTACCACTTCCTAAGCAAATACTCTACTTGGGCATTATGCAAAACGCCATGGCTGTGAATAAAAACTTGGCATGCATTAAGATTGTTCAAAGCCTACCAAATAAATCAGACTCTTCAGGAGGGACAGCTAGTTTGTAAATCCCAAGCAGCCTTTGTTGACAGAGAAGTGCTTAGATTGTCAGCTCAGCTTGGATTTTTCAGAAATCTAGTGCAAAATCCCTTTGTGTCTTCAGTTTTCATTACCCCCAGAGCTGTGAGGCAGAGCGTTCGTGTTCGGCATTCCGGATGAGGCGCGTTTCAGCTCTGTGCCTGTCCTGTGCACCTATCGCAGCCGGGCCCAGCGCCCCTCTGCTGTGAAAGGGTTTGTGCTGGGGAAGCAGGAGCGCAGTGCCAGCCGAGCGGTGCTGGCGCAGGGCAAGAGCCTGGCAGTGCGCAGGACCCAGGGATCCATGCAGATCCCCAGTCCGCTGGAGCGTTCAAACGCTGCTTCTGAGAGACAAGGAGGAAAAGTTTGTAGGCGAAATAAAGACGTTAATTTAAAAAAGAACTGGCTAGGAAATAGCCGTTTCATACATAATGGAGCAGTTAACGTTTGAACCTTACCAGTTTCCCCACAAGCGATGCTTATTGCTTGCAAGCGGAGTGCTCAGAGTCACTGTCTGGGGGCTGTGGCCCGTACCTGAGCAGCCAGATAACCTAACAACAAGCAAAAGCAAGTTTTTAGTGCGGCTGTGCTGCACTTGGCTGACTGCTCAGCATGTCCTGGGAAACGATGTCTAATGTCAACAGCATAGGTGAGACGTTTGTGTCTTGGTTCTTGTTTCAGAAATGTGGAATTAGAAAGCTTGACATGTCTGTTCTGGGTAGTGTTTACCTCATGCTATGCAGAAACTTCTTACTACGCTGGCATACCTTTTCCTGGACAGTATCAGCTCTCTGGTTGAGCTACACAATGGCTTACATATGCTAAATCTATTTATGTGCTCACAGTATAAAGCTTGCCAGGCCTTATTTGCATTTGTGGTTTATAAAACCTGAACATGATTTCCTGAATGCATGACAGTGCCATATATCGTCTCCTGATATGCTCTGAAAACCAACCTCCTAATGACTTTTAGCCTATTACTAAGGCTGCTTACATTACTGTAATGTTGTAGAGTTACCTCTAACACAGCCGGCAGCTCACTACAGAGATTTTGTTCCCTTGTGAGATAGCCAAGCAACTCTTTCTCGTAGCTGCGTTAGTTGTCTCACTGCAGATAACTCGGCCCAGATTTGCATAGGTGTTGAATGTCACAGCTGCGTGTCCCAGCGGCTCCGAAAGGCACTGGGGAGTGCTCAGTGCTTTCTGAAAAATGAGACTATTCAGATTTCAAATTTACCACTGCAAATTAGAGGAGTGGAAAGTATGAGGCAATGAAGGATGGGATTTATTTGCATTCTCCCGATTCCAGTATACTGGTGTGACTACTAAATACATTTTGAGGTCTCCTGAGTCTTTGAGAGCATGTAATATTTTTGTCTTAACAAGGAAAGGAAGAAAATGATGGATGAAATTGGATCGTACAAATTTTATTTAAACACACTGTCATTGATTTGCATTTTATTTCTTGGTCCAACTGGAGCAGGAAAATCCTGCTTTTTCAGCTCTGCAAGTTCTGTGATTACACGAGAACCCCCTAAAGAGCTGATAAAACAAGTGTGACAACTCAAGATAAATAATTGCTTCTGACTAATTGTTTCCAAACTACAAATGCAGTCATATAGTCAAAAATCATCACGGCCAGTTCATGGAACAGCTGTTTCATATAGAAATGCTGTGATTCATTTTGTATTCCTGTCCATTATGTGCTTTTGGTGAATTTAGTGCAATTACATGTAGAAAGAGGTTATTGCTTTTTTGGGGGAAGGCATTGGAAGCTGCCATTTTTCAGCAGTGTATTTCTGTGCTGTATTATTCCCCCTGACGAAAAGCAGCCAGAAAGGTGTGTCAGAAAGACAGATGATCTTCAAAAATGCATGAAAAGCGGAAGTCTGGTTTCAACACAGTTCTGTGTAATTTATAATTGTTTTCCATCACGTTGACTGTAAACTGTCTGATTTGGTAAAGATGCATGTTGATAGGAAAAAAAAAAATCCAAATAAGAAGCAACAGGATGTTTTGAAGGAAATCGCTTGAGAGAAATTTTGCTGGGCTCTTCCTTCTATAGCAGCAAATTAATGAACTACCACACTGATGGAAGAGATTCTGCCCAAATTTGGCTCTCCACCCGTGGGAATGGATGTGGAACTGAAGCCACAGTGATGCTGGCTGTTAATTTTCCTGGGTGTTTGCTCTGTTATCTCACTTTCCTCCCTGTAAAATGGGATATTAATCCTTCCTTCTTTCAGAGAGTTAGTTAGGTTTTGTACAGTCCTTTGGCACTATTAATGAAGGATTTCCTCTGCAATTTATCTTGCCTCTCCTGCTTTGTGCAGATACTCCCGACTACATCAGGAACCTTTCGCTGCAGAGTCAGATCTGCTGTTTTGCATTAGGAGCTGATGAATGTAAAGCTGAGATTTTCCATGAGAATCTGGAAGAGAAGCTGAAATCACTTCAGTGAAAAGTGAGCCAGCTCGGTGAGTTTTCTATCTCTAAATTAGCACTGAAGAGAAGGGGAAAACTTAAGAAGTAATTTCACAGTAAAGCCTCAGTATGCTGGTGAGTAGGAAAATAAAGTATTCTTCATCCATGAATCATGCTCACTCCCGGGGAGGAAAGATAGATACTTATTGCTCTTGCCATTTACCCTCTAGCCAGCTGTCTGAAGAAGAGTCATGCACCTATAGCCACACGTTGAAAATATCTCCTCTGCTCTCTCGAGTTGTTGCAATGGTTAGAACAGAGAGGAATTGTGAAGGACTTTATTATTCTCACCATTTAATTTTGCAGGATGCCCTTTGGTGCTTTTGCTCTGTGGTAGAGCAGAGTCATCCTGATTGATGTATGCATCTAGTGGACACCAAAATAAGGCTATCACTACTGAGAAATACTGGCTTTGATATAATGAATTACAAAAGAAAAAAAAAAGGGCACTAAGACCATTTTGGAAATATGAAGTAGCAATGCTTATTTATTTAGCAGCTATAGCACAGAAGGAGAACGCCAAAAAGCAAATAAAAAAACCCCTAAAGTATGGGAGTCTAGTGTTAGCAAGCACCAGTTCAGTCTTATCTCCTACGGATACAGTTGGACGCAGCAGCAGGAGTGTTATTTTCTCCCTGCATGATACGAGTCACTTCCACAGGAGACAATATGCAATCCTAAGAGCTAAGCGCTAGGTGTTTCATATTTGCTGAATCTCTTGCTTTGAGTCATTGATTTCTTCACATTGAATCTCATCTCTGGCCCAGTTAGTGAGCCATTAAGTGAGGAGTCTACTGCGTTGATGAAATAATAATTCTGTTTACAGAGCGCCTTCTCACCAAGGCACTGTAGGTGCAGCACAGTATCTGCTTAATTCACACTCTTTTAATAATTAAAGCTTTTCTACCTAATGCCTTTGTGAAAAACTGAATTCTTCTGCTGTCTTCAACCAGAAGCAATTGCAGAAAGGCTGCTTGGGGAGCAGTTCCTAGAGGGTTGCCCATTTGTCTGGCACTGGAACATCCTTTCCTCTAGAACGAAGAAAACGCTTCCTTCTTTTGAGGAAGGTGCTCAGGCCAGGCATGCAGGCACATCAGCTGAGAAGCGGAAGGCAGTGGTGCTCCATTTCTGCCATATTTTTGTCTGCCATACTTAGGGACCACCACACTCTGAAAACGTATTTCATGTTACACTTCAGAGTCTTTTTTCCCATTCTAAAAATTTAAGACATGCTGTAATTATACATATCCTTTAAAGAATAAATTGGCTGATGGTAACAGAGAAAGATACCAGAAACTTAGGAAACGTGGATGACTTGCTGCATCCAGCCCAATCCAGAATGGCAGGAGTTTACCCACCCAGCTGAGAGTTCCCCTAGAAGGGAGAAAAACTTGTTCAGACAGTTTCAGACAATCACCTTCTACAGCACTCACGTTTATTTTCTTTCATTTTGTATTCACATGTCTAGATAGGGGAAGAAGGAGAAAGGAAGGAACTGAGGTGTGCTGGCTAGGCAGCTGATGTGCTGTCTCATTCCTTAATACTTGCACACTGCTGGCTTAATGATGAACAGCTCCTCAGTGCTCTGCTTAGGAATGAATCCGTAGGGGCACTTGCAAAACCTGTCCAGAGATTTACTTCCCTGGCCCACCGAAGCACATTTTTGTATGCTTAATGTTGAGGCTCTAGAGAACAAAGGTTAGTTACAAAGGCAAAAAAAATTCCTTTAACCATAAAGACTTGCTTCTTTTTTTTCCCCCACTCTGTGAACGTTCATGATTTTTTTTGTGAAAAGACACATTAGGGTGCTGTACATACCTTGTGTAGGTACAAAAATGACACACACACACACAAAAGGATGCGAAGGATCAGATGTCATGATTCTGAAGTGTCATCATTACTAATTTGCATCTGTAGACTTGTTCTTGGGCTAATACAGTGTAAGTAGTTAGTTATAATAGTTGGATACAGCTCTGAAGTGACCATCTGCAGTGGGATGTGAAAAACAAACCTGGGAAACCAGTGGTGACTCTCACAACTGGCTGACGTGACTTCCCTTCACCTGTGGGAAGTGCTGCTGGAAGCTAGAGATTTTGTAGCAGAGTTTGGGCTGTAGGTCACATTGCTGCCTGTGTTTGAAATATGCTTTGAGTGGGAAGAAAGACTAGCAGGGAAAAGGTGATAGTCCGTGTTGTCAGGAATGAATTAATTTGCCTCTTGTGCCCGTGTGAGCACTGCCTTCAGGAAGCGGTGTCAGTTCCCACGGCCATGGCATGTCCCCTGATGGCCGTGTCAGGGGACTGCCAGAATACTCGATGCATTATACTGGTCAAGCTGAAAAATCTTGTAAATGTCTATCTTTCTCTTAATATGCTTGTGTTTCTGTGCTCTTCCTTCCTGTGGTTGAAGGGTCATTGGCTTAGGAAAGGTTTTCAGATAGATAGTCATCGCAATTGACGTTGCATCATTCCAAACACTTTTTCTGAAGGTAAGAGGCTGTAGTAGTAGATGAATAGTTCTGGTGGCACCAGCCCAGTTCTGAGGAGGCTCTTCCCTGGAAGCCATCATGTATCATGGTGTCTGGGTGCTGACAGAGGGCTGGAGTTAATGGAAGGGTCACCAGAGCCCCAGGAGAGGTGGTGACTGAGAGCAAACTGTCACTGGCCACCTGGGTGCCACTATTGCTGGTGTGAAGGCTTGGGAGCAACTAAAACATACAATCTCCTCAAACAATACCTTTGAAAATATTTTCCTAAGATTTTTACTTTGCTTCTGTCACAAAAAGCAAGACTGGAAAATAGTTTGAGAGCTCTTTAAGATAAATCCTTTTGTGCCTTTCCTACAGATGCAGGTAATTGCAGAGAGATTTGGGATCTGTCTAAGTCAGATCCTGCCCGTTAAAAAATATATCTCAGGGTTGGATTTGACATGCAGTGTTGACATCCTTCTTTCTATAGTAAGGCAGATGATATGTTTAGCAGACAGCTACTTTGACAACTTCCCTTCTGAGGAGCTGAAGGAAAATGCTGAAAATTTCCTGTAGCTTTTGATATTTTATGTGCTTGCTGGGCTAATCTTTAGAAAATCCTGATGCTGGGGGTTGTCACACTTACTGCTACCAGAGGCAGATGCAACTCCAGAGACATCAGTGGAATTGTATCTCATTGCAGTTATGAAGCTGGACCTCCCTTTGAAGAAAAATATCACTATGCTTACATTAAGGGGAGAACAGACTCTCATCAGCTTCTGAGCTTTGATACCAATTCCGCAGGCTTGTATGACTGCAGGATCTTTCCAAGCCTATCATTTCTTTCCAGTAGGGAAATCACCTCCACAAAGGTTTCAAGGAATTATAAAAAAAAAAAATAAAAAATTTCCTCCTCATAGTTTAAATTGCATCTTGAGTTATTCCTTATGCATTGTGTGTGTTCTTTACTTTCTTCATTTCACTTTGTTACACTAGAAACTACCTTCTGTACCCTACTGCTGAACAGCTAAATGCCCATATTATGTGATAACGACTAACTCCAGAAACAGACCTGAAGCCATTATAAAGAGCTATTGAATGAGACTTGAACTGCCAACGTGCTCATTCAGAATGAGATGAAAGCCAGGCAAGTGCCTTGTAGAGGGAGTCAGTCTGGATGTTTCATTGTATCGCCGCCTCCTTTAATAGGAGATTCCCAGAGTGGGATCTCAATGGTTTTCTGGTAAACCTTTCGACTGATGACTGTGAATACATTTTTCAAAATAATTCTTTTCCACAGGGTGAAAGTATCTAGTTTGTTTTTCACTTGCACTTGTTTGAATCATATCGGTGTATACCAGATTTCTACCCGAATATTTGAGAAGAGTGTTTGACTTGCATATTTATAAAGTATTTAGGGACACATGTAATGAAGTGGCAATGTGGTTTCTCACAGCTGCAACTGTGAACACTTTTAGTGTGGCTGATATTCGTGTGGCTGTTAAAAGATACTACTGCATCTTTCCTGACAGTACAGTTAGATATAGAATAGGCTCCTTCTCACACAGGAAGCCATAATTAAAAACGATTGCATATCAATGTAGAGATTTCTTTTGTTAAATGGCTTGGCCATGTTTGCTCGCTAGTGGCAGCGAGTTTGCAAACGATGGACCCCTGGGAGCCAGAGAAGAAGGGCGCGCTGCAGGAAACACGGCTAATGGATCTTATTTAACTCTGTTGTTTGATTTACTGTTTGGGCCTATTTATCGGCTTCTGATGTGAGCATGTATCGGTTCAGAGGAGGCTTCTTCTCACCTAGAGGTAGAGTGAAGTGTGAGTAAGCCTGCTTTCCTGCTGCTCCGTTCCCTCAAAGGCAAGGCCATAGCAGGGATCACAAAGTCTCTTATCTAGAAGATCAGGGCAGCAGCAGCTGGTAGGAGCAGAGGGGGGCTGCAGCGAGGTTTCCTGGGGCTTTGCTGCAGGAATCTGTTCAGCTTGTTGAGGCACACTTGATTATGTAGCGCTTTCATTATGACTCTGTTTTCTGCCTAACAAGGGAAAAATAAGCCCTACGAACAGCATAATGAAGAATTCGGGCAAAGAGAACAACCTAAAGTAGGAAAGGTCTTTTCATAAAAAGGAAATCTTTTGGGGAGGGAAGGGGGTAATGAAACCCAGTAGCTGTGAAATTGCTGTGTGATAACCAAGTAAGCAACCTCTCTGCCTGTCATTCAGAAAAATTATTGCAGGTTTCAGACTTGAGGCATTGAAATAGTATGGCAGACTATGCCACATATTTTATTTCTCATACAGTGTTTATAAAGATTGACCAAAATTTTTGCAGCAGAAGAAACTTTTTTTTTTCCCCTGTAGATTGCGTGTTGATGTGGAGGAAAATGGTGAGGTTCAAAGGTTTCAGTGCTGTTAGTGCAACTATTGAGGAAATTATTAAAATTCAAGGATTATGTAATGTGCAAATTATCAGGTGTCTTCCTGAGGGGCCGACCCTGGGTGATCCCCCTTCATCTGTATTCCAAACACCCCCTCACTCAAGGCCATTGGTTTTTTAAAAAGTACTATTTTTTACCATCTTGATTGCCTTAGGATGAAGTGCTTGTAGAACAGTAGAAGTGTAATGAGAGCCTTAGTGGATGGAGGACTTCTTGAGCTAAAAGATGAGTTTTGGGCAGCTTGGATAAGCAAGTATATCTACAGCTAGCAGTAGTGAAAATCTCGCATTGTCTACAGCACAGAGGTTATCAGAGATTATGCAAATGTAAGCTGCTGTGGCAGTGTAATGCTCGTCTCATGCTTCGTATGGAGCTGCAGTTCGAAGGGGACTTGATGTCTGGAACAGTGGTGGAGACTATTACAGAAAATATTCATATTGCTGCTATATATAAGGCAGTTCAGGCATACAGTCCTCATCACCTAATCTCAAAACAAACCGGTTACATACATAAATGGTGATCAGAGACATTTAAGGAAGGACTGTTGTCCAAAAGGATGCTAGTGATAAGGCAGGAGTTCAAGAGGAGCAAAAACTTATTACAACTAACTGCTCTTCAGTGCCATCTTGAAAACGTGCAGCAAGTGAGTGAAGGTGACAATTCAAATGTTTGTACCATAAAGGATTTAGCCTTAGAATTAGTGTTAGAAGCTTTGAAAGAAATGAGAAATCCTTCTTAATTACACTTATATTTATATTGACATCATATAAATCAATACTATATTCTGGGCTATGCCTCTGCCTTGGCCAGTTCAGGGTTCTCCCTGTAGGTGCTTTTGTAAAGCTGCAGGTTTGGTAAGACTGAGCAGCACACAAAGCACAAGCTTTGCCTGTGCCAGTAACCTAAATTTTGACCTTTAATTCAGCTGACCTGGGACTACCCATCAAGAGAAAGCTGGAATGGGATGCTGAACAAAAAATTAGTGCTTTGGGCTGCTGAACAATGTACAAAAAAATTAGTGTTTTGGCTTCAGAACCTTTCAGAAATGTAAATGAAATAACCTCATCACACCATACCCGAAAAGCTCCTCTGCCCCCTGCATGGGCGAGGAGGGGAGGCAGAGCGCTGCGGGACAGAGCTGCGAGGCCAGGGAGTGCCAGGCTGTCACATCGCGTCTCGCTCTGCGCAGGAGGCAGGCGTCGGCATCCCAGCATTTCTCATGAGTGGAGCAATCCATTTTGTTGATCCACCAGCTGGCCAAAAGGTGGGGAGAGTGCCAGGTTCCCTGTCTGCCTGGTGCTAACCAGCTGGCCCTGGGCAAGCTTGGGAGCCTGCAGAGCCAAGCCGAAGGCAGGAGGCAGCGTGGGGGAGCTGGCTGGTTGCTGAACTTGGAGCTGGCAACCTTACCCAGCCCAGGAAGCTGTGTAATCCGCACGGCTGCAGCTGGGGATCTGAGGACTTGGCAAAGCGGGCAACCTGCCTGCCAGATTTATTTTGGTCTGTCAGGCAAGGTCACCAATTAGTTCCTCTGGAGCATTTCAGCTTGGTCGCATCAGGATTTTCCAATGTGAAGCTGCAGCATGGTAGAGACTGATGCCCAGCTTCACGGAGAAAAGTAAAAGACTTAGATACGATGTAGGTGCTTATATACAGGACTGAAATCCTTAATACTCCCTCTTATACCCTCAAATAACAAAGTCTATTGATGCCTAATTTTCACAATCTGTGCAGCTCTCCAGCACTCTAAAGAACAGCCTTTGCTCAGAAGTGCTGGGAAACCCATGAGACGCAGCCCCTTCTCACACGTAGGGCGTGAAAAGCCTCACACAAGGTCTTCTTCCCTCTACACCCCTTAATCTCTATCAGTAAGCCCCACAACAGCATGGTATCTGTGATTATGCTCATTCGATGATAGAACTGCGGTTTCCAACTATTTTCATGCAGTGACTTAATGCGTTGGACAGCCACTGGAGATGTAAGTCTTCTTCCCCTCCCCACCACCTGCCAGCTGTGTTTCAGAAGGGGCAACGTAGCTGCCAGAACCTAGAAGATGATTTCACGTATGGAAAACTGTTCCCAGGGAGCTCAGGGCCCTGGGAAATGGGGTGCGTATAACCACCTCTTCAGCATTTCCTGGGGAGTAGTCTAGGTAGCTGTCAGGCCGGAGGGGGAAGATACCTCAGATCCCACCTTAAAGTGCTTAACTCTCCTTTGTACGGAATTTAGTACATTGCTCTGGCGAGAAGATTGTGCTCTGGTTTCAGACACGTGAAAGTCAGGTCTTGTAATATCCGAGGCAATGGGGACACTGGCTCACGGTGCAGAGATGTCCAAGTTAGCACCAAGTGGAAGTGGTATAGCCACATTTCACAGAGGTGAAACACCACGCGGAGATCCCAAGGTATCTGCGCTGAGCCTGAAGTAATGTAGGCAGGTTAGGGTCACAGTGAGACACAGATCTGTCTGCCAGTTCTAGCCCCAGCCTGAGCCTGTGTCAGTCTCTTATGCCCATAGTGAATCTAATCTGTGTATCGTGCCCCGAGTCTCACGGTCGCGAACAGCTCTTGAATATTAATAGTTCTGTTTTGACCACATAAGCAGGATTCCATATAAGTAGAATTCTATCATATTAGCTTATTCGGCCCAGATTCTTGGCTCTCTTTCTTTTGCTATAATTATCTCTTTATCAGCTGGCAAGGAAACAAAGCATCAAAGCAGCTCTAGATAGAGTAAATTCTCGACTGCATGAGAGGCAGCTATGACCACTATTAAACAAGACAATTAAATATTGTTTCACGTAATGTCTATAAAGAATGCTGTGTTACTTCTCTTTGTGAAGGTTAAGATGATACATGGAGGAAACAGTGTAAAAAAATAATGGAGATAGGTTCGAGGGGAGCTAGTCCCAACATTTCATGTGTTTGTCGCCACTTACAGTATTTTGAAATTAATTTCATTACTGAGAAGGTTTTAAGAGTCATGAAAGTGCCCTGAAGCTTCAGAACCAAAAGGGGCTGTGATCCATTTTCCCAGTGAGACAAACCAAAGATGTGGCAAAAGCCTGAGGACTGTTATTTCAGCACCTTAGTTTAGGACTATATTTGTTATAGTGACCCTTGCAGACTTCATGCAGGACTTGCGGTTTGATGGTGCAAGTCTCCAAGTTGGTATTTGTCTCCAACGCACTCACAATTTACCTAGAGGCAAAATGCATCAAAGATGGTGGAGAATGTGGCTACCCAATATCAGGACCCAGGTTTACTTGGACTAAATGTATGCACAACCTGATGAAGCCCACTTTGCTGCTGCTGTAAAGGTTTTGATTTAACTTTGCCTCTATTCTGCAGATGGCAATTGGAGTAGTCCAGAATAATCCGTGGAGGTCTTGGATGTTCAAACTCCTTCTGGGACAACCTTGCCTAACATCAGCAACCCAGCTTTACACCACCTGCTGTGTCACACAGGTCTCTGGCCCTTAGCCTGTTTGCAGTCATAGGTGAGTGAAAGATACTGGAGAAGGAAAGCACAGAGAGGAGAGAGAGAGCAAGTTTGTAAAGCTCCAAAAGCTTCAGCAGGCTGATGTTTTAACGTGGGCTACAATGTGAATTTTGACTGTGCCTGAATAGTTTCTGGAGGGGCAGGGTGCACAGCGGCGGGGCTGCCTGCTCCCCAGGAGCGGGGCCAGGGCACGCTGAGGTGCCACCTTGGTTTTGCAGAGCGAAGCTGAACATGTCAGTGGACGCAGGTAAATAGGGAAGGGAAACTGGGACATCAGGAACAGGCTACACATAATGAAGGGAAGGGCTGTGATCAGAACTATCTAGAGATAATTCCTGCTTCCCAAACCCCATCTGATTGATAGTGAATTTAACAATATTAGGACATATAAGTGTTCACTGTGAATTACAGCTAAGTGAGCTGCACGGGGAAAAAGAGGGAAAACCATCTTTTATTTTTTTTAGCACATTAAAGCATTTTCAGGTACCAAAATAACAACCTTCTCACACTGATAGAGGAAGAACCTTAAGTGCTATTTTTGAACAGCTTTGGAGTTTCTTAGTAAACTGTTCTCCCAGCCCCGCTTGCAATGTAATTACTGCCTATCCAGCAATAACAGAAATGAGAATGTCTTAGGCAATGTCTTTTTCCTCCAGAGACAATGTGAAATGGTGTTCAGAAAGGTACGGAATTGTAATGTACTTACAGGAAAAAAAAACCCCACAATAGTAATCAGTGTGGAGGTTAGAGGGAAAAAAACCCCCACACCAAACTTTGATTGGAATTTATATAAAACTGCCTGGAATGTATCAGACCTTTAAATAAATCTGGTGGAAAAAGATTTAGACCATTGTTAGTAAACAAAAAAGCCAGTAGATGGCACGAGAGACCTTGAGATTCTACATAAAGCTCAGATGGCCACTAATAGCTACTTCCCTGCAACCTTCTGTGCTGTCTCTGGTTTTAGCCTTAACTACTGTATTTGCTAGATTCCTGAGGTTTCGTATTCATCAGCTGCACTTAGATCCACACAGTACATTTATTTTTAGGGACTACTAAAGTTTGTTTAATAACTCATTCAAACATGCTGAGTAAAAGCCTAGCTCTGTTGAGTTTAACCATTGACTTCAGTGGGGTTAGAATTGCACACGTTACTTTTTTTAATGCTCATGCTGTGGAGCAGGCATTTCATTTCCAGGAGGGATCTGATATTAACAGTTTTGTCCTTTCCTATCATGCTGCAGCTCCTTTCTCTGGAGCAGAATGACCATGCTTTCCCGAGAGTCACTGTGTCATTTAAAATTAGCGAATCAAAAGAGCCAGGTCTGATGGACAAGAGGTTTGTTGTCTTTGTCTAGGATACAAAAGACTGTGGCTCCAACAGCCTTTTGCCTATCTCACTGTAATAGCAGGATCCAGTTCTAGGCTTTTACGAATAATCCGCTAGGGTTTAACCAAAGCTGGCCGGGAACAAATTAAGTACCTTGTTTTGATTTTTTCCAAATGTATAGTTATTTTACAGTTGGATGAATCTGAAAATGAAAACCTTCAACTTCCTTAACAATAAAATATACTCATGTGGTTAGGCGATCTAGTGGAAAAATTTACTTTTCATCTCTAGAATCACTGAAGAACTTGCAAAAGACATACGGGACTATAAATTCATAAGCATTTCTGACTCCATCAAGTAGGCAAGTAGTCATATCCTTCAGATGCAGAAAATGAGGCACAGAAATCCCTGGCCTCGTGCAAAACTGCATTACAGAAGTGCAAAGACAGGATTAGGACTCGATACTTAGGCCTGCGTCTTTTTTTCTGGTGCATTGTTTTAAACAATACTGGAGTACTGTAATTGCAAGGTCATATTCCTTGATTACTACTGTAGAGTCCAGAGTTCATTAATTCATATCATTGAGAAGCACTAGGAATGAAAAGTAGAGTGCATAAAAGCTCAGACTGCGAAGTATGCATTTTAATACTTGGTAGGTGATATAACTTCGCTTTGCTTTGTAAGGTAGGACAGGCGTGATTTCCAAATGAAGTTTAAATCTGGACTGCAGATATCCTCCCAGATGGGTTGGAAATGTCTGTGTGGTGCATTAGAAACTCCAGAAGGGCTTTTTCACACTTGTACTGCTAATGCTTTTAATTCTTTTGGCAAAATGAGCTGGTTCTATGTCTTTCGCTTTGCTGTGCCCACTGCCAGCCCCAGGCTTTACTAACTTTCATTATATTTGGATTTTAGAGCTGCAACATCAGTGGAGTCTTTCAGTCAGTCGAAGGCATTCAGCTGTCTCAGCAAGAGGGCACTGACAAACAGGGACTGGACAGGAATGAAAGCTGCCCCTTTGAAATGGAAACAATAAGCACTGTGCCTCACCCGTGCCCTCCACAGACCAGTGAAAGGAGCATCCCTGGGTTTTGCTGGCGCCTGCCTTCCCCGCTGCCCGTGCCTGCGCCCCAGCCCAGGCTGCGGCAGTGGTAGAGGAATGGTAAGTGGATTCCTTGGCCGCTGTCTGATGTTGTGGGGCATTTCCACCTTTCTTTCCTTGTGTCCGGAACAGTGCATGAGCTAGGAGGCTCTTTAGGACTTTTGGGCTCAAGCCGTTACACGCAGCATCTTGCTGTTGGGAGCGTTATTGCCCATGACCGCCACAACCAGTGGAAAGTGCCAACAGAGGAGCTTTTGCTAGCGGAAAGGCACACGTGTGATTTCAGGACTGGCAGGATACTTTTTCCTAGCCACAACAGTTTAGCAGAAAGAGACGTTCTGTTCTGGGGCTCCCTTTAACTGGGGAGCCAGAGATGCTGGTGCAGGATCCAAAGCTGGGCTTTAGCAGGGACAGGCCTGGCCTGGCATGCTTATTACTTTTTACCACCGTACAGTGTGTATTATTACGTATCATCATTGTAGGATAAACTAATATAGGATTGCTGATCAGTCTTTGCCTTCCAGTTTTTTTCCAATGACTTTAACAGTCTGTAAATTGTTTCTGGGAGAAGGCGTTTGCCTTTATGAGCTGCTTGTATTTTTTTGGTACTGTACATCCCAGCTTGATCATTGTTAATTAGTGTCATGCTTCCGTGTAGATGACTGTGTTTTACTGCGAGCAGAATTACTTCTCTTACTAATGGCTTTTTGCTGTTACTGAATTCCTGCTATAGTAGTTGAGCATGAAAGCTCATTTTTCTTCTCTCACTACACCTCTTCACTACCCTTGTCTTATCTGAAGTGGTTGACTGTCAAAAGTTTCTCTTTTGTAAACAAGTGGATTAAAAAGGAAAGGTGTTGGATTAAAGATGACAGTCTGATCCTACGAAAGTCAATGGCAAACCTCCCATAAGCCACAGTGAAAACAATAGCAGGAAGAAAAGGGCTCTCCAGGTGTAATATTAGTGTGCTTTTTAAGGAAAGCGGATGCAGTATTCTTCATTTCCCCTCTTGTTTGGGGTTACTCTTTTTGCAGTGTAGCACTTCTCATGAGTTAGCAAAACACGGCATTTGTAGAGGGGATTTGTGACTGCTTTATTACAAATTGAAACAGTGCGAGAACTCACATTACTGGTCTTAGTTTGAACGTACTTGCGTAAAGAAAAGCTGTTGAATAAAGTGCTGGCTATCTGTATATACACCCAGTACACATGAAGGTTCTCAAACACAGTGTTACAGACTAAATTAAGGCTGGGGGAAGGGAAAGAGGCAGGTACCTCCCTTTTTCCGTCTGTAGGTTATCTTCAGGAGAGAGGCAGGTAGCAGGGCTCAGTCTACCGAGCCCTGGTGTGAGCAAACTCATAATGGCTTACCTTCTTCTGGAAGTAATGAAGTAAGGAAGTGCAGTACACTGAGAAAAGCTGGGTCTTTTCTAATTTCAAGTTCAAGGTGGCAAGCTGCAGCTTGAGAGAGCGAGAGGAGTACTATACATTATTCGTGTCTGCTCTTGAAGGAAGAGCACTGAGAAATGCTGTTCTGTAATTGTAATTGTTCAGCTATTTAGTCTTCAATTGTCTTTCTGATAGCTCAGTTTTTAGTTAGAAAGAAAAGTATTTTCTTTAATGACAGTTTCCTGACAGCACCTTGTCCATGCTAAGGCTTCTCCTGGAAGGGCATGCTGGCTGCTATTGCTTGTTATGGAAAATATATCGTGGCTCACTGCCTGGCTGATTTGTGCACAAGGTGAAGAGATACTGTGTTGTTGCTCTGAGTTTGAAGGTGTCACCTATCCCTGGTCCCCCCTGGGGTAGGAGGGAATTGCCTTTCTGCATAGGCCTAGTGAAAGCCAGCTGACTGACACTCCGCTGGTTAAACACAGTCTAACTGTCCTGCTTGTGCTGTATTTTAGCTTCCCAATGCTTACATTGGATCTTAAATGTTTTTCTATATTACTTTTTTTGGAGTATTTGGAATGCTACCTGATGTATTACTGTTCCCTGAAGTTTTTGAAGCCGTCATTTTCATAGATACACAATAGGAGATGGTAAACCAAAAAGAGAAAGTTCCTATTCATACTTTTAGTTTATGATGCAACAGCAGATCCATTGAAATTCAAATGAAAATGGGGACTGTGTCACACACTATAGCTCTCTGGAAAGCTACAGTGGGAGTCTAGCAGTCCAATTCATTCTTTTGTAGAATGTACTAAGGCTAATGGTCTTGCTGGGAGTAAAATGTATTTTTTTGCAGAATGGTTCCAAGAACAGACTTTGCTCTTTACCAGAAAACATGAAAGAAAACAAATGTTTACTGTTTCTTTAGTATGCTAAATATGAACTTCTTTGCACAATGGAATGTTAGCAGTAGCCGTAATCATGTTTTCCTTTCATCACCTAGTGAACATAATTTTAAGAGAGGACTGTTGTAATTATATTTCAGATAAAAGGAAGCAGCATATCTGGATAATATTACAGTTGGTCTGACTGTTTTGTTGATTGGGAAAAATAAAGAGAGAGAGCACATGAATACTTATTTAATGCACAACATATTTATTAAGCAGTGCAGACTGTACATAACGCATTTGACTTTGGATGCAATGCAGTAGGCTTATTTTCTTCAAGCACCTTTCTTAATATTTTGCTACAGCTATTATGTTCCCTTCTTATCTGTCCAGCTATTCAATTATTTGTATAGTATGTCTATAGCACAACACTAAAGCATTTAGCTTAACTACAGTCACCAGTGCAGGTACAATCAATGTCAGCATCCACAGACTCCACAACATCCTCAGATGCAGATCTCTTATCCCTGCTCCTCTGCCATTCCAGCAGGCTTGCAGCAGTATCTGTCAGAAGAGTGAAGCCATTGTTAACTAGCATCAAGCAAATTAACACATTTCAAGGAAATACTGTTTTGATGGCTGCCAACTCCCTCATCAAGTAAAGAATGAAATCCTGCCCCCACAACTGACATCTAACTGACTCACTGACTTGGAGCAGGATTTTCATCCATGGTATAATTACTATAATACTTCCCTAAAACCAAAATGAGTAACATTTCATGAAGCACAAAGACAACAGGCAGGAGGCTGTAAAAGTGCTGGAGGTAGCCACCACCAGTGTAAGACCACCACGTACCAATACACATCGGCAATCTCTTTTTATGTTAGCGCTCTATATCACTGCGTATTTCAGCTGACTATTTGCCGAAGTTCATTCAGAAGGATAAGCCCTTTGGAGAATTTTCAGAGGTTCATAAACTTCTAATTAAAGTTTCCCATATATTGTGAAATCTGGCAGAGCATTGTCAGTTGCACTATTAACCTTACCACACTGCTTTATCAACAGCAGCTTGAATAAGCCATATCCCTTAATGCTGAAATAATCTAAACGGAATAATGATATTCATCTTCCCAATAAATATTCTTAGCTAGTTGGAGGTTTATTATTGCATCTGCAAGAATATTAGGATATCCGTTTAGATTAAGTTTGTATAATGAGAATGGGTAAAGCTTTCATAATTTTACCTCCATTTGTTTTATCCCCGAGTTGGACAATACATTTATAACCTGCCATCTCTCATCACAGGGAAAGCTGGAGACTGCTGTGTGGGTTCAGGTTGTATCAGTCACTTATCTCCTGAAATGCTAACACTCTCCTTGGCTATATTACTGTCCAACCTGAAGCACATGTTTTGCATAATAAACTGGTTAATAAATATTTCCCAGAAAGATGCTGGAGATGCTTTTAAAAAATATGTATTTTCAGACTGCAAAATGAGAAATGTTATAAAATGTTTGAGGTCTGTTTTTGAAATACATTAATTTTTGTTATGTCTCTTTACCCTCGGACACACTGTGGGCCTGATCACATGTAGGTGGTAGTTCCTTAGGCAAACTGGGTTGTCGCTGAGTAACTGCGATCTCGGTGGTCAGGGCTTGTGGCGTGTTTGAAATGTAAACCAATATGTGGACTTAAACTTGGAGTGATGTCTGCCTTAGTCAAGTTCCTAAGACTACAGTCTCACTGATTTGAGGACAACAGGGGAAATTCTGCTTCCTTGTACTTCATTTTATCCTTGCTACATTGGTGACAGGGATGGGGTCCCTCTCTTTTGAAACAGCAGGCTATCAGGTCTGAGCTCTCATACAAAGAGGGGAGAAAAGGTCTTTGTCTGGTATATGCAAATACAGGTTCTCAGCCTGAGAAAGATGAGGATTTTGTTTCTATTGCTTCTCCAAGTTATCGAACAAAGAAAGAAAAAGAATAGTTTTTAAAGGCTGGCCTTATATTTCTATTGATCCTTAGCCTGAGGAAAAGCAATTGTCTTGCTAAAAAACCACACGTGGCAACCTTTTCCTTCCTCCTCCTCCTCAGGATAAAGAAATAAAAAAAGTCCTTGATTAGGAGTGCTGCTAGCAGACTTCTCAGTCTCTGGTTCAGTAAATGAACCAGAGAAGCCTGCAGTTGCTGTAAAAGCAGCACTAGCTGCGACAACTAACATATCTTTTTTTATGATTTTCCTCTTTTCTCACACATTTTTGTGAGAGAATGAGACAGCTTTATTATAGCTTAATATTCTGAGGCAGTGAGTGGCCTGGGGTGATGACATTTCAGAGACAGAGACTTGGACACACAAAAGAAATCTGTGAAACATGGATATGACAAGATTTGGGAAGTTTTTTTTTGTTGAGGGTGGGTTTTTCTTTTCATAAAAGGATGCATCTATTCACATCTCAGGGAGCTGTCAGAAAACTATTAGCACTCTCTTTGTGCTACTTGTTGAATAGGCTATTGTAGATAGTTGACTATTACAGAGATACTCATTGCTTTTATGGGCTGATTCAGCACATTGCAGATATTAATAACATGAGCAAAGTGCAAAGTTCTACACAGATGTTGTTCAAAATTGGACATAAAAGACTCTGTTCCTCTCCAGTATTACTCAACACAGGGGTCCGTTGTCTTCAGTGAAACTACTCTGGATTATCCCAGCTAACAATGCATTTGGCCAACAATGGTTAACACTGAGAAGAGACCACTTCAGTAGATACTCCCTAATGGTAGGTTTCCCTCTAAGGTGTATATGTACTGTGTAATTCATTAAAAGATTTAGGAAGGAATGCACCAGAAATATCTGTAGGTTCCACGCTGGATTATACTCCCTTGCTTATACAACTTCAGCCTGGACCTGTGTTAGACAACGCATCGCATCCATGACAAATTAGTGTAAGGGAAAGGAGAAGAAGGCCTGGCATCTGGGGCATGAGTGTGTGTGTGTAAAAGTACCTTCAAAACAAAACCATGTTTGGAATAATCTAGAGAACATTTCAGCAGTGTGTTTTTTGCTGATGTATTGCACAGTGGCATAGTGTGGCAGCCTAATCACAGCAGTCATGTCACACTACTTGACTGACTTTCAATTGCCTTGCTTGCCCTGGTCCACACAAAATTGCAGGCTGTAATGAGCATAAAAGGACTCAGTGTTGCTTATCTCAAATTTATGAAGATCCTGAAAATGTGAAAAAAAATTTATTGATCACTGCTGCCCCTTTTACCACCTCAAATTTTTTCCTCAGATGATGCTACCTGCCATCGTCTAAACTAGCTTTTAGCTGGCCAGTACTGTCAGTGGTTAGAGCAAATACTAAGGGGATTAAAAACAGCAGCTCAGAGAGGAGCCAGAGGAATACAGGTCTGCGCGTGGCTGTGCTGTGTTTTGTTCTTTCAAGTGCTCTGACAGAACTCCTACAGTACGTGACACAGAGAGAGAAAAATATCGTACCTTTTGGGAAACAGTGGAAGCCAACCTTAACCGAAGTTTTTTCGATTGGAGTACACTCTTTCATACATTTCAGTACTGGGTCAACAGAGTAGCACGTAGATTCCTCTCCATCAACAGTAGGATTTCGATTCAGCTTCACGTAACTGCGCTGCAGTTTGCACCCTAAGAGGAAAAGGAAAGGTAGTTAAAATTGTAGAAATAAATCCCAATCGATCCTTGCAATAATAAAGGTCTATATTTTCTCTTCAGCTTTTATTAAAACAGAGTTGCCTGACAAACCATTTTCGCAGTAGCAAGGTTATCGAGATAGGATGATAATAAGTTGGGGGATAGAGGAAAGAGTCTGAAAGGGGAGCTGTTTTTAAAATCTAATTGCACAATATAACCCAAATGGAATAATGTATACCCAGTTTTTTAGAACTACATAATACACAGAAAATAACCTCTCATGTCTGAAAGCTATTAAGAATAGATATGGCAAGCACAATGGCTACTTCATTGCATTAGGAAAAATGTCAACTGTAGTGAATGGATAAAAAAAAAAGGCAGCATTTATATAATAACATCAAGGATAATTTTTGTATTGGATGATTTTTATAATGCTGCAATTATCTCACTAGAAAGGTATAATGAAACTTAACAGGATCCCAGCTATGACTCCGTTTCCTGACACACAGATAAGTACAATTCTGCTACCACTGAAGTCAAGGAGAAAAGAACCATTAACTTCAGAAAAGTTATCTCAGGTCCAAGGTAAATGGAGACCTACAGAACAAAACTGTATTGATATTATGGGAGACCATCATTATTTTTCCAGCTCTGTGTGAGAGGAAGCTCTTTTACTGTAGCAGGATTTCTAAATATTTCCTTGAGATTGCACCCTTAGATTGCACAGAACAAAAACAAAATTTTGTGTACTCTGAAAACTTACATAAACTTAAGACCTGACACTGCATTCATAGTCTGCAACTTATTTTAATCAATCGAGTCTGCAGACAACAGCTGAAACTTCTTTGATTCAGTGGTGAAAATCACACTTCTTTCAGCAGGAGCAAGATTAGGCCTGATTTTGCCTAACAAGCTACACAGTGTAACAAATTATAGTAGAATCAATTATTTAACATTGAACTACACATAAGGCAAAGACTTTTGCCGTAGCATGTACTCTCTATTTTCGCAGGCAGTGTTTTAAACAGCCAGTGGTTAATGAAGTTAAAATGGGTATATATTGTTATTGTCTTTTCTAAATAAAAGATATTGGCTGATTTAAAAAAAATAAAAATGTTTTCTAGCTATTGGCAGAGGAAAAGTGAAATTGTATTTTCCCCCAGCATAAAGTGTTTTCAGATCTACTCACCACCAGAGCAGGTTTCTTCTAGCAGTACCCATGAATGAACAAAAGCAGAACAGCTCTGTGCCAGCTTATGATTTGGCATTAGGAGTTCATTGTGCTTTTCTCTGTCATTATTTCCACAAACTCCACAGGTCTTTCCTCTCATCCATGAAGCAACAGTAACCTGTAAAATAGCACGTATTTGTGGTGAATACTGAAGTGTTGGTCTGTTACATTGCCAAGGTACTAAACAGAAAGAAAGCAGTAACCTTGAAAGCCAGCCCAATACCTTAAGGACCACACCATCAAAGGTCACATTCTTCAGTCCGTGTGTTGGAACTTCCACAACAACTGTTGTTCCACTTTTGGAAATTTTAACATTGTCTGTAAAAAGATGATGAATTGTAAGGTGATGAGTAGCACAAAATACACCATAATGCAACCGTAACAAATTTTCCTTCACAGTAATTTTGCTGCTACAGTTGATTATTTTTTTTTTTTGTGGAGAGAGAAAGCAAAAATAGAAGAAATTATCTCTTTATTTGTGAAAATATTCTATTTCTGTTCCCTATAGTTGAAACTGAATTTTGTATCCAGTCTGCTAAATCTTGAAAATATTATGACGTTGGTGGGGCTCCAGCTAAGTATCTGAACCAAAGCATCTAACTGTGACTACAAGAACTTTTTTTTCTAAACAATCACCAACCTCGACATTCTGTGTATATATATATATATATATATAACCTGTCAGTTATACTGGAGGAAATAAGGGTATATACATATACTGTACAAAAACAGGAGTTAAGTCAATACAAATCTGAAGAAAGTAAAGTCTCTGTTTTTTTCTTTGCATTAATCCCACTCGTGGTTTCTTTACATTGAGATTTTTCTGTGGAATTTATAGAAAAATCTTAAAGATATTTAGTTTCCATGTTAGCCCTTGAAAAGTGGGTATCTCAGCTTACCTTTCTCATACTTAGAAACTCCACTTTGTGATAGAACTGGTTCTTCATTGCACGTCACAAGGGGAGATGAATTTCTGGCAGGAGAGATTGCAATGTTCCTTCAGAAAAAAAAAAAAAAGGAAGAAACCAGTGGTTAATTTAAAGTGTGAAAAGTAAAGATATTTGTGACTAAATCTAACAGAGAACCAATCTGAATATCTGATTTTTGAATGAATGAATGAGCTGTTTTCTTTCTGAAGTGCAAAATTAATTGGAACTTTGAATTTTGAGAGCCAACCTTTAAAGAAAAGACAGTGTGGGGACTTAATGAGCATCTTATCAGAAAATACTGGCTGTGAAACTGAAGACATGAGTAACTAAACCAAAGAGTCTCAGATGAAGATTCCTTCTGGAAACCCTGTTTTGCCTCAAATATCCAATTGAAAACCACTTTCACCTAGGAGTTAGACATCTCCCATCCCCAGACTAACTCCCTGAAACTTTATACATAATTCCTGAGCCCTCAGGATGAACCACACTTACGCTGAAGTGGTATTTATGTGAACCTCTCTTGAGAAAGACTGAGAATCAACCTTTCTTGTAGTAATGATGAATTTTGGGTGTTCAGTACAGTCCTGGACCACTATCAGGTTGCAGCTTTTATTGAAAGAATATGTATGGCTCACACGATCAAATGTTTTGAAATCTCCCTCTCTGACTTCACATGTGGCTGCAAAACAAAACCAGAAAAGAAATGGTAGATGTGACAATGGCATACCTGTTCCTGCAAAGTTTTGAAAGATTGAACTACCCCACAAACAGGAAAGAAACTTATCATCTCCTTGGCAGAAGCTTTCAATGCTGCCAGAGTCTGTAAGGACAGGATAGCACTACAGAGTAACTACCAGATATAGACCATACTTGTATTGGTTTTGCTTACACGGTCGAGCAAACAGGAACTAAAATGTACCATATTCTTGAGAAACTAAAACCAGTAACTGACCATGATAAGAAGTAGTTCACATTTCCCACAGAAATGCTAGACACCAACCATCTAAGACTCGCATGAATCCTTTTTGAAGAAAATTAACTGGCCAGAAAATACATGATCTGTCTTGTACCCATTCTCTGATGCCTCTCAATGCAGAGATGGCATCTTTATGTGGGGGTCAAAAGACAACCTCTAGTCCCTGCAGACAGGAGCAATTCCTGAACTCTGAATATTTACATCAGTTTGAAGTCTCTTCATTCACCTGCCAACAAATATGCTTCTAAGTGAAGGAACAAGCTGTTGAGAAAGCAGGGTTAGAGACGCTATGCCTCCCTGTAAGACCACTACAAGGAAAGGCAAGTCCCAGTCATGGCAGAGAACGGATCTACAAACATTGCTTATTCATGAGAAAAGCATATAAGTAATATTTACATTGATCTTCTTGTGCTATTTGTGAAGCTATTTCAGGAAATAAGTTCCAGGCAGTGATATCTCGAGTCTCGTAAGGTGGAGATGGGCCTAAGGGCAGAGTGAATGGCATTCGGAGTGCCTGATAGTAAAGTGTTACCTGAAAAAGCAGAAATGAAAATACATTATGATAAATTGAACTATATTGCTCAATATGTGACTGCAAACAAAAAAAGACTCTTATCTTAAAAAAAATAATACCTTGAAGATGCATTTATACAATTGCAGTTGTATTTGTCTCTCCAGGATGCACCAAAACCTTAAGCTTTTTTGAGGAATCATTGTCTTCTCTTCTAGTCATACTTACTGACTTTTTGAGAAATTAAGGACATTGGAAAGTAAATGACATATATGAAGTGATAATTAAGTGACTTCTTAAAAAATAAAGTAGCAAGTAACTAAGTTGATGGATGCGTTTGGAAAATTGAACAGCATCCATTACAGGCTGAAAACTGGCATGATGAGCATTGGGGTAGGATCCCTCACTGTAGCTACAAATTACATTTACCAAGAGAATCAAATTAATGCCTAGTGTGCCTACTTCTTCATTATCATATATTAAAGATCCTGCAATGCTGAAACACCACAGAAGGTTAAAGACACACTAATTTCTCTGTGTATGAAAAGCTAGCTGTTATTAATTTGCCAGAGATCCATAGGGGAAATTTTTCAAAGCGGTGCATAGGGATTTGTTGGACAAGGACCAATTAATCAGTGGGATTCTGCAGATCCAGCCTGTGCAGACTGCTCTGAGAGTGTAACTAACCGCTCCAGTTTGGTTAAAGCAGCGTTGTATTTGTGGCTGTCCTAACTTGCTCGCACCTATCTCATCAAGCACAGTTACTGCAGATGTGAGACACCCATGCGCCAGCGCAGATAGATGCTGTACGTGGTTGCAATAGAGTGCAAGGTGGTCTCAAGGCCTCCATTACCTGCTCTGAGACCCGTATACGTCCCACAGAACTAGTCACGCTGGGAAAAATGAACAAAGTTGTGAGTGAGGAGCAGTCATACTTCAGACAATTTGGGCCTAACTGCTGTTCTCAGCGTGGAAAGGCAGCATTTGACTACCGAGTCTGATTTTCAACTTACTGCTGCATTGCACCAAAGCAGCACAAAATCAAAAGTACTCCTGTATTTATTTCAAGATCCATATAATACAGTCAGGAATAAAGCAGCTTCTCTAAAAGGGAATAATGTTTTGCTTTTTTTTTTTTTTTTTTTTTTTTTACATTAAGTATCAAAATGTTATTAGTTGAAATTCCATTCAAGGTAAGGAAAAAGAAAATAAAAATTGACACATACCCCAGGAGCTTTAATTACTGTATCAATTGTTCGTGGAGATGTTGCAGCTGCCCTTACTATAAATTCATGAGATGGATTTCTCCGATGTGCTTCTGAGAAGCCCAATACGAGTGCTGCACCAGGAACGTATTGCATGAGTCTAGAGATAACAAGATGTGACAAAATCGGGTACATGAGCAAAAGCAGACATGGGAGGATGAGGACTACTGGCAGTACTGAAAAAATCAGGGAAACAATGGAAGAACTGAAAAGTCAAAGAAATAATACTTTGGGTCAAATTAAAGGGTTGATTTTACCCAGAGGAAACACATTTGCTTTATTTTTCTCATTTGAACTGGATATTTTTTGGGACCGAATAGAAGAATATTTCAAAACGAAAAGGAGGTATTTTGAACTGAAATACCAAATCATTTAATATGGAAAGTGAAATGAAACATGTAAAGTTTTTTAAATATTTGGGGGATATCTTTTATTATGAAATATGTGGAGAAAGTAGAACACATTTACAAAATACTTTCACGCCACTGAACTTGTATTTTGCATCCAAAAAACCCACAAACATATTTGGATTGAAAAATCTCATCCATTCCTTTCAGTGATTCTATAAGAAAGGCAAAAGAACAACTTTGGAAAGAACAAATAACATACGCTGTGCTTGTCTTTTTTATCCAGGATGGAAGACTTCCCCATTGCACCTTCAGCTGCACGGCCGGCTTCCTTGCCAGTTGGCCTGTGGTAGCCACAGCTGCTATCCTGTAGTCCCGGCACTCCTTGCCCCACCTTAGCCTGGCCTTTACAAACAGGGAAACAGTCACCCAAATTTCAGGAAAGAATCATAGAAACACACTTGACCATTTAAAAATGCAAGTTTTTCTTCTTTCCTGAAACTTCACATTGATTTTTAATGTTTCCTAGTCTTTTTCTTTCTTTTTTTTTTTTTTTTTCTATCAATAATGCTCACAGAGAAATTTTGACTACATCCGGAAAAATCTGAGGCATAACAGAAGAAAAGCTTGCTAGGCTGCTAGGCTGTACAGAACTACTGGTACATGTTCCTGTCTCAAAGCAGCCCCTGAAACATCAGGTTTGTCATAATTTCCTGAGATTTCGTTAGACTCGGTAACTTCATAATCAATATGTATTTTTTTCCTAGAAGATGACTGCACAATAATTGTTTTTAGCCTTCACCAATACCTCTTGGCTTGAACACCCCCTCCCCCTTCCAATACTGAAATATCATGCTGATTTTGTTAATTGCAGCTCTGAAAAGCAGAGGTTTCTAAATTGTTACGCAAAGATATCTTGCATTAAAAGTGCAGCACAGGGAGATGTGAAAAAAAAAAAGACAAGACCTGTTCTGTCATTTACGATGCTCTCTCAGGCATCAACCCATTACCCACCTTTTCTTTTCATATAATTCCTAAGAAATAAAACATTTCAAATGCATTTGGGTTACGAGTCTTCTGAAAAGAATTATATAGAGAAAAACAGCCAGATTACCAGACAAGCAAACTGACAGTACAGCAAATTATAAATAGGTAGTAATGAAGAAGTCAATTTTTCAAACATTTGTTATACTTCTGCTGGTCATATTTTGATGTATCTTGAAAGTCAATATCTTTTTTTGCCAGATTTTGAAGTGGCTGATTTTTATTTTTATTTGTTTCATTCAGAAGAATACTGAAAGATAGGAACATTTTCTGAAATTTCACAAACTTCATGAAACATTTCAAAATATGTATGTTTTCCTGTTTAGTTCTCCCAGTCAGCAGGTGCTCTGTGCTTATTCAAAAAACTCCGGGCTTTTTAGATGTCTCTGGGGGCGAAGCTTACCTGTGCTTTCAGAGGCAGTACTACAGCATCAGCACACGCTTTCCAATTGGTTTCAGCCAGCTGAACCACAACTAGTTGCACATCAACTTTGGCAGCATCAGAACGAACATATGCTGTAGCTTGATAACCTTGATTTCTGTTGTCACTCCTTACTGCCTGTGCCACAATCGTAACGCCAGGTGGAATTACATCTCCCAGGAAGTTGCGCTGAAAAACAACCCCCAACCATCTGTGCTTAAGTACTTCTGTGTGTTCACTGGAGAGCCTACAGTCCGGTGTATGTGCACTGATAGTAGGAAGCAGCCCTCGTCCTTCATCAGTTTAGTTTGCAGATCGTATTTCTATATCCCCAATATTTAATGATAAATCTGGCTGGAATCTTGATTATTTCATTACCACCAGGAATTTTCAAAGACACGATTGTTTTGACAGGAGGGATTCCAAGACTCTTCCAAACTATCTTTATGGAAGTAGTAAGATTTTGTTCATTTTTAAAATCTTTTAAATAGCTGCCTACAATATACACTAGATAGCTTCCTTCACAACATATTTTACTATGCTACAGCTCCTTCAAACCAATTGATTATTTTCAAATCCTTCTTAGTGGCAGAGTTCCCATAGACATTACCTACATTTGCAGAGCTATTTATTCTATTTTATAGAATTGTACTTAGTACAATTATAGAATGCTAAGTGTGTAATAAAGATAAAGATGATATGTGCTTAATGGGACTTTACATTTAGCAATCAGTTATGACCATGCAGACTCTGATTTTAGTTAGACGCTGCATGCAGTCATAACCTCAGGTCTACATCTAAAAATAATCAGACTTAAGTTAAAAAAAATCTTTAAATAAAACTTACTTGTTTCCTCCCCATTTTTATCTTAATGCAATTTATTTTGCATTTTGGGCTTTCATAGGAAAAAGAAAATTCTTTCCCCTTTAACTTACAACTCCATTCCCTTCCATTTTTATAATTTCCAAATCCAGGCTTTCACTTATTGCAAACACCTTTGGAAATGAAGGAAAATATAACCCAAGAAACCTGCAAACAAAAACCTCAAAACCAAGGGAGTTTGGAAAAAATGTTTTCACGGGGGGAAAATGTCTCAACAGACTTTGACTTTCAATGTACAGACGTGACTGGCAGCGTGCTCACTGAGCCCGGCCCCTCAGCTGGTCCGAGCGCCAGCGCCTCTACAGCTCCTGCCCAGCGGCACGCAAAGCCCGGCTGCTCCTTCGTGCCACGCAGTCGTACCTCACGCGTGAGGCTGGAACCATGGCTGTGGTGGACGCTGACCTCTCCGCTCGTGTGGCTTCTCCTTGAGCTGCGGCCAGCATCTTCTCCATGGCGGTGGCTGCTGCTGCTGCTGCTGCCACTCGGGCGACTGCTCCTGCTGCCACTGCTGCTGCTGTTGCTGTGGCTGCTTCCCAGTTCAGAGGAAGATGACGATGAGGTGCTTGATATCTCCCGATCTGGATGCTATGAAACAAAAATAAGTTAAAAAGCTAGCCAAGAAGTGACCTCTAGTTTTACAGCGTAGAGCTGTCTGCCTCCCTCTATAGGGAATGCACAGACTTAGACATATCTACCGTTATTTTAGTTATCATGTGCAGACATGAAACATATTGGGTAGGAACGTGCCTCGGATCCACCTGGACCTCTCTGCTGATAGGAAGGCTTGTGTAGACAGTGATTGCAAATGGCAACATCACATTGTCCAGCTCTAATGTTAGGGAAAATGACACTTAAGAAGTGGTCAAACATGTCCATTTTTTTAGGGGAAAATAAAAAAAAAAAGAGATTGCAATGTAATTAAAACCCCTGTATATCATCTTCCTCTTTTACAGCAGGATGCATAATAACTTTACAAGTAGCACCTACAAAAGCCACTATATTATCATCCTTCTGATAGCTACTTAAAACACCACTGTGCCATAATGCATGCTGAACCTGGTTTCTGATACAATCTACATACCTGATGATTTTGCCATGATTGCCTAAAAAATGTGGACACAGCTATTCCCATTGGAAGATCCTGCTGTTTTGTAATTCCCCCACGGTCTTTGTTAACTTAGCTTTAGCTGCATTGTACAGCACCTAGCCCAAAGGAGTTCTGACCCAAATCTGAGGATTCCAAGTGCTGCAACAACAGAAGGATGTAGTGTAACAGTCAGTATCTTCATAAAAAATCTGGTTATTTTGGCCATCGTCAGTGTTGACAGCAGACAGTATGGAATGCTCAAGTGAAAGGAACCAAAGTGAGCCCTTCAGTAACATGCCTGATCATATCAACTGTAGCCACCATGGGAATGTGCACTTGAATTAGGGACCTACCCAACGGATGCGAGCAGACCTGAAGCGGAGCCGATATACTTTTGGAAGGTGATATTCCTGCAAAATTCCAAAATAAGTTGTTACCTACAGCTCAGTAAGGATCACATCCTAGCAGAAGTCAAAGCATTAGAAAATTTTACCCATTTTGTAGAAACGTCGTAACTACCATGACTGTTAAACTGGGACTTAACGTGTTTTGTCTCAGCTTGTTTGTCATATTTGCTGTGGCGATGGGAAGCACCAGTGCTTTCACTGCTGCTGCTGGTGCCACTGCTGGTACTTCTGCTGCTACTCTGTGTTTTAGGCTTCTGCTCACGGCCACTTGTCTTTCCTTCAGCAGCACTGGCATGTGGAAATTGTGTGGTCTTGGACTGCTTCTTAGCCTTATGCTTTATACCAGATGCTTTGCTACTGCTGTTGCTGCTGCTGCTGTTGCTGTTCCCTGTGCTGCCACTGCTGCTCTTAGGACTACTACTACCACTACTACTACCGCTGCTACTGCTGCTTTTGCTGCTACTACCGCTGCTACTGCTGCTTTTGCTGCTACTGCTGCTTTTGCTGCTACTACCGCTGCTACTGCTGCTTTTGCTGCTACTACTGCTGCTTTTGCTGCTACTACCGCTGCTTTTGCTGCTACTACCGCTGCTACTGCTGCTTTTGCTGCTACTACCGCTGCTACTGCTGCTTTTGCTGCTACTACTGCTGCTTTTGCTGCTTTTGCTGCTACTACTGCTGCTTTTGCTGCTTTTGCTGCTACTACTGCTGCTTTTGCTGCTACTACCGCTGCTACTGCTGCTTTTGCTGCTACTACTGCTGCTTTTGCTGCTACTACTGCTGCTTTTGCTGCTACCACTGCTGCTGCTACCACTGCTGCTTTTGCTGCTACCACTGCTGCTGCTACCACTGCTGTCCCCAAAGGGGTAGAATTTCTTTCCTTTGGCTTTGGTCAGTCTTGCTTTCAGATTTATCTTGGTGCCTCCCTCTGATGCTCTGTTGTCAGAGTCGCTGCTGGAGGTGCTGCTCGTTGTACTTTCGGAAGTTCCACTGGTGCTGCTGGCACTGGAGGATGAACTTCTGGATTTTCTCGTCCCCTAGTCAATGGTACCATTGGAAAAACAAAATTATTTTTCTGTGTTCCTGCAGAAGGCTGTAAGTAAAATCAGATACAGAGAGCTATGAATCTCTGTGCTGCCTTAGAAGACAAGCTGCAGGCCTGATAGCATTCTTGCAATACATCACAATAAGGCAAATTAATAAAAATGTATTAAACCCACACATATGTAGAACAATACCCCGAACACTTTTGTGATATTGAACATGTGTAGAAATTGTTGATCATACAATTAAATGTAATGTTGGTAATAGTGCTGTGGCTATCTCAGGGCAAGTTGTGTAGGTAGGTGTCATACTTTTTTGCTACAGTTGTAATAGCCAGAAAGAACAGACTATCTTTTGGGCACACAACAGCTATTTTGTGTCTTACGAGACATTTTCAGAAAAACCTGCAAAATCTGCTCTTTCTCATGTCCTTGAGCTGGAGAAGAGATGAATGCAAACCAAAGACACACAGAAAGACTTGTGTACCCAAAAGCCTGTCTTTATCATCCTATTTTATATACTATCTAAACAAAGGAAGGTACTTAGTAAGAGAAATATAAATAATTAAGCTTTGTGCAACGTCTCCCACAAATTGAGAAATGGATTTTTGCAGCAGTACCTGGCCATCAGTATCATCAAGGATTTTCTTCACTCTTTTAACTACTCCTTTGTTGGAAGACACTTGTGCCTCTGGATCTTCAAATGTTACTAAACGTACCACTTTCGTAGGAGCTTGGTCTCCTGCTTGAATTGTGACTTGTATTTTTTCAATAGGTGCCTCTGTGTAAACTGAAATTGCATGAAAATTAGTATTACTGTTATTATTAGCAACTGAATGACAGAATAAGCCAATTTTTCCTGTGATTTATTTAGCCATTCCTCCCCAAATGGAAATAAAAATGCTTATTGATTATTTTGGTATTGAGCAACTGCGCTAAAAAAAATTCTGTAACAGCTAAAGCACATACTGGCAATAACCAAATTCTAAAATATTAGCATGATACTAGATTCTTTTCAAGTCAATAAACAGAATGATCAGCAGATTTAAGTCACATGAATTGGATTGCTTAACTAGATAACACTGTGGGATAGTGAATTAGGCATCAGAGAGTGAACTGAGGCTCAACTCCTGAATTGTAAAGAATGGCCCGATGGTTAGGCCATTAGTCTGACACTTAGGAGACCTAGACTCGGTGGCCTGCTGTGCTTTTACTTCCTATGATCATGGATTAAGACATTAAGGACTAGATCCTAGCAGGGTTAATCCATAATTCCCTTTAAGAGTCTGGGTTTTTAGAGTGTAGCTACAGGACACTGCATCAGATCTGTTGCCCATGTCCAATTGCTCTGTGCTTGCATCCCAAATCCAATGATTCAGGATGCATCAGACATGCTCTGCCGGCACAGATCAGCTCCGCGTGACGCTGACCATGCCGAGTGGCATTGCTGGGAGAGCTGGGAAATCGCTGCTCGGATGAGTGTGGGAGAAAAGGATTCCTGCTACAAGCATAGTCTGTTGCTGGTACTGGCAGGGCTGGTAGGTCTAATGGTAGTTTTAGTGGTACTTAAGATACAAAAGATATATATGAACATATACAAATATATACATGTATATACACACGCCCCTACCCACCCGCCAATTACTTTCTTTTTTGTGCACAGTTGTATTTACCTGGCTTGAAGCTCACTCTTAGGGTGTGCTCTCCAACTAGGTAATAAAGAGGCACATTTTTGATAAATGCTGCATGTATGCTTTTCCTCTCAACGCACACTTGAACCCCGAATGTACTTGCATTGGAGCACATGGACTGAACAAATGGCTCTTTTTGGGAAGAAGACTGTCCAAAGGAAAAGGCATTTCCTGATGAAACGTCATCTGCAGCCTGTCTGCCCTATTAGATAATACACATGTCAAGTTAAAATGGCCAACAGTAAGAGGAATACTTGCATGTTATGAGTCCTGTTTTGGCAACAGTTATATGTATTCTGCAGGAAAAAATCAAACAGTTTATTTGAAATAGCAAGACAAGGGCATGACATAGGACAACTTAGTTTTCAATTGGACAAAATTATCAGCTAAATGGCTTGATTAGACTATCCAGGGTAAAAAGAGCTTCAGGCTATAAGAATGGAAAATTATATCACAAATTAATTCTGAATAATTAACTTTGTTTTCTTGGAGTATTAAACAGTGTTAACATGTTCTTGATAAATCTGAATGTGCTCTAGACTGGCTAGAGTTCTTTCCTTTGATTTTTCATTGGGTCGAACAACAGCCCCTTCGTCTATGTCCATGAAAATTCTGTCTCTGTTGAGGTCTGACATGAATGTGAGACTATATAGACTAGATGGTCAAAGCATATCAGATGTTAGAAATTTCCACTCAAAACTATGTAATTTACATGTGCTAAGCAACGCTTGCAGAAGAACAAATTAAAATTAATTAAAATTGGAATCAAATCCATGAAATGAAAAGTACGATTTCCCAGAGCAACGAAGCAAATAGCTAAAGACACGTAATCATAAGCTTTCATTTCACATGTAATACAGGTCTGCAATTAATTTTTTACTCAGTTTATCATGTTTCACAAGATTCCAAACTTGTGTGAACCCCACTGAAAAACTGGAATTTTAATAGTAATATTTTCTTTCCAAAGGAAACTCTAATGAAACTGGGAAATGCTCCAGTTACTGCCACTTTTCAGTTGCTGTTCATTTAAGAATAACTGCAGAATACTGAATTTTCAGGAAGGGCAGCACAGAGGCACAAAGCAGAACAACTTTGCTTGTTCCAGGACATTGGAAACTGCTCTCACTGATGGTATGTTTGCCTATTGACTTCTCCACAGGAAAGTGCTGTACTCATCCTCTGTTCATCTTTTATATTATCTGAAAACCCTTCAGAGTTGCAGGACAACAATGAAACCAAAACAGGACAGTGTATTCCTCACCTCTGTCAGTCTTTCACTGAACAAATTGCACAGTGATGCCTTCACAATGCTGCCCATCATAGAAAGCCTGTACTGATTTTTATGGAAAACTGGAGCTTGGGAAGTCATTTGACTTGACACACAAATGGCCATCCATCCTTGAATCAAGATGCTTATAAGTATTACATTTGGCTCTACAAGTTGAGCAATGGAGCAACTTATGGAACATTTGTGGCTGCCCCAGGAATGTGATGCTTGCACAATGGTTGCAAAGTATTTTAAAGATTGTGGGCTGTCCTGTAGATGGCAGTGTAAAATTAATTACCAAAGAAAATGCTTTTGCTTTTGAAAAAGTGTTCAAGTCTGATGTATTACACTCCAGATTTTAAAATAATGTTACTGTAGGTCCATTCATGTTACTAGGTTGAACCTGACTTGATTTGAGTGAAATAGCATTGGTCGGAGATGAATTGTACATTTTCCTATGGAAAAAAGAAATGGTCTCCCACTGATTAAAAGCCTAAAAAAGAGTAGTCAGACACTACATTGCTTACCCTGATGTTATCAGTCTCGCCTGATGTAGAATCTGAATCGAAGGACATCTTCATTATATCAGGCACTGCTTCAGCTAGAAGAACTGGAGTCATCTTACTAGCAGCCAAATCCCCAATATTCCGTGTTACAGCAAATGTCTTAGACCTGCAGAATAAACATTAGAGGAAACCAGTATCGATGAAGGACTGCTGAGGAAAAGCCCTGAATAATGCCTTCTAGCAGGTATGCTGCAACAAGTACCGTACCCTGCAAATTGCTTAGCAGATATTTACAGCATCTTTTCTGTTGTATTTTCAAGGACTGCTAAGAGTGAATACAAGCACGGACCAATCTCAGGGCAGATAGCTCAGTTAGTCTTTTAGAATCATGTGTACAGGTTAAAAGCATTGCAGTTGATGGGCTCTCCGTATGCCTAATACCTTGAAGAACAGCCAACTTACTTAGAAGCCTGGCTGCGTATTACACTATTAAATTTTTGAGTCTCCTATTTTGATTTTCTGGACTTTTAAAGTTTTCAACTCATCTTCTCTGTGCTCACTGCCAAACTTAGTTCTCATTTCCTTTGACATCGTATTTGGGGAAATACTGGCATAACTTCAAAAAACAACCTGGGCACTGGTGGCTACTGAATGCTATATCCCGTGCAACTTTTGTTAGAGCAGAATTAAAGGACCCTGGAATCATCAAAGTAAGTGTTTCTAGTTTGATCTACTTTCACTGGTACTTATGGCTCGGCCAGACATCACAGAGAGATGTGTAGGAAGGTTAAGAGCCTGTTCAAGTAAATGTCTTTAGTACATTATTTCCAGTGTTGTGGACTCTAAGAGTACTCGTAAGGATCCAGAATGACTGATATCAAGTGCAGCATGAGACTGAGACTCTCATGGCTAAATATCCTGACCCTCTGGCTCCATACCCCACGTTTTCATGGAAGCTGTTACAGTACTGTGGCAACTATGAGTTTCATTTTGGGTCAGAGAAATATCTTGAATGCTGAACACTTTTGAGAGATGAAAACCTATTTCCCTCAGCTATTAGCATTATGCTAACTCTACCTTATTAGCCGTTTATTCATGCTAACACTCAGCTTAAAATTCCCCGTGTGCTGTTTCTCAGGTATGAAGCTGATCTACTAGTCCTGGGGCTTTTGTGGTAGCCTTTGTGATGGTGAATGGAAAGGTGGTCTGCAAAATGGTCTCTATTTTAGTATGGCCCACACTGTACTAGCCTGAGAAATTCCAATCTCACCTATCTGAAAGATGAATTTATATTCATTTGATAGCCCTGTCTTCCTCTTGAATGCTCCTACCATGCTGTGTGCACTGTAAAGCACACAATTGCTCTTCATGTGGAACACCTCAATAAAACGTGTGTCACCTGTGGGCTTTGTTTTCTTTCCCATTTCTCTCTTTTTTTAGATAAGGACATGACAGCAACGCTCCACGCTGGGTGATAGGAGAACCTTGAAGAATGGAATCTGAAATAAAATATTCTCCCTAACAAGCTGAGGGGATAAAAGAAAATAGAAATCAACTTGCATTTCAGATGGCTCATCTGAGTAAAGAGACAAAAAGGGAAATGGTTTTTATTTTAATCCCATTCAATAATTCAAATGACCACTGAACTGCAGGCTGGGTCTCCAAGCAGAAAGCCCTGGGGTTTCTTTCCAATTTTTTTTAGCATTTTTTTATGCCAATAGTCTACTCCTGCCACCTAATGAAAGTAGAGGATCGATTCCTCCCTGTTGAGCACAGAGAGCCGACAAATGTAGCTGCATCACAGGTGACACATGTCAATGTCTGCAGAATCACACGGCACAGTAAAAATAGGCTACAAGAGTCAGCTCTGGTGCTTTAACAAGAAAAACAGTCACAAAGAAGGCCTAAAGCTATGGTATGAAAGAATCTGTTCTCTCTGATCCCACACAACAGAAAAAAAAAACCTAAAAAGGAGATTTTCCAATATGTATTAGTGTATTTTTTGGATGAAACAAGAAGCTGTGCTATAGTATAAGCCAAATTCACTGCAGGGGTAAGGGACAAGCAATTCAGCTCTGTTGGGTCCACTGATGTTTCAGTGAGTGTGCCCTTACATGCAGTCCTAACACGGGGACAGAAGAGCTCAACATCTGTTTAAAACAACAACAACAAAATCAACAAAAAATATTTTCCCAGGTTTTATAACACAGCATGACATCGTATCTAAAGAAATGAGAAGCAAGAGACAATCCTCCAACCAGATTTTAGCTGTCTTTCTGCTATGGTGAAATGAAAATTTCTGCCTTTCCTACACATCAACCTTCTGACCTTGGTGCAAAGGTGTTAGAAAAATGGGGACTCAGGGCATCAGTCACTTATTTCCCTTCTCTGCCCCCAAGCACACTGCGCTGCCTTGCGAGCTTGCAGCGTACGCTGCTGCTTCTGCATTTGCTGCTACACACGCTGTGTACATATTGTACACAGTGCTGTAATTTCGTAATTAATCTTATAAATAAGATGCCTATGTGAAGCATTTCTGCTTAACCTACAGTTAAAAGAAGCAAAAAAGCCCTATGATACAAGCTCTATTCAAGATTATGTATATACTTCAGTAGCCTGTCATTATGAATATGTGATATATTTGCAAAGTGCATTCTCTGGCAGTTCTCCATATACTTTAATCACAGGGCTCTAATTTTCCCTGAAATTTATTTGATTTTTACTTCTTCCTGTAAATTTCATTTGAAAGTATGTTTAAGTAGCCATCTGTAGTATACTAAATAATTATGTTAAAAGAGCCTTAAAAATAACTATTATTTTTAATTAAATTTAACTTTGATAGGATTGAATTGAAACACATGCTACATATTCTCTCCGTGGTGTGATTAATTATTTTGCTCTGATTTTTGCTATAAAGAAAGTTGAGTCTGTAATGCACTGATTTGTCTTGGGAATGCAATCTCTCCATCACCAAAGTTTTCATTATTTTTTTTTTCTTTAGAGTCTGTGATTGTTCACCTGAGTTTCTCTACACCTCCTGAAAATTTATATGAATCCCACAGCTGTGACAGGTTATAACCTATATGGTGTGCAGGATATAACTGAACTTAATGCTACTGAAGACTGTTTGGTTCCTGTGTCTGAATGTGAAAGATGAAGGGGAAAATAATATCACATCCCGACTAGCTTTAATGACATGGTACTATAAAAGGTAATCTACTGACCATCAAGACAAAGTGCCCAATACTAAGATATTTTGAACCGAGCTCACAAACAAATAAAAGCGCAATAGCTTTCCAGAACCATTTCTTTAAATGGGGGATTTTAAACTAACAAGGGAAGGTGTCAGAATATCTCTAAAATATTGAATTCAATAGGTTCTATATTCTTTGGTGGATCTGTGCAAAAGGAAGAGAAAGTCTATGTTAAACTAAAATTTTTGACTTATTCTATATAGAATAGATATGTATCCTTTCTCTTTCTATCATCCTGCTTGTTTCTCTTCATACCTTTAAGATTTTACTTTGCTTGATTTTCGACCTCAGTGACGTTGTTCAATGCTACATTCTCTAGTTATTGCTTTGCCTTCACTTGTACTCATTGCCGCTTCATTTCTCTGTGTGGTTTCCACTGACCATTTGTTTTGTAACAGTGAACAGGAATGCTTTTTGGAGAAAAATTGATGGTGCTAAAAGTTAGCTAGTGAGTACTAGCTTTCTCATATACTTGGCATTATAGAGCTATTTCTGAGAGACTACTGCACTGTATAAATGATAATGCTGCAGGGTCTAGAGCAGAGCTTGGGCTGGAACTCATGGACTCCGCTGTAATCCCTCGTGTCTGATACTGGCTTGCTTTATGCTTTCTGGCAATGCATTTAACCCTTTCGGTGTCTGATTTGATTTCCCCTTAGGTCAAAGGAGGAAAATTACTTTGCAGGGAGGATCCTTCTGCTAACATTTGCAGCTCTGCTTAAGGCTCTAAACTCTGTATCAGTGTCCAATATCCTCATTTCAGTTCAGCATCCTTATTGAGTTCATTAATATCCTCAGCCTCTCCAACAGTGACAGCTAGTGAGAGCAGGTGCCTGCTGTCCTTGGTGACCTTGGGAGCAGAGTGTCCTGGTCTCCACAAGAAACTGAACAAAACAAAACATGCAGCTAACTTTTGCTCTGTGAACTGCTGAAACCCTCCCTCCTCTGCATGGAGAACCTGATTAGGATCACATTTGATGGAATGGAGGAATCATCACAGGGAGTAGGACATGATGTCAAATGCCTACTAGGATGGTCTGTGACCATTGAAGGACAAGGGAGAATAATGATTGCCCTAAATGGAGGAGACCTGCAGAGCTTCTCTGGGCCAGCAGCCATGAATGCTAATTGCAGCTGGATCAAGTAACTGAGCTCTTTTGTTGCGGCTGTATTCCTAGAGCAGAAACTTGTTAACATTTCTGCGGATTGTATAATAGCTGGTTTCTGTTGTCAGTGATGCTTTTTCCTTTGTGATGAATTTTTGGCTTGTCTTTCTCAGTGTTTTTTCATGTGTGTGTGTGTGTGAAGGTTTTCTAGGCTTTGGTCTACTGCTTTGATTCCTTGGACATACTCTTTCTGTTTCCTCCCTCTCTTTGTGCTTGTATTTCCATCTGTTTTCATTTGTTTGGCATCTGGCTACAACAGTTTTCCAGAGTGCATTGTAATTGCATGCACTGATAATAAATCAAGTAGACCTAACAGGTAAGAAAACCAAACGGCAACCACAAGGAAACAAGGTAAAAACACAAGAAACCCCAAATCCTCTATGCTTCAAGGCATCACATGCAAAATATAGATGGATTATCTGTTATAACAGATAAGATTCAGCTGGCTTACATTTTACCTAGTATCTCCAGTCCGATTATAGTTATTAGATAGAAATTTTATGCCATTTGTGATTCATATAGCTTATGGGTCTCAACAGCTGAGAAATGGTCCTAAAGAGGATTTTCAGGTGAAGATCACAGGAAACAATGCATGTTTTCAAGCAAAACTTTGATTTATGTCACTTCAATTAAAATAAATAAACTACACCAATTGTTGGCAGTTACCCAAGCTGACAGTCAAAGACAAGATCTCTAAGCAAATGCTCAGTTTCATCTGGAAAGACTGCATTGCTACATGGAAAGATAATAAGTGCTTTGTCTTACCTTACAGTAATTATGTTAGTCTCATCTTTACATGGTGGTATTTCAATTTTGATGTTTTTGTCCTTCATATAGACAGTAGCAACAACATTCACAGGTACATGAGCATTCATTTTAGTGTGTGCTTCCAGCCCTGCCTGGATAGTGCGTGTGTTGATCCCCATTACAAAGGTCATCTCCTTAGCCATGCTGAAAAGGTAGAATGAGGATAAAATTATTTTCAGAAAGCAAACAGCTGTTAAATTTTTATGGTCTGTCACTTGGAAATATTATTCTTTTATTTTATAGTAAATATTTACCTTAGACTCATTTTGGATCGCAGCTTGATGTTGGCATTTAGTAACTCAGTCAATCTGAAATCAGACTTTGGAGAAGGTGTAACCTGTGCTTGAACTATTACAAAGAAAGCAAAAAAAAAAAAAAAAAAAAAAAAAAAGCGTTTTAAATCCCCTCCAATTCTAACAAGCATGCTTATATCGCTTAGGTATTGAAATACATTACCATTTCCTGCCACTTTTGTAACAGAAGAGTAATAGAAGCTGGTCTCTGTCGGGAACCCAGTGCAGGTGGGCACGATACGACGGATCTCGGAAGACAGTAAAGCCTTGGTCCACTGCCTCCCCACCCCACTTTGAAGGCTACTGATTATTCTTCTTATCGAAGGGTTTTTTTCATCAGGTCCATACCATGCCTGCAATTATAGAGTTCAACTTGTCTAAATAAGCAGAACTTTAATATCATGATCCATGTCATTAACTATGCCTCAGGGGAAACTCTGCCAGAAACTATTATAGCTAATCCTGATCAAAGTTTGACCTTATTTGCCTTGATTAATACTAAAGACAAAACCCCCTTTTGAATTAAAAGTTAAAAAAAGGGAGACAATGTCTGAAAGAAACAGTATTTTAAAGCTTTTGATGCTTAGGTGGTGGTGTTTTCGAAATGATACCTGCAGTGCATTTTGGATGGCGTCTTTATCAAGTCCACCAAAGAACAGCTCTTGGCCAAACAATTTCAAGTAGCCTGATGCAAAAGGTTTGTCACTGGAGAATGCCTTCCAGTCAGACAGCTGTGTGAGAAGAGGAAGAAAGTCTGATTCTGCATAACATTTGGGGAAGCAATACCTTAGAGATTTTCTTTTCATCGAGAATTTACCATTTTCAGGATATCCTTGAAGTTATAGTCAGTCTCCCATTCCCCATCAGGAGAGTAACCTTTAGCAAACATCTCCTGCAGCCCTTCCACCATTATTCCCACCTGTGGAAAGAAGTAAGGTGTAAATACCAATTGGATGATGGTCATAAGAAGGGATGTGAGGGCAAACTGTGGGTAGACCCAATTACCTCCAAAGGATCAGCCACTCTTCCAAGGAAATGCGTCCGTAGCTGGGACATCGCCATCATTGGAATTAAGCTCCCCGCATTATTCAATACCAAATATTTAGCTGCAAGTCCACTCATAAGGACCTCTGAACAGAAGTGGGCAGTAAAACACAGCACAGTTAGTTTTTAAAGCCACAGCGTGCAGATTGTATCAATTTACTAATTGCGTAGTTCAACTGATAAAGCATGATATGAGAAAGGCCAGAAAACCAAGCTATAAAACTCGTGTTATAAAACAGTCATAAACAGAATATTCTGCATTTTTAAACTATTAATGGGCAAAATTACAAGCCTCCTGCTCATTGCATGGTGGTTATGTTATTTTTCCAATTGCTTCTGCTATATCATTTACATCCGGTTGGATTCTGTAACGTCAGCTTATGAAATGCTTTTACGAGACGTCATTTAGGGCAACTTGACAAAGGGGATCAGAAATGAAAACAGATTTGCCATCCTTTACTAATAGTTTAGGGAAAGTGATATATACGTCCTATCAGGACAGATGGTGAGGTTTAGATTTGTCTCTCAAATGACTCAGAGGCATTTTAATACATCTACTTCCAAATGCTCTAACTCCTTACACGAAATGCATTAATTGATAAGTAATTGTTAACTATTGAGTGAACATAATTTGTGTCTATTCATTGTCTCTACTTCTGTTTTATCATCCATAATGTTCTTAGATACAGATAATCACTGCAGAGCAGAGTCATGTATTCTTCCCACTCTTGGCACGGTCCCCTTACCTAAGTTAAAGTTATCCCAAGGTTTTTCTAAGTTTCCTTATGTTTCAAAAAGAACAAGGCTGACATGTTTCCTTTCCTCCAGTCCTCATCTGTCTTCTCTTCCCACACTAGCTGGAGGACAGGGAAGTATTTTAGGAGCCCCTGTGTTAAATTTCTGCTATCCTTATGTTAGACAATGGCATTATACATTGATTGCATCCCAGCACCACCAGAAATCAGCTTTGAAAATCCAGTACAGCCAGGATAATTGTAACGCCCTGGAAGACCCAGAGCAATAATTTCAGTCCCTGTACAGAAACTATTGATGAATTGTAGGAAATATATTTTCAAACATTATGAGAGGGAGTGAGTCTTTGACCTCTTTCCAGAACAGGAGTGCCTAAATTCTCAAAAATTATTTAGCCTACAGTTAAGGAAAATATTGCTTGGTTCAGAAATGTGGGGTGTTATGAATACTCATGCCCATATTACTTTAGTGCCACTCTCTGTGTTTCAACCAACATGTCACTTGTAAATCAACATTTTCCATGCTCTTCTGAATCTGTGTATGCAGACAGGGATCTGGATGGTCCTTTACCCTCGTTTACTCCTCACGCTAAGTTGTTTTGTATCAGATTGCTTGGACTAATTTTGATTCCTAATTTCTCAGGACAGATTTCAACTTTTAATATATTTGAGAAACAGTTTGTTGGAAAAGCAATCCACTTAGTCTACTAAATATGCATGAACCATTATTTCACTTCATTACCTCCACTGTTCTGCTGTATGAAGCTCCTGTGCTACCCAAAGTGCTAGACACTGCCTACCTACAACATACGTGTGGTTCAAGAACAGCTCCTACAGTCAAAATACAGGTATTTATGTCACCCTGTTGATGGCAGAGGAATCAGTGGAGAACCTTTAGCAGATAGCAAGGAGACATGACAAAAGCTCAAATTTCAATGCTCATCCTATAGAAAACAAAAAGCAATGTGATGCCACACCGGGACACTACTAATAAGATGACTTGAGACTTGGAAATGTGAAGACTAGTTTTTCTCGGGATGAGCTTAGCCAGAGCAGACCTAGGTATTATGTAGACTGGACACTAGAATGAGGCATGGTACTTTTAGTAAATTTGATAAAGCTCTTTTTTTGTATCTTAACCCACTAAAACAGTTAAAAAACCCCACGGTACTTACTGATACTTGATAATAAGTGTTGCTCATAAATGATTAAGTGATTATACAGAATTCATTGACTTGAAAAGCACAGGGATATTTTCCATACCTCAGGCACTGCATAGCACTAATGTTCTAAGAAAATATTTACCAATGGAAAATCCTACTGACACAGTCAGATGATGCACTGTAGCCACTTCACTATGAGGGTACGATGGCACCTGCATATATCTGACTAAATGCCTTGCCCCAGGGAAGAGGGAAAGAAAAACTGGTGATCAAAGAAAGCAGTCTTTCATACCTATAAACATTAGTACAGATGTAATTATATAAATCTGTGCATACTGAGAGTCAGATTCTGTCAGTCCTAACACTGAGCAGAACCTGGGTCATCCCTTTGATTTCACTGGCAGTGTGTAGAGCATGAAGCGCTATTTGTGGTGGCCATGTGTGACGGATTCCAGATTAGAGACAGATTCAGCTGGCATTATTGCCTGTCATTAAAAATTCAGCATCTAGCACCACAAAGATCTGTGATGCTGAGGGCAGATTTTTGTTTTTAGCGAGGAAATAGGTACTGCATTACAGCCGTCACTATGGTAACTCTTCCAGAATGGACTCAGTGAAACACATTTCACCTGTGGCTAGTAGTGACAAATCAAATCAGAAAGCTGGAGGATGGATCCTCCTCCCACACCACTGTAATAGAGGACTGACTTCATTTAGCAAACTGAGTTATCCAAGACTAAGATTAGCATGTGTGAGAAAAGGATTTTGATCCTTATTCTTCAGGATGAGAGGTTTAAATATCACATATGCATGGTAACCAAATTTCTGACACTGGTCTTCACCAAGAAGTAACAGCAATTCACTGATGCACTGCATTTCCAGGCGACAGCCAGAACACAGTAATCCATTTGACATAGTCCTCTGCCAGCTACCCTCATGCATACTGCACCCTTCTTTCTCACTGTACAAAAATTCAGATAGCTTCCTTTTAAAAGCAAAAATAAGAGGAGGAAATGAATACCTAAAACTAGAAACCGGTATCTGCCTCTTTCTGGAAAATGTCTCTCTCCCTAAATGCATTTTAAATGGTACAAAAGTTCACACAGTGCATATTAGTGACTGTATTTCTTTGGGCAATCTCTGTCTCCATCTCTGAGGCAGCAAGCATGTGTATCGTATATTACTGTGGTTGTTGTGATACGCATTATATATATTTTTATGATAGAGCAGATTAAATGGTCATGTAAAAACCAAAAAACAGGGTCAGGGCAACAAAAGTCTTTCAAACCACTCCCCCAGCCCCCAAGAAGGCGGCAAAAGTACTTGTACACTTAGCACTGTGGTTTTCATATGTTTCAGAGTCTCTTTTTCTGTTGATTACTTTGAAAAGAATCTTTACATGTACCAGTGAATAACAAAAATGCTAAAAACATCCAAGTCCTCCTAGATAAACAGCATGTGTAAGGAGACTGTGTTTGTAGATATAATCTCCCCAGTCTGCCAGCTACATATGCCAAATCACTGAGGCTGTCACGGTCATTTACATAGAGGAGTTGCTTAAAAAATCTCTGCTGAGAAAAATAACATACATGGAAAATAGAAGTAGATATAACTTGGTCAGCAAGACCTGTCTTCTAATCTGGTCCTCCCTGCTTTGACTAGATTTTTATGTGCAACTCCCAGTGATGTAACTGGTTAGCCTCTAGATCCCAGATGTGGATGTCTCATTCCGGTGAAGAATCCTGGTAGGAAGGTGCAAGAAAAATCTTTAGGCACTAAGCCTTAGTTGTTCATGGGTGCAATGAACTGCCACACCTGAATGTTTTCAGTTTGCTGTTTCACTGGGCACTACTGTTGGGGTGAGGAGTATTTAGCATCACATTTGAATTCAGCAAGAGTTGTAGGCGTTCAGCACTGGTAGAAATTAATCCACTTCAGCAGTAATTTAGGTCCCTTCTGTTTGTTTGGTGCTGAACAATGGTATGAAATTGTTAAGCACCACTGAGACTATGGCATTTGATACAGGAGCATGTGCTTCACTGGCTAATGAAAATGGAGGGTTAGAGCCCCACAAGCCCTCTGGTAATTTCATGCTGGCAGTGTAGAATGCAAAACACACAGGGACCTAAACACTCTCCAAATGGAGAGCCTGAGATTTTAATACTTTTTTTTCCACTGAACATAGGAGAATATGGAGGAACAACATGCAGCTAACCAGCTGGCTAGGAGAATTGAGTTCTCATACTCCATAATTTTTTTCACACATTAACATGTATATATTTCTTTACAAAACCTTCTGAACCTTACCTTTAAACATACTGAAGCGGAAAACCTTGCTGAACTGATAGCCAGATCTGTCGAATTTGGGACTTAATACTCTGATAGCCATTCTGCAGGCAGAAGCCCTGAAAAAATTCGGTGAGCACATTAACACCTCAGTTTGTTTTATTTCATCTAGGGAAGGGATCCAGATTTTCCTTACATCACTTGAAGATCTGGAGCTGTGCTTCTGCCCAGGGCCCTCAGGTAAGAATAGATGAAACTTGCCACTTGCATGCTAGGTTCCTTCAGCACAGCATTGGCTATTGTCATCAGTATTGGAAGACCTGGCTTCGTTTCAAGTAAAACCACTGCAGCTAACATTCGGACCCGAGGATGAATTTTGTAATTCAAGAAAATCTCAAGGGTAATAGCCTGGACCTGAAAATAATAGATACATTCAAATTTACAGTATGTTTGAACATTCTGCAAATAATCAGTCATCACTGGTGTATAATCTCTTCATCACTAGTACAGTAAATATTTGTATTATTTAATTATTATGACAACAGTGTACCTGGTTTCATAGTCTGAGGGCTGGAAGAGGAATTATGGTAATGTAGCCTGACTTCCTACACAATCACAGCCAAGGAACTTTGCTGGATAACTTTTACATCAAGTCTTTATCCCTTTTTGAGCTATAGCAAAATATATCTATAGCATAACCACTCCAGGTAAAAGAGATTTCATGGATCCATTACATACCTGAGAAGTGGTTTCAGTGATCACTTATCCCTGCCCATAAAGGTATGCCTTATTTCTAATAATTTTATCTCCTGGGTCCCTTTCTGCTAAATAATAGATTAAATATGAAATTAATAAAACCCAATTTACTACCAGAAATCTCTATGCTATACAGGCAGCTTAAAACTGAAAGTTTATGCAACAAATGTAATTTCCACAGTACTACTTCTGACTAATGTGTTTGACCTCAGCAATATTCAGTATCAAAACCTAATTTTGTATTGGGATCTTTGCAGTTTCCATGACCTGCACTGAAGCTTTTGGCCCCAACTTCAACTTGGATGTGGATGGTGTAACAGCATCCCCCTGCACAGTCCTGTCCTGCCTGGGACAGCACACATCCATGCTCTCTAATGAAAAGTCTGATTCAGAAAACTTCAACAAGCTTTGGAAACACCATAATTGGTTTTATTTGAATATGTTGATTATCAAATACCAAGGTAAAAATGGTGACAAGGATGAAGTGGGCTCTTTTTAAATGTAACTAGCTTTTCAAATTAAGCAATAAAAATGACAGACCATATATTAAGTCTGTTTAATGTAAATATGGGTGGGTAGCTAGCTGCAAACCAGGCATTAAACTGGTTTTTGAATAATGAAAAATCCGGTCACAGTCATTAACTTGCTCCAGATCAATTTTCTCCAAAGAAAATGCATAGAAAATATAACTAAACAGTGGTCTGGGTCACATGTGCGAAGCCAGACCAAAGGGCAATCAGAGACACAGCACTGTTTTCAAACAGCAAATTGACTTTTTTTCTTCCCCAGCAAATACTCTAACTCCTACCCTTGCTATTCTTTCCTCCCCCCCCTGCTTTTCCCCATCTAGCTCCTGCACTCTAGTAAATTGTTTCTTTATTCTTTTGCTTAAAAGCGTACCCTGGCACACTATTGTCTGTGGATCAATATGTGCACTCAAACTGGGAGTCATATGCAAAAAAATGAGTATAATGGAAAAACTGATACAGATTTGTAGGAGAATAGTTAATGAAAGCTTTTTACTTTTTATATTAAGAATAGACATATAAAACAAAAAACCTCAATATCAGAAAAAAAAATCTTGAAAATACAAGGTTTTCTTTTAGAAGCAGGTTGCTTTAAGGTGAAAATGATTGTAAAGTGATGTCTGTGGCGGATGAGAGTATGCCTGTGTAACCATTGTATGTGATATATAATCATTATCTTGTTCAGGGACAAAAGTCACATTTAGTAAATGTTCTGCTTATGACAAACCCACACAATGTCTGTAAATTTGTAATTAGGATGCAAACCTCTAGTATCTATTTACAATAAGATCTGGTCTTGAATTACGATTAGATGTGACACTCAGTATTAAATGTCAATTCTCTGAAAACCTTGTTTTGTGGTTCTCTCACATACCAAAGTTGAAGTAGCACTAAACATATTTTGGTCAATAATTTAGCTTTCTGTCTCATGTCCTTGGAAAATAAACGTTTGCAATGGAAATACTGATTTGTCTTCAACAACAGGGTAATGTATGTATGCTTTTAATGGGATTTTTGTTGCAGTTACAAGAGGTTAATGTCAAAACGAATAAGACATGCCAAGTGAGGAATGGTTAAGTATCTAAAAAGAAAAAAAAAGATCTTACAGTTATGTTTGAAAAAAAAGGTCTGCTTTCCCCTCATCACCCATCATCGATTAGCAGCCTTGTGCTGGGTTATGGTAAGTGCAAAGGAGGCAGCTTTGTTTCCTTACCATTTTTGGATCTTTCATGCCTATGTTTTTCAGGGCCATCACAGCAGTCGCGTGTACCTTGAGTGGCAAATCTGAGGCGCTAGCTGCATAGCCTGGCAAAAATTTCTTGATGTGCTTGATGCTGGCTGGATGTCCTACATTCCCAAGGGCTTTCAAAGCCAGCGAAATTTCTTCAGTGTTAGACTCGCTCAATGCCTCTCCTGCAAAGCCATGCAGCAACTGAAAAAAGAAAATAAATCTTCCGTTGAGTTCAATTCCAGGTCTTATCTATATCCCATCCTCCAGCATATTCTGAGGTTTGACTTTGATAATTTCAGTTTGTTCAATTCACTTATTTTAAATATTTTCAAATTCTTTTTGTCCTCATGAATACGACATTTTATTCATAGGACAAGCATAGCCAAGAAAGCTGCAATGAACAGCTTCTTCATCACTATGCCTTAAAGCTATCAAGTAAAATTTTTAAAGGAAAAAAATAGTGGCTAAGAGCTAGTTCCCACTGCTTTTCAGGGTGAGTTGGAAACCCTGTAACAACACTGGTTGACTATCTCTTTCTCGTGGTTGAAGACAGGTGCAAAAATGCAGATACAGTTAAATTCTTGAGACCCTTAAATCAGATTCCTGAAGGTATGGCTAGTGGTGGTGCCCTTAACTTCAGTGATGACAGCCACATTTTAGTGCAGATTAATAACGGACAATGAGATCATCAGGTCATTTTACAGCCCTTATTGTAAGCAACTGGATCACAGTACATTCACATGGCAAGATTAGAAGTAGTTGTCTGAAGGCTGAATATGAGAAAAGAACTAAATCCTAGCAGATAACTGGTTTTAGTGCTAACAAAAGCCTCTAAAAAAGAAACTGAGATGTTATAGAATAATTTCAATACAGTTCACATGCTTTAAAATATTATATTTGAGATACATTGATGGTACAGAAACATTCCATTTGCTATTACTAATTAAGTGAATGGACATTTGAAATGCATTGAATAAGCCTATACAATCATTTGCTTTGGGAAAGAATTTCCATTCCCTGGCACTGGGCTTCTCCGATTTAATTAGCTCAAGAGCATTGGTGGCAATCGTAACAAGAGATGCATGAAGGAATATTGGCCATGCCTGTATACCACATGAAAAAAAATCATGCCGGGCACACAATGTATTGGGAACATCCTGCTCTTACTGGAGGTGGCAGACTGACCAGTGTTGAAGACTGCAAACACCTATTTCTTTTTCTCTCTCTATTACTGGCTGAGTGGCTGATCCCTGTAAAACATGACATGCATCTCTAGAGCTAGGAAATGCTATCTACTGCCTATTTAAATTGCTTGCAGGCCCACTGATTAAAAGCGGTGCAGAACAGGGAGGGCATTACTATTATCAAAAGCTTATAGTCTATGTAGAGGACTGGGCTCTGCTTCTGGCTGACAAATGGATGGGCTACATGACTTTGGGCAAAAAACCTGGGCTTTTGTGTCACTTAGTTTATTTATAAGTATATATAAGTACCTATATTTAAAGTATTCCAGAGCAGTGCCATGGGACTTCATTAATAATTGGCAATAAAGCACTCAGAGATACTCAGATAGAAAGTGCTATGAATTATATGCTTCTTCCTCTCACTCTCTTTCGTGTGTTAATCTAAAGATAAAAATGCTGTATTTAACCAACTGGGGTTCCTTGTCCCAAAGGAAACACTGTAGGGAAGTGAAATACAGGTTTCTGAATAATGAAGAAAGAACTCAAGGATTAATTTTTCTTTTAAACGATAAATAACAATGTGATTACCTGGAGACATTCAGAACAGGAGTCTGATGAAGAGCACTGTTTGTGGCACAGTGACGCGTAGCTGAGATGGCAGACCTTTCCGAGCACAGTACTTGAGCGTGGGCAATGTTTTTTCACAATGAGCTGGGGAGAAAGCAGTTGGTCGTTACCACCACTAATGAAGAGCAACAATATTAAAGAATATGTTTCTGCCAAATGCAAGGCAAAACCAGGCTTTTGATATTTTTGTATTGATGGTTTTATAGTTAATCAGTGGATATTACTGTATTGGACAGTGCAGGCATAAACTAATTCCAGGCAACATCTGGAAGGCAGATCTGTTGCTTTTATAGTGGTTCAGATTTAAATTTGGTATAGGCTACAATCCGCATGGAGGAAATCACCCACTTATGGAATGGAAACCCACGCATTATTCAAGAAACATTCATCATTGTTCAATAATTGCTTTAGCCATAGGTACAAAATAACTGCAGATACATTGTGAATGGACCTCAGTACTTTGGGCAGACAGGAATATTTCGTATAAACACAGGAGCTGACAGGAGGCACCAGCCCACTGTTTCCTTGAGTGGGAAGCAGAGCATTACTGCACAGTAACAGCCAGGCTGTCACGGGTTTTACGGAGGGCAAAACTTTAGCCTGAGATTTGTGGTCTCTGCCTAGGGTAGGCAGAGATAAGTTCCTGCATCTGAGGCTAGAACTAACCTGCAGAAGGGGAAAAAATTGTAAAAACCATTAGGCTTTCTCCTACATGGGCTCCATGTTGGCACAATTCTCTTGATTTTGATAGATCTGCTCTGATTTATACCCATCCTGCTAGGTCAATCAAGATGAAAACATGGATATAACAAATATATATTTCTTCCTCCCTAGTCTTTGTAGACACTCAGTTAGAGATCTAATCTGATGTAACTATAAAGTACATGTGGACAAAGGGAGACTAGAAACCACTGTTTTCAGCAATAACCTCTGTCTCTGAGGGGTATTTTACTCTTTATTTTCTGTTTCACTCTGGATTCATTTTTGCCCTTTTGATTTGCATTCTCCTCCTCTTAAGACAGTCAGGAAACAAACTCCTTTCAACCTCACTAGAGGATGTAAAACCTTTGTATTTTCAAAGCATTTGCCATCCTATCAAAGGAATAAATACAACAGATGCTAAAATCAGTAAAGAGCAATTTGAGAGTGTTTAGAGAATCCTACCGTTGCTTCTTCCATCACATCCTGAGTTGGCGTGCTTGAGTGCAGAGCCACGAGCACTGTCTGAGCTGCTTCCCAGTTGGTGAGTTCTTGCCTTTCCATCTTATACCTCAAGAATCTGAGTGCATGGTGACTGGCGACTGCAGGAATTATATCCAAAATATAGCGCCTGTAATAGGAAAAGCAAGGACCATTTTCCAGATCCACATTTGAACATAGTCATTCCAGCTGGTCTCCAACAGAGTTTATCAGCAGAAGCATCACCACTTGTATTGATTTTACCTGTATGCTGGCCGACTGGAGAACTGCTTCCACACCGACTCATAATTCTCCTCACTCGCTGCACGGAAGAGGTGCATAAGCTTGAGGGCTTTTGCTGGTGCATCGCTGGGAAGCTGTTCAGACGTGGTCTCTACTAGGTCTTGCAGGCTTTCCTCGATCTGCAGGAAGGTTAAAATGCAGGAAGCTCACACGCAGTTTCCCACATGCACAGATTCCAACCTCCAACAGACTCTGCCCGGTGGCTAAGCTTTACCTGGCTCTCCACATTTTTTATTCTGAATAAGTGGACAGGAAGCTGAAGCAATTCACTGCCAAACTGGTACTGAAGTGACCCACGATTCTGGAATTCTTTCGGTGGGACTTCTGCCATGTCCTTCTGCACATCAGTCAAAGTAAGTTTCTGCCTGGAATGGAGAAACCCAGGCAGAGAGAACATCATAGGATGCAGGGTACAAATGGAAAAGAAAACAATAATTCTGCCTCCTGCATTGCAATGCAACTACAGTTGTTTCAAAAGGTTTTTGTTATTGAGGGGCAATGATATTTTGAACAGATACATTTGGACATGATGCTCAGAACCATACTCTGGTATGCACTTACACAGCAGGGCTTAGATCAGTCAGCCTTTGCCTTCCTTTGGGAATAACCTGGCTTGAGAATTTAAGGAAGAGGAGGGAGGTGAGAAGCTATGGCCTGAAGGAGATCACAGGAACTGTGTGTTGTGCCTTAAGGAGTAAATTAAGGATTATAAAAAAATAACTGGTGGGGAACTTTTACAGAAATTATCACTTAATTTAAACCTTTTAAGAAGTTCATAAAAGCTCTTAAGTATCTGTGCCTCCTGGAAGCTTTGAAAGGAGTTGAAAATTGTTAGATACAATAAGAAATGCAACAGTCTTGTTACTTACACTGTTATAATTCCCTCCCCATTTTGCCTGACAAGCTGAATGTCTTGGGGACTGCAGAAGATAAAAGGTTCTCACAAAGTTTCAAATTGGGTTTCCCAAACAAAAAGGGAAACATATAAATTCAGGATTAGTCTTTGGAAAAGTACTCAAGTTTTTGGAAACTTTTCAAGGAGCACCAAACCTTCAGCCTTTGTTATTAAGAATAATACCAATGAGAGACTGTCTTTGTAAATATTTGCTATCTTTGCTACATTTTCAGCTAAAGGGATGCATCCTATCTCACCAATTATGTTTGAAATAGGTCATTTAGGACTCTATAATAAAGTTAGGCATTTGTATTGAACAACTGAAAACATTCCAAAAGCAATATTGCTGTACTACACAGTATCTCAAAATCTCTGTAGAAAATTGGCGTGTTTATTTTGGAATCTCTACGATGATCTTCTGTATCATTTCTATCCACTCCTTCCATATGGATTGCAGAGAACTGCTGCAGAAAATAGCATATAACTGCTTTACAGACAAGCCACTGGAATTTGAATAGAAATCGCTACAGAATCAGCAGAGATTTTTTCTCTCTTGAAATTTTAGACAATATTATTGAAAGGGCATTTGGGTCAGAAAGTATAACATCAGGTACACTTGGACAGATTTAACTCCCCCTTCCAGAACATGATGAACCTATTATGTCTTCATCTTCATCATTTTGTGAAGAGATGTATCTGCCTAGAATAGATGGAAAAATGTTATACTCTGAGGAGAAGAGCAAATGAATACTAAAGACAGGATTAAAATGGTGAAACAATAGTAAAACCTCTTTTGGTTTTGAAAGGTGCTACAAGAGGCTTATGCTGAACAGGTCTGAAAACACAGCTTCAAATGTTTTAAGTCCTTGTTATGAGATTACCTTTTTCTTTTTTTTTTTCTTTTTTTTTTTTTTTTTAACACAGAAAATGCATTGTAGATATAACTTCTGAACACTTGGGTGACATACCCACATCTTCCCAGCTCCCTTGTATTTGGCCCCTTCTGCTGGGCAATGCAAAAGATCCAGAGACAACAGGAAAAGTTTTTTGGGGGCTCAATACCTGAGGAAGAACGGTAAGGAAGGCAGTCTATGCAGGTTTGCAGAAGGACAGTTTAAATCAGCAAAAGTCCATTGGCTCCAGACTAATACTCACAACAACCTATAATTTGCTAAAAGCACTACAGTTGTATCTATCTTCACCATGATTGCATGAAGCTACTTTCAACTTTACTTTGGGCGTTTTTTTTTTTTTGATTAACCAAACTGAACGTGTTCATCATGTTAATGAAGTTGATCAGTGATTTATTGACATGAACTTTCAGATGTTGCAGTTTCCACAACTGTATATTATACCAATAGATCCCTGAAGAAGCTGATGGAGCAATACAAAATTACAGCAGCTGAAGAGTGGGACTGAGTTATATATTCTGTACAGGGACCTTTCTGCAAAAAACCTCCCTCTTCAGTAGGGCACTCCTGTCTGCAGAGTCCATCACTAAGGCAGGTAATTAAAAATGTCTTCAATACATGATTTTGATGCAGATGAAAAAGATTTTGAACACTAAAAGTTTGAGGGCTTGAGCTAAAAATGAGCAGGGGTATAATTTCTCAGACAAACATATTTTTATTTTGCTCAAATTTATTTAAGAAATATGCAAAATTTGCTGTGGAGAAGCAAATATATTTTACATGCCATGTGCTCAATCTTTTTGCAATAAACCCCGATTTCCTATCAAGAAACAGTTTTGATGGGAGATTTGCAAGCAGCCCACTCTACTTAGGAAGCACATTGGAATCCTAAGTCCTATCTATGTTTCTTATGAACTAGTCTCCAGGGTCTCTTACTCTATTATTATTTTCTAGGGAACTCTCTTTCAGTGAGTAACTGTCTTTCAAAGTATTTTACTGCAAATATATTAGTTCACGATTTTTCAGGTGGAATTACATTTGTTTTGGCTTTTATGACATAAATCAAATATCCCTGAGAAATAAAATAGTCAAAACCTGCCAAGTTTAGCTAACAGAATTTGGATAGCGATGTGCACGTTTCAGATTTACAACTAACAGCGAAGATTGTTTTTATGAACTGTTTGGGATTTTATGTAATTAAAGACTGGCAAACAATAAGCTGTGGAAGTAAAGGGTTTATTTCAAGTTATGGAGTCTGACCAGATTACAGAGATGCTGAGTTAGTTGCTGAATTAAAGGTGTATGTACAGTACCTTGCTTCTACTATAGCATTTCCTCCTGTTATCTCGTTGAAGGGTGCAAACTGGTGGACTTCCTCAACATCAGCTTGTGTAATTACAGCTTCATTACGTGTATATTTAATTTTGTAATTGTAAGTAGCAGTTGCCTGGGAATTCTTGTTTCTCTTTACAATACAAAAAAGCAAAGAAACAAAGAAAATAGAAAGTCACTGAATTTCTAAATTCTGCAGCTAGAAGCTATTGCATCACCCACTTCAACCCACTTATTTTCCAGGGCTGTCCTGTTCACTGGCCATAGGGGCGGTCTGTGTGAATTCTGAGCACACACTTCCATGGGAGAGGTCAGGCACGCTGCCTGGTTCTGTCACTTTTACTGTTAAGAAGTATTAGCTGGTTTTTCCCTTTCCCAAGTAGAACTAATTGGTTACTTCCTTGGGAAGGAGACACATATTCTGAGGAGACCAGCAGTATAAGCCACATGATTTCTGATTTCAAAGACAGCATTATAATAAGATGCAGCAGTACCTATCCAGAATAGCAGAAACTGGACACTGTAACTATCTTTTTTACTCAACAGAGTAGGTGAATTAACTCATGCTGATAATTAACAGTTTCCAAGCCAGCTAGTTTGAGCTAGTTGAAGTGCACCTACAGTACCTAACAGTCGGCAGCACAGACCACTGCTGCTCTGTGGGTCTAATTTTCATACAGAAAGAAAACGTGGATAACTAGAGAGAAGAGTTGGATCTGCCGTATCATTTTAAGCGCTACAATGCAAGAGATGGCATGGTTGCCAAATGGTTCTCTGTATAAGAATATAAAGTATGCATACATAATAGCACTCAAATTTACCTGCTGGCAGGTCTGGCAAGGATAGGTGTATGCCGAACCTGTGACCATCTGAACTTTCTCTTCACAGCTGTTCAGGTCCTTAGATTTGGTCACATAGAGTAGGCTTGCTCTCTTGTTTTCCTGAATTGCATATGTTGTGTTACAAATACCTCCAATCCCAGCCTGGAAAAATGAGAAATGGTCAAGAGAAATTCACTCTTATGCAAGCTTCATTAATTCTCCACATGGGTGTTCCTGTTTAATTCTGTATTTTGAAAATTCTTGATAGAAATGGATGCTTTTTAAATCATGCTACTCTCCAGAAGCAAATTCAGGATGACCGCTACTTTCATCGCTTTTTCACGTGTACACGTTTCCAGTAAGCCAAATCAGAGTTTCACTGAGAGAAAAAAAATCTCATTTCACTGAGAAAAGATTTGGAGCCTCAGAAAAGGTAAGTAACAATTTAAAGTTGGAGCTGTTTATTATGAAATATGATTTGAGGAATATTAATAAAAAGTGCAAAAACCCCTTGATCAGTCAGAATAAAATCTCAACAGAAAAGTATTTTAAGCTTGGAGATGACATTCTGCCCTTAAAATTTGCTTTTATAGACAGCTTATAAATGTCCATGGAACAGACCTTGCAATATCAGATGATCTGTCACAATACGAACAGCAATAATTAAAAAGAATTTCAGGATAGCAGAGTTTTGATTGTGGGTTTTCTCAAGTTTGCAGTTTTAGCTCAGATCTTCAATAATATTTCAAGCATATATATTTATAAGAGCTCTTAAATCTCCTCAGTCAGTAAGGACATTTTTGGAGAGGAAAATATTTGATTGCATTTTAGAAGGAAGGGATATTTCCATGATTTTTTATTGTTATTGATAGCATAGCCACTCCAGAGAGCAGCTCTGGGCTATGTCAGAACAGCAAAATGGTCATGTGGTGATTAGGAGCAAGACGTACCCACTTCATCTTTAGCTTAATGGTATTCCTGAAGACACTGCTGCTTCGGTAAGGACTAGAAATAAGAATTGCCTAAGCTTTCTGAAAGACCTGTACTCTGCGAATACAGGCGTGGGTCTCCTCTGCAAACATCTAGACTTTAAATGGGAATGTCCAGCCCACTGGGCTCCGTGGGGTGAAACAGCCTTCTGCCTAGCTGGACTTTCTAGCTGTGTGCAGTTCACAGCTAGCTCAGATTCCCTTACCCTACACCCTGCAAGACGTGATATAGACTTTCCCAGGTTAGTCCTTTAAACCTCTCTGCAGCTCAGATTTTGCAACTAGTAACGTTTATCTTCCTTTACAGAGTGACTTGGGATTCTCAAGCAAGGGTGCCAATGCTCATTAATCAGTTGTTGTCTGAGAAAAGCAGAGAAAACTTGGAAACAATTCTAGGAGGTGAAGTCACATATATTGCTCAGCAGCGAGGGTAGGACATATTGCTAACTGAATTAGAAAGAATGATGATGTAAAACTAGATATGAGAAAACAGGGCTGCAGAATATGCGACACTACTACCCGGATTTTTATGTGCAACAAACAGCGTGAAAGTATTAAATCAAGTAGTTCCTTTCCAGAAACAACTCTACTTACATAAAAATAAATTTTAAAAAAATTAAAGTTACTCTGGTCTGCATTTTCAATAAGAGTAACATGAAAGTATAATAATTTCAAGGTTTTTGCTGATCTCTGAATTGAATGTAGTCTAATCAATGTAAATATGGTTTCACAAAACCTAAACATTGCAATTTCTGTGGTGAATAGTAATATCAGATGATTTATGTTGACTGAGATATTAAAATCTGAAAAACAGTGGAAATTCCAACAGAGCATCAACTGCAACTGTCAAAGCTATTACAGTAATGTCATGGCATATATACTATTTTCTTCCTAAAAAAGGAGCTAGAAAAGATTAAAGTATATATGATTGGTAAAAAAGTCAAATTACTGTTATTTTAGCTTTAATCTTGTGCTGTGTAAGTTTGCTCTAATACACTATTCAAATTTTATGTAGGCTTCAGCTTTCACAGTTTACTTTCTCTAAAGCCACAAGCCAGATTTTCTAAGGGTCTAATGCTGCAAATGCATCTTCTGAAATATCTTGATCAGCCCCATTAAAAATCTGCTATTCTGTTGTCCTGTTGAGCTACAGCTCCATCAAATGTTGTCCCATAAGAAAAACTTAATCGTGATTTCCCAATCTTAGGTGTTTCTGGTTAGTGAAGTTTATGTCAAGAGGGAATGTAGAAAATGCAGTAGAAGAATCTGAAGAGAAAGCTTATGTATTTACAAAGTGACCACAACAGCCAAAACAAAAAGCTCACCTCTTGTAAGCTGTATGAATGCTGCATCTTCTTTATATTTAGCTCCAGCACATTCAGAATCCCTCTGTAGATGTTCAGACCATCATCCGAGACAGAATCAGGAGCCATAAGGTTTCCAACATGGCCATTGCTATACTCAAACTTGATGGGATTACTAAGTTGCCCAGTTAGTACCTGGGTCAGTTTGAGCGATCGCGAGAACGAGCTTGTGGGCCAGACACCATTGTACTCCGCTGCTTCGATTGAGTGAACCTAGAACAAAGGGGGAATATAATTCCTCTTTAATTTTTTCAGTTAACTTATTGCAATGCACATAAGCATCTAGAGCTTTACTTGCATCAAAAATACACTTTTAAGTTACACGAAGCCTCTTCAAAGGAAAAACGTAAAAGCTGTCATTTAACATGGCTAGTATCCATATACATATTTCCATATGTAAAAGGAAAGAGAGGGATGCAAATGACTGCGATATTTCCACAGTCATTGCACTCTGTTCTGTGTCATAGATAATCCATATTGCCGAAGGTTGACTGGTATGAAGAAATGAGCCAGAGAGGAGCCGCATGAAGCGGGTTGCTACCCAGAAGTAGCATGGCAGATCTGCTGGAATTTGCAGGAGAAAGTTAATGTTGCATAAAGCATCATTAACTCCCACCGTGAACTCTGCCGTCTCCCTTGCTGGGGTCACAGAGCACAGGCAGCCGTCAGAAACTAATAACAACATGGCTGCTGGGCCAGCCAGATAGTCATAATTAGTTGGAGCAGTGGAGAGCAGATTACAAAAATTGTCCTTCCCTACACGTTTTGCTGCAGAAGAGACAGCTCAGGCATGGCCCCAGCCCCCCTTTCTACTCTGCACTCCTGTCTCAACCTGGGGCACAGCCGAGCAAGTAGAAAGTTGTGCTAAAGTACAAAAAACTGGGATGATTCCTGCCCCCATGGGAATGGGACATGTTTAGCTTAGTTTCTCAAAGAACCCTTCCCTTCTGTATAGTCTGACAATTTAAAGAGACTTTTCTCTGACACCTCAGGCTGGCAATGTGATGCACGATGCGGATTAATTTCTCAAAAAGCCACACAGACTAAATGCTCATACAGCAAATCACTGGAGACCGCGCTTTCATATTTATTTTTGTTATTGTTGGTGGAGATCACTGCCAACCTCAGTAAGTGAAGCTTACAGAGGAGGCTCTTACGGAGCAAATCCCTCATGCTGCCTCTTGGACATGCTTCTGGCACATTGCACATGGGCAGGCTGGGGACTGCTCTGCAGGGTCAGGGTGAGGTACTTTTCCCCAGCCCTCGGGGCCCACTCAGGACTTGCGCTGTCTGCTAGGTTTTGAACACAGCTGGCAATTCTTACTTGTGGGTTTGCGATGAAAAAATTGTCAGCTGGAAACTGCCCAGGGAACACAGCTTTTTGCTTGGGCTGAATGTGAACTAGTAGGCTACAGATGAAAGATCAATTCCCTGAACCATCCCTCCAAACTAATTTAAATATAACAGCAGCAAAATAAACTTTCCCAGAGCAGAAGGGAATAAATGTGTTGTTACCTTTAACTTAAAACTTGCCCCAGAATCTTGTGATATTTTTTCTTTTCTCCTTTTTTTTTTTTCCTTGCCTGAAATTATTTCTGTATTTATTTTTGAAATGGAAACTTTCTGCCAAATGCACTAAGGCAGGTGAAATGGTTTTGGAAGGTTTTAAGGAACAGGAGTCAATTCTTGGTGAAGACTCACCGTGACACACCAAGGGCTGTTTCAGCAGGAATGGGAAAGGACATGGGGTAAGAACAAGACTGCTTCTGCCTCCCCTCTGCCAGGGAAGCCTTCTACTCGCCTGTGCAGATGTGTGGCTCTTATTTCCTTATGTTTTGTTTTTTTTTTTTTCCAAAAAATCCAGCCATTTGCAAAGGGTCATGGAAAAGCAATATTTCCCATCTAGATCTATTAAAACGTGAACTTACCAAGATACCTAGTAAGAAAAGGCTAATTCAGGCTGGAAGGCTACAGCATTTGTAAGCATTTATCAGACAGTCACCAGTGTTTTTAATCTGCAGCTTTCAATTTGCCAAATAAAAGCTTTTAAAAAGATCATTTTTCTTCCACGTATACAGAAGACTAAGTGGAGCTTGTGTAAAGCAATTGAGGGGTGCATTTTAATACTCATTAGAAGCATGTATAGGCTTCTGTTAAAGACAGAAGTGTTTTCCACGTAATCAAAACTCTCAGTAATTACTCAGCATGCAGTAAAAATATACAGTTGAGGATGACAAAGAATGTCATTTGGGACCCTGCAGAAAAAGAAGCTACCAGATGACATTAATTATGCTAAATATTGAATCACATCCAGCTAATGTTGCATGTTTTATTGCCCTTCGTTTGCTGGTTACAAAATCAGTTGATTAAATAATCCTAGGTTATACAGTTTGGAACAATTGGATTGATCCAGTAATAAATTGTTGTGCATTTCAAATTATATTCCATTGTCTCCCTGACCAGAAAGCAGAAGAAATCCTTCAAGCCCAAGGTTGGCTTGAGCTGAGAATTACCTGGCAAAGTGCAAATAGAATTTAGGGCACTGCATAAAAAATAATAGTGTTAGTTACATTCTCCCTGAGTAAGCATAACACATGATGAAACTTAATTACTTCCAAAAAGCTTAAAAAAGAAGTAAAGTATGAAGAGAATTTTACCTTTCAAATTGAATACATTTTCTTACCCTAATAAGGCAAAGTTTTGGCCCAATACCACTAACTTCCACTTTACTTTTTATTCTTATTCCAGCTCTTGCAAGTCCTTTCTCCGGAAGTCCACTGAGAAGCATGCTTTCATAATTAAATGTATAAACCTTGTTTTCACTGAAATCGGGTTCTGCAAAGAAATGGTTCCCATAAAACATCATAGAGACTGTACAGAACATTTTCAAGTACTTGTATTAGAATGCATGGAAGAAAAAAAGATGAATTTGTTTATTTTTGTATTGCACTTGAACAAAATTAGCTGTTGTAAAATTATATTAAACATTGATATACTTTTCAGATTCTATTTTGAATTTCACTCATTATAATTATATTAGCTGATAGGAAAATTACTTACGGTAATTAAGATGCTGGCTCCCTGAAAAAGAAGGAAAAAAAATTAATAAAAATGAAATGACAAAGCAAAAACACCCCCCCCCCCCCCCCCCAAATGTTAATGGACTTTAGTATGAAAGGCTATAACTCATCTTGCACGTATGGCATAACTCTTTCTAATTAACTTCTAGTTCAGCACATAGCCAAAAAGCTTTTTTCCCTAAACAACAAGCAAATTGTCATAAAATATTTTTTTCTATAAAATGTTAAAGTTCATGTTTGTAAGTGATATATATTTAGATTCTGAAACCTTTACCTGAAGCTATTATTTTAAATTCATCAAAGCAGATAGGTTACTTACTTACCCACCAGGGTTAAAACCAGGGCTAATATCAAGCCCTTCATGATGGGGATGAAGTAAAGGTGAACATGCTGGGTTCTCTTTTATAAAGGCATGTGATATCACATGTTTCTTTTGGCATGTTAGTTTGACAAATAAGTGTATTTTAGAATACGTATTGATCAATCAAAAAATAAACATTTCTGCAGTCATGAATGCTGACAACTTCAAATCAACTGATTTCAATTACCTTGCTTTTTATGTGACAGAGATTTGACTTTCAAAATATATACCTTGCTAATTTTCCCCATTTCTCCATATAGTAGTTATATAGTAAAACAATAATTTAAACTTAAATTTAAACTTAAATATAAATAGTTCCTCAATCATATTTTAAATAATTTAGCTTTTCTACAATCATGTCTTCAATCTCCTGATAATTTGCTCTTGCTGAGGGCCACAGCTTTGGAGACATACCTTGCTCTGTCTCTCTGCAACTCCACTTTTAGAGAAGAACTGGTGATTGATTTCATAGATCTAGGATTGAGATACTTTAGAGCTCATAGACATGCAATGAGAAACTGTCTTTCCATGTGGCCATCTACCATGGCTGTCTTTGCAAGCCTATCTTGTTACCTGTGAAGGCAAATCTTGTCAGCATGACCTTCACATTATCTTATGGTTAATGGTCAAAGTTTATACTGTGAACACAGGAGGGAAATTAATTTCTTTGTTTATAAAACAGAGTTAAATTTCCAGAAAGACCGCAGTGACTTGGGAGCATCAGGTCCTTCTCAGTGGGTTCTCATGGGGCTTTGACTGCTGCCACTCTTGGGAAAATTAATCCAGAATTTTCCACTTGTAGTAATAATATTAAGACCAATCCCTAGCAAAACTAAGTCAGGAGGGAGCTTGCTCCCTAACATCAATTGCATAAGTTTTCTGCAAGCATTTAACATTTACTTTGAATTTAATCTTGTCTTTTGGCCAAATGGTAAATTAAAGATCATGTAAAAAACCCCACCTGGGTACAAGAGTTGCTGAGGGGGGAAGGAAGGAGAGCTCAGGAATGTCTATCTGCTGTTTCTTTGAGGCTGTGAAAGGTACAACGTACTTGCAAGTAATGCAAACAGGCAGCAAAACTCTGTCCTCCAGGAAGAGAACAAGGTTTTCTCGGCCGTTGCTATCCATTAGGGAGGAAAAAGGTGAAACCTGAGCACAGGTCCTGAGGTCTCTACCACCGGGCCTGAGAATATATTTACTGCAGGCCCCATCAAACAGTCCCTTTACACGATTACTTCATTTACTTGGAGTGATGCCACCTGCCTGAGAAATAATGAAGTTCATTATAGTGGTGCTAGTGCACCTGAGCTGCAGTGGGGGCTGTAGCTGTGCAGCCCCACGGTGCTGCCCCCACTCCAGGGAGAGCCAGAAATCCAACGAGAGCTGTCATGTTAGGAGACCTTCGCTACTGATACCTCCAGAAATGCTGGAGATTTTAAAATCGCAGCTTTCTTTCACAAAGGGAAAGATATGGAATTGGATGAGTGGTCAGACCTTCCTCAAAATGAAATGTGTCTAGTAAAGTATTTTCAAATATAGGATGCACATATGAACTGTTACAGAACACGAGTAACTGGGCTGTTTGCTCGGTGTGGGTTCAGCTGGTGAAAAGTTAAGTGCGCACGGATTTTCCCTGATGTCTTCTTCCAGGGTGCTAACTTGTGAGATATGACAAGATGCACCACATTAGTGGGCCCTGTGAAATTCAGTGGCATACCTTGCCTGGCACATATGCACTGTCAAATGTAGTTAGAAATGCCTTACAAATAGTCACACTTTTTGCAGCCAGAATGGAAGTAAATGCACAGCAGCAGTGTAATACTCTAAGTGGGAACATGCAACACTCTCCTGCTTCGGTCACCCTGCTCATCAGTGCCACAGCCTGACCTCTGCAGTGATGTTGGGTTATTGTGCTCAACTAGCCACATTTCCACAGGGCAGAAAAGGTAAGACAATATACATATTATATACAGAACTATATAAGCGAGACTATTAATTTCAACATTGTTATTAACAGCATATTGAAATGATGTCTAAGATACATGTACGTATCAAAATGGAGCAATAACATTTTTCAAGTTTAATAAAAGGCTTTATAATTAAGTTGTAACATGAATAGATTTGTTCTAACTGGAGAGTGACATTACTGCATGTGTGTTTTGTTTTTTTTTAATGGGGAACACTGAGTCTAAACTTACAATCAGCATGTAGACACCTGACTGCTAGACAGTTAGCTAAAATAATTAAGATTGTGCAGGCTGCCATGTTCTCTTCATCTGCAGCATACCTTCTCTTTTTAATAGCTCCTCTCTACCCAGGCTTGTTGTCTTAGGGGTGAGGAGAAAGTGATCTCAGAATTGTTGTACCCATTGTTACTTTAAAGGGACAACCTAATAAATTTGGTAAGTGGAGAGGAGACATGGCTAGGGTTTGAGGGTCACAGCACTGGGCTATAATCCTTTCTGCAAAGCAGACACATCCTTCCAGCTAGCTCTGAGGGAATAAACAGGCAATCTATCACTTTAAGGAAATGGATAAAAGGAGGAAAGGTGAGAGCCACACTTTTTCAAGCCAATATGATATTTCTTGAACATTCAACATGCCATGTTAATGAAAAAGAAAATACATGAAAAATAAATAAAATGCAATTAAACAGGTGCCCACAAACAACTTCCAAGTGCTTAATGTGGTTGTGGAGGAAGGAACTTTAATATGGGCATGGGCCTTATATACAGCTTGGATCTTTTCCTTTTTTCATTTTTTTTTAGCCATATGCAATGAAGAAAAGGAATTATTGGAAAGCAATGGGAAATATCTTGGGATTATTATTATTTTTTTTTTTTTAAGGAAGAAAATATATGGTGTTGAGTGTTACAGAGAGCATGATGGCTGTATAAGGAGTGCAGTAAGATGAGGTAGACTGCTTTGAATTTACAGGGCACTTGCACCATAAATGAAACATGAATACAGCCTAATTAACCTGATTAGAGCTATTGCTTCTACACTGCAATTGTCTTTACATAACACATTCTGCCTGAGTAACAGAGTCTTATTATCTGCTGTTGTACTGCTGCCGATAGCTCTGCACTCTCCTTGTTCTGTATTCACATTGCTGAATTACGGTGCAGTGATGCCATTTCCATCCTGCTAATATATAGCCTAACAACATAGCAGGGATTAGCAAAACAACTCCCAAGCAACCTTAGCAGGTTAAAATAGATATAATCAGTTGGCTAAGCGAAGTGATTTTTAGCCTTCAGTTTTCCTCGTTTCTAAAGATGAAGAAAACTTACTTAAAAAAATATTAAAAAAACCCCCACAATTGTTTCATATTTAACATTGACTGCTTGATTTTTTTTTGTCAAAATATTCAGCATTTGCTGTTGTAACATAGCCTCCAAGATAATGTTTGGTATTTTCTCCAGAGACTCTGGTCAATGTCTAATGAGTAAGAACGTGTTCTGGGTTGGGCTACATTACCATATGCTGGTTCTAGTACATGCACAAAGGTATTTTGTTACATTAACTTGGTGTTTTTTTGTTTTTTTTTACTTCCATTCCTTTTACTATAAAGAAACCAACAGGCCCAATTCCCTGCTGTTCCCCAGTTTGATGCTGGCACACGACCAATGGAGTGATAACTATGAGGACTGGATGCAAGGTTTGTAAAATGAAAGAGGTAGAAATCCCATTTATATTTTGTCATGCTTTTGGTGTGTGCATGGTTTGCAAGATGCTGCTGGTCTAGATTTACAGTATAGTCACAGAATTTTGTTTTGATAGATTTGTTTTTCATTAACATATGCTCTTAAACCAAAGCCACGTCTTTGTGTACTTCAGTGAAGTCGTCCGTGGGACTGTTCCTGATGCTTAGCATGGATTTGCCTATAATTTGCAGGAAAAGGAATGAAGGTAAGAAAAAGAAGAGTGTGTAATCAAACTTTGACATTCTCAATCTGAAAACAGATTGTTTTGATACAACTTAGCTTTACTGAGATGCTCAAAGGGGTTTGTTTTCACAAAATACAGAAAACACATTCTGAAGCCTAACAGTTCACTGTCGTCCCTATCATCACTGGCTCAGCACCTAGCATACTGATTAAGTGGCTTGAGGATCCACCCCCAACACACCCCCCATCCCCCACCCCCCCCACCTTCCAGTATATGCTATTTCCTAAGTCATTCAGTAGGGTTAAATGTTAGACAACTTGCCATCTGAGATTTGAAGTCATGTCATATTTGAGGACTGGTGTTTGCTATGTAATTCTATTGCACCAAAAGATAACTTCTCCAAGTTTATCTTAACCCTAACTTAGACTTCATGGTCACAGTGTGATTAACTGCTGTGGCTTTGGTGCAGATGGGAATTCAGGTAGCCCTGAAATTTAGCCTTGTCATGTCTCGACCTCAGTCAGTTTGGGGATGAATTGGTGACTGCAAAAATATAGAACATCGGAGAGCTCTGTGCACTGCATTGAACGCTGTTCTGTGGGCTGACGTACTGCTTGTAATTGCACGCTTGGTTAGAGCTATGGCTAGTAACTTCTCCAGAGGGAAAAATACCCGTGTAATGTTTATTCTGATGTATTCAGACTGTATAAATGTGGGCACTGCCGCAGGGAGGTGAGGACTATCCCATGTGCCTTAGGATGGACAGCAGGAAGAGGCAGCATACCCAGTTTAGCAGTCTGCTTCAACAACTCTTTTGCAGGAGGCTCCGTGAGCACATAAAAAAGTTTCCACTTTAGAAAAAGACCTACGATCCTCTGCAGTCCTGCATGAGGATACTTTTCTGTTCTTGGAGGAACAAGACCTGAGCCATTGGTGGGAGAATCTTAGAAAGAATAATATTCTCAGGTCTATCTTTTTCTTTATACCAGGCTGAGTGTATTAGGGCTGCAAAACTTCAGTCCCTACTAAGAAAGAAATTTGGCTTATTATTTTTTTTTTTTAAAGTGTGGATTTGTACAAATATATAATGAATTCTTAAAATTGCTACTTATTTTGTGGTTATGCCCAGAATGTGTAAGATTCTTTATGAAAGGGAAAGCACTGACTTTTTTCCCTAGAAGCTAATATTCTCAGGTATATTGATGATTATTCTTCTGTTTCATAGACCTTCACCTTACTGATTTATTTGCTTCTATCACAGAACCACTGCAAGAACATGATGGATCTGGATCCTCACTTTCTAGTGGCAGAGTATCAAATAAGTTTATGGTATCAGGAGGAAGCTCAGTATGAACTTACTCTTGGTACAGAATATATGAGGTATGTGATACCTTAGCTTCACAGCCCTGGGTCACTGTGACATTAGGTCATGGGTCAGATAAGATAAGCAGTGTATTATTCCCAAGGCAGAAGCAGATAATACTCTGCCAGTTCAAACAACAGGCATTGACTTTATCCTCCAAAAAAAAAAAACCCAACAAAAAACCCACAAAGCAAAATCAAAATCACTACCAGTATTTACCCAATGACAATGACTTCCAAAGATTAAAAGGTCTAATCATATAAAAAGAAGAACACAATTTTGTTAAGTTACTGTGAAAGTTAGTTCAAATAGTAACAAATTGAGCACCATATGTTTCATTACTTTGAAAGAAAGTTGCTACATGATTATTCCCACTACAGCATGTATTAATCATAATCCCATTTTCTATATAAGACAATTACAGTTTAAAATATTAAATGGAGCACTGATGTTCATATCTGCTTCTGCTTATCAACGACTATAATGCTATGATTCCAAATTGCCCATAAACATCAGACAACAACCTCTTGAACACACCTTTGGCTGAGACTATGAAAAATTAATTTCTTCGCCCTAATATAAAGAATGAAGGCTGAACAAATTCTTATATCCAGCAGATGTAAGACCTGGATGCAGATCCAGGCCTGCAATTTTCAGCTGACTGATGTCTTACACAATTGCATTTTTTCTCACCTTGCAGAAAATTTCCTACCATTTGACTGGGAAAAATTCTAGCAGTCTTATGATAAAGTCTGTTGCTGCAGGAAGACTTTAACATGGCCAGAACACTACAAATCCCACTCAACAGCATGGCACATGCAGCCTTAATGTTTAAATGGTCCAATATTACTTTCAAGGCTTTTTAGTATAAATACAGGCAAAAGTTAAAGGCAGACTGGCTCACTGCACTGTCTACCCTGTACTGAAGTTACTGGTATCTGTTCATGGTGTTTAACTGGAGCTGTATCTAGCCTATACTGACACTAATTTGCTCTTTGAGTAATCACTGTAACTTCAGTGCACTCAAGGAATAAAACAGTTCTCAATATGAATAGGGCTTGAAAATCTGCTCTATCATGAGTACCTCTCAGAACATTTTAAGAAGTTCTTTAAGACTTTATTTCAGAAACAATCCAGTTTCTTAACAATTTCTTTATTTCTTTTTTTTTTATAGTAATATCTAAATTCATTTCATTTTGCTTATCTCTGGAGAAAACACTAGGAAGATTGTTATTTTCTTGGTGTTCAAAGGCAAATGACTGGGAAAACAACTTCTGAATTTAATTTTCAAGGAATTCCTGCAGTGATCAACGAATAATGTAGGTCTCAAAACTGAAATTGGGCATAATTATCCATTTCTTTAACTCTTCAGGGAAGGCAATGGATTGAAGCCAGAGAGATTCCATGGACATTTTCTACAGTTGTGTCTTGTTGGCTTTTCTTTCTCCTCTAACAATTTAGTTGTGATACATTCACAAGCTAAATTTCTTCTGGGGTAAACTTACATAGCTCGGTCAAATTACATGGAATTGGGTCAGTTTACCCCAGCTGGGTATGAAACCCAGTATTTTAAAATTTTGAACATAGGAACCTGTTAGCTGATGCTACCTTCTTAATTTTTCTAGAGGCTTTCTAACAACAACTAAATTCCTTTGAACTACTTATTAGTGCATGAACAGCACAACTGTGTACTTACGCTGCAGAACGCCAAGAAAACGTAAGTATTATCTAGCACACAATTCAAACATTCTTATGAATTTTCCAGAATTTCTGGCCACTGTGACACTTAAAATGAAGAGTGGAAGAAGTAAAAGTTAATGGAAATTTGGCATCCTCTTCATTTAAAGATTAATTTAAGACCTTTCCCACAGCCAATAAAACTATTAGGATTCATACCTCTATGAGTTTTCTGAGGTGAACGTCACCTTTGCCGCTCCATTTCTGTACTTTGCACTTATAAACACATGCAGCATATAACCCTATAAGCTACAATAAATATATTTAAACACATATATATTTATTTTACCTCCAAACTAGTTATACAAACATTCTCTACCACTTGCACTCTTGGTCTAGCCACCACAGGCATCTACTTCTCAGAGCAGGTTCCTGTGGCTGCCGTCTCATGCAGAGTTACAGTAGAATTGCCTATTAACACAGCCAAGACTCGTTAACAAAAGATTTTTGTGTTCATAAAGCTCAAATCTTTCTCAGTGTAATTATTACTCGTAAGAATTAAAGATTTTTTGAAATGTGTCCATGTTTAGGCTCTTCAGACACCTCCTGAGCTTTCTGTAGCAGCAGCGTGCTCTAGTCATTGTTCTAATAGATGATGGCAGTGCCATTGTTGAACTTGGGAGTGAAAAGACGCTATCATTTTTGATAGAAGTGTTGATACTAAATAATTCAGTGCCTTTCTGGAAGGTAGCAGCCCTATAACCTTTCAGTTCTCCTCACCAACCAATCTACAAAGAAATGTTGCTAGGAGAAGCTATGGAGGAGTGTGGGAACAGCTCGTCTTCCAGGCATAAAAGTAACTGCTGGTAACAACAAAGGGAAATTAAAATATGAGACATACAGCTGTAAAAGAAAATATGCTCTACATGAAAGCACATCAGCAGCTCCATCTGTAAATTTCTACTCACCCAACATGTTGGGAAATGTATAGAAAAAGATAAAAGGGAATGACAGCAGTGCATGTACCAAGACTTAGGCAATGTCTGAGGAGAGGGTAACAAATGCTCTGTCTTAATGAAGCATGGAGAAGAAACCAATCTCACAGTACACTTTGAAAAGCCAGGCCAGTCACCTGGAAAACAGGAAAAGAAAACCAAGCAAATAGGCTATCAGCTCAAGCCTCACAAAACATTCAGTAAAACTACCATAGCCTTGTAAGTTAGTGGTTAATAGGCTCTAGAATTATCTAACTGCTACACTACACACGGAACCACAGGAATGTGAGCCAACCTTGGCACTGAAGAAGGTAATTACTGAAGCAGCAGGTTCAAAGTATGTTGAAATGAAGACCATTAAAGGTATGTCTAGAGACATTCCTCTGACTCCATGGTGCAGTTTAGTGATGAGCTTGAAACAGTCTGCCTTTTCATCCTAAAGCTACAGCAAACAGGAGATTGTTGCCATTTAACGAGTAAACTGCCTCTTCCTCATGGGAAGAGTGAGACCTGTGGAAAGATGTTCAAAATGGTCCTGGACTGAGCCCGTGGACCTCCGGCTGTGAGAATAAGATGCCAAGGAGCACAGCCAAAAACAAATGAGGCAGTGTGCTTCTTCAGAAACAGTGGGAGGAATCATCACTGAATGGGCTTGAGCTGCCTGTAATGAAAGATGCTACAAAGGGTGAGGAGAAGACTTCTAGCAACTGCATGAAAGGGCAGGTTCAGGGAACCAGCCAGGTTTTTCATGAGGGTATTCCCCGCTGCTGAGAGATAAGGAGAGTGTATTTTGTTAAAGAGCATGAGGCATGCAAGAAGCCGACAACAGCTTCAGATTGATCTGGAGAGTGGGAAGAGATGCTGGACATCCAGGGAGGGAGCCGTTCAATTTCTCATCATAGCACTTTGCCCTCACTGTCACTCATTTTGCTGTGGAGCCTTGTAAGATCTTTGACCCAAAACATGTGGTTTTGTACCACTAATGATACATAATTGGAAACCTATTGTTTTTACAGAGAAACTCTTAGGTCTCCTCAATAGGCAGATTGAAATAACATGAGGGAAAAAGGGATTTAAACTGAAAAACACAGGTGGCATTTTGTCCATTTTATTACCTCACCAATAAGTAGCTCTCTGTCTTGGGGAAAAAAGATTTGGTTTGCCCTTGTAAACAAAAGAAGACAGAGAGGTTTTAAAGAGTTTAAATAAATACACATTAGAAACTACTCTGGAAACAAATGAAAATAATTTGAAGTTACACAATAAAAAAAAAAATATATATATAAAATACAAAATTCTACTTTTCTATTTTGAAGCCCATTTAAAATTCTTCAGATGAGAAGGCTGGAAAAAGGTGTCTACTTCAGTCTCTTATCTGAAGCCAGGAGCAAATGTACAATGCAGAAAAAAGTACCAAAAAGTAAGTTGGATTTTTTTTTTTTTCTCTTTGATCCCTCCCTGGATCCTTCAGAACAATGTGAGAGCTTCAGGTAGTTTCTTTTTCTTAGTCATGCACTTCTGGAAGACCCCCGAATTTCATATATTCTGTTTTCCCCAGCTGGCTTTTCTTTCTTCTCTAGAAAAGTTACTCTAACATCTCTCCCCATTTTCAGCCTGTCTCTTGCTTCGCGGCGCTACAGACACAGTGACTGTCCCAAACTCAAAGCTGAATGAGAAGCACAGTGCAACAATACCCCTCAGATGGGTCCTTGATCTCTTAAACAGCCCATGCTGCTGTTCTCTAAACCTCTCACCAATTTACATTGCTTCACAGGGACTTAAATTGTACTAACTACAAAGAAGACTGAATAAAACTGGGGAGATATGAGTACTTCTCTTAACTGTCCAGAGAATGGAAGGGGAGCTCCACTTAAACCATCCCTTAGGTGCTGCTGCCTCCTCCTGTGGTGCCCTGACTATGCCACCGTAGGGACAGCAAGTTAAGACACTGACCTTGCCCCCTCCCATCCCTCCTTTGTGCACCCACACAAAGATGTGGGAGGCACTGTCTTCCCAAAGAACTCACAAAACTGGTCTTGTGTTTACCACAGGCACTGATAATAAACAAATAACACACAACACCCCCCTCTCCCCCCAAACCCCAGCCACGCAACCTAAAAAGATCAAAACAGAGTTATTTGTGCAAAATGTTCTCTGCCTTCCTTGTGTGTATGCTACGCTGATTACCATGTCTGTTAATGGCTGCCATAGGGATGCTAAAAGGGAAAAAAGCCCAGCTTCACCTCAGCATCTCAGTACAAGGAATAAAGAGAAAGGGAGAAACAGAAAATATGTAAGAAGTCAGTCTAAGGACCTGATTCACTTGCAGAAAATTACTTTGTTGACATTAGTTCATGTGCTGTGGTGGGAAAAAGGTGCTCCAAGCAGGGATGTAAGGCGAGAGAAGAGAATGCTGACTTACGAGCTCCACTCATGCAAATGTATGTTACTGTTTGCTTGTGAAGTACAGGAGACAACAACACTTAAGGTATATCTGCTTGAAGGAGGTTAACAAGAATTCCATCTCTAATTTCTGTTTCTTACTCTATTTCATTAGATAAGACCTCTCCAGCGACAGTTTATCTTAACCTCATTAACCATCTCTGACAACAACTTTCTCTCCAGCCTTCACGATCAAGAAAGGCACAGTTCAGTTTTCTTTTCCCCGATTTTATACAGGTTTGGGTTTTGTTTTGGAGTTGTTTTGTTTTTTGGGTTTTTTTTTTTATGAAAGCCTGTAGTATGGAATGAACGATCGCTGCCAGGAGCACACTGCAAAGTCTATGTGACGACTATGTGAGAGGTTCATAGTCTTTCACGTTCCATAGTATAGAAGTGAGCCTTTGGGGCACCTCAAAAAGTTTTAAAACACTTGATTTCATTCAGGCAAGAATCAAACAGTTTCACTAGAAGAAATTGTCTTTATACACATAAAAAATGAAGGTTTCTAAAGGGATCTTTTAGTTAGATGACAGAAAACCTGCATTTTGTAATACCGCAGGGGTTCTTTTAATAAGTCACTGAAAAGTTCCATTTGACAAGTTAAACCTTGAATTTTTTCATACTTATTATAGCCAAGGAGGTGCTAACCTGATACAATGGGCAAAGGAGTGTTACCACAATACAATAGACCAGACAGAGTTAGTACAATACTGGGCAATAAGGGATCTCACTATAATGAGTGAGAGAAGCAGTGTCTGCAACATAAGAAGCATGCTTCAGAAAAGAGAAATGTATTTGGTTTGTTACTGGTCATTTTTATAGCTGCAATTGTAATCCAATGCAATACCTCAAGATGCTTAAGAGTCTTATTTAAAAAGGATAATGATCATTTCAAAGGTTCACAGGCCAAAAGAGAGCATTATGTTACCTAAACTAGGGGCTTCAGTAAACCAGGCTATAGATTTTTTCCACAATGTGGCCTCTATCTAACCTGGTAATTTGGAGTTACATCAGTGGTGTTGGGCTGGGGCTTAGTTTGGCCCTCTGCTCACATCAATGCACTGTGAGGACTATGGAAGAATTTAGAGGATGAGATGAAAGCATTTCTCCTGGCTTCCACTTAACTATATTTGACAAAAAGCTGCATAAATTATGTCTGAAATAATTTCTTTTTCTGTATCTGTTTCCACAATTTTTATGATATTCTTGGCCCTCAGGTCACTTCCTTCCATTTACCCTCAGTTCTCAGCTCATGCTCAAATTTCAAGAAGCAGTAGCTCCAGCATCAGGATAGTCCTATAAAAAGTGTGGAGAATGCTTTTCTAGAAGAACATTCCCATCCACCACATCATTCTAAAGCACAACATGGGCAAAAGATGCTCAGAAGAAATCCATACAATCTGCTACATGTAGATCTCCACAGGTATTCAGCAAACTACACTTTACAAATTTATGTAACCTACTTTTTCAGATTGTTTAACACCTAATAGTAACCTTGCTGCCAATCAAATTGCAACTGCACATACAATATATGCTCTTGATCTGGGAAGAATAGAATGATCTGTAGATAACTTGAATGAAACTTGGGTGAGATGTAGGAGGAAATGACATGAGTCTGAATTTAGAGCACAACTGTATGAATGCCTGGCTGGAGAAAACATGCTGTTCATTCACTTGATAAGTAGCCAGAGTGAAATATGTGGAGTAGAATAATGACATTGAGCATAACTGTAATATACAGAGATAGGATTTGGGTCACTTAGATATGCATATAGCAGGTATCTGAAAGTCCCGGTAGCACCTTTCCTGATTACCAGGAAGCTCTAGTACAAAGCTTCGTACAAAACAATGATATGCTTGAGAATACCTGTCAGCAATCATAATGTACGATGCACTAACTTTTCTGATGCAGGTATGAAGAAGAGGAGGCAAGCAAAGTATGTTTGAGTTAATTGGTGCAGTACACTTTAAGGAAGAGCACACTTACTTCTGGACCCGATCTTTAAAACATTTTTAACAGTTTAGCATTGAGGAAAAAGGGCATTCTTATCTAGCACAGGAAAGCTGTGGCAGTATATAAGCTTGAATTCAAACATGACAAAACACAGCAAAGTTACAGACATCACTAGAACGAAACAACCCTTTTGGCTTCAGTAAGACCCAATTTACAGGTACTAAGAAAAAGAGACTCTGAAATATTTCTGAGTTCCAATTGCTATAGCCTGCAGGAATCAGAAAACTTGGTTTTGTGGTTGAGGCAGTGGATACAGCCTGAGAAGAACTGTTTTCAATTTATGGTTCCATGTTGCTCTTGGAGCAAATCATGTTTAATACAAAATGTGGGCAGTATGTCATGCCTATTGGACTATAAAAGTTTTAAGGCAGGGAGAATCTCTCACTAGGTGAAGACTCGGCATAGAAATATCTATCTTGACTAAGAGGCTGAAGTATTCCTGTATTAGAAATACTGATCAATAACAAAAACAAATATTGCTGTCTTTTCCCAGCCTCTCCTGGTTGCTGGAGTTTATCTCAGATGTGAGATTGGGTACACAGATTTTCTTTTGCACTTAGCTTTGTTGTGATGCTGTAGGCAGGCGGCCTTTGCTGATGATCAGGAAGGCTGGCAAAGAAGAAAACGGACCAGAGACGTGAGGGAAAACAGGAAAAAGGAGGAACTGATGTAAGAAAATGAACTGAAGAAGATATTCTTGTTGGCAGTTGGTGAAAAGCAGTTGCTCCTGAAGACCACTGTTGAGACCAGGGAAGATCTTTGGGCAAGTGATGGTTGAACTAATGCTGTTGAAACAGAAGACAGGGTGCAGGCAAAACAGAAACAAAGGCTCATGTGAATCACATATGTTGTATAAAAGGCATTTCCTTGTCGACACATTTACAAGCTAGTAACAAGGGCTTTCCAGGTCTTTTTTGCTTTGTGTCAGTAAGGAACAGAGCTTATCCCAAGTGATTTCCACTACATAGTCTGGCACTAGCTAGAACAGAAAGTTCTCAGCAAGTTAGAAAATGTTGTTTTCACCTCCAAAATAAACCAAACATAGGCGTAATGATTAAAAGGAAAAAAACCTGATTATACAGTCACGTATTCACAGTTCAGAAAGCATGTACAAAGTATAAGAAGCAGCAAAGATATAATTTTTTTTTCTAGCCAGTGCTCAGTGTAAAAACTAACCCTTGATCTGAATTCTCTTCCCTTTGTTCCTGTGTTTGATGCTTCATGCAGTCCTCACCATCCTACTTCTCTCATCCTTCCCTTTCACAAATCCCTGCATCTGCCATACTGCTGCGCCTTGCTTTAGGACATGCCCTGGCACATGGGATGAGGGCTAATGGTTTCAATAGGCACATATGCTTTTTGCTCAGAGCGCAGAGGGCATAGGTTAGAACATGAACTGCCCCCTTTCTATCAGCCTTATACCCTTCCTTTTCTAAGGGACATTTTGGGTATAATGTGGTGGGAAGACACGTTACAGATGGGTAAAGCATGGTGAGAAGTTGGTTTTATCTGCCTCAAATAAGACATGGAGATAGAAAAGACAGCAGTTTCTGGAGATTAGGAGGAAGGTTTGTTTGGCAGGAGTTTTGAAACTCAGCCACATATTTTTTGTTCAGCAGCTTACAAGATAGTGTATTATAAGATTAAGTGAGTGTTTATGGCCTGTATTGGGAAAGGACTGTGGGATGAAAGTTGCTGGTGAAAGTGATTTCAGTTTATGTCTGAAAAGGCTGGCAAGGATGAAGAAGGCACTATCTAGCCTGGCCGTTAACCCTGGAGAACTGGACACTGACCACCCTACATCTGTTCCACGGCTTCTCCTGGGACAGATCAATAGTTGCTACCATTTCACCGTGGGAATTCAGTACACAGTAATCACTTCACTTGTGCTTTCGGAGGAGGACAGCAACTTCCTTCTGTTTATACAGGCATACGCATTTATTGCTAAGGGAATCTAGCTTCCCATTAAGTGCCTCTCAAGTCAAATAGCTCCGATTGTTCTGTCTTAAAGATGAGAGACGTGCTTTTTTTGTGAAAGCATGTTGAAAAAGACCTACACTAGCAAAGACAACTTTTTTTTGCTTCTTATCCTTTAAAGGCTTTGCAAAATGTTCCTATTTAATAAGTTATCTTTATGTAGTAGCTGAATCTTTTCATAAGCTAATACTTGTAAAGCACCGTCTACTTTGCTTAATGATACTATTTTCCCAATATAAAACAGGGCTAATGGGTGCCAAATGTGAAAGCAATATTCCTGCAATTTATCACTTAAGCCTTCTTTCACTCTTTTGGGGTGAATTGTTGTATTTTTAAAGGGAAATTGATTGCCTTGAGTGAATTCTTTTATTCTTCTGCATTAACAATTCATGAATGAAGCCAATAGCTGCAACACAATCTTCAGTTCCTTGTCCCACCAATAACCTCAGCTGTATCCTGGAGGGTAAACTCACACTGCATCAATCAACGGTCTTCGTGGTCTGTAGCATAGCCATGTGAACTGTGGCTTACACTGTGTTCTCGTTTGCTCCCTTGACTTCTGGCAGTTGGGAACTGCACAAAAATGAATTAACTGTTACAAAGTTTCCTGGCATGCTGTACTTTACATGATTGGAAAGTTACATTACTAGAAAGAACAAAGAATACAGGCATTTACTCTGAGGCTCGGAAGCAAATGCGATGGTCAAATAATCCTTGTGCATGTTTCTTCACTGCTCTCTCCCTCTCCCTGCCATTGGTAAGTGTTGGGCAAGCCCAGTTAAGAGGATTCTGGGAGATTAAAGAGATTGCAGTTAAGAGACGTTTTGGACTAATTTAAAAAAAACCCCAACAACCAAACACAAAAAACCTAGCTTCAAAATGGCACTATAAAACTGGATTGCAAAAGGCAAAGAGGCCAGCAGTTTAAGAATACATTAAGACTGCACCTGCAAATGAGTTCGTTCACTTCTTTCCATGAGCAAACCCAGTGCTTCTATTCCCAAAAGAGAAATAAACACATGATGTTGGGCAGGCAGACATCCAAATGCCCAGACTTAGTGCAACCATGTGCCTACAAAACTCCTATGTAGAAAATGGAAGCTGTGAATGTGGACCTCAGCCTAACTTGTGAAGACAGAGCTGTTGTGGAGGTAAACTAATCAAAGTGTGGTGTAATGGCCAGCTTTGAGTCACTGTGGTAAAATTTAGCTCTGGCATGTCCCTCTCCTTGTTGCTGCTGACTCCTCTCTTGAAAGCACATTTTTCTCCTTTACCAGTTTTTTTTTTGGCTCAGTCTCCACATAAGCATGTGCATGTTGTATGTTTTTTCTGTTGTGGCTCCTCTCCAGCCAAATCTGTTGTCTCTGCATGCTGCGACTCACCCCCACAGACCCACCTACAGCTCCTGCACTGGGACATTGCTGGTCTGCACACCCCAGGTCGTGCTAAAGCAGGCTTCACCCAGCAGTAACCCCTTCGACTTTATGGACACCTAAGCACATCTACATACTAGGCAAAACATCGCTAGAGGTTGCTTCTAAAACGTGGGGCTGATTTTCAGCTCATTTCTACGAGGTTTGTAGTAGACTCTGAATTAGTGTGTGTCTTTAAAAAGGGACACACATATATACACACACACAACCTATTTATAATTTTTCATAATAATTTTCACTGTTTTTCTGTATTTCCCTATACATGCTGTTAACTCTTCTCATCAGAGACTTACTTCTAGCTCAGTTTCACCATGGTACTTGGTATGGCTCGTTATGTCTGTACAGCAAAAAAATATACTGCTGGGTTACAAAAAGATAAAGATAAATATCTGAATATCTTTCATTAGAAAAAACACTTTTTTTGTGACCAAAACCCAATAAAACTTAATTAACTTTTACTTTGTTTCCTCAGAAAAACAACAAATGAAGACACAAATAAGTAGTCCACCCTTGACACTGAAAGTATATTTAAGAGAAGGAGCTGTGGCTTCAGTTTTGACCTCCTTGGGATACAGGAAATACAAAAGATTTTTATTTGTTTGCAGATTGTAAGATAACAAACAGTACATCTGAAAATACAAACCTGAGATGACTTTTCTTACAAATGATCTTGGGAGAAGAGGAACAGGCACAAAAAAAGAAAAAAAAAAAAAAAAGAGAGGCAAAGAAGGGAATGACAGGCATGCAGGTTGTATGAATAAAGAGCTAAGAAAAGACCTGTGGAAACAATTGATTTTCTGATTTTCTGATTCACCACTGACATTTCTTAAAAATCCCCAAGTAATTTGATGCCCACCTGATCTTATATCCCCCCTACCCCCACCCCCCAATTATCCACAATTGAAATAAAAATTGCTTGGGGCTAAAGAAAAATGTTTAATTTCATCTGAATTGTTTTTCAACTTTGATTTGAGGTCTTTTCTGAGACTGCAAAAGAATAAAATAAGAATAACTTGAAAACAAAGAGACAAGCAACACTGCTAAAATTGAAGAAAGAGAACAAGTAGTGATGGTGCCTTTCACAAAATGGAACAGGAACAAGGTCTGGGATGTGGAAAACCTGGCTCAGATTTCATCTCTACCAAAGCCGCAGTACAGACATTAATCTAGCTCTCCTTTCCTATCCTCATGTAATTTATTCAGACAAAACAAATTCAGTAAGATTTTGATTAGATGTTCAGTATCCAACATGTTACAAAATAATGCCTATAGAGGCGAGGTGAAATCGGGGTGCCGTGTACACCAAACAGCGTTAAAGAGATGACCTTACTTCATAATGGAGAGAGAAGATCTGCATCTTGTTCTTAAGCTGTGGCATTACACAGAAAGGCTAAAGGTTTCATGTTTAAACCCCTGGAAACTGAGGTCAGAAATCCCAATCCCTGCTCCAGTGTCTTTTCTTAAAAATATTCCACAAGACACGCTATAAACAGTCATGTCCTTCTACCCCTTTGCTCCATGAACTAGTAGTGCTGAGATTCCAGGAAAGCTCTGACCAGATAACCTTGATTGACAAAACATTTCACACGGACAAGGGCAAGGTAAGCTTCCCCAGATCAGTTTGCAGTGTCATAAATGTTTGCGGGGTTGGCTGTTCCCTCCAGAGGCAGCCCCACGCTCCACCGTCCTTGCTGCATACAAATGAAGTCACTCCACAGCACAATTGAGTGCATATGCTGTGGTGTGACCTCCTGTTTGGTGACATCCATCAGTGAAATGTTCTGTGGTAGTGGCTGTCTGAAAATCATCTGGTACATGAATTTCTACTCTGATTTCACTAAAACCCAATCAATAAGGGCACATAGCTTTAGTGTTCTCATACACCTGCTCTGTGAATAAAATGAAATTTTTGCAGAGACTTTTATGATATGTTTTGAAGGGCCTGACCAGAAATTGGAACGTGTCGGGAGCTAGAAGGAAGGGACTACTGACAAGCAGCACTGCATGCAGAAAAACTGCAATGTCCTCTCCTCTGGGTGGAGGAAAAGGAAAATCAACTCAAATAGGAATGAACACTTAGAAAAAAATCTCGACAGATTAATTTGGCACATGTTAGTGTTGCACTCTCTGGTGCTGGACCTTAGTGAGGATGTAATTCTGATTAAATTAAAGAGGCATTATAGACAGGTGTTCAAATATAAGTATATATCCCAGCTATACCTATATTTGCAAAGGAATTTGTGAAAAAGTTCTCTGGGTAAAATATTCGTAAGTATATTATGGGGCGATTTTGGTTTTCCTATAAAAAGTAAAACCATAAACTGGTCTGATTACTTTTTAATTATGAAAAGATTAGGTAGCAAGTGGAAACAATTTCTCACTTTGTATTCTAATAAGAAAACTGGGGCAAATCAAACAAAAGTGCAAGCAGCAGTCTGAAAATAAAAGGAGATTCTTCTTTACTGAATGTATCATTAAGCACAAAGTGCCCTGGCTATTGAAAAATTTACATGACTAATTGAAAATCTTCTGAAACAAATACAGAGCTATCACGCTTGGACCAAAAAAGACCCAGTGCCCCGTGGCAACACTGAGAACATATCCTATTATTTGTTATTTTCTGAAGCTCATTTGTAGGTATTGTCTTTAAGCTATTCTCACAGACAGGACGTGTAGCTTTGTGAGTAAGAGTAGCGGTGCCAACATGAAAGCAGTAGGGTCATTATTCCTAAATGTTATGTTATTGTTCTTAAAATATTCTTCTGCTAAAAAACAATGCAACAAGATAAAAACAATGGTAGTATACACAGAGGTAAAAAACTGGCTTTAAAAAAAACAGCTCTGGGAAATGGAGAGGACATTTTGCAAAAGAGCTCTTGTTCATTTTGAAAATCTGGCAGGGTATTATGTTTTGCTTTGCAAGTTTACATGGGACTGAACACACAAAATAGCTAACAGCAGAGACCAGGGCATTTTGATAGAGCTATTCAGATGTTTACTAAATAGATACGTGTCTTACATCAGGGACAGATGATAGTAACTCCTTCCCTCCTCCAAGTTTTTGATTCTGATAGAAGTGTGGAAAAAGATAAACATATCTGTTCATGTTTATTACTGTTTTAGTGAGAGAATGGCATTTGATTAAAACAGGGATTTACTTTTCAGCTACAGAAGTTATATGGTAGCCTTTGGTGTTCAATAAGAGACTGTTATGTGATTTCAAGCATTAAAACCGGTTGGTGCCCTGTCTTAAAATCCTTCACCTTCTCTCCAGTTCTCTTAATTTTTGCTCCTATCTTATTCCCTAACTTCTTTTCCAGCTGTTCACAATTATAAAAGTAAATTATTTCAATATGATGTAAAGGGGTAAACAAACCCTTACTCTGCAATTGATCTAGGCACTGTGAAAGAACAAATAATCGTTTTGAGAGGTAGACAGGAGACAGGTCAAAGTGATCTGCTGAAAGTCTGCCTTCAAGAAAGGTCAGCAACGTAAAGCTTCTTTCTCCTTTCTTTTCTTCTACCCGCCTAAATCTCAGGGTGACCCAACAGCATTCACAGATATTGAGATAAAATAACCAATGACTTTGTTCATGGCAAACCCCTTCATCTTTAAGGCAGGTGTTGCAGAAATATATGATCCTTTCTGTATCTTTTTATGTAGTAGTATGAGATCCCCTTGCTTTTGCATAATGATATAAAAAGCCATAGCCACTGTATTGAAAATTACAATAAAATACACACTGAACGGCAACTTCTTAGAGATGTGGCAATGAGTAACTTTCCACTAAGACAAAAAGGTTGGACACTGGAATGGGAGGAGTCCAGTTCACCAACTTTCTGCTTCTCACTATTGCATGAAGAGATCCCATGCTGCTAAAACAAGGTACACGCTTTGAAGACATACCCCAGAGCAGTAAAATATGGAGTGTAGCTTAAAAAAAATCATGCAAACACTGCAAAATACTTATAGAGACATCTAAATTTATGACATATATCTCTTTAAATTAATAATACATTCCTTTTATTCTTTTTAAGTACCTCCTGTCTCTTCCTGAAAATTCATTCATGTACTCAAGCTTTTGCCCTCCCCCAGCCTATGAAGATTAGACTTTTCTCCCCTCTAATGGCAGCTGGCGCCATGCTGCAATCATTGCTTTCCAGCAGCTGGCCTTTTTTAGCTGGTATGTGGACTGCCTTATCCTGATCAGGGGACAAGGGGCAGTTGGGAACCTGTTCTGGCACTCGTGGCCTCGTGTGATTCACAGGGGATTGCAGCAGGAGCTGGGGCAGGGAGGAGGCAGGTCCTGGCCACAGTGTCCCAACATCAGAGCTGGTCACAGCATCCCAGCATCAGGGTGGTGGCTGGAGGGCCTGTGGCCCCTCTGACCAGGGCTGCCACATGGGCAATGGAGGTGTCAGGGCACGCTGATGGCCCAGTGCTGGCCACAAACGTGACACAGACTTGGTCTGTTTCTGCAGGTGTATGGGTTCCAGGAGGCCCCACCAACCAATATTAGAGACCTCTGTACTCTGGTAGCTCTCAACTATACATTTGCTTGTATTATTATTTCTCATGCAAGCTGGCTTAAACTACCAAGGGTAATTCTAGGACAAGCTACAATTACAATTTCTTTATGCTGTGTAGACATGACCTATGACTATTTGATTGCAACTGGCTTTGGATCAGGGCCTGCAGCCAAAGCTGTGTCGCTAGCATAACATGCAACACTCTCTGCAGAGCCTCCAAGTATAAGCCATCACCTCTCTGATCTAAAATACACATAATTGCAAAGAGCTGGGAGATCCTCCAGCATTTCACAGCACATAGAAGAGATTTATTAACAAAGATTTTCTGTTTGCAGATACAGAAATATGCAGAAGGCCAAATTCTTAGCTTCCATGAGGCAGTGAAGTTAATGTATGAAGAAGGGATGGACTCTCGTGTGTGCATGCACACGGGAACACACTGTTTCCATGCACCTCTTGGTAGTTTTAAGAGGACAGATCAGTGAATGAACTGGAAAAACCTGACAAAATGGTTGTGGCTTTACATTCCAGTTTAGGCTGAAACACAGCTGTTAAAAAAAGGCGATTTGGGCATTCCACATTCGTTTGCTAGATAAATTTGGGTCCTGCCTTCTACATACAGCATGACAGCAAATTCTTATTAAATAAACAAAGGAATAAATTCTTATGAAATGAATAAAACAGATTTAGTTCTGAGTTTGTGGAAGAATTATGGCTAGGACTAGTTCAGCAATCAGAGGAATATGGGAGGTATATCTCAGCTCCAGTGCAATGTGGGGCTGTCTGGACCAGTGACACTCAGCCTTCAGCTCTGCTGTGCTGTGCAAGCTGAGTACAGCCTACTCCGATTCTAACGACATAGCGAGTCTGTCAGGGCAGCACCGCAGCTGCCAGTGCATTGAGTATCACTCAATTTGAATATCACTCAATATCACTGCAAGTATTGAGTGCATTGAGTATCGGCATCAAAATTCCAAACCCAAAAATCTCTCTCAAAAGTGACCGCCCTGTCAACCTCTATATAATCGGATCTACCTGTCACACAAGCCTTGTAAAAGCATCAGCCCATTAATTTCAACAGGGTCAACTTCAGACTCACTAAAAAGGGAACGGGACACAACGAGTAGGTTTTGGTCAGGCACGATACAATATTTATTAGCTTTTTTCCCCCCACTACAGTTATGCTGCAAATGCATTTTATGTAAGTAGACCTCGTTAGGCAAGCAGGCATTTGCAAAACATTACAAATGCAACGAAGTCTAATGAGTGCACTTCCAGAGAGGATATTCTAGCACCCTCCAGACCTTGACTGGGCAGCTCATTTAAACATCAGGTCAAACCCTGTTTAAGTGAAGTGCCTTACAGAAGTTTTTCAGCAGTGCTCTTAATGGCTAAAAAAAAAAAAAATATAATAAAAAAAATAAATATGACAGGAAACAGAAAGAAGTCAGTTCTCATTTTCTTTCTTTTTCAGCAGACCACCCTATGAACCCTCCCTCTTTTTCTTCAGACATGAATCCTGTGTGCACTTAGAGGAAAGTATTTCCCTTTCCCGCCAAGCGACACGTCCCGCCATGCGCTGGCTCAGCTTTTCCCACCGCCCCTTCACCGCGGGCGGGGCCGTTCCGCCGGGAGCGCTGCACCCCGCCGTTCCCAGCCGCGGCGGCGGGCCCGGGCGGCCCCCGGCAGGTGGCACTCGGGCTCCGCCGCCAGCGCCGCCATCCCGGCCGGGCCTGCAGGCAGCAGCGAGCCGAGAGGGGCGGGTGCCCCGCGGCTCTGTGGGCGCCTGCTCCGTCGCTGGGGCGGCGGCCGGCGGCGCTTCCCGCGCAGGGGGGGCTGGGCGGCGTTCGTGTCGTGAGGGGAAGCTGCTGCCAGGGCCGGCCTGAGGCGGGTGTGCACCTGAGGGGCCGGCTGAGCATATATCACAGCAGACGTCTCAGAAGGGGAATTCAAAACGTAGCTGTTATCCTCAGGGGGAAATCTCTGCGTCAGGAGGGGAATATATGTGCATACTGTAACTCTTGTTAGCATTAATGGGAGTTATGTGTGTCAATCCCCAAATTCCAGCATACAAAGATGAGCATGTCCCTATAACAGTATGAAATCCGCGTTTGAATTAAGCCCGACTGTTGGGAAACTCATAATGCTGTGGCTGTTACTGTAAATTTATACTTACTAGGACCAAGTTTCACCTGAAACAACAGAGCCTGAAGTGTTACTTGTTCCAGCAAATTATTTTGTTAGATGTGATAATCAGTTCGCAGCAGGACTGCGAGAGGCTACTCAGCTTGTTGACAATTCTGGGTCCTATCCAGCTTCAAGCAGCTTCTGACGCGGCCCCAAAGGCCACAGAGGGGACAGCAAGCCCAGCTTTTCAGGGAGATGTGGCCAGGGCAAGGCTGACTGTCCCCGGCCACTTCCCAGGGCCACACTGTCCCAGGGGCAGTTACCTGTTCTGCCCAGCACACCCTCACCCTAAAGCAAAAGTGACGGGCGAGACTCAGCAGAGGTGCTGCTGTTCCCAGCCCCCTGTATTTTGCCAGGTGGATGAGATTTTTTCATATGAGCTAAGTGCCTAAGACACAGGCTGAGGTGGAGGAGGAGCTGCAAATCAGCTCGCTCAGACTTACTGGCCTACTCTGTAGTTTATTTCAGGAATTATGTGACCTAAGAACACGTCTTCTATTAGCATCACCTTTGAATTAGGAAGGTGCCTTTCAGGGGAGCTTTTGTCCCACATTTATAATCTCAGCCTCAGATCAGACTTAATCCCAGGGTATCCCGCCTCTCAAGGCTGCACATTTTCCCTCAAGACTGGCAGAATGAAACCCTGTCTTGATCCGCTTGTGGCAGCAGCTGCATTGAGTGAATAGCCACGGTGCTGCAGGGGGAAGCTGTGGGGTTGGGGTTTCCTAATGGGGAAACAGGTCTGGAGAAGCCATGACCATGACTTCAGCCTGCCCTGTGCCACCTTCAACACCTTATTATGTGGCCCAGCGCCTAAGGGGACATGAAAGATTAGATGGCCGGTGTGTAGGGCCTAAGGCAGCAGTATGTGCATGGCACAGAGGGGTCCCCTTTCCAGAGGTGTCCAACTTAACCCACTGCAGGGGTGCAATGGTGCTGGGTGCCAGCATGAACTTTAGGGCCACGGTGTACACGGACTGCCACAAGCGTGGTGGGGAACACCTGCCAAACAGCCCCTCACTTACTCCCACTCGGTTGTATTTTCTCCTCCTTCCTGACTCTTCCCATACCAGTGCCCAGACTCTTCGTTCCCCTTGATTAGCCTGCTTGAGAGCAGCCATGTGTACCCTTTAATCCTGTGCAGTCCCGAGGTTAGGCTGAAGCAGACCAGCACATAAGGCGACCCTAGATTTAAATACCATTCAGAGAGAGAGGAGAGTTCCTTTATTCTGAATGATTCCTTAAATCTATTGAGTTATTTGGAATAGTGCAGTTAATTATTTTTAAACCCCAGTCTCCTACTTGAAGCCTGGGTGTGATTCCAACAAATTCACTTTCGAATCTTGTAATGGAATAGAAGTATTGCCAGCCCTCATTAAAAACACCGCAAAAGCCACAGCAGCAGCACTGTGTTCCTTGTAATGATTTGTTTCACTGATAGATCAAATGGCCTGTTGACAATGGTTGACTGCAACCGACAGCCTCTTCTAATAAGATAAAGAAATTGTACATTTTATCAATTATAAAGCAAATCGGGTTTTTGTCCCTTTAAATTTTTTATTTGCTACAAAATGGAGGACTTATGCCTTTGAAATTGCAGCCTGCCATGACATTACAATGAATTATAATCCTAACCTTTTCATACTTCCTCAAAGGCCTAACCCATTTGCCTGCCTTGCAAGCATGTTGTAAAATGCTGTGCATTTACATACATATTTTCAGGAGCTTTTTATTCAAGAACTGCGGCAGACTCAAGAAAGGAAAAGGGGCTGAATGGGCAAGAATTCTTGAGATCCTGGAATTTTAAGTCTTGCAATATCTCATCACAAGCTATGAGCTCGAGGCAGACATTTTCGGATAAGGTTCTTAGTTTTTTGTTACACAGGAGGTGAAGTTTTTAATCCCTTCTGGCTCTGAAGATCTATGTTCCTGAACATCCTGGGAACAGAGCTCATATTGCCAAAATAAATCTTAACACTTTCTAGATCAATATTTAGGGTCAGATCTTATAGAAGCTCAAGGAACATCAAGAAGCTTTTTAAAGGCCAGCTGCCAAAATCAGGACCCCCACATCTGCTCTCAGCATCTCTCCTGCAACCCCCATATCTCCCTGCCTGACTCCAAGCTGTGCAGGCACCTCCAGCTCTGCCCGTGCTTTTGCAGCGTGTAGCAAGTACATGGGGATTTGTGGTGATATAGTGCCTGAGGGGCACCCAAGCCAGCTCTGTGTGTGGGAGGCCAGTGAATACCTATGACCATCAAGGCAGAGTGCCTCAAAACCACCATAGTGTCAACTTTGCTCTCCTGACATAATGAGAGAGGGAAAGAGAACAGTTGCTTCTCCCTTTCCTGACACATCTTTGCGGATAAGAAATCTGGAGCACTTGACTCTGGCAGTAAAGCCACACAGCTGAGACAGTGGCAGGGAGGAGTCCTGATTTCTGGTCTCTAGTCTCAGGGCTATTTCTGTTCTCTTGCTCTTCCTGCTCTTTTCCTGTTCATACCTGGCAGCTGGACAATGTAAAGGGTGTGTGTGTGGGGTGTGGAGGGAAGTCTTGGAAGGGGCTTTCAGAGCACAGGCTTCCACCTCCTGGCTCAGTGCACTTCCACAGGGAGAGAGACATTCAGGTCTCTCTTGGCCCCAGGATTTTTTGCTTTCACTAAACAAGATCTGTCAGGAAAACGTGCTTCTAGTCTGCCAAAACCCAGCTCCTGGGTGGGTGTCTGGCAGATGCTCCCAACAAGTAAGAGATGCAGAGGAGCTGGAGCATACCCTACCCAGATCCACTGTTCCCAGCTACTAGGCACTTAGGTGTAAGTGGATCAGTGTCAGCATTGCTGTTGGCTATGAATTAAGAGGGGAAAAAACAACCCTTGCTCTGTTGTTAGGCAACATCTCCCAGAAACGCCGGAACCAGCACGTATGACAGCAGTTGCCTTCCTAGCAATCATCTCTGCACTGAGAGGACAGAATATCCCCATGCTCCTCCTTTGTCAACCTTGTTCTTCTATATGAGAAAATAGTACCAGATGTCAGAACCCACACCACCCTGAAAGACAGCACTCTGGACTGAGCATTTTATCCATATGACCCTTTGTATGTTCTCGTCTTCAGCCTCTTTCAGTAAGGAGAAAAGCGCGCACACACACACACTCAGCCATACACATGACCCAGAGCAGGTGACAAGGAAAACCGTATTGGAAACTCAGTTTCCAGCCACTTTAGGGTGGAAAATTCATGAACTTCTGCCCATAAAGTGATGAGGCACCACAAACAGATGCTACTGGCTTGCAACAGCTGCAGGGCTTTCACCTCCCAGGGACCTGAATCCCCCTGCAGAGACCACCTCCCAGATCAGCATGTCTGGTCTGTCGGTCTGGAAACTGGATCTGTAATACAGTTCTTCAAAGTGGCAGTATTTCCACATACAGTTAACCAACTGATTAAACCCATAGTTTGGCACTTGTAGACCTTATTCTATTTTAAAATTAATCTGAAGTGGTTTGGTAACTGCAGCATTGATTTCAGTGCCAGTGTTTGAGCTTAGGAGACTGGTTTGAAAATTTTGGCCCAAGTACATGGGTTATTACCAGGTAACAGCTATTCACTCACAAAAAGGATCAGTTAAAAGAAGCCTGCAGTGCAACAGTTCATGCTATCTCTGTCCTACAGGGACTGAAACGACTTTGGTTTGCTGCTTGTTGATTGGGTGCCTTCACCAGTGCTCAAGTCAGTCAAAGAGAGAAAAAAATAATAAATTAAGGAAGCTTCACAGAAATATTGCGTTCTTTCCTAGAGTGGAGGCAAAACAAACAAAGTTTAAAGTAAACAGTCTCTACCAGCAGATCTTCTCCCTTTTTATTGCATGAATTACAATGCCCTTCAGCCAGCAGAAGGCAGAGAAAGTTCTGCCAGGAAAAAGAGTTATTTGAAAAAGTTTACTTTAAACTTTTGTTTGCTTTGCTGTGTGCACACACATACACACAAAAAAAAGTAGAGACACCCTTTCTTCTTCCACTCTAGTGCTAGGTAGAAAGAAAATGTATTTCTCTTTATCGACTGGTATACAGCTGGCAGAAGTAAAGGCAAGTTTCCCATGGTCATGCCTCTGTACTCAACCATGATCTGGAAGAACATTGTGAGAGATAAAGCAGGACTACCCTGTTCACCTAGGACATGCAGACCAGTGGAAAAAATAAATATGAGCATCTCTGATCATTCTATTGATTTAAACAAGCACAAAGCTACCAAAGCCAAACAGCATCATTTTATTCTAATAAAACTGCTCAGTAAATCTTTTGCTTCTAAATCTCTGTCCCTTTTGTAATGAAGACAAAAGTTACAGTCTGTTTTCACTCACACTCCCATAAATCTGGAGTAACTGGAAGAGAGCTAAAAAAGCTCTGTTGTTGGTTAGGACAGGAATTCTGACTAAAAAGTAAAGCAACAGCCATCACCTTTTGTGAAAAATGTTCCCATTTCTGATCAGTTCTAATGTTTCCATTTGAAACTGATTCCTTGATCAGAAGTTAATAGAAACATATCATATGAAATACACAGAGCACTTCATAAAACATGTAAGAAAACCAGGGTTGTGTCCTGAAGACTTTATAACAGGCAGAATAAGAAAGAGAAAAAGCAACAAAGGAAGATAAAGAGAGATTTCTAGCAATGTATAAGTAAAGCGGGATAAAGCTGAATAGCAGTTGGATTAGTGCAGCATGAGTTTGTTTTTAAAGTACATCCCTTTTCTGCACTTCTACCCTCTCCTGTCTGCCCCATGGCCCTGACCTTGTTCCTCCCCATTTCAAAAGAGCCGTCCCTCCTTATTTCCCTTCTGACCTGCATTCCTCACTGCTGGCTGTAATGTGGTGATAAAGGCACCAGTAAACCCAGCCAGCTTGCCTAAGATCAGAAGATAGGGAAAGTGATGTTAGCAAATTAACCGATTGGTATAAAACAAAAGGGGGAAAAAAGTTGTCAGGAAGCCGAGAACTTTTGAACCCATTTAAACAAATAAGTGGCAGAGGAGCAGCTTGTCTGTCACAGGAATATCGTCCACAAGAACCGAGCCAGAGCTTGGAAGTTATAAGCGGATGCAGCTTTCAAGAGCAGCCCCTGGTAGGGGAACAGAGCTGTTTAAGAATAGGGAGCTCCTGCCTTTCAAAAGGCGGGACACAGTGGGATGCTCCCTGCTGCCATCCCCACCCCTTGCAGACCTGTACTTGATACCCTCAGGTGGCTCCAGTCCGCAACACGTGCAAAGAGGCAATGAAGCCTCTTTGTGCGCTCCTCTTATGATTATGCTTTCAAGGACCCTGGGCTGGCAAAGAAAGCGTGCTGTGCTGAAAATAATTGCAGTAAGGCTTTGAAATACAGGCTCATTTATTTAGTAATATTAACTGGCTTTCCTGCTTTTCCATCAGCACCGAGAGGGTTAATACCTTCCTCCTGGACTACCCTCCAGAGATTTTGCTCTCTGTGGCTCCAGATGGCTTTCAGAAAACTAAAGTTTTGCTGCCCTCATTAGTGACAGATGTGGGAGTTATAATTTGAAATTTAGGTTCACTAAAGTAAAGCATTGTGAAATCCCAGGAACCCACAGAAACTCTTAAAATGCGCCAGTGGTACAGATCACAGAAGACGTGCTCTCACGTAAGGCTGAACAAGAGACTTTATTACCAACAACATCACTTTCCTTTTCCTCCTTCCACTTTATCTCACACTTCCAGTGCAGCCTTCCCTGGGAGCCTCCTGCTTGGCTTTTTGCTGCTCGCTTAAAGGGCAGCCCCCAGAGTCTCACAGCTCGGGGGCTCGCCACAGTGGGCACACCACACCAGTAAGGGGCCTGGCAGCGCTTTCTCCTGCGCTGAGTCTTGCACGCCTGCCACCATCCCCAAGGGCAGAGCATTAGCCTCCTGCCTCCGGTGCTCGCTTCCTTATACAGCCAGAGCCACGCACTAGTTCCGTACTGTATCAGCCTGTATTTCTGTACATTTATTTCAACCAGCACCTAAAGTAACCTGAACCAGAACCCATCTCAACTACTGCTTTTGTCACGAAAGCAGACAGATTTTTTCATTACCTCCATGCAGCGTGCTGGAGAACCACATGCTTTCATTACAAATTCCCTTCCTTTCTTTCTGCTATAGAAAGGGGAGATCCGAAATGTGGCTGCACTCCCGGAGAGGATGTTTGCTTTGGCAACCAGCCCATAACACTCATCTGCAGAACCTGACAGGTAAAGCCTCCAAGGTCAGCTTGCATTGGCACTGTACAAGGCCCGGAGGAGATACTGTTGCTTCATTGTCATTACATACAGCCCTTCACAGCAGCTCTTGTATGCAGAAGACACACGGTGTAACTGTCACTTGTAACATCCTCCATTAGAGTTGCTTGAATTTTGATCTGGGGGAGGAGGCCTAAAACAGCCGTGCAACACGTGATCATTTCTGAATGGGCTCCAAGTCAATGGTACCTAGTAAAGAGAGTCTAACTTTTTGGTCATACAGGTAGTTAAGATAACATTGACCACTTGGAAGGACAGCTTACTTCAAAAAATGGTTTTATGTAACAGTTGTACACTATGTATAAGTACAGAGTATATTTCTGTTCATCCTTCTCAGCATAGACATGCAACATGTGCAGAGCATCTCCGAGATGGATGCACCCTAAGGCTGTCAGATCCAGAAGGACCTCAACTTAATTGCAGCTTACAGCATCTGTATTCCATGCACACAATATCTTTCTGAAGAAAGCAATAGTTTTAAATGATAAAAGCCAAACAAGCAAGACTTCCAGCCAAGTGTAAGCAGATCTCATAGGCTTCCATGGTTTCATGGAAGCTGATCAGAACCACAGGATCTTTCCCTTTTCCTTCTCTTACTGTAAACTTTTTCTACTGTTTCTGCAGGATTATGCTGTCTGATTCACTAGCCTGTAATATTTTTAGCCTAGAAATGTTGCATACAAATCATTCATTAAAAAGGTAGCATATAGGATATCATTGGGAGTTGCTTTAAGATTCAGTTGGGTTTTTTTCCACTTTCATTTAGCTTCAGAGGAGACATCCTTGCAAACTGTTACCATTTGATACATCTCTCATTTTCCCAATAATCCATAAATCTGGTTGTGCCCGTGTCCCCGTCCCCCCCTCCGCCTCTCCTTTAAATGCTACTCATCCTCTTCCCCATTGCTATTACCCTTTTCTTTTGTCAAGTACAGTTATTCAGACAGGGAAGCTTGTGATGCTCTAGACAATAGCTCTCAACCATCCATTTCATCCTAGCATTTATTCTCCCCACCCCCTTTGAAAACTTTACATACTTGGGTTAGCACACACTCATGCCTTTGTTTGTTACTCACCAAGTATCACTGCTTTGACCTTTGCATCTCAGTTCTCTCTCTTTCTGCCTCCTGTTGCTGCACCTGTAGATCCCTTACTGCAAAGCCAAATGTTGCACTCCAGCCTCCTCAGTCATGCAGTGAGACTGGGGGCTGGAAAGCAACTGCAGGTGGGCTGCGGGTACTGGGTATGCTGCAGAGGGGAGGGTCTTTGAATGGGTACACCTGCGTTAGTACCTGCCAGAGGAGGGTGGATACATGGCCTTGGCCCATCCACTTAGAGAGGGACCGTATGGAACACTACTTCTGAGAACAAGAAGCCAAACCCCAGTCTTTAGGAGTTATGTTATAGGGATTAAGTGCCGATCGTAACAAAGACAAACCAGAGCTCAGCATAAGAAGGAAGATTATCCTTCACTATGACGTGCACTGTAATTTCAGTGAGGACGTGCTTTGCTTTGCTTTCATGTGACCCACCTGCTGAAGAGGTGTATAAGCTGTCTCTCCCTTAGCTGGCGTCTTCGCTAAATGGGTTACAGCTGCTACTAATTTAGGGCCTAACCCCATGATGACAGAAGCCATGACTTGTGCACAGGAGTTTGATGAGTCCTAGCTGGGTATTTGCACATGGTATTTCTGCAGCTCTCCTACACAGCAAGGAAAATATTTTCAGCTCAAGGAGTGTGACCTGAACTTTCATTGCTAACAAAATGAGCTGATACTAACATGGTTAAGGTGGGCATTTATAAGTGTGTCAACAGGAGGGAAAAATCCCATGTATGTTAAGGAAGACAGAAATAAAATTAACAATGGCTCAGGGGTGGCAAGAAAGCAACTTTAACAGCACCTTAACAAAAGGAAAAGGCTCATAAGGTCACTAAACGAAAACCAGCTGAATGAGTTTCACTATTGATAATGAGCAGGGAACCCAGTGCTTGGGATCATGAGTTTATGTAAATCTGTTATTACTGCAAATTGGCATCCTAAGACCTTGATCATACAACACTTGCACATATGCTTAACTTTGTGCACATGAGCAGTCTCATTAACGCCAAAGACTTAGTCGTGCGTAAAACTGAACAAATGCATGAATTTTTGTAAGACTGGGATTTAAACACAAGGGTTAGAAAACAAATTTACTGTATCATCAACAATTATTTCTGAAACCCATCAGAAGCCAAGGTGGTGCCAGAAGTCTGTTTAGTGCAGACACATTCAAAGAGAGAGAGGAGTGGCATTTTGCAGATTGCTGCCTTTAAGTCAGTCCATTAGGCCCGATAACAGTGGGCCAAACGCAGATGGAAAACAACACTGCCCAGCTTAGAATATAACTGATTATGGGTAGTGGAGACATAGTATTTCCCATCATATTTTGCAAGATAAACTGGATTGCCTCTTAGAAATACAGATTTCAAACTTAGTTTATAATCAGCTTGGGCTTGACTAAATTATTCAGCAGTATCTCAAAAAGTCTTACAAAATTAATTTAAATGGTGTTAGGTTTACGTAGATTCAGAGCTGACTGCAGCATTTATATAAATAGCTGCAATAAATACAAAGGCTTACATTGGAGGGAGGCGCCTATTGCTCTGCAGTGAGGACTGATGGCTAGTCTTACAGCTACTTTTAATTAGAATATTCAGCAATGCTTCAGAAAAGAGAATAGCTCTCTTATGTTATGAAACCTGATGAAAATATGCTAGTTCCTTGGGAATTCAAAAGAGTAAATACAATAAAATTTGAGTACTTACCAGCAAGAGAAGAAAAAACAGCTGTAAAACAATGCCTGTAGAAGTAAAGCTTCTGCCAAATTTAAAGGGATAGCTCCAGGAAAAGAATTCTGGGAAAAGGGCAACCCTGCATTGGGAAGATGTAAAAATAAGGCCTCTAAAAATAAATAAATAAATAAATAAAAATAAATAAAAAGTCTTGTTATCCTAAATAGAATCGGGCAAAAGTCATGTTTCTCTTTCATGATCATTTCTGTATGCTTTTTAGGGTTTTTTTTGTTGTTGTTTTGTTCCAGTTTGAAACAAAATAGTACCTTCTCAGCAGTCAGTTTTATTGCTACTTTTTGTCATGTGGGTTTTTTTTCACACTTGCTGTTCTTTTCACCCAGCAGGATTGCTGCTGTCAATTGTGCTGTGTAACAGTAAAGTTGACGGAATTACGGTACTTTCTGTTAGTCACATCTTTGTGGCTTGTTTTGAAGCAGCAGTTTCAGGATCTCCAGGTCCCGCGTGTGGCCATGTATCTGACTCCTGGCAAAGTCTGGATATTGCACCTCTCTTGGTTCTCCGTAGGGCTTGTTGGGAAGGGTTGTCATGGAGATAGAGAGTCTGAAAAAGGCAGTACAGTCTTTCACGTGGCTGCAGTCTATATGGACAGGCTGCCCACAGCAATGGCCATGAAAGCTGGGCTGGCAGGGAGCCAGGCAACTTGTGAAAATGCTTTAGCACATTTGCACTTGACATTTTGGTTGTGTTTAAATGGAGTATCGGTGCATTGATGACCGGCTGTTTTCAAGTCTGCACTCATCTTAAAGACTTAATTTTCTTTAAAAATAGCTATAGGGGATGACTTTGGTGAGGTAGCATCTTCAATTCTGTAATCTCACAGCACAGTAATGCTGCGTGTCCTGAATGTATGTGAACAAAGTGAAAAGAGTAACAGAGGCTGGAGCAGGTTGTTTGCCGGGAGGACTCCTCCCACTAGCTCTTTTCCCAAAGGAAAGGAAGCGTTAACTTTCTTCAGGGGTAAAGTTTTGGCTCTTTTATCTCATCTGTGCAGGTTTCAGAAAAGGAGGTAGGACTTCTGTGACTAACTGGCACCTGGCAAGAGTGTGATTCTGAACGGGGCTTTAAGAGATTATCATGACAAAGATATAAAAAAGTGGTATTAATTGTGAGAAAAGTGATGCTGGAGGTGTAAAAAGCTGGAGGAATCAGCCCTGCAAATATCTGTTTATTCTGCCTAACCTCACCATGTGTGACATTACTTTATACAGCTGATCAATAAGATGCACAAGTTTGCAAATTCCTACCTTTGGGGTACCACCATGTTCTGAGTTGAAGGACTGTGACAACTGGAGAGTGGAGGAAAGTCTGAAATAGGTTTGAACAGTATTCAATGCCTACCTGTCTCATTCCAGTAGGTGAAGAGCACAAACGATCTGTTCATCAGCCCAGCTCTGTCAGACTGAGCCTCCCAAAGGCTGTAATGATAATTAACTCCTAAATGTTGTGGTTTCTTTGAAATACACTTCCAATTCTTTGAGGAAATAATTATTTCAGAATAAACCAGTCTTTCTTAATCCAGACCTTGTTTATTATATTCTGAAGCACACCTTGAAATGCAACACTGAACACAAATTTCTCTTTGATTGGTTTAATGGAAACAATTTCTCTCTTCAGCAAGCACTTGCTTTCAGAGCGAAACCTTAACATTCTACTTTTTATCTGTCTTGTCAATCATTGCTTTATTATTTTTTTTCCTCTTGGCCCCACCTGGAGATGTCATATACCTCTCAAAAGCATGTAATCTGAAAAGACGCCAAACAAAGTTTTTAGTTTTCAAACCAGTCAAGTAGTTACCAGTTGATCTGACAAATATGTCACACAAATTTATTTTTGGAGGAACAGTTTGTTCAGCTGATGCACGGCACTTGAGTGCAAGTTTGCTTAACAAAATCATAACTAATGGCCAACTGTTATATTTCTGATTTGATATTTTATTTCATAGACTTATAGAACAATTCAGGCTGGAAGGGACCTCAGAGGGTCATCTCATCTACCTTCCTACTCAAAGCAGAGTCATGTATGAGAGCAGGGTTCTGGGGGCTTTATTCAGTCTTAAAAATCAAAGATTTTATCACAACCGCAAAACCTTTCTGGGCAACCATTTCCAGTCCTTGACTATCCTCACGGTGAAAAGGTTTTTCCTCATATCTGGCTGAAACCTCTCTTTTTTTCAGTTTATGCCCATTGTCTCTAATCCTCCCTTTCTGCTGGGTTGGGGCTTGTGTTACTAAGGGCTGCGACAAATAAACCCTTTTATTTCTTGTCAGTATTTCTGCATGAATTAGGGAGGACAATTACAATATCCTTCAGGCTCTAAGGCAAAGAATCTAAACAAAATTTTTCTGCTCCTTATGTGCTGTATTAAAAGATGAAAACTCATCCTTGCATGTAAGGAAAACAGAGTTTCAATGAAGATCTGACCCAGAGACTGGAGAGCACAGTTTTCCTATAAAAGATGTTCTTTCATTAAAGAGACTATTGTAACCTAAACACTTTATGATGTATTTTCTTTCCAAGGAACATTTTCAATCTCACTGAGCATGCTGAAGTCATTATATAGTTACTAGACATGCTGCTTTGTCCAGACAGACTTACTATAGGTTACATTTCTGCAGGAGATTAAAAATGATGAATTAGTAGATACCCTTCTAGAAATACTCTTTTAAGTAATATGTATCTGCATCTTCCCAAACCTGGAAGAACATATACAACAGCAAAGGAAATACAGCAAATAATTCAGGGAAAATAATATATAACCATGAGAACTTTGTTACCACTGTATTTATTTAAATGAAGGGAAACGTCCAAATGTGAATGCTAAGCACTTCAGTTTATTCACATAATTTACATTTAAAGGACCAACAGAAATAATTTTTTTTGCCCTCCGAAGAAATGACTCCTCTTGTGGTTTCAAAAATTTTGACAGAGGCATGGAATATACTTAATGAAGCATGTCACTGCAGTGCATACAATGAAAGCCTTGTGTATATGGAAAAAAGATAAAAACCAAACAAATTTGAGAATTACCAAAAAAGGTTTCCTTCAATATAAATAAAATTCAGACTAGTGCTTTATTTTAACAGACAACACAACAGTGGGATTTATTAACAACTACATATTTACAGTGCCTCACTGGTAAAAACACTGGGCTTCATCTGAGATCCTAGACACTTCCTGAGAAGGCTACGTGGACTGAGGATTGCTCAGCACTTCACATGTGCTAGGTGCTAAAAGAGTGAAATTAAAACATACTTTAAAAATAAGTAATATGGCAAAGGTGGAACTGCTGATGCATGCTGTTTGTGCCCTGGTCTAGCAAAACTTGGACCTCAAGTACTCCCTTTGATTTCAGTAGATCTCTGTATGCTCCTAAGGTTAAACACAGGATAAGTATTTCAAAACCAGGAGCCTCAGAGGAAGGCAGCTGCTTGACTCAAAGATCCTGAGTAGAGAAAGCTGCTGTAATTACAATTTTACATGGTATGGAGGCACATGACCTTGAATTTAAATCTGTATTCTTCTGCATGGGTGATTTCTACCACTTCACTTTTAGTTTGATCCTATGAAGTCTGGATTCCAAATATCTGTACCAAGTGACAAACTTGTGAAAGCATCTTCTTCCCACAGCCTCCAAAATCATAGTGCCAGTTTAGCAGATCTCAGTCTTTTTGGCAGTTAAATAAAGCAAGAACCAGGTCTTTTTCAAAGTACTCACAAAATAATCTTTCACTTATAAAATGTCTGTCCCACCATTCTTGTATCAGATCTGACCTCAGCTCTTCAGATCTAAACAGTTCTTTAAAAGTTATAAAAATAAAGAATTGATTAATATACAAATATATATTTCAGAATGATAAGAGAATAATATTAAACAAATTCCTCTTTTAATCTACTTTAAATTAAAAGAAATGTTTTCAAAAGTCTGGGCTGAAGCAGATCTTTATCTATTGACTCTTTAATGGAACCCATTCCCTGCAGATGGCCACATACAACTTAATGTAAGAAGCTCATTACTACAAAAAGACAGTGAACATGCTTCCACTAGCAAAGCAATTCATAAAATCTGCTGTGCCACTTGGTTTTTGGTATCTTGCTATCAAGAACTGCAGATATTTCTAATATTAGAAACAAAACTTAAGTCATGAAAAGTCTTGAGCTTCTTTCCCTGGTCTTCATTAATATTTGTTTTGCAAAAATCCAGTTTGTTTTGTATACTGTTTGTATACAGCATAATATAAATGCTCTGCATGAATGCACTCGTATGTACAAAACCAGTCAATAATTCAGTTAAGAGATATGCCTGCTCACTAGCTCATTTCATACTTTCACAATACCAGATTTTTCTGTAATATCCATAACAACATCATCTGGGTTGCTGCCTTCTTCCACTGAGATGCTCATGCATGTTTTCCTTCCATTTATCTCAAGCATCCGAAACAGCAAGGAACATTTTTGAACAACCTATAATACTCTTCCTGAATCTGAAACAAAAATAATTGAATGCAAATATGAAATAGATTTATTAATAGGTCTATATGTCTTCAAACTCATTTTGTACTGCTCCTGTCACTAGATGTTCTAAGGTGAGGCTTCTTTTGAGTTTAGGACAGACTACTGAATAAAATATCATTTCAGGATCATGTGTGTGAATCCTGCTGCTAACTGGAAAAACTGGAGGGGTTTTATTGCACACATGTTATTTCATGTGAAATAATAGTGATGCTGCAACCAGTTTTACAATTTTTTTTAAAAAAATTTCCAGGTTTCATACATTGGGTTTAGACCTGGGAGGACATACATGAGAAGGTAAAAATTGGACAGAGATTCTGACTCCACTGAAGGCAGCAGCAAAATTTCCCCTCTTCCTTCCTCTCCCCCATCAATGGCACAAGGTTTTCCTCCCTTGCCCTAATAAACGTTTGCACCACAACTCCACTTTAGGGCTGGGCAGACAAGACTGCCTGAGTTGATTCCCACAAGGAATGGGACACTTACCTTCCTAGACAACACACAAAGAAATATGAAAATGAACATCCCCTGGAATGCATTGAAGATTGTAAAAAGATATGCAGTAACCACGGATCCCTGGACGACATGGAGGACCCCAAAGATCCAGGTAGCCCCAAGGAGGAACAGGAGAGCAAGAGCACCTCGCGCACAGGATCTAGACAGGAAGGCAACAACGTGAACATGTGGGCATGTGCTATTCTCCTTCCCTCACCGCTTTGGATGACAGATGCTGCCTAGGCAATTTTTTCGCAGCTGCGAAGGCTGAGAAGTGCAAATGCATGGGCTGCTCTTTAGGGTGTGCTGTAGCACTGTGGCATGAATAAACTCACATAATCACTGCAGAAGAGCAAAGGAGTAAAACTGGAGGGCCTTAAAACACTGGCTTCAGATATGTTTTCTCTGGTGTACTGCAGCACCGTATGATTTGATTTAAATCTACTGTTAGTGTAATTCCCCAAGGAAAAACATATGTCTGTTATGAAGCATTCCCCCACTTTTCCTCCTCCCCCTTATCTTCCTCAAAAAATAACCCAGAAAAATGTACAGTATGCTCTTAGGTCAGTACATGTGCATGACACCAAAGGGTTCCCAGGCTGCCTCTCAGGTTCACTGCAGAAGACGGTGCCAGTCGTAAAACTGGGCTTTCTTTGTTTCATTCTTCCTCTTTTTTTTTTTTTTTTTTTTTTTTTTAATAAAAATTGTTTTTAGAACACAAATACTCTCAAATAATTCAAATAATTCCTGGGTCAGGATATTGATGCCTTAAAATTATAGGAACTGATTGGCTATGATTTTTTTCCCCTCAACGTGCTGTAGAGCCCTGCTCACAGACTTGAGCAAATTACAGCATGTTGTCTTGGAAATAAAGCCACTGATTACTTTCTTATTCATTCTCAGCCCAGTCATTGCAGGACTTCTTTTGAACAACAGACATTTTTAGCACTGTTCCTCTGAAAATGAATAATTTTCAACTTCATTAAAACCAGGTCACCACATGAAGCTATGAAGGGTGAAGAATAAGAGAAAGTAATCAATCAAACAATTGCTAAATTCTAACTATAAATCTAGTGCATTGCATTGAAACTGCAGGAGTGTTCCTAAGCAACACAAACAGTAAGTTGTTTTCAATGTTCCCTGTAGTACACTTCAGCTTTTCCTGCACAAACGGTTTTCAAGGTCCCTATAAATCAGTTTTAAAGAGAGTGAGTTGATGGAAAAATCATAGCAGCATGCAAAGTAAAAATACTGGAGTGAATCCCCCCATGCCCCCCAACACCACAAAAGCACCATGTCCTACTGTAAACATTTTACAAATAACATGAATGTCTTGGTTCTCTTATCACTGAATTACCTGTTACCTCAAGGCAAGTATTTTGATCCCAGTTCAGGCATAAGTTATGAAATCTGGTTTGGCTTGCATAGAGGTTGTGGAAAGTACTTAAGAAAAAAGGACAATTCCTTCTTTAAGCTTGCCATCAGCCTTTACCCTCTGGTTGATATGGGCCACTTGTATTCCTCGTACACCTCTCACACAACCCCAGTGTTACTGTGCAAGATATTGCTCAATCGAAGTAAAGATTGCAAAATCTACCTCCAAATCTATGAGGGATTAACAGGAAACCCCCCCCCAAAACAATTGAACTTTCTTTTTCTACAAATCTTCCAGAAGATTAAACTGTTATTTATGAATACTGAATTTCATCTCTGGCTGTATTTAAACTTAGTATTTAAACTTAGAGAAGGCAGAAGTTGTATTAAATGGCAAACTTACCTTATATTTTCATAACAACTCACTTCTGGTTTTAACATTGCAGTGTGTCTAAATACTTTATAAATAATCACTCCGAAAGCCAACAAATTAACCTGGGGGGAGCGAAGAAAGGAACTTTTAGTTCAGACCAGGATGATTTTGTATTTCAGTAACTCTTACACATTTAAATTAAACAGATCAGATAAAGTTGCTGTGTATTTGAAGCCTACAGAATCCAGTGCCGGGAGGAGAAAAACCCACCCTGTTCTGATCCACTTCTATTAAAAAAATGTGAGCCTTGTAATAAACATTGATCAAACAGGGCTGTAACTCTACCTTATCTCAACAGTATCACTGCCAACAGTCTGCAAATGTTTATTGATTTTATTGGTAAATCTCTTCAATTTCCTGCTGAGATTTTTTTTCCCTAAGTAGAGATATATAAGAAGAGAAGAAGAAAAAAAGAAAAGGAAAGAAAAGAGAAAAGAAAATCAAATAAAAGCAAATAAAAGCAAAAGAGAGAAAAGAAAAGAAAAGAAAAGAAAAGAAAAGAAAAGAAAAGAAAAGAAAAGAAAAGAAAAGAAAAAAGAAAAGAAAAGAAAAGAAAAGAAAAGAAAAGAAAAAAGGAAAAGAAAAGAAAAGAAAAAAGAAAAGGAAAGGAAAGAGAGAAGAAAAGAAAAGAAAAGAGAAAAAAGAAAAGAGAAAAGAGGGAAGAAAATAGAAGAAAAGAAGGGAAAAAAAAGAAAAAAAAGAAAAAAAAAGAAAAAAAATGGGAAAAACCAAAAAAGCCACCCCCCTCCCCTTTTCTATTTTACAGTATTGTGTAGATCTTGACAAAATGTATGTCTGTTGTTGTTGAATAACACTAATAACATCATATGTTCTGAGGTCTTTGGGCTGGGAAAACTTTCAAGTGGCACAAAAAACTTTGAGGCTTACTCAAAAATACTTTTACAAAAAATAGCTTTGGTTCAAATACTCCCTGCTTTGTATTCTTTCTTATATTTTATGTTTGTTTTATAAGTGAATAATTTCAGTATGTTTTTTTTTCCTGCCTTCTTTATAATGGCATTGTTTTATTTTAGTTTGAAACAGAAAAAAGCAACTAAAAGAAACAGTTTTGTAAATGATGCTCAATTATTGTTCTGAACCTCTGTTTGCTCAGCTAGGCTTTGCTGATCTTTCATTTAAATTTATACTGCATTCCTTTAACAATGTGGATGAGTTTGCTTTCTTGCTTTTTTTAAAAAAAGTATTTTGCTTTGCAGCATTTAACATCAGAATCTATTAAAAAGGTTGGTAAATGAACCACATTTTAGCTGGATGTCATCCAGATACTATTTGTAGATCCTTGGTTGTAATCCCTTGGTTAGTTCCTGTGGGCTTCCAGCTATAGACTGAATAGAATTAATGTCTTCCCCAACTTGTTTCTCCAGAAAGACTCTGGTGTTTTCCTCTCCCCTTCTTTTTCTTAAAAATAATAATAATAATAAAAAAAAAATCCTCTGAAATGGAAAATCCTCCGAAATGGAAACAAAAGGCTGCTGGAGGAGCACAGCATCACTTTAAAACCAATCACTTTCATTTGTTAACACTTGTTATGTATGTCCTTAGAACATTTTTGTTGTGTCAAGGGGGGGGGAGTATCTGATATTAAATGCAGGCTTTGCTTTAATTAGCTGCACGCTCATACTTTAATACAGCATAATGTATGTACAATTTGATAAGACAGGAGATAGAGCTGATTAGCAGTTTAGGGAATTAATCCTTCACTGAATACCTTGTACTTGCGCTGATCGTGAGAGCTATTCTGAAGCTCCTTATATTTAAAATTGTAATCTATAATATCTCCTAAACCAGCAATTTTTTCAAAGTTAATTATAAGTCAGTCAGCAGTTGTGGGTAATTATATGCAGACTTACTTTTATCTTATATTTGTTGGTGAATAATATATCAAATAACTTAGTGCACACACTGTAATCTGCATAACCCACCTAATGTGTTTATTAGTCTGAAAAAGGTAGGGAAATGTGATCAAAGTACCATGAGCATGGAGAAAACACACTGCTACTTCTTCAGAAACTGCTATCAAGATTGCCACACAAACTGCGCCACCAACCTTCCTTTCTGCCAGCCCGTCACCAAGATCACTCATGTCAATGAGAGCCTTCCTGTTGCCATTAACAGGCTCTGTAAGAAGCTCTGTGGGCCACCCCCCCTTATCGTTTGGCCACAGAAAGCACCTGCAGAGCTGCAGAGGTTTTGCTGAGCAAGGGTGGGGTGGGTAATGGGCAGATGTGGGGCCTTGCAGCCCTGGACTCCATTTCTCTTTGTCCCAGGGGGGCTCCTTTACACAAATATTATTTACGCTGTCTGTTGCACAGGATAATAGGATTTGGCCCTCTGCATTAAAGTAATACCCATTAACCATGGTCTTTTCATTCATCAATCCATTCTAATGGGAATAATCTGTACATATCGGGGGAGCGGGAGAGGTTAACACCGGCTTCTCGGAGTCAGCTGCCAGAACACAATTATTGTACAATACGTCTCAGGTAGCCTTGCAGGAGGTAGTATTACAGGGTAATGAGGGTGAGCTTAACTTCTGAAATACCCGGTCATTTCCAAGATTTATTAAAGTCTTAAGTCAGTTTTTACCCCATTTTGAAGCATCCCATTAATAAAACATATATATAGTGAAGTCCATAGACTGCCTTTACACGGTGTTCAGTTCTCAAAATACTAGTTTTTGGGCAACATAGTGGGTCTTTTTGATTTTTTTTTTCTTTCCAACCTAAGTTAGAGGCCTTTGGAACTGCATTTAGTCCTTTGGGGGAAGAAATAGGTAACAAAAGTAGTTATAACTATCCTGGACACAGAAATGCAGCAAAACTTGAGGGAAAACCATAACATGAACTCACAGGTAAATCCAGGGGAAAAAAACTAGCTAATGTTAATAATGTGTCAAGTGTGGCCTTTAGAGAAAACAGGTAATCCAACGATATCCTAAATTTAACATAATCTGCTTTAACCCAATGCTCTGTATGTTCTTTGCTATGGACATACCAGTAGCCTCAGCTGTTTCTGGGAAATGTAAAGTATGTTCATGTCGGACAGTCGCATCGAGTGGGGATACTGAGTCGTTTGACTGAGTAGGACTAAAGAGGAAACAGCCGTTATATAACTGGTGTCCCCAAAGAGCCATGTGTATTTCAACAAATGGGATGGGAAGTCAAATCACCCACAATCCCTGGTCAAAGATACAGCCCTTAAGACATTTGAATTTGTATCAAAAACTGAGCTTCAAATGAGCAGAAGTGTGGTAGGCTGTAAAAGTAATCCAGACTGTAAAGAGGCACAAGGAATCCTGGATCCCCAAATCTTCCGGCTGGGACAAACTGAGAGAGTTTTGGATGAGGGACACCAAAACATCTAAAACCAGTTTCTACTATACAGCCAAATATTGTGTTTTATACTTACTTTGGTTATAAGCGTGTGTTTTCATTTTCCTAATTAAAGCCCAATCTTCAAATCTTGTTGAATAAACCTTTGATGACGTTATAATTAAGGCTGCCTTAAGGTGACAGGCAAGGTGGATGAGAACGGAAAGGCAAACATAAGGCACTGTCTCCGGAGAGGCGGCAGGCTGGAGGGGAGCGGGATGTGCAGGCGGCTGTGAAACCCGGCTCGGGATGGGCTGTGCACAGGCCTGGGGAGGGCCAGCCTGGGACCACCGCTGCCGCGTGCCGGCTTTCGGGAGGGGTTACCTGGAGAGCGGGCAGAGCTACTCCGCAGCTTTGGGCAAACCCAAAGTGCGAAATGGTGCGGCGTGGCCACAGTTTTATCAAGTGAATAATGACATTACAGTGTGACACGGCAAGTTCTTCTGCCTTTGCTTTCAGTGTTATTACATGGCTGAGCAGTCAGAGAAACCGCTGCATGTCCTGAGAGGGGCTTCTCAGCAAGTCTAATGGGAGAAAGGGGAATTACATTGATTCCAAGCCCAGAACTGAATTATTTTCTTCTATTTTTTATTTTTTTTTTATTTTTAAATATATATAACAAACCACCCCAAACTGCCGTTGGGCAGACAGTGCACTTAGTCCTTACTATTTCACAAAGGAACCCCCTGACTTTCTCCCTGGAAGCCTAATTCTGTGAGGTGCTGAGCATCCTCAGCCCTCCCTCCCCCAGAGATTCAGTGGGGTTTCACTCAACATGCTCAGGTGCACTACAGGGGTAATTTTAATAATTAATCTATTCCCCCTTTTTTTTTTTTTTTCTTTTAAGTGGTTAATCAAAGACAAGGGCTGATATAGGAACAGCCTCCACTCATAGAATCTTCAGGGAATCATTTCTCCTTAAGGATATGTGTGAAAGTATTTTTTAGCTTTTTTAAATTCTAGAAATGTTGTGGTATATTTATGAACAAATAGTAGGAAACTTAAAATATATTTATGGGAAGTAGACATTAAATAAGGACAATTATTAGGATCCCATGAAATCAAGATTCTGTAGATATGGGCAACTACATTTATGTATCTGTATAACCCAGGATATCCTCCAAGGAGCCACAAATCTGAACAAGCTAGGTTTTATTGTACACCCATGACTGAGTTTAAAGGGAGGATGGTAAGTGTTTGGTACATCTCTCTTGCGGAGGTCACCTATGTGAAGGGTCACAAGGATTTAGGACTTTGGAGTGACTTCTAGCCCTGTTAAACCAATGGCAGAACTCCTGTTAAACGGTGAAACTCCCATTGCCTCCACTGTTGTCAGGGCTTTATCTCTACACATCACAGAGAGTGACAGTCTCAAGGGATTCACGGGCAACAGTGAACACTGCTGTGGGTTTCACTCTGCAGATTAGCACTTGCGTGTATCTTGGATGCACACTGTGGTATAGAGCAGGATAGTGACATTTTTTGGCAGCTGTGTTCTGGGGATCTCCATGGTACAGTTCCCATGTTCACAGCTGTGATGTGGGTGGGTCAGATACAACTGGCACACAAGGATGAGTTCAGAGCTGTCTGGAGTGGTACAAGTCCTAGGATCAGATCTGACCCACAACCACAGCACCGGTCTTGATAATTTTCTCTTGTAAAGAAATTTGCAGGAGAGAAAAAGCAATTGCAAATTCAAAGAAATTCCCTGGTGCTTTCCTAATCATCTTGTCAACAATAAGGAGGTTTTGCTGAAGGAGTTAACCTGGGGAGCTCTGTTCAGTCAATCACATGTATTTTAGGACGGGATGGGGAAAATTGTCTGTGGTTTTAACCAACCTCCATCTAGAGGTAGGATGGCTCTGTAAATCTGTTTGCAGATTTGCATCCCTCCCTCTGTCTCAGTACTGCCACAGCTAACTGGATGGTGTACTTCTGCACAGGCTTCTGTAACGAAGGAAAGCCACCCAACGGTGGGCATGGCTAGAACTGCTTTGGCTTCTACTCCTCACAGTTCTGGGACCACGATGCAGAATTCCACCCATCCATAGTTTGTACAACGAAATAATAGAGTTGTATGTATATCAAGACTTAGTAACATTTATGCTGCTCTTTTTCCTGAGATAAGGATCCAGAAGAGCATTGAGAAACAATGTCATCTAGTGTCTAAGCAAATTACAATCTTCTCTGTTGATTACTAATTGTATTTTGCAAACTAAGAAATAATATAAAAATGAGCATGTAGGCCCCAAAATACTAAATGTTCCAAGCTGTTTGAATTCTGCTAATAGCACATTGCTTAGCAACTGCTATATTTAAAATAGGTCCTTAATTCCACTGTTTAATGTGCGTATTTTACATATTGGAAGAGTAACATAATATTCTGTCCTCAAGTAAATATGATGTTAGTGCTTCACACTGCATGAAACTCTCTCTGTGTAGGTACAGAAGGGTAGTTATTTTTAGTTGAGCACTGAATGGTATGAAATACACAAAATTTAATAAAGCATGCAAAACATCTGCCTGCAAATAAAAATATTTGCACTCATGTTGAAGAGTTGTAGTTTCTTTTATAATTAATTACAATTAAATTGTAAGATACTGAGTGAAGTGATATATCATCATTTTGCCCCATCAAGGAAGCTGACAGCTGTCAAATTTGGCAGCTAAGAAATCTTTTTCTTCCTCCCTCCCTCCCTCCCTTTTTTAAGCAAGACAAAAGAGCACTTGAAAGCTCAGAGGGAAATGGCCCATCTTTCATGGCGGTAGCTCAGTTAGCACCTAGACATCTGGTAAAATGAAACAGATTAGGGCGAGAGGCATTCAAGAAAATTTTGTCCAACATGTTTTTGCTGAAAAACGTCAGTTCATTAGCACTAAAAGACATTCACTGTTTTAGACTATCCTTTCACCAGGAAAGGCTTTCTGACTAGGATAGCTTTTCTGATTAAAACCAGAAAGGACACTCCTGAACAATGAAAATCCCTGAGGACAGGGCATTCATCCAGGATGCTGGAGACACTGGCACAATTTTCTGTTGTACTTAATATTCAGACTAGGCTATGACCCCTAGTTTCTCCAGCCTCTGTACCAGCTATTCACTGCTATTGTTCCGTCAGCGCTGCTGGATCTATTCCATACCATATAAATAATTAAATATTCACCGGAGCAGGGAGACCTGGATCTCCCTCATCGCCCTGTTCCTCATCCTGGACTATCTAAAGACAGTTCTTTTTTTAACGGTGGAGTAATTGTTTAATACAAGACTGAGTTTTTGAGGCTATTTCCAATACACATGTATTTATAGAATGAAAAAGGAATTGGTGATTTCATATATGATATCCTTGTGTAAAAGCTACACTCCTGCCTTTCAAAAGTTATTAAAACACTTTAAATACCAGTCTTTTAAGGCTCTCTAGTGTTACAAAGAAGAGAAGCTATAAGAAAGAGGCAGCTAATTCTAAAGATTCAGACATACTAGTTCTGATTCAGTCTGAGCACTTTACATTCAAACTTCAAAAACGAAACCCCCAAATCATTCCCTTTTCCTTTCTTAGTCTCTGTCTCAATAATTGATGAAACCATCTATATGCTGATGTCAGATCTCACAAAAAAGAATGAGAAAATTTCTCCTGCTGCTCTCTTAGGCATATACTTGAATTTTTTACATATATCATGCTGAATTTGGCTCTTTCAAAAAATGTCTGAAGTTCAGAGCTGCTGTATCTGTATCAGTCTTTACAATGACCCTCATTATGAGTCTTTGAATTAATGAGCTTGTGATGGTCTGAATCCTGCCACAGAGAGCAATACATTTCTGTCTTTCTGGCTGTATGGCTAATGGCTGGGTAAAATGGCAACATTCAGTGGGTCATCGTTGCTTCAGTCAGGGGAGAGCAGAATTAAGCTATTAACAATACAACAGTTTAAGCTACAAAATGAAAATGTATGCCATATTAATTGCATAAATTGGACACAAGCTGGCAGTCAAACAGTCTGGGTTTGTCTCCTGACTGATTTATCTCATTATCATGTCCCCAGTGAATATACCTTCTCGAACACTTTAGGTATACAACAGCAGTCATATCTAGGAATAGAAAATGTAATAAAAACATTTAATAAAAACCCCCTTTAGGCCATATTTAGGGGAAATATTTTCAATAATGTAGGATTAGAATTTTATGACTCTAAGATTTAAATAATTTCACTTGTTTTAAGAGTTAAAACATAGCTAAATGAGTTTATTTCAAACCCTGTCTCAGGAAATACATAATTTTCACAAAGGTTGCTCTTTATCTATGCATACTTCAAAGCTGTTCTTTTACATACCTCAAGCTGTAGATTTAGACTCAATTAAATGTTGCCTTTATATTTTTAGAACACTCATAGCAAGCTGTAAATAAATAAATAAATGGGGCTTCTATAATTTTCATCAAACACCTTCTGAGACTTCTGGATTCAGTGTTGTTTCTTATTGGATTGCAAAGCTAAACACATACTGACCTAAATATTTTTATTTAACCTCAGTTCTGCAGTCAAGAGCAGGAGGGATGAACCAGTAGAGCTGTATCTGACCTCAGCCATAAATGTTAGCCCAGCTAGAGCCAGTGGTAGGACTGGGGTCTATCTTGCTTGCAGTGTAATTAATTACTAGATTTACTCTTCTCCTTTTCCAAGAAGCTTTTGAGAAGGTGTATTTACTTGGTGCTAATGACATAAATCAGGCTGTTTAATGAACTGATTCCAGGTGCATCAAAGACTTCAGACTACACGTTACACCTCTGCCACAGTTTCTTTGCATAAATGCAAACCTGTCTTAGGCTATATCTGGAGCCTCATGCAGGAGCCTTGCAGAAGTATTTTTACCTGGCAAAGAGAAGTGAAGTAGTTGTATTTTATCTTTTAGCACAACTAGCTTCACTGAGATACCAGGAATGAGGCAGCATCAGGAGCACAATTGAGATGTCAAGTCTGACAACAGGCTATATTTGCCATTTCGGAGGTGTGAATAGTTGGCAGAAAAGCTGTCCATGCCTTCCACAGTTTGCCAAATCCTCTACATGATTTGGCCCTTTGATTTTTAGAAATATTCACGATTCTGCTGCGGCTGTAGTGACAAAATTCCATGCTGTCGTTTATGATCCTACTCAAATCCACAAAAAGCTCTTTCAATGACCAAGTGAGATTTCCAAACAGAGTATTCACATGCAATTACTACTGTGAATTTAAATTTGCTTCTCTAAATGCCTGCCAGCGATGAATCAAAGGGGCAGTGGAATAGTGGAAGAAATGTGATTTGAGTGAGAAAATATGTAGTGTGGATGTAGTCATTATGTAATTACTAAGAAAGTCCAAAAGACATCATTGGTTTATGTTAATTATCCAAAGCAAACCTACAGCGTCCTTTCAATGAACAATTTTGGGTAAGCACATGTGTTTATAGAAATTGTGCTTATAGCAAGGCAGTGTAAAGAATGACCAAGATAATATTAAGCAATTAGAAAAAAACCAAACCAACAACCAACCACAAACAAACCAAACGAGGACTGATTCAGTTGTGTGGCTTTTCTGAAAAAAATTCCATTGAAGCTTAGCATACATGGATCCATTTAACCAGTGGGCAGAGTTTATCTTGCTAGAAAAGGAGGAGGATGCCTGGGACATTAACTGCACTGAGTTATGGGACATCTCAGGAAATCTGCACACCCAGCTGGCACCTGCGGGTGCTTTTCCCATTCCCCTTGGCATCTAGCTGTACTCCCTCACCTGCTGTTCCTTGTTGCCTCATGCTTGATGACAGAGAACACACCTGACTTTTCAAGTCTAATGTCCTGTCAGTGAATCTGAGAGAGAACTTTTTCACATGTTTTTTCTTATAACACTACTAGCTAAGTTGATATTTTTTAAAAACCAGTTTTATATGGAATATCCTTCAAGGATCTTTGAGCCTTATATGATTAATTTGTTCCCGTGCAAAAACTTTAAAGTAAGTAATTTTCATGTTGTAGACTAACAGCCGCAGCCTCTTTTTCCAAGTATTTCCAGGGGCTTTAGAACAGGCATTTTAAAGACAGAGGGAAGGAAGGAAAAAAACTGAATTTCACCTGAAAGCCCTGGTCTTGCTGAGAAACTGCATCCATTGGGTATGGCAGTATAGAAGCTGTGGCTTGGAAATTAAAGCCGGTCCTGTCCGCTGAACAGGGCATGTACTTTCCAACTCAGTGATTATTTAGCACAGCAGGTATTGTTGTCGCTGAACAACACTGCAGTTTGAACTAATCTGTTTCAACCAAAGTTGCAGACTCAGTCTTTAACGCCACTATATAATTAATTGTCTCCACTTTATCCACAATGGCATAAGAAATGCAACAGAGACACGTTTAACTGAAGCCACAGAGGGGCTAATGAAAAAGGGACTATTATTCTTCCATAAAGAATAATAAAGCCATTGCTAGTCCCTGTAGGAAATTTATTTCTACTAAAAAGGCAGACTGAGGAACAAGCATAGGTATAAGAAAAGTTTAAAACAGCTATTTTCTGAAAAACGTACAGTAAACTGTACAGAGTATATTTTTCTCATCTAAGAAACATAAGTAGGCATTTATCACAAATAACCTCTTAGAAAAACCCCACAGAGTTTACCAATGCATAAATATTCACTGAAAAATGTGAGATGGTGGTATAGTTTGTTGTGATGGAGGTTAGAGGTCAAACCACTTTTCAATAGAAATCCTTAGAATATCAAGAAATATCAAGAGTAACGAACATGAGCTGCTTCACTCATGTGAAGAACAGAAATAATAATGTGAAGAAGCCCGAAGAGGCAATGTACTTGATTACACCAGTGTGGGTTTTTTTTTAAGTGGGAGAAATGGACTATAAGATCATGCTCAATATTGAAGTCTGGGAAAATGTAAAAATTAAAACTCTTGATATATTTACTTTTCTACAAGAAAGATGTTCAGTTTGAATGGCCTAGATTAAATACATGAAATTTGTGAGTATATGGGAAAACAGCAGAGTAATGGATTTGCCAGGAAATTTTTCTGCATTGATTGCAGCAGTATTACTAATCCTGAATCAACCTAAATGTACAGAACTGAATAAGTATTAAAGCTGTCCAATAAGATTTGATGAATGCACTATTCCATTAATTTTACCTTTTTTGTTGAATAAATTATTTGACAAATAATGGTAAAATTCATCAAATAAATTATCTGATGAATGTATTTTTTAAGTAATCGACTGGCTCTAATGAATATGCAGGCAGTTCCTTAATGAAAAGCATTACTCTACTGTTAGCCTGCTTTCATCACTCATATGTCACTTTTTTTTTTGTATTTTGCAACTGCAATTTGTATATTTTATTCATTTACCCATTCATTTATACATGGGAAGTTCAAAACAGTATGGTTAATCAATCACTGCATTTCTTAGAATATTTTTACTTTACGGTTGATTATTCATTACATTTATTACATACAGGAATGCTTAATGAAAAGAACTTGGCTTTCCTGAGGACACCTCTCCCAAGTTCCAAGCCAAGTTTACAAGAATGCTCTGAAAATTGCAGGGTCCATTTATAAGCCATTTCTGCAGTTGCAAACACAATTGCGAATTGTTTCAAGAAACTGGAGCTTGAAACCAAGCCAGACACCTTCAAGGTCCCTGAAAACACACATTAGAGGAGTAAAACAAGGAAGAATGCACAGGAGCCACCTCCTCACTGCATAGCACAAGGATGTTTGGATAAAATCCACCGAGAGGATTAATTGGATGATGTTCAATTTTGGAATTGTTCCAGCCTCAAAGAGCAAGTCTGTATTTTGTTATTACAGAGGTGACCTCAACAAATGATACTAATAGGTTTATACTGTTAAATGGGAAATTGCACCTGTTAATGTTGCAACATGTCACACTTCTGAGTCTTGGTTCATCACAGAGGTATGCCAGTTTATTGTGACAGTGACAGCAGGTGCAAGAGTCAAGCCTGCATGACTGTCAATACTGCAAAAGTGCAAATCATGTTATCATGGGTGACTTTGAACTTGCTGCATGAAGCTCAGCTGAACAGATTTGATGGGAGAAAGCTGTGGGAGAGAGGTATATTAGAAGGGTTGCCTATAACTGCACTTGGAGTAGCAGTGATTCTTTTCCAAGTTTTCCTTTTAATGACTAGTAGACTTTCATTAGTATGGTGTTAATAGTTTTTGCCCAACTTTTCCAAATGATGTAATTTCTGCTGCCAGCTGGACAACAAATATATGGCTGTCCCTCACAATAGCTACAAGTGGGGGGAATTACGCTGTGTCCAAAGAGTTTAAAAGGTGATGTTCCCAAAAACTTCAGCAATGCAGTATAAAGTCCTTACATAGGTCTGCTTCCACTCAACACAGAGCGGGCTGTCATTCCAGAGGTTGGGAAAGCCATGCAGAAGTCCTCCACAATGGGAAGGAGCTTTTTATTGGCTGACATTACATGCTTATCAAAATTGCAGCCACATTAACCTGCAGACAAATGGTTATTTCCTTTCTACACACTTCTTCTTACAGTGAGATTGTTATTGTAAGAGTGTTTTACAAAAGAAAAGAAAATGTCCTAGGGATTATTTTTTTTTTTCATTTTCATACCTTTTATCTCTGGAGCTTATATTTGTATTTGCCTTAATCAGGAATGGATTGTGGTGTTTCGAAATATTTGTCCCTTAAAGCTTCTGATAAACTCACTTCTCTATTAAAAAGTTTAAATACTTGTTATAAATAATTTCTCCATACTTGTATGCTTTGATCTAATCTACTGCATAGTTTTAGCTAAAATGGTTGTGGTTCTAAAGATTACAAGTATTAGGAGAAAGAAATAAGTTGTAAAAATTATCTTCAGCTTGCAGCTTGCTTTACAAAGGTTTTAAATGCACTTTCTTTGCTAAATTTATCTAAAGAGTTTCTGACCCACTCTTTTTCATGTACAGTCACCAATCTAATAATAATAATATAATAACAATAACAACTTTTAGATGGGATCAATAAGGCCATTGCTTTCCACTTAAGAACTCTAATAGAACCTTAATATTAATAAGCAAACACTTTCAGAGGTAGTGTTTCTAGGCTTAGGCAATCAGAGGAGAACTTAGTTTGTACTCCAGATAAATGCTTGAGCTCCCTATGCTTCAATATTACTGCAGATTTAAAGTCCAAGGATGTGTTTGAAACAACGTACCCTGAGACAGAAAATCCATTGGTACAGAACCAATCCTGTTCTTCAGTGTTTACGTGGTTTCTCAAAGCCATATTACAGTATAATCCAAGGCACAAATCTCCTGGGTCCCCATTCACAGAAACTAGAAGCACTATTTGGTACATGACCGTTTGTGCTGACAAGGATTTTAAGGCTTTTGTGCAAGAATCAGATTTGTGGTGAGCAGCTCTGCAGCAGCTTGATATCCAAACTCTCCAGGCTATCATGAAAAACCTTCAAACTCAATGCCATTAGTAGATGAACCTTGGGATTAAAGGTAAACTTGAAGCTGCCAGATTTTGCAGCTTTCTATATGGCGGTTGCGCTGCCCTATCTAGTTATCCCAGAATAAAATTAACATTTCCTTTTCAGAGTCCTTAATTAGTAATATTTATTTTCTTTCATTAGGTGTAGGCAGAATGGAAATCTTGGAAAAAGATTGGCTTCTGTAATTAAAAGGACTTCCTAAGTGGCACTACTTTGGAAGGAGTTTAATCTTTGTTATGGTGGTGCCCATGCATATATGTGCCCAACAGGAAGACTGGGCAATGGAAACAGAATTACCACCACCAACATGCCTTCCACTGAGCAGACATCCAACATCAATGTCATCTTCCAGAATCAGTGCCTATTTTCATAAGGTTTTCCAAATTTTCCTTAGACAATAACCTGGGTAGAGTGCAAGCAAATTACCTAGCTCCCTGCACTCTTTGAAAACATCCCTCTTGCATTCCAGGCTTCAATTTGCTATCACCTCATCAAAACAAGCTGTCCAAACAGCTTGAAAAACATACAGCAGACAAAGCAGCTTGCTGAAAGTGAGTTGCCTTTCCTCCCAGGTCCAGTAGTGCATGATTATGAAGAGAAAATAATATAAGACAATAAAGGCACGCTAATACTGTGAAAACATGTTATCACCAAATACTTCCATAACACACAAAAAATAACAAAACAATCACAGGGCTATTTGCTGTCCAGCTACAGCTCCTTTCTGTGGCTTCCTTAGGCAAGGAAGCGGGATTAAAAAAAGAAACTGGATGCTATTGCGTTGGTGCATAGGGCCCATATCAACTGCTATCAACTCCCCTATTTTCTTTTAATTTGCAGGGGTTGCTGGAAGATCTGGAGTGTCAAAAAACAGCTACAACCCTCAGAGCCCAGCTTGCAGGATTTGCCCCTGTGGCCCGCTAGACTTGTATCAAAGCCACTACAGACCTGCTCTGCCTCTGTACTTTGTACCTAAAATCCCGCATTAGGCACAGCTCAGCTGGAGCTGAAAACAAGGTTACAGATGCATAAATTTGGGGCATTTTGTATATTTTGATAATGCAGTTTTCCTGTGCTAACAGTGCAGTGATACATCACTGCTCATAAATCTTCACCTGAAGGCAGATGAGGAATAGGAATGAGAGCAGCAACAAAAAAATCCCAGCCCTGCTAACTTCATGGAAGAAAGAGATAAGGTCCAAAGAGGAAATAGGAAATTGTCAACTTAAACCTAGAAGCTGTAAGAATTTCCTAGTAAAGGATGGTCTCACCCCATGATTTGGTTTCACTGTAGTAATCTTTTGGCTCTCAGGACCATCTGACCCCAGGCACATGGATCCAAGGAGTGTTACGGTGCCATGCCATTCTCAGAGTCTACTGTGCTCACCAGGAGGGTGAGATGGGGTGATCACTCTGCAGTTGCATCTAGCATGTTGTTCCCAGCCTATCCCCAATCTACAGTAGGAATTTGGGGTGGAATTTGACCAGAATGATACCTGATACCTTATTCAGCTTTGAAATGGCTAATGCATTGAAATAAAACTGTTTTACTATCATCCTGTGTGTGTTAGGCACTGCCACTTCTTTTTTACAAATCCTCATGTTTGTCACCAAATGGCTTAAAAAGCAACAAAGGGTTATAACTGACTCGACCGTAGATGTCACGAGGCCTCACCATTGCACCTTCTCCTCCTGTTAGCTCCAGCTATTGCCAGATCACTGTCAACCCACTCATACACAATAATACCCCATTACAGTTGGAATGGTTTGTTAAACTTTATAGCACTTAGAAATGCTCCCGAGGCACCAAAAATGTCTCGATTCAGAATTGAACATATAATACCTGCCAAATTTGCAGGTTTGAAACCACTTCCAATAAGAATTAAAAAGGCCCTCTTCACAGCTGAAATAGGGCTATCAATACTTGACTTGTCTGCCCATGTGAAATAGCGGGTTCTTTTCTCTGACGTCGCAATTTAGTTTAAAATAGCTATGATGATGACAGGGTACATGTGAGTGATAAAACCATAAAGATGACAGTCTAATCTTACAAAGATGACCGATCACTGATAAAAGATTAAGTCACACAACATTTGAAAAACCAGATTATCTGTCTGCTAGGATAGTGTCTGTGTACACCTCCTGCTGAGCCATGCTGAGATGCCAACGACGTAACAAAGATGCTACTTCTTAAAAACCAGAAATGCTTCACAGACTTTTTCAAACCATTGGGATAAAAGCAAGAAAGCAAGTAAGAAAAAAGGCTGTGATCTTATACTGAGCTTTTCTTGTCAAACATTCATTTTTCAGGCTAGCAAAGTATTTAGATGTACAGCATATAAATAATTTAGAGACACTATAAAAAGGTCTAAATTAGCCAATTCTGCCCTATAATTAGCACTCGCAGCAATGCTGGCAATGGGTGGGTGATTATTAAACACCTTTTATTATCGGTTTTATGTAGTACTATAAAAAATGAAAATTATACTTACAAGAATTATTAGACATGCTGGTCCTATAAAACTCCATATAAAGTTATTCTTTGTGCTGAGCCAACATCTGAAAAGTAAACAGCAGAAAACTCCTTGAAATGTGCAATTGTGACTATTGCAACCTTATGATTTGAACACAGAAACAGTGACTTACACTTCCGTGGTGCCATAGTACTTGTATCCCAGTGCAGCGGAGATTCCAACAACCACAGCTGGACTGACGTAGCCAAAGACATAGAAATTCTTGTGCAAGAAACCCTTGTTGTAGATGACGCCCACAACTATAAGGTAGAGGTGAATACCTTCAATGCACATCCATGCAAAAGCAGCTAGAAGGAAATAATGGAGTAATCCAGCAGTAATTGAACAGAAGAGCTAGAAATCCAATCAGAGAAAGCAAGAGTCATAATTTGATTAATATGTCTCTGTTAATATAACAACATATGCACAGCAACCTAGGAACTAAAGTGGTGGTCCAGCAGCCCAGTTGTAATGCTGAGTGACAAGAACTTGGCCTGCACCCACAAGCATACTTGTTCATTAGTGTTTTGTGTAGCCACTGGTAAAATAAAGAGACTACATTCAACTGTTAAAATTGGTGCACGGTCTCCCAGAAAAACTGTATGAACAAATTGACAAAGTTGGTGTCATAGTTACAGCTGAGTAGCCTATATGCTTTCCTGATCTAAACAAAGTTCATTTTTATGATTTTGATAACAAGTTAATTAGGCATCACAAGGAATTATTTCTGAAATAAACTTTTGTTAATACAAAGCATTTGTAAAATGATGTTTCTCAATCAATCAATACTGGAGTGCTACTTCAGGGATAGCAGCTCATATTTTTTCAAGTAATTTTAAATCTGATTCAGCTACTTATAGTAGGGGTATTTTGATAATTTATGCATAACCTAATTTCCTAAAATTAATCTGAGATGCAAAAATCAACAGCCCAGCTTGTATGAGAAGCAACAGGGACAGGTCAAGACCTCACATGTAGAGCGGGAAGGGGTCCTCCAGCCAGCAGTGCAGTATCTTAAATGCCAGCTTGGGACTGCAGCCCAGCCTGGCTTTTAGGGGAGACTGTCACCCGGACAGCCACCAGCGTGGCTTTGTGCAGCACCCAAACACATGTGAAAAGTAAAAATGCTAACCACATTGGGACCAAAGTCTCAGCCAAGGTGACAAAGTTCAAATGAAACCCATGGAGCAAAGTCAATACACACCAGCTCAGATGAAGACCCTGCTTCTTTAAAATGACCATTTGGTATCTCCTGTCACTAGACTGGGAAGTCAACGTCACTAGAATATTCATGCTGATGCATCTTATACTGTATATTTACAACACAAAATCAAGGTACAAGTGACAGCTACCCACCTTATTGTTGTTCATGTTAATTCCAATCAGAAAAATCAGTTCTGCCAGGAAAAGGCTGCAGCAGAGGTTTTTGTGAATTGTCGTTCTAGTGCTCTGAATTTCACTGAAGAACCAGAATGTAAAAATGCACATGGAGAGGCAAATCAACGAAATAATTATTCCTAGCTGAGTGATTCTTGTAAGAATGTTATAATTTGTAACACCCTGGGGGAAAATTATAATATAATATTTAAAAGAATAGCTTTGCACCTTCTCAAGAAAGACTTTATTCTATAATACAGTTCTTTTCGTCTTTTCTACAAAATATTAATCAAAACGGTTTGTAGAGTTTCACTGCAAATGTACACTTTGGATAATCCAAAAAGTATTGTTTTTTTGTGAGACAGATGTAATTCTAGGGGAAATTAGTAATGAACTGTATATATTCCTGCTCCGGCATTTTCTGATATTTCTTAACAAAACTTTTTTTATTAACATCAGTGTCTCCTAATATGATTTTAAAAATCAGATCATTTTAGTGAATGACAAATACACTGGCAGTAGGACATATATTAATATGACATGAACATTTTCTAATATAAAAGGACTTATCACAGCAGTGACTTAGATAAGCAAAATTGAATAACCGTCTGACTAAATTTGCAACATGATCAAAACTAGACTCTGAAATAACGATCACTTCAAACAGATGCTATTGCAGATATGTAACATGACCATTCTCCGAAAGAACACAGGCTATTTTCATATTGGATGAGAATATGTTCTGTATAGGAATACACTTTACATTTGCTGCTTGATATTTGCACAAAACATCTCTGAAATACATGACTGTGCATCAGCATAAAGATAGTATTCAGCTGACCATAAAATGCATCTAAGTATTATTTTTTGTAAATAAAGGACCAGAGATTATTCTCCTCCCAGCCTTCTTTTCAAAATAACTGTGTAAGTACCTGCAAAGGTTTTAAATTTGAACTGAAGACTTAGAATGCTATTTAGCAACCAGGAAACAGTCTCTATCAGCATGAAATTCACAGTGTGAGAGAAATCTCTCAATACAGTATATTCATGCTAATGTTCTGCTTGCTGTCAGTCCTGATACCTTATAAAGCTGCCTCCTAAGGCAGGACCTGAGCTCCTGCAGATCCCCACATAGACCCCAGAAATCTATGGGGCCTCTTAATATAAGAAGGACATAAATTGAGTGGTCATTCTCACTCACAATTTTGTGCTGGTCATGAGTGTCCATGGTTAATAGTCATAAACTTCAAATTGATTATGCTGTTTCAAACTCTCAGGAGAGAATTTAAAACAGATGTTTAGATGCCAAGGTTAGACAAATGGGTGGCAAAGTTTTGTGAGAGAGAAATCCAGGGCCATATGGTTACTGACCACCAATGAATGCCAGTTAAATCTCACAGCAGTCTTAAAGTGGGATTTAAAATTAAAAGCAATGCACCAAAAATAAGCATAACAGACTGTGTATTTGGAACAAGATACTTTGCTGCATCACTGCTCTGTAATACTGCAGAAAGGACATAAGGAAATTCAGACACATATGGGAGGAATTTTGTTTGCTCTGTGCACAATAAATTGTGTGTTTGTTGAACAAAAACAAGAGGCAACCTAAAGGGGGAAAAGCACATAAGTTGCACTGGAATAAAAACATAAGACATGGAGAGAGGAGAAAGTGTCAGGTAAAACACTACATTAAAATAGCACTTACAACAGAGCCACCTGAGGACATCAAAACAGCAAAATGAGTCAGATGATTACATTTGCATGAGATATGAGTGGAGTTGGAATGTGTCAGCTCACAGCCTTCTGTAGCCCAGTTGCCATTCATTGTGTCTGCTGAGTAGTTCCAAAATGCACATTTAATATCTTTATCCGCAGTCTGGAACAGAAACAAGATGTTTTACCGATGGCAAAAGGCAGGATATTTCCCATCAAGAGACCTTTCTTATGTTAGCCAGCACAATTCATTAAAAATTGCTTGTTACCCTTGGAAGGTTGTGAAACTAAAAGCACATTCTGCAAGGCCTATTCCAAGCAATTAAAACATGACTGGGGATGGAAGCATTTTATCCACATAGCTTACACCCCACCAAACATGTAGTCTAATCAGATTACTGAATGCTTCTGGCACTTGCAAAGGTGTTGGAATTTTTACCTACTGAAAACATTGTTATATATATACCCCTGCACCTGCTGAACATGGACTAAACCCCAAGGTTACAGCCACATTGCTTGTCCTGCTCATTTTCCCTTCCAAATGAGTAGCTCAAAAACGGAGACGTACTCTGTGCATTTTACAAAGAAATCTGGGATAAAGCCAGGGTCGTATCACACCTGCTGTATCAGGTGTGACGACAGCGATCGTTAAGACCATTAGTATTATTTATTACACTTAATCCTTACTAACACTAGTCAAAGATAAGGTCCCCACTGTACTATAGGTTGTATAAAAATATGCAAATTTATGTAAAGGTGATCTCTAGCTCAAGTATTAGAAGGCAAATAACAAATTTAAAAGCTGCATAACAAAGGTTAACACCTTGTCCCACTGCCCACCTCCCTACAGAGTAACTCTCTTGTTATGTTTCTGATAATACTTTGTGCCATGTAAGGTGTTTCTTCACATACAAGTCAGCAAACCCTAGGTAATATTGGAAGTAAAACTTAGTTTTTAATAAATGTGTTTAGATTTCAGAAATAACAAAAATTGCAGGTTCTGCTATTACCTCCTAGCTCCAGGATAACTTTTTGTGTTAACTGTGAAGCATTTCTTCACTTCTTTTAGGGTGCATGCTTAACCATCTCATAAAATTTCAGAAAAAACCCGCCTACTAAAACAGAAGAGTCAAGATCTTGTAATAATCTCTGGTTCAGGCATCTACATTTTATCCATACTATAATCCAGCAAAGATGGTATTTTTGCTCTTGCTTTAGTCCCATAGCAATATTCAGCTGTATCATATTTAGTTAATTGCACTTAGGATGTCACATTTGAGATCAATCTTATTAGAGAAATAAATGACAAACATCAGCAAACAACAGAATTATGTCTCAGTATATCACTGCAGGTATGGTTACATCGCATAAAATGATTAGCTATTTTTATGTTTTATTTGATAATAAAAAACCCCTTACCTTGGCATACTTTAAGGTAAATGTTATTTTCTCGAGCTCATAGAGTGTAGGTGGATTTGAGCTAATTGCAACAGCTATAACTGATGAGCTTACTGTCTGTCTCTGCTCTGAAGTATCTTTCGAGGAGCGGTTTTTAGGCGATGAAAGCAAAGAACCAATATTGCTATACCGCAGAAAGACAACTGCAACAGTGCCTATCAATCAAACAGACCATGTTTAGTAGTTTGTGCGGTTTTTTATAGAAGAACAAAATTGAAGACATTAAGGAAACAATAAACAATAGACATTATTACGGCTATTGCATAAAATATGCAAAACAGATGGAATCTTTGTGGAATACTTATAAAAATGTTTTAGAGACAATGAAATATAGCTTTATTTAAAACAACATAACTGCCATTAGAAATAAAAATGTGTGTTCGCATTGGAAATGCTAATTAGGTACATGAATATATATTTTTTTCTAGAGTAATATATGCTTGCTGCTGCTCTGCAATTGGCTACACATGTGGTGTTAGGTCTCATAAACTCAAAAGGCTCAGACCTGAACTAAATCCTAGGCCTCTCTGAAGCATCTGGGGGGCTTTGACTTCCATTACAGTGGAGCCAGGATGGAAGACACGTAGGGAGAAAGAAAGCAAAAGGTATTTCTGGACACAGTGCTGATCTGAAGGAAACGTCATGATTTTTCTCCCTGAGATAAACCACATGTTTAGCTACTGATAGGTGGTGAGATCCAGACTAGCTGGAAGACTAACATTTAAAAAATCTTTTCTATATTTATTAGGTTAATTGATTTAATTCCAGACCTGTTTAAACACGTTTATTTATTTTTAGTGGTGACAGTAGTTGTAAGCCATTTCTGAAGCACTCTGAGGTCCAAGCCAAGATCTGGGACTCGCCGGTTTTAGAACTGAACAATACATGTCCTTGCTCCAGTGAGTTACTCCCTAAACAGAGAAGATGCACCCATTTTTGGAGGAGTAACATGGAGTTTAAGGGGCCGGCCCAAAGTCACACAGCAGGTCTATGGCTGAGAAAAGGATAAAGCTCTGGTCCCAACATCCAGTGTTAAAACTCATTGGATACTCACTGCACCACTGGAAAAGTTAGAAATATTAGTCTCGAGACTATAAAGGAGTAGGAGATATGGTGAAAAAATACCTTGACTCCTCTGTAGTCAGCAGGGCTGAAGCTCAGCCTTGGCAAACTGCGTATCTGGTTATTTACTAGTGGGTACAAGTCCATGCAACATGTTTATTAACCCACCTACTCTCTAACCTTTGCTTCTTACCATTATGCTGAGATTCCTCTCTCTTCTTTGGAGAGATCTTTATGTAATCTCCCCCCGTGTATACATGAGGGTGAATGTGTTTCATGTGGTGTGAATCAAAAGCGAAAACCTTGAGTGCTGCAAAAGAAGAAAAATACTGTACAAATCACAGCTCCATTACAGTCTACCATAATTTACAGTTGGTTTAATAAATGTGCTATTGGATTGCATAATTACCATGAATTTAAAGAATATATCATTGTGCCAAATATTTCAAGAAAAATGCCATTAATATAACACGTTTGCTTAAACCTCTATGTTTTGTTATTTTCATGCATACATTTTGCTCTCATACTTTTTACTCTTTCCATGAAAAATATGGTCTTTTATTTACCTCGCATTAAATTAGGCACTGGAAAGAACAATGTAGGTTTACTTTAGGAAGAGCTATTGCTTTATTAAAAATGTGTTTCTGAAAGGGACCACAAATCACAATTATAAAAAGCAAAGCATAAAGTTCTCTACTGAACAGTAACATTTGATAAAAGCCAATTTTTGAAAAGTATATATTTTATAGTTATCTATCCATGCTACAAAATGCACATTGCACCATGAAATAATGATGTGTCTTGTCAAAAAGCAAACAAACAAGCATCACCCCTCAGGACAAAAACTACATTAGAGGACATTGAGCTCTTTACTTGCTTCATTATAGTGCTGCGTTTCAATCACCCAGGATGGGAACAAAAAAAAATAAAAATCAATCAGGTCTTTTTTAAAAAACAAACCAAAACAACAACAACCAAATCTAAAACTTGACTGTTGGAGGAATATCACTAAGCTAGACCATCTGCATTGCTTATAGCACAGCACACAAAAATAATATGAGCTATTCAACAGACCAGCTGTCAGAAAATGTTTGTCAGGACGTAAGACATAGTTTTCTGTGGCTACAGCTTTGAAAAGCTTGCAGTTCAAGAGCTTGCACCATAAATAACAGTGAGGAGAGAGGGGTAATGCTGTAGGTCTTGTCCCAAAATAGATGTGTGGGGCACATATGAGCCCTGTGGAAGATATATTTATGCTGAAAAACCATAAAAAAAATACAGTGTTTGGGTCCGATTTGGAAAAGAGCTCATACAGTTTCACATTTCAGAACAAAAGCGAGCAAAAAAATCATTGACCTTTCACCATGGAAATTCCTCCCAGTTCTCTGTATCACCTTTTTTTGTCACCTTGGTCTGATTGACATCTACCCTGCCACTGGAGGCTGCACATGAATCCTCTCTTCTCGACTTTCATGGCCTCAGCTCTGCCGCCACGAGAGCCTCTGCTTTCAGTGCTAGTGATGGGCAAATGGGGGCTTTATAGCCAGCTCTGTATCTGCTGCAGAGCCAGAGGTGCTCTGCACTAACATAAACCTGCTTCTATAGAGTTCATGTCATGGAAAATATCTGTCCCTATTTTTTCATCACTCTGGATAATTTAGTTTCAGAAAAGTGAGGGAAGAACAGGTGGTTTGACCTGCCTTGGAACTAAAGGAGGAATCTTTCTTATCAAGTCATCTTTTAAAATGGTAAACCAGTAAAAGGCACTGAAGGACTGTACTGAATCTGAAATAAGAAATCAGGTCACATACAGGTTGGGTACATTCAGAAAAATAAAGATGAAAGAGTGGCCATTGCCAAAGGAATGAGCAATGCTGTATTAGGATTTTCAAAAGCAGCTCATATTAGCCTTATTCTAGTCCCATTGAAGGAGTGGTAAAGCTGTTATTACCACAGAAAGATCAGAAGAAGTTGGTGTGAAGACACCTGCATGAAGGGAGAAGGTAGGAGAGCAAAATGCTGCAGTTGAGACTGACCAATCAATTCTCCTCCTCTGAAATTCCTCTTAAAATGAGAAATTTCTTTGAAAAGAAAGCCACTTAAATCAGACTCACTAGATATAACCCTTATTCCAAGTTCATTTACAACACCTTCACTGAACCAAAAAGAGTGAAAAATCCATATAGAGCAAATCCAAATTTCATTCCACTGTTTTTTTTTATGCATATAAGATGCATGGGATAATTTTGTGCATATAAGTTGAATCTGGATTCACTGTGACAATGTGACTATAAGGAGAGATTGAAAGAGAATCTGAAAGGACAACTTCCTACAGCCTCTTGTTTTTTCCGGGCTCTGGGCTCAAACATTCAATCTTTGAAAATTAGGATACCTACACCGAAAGTCAGATGCTAGTTATGAAACTCACAAATTAACACCTGTGTTTTTCACATAACACCGTTTCTAATCTTCATAATTGTGCTGAAAAACTCCTCAGTGTAATCCATATCTAGAGTATACCTTAGATTAATTTTCTTTATCCTACCTATATCACTCGCATTAACATCTAGCTGTGTTGTCTTTTTGAAGTTCTGCGACATGAGAAGCGTCGCTTGTTCTGCAGTATGAAGCAGCTTAGTCAGGCTCGGTCTTTGGTTATCTACAGGAAGCTCTTCCCAGACTGTAATTTTGTCTTTTTGTAAAAAATTGTTCACAGTGTTAACCAAAACCTGTAAATAAAAAAGTATTTTTAAGTGGAAGAGTCATACGTATTTGTAAAATAAGAAATAACCCCCCAACTTTAAGGCTTGATTCACTCACGTTAATGGTTGTATTAAGAAGTTCTTCATTATCAGAAGTAGAGTAACGCATGGTATCCAACGATGAATAGGATAGTGCTTCAACATATGAAATCACATCTACAGGTAAAAGCGGTCCCAAAGTATTTTTATTAATTTCTTGCAGCATCTCCAAGGGTGTTTTTAAATGATTAATCTGAAAAATACAAGAACTCGCATCTTTATGAAAGTAAAGACACATTTCTGCAAGTGAAAGTATCTCCAATGCAAATGATTGATTTCTGTGAATTAACATAGGGGCTTTTAAGGTGTGTGTGTGCATAAAATGAGGCACTATTTAAATCAGCAGGTTGACCTATAAAGTAATGGTGTTAAGCATGTCTGGTATAACGCCAACAATCAACTATGATTAAAAAACCAGTGTCATGTGCTATCATTACACATTGGTGGTTTTTTGGGTTTGTTTGCTGTTTTTTTTTCTCACAACCGCAGCTCAGTTTTATTTATCCTAGTGCTCCAAAATGAGCTGGTAAATGTTCTGCAAAAATAATTAAATATCAGTCATATGGTTACTCCGTTGACTCTTGTTAAATTTTAGCTGAAGAGGTGGGAACAGATGGGCAGTATTTGTATATTTTGTGGTTGTTTTTTTACAAATGTAGATTATAAAGCATGTAGTTTAGTGGAACTGTACTGCCTGTTTCACCTTCACTGCTTCATCTTATGAACTGCTAAATACACTTAAAACCCACTTAGTTTAAAAAAATAATAAGCTAAAAATGGTGAGATGAAGATCAAGCTTGCATGTTTTGGTCTCATGGCTGAATAGGAAAAGAATTCTTACTTCACGATACTGATATCTAATGAGATTTTATCCATCGACCTCCCCTTGACAACTGATTCTGTAAGATCCATAGTCTCTGCTGCTGAACAGTTTTTATGCAGCTTGCTTCGTCTTTGCAGCTGAATAGAACTAGAAAACAGGCTAAAAACTAGGCTAAAATCTATACCACTTTTATTTACATAAAATTGAAGTATTTTGAATTATTAGTTTGATTTAAGTTTAGTATGACTTTATATTACCAAAAATTCTCACTCTAAGATCCTGCTGTGGCCTTTACCATGTTTTTGCATGTAAATGTGGTAAGCATGTATTATATTTAAAATAATGTATTACATTGCAGGTTAACATAGAAAGCATGTTAATACAATGTATATCTTACACTAGGTTAATAAAAACCTTTAAACTAATATATTTCTGAGTCTCATAAGTTTGGCAAACTGCTTAATATAAAATGCAAACATATACAATTTGTTTTAATTTATTTATGCTTATGTTTCATTTATCCTTTTAAATTAGACAGTACTATCGCTGTAGACTAATGAATAGTGAATTCATTAATATTTTTTCAATTTGCTTCAGGAATCTCTGCTTCTGGTGAAAAAAAATCTGGAGTCCGGAGTCTTTGAGTCTATAAATTCTGTACCACTTTACATACTATGCTTTGAGAAGTAAATACACTAGCGTACTAGGATGTTATTGCTCCATTTTCTATTTTGTCACTTGTTGACATTACTTTTGTAAGCTATCTTGCTGCCTTTCACTCTGAACAAGCAAATAATTGCACATCAGTAAATGCAGCAGTGTGTAACTTCAGAAATTACAGGAACAGCTGAGTGATTACCACACTTCTGAATTTTTCATGCATCATGACTCCCTTTGCTGGAAACAGAACACACTGATTCCCAGCAAGTTATTATCATGATTTGAACATACAACCCAGTTCAAATAATTTGAAATTATTAAAAAGACTTCTGTAAACATGCTTAAGTTCAATTGTATGCTCGAAGCATTCGTTAAAAGCTCCTTAAGAACCATTATAATCGAAATAACAGTTTCAAACAGAAACAATTACAGGATTTGGAAATTAATCTATAAACCAATGCTACTTACTCCAGCTAAAGTTCTATTAATATGTTCAGTTATACAGTCTTTGTATAACTCACACTTGGCCTTCAGATTTTCTGTAGAAATAAAAAAGAAACTAATTATATATTGCAGTTTAATCAATATTCAATATATACTCATTGTAAGAGCTCTTGTCAAAGTAATTCCCAAACCACCAGCATTCTGAATTTATGCACATAAGACACATGACTCCATTCTCAAACTTCCAACTACTAAGACTTTGTTTTGGCCAAAGTTACAGCACTGGATTGGACTCTGAGCTTTTGTTTTACTCAGGTAGTGACTTTGGCCCCTTTCCTTGGGACGTTTACAGGTGAGGTTAAGAGACAGCTCAAATTTACAGAGAGGAGTACACATCTGACAACTATGAGGCAGTAACCATTATTTTGAATGGATTTCATCACACTGATTTGCAAAATACATGTACAAAATGATTATATTCTCAGGAAATGTAGATGCCACTGCCTTGCCTCTCTTTCGTGTCTTGCTGATTAATCTAACCAAAGATAAAGAGGCACTGGTGAGTTTCTCAGAAGATGTAGCTCTATAATAACACATAAACCTTTATAATATCATGTACCTTGGCAGGAAGTGCCATCATTTGGCTTAAACTGCAATTTTCCTGTGGATGGTTGATAACCTTCCTTACAGGAGCAGTTAAACCCTCCATCCACGTTTTCACATTTTGCATGATCTCCACAGGCAACAGCTCCTTCATTGCTGCACTCATCTAAATCTGCAAATATCATGAGAAATTGAATTTTTTATTAAGTATTTACAGACTAACACCTTTCTGCTTTGTTGATAATGGCCCTGCACACTGCAAGCAGTTCCATAGTAAAATTCCATGGAATAACAAAAAGCAAAACCTAAAAAGGCAAAGTTAATGGCAAAGCACCTGCCAATTATAATACATGGGGATTAGAAGGATAAATCTTAATTGATCATACTTTTATACCACCACTTTTATTACTACATAATACTGCATTGTTCATGTTTTAAAACCATGAGTGTAAATATTAATTCTATCATAACAAAATGCTTGGCATGATGCAAATCATCTGAAACCTATTTTCCAGAGATTAGACTAAATAGATTTTCTCAGCCTTATGATTCAGTTAGACAAGAGAAAGAAAACTGCAGCTGTTTCTTTTAAGTCACGGCTTTAAAAAGATGCTGCAAAAGATCACTCTATCCATCTCGTTATAAGATTTAAGCTCTGTGCCCTTTAAGGTGCTTGGCATGCCTTTTTTAAAATCCAGATTTAAATTGCCTTTGCCTAAAATGGCTTTTGTGCTTCTAAATAATTTGCCATTAGGCAGACAGGTTCAGTAACTGGGTGGGGCATGGTCTAATAGTAAAACTGTTGGATTCCGGTAAGGGAATCCATGAATCGATCAATTTAGTAGAGCTGGGTACTAACTCCCTGGCTGAAGTAGAGATTATTTTGCATTATTTGGTTGGCTGAGGATAAAGATCAAATAACTCAACAGAGAAAGTAAACTGGGAACAATACCAAATAATTCTGAAGAATGAAGTAATGGACTGTGAAGTGCTGCGCTGGAAAGGAGAAAAAAGTGAACAGCTTTGGGACAGGTATAGCTGATGAAAAGAGTTGAAAAATGAAGTATTGATACATGAGTAGATTTAAAGGAACAGCCTGAGAACTGAACTGAAGGAAAGTAAAGGTGGAGCAGGGAAGGGATGAACCAGAGAGGATGGCAAACCTAAGTTAAGAACTGGCACGACACTGAATTTGGGAAAGAAATTAAGATATTGGTGAAAGGAGAACTGATTAACTGGTTAGTGGAGGAGAACTACACCTGAGCTGATAGGAGACCTTTGTGCAGCCAGATGGGTGTTAAGAACAGGCGGACAGAAAGCAGCTGTAGGGGGCTGGAAATGACTATTGGTATATGGAAACTACTTTTGCACTTTTATTTTGATATGAGATTGTTAGTGAGTTTCAAAAAAAGAGTGGAACAAAAATGAGCAATAATATACATGAAATAAGGTTGCTAAAAAAATGGAAATTGTGGAAAATTGGAAAAATGTACTGCATACTGTGGATACATCTGGGGAATACAGAAAGATGTCTGAAGGATACCTAGGAGCCATCTGCCTATTTGGACAGCATTTTTGGTAACTTCATAGAACTTTCTTTACTAATGGCAAGAAAGCCTCCATAAATAATTAGCTGAATGGGTTTTTCTGTTGAGTTGGGTTTTTTTTTGTTGTTTTTTTTTTTTTTTTGTTGGCTTTTTTTCTTTAATACAGGGAAACTGTAAAATGCATTTAAACTTTTAATGGAGTACCCCAACAGTTTCTGCATTCACATGATCGTTGCTGTTCTGTGCATAATTCCCCAGCTTATAATCCTAGAGGTCTCCCTGGGTTTCAAGAAGATGGTTGAGGTCCCATCTCACCTTCTTCCCCCTATTTTCCTCGCTGAGCAGTGGATCTAATTTGCACCTGAAATGCTGTGTTTTAAGCCTGAGGTTCAGAAGCTGCCATTGAAAAGCCATTCAGAGTGGGCACAGTGCAGATGGGAAGGAGAGATGGGGCTGGAGGTGCGTTGCCCACCCCCCACCCCCCCAGCACAACCACCTCTGCTCTTCAGGGAGAACCGCCAAGGAGGTTGTATGTTTGAATGGGCTGGTACAAACACTGAAGTTTGAAGTACAAGGTTAAATTATAATTATCTGCGTTAGCACAATAGTTTGTTCCCATATTTAATGCCCCAAACTGCAAATGTTTCTCTTTAGTGAACCGAGTTTTGCATTATCTGTATTTGTGTTGCTTCTGTGACCTCAGTATTCATAGTCATGGAGCTAACCATGTTATACTTCAATGAATCTGGCAAAAGTGAAGAAAAGGGGGGGAAAAAGCAAGATATAGTGCTACTCATAATTAAATGCTGTCATTTAAAGACATAAGGCTAAAGTTCTTACTCTTGCCATTTAAATAACCTCTCACATCAGGACATTATAAAGCTTATTTTGAAACAAGTGGGTGCCTGCCAGTGCCCTGTTGTGTGACTCTGTGGAAGACAGAAAAACTTTGAATGAACTGAAGTGGCAAGAGTGAAAACCGTGATAATAACAGTTTGCATATGAGGAACACCCATCAACCTTATACCAAAGATTTCTTTGGCCTTGTCAGCTACATGGAGAAGGACACGTACATCTTAACAAGGTACTCGACATATAATGCAGTGCTAACACACCAGCAAATGACAACAAGCTTTGCTAAAACTTAGAATGACTTACAAATAAGTATTTGAATACTTTCCAGACGACCATTGCTAAGTATCAGGTTTCCATGTGATTTACTGATGCAAATATTTCAAAATTATGATATTTTGCTTTTCATGAACCTTTAGTTAGGTATATCAATTACTTGTCATTATTGGGCAGTCACACAAATTATGCTTCCCTTTGTAATTATGTCAGATATTAAGTGTAATGGAGATTTTAATGAGAACTCAGGATTATCAAAAACAACAGCAGAAACTCCAGCACCAAGGCACATCTCTGGCAAAAGGATGGCTATTTAAAGTCTGATAGAGACACCCTGTCGAGTATATGCAAATAGACTTTCTGCAGTTGAGTTGTCCATATGGAATGAATCCATATCACACTTATCTAATTTACTGTTTCCTGGAGAAAAAAAATCTCCTGGATGACAAAATTAAAAGGCAATATGCCTGATCTTGCAAGCTACTAATCAGTTTCGTATCCCTTTTAAATCAATGAGATTGTCAGGGGTAGCCAACAATTTGTGACAGTTACAAGAATACTGCTTTTAAGTTTCTGCTTTGAAATACTGTGTGCAGTAGCTGTAGGTTTTTGTTTCTTTATATTTTGTAGTTATGCCTTTTTAACCAAATATGCAATTGTTGGACCACACAAGGACAACAGCTTGTCAGTGCTTTCAGCAATCCAATTTTACTTTAGCTTTGGGGCGAGGATCTCAAACCGTCCTCCTTGATCTATATGGGAGCGGGACTGGGCTGCCAAGGCTTGCGAGAGCAATCTTCACAGACAACATTCCTGAGCAAAGGTTGAAGAACAGCAGCTTTTTAAACAGAAAAGCATTTGGCGCAGCTCTGCAAAAAGCCCTAGCTTTTTAGTAAATATTCAAAACAAATCCCGGAGCTGAACTTTGAAGCTTTTATAATAGCTCCGATCAGAAAAATATCACCAATACCACTTAGGCTAGTGTGAAAATAGATTTATAACCTTTTATTTTATTTCTGTGCTTTGTCACTCCTCATTTACTGCAGCAGGCAAGGAAATTCCAATTAAATTAAAAGTACTGAGAACAGTTATTATGTTCATTCTTGCCAATTACTGGATTGTACCTACATCGCTTTGATTCTTCACCAGTCAGTCAAGACAGCTTGATGTCTACATTATACCTTCTGCTTATTAGTAGCTTGCAAGTGATTGAAAAGTCCAGTTGCAAAGGACTAGATGTTCCCTCCCCGTGTCTCCATACTGCGGAAGGCAGCAGCATACACAAAGTAGAAATGAAAAAGCCTACGAATGCCACAGGTAAAAGAGAAGTCAGCAATGTGGCATAATGCTGTATCCCATCCACTGTACAGCTCCTCTGTCACAGAAAAAGGTGTGATGAAGAATGGGTGCCATCCCAGTGCTCACAGAAATACCTGAAGAAAACTAACAGCATGTTCCTGGAAAAGGCAGAGTGGCACGGGTGTCACTTTCATTTTACAGATGGCCATTTTCACATTTTTACTCTGTTGACTGGGATGAAAAAAAATAGGTTTATATTTCACCTTTTTATCTGCAGCCAAACATTCAATAAAATGTGAAGTCTAAGGAAAAAGCATGGCTTTTACACAGTAAATAGATTTTAATAACTCGTATTCAGGACAGCAGAAAAATATCATCTTCAGAAATATCACATCTCTGCATTCCTCTTTTTCTTCTCCATTTCCTTTCTCCTTCTCTTTCTCTCTCTCTCCCTTCCTATCCTCCAGTTCCTCCTCAAGCTGCATGTTTCATTGTCACCTCTTCACCAAATCTGCCTGATAACACGGGTGCAATAATGCTGACCTTCAACTTAAAACTCAACATTCTCGTTGGATTAAGGGTGAACTGACGGTTCCCGAAGCCATTGTCCGAAGTTTTGTTTTGATCCACTACTTTAAGAGTTATAATCACTTTGTATTCAGAAGTTTAGTGTAGTGTCCGAAGAGGGGAGGTACACGCATGCACATGCACATGGACTTCACACACACATGCGGTGCTGTACCATGCTCACACCATTGGGAACTCCAGACAGATTTGATGGCATAAACAAATAGGTTGCTTACTGCCATACTCTCCAAAATGCAATCATTATCATTATTATTAAAGTTACTGCCATGTGAACTACACACCTACCTTAAAAAGAAAACTTAAGACTTTGCAGAATTTGAAAATATTTGGGGGCCCTATAAACTTGGGTAGGATGGATACTTGGTAGCTCTGTCCTCCGGTTTGTCCTGGGTAACTTGCGCTGAATTAACGATAACTTTGGTGTTTGCTTCCGCTGTGTGTGGTATGCCCTGAATACAGTACTGTCAGCTGCTCGTGTGCAACTTGTATCTACTACTTGTAGCAGCAGATCCATTGGGTACAAAATATCCTATTATGGTTTCCCTAACAGATAAAGTAGAAAATTAATTGTGGATCAAAAGGTTGTCTTTAGGACTCTCTGCTTGGTAAAGTAATTGGTACACTTGTTTAATGAGAAAAGGTGCCCACAGGTAAATTTTTATTTCAGTGTGAGTTTTGGAAGCTCTCAGCTCCTCCCATATGGATTTGAAAAATGAAGGAAAGTGGTAAACTAACCCCCAATAGAGGATAAAAAAAGATCAGTTTGCCCAGTAAAGAAAAGAGGGCAAAAGGAAAAAAGAAAAAGAAAAGGAAATTAGCAAGCTAAGTGATACAAGAACAGTCAGAGAAATAACTTTGAAGACAAAACTTCTGAAGCTGAGGAAATGTCATAATGTAAAAATCAAAGCCTGGACCAGAAACCATGAGAATATTTACAGCTCAATGTGCTAACAGTCTCAATCCCAGCTAATTTAAGAACGATTCATAGCAGCTGGATAAAGCAGAGCTCTTTTAGATGGATGTGAGCAATGGGCAAGAAATGTTGATTAGATCACTTTCTGGCTTAATATGCAGCCATTCTGTTGATATTAAGAGCAGTAAGAGGAGAGGTTGTCAGCACTCGCAAGCTCACAGGAGACATATCTGGAATGAGACACAGTCAGCATAAAGGTGTAAAGGGCAATAGATTTATTTCTCATTTTCCCATTCCCTGAGGACCGTTGCAACATACAGAGAAAATTACCAGGAGTTTGAAAAAAGAGGAACAGTTACAGTTCTTCCATTCAAGCGAAATCCTAAAGGATTGCATAGCTGTTCAGAAATAACATTTTTCCCTGTAACTTTTCCTCCACTCTAATCTTAAACATGTTCCATCCAGCTGCTACAGGAACAGAGGCTGATGGATGGCACAGGAGGTAGGATAACTACTGGTCTTCCTCATTGCTTTTGATCAGACTTGAAAAATTACCCAAAATATCCCAACTAAAGCCCCCAAACAAAAGGTATTTGGAGCATAGTAGGTCAAATGTATAGGGGATTTTGTTGTGCCAGAACGATGTGAATGCAGAATACTTTGTCAATCTCCTTTGTTTTAAGAATATGACCGCCTTGCTCACAGATCAGTGAAGCAATGTCATGAATAGGTGGATTGGGGATTTCTGCGTTATCTTAACTATATATTCATTGTCTAAAACTGTGACACATGGAATAAAAATATTGCAAGCAGAGTCAAGATTGAAGTGCTACCGAAAGCAATGGCAGCAGCTGTGTTATGAGTGAGAAGTGTGGGCCTGAACTGGAGTATTAAGTCTGTACCAGTCCAAATTGTGGGAATTTTATATCCGTACTCCAGACTTTAAATCTGTAAGCTTTTGGCTAGGCTTTCTGTAATTAACAGAAGCAATAAGAGAAGAGTGACAATGTAAAGCTAGTTGGCAGACATTAATAACTTACCCACGCAGGAGGTTCCATCATTAGGTACAAAAGTTTGTTGACCATTGCTGGATTTGAAGCCAGGCATACACATGCAGAAATAACTTCCCACCGTGTTTGTGCAATTGGCATGCTCTCCACAAGGCTGAGTAGCATTTTCACATTCATTATCGTCTGTCAAAACATAAATTACAGAGAAATATATTTGCATTTGCCGATTGAAGAAAACAGTAAAGTAAAAGCTTAGTTTGGCCTCTGCTATTTTATTTATATGTTTTGAATGCTGAGCTGGCACTCTTGGTGTTTGTCTATATAGTTTTCCCATTGCCAAGGATGTAATCAGGTGTTCAGCATCACTCTCCTGCCCTCATCCTGTGTGAGTCAACAAATGAGAAAACCAGCAGGATACTGAAGTGAATAGTTTAATTGGATATTCACTTGGAATAAAGGATTGAGACAAGTGCATGTTCTGCTATGGTAGTATTTGATAACATTTTTGCTACCCTCCAAAAAAAAAAAAAAAAAAATGCAGGCTGAGAGTCACCCTGAGGATGCATCTGGGAATTTTAGAATCAGAAAACAGCTCAAAAAGGATGTGAAGAAGTCAGCCACTTCATTTCCTAACACTAAAGCAGGATCAATATAGCTCAACTGACAGGTTTTTTTTCCTGTCCTGCTTTTGAAGACCTTCTGCGGTATTTCTTAGCAGTCCCAGACAACAAACTTATGGTTTGTTCTACTGACTGACTGAGTCTCCAAGTATATTGTTTTTTCTTAGTTATCCCGAAGATCTTACCAAACAGATGAGCAAGACACATGGCTTGTTCTTTACCTCTTAGCAATTGCTGTGCAAGTTACCATTTTTGTACCTGCAAATTCACATGATCAGTTTTACAGAGCTAATCCCATGCCTCCAATGATACATGAAAAAGGAACTATTCGTAGAGTTTTAAAACTACTTCACCTCTGCAGAGCCTCTGTGTGTGCTGTCGTTGTGAGCATGGGGATCCGGCTAGCTTGATCAAAGGTCAAATGAAATCATAAACTCATGCTTTGAACTGTACAGATGATCATCTGCAATGACTCAATAAAACTGTTTGCAGAATCTTCCGAGGTCCCTGTTGTCTATTAAATAATTTTCAGACCAAAACTTTCAAAAACTTCCTTATCCAGACATTCTGATTATCAAACTGAGAATGACACTCACAATACTGATAATTCCAACTTTGAAAATAGTCCATTTCTCCCAAAGCACCCCAAAAGTCTGAAATAAACAAATCAGTGAAACTCTCCCAAAGAAGACGACACTCTGAGTGGCGTTCTCTATTTTCTACATCGTGAGAAAGGAAAAGAATTAACAGCTTCCAGAGTCTACTGGGATTTTGTTCCTGTTCTCAGGCAAAAGGTACTCATAACATGATGAATGACAGGAAAGAATTCTAACTGGGAGAGAAATAACAATTTATTGCAGAAGATGAATGATTAAGGTGTGAGACAGGGAGAAGAAATATGATTTCAGAAAAGACGCACAAGGGTGAGTTTTAGAAAGGTGCTTCTGCTTCCTGAATGGTCAGTGTTCTCATAAGGTGTTTACAGAGATAGGTTACGGATAAGTAAAGTGTCATGTAAGCTAGGACAGTGGCAAGATTAAAGTACACCAAGAGCCGTACTGTTGTAGGAATCCATTTCTGCAATATAACTTAGTCACAACCCCCAGCGCAACACTGGATCAGGACACTTTTCAGATTTGAAGTCTGACGTGATTTTGAATCTTAGTTGACTCAGAGATGCAAATACCAAATCAGAACTGCAGCTTTGCTCAGGGGAATTGAGGTCAACAGTAGCAAATGGATTACACTCATTATAACTAAAATTGAATGTAATTTAATGAGGTATCTAAGTACAAAAGCACTTTTCCAACACACATCAACAATATTTATTCTACAGCTTTGGTATTCATGAGAATACAGCAGAGAAGGTGTACGGTTTGGATCTGAAAGAATGCTAAAGTAAAACCAAATTAGTTTAAGTGGCATTTTGATGGGAAGGAAAAAATGTGGTGTTGATCCAAGTTCAAAAGCAAGGCATGAGAATATGAAAAATCCTGTTTGGCATGCGGCATTGCAGAGACCAGGCCCCAGACACTTTACAAATCTTGGTAACAAGGTCCACTTTTTCAAATATCATTTGCGTGTGTCTGTCTGGCAATTTAGCAATCCCAGTTTGCTGTGGGACCGTGGCATCTCATGACACACACACACAAAAAAAAAACCCAACCCCAAAAAAGTGGACTACCCTATTAAATGCCAACTAAGCTTGGTCTTGGGAAGGTATTATAGATCCTAGAAAACAAATATGTGCTGACTTCGGAAAGCTCATGGATAATAGACATGGAAGGTGAGCAGCAGAAGGACACTGATGACTGCAGGACTTCATTCAAAGTAGAGCAATAACAGAGCTAAGGAGAGCAAAGCTACAGGCTACATGCAAGAACATTTCTTTTAGATTTGTTTTCTAGGATTTCAACTATAGTCTTTCAAATCCAGAAATATTACCTTTTTCAGGTGATCCAAAGGGTTTATAAGCAATATTAAAATGACTTATGCAGTGGTCATCAAAAATTCTTCACAATTACGCCTAATTAACTTTACTGGATTATTGGTGTTTTTTCTCAGTACTTAGTATGTCTCCAAGAGTTTTAATGGGGGCTATGTTGCCTTAACAGCCTTGCCTATCGAGGGTGCCTTTTGGATAATTTCAGAAACGTTTAGAACATTAAAGAAGAATAGCAGTAACTTACACTGCAAACACAGGATTGAATATTTTGAAGAGTTAAATTCATAGGGAGCTTTCTTTTCACTGTTCCCTTGGTCTAATGTAATATTGAGCAGACCATGCTGGGGGATAATTTACTGGACCACATCCTGCTTCCATTGAAATTAATGGAATAAAAGTCACTGACGTAAGCAGGCCCAGGGTGGTGCTCGCTGTGGAAAACTATTAGGTTAATGGGAAAGGCAAGTGAGGAAGACGTTTTCTAGAAAAAAAAGAAGAGTTTCATATACAGTCTATGTAGATGTGTTTAATCTGCCTAATTTCAAACAAAATATTTACAAGATCAACAATGATGGCAAAAATAACTTTGAGTTCTTTGTATAAACATCTTGATTTTTTTCTTAAAACAGCAGTTCAATATGAAGCCCAGGGACTTAAAGTAATTTTCCAAATTTTATGTGATTTATAATATTACTACATTTGTGATTTTAAGGACATCAGGACAAAACAACAGTATTTATAGATAGAAAAATATTTTGAGGGTTTGGGGGGTTTCTTTAAGAAAATTTTCTGTCTATACAGAGAGGAGACTTTAAATGACAGCAAGCATATAAACCACCTGCTTTGTTGCTACCTAATTTAATTACGGCATGTGCATTCACTGCTGGCACAGATCTCCATTGAACATGCAGGCAGTATTTCAGGAATGCGCATTCCTTTAAAGATTTTTTTTTCTTTTTTTCCCAGGAACCTATGAAAAAATTGGAGACTTTCAGAGACAAGATTGGCCAAATGACAAGGTTAATTATTGTGAATAAGTAGTAATGCTGTATTCAAGTCAGTTTGATACACAAGATATTTCCTCAGTAGCTGAACTGCCTTGGGAAACAACGGTGGAGGCAGGGAGGCAGGGTGTTAGGGTGTTGGTGGGCTTTTTTTTGGGAGGGGGGAGTGGTGCTTATTTGGGATTTTTACATGGCAGTTCCATGATATTTGGACTGCTTTATAATCTTATCATTTAAAAACACAGTATAAGGAAGGTTATAGTTTCCTAGGAAATTTGTGTTAGATAACCCAAAGACGGGTGGGTACAGTAATGTGTATATATGTGTACCTGAATATTGGGAGGATGCTTACATGACACAGGTGCAAAATAAAACCAATTCGCCATTTTACCTTAAAAACGCAGCTCCTATGTATTTTACTGTACATCAATGTAATTATGGTTAGACGGAATCAGCTACTAGCTGCGTGTAATTGTATCTCTACTAGTCTCTTGAAAATGTATAAGAATCTTCAGAAGAAAAAAAATCTGAAAAGCTGATATACCTGTTTAAACTCAATTTTGAACTGAGGATGGTAATTCTGTGTTGAAACTGCTTGTGTTCATTAATAAGAGAATACCATTGCTTTAGGATTGAATAGCCTCACTAACAAGTTTGGGCATTGATGGAAATCTTCCGCTGTCAGAGGGCTATAGATTGCATCCAGTGTTTGAACAATATCTCTTTTACATCAGGTAATATTGTTCATTAATTAAATGTATAGGAATTTTGTTTAGCATTGATAAAATACATTTTTATAAAGAGCATTCATTTCATTTAGAAAACTTCAAACAGGAATACAAAATTGAACAATAATTTGGGGGTTTTAGGGCCATGATGCAGTTGGAACCTGGAGGAATCTGATAAGATTTTAGAAAAAAAGGATAGAGGAAATTTCTTCTATTATATTCCATATCCTTTCTAAAGTGCAAGTTTTACCCTGTCATATATCCTGTTTTAATACTGGGTGGTTATCAAGTTATAACCTGTGATAGGAAAACACTAGGGCAACTGCAGCTGCAAAATGACATAATTTGTTATTATTGTGACAAGCATGAGAAAACAACGCTTTGAATTATAAATTTTAGATATAAGATTTTTGTAATGCTTTTTATATATTTTACAAGAAAAATCCACTGTCGTAAGACTTTCCCTCATGACATTTATCAGAACAGCTTTGAGGTATTTCTGTTGCACTGGGCATATCTCCGTGATAGACTTTTTGATGATATGGTGACATACAATATGAAGAATTAGTTTTGAGGTGAAACATGTCATATTGATTCACAATCACACAGAAGCTTCTTTTCTTCTTTTTGTAAATTTTGAAGTAAACTGCTTCTCCCTTCACTTTGAGTAACAAACAAGCAAGGTTAAAATCACCCAAGTTAAACAGAATGTTTTGTGCGTTTGCAGTCCTCACCAATCCATGCAAAATGGGAGTGTTGTAGAAGTAAACCTTTGTATTATATAGTATATTCTGGGCTCTCTAGCATTGAATTACGTTTATATCAGTCAGGCTGATGGTCTTTATTAATTGGTAAGTAAACTGACTGGAAAACTAACCATGTTGAACTTTCAGTTTGGTCACTGGTGATGGCCACCTGTGGCGAGCTGGCCCATGGCTGCAGGAGTTTACCGCCTGGAAACCCACCACATGGAAAGCCTGCCCTGGAGCTGCATGGCCCTTGACTTCCATGCTCCTGGCTCTTCTGCTAAAAAGCTGGAATTCCCAAAGTCTTGGATCAAAATCTGCCAGTTAGACCTACACCTCCCAAGGCTTTCTGCTGGAGCCTTGCTACAGGCAGAGCACTCAAGGCTCTTGCTCCTCTGTTTCTTTGGCAGGGGCTGCAGTCCTGGCTCCCACACCGGGTAATCCATGCTGGGGCCAGGGTGCTTTGTGGGCTCTGACCTGGACAGCGAGCCAGGCTGGCCAGAGAGCCAAGGGGCTTCTCAGAGCAGCAGCAACCTGGCTGTTGGAGGTGAACTCTTTTGACACCTTGACATTCCAGAGAAGGATTTTAATAAATTAAGAACTCCTGACCAGAGCTTGAGTTGATAACTGTTCCCAAAAGCCATGCCTGAAGAGGCATAGGCATGATGGTGGGATTTTCATAAGTCTAACAAATACTTGATGTTACTAAGGTCCATGACCAGCTCATACTGAGGCCATCACTGGATACTACAATACATTCACATTGTAGTCCGTGCTCTCCACAGATGACACAAAAAGCAGCAATTAAAACATTCACAATTAATTTTACCCCAATCCAGGCCCTTTGAAGCCAAGGTCAGAGGCCTCTGGGGCATAGCTGTCTATCAAAACCAGCAGTGCAGGGCTGGGGACCAGGACTGGACACAGTAGTCTGAGGAGTGGACAGCACTGGCTGGGAAGGCAACGCAGCCGGAGCGGCTGGGGAATACGTTGATTCATTGCATCCGGCTGTTCTTTTTCGACAGCCGCCTCTGCTGCCAAAGCTGCTACAGAGCCCCCGGGGGAAACTAAAACTACCCTTCCCGAGTGTAACCCTCGTGGGAGAACACTACTTGAAGTGCCTCACTTAACCCCTCAAAAGCAAGGAAATGAAAGGCTTCCTGTAAAACAAATTCCAGCGCTACTCACCCCGCTGTGCTTAGCTTGTCTGGAGGTCTCAGAACAGTGGGTGATCTTACATACATTACTTCTGTGCTGCAGGACTGCGCATCTACACCATCAGAGCCCGAGCTAAGAGCAGCGATACCATTAACAACCTTGCCTTTCCTTCCGTGTGATGTGTTTCCATTAATGGTAATTTAACACAATTTGTTTATGATTCTCCAAAGATTCAGCATTCGAGTTTGGTCTAAATCAGCATGAAAGAGCAGATGCTTTGAAAAACCACTTGAGACTGTAGAACTGGGCTGGAAATCTCATTTAAATATGCATTGCTTTCGTAATGGGCCTGATTCATCTCTGTCCTGCACTGGGCAGGGGACTATACAGTTGCTGCATAGGAAACCTTGCCACTGCAAGCTCTGTCATGTTAAAATTTCATAACTCTGCCTCCAAGAGCTTTTCATAATGCTTTCTTGGGATGTTTTTGTAGCTTGGCAGGAATTTTTGAGCAGTTTGAACTTGATGGCTCTGCAGCTAGCTGGACTCTCAAAAGTCCTTAGTTCAGCAAGCAAATGTTTTCTCTCACATCATGGGCCAAGTGTATGTGCAGAAACAATTTCAGATCACCTTTTCATTCATGTCTGGCTGAACTAAAAGACCTCACAACAAAAAAATCCCTTAGTCTCAGTTTAAGGAACAGAGCAGAACAGTCTAAAAGAAGGAAAGGCATGTTCCTACATACTCAAAACACCGTCAGGTTGAGTTTCAGAGAATGGACAAGGTTCAGAGAGGTTAATATATTATCTAAACTGCTTCCCTCACCTCTTGCTGATATTTTCAGACATTACAAATTAAACATGAAAAGCATTTATTATTGGGTAAGTGACAGCGATGAAATTGTCTTTTGTTTAGCACACAGAACAACCTGCCTTTTCAACACTTGTGAAGTATCAAAAGAAGAAAATCTGTAATTTGTGATCACTTATATGTGAAGAATAAGAGAATAAGGGGGCAGAGGGTGGGGTAGGGGGGAAATCTTTAAAAGTGCTAGTCCTTGACTGGAAACAAACCATTTACCCAGACAAGCATCTGCAGGAATTTGAGATTAAAAAGGAACAGGGTAATTAAATTAGTGAAATAGAGGGAAAAGGGGTAATAAATAGCTGTTGAGTGGCCCTGTCCCACTTTTCCCCAGTACTACTTCCCCTCCTACTCTGGAGAGGAGGGGTCTACATGCATCTCAGAAAGCGGCAATGTGCCCCCACTTTTCCCCCAGTGGAGAACCCAGAGCTGCACTGACCAGTGGAGGCTCAAGCAAGAAACGAGAGCTCTGCAGCTGCAAGTGGGGAGCTTCAGTTTGGGTGTCCAAATCCCAAAGTAGTTATCTATTGTCTGGCTGACACCCCTTTCCTGACCAGGTCACAAGGGGCAGACCTGTGAATGCTATGAACATTCACCCCTTCTGTTACAAGCAAAACTCATAGCTGGCCAGGCATCCCCTGCTGATGTGGGGAGTGGGGTTTCAGGGTACTTGTCAGGGGTGCAGGTGAAGAGCGTAACCCACATCACAGCTCAGGCACCAGGGACCGGGAGCTGCCACTCACTGTTCAGGGAAGCAGACCGTGACCTCCTTGCACCTAGAGCATGCCACGGTTCCCTTTGTGCCTTCCTCCCAGGAACGTGGCATTAATTCACCAGCTGAGCACCTGGCCTGATGAGCTGTTAAAAAAGCAAAGCTGAAGGAGACAGACTGTAGCCAAGTAACTTCAGAGACAATAAAATGGAAAAAAAAATCCAGGTTGGAGGTTGTCTACTGGAGTTCTTGGACTGGCTTTGGAGGTGAGGAGTGACGACTGGATGAATTCTCTGGAAAACTGAACTACAGACACTGAATAGAAGGGAATAAAACAATAACCCCATTTTCAGTCCCAGTCACACAGAGCTCTGGTCAGCCATACCATGAACTCAAGCAACCCAAGTCTCCCATCTGACAGGATGCGAACGAGTGAGACGTCACCACTGAAATCTAAACATTTTGGTCCCAAGCAAGAGATAAGACAGAAGGAAAACAGCTTAGCAAAGCACTTGATTAAGGGGAAAGAAAAACTTCCAGGCAGCACTTTTCCAAATTTCAAAACAAAAAAAAGAAAGATATTTATTAAGAAAACACAGCCGGGAAATGCATCACCACTTTACAGCTTATATATGAAAACCACTGTGGCGCCAGCGTGGTATGGGTAAGCAAGATGTGAAGAAGGAGGTGAGAGACAGCACAGCCTGAATGAGCCAGAGGAACATTACACATTATCTGATGAGATCTATTAAACTTGCTACAAGCATGCAGCAAAGGCTGTGATAAGATACAGTGCTGTTCTCTGTCAGGCTGCGGGTTTAACCTTTAATCTCAAAGGACTAAGTCCTGGGGCCTTGAACACCATGTGGCAGCAGCAGCGCTGCATTCCCACTGTGCCGGGGAGCTGGAAGCACCAAGATGCTCACGGAGGGTCCTCACTGTGCTGCTCTGGGAGCAATCCGCAGGGCACAGCTGGTGGTTTCAAACATTTCATGCCGGTGACACTGTGAGGCATGCGAGTTCATTGCACAGGTGGCACGTGGTGGTGGGCACAACTGAGAAAGTACATGGAGCTCTGTAATGATCTATAAAGTAACTCTCCAGGCACAGAGCTAGCGATATATTAAAGGCACTTGTAGTTGGCGTTGATTGGAATCGTTGATTGTCCTTGTGTTTAAGGTTGTTCACGTTATACATTGGGGAGCCAGAAGTTAAGATCCAGTTGCTGAATTCCTCCCTAGAGCGGGCAAACAGGTATGTTTGAACTAAAGGACAAGCTCAGGTTCATCTCTAACTCTGAAGAAGGTTTTCCCCCAGCTGACCTGCTCTGCCTGCTCTGTTACCCCTTCTTGTGGCAGGACTCTTTCTGTGTTTATTTCCAAGAGAACAGAACAACATGCTCATGTTTGCTTCAAGCGTGTGAAAAGTCTGTTTCCATAAAGAAGCCTGACCTCAAACTCACTAATATCCAAGGAATAGCTCCCATTAACCTACATCTTTGCTTTTATAGAAGCAAAGGGGCAAAACCTGCTGAGAGCAGAAGTGAGGAATGAAGGCCACGTCAGCCTTCCTTTGCTCACCCACGCAGATCTCATTACCGAGACACAACCTCAACATCCTGGCAGACACCCTGTGCCAAGCTTACCGCTCAAGGATTAGACAGAATGTAATTGAAACACATCATCAATTTCTTGGTTTGCCTTCTTCGAAAACATGGGATTCAAACAAGGTGAAATGCAGTTGAGTGGGAATACGCTGATTTCAAACTGCCAGCAGTGTGCAGGTGTCAAATGTTTTTCTGAATGCTACCAGCAAAAGGGTTATAGAAACTTCCTTGTTATTATATTACACCATTCCCAATCCAGCTTTCACTTTTCTTGCTAACTTGCTTGTTTTCACTGAAACTCATCCTCTAACCAAGACATAAAACAGGACAAGCACAATCAGAATATTTTTGCTTAAAGTAAAGCGCGCAGCACAGCAGTCCCTCACTGGGAGGGCTTTGCCAGTGGATAACTATGCCCCCTGCCGAACTGAATGGGCAACCAAAGTAGAAGTTCTGCTTCAGTACTGCAACTGGAATTGTATTTAAAAAACAAAAACCACACAAACCCCAAACAACCTATAGCCAGACAATATCTGCATTGTAATTTCTTGCAGACTCCCATTGCGTTTTCCATTTACTCTAACACTGGCATAGAATCAGGACCATGAAAGTAAATGTATCAGAATGTGAGGCTGAAATCTTGATTACATTGTTTAACCCTTTCTTCAGCTTGATTTATTTATGCTGCGTATGCATATCCCTCCAACACTCCAGTAGCCACTGTATAATAGCATTCAGGAAAGTAAGACTCAAAGTTATTGTTCAGTTCCCAATGCACCTGGTCCTTGTTATTTCCAACACTAATTTCTGAAAACTGTTTGCAGAACTTTCTGAACCAAAATACATAAACTCAGCATGGCACGTTCTGGTATTCATCTAAATCCAAACTTTCTTTTGCATATTACATCAGAATCTGTAAACTCTTCCTGTAGAGGAAACAGTTCTCTAGTAGCTGCAAAGAGATTGCATGCTACCGTGCACCAGATCTTGGGATCCATCTGAGCTGCATCCAACAGATGTTAAATGCACCTAAAGACAGGCAGTATAACCATAGAATCATTCTGTCTGTATCTAATCCCCAGCAGCTGCTAGATGGATGCCTCCTACAGCCAGTTACACAGGAGTCATTGCTCAGAGGTCGTGATCCCTCTGGCTTCTTCAGTGATGCCCCACCTGATGGCAAGTGAAACACAAGCCTGGAAGTCAGGATGAACACAAGTTCCTACATCTCACATTTCCAGACTACCTCCCTAGCCCTGGGGAGATAAACTCTGTCAGCTTACATTTACCACTTTAGCAGCATTTTTGGAAGGGAAAAAAACCCACCCTGGAACTCTATTGAAAAGGTTTTTGCTAAATAATGATATAACATGATTAAGGGCTTTAGTAAGAAGTCTTTATTTGGGCAACAAGGACAGATCTGTATGTAGAAGGGACAACAGGGCTCACCAGTGTTTAACTAGAAGTTGCTCCTCATGCTTTTGAATCTGCAACTTAAAAATAGTTGATACATTATGAAGTGCAGGTGTCACGGTACTACATTATCTTCAGTAAATTTTGTCCTTTGAAAAATAATTCCCTGTAACATATCTGAAATAGTATTAAAAACGTGTCCTGCTTTTGGCTTTGAGATCTGTAATATGTTCTATTTAGGATTTAAAAAGCAGAATACAATAAAAGATGCAATAAAATTGCTTTGAGAAGTGATAGCTCAAATAACATGGAAGGCCATAAAACAAAGGCTACAGAAGCTATTTTTTTTCCCATTGTGGAACAGTATTCATTGATTTCTGAAACCACAGGCCAATTATGCTTACAGTGGACAAAGTACTTTAGGGAGTCTAGTCTGGGCATCAGAGACATTGAGTTTATGATGTACTTCTGTCAAACTCCTGTTACAGTACTCCGGAGTAGCTTGATGAAATCTGATTGCCAGTACTACTCAGGAGATGACCTAATGCTAGGTCATTAGAAGAAAACAACACAAATAGAAAAAGAATTTTTCTTTAAATCTATTATTTGCTTATTTTTAAAGTCAATACTGTTTCATTCTTGTAAAAAATTACATGTGAACTCAAGCATCTTCTGCAGTGGCCCACGTAGCTTTCATGTGGCTTGGTGACTGTGTTTTTTATATTATCTCTGTTTGTAAGTTATCCCATTTAAATGCTCTGGAATTCAATATCTTCACTACTGGATAACAGAGTAATTCACAAAAGAAAATAATTTCAATCTATAAGTGAGAAAAGCCATTAATTACTGGAAAACATCCAGTCTCCAAACCTGAAGCTATCAAATATGGCCTGGCAAGGAGGAGGCAATTAGACTGAGGAATTCTACCCAGAGGGAAAAGATGCCAGCATTACTTCAGCTAGACTAATGACTTCAACAATAACCACTGAAGTATTTCAAGCTACTGTCAATGCTGTAAGTATTTAACTCCATGGTGAAAATATCTTAACTACTGACAGTGATATTTTCAGAGATTGACCCCAGCAGTTCATTTCTGATAACAAAAGTCACTATTAAAACATAGAGGGTTTGCTGTGTCACCCATCCCCTGCTCCTCTTTTTCCTCTGATGTGAATTAAAGCAAAATGTAATAATGCAAGTAGAATTAGAGGTTATAAAACTCAGGAGGAGTTAGGTCTACGATACTAGTCAGGCTCAGTTAAAGGGCTGCAAATTTTTTTTGTAATCGTAGTAATTTTCTCATATAATAGCCAAATATAATCGTTGTGGAATTTGCTCATTTGAAAAGCATATAGCTCTCCTCCTTTCTGAACCATCCTCCTCCAAACACCAGACTGCCCTAAAGGCTGGGCCAGATTTTCTTTTTCATCAGTCCCTCCCGAACCCTACAGCTTTGAAGCGATGAAGCCTATAGTCTCCTCACACCACATGGTCTTGATAACTTTTTCTGGACCTTTCTTTCTTAGGTATACAATCTGGAAAATTTGAGCTCCATGTCAAATGGCAGAATGAGTTAACCTTCTCAGGATCCTTAATGAAATTCAAATGTGAGGGAAGTATACAGCATGCTAATTCGATCTATAGCGACTTTTCCCTTGCACCAACAACTCTGCTCTTCAATAGTTATCACACACTAGGTTGCAATAGCCTGTGTATTCATAATCACTGTTGTCTACATAACTGTGTCATTTTCTAGTGAGGGTGTTTATTCTTAGATACAGGGGCTAGAGACTTTGTCTCCAAGATACAAAACACTTAGTAGACAAAAATATAAAAGTTCCATTAAAAACATATCTACAGTTTGGACAGATGTAATAGTTATAACAGGGAATAATGTTGAAACGTGGCACAAGTCAGAACTGAAAAGACTTTCAAGTTTGCCTACCATAATACAACCTGCCACACAAAGTGTTATTATGTACATTTTATGCCTGGGAGTACTGACAGGCGAGAGGGTATAGATACGTTGTATGAACGCCGTGTATCTTTCGGCAACCACAGATATGCCTGTGTGCCACAACGGAGGGCTGCACGGAGCTCAGAGACTGGGCATATTGCAAGCAGCAATGCTATGTTAGTGCTGCTCTCTAGCCAGGCTAATTAGCTCTTTAAACACAGTCTCTATTAGCCTGGACATAGCACTGTGCTGTACAGCCACGCTGCTTGCTCCTGCTCAGTTTAGTTTATCCATAACTACGCTTTGTCAGCTCAGCAGACACTTGGAGACAAAGTCCCAATTACAGAACACAGAGAAAACACTGCTGCCACTGATTAAAGCGAGGGGTATAATTTACATACCAAGGCAGCAGAAGCGACAGAAAAGGAGGATTGTCATAAGGTACGGAATAAATACATGTAAAACATAACAGATTTCCACAGATTGCCATGCTGGGGATCTGTCAGAGAGGGAGGCACTGCGGAAACCTGCACTGGTATTTTTGTAAGTACTGCTCGGCTGCAAATGCTAAAAACTTGTTTCCCCAGTAAATCACTGGGAAAGCTTCCCTTCATTTGTTGAAATAAACTTCTCAACGTAAGTGCTTAAACCTAAGTTCAAGCAAACATAATCAAGATAAACATCTTGATTATCAAAGAGACTGAACTTGCAGAAGCATTGGGTAGATTTTTACAGCATGTTAAGTATCCCTGAAAATTGGGTCGTTTATGAGAGTGCTGCAAGCTTCTTTTCTGAGTGCTGGACAAGAAACTGGCTTAGCAAAAAGCAACAGTAATTATTTTAAATCCATGAACTATTACATCATGTATCAAGTGTATTGTTCATTTAAAAAAAAAAAGTCATTGCCTTTTGTCCTCTGCACGCATGTCTGGAGGTACCAGCACAGGCAGTTCTGTAGGGTATCTTTAGTTTTGCTTCAAAAGTTTCAACTCTGAAGATCCCAGAATAGTTTCCTGGGAAAGGTATTCTGTGCTTGGATTTGTTGCAAACCTTATGTTGCAGTAAACATTACACTTTTCTTTTGTTTATTCAGTCAAGTGGAGTAGGTTTACATCTGAAATCTAAACACAGACTATGCACAGAGAAAAGCAGTGTTTGAAAGACATTTATTTTCAAATAGTGAAGCTGTTAAATATGAAAATAGTGGATTAGAGCTTAAATTCCTACTCCAGCTGCCTTGGCTCCAAATTAAGCACCTTAAGCTCAACCTCCAGGATCTCCTCCAGAGACCCACTGAAAGATCTGGGATAAGGAACAGCTGGAGCCAAGGAAAAGGGCATGCTGGGGATGGGACAGCAGTATACACTGTTCAAAAAGGGTAACACTGTGCTTTGGAAAGGCTGACATTTTACAGAGGGCTGTCTATTATTCAGAGGAGGGCTTTACCAGCCCTCAAATCCACCCAGGAATTTGAGTAAGGAAAGGACATTCCCTTCCTCTTAACTGGCGACATTTGTGCTACCTCTTTTAGAAGCAAGTGGCAGACTCACCCTGTGAGTTAAGGCCCAGGAAAGAAGGAAAAAATGTTTTCTAAGCAGGTTCACTTTTAGGCCATTAAACTGCAGGATAATGATGGGTTTCTTGAGGAGCAACAGATTTCTTTAGAACTTCATTTGGTGCCTGTTTTAGCCAAAGGCTGCACTGTTGCATTATTTTATGTTTAAACATACCCTACTCTGACAAGCCACTGATGTCTTTCAAGTCTTCTCATCTTTATTGCAGTCAGTACTTTGATCTCAATGCCAGAAAAGGTCGACACAAGAACTTCAGAATTAGACTTGTTTACATCCAACATAAAATACAAATAAATGAATGTGGCAAGGACATCCCAGGCAGATTAAATAAGGCGACATTTTCCTAGTTCTACTTCAAATGTTTTTGCTTTTGCCAACCATTGTGCGAGCGATGGCATCATCAAATCCAATGAAATTCACTTATTGAAGCGCTTTCCCCCTCAAAATGTTTCATCAATCATAGCCCAGAAGGGCTCTGTCATAGGATAATTGCAACTTGGCATACCAACAAAGAGCATCCAAACGTCCTCAGCTTCCTTATCTGTACAATGGGCAGGGATGACAGCCATTTTATTAGCTGAGATATTGTTACCCCCATCAGATAAAATAGTGTGTTCTTTTGCTTTGATGTTTTCTGTCACCATAGCAGAGCTGTTGTTTTCAACTGCATGTTTAAAGAATGGCTGTGGGGGCAGCTTATGTTCCTTCACAGTAACGCTGCCTACAAACATCTCACAGAAAGAGGCAAGGAGCGTACTAATTGCACGTTATCAGAAAGAAATGGGAAAAGCAGATAGGTTGCTGCTGCAGTTACTTCTAGTCAAGACATAAATGTAGAGTCAACTCTTGTCTACATTTGTTTCCTTGAGGAAGAAAAGATGACTGGACAGTGAATTCCCTCTGAACAGATGTCCAATTGAGAAGCCACCCAAAAATTATTTCAGCCATCCCTGTTCTCCTGCCTCCACATATAGTATATTTAGCAGATTAAAATAACATTTGGGGTAACTGCTTATATTTAATGCTTCTCCACAATAGCTACCACTATTATAGCACTCGGAAATACATATCTTACTTCCACATGCTTGGTTAGATCATGCAGACTTTGAAGGCTTACAAAAAATCTGTCATGCAGAGCAATATGCAAACCCATTTAATTTTCTATTTAAATCCTTCCTGACAGAGTAGACTTTTCTTGAATTTCTAAACAGCAAGCCTGTTAACCAAACTCCGAAGGTGGAAAAGTCTGCTTGTCGACACCAGGCTTATCTCACTGTACTATCACTTGGGCAATAATTATATGAAGTGCTGTAGACACAATTTAATAATTCAACATTTGCCAGCTGCTGCTGAAGACTTCCCATCTATACTGAGCACGGAGAAGGGCTGTGGACTCTCCAATGGACTGCATGACAAATACTGTCCACATCTTTTATGTCAGCAGTGCTCTAGCACACAGATTTCTGCTGAGGGTTGTTGTTGGGATGGTAATAGCACAATTAGAAATCATCAGCCCAGCAGGAAATCTCGTCTCTGGTGGCTACTCAGCAAGAAGTTGCCCCTGATAACAAAGGGCAAAGTAGGCAAGTGTAAACTGTTCCAACAGATACAGGCATCTCTGTTGACCTTCATAGTTCTACACATACAATATGCCTCTAGAGAGTCAAAAGGCATTTTCATTGGTGCTGAATCCAAGATCCCTGACGTAACACGCACACACACACATTCCTGCCCAAGTAATTCCCAGATGCAAAAGGTGGGTTCTGCCACATTTTCCCAGCTCTATGTTGCTTTCTTCTCCTGCAAAGCAGATCCTGCTCCTTCCTTTACACAGTATTCTCCTTTCCTGATTTCTCACCTCCATCCACGTTCCTGAAGCCACCTCCACAGGTGGAGGTTGTGAACTGGATGCATCCTTGAAGATGTGACCTTGAGAGACTTACAGGTTTCATTTTCATTTATTGACTTTGCTGAAGAGTGTGAGTGGAAGCCTGGGGAATCATTTAACCTGCCTTTGTATCAGTTCCCCATCTACAAAATCCTTTCTTTTACCTTGTCTGTTTTGATTTAACCAAAACAGACTCAAACTCTTGAAGGTCACAAGTGCTTCAATAGCAATACGAACTCATTTGGCACCTTGATCTTGTTTGGGTAAGCTTAAGCCAGATAATGAATCCTAAGAAATGAAACAAACTGAAGCTTCCTTTCAAGCACTGCTCTCCAGAATGTTTTTATTTAGAGTGAAGGACGGCGCAAGAATAAGTTGCATACTTAGAAAGGTACTCTGTTTCCCCACTAGGAAGCAGACCCAAGAGGGAAATTCTGTCAAGGATTCAAGTGGTCGGGAAATTTAGCCTTGAATATCCTTCTGATACTGCAGAGAAGTTACGTGCTGCACATACTTTTTCCAAGCCCTGTGCAGTTGTTTCTGCTGCTGAGCACTGGAGGTGGTCTGGAGACACAGAGGGGAGGCACTGCAGCCCAGACAGCGATGCCCTCCTTGCACTAGCTGAGTAACACAACTCTGTCAAGCAGACCAAACCCTTCCCTAAACCAAAGTTTCTTCTCCTGGAGAAAAAAAAAAAATAGCATGGAATTTAAGATAAAAATTGTGGCCAAAGAAAACTGTTGTGATAGCCTATTTTGAGCAGAATTGCTTGATATTTTAAAGCATCAATGGGCACCTCAAGGCTACAGTGCTCAGTGCTTTGGAAGTGCCTTCAATATACAAAATGAATACTTTTATAATATTCAGTATTGTTTTACTTCAACCTTTAACTCCTGAAGTCACATTAACAACTCCAATACTCAAAGGTTATACAACACAAAACCAAACCCAAGCATCAAACTTCTAGTAATAGAAAACGTCTATTTTACATAAAAGAAAATCACATATTTTCATGTTTTCAGTTCCCTGGTTTGCAGGGTACATGCATACATGATATCAGATTCACAGATATTTAACTTGGCAAGAAAGCTTCTGCAAATCCAGCGGTCCTACCATTTCTCTCATGAAATTCTTTGGTTTTCCAATTTTGCATATACACCCTGGGTATACCATATATCAGATTCCTTGAAAATTAATAAAATATTAAGAAATACATAACTGTGGTACCTCATTTTCTTGACACATTTTTAAAATCCTCCTTACAAAAATATGACAGATAAGGCAACAATAAAGAGAACAGAGACTAGCAAATAGTTACTGAGAAAGTCAAGGGCAGAGAATTACTCATTTCATTATCTGTACATATTCCTTCAAACAGCAGCTGCTGCCACACTTCAGACCTACAGCTCTGTCTAACACCTATTGAAAGACTTAACTCATGCCTGTCTACCTGCTTCACAGAGGGAGTAACTATGTAAGGGTCCCACTTTGCTGTCTTTACTTAAAAACATGGAAGCACTTACCCTTACCTGCATTTTTTTCTCTCTTTTTTTTTTTTTTCTTCTCTTTCTGCTGCTTATTGCCATGATGTCTGCCTAAATCCTGAAGCAGGCTGTCAGTGGAAATCTCAGTGCTGTTTCCACTTCCTTCCCTTTTAATAGCTAGTTCAAGAAAGAGGTAGTAAATTGGCATCTGGAGTATTGGGGCCCAGGAAACTACTCAGCTGCAATTGAAATCTGGTGTGTGTCAGGTGTGACGAGTTCTGGGAAAAAAAAATCATGAACTTCCATAAACAAACCGCAACTGCCAGAATTACAGCACTGTGATGAACGGGGCTCTTCAATGAACAGAGTGCTCCTTGGTCACTGATAAAGGATTATTCATTTATCTAATAATTAAACCCTTCGATAACGAAATATTTTTTTAAGAGGAGGAGGAGAAAAAACAGCAACAAGTACTTTGCTTGAGCAGATGTAAAACTGACACATCTGCCTCCCTCGATACTAGCAAATTGGCTCTTTCAATATGTTTCATTTGTTCTCCTGCCAATTGCTGATCTCTTGTCAATTTACTCTCAAACTTGGAAGAAAATTAAATGGTTTGATGACATACTGGTTTCTGTATTTTATCTTTGAAATGCAAAATATATATTTCAATGATCTTAGAAATGTCTCACATCTTTGAAATCTTTGCAATTGTAAGGTGTTGGGCTTGATCCCCATCTGGAACATAAGGGCATAACTCTATCTAACTAAATTAAGCTAGGCAGTTTATCACAGCTGGTGATCTTGTCCATAGTTTTTCTGCAGATTAACACAGAACATGTCATACACTTATTTAGAAATATGCAGTGTGAAAGGGGGTGACCCCCTATATGCTTTAGGCATGCTTGAAAATGCCTGTACTAGATGATTGCCTAAAAATGCTTCCTAATAGCCTTAAATACTTAAAATGAAATGACGGAACTGTCATCACAGCAAATCACACAAGGAAAGAAAAATGATAGCAGCATTAACTGCATCAGCCACCTGCTCTACAAAGGTGATTAAAATGATGGAAACAGTATGTTGGCTATGCCATACATGCAGGCTAAAACCCCCAGCAGGTCCAATATTCTATGCTACTAGTTGTAATTTATATGCCTATAATTTATACTATACTATAATTTATACAACATTTATCAAAATGCCAGCTGGAAAAGACGGGCTGCTGAATGGGGTACTCTTAATTCCTTGCTCTGTGGCTACTTACTCCTTTAGTCACAACTTGACAAAAGGATTTTGGCACCAAAACCAGGACCTTGACAAATGCCTGTGTTGTGCTCCTTGATATGCTCAGGACTGCCTTGACCCTGCCACTGAGAAGCAGCCTAGTCCCTATTTTTTAGCGATGCCTCAATTCCACTGGGAAATGTTTGCCAAGGGAATGAGGGTCTATAAACATAGTGTGCCTAATGCACCTGGGGGAACCTGTGCTGCACTCAGTGCAGCTGAAGTCACTTTTATTCAAACACGGGAAGAAGAAAAGCAGAAAGAGAAGGAGGTAGTGGCAATGTCCTTTTCATAGGCAGGGTTTTAGCACATGGGAGTTTAAAGGCAGCCCTAAACAAACCTGCTCTCTTCTGGTCCTGACAGCACCCTAATGATGGAGCCTCAGGCAGTGCCTGAGCAGGAACACCCCCCACCCCTCCCACTGAAGCTGCTCCCATTGGCAAAAGCAATTCAATGCCCCAAGCCCATGAGTGCATCGCTCCAGCCGGGAAGGTAATGCCTTCATGCTCGAGTCTTGATTTCAAGTTCCTGCCCTAGGGATGCCTAATGTATTTTATCCAAGAATTGTTTAAGTAAAATAATCTGTCATATAAATGAATGGAAAGAGGCTTATTTTCAGAGCCACTGCCGCTACGGATGGCCAATATAGATGATGGTGCTTACATTTGGGCATTCTTGACTGAAAACAATGGCTTCCCTCTCTTTATGCTAAGTTTACCCATCTGTAAAGCAGACACATTACAGTTTACCTAACTCAGAGAAATGGGATAATACAACTTTGGCAAAAGAAAGGCTCCATCACATTGCTTTACTAGACATAAAAAGGTAATATGAATATATGATTTTAAATCAACATTAAGATAGTGTAGACTCCGGGACATTTCTGATATTGCTTTGGCTGGATAATGTAATTCATTTTCTAACAGGCCTCTTGCTGTGCTTGATATTCCACAGAGCCAGCCTGTGTTACAAGATGTACATAGCTAATCTGCTGAGAAAAGAAATCATAAACAACACTTTATACTGCATTATTTTATTCATGAGAACATTATTCCAATCGGTACAATCTTGAAGTATGGGTTGGATCCTGGGATCATATAGCCATGCTGACATACCCCAAGTTAGTCCGCTTTAAGCATTCTTTAATTCCAGAGCAGGAAAGTAGTGCAAAATGCTTAAGGCTGTCATATCTGGTTTAAAACTTCCTTATACATTTTTTTTTCTTTCTTCTTTCGTTTTTGCATAGTTGTATAAGGAAAAATCTCATTCTGCTATTACCCATACCTTCCTAAGTGAGTAGTCTGAGCAGGGTATTAAGTGCATTAGCAGCTAGTTTCCAGGGTGGACGTGACAGCCTCTGCCTCTGCCCAGCGCAGCATGTTTGGCTTTGGGGAGCACCCAGAGCAGGCACTCAGCACTGCAAGGAACAGGGACCCCTTCAGCAAGTTTATGTTGGTTTTTTTTTCCAGGAGCTGGACTGAAATTTTTGTAGTATGTACAAAGTATCCACAGATTCCATACAAGTCAGCCATCACATATTTTCAGGAGCATTGTTTTCACAGGATAATCCATAGTGATATACAAAATGAAACCTGTTATCTCTTGGATGAATGCATTTTAATGTCCAAGGATAAGCATGGGTAAGCGACACAAAGAAGACTGAAGATTTGCAGAGCAGTGACAAGAACTGGCAGAAAAGAAAACTAGTTTCTTTAGAAGTGGCTTCTCAGGGGTCATGTCCCACTATAAGTTAACTGTACAAATCCCCACTTGTGCAGTATATAGAAATTAGTACTAAACCTTCATTAGACACTATAACTAGAAATTATTTGAGAGGTAGATCCCAAGGTCGTGCAGACATTGACCAGAAGATTGTTCCAGATCAGATGCTGAGAGCTGTCTCCCATGACAGTCCTGGATACTAAGCTACTGTTAAATGTCTGTCTTGTCACAGATTTATTCTGTATGTGCTTAAAACTGAACCATGTCACATATTTGGCAGGAAGTGTAATCCCTCCACAAAGAGGATTTGATCCTTGGTGTGATCCTGCTGTTCTCAGGCAGGAATAGCTCTTGGTAAAGCCCGTGCAAGGTCTGTCTGTGTATTTCCGTTTTGAGTAAGCAACAAGCCCCAAACATGCGGTTACGAGAGCAAAAGCTCCTTTCCCCAGTTATCCGCATGGCCCAGATGGCACGAGAAGAGATGGACTGCAGATACAAACCACACAGTGCACAGACATGATGCCTACATCTGAACCGGTACAGAGAAACCGCATTTTTTTTTTAAATTGCTTTCCAAAGTCCCAAGTGGCAGGTGATGCAAACAGCAGCACAAGAACCGCTGTGAAAGAGAGCAAGGCATGGCTCCTGGTTTGGAAAGCACCAGACAAAAGCACTGAATGAATGACCGCTCGAGGATCCTCCCCTAGAGCCCACAGCTTCAGAATTCCCCTGTCAAATTGACTCCCAGTTTTGAGACTCTCTCTGACTTCCCCTTCTCCTTTCTTCTCTTCAGACCATCGTGGCAGTCCTCCTCCCTCACCTAACAACCATGCCATGCCTTTCTGTCCTTTCTCTCTGACTACATTGCCTAGCTTTAGCCAGTCCTATCTCTCTGCCATTCCTTGTGCTCTGGTGGTACTCCTCCCATGTGACGCCCCGTTGCTGAAAGGTACACATGGGGGATGCCCTGCTCCCTTTGCTTCAAAACCCCTGATGTGAATCTTGGCCATGGCTGAAAGTCTTCCAAGAAAAAAGGGAAGAGTGGCAGGGTGAGCCTGCAGTTATCTTCTGGTCTGATTGCTCTCAATCTCTTCTAAAATAATGGAATAAATAATATCAGCGTAAAAATCATCTGGAACAACAAGGGAACCATGACCAATAAATAGTTTGTATTTTCAAAGAACCGATCATGCCAGACAAATGTAATTTCTTCTTCCCCATTTTCTGGGTTAGCGTACAGAAGGAACAGAGTGGCTGCAATATATCTGGGCTGTAGTATAGCATTTGATACAGTGGCTCACAAAATCTTATTAGAAAAATAATTTATAATGTCTTGGATAAGAGTGCTGTCATGTGGATTGAAAACTGGCTGAAGGAATGTAAACAAAGGATAATGAGTCATGACAAACAGCACTGCACTGAACTGTGAAGAGGCATCCAGTTGGGTTGCCACAGGAGTTGGTGTTAAGCCCAGTTTTATTTTACATATTTATTAATGCTCCGGAAAAAGAGATGAGCAGCCTGAGAATTAAATTCACAGATGATACTAAATTACTAGATGTTGCTAATACCAATCAAGACAGAGATAATATATCGAGGGAAAGCAGAAAGAACGGGTGCGGGAAGAGGCAGTGACCAGCTTTACCTATACAAATATGGGAGGGAGGGTTTTCTGTCCCAACTGATAATAATGGGAGCCCACAGACAGACCAGCCAAAAGCAGTTTGCATCTGGGCTGTCAAAGGCTGGTGCAGAGAAATAAAACCAAAATCAGCTAGGAGATAATTATTAATTATAACATTTCTCCAAAAGATCCCAGAGAAGGTTTCATTCTCATTTCTTAGTCTCACTAAATTTCAACATTTGGGGTTTTCTAAGGTTTTGTCTAGTTGCATGCTATAGATTGGTATATAGCAATGTAATACACAGTCATTTGTCTTTACACCACTATGTTATGTCGCTTTTCTAAGGAGAAATCAGTGGTAAAAACCTTGCCATTTTCTTTGCATACCTTGTTTACTTATACTATTAACATGAAGAGAACTGATGTAGTAAAAACAGACACAGAGGTAATAAACTCTTTCAGGAATTTCACTCTCTACAAGCAACTCGACCCACCCAAATCGAATCTGCTTAGTGATGTAAAAGAAAAACAAAACAAAACTCTAGCTATTTGCAGCAGCTGCCTAATAGATCCCACATTACATAATGAAAAAAAAGAATTTTTTCCCCAAGCACTATGTTCTGTGTGCTGTGGAAAAACCTGTGAAATTATTCCGTTGTCCTAATCTATATCAGTTACACTATGTGCAGAATGCTTAAGTACAACATATTTTTATTTATTTCTAATTTGTTTACAAACCACATTTATTTGATGTATTTCTAAAACTTGTGAATTAAGGTTTTGGACATTTTGTATAGATAAAAGGAATTCAGATAGTTTCAGTACCTTTTAAATGTACATAGACAATGTAAGCTATATACATGTGTGTATTTATAAGGAATATTTCCCTACTACTCTATAGCTCAAAGAGTAGAAAAATGTAAATAGACTCTAGGTCTAACCAGACTCTCCAGCTCAAGTAAAATTTTGCCTCAATTCACTCAAAATGAAGTGACACAAAATAGTTAGGAACATTTAACATAAAAATGTTTCTGAATACTTGCAGCAAACAAGACATTCTACAAGACCTGTAACTGCTGAGAACTGGCTTCCTATGATTTTTCATCTTTTTTTTGGATTTGTGCTGGAAACAGTGTTGATAACACAGAGATGTTTTAGATACTGCTGAGCGGTGCTTACACAGCGTCAAGGGCTTTTCAGGTTCTCACCCCACCCCACCAGCGAGCAGGCTGGGGGGGCACAACAAGCTGGGAGGGGACACAGCTGGGACAGCTGACCCCAACTCACCAAAGGGATATTCCATACCATATGATGTCGTACTCAGCATATAAAGATGGGGGAGGAAGAAGGGGGGGATGTTTGAAGTGGTAGTGTTTGTCTTCCCAAGTAACTGTTGCGCATGACGGAGCCCAGCTTCCCTGGCGATGGCTGAGCACCTGCCTGCCCATGGGAAACAGTGAATGAATTCCTTGGTTTGCTTTGCTCGTGTGCATGGCTTTTGCTTTACCTCTTCAACTGTCTTTATCTCAACCCATGAGTTTTCTGAGTTTTACTTTTCTGATTCTCTCCTTCATCCCAACCTGGGGGGAGTGAGTGAGCAGCTGTGTGGGTTTCAGTTGCCATCTGGGGTTAAACTTTAACACATCAGCTAAAATAAAGCCACTTGTTAAAGAACTCATTATTCCCTGTTATCATTCCTGGCTGGTAAAGACTGATATGGAAAACTGGAGAAAAATCAACCTGAGAGTGGTGCGCAGAGAGGTGCCTTCAGGTTGCTTCAAGTTATGACAGGGGACGACCTCAGCAAAGGAGTGAAAACCACATCTGGCCCCAAGTACAAATCCTGAATGCCCGAGGATCTGATTTCAGGCACAGCATGGCACAGAGTGCAGTCCATCCATGACTGCTGTAAGAGATGAAATGAATCAGCCTCTTGAAATATCGGTCATTGTCAGTGGCCACTGTTTTTTTCATATAAGTATTGCCAAAGAGACTACTAAGGGAGCAAGGTTAAAAATTTCCAGGAGGAGTTTGGTTGTAGTAGTATCCAAGTAAATATAAATTTTGGGTTTGTACAGTGCTATTACTTGCATGACATAAACCAGTAGTGTGTGGATGCTTTACTTTTTAAGGGAATGCTACATCTCATAAAATTCTTAGGACTGGCCAGGGAAAGATGCCCAGGCCTGAATTTCATTTGATGAAAACTGGTGCAGTTACTTTAAATTTAGAGAATGGCTTTCAAAAAGATGATAAAAAGTCATTTCCATGGGTTCCATTATAATTTTCTCTTTCGTCTCAAGAATTGAACACATCTTTTCTGTGGAATATTTGCAGAGACTTCCTCCCACCGAAATTTGTGCAGAAGTTAAACCCAAATTTGCCTGGAAAAGTTATGTTGAGCTTGTTTCTGGCAGCAATCTGGCAGCAGCTTTATATCTGCACAGCATGGTGATTATCTCACAAATTCACAATACTTTATAATTCCGAACCATACTATTTTCCATAGAGGCAATATCCTCGGTGCTAGTCTGAATGCTCTGAATGTTAAGTGTCTGGCTCTGGCTAGATTCTCTACATTTTCTGTCCGTGAACACGTAGCACATGGCCCTTGATTACTACTTTTAAATTGATCTGTGTCTGCTATGAAAATATATTGCTTCATAAAAGTCTTTCAGAGTATCAGCTTCCAAATTAATGATTTTTCTCTCAAGCTCTGACTTTGAGAGCTTACAGTACGGAATCGTGCAGTCCAGCTACTTGAATCAAATTGAAATCCATCCATCTACAATTCAGATCCAAATTCTTTCAGTGCTGTTGGCTCATTGCTACGTAAAGAGCAGCTGTTGTCCCGTTAAAGTGACTGTAAATAATTCTAACTTCAAGCTTCAAAATTCACCCTGCTTCACCGGGGACCACTTAATCCCCAGGATGTTCCTGGGTTTGGTCTTCAGGTGGTGGGAGGTACATCAGTCTGCAGTAATGGATAGCGCTGTGCTGCTTTACACCCGGTGAGGAACTGGCCCAGGGTAGAGTCAGTGCACAGGAGCGCGGTGCTGCCTGCTCTGGCTGGGTATGGGGGCATGCGGGGTCATTACGCCTGGCCAGAAACCCCGACTGGTTGTGCTAATCGCGCAGGGCGCTTGCACCCATATACTACAGGCGAGGAGGTGAAAAACGCTAGGGTTTCTTTCTCACTCTGTGACCACCTCTCATTTTTTCATCCCCAATAAGCCTGTTAGTGTCCTTTTTGGGAGGTTACAATCCATTCTGTAACACAAACAGTACCACACCAGGGAAAGACTTGTTTACAGCGGAGATTCAGTAAAGTGTCTAAAGGAAGAATTTTCCAATGAAAAGAGATGGGCCCTAACCAAGAAGGAAGGTACTTGTTGTTAAAGCAACTATATCAGAATAGCAGATGAATCATGATGTGATAGCACTATTTGAAAGGATGTTTTGAATGGAGCTGTCAGCAAGTATTTTAATAGCAAGTCTTCAATTTCTGCTTTATGGGGTTTTTAACCACCAAGAAGAAAACATAAGTAACAAGGAGGGATTCAGGAATTGTTTAGTGTTTGCCTGTTCAAAGAAAGAAAAAGAGCCCTCCACATGCATTGCAGCTAAATTACCGTTATGGTGGTTTTTTCCTCCATTTGCAGATGTTAAACACTCTAATAATGCAAAGTCCTTATGATTTTCTAAATCTTCTCAATAAGGAGGATATTATCTACTTATTTAATTACTGAATCTCCAACAGCAAGGAGCTGCTACCACCAGCAGCTCCAGCTCATTCACATAGCTCCCCTCCCTAATTAAAGGGTCTTTGCAGTTAAAAATAAAGTAATAAATCAATCAAAAGCCCAAACCGCCAACAGATGATGGGGGGAAAAAAAAAAAAAAAGCACTTCAGGGACAGATTTTCAATTGCTCAGCACCCACAACTGGGATTATTCTTTTGAAACAACTCAGTCCTCCTTTAGGCACCTAGGATAGAGCCAGGCAGTTCAAAAGTGCTCAACATATATTTCTGTGGAAAATCCACCCCTAACTGTGGCTTTGTGTCCTACAGCCATTGTGGCTTGCAAAAGTCAATCATAAGTCACCTCCCTGTTGGAGGAAAGTCATCAGCATCACCCCTTCTGCAGGGAACTGTAATAAAATACATTACTGTACTCATCCGTGCTCTTGACATTGCTTAGTGCAACAAGAACAGAGCAGCAGGTATATCAAGAGACTATTTCTACCACGCTGCCAGTGAAAGCAGCAATAGCCCTGCACTTGGATTTCTGTTGCAGACTCAAACCCGTATGACCGTATTGCAGCACAGACCCCTTACTCGTTTGAATATCCAGCTCAGATTTGCATGCTGCTGTCTGCACGGCATTCCTTGAGCGTAATGTGCCATTGTCAGGTTAAAGGTTTTCTGAATGTTTGTCAGTCTAAGACCAAACCTTGAGTAAAAATTCAAAAGTGCTTTACAGCTAATAAAAGCTGCAATAGGTTTCTCTGGAAACAGAGAATACAGCCCAGAAGCCTTCTAGCACATCCCTTCCCTCCAACAAGAAGCATTTTGTGGTATTAGCATACTACCTGTTTATTCAAGAGGTTGTAGAAAAAGTTCAGTTAACAGTTCTCTTCTTTGCAGCCCACAGCTGTATAAATATTATCCCAGCCTCTCCTTTGACATCTGTCTAAGCCTCAGACCTCACGTGCGAAATGATACAAATAGAGCTGAACAATTCTGTAGCCCACCACTGTGTCCTGACACACCTAGGACTGAATATCTAGCCTCTCCTGTAAGAGCAGTGACGCTGTATGATGCACCCCTGAAGCGACCTCGTTTTCTAAAGACAGCTTTACTAGGAATTTCCTAAATTTTAACCATGGAGCTGAGTATGATGAAAGCTTTGTGGAATCAATGTACCAAGATTTGCATCACAAGCCTAAAAAAGCAGCCAGATCACAGCCCTGCATCATTTACAACTGCTACCCCACATAGTTTCTATTTTGATTGGCCCAGATGTAAAGTTGTGTTAAGTTTTAGAAACTTCTCATCTCTGCTTTCAAGTCAAATCACTTCTGAAGGCTATTTGCCTTTCCCATTTTCTCTGTGGTAGTTAAGGAGATGAAATTCTTTCTGTATGCACCAGATATCCCTTACACAATGGGACAGAAATATTGATGTTTTTATATTGCACAGTGGGTTGTATTTATGAATTGATGCATGCTTCATCATTGCTCTAAATAATGAAATGTTTTGGATAGGTACAAAGGGCCCAAACCTGTTTGTCTGAGTACCTCCAGCTTCCACTGATCTTCCTTCTGAACTTCTTACAGGCTGATTTTGAAATGGTAGAGCTTCCTCAGGCTCAGTGCTACCCAGCAAAATGATTTATTCAAGACAAAAAGTAAGGCAAAGCATCTGCTGTAACATGATTTTTGACCTATTCCTTTCCCACCACCACAAAGAGCTAACGCATGCAAGGCTCAGAGCTCCTATTTAGGCCCTCAGAGCTTAACTGAACTCCTCTTTCAGTTCATACCAACATCCTGTGGAGTTTCTCTGACATTTTTTTTCAGGGCCTCTGATGTTACCGAGATCAGTGATGAAGACCTTCATGTAATGCAGAGATCACTGCTGCAATAACTCCCTGCCTCCCTGACACTCCTGTCACCAGCTGTGATCCAGGGCTGTGCTGCTCAGCCCATTTGAACCTGGGGGATACCCAGAAACCATTACAACATTAGGAGGGCAGTAAGGGTCACTGTACCCACTCCCAGCCCGGGATCGAACATGAAAAGGTAGGACAACAGCCGTGGGAACGGACCTGCAGCTCCGCTGCATGGATGGGGCAGGAGAGGAGCAGCGGTCTCCTGGTGTGGGATGAATTCACCTAGTGTTCCTTCGGAAATTTCTGAGAATGAAAACTGCAATACCTCAGCCTAATTTCACATTCTTTAAAACTGAGATTCAGACACTTTGCCACAAATAAATATTAAATATATAAACATGCAAGTCACCATCTATGCTTATGTTCTCTCTCACTGTAACTTATGTAGATTGCTGCCTATGTGCATAGCTTTCATTACAAATAAAACATAAAAGCCAATGCATATCCTGAAGAGCTATTTTTCTTTATTGCAACATTATTACATGAAGCCTACTAACATAAACAGAGATTGGACTTGGCTGTTTTTGAACAAATAACCATTTATTGTCAAGGCTTTTCAGGAGCTTTCATTTTCCTTTTTGAAAAACATGATCCTGTGCCAACCTAGTAAATGTGTAACATTAAGTAATAAGCAAAATAATAGGACACCCTGCCACACTGGTTTATAGACAACTTTAGGCTGTCACAGTTGTACAAGTCTAAGTTAAGACAGAAACCCGGTTAAGTAAAGCAGACGTATTAAATCAAAACCCCACCAGCGGAGTCCCTTGGGGCATAGCTGCTTTTCCTAAATGCTAGAGCCGGCCTTTCAAGAGGGAAGATGCACAGGAATAACAATCCCAAGGGGCACAGCAGCTCGTGCGCTGCTCTCGCCTCCCCGCCACTGGAACAGCAGGCAGGAGAGCACAGCCAGAGAGCCTTTTGCCTTTTCCCTGTATCATCTCCGGGCACAGAGACAAAGAGCAGAGGCCAGAGCTGTCCCAGCCCTCAACGAGCAGCCACACTTGCAGTGGGCAGATGAAAGGAGACTCCTTGTGCCACCACCACGCAGACCTGCCTGCTCGCTCCCTCCACTGCCTGGCAGCAGGTGAAGCTCCGGGCCCTGGTACTCGGTGAATGTTAATTCCACCAGAAGTCTCCATTTTGGAGTTATTGCGAATCTCTTAAACTCTGCCTGAAGTAATCACACAACAGCCTATCCATTAGACAATGAACAGAGATTATTCAGCTTCCTTGTACCCCAGCAAAACAGCAGCTTCCTTCCTGCCAGCGATTGTGGTTGTGATTAACAGCGCAGTTCAAGGTGAAAGAAGAATGCGGTTCCAGGCGTGTAGGGCTTCCTTTAACCTCAGCAAAACACAGTGCCAGATATTTCAATTAGTGTGTACCAAGGTCACAAAATCAATTTCTTATCGCCAAAACCCACACATACTGTAAATTTCATTTTCAAGCCATAATCTCTAAATTAAATCTGTGTACCTAAAAAATATACAGTGCAAAACTGCAGTCCTTCAGCCCCCTCCTCCTGCAGCCCAGCAGCATTTTCACAAACATCACCTGGCTTTGTGCTCTATATTTAGAGCACAATGTTTGGTTAGATTCTAATCTTCTTGGAGGACGTCATTATCTCTTTCTTTGGCAAATAGAGGCCCAAAGTGTCAATTACCTTCTTAAACTCTTTCATACACACAGGGCTGAGCGGGGTTTGATATTCTGTCCGCCAACAGCTCAGTCGGCAATTTTTCACAGTCATACACAGAAAAAACTGTGCACCAGCATATCATCCTAGATAAATTACACATTTCAAATGAGGTTACAGACAACCTCACCACTCCTGGTCAGTTTATTCTGGAAGAGGAAAACAAACAAACACGCAAACAAACAAAAAGGAAAATTGCTGTTGTGCTTCGTCCTCTTTAGGACAAAGAGAACACTTCTACTATCAAACTCTATGAGTTACTAAACAAAGACAAAAGTAAAATGAGTATGCCAGATGGGTGGGATATTATATGTAAATCAATGTAGCTATGCAGAAAGTACATCGTTGTCTCTTATGTGTGTAATTCCTTATGATACATCCTTTGTTACGTGGGTAACGCTACCCTCACAGCCCCAAAGGCAGCTGCAGGATCTGATGGCTGCAGTGGACTCTGCCCCATGCAGGTAGATGGTGCACGTACAGAAGATGTCTCAAGGAAGCGGAATTTATGAAAGCAAATTCTTTCCAATAAATCCCGGTCTTTTCTTAACAAAAGCTAATTTCAACTGTACAACCACAGAATGAATATAACTGACAATTCTGAGATTGCTTTCCATTTTTTCATAGGAAAGGTTGCTTTTTAGTCACATGCCTACTTATAGGCATTTATAGGTGTGTGTATATATATATATATGGACTATATAGGTCCTGTGTACATTTAATATACATGTATGAGTATACATGTTCCGGAAGTATCTTCCACCCTTTCACTTCAAACCAGCAAGTGAGAAGGATGTATTGTTACTGTTGGACCTTTTGGGACCACTTCAGATGCTGGAGATACAGGAAGTGAATCATACCTCTGGTAAACACAAAGTAAGCAGGCTCTGAAATAATGTTTAAAGCTCCTTAAATGAATTTTCCCACATCCTCTGAACATGTACTATATTGATTGATTCTTAGTACCATAAAACCGGATGAAAAGAGTATTTTCTCAAGAAAGGAAATTAGCATTATTTGGCAAGGGTTAAAACACATTTTGAAGTAAACAAAAAAGAAACCATCCATGTGCAGCTGATTAGCTAGAAAGTTTGGGTACATTCTTGAGACAAATAACTCTTTTCTACCACATCATTTACACACGTTTTTAAAACTCTCTTTTAGATGCAAAAGGACTAATTTAAAAGGGAGACTGGATATGATTACAGATGTAACAAGAGGAAGTTTGTTTCTTCCTGGCCCATTAAAAAAAAAAATGCATTACTATATTTTAGTCATGCTCAAAGTACCGTTTCAAGAAAATGTAAACAAAAACTGGAAAAAAAGGATAGAGTTGATTTTTTTTTTTTTTTGGCTCAGATCTGTGACTATAACGAATCTATCATGAGCTTGGTCCAAGGCTTGATAAAGTCAGGGTCAGTCTTACAAACGGTTATAGTGGGGTGTATCTCCGGCCCAGATGAACTGTGTTTTCTGGCACTAGGAAGGAGAGCTAACGCTCTGAAGATTCCTCTTTATCTCATTCAAGTGAGAAACTGGCAGGGAGTTTTTCATATGAGTGAGAAAACTGGACGTGGCACTTTGAATGCATGAAACAATTTGAGTCTAAATTTTATGGACTCAGCCATTTCCAGAGGTAAGACAATTGGAGTAAGACAGCCTCCACCATGTCTTATTCAGCAGGATTGTACTGTTACTTCAAACATCCTGCACTGTTTTCCATCTGACTAATGTTCACATGCATCACCAGGCACTGTTGTAACACACCACTATCCCCTTTCACATTCCGGATTTGCTCTTAAAAGCCTCAACCAAAATATATTTTCAATAGTAGCTAGTTACAGTAAGCAATTTCAGTTATAAAAAGTAAAGTCAACTCTACAAAAACTGTCTTGTCTAACAGTGTTAGCCGAGGGTATGACTATTTTCAGGAACATAAACATAGCTCTGTCTTTCGCTACTGGAAGGCAACCATGCAACAGCTGGTTAGTCCCCAGCAGTCTACATGCATCACAGCCATCAAACCCTTCCCAAATTCACAGAAAAGTGTAACATCTTGCACATGAAAAGGCAAAAGCCATACATAAAGCCACAGGTCCCCAAATAGCCAGGAACATGCTATGTTAACGTGTACATTAACACCAACACTGTCCCAGGCAAGCGGACTGTCATGCACCAGAATATCAAATCCTCCCGGCTAATCTGTCCAGAAATTTCAATGTGGGATCAAGTGTGACCTCAGCTGGGTCACACTGCACAGCTCAGCAGTCAATTTCTGCACTTCAAAAAAGGTGAAAAACTCTCAACTACATTATGACTGATGAAGACATGGAAGGGAAGAAAACTTTCAATGTCCTGGAGAGGAACCCTGAAGGCATGGGCTTAATTAAATATGATGCCTATATATGCAACAAACAGGATGGTGCCTCCAAACTCTTCTTGGGATCACCAAAAAGCCAGACACTTAAACACTGAGTAGGAATTCTGAATTTGAAGATGGCTTCTGCCCTTTCACACAGATTGTGCTCTGGTTTTACCATGGTCCACCCTGAAACTGTGTAAAAGATCCAGCAGAATTTGGCGGCAAGGGAGGAGAGATTGGGAGACACAGGAAAAGGTGGAGAAAAGGGTACAGGAGAGTGAGAGGTGAGCCCAGAGGCTATGAGGAGCATGTCAAAAGGGCTGGGAATCGGTGGTCTGCTTTGGCCTCCCTTGTAGCACATCCCAAGTTTTCCAAGCTGTCACCCACTGTGTTGAGCTCTGTTATTTGTGTTTGGCTAAGGCATATCTTTCTCCTGCTGTGCTATGCTAGAGCAGCTGCAATTTGCCTTTTTATAGCTTGTGGTAACTGATAGCAGTGAAATGAATTTAGGAAGTGTGTGGATTGGATCTTCCGTATCAGTGATTTCAGACTATTCAGTAAACACAGAAGTAACATCCAGTGATGTATGCCTGCTGGTAAACAAAACAAAAAAAAACCCACCCAAAAAACAAAACCCAAAACAAAAAAATCTCTTCTGGTGAACTGGCATTGGGATTAGGCAATTTTCTATTGAAGGACACTTCTGGATAGAATGAAATGATTATACACAGTGGTTTTACAGGATCATGCTAATTTGAAAGTTAAAAATTCCGTTGGAACTGTACAGCAATTGGGTGCTGCAGAATGGCAACGGTGACACCAGTGAATCAGAAGAAATTCAGTGACTGCAATAAAGGTTGATGGTGGGACACAGTGACATCACCTTAGAGCAAGGAGCTGATGTCCCACAGGAAAGCTCCTTTTTACAGCTGGCAAAAGCCAGAGAGTTCATCATATGACCCTTAGTAAAACAAGAAAATATGTTTGTGTTCAGATATTGAGTGGGTTTTCAATTTGATTCAGCTGAGTTTACACAAATTGATCTGTGTTCTAACAGGGATTCTGTATTTTGATATGAAATACCACTTTGCACTGATGTATTTCTTGCCTCTGGAAAATGGTAAATCCTCCTCTACTGGACTTCAGAAAAAGATCCAGTGTCTTGTTTCAGTACAAAGTTTCCCTGATAGCATAAGTCCATGATCACTATTTCTGGAAGAGCTGTAACTATTTTACAAGTAAGACTGATTAATTTTGCAATATAATTTGCAAGTGACATTTACAAGGGAATATTGTGCAGGGATATCTGGGAGGGATATTGTGTTCAGACTTTTCCTGCTTGCCTGCCTACCCTCCTGGAACAAACAGCACTGCTTCATTTTCCTTCCGTATTTTACAAAGTTAAAGTAAACACTGTGATCACACTGTTTACTTTAATTTCCTGCAGTGTGCCAGCAAAGCAGCAAATTGGCAGTCAGCAATCAAGAAGCAGCCAGTATTGAAACAGCAGAGCTGCTTAGGAAAGCATCGATGATGCCAACTCATTTTTCCCTCTGTTTTAAAAATAAAATATTGGCATCTATGAAGTTTTACTTCCACCCTAATCTTCTCTAAAGGATCCAAAATTTTGTTTGTTTCCTGTAATTTTCTTTTGGAAGAAAGCTGGGATTATGAGCAACACTTAATTTATATGGCTGACTTTCTATGCAAAGAAATGGATTTACAGAAGTGGCGAATATATGCTATTTATCTGTAAAAACATGCATGGCATTTTTGCACAAGAGGAAGATAACTTGTCTATGAATCAGTCTTATCTGGACATATTTTTATTTTTATGCCAAGAGCTCTAGCTGTGCTACTTCAATTAGGTGTATGATAATGTGAAGCTAAAGCCTCGTGCATTACATTCAAAAGACACATCTGCCCAAGAACTGAGCCCTAAAAGGCACGTAGTTATATTTTCAGAGGCCATTCCCTCTCATCTAATACTACATAAAGCAAGGAATATAAATACAAAAGAAGAAGTAAGAAGAATGGGATAGTGTTTTGTACCTCAGAGGTGTAAAACTTGACAAGGTGACTCATTTATAGCTTTCTGGAAGATACCGTACAGAAGGAATTTATTGCTATGTAAGATATAATTCCAATATACAAAAGACGCCAGATCCTACAATCAGTTATTCTCCTGACTATGTGCATTTCTGCACATATTCTTCCTGAAGACAATGAGATTATGAAGAGGATTAGCTTTTTGTTAGACTGGCCAAAGTATGCCTTTGGAAAGTCCAAAACATGACCTAATTTAAAGTGGTTGAAATCTTGTGGGAAAAATCGTAAGGGGATAATTATTTTAAAAGCCATGACTTTGACACCAGGAAATTAAATTCATATATATATGTCTTTATCTATACACAGCAAATCCAATAATCTTGAGCTCTCTGCAGTCACTTAGCCAGCTGGCAAAGGGAGCAAAGTAAAAACTAACAAACCCCATTCCTAAGGTATGCTGACATCAGTGATTCATGATTCATCAATAATGGCGCTAGGAAATAAATGTAACAGGGCATTATTGCCTTTTGCAGCACAGTAAACTCAAGGGAAAATGTCTAAGTGTATCACACTGAAAACACAGCTTGCAAAGAAAGAACTTTTACTAGTATTTAAGGGGTATTACAAGCAAGTGAAAGACAAACAAATGTAAACTTTTTAAAAACAGTGAGAATGTACGTATAAATAAAAAGGGACAGTTTTCCAGCTATACAGCCTTAAGAGGACTAACGTAAAATCTGGTGGGTTTTGTTCAACATTTTTACAAGGAGAAAGAATCTGAATTGCTTGTTCCAGAATAAACCCTCAAAATGACAACTGTTCTGGTTTAATTGTCTACCAGGATAAGTGCAGTGAAGAAGTTGGTTCATTGCTATGCACAATTACTAATGTTGTTGACAGTAATTATGACTCTTGCAACCTACTTAACTAACTAAAAGGGCAAATCTGTAAATACAATGTACCATATATGCTCTTTAGAAAATGCCTGTATTAGCACATAAAATTCATGATCTCCTTTGAAGGTGACTGGACTATCTTTGTTAAAGCCTAAGATTATTAACTGAAGAAAAATGTGTAGCTGTCTCTAGAACAGCAGATACACTAGCTGCTTTCACCACGCAGAACAGCAAGATCTAATACATCATTAAAGAACTGAGGTTTTGGTTTACATTTTTGGAGCTTTAAACTATTCATGGTAGGGTTTAGCCTATATTTCTAATCCTCTTTAGAACCTACCCATTTAAAATTCAGGTTACTTGTTTACGCTGTTAGGGGACTCCTGCACAATATTAATAATACACCGTGTAACATGCTGCCCTAGAGAAACATCAACTCTCTTGCAGGGGCAACAGCCCCACAGTGCTGATACAAGCTTTGCTGCTTAGCTGGAGGGTAAGTGACTTTGGGGGCTATTGAGGTATTTTACTGGAGAAAACAGTGGTCTCCTGACATGAGCCTTGCTTCAAACCTTTGCCACTTAACTGCAAAGCATCACAAATACCTCTAGTAGCTGGTTTGCCTGGACTGACATCGGAAATATTATTTTAAAGGCTGAGTTTCCAAACACTTCATATAATTCCTAATAAACAATTAATTGTTTCACAAGATTTGTGAATATGTATTTCACTGTATTGAATTTTCTTTAAATGCTCAATAAATGTTTTTATGAATTTTGAATCTGGATTTCCCTAAGAAAATACAGGCAAAAGAGAAAGTAAGAAAAAGATACTGTATGAGAAAAAAGGACAAGGAAAGTAAGGTAAATCCATCCTCACACAAATGGACGTTATAACACCATCATTGATACATATAAAGTGGATGGATTTAAGAAGGACAGCAATGTCAGTAAAGAACAACAGTTGTCTTTACTGCAAGTTTAATTGATGATTCATAAGCACAACTTTCTAGAAAAGTACAGACAATGTAGTGGATACCAGTTCATGGAAGATAAGTAAATGCTGGTTTGATTTGTGTGAGGCATTATTGCTAAAAATTGACTTGTTTTGTTTCTTCCTCTGCATTGTTCACAAGCACAGGCCCTTGACTCTGTAAACATAATGTGCACTTAACTTTCAAATCAACCAGCTTGCTCATGGTAGTAAAATTGAATTAGTGCAAATACAATACTAGTGCGGTGAAGGCCATTCTGCCTTATTTTCTTTTGACCAGCTCAACAGACAAATAATGATTGACCTATATTCAGGGCAAGGTTGGCATTAAATTCAAGGAATATGTTTAGTGACGATGTGACACATGATGCAAAGAGGAGGCTGAGAGAACAGGATTTGTTCAGGCTTCAGAAGAGAAGTCAAAGGGGAGATCATATTGCTGTCTACAGCTACCTAATGTGGGTGGTGTGTGTGTCACAGAGCTTTACAGAGGAGAAGAAGCAAAACTGTTATTAAAAATGTACAGTGGTAAGTGCATGTGAGAGGCAAAAGTTAACATAACTCTGCAACTAGATATCAGAAAAAAAATTTTCAAAGTTACGGTAGTTAAACACTGCGACAGGGGCCCAGAAAGGTGTGTGGTCTTCATCTTTGGAGATAATCAAAACTTGGCTTGACAAGGCCCTGGGCAACCTTCTTTAAATTGCGCCTACTCTGAGAGGGGAGATGGACCAGATGACCACCAGAGGTCTCTTCCAATCTAAATTATTATATGATTTTTATGATTCCTTATTGTTCATTAGTTTAGCCAGCTGTATTTCTCTCTAAGCATTCCCACCTTTAAAAAGGTAGGCAGTTTTCTTAGGAAAAAAGTCTTTGCATTCTAAATTTTCCTAAAACAAGTGCACTTCCAAGTGCACCGTGGCAAATGAGCTATAAAAATCCAAACTAAACGTCGGTCGCTCATCTGTGCTCACACCAAACTGAAGCGCCTCTGTTGCTGCTAAATTTCCCAAGATGCATGAAACACAAAAGCTGACCAAACAGATGGTTAATATTTATAACTGCTTCTCAGGACACTGAAAACTGACAAGATTCATAGCAATTTCAGCCTGCCTGCAGCTGGACATAGCTATATGTATCGAGAGAAATAAGTACCAGAGCTATTAACAGTGGAGGACAACTCAAAAATGAAGGTAGGGAATATATCCTTTTCTTTGGATGGAAGATAGAAGTATCCAGAGGCAGACCCATCTGTAGAATTTCTGGCATATTTCCCTTGCAAGCAGCTGTAGTGGAGAAATTAACATTGGCCTCACATGCAGGCACGTCTCTGTGGCACATGCACCTCCTCAGTCTTCTAGAGTAGCCCAGGAGCTGTGTTTGATCATGATCAGCTGCTGAGAAGAGTGGCCTAGTGCTATGCATGTGTGTGTGAGATGTGGGGGCTGTAAAGTAGCAGCCATGCCAACTCCAAGCTTCAGAAGTCCTGAGTCACAAGGGAAATTGCTGAAGCTAAATCAGAGGAGATACATCAGCATGCCTCATGGAAAAGGAAAGCTGGAAAACAGGTCATACTCAACTGAGATGCACAGTATGTTATATTAAAATAGTAGGCTGAGAGTAGCTTGTAAGATTTCTCAGAAACTGAATTTTTTTTTGGCTTTGAAAGCATGCCAGTGTAAGGTGTTGTGATGTGAAGTTTAATCCTTGAGCTAATAGACTCTCGAGTAAGTTTTTCGAGTGAACACATAAAAGCAATGCATATAGGTAAAATCTGTTTACCGTAACAGAACGTTATGCCATTTCCCGTATATCCTTGGGAGCAATAGCAGCCTGTTGTTCCACCCTGAACTTCACACCGGGCATCTTTGTGGCACGTCATGTTGCAGCTTGCAGAAGTGCATCCATAGTCCAGCAGACTGGAAATCAGAACTGACACAAAGGAAAACCAAACTTGTTTCTTTATCTGAAGAACTCCATTCCGAGCTCTAAAATCAGATCTGGGAACAAGGTATCCACAAAATTGGTGTATTCCAGTAAACTTAACATCATCACAGATTCAGTTATATTGCAGGGGCAGGACCAAAAACTACAGGTACTTCTTTGGTAAAACTACCCACATGCTAGAAATAGCAGACACTGTAGATTAAGAACTTGTATATGTGCTCAATCAGTATAAAATTGGTAACCAGCGCAGAAGTTACTCAGTGATCTGAGGAAAACATTTGAAAGGCTTTCAAGGCTCTCTAGTACTTTCCAGGAAAGCACAGACATTTATTTGCACTCTGAATTATATATTGAGTGTAATCCAAACTGCCCTACACATATCAAGTGAAAATACCAAAGAGGGTTCCCCTGAAGAGAGGTTTTATTTTTACAAGCACTTCCACACTTGTGTAGCTAACACATATGCATGGTCTGCGAGAATAAAATGAAATGTCTCAATATTTACAGCATTATGACATTACGGTTTAAAAACTTAATAAAATTATTTAATCTCTTAAAATACTATTTCGGTATTATGGAAGCATTGTCTTCTTTTTTCCATCTACTGGATGATTCCTAAATGGTGTAACTACTTTCCCATTGTATGAATGCATATGCTTTTCAACACAAAGAAAAAAGAAATCACTCCCTTTGAGAAAACTCACAGCTCACTGAATAATTATACACACCCTCTAACCGGTTAGAAATAAGGCAGTTAACTCGGAAGGGAAAGTATGTTTTTTACTTTGTACTTTATTAATTGTTAGCAGGACATAGTGAGGGTTGCAGAAAGCAAAGAGCCTTTTAGCTGTTGTCTTCTCCTGCAGTTCTGCTTTTCCCTACCCAAATATTGTTTTGGATATTCACTATCCTAGTGTCATAAGTACAAATTTCATTGCTTCAGGAAATCTCACTGAAGCATTGTTTTCTTGGACAAATTAAAATTTCACAAAAAATTCAAAAGCTTGAAAATTCCACATAATTTTCTAACAATTATATATAATGCAAATCAGTTTGGATATCACCAAGTTTCATCTTTTCCCTCTGTTTTTGAGAGAGGAGACCATCTTCCAGAGTTTAAAACAGAAACCTGTGTGATTCTGTTACTGTTTTACTGTCCACAGCATGCGAAATCTAAAAACCTCCCAAGCAGATGGAGAGAGAGAAAAAACCCAAACCAAACCAAACCCATGGTAACCCGTGATGTTTCTGGTTTTTACAGAACAACACCCACAGTGAGATAAAGACTGGCATTTGTGGGATTTGGTTTTGGGATGATGTTAACCATGCAATTACCGAATCCAGTAGCAGCTCTGATCAAAGATACGGGGACTTTCAGACCCGTGTACCCACAGCTTTCCACCACCTCCAACACACTCATTTCTCCTTACCAGACCCCCACTCCCTTCCCACCTGTTACTCGCTCCCTGAGTGCGTAGCTTTCACCTACCTAGGAATGGAAGCAGTTTCATTGGTGATGCTCTTGCTGTGCAGTGCCTGGTGCAGAGTCCCTGTGTCACAGAAAAAACCTCCCTGCCTTAAAATGTAGGATCATGTGCAAAACGCGCACACATGCCTACCAGGAAAGCAACGTCCTGGTGCAGGCGCAGACCTGACACTGCCCTCAGTCCAAACTCCACGTTTCCAAAAGCTCCTGAGACTCACAGGCAGGACAGGAGGAGTCAGGAGAGGCTGAGGAACTCGTCTTCTGGCGAGTAGGGAATAAATGAGAAAGTAAAAGAGAAGCAGGAGCCTGGGTCTTGCAGAGTATATCAGAGGTGACGCAGGGGTGATTGGGTTAGAGAAGCACGGGTTAAAGGAGCTGCTTGGGACTGCAGCCTTCTGGCAGAAGGAGTAAAGGAGCAGCAGAATGGTGGAGCAGATCAGGGAGGGTGAGGAAGAGGCGGAGTGGATTAGTAACTAGCTCAGGGTTTAAAAGCTCGGAGGTAACGGTCTACATGCTTCCTTCCACCTTTTCCTGGTGAGCTGAGTATATGTGAGCTCCAAGACCTGTTGTTTGGGAGACAGTCTTGGATGACTGCAGTCCTTTCTACTGCTTTCTTCGATTTTGAGATATAGCCTTACTGCAGCCAAGCAGTGTTGCTTTAAAGATAAAGGCCTGTGAGGAGGTACAGGAAATCCACTGAACTCCACTTTGAGAGGAAAACAAAGATGTATAGGCAGGGAGGCAAAAGGCAGGAAGGCAATTGTATGGCCAGGAATCTCAAAAGCCAAAGGAGCTGAAGTTTCTATGAGGCTGTGGGACTAAAATAGTGGGTGTTGTGTAATAGGACATAATCAGTATAGCCAATTTGGTAAAGCATTTGGCATGTCTTTGTGTTACACATGAGAATGGTTCTATCCTTGTTATAGCATCCTAATTGATGAGAGTTCAGCATGTACTTATATTATGCATGGACATGGCAATAGTTTCTCTAATCTTGTTACGGATGTTGCGCATACCATCATTTCCCAGCTTCTTGGAAATGACGACTCACATATTGAAGCACTGTAAAACTGAAGCACAGATGTATGCCTGTCTTTATAGATGGAAGCCGAGGGACATGCAAAAGCAGCCGTGCTACTAGAAAAGTGGAGAATCTCTAAACTAAGTAAAATGGACATGAGGCTGTAGAATACCATCGTGATAAAGCAGCTTAAGTCTGACTAGAAAGTTTTGAGGTTCAGACATTGGTAAGGAACTGATCAGAAAGCACCAGCCTGCTTTTAGGAATTGTCTGTGGATGTGGCAACATTTTTTCTAAACTTCTTAGGAACTATTTGCTTACTGTCACTTTCCAGCTTCATGGTCACTGCTGGCTGCAGTTCAATGGGTTAAACTCTACTCAGGCCAGAGAGGTGTGAGGCATGTAGAAATAGCACGTAGATGTCTGGCTGGCACAAAGTACTTCTGTAGCACCTTGGCAGAGGGAGCGGAAGCTTCAGTAACCGGATGTTAATTTTCGATGAACTGCAGAATAATGAACAAAGGGTCCAGGTGTCGGAAGACTGTTTTTCTCCTGTTTGGTTTTGTGAGGGGGGGAGCACTTAAAGGGGAAGAGAGGAAGGGACTAAGAGTTAGTTTGTTTTGTTAAGTTTTCCCATAATCTAATGCTCGGAGACGCAGGAACAGAAAGTAAGATGAACTGAGGGAAGCTTTGATCTGTATGTCCTGTCCTTCATGCTGACATGCACTGAATTGTAAGCTTGCCTTGTCTGAACTAACACAGATCCTGCTGCTAAATTTCAGTGCACTAATAAGGTCTGGGTTAGTAAAGCATATAATACAGAAGATATATCTTACTGTCTTGTGTCTTTTTAGTCCCCAAAATCAAGCTAAGAGATGTTTAATAGTAAGCAAGTGGAGAGAGCAAGAAGCTACAACCTAAAATTCAGGTCTTAAGAGCTGAAAATGTACTTTTGAAAAGTCAGAGATGTAAATTTGTATTTCATTTAGGCATCAGCTTTCTGCAAGGCATGTTCAGGTAGACTGGTTGAAGAGCAATTTCATGAATCATAGCGATGGTAAATTTGTAGTAAAATGTTAATTCCTTTTCTGATTCAAGGCTTAAGTACACAGGTGGAATTGTGAATGACTCAGAAAAAAAACCCATAATCTCACTATAAGAAGACAAATGTCTCCTTTCCTTTTTGCTAGAAAAGTACATGATAACTTTCTTTTTAGTAGCCAATGGTTCAAACTTATCAAGGGGACTATGCCGATCACATCCTGGTACTTTCCATCTGGAATGGTATTGATGAACTGCAGGTATAGTGGACAACACCAAAAGCATAGGTGTAGTTGGTGAATGGTTTACATTGTGGCCAGAAATGGATGAGGAGAGCGCACATAAAAGAAGAAAGATGTGGAAGAACAGAGCAAGGACAGAAGAAGGAAGGTTAGGTCAAGAGGAACTCTGGGTGATAAAAGGAGCTTCGATCAGATTTAGAAGGCAATAGGGAGACAGTGAAGAAGAGGGATTTAGGAATATCTTAATGAGATCTCAATACTGGGAGCAGTGGATTACTTTTGCATTAGACTACTTTAAAAACTGGCTAATGTGAGTGTCATTTAGAGGCTGAAGACAGCAAGGTCGCAGTAGGCGTGGATGTGGAGAAGGATGGACTTGACAAAGATTTTATAGGGAGAATGAAGAGGAAAGGGGAAATTTCTGAGACATTTTGGAGATTAAACCAGGAGGATTTACTGATATCTATTGGCATGTAAGGATAAGGAGTTAAACAAGTGGAGATCAGCAGGTGAACACATGAGAAAGCAGACACTTTCAAATTTGTGCTGTCAAAATTTTCAAAATAGGCTGAGAAGAAAATATTGAGGTGTCACAAAACTGAAGTATTGATGGGTACCTGTCTTTTAGGCAGAGAGGAGGGACTTGTGCATACATGCATATTCCTGGAAGACTGGAGAGTATGTCTAAACTCAGTAAAAAGGGTACAAGAATGTGGAATATCAGTCCTACAGAATCCATCCCTGCTTGCCTCAAAATAAAGAAGCATTAAAAATAAATGGTTTGTGGAAACACTCCAAAAGACAGCCTTTCTGTTCTTACATATTGGAAGCAAAGCCCCAATCCTGTATTTAAACATGTTGTTCATTTTATAAATGGGCTCATTTATCTTTGCAAGACTGAGTTAGGAGGGCATAAGTAAATGAATATACACAGGTCAACGTGCTTGACTTCAAACCACACATTTTTGATAACTGATCACTGTGATTACAATATCTTATGTGTGACACTAGAATTCTCAAGTTGCTTTTTATGCTGGTGAACTGATAGGAAGACATCAGCCTGCTCTTAGAAATTACTGGATATTTTCCAAACTTTGCATCATGAAGAAATGTATTTATTCACAGTGGGTTTGAAGATAATTGGGATACTGATTGTGTAGACAATGCTATGAAACTAACACCCAAAGCTGATGAGGGAAGGAAGTCAACACTTCTTAGAGCTCAGTCTTGGGTAGCTTTCAAAAGATAAATATAGAGCAACCGTTTTCATTCCAGAAACTGCCTATAGTACCAACAAAGGACCAAAACCTGAACAGAGTTAGTATTAGAAGTGTTTCTTTTAAATGAGCATAAGCAGGTTCTACTGTACTAAAGATATTTATGTCTTTGGTGTAATCAAATTTGGACTGCTAGCTGGGTATCTACCAAAGAGTCTCACCACATTTGCGATTTTATATTACAGTGGGAAAAACCAAGTGTAGTATATCGTGATATATATTTCTTTCTCAAATTACAGATTAAGCATGCCAGTAGATACTTAGGAAGAGCCAAAAGATGTTGCCTGATGTGCATCTTAACAAATGTATCTGCAAACCCCACTTTCAGACCAGCATGGATCATCCTGAGAGTGGGTGGTGAAAGTGTGTATCAGACTGAGAGATCTTAAACACTCCAGGTAGGGTTCATACATCTTCAGCCTCCTTGCTATTGAGTTCCATGTATATTCAGCACCCTCAGACACCAATATCTAGCCCATCATTAGCATGCTCCAATATAATCCACTCTCTGTGTGCAGAACAGCCACATGCACATGCATGCACACAATCATACATTCATCTCTATCACATAAGCCCGTATATGTATCTGTTACTGAATTGGGCTGATAAATATTTAATGCCAATAATAAAAACATGATCGTGACCTTTCCTTTCAGCTTTTGCTTTTTTTGACAAATGACTGTTCGCTTGAATCACCAAGTTTGCTGACAAAAGGAAAATGGGATGTAGAACAGACTGAGGATGGACAAGTAAGGAGGGGACTGCATTCTGACACATCCTTGGATGAAGCTTTTTCACTGATGCTTGCTGCTTTTTTAAAAATATCAGATTAATTTATTGGTTTCAAACCAAATCCTATCACTTCAAAAGTTTAGATGGTCTTTATACTACAGAAATATATTGCCTTTATCCTAGTCACTACAGCAATTTTAGGGTTTTTTTCCTAGTCAATAAAATCTGGATACAATTGAAAATGTACTTAAATGCCAGGACAAAATAATGAATTTTCGTGGTTGGTCAAAATTAGTTTTAAAATAAAAATCCAGGGAAAACATTTTTCGAACACAGACTAGTCTATGATGGAGCAGCTTACCTCAGAGGACTCTAGCCCAAAAGTAGTGTTAGCATCTGCTTTATAACTTCCTCACCTCACTGTCCTGTCTGAGTGCCTCACAAATCCTTATCATTTTATGTGCAAACATCATATTCCATCTGAACATACACAGCTGAATGTACCTCTTGGGATGATGTAACTCCAGGCAATTCTGAAGCAATAAACACACAAACACACATAAACATATGCATGCACACATCCTACTAAATCTGCGTAGCTATGTCCATCTGAAAGAAATTGCACATTTCAGTGTTCAGAGCCAGTTTCTTTCTGCTCTTTGCTTTACCTTGGATGAAGTCATGAAATGAGGGTATTTAAAGTGAATGCAATGTTTCTGAAAGACAGATTAACTGCCCTGAAATTGGGCTCTGTTTCTGCATCTGCTATAATACAGAAGAGATGTATAGACTGAGTATAAAGATCCTCACAGCTAAAAGGGATAAAGTAATTCGGTTTCCATGTCTGTTTATGTTCTCCTGGGACTGCTCATACTATGGTAGTTGTAATGATAGTCACATCTCTGCAGGAGGAATAGAGTGAACCCCCTGAATAATTACACCAATGAAATGCCAGATTACCAGTTACTTCTAATCCACATTCATTTTGTACCAGAGCATTAGAAGCAAAGGGCTCTTACAGTGCAGTGCTGATATAGTAACCACAGGATAACCAGACTATCTCCTAGAAGACCACAAATTACCCCTTCTTTGTTTTACCCACATGGGAAAAGAGTTCTGACACTTCTCATTCATCTATCATACAGTCTTAGACTTGAAGTAGTGGCAGCCACTGTCCTAACCCATCCGTGTGTTTACCCTCGCAACAATCCAGTCAATATTCCAGCAGGCCAACACCCCACAAAGCCATCCTGGATTTTTTTCTCCTCAAGTAACAGGTCAAAAAATGGTTAAATTATGACATAGCTTTGGGTCCTTATCTAATTAACTTCCTTGTCTGTTGAGGAGTGACTAGATCCTAAGTGAGGATCTTAGGATTTGGTCCTACCCTTCCCAGAAACCTCCAGCTGCCTTGGGGTTGTATCTTGCAAAGATGAAAGGCCCAAAGGGAGCAGACGAGGAGGTGTCACCAGCTAGGTGTAGCCCCAGAGATGGAAAGGACTGTGGTCAGATGAGATATACACAATGCTGGAACAGAAGATGCTCATTTCCATCCTCTCGCTCCCTGCTACAAATGTCCTGGTTAACAGCCCCTAGAAGGGCCAGTTCTGCTTCTTTTGTGCTCTGCCCCCCTTCTCAGTGTCCTGCCATGGCCAAAGCCTTCTTCTCCCTGCCCTGTTCCTTCTTCACCACCTTCCCCCAGCCACATCCCTTTCTCCTTTCTCCCAGTGACTCCTCAGGAATTTGAGCATTTCCTATCTAAGAATTGTTACAGAAGGAAAAATGCTTGAGGACCATGGCAGGGAACAAAATAATACTCAGAACAGAAAAATACTGGATGATCATTTAGGTTTTAGAGTGGAAAGTTCATCCTATGAACTGCCAAAAGTACTGTAAGCCAAAACAAAACACCTGCATTAAAACAGCTATTTTATCATCGCTGACTTTTTGCATTATCCCTTCCTAGGCAGAAGGTTCTCTGAGAGGCATGGGCCAAGAAACCAATTATCCTGTAATATTCTTTCTCTGTGATATCACCTCCTTCATTCAAGGTTTCAGGAACATGTCGTCCACTAGGAAGTTGTAAAATTTGGGAAGTTGGCAGTGGCCCACAAAACGAAGTCCCTCCAACTCAGTAACAGCATGGACAGTGCTTTGACAGAGAGAAGAGCAGAAGAAACAGGAGGAACGGGTCCACGGGCATCCCCACTCTTATCTGATCACTTTTCTAGCATCTCAGTCACTCGGCAAACCATGTTGACCATGTGGACTGACTCCAGAAAGAGCTTCCCCTGGCCCCCAGTACTACACAGCAGAGAGTTCGTAGCAGCTACAGAGAAGTTCAGGCTTTGCTGCTGCCTGGGACAGTGACTTGGAGCCATATTCTCACTCACTTCTTCATGCTAGAGGCTCCTGTTCCTGTGGTGTTAGGGAACTGATGGCTGAGCTCTGGCAAGTCCTGTTGAAGCAGTTTGAAATTAAAGCCTGTAGTATGCTGGTTTGTCCCTCTGCTAGGGACCACCACTACGATTTATCTCAGTTGCCTCAATGAAAAGCTTAGCATCTTAATTTAAACCTAGTTACTCATCGCTAAACTTTTCTGTTTGTTCTCTAACACTAGCTGCTGGATTGTGGCATGTCTCAAAGAAACTCAAAATATGCCCATCAGAGAATTGCATGTTATTTTGTTAAGTTGCTGATGCTCTTGTGACTCTGAAAGTAAACTAACTTGCATCCTTTGAACCACTTTTCACCTGTGTCTGCCCTTTCCTCTGGAGTTGTTTATTTTGACTATGGCCTTTCAGAGCTGCCTTTTAGCTTAAACTGGTGTAATTCCATCCCCGATATGAGAAATAAATGATAAATAAATCTGGTGACTTTTTCCCCAGCTTGGACTCCTGCACAGAGATATTTGGGTCACTATTTCTGTCTTAGATTAACCCTGCTTATGGCTGAAGTAGGACTGAAGAGATCTTTCTGATCCACACTCACCCTTCCCATGGACTGCAGCCTTTATTCCTTCTTCACTGCTGCCGGACAGTATGTCCATCCTAACCCAGAGAGGTTAGAACTAATTCATGCCCCATCAATACGTACAAGTAGTTCAAATGATTTCTTCCAGTGTTCATTATCTTCTACTTGTCTGCATTGAACTTCATCTGGTATCTTGTTATTCAGTCACTCAGGTTTTATTAGCTCCTCCTGATATTCCTTACTTTGCTCCTTGGTTTATATTAACTTAAATAATTGTGTATTGTCAGCAAATTTCAGCACCTTGTTATTCATCCCATTTCCCATATCATTAAATATGAGTGGTGAGCAAATAGCGGAGGAAATTATTCATGAATATTCATTTGAAGTTAAAAGCAAGTTCTATTTTGACAGCATTCGTGACTAGTCCTTGTTCACTTTCTGCAAACAATTGGGTGCTAAAGATTTACTAGTGCAAATGCATGCAGGAAATTCACATTTTACTCCCATATACAAATAATCCCTCCAAGCAAAATTCGATTTGCATGTCTCCAGGCAAATCTCCCATTTCAGGGGTAGAGGGGATATCTCCAGAGAGGGAACAGAGTCCCAATAGCTGAGAGTACGTCTGGGAAGATGTTTCCCTTTCTCACGCAGAGTCAATCTGACACAAGACAAGTAAGGAGGGAACTGCATTCTGACACATCCCATTCACCATCTGTATCAGCACCCACCCAACGCCAAGCAAAAACCTGCAGTCCTGACCAGCGCTCCATTGCCATCTGCACTGGCTCCTGACCAATCCTATACTTCCAACTGTTTTGGCTAATGGATTGGCTGTTCCATGCATCCTGGCATTCTGGTTTGGTCCCATCTGGTAGGGGATTATAGACTCCCGGAAGATTTGGTCGTACAGGTGCTACCTGGTATTGGTCAGCTGAGCCATTCGCAGCTCCTGCTAACAGAGTGCCAGCCGGGACATCTCTGTTTTCAGCTGCGCACCCAGACAAAGCCCCAGGCAGGTAACCAGGCTTTGTGGGACCTTGTTGACCTTAGCCATTTCAAGAAGTAACAGTCTCCCTCACCCATACAGCAGAGATTGCACTGCTTACATAAGGCACAACTTCTTTTTAAACGTTACCCTGTGTGTTTCTAAAACAATGTCATGAGATATGTCATAAATCAAGATCATAAAAGAATGAGATATTTTATAATAGCGGTTAAGAACCCATCCAGTCTGTTACCACTTCTGTTATGCATTGCACAGCAGTGCTAGCTAACCTAGATCAAGGTTATCTTTGAAATCCGCATGGATGCTAGAAAGGAAAAACAGAGAAGCAAAGCCTGTGAATGGGGCAGGGAATTTGCAATACTGTGACACAGCGCATAAGGAACACTGCTGTAGCAGAGAGATTAAATTGATTTGACTTCCTTACACCAAGAAGAGGTTGAATGGAGGTAGCTGGTGAGCAGTTTAGTTTGACTCCCCCCATCCCTTATTCCTTACTATTTTTAAGTAGCATTGATACTTTATTAAGTGTGTATATAAGGACAAGAGTCTGTTCAATAAATTCAGATCTATGCTCCACTTTCAGCTCCACATGAACACAATGTCAAAGTTCTGACATGCACGCTCACAGAGGACCATTTGGTGTTTTGGGTGATTAGCCTAAATAGTTTTAAGGTCTGTTCTGCACATCAGTATAATGACAAAACCAGAATAGAATATAGTCCACAATGTTCAAAAAGCACCAAGAAATGTGTATTTGCCTCAGTCATATATAGTTCAGTATGTGAACACCCAGGTATGGCAGTCAATTCCTGAATTAATTCCTGCCTGCAAGCTAAAGTTTGTGGAAATTGTGTTTATGCATGGCTATAGGACTTGTCCTTTAAAAGAAATGGAATAGAGTAAGTCTATTCATGTACTTCTTGAACTGCTACACTGAAGTCTTCCCTTACTAATAACTATTTTAAACATTTTCAAAATACACTGCTGCTATATGTATATGGCATAGTCAGTGCTGATTATACCATATGATACAGCTTTTTTTCATAAGGTTGCAGGAAAAGAGACGTGTGGATATTCATATGCAACTTCCTTCACAGAAATGCCTGTATTTAAAGGGAAAGGAAATTGAAATGAGATTCCATTGTTTAGATGAGAAAGTGCAAAGGTTTATGACTAAATTAATGTAATCCTGATTTTGACCTTTAGACAGAGCTTTCAAAAATGTAAATCATATTTACTTGGTGCCTATGCCTTGGTTTGCATTATTTTTTTTACTTAAAGAATAAAACAACTATAGAGTTATAATATATGTGTGATATACTGTATATGTTATAACCCTAACACTCATCACAGCTGCTTTAATTCAGATGGTGATATGCTGGACTTCAGCTCACAGATCCTGTCCCTACAGCCATGATCCTAGAAACATCTGGGAACACAAATGGATGTGTGTGAGAAGTTTCAGCGTGTTTCAGGGAGCTGCCGAGATGTGGAAGATGCACATGTACATTTGCTATTCTATATTTCATGTTGTTTGCCAATCTCCATTCTTTAAAATTCTCCCCTAGGTATCTCAAATTATCTTTCATTTCAGTATTTTCAAAGCCTCCCTATCAAGAAGAGGGTTTCCTTGGAGATTTTGAGAAGATTTTGAGCTCAGTGAAGTCAAGGGAACTATGCTGTTTTATGCAAGCTGAGGATCTAGTTTGATAGTCTCATCTTTGTGAATACAGAGCAGAATGAATTTATTCAAACTTATGAAAGCCACATGAATAACTTTGTTTGAACAATTCTGTTGTATCCCCTCTGCATTTACGGTGTAATTTAGCAGACTGAAATTACTTTTTCTTCCCTGATTATGTTTTCTACAGACACTGGAAAGGTTGATGAGTACAATATAGTTTTAAATGATGTGCCTTGTTTATGCTTTTTTCTTTATGGTCCATTACTGTAGGATTTGAGTGGAACCATATGATTATAGTCTTAGGTTGTCATGCAAATGGACTCATTTTGTTCCATTTCCCATTCCCCTTACTGTCCTTGTCAATGCGATGGATAAATCTTGCTCTGTGTTCTGTTCCTCATACACTTGCAAGGCTGTCATCAGAGTGGATTAATCTTCTGCCTCTGTTATCACAAAATTCTCTGTCCTAACAATGACTTATCACTGAATTTAAAGCCTGATATACTTTATACTCAATCTGTAGACTTAGTCTTGCAACAAAAATTGTAATGAGAGCTAAAAATGGTACAAAACTAATCCATTCTTATCACAGTCTTTGATTTGTAATTTCATGGATTTCCTTGAATACAGCATTTTACTGAACAATACCCAAAAAGAGCATGGTAGAATAACATACCTGAAATTTCAGTCTCAAATGTCACCTAAAGTAAACTTCCAAATTGTTTAATTAAGTGGCCATAACTGTATTAGAGGTTATTGCCAGCACAAGGAGTTCCTTCGGTAAAATCCAGGATATGGACAAACTATTACTCAACATCACATAAAAACACCATTAAAAGTAATGATAATGGTGGGATTTAAACCTAGAATAATACAAATTTTAGAGTTACTGCTTCCACATATAATCCCTTAACTATCCCCTTCATGCTTGGCTATTGCACGGTTTTTGAACTGATGTGTGCTTGTTATTCATGCTTGTAATTTATTCTTTTCTCAGAGTTCTCACACTGGTCTACATTATAAGAAAAAGGTGTTTTAAGCATTTATCTAAAATGTATATTTACGTGTGTGCTCAAGATGCTAGGTGAAATACAAAATGTTTAATATTTCATGCTCTCTGATGTAAGACATAAAAGACTAAAAGAAGCTGATTTATGCTACTCTGGACAAAAATAAAGTCTTCTAAACTTTAAGCTATCATGATGTTTTATTAGCATATTAGGCTTGTCTACATGGGGATTTTAAAACAAGGAAAAGAAGTCAGTGCTAGACTACGATAAACGGAAGCAAGGGCTTCCACACTACTTCCTAAAGCTGATTTACAGGAATTCCCATGTTAACCATTTCATTTACAGGTTCTGTTTGTTTGACTTCATAGCTGGCAATTTTGGCAAGGAATCCAGTGCAAACTTTTGCATGTCAGCTCTGTGATTTTTCTCACCGTGCTTTATGAGATGCCTCCTAGAACTGGCAGGAGGCCTGAGACTTGCTGTGTTAAACTGCCACGATGCTTCTCCCATAACTCAGCTGTGTTTTGCCAGCTCCATTTCTAAACTGCCATGAGAGCAGCCTGGAAGACACACTGCTCACTTACAGCAGTCTTTAATATAAACAGGATAATGTCTTGTATTGGCACTCACACAGTCAGACGGATTTGGCTTTGTAGCTTTGGAGGAGTAGCATTATGGTTTCAGGAGAAGGAAATCTGGAGGATGAAGTAAAAAGCAGTATGTGGTTTGGAATTTTTTTTTTTTCACTTGGAGGCATTTCTCTGCAAATGCTTTCACAAAGTGCAACATTGCTGCTTTACTTGGCGAGCTGTGAATGCCTGGTAGGATGTGATCCTGGGAGGAAAGGCAGTGCTGAAGAAATTTATGCTGGAGAAGGTGATGATCCTACTAAACACTTTGGTGCTCATTTGAAGTGACAGAATATCATATTAAATCCCTTTTTCTCCCCCAAATTTAAAGCAGTGGGATACCCTTGTTGCCTACAATACCGAAGAAGGAAAAACTGTAAAGGCAGCAGCAACAAGCAGGGAATGTACTGGGCAGTTTGGATGTTTCCCACAGGCATTAAGCAAATTCAGCTAGGTCTGTAATATACGGTGCTGCCACTGGGCGAGAAATGACTGCCTCAGAAATGGGAGAAGACCTGGTTAGCAGGACAGTTCTAAGGATAAAACCTGTCTTGAAATGAGTGTGCTAAAATAAACCATCTGCTTTGCCATGAGCTGTCCTCTATGACACCCTCATCCACACGTCTCACTTTGCACCCACAGTACTAAGAATGTTTTAAAAAATATTTAAATTATTAAAATTTCTTAAGAAGTGTTCCTAGTTCAAACATTAGCCCATATATGCACACATCTATACATTCTCATTTGTGGGTGCTGCGCAGCATTTCAGCTCTGATGCTTTCTCTGCACTATAGCACTAACATACAGCTCAGCCTTGGGAGCCAGCTTCCATTCCTGGCTTCCACAAGCTCCACAGCACAGACTCGGATGTGACCGTCATGTAACTTGTGGTCAGTGCTAAAAGTCTCCTCCTGGTCAGACCCCAGGATGTATGTAGCAAGGGTGCGTTTTTTTACCTTTATGGTATCCTGGGAGCCCGTCACCTTTTCTTGGGTGCCTGTTGGGTTACAGCAGTTTAAGAGAAACTTTCCAGTGTGCTGGTAAACACGGTGTATGCGTGTGTTGGTTGAATGGCTTGTCAAAGCACTCCCCCTTTCCCAAGGGAACAGGCAGGTGCAGGGAGCACTGACAGAGGCGCGGTGCTGTCCTTTCTTCAGTCACTATCACAGAGCATTTTTCCTTTGACTTGGCACTGGGAGCAGGAACAGGAATTACCATCTCGGTTTTATTTACTCCAACATTTGTAGATGTTTGCTTTTGTGACACTTCTCCAGATGGACCTGAGCATGCAGCTCTTTGAGTCCCTGAGCTCTACAGATGTCCAGATGGACGACTAGGGAGCACAGCAATCAGTGTGTAATTGGGTAAGTGATAGACCTGCTGCAAAGCAGCATTACCTCAGCCTTAAGGAGGATTAATTACAAAAGACCTATGATGCCAATTAATTCTCTTTAAAAAGTTGTGTGTGGATTCAAGGCACTTTAAGTCAAAGAAACAGTAGTTAATTCAACATAATGTGCCTACATAAATAAGCAAGTGTTACAAGACATTAAGGGCTTTATATATCACACAAATGGAAGTATCTGAGTTATTTTTTTTGTAAACGTATTGCATAAAGAGTAAGAAACTGATCCCCTCCCCCCGCCACCAGAGATGGTCTTCCTAAAACAGACTGTAACCTCTAGTTTTGTCTCACATACAGCACCCAGTGCTGAATACTGAATGTGAAGTTTGATCCCAAAGTGCTGATAAAATACAGCTGATTTCTCAGCTTAGGCTGACAAGATTTGTTCATGCTTAAAAAAATAACACCTCAAGTGACAAGCCCTCAAGATTTCAAAGGAAGCCTAGGAGAGTTTTGTTCAATCAGAAGGTAACAGAGATGCTCTTCCTGACACATCGCTGCAGTCTCAATGGAATAAGATAGACACCGAGGAGGGGGAAATACTACTGATCAGGTTAACATGAAAACTTTCTTTGTGAGTGCTAATTGGAATGCAAATCTTTGTACCATAAAAACCCTGAGCTATGAATAGAGCATTGGAGTTTAATTGATTAAATCTGTCAGTTTTTAAAAAAGCAGGAGATACATGCTCTGATATACTTGACTCTCAACCATTTTGTTAATAGGTATATGGTGCTTCAGGTTCCTTAGAGATGCAGGTATAATAGTCTGTATATTTTTACACTTAAGTGGATTTCCTATAAAAGGCACACAAGGAAAAGTCTGAGTCATAAGGTGAGCTGGAATGTGCCTGGCAATGGGCCCTGGCACTGCCATCACCAGCTGAACTGTTGAGGCAGCAGAGGTGTACCACAGCAAGAGGTGGGGTTAGCAGCGACTGAATATCATTGAAGTACAGAGGTTTGCCATTGTTCTATGAGAAAAATCACAATAAAATGTATTGTACATAAGCTTGTGAAATACCAGGAAATAAAGAAGAAAGAAAGAAAGAAAACCCCACTACCTTAGACTAGCTCTTACTTTAATTCAATTGCCAAATAAGTTTTAGGACTAATATGATGATATTTTTCCAGTTTTCTGCTCTAAATGGCCAGGAAATTTATGAACCACATGCTGAGTGATGCACTCACCTTTGTCTGAGTATGACAGAGTGTATGGGTGCATGTGTGCAAGGAGAACTTTGGCCCATCTGCACAATGCTTATGGGTATGCAACGGGACAACATCGCCCACAGCTGCTTTCTCATTATAACTCACCTGGGTTAGTTTCAAAAATCATATATCCAGTAAGTCAGTCTGCAGACGTTCACTTTCAGCCTATGAATTCTTTCCCTATTTCCTCTAAGAGAATTATATTTTTCTCAAATTTTGGATCAACATTTATCAGAGCATGAATCGGAAATTTTCAGAATTACTGTAATTAATGGGAAGCCTGTAAAATCCTTACTTATCCAAGGGCAAGTATGAAATCCTGCAATGAAGTGTCATTAAAAATTATGGTATAAATTAAAGCTAAACTGGAATGCATTTGTTAATCTTCCCTCCAACCCCAACTGAAAAAAAGAAAAAAAAACCGACTTCATGAACTTGGGTATACAGCACGATGTATGGTATCATACTGTTTCATTAATATGACTGCTATATGGCTTGTGTTTTATTACTGGAATAATATTTAATAGAAATTGCTTGCATTTTGTGTTGCAAACCTGGTCTCACATTTAAGCTCAGAGATTTATTCTTTAAAGAAGATAATATGAAAAGAGGAAATAAAAAAGGTAAATCAATAGGCTTATATTTCTACTCTGTGTATAACCACATGAAGCTTTTCTGATTTTCTAGCAATTCCAAAAAGCTTGAAACAATTCCAAAAACCCTGAGTCAAAAGGAGAAAGAATGAACTGCCTGAAAACATAGCATAGAGTATTAAAAATTAAAATAGTAAAGAAAAAAAATCTTCAAATGGAGAAAATCCTTTGAATTTAAAATACTGAAATATCAAGATATTGAATCAGAGCAAAGCATTTTAAGTTCTGTTTCAGTTTTTATTTGAATTTCCATCCATCTCTTCTTGACTTAAACAATTCGGAGAAATTGAAATGGAACCAAGGAAAAATTCATTGCCATCCAATCAGTTTTCTCCAAAAAATTTGACCTACCTCTAGGTCAGCTTTCTCCTGATACTTGTCAAGGACATTAATTTATTTATGAATTTTTCAAGTTTATTTTTTATGTTTTCCTAGAAAAAAAAAACCAACCACGATTGGAGAGGAAGTGCCAGCATAAATATATTTGACAGCTCATGGAGAGATAACTTGCTGCCATTAATCCTGCTGGGTAATAACAGCATAAATTTACCCTGCACAGAGTCCTCCTCCTGAGGGTACGAACAGTTAGGTTTGGAGAGGTTAAGCAGAAAGTGAATGACTTGTCCCTGTGCAGGTGCATTAGGCTCTGCGGGTGTGGGTAGGTGTGGGCAACGTCCTGGGGACCCAAGCCCTAAGCTGCGGTGGGGCTGTGGCACCCAGGGGTGGGTGGTGAGGTGCTGGCCCTAGCCAGCATTTTGTGGCCAAAGAACCTGCAACATGACGCTTCTGAAGAGCTACGTACCCAAAAGCCCATCACTGGCCTCACTCAAGCGAACCCTTCCTGGTTAGGGAAAATGAGTCCCCCGGGGAGGCTGTGGGCAGCAAACGTGGCTGCACACCCATCCACAGCCACAGTGCACGCTGGGCAGGGGCACACCAAGCAGAGATATGAAATGTGAACCATGACTCCTCGTTTAGGGGAATCCGGGCCTGAGACTTGCCTAGTGTAACGTTGTGCAAAATGTCAGAGCAGCCACACTTTCAGGGCTCGGAGCATTTCAGCAGAGGAGCAGAGAGCATAAATATTGCCATTTAATTAACATTATACAATATGTTTCCTGTACAAGCTGACATAACTATCTGTATTTCAAGGGGTAGGTTTATACAGCCATGGTTGGAAATGAGCAGATTTACTGCAAATACTACCATAAATAAACTTTCCCAAACCAACATCAGTAACACAAACAAACGATTATGTCTGTTGTCTGAAATGCAGCAAAAAGCAAAATTGTGGCAGGTGTGAAACCTGATAGCTAAATTGAAATTTATAGAATGCATATGGCAGAATTTCATTTTTCTTTTTCATTTAGTGATCAAAAACTAGATGACAGACAGTGTAAAATGAAAACAGATGAAATTAATTTCCACATGGATCCTGCCAAGTTTCATTTTCTCCACAAGTTCTTGGAAAGGCCAGAACCTATTCCCACGTGCATGGCCAGAATCTGCAGATTCTGCGCTTTACCTCTTCATCCTGCCATCTGACAGGTTGCCAAGCCCCGTGTGCTGCAGAGTGATTGTGAAGACAAGCCTGTATATTATGGTACCAAGATCTTTCTGTCAGACTTCATAGCCTAATTTTTATACGGAGTATAAACACAATATAATAATATTACAATATATATACGCACACGCTCACATTAGTTATAAAACTTTTCAAAGTCACAGTCATTATAATGCTTTCTCTGATGAAAGCAGAAAGACTGGATAATAAATGAAGTGGAATGGAAATTTGATAGGAGTTTTTAAATGTGTGCTGAGGTAAAAGGTGAACCTAGTTAACTAAGCAACAGATCCTTTTACTCGTCCGATATGAAACAAGATTCTCTGTGGAATAAGTTTCAGACAGGCATGGAGAATTTATTTTTAATCAGCTTTAAAATACAGTCTATAATAAGCGTGCCCTTAGGCAGTTATACTGTGCGTGCCATCATAAAAAAGAAAAAAAAAAAAAGCTCACAATGAGGCTTAAGAAAACTGGTCAACTAGATGCTTTTTTTTTTTTAATCCAGGGTTGTCTTTGTCCCTGCTGAGGATTCCCATATCATCTTTTCATCAGGAGAGTTTGGCAAAGCCATTCACTGGGTGCTGTCTGTTGGTACCCACAGAAATCAATATAGGGAATATGAAGGCAGTTTTTAAAAGCAAATGTGTGAAACATTTACAATCCATGCAGTATAAACCATATATAATCTTACCAACTCCACAGCTCCAATGGATCAAACACAGCAGAAACTGTGGTATATTGCACACTAAAGTGAAATAACCTTTAAGGCTGAAGATTGATTCTTTTGGGAAAGTTTTTACAGTATGGCATACTGAGCGCTTCAGATAAAAATAACATGACTTCTCAGAACTGGGAAGTACAGTTTTGAACAAAAACAACTGGGCACTGATCTTATGGGCTGGATGAAGGGAATTAAGTTTACAGGGGAAAAGTTCAAATTGTATGCCCTTAGTAAAAAGTATAAAATATTATCAAATAGTTTTCTTTTCAGAGCATAATGTCATTCAATTCCAGCTTTGTAATTGGACACACTATTTAGAAAAATGTTTGGTGGTTTCTTGAGGACCACATAATTCATATAACATTGGTTAAAGCTCTATATACCTCTTAAACAGCTGGTGAGCTCTAGTGCTAGGAAAAAAAATGCATTTGAGAGTTTTCATGCGCTGAAGTTATCCCACTAAAATCAAGGTGGCTGTTCCAGGGAAAAAGCAAGCAAAGCACATGAACATACCACGATCTAGCCTAAAAAGATAAAAGACAGGGAGTGTTCCTGTCTTGGCTGGGTAGCTGGGAACCTGAAGGACAGAGAGGTGAGGGGACATGCCAAGGTTATGGAGGGAGTCTTTGTCAAGGCAGGATCTAAATCTACATCTGGGGAGTCCTAGAGGGTACAATATCGTCTCATTTTGAATCTAAGTGCTCTGTCTAATGCAGTGCAATCTTCCAAAACAATTATAGCCTACAGCATATGCACAATATCCTTGAAAAAAATTAACATGTATTTTGTATACAATTCCTAGCACAATTATCCTCCTAGTACACTAGCATGAAATCAATAATAAATAAAGAGGTAGGCAAAAGGAATGGGCAGTATGCAGGAAACATTAAAAAGGGAAAATCTTCACCAAACCCCAGCCAGAGGATTAAAGCAACCGTTCCTACACTTAACCCTGCCAACTTGCCCCTGTAGCGGTTGACTGAATTAACAGAGCAAAAGAATCAAAATACAAGCCTAATTGGGAATCATCTCGGTTCCTGTATAAATACATGCACAATGCCTCAACAGAGATGTGCTTTTTAAGTTTGCCATAGCAATTATGTGTTTCATGGTTCCTTTCTTGTTTCATTGAGACCTATGGAAGTCCCCAGTTAAAACTTTTGCTCTGATGTGAAGTCACACTTTTCATTATTTTACATTTTAATATTGTGGATTTTGTATTTGAAGAATTTCAGCTGAAACATTAAAACCCTTTTCCTTCAGAACAGAAGTGTATTAAGTACAGAACAGGTTTGCGTAAGACTTCCTAAGTGAGAGAGTGCAATTAAAAATGCCCCTAACACACCTGAAATACATGCTAGCAGTCAAGAACTGAAGGAGGAAAATGAGATGCTTCAAAATACAATGAACTCTTGCGTGTTGCAGTAATAAAGAACAGAATTTTCAAGGATTTCCAGGGGAAAGAAAAACAAAAGACTAAGTAAGATTTCTGAATAACAGAGAAGGGGAAACAACCACCAAGGACTTAGGCATAGCAAAATTCCTGTGCAAATAGTTCTCTTCATACTTTTAACAGGAAAGAATCAGAAGCAGAGATGTATTGGGAACAAAACCCACAAAACCAAAGGGAAAATGTAAAACTGATCTTCAGTAAAGGGAATGTAAACATATCCTTAAGAAGAGTTAACCGAAGAAGATCTGAAGGGCTTTGCTCCTTGGGAACAAGGAACTAGCAGAGATGTTAGCAGGGGGCATCTGACAGGTTTTGTAGACCAGTCTGTACTATGCAGAAGTTGTACACAACGTAGTGCTTGAGTTTAAACAGAGAGGAACGGATGAGCGACCAGGACATGTAAACTTTTAACCTGCCTTTTGTTCCAGGTGAAGAACTTGGAAGGATCACAGAGGAATTAATTTATGAGAACTGATGGAGTGGAAAGCGTCTCAGCAGAGTTGGCCTGGGTTTGCTGAACTCAGGCTAACATAACTGATTGACTTTTTCCACATACTAAATTGGGGAAAAAAGGATGAAGCAAAATTAATCTGGACTTCAGCAAGATGTTTTGATCTAGTTGCAATCAGAAGAGCCACTGAGATAATGGAGATGAATTGCTGGCTCAAGATGATGATATGGTGGATGGTGATTAGTTTTCAGATAGAGTATTATTGGGCTGAGTGATGGTTCAGCTCAGCCAGCACTGTACGACATAATCTCCAATGATTTTTAAGGCAATGATTAATTTGGTCTTGATCAAATCTGTTGTTGGAATTGGGAGCAGCAATAAATAATTATTTCCTTAGAGCTGATATTATATACGTTAAATGCGTCTGATGAGGATTCTGGGTCTTGACAGAGCAGCAGTTATGAGCTCTTATGTCAAGGAATGGAAGAGGTGGTGAGTCACAATTTATAAATCCATTTTTTAAGTGTTATTTAGAAAGTGATTGCAGAGATAGTGATGGGGGGAAAGCAGTGGATAAAGTAGGGGAAGAATACATATAAAAAGGCCATTGAAAAGCCATTTTTCTCCCGGGATGAATACATGGGGACATAAGCGATGCTTATTGCATAGTAATATGTACCTGCATGAGCAGTGTACAAAATGCTACCAAGCAGGAACGCCTGCAGTTTCTCACCACTTTCAGGAGCATGACTGACTGCTTGTGATACTGAGTGGGAGAATTCAGGTCAACAACATTCCTGATCCAGCAAGAAGCTCCAAAGCAATTCTAAATTGCCTCAATTATATTTAGAATACCACAAACTATGCATTTTAGGTTCAAGTGGGTGAATGACATCACAAAGGGAGAAGCAGTTCATGAAATGGAAATTTAACATGAAATGCAGATTTCCCTAGTTGAGATGGAATTGAGCCTTTCTTCTCCACAACAGCCTTACAGAAGTTCTACTTTGCCTGCCAATAACACCATTCCACATAGCCCCATCCTTTATCCTCCACTATAATGCCCAGTCTGGGATTTAGGAAAGAACAAAGTGAATTGCTACTTGGAGAGTGAAACTATTATTTTCACACTTGTGTAAGGGGAAGGTTCAACAGTGCTTCTTGCAGCACCCTGGCTGTTCTTGCTGTGGTGGGTTTCAGATGCTTCTCCCCCAGGTAGAGAACAGCCTCCTGGACTGTTCATCTTACTGTTTGCTATGCTGGTCACCTTTCTGGTGTGGAGGGTACCTCCAGCACGGCAGGTAACAGCTTATAGGAGACTGATCACCATATGAATACTCTGAACCAGCCCTGCTTTCTTACAACTTGATCAGTTTGATGGGAAAACCCCTTCAAATCTTGAAATTCTCCTAGTAGCGAAGTTAGGCTGATTTGCCTTAATATCAGTGATTCTGGTTCCAATCCACATCTGCTGGAACTGGAATACTAATTTTTGTTGTGCAATGTTGTCTTGATTTTTCCTTTGTATATACAAAATCTTGTATTCCTGTTCCTCTAATAGGATGTGGTTTTACTTTTTCCGCGCTCCTCTGCCTGGCGGAAAACCACATCAACCTCTTTGTATTTACGGTAAAAAGAGATTAAAGAATAAAGTCTGTGGCTTTGGCCAATATTTTGCCATGACTTATATTCTTAGAGGATGCAACTCAACAGTAGGTACCATTTCCAGAGTATTTCTCCCTGCTTTTTTATTGTCTTTTCTCCAGGAAAACAAAGAACATTTTCTTTTGGAGTGTCTGCCATCCTGACAACAAAAGGGAAGGAAACTAAGCTGGCTTTATTTTAACAAATTAACCATATGCCTGACATCAGTGTGAGATGTGCCCCGTTGCGAGAAAAGAATAGCCCCTGATTTTATGGAGAATTTTGTCGGGCTATGGACTTGGCTTCTGGTCTGCACACAGAACTTTTATTGATGCTTACAGGTTTGTCAGAACTTTTCCTTTATGCTTATGCTGATAAATACCAAAGCAGATGAGAAAAAGAAGAAACACTGCTTTAGCCTTACCTCCATAGAAGGGACCTATTACATAATATATTGTAGCCATAAAAATGGAATAACATAATATGAACAAAATAGCACAAGACCGTGATCCAAAACATGGTGACATTTCACACTTCTTGATATGGCTGAATGGCAGAAACATCTCTTTTCTTACCCATTAGAATAGACAATCAAAAGAATCTGACCCCAGAAACATTTGTGCACGTTTAACATCTACTACTAATAGTAAGGAATCTTTTCCACTGGCCTCATCACATATTTAAAGTTGGGTATAAGACCAAAGAATTCATAAGGCCAGAAATATGAGTCAGGGTTTACACAGAGAGAACTGGGGTCCAGAAGGATTAAGTGAGTTGCCAGGAAGTGACTATATATCAGAAGTAAGATTGAATTCAGACCCCTGAGACCCAGCCGTCCAACTAAATCACACGAGCACATTTCTTTTATTTAATCATTAGATAAAAACTGAGATTGAAGAAAAACTTAACTTTAGTTTGCTTGGAAACATTTTTGCTTCCATTTTGCGTTCAAATTTCAAAAGTAACATCTTTTTTCTATACCTAGACCTATCAAATTCAGAAGGGTAAATGCCCGTGGAAAGTGCCAACGGAAGGCTGATTTTCTGCTCGCTTGCTTGTTTGTTGCTTTTTTCTCTCCCCTAAAAATAATTCCTAAAGTAATCTAAAATGTCTGTTGTTTATATCTCAAGTAGACAACATTTTTTAAATATGCATACCTGTTTCTAGTGAGTTGGAATTGCAATGTAACTGTGATTTTATTACTATAGCTTTTGTTCTCTGGGTTTTTATTTCAAGGGGTTGCTCAAAATTAATGTGGTCTCTCTACCCAATGGCATTTATTTTGGTTATAAGATTAGAAATGTAAATTTGCAATAAAAGAAGAAAATAGGAAGCTGTTTTTAATGAATATTTTACACATGACTAATTAACAGAATCCCCTACAGGAATTTGGAAGTAATAAGGAATTGACTGAAAATAAATTAAAAATTAATAAAGGGGTCTCCAAACAACTTTGTTTATGAGCATTACCAGTTGCATTCTTAGTTATGAATATTTCAAGCTGCTTTGCTATGCAGGATGTTTTATTCTTGGAGTGTTCATAATTTTAGAGGTGATTAGACAAAAAAAAAGAAGAACAACACAAAACAAAATGTCTTGAAATGATAAAACCTACCTGGGGAAAACTTGCTAATGTACAAATAATGGCTTAATATCCATTGTTTTTGTCTAATAATACCTGCAGCATGATGTTCCTCTTAATCTTCAGCTTCTAAATGGAGAGAACAGATATTATCACTAATTCATTGAGACAAACAAAAAACTTTTCCAAGATACTATCTTAAGATCTGCAAACATGCAGATGAGCACATTCATTAATAATCATTATCTGAGCCTGGAGGGGGGCTTTGGTGTATGTGCGGACTGTGTCAGCAACCAGAGCTGGTCCAGCAGCAGTTTGTGGGTAGGGGTGTGGCATTGGGACTGGGATGCCAGGCAGCCATGGACAAAACCTGCACAAACGTACTTTGCTATATGGTAAAAAGCACGGCTACCTCCACCTAGCTATTCTGTACACATTTTCTCTACTAAATCTATACATCAAAGTGCACTGCAAGACAACAGGACAAAAAAAATCTTCCCTTGTTTACAGTATGTCTTCATTATATCAGCATAGAAGAAATGTTACAGAGAAGGAAAAAATACATGAATGCCAAGTGTTCTCATATGTCTGTAATATTTTAGCTTGCTAAAAGTCTTTGAAATAAAAGTGAAATGATTGCATTCTCTGGTATCGCTTCTGATACAAAAAAATCCTTAGAGAACTTAAGCTAAACAATTCAGCACCTTTAGCTGTGGAAGGTCAGAATGTAAACCTCAAGGTTTGGAAAAGAAAAGGAAATAAATAACCACTACAAAATAAATAAATAATTCCACTTCACTGTTATATGATCTGAAATGATCTGATCAATCTAAGTATCCTAACACCACAGACAAATTAGAGAAAAACCAGAATAAAATAATAAGCATTGAGTGAGATTTTTCCTGGTTGGTTGTTTTTTTTTTTAATTCAAAGAAAAATGAAACTATGGCAGATTTTACACAGCTGGTCAGCTCTGAATTTTAAGAACTGAAACCTCTTCTTGGGTCATATGTTATCACTGGGAATGTTGCCAAAAAACGTGATGTAGAAGATTTTTTTTTCTTTTTTTAAAATGCAATGATGCTTCCTGATGATATCAAACGTTCATAGAGAAAATACCTGGGGACCTATCTTAAGAAGTAAAGAACCAACACATTTAGTGTAATCTGTGAAGACTGCTGGAGATCCCTTAATGAGAGCTTGAAGATCATTGCCCATAGTAAAATGATTGGCATAGTATTTTTGTGAACTTATTCCCCCAGAGTAAGTGTTAGTAAAAGATGTTTTTGTTGTCTTTGTAATCGTAGTAATGATAATAATAAATAGATTCAGTCACATACAAAAAGAAGAGAGCCCCACACCTTAAACAGGAAATTCTAACTTCTCATGTCAGTGGCACGGTTTCTCTGCAAAACAGAGCTAAATGTCTTTCCCAGCTAACTCCCAGTGAAATGTTTGGGCATGTATCAATCCCATTTTGCTTCGGATTCCAGGCGGCCACGTCTGCCAGAGGGTGCACATCACTAGTATTTGATGGCTCGCTTCAAAGGCTGTATCAGACAAGATGTATATGTTATCTCAGCTTCGCCCCCCCCCCCAGTAGACAGCTGAATAGCAAGAGGATGCTGCTACCTCCCGTGACAAAATCACCTTGATAGAAAACAAGATTAAAAAAAAAAATTATGAAAAAACAATTCCACATTCTTCCAGTTCACTAATTGCTTTTACACTTTTGCTGTCACCTGAGAAGTTTAATCATGAATTAGAATATATGGTATGAGCTCCTTCCTTGAAAAAAATCTCCAGATCTCCTGAGAATAAAGAAAATGGTGAGTCCATCATGGTCAAACACAAAACTTCCCTTAAAGTCAGTGAGAACCCATTACCTAACAGGCTTGGCGGTTCTCATCATAGAATTACAAGTTTCTACCCCAGTGCATGGAGGCACTAGACCTTTGCCATCACACAGAGGAAGTCCATATATTTCCCTGATCAACAGCACAGACTATAATTAATTTTGTTTAAGCTTTCTAAAATAGAAGAACTTCCCTCTGTCTTTCAGGATGAAGCATACAAACATGGTGGATGTTTCACAATAACATTTGGCCTTAAGACACACCCTGGTGAAACCTGGGAGAGCTCCTAAGCCTCTGAATTCCTATCTGAGCATCACAATCTTCAGATATGTGTTAATAGCTTAAGATGACACTGTATTCTTGAAAAGCCAAAGAATTATTTCCAAGTGTGAAGACGCTGGTTAGTCTGATTTTTTCCAGTACCCTCATCTAACAAAGAACCAACTAAATAACAGTCTGAGCAGTTTTCACCAATCTGTAAGTGTGATGTGTTTCTTAAAAATAAGTAACTGATGATGACGATTTAACTATCACTAAAAGCTTTTAAATAAAACCTAAAATACATCCTCATTGTAAAAAGAAATTACAGTTCCTGAGGTTTATTGATAAAGCCATTTATTAAGGACTTCTGAGCTGATTTGCTCTTTTGAAGATAAGCTCTGAACAATATTTGTTGGATATTCATTATATTCTCCACAGCCTCTAGTTAATTTTCCCCCTTCCTAATGGAAATACTTTTTTTCTTTTTTCTTTTTTTTTTTTTTTTTTTAGGTAGAAAAATCACCTTGAGTCTTTCTGACCGGTTTACAAAGACTAGACCAAAAAACCTGGTTGAAATGTCAGTATCAATAGCTCCCAGTAAACATTGGCAAGGAAGCCAACCATTGGCAAGAACTTTTTATTGAAAGAAATAACACTCGTCTCCTTGTTGGGAGTTAATGCCTGTGGCTGCAGCGTGAGCGGAGCCGTGTGGCAGGAGCTCCCCGGGAGGGTGGTGTAACCATCAGCAGTAATAGGGCTGCGGTGCTGGAGAAGTCGGCAGGTAGTGAATGAACAGCTGGGGAACAGTTTGATTCACAGATGCTTCAATATTGCTAGAAAGGCCTGTGGTGAAATTCATGGATGTTTTACAAATAACAAACCCATAGCTATTCCAGCTGTGAATAGTCAAGTTGCAAATAATAGTTTGAGGGTCCAGGCCAATTTTCCCCAGAGCTAGAACATATTGTAGTGGATCACTATGTGGCTCTGCAATACATTTTCCCCACAGGAGTGGTGAAAGGAAGGAGGTGCAGCCTCTCCTTCCCTCCCTTTAGCACCCTAAACCATGCACAGCTCCTGTCACATGGCAGGGAAGTGCCAGATTCAGCTGCACCTTTACACAGCCAGCTGCCAGATTGCAAAAATGTTGAATATCAAAACCTTTCAAACCATTCTACCAAACAAGTAAGCTTTTAGGTAAATGAAAAGATCAAGTACAGTTCCTGACTGATGCTTTGCAAAAGTCTCTTCCCCCCACCCCCCCAAAAAAAAAAAAAAAAAGAACAATTTGTATATATTTTCTAAGGTTTTGATGTATAAATCCCTGGGAAAACTCTGGCAAAACTTTCTCAGAAGGCACGTGTAACAGGGAAGTAAACAATAAACCAGACCTCACAGGTCATATTGTTTAGTGCTAGAAAACTGGAAACAAACAGAATAAACAGTGAAAAGTAAATGATATTTTGGAAGCCTCTTGGATATAACTTCCCTAAGGAGAACCTAAGTTCTCATCTTACGAGTCCGCATAGCAGATCTTACAGGGTCCAACTCCAGAATTTGTATTTATAAAACAGAACAAGTAGGTGATCAGTAAAGGTTGTAATATGTTGCACTAGCTGTTGTAGAAATACAAATTATAATTGCAATGTTCTCTGATTATTAAATGAGAGAAATTACTAAAAGCTGGAAAATGGCAGGCAAAACAGGCTTATAAGAACGTATGAACCATATATACACTGAGTCATGCTCCACGGAAGCAACGTAATTCCTTTCCTAAAAATATAAAAATAAGGACCAGTAATGATTTGAAAAACAGAAGTCTGTCTGTGTATGAAGAGCTAGAGATTATAAAAAACAGATTGAAAAATGTGTTTAATTGACATTTTCAGCATCTGTTTTATTTTCATCTTCAATTAGGAGCCAAACCCAAAGAAAAGAAGTGCTTTGGCTCTGAGTCAAGTTAGATTTTTCTGGCTTTAGTTCATTTTATCAAACACAATTTTACTGACTTCTTTTTATTTATTTATTTTTATGGCTCAGTGTTTTTGCAGCACATTTTTATTTTGTGTACGTGGGTGAGTTTTATAGAAGTCATATGCATTAATATTTTCACTAGAAGCTACAGAAATGCTGTGAGACTCTGACATGCCTTCCTCCCCTTCCCTGCCCACGCCCCAGCAACCAGCAGTAATTTATGGCAATTATTTGAATCCATTGTCTCTCCAATGCACAGAGACTCTTGAGTCCTGGCACAAGCAGATCAGAAATAATTTGGTCTTTTACTTCAGCCTCCCAGCAGAGCTCTGCTTAAAACAAAATGAACATGATTTCCTTCCCTATCATGAATCTAACCCTAATAAGTTCATCTCTCTGCACATACTAGTGTACCTTCTGTCCTTTCCCCAGATTTCCTAGTTGCATGTTGTCAACCAACAACCCAGGCTGCTTTTGACCCAGTGGGTTCTGGGCCTTGCACTGGTTTTCTGAAGCCTAGTCCACTTACAGCTGGCCCCTCTCAGAACATCTGGGGATGCAGGTGGTGAACTGCCACTGACCACAGTGACGGCTGTGGTGGATTGCACATCCCCTTAGACATATCCTAAACTGTCTAGAGCTCTAGGTATCAACATTCACACTCTAAATCAATTCAGGGGCCCACAAGGAATAAGTACTTATTACCTACTTGCTACCTGGACACCTTGCAAAATGGGTAGCCTCCTGCATACAACAGTTTAAGTATGATTTAGCTAAGATACAGCTGTGTTTAGGTTCCTTGCCAAAACTAAGGTTGGGATCAGAGAAACAGGATCCTAATTTGAAAAGAAAAGGTCATAAGATGTGAGCAGGTGCCAAGAAATGTTTGTCTTTAATGACAGTACAGTGACAAGGACAGAACTTTTTAAAACAAAACCAACTATTCACTGTAGCAGTGAGTTCAAATAAGGTATATTTTATTGCTTATTTTCCTTGTTGCATTACCCAGGGACTGTAATGTAATTTGCTAGTGCCACCTGCCCTATTCAAATACATTAAAATAAGGATTCTTTGCTGTTTTCCAAAGAACATAGCTGCTTTGTCCTTTGATCTCAAACTTGTATTAAAAATCATGTTTGGATGTTTGATTTGTTTTTACAATGAGTAGGCAGGCAGTGTTTTGCAGTGGGTTTCCATAATCAGATATTCACTTCTATCATTCACTTTTAAATAAAGTATAAAGTGTTGGCATGGAGGGGAAGTACAAAGCTATTTTAAAATGAAGCACACTTATTAAAAATGAATAAATATGTTAAAATAATGAATCTGACTATAAAAGAAGCCAAAATCTACATTCCAGTGCAGGCAATGTATGAGGAACACAAACGGTTACCTTAAGTTTCTATTTAACTCTGCTGACAGCTATTCTCCCTAACACTGAATTAACAATAACCCCCTTTCATTTTTTCCCCCTTATATACATGCATAGATAGATAGATGTAGATAGATGTTATATGACAGATAGATACTAGTGCTGGTGTTTCTTCTGAAAACTGAACTCTGATTCAAATCTCAACCCAATAGCCTTAGAGGCTGAATTACCTCCTGTTTTCAATGAATGGTATTTCTTACTCATAAAGAGCTGGATCCCAGGACTTAAACTGAGTGAGATTTACACCTGTCTTGCCTGGGACCATCCCACTTTGACACCCTATTTAGCTCCTTATAAGAGATATTTAAACCCTAAAAGCACTTTCATGGAAGACCTTTGAGCATTCATGTACATCAGATCAGGGCTGGAATGGGTAGCTTGCTGATCAAGTCCCTTTCTCATAAAATTAAAGGATTTCTCTTTTATTTCATGAACAGTCCTTGCAACTGCTCCTCTAGCCACTAAAAATTATAGCGGAGTCCATTAGACCGTCATGTGAAGTTGATTGTACATTAAACTGAAAAATTTATGTTTAAAGTCTTGCCTTCGTGCAGGCTGGCTTTACAACTGGACTGACCTATAGCAAATAGTCAAGACCCTCAGAAATGTTATGATGGACCATTGTATAAATGGAAAGTTGCAATCAGTCAGAAAAGTTTGCACTTCAATGATCAGCTAAGATGAGAAAAATGATCTGTAAGTGCAATTCCAAAAGTCAGGGGAATTCTTACACACCTTGTTTACCTGGAGCAGAAAACTAAAATGCACGTATTCCTCAGCACTGTGGAGCTGAATTTAAATATTCAGCAAACTATTGAAATATTGCCCTAAAACAATCAGTACCCAATATCTCAGACAAAAGGTATAGCTAAACATCTGTCGTGCACACTTCTGAACTCTTAACATGTTGCAGCAAAAGCAGCTTGCATTTCACACAAAGAAGTGTATTGCTTTTTGCATAAAGATTGGCAATTCTGAAGGTACACAGTAGGTATAAATGCTACATACTTGCCAGCATGAATTATACTATCAGGCAAATGCAGCGGTTAAAAAGATATCTATCAGAAGAAACAGGTGAAATTCACCTAAAACCTTTATAAAAGATGGGATTGGATTTTGGCCAGTAGAATCTTTTACCCAGTGCCTTATCAAGTAGAAAGCTCTCCTTCCTGGCGAATGGTACGCTGAGGGAAAAGGACAGCAGGAAAACAGAGCACTGTAAATACACTGAATGGTTTCTTTTATAATGGTGTGTCGCTAATGGCTCCCGATTAAGATTGGCTTGAGATTCGCATTTAAATCAAGGCTGAAATCCCCTTGTTTCACACTTTAATGGTTGAGTAGTCTCTAAATTTGGCATAGTAAACTTCAGAGGGGAATTTTCCTCATTATTTTCTTTAGTAAATATTTACTACAGAGTTATTAAATATTTGCAAAGGAAAGCTGCAAAGGAAACAGCTTTTCTTTTGTGTCTCATTTTCTTGGGGTTTACAGTTATCAAGCCCAGCAAACTTCACAAATACCTAAGTGCACATGTGTGCGTGTACTCACATCCCTTCATGTATCTTTTATCTGGTAGCTTACTGTTAACATAGACCATTCTAGATATTCTGAGAATTAAGCACAAACTGCTGTTTTGCTAAACCAGACAATCTGCTGGAGCTGTATGTAGAGAAAAACCTTCATCCAGGCTCTTGGTCTGATGAAGATAAGTCCCTTGTCCCTTGGGTTCACCAGTCCTTTTATTTGTGTGTGGAGCCAGGCAGCCGATCACATATATATTATTATTTTTGCACTAAAGTTTGTTGTTACAATAATGGATTTTTACGATTGCATACTTTGATCCATAAAAATGGCACAATCGTAACAGTTATGGGAAAATATCACTCTGATTCGTTGTAGAGAGGAATAGCAAGGTGTTTTGTTGTAGAGAGGAACAGCAAGGTGTTTTGTTGTAGAGAGGAATAGCAAGGTGACAGAATTAGAGAACTGACCCACAGCTAATCATAAGGACTGGAAAAGCGGCTTGTGAAATCAGATAAAATCTGAATCAATTAAGTAGTTCATCATTCCTGCTCTGAAGCTTTTCTTTGCAGACCTGCTGTTAGGCTCATAACTCCTCCATTTATTCTCCTTTTTTATGCCAATGGCCAAACTCCCAGCTGCAGGACAGCCCCCATCCAACAGGCTTCAGCACCCTGATGCAAATTATTTCCTTTGTGCTAAGCCAGAAGAGATTCACCAGACTCAAGCCAAGCAAGAGGTGAGGATTTGAGTTAGACTAGGTTAAGAAATCTAAGGTTTAAGGTGGGAAGGGTTAAGGATGAGGGCAAGGAGAGAAATAATAAATCAAATGCCGGCTGAATATTAGGTAACTTCAGGGCTTATTTGCCTTTCACAGCTTGCATTACTGGGATGTACAATCTAATAACCACATCCATGGAAAAGAAAGCAAACAACAAACCAGTATGGACTTCATACAGTATAGCAAATATTTAGCTTAATGTATAATATTACAATTGGATTATGAGTGAAGGGTGGAATTTCTCTTTGATTAAGTAGAGCTGGATTAGTAAAGGAGTAGAGTCAGATCAAACAGTTTGTGGAAAGAATTAACACAGTTCTTGAGAAGTGTAGCAGCTAGCAAAAAATGAAAGAACGTTTAAAGAGCACAGCAAATAGCTCCCGACTTCAGAGGGAGACAGCTAGCCTCTGCAGCACAGTGAACCTAGGGTGCAAGTGAGAGGTTGCTGCATCCCGCCCCATGAGAAGCAGCACTGAAAAGCCGTGTGCTGGAGGGATTTTCTCCTGTGTCCATCATGTTTCCTCCAGTTCCTCTGCTGATCTTCTGTGTGAAAGACCCCTTTTTTCAATTACATAAAAGGACAAGAAGAGATAAAAGCTGGGTTCAGGAAGTTATGCTGCCCAGATAATGACCCTTTCTTTGTTAAAATTCCTAAATGTGAAATCCCAAAGAGAACAAATTCAGCCTCTCATCTTCTATTTCCCTTCCTCCTTTTGTTCATGTTGCTGTCAGTCTCTTTGACACATTCTTCTTCAAACACTCCCTATCAACTCTAATATTTCCCAAAAAGGAGACTCTTTTATGTTCTTCATCATCATGAAGACACCATACATTTCTTCAGGTCAACGAACAACTTTCTCTCTGACCATTCAACCTGACAAATAAATTACACTCAGACTTCAGAAGAAAATAATACATCTATGACCAAGATCAAACAAACCCCATACTAACAGTGTGTGATTCACCACGGGCCCTTTACTCGTTTCAGTGTTACTGGAAATGTAGCTTATCAATGTTAACTAACCTAAATATTTTTGTGCTTTTAAAATCAAACAGAAATTTTAAGATATTGATTATCTGTAATCTAGAAAGCCTTTGATTATTCATTATAGCTTCCACTGATACAATAGCATTTAAAGAGAAAAGCTACCAGGCCAAACACAGACCAAAAGAGTAACACATGTAAATGATCCATCCAGGAGCCCTAATGGCTGCAAAAGAGGCGCTGCTGGTGCACTTCATGTGAGCCTAAGTGACAATGAAGCGCTGCGGGTCGTGGAAGGGAAAGCAAGCGACTATCAGAAAAAAGCCTGATGATATAGTATAGCTAAAGTAGTAGACAACTGAAGCAATGAATATTTACACCCAGGACTGTAAAATATTTCCATGGTAACAATTTAATTTTTTTGGATGGAAACATTTGAAAATTATTATGGCTCAAATAAAAACTGCACTATAGATTTGTCTTGATGCCTTTACTTAGGTAAAGGTTCACAATTAAATTCTGTTCCTGCATCACGTACCAGAGAGATGGCTAAAATGAATAGATGTTGCATGGTTGTGTTAATATTTGAAGGATTAGGGCCATTAAGGGTGTGGCATATACAAGCAGGTAAACAATATGAATTTAAGAGATCAAGGTGAGTTATACGTGGGATTTTAGAGCCTGAAGAGCATTTCACTAAGATGTGCGTAGCTTACCCAGCTATTGCACAGTATGTACAGCAAAGACGTAGAAGCTAGGAGACAGGAAATTACCTATGAAAAACAGGATGGTCAGTGTCTCTTCTAAAGTACCTAAAAACTAAACAAGATTTTAGATATCTTTTTAGATCTTATACAATATTACTATTAAACATTTTGTTTGTTTTACAAGAACTGTGTTAACCTGTAACATGGAAAAATGACTATTAGATATTCAATATTATACAATTCCTGAGCTGAACCAGAAAAACTATCCATTAAAAATAGGCATTTCACACAGCTGAAAACAGGTAAGTGGAAATCCCAAAATACGAGAAAGGACTTAACATCAGATATTGCATCTTCCCTCAATAAGAATAATAAAATACCAGTGGCTTAAAGTCATCCAGAGATGTTGAGCTGCTGAAACATTTACTGTTGGGTTTTTTTCTTCCCACGAGTATTTTGAAGATGTACATGTTCATGAAACTTTTTAACTCACAGACAATTTGGAGTAATTAATACTTTAAGGAGATTTTATATTTTTCTAATGTTTTCCAAATTCTGGAACTTCTGTTTTTCTTCTGTGCACAGAAGCATTATCATGCTGTAGAATCTGTGGGGCAGAAATAGCATACAGAATATATGTATCTTTTGTGGGCAGTTTTTGAACTACTGAGAGACAGAAATCCAAACTTGTCAAAGAGTTAGTTGTTTGGCAGCATATATAAGATGGTTTCTCATACTTTAATAATCAAGTAATTTCATTAGCCCATCTCACCTATTTTCTTCCGCAGACCAAGCTTCCTACCGTGTGACAGTGATAAGTAAAATATTTTCCACCCCCCCACCCCCCACCCCCCCCCGAATGAAATCTGGAGTTGAAAAAAACCCACAAGTGCTGAATAATAAATTTGCTAAAAAAACAACCAAAGAAACAAAAAAAACCTTTCTCAATGGGAGGAGAGATCGTATTGGCAAATTCAGGCTGATTTATGCAAATAGTTTCAGCCAAAAAATGAAACATTTTGTTTTGACATCTTTTGAAACTGAAATGTTCAGTTTTGGAAATACCAAAAGCTTTCACTTTGACATTTCCTAGGTGAAGCTTTCTGAGGTTTTATTTTTAAATTAATTTTTCATTTGAAGCAGACCCAAATGAAAATGGGTTAAATAAACTGGAAGGGAGGGCAGAATATTTTGCTTGGGGTAAAAGAAAAGAATTTTTTTGCTTATCTTAAAGAAAACATAAAAGGAATAATTTTCAACTTTCACTCTTCCTGGAGCTACACTTTTTCTGTAATTTTTAGTTTGCTGTTAAGTCTGGGGCATACTCAGTTATAGTCAGATCCTAAAATAAATGCTACAGTCCATTCAGTTTCACTGGGCTCTGTCAGTTTACTTCAGCTGGACCAGAGTGCGTACTGAATGAGCAAAACTCAGGGACCTCTATATTCTGTGTTTAAAAAGGGGAAGACTGTAGGTAGAGAAAGGCAATGCTGTCATCAGCAGTGTGCGTGTGTGTCCCTGGCTGTCCATCTTTCCCTCCCTCATAGCTGATTTCCCATTTTCCATCTGTTTAATTTGCTTAAGCAGTTAATTAATTTATAGGCAGCTTCTGTCAATATGTTTAGTTAGCAAGTAGCTGTCACAGGAGTATCCCATCTTACTAAAGAAGCCAAGGCAGCCAGGGAGTAGTGGGAAGATGATTTTTAGTTTAGATGGGACGAGAATTTGATGATGTAGATGTTGGTATTTTGTCAGAAATCCTGCTCTATATCATGGGAATAGACATAGGACAGTGTTCCTACCTTTTACTTATAGAGAAAGGATAGTCATGTCTTAATGGGATCTGCCCACCAGAGAGGGAAGGACAATTTACTCCAGCGTTTGCAAGGCCTGCTCAAAAAAGGGTTACCTGGGCAGGCTTTTTTTACACTTTGTACTTTTTAGAGAAAAGTTCTAGAAACTGTTCCTATGAAATATGTGTTGGTTTTGTTATGTTTTTACAGCAAAAGAGAAATTCTCTCATTGATTCCCTTAAGACCTTTCCTCCCACTGATCTCTGGTCCCATTTGATATTCCATAGTTTTGTATTTCGTAGGTGCTTTTGGTTCTCTCACTAGACTGGGCCATTCATGCATGGAGACATTTATTGCCAAATCAGGCTTGAAATGCCACTGGGCTTTTGCTTTTATTAAGCACCTTTACCTGATGATCATCAGCTCGGTCACTGTGACTCAGCACCGAGCATTAGCGATCTGTGTGCAGCAGATCACTGCAGTTGGTGAAAGATGTGGGCTTTGTCCTTTCCTCTCCAATAACTGAGGCTTCACAGAGAGACAGAGAAAATATTAACACCTGGAAACGAGGGGAAAACAAACAGAGCATTGTTGAGCTTCATTATAACTAAGAGCTTTAGTAAAGGGAACATCAGTGCAATTAGGGTGTAATCCAAAGCCCATTAAAGTCATTGGGAATCAGTCCACTGACTTAAATAGGCTTTGGATCAGGCCCATATTGCATATCAGAAGGCAGTGCTATCCGAGGGAGATTGCACTTCGAAGTGTGAATAACACTGCTGCACACAGCTTTGCCGTTAGAAATTCCAGCTCTGTCACATTTTCTGTTGCTGGCATCCTCTTTTCATCAACATTTGTCTTGTAGCAGATTGTGGTTATTATTCTAAATCCAAAGTGCTTTTTGAAAAAGCATCATCATCATCTGGGCAGATCTGTTGAACAGTTCTATAACACAGTGGGCATGGCCATGGCCGACACAGTGCAGTAATAAAAAGACACCCTGGAAACATGTCATTTTAATGTCCTATCAATTTTATAGACTTTTTAAATGTTTTGTAGTTCTGACCAAAACAGGCCCTGTAAGCAGAAAAAAGAGGCAATTTGGGTCAGTTGCTCAGAATGCCTGAGTGGTTTGTAGACGCCCAGTGACAAGAGGCCTTGGAATAACTGTACATCCCTCCCCAAGATGCTGCCAAGACAGGGGAGGCGGCAGAAAGTATTCTAATCAATAGTAACAACTTTGTCCCTAAATTCATTACTGGTATCAGTTGCTGGCCCAGCTAATTATGTGAAGTCAGGACAGGACACAACATTTTGTTGGCAGAATTTGGGATGAAAGCAAAGGAAGCATGCTAAGGGAGCTGGTGGCAAACACAATCCCTTCACCAACTTCTAGCACACATCAGGGTGATGGCTTTCTTCTGTTTCCAGGTGGATAAACTTTCCTGTAGGAACTATGCCCTCTATCTGCCAGCTATATTTGTCACCCATGGCTGGGGACCCGTGCAGAACCATCATGCCCAGGAGATGCTCAAGGCACCCCTGTGCCATTGCGCTGGGAGCTTTGTTTTCTGCTGTATACCTCTACAGCTAATCCTACTTTGAAGTCAGGAGACATTGTGGGAAAGAAAATACAAGTCCAGATGGACCAGAAGGAAGGGTTTTTTTGAGTTCTATGTTCCCACCCGAATTGCTGGACAGTTGTTTCCTGATTACCTCTCGCTAGGCACATTTCCAGGATGTTTCCAGAAGTTTTGTTTGTAGGAGACGTGACGTAAAGGTAGGAGAGTGATGCTTATTGTGTGCCTAACCAAGGACTAGGTGGTGAATAAAAAAAAAAAATTGATGAAAGAGAAGCAAAAAAGGTAGCTACTTAACTTGACACAGGAGGCTGAGTATATGCACTCTGCTCTATATGACTCAATCTAACCAGCCAGCAGACGTGGTGGCTCCCTGGGGCTGAGGGCAGCAGTGAGTGGAAGATGCTGTCAGACTAACCCAAAGCAAACTGATGGAGCTCACAAGTAGAAAATATTCTGTGGTGGAGGGGGTTGTACAAAGCCTTGAACAAATTAGCCTTGATATTTCAGGCCCAATGAGGTGATACTGATATTGCCAACTAATATTCATTATTGTCTTTTTTCATTACTAGCTTTCAAAGAGATTTACAAAGGAGGTCTGTATCAATACCTGACATACAGACAAAGCAAAGAAACAGCACAGGAACTACACTTGAAGAGCCCAGACATGCTTTGAACGAGAGAAGAAGAGCAGAGAGAAATAATGGGGAACAAAAGATGCATTTCTTTTTCACCCATTTATGACACAATTCAAGATAACAATTAAACTAATTTATAAAATCAGGAGAATATTCCCTTATCAAATTCTTTGACTGGACTATTACCTCTTGGATATGAGAGTATATATAAAAGAACCCAACCAAACAACAAACCACAACCTCTAGAAATGCTGTTAATGAGAGCATGAAGTTTTGCTACTGGTAGCAAGTAATAAAATATGGGAAGCCAGAATAGAAAGAGTTTGCTATCCGTGTTATAAATATGCATCCCTCCTTCACCCAGCAGAGAAGATAAATTTAAATTCTCAGTTCTTCAATCCGGCTGCATCATTTGGAATTAATTTCCCCAAAGAAAAAGCAAGGGATCAAACAAGGTTGATCTCTGTTACAGTCACCGAATAAAATTGAACTTGATGCCAAATATTAATAATCCTTGGGCATAACCAACAGTAGCAACAGCAAATTTCTGACTCAAGGCAAAATGTGTTAGTTCTTATAAAAAGGTTTGGATTAAGTTTATGATCTGATTTGCAGATGAAGCATCTAACACAATTCTATTCTGATGAACTCACATGTCAGAAACAGGCCATCTTTTCTTTTACCAGATTGTTTTGTCATGACACCCAGTGTCCGTCTTAGAATCACAGAATCCTTTAGGTTGGAAAAGACCTTTGAGATCATCAGGTCCATCCATTAACCCAGCACTACCAAGTCCACCACTACACCATGTCCCTAAGCACTGCATCTCATGTTTTTCAAACACTAACACTTCCAGGGCAGCCTGTTCCAATGCCTGACTGCCCTTTAAATGAAGATTTTTCCCTAGTATCCACTCTAAACCTCCCCAGCATAGCTTGAGGCCATTTCCTCTTGTCCTGTCGCTTGTTATCTGGGAGAAGAGCCCAACCCCCACCTGCCTGCAGCCTCCTTTCAGGGAGCTGTAGAGAGCAGCAGGGTTCCCCTGAGTCTCTTTTCCAGACTAAGCAACCTCAGCTCCCTCACAAGACCTGTGCTCCAGACCCTTCACCAGCTTCGCTGCCCTTCTCTGGACATGCTCCAGCACCTCAACATCCCTCTCAAAGTGAGGGGCCCAAAACTGAACACAGTGTTTGAGGTGCAGCCTCACCAGTGCCAAGTACAGGGGGACAATCACTGCCCTGGTCCTGCTGGCCATGCTGTTTCAGATACAAGCCAGGGTGCTTGCCTTGGAAGAAGGTAAGAATTTTCACTTCTGTAGCTGCTTTCTTCTGAAGACACCAGAATGACTTACAAACATTGCTTCACTTGTTCAAACAAGTGAAGAATGGATAATTGCAAACAGAAATAAAAATGTCCCTGGTGTGAAACTCAGAAACTACCCACTGAAAAGTAACCAGGAGGGAAGATTATTTTCCAATGGAAACAGTGATAGTAGTTAGGATATATAGCCTGGACATACTTACTTTTACATAAGGTGGCCAAGACCTCAATTTTACACTGTGCATTAAGATTCATATTCAATAGCTTATTACCCCAAATACTTTCCTGCATCTTTAATTTAATGACAACAAATATTGAAATGATACTCTTTGAATAACCAGTACCACTTCCTACAGTATATTTCTTTGCCGATTTGGAAGGTCTGATAAGATTACAGTAGAAAATGGTATAACAAAGTGTTACCATGTTGTGAAGCGAAGGAAATAAAATCACATTAAGACCGATTTAATTTTGAATACAAGTGCCCACAATAAGTTCTTAAAGTGATTTAACTCCACTGTTTTAATGGCAATTCAGATTAATTTTCTGGTAATCACGTAGATAAGCTGTTATCCAACAGCAGTTGATTGACAGTCTTCTCACTTCTGGGAAATGGTTTCAATGACAATTTACAAACACAGAAAGGAGTTCATTACAAATGTGACAAGTGAAGAAAGTTTGGTTATGTTTATGGTAAAGCTTTGGAAGGAACTGCCTTTTCTTACTCATTAAAAAAGCCCAACAAACCAACAAGAAAAATCTTATTTTATTCGCCAAGCCCATATATTTACTAGCAAAAAGTCAAATCACTACAGAGTGAACAAAAGATTTTGTTTTTGTTCAAATAGCATTTCTTATTCTGATTTTTTTTTTTAATAAAGACTTTTTCCCCTACAGAACAGTAACATATTTTTGTTTTAAAAGTCAAAGCCAAATGATGCAGCTTTCTTAGAATTATCCACTTCTCCGAACAAAGAAAAACATGTTACCAAATATTTGGGTTGAACCTGCGACTTTGGAAGAAAAATGTTTTAGGCAAAAAATAAAAGTGTGCACCTCCAAGTTGCGAAAGAAGTGTCCATAAGAACGCGCTAGGCTAGCACCAGTTACCTGCTGTATGTATTAACTGGATAATTTAACTAGGAAGTGGCAACAAGAGGATTATATCCAGATTACTTTAAATCAATATGAAGTTCAACAGTCATGGGCCATGTAGAAGAAAGTAGGTGAATTATCACAAGCTTTTTGAACTTTACATAAAAATAAAGGCAGGAACTATATGTATCAACATGCAAAGCTTTGAAGTATGGTCAAGTCAGAGAGCAATAATTTTGCAATTTTGAACAATTTTGATCTCCATTAAGAACAACTTTCATCTTCTATTTTATCCATTCTGAAACAAGCTGTTCGTATCACGGTGTCAGGCATTGCCCTTTTAGAAATGAAATTGTATCTGTCAGATTTTAGTGGAATATTAGTATGTACCCACAGTCTCAGACCACATGCATACTAGTATCTTCAAAATGATTTTGTAAGGAAAATATTTTAAGCCATGCTTAAACAGAGCAAAATAAAACCAGCTTGTTTCTATTCCATGTATAACAGAAATTGATTTTAACTTTACTTCAAAGCATATGCATCACTTCCACACACTGCTTCCCTTGGATTTTCTGCGAAGTCCATCCCCTCTGCCAAAACTAACAAATACAAAACATTGCTACCCAAAAGCACATGGATCATAACATGCTGTGTCTGATGGACATAGGTGTTGTGTTGAACGGCTGAATTGACATACTACCATAAGCTGGTTTGGGTAAATCTTTTTATTCAATGTGCTTTGCTGTTAGCATCTTTACGTTTTCTGTCCTCCCAGCATTTTGTTTTTAACCTTAAAAGACCTGAAGTAATTTAGCTACACTTATCTCCAAGAAGACATAGTAAAGGGACTAAGATGGAGGTGAGGAAAAAATAAGCCAGGCACCTTTAATTTGCTATTCACCAGCATCTCTATTTAAGAGTTCTTCGCTGTATTTCAAAAAGGCAGTACTCTTGCAAGAATGTGTAAAAAGACAACTTCACCTTCCTGCTTTCTTAAAATGTTTTCCCAAGGCAGCTAAAGGAAACCAGTAAAGATAGAAATATAATTGTTTTGATTTCAGTAAAAGTAACCAATTTCACCTCTCAGGTCAGGTGTTATGGTGTGATAATGCCATTTAGATGCAGAGTCATTTGTAAAGCAACAAGCATTTTTATAGCCTAAGGAGCAGTGGTCCAGCTCTTTAGCTGGCATAAATCAGCACAGTTTCACTGAAGCAAATGGAGCAACTCTGATTTACATAAGCCGAAGACATGGCCCTTTATTTCTCAGAACCACATTTTGTAATATCCCGAGGATACATATTGAAATAAATAAATAATTCAGGGCTGTGTTATTCACCTTACAAACTCTGCTTGCTTTGTTGAGCTAACACTTCAGCATACCCCTTATGGTAGCAGGCGCTGCTCGTTCACAATTTCACAGCAATACTGACAAATCTTCAGTTTGACTCGAGAATATTATGGAAACCATTTTCCCACCCTGTATCTCTATCATGAAAGAAAATCAAATTGATACTTAACACTAGTTTCTTCTGAAGAAATTGCCCATTAGACTGACATCTCATGCTTGTACAGAACATGAGACACAAAATCCTACTGTAATTAGTGTTTGATGAAGATGGAACACCCAAAGCAGGGCAAAAGCAAAGGAAACTAGAAGAGCAGTGTTATAAATAAAACTGGTTTATGCTGGTTATCAAGTGCTGTAATTTAACAATATGATAATTTTCTATACTAAACATTGGGAAGTATTTGGGAGCCCTTGGTAATTCCCCTCAGGCCCACCTGTATCCCATACTTTAAATTAAGGAGAGAGAAAAATACATTGGTTTAAATTTTACAACAATTTTGGCCTGAAGCAAACCACGCATTTTCCCCAACACAAATCAGCTGCATTTAATTCCCCAGACAGCTGGCATGAACACAGCCTCTCCACAGGACACCTGAATTACAAAATTAGCACATTCAGAACTCTAAATCACATTCCATTACATTAAGCCCTAAGGTCCAACATTACTGAGAACGAGAATAAATTGCAGAACTTCTCCTGAATTAACCCTCTTAGATCACTCTCAAAGTTAAATTGCCCTTTCCTCCCCTTTAAAGAGACATGGAAACTTAAATACTCCCTCCTGCCCTTTCTCATCTATTTCTATTCTTGCCAAGTGGCACAGTTTCTGGGACATAAATGGAATGTCTTGTCAGAAACTCACATTTGTAAATTAGCCCATCACAAGCTGTTTTGACTCACTTAGGGAATTTGCAGGTTAATGTTTACACCTGGTCCTTTACACAACACTGACCCATCTACTTCTCCTTACCAGCACTCTGTATTACAGTGCCACGGCAAGCCTGGCCAAAACAAAGGTGTACCGATCGGCTTTTCTTGTGTGCAAGCTGCTGCCAAAAAATAGTCATTCCTGGGAGAAGCGATGCGAGTTTGTGAGACAGTTTTGCTTACAGCTATATAGCACTGACCTGATCTGATTAATGCAAATTTGCCTTTTCTTGCTATGTTATGATTATGCTATTGTTCTGTTGCAATTAGTGTGAATTTTGATGTTAGATATTGTATGCTTAAAGACCGACGCTCTACAAGCTCAGCTTTTAAGCCGATAGATGCAGACGACTGAAAAGATAACGAAACAGTAACAGCAGGCCTTCAGGGAGGAAAAATAGGATCAGAAAAAAATAATTTGTGTTTTTGAACAAGTATTACATCTGAAAAAGAACACTTCCCAAATTTTAGAGATTCTTCTTAACATCAGTTACTGGATATGAATGCAATGCTAAAATATTTCAAACAGGTATCAAAACGTGTATCTTTACACATGCATTAACATAATGCTGATGTGTGGAATATGATGCTTTCCCCTGCACACCTCACAGCAGCTGCTGGGCAGTTCTGCGCACGCCTGCGGCAATCGCGCTGCCTGCAAGGGCTCGGCCCATCCACAAGTTTGGATGTGCCTTCAGCTGAAAGTATATTCAAGATTCACTGGCACTTACAGAGAAATTTTGTCATTTGTCCGTTCCTTGCTTCCAATAACCTTATTTTGCAGCGTGATAGGAAAAGGACCGAGTTAAATCATTATTGGCACACCCAGTACTTGTTGCTTGAAATTACCTCACATCAAAACATTAGCAATATCGGCACAGAAATGCCTCTCTGCCCTCTTCCATTTTTATTACACTGAATTTTCATTCATACTTTGTTGACTGTCACACAGAAGATAATTTTTTAATGGGGACATTCATTATTTATCTACCTGAGATGGCTTGTGCTGTGCTAACCCTAGCCAATGCTGTGTCTGCTCCGAAGCAAGATAAAGCTATGCAGTGCTATTATGCTCTTTCAACTTCTTTAATCACTTAAACCAATTATTTCTGAGCAGTTTTTGACTAGGTGTACATACAGTGCACCTTTTCCTCTTATTTCTTGTTACAGATACAAAATTACTATTATATGGGATGCCAGATATCCATGACAGCTATGGCAGCGCATGTCATACCTCACAGAAAGTTTCCACGCGCAGACAATGGGAATAAGCAATGACCCAGTATTTAGCACCAAAGTATTCCCGGATCCGTCTTTGCAAAACTTATTTTATAAGCAAATAACCCGTGTCCTTTAAGTTCTGTTTTAAACAGTAGATGTGAACTTGTGATAAACAGACTGAAAGAAATCAGTTGTGCTAAGAAAAAAACCCTGGCAGCTAAACCGGGAATTTTGATCTTTTATAAGATTGGCAAGGGAGCTGCAATAGTGAGTGGGGTAACTTGTTTATAGAAGTCTGATGTGAGCAGCCAGCTCTCACATGAGTGCAGCCTGGTCTGGGGAGACTCCTGCTTGGGCTGTGAGCTATGGCTATGTTTTGCTATGCAGGGAGACTGCCAGGACTCTCGTCTTGCACTCCTTCAAGAAGGCAAGACATCAAGCTCTAGAACTCAGTTTGCCAGCAGAGGCTGTTACAGGTAGGCATAGAGTAGGTAGGTGCATAGAGGTCCGCTGTACCTCCAGAGCAGATGGAACAGGCTGTATAGACACCGCCATTTAGCTACCAACACTCAGAAAACAGTCATACTAAGGGAGGAGGACAGCCACGGACAGCCACAAAGGTTTAAGTATCTTGCATACCTACTCAGGGAAGCAGACGAATTTCTTCTCACTGCATCATAAGCAAGAGGTAGGAAACATGTACAGAAACTTTGCATGAGGAGGTTAAAAAGAGGCAGCAGCATCTCCAATATTAAGAAATCATACTGTAGCAGAGGAGAAGGAAAAACTATTATGTTGGAACAGTTTGCATGGGGAAGGTAGGCAGCTCCCTCCCCTCCAGGGAGGTTTAGGGAAAATACCTGCTGCATTTTTGTTTTGAGAACAGAGGAATTAAATTACGTTGCCATGTGGGTTGTGGGTTTTTTTTCAATGAAGACTGAAGGCATAGAAAACTAGTGAAAACAGACTTTGCTTAAACATGTGCATTGCTGGGTATTCCAAGAAAGGATTCATAGAATTCAAAGAACTTAATGGAAAATAATAACAACCGGAGAGAACAATTTGCAATAAGTGGACCAAATAGAAAACAATGAAAGCAAACTGGATTCAGTCTAATCTACAGAAACTAAACTCTTAGTTGAGTACATGATAATGGAAATAATTAAAATTACTGATTGCATGGGGGGCAAGAAAGCAACAATGAAGAATACTGAGCTGAAGGATGGGAGAAACATTGTTTTTGCAAATATTGTGTATGGTAGGCTCAGTGAGAGTACAAAAGTGGCACCATATTTGAATATAAATAAAACATCTATTGTAAGCAGTGTTTCCAGTTTTTTTTCCATGGCTTTTGCTGTCCTCTTAGTCAATTTAGTGAGAAATTTATCCTCAGGCGTACTTTTTGCCTTTTCTGTCACAGTGCATCAATTATACTTCACACTGTACAGTGACACTGGCTTGTGACATTGGTTTATGCTGTTTTCTGTTATTATTTAGAAACAAAATCCTATAAAACACATTTTAGAGAAAAAAGAACTCTAAGACATTTAACCATGAGTTTTCATTCATGGTGAATTTTAATGTCCTCGATTAGTCACTGCTAAGGACAATGTTAGGTTATAGAATTCCAATGTCTTTTCCCTCCACTCTGCACAGATTCAATCATTGTATCTTCAAAGTCCATAGTGTGTGTCAGCTCATGCTCAAGAAGCCAGCAGTGACAGAGAATTGAGATGTGCTGCCTTTTTGCATTCTTTATCAGCCTTGCCTGGGAGAAAGAGTATTCTTTAATGCAGTCCAGCAGCTCTGAAAACACAATTGAGTATTCAGTAAGCATCTAACCAACATTATTTACAAAAAAATAATTCAAAGATTGCCTGCAAGAGGACAGTGTTCAGCAGTAAGACTAAGGGTCAGAAAGCTTGGGTTGTGTAAGTGATTCTGCTATCTACTGTTCTACTCATACGTTCCCTTTCTGTGTTAGGTTCCTGACATTTGTATTGAGTATGGGGGGAAATGACTCTGAAGATACATGTTGTGACAGATCATTATTGCCATCAGTATATGACTTAGATAGGAACACTGCAAACTAACTCTTTTGTCAGCTGAAGCATATTTTACCCCTGCAAGCTGACTGCGATCCATCTCTTATTCTTTTACTGTTTGGAGGGAAAAGTACTTTCTCACTTCTAAGATACAATCAAATAAGGTATTGGTAAAAATATTACCTAATCTGTGCCTCTTTACCCTGGGGGAAGCATGGGTGAATTCACTTATCAGAGTATAGATCATGGTTTTCTGAGAACAGCATTTACATCGAAATTGGTAGCAGAAAAAGCTTCTCCATTCCAATGTAGAAAATCCATCCTCTACAATCTGGAAAGCTCCAGCGATATCCCTTTCTCTCCACAAAAAGACCTAAAACTTGCCTGGTATGTGATCTTAAGTGGTCTCTAATTTGGTAACACGTAGGTCCCTAACATTAGTAAATATCAACAAAGAGCCATGGAGCTGACCAATGCACTGGGGTATCTGCTGTACGAAGAAACACTGAGATCTGGGGCTGTTCAGCACGGAGGAGAGGTGGCTCAAGGGGATCTAACCATTGTGCATAAATACCTGATGGGAGGGAGTAAAGATGATGTATCCAGACTCTTCTCAGTGGTGATCAATGACAGGACAAGAGGGGATGGGCCTGAACTGAAATACTGGAAATAGCATTCCAACATAAGAAAACCCCTTTTTTCACCTGCACAGGTGATCAAATGTAGAAACAAGTTGCCCTGAAAAGGTTAGGCATCTCCATCCCTGCAGATATGAAAAATCCAATGACCATGGCCTGAACAACCTGCTTTAGCGGACTTTGCATTGGGCAGGCATTTCCACTTAATGATCTCCAGAGGTCCCTGCCCACCTCAACCATCGTATGATCCAGAGGCAAGAGCTTACCGTTCAATTTGTAAAACTTCCCCAGAAATTTCCTAGGTGAAAAAAAATAAATTAGATTACAGCTGTAAACTTTTCTGATGCTTGATGGTCTTTACTCTGATCAGGTCCTCAAATTCAGAATCAGAAAGAAAGCACGTTAATATCCTTTTCTAAGAGAGTATAGCATCTCTCGAAAGAACAGCGTTATCAAATATTGTTTGGGGATACCACCTGTGTTCAGTGAAAAGACACACAAAATCTGGATGAAGATGATGAATTTTGCTGATTATACATAAATAGATGCATTGCCTTTTTAAAGGCAATTGCTGTATTAAATGAGGAAAAAAAAAATCTATGTTAATTCACTTTTGACAGAGAACTCACAAGCTGTCTTGAGGGAATGACTCAGAATCTGCTTAGAGACACAGGATGGAAAGTTTCTTCTTCGTTCCCACAAGGCAAGAAAGGGTGAGAGTGAGAGAGACAGTGAAAGACAAGGTGTCAAAATCCCACAAAATTTGCTATCACCAGAACAGGAGAGAACTGAACAGCCTGAATCCTGACAACCTGATGCCTCAGCTTCTGTGGGACCTGTTACAGGCTCAGCTTGCAGAAAGCTGTATATTCCATCATTTTAAATACTATCCTATTATTTTTAAATACTGCAAAGTAGCAGCAAGACTAATTCATCATATTTGCATAAGGCACCAAAAGAGAGCAATGGTGCTGAGGAAATGATTATATTAGCCTAGAGTATTCAGAAAACAACTGGTTGCTGGTGCAGCAGCCATGCTGTGTGCAAGACCATACAGAATCCCTGGCCAGAACAGACTTGAGAAATCCGTTTGGGAACTTGACCTTGGGCAGCACCTAACTGCATCAGGTGGAGTGAAGATCTGCAAATAAAACCATTTGTTTTGCTCTGTTTTTGCAAAACAACCTTGGATAAGTCTGCTGCACTTGCACAAACTGAGCATCAGTGCGAGAATATTCTTCAGCGCAGTATTGAAGTTTGACCTGGCTGTCTCCTTTGTACTGTGCCATCAGTGGTGAAAGAATGAAGAGCTATTTTAACAGGACAGCTGGAGATTTCTTTGATGTAGACAGTGCTATGCCACCCACAGTCATTGGGAACAGTGCAGGGTGGGCCTGAAAGAAAGGCTTTGGGTAGGTGTGGCGTGAACTGTGCTGGTGCAGCACTGCGGGCTTGGAAGGATCTCTCCCATGCAGCATGCTTTAAAAGATCCCTTAACTTCCCTATGTGTTTTAGGGATTGTCTTCCTTTGAAGCAAGGATCTCAGGGAAAGCCAGCATGCAGCCCACTCTTTTTCTCCTTTGACCATGCATTTAACATGTTATGGCCAGATAGTTGTCATCCATTCACATGAGCTTTCTATGCAGACACTGTACAGATAATTAATGGACAATACTAATTCTACTGTTAGAAAACATGGAGTACTCCAGATGTTTGAAGAGGTTGTATACAACATTGATAACATGTTCAGATGAAGTAATTTTTTTTTTGTTATTTTATAAAGGTGAAACAGAACAAATCCTTCACAACTGTTTAACAAAATGTATGGTTGTACCTTAGCCGCAGGAAACACTGGAAACAGCTAGTTGTAAAAATCTCCTCCTCCAAGCTTTTTTATTTCTGCTAAACTTTAAGACACCAGCCCTGCTCTTTCTTTTTCAACAATTGAGTCCTATAAGACTATTGGGTAAAGCAGTTCAACCAGAATGGTGTAATATGCAGGATGTGTGCAGGCATAGGTTCAATATGACTACATTGTTCCTTATTTATAAACATGTCACTTTCTACTGGCAGAGCTTCACACATTTTTGATGATGAGAGCTGCTCTTTCCTTGGCAAAGCAATGCACATTCATTACACCAACATCACAAGGTTTCAATGAATAGAACCATCTTTGCATGGCTCAAAGCTCTTACTCAGGAATAGGGTAGGTCAAAGAGATAAAGCAAGGAAAAACTTTCCTGAAATACAGAAAACTAACTGTGAAAGGCATGGATTTAGGAGGAAATGAGAAATGTATATTTTCTGTGGTGTATCATCTTATTTTGGAAAAAATCAGAATTTTCTTGGGGTTTGTCTCTGATCCTTTCAAATTATTTTGATGTATACTTGTATGCTTAAAGTTATTTCTCCTCCCTTTTATTGTGCTGTCATGTTAATGGATTCATGTGTCACTTTCTATTTGCATTACAATTTCTGTCAGGAACATGAAAAACCCAAATGTCTTCATCGTAATTTGTAAACTACCACAATGTACTCTTTTTGGTCTGACCTTGTCATTATCGTATAACTTAATTGGCCAACTAGTCCACTTCTTTTCCTTTTCATAGCCTTATTATAGTAGAAAATGAGAAGAGACTTGTCATTGACCAGTCAATCAAAAATACACACCATTTAGAGATGAAAATAACAACCTCTCAATTAATTTCATAGAATTAACACTCATTATGATAAAAGTCTCCTGAGATAAAGATTGAGATCAGGACTAATAAGCAGACATTCAGCCATTCCTCTGACAAAGCCTCTAATAAAATTAGGAAATGGAATAGTTTAATTCAATCACAAAATTGCAGTTCCATAGTTTCCCCCTCAGACTAGAAGATATTTAAGAGACCTCCATTTGTCTCCGCACAAAGAGTCAGAGTACATCTCATTCTGCCAGTTCTGTTCACTGAAGTGCGGATCTGGCTGTAATTTCAAAAGATGTCTTTCCCAAGATACTTGATAACGTTTTCAGATTTTTGGACTACCTCTCTGATGGGAAGCATAATCATTTCACCATTACATTGTTATTTCTTGCAATGGTTTTATTTTTTCTCACACTTTCTTTCTTCGGATGGAGTAATTTTAAACTTGCTAAGGACGGTCTTTTTTTTTAACTGATGCCCATAGGTTCGCAACAAGATATTCCATGCTCTATCACAACAGTAACAATAATACAAAGGAATAAAATAAGTAATAGACATGACAGAAACCTGTGCTCCAGAATTGGCCATAAATCAGTGAGATTGGGGGAGGAAGAAGCCACTGGGGAAGGCTGCTTTATTATTACTATGGGAAAATCAGACACTAGTCATTTAGTACCTGATTTAAGGTAACACAGGCTTCAAAATGTAAAAGTGTTCAAGACAGAAGCTTTTTATTTCTATAAAAAGGAGCACTGTTATCACAGAATCAGGGGTTATCACAAAAAGTATAGTCAGATACAGTTATGAGTATTTGTTGGTCCTCTATTCTGGACAAATATTTAAGATGAAATATTCTGGCTCATCATATAAAGATCACATCTCTGATTTGGAACCAATAGCTAATGTCAATTAAACACTACTATAATTCAATTAACTTTTTCCCTAGTAACTTTATTGGAAGCAGCTTCCTCTCCTGCCCTATAAAAAAGTCCATCCAGAGATCCTTTCCAAGATATCCACTGTCACTTCTCCTGCCTTTCTCTGGTCTTCACAGGCTACCTCTGCAGAAAGCCACAGGCAAGAAAGAAAATGGAAGTGGCTTTGAAAGAAGTCTGATGACTCTGCTGATTGCCTGATGAACACAAGAGTAGAGGACGCAGGATAGGGAAACAGTGGTCATGTAGAAATTACCTTTCTTTCCTCCTTTTATTTTTTTGGTTTTTTTAAATTTTTTTTTAACTTCAGGTCAAAGAGCACAGATTTGACATGAGAGTGTGGCCTTCGGAAAATAAGCACCTAAACCGTTTTGTCATACACTACAGTAGTTCAAGATTATTAGGTTGTACATTATTCACTTTCTTAGTCGAACAAATCAATTTACTGCTTGACAAATAAGCACATAATGCAAAATGCCAACTTACAGATTGGTATCATTAGAGAACATGGTCTTATTGGTGAGGGACCATATTTCGCCTACATTGCAGATCTCGAGGCAGAAAGCTTTGTTTATAGAGGATATGTGACCCCTTACATCTGGTACACTACAAAGAAACAACAAATATGGTCAAATAGGACTGAAATGAAAGTACAAGTATTCAGATTGTCATGCCCATATCACAAACAAAACTGCCTGGTTCTTCACAGGCATGTCAGAATTGGGAATTGATTCGTTATAATAGACGCATAGCAGAAAAGTTGAAAAAAATTTTACATAGAAAGGGGTTTTAATATCTTAAAATGCAAAAGACTTCAGTGCTCTGCATCTAGAAGTTTTAAATAATTAGTCAACGTTCATTATGGTGCTGAGGTCACATACAAAAATTAAAATCTCATTGATTAAACTTATTAAGGTTGCATTCCAGAAATCTAACAATAATTTAATAGGAAGATAGGGAAAACCTGCCTTCAATACAGAGGTTCTACAGCTATTTTAAAGATTGTAATCAAAGTATGGAAGGAAAAGGATTAAGTTAAGCTGTGTCTTGAGTGTTGTCTCTTCTGTTGTATTGGCATAGTCTGGTTCTAATAAGAAAATGCGGTCTACATTTAAATTATTCATGTTCTTTTTCATTAGAAAACCAAAAAGTCAATTTAAAGACTTGGTAAAATTTTTATGAAAGCCAGAGCCCTACAATAACTTTGATTCTGCGTTCCAAGGTAACAACTTTTCCCTCATCATTCTTTTCCTCAATAAAAGCAAATTTTAAAATTTACATCTTTCAGCAGTGAAGAGGCCCTGTAAACAAACATAAGTATGCATAGCACTGTTCCAGGTTGGACGCCTGTCACTTAAATCACTGTCATGCCGCAAGCTACCCTGATACAATCAGAAGGGAAAATGGAGTTAGTTAGATGGGTTTACAGGATGATGTCTGCGTGAGTGACAGATGTTTGTGCTCTAGCAACATTATGTTTTATTATAGAACAATTGCTTCTAATAGCTTTTACGTTTATGTTCAATGTGTTGCAAATTCACCTCCGCACCTTAAAAAAAAAAAAAAAAAAAGAAAAGAAAAGAAAAAAGAAAGAAAGAAAAGCACAAAACAGAAATATTACGAATTGTTTCCTCCCATCCCCCAAATAAAAGCATTTTCTTCCAATACAAAGTAATTTGGGCAGCTGGTGAACTGTGGAGCTCACCAATCTATGAGTTCTCAAACACACACAAACTGTGTCTTCATGGTTCAAGGAAGAACCGACATTACGCCCGAAAGGATTATCAATCACCGACTGCACAATATCATCTGTTGTAAATTGGGAGCCTGATTAATAACAGTGATTCAAGCATGGTCCTTGAAAATTGTGATCTTTATTGACTAACTGGACTGGTGACTTTCTCTTTTCATGTTGTTTGCACTCAATTTGGTCTGCTTTCAGTTACTGATACTGTGTATTAGTATTTCTGTTATGATTGTTTTCCACATTATATAAAGTCAATAGTGAAGTGTCATGTGAAGCAGGTAAATTTTTCATCAATTGTGTATAAGATTTGTGGCCCTACTTCGGATTTTCTTTCTCATTCATCAGCGATTGTACTGCACCTCTGTTTTCTTCTCTTGTCATTGTGAGAATATCCAGAAAACAAGGGAATATCTAACCCTGCTGGTTAAAACAGCCTTTGAAGTTGTTTACCTTTTTAGAATTCCGTATTTTTTCCTAACGTATTGCATCGGTATTTTTGGAGGAGTTTTGGGTTTTTTGAAAATAATAGGTTCAGAAAGTTTGATTTCCATACTAGCATACATATATCAAACATCTCTTACTTGACTGTAATTACATTGAAATTTATATATTTTTCAAGTGATAAAAAAAAAAAAAAAGTCAACCTATGGCTGAAGAAAGGGGCTTTGGTTTTCTATTCCTTAATCACCCATTACATTTTAGTAGCTCTTTGAAAAAGAATAGGTCCAATTTAACCTGTTTGGGGCTTTTGTTGTTTTCAACTTGGTAAGTTCTGTTTCTAACTCCTTCATCTTCATCCTGTTTCCTTAGACTGGTCTTGGGAGAGCACCACCAAATTTCTTTCTTGGCTGGCATGGGTGAACTACAACTTGTGTCCACAGGATTCCCAGCAGCTGCCTTTCACAAAACTGGCAGAGCTGACCCTTTGCTCCTGAAGCAATATATATTCAAATTGTTTAACCTGTGAAAGACATCATATACTCTGCAGAACCTCCTGTAATTGTACAAAATGCATGTCCATTTGTTAGATAGTGAGCAACAGCAACTCCATCCTGTAGGTACTTTACTTTCTAGATCAGCTTCATAATAGCCCAGCTGTGGAAGATTCATTTTTTGATGTGCTTCTTATCTTTAAAAGACGATAGTGGCTAAGACTGTTACCTGTCACTATATTCACCACCACAGTTTTTAAATCAGTAAATATAAAAATATCAGCAAACCCTTGCAGTGCAAAAACCACCCCAAACCAACCACTCAACCAAAACCAACCAAACAAAACCAAAACCCCACAAAAACCCAACCCATACCTCATCTATTTTAGCATCATAATAATTAAATTAATATTGACACATTCAGGACATTTTTGCAACCAGATCCCATGAATGATGATCAGCACCAGTCCCTTGAAAATCTTTAAAAATCATGACCCTGAGGCAAGGTGTGTATCCCATAAGAAAAAAAAGAATAGTGGAAGAGAGGCCAAAAATCCATGTCATTTTTTGCTGGAAGGTTAATGTTAAGTGTTTATGAATGGCTTTTGTAAATATAAAATTGATTTAGCATAGACCACCTCTGTTATGTTCAATTGCTAGATATTTTCTTGAAAATCTCAAACTTCATTACAATTATTTACAAATGAGATTTGCCTTTTTCTAGTTAGGCAAGTTATTTTATTGCTTAGGTGGTCTGAAAATGAAGACTTCTGGGAATCACTGTCGTCATAATTGAGAGTACAACATAATAACCTCAATCTTGCATGTGTTTTTGCTTTCTGCATGGCCTGTGGTGCTTCAGGGTGGGAGAAGCTGGGGTCTGTGCAAGGCAGCATCATCACAAAACTGCTCTACCCCACCTATCTGGCTGGATAGCCCCCAGCACACGTGTTCTGAGGCTCCATCCTGGCATTGTATTTCTGTCCTCCTCCAGCCTTGACAGGACACATCCCAAAAGCTCCAGGGCTGGAGTTATAATGAATTAACTTTGGTCATATATTCTTTTCTTTCTTGAAACAGAAAACGAATACCTAAATGTGTATGATGCCTCTATTACTGTCCTCCTCTAATCTAATCACAGAAAATTTATTATACCAAAGTTTTAGAAATATGGTTCTAGACTAATACGCCTGTCATTTTTCATATGATGTTTTATAGCTCAGCGTTAAACCTCTTCTAGAGCCATAATTAAAAGACAAATGTTGAAACTCCACTAATTAAAGCAGAAAGGATTTCACAAGAAGGCCACTACAGAAGGCAGACATGATACAAGACTGTGTAACAGAACTCTGTAATTATTTAATGAACACTGTTAAGGGACTTCTGCCCACTGGGGATTCAGTTGTGGGCAGACTCTCCCAATATCTCAAGCTCCTCTGTGAGGCAGTGAAATAAAGAGACTAAAAACCACGGGAGTGCCTCATTGGTTTGTGGAATCTACTGGGAGGACAGAAAGGAGTCCCAGGGATGCCTGGAAATTCCAGTGACTCTTAAAAGGTCCAAAAGAAAAGTTTGCTCTTTCAAAAATTCAGATCCATTCCCAGGAGACTAAAGGGAGGATGTCTTCCTTGGCAGGGTACTTTCTTCAGCAGCGGGGAAGTGTTTGCACTGGAAAAAACAGCAAAGTGGAATGCAGGCAGAGACACTTTATGAGCAGGAACATATGTCAGGCTGAAATTGTTAAAGACACATTCTCAAGAGTGGTGTTTAAAAGAAAAGGAGGCGAGGCCTAGAAGCAGAAATATTAAGAAACCTCAATAGGTTTCTTTCTAGAAGAAGAGATACTTCTAGAAAAATATATTTACTGGAAATATTCCTAGATGTGCAGTATTTTGAGCAAAGATATAAACTCTATGGTAAGCCCTATGGCATTCATGATTTAGGATATGATTCGGTGTCCCATTGAAGTCAGCAGGAGATTTCTGCTGTGTTCAACAGGCTTTGCTTTGAACCCTTGTGGAATGGAAAATTCAGAGTGTAATTTGTAGCCTAAGGTATGCATGCAACAAATCAACCCACAACCAGGCCAGCTGCCACAGAAGAAAGAAAAGATACAGCCAGAGTGACAGCAGGCAAAATATCAGCCATCCATGGACAGACAGGCAGGTGGGCAACATCCAGGCAGAATTACTGCCAACGGCTGCCCACGGAGAACCAGCCAACATCACAGACCTCCAGAAGCAGAGCAGCAGAGGCATGGAAAAATGAACAAACTAATGCACTTTAATGCAAACAGCCACACACTAGCTAGTGTGACAAACCAAGGGAGTCGGGGTCTATTCTGGCAAGACAAAGTTTGAGGATGCTCAAACTATTCTATCCTGTTCCAGGTGGCATGCTCAAGGTCAGGGTATTTGAAGTCCATAGCAAAGTGGCTTACCAAAACCACCTCTTCTACCCCTTTTTGAGAAGTTAGTGGTTAGGTTGGCCCTGCACAAAGTTCCCAATCCCATATTGCCATTTGGGTGCTCACTTTTAACTCAAGGCAACTGCTTGTATCTGCTGCTCCAGGGAAAGCAGAGTCCCTGTCACAACCTGGGTAAGGATGACTGGAGGCTGCAGGTGGACTTGACTGGACATGCTGTGGTGGGGGCTCAGCACAGCACTCCCACTCTCTAGTTTAACCGGGGACATCTCTCCCTCCCCACCGCTCCTTCAGGAAGCCCTGACCTTCCTGTTAGACTCTCATCTCCTACCAGCCCCACACTACCACCACACACCACCAGTGCTGGCTTTAGAGAGGAATATAAAGCAGACAGAGCTGTATTTGTCACAGTGAAAGAAATACAACACTACGTAGACAATATCAGCAATATCATGAAAAAATACTGATGGGGACATTCACATCTATCCACAGGCCTAACTTACAGCGACAGGTTTAAATAGGAGTAAAGTGATGCCCCACCTGAACGTTCAGAGCTTTACCAGAGCACACATGGGCAGCTTTCATTTCCATTGCTATTCGAGCCATGTGGGGAGCTATCATTGCCCATATTTCTGTGCAGGTCTAATTTATTTAGGAAATATTCAGCTTGGCAATTCTAATATGCAGTCCCCTACGGTCCATGCAATTCCTTTTTTTTCTAACTGGCTGGTGTTGCCCTCCTGCTGTATTAGCCTGATACTGCCCTCCTGCTGCTCTGTCCACCTGCTTCAAATTTATTTCCAAAATGCATCACTAGTGTAGGATCTTCTCCCTGAAGGGGAACAAGTTAATAGGTTTACTCTTCTTGATGTACTGTTAGATTCCTTCTGCACTAAGATTTGAACTACTGACTATGCATTTTTTTCATCTTCGATTTCTAAGCTGAAGATAAAAATCCCCTAGCCAAAGAAGATACCTTAATGGAAGACACTTTAATCCAAACCCTGAAACAGGCACATATGAATGTGAGTCACATGCTATTACAAGTGCTGCTGTAGTACTTGTTTCTTTTCCAAACAAGAAGCAATTGAAAAATATACCATGTCATTTTTTTGAAGTAAATCCCAAAGCAGACTAACATTCACAACACATAAAATGACTTCCCCTTCTCCCCTTCTGGAGAACACCTGTAAATTTAGCAGAGAACGATAACCTTCCTATAAAATATTTAAACCATCCCATAGAATACAAGAAAGAATAATGTCCCTGTTACAGAATTCCACTGAATTGTTTAAAAAATTTGTAGACAGGAATTACATCTTTATTACACCTTACACAGGAATTTCTATACAATCTTATTCCTTTCAGTCTTGCTAAATTTTATGCCACTCTTCAATATGAGACTAACAGCTCCAACTGTGCAGCTATGTTTTCATAGAAAACAGAAGTAATTTTTTTTACCTTCTCTTTTCTTCTTCTAACCTAAATTATTATATAGCATTTTGCAAACTCTTATGGATTTGCTGAGAAAACAATTCCTCACTGTGTCAAAATGACCATTTTCCCTTGTAATGCATGTCTGTGAGTACACAGATGATGGAGGGAAAGTTTCTTATTTTCAAATGTAATTGAATAAGCTCTTACTGGAAAATTAAGGATTTCTGGAGAGAATTTGGCAGAACAGATGTATGCTTTCCCCAAATGAAAAACATGCATCTGTTTCCTAGAAATCTAAACAACAGCAGCAAAACAGTCACACAAACAAGTTGAGGGCTGCTTGTTTTTTATTTTTTTTTCTTTTTCCTACAGATGGTTCTTATTTTTATACAAATGGGGGAAAAAAGCCATAGTGGAAGTTTCTAAATGAAGCAATGAAGTGCATTCTTATCAATGAAATTTAAATGGTCTCTGGGATGAAATTATGTTTTATACAAATCTGCTCAATTGTACCTGAAAACCGTACAAAAGCCTTTCTTATTAAAATGCTGCCTTTCAGTCTCCCTGCTTCCATTTAGTCACAGTCTGATCTCCCTATCAATTCATTTTTTCCATTTCTGTTACCTGTAGATCATTTTGCCTTGCTCCTGTAATGTGGATTTAGAGTCTGCAGTCAGGAACTGATATGATCCAGAGCAAACCCTTTTGATTAGATATTCCTGTTCCATGCTCAGAGCTGACAGGAAGGATATGCTTTTTAATGTCATGAGCAGCATTTTCCCCCCATCCCCCTAATCATGCTTTGCAGCCACTAAAGAGTGAATTGATAGAAAAGGCTTGCCCAGAGTATCCAAAATCCCCCATCCAGAATAGCAAAATATCTTAATGTAATTAAGTATTAGGATTAATTTCCTAATCCCTGTATTTTTCACTTGTCCATTTGAGAGATGGGCCTCTAATTAAATTTTTCTTTGGTCACTGTAATGAAAACAATATCATCTAGAAGTCCAGCCACAGTCAGCCTGTGTGGATAGCAGTGATAAGGCCGGGTAATTGCAGGATTAATAACTGGCATTTTATTGTGTCTGAAAGCAATGTAACAGTATATAGAATTTCCAAGTAACTTGAAAACATAGCCACATTGTACAATATTGCTACCCTGATCACTTTGTTTTTTTTTTTTCCCAGGCATGAGAACAATTGGAGTACAAAGGTATGATTGTTCCTAGGTCATATTCTCCTCCGGGGTTTCCAAAAGGCAAGCAATGCTGCTCAGGCAGCTCTAGTAGCTCTGTGATAAAGTAGAACATGTTTCAATAACCGCTGTTATTCCTCTTCATTTACAGTGCAGGCCACAGGGTAACTGTTTAATGTGGTAGCCAGTTCCCTGAAACTCTTGTACATTTGCTGAAACATGAAGCATTTTCCTAATACTTTGAGCTTCTTGAATAAGTGCAGGATTTCAAAGTTTGGTTTTTTGGTGTTTTGTTTTTTTTTTTTTAAAGAAATAATTATCTAGGGACCAATGCTCTGCTGAATAATCTAGCTCTGGAGACAGAGCCTCTGCACAGTTGCATCCTTCCTTTGTGGCTGGGACACTTCACCCTCAATTAGGGAAAGGTACCTTTCAATAGAGCTGTTCCCCTTTATGGCTAGATAGTAAAGCTGAGAAAGGGCTGGGAACTAGAAGCCAGGCAAGCAGCATGCTCAGCTAAGCTGCTATGGATCTTAATTAATGTGCAGAACAGGATGTAGGCTTGGAGAGTTTATCATGCCATCTGGATACGGTATGGATGCAAGTGAAACCTGAACCTAATCTAATAGGTAAGTAAGTTGATGAAAGGAGCTGGTAAAAATCTCTACATAAAATAATCTTGCATTAAGGAGAAAAGGTTGCAAAAGTTGCTCAGGCTGTTGTGGAATCCCCTTGCACCTCCATGGGACCTCCAGGGAATTTGGCACTAACTGCAGGACATCCTGCCTCTCTGCAACTCCGCTCCCTACCCCACCTCCTCCTGGGCACCACTCCCCTAAAAGATTTGTTCTCACACCTCCTTCTGCAGAAAACAATACTTTCATCCCCACCTTCTTCATGAAATCGGAGCTCTTTTTCTCTCTATTGCATGGGCTTTTCTGTGACTATGCCACGTATGTTGCCCAACCCAAAGAATTTCATCACACTGTATGCTCAAACACACAGGCCCCAATGCAGCTGTTCTGTCAGTCCACACAGAAATACACTGGATGGGATAATGTCAGGATTCGGCTTAATCATCCTGATGATTTATTTATTTATTTTTACCTAAATAGTATTATTTTGGTAGAACAGACCCAATTTGCATCAACGTAGGAAATCTATTAATCCACAGGGATTCTAAAAAAACCCATGTTCTGTCAAACTATAAATATGCTTCAAATCGTTGTCTTTCTTTTGGATGATGTTTAGCTCATTCACCCTTCCATATCACCTTTAATTTCCTTCTCCTAATCTCCCTGTGCAACCATTCCCTGCATTAGGAGGCTTTATATAGCCTTCTCACACACCTTTAAGGTCAGTCTGAGAGAAATTAACACCATTGCTTTTCATTTAACCTTCAAGCCATGTATTCACTTTTTTCTTTTTAAGAGTACTTTAGTGTACGTATTTCCAACATGAGCCTATACCTAACTCTGGCTAGATCAAAAAATTATGCCTCCCATTCAGTATCTTGAGTTCAACCGAGTGCAAAGACTCAGATCTCTTTAGGACATGATTTCTGTGACGGTTTTGATTGGCAACTGATATTTCAAAATATTGGCCAACATAAAAGCTACTGAGACTTTGTATATTATACCATTTTAGATATGAAGAAGCACAGCCATTTCTCCCATATGCATCAGCCCTGTACACTTACTGTAGATTAAATTGAGTTCAAACAGACTGATACCTTTGAAGGTGGATGTTTGTTAAATCCTGAAAAGATTTAATATTAGCGTTCAGAGACACAAACTGAGTACTAGTATTACGCCTTTTCAATGTGGCTTTTCATATTTATTTAATAAAAGTGAACCTCAAATACAAAACTCTGAAAGACATGCCATGAGGGATGGTTTGAGGCAATATTTAAAATATTTTTTCCATTTTACAAATTTTGTATTTTCATGAAAGAACATCAAAAGCACATCTGAATTTTAGCAAGTAGTTCCCTAATTCAAAACAGAAAATCATAAATGTCAACCTGTTGGGTTTTGACAGTTCTAAGGCATTATTGCTCTTCCGAATGAAAACAGAGATGTGCTGGAAGACTGTTGAAGTGACATGCAGTAATTTAAGAGTGAAACATTTTAATTGTAGACTACATGATGGGTCGGCAAGCGTAGGAGACAGTGTTTGTGTGTCTGTGCAAGCCCATACATACAACTGATAGAGGGAAAGAGTCTTTTCTCAGATAACACAATATCACAATGCTTTAGTGAGAGGTATGACTCTGAACACACTGCTTACCCCAAAACCTCCTTGGGGGATGTGGGGTGGTAAGTGGTATTTTTCAGCTAGAGTTTGTATATCTCCATCACTCAGAACAGCACAGCTGGAATTACTCATCATTGTGCCATGGAAATAACAGCAAAGAACTCTTCTGTTGAAGCACGGGTATGATTACCTTGTGAGAACACAGAAAGTTTGACTAATTTCTACTGATAATCTCTGTCCTAACATCATACACTGTTGTTCCACCCCACACCCATCTGCAGTGAAATAAGATTACTGAAAAAAAAAAAAAAAAAAGCAGAAGAGACATGTGAGCACCAAGGCCTGAAACTGTTGCCTAGTTATGGAAGATTTTGCCATGCTTATTAATCTTTAAACCCTTAAGCAACCTCTTTTTTATTTTTCCCCTCTAAATACTCTGAAGTCAGTCAAGCTGCACAACAGCTAGGTTGTGCTGGCAGAAAGTACACATCTAAAATTCTTTTGTAATCCAAGTACAAACACACATACACTGCAGGACACTACATTTTTGTGGTTTTATTTTAAGCTGAAACTCACAAATACCATATATGACATGCATGGATTAGAAAAAGTACTGCAGCATCTCAGCTTCTCTATGCAAGGAGAAAAGCATCTTTTCTCCATTCCTATAAGCGACATGATAGCTTGCTTATGTATCCTACCTTAGCGGTCCAGCTGTGAGATCCATAAAGCAACCATTGAATCTCTCACCTCTTTTTCTTTAGGAGCACCACAATGTGCAGCTTTCTTTGTGCTGCTCACACGCCAGCAGTCTTTTTAAAAGCCACTCTTGCTCTGCTGCTGATCATCTTTGCAACAGACAGTAAGTTGATTTCAGGAGAACTGCTCCGATTTCCACTACTCTCACTGAAAGCAGAAACAGGTTTCTCTCCCCCCTGTAAAAAGTACTTGGCAGAAGCAGCAGACAAGTTTTTAAACTCCCATCAACAGTTCTTGGAACTAATACTAATGCTGATCAATTTTTCCCAATTAAAATCTGACAGTGTGAAACAGCACAACATTTTGCTGCAAAGTGATTTGGTAAAAAGGATAGAACACAAGGAAACATTATACAGTGAGTGCAACATCATCTCCAGCATGTCTATCAGTATTGCTTCATTTGCATTAGCTGGTACAGGATATTTTTCTTTGCCCTTCAGCCCTTCAGCATTGTGCACAACAAAGGATGCGAGTTCCCTAGATCCTTATATTCTTTCCATAACCACTATGCAGAGTGGGAGCTGTGCATCTGTCCTTGACAAGTCTTGAAACTTGGAATAGTTTCAACAGTTTCTCAAGTTATTTTATGGACACTAATTCATATTCCAGCTACCTAAGAAGACCTGGTCCATCCCACTACAAGGAAGTCTGCCTCAAAAATAACCAGATGAACTGAATATCCTGTTCTTCCTGTTCGGCATCATTGCAAAATACCATGGAATACTATTCTCAGGATAAAGTGTTACTAAGTGCCCCTGTAGCCCTGTCCTCTCAGCCGTTGTGTGCAGAAGAACCAAAATACTTCTGTTAAGTTCTTTTGTGCTCAAAGATGGAAGGAGTAGAATTTCAAGATACACCAATACCTCCACAAGAAAAATGCATTACATACTTGGCCTCAGTCCAACAGAGGAGCACTTAGTGAGCAGTAGTTACTAGAGCTACGTAGGTGAACCAAGCAAAAGGGACTGAAACTGTCACACTTGAGTCAGGTGGATCTATTCATGTCCAGGTGCCTCCATGACAACAGCCAGTAAAAGTTCACTGCAGGCAAGGGCTGGAGTATCCATGTCTGAAAGGTCTTTTTGACTGCAATAACAAGTAGCTGGCAGAAAGCACTGTAGACTGAAGAACTAAACACAGGAGAAAGAAGAAAAGCTCGCTGAGTATCCCAGATATTCAGGGCAGTATGAGTTTCCAGGGCAGGACAGGACAGCAAGTGAGAGGGGAGGCTGTGACCACCTTGTGTGAGTCAGGCGTTTGTGAGAAGGGGCAGGGTGCAGAGCAGCGGTGCCTCATCAGCTTCTCGCGCCGTTAGCGGGGAAGCCCAGTGCCACAAAGACAAGCACCGTCCTCCCTCCTGTAGCGGATCAGATAACAGTTCAGAAGCCAAAGCTCTTCACACCGCATCCCTTCTTGGAGGTGCATGAAGCTACAAGCCCAGCCCAAAGAAATGAACACAGTTTTGAAATGTGCAGGGCCCAGAGACAATGAATAATAAATGAAGTATATCTCAGAGGAAAAACTTCAAGTTTCACCTCCAAGTTACACGCAGCTATTTGAAGTCAGTAGGAGTAGTCTGTTTATGGCTGTGAGCAGAAAGCTGCCCTGCGTGCCCGGGAAATTATCAGCCCTTTATTCAAGAACACAATATCTGCTCGATAATGCGTACACGGTTTTGTCATTAGTTGTCAGCGCACCTCCCAAAACAAGTTGTCCCCCTGTGGTTTTATAATCATGGGAATATTCTCGATGGCCCTATCAGATGGGTTTTATTCTGGCTCCAGACGTCTCTGGAAAATAGCCTATTGAATCGCGTCGGAAACCAGGGCAGAGTTGACTTCCTGGTGAACTCCAGACAATCCAAAGGCTCTCCTTGGAAAGCACAGCTTGTGCTCTGCTATTTGTGCAATGCCACGCTGCCCTGCAGCTGGGGTAATCTGCTCCATCTCAGCCACTCCACCCCCACCCAAAACCCATGAGGAAATAGCAATCTATTGTTCCAGGAGTTTATGCAAGAAGTTTTGGTGGTTTTTTTTCACTTTAATTTAGCCACTACATGTAAGAGATAGCAGTGACCTGGTTGCTGAAATGCCTCCTCATTTCCCTATTTACCTCCTGTTAGCTAGAACAACAAATCACTGCTGTGTTTACCTGGCAAGCGAAAGTAGAAAAAGTGTCATATGGAATAGTTTCTTACCACTGTGAGGTGTCTCCTTGACATGAAACTCAAACCAAAAATAGAAAACAGAAAGAAAAAACCAAACCATCAAAAGCCAAGCACCCCCCAAAAATCTCCCCTTTTCCTGTTATCATATGAGGAAGAAAAAACATTTCCAGCTCTGAGGCAGTGCCAAATGGTTCAGCAGATTTCAGACTTCAAGACACTGACAGACTGCAACTTCTGCTGTATACCAGAGGGATTTCAGAGGTTCTCTCTCTTAAAATAGCCATATTTTTGTCTTCCTGAGGGTCAAAACTTGCCACTTTCCCACTGCTTTCAGTAGACATTTTAACCGTGCCATACTCAGCCATGTCAAAGGAATCTGAAGAGGCTCTTGAGATTCTTCTGTCTGAGGCTAAATGGGAAGGATTGGTTGCACTGCTGCAAACATTCCCACTAGAAACACTAAAATGCAGGGAGAAAACCACTTCACATGGGGTATTTCACTGCACACAAAAAAAAACTCTTCAGCATATTCTGTTGGCAATGTATCAAACTGGATTACATGAGTCATATTTACCCTATGTGATGTGACACTGTGACACATGACAGAGTACCTAAAAGATCATTATGCCCCAAGAGCTTACAACCCAAATGGAATTTAAAGGCATATTAGTCAGCCATGCCCACCCCCACTCCGCTGTTATCCGCAACAGCAGGGGACTTGATACGATGAATCAGAGCTTAGCAATTCTTTCCGCGTGCACAGGAAACACCAATTAATTGGAACAGGGCCAAAAAAAAAAAAAGTTTCTTTACCTGGTAAACAGAAATCAGCAATGGGATTTTACTTGATGAATAGTATACAGCTAAGTACTTCGATCAGTGGAGGTGAGAGGTGCAGAAAGCTGATTAGGTAGCTCGTACCCAATTGCTTTTTCATCTGCTGGAAGCCTGATATTTTTAGCCGTCTCCTCACACAGTAGTCACCACAACTGCCAAATTTTGTGTCATAATACAGAGAGAGACTCCCCCAAAGAGAGAAGCAAGACAGGAACAGAGACCCTTGTTCCACCTGGTTCCTCCACAAACATTTCGTTTCCTTATACTGGACACCTGCCACCTTCTAGTCCCTTGTCGGTTCCCTCTGTCCCACCCCAGCAAGCTCTGTGCTCAGCCCCTCTCCCCATTTTAGGGGATCCTCCTGGGGCTGGCATGTTTGGCAGTAAATCAGCAAAGGCCCTGACTACAATTGCATTAAGCATGCTCTGGGTCTTCCTACACAGTGCACTCTGGGGCACAGTTCTACTACAAAGCATACTGGATTTAAATTGTTTATCTATCTAAGCCTTAATTTATGATCTCTACAAATTCCTCTAAAATGAAAGAGCCTTTTATTTGTACCATCTTTGTTTAAGAAATACGGGGAGATTGTCAAGGGCATAAAACACTTCTAGCACCGACCATTCCCACTGAAAGCCAGTGGGGTTTGGACATAAGTCTTGTTTATGCCTTTAAAAAATCTCTTCCATAATGTCATCAAGACTAAAAAAAAAAAAAAATACAGAATAAACTCTGAATTCAAATTTTCTCACTGATGATAAAAAGGGTTTATAGGATATGTGGCGGCAGAAGGCTAGATTCAAATGCAGCAACAGCTGGCAGCCCCGGCAGATACTGACTGGCCTGTTTGACCTCATAATGACGTTTAAAACAACAACAACAACAAATTATAGGCTTGCAAAAGGTTTGATGAAAGAGACCCGAGGGAGGATGGCTACCCCAGAGGGCACTGGTGGGATTCAGAGAGAAAAATTCATTGTTAGGATTTACTCTGTGCTTTAAGGAAACAAGGACACTTCATGTTGTCCCAGGTGGTGATGCAGGAAGATACAGGAGTCAGAGGCAGATCAGTGACTGAGGGCAAGAAAACAAGCAAGAAGCTGCTCAGCAAATTCTCTTTAACTTTTAAGGGTTAAGGGAATATCAAAATATAAAACTTATTCAGGAAAATATCCAAAGGCAGCTGAGGACAGCGACAGGAAACATATGACTGTTTATGGGGAAGGGGACTGGTCAATTACTAAATAAAGCTAAAGCAACTTCCCTGGGATTTCATTCAAAATAAAGAAAAATAACATTTTAATCAAGAAATTGCTGGAATCAGAATTGAAAAAAAAAACAACCCACAAACAAAACCCCACCCAAACACAAAACAACCTCATCCTTATTCTTTAGAACTTACATTTTCATTCTTTCTACAAGAGAACAGTATGTGTGGGTGACTAATAACAATCCAGCCATCTGGACTGCTCTTGGACAAACTCATGTTAATTTAAACTAAAAAGGAAAAAAAAAAAGAAAGAAAAAAAATATATATAGCCTGCCACAAACCATTTGTGAAAGTGTTATGGTCTGCAGAACTGTCATGCACAGTCAGCAAACAGCAAACTTTAGAGCACCTTTAATGTTACACCACAGTGCTGTTGTACTTGACAATTAAAATAGTTAATGTGCAAGCTGGCCTTTAAGTGTTACACTAATCAAAATAATGGATTGCTTTTGTATGATGACCCCAAGCTGCATCTTAGTGCTCACCGGGCAAAAAGAGATTTTTTTTAATACTGCTTGTAGCACTTGTAATCGTGTGTTTCTGTGGTGGTAATGAAGAAGGACGTGACTTACTACCAAGCCTGTTGAGGACCTGAGCAAATTGGTGATCTACGCAGATATTATCTGAGTAAGTGTGGCTCCCACAGTATCATATTCAACCTCATGGTCTTCCAAACCCAGAGGCAGCATGAGGGATTCAGTCCTTTAGCATTTCTTCATTGTTCCCATAGGCGCACAGTGTTTTCAAGCCCTCTTGCTAGTAATATTTCTCAGCTATTTAGAGAAGCTGCCCTCCCCTGTGCCTACCTTTGTGTGGATTTATGAGGCATAATGAATCGTAGGGCTGATGTGCTTGGCCAATTGTTCAAGGACAAGCGGGAATTAGTGTTTTTCCCCCACTTACCTGTGCTCTGTGCTACACATTCAGCAGCACATACAAATTCAATGTATTCAGCTTGCCAAGAAATATTAGTACCTAAGAGTTGAAACCAGAGCAGATTGTATTTCAAGCCATTTTCCCATTCCCCCATTCTCCCCCGTCTCCAGCTTTTTTTTTTTTTTTAATTATTCAGGTTAGACATGAAATGCAGTAGTTATGTTAATGAGTTTGATATTAGCTTTAGACAGAAAAAATGTGGGAGGTAGCCTGCCAAAAGCTAAGCCTTTGCTTTTGCATTCATCCAGTAGAGTTCATTGAAATGGGGATACATCCCTTTACTCTGGATTAGAATTAAACTCCTGGCATATTTGAAGAGCTGTGTAAGGGATACTGTCTCAGAAGTTGCTCCTAGAAAAGTATTGTTTGATATTACTGCTTTATTACAATTTTAGTTCTGTGACCTTATGCAGAAAATGCCTCATTCTAGATCAGAGAAGAGCTGACCAGCAGCTTTGTCATGCGTATCAACAGCCAGGTAAGTGTGCTCCAGCTGACAACGTTTGGCACTACAGACCTTAAACTTGTTAAGAAATATGCTGTTACCATTAAATACAATTATGTTAGAAGTAAAAAAGCATTGATTTATTCCTCATTTCAAATTCCCTTTCCATGACAAATCCCATGGTTTCCCTTGCCTGCATCCAGAATTTTCTTTGAAAATACAGCTCACCCCATTCTAAACCAGAGAAAAGGAGCCCCCTTTCTCTTTTTTTCAGACAGAAAATACAATAACCTTCTAAAGGTACTTTTTTTCATGCAAGTTTCTGCTTCTCGAGTTTAGGACTAATTTTTGCAGACTTAAAACAACTAGGCAGGATGTGGCTCTCAGTTCCAGTATTTAATTACAGGGATAAACACTTCCATAAATTATTAATTCTTTTCTGGGAACAATTTTTGACCCTATGGACGATAGTACCATCATTCCAGTTATTTCATTATATCTATATTATTGCCACATATTATTTCCCTTCCAAAGTGTTTATATAAAATTTATAATGTGATGAAAAGATCTTCCCCCTAATTTTTGTATGCAAATGTAAAATCTTGTCCATTTCCTCACAGTATTTGTTCTGTTTAATTGCATTTTAAATGAACATAAAGTAACTACCCCAAAGACATTAGCATGCTTCTGCCAGGGCTCTGTGGATTCTGCTGGCATGTGTTGAGAAGTTGCTGCGCCTTGGATATGACCTGATCTTCCCAGATAGCCTGTCCTGAGGGTGGAAGCAGAGCAGTCCTAGGGAAGGGCTTTGGGGGCTTTCCTCCCCTCCTCTTTTTGATCTGTTTCCAGTGTTAGAAAATTTAAAGCCCAGCAATGGCTTGGAGAAAAAGGCTTTTTCTACAATCACTGGTTCCTCCTTCAGCCAAAACAACTTCAAAGTACTGAAGACAGAGTTAGACAGGGCTGGTTGGCTAAAGCAGCTGTAGGCTCCAAGAGTCGGTAATAAAGAGAGCACTGGCAACCATTCAGCTGAAATAAATCTCAGAAAGAAATAGAACAGAAGGAACACAAGTCTAAATTGATTTTCAGAGGTGTTGTGCCTGCAGCGATGCTACAAGCCCTTGCTTCTCAGAAACCACCTGTATTTATCCCCCCAGTGTTTGGCCAGGGTTTCCTCGGGTGAGCAGTGGGCATCAGCCATTCCTGAAGTCTGGCTGCAGTGCGGGCAGTGTATCCCACAGCCTCTTCCTTTTAACGATTGTCATGAAAACTCTTGCATTTGCCATTTGCAAGAGCTTTACATCATGACATAGTTTCAGGGATGTAAGTCAATATGCTCCTTGTTGAGATCTTTACAGAATCCTGAATAAATTCCTAGTGTATACACAAATATATAGGGATTACAGGCCTCAAAGGAGGAGAAGAGTTAAAAAGAAAAAAAAATCAGATTGCTATGAGCAGATAGCTCTTTTTAGGCTGAAGGTGAATTTTTTGGCTTTATAAACCTTCCTGAATCTGTTCAAAAACCTAAGAAGTTCTCTGTAATTTTGTGGAAGTCTAAACACCTGGAGAGCTCTAATAATTAATGGTAAGAAGAAAGCTCCATACTTTTGAAGTTAGTTTTCTATGTGAAATATATCTAGTGCTATTTAAATAAAAGATAAATCTCCTTTAGTGAAAGAGAAGAATAAGAAAAGTATTGAGGAGAATTAGAAAAAGTATCAAGGAGATTTTCCAGTGGCTTCTTATCCTGAAAGGGACATTTCTAGTTCTGCCCAAGAAATTAATTTGATCTATAGAGCCTTTAAAACTAATTTTAATTCTTCAGAACTTGCAATATATTAATATTTTAAATAACTGAATAAGTGCTCACTTTTAACAACATTTGAGATGGTTATCAGCTACTTTTCTTCAAACTTCCTGGCTTTTTTCAGTAGAAAAAAGGGGGTTTGGCTGGATGTAGAAGTGAGGTTAGAGGTAGAGGAATAAGAAGAATATTCTATAATGCACACATAGGTGTCTAGGTGGCCTAGAGAAGGCATATCACAATCTTACCTCCTCCAGAGTAATAACCCTTTAAGGTCTGATTCAGTCATTCACATCTAAAAGTATTAGAAACTACAAGTATCATTATTTATGCTAAAATACCCTTCTCCCCGAGACACAACACTGAGTAAAACCAAACCAACCAAAACCCTCAAATCACTTAACACTGACTTGCTATGTAAAAGCAATGCCAATATTTATCCATTGTGTTATCCGGCAAGAAGTGGATCTTGACCCACACTGCTCAAAGACAAATACTAATAAAAGTCTCAGTTTCTTCCTCATGGGAAATTTTTGATTTTTCTCCCTGAATCAGGATGAAAAGTTTCTTACTTAAAGCTACTTCTGTTTAGAACAGAAAACAGAAATTCAGAAGCAATGTTTGTGTATTTTTGTGGTTTGTTTTTTTTTTAATCAAAATGTGATATTCCAGCATTGAAATGTTATGAGTCAATTAAGCTAAGCAAAATAGGTTTGTTTCAGTGCAAATCTGTGTCACTGTGAAGTGTTACACACATCAGCAGCAAACTATGGCTTTATTATTCCATTTTGCTTTCTCAGGATGATGGACCAAAAAACAATATACAAAAAATGGTAATGGTAAAGTTTTACAATTTAACTTAGGATACTGTGGTGGTTCAAGGTGACAGACATCTGTGTCAACATAACCAAAACTGGGGTTTTTTGTTGTTTGGTTGTTTGGGGTTTTTTTTTCCGATTTTAGACAAATTCGAATTATTAGCTTGAAACAATGTATCAATTTCTCTAATAGTAAATCAAGATTTCAGCACAATACCATTTTTCTCAGAAAAATGCTGCTTTACTGAATTAAAGAGGAAAACAATTTCAATTAAAAATCCCCACTTAGCATTCACTGCACTTCAGTCATAATTCTTCTTTCTGCTTTTAATTGTATTTGCCATGGCATGCTAGCACAAAAATTGGGTCTTTCTGCCCCCACTTCTGCATGATACAGAGGCAAATCCACTAAGATGGTACCTGTACTAGTTTCGTTTTTGCACACTAGGTTTACATTTTAGGTGTTTCTTCTCCTAGGATCACTCCCATAGTTCTTTAAACATTTGATGACATTTCCCTCCCCCTCTTTTCCTAGAAAACGTTTTTCAGTCTGCTCACTGTACAGAGACTTGGCCAGCTCTTACTGCTGTATGCAAGCCCCAAAGAGTGAGCCCTGGTATGTGACACACAGGCTGCTTAGAATGCACTCACTTTGATAGCAGATTAGTTTTCAAGAGGGATTTGAGCTGGGCAGCAGCATCACAGGAGGTTTAGGCAATCGTGTGATAAATCAAGGCAAGCGTATCTATTTCAACAACCAAATCCATCACATCACTCTGATGTTATTTTTTCTTACTGCATTGTTACAGACACTGATATCACACCCTCAGCAAAGCCCAGTTAACATGCAAAGGGGACTGTCAGATTGCTCATGTTAAAGGACACACTTTCATATGTCCGTTTTCATAACAAAAGGCCCTCTTCTCCACAGAAAGGCTATTTTTAAATATTTACCTACAAAACCAAGTGGTAAAGTCAGAAGTAGAATGAATATTATATGCCTCTTTCTTGTAAAAGCATCCCCTGAATCTGAGCTCCCCAAAACTTGTGACCTAAATGTCAGTTGATGGGTTAGTGGGGTGTCTGATACTGGAGAAAAGCAGCTACAGGGCAGCCAGACAAAATACTTGCTGAATGAAGGACAGAAGTGCTAAGAAAGAAATTGCATTTTCTAGCTCAAGACAAGCATTTAAAATACAAGACAAAAAAAAAAATATTAAGTTAGCTCTATCATTCTGTTCTTCTCTTTGCTGCCATGACTGGGTCCCTCTTTTTCCTTTCAGGTTCCTAATTCCTATATTTACAGACATGCTATTTGCTGGCTTCCAGACTGATGTTTTTTGGCTTCAGAGCACGCACACTTTTTTTCCCCTTCTTGCTGACAGTTGTAAAATCTGAATATGACTAAAACCAAAAAAGTTTGAAAAAAGAAGCAGTGAGAAGAGAAACCACAGTAATGGAGCTGACTTTTCTGCAGGGATTGTAAGGCTATATACTTTACCTATACAAAGGATCTGAAATAACGCTTATAAACATCTTTAAAGTCTAGAAATAAGAGTGTTCTTCCCCAGTAGCTATAAATTAGTACAATTGATGGATGATATTTCCCTATAAAGCATGGCCACCTACATCTGATCTATTTACCCAGAGGCCATTACAGTAGGACAGAAATTAGCAGTTCAATAGCTTTCTTAAGTTTACGACTAACTTGCCCTCAAGAGAAGCTAATTTTTAATCTTAGAAATGCTTGCTCATCCTAGTTTTAAGTGGAGTCTGGTTAGCAGCAATATCAGCATTTCAGAACTGAAAATTAGGTGAGATGATCTCTTCTGGAGAAGTCTGCTCAGGCTGCAGTTGTAGCAAAAAAGCTTCTAATTTGACAAGGTGTTTTGAAAAGGTGAGAAAGAGGGACAGCTAGGACCATCCGGACAGTGCTCAAAGCCTGTGCAATGCAGTATATCCAGGCATCCTGGTTTGGGCTGGGGTAGAGTTAACTTTCTTAGTAGCTGGTGTAGTTTTAGATTTGTGTGAGAACAACCTTAATAACACATGGGTGTTTTTTGTTATTGCTGGGTGATGTTTATACTAAGTCAAGGACTTTTCAGTCTCTCGAGCCCTTCCAGCTAGAAGCCTGGAGGGGCACAGGAAACTGGGAGAGAACACAACCAGGACAGCTGACCCGAAATAGCCAAAAGGATATTCCATACCATAGTGTCATGCTCAGTATAGAAACCGGGGAGGGTTGGCCATGGCCAGCTGATCCCTGCTTGGGGACCAATTGGGCATCGGTCAGTGGGTGGTGAGCTCTTGTATTGTGCACCACTTGTTGGGTTTTTTTTCCCCCCTCTTCCCCTTGGATTTCATTCCTCTCGCTTTCTCTCTCCTTTTTGTTCCAATCATTTATTTTTATTTTATTTCATTCATGAAATTGTTCTTAACTAAACTCATGGGGTTTACCTTTTCCCTGGTTCTCCTCCCCCTCCTGCTGGTGGGGAGTTAGTGAGCACCTGCCTGGTACTTAGTTGCCAGCTGGGGTTAAACCATGACACCCGGAGAGAGATATCCAGCGAGAGTCAAAAGGTAAAGCTGTTGGAATGGTGGATTCATACTGACTCCTGCTTAATATTTTATTAAGTATATGGCTCTGGTCATCTGTTTTTAAAATAGGATTTGGCTTACTCTGTCCCCAGACCAGCACATGTGGAGGAATAGCCCACTGTAAGCAGGCTGGAGGTGGGGATTAACGGCCATAGGCTGGCATGGAAATGAAGAAATCTGAAATTATTTCTCTCTTTTCATGTGTTCATTTCACTAGATGTATGAGGTAATCTGACAGAAATACTTGCCCCACAGATCATTCAGAGATTCTAGCAAGGCACACAATCTCCCAGACAGGAGACACAACAGGAGCTTTCCTGGGGCTTCAGACACTAGACAGACTTTTGTTACATTATTGCATGAGTACCGGCAAAAGAAACTGAACTAAAACCTACAGAATAACTCACCTTAAACAATTGGAAATATCAATAATTTCCTAGCTGCATATAGCACACATACTGGCTATTAATGTCATTTCTCTTATCAAAAATATTGAGTCCTCTCGGAGTTTATTATTATAGCTATTGTCAGAAGAACACTTCAAAAGAAATTCCACTGCTTTCATTTTTTCTACAGGACAAGGACTATCTCTTCTTATGCACCTATAAAGTGCAATGTAAACTGGGGACAGTCTCCCTGGTGTGGAAGAGTAAGCGGCATAGCTAACAACTCTGGCATGGGGCTGCCTAGTACATCCACTTACATTCTCATTTTATAAGGCAAAGGTGGTTTTGGTTGGGGTTTTTCTGGGTGGTTTTTTTTTTTTGTTGTTTTCTCCTCACTCGCCCTTCCCTGTCGTAAGCCCTACAGCTGAACTGAACAGCAGCACAGTGAACCTGCATGATCAACACAGCTTGCTGAGGTTAAATATGATAATTCAAAACCAATTAGATGCTATCTGGGAAGGATAGAGGAATGTGAAGTCAATATGTGGAATTAGCTGTGATGTGTCCTTTAACTCATTGTACAGTGTGTCTTGCACTACTGTCAGAGCTGTAGTGCTTGTTTTATGGTTTGTCTTGTGGAAGCGCAAGCCAGGTCAGTATTTATGGATGCAACAGTACATGTGTGTAACATTGCCATGAATCCAAGCATAAGTCATAGAATAAGGTCATATAGATAGAATAAGATAGAAAAGATAAGCTACTACATATTGCATTATAACAATATTTTTCAGTTCGAGTATACTAAGCTTATACGCTACTTGAAATTTTATGACAGTTAGCAATATGTCAGGATGGGTATAAAAGTGTTCAGTGTGAATATTATCCGGTCAAATAGCAAATCGTAAGATGTGCACATAGCAAGCGCTTTATTCATCTGGGAATCAGGGAAGCAGATGTATATGCTGCTGTGAAGACTGAAGACAATGTTTTAACTTTCTCCTGCTTATTCAAACTTTTTCTTACCTTCTAAGCAGCTGATTACGAGCTTGCACAGCTTTAAAAAGGTAATTATTACTCTTGAGTTTAGTTAAATGAATAACCTGGGGTGAATAATTAATTTGAGAAAATGTAGTTTACTCTTCAACCACATCCAGGCTCCTTTTCCCTGTGTACATCAGACAGTTCTCACATACAGTACATGGCCTCCAGAAGGTTATTTCCTCGATTGCTGCCATTTGCAAGACTTGGCCCTGGTGCTTGGTGTGGGAATGGTAGTTATCCTTCTGGCTGACTTTTCTGTACTTGTCACTGCTTATAGGAGCAGCCTTGAGGTTCTTGGTTTCGGTTGCACAGTGCTGAGACTGTATACCTTCACAGGACTTGACATTTCAAACATACCATCCTCCTGAATTTCCCCCTAGTCTCAGAGGACCTGCCATATTTCCTCTTGATAAATAGTGTTGTTACATAGGAAATGGTCACAACAAACTGTCAAGTCATATACACTGCATAGCTAAAGATCCCTCCATCCTACAGCACAGCTGGGAGGAGGGCCCCGAGAAATCCACATTGTCTCTACTTCCTTGCTGTACACCCCATAGCCCAAGGCCAGACTGATCTCTTCTTTGGCAAGACTGTGTTTGCTGGTAGGGATTTAATTTTTGTCTCTTCAGCCTGCTCAGAGTCTGGTGAGACTCAGTGTTATATGACACACTACCCACTGGTCTCAAAGCTTTCCCATTGCTTCCATTTCTTTAAGACAACGCAATGGTGCCCCAGGTTTCCTGTCCTGTTTAGTCTGAGTAAGGGTCCCTCAGCATCCTGGCTTACCAGCTCAGCAGCTCTGCACTTATGAGCCTGACACTTGACTTTCCTAAAGCAGTGGGGCCTGGCAAGTGGGCAGGTTTCACTGGCTGGGAGGAAGCATCTGCTCTGTATGAACGCTTCCTGCATCTAAAGGCTTGAGCAAGGTCTTCCCCATCACAGAAGAGCACCCAAGTATGGCTGCAGGGTCAGTTTCTCCCTAATTTCTTCTGCAACAGCTAGTTATCCACACAGGCTGAAATGGAACAAAGAAACAATCCTGAGGTACTAAGAATTTAAAGCCCCTCTCCAGAACTGTGCAGACCTAAGCCCAGAGCTTGTGACATCTGCATGACAGATGTACTCTGCTTGATGCTGTTTTTCTCTGCCAGTCCAAGAAAAGAGCTTCTGATATTTGAAATTTCTCCTACTTCTGCCACTTTTTTTCCAGGAGCCGTTTCTAAAATAACTTTTCATATTCAATGGAAGATTCACTTTTGTTGAAAAAAAGTTAGATGAATTGATGCAAATTTAAAGGATATTTGGAAGAGATAATTTGACAAAAATGCTGCATTTAAAAGACTACCCTTCCTCTGCAGAGGTACAGATGAATCAATTGAATAATTAATGAATAAAATCATTCACTGCTTTTGTTTCCTAGTAAGAGTCAAATAATCTTTCTTGAGAAAGGTGGCACACCTGCACTTGGCAAACTATAGACAAAGGTCTACAAGTAACATTGTAATTAAACTACTAATTTCTATATAGGTTTGGCTCTATAAAGTCTGAACATCCTTAATAAACACTTCACATTTGTAAAAACTCCAGATGTTAGCTAGTAGTTCATAATGATTTATTTACTTGTCCAGTTTAGTGGTTTTTTCCCTACGTTCCGAGACAGTTTGCCTTGATTTATTCAAGTTATTTTCCCCTTTCTACAGTCTAATAGCAAACTATTTACTCAAAATATAATAATATATATAGAATCTCAATGACATTGATTAGCTGTGGTTGTTCAGCTGTGTCAGGGGAGTCTATTCTGTGAGGAAGGGAGTGAATCCATACTCGTCCTCTAAGCACCTTCCCATGTAATTTACAAACTTCCTTTGCATGAATGCTTGGCCTTAAAACTTAAACTTGCCTTCCCATAGGATAACACAAAGAAAGGTATTAGCCCAAGGAGACTTCATGCACAATTAAAACAGATATGCATAGAGTTCTCTTTCTGGAATATTCTCTTGTGTTTGGATAGAGCAGTTCTTCTATTGACTAGTTACATGGAAAAGGTAGAAGAATAAACTGCAAAAACTATGGGAGGTAGAAGCTTTCATCAAAAGAATATAAAATGGCAGGAGAGACACCCTTGCTGAGCTATCGGACTGCATAATTGCCCAGGGATTTTTCTACTGAAGCCTGCATAACATTTTCCATTGGAACAGTTTTTCCACCAGAAAATGATGATTTGATAAAATTGAAACTTTTCACATCTGTGCATTGACTACTTCTAAATTTTTGATGGCTTATTATTGAAAGGACTTGCTGAGGTAGTATTTCAACTTGTTTTGATATAAGAATTGTTACATTGAGTTGACATCAAGTGAAACGTTTCAAATTCTTTTTTTAAAGTTTTGTAATGGACCCAAACATTAACATTTCAGCATTCTTTCTTTCTTAGGGTGAAGTGAAATCTTTCTCTAGTATCGTCAGCTCCTGTGGATGTGCCATTCCACTCTGCCCTGAGGCCTCCGAGTGCTGCTGTAACCTGCTGGAAGCCAACAGTTTCCTCAGCAGCTCTCACCCTTCTCCCATGCTAACATCCATTTACTCCATACAAGATCAGGGGACGCTGTGTGTCTGTGCCCTAAGAAACACTCTGATGCTTGGCTATTATTTCATCCTGCCCAAGCTAGCAATGCATACTTGCACTTGCCTATAATGCTCCTGTAATATACCTCTGGGTTTATGAAAAATTCAGAACTCTGAGTCTTCAGAATGACACAAATAGATAAATTCCTTCTAATTCCTCCCCATCTACTCCTCCATAAACACGGAAAGTGTCCAGCTCCCATAGCCTCTTAAAACAAAAAGTATTATTGACCTTTCTGTAATCTCTCAATTCCTCCTTCCTCTCTTTTCTCTCACAGGTTTCCCATCTTTCAGACTTGGCAAGTAGCTTACCAAAACAAACACTGCATGAATGCTGAGAGAACAGCATCTGATTAAATGTTGGATGTTAATCATAGCATATTTTATTTCTATTTTCAAACAGTAGAACAGAATAAGCTCCATTAAAAGCCTGACCTTTGAAAGTCACAATACTTGACTTATCTTGAGCAAATACTTCCTCCATAGCAAGGCCCATTTGCAGCGCATGATGCTGCCTGCTCTGAGCAACAAAATAGACTGTTCTGAGCATTTTAAGTACAGTTCAAAGAAAAAGCATCCTAAATTAAAATGCTAAGTCAGATTTTGAAGTAGCTTTCTCAAATATTCTGAAGGACTTCAACCAGTCAGCTTTTTCAGATTTATGCAATGAAAATCTTGGATTGAGCTGGGAGATGTCAAATACTCTATTAAAACACTTAATAAGAGAAAAAAGGTCTATACTGCCAGCCATCTTTGGGGAGCAAATTAGCTATGTTCCAAATTTAAAAGAAATAAAAGTGTTTAAGTCCAAGTTTAACAGTTTACAATAAGGTACGCTAGGAACCAAGGGTTAAAGCAACATGGGCTTTGTTCAGCTTCACTGTTCTTTGGCTTCAGTCTCTGCTTTCTTCCAAAACTGAAAGCTGAAATACTGAGGAACAGGCTGCATGCAGAATACCTCCACAACCTGCTCTGAAAACATACAGAAACATCCTCTCATGAAATTTCAGACTTCTAATCTTACTCCACACACTTCTGAAGGTTTTGATATGGCCCATGTGATCTATAACTAACTTATTCTCATTATACTTCTCCTGTCACTTTACCTGAGCAGTGGTAAGGAAAATAATATGCTGTATCACTGCACAGATCTTGTCAATTAAATGCAGAGAGAACTTCAGTATCTGTATGCACAACTGTACCGTTGAACTGAAAATACACAGAGACTGTTAGGAATATGCCATGCTGCCTTTATGTACCATTACTCTGTAAAACACTTCAATATTGCAATAATATCTGCCAGCTGCATCTCACTGTGCTTCACATCAAATCAAATGGCATAAACGTGCGGAGCCTGGACCAGCGTCAACTATTTTGTGGCAGTTTTTCCTAAGGGGGCATGCTGACAGACAACCAAAACTTTTCTTTAATATTTCTTATAGTGTTTCTGCTAGTGAGACTACCTGTCATGTAGCAATCATTCTTTGCTTGTAACTGAGAAATAAAAATGGAAAACAAAACAAAAAACCAAACCAAAACCTACCACCCAAACTTGGTTACCCATCACAAATGTTTGGATTCGGCGAGGCTTGTTCGTGTTTGAGTTAGGCTTTGAACAGTAGTGTACCATGGTGTGGTCGTGGACAGGTCAGTAACTTTGGGGAGTTTCAGACACACTTAACTAGAAAATCCAAGGTTCCCTTGCAGAAATCTGGCTCTTCATATACACACTAACTATCCTAACACATCACACAGGCTATGGTGGAAGGATGTCGCAGATGGAAATGTTCAGCCTGGATGGGCTGAGCATGCAAAATCTGGATTTTATTTGAACTACCATTCTGCAGGGCAGTGAAATGTGATAACAAATACTTGTCATACCACATTGGTCAAAGTCTCAGCTTCTCTGTTAGAACAGCAAAAGAAAAAGCAAACAAGCAAACAAAACCCCCAAGCTCAAAGGAATCCTTTCCAAACTGTAAGTGTGGTTATAACATGTCATGGTATAGAAGGCTTAACATTTTTATGTCAGCATTACAGACTGCCTTCGTCCCAGGCATTGGCTAGGATAAACTTTGTATCATTAAACTGATGAACTGTACTTTGTGTAGAGAATTGTGGTCACAATATAAATTAGGAACTTTGTAGTCTGAGAACTTCAGATCTATCCTCTATGCTCTAACAAAATATAATTTTCCCTACAGATGCAAGTCACTTGTTTTTACCAGAACTGCTAACACTTGTATTAAACCAAAGTATTTTCACATTAAAACCACAAAGCTAACTGTCCAACATGTCCTACATGTTACTTCGTTAATTAATCCCTTTCTAGTTCATACAGTAAAATCACCTGTGCTTGGACAGCATTTCATCGCCTGTGCCTCAGACGTTTTTCCTCCTCTTTCCCCTATTCATCTCTCCATACATCCATTCTCCACTCTGACTCCGTATTTCCTCTTTCACTTTTTCCAACACTATCCACTTTTTGCTTCTCTTGGCCAATGTTTTCCACAACTACAGCTGATCCACTGTAGTGCCTTCCTTTGCTCAGGAATTGCCAGAGAGACAGCTGGAAAGATAAGCCCAGACCCTCTGAAACCACTGTACAGAAGACCAAAAGAAAGAAAGAAAACCAGTCCAGGTGGGAGCAGCAAACAGGGCTCACACCTTGCTTTGGGAATGCAGGTGGGCAGATAATGCTTGTTGTAAGAAGCTGGAAACAATGAAACTGATGGATGAGGGGATTTGGCTGGATGAGTAGAAAGGAAGGACAAAGGCTCAGATTTTGGAGGGCACTGCACGAGAGCGGACAGAAGAAAAAATACATCAAAGAGTTCAAGTACGCAGTAAGACATTTTAGGATTAAGTTTTCCTGGTGCAAACCTCTAAACTATTGGAGGTTCACCCATCACTGATCTTGTCCCTCTTCATTTATGAGAAAACATGACCAAATATAATCAGTTACAGGATTCTAGGATACGGTTGTATCAAATTATATCTCCTGTAACAAGATGCAGTTCAGTGGCATGGCCTGTATTTCAGCTGTGGTAGCGGTCAGCTTTTTTTCCCTTGGATGTCACACCTTACTATAATTTACTATCTGGAAGACTTGTAATTAAAAACATATGCTTCACTTTTTTTCTGCACATAAGGGGTTCCACATTTCTATAAACTTTACCAATTGTAAACTCATTTCTCTCTCTCTCTCCACTAACCTGTGGCCCAGCTGCGTGTAATAAGAGTAATTTGGAGAATGATATTTGGTTACACTCTATTGCTGTAAATTGCTGCTTTCCTCTAATGGCCTAGAAAGTACAGAGCTAAACCAGTTAATCTGAAATAAGCTAAAATTGAAAGCTACATTTTAGAAACAGGTAATTATATTCTTTTAATTAATGCAACATCACTTCACAGTAACATATTTGCCTTTTGTAACAGCAAGGGTACATTTTAGGACAGATACTGATCTCTTCAGTGATGCAGAATGGATGTAAACCTGTCACACCTGAGAAACTTTGATACAGAGAAATCCCTAGTGGGTGTAATGCTGGCATACCTGGCTGCACGCCACCCTCCTGCCCACAGGTATGTCATATGCAGAACTGCTACTGGAGTAGACCAAAGACATATCTGAACTATTACTGCATTCTGGCTGTTGGCTGCCTTCACCAGTGCCCATACCTGTCCCAGCCCTGAGCAGCCTCAGGGACAGGCAGTGCAGAAGTGATGGCCACAGCCCCACTCCCCACGCGTTGGGACCAGGACCAGCTCCTCACAGCCTACATGTTAAAAAGGCATGAAACCCCTCAGAAGGGGTCATACTTTATCTGCTGTTTATTGGGCCATACCTATAACTTGGGCATTTTTTCTATATTGAATGACAGCCTGGCAAGCTGAAATTTTGGCTGGTTTCTGGTCTCCTGCAGACCTGCTCATGCTCTGGCACTGTGGCTTTGCATCTTATCCCTGTAACAGGAGCAGGAAGCTGCCAGGCAGGGCAGTGCAGGACGTAGATATTGCACAGATGAAGGCTAGACACCATGATTCAAAGAATTTTGATTCATTGCTGTGGCTAATTCCATCTCTCATCTTCAGACAGCTTTCTCCCAGATGTCTCAATAAAGACAAGGCCACATAAGACAGAGATTTTTACTGTGCTGTCTGATTCAGTCTCTCTCATCAATAGATACATGAGATGATAGCCTTACAAATATCACAGCTAAACCTTTCAGTCATGGCATGAGGGTCAATTGTTCCGTTAAAGTAGCCAAACTCCATTGACTTCAGTTGAAAGACACTCATATATCGGGGACAATCTTCTCCCTTCTGGCTTTCTCCCCTTCTCCTTGTCCAAAAAAGCTTTAAATGCACACATGAACAGAACAACTTTTCAAGAGGATGCTGTTCACAGGTGTATTTACTGGAAATATTCTGGTTTTGAAGAGATTTCAAATCTCAGCATTACTGTTCATCTATTCATATAATTACTGCAGTTTCATGCACAAATACAAGATGCTTTAGAAGAAAACATTACTTCTCCCTTACTTTTTTTTTTTTGTATTTCACCACAACACCCACTTCTACTGCACCATACTCCTTTTCCCTCCTCAATACCAAGGGCATATTAATGTGGCCTTAATTATTCAGTAGTGGGAAAACATCATGGGGTTTCCTGTCCTCAAGTCATACTGTGGGCTTAATGGATATTTCTACTAAACTGATGAATCTATAGAAATCAATCAACTAAATACTTCTTATGTGTCATCATAAGAAAATTCTCTACCTTGAAACACTAAGATTCACTTTCCCTACAATTTCTAGTTTTACTTTGGTTGTTCATTTTAAGAAAAAAAAGAATTGGAGGGAAAACCACGGTGTTTAAGTTCCATTAAGCTTTCTCAAAAAAAAAAAAAATTTGGAAGAAAAATTAAGAAGTGTCAAATCACTGCATTGTCAGATTATTTAATGTAAGAAATACTGAATTTTCACTTTCAAAATGTCATTTTTATTGTTTAAAAAGAAAAGGTTCTAAATTAAAACTTTAAAGGTAAAACATAAGAGTATGTGACACAATGCCCAACAAAACATTTCTTGGGGGGGGAAGGAAAGATTTTTCTCTCTCTCACTTCTGTCCTACAACTCTTAAAAAAAATATATGTATTTGTTTTCACTAAAACATTCCTCTCACCCCCAACAGTATCTGATATGGGTGTATTTACTCAGCACTACCTTTAAAATACCTCCAAGGGTCATGGTTAATGCTGATACAAGGCATGTACTAACTAACCTGCGATGGCATTTGTATGACAGTTGAATTTGCATGGATGATGAACAAGGACAACGAGAAAAAAATACAATTCCTAGTACAGAGAAAAATCATAATATGACAACATAAAACTGTAAAATGAAAAGTGGTTTTACAGCTACTTTTTGAGTAAGAGATTAAATAAAGAAAGAGTATTACCAAATACTGTCTTTTCAGGGTAAGATGTGCTTAGTAGCATTATCTTTCATAATTCCAAACAAAACTGTTCCTGTCTGTCATTCTTCATCCCACTTTGTCTTCTGCCTGACTGGTAGGAATTGACTGCTAAAGGGCAGCGACCAGTCAGCAGGATGTTTTCTGTAGACAACAGAAAACAGTAAATATGTATATATATACACAATATGTATATGCACACAAACAGTGCATTATCATAGGCAGCTGTATTTAATCCACATTTAGTATCTGTCTGCTGAGATCCCAGTAGCAGTAACCCACAGTTTATGAGAAAAAGTCAAGTACTGCTCTGAAATTATAACTCACTGCAACCACATGTTCTGTCCTGATCAGATTATGAATTCAGACAAATTATTGTGAAAAATGGTACTATTTTGGGGACTATTCCCTACAAAAAGCTTTCTACATTGTGTGGTGTAAACATTCATGCAAAGCATTACTGCTGATGGACATCGACTCTCATCAGCCATGCCAGAACCCGGAAACCTGTTCTCCTCCTTGCTTTACTGAAAGGATAATATACCTTGATGTGTTTCAGAGAGCTTTGCTGATGTGCTCTGCACTCCAATCTCACAAAAAATTATGTACGAACCTGTCTTGCACAACAGCAGATGACCTTTGCCAGGAGAATGTCACCTCTGAAACTGCTTCTAAGTGTGATGACAGCAGTTTGCCATTTTTAAGAGCACAGCATCTCGAGCCCATTACACTAAGAGCTGGCTGCGAAGTTAAACTATTTGGATTTTTTTTCCCCTTCCTTTTAAATGAATCTGCACAATGTGCCCCTAAATGAAGACATCACCCCAAAAAAGGGAAGGCTAAGCAACAGATAAAGAAATAGGCTTCTATAAGTCTCCAGAAAAAAATAATTTCCCTCCTGTCTGCCTTCTTTAATATCTCTTGTATAGCAATAATTGTGCTGTATATTTGGCTGCGTTTTAAAATGATAACAAAGGAAGTCCAGGTTACAATTTCAGTGAACTAATCTGATGACAGTTAGGTCCCTTTTTCCCTTTTTTCTCCTGGATATTTGTCTTACAGTGGATTGCCATTTCAGACCTGCATTCAGATTGGAACAGCAATATTATTTTAAAGTTATTGATTCAAAAGATGGCAAGAGAAATTCTGGGCTGTTATGCTGAAATCACCTGAAATGAGAAACCTGTCACAAGAAAAAGGATTATCTTGTGCTTAAGAGGGATTGGAGCCCGAGAGAGTCACGCACCAGATGTGCAAAAACTGTAGCCAGAGACATTGCCTACAACTACGCCATTAAAAGAGTCACTGCAGGATAAGGATCTGTCTTAATCCTGGAAGTTTTGGAGGAGTGGAAATACACAGACCCATGTGTACCATCAAGAGTCTTTAAAAGCAGCTGTTGACCAATTTGTGCAATTTAAGTTGTCTGGCATGTCTCAATATGTATCCAGTGTTGTACTTCTCGAAGTGTGGCACTGGACGTACCATGTACTTGATGTTGCATATAAGGTCTTAAAATCACTTGGATAATACGAAGTAAGAACAGTCAGATTGGTTAAGGAGCCTCAAAAAAGTAACCCTCAGAAGTACTGGGACTTAATTACATACTTTTGCAACATATCAGAGATATAATGTGCTCCTTCAGGGGAGAGCAGATGGCGGGTTCCTTCCTTTTCTAGTTTTTGGAGTGGACACCTGGGATCGCCACAACATGTGTGGCTGCCACCCACACCTTCCCCTCTGGGCAATCTTACCTCTGGAACTGGAAATTATATTGCATTTTACAACCCCCTGAGGATTGCGCTAGTACTTTCATTGTATTAGGTGCTATTCATATATGAAGAAAGGACAAAGACCTAAGCCCCCGTAAAAACATAGAGCCACAGTACTGCACTGCCATAGTTCAATGCACTAAAGCTCTTAAAAGGGATGGCAAAGACCTCATTAGAGAGCAGGACTCAGTTCTGTGCCTTGAAATACATCAAAAAGCTATATGTTTATTAGCTTGGAATAAAAGTTGCTTTAAAATAGACAAACTATCAGTGTCAGAAGATTATGTGTTCTATTTGAGCAGTGAATATTTCAAGCAACATAAACCTTGTTACAAATATTAATCAGTGACTATATGACAAGGCTTGTCATTTTGCATCAAATGCTATATGTTTTCACTTGCTATCAATAAATGTAATTTGTTACGAAACTGCATTATCTTAACATGCTTAAATTAATTCTATTAAAATATTTAGGGCAAGTATTTGTCATGTTTGTCACTTTATGACAAACTGACAGACTAGGAGTCATATTACATAAAACACTGGTGGTGACTGTGTTGAACACCGTATTTTTGAGCTTCTTAAAACCCCAAAGCATTTAGAGGGCTAGAAAAGCAAAACCCAGTGCCACCCCTACAACTCCCTGCCCCTCTTCTGGATCATTTCAGAAATAGTAGGGGTGAAAGGAGTTCAAAGGGGCTTAAAGTTCCTGGAAAGAGACACTATAAGGCAGAAACTGAGTGGTTTAGGCACCTGGGCAACTGGTAAGTAGCTGTCCAAGCACTGACCTAGCACGACCTCGATGTGCAAGGCCCAGCAGTGTTGTTATGCTGCCTGACAGTCATTCATACACCAGGCTTCACGCTACCTAAGGAGCCTCTGTGTCATCCCCATCACTTTTCCATGATGGAGAAACACTGACTGCCCATTATACTAAAGATCAATTTCTTCTGCTGTAGAAATTTTGGTACAGCATTATTTCTGGGTTCAGAAGATACCAGAGTACACACAAATCACGTAGTGGGCTACAGCTACTATGGAAAACTTTCCCCCCAAATTATTTGCACTATCTTAAATTCAGCTCTAAGATTCCCTGCACTCCTGAACAGCAACTTTTATTCACACACTTCAGAACAAATCAGCAGCGAGTGCAGGAGATGACACAAACATATCCTTTGGTGTAGTTATGCAACAGAGACATTTCACAATTAATTGTTCTACACCCCTCCCACAACCTTCCAAAAACTGCCTAGAGAAACCCAACATCCAAAACAACATTTAAATACTGAGTCTAGGAAAACACCCAGAAAGCTGAGAGCACATATACATTTATTATTATTATTTTTGCTGCTGTTTGATGTTTATGCTTTGGTATCTGAAACAAAAGTTCACTGTATGAAGCAGAAAAGCATATAGATATAAGCCCAATGAAATTAATCTGAGTCTTGGCAAACTGTTGTCCTCTCATTACAATGGAAAAATAGATGTGTCAACAATTTTTGGACCTGTCCTTCTGGTACTTGCTGGGTCAAAATGCTAGGTTACAAATGCCTGCTTCTGGCACAGCAGAAGAAACAATCACACAACTCTGGTCCATGCAGCAATCATACTCTGGAAGTGGCTTAGGCTTCCAAAAGAGGAAAAATTTGAAGAGACTATTTTGGTATCTGAAATAAAGCATTTTGAGGGGATCTAGGTTTCTGGAGATGGATGTTCTGTATTTTCCATAAATCAAGCCCATTTAATAGGTCTTAATAAATACTGCAAAACCAAGGCACTTTTATATGTCCCTGTTTTAAGTGAAAGAAGTTATACTAAGCTCTTGTGTCCAAGCACAAGTTTTCTGTAAATTTTATCCCATCTTAACAGATGTAGAGGATTTTAGGCCACCATAAGAGCAAGAGCATTTCGGCTTTCTCAGGTATCTTATCAGGGAAACCTACCTTTCCATCAGAGTCATAATTGCACACTAGTAGATATACTAAATGTACGCTTCCAGGAAGGATTACCAAGTAAGCATTTGCTATTAATGTTGCTGATAAAACATGACTGAATTATTTTATAGCAGAAGCAACACCTGGGGGCGGGGGGGGGAGGGGAACTGCTTTTTAAGTCTCCCATGGCACATTAATTTGGCTTATTTAAGTCAAGTGAAGTGCTGAGTGGTGATAGAAAGGGAATTTTGATTAAGCACTCAAGATCTATTTACTGTCCTCTTTCACTGGGGACAACAGAATTACTCACAGAAAAGAAACTGTTAAGAGTATGATTAGCAGCATTATTAGACCTGGAATATTTTGTAAATAAATAAAATAAATACATCATCTAGCTTAGTAGTATTAGCTGCCTCTTTTTATACTTTCCCTCTATATTATCTAATTCTAAACAGAGATGAGCATTGTCCTTTGGTGTCTAGAGAGTCTTGATACAAGTTTCTTAATCTATTTGTGCAGCAAGATTTTGTTCACATTTAAACTGTTAATGTTCCTTCTTGCATCCATTCGGAAAGTTCAGCACTGACATCAGAGTTTCCTTGATAGGAATCTGCAGTTCATGCCTTATGCTCGTGTATGTACATCATGTGCATACATACCGCCTTATCATCAGTTCTGAACAAACTAGCTCAACTTGAATATATCCAGTTTTCACTGACTACATCCCTCTCAAGCGGTGATAGGAGCCATATTCTCATTCTGGATAGAAAGTAAGCAAGCTTATACTGAATAGGACTCAAATCAAATAAGTAAAGACATCAGGATCAGGCCTCACATATTTAAAAAGAATTTACGTTTTAAACATAAAAATGTAATTTTAAAGATTAAAAATTAATATTAAACATATTAAACATTAAAAATGTATTAATTTGAAAGATGGGGGGGGAAAGTGTAAATAGGTTTCTTTCAACCACAATAAAAGCAGTCACAGTGGTAATGGCCAAGTTTTACCTGCACTTCATTAGCTAAAGAACAGCAGTGGTTAGAGAAGAAACGTGGTTTAACATCTCGTCCAAAGCAAACTGGCTGGTGCAGCACCCCTCTATGATAACACACTGGTATCTCAAGGAGTCCTGACAGAGGAGCAAGGGACAGAGGATGTGCCACATGAGTGTCATTAAATAAAAGCCTTTCAAGAATTAGTGTAACGCCCTCAGAGGTGTGTCAGGAAATAGCTCTCATCTCCACAAAGTAAACCTGCGTGAAAGAGAGTAGCCTGTGCTACCTTTGTTCTGGCCGCTGCCAGCAATGAAGGTACCCAAGAAGCAGTGACAAGTGTTCAAAACTCAATAAGGCTCCCCCAGGAAGATGCTCTTAATATTGACAAGACATTTAAACCAAACAAAAACCCTAGTGTATTTGCTTATCTTTCTCATATTGTTGGATCCCTTAAATATCATATCTGGTAAATATCCTTTCAAGAAACAAGGAAACTGACGCTTCAGAGATTATTTGCAGAATATATAAACTGATTCAATGGTATTTTAAAAAAAGAGCAGCAGACACAATTAACATCAGCCTAAACCTTTACTTACTAAAACCTGAAGACCTGTATGACTTCAACTTCAGTCAATAAGAACCAAAAAATTTTTCGAATTGATTGTCCAAAACTGAAAGCTGTTATTCTGTAGTATACAGTGATAGACAGTTTAGAAATTCTATAGAAAGCTTCATATAAGTCTATTCAATTATAGAAAGCTTTTTCCAAAGAGAAAAATACTCTTGGCAGAGTGAACTATTATCTACTGTACTTACCATCCTCAGATGTAGTTTATCAATTTGTTGTATACCTTACAGGTACAGAGAAACAGCAAAATTTTCATGGCCAAAAAAAAATTCTCCTCTATTTGAGAAACTAACTCCTGCAGTTTATAGCCTGAAAACTGCTATAAACATACGCTGAAATTAAGTGTTTTCCATGGGAGAGAGCTGTTACACAGCTGTGAGATTAGGGCCTGATGTAGTTTACCACTCCATTACCAAATCTGTTATCTTATATTCAAAGACCCACAGGAACTTCTGTTTAGCTACAAGTCTTTATGTGATGCCAATGCCCTTAGCAAGGGATGAGGAAGCATTATCCCTGTTTATCTCAGGTCCCTTCTCTTTGCATTTGTCATATGACTCAAGCTTGATCACCATTGCCACAATCTGTTATTGCTCCGTAAGTAAGAAGTACTTCTAGTGTGCTCTATAGTCTACATCAAAGAAATTCTGCTGTAGTAAAGCATTAATAGAAGCTATCAAACTCCCTGCTGAATGGCACAGGTTTGGTTACACCTGTGTCATTGTTAAACATCCCTCCTTCAGACTGCCAGGAAGAGCGCTTGTCAGGAGGGAACACAAAGATGTGTCATGAAGCTGCTACCCAAAGCAACAGGCTGCAGGAGCCAGCGAGGTGGTCAGGGAGCTCCATACTGAAACGGTGATGGGGAGGGACACTTTGGCAGGCTGAATAGAACTAGAAGAGAAAGCAGCAAGGAGGGAAGGAGTTGAGCAAATAGTCCAGAGAAAAAGCAGAGTGACTGAGCTCTGCCTCAAAACTTTCCGTGCCCAGGGAAGGCTGGCAACATGTTTGTTTCTGTCAGATTCAAGGAAACAGACTGCGTAAATTGCTTCCAACTAGAGACAGGTTGCACTAATACACGTGACTGCTGATATTCTCCATTCCCTTCCTAATGCAGGCAAACCTACAAGGCTACAAACAGCAATTAATTGTTTGGGCCAAAGGGGCAAGGATATAAATGAGCTAGTTCTCATTACACTGTTAGAAAATATTGATTACACAGACACAGATGGCAAACACTAGTCATGCTGGTATTCTCAAATCTCTACACTGAACCTATCTGGTATACATTCATTATTTTTACAAGTTCAAATTATGACTGTTTTCCCTATTGACAAACATGGGTTAAAAACGTATTAAACAGAGTGGATTTGTGTTGGTATTATTAATGAATTGGCAACAACTGTCTCTGTGCCGTTCATTTCTCAACAGCTGTTTATATTTTATTTTAAATCTGTAAAAACATTGCTTTGTAATCCCTTGATCTGTATAATAATTTCCTTTTTTTCCCTGAGCCGTTAGAGGTATCTTTGAACTACGCAGGGGAAAGAAAAAAAAAAAAGAAAGAAAGAAAGAAAGAAAAAGACTACTCGTCTGTTCCTTCAAGACAAGACCACTTTCATCATAAAAAATGATCATAAAAAATGAACACCAAAATCAAAATAAAAACCAAAGGTGGATGAACTCTGTACTGCAATAGGATAAAAGTCAGGACGTCTATAAAAAACTATCAGTCATTATTGCTTTAAATTGCTCTTGATTTGTGCAAAGGAACAGACCAAGTCAGCTGTGCCTAATCTTTCTTCAGAGTTACCTTGTGCATTTATTTGCTGCTCTCTGGCTCACTAGGAATTCTGCTCACTGTTTGTCACAGCCAGGAACAAGACTGTTAAGCTCACCCCTTGTTGATAAGTAGGCGTTGTTACTTATGGATATCCTGTTGTGTTGGCCTCCTGGAGTCCTGAATTTTCTTATTGTTCAAGCCACAGTGATTTTAGGGCAGCGCTCTTTACGAAATACAATGTTTAGTTGAAAATTTGTCAATATGGGCTCTAAAAATAGCTGAGGTATGAGCAAGTACAAATAACCTTCTCTCAATTTGCTTCTCTATAACAACCATGTAACCGGAAAAAAAAAATATCTTTAAAAACTGGAATGAGAAGGCATCGCCTCAGCTTGTGATTTATTATATCGCTGAAGAGATTAGAGACAATGCCTACTTTTGAAACAATGCACATAGGCAAATGATGTATTCATTACACCACTGGAAGAGCAAAATAAAACATGCCCAGTGAGGAAAGTATTGTCAGGAAAGAATAACATCAGAAGATCTCTGGGCCAGCCAGTTCAAATCAGAATAGCTCAAATGAAGCAAAAGAAACAAACAAGATTTACAGCAGCATTACTGTTCTCTAAAGTTACAAAGTGTCATAAACTTATGTTCTGGGGAGAACGGGTGCCCTTAGGGGAGCTGCATAAAGGTGATTATTAAAACACCTACTTAGATTGTAGCATATTAATGCATATGTTTGTTTTGAACTTACCTTTGGGGATTTAATGACCATTTTTATTTATTTGTCCAAATAGGTGAGTAATATTGTACAAGCCTCACACAGTATTTTGCTCTCAGAATTCCATAAATACCAAATTTAGCAAATTATGCTTTTAAAAAAATGATTTTAAAAAGCGACCAGACCCCTTTTATAGCTTGGTATCCTCTTTATTACCCTGCTCTGTGAAGTATATGACATTCAAGAGAAGGCAGGAGAGAGAGACAGATAGAGTAATTTAAAAAGGACAAAAGAAAACCAAGAAGCATTGTTGAGGGAAAAAGGGAAAGAAATATGAGAAGGTCTGATCTAAACAAAAACAGAGAAAAAGACTTGGAAAGAATTTCAGAAAAGAAGTATGTTTAATTGCCTACAGCCCCAGGAGAGGTAATTTATGTGCCAACAAGTTATGGAGGTTTTATGTACCTATTAGTCTGCTATTCAATTAAAAAATGTGTACTTACCATGGCAACCTCTATGTCTCATGATACACATGCTAATTCTAAGATATCTCTATAGAGCACCTTCTTAAAGAAACATATACCACAACACCAGCCATAGTCTAGATTTCCACAGTCACTAAGAGGCAGTAAAGAGAATAGCCCATACAAAAATTAGGAACGATAGGCTTGGGAGCAGGATGCGTAATCTTTCTGTACTGTTAGTAACTCCATATGGGAGCCCAGCGGCATAACGCACGCGCGCAGTGCATTGCTGTGCCTTAGGGCGGCTCACCACACAACCTTGCCAGCACTTCCCCCTTCTTGCCCACCTTATGCTTTGAAGCGATGCTGCTTTTCCTGTGGGATCTCTTTTGGACTGGCTCACTAATTCCTTAGGCCCTGCTTTGACTGAAGCTGTGTAAGCTTTCAGGTACACTCCCCTTTATTTAAAGCCTTCCAGGACACATACCTTCCTTTTGTTTCAGCCTTTGCTGCCTAGGAATTCCCTTTCTCACCAGCCCACATCAGACTCACTGTTCTCAGCAGGTGTTGTCCTTCTCCTTCTTACTTATTTGAGCTTCCCCTAACAAAAACCATTGGCCAGGCTGATTTTCACCCATTGGCTTACTCCTTTTCAGAGACAGAGTATCCACTGCCAAATTTCTTGGTCAGCTGCATGTTTAGTGGATCAAACCATTTGTCATATACACAACCTGAGGAATGAACCTCCTTCAAAAAAATATACACCACCCCACCCATAATTTTTAAGTATTAAGGAAAATTTAAAATTTAAATACAATCCTTATGAAAGTAAAGACAAAAAGACATTAAAGGGATAACTTATGTTTCCAATGGCTTTCTTGTCATTATTTGCTTCTCATGACCATCTTCTTCCCCTTCAATAACTTTTGAAAGCATATCAAGATTACTCTTCCTGTGGCTGTGGAACAAGGTACTCCTCTTTGTTTCTCTGCAGCTCATTTAGGGCTAGTGCTAAAGCATGCAGAATAAGAGAAAAGGAAAGCATCACCTTGTGTAAAGTTGCAGATTTGTTGAGGATTAAGATTTGATTACATTTACATTTCACTTCTTTCCTTGCTTTCCTTAATAACAGTGAAGCTAGTCTTATATTAGTCACTATCTTTAAACACTCAGTATTTACACTAAGGTGCTTGAGTTCCCATGTGGTTTTCTGCTTGTAAGCACTTCAGAGGTGCATACTATGAGAAAATGGGTATCGAGTCACCAGATTAAATCCTTTGCAGTCACGAGTCACAGAAGTTTTTTTTTGCCCAGTCCCATTCTTAATGGCAGGAAGATACTTGTTAGGTTTAAGGAAGCACAAGCCAGCACAGACCTGCAAGGAGCAGCTACTTTAAACACTATAACTGGTGACTGCACAGCTGCACTTGATACTTTCACCCAACACCAACAGAGCACAATGAAATGGTAACAAACTACAATTTCAGATTTAGCCCCTTCATTTTCTATAGCTGTGAGAAGGTGTAAAGTTTTACTCACATTTCTGAAGCAGAGGAGTGTCAAGATATAGTTCCTTACAACAGCAGCAACAAAAGCACACCCAACTCACACAGCTTAACCAAAGCTTAAGAGCAGGGCAAGGATCCCACTTAAACCTTCTTTGTTCTGAAAGCTTCCCAAAATTTGAACAAACAGCAAGCCGTCTTGCTTCTCTGGTAGGTAATGAGCCTTGCTGTGCACCTGACAACTACCACCAGCATATTAGCATTAGCTGTGAGGGACCAGCACTCAACCTGGGGTGAAGATAGGCTCACCTGGTAGTAAAAAGTTTTCTTTTCTGCTTCCCGCCCCCCCCCCCCCCCCCCCCCCCCGTTTTCCTGCACATCAGATTAGACTGCATAACATATGGAATGGAAATATGAAGTCTGGGTTGAATTCAAGATAAATGCTGTTGATAGCTTCCTACAAGATTTACCTCTCCTCAGTATTTGTACTGATGCTGTAAGGACATGTTCAGAGGAAAGAAAAACATTTTCCTGAGAGATGAGAAATACATGATTCAGTACATAATGCAAACTGCGTTAGAAACTGTAATCTGTGTCAAACTAAGGAAAGTTTTGAAGATGTTTGGAATGAATGTGCTGTACTAAAGGTGTATTGCAACTCTTCCCACTCGAGGGAGGAACAGATCTGAGCTGCTTTTTCACATGATGGATGTGAGTGATTTTCATGAGCAAGCTACATTGTCCTTTTTGTATTATATCTCTACGATCCTGGGAGGGGAGAGTAGCTAAAAGCATCAATTTTGATACAAATCCTTTATGGACTTTAAATTGGGCACTGCCACTTTAATAAGCCACACCTGGTTAAGATTCGTGTTCTGCTGAATTCCTCCTGCTGTAATGAGCCCTGAACATCAGGCTGAGGCTGTGATCAAGACAATACAATTAATCACCAGACCGTGCACAATTTCAGTAACATGAAAATTGCACGCAGTTAGATTTTCTAAGTAGAACTAATATTTCATGCAGTGGAAAGGGTGAAGTTTCAGTGTGTAAAAAAAAGAGGATTTTGGAGGTTTAAAAAAACCTGGCAGTCAGCAGGGCCACGTGAAGGTGAATGCATAAATCAAATAACTATACCATCTGTTACAGAAAACTTAACGGGAATTAAGTGGCCCATATTTTCTAAAAATATCTTTCTTCGCAGTGTGCAGAAGCCCTGAATGTCTAAGGAGGAATACTGGAATTGGACTTTAATTAGGAAACTGAGTTTTGAATAGAACGTGAGCTTAGTCAAACTATCAGCCAGATAAGCTTATTAGGAGAGAAATAGGAATGAATCTTTGCATGGCAAAAAAGTCAATCTTTTTGGTGGGAGGAAAAGGGGGGATTAAAAACATGTAGTGGCCCCATTTTCCATATTTTTTCAGCTGCAGCTTGAGGCCTCACAGAGAGACACAAACAGTGACAGGCAGGCCAAGGCCAACTTCTGGGGGACTTTCTGTTCTGGTGTGATCTAAAATATGATGGTTACTTTTTTGAAAATCCACAAGCACAAAAGGTTTTCTGTGTACTCAAAAGGATATTTCCATGCAGGAGTTGTTTCTATGTAAATGCAGTATTCACCAGAAGTCCCATTCAAAGTGCACAGACAAAATGTAGTTGTCACCTCTTTCTAGGCTCACCTCCAACACCAGCTGGTGGGAAGGCACAACTTCTGGAGAGTGCTGGTAGCTCCTTTCTTCCCTTTCCCCATTAAAAGAAAAGCATGGTAATTTGTTTTCTCCATCATTGGGTTATAAAATCTTCAGGGATTTTTTTTATTATTTCCCCTAGAGTTTGCACGTCTCTAATCAAGGAATCTTAAAGTCCTGCATGCACACAAACAATAAAGATAAAAACAGCAGGCAAAACTGAAAACTTTATATAGGAGTAGAATAACAAAGACAGACTTCCTTAGAGAGTACGTATTTACACTGGTCCAAGAGTTGATGTAAAAACCTAAATAGAATAGATAAATGAGATGGTACAACTGAATGTGCTAGGAAAATGATTTTCTGACTAAGCAGCGGAGAAGGGAAGGAGAAAGGAAAAGAAGGAAATGGGGGACAAGAAAAAGGCTGTGACACAGAGTATAGCAATAAACCTTTTAAAAAGAAGTGAAAAAGGCTGATTTGGGGGGAATAACCAACTGAGGTTTAAAAATAAAATAAAGATTTCCTATTTCTGGTTCTGCTATTGGACTGCCCTAGCCTTCAAAATTTTCTGGTCCCCCTCCTCAATTTTATCTTATCCACAGATACTCTAAACTGTCTTGGGAAAGACCTCCTATTATATTTTTTTACAATGTCTAACAAAATAGTCTTGCTCTCAGCTTGTGCCTCTTAATATTAATGTAGCACAAACAGTAAAGTGCCTTAATGATAACAGTTGGGAAAGCTGCTCAATGATTTTTCACCTTAACATTTTTAACAGCAAATGGCAGTTCTGTGACACTGACACAGTTCAGCTAGACCAATGATATTCTATTTTTCAATCAGGAAAACTGGAATAAATTATCACATTTCGTCTCAGTTAATCCAAAATAAAAATGCTTGCTACCTGAACTGATACAAAACTTTTCATAAACTGCACATGGATTCATGGGATTTTATCTTTTAAATAGCATAATCCATTAGGCATTCAGCAGATGGGGCATATTACAAGTTGAAGTCCAGCTAAAGAGTCTGTTAGACACCAAAACAGCAACTACTATAGGGCCACATAGTTTAATACTGAGCTGACTTGAAACAAATAAAATCACATATTTACGTGACAATGCTGAAAAAACCCACCTTTTCCAATAAAAAATATCCCAACTTTTAAAAATCTATGAAAAAAAAAAAATAGTTCAACTATTTATCCTGCTTCAAGGTAACACTCCAAAATGTATTTGCTGTTTTTAAAGAGCAATAAATTTTTGCTACTTGCCATTACTGAGGAACAGTTGCTAGATATTAGCAATAACCTCACTGTGTGGTTCCTAGACTGACAGTGGCAGGGAGTGACCAGCTACGATGGAAGGGAAGGAAGGAAAGAAGTAATTCTTTGGAAGTTAGAAAACATTGTTGGAAAGTGCTAAAAAACAGGTTGCCATGGAAAATGAAGTAGCTGTGGATGTGGTTCAATGGTGCAAAGAGTAATCAAAGGATATTTTGAACATTTATACATCCAGAAATAACTAAAATTTACTTTTTTGGTGCATATTTCTGGAAATGGGAAACAGCAGAAATAGAGGTAAGTTATAATTAAAATGGCTCCCATTACATAGAGCACATGCGGGCAGGGTAAAAACGGTTTTCACTGTTCTTTAATATGCCTACAGAAAGACTGTGTTCCCTTTCAAAATCTGATACAATGCATAGAAATATGTATTTAAAATATAATAAAAGAAAATTAATGTACACAGAAGAGTAATCAGAACAGTAAACATTTGATTTATGGGTTTTTTTGGGAGTCCTTGATTTTCTTGTAGCAACTCTTTGTGGTTTAATCACTTACTCTGTGTTTGTTAATGCACATTAAATACTCCCAAATTATTAATAAATAATTAACTAATTTTTATTAAAGCTGGTTTGGGTCATGTATTTCCCAGGTTGCCAATGGTTGGAAGTTCAACAGAAACAACACAACACCACAGGCATTCTACAGTCAACACTAGCGTACATCCATACTGGGGTGCGCACTGGTGTTCAGAGAAATGCACGCTAGCCCTGCAGCACTAACCTCAGGTTCAGGAGCTGTCTTGCTGAGAGATGTACCCCAGCACTCAGCATCTCAGCAATCCACAACGATAAAGTGAGGAGTGGCTCACCTCACCCAAAATGCCTCCAGTCACTAAGGTAGGGTGAAAATATGCCTCATGGCCAGGGACCAGAAGCACTTTTAGCTTTCTCTCACTATGAACTACCTTATCAAAAGGGTGTAAAAGCCCCCGATGGTGTGCTATCTTGGGCCGCTGGGGTTACCCTGGCAGATGCATGGTGGTCCAGCTGCTGTGAGTCAGGCACTGCACAGTCAGGACATTAGTAGTCCTCGCACATACTCCTGGGTCCTTCAGCCATCCTCAGTGCAGACATAAAGTCTGGCTCCTTGGAAGGGGATGTTGCCACAGGCTACGCCCAGGGAGGAAGACTGAACACCCTTTCAAGCCTAAATCAAGAGCAGAATATATAGGTGAGGATATAGCAATACTGGCTCTAAGGTGTGTGTGCACACACACACACGTTGTTTATTTAAAGACTTTATTGTTAGCATTATAATTAGGCCCCCAAATATACTGTGTATATATATCAAATTAAGCTCCAGTAACCAGGGATTTTCTAGCAATATATACTATGTTTGAATTCCTGTAATTCTCATATTAAAGTCTTTTACCATAACAATCTGTATTTAAATAAATAGCCTGTTACATTGCTCATGCTCACTGAATGTTATTACTACCTCTTTCCAAGAGAGAGCAGTAGTGAATTGTGCTATCATTACACTGGCTAGTTTTACTCAAACACACTCAATTTACATTTTCGACTCTATAACCTTTCAACCTATTGACCATGAAAAATGCTCCAACATAACGTGACACATATAAATGTTTAAAGTCCAAAGGGTAATTATCTATATTCATAGTTAAAACTGTGCCTTGATTTCACAATAGAAACCATATGTTCACTCAAAACACTTTCAATAGGCTAAATAACACCCAGATTAACCCTGAGTTAGTTTACTGGTTAAAATAATAGCAGCATCTTCTTTTAATTCAGTAGTTCATTTATCATTTTTGATCAAGGCACTGAATGTGAACTTTCAATATTTGAAAGCTTAACTTGAAAAATAAACGGCATGCAAGAATGGTAGAAACTCTACTGATTGTTAAATTTTATCTCTAATGTCATGTAATGTGCCTGATAACAGCTCAAAATATGTTATTTAGCTTCAAGTAGAATTCGGTGTTGCCTTGCATTTAGTAGACTAATTCTCTCTCCCGGAAGAAAAGGGCAATGACTTTCTGGCTTTTTTTGTCCACAGAACAGTGCTTAACAGATTGTCATTTAGAAGAAATCTTGACCATTTTCTTTTATGAAAAATACTTTTGGCCCAAATCACTCCCAGGAAGTATAAAAAGTATAGAGCACAAGCACTGTAACACTCACGTAAGGCCTCTGCAGCAGCAGGAAGAAAAGTATGGCAGTGAAAGGTACACTAAACAGGATCTCATTTAGGTTCTGGAATAAGCAAACTATTTAGATACACATTCCCATATCTTGTTTCTAGTAAGATAGAAAGAGATTATTTCGAACCTTTGGAGTCATTGCAGCAGAAAATTACAAACAGAAGACAAAATTGTATATTACAGGAGTAATGACAAGTCAAAGGAAAGAGACATACTTAAAAAAAATAAAAAGCAGGCAAATGACTTCTTAGTGAGTGCCAGCTCTCTGCACATTAAACTGGTTAAAAGCTCCTTCTCTCCCCGCTTGTCATGTCATTGTTCCCTGTCAAACAGCAGAGAACACCTCCAGCTAGTACATGATATACAGGATGCTTCATCAGAAAAGGTATTCTCTGTTTTTGAATTTGAATTGACATTTCCCCTATGTATATTATAAAAGCCCTGTGGAAATGCCAATGGACTAGGGTGCAAAAGAAGCCAGGAATTTTACAGAAGGCTCACTAGAATGCTGATCTCATTTCAACATGACATTATTACATGTGGAAATGATTGCTTTAAAAGTACTCCAGGTACAAGTATGAAAACAAAACAGAAAAATAAGTATTTGTCTGGTCTTCACCTGAGCTTCAGCTTTATACAGTGAAATTGAACTCTTGTGCGTACAAGGTGCTTTTTTCCACCTCTCCTGCCTTGGAATAGAAAAATGATTCTCCTGCAGGGAGAGACTGAGGCCACGTGTTTGGTTTATTAGAATAAGATTGTTGTCCCTCATAAATTTGGAATCTTCCCTTGAACTGCTGGCATTCTAAAATGTTGTAATTTTACATCCATCATTGCATGATATGCCCTAAACAAGTCAGTGGAACCATTCACCCTTAGAAAAGCTGGCACTCAACCAATTTATTCACTCTGCAAGAGTCTATATACAGTTCTCTTGTACACCTTTGCCATCATTTATGCATCATTTACCATAAAGATAGGAACTACTAATAAATCCGTTATATTGAATGCTGTAAGTAAATCGGAAAGGTCTTTCATATTTAATATCTCAATGACTCTGTAGCCTTCATTTTGTCATATTGTAGATTATTTCTGGAGAAGCTTTACTTGAGTCCCAGTGTTATTTATCAGCAATCCTTCTGCACATCATCATATAAACCAATACACTGAGCATTTGTGTTTCTATGAGAACTGTTTTGCAAGATTGGTCCAAGTTAATATGGGTACAGTATGACTTTTCTGGCTACATTTAATTACAATTTGGATTGGATGAACTTGGCTTGAAGAGGACTAAGAATCTGTTGGAATTGCTTGCTGTGTTTTCAGACCACAATGTTTATAAAATTCAGCTTGCTTGTTTCTTTCTGTTCCATCGGCAATGAAATTATAGCAGGGGTTCCCAAATGAAAGAGCTTGATTAATGGAATGGAAGAGCTACTGGGGTGGAGAAATTCAGAAGAGAGTAGGTGTCTCCCTAACATATGCTAATACATACATGGATATCTGTCTCTTGCCATGTCACACAGTTACAGCACTGTTACAGCCTCGGAGAGGAGGATGAGCTGGGCACAGAAAAAGCATGACCCCTTCGGTGTCTGTGGTGGCTTTTCTCAAGGCTGGGAGCTGCTGCCCTTTCAGTTCAGTGTGGCTCCTGCGGCAGTGGCATCTGATCACGGTGAGCTAAGAAACCTCCTCATCTGTGTAAGTGGAAGAGCATTTTGTGTGCTTTTCATTACATTTCAAACTGAGACAAAAGGTGGATTACAAAGCCAGGTGAAGAGTTCATTAAATTTCCCTTTTAGTAAGTCAACCAGTAAAGAAAAAGAGATACATTGTTAATGTTAATCAAGCTAAATCATGCTCTGCAGATTAACAGATTTCTGACAACGCCTGAAGCGGTAAAAAATAGAGGCTGTTAGAAAACAAGGCAAGCAGCAGTTCCTGTTGTTAAAATGCTGGAAGGACAGCAGAGAAAGAAGCTTTCATCATCGTCATGTAAATGATGGCATCACGGTTTGTTATTGAACTCTATTTAAAGGTTTCTCCTGTTCAGTTTCTAGGAATTGCTTACTTGCCTTCAGAATTTTGCTCTTTTTTCACAGTTGCATTCTCCTGATCTTCTATTTGATCCTAAATTTAACACACCAAGATATATAGCAATTCTAACTTATACGGAGTACTTAGGCAAGTTTTATTCCTTACAGTCATTCTTTTAACTGTTCTTGCCTGGATAAGAGGTTTATTTATTATTTGTTTTATTTTTTTTTTAGTAGGCTGGTGTTGTGGTTTAACCCTGGCTGGTAATTAAGTGACACGCAGCCGCTTGCTCATTCCTTCCTCACCCAGAGGGACGGGGAGGAGAATCAGAAAGAATGTAAAACTCAGGGGTTGAGATAAGAACAATTCAATAATTGAAATAAAATAAAAATGAAAGAGCAATAATACTAATAGCAGTAACAGTTATAAAGAAAAGGAGGGAGAGGGGGAGAGGAATAAAATCTAAAGGGAAGGAAAGAAAACAAGAGATGCACAATACAACTGCTCACCACCCTCTGACTGATGCCCAGCTGGTCCCTGAGCAATGATCAGTAGGCCCTGGTCACCCCCCCACCCCAGTTTACATACCAAGCATGATGTCCCATGGTATCAAACACCCCTTTGTCTAATTTAGGTCAGCTGTCCTGGCTGTGTCCCTTCCCCATTTCTTGTGCCCCTCCAGCCTTCTCACTGGCCGGGCCTGAGAAACCGAAAAGTCCTTGACTTAGTATAAACATTACCCGGCAACAACTAAAACCATCGGTGTGTTATCAACATTGTTCTCACACCGAAGCCAAATAACAGCACTGCACTAGCTGCTAAGAAGAAAATTAACTATCCCAGCCAAAACTAGGACAGCTGGTCTCTCAGAAAGGTGTATATGTATGTGTCTCTGGATACCTAAACTGAGCCATGACTTCCAGGACAAAGACTTCTGTGATTAATCTAAGTAGAAGGTAATTGCTAGGCTTCCTGCAATTTTCTTGTAGACAAACTTCCTCCTTTCTTCCAGTAGCTTTTTAGCAAATATTTGTCAATGGCGAAAAACACGTTTGTAGAATCTCTTAATATCAGAGGCCAGTAACATTAAGGAGGACTGCCTCAGCAGCACTCAAATCTGTGAAACATGTTCTTATCTGCTCTTTTGTAAGAGTCGATTAATAAAAAGCCCTCTTCGTTAATTTTTCACATTTATCTTTACTGTCTTCCATTCTTTTTTCTTTTTTATTTTTGTTAAGGGTGTATTTTTAAATAATAGTTCATCATCTTTGTAATTCTGAATTGCTACTAATGTAATTTTCCTTTTCTATTGAAAGGACTTTCTCATTAAGAATTTTAGGAACACTTTAAATCTTTTTTGTTCTCACATCACCTAAACATTTCTTTTTTATTCTTTTCTTTTACAACTTTCATCCTACAGTGATACAGGGTACTCTGTTGACTATAAAGTAATCTAATTTGGGTATCTTCTAATTTCAGTAGAATTTTGTATTTATTTTACCAAAATTCAGGCTCTTGTGAAGCAACATGGGCTGCTTCTTTGTTTAAGAGCAGTAGAAAAGAGGAAGATTTTAATATCTTTCCTCAGTCATTTTATTAATGCATCAGCCATGCATTTTATTAACCAGAAATGAAATTCTGGACCCCCTGGAGTCAAAGACAACATTGATGCTGACTTTGAAATGGCCAAGGACTTAGCTTAGATGTCTTAATGTAATTTTGCTCGTTTGTCTTTGTACTTTGCAATGGATCCATCACTTGCCATAGTAAATATAAACAGCTTATGGTCCTTGGCTCCAGGATGTTCCTTTATTTTCATATCCTCAGGCAACTCCATCCTCTCAGTAAGAATTAGATCTAGGGCAGTTTTGCCTTTTTCTGCAAATGATGAAATTCTCTCTTTGACACAGTATGCTTGGATATATCTGTTTCCCAACAGATTTATGAGCAGCTAAAATCCCCCATGAAGAAAGTATCTTCTAGCCAAGAATTTTCTGTACCCTGCTGTCCTTATGTTTGACTGGTTTGTAGCTGATACCCACTATTTTTCAGTTTTGTTTTCTAATTCCCTGTATCACTGTTACTAATTACTTTGAGCAACCTTGCAGGAAAAGATGCGTGTGCATTGATTAGCCATGTTGCTATAAACAGCACCACCTTACTGGCTTTACCAGCTTCGTGGAACATACTGTCAAGATTTTTAATGAATGTGCAGGAATTTGTTTTGAAGACTCGAGCTGTGCTACATTGCTGCGATTTACCATGCTGCCTTTGTGATTGTTACATATTATTAGCAATTCAGGGAATAAACTAGTGCACATAAATAATGAAAACAGCTGAATAAAATGAATAGGTAGAATGAATTTCCTGAGAAGCACTTCTACAGACGCCATAATGATGACATTGGCCCAGATTTGGACGGTTTCAGTTCCACATAAGTTCCTTAATCTGATGTTTCCCACTGGCTGGGTGCCCCTGAAGGCCTCCAAGCAGCTAGCAGGAAACACAGGTACAGGAATCTAGTCTAGCTAAATTTGGACCGCTGTGCATGTCCATGTGGCAGATGACAGCTCTGTTCACACAAGTAGAGCAGCCAAGATCTATACTTCCATAGATGCATCCCACTGATAGGCAGTGGGGATAGTCACCTAAGTAAAAAATTAAACATCTGTACGTATGGACTCAAAAGCTCAAATTCCCTTTCTACCAATGTTGAAGCATGCTGATTTGACATTTGTCATAGCTAAACAATTCAAGAGAAAGAGGACAAGAAAAGATGCAGTTTTGCTAAAGGTCTGATGGGATTAATTTGAATCCCTTCATATCTCACATGTGTCCTTGTTTCAGCTTGTGACTCTTTAGGAGCTATTGCTATTAGTACTGCAGACCATTTCTTGAACAGACTTTTTAAATTTTTGCTGGGTGTCCACAAATGGACTTGAAAACAGTGTTTATCAATCCCTTCTTCTTGGGCCATCTGAGTAAAATCTTAGGTCTTTGCTCTTTTCTTCCAAGTGCTTTTTGAATGATTTTCCATGAATGTTGCTCCTCAGACAGTAGTCCATGAGAGATTTAGGACAAATAGATAAATGGAAACTTCTGCCTAATTTCTACTTAGCAAATTTTAACAATAAATTTCCATAAATGTAATAGCTGAAAAAATAGTTTAAAAAACATGTTCTTTCTATAAAGTTTTGAAGAACAAATGACTGTCTGACCTCAGCTGTTTTTTAAATAAGTTTATTATTTCAATGGAGCCTCATCTTCATAAACAGTAGGGGATGGATGATGCTACAAACGGTTTATAGTCTTTAATGTTTGGTCTTTTTTTTTTTCTCTCTTTTATGAGCAATGACTGTGATTCTTAGAAATTACATCAATAGAGATGGATAGTGAAAAGTGAGGCATTTACTTGCTATTTATGTTTCCTTATACAATGTCAGTGGAAAGCAGATTTGACCACTGCACCCACGCCTGCTGCTTCACCACAGTGCTGGTGGAAATCCACCGCTGTGGTACCTGTGGCGATGGTGCTACTGTGGCTGGACGCCTGTACCCAGCCAAGGCTGCCGTTTAGGACAGGCTGAAGGATTTACAAGGCATCTTGTGATTAGCTATGACCTTGGGTGCCTGCTGAAATGGCAGGGTGCACCAAGCACACCCAAAACTGCTGAAAAGCTGCAGCTCCGACTAACAAGATGCTGCGAGTATGTGACCAGTGCTAGGATCCTTCTGAAAAACAGATCTTACTGTGGACAAGGCCAATATGCAGAGGTGTCACATTCAAAACTTCCTGATGCACAGAACAGCCATTGTGCTGCTGGCTATTCTCTCGGGGATGAGGACACATGAGGTCCCTGGGGCAGGGCAGGGCCTGCCCCATGCCCCAGCCAGGCAGCAGAGACAGGCTGGGGGCAGGCCCCTGCCAGGCCTTGGGCATCTCCCTGGGGATGGGGCTTGGCCAAGGCCAGGCCAATACATGGGCCCACGCATGGGCACAGGATGGCGGGCCTCGGCCTGGCAGGGCCCAATGCCAGCTGGCTCTGCTGTGGCATAGCCGAGACAGACAGCCCCGTGGGGTGAAATGGTGTCCTGGGCTGTGGGCAGGGCGGCGGGAGCCCCAGGAGAGGCCAGGCAGGGCCTGTAAGGCCTGTGAGTGCCCTCAGGGCCCTGCAGTAACACCATTTCCTACGCAGTGAGAACAGCTATGAGCAGGGTAATGCCATCGCCTGCCTGGCACAGGGGGCAAGGGGGAGAAAGCCCACATGTGTGAGGAAGTTTCAGAGCCAGATTCTGGACTGGGCCCCCTGAGCAACACTATGGCAGCCACAGCTCCTGGGGTGTGTGGTGTCCGGCTGGGTGTCTCCACTGCTGTGCCATCCTGGATGCAGCCTTCCTGTGCTCCACAGCTAATGTGCTCACAGCAGCTTTGGTCTCCAGGATCTCATGTGTTCCTTATCCCTCTGTCACCAACAGGTCTGGGTTCGGCACATGTTTTTTTATCCTTCCCCAAACACCAGGGAGTAGATAGACGGCAGGTTCCCTGGAGGAGTGTTTTCCCTGCCTCTAGATGGTAGGAGGAACAACTGTGGAGAAAATTGCAGAATCCTGCTTAGCCCAAGAATAGTGCTTGTTTAATGCAGAGGAATCCTTGGAGAGTTCAGCTGCCAAGCTCTAGGAATTTTTCACAGGGTACATGTAAACTGAGATTTAATTTTTTTTTTCACTTAGGGCATGTCTGCAAAGATGGATGCAGACTGATCTCACAGCAGAACATTTTACCTAGAACATACCATGCTGGACCAAATCTGGCATGTTCCCAGCTAGCTTAGAGCACAGGCTGAGTAAGGATGTGGCAGTCTTCACATTGCCATGTAGCCATACTTCTAGATTCCTCAAATTTTATTCCAGAAAATAAATAAATATCATCTGCCTCACAAAACCTTTTAAATTTTCTTTTTATTGCAATTCTTTATCATGTCTCCAAACTGTCATACAATTGAACTTCTGTTTACCTGTATGCACAGTATGAAAAAATATAATGGCCTAAAAAGTTTGGATTTAATGCAAAACAGCTGACAAATTAAGGCATACTTTACTATCCCAGCTTTCCTGTATAATAACATTTGATTGTTTCTGGAAGACTGCAGCGGAGTTTTTTTCTGTACATTTGTCTTGCAGAATATTTCTTAGTTAAGGAAAAAATTGCTTCCCTGTGTCTCAGAGTTCTTTTGTAATTTCAATTTACAATATGTCCTTTTGCTGCAATATTTGTTTTAGGGAAAAATAGTAACCTGGATTGACTGTGTGTGCAGCATATTATATGTTATGCATTACAATTAAATTCCCCTCTGAGCCATCTGGTTTGCAGATTGTATAGATTTTAAAATTTCAGTTTGTCCTCCCAATTTACCTAGATTAGGACCACCTTTTCTAGTTCTATTCTTCAAACATTCCCTATATTTTAACTTTCCAGTAAAAGTAATGCTTACTGGCATACAAAGTGGTTAATAAACCTGAAACTAGGATTTCAAATATTATCACATGAAAGTTATTTGCCAGGCAAAGAAGCACAGAACTGGCCTTTCAAATTTTGCTAATTTTCCTCCAGATAGAGGGAAACTCACTTGCATCTAAAATATTTCCTTGCTCTTGACCATGCTTAATATAGGTAACACTATAAACTCTACTGTTCTATATTTAAGTAGCTGTTTTGGGTCAGACTTGCGCAAAATTGGTTCTGAGTTTTCAGGGATTCCAGTAAGCAGAGTCTGCCTTGAGATGAGATTGAAAAAAAGGATACTCTCAGCAAAACCAGGATGCATGGTATGTAAATTCAATATAGCAATGGAAAAAATTCAGCAAAATGTCTAACAGCACTTGAACTCCTTAATACTATGCATTTGTCTTGCAAGTTCTTGTGATGCCTGCAGGTTTGCCTGTGTAGAGGTACAGATCTACCCTGCTTTTGCAGTGAGGCACCAAACTCTGACAGTCATTCCTGAAGCACGACAGTTGGATCCGGAAGGCATGCTTTGATGCAATGCCCTAAGTGGGCACATTGCAGATTTTAGGTACTTCATATATGAGGTGGGTTGGAGTACAGGCCTTGGGGGCTGTAATTTTAGATGAACTTAAATCCTGTTCAGTTCCTGGGTCAATTGCTTGATCTTGCCAGCACTTATTTCTTCTGAGAAATCTAAGACTAAAGCATTGATAACTTTGGACTGAGGATTAAGTAAATAGTTATCCCATACCATAAATGAAGGTCTTGCAAATTATGGCTCCTCTGAATCTTGTTTGACAAGTTGTATTTTAGGAAAGCAGCCTAAGCAAAGGCTAATATACATTTGGAAAAGTCTTCCTTAACTCTCCAGGCAACTGTTAAGCTTGTCATATTACTGTGCACATTACTATTAGCATTCTTTTGTTCGAGTATAGAAATACATGATTAGAGCATGTACATAAGTATTTTGAAATCCACATAGAAAGCATAGCAGACTAGCAGTGCAGAATAGCACTATCAAATAGTAGGAATACCCAGTAGAGGTATTATTCATGTTGCTGGAATTAGTGTAGAATTTTTGGAAATTGTGTTGTAAGTGTGATGGTAATTGTCAGTATTGTAATGACAGCAAGTATTTTTGTGTGTTAAACTTACTCATGCACATATCACAAGACCATTTAGCCTTCCCTAAATTATTTGGAATTGCATACCACACTTACTGTTAATAAAATCGGTCTTGTCAGATCACTACACTGAAGTTTGCGATGTTCCCTATTCATAATAGCTATTTTAATCCTTGCCCATAGTTCTTCCCATAAAGAAAAGGTGATCTCACACACCCTCCCTTATATTCTATCTTAACTCATGGACTTGGGCAGAAGTAAAGGGTCTAATAAAAGTTTTTGTATCATCTCTGAGTTTTTGTCCCAAATAATCTTTAAATTGAAATAAAGCTCTCCTTTGCCAGCCTATTGTTCTTGCAGGGACAGAATTTCTTTCACATTGCATTTTTTTTATCTTATATCTATTTACCATTCCCTTTGGCCAGCCCAAAGAGGCATATCATATGATATTTGATGAGAAGACCTTTTAAACATTAATTTCCAAAGGAGATATTCTGTAAGAAGTTGATTTGAAAGGAAGATATGCCATATATTTCACAATAATCTACTCAATTTTAAATTATAGTAGTAACCTGTAAATATTATCCTTATGAACCTTAGTTTCTTTGTTTAGTCTCAGTCTGTTTCTAAATTAGCATCACATTTAACATGCACAGTCACTGTCTCATACAACAAAAGACTAATATGGCAAACTGCCTTGGAATAAATTGAATACTTCAAAAAAAAAAAAAAAAAAAGAAGAGATCTTAGCACACCCACTAAATCTTGATGTGAATCTCAATATTATCACAAACATTCTATTCAGCCTTATAGGGAGATTTCCTCAAAGATCCTGCCGAGATTTGTGAGTAGGATTGGTGCAAGCAAACAAAAAATTTTGTTCAGTTGTGATCACAATGTTGAGGTATGGAGGGAACTATATGGGAGGGAAGCCTCTCCAGTGTCACAAGGCACAGAAAATCTGCTGAGCCCATAATATGCAAAACACAGATGACAGTGCCATTAGCCACCACCGCAGTCTCTGGGAAGTGCTTCTGTAGTATCACTTTATGATTATCAAGCAGAGTTCTGAAGGCTTCATGACATTATCAGGTCATAATCCTCAGCATGTTATATTGCAAGAGGCCTCTTCTGTTCACCAACTTTATTTCATAGTTTCCAGCATCAAGTGGCTGAGACTAAAGTATACATCACAACAAAGAGAGAAGGAAAAAAAAATATTAAAGAAAAATATCATAAAACCCAACTGGTTAAACTGCAGAGTAAAGGAATTTCTTCATGGTAGAATTTCTAAGAAATAAAAAAATGAAAGTAATGACCAGATGAGGAAAGTAATAAATAACACAGGCCAAATATTAACATGATTAATATGAGTACAAAGAAAATATTATGGAATGCTTATCAGTCTTTGTACGTAACTGAATTAAAAATGGAGATCAAAGAAATGGGACAATAAAGAAGGGAGAATGGTAAGGAGAGATTGAGCCTCAGAATGAAGCACTAGAGGAAGAATTTTAAGAATAAACCATTAAAACAAATGGTAGCACATTTCTAGATATTCTTCAGCAGCTACAAATATGAGATAGCCACTCAGTAAACTGTGGTGCCTAACCTGCTGCTTAAATCAATACTTCAGTCATGATGTTGCAGAAATTGAAAGTGTCAAACATTAGTATCTGTGTTCCAAATGTGACTTGTAAAACTACAGATTTGTCAGTTACACCTGATTTTTTGTGCCAAAGCAAATACCAGAGTTAGTAGATCGAGGAAGACCAATAGAGAAAATCCTGCTTTATGTACCTAGGCAGAAATAATTGAGAATCAGTAAGAAAAGGAATGACCTGCTTATTCTCTTCACAACAGTTCTCTCCAGAGCTTCCTAAAGAAAATAAGCTGTTATGAAATAGGGAGAAGTGTTTTCATATACTGGTTCAAAGGGGAGAAACACAGGAATCCTTTTAACAGAGTTTCCTAAGAGGGTCCTGTAGGGACTGGTACTGGCATATGAGTTATTCAACAAATTTCTACATGATCTGGGAAGGCAGGTGAATAGTCATGCAAAAAAAAAAAAAAAAAAGTTTTCCTGATAGTATTATTCAGAAAATTTACTTTGAAAACTGCCTGCCAGCAAAGCATACATTTAATACAGGAATAAAACAATCTGAAGTGGTCAATAGTATGGATAGTTCTCCACTGATTTCATAGCTGTGCTTATGAGAAATCTGAATGAAAAACATAATGTTAAGAATTATTGGGAGGTTATGAGTTATTGGAAGGCTAAAAAACAGAAAAGATGGTCATGCCATTTTACAGGTTTGTGTTACTGCTCAAAAGCCAAGTGCCATCCTGGCCATGCTATCTGCCTAAAGAACATGAGGGAACGGAAGAATGTTTGGTTAAAGGAAAGAAGTATTGAAGGGCTGGGTTGGTTTCTATATGAGGGGAAAATCAGAAAAAAACCCTTTAGCTTTAGAATTCATTCTGTAAAATATGACTGAGATGCTCATATTACCACAGACAGGGAGAAGATAAGTAGTAAATAATATCATTCAATGTTTCTAATGAAATAAGAATTGAAGTATTCTAATTAAATTATCAGATGACAGATTTTAAACAAACATAAGAAACCAACAAAATGAGTACTCTTTCACACAGCTAGTCATTGTGGTTCTCACTAATACAGGCTGCTGTACATATCAAGAGTAAAATCAATTCAGAAAGTGGTGTGAATTCTTTTGAAGGAAACCTCTACTGGTTACTGTGAAACGTGTTGGATGGGAAGCTCAGAAGACTGAACCACTGAATCACAACCCAGAAAGCTCTGCTGTGGGGTTGTCCATTTGCCTTATTCTTGGATGTCTTTCCTAAGAATCTGTGTCTGACCACCAGTGGCTGAGAAAAAGCTGCTGGTTGATTTGGTCTGATCCTCCAATTGACTGTAGTAACTGGGGTCTCTATTACTATCCTTGGGTTTTCTTATCTTGTATTTTTGAGAAATACTATCAAAAGCTAGCCAATTATTCACTGGAATTAAGCTCTTTCGTGTGTGCATATGTGTACAAATTAGCTTGCTTTCTTCCAGTGTATTGGCTAATCAGATTTAATTAGCTTGGATGGACTCCTGCTACCATTTTTCATATACTGTTGAGTCAGAAAATGGGCATACTGGATTCTGTTTTGCCATGAGTTAGAATGTCTTAAATATTACAGGTTTACCCTAAATCATTCTAGCTGTGTTTAAAAACCCTGTTCCAAGATGGAAAGTGACTTAATATATTGTTGTTGGATCTATTCCACGAATATCCATGACTTTCTTGGCCTCAGTATCATGAATATTTTATTGCATACCAGAACACTCTACATATTAGAGAGCCCATTTTTGTGACTGCATTTGGCAGGTGATTGTGCTTTTGCTGTTTCATTACAGTTATTTTTACAAGTATTACAATAATGCTCAGAGCCCCCATGTGGATTAAAGCCCCATGGTGCTAGGTGCTTTAGCAGAACTAGAAGACTCTTTTCTGTCTGAAAATGCTGGTGGTCTGAACAGGTAAAACAGAAAAAAGTGAGAAAGGAAAAGGCATAGCAGAACAATGAATTGACTTCCTCCCCATTACAGAGAGTGTTGGTGATAGAAACGGGGATTGTAACCTTCATTTTCTAACTCCATCTGCTCCCCTGTTCACCCATTTGATTGACGATAACTGAAAACCACACTGTTCATCTTGGAAAACTGGGTTTACAAACTGTATTTATACTTAGTTTTTACAATTTATTTTTGTATCAGGTAAAGTAGGTTTTGTTATCTCTCCTTTATAGCACACAAGTTGTGCTTGCTTACAAAACACTTATGCATAAGACAACTCTTACACAGCACATTGCAGTTGTTATCCTTTTTTTAAGAGAATTAAGATCAACAGGCTTGCAATATGTTTCTTACTGTAGCCAAAATATGTTGTGTTTTTATCTTTTATGACTACAGATGATGACAAATCTGTTCTGGTTCAGAAGCATTGCAAAGATTTTTAACACAGAGTCAAGGACTTTATAAAATATACATATACATATATGTATATGTAAACTACTGTTAGCTTATGAATTGCTATGTTGATATATATGCAAAATATTAAAATACCTCTGCTGATCATGATATAAAACACTGAAAAAGGGTGCAAGGTGTCATGGTCTAGAATAATTTGTTCACAGCAAATGTATCCAATAATAGTGATAAAAAAAAAAAAAAATCCCTGGAGGCCAAGTTAGTTTTTGAATCCCCATGTGAGCCCTGGCATTGCAAACAAGGTACTATGAAAATTTCTACAGATGGCTGCTTAATGTGTAAATTAATCTGACTCAGTAAGGATCATGCTAGTCAGTGGCAGTTATAATTATAGATCAGTATAAGATCTTGCTCTACAGATTTGTATAACCACAAAACTACCATACAGACACACGCTTATTTAAATACTTTAATTATTTACTGTCAGGATTTGTGACACATGTATGCTTCAGCTTACAAACATTAACTAGGAATGATACATTACAGTGTATCTAGCATAAAAATAAACAAGGTAGTAAAAAAAAAAAAGCCCAAAAAACCCCTCACAACAAAACCCTAAAAAAACCCCACCAAATCCCAACCTGCAGAAATAAAGAGTCCAAGAACACATAAAACAATGTAATCAGACATAACATTTCTCATTGCATGTTGCAATGTCAGGAAGACAAGAGAACTATTCAAGTGCAACATTTTAGGGAGAAAGAAAAATTGTAGGTATCCTCAATTTGGATGTATATTTACAACTTGAATAGAAAGGCATGGAAAAACTTCAAGGCAACCGATGAAAGTTTATTTAAAGCGAATGTGTTCACAGTTAATGAGATTTGTTTGAATTTTCAACCTTTTTTTTCCTCAAGAGTTAAGGCAAGCAACAACCTTGAAAAGCTCATCCGTTCTGGTTACTCATGTCAGAAAACAATCTCCTGCTCTCTCTATATCAACATGCGCCACAGAACTCACCGTGGCAAATGGGCAGCAATTGACAAATATGCTCTTCTTGTCTTCTTTTTTTTTTATTATTATTTTATTTTTATTTTGGAAGAAAAACACCCTGCTTTAATCCTGGCCATAGTCAATTAAATGGTAACCTAATTAAATGAGTTAATTTGAATGTGCTCTTTCCTCTAGAAAAGAAAAAACTAAAGAAAAGAGAGAAGGGAGATAAAGAGAAACAGGGGGAAAGATTTAAAAATAAAATGAGAAAGAAGGCAGAGGGAGAGAAAAAAAGAAAAAAGAATGAGAGAAAGGAAGGAAGAAGACTAGGTGAGGTCTATTGCTGTTATACTTCAAAGTGATCATAATTTTCTCACTGGTGTATATTTTCAGATGGCACTGCAGCAGCATTTCTGCAAGTTTGGGGAGTGAAGGGTACTGAATAAAGTGTGCTCTTGCACCATTTGAGAAATGTTCAAACTGTAAACCTACTTTATAACATATATAATGCAAAAAATGGAACCTCAGCTCCACTGTCTGTCTGAAATGTTAGGCAAATTGTAAAAAAGAAAAATTGTTTCAGTGATACATTTAAACTTCAAGTAAAGCATTTGGACATTTTCTGAAGGGTTCATGCTGTGGCTTGTCTAAACTCCCCACAACCACTGAATTTTTAAATATGTTTACTTGGAAAGGTCAATAGCTGGTTATCCTGTAAACTTTTCTCTAGGCTAGATAATAACAAAGTATTAGTTTTTGCTCATCTTTAGTTGTCATCCACTCACTAGGAGGTATCCAGTGTGCTCATTTTTTCTCAGATTGTAAATGAGAGGGATAAAAGTGGATCAGAGACAAGCAGTTGACTGCCTTTTTCTTTTTAAAGGTCCTGAAATAAAACCTTAAGAAAAAAGGAAAAGACATTTAATTAAGTCATAACCCTCTACAGCAGCAGCATAAAGTGCATGAAGGAGCAAATGTATTCAGCATACAGACAACAAAGCAAAGAAAAGCTGTTTGTTAAATCAAACAATAATGTATCTTGGTAACGTGAGGTTTCCATGAAGTTATTGCTATTATGCAACAAGCATACAAAAGCTATGTTTGTCAAAGGGTTCCTGTATCCAACCATGTTGTGAAGAAAGACTGTTCTAGAACTCCATGGCAGAAATCAAATGTATCTGAATTATAAGCACTACCAATAGAAAAAAAACAACCAACAACAACAACAAACCCCCCCCCCCCCCCAAAACAACAACCCAAACAAACAAGCAGGAACAAAATACATTTTTAAATTACCATTATTTTTTTACTAAAATGTTTTGCATAGCTGGCTTCTAGAATGCTTGATATTTTCTCTAAGGTGCCTAAAGGAAATAGTGTTGGTGAATTGGCCAAAGGGTCCAACACTGGCCAATGTGTTTTAATACAAGATGGTGAGTCATTACCTAAATGAGGAGGAAATGGTAAAAACAATACTTGCTCCTTTAATTGCGTGAGTGTATTGGTCATTGACTCATCAAGATTGCCCTTATGGGTATGGTGATTATACTGGAAGATAAGATAGCTGCAACAAGCAACTCAGTATATATATTCTATCATGTAGACAGAGGTTTATGATTGCTCTCTCTGGCTGAGGCTATCCTTGCTAAATCAAAAATAGTGTTACTGTAGCAATAAAGGTTAGATAGATAAAGGTTAAGCTTAGAGCCTTAAGAAAACAAAATTAATGCAAACAGTTACAAATGCTTGATGAGACCACAAACTCATTCATGATGGGCTCTGAACTGTCTGTTGGCAATTTAAACCAACATCACCTGAAGGAGGCTACCAGAAAGACATTTCTTCCCAATCACACTGCAGAACCTGAGTCAGGGGGCAGCCTAGGCTAAGAGTAGCTTGTGTACATTGGAATGGATCATACTGCCTCAGGTTCCCTGGTTTTGAAGCTACTTTACCACCTGTCTCTGTTAGCCAGGACACCTCTTCAGCAGCTTGGTCCATCATTGATAGATAGTTTTTTCTGTAACACATTTGAGTGGCCAGCAGGTATACAGTTATTCATGGAGTCTACTATGTTCCTTGTAACAGGTTGTACTTTGCATGTTAAGGACAGTTGGGTACTATTTGCTATTTGTGTATTGATAATCATACGAAGAATTTTTAGACTATGAATAAATGCTTTTTATTTGATTTTATCTAAGTTCAAACAAAGAAAGTATATCCTTTTGGCAAATTTTCACTCCTTAATAATCTAAGAAAATTAAGAAAAGAGGAATTTTACTTTTCAACGACCATGTATTTTTAATTTGATGATTTTTTACAACAAACCTACAATTTAAAAATTAAGATTTTAATCTAATTAAAAACCAGATTTTTACCTTTAAAAAAATCAGTTATTTGGTCTGATTACATGTATAGGTCAATTGGAATTGATTGTGATTCCCTTATTGGACGGGCTTCTGATAAGGATGTTTAAATACTTCAACATCTGTTTGTCCTGAGCATTCTATAATATGACTATTAGAGAAGCTGACAGTATTCTACTGATAAAAAAAAAGCCAGATCTGGTGCAAAGTTTCTATGTCTTGTCTACTGAATTAAGAATAGATGTTTAAAAATAAAAAGACAGACAGTTGGGAGGAAGGGAAGTCATAACAGTGTATGATATTGATTTTCCTCTTAGGCATTTAATGCTTCATCCAGAGGATTCTTCCCTGGTTTTCTGCTGCAAGGCAGTGTCTAGTATACCATGTATAGTTAATTAGGTGAGCTAAATAGTATGCAGATATTAGCATAAAGTACAGTTAACCATGTCTGCCATATGTTCAATTGTGCTGTATTGTGAATATGGAGGAATAATTATATAGTATCTGGCATATTCCACGTTTTCTGTAATTTATATAGTAGTACTGCAATAAAATGATGTTAATAATTTGAGACAAACCCTCAAAAGTAATGAAATTTTAATTGTAGTTGCAATGGGGATCAAGCCAATATTATGAAAATAGTACTTTCTGTTACTTATTTACATAGCACATTCAACCCTTGCCTGAGAGTTTCCTAGTCTATATAAATTGTTTCATGCTGCTATGGTAATATGGAGGTTAGTTGTCTTTTTTTTACTTGTGAATTTATTTAGGATTGCATCATTGAAGAATGTGGTGCTTTTTTTTTTTTTTTTTTTTTTTTTTTTTAGCTATGTATTGGACTTTTCTAAAATGACATTTTAGACAATCCAGTGCGTGTTCTATGGTCTGATTACCACAGAGTTTGAAACTCCACTGATTCAATCTCAGATATCACAGCTTTGTTAATTAGGGCTCAGTAACGTTCCCTTATGTTCTTCTGGCTTTGGCTAGAGTGGTGATAGGCACTGGTGTAATGTGGTTAGGCAGGTGGGAGCAGAAGGCACAATCAGCAAGTTATATCTGCAATGTCTTCTGCAAGAAGGCACAATCAGCACGTTATATCTGCAATGTCTTCTGCAATAATTACATGGAATTATTTTTGTCGAATGAAGTTTTACACATTGGATACATGGAAAGTTGTTTCCATGAGGTACCTAGGAACATATTGCAAGGGAGCCAAAATACCCCAGCTATTACCCCCAACCTAGAAAAGCTACAGAAAAAGCAAAGTGAGGTCAAAACTGTAAAAGCCATTACAAATGTTGTTGCCACAGTAGATAAACTTGGAAAGCTTTGAAATCTTTAGGGTAAAAGACTAACTTTCTGGTGCTCCAGACACTCTCTTTGAATTTATTTCCCTCCAACCAAATTGTTCCCTTGCAACTCAGCTAATATTTTCAGGTATTTCATAATATGACTCTTGCTTTAAAAGGCTGGGAAAAATTAGAATATGCATGTATAACGGAGATTTTTAACACTGTAATGGTGAAAAGCAAAATCCATCTGGTCAAAGCAGAAATAGCCATGAGAAATTCAAGAAACTGAGACTCATTTCTAACCTTTGGTTGATCTGTCTCCAAATAAACTTTTCTATTTATGGAGAAACTAATTAATATGGCACTAACTCCTCCCTTCAGTGCAAACACTGTATTTCTGGTACTTTATACCATAATACTTATAGAACATCATTAAAAGCTTTTTACCCGTTTGCTCCTGTGCCCTCTGGGGTGTGGTGCTGCTGCTTAGGGAATCATGTTCTTGGTATTGTGTTCTTCCTCATCAAGCTAAACAAAGCTAGAACAGTTATTGTTTTCAGTTTACCTAAAACCTGAATGCCACTAGAAGTATCTTTGATTTCTTTAATTTTGTGTATTTTCTGGATGGATAACATCTGTTGTATGTGCAGTTGCATTTTTTTCATATACTAAGAGGGAAAAGAAAGAGAAAAAAGAAAAGAAACCAAAGTTGGTTAGATCCAAGATGTTTTTATTTGCTCTTTTGCTGGCTCCTAAATGAAAAAAAGCTTTCTGCTTTTTTTCTGAGCTGTACCTTTTTTGTTTTCAGCATCTGTGACTTTTTAGAACTTAGCAGAACACTACATATGTAGAAACCTTAAAACCTAATTTTAAAGACAGCAGAGTAAGTTCATATTACTTAATTTTATTTTTTTACTTAATAATGGTAAAAATGTTCAGAGGCATGATTATTGACATTTTTCAAAATAATTGCAATGTGACTCATGATTTCAAGTGATTCTCTCTCCCTGTTCCACAGGGCTTTATGGCAAATTCAAAATTCCTATAGAGGACTGTCAGGACAGGAACTGGGAGGAAATACCTTCCATGTAACAGCCAGCATAAAAATCCTAACTTTCTCCTTCCCTGCACCGCACTGAGAGCTAAGCACTGAGCCAGGTACAAGGCAGACTCAAAGCAGAGAAAACTTGAAGGAAGACCACAGGATCCCATTGCTCTGTCCTAATCTGCTTCTTGCACTTGCCAAGTGCAAAGTCCAAATAGAACTCTGAACAAAACACATCAATTTAATGAAATTCACTGCTGAGACACTTCTGCTCGCTTAGAAAATCCACATTGCTTTGGGTAGAGATACAGACCGCTAAATGGGACAATGGTATAGGTATTAGTTGGCAACATTTCTTTAATATGTCTTGGAGTAGAAGTGTTCTTTGTTCTATTAGCAAATGGATGTGCAATTGTTTCCACTGATGCAGTTATGTACAAAACTGAGCATATAAAAGTACTAAAAGTATTTTTAGAAGTGACTGCATGTGCTCTGCTAGGACAGCAGAATTGTAATTTACTACATACAAAAAAGAACATAGCAAATGTTGTCTCATATACTCAGCTTCTCAAGTTTATATACTGCATTAAAACATCCTACATTTTATTGTAAACTATTTGGCACCAGATCTTACATGCAGTAAACCAAAATGAACTTAAGCTCTTTCCTCATTTCTGCTGGTATATCTGTGCTATTCTCTAGCATGTGCATGTCTCCTTCCTTCAACTATTTATGTTTTTAAAGACTTTTCTGAGTTTCCAGTAATGCTGAGTATCTGTTTAAAATTTTTTAATTTCTCCGAGGTCTTTTTTGAATTAGCTCTTCAAGGTATTATGCTTTGATGCTTCCATCTACCTTCAGTATGTAATGTGTGGTAAAATAAAACACTGAGTTTTATAATTTTTCATTTTTTCATTACAAATGTATTCAGTTTATTTTCAAAATTTTCCTTTCGTTATTTGGCATGATCCATTTTCCTCATTACGCCTGACTTTTACTTCAACCCACTTGTTATTTTTTTTTTCTTTTGATAAGACACAACATATTTTCCCTATTTGCTGTAAATCTGAATTGAGATTTTCAGAGGTAAGAGGACCATGTAGAAGAGTTTTCTAATAAAGTGGGAAATAAATTCTTTAAATCCTTTACTTGTTCCTCCCAGAACACTGGTTGCCAAAAATAGTTCAAAACTATTATAATGCCTTCTCTTTTTTATTACCTAGCCACAAGTCTAAACCCTCTCTGACACTTGAACAACTGATATTCCCATTGGAGTTCAGACCCATGCAGCATTATAAACAACTGTTGAGGTCTCCACAAGCTAACAAGAATGTTTGGAATGATGGTTTGATTAAATAACATGATCCATCAAAGCTCTTTGTCTCTTCCACCTCCAGATTTTGCCTTTCCTTCACATCCCTTTATTCTCTTCCATTCAAATTCTGACTCCTGTCTTTTCTTGTCCTCCATCAACCCCAAATTTCCTATTTTCAATTCTAATTTTTCACTGCCATATTTCCTTATTTCCCTTCCCTTTTCTGTTTACCTTAAAATATCTCCTGAGATTTTTTTAATCTCTAATTTTAGTTTCCTTTCATTGTCCCAGATCAATTAAATCTCTGGATGCCAGTCTTCAGTAGAAGAAAAAAAACATTTTTTCCTTCATATCATCAGCCTCTCCCCTGTGAGAGAGAAGAGTGAAGGCTGAAATGAAGAAAAAGGGAAAGGGAAAAAGAAAACTTTTACTGCATTCACATTTAGTAGCTAGAGGAAAACACTCAAAGAAAAATGCCACCAGACTAATACAGATTTTAATGAAATTAGTCTGTAGAATTTTGTACCTTTCACAGACTAAACATGAACCACTTCTTTTCCCCCATTAATTCAATGCAAGGGAAGTGCAAGAGATTCAGTCCTTGACATGGGTCTGATTAGAATTTACTGTAAAACTGACTCCAGAGCTTTCAGCAGTTTGGCAGATGACTCAAGGAAAACTGTATGTGAAACCATTGAGAAACAGCAACAGGAAATCTACATTAAGCCAGATAACATGACTCAGGGTTTTAATGAAAACAGTTTGGCTAGATTCCTTTTTTCTTCACTATACAGATGATTCTTGTAATTTGAATTAGAATGAAAATGTTAATATATAGTGTATTACCTACCTGGTTCCTGGCCCTACTTTATGACAGCATCGATATACTTCAAAATTATTTCTCCTGGGACATTTAAATAAAATAAAAATTCCTTCTGTGTTTTTTTTCTTTTTTCTTTTTTTATTTTTAACAAATCAAATTTTTACTGTACTTAAACAAATTCAGCTCAACTTAGCCCCAGGTGCTATTAGAACTCAAAGAGTTATACTTTGTAGCTACCACTGTACTTTTTGTATAATTAGGAATAGCTTTGATGTTCTCAAAGTTGCTCAGGGAATTTAGATGACCGTTTCACATTTGTTTTCATGGGACCTGGACAACTACTCAATTTCTTGTCACACAGCTGAATGTTTTATACTTCCAGTTTACCAAGGAAAAGAAAATAATGTTTTAAAAAGCTTCAGTGTGTATATTTAGCTATAATCCCTAAAGATTGGCTTCTAATACAGTTCCAAGCCTCACACACAGCATCTAAGTTTCTATTGCACTTACTTTGCATATGCCCCTAGATACACATGGCTCAGTTATGGATGTAGTTATTAAGACATCTTTCCAGGGCTTGCTAAAGTAACTGACTCGGTCATAGTGGTTTTCTATCAGTGTTGATTGTTCAGTTTTCATACTTCATAGATGGATTTTACAGAACATCTAAAGGGGCTTTAAAAGTGTTTTGTCTAGATTGATTGAAGTGTACTTACTAAGTCCATTGAGTAGTTAGTTATATCCAAAATAAATAACTGGACTTAGCAAACGTGGTTTTCACTCATGGGAAAAAAAGGAAGGGACAGAGTTATTCAATGAGCAAATGATGTATGTCTGGTTTTTTACAGACATCTTGCATCCCAGAAATTATTTTGCAATGATTCTGTTCTCCCTGTTCTTAGCATCTTTCATCGCAACTTTCTTCTCTGTCTGGCAGTACTCTGTATTTCCTCATTACTGGTTGGACTAGAGGCAGTATACATTTTGCTTCATTTCAAGCTGAACATGCACATATCAGGGTAGCACTGATTTAGCCAGAATGCCAAACAGAACAACTTTTCCCACAGAGGAATAATGTAGGTCTTGCTTACCATTATATTTTACTTGTAGGAACTTTCAAAGATGAACTTTGGCTCTTTGATAAACATTATTGAAATAGGCCAGCAAGTTCTGTAATCCTTGGGGAATCTGAAGGAGAGCCAGCAAAAACAATAAAAGTGCACAAGACTAATTTTTCAGTGAGCAGAATAAAAATCTCACTGTTATCAGAATTAATGCAGTATTTCTGAAGTCTTTGTTTGCGGCTCCAAAAAGCATCTTCTACTATTATTTAAAAAATATTGGCATAGTAAATCTGGTGATGAATTAACATCTATAAACATCTTGTCACAGTGGTTTTAAGTTAAAAGTTAATTTCTACTCCAAATAATTGAAATATACATTTCACAATAAAGGGGAAAATCAACCCCCTTGTTTGCAATTTCAAAGTCTTTTCAAGAAATGGGCATCAGCCAGTTTCAAGTCTATATAAAAAGATGCTCAAAGAACTCACATTTCACTATCATGAGCATTAATAGCAATGCTGATTAGGAGTTTCCTTCCTTCCCTACATTAGAGTAAGCTGTGATGATCCACAGTCATTTCAGGACTAAGAACTCCCAAATGGTCTCAGAAAAGATAGGAAGGACACAAGTTTAAATCATCTGCCTATACTGAGCACAATCCTACTGACTTTAATAAAACAGATCAGTCATGCTTGCCACAAGTAGAGATATACCAAAAGGAAATAAGGCTAAAAATACCAAGGGGAAAAATGAAAGAAGAAAAAAAGGTGTTAAATCTTTTAAAATATTCCATCCAGTTTCCTTGGATTTTTTTTTCTTTGAAGTCTTGCCTTAGAGACAAGGCAAATATTGGTTTACAATATATGATAAATTGGGAGAATCTATAAATGTGGTCATACACTAAGGACGACAGAATTTACTGTTAGGGCACTGGCTGTCTCAGCTGTGCAGTAGGTTGCCCACTTTTCAACAAAAAGTAGTTACATTTTCTCAGCTGGGATCACATTATTATGTGCAATGTTACATTCCTCAGAAGTCCATTTCCTAGGTTTAGGCACTGTGGACTTCATCATTTCTGTATTAAGAAGACACAATAAGGTATAACATGGTCATGACTGTCCAAATTCCCCCTTATCAGTAATATCAACTCGCTGAATGCCAGAAATGTCAAGTAAAGCAGCAATGACAGGAACAGTCATTTACTTTTGGAGAAAGGTGACATTTCTACTCTTTCAGTACATTAGCTCCTTCTGAAATGCCACAGAACATGCATAGAACTGGTGAAATTACACAAAAAAACCCAACCCAAAACATATGCAAAAGCCAACATAAAAAAAGGCAGAGAAGCTGACAGATGGAGGTTACGAGAAGTTAAAAGATATATATTAGGACTGGCCAGCACCAAATACGAAAAAACCCCAAACCACTGCAAAAAATGGGTGAAAGAAGTAGAAAGAAATGCCATTAAAATTTATACAGCAATACATAAGTCAGACCAATTCTATTCAAGGGGCAAACCAAGAAATACCTTCATGGGTGGCCAAGACACATAGACCTGTCCTTCCCTGCAATAGATGGCCAAGAATCCCAAACAGGAAAGCACAGAAAAAAATAAATAAGTTGTGAAAGTGAAAAATAGCAGCTGGAATCAGGCTGTTCCCAACCCTTTAATAAGTCCAAAATGTAAATAGCTCAGAGGAATAAATCTCTAAAGCAAGAGTGATAGGTACATGGTTGATTCTTCAATTGCCAAAACGACATGTAACAATTTAAGGCACAGCATGCAAGCACGGGCAATTCAAGGCACTGAGAACAGTGGCAATGTGAGGAGCATGTGGTAAAAAAATTATTTCAATACTGTTAGCCTTCCTGGCATGACTGAAACTAAAGAGGAAACTAAAACTGCCAGGACTACTCAAACAGCTAGAAAAAAAAAGTAAATTATGAGAAATATACCTTTTCCCTTCCTGACAGTCAGGGAGACTTACTGAGGTTGAGTATCTCTTTGATATTCATGGTACAAGGTCTGGGCTTTTTCATTTCACTGAAACAGATTAGAATAAACCCCAAATTTTTTATTTAAGAAAAACAGAAAAAAAGCCTGTGCTTTCAAAAGCTGTCATAGTTTGAGTTTTGCTGATGTAGAAATTTGCTACAGTATAGTATCACAGGTTTATGTCTACTATAAATGACTCTTATAATTTAACCTCCATTATCTGAAAACATGAAGTGGTGACTCTCAGAGGTGTCATAACACATCTGCAGTACCTTTCCTCTTCATAAGTCAGGTGCTTCCACTCCTGCTGAGCTTGGGAATGAGCAGCAATGAAGAAGACTTGACTCTTCCAGCAGCTAGTCCCACACTGATCTGAGATTCAGAAAAACCCCTTTGGCACCTCTTCTATAAATCATTGATCTTGTGCCTAAAGGTATGGTAACTTGAATGAACTGAAGCACAAACAAACTCCTGGTAGGTGTTTGATTTCGTGACAAATGACATTATTAAAACTCTTTGCAGGTACTTAACAAGGGGCTTGTAAGCTTTACTTTGGCATTAGAAAGAAATCACTTGACGAGGGAAATTTATTCTTGCAACTATCTCTTTAAAATATAATATAAAACCTGGGAACTGATGGGTCCAATGTGAAATGGAAGCTGCGTGTCCATCCTTCAGCTCTAATTCATAAACTAGCAATTCTAGAAAATGACACTTTTGGGAATTGCTCAATAATATAAAAAAATGGACGTTTCTATATGACTGCAATGATACTTAGTATAATAGAGATGGAAATGCATCAGAGAACTTTGTGTGGAAAGTTAGGTCCACCATTCACCCAATCTGTCTATATTAATTTCCAGTCACTTATAATCAACTCAGTCTGTGAATCCCATTATAATTCAGAAATTTTTATTGGGACAAGAGAGATTATTAAGGTTAGCATTATATAAACCATTAATAGTACTTTTAAAGGATGGACAAACTTAAACTGTTTTAAAATATTAATGATGAGTAAGTCATTTTGATCAAAATGTAATAAAATAAAAAGAAACCCCAAACCATGAACTACAACTACAATATTTTCAGTAACTCTCTTTTCTGGTTAGGTTAGTCATAGTCAAGAGGAGCTGAGAGCTTAATTTAATTGAGCTATTAGAATTTAAAAGACAACCTTTGATCTTAAGATGTTCATGTTTGTACTTTGGTCCTGGCCAGAAGTAGGAAATGAAATGCAAGTCAATGAGGGACAATAATATTTTTAAATCTGGGGGGAATTAAAAAAAAAAAAAAAAAAAAAAGGTTTACTGTAAACTTTTGGTGACAATTTAGATTCTGCTCTTATTTTAGCTAAAGCTGTTCACCCATCTGAAAATGGAAAGTGATATTTTCAGGATGAATAGCAGAACATACCTGCAAAGAACAATTCTGACCTTTTTGTAATACTAAGAAACATTTTATGAGTGCTTAGGGCTTGGTTAGTAACTATTCAACCTAGGCTTTTTGGTTAACCTGAGCAGACTGACTATTTGAACTTCTAAAAAGTACAGATGGACAAGGTCAGTACATCTCTGTTTTTCATCCAGGCAGTCAGGTAGAAAATTAGCCAACTGAACTCCTTCTGTCTTTTTTTTTTTTTTTTTCTTTTTCCTTTTTTTTTCTTTTTTTTTTTTTTTCTTTTTCCTAATTAGGCTTCTGGAAAAGCTTTTGCCTTACTTTTACTGTTCTTTCACTTTCAGCTTTTCCCTGCAGGCTGCTAATGTCTTATCATAGCATTCCACCAATCTCTTTTGTTTCTGTGCCTTTTGCACCACTAAATATTGACTGCGAATTGGAGTCATCAAGAAGTTGTTGTGTAGTTTTTAGACATATGACCACTAATGAAAAAGTCAGGTCACCCGTCCTAAAGATAAACTGCCAAATTATACTTTATTGAGGATAATCCTGCATAGACCTTGCTTGGAATTCTTCAGTAGAAAACACCACTATCTTGACACAAAGTGTTCATACAAGTATGAAGTTAGATGAATTTAGATCTGTCAGCCATAAATGGAAGAAAGGCTTTCTTCTTTTTCTGTTCTTACACTTTGACCAGAGTATATGATATACAGCAGCAAGGTATCTCATGTGGGACTGAGAAACTGAAGTACAATTCCTCATTTAAACAGAAAAAGACGTTGAATCATTATGTCCCACAGGCATTTTCTAATTATTTTGAGTAACTGTCATTTTGTGGTTCACAATCATTTTCCCCCTGTCCTCCTCCCCTCTTTCTCCTGCCTTTTCTTGATTTCATTGTAACACAGAATTGATTTTTTTTTAAATGTCATATTTAGGATGGAAACTTTGATCCTAAGAATGTTAACATCTCCACCCACATTATCAGACATCAAATTTTAAGCAATTCTTATATTAAATACAAACTCCACTGCAAAGGGCCGCATATTTTCAAAGCTAATGTACAGATAATATTTGCCATCTTCAAGTTGTGATGCCATAGAATCCTTCATTAATAAAGTTTATATTAGCTATTAGCACCTTTCTAGGAATCTGCACTTAGGTAGCCTCACTTATTTTTCTAGCAACATTCTCCATTTGGACAGTCATCTTCTTCTTTAAAGGAATATGTAATTCTTTCCCTTCATAACCAAATATGCAAAAATACACATGAAGAACAGTGAAGAAGTACCACAAAACCACCATTAATTTCTGAGCTCTAGTTCAGAAAATAACATTGAGCAGAGTGAAAGTATTAAAAATAGACAATAAAACAGTATTGATCAAATGACTGACTTCAAAATTTATCTTAAGTGTATCACCAATACACAAGCTATAATTTTTCTGGTAGATAGTAATACAGAATTTTTTAGTGACAAAAATTTTAATTGGCATGTACCTGTTGTGAAGAACAGAGATTAACACCATACTTAATAAGTGCAATAAACCCCAATGAAACGTAATGATAATGGTTTGAATATGGTTTCTCACTAGCCTTTTAGGGAGAAGAGACATGTTGCTTTCGTCTGAACTGAAACATATTTTTAAAGTTCCTGGCCCCTAATATGAGAGTTGTTCTACTTTTATGCAGGGTAAAGAAGTAATAATGAAAAAAGACACTGAAATATTCCTCTAAATCTGATCTAAAATAACTTCTGTGCATCAAAAATGCCAATTTTCCGAGTGCAATATCCCCAGTGAAAGCCTAGTAATGATCCTTTTCCAGAGGTGCAAAGATGCTATTTTAAACCTGCAGGGTTTTAAGATAAGAGACTTTAGACTATCCCACAGCATAATCTGTTTCTGGCCTTGAACATGCACACATTTTGTGAAGAGATTTCAAATTTGTAGAAAAGGGGGAGAAACACATTGACTGAGTTGCTTTAAAAAGTAACTTGAAATTGCTAAGGTTGCAATTAAGTTCCAGGGGAATGGAGTTAACACACAGGAGGCACACCAGGAGGTTAGGATGCACTGAAAATAATTTGCAACATTTTATGTCATGCTCTATAATTTCTTGCCTGCTTATTTTCACTGCTGTGTGTTGTTACTGTCATTGCCCTTTACACTCATCTACACACAACATCATATGTCCTGTTTTTACATATTGAAAGAAAAAACTTTCAAATATGAGGATGAAAGTCAGCAGTATTTCTTAATTAGATGCAATCAAGACAGTTTTGATCCACCAGAAACATCCATGCTTCTGTGGTTCTTGGTTGTAGAACTTCAGAAAGAAACAGCGAAACTCTTCCATATCAGGATTTAAGGAATCGTATCAGTTCAACAGACACACAATCTAGAAAGTGTGTTTGTGTTTCTAGCCAAGAATATTCCTTATTGCCTTGCTAAAGTAGATCAAAATTCAGTGAGGCAAAATGAATCTAGGCACTATAGGTATCTTGTGTCACTGGAGGAAATGTTGCAAACTGAGAGGAAGTTACGTTCTTTGTCATATGCTTAAAATATTCTTGCTTTACACATTAAAAGATGCATAAATCTCTGCCAATTTGTGCCAATGCTTATGGGAAAGAACTAAAGCAAACGTTTCTGCTTGTCTCTGCAATGCATGCAGGTGACCTCAATGCATTTGCTTAACAAAAAGCACAAACATGTCAAAGGCACTGCTTCAGACTAGCTGATGAACAGATGTTTAGGTTTAAGTTGTTATAAAAAGACCCATTTAGAGAATGTGATTGGGACAGCAGCTCTATATAATACTGTCTTGGGATGAATCCAGACGGTGCCGGAGCCAAAAATGGTTAGCTAACGCCTCTTTTCCTGATTTCATTAAAGAATAATTTTGGAGATACATGAGTTGAGAATATTTTTAAGGGCATAATTTAAGGATAGTATCATTAAAGTCACCAGTGTACTAGATGGGAATTTTTCCTGACTGTGGGTGGAGTAACAACAACGGCTTTCTTTCCTTGCAGGCCGTTAATGTAACTCTGGGCTCTGCTATCAGAAATTGTGTCTTCAGTGAGTAGAATTGCCTTGCCAAAGCATATTATTTAAAAATATCAGGTTGCTCTCAAAACAACATGGGAAAAACACAGATAATGTAATATCATTTTTACAAACACATTAATCACAAAGCATATGTCTTAATCTACTGAGTATTCTTCAGACTGAATGTTCAGCATCATCTCCCTTATGCTGTTGAAATGTCGTCATCTCTGATATCATCATTTCTATAGCGGTGGGAAAGAACACTTGACAATTTATTATAGGATTAGAAAAAAATTGCTCAAGCCTGTCAGTATACCCTTATGAAGGTTTTCCCCAGTCTGCATTTTTAAAGATCAAACTTTTTGCTGTCCTTACACATGTGTACTTAAATTTACTTAGGGGAAAAATGAAGCATTATAATTATTTAAAAGCTTTATTGCTGTTATAAGTTTAAGAAATAGCTCAATTGAATTGACTTTTTAAAAAATGTAGGTGTGTTGCATAAAGACAAAAAGAGAAAATTAAAAATGTTGAAGGTGAACTGAAATTATTAAACTCTCTGAAGTATTTAGACTGAGGTAATTTTAATTGCTTTTTGAATGATTTATAGAAAATTCAGGCCCATCTTTTGTTCTAACAAGACAGGAAAACCCAAGCCCTCTGAATCTGGAAAATACCTTCCTATCCAGATGTAATTTTTAATGAAGGAAGCAAGAAAAAGTTATATTTTTAATGGCAAACCCTATTATTTTCACCTGGAATTCTGAAATTTAGGGGGGTAACTTCCCACTGGATTCACAGTCAAAAATATCAGGCTCCTTAGCAACCTCACAGCACAACAATCTCTACCTTCACTTCAATCAGAAAAAGCAGCACAGTGCCTGGAAAACTACCATAGGCTGCTTAGTTTAATTTTGTCTTGGCATGGTATCTGCTGGATCAGGAGATAGAATTGAGCTGAACTCTTGGGTTTACATCTACTCAGAGTATATTAAGACACATACTTTATTCCATCTCTATTCAGAAAAAAATATCACTTATATAAAAGCAGTGTAAAGTATTTGTCCAATTGATATGAATTTCAAATGGATTTTTAAGCTATTGAAATGCCTTTTGCTATCTGTGTTGTCTGAATTGTGCATTAATACAAAAAATGTGAAACTGATGGGGTTTTGTACACATTTTTTTCATTTATGTTTTGGCAATGAAATGCTCTTCTTTGAGTACCTTGTTTTGGAGGACACAAGCAATCTTTGATTACAATACAGATGAAGAATCACCTTTAAAATGTTTCCTTTTAAAAATCTCAGTGTATTTATAAGCAACCATCAGCTATTATCAGAAGCCTCTGAACCCCTGCAAAACAGTCTAATACATGAAAGTCAACATTTAATGTACTATAGTCTCATGTTTCTGTGCAGTAGCTCCAAGGAAATCAATTTTTCAGCTCGAGGGTGTTTCGATTTGGCGCAGTTTTGTAACACTCGTAAATGTTATCCAGAACACCTTCAAAAATAACACAATTTAATAATCACAGATGTTCCCACTTTGTCTTCATAGCAGTGTTATAATATCATGACAATGAGATTTATCAGATTTCATGGTACCTACAATATGCACAGAGCTATTTTTGGCAAGGTTTTAATATGACTAAAAGTGAAGAAACTCAACTGAAAACTTTTAGAAGACATTACATTGAAGTTTTGTGATATTTCAAAAAGAAATGCTAACCTCTTCACATAGCTGAGATAGGATCAAATTACAATCATGTGATAAATGTTGTATTTGTGCTCCAGGATATTGAAATTTTAAAATGCTCTCCTGAATCTGGCTGGGTGATGAAATGCTTTAGAGTATGAAGCATCCAGGGCTATTGCAAATGGTACTGACTACAATTGCTCTACAAAGGCTGTTGCAGTTAACATGCGGTGATGTTTTCTCCCTCGTATCTCATCATACTAGACATAGGTAGGCAGATCTTGAACTTCAGGCTCCTAAGCTGTCAATTTGCCACGGTGCACCTCTAAAATCAGTAGGCAGATGGAGTTGTTACCAAGTGCTGATGCCTCATTCTTCGGGTCTGAATGGATCTTTGGAGGCATCCATATCTCCTCACTGACTGCAAGGAGGGTAATGACATTGCAAACAGGCTCAGTTCAGAGGCTAAACAGAGCTCTGATGGGTCTATGCCCTACAGTTTTAAAGGGAGAGCTTTCCTCGTTCTTTATTCTGCTAAAGTAGTGCTGCAGGCAGCAGAAGCGTTGAGAATCTGTCCCCAAAAGTCCTAACAATCAATAAATAAGAGGAAGCTTTGTGTTAAAGTATGAATCAAAAGCTGTACAAGAAAGTATATATGTCATGTTTTAAGCTGTGTTTCGTGAGATAGTGAAGTCAATGATGGTCACAGATTCTGGGACATCAGGATTCTCCCTTAAGTGCCTGGAGGCAGAAGGCGCCTTGAATCTGAGAATAGAAAAGTAATGACTGACAGTAAAAAACAATCCCAGAACAGAAGCATTTACCATACAACACACTAGCTCTTTGTCTACAGGTCTCTGCTTTAACTACATACTGAATAAGCAAGGTCAGCCCACATTGTCTGTACTCTCCACTTGTTCTTACTACAGAAATAGATCTCTCTAACCTTCATTCCACTTAAATAAAAGCCTTCTACATTTTTTTTATTATTTTTTGTTGTGTAAAGTTTAAAGAGCCACAATTCTGTGCTTGTATAAACTGCAGTTAGAAAACTGGAGCCCAGATGACAAAAGCAAAAAGCCACACATAATATAACATTAATTGTCATTAAAACAATACATCTGTAAGACTTTATACTGAATTCCAGGGAAATCATTTCAGAGGATATAGCATGGTGCATTGAATTGGCTGTAAACATGAAATTGCTAAGAGAATGAAATAATGGGAGGCAACTCGTACATGAGTTTTTGTTAACTCACCTGTTTTGTTTAGCATTTTCAAAATGTTATTAACTGTACAAAATTATTGTTATTCCAAAGATCACAGGTTGGCATTTTTAACCAGCCTACTGTATACTTTGCCTTTGACAAGGATTGGAACATTTATGATATTGTATATTTGCCATATATTTATAGCTCAATTACTTGTAGAGAATTCTCTTTTTTTGAGTAGCATGAGAAAACAAAACATATTGTGCAACACTGAGTGTAGGATTCAGTGACTTTTGTCACTCATGGATTATATAAAAGCTATGAATATACAAAGGTTATTTTAAGTGTGGTTGTTTGGTTCACTTGGTCTAAACAGCAGTGCAGAGCGAGCTCATAGGGTCCTGGGTCCAGGTGCACAGTCCCAGCTCTTTTAACTACAAAGGGCCGTGATACATAGCTATAGGCCATTCCCCACCTAGCACCCCGTGGTTTGCCTTCAGCAATGGATGCAGACATACAGACCAGCAAGTCATCATGGTGCTCTCCAGCAAGCCTACTTGTTTGTACTATTGGGATATTGGAATTGGAATTTACTAGCAAGCACCTGACTTGCAGTATATGGTCACAGCCAAACAATCTAGGAGTCCTGAAAGCAAGCATGAGGCACTTTCCCTGTCTAAAGTGATTTCCAAACCAATATTAAAAACATTTTTTACAATACTCAAAAATGAAACTTCTTTTCTATATCTCCCATTTGCACCTTTGTCTTACACTCAAATGTTCTGGTTTTTTTTCCACAATGGTAAAATGTGGAATTTAGTACCTTTCCATCAAATCTGCTGAATACTTTGCCTGACTAAACTGACCCAAAGGACTTTCTCTGAGAAAGATTTGCAAAAGCTTTATATGCACAAATATTTGTGTTGCTTGTACTGTTTCTGCCTGTGGAATTTAGTAAATCTACCACTTGGACACAAGCTCTGGCAAATAAAAACTTCACCTCTGAAATTGTATCACCTGTCCAAAGTGAAGCCTTTAGGTACTTTTATTTCTTTGAGGCTGCAATTTTGGTTGTCTTCTAGAAGCAGGTTAGGTATACTGTGAATATCTCAAATACCTGTAACACAATTCCTAATATAGGGAGCTTTATCTGAGTATTTAGATTGGAAATGAGCCTTTGTGGTTGTTAAATGCCTAAGTAACAATTACTCCAGTGTTGAGTGTGCAGCTATGGCTATTTTCTGGCATTTCTGTGATAAAGCCTTGTACTAAGAGGCACCAGTCTGAAAAATAACTGTCCCAACAGCCACTTACCAGGGTGTGAGGACTCCACATCATCATCATATCTGCAACTAGTTTAGACTGCATTGGGGTTTTTTTTCAGTGATCCTGCACACTGAACAGAGGTCTTATGGTGGGACTGATTCCCAACAGACAGTGACTATTAGACACCAGGCAAGTGCTATTTTGATGGCATAGTGAGATCTCAGTGGCACTTCAATGACTGACTCCAGGTTCTTTCACTGGCCTTATGCACTGTGTTAAAAGTGTGTTCTCTGGCACGTATAAAAGGCTGATTAGATGTCATATTTTGTTAATAGATCAGAATATTTTGCTAACATGCAGAAAATAAACTGTTGTCTCTGTAGCAACTGGAGATCAGGAGACAAGACATATTGTCAGCTATTAAAGGAAATTCTGCCTCAGTGCAGCTGCTAGAGGATTTTCTACGGATGTAAATCCAATCAGTACTGCTAACGTCACCGTCACTGAGACACCTCTGCTTGTAAGGTTGGATTCAAAGAATGCTGAAAAAATGGAAAAACCTTGTTCAGAAGTCCCAGGCAAGTGGTTATAAATTCAAAATCCACCGCTTAGATTCTTGTCTTTTGTTTGCACTGGAGGAGCACTCGGCAGATAAGAGTGTGGTCTTCACAGATTGTTCATTAAATGCCTGGCCCTTGAGAAGAAGAACAGGGGAAATGGTTGCTACGGCACTCTGTGACAGATTTCATTTATGCCATCCGTGGAAATGGTATTTGACTTTCTAAATACAGAAGAAAAAACAATGTCTAAGGTGCAGAGGTCACATTAAATCCTAACACAAACTGCTCAAGTCAAGTAATGTTCATTAAGGTTCCTCTTAGCTATTGGTTACTTCACTGCTCTGCAATGCCCTTTAATCAACCTAATTGTATAAAAATTGTGGGCTACACACTGCGTAGTCACTTAGTAATACAGTGAAACAAAGCAGCTGTTACAAGCTCCACAACATTTTACAAAAAAGGAAGCAAAAGCAAGAAAATGAGAAGTAAAAAGGTACTAATTTGTTGCAATTTTACCAGGAGAAAGAGGCAGATGCTCTTCATTCTCTAGGTAGATGGCAGAGGTTTAACAACCCAACAAGTGAATATATTCTATAATCAATAAAAAACCAAAACAAAACCAAAAAATCCACACTTGTCTCGTTGTTGGTGGTTTGTTTTTTTGTTGTTGTTGTTGTTGTTGTTGGAACATCAGTTAAGTTTTGTCAGAGTGAAATGTCTTACTATCATACAATATTTTCTTAAACGTACAGTCTTATTGACCATGACCCACTCTGTATGTCTTCTTTTACAATTTCTAGCTGTTGTTTCTATTACTAATGCAGTCCTGGGTATGTGTCAGTTATCAACACTGTAACTGCTCTGCCCTCCCATCCTGCTTACACCAGCATGCCTGCTCAAACACCAGTGATTTTCTTTCCTCTTAGCTCTTTCAGTGACACTCCTTTTCTTTGGCTGTGCTAATTCCTCTGCCATGCTCACTGCCTGCAGTGATGAGTTCACAGTGCTGGGGTGTTTTAGGAATGTAGCAGCCTGTAAGCTCTGCCCATGTTCAACCATATTTAGCTTCTGAATAAACACTTCTGAATGGTTATTCTGCAAAAATATTTCACCTATCCAGTTTGGCTTAGAGACAGAGAGTTGCTTTTGCGCTATCAAGGATACTAATAATCTGACAAAATAAAGTTTGCTTCATCTAGCTCTCACGTTATTTACAGAGATCGTAAGTTCTTCTATAGGACATGAATGCTTTCTTTACATAAAGTCAATGACTAAGACTTGTGAGTGAACACAGAAGAATAACCAATCTATCGTTGATAGCGTTGCCTTTTTGGAGAGGATCCAGAGTGACAACTTTCATTCTATAGAGTATTATATTAAAAAATGGTGGACCCATCTTATTCAGAGATGCTAGCATAGCCTCACTATCTGTACAAGAAAAGAGCAGTAATTTTGATTTTGCTTATCTCTACTTTAAATACAAAATATTGCATGGGACCCATTATTTCCAGTCATTTTCTCTTTTTTTCTAGTCTTCTCTGTTTCTTATTCTACACCAAACATCCACTTGAACGATATAAGCCATCTGTAGTTTATAAAACACCTTTAAGCTATTGTTTTAAAGTTTTATACCTTTTAATGTTTTCCTATTTATTTCCTGCTGATATCAACACATATGCTGCCAAAAGCAATCTTTAGTGGATACTAACATATTCATATTGAACATTTGATCCAGAAATTTTGCAGATAATAAGCAGAGGGAACATCTGTGAGAGGCAGATAATTTTTAATATTTATGGGTAGCTCATTTCCATGTTGTAATCCTTAAGATGGGAACTGGTTTGTAAGGCTCTGTACAATGCAAGTAATTTTTCTATATTCCCATTATGGTTAGGTAATGAAGGGAACGGTGGTTCTGAAGAGGGAACAACAAGTTTATTAATTAATGTTGGAGAAAGATCTCTACCATTACTTGAATGAAATACAGACTAACTGTACAAAGAGAATGATCTTACACATTTTATTATTCTCAGGGCGCTCTTTCAAACAGGACAATAATCTGGGAGCATACCTATACTTAAGAACTGAAGTATGAAGTAAGAATATTTAACTGTTTTTCAAACTTCCAAATAGACACAGTTTTTATTATATAAACTCCAAAGAGCAGCAATATGCTCAAAGCATTATCTCAGCATCATTAGCTATTTACAAATATTGTTTCTTCATTGGCAATTAAGTCAGCTGGTTAAATCCTTCCTCTGCCAAAGGCTTGAAATTCCATACTATTATTTCACTTGGTATAGAAAGCTCACCCACCTGAGGTAAAGGCACTTTTCTATTGAAATTTTCTCTTAGAGCCATAAATGTGGAACTAAAGATTTAGAAATCTAGCTTATGAAGATTGTGAAAATGAGTAAAAGTGGAACTAGATTGTTAGTCAGTAATTTATTGTCACATTAAGTTGCTTGGGTTTGCAAACACAATTGAGATGTAAGTCATAAATGCCTCACCTATTATTTTATCATTCCCACTTTCAACAACCAAAAGCACACCTGATGTAAACCTCTTCCTTTTCACTTATAGGCACTGATGACAATTGTTCTACCTTTGATACCTATATAATTATGTTTCACTAATGTCTTTGACTACTACATCATCTTTTAAGAATTCTAAAGAATGAAGCATGAAACAAAACCCAGGATGACAATCATATTTTGTGGCAGCTCCCTGTAGGTCTCTATGTTAATCAACCATATTTAATTCAACTTCATGATAAAATGTACAGTTTTCTGATTGGAAGAACTGCAATCAGATTCTTTTCTTTGTTTGTTGACCTTAGCAACGCAGTATGCATTTTTGCACTCAGGGCATGTCCACAATCTTTTGCCAGAACAGACCTTGAACTGGTATTCAAAGGCAAAATGGGACTGTTTTTGCATGGATGAAAAAATTCACACTTGGAGCTCAAACTTAGATTATTTTTCACCCTTGCCTACCAACTGGGACAGACTCAGGGCTTCTCGTTTCCCTTCGCTGTGCCCAAGTCTTACATCTTCTTTAAAACAGTGCTATTTCCAATATTTCTCAGTCTAAAAGTTGTAATGAGACTTGTAGATATTAACTAAGTGTAAAAAAACCAAAACCCCAAACCCAGTAAGTTATTCGCTGAAACACCCATGCTATGTGGTATAAAATTTATATATCTGTCTTGATAACTTAAAGCTTCCTGATCCTTGCTGAGCCATCCTATGGTGAAATACATACATTGCTTTATAGACAGCTGCTAACTTTTCTGCAAATGAAATGGATGGAGCTGAATCTTCTGTATTTTAAGAAATATTTCAGTGCTTGTCAAAGGGAAGAGGCTGCAGTACAAAAAGGGAAGAATTCCAGCTTGTACAAACAGGCTCATTGACCAAATATCTCCTTCAAGTGGCATTTGCAAAAGACTGCAACTTGGAAACACTAAGAACACAGTTAGAACACAGTGGTGAGGATCCAGACTGGAGCGCACAAAGGCTGAGGTGCAGTAGAAAATTTCTATCACCATTTCAAGTTTGCTTCTCAGACTCTTAACAGCTGCCCTGTCACTCACATGAAGTCTGAGTGGATTAGAAGGATTATCAAAGGCAGTATGCCTTCTATTCTGCTTCAAAGCTAATCAAAATTGGGTACACATGCAGTTATCCAATGCCAGCATCAATCAGAGTGTGACTGACACTGACACCCCCTGAACCAACTCCAGGATGTTGCCCTACTGAGCAAAGAACCATGCATCACAAAAATCCCTGCTCCCATGAGACTCACCTGGACATAAAAATCTCTAGCAACTCAAATTCAGATCGGGTTTTTAAAATATATTACCAAAGCCGGGTTCAATCTTCAGCAAGAATGGCACATACTGAAATATGCCACTCAACAAACATCTGCGATTTCCTAGGGATACCACCTTTTCAAACACTAACCTAACTGGATATTGCTTATCTTAAGAGATCAAATGAGATTCTGCTCCTGGTGGCGTCTCTCCAAGTAAACATGTGGCACACAAAGGAAAAAAAACAAAGGCACCAGACCTTAGATTCAGACTGCTACAGAATACTCGGAGCCTGGTACATGCATATGAATGTGTTTAGAATGTGTTTCAGCCTTGGCTTCATTTCAGGTTTATTCAGAATTTCTTCCAAAGTTTCAATTCGGTATCAGTATCAGCAGCTCCTCTCTACATCTCCCTTTCACAAAGATCTCAAAAGACAGACTGAAACTTTAGAAATGTATTCTGATCCTAACCATTAGTGGGAAACAGAAAGGACTGCATCCATTTAAACACTGACAATTAAACATGCAATTAACATTAAAGGAAAGAGGCAACAAAACAGCTTACATTAAAGGACAAAATCCTTATGACATCTACAGAAAGCCCACAGTAAAATTTAAACGCCCACACATTCACAAAAATAACGAAGCATAGAAAATACTGTTTATAGTTCTGAATAATATTGTGAAAATCCAATAAATAAGAGATATTATTACCAAATATTGAAATCAATTGATATTTAGCTGACATCAAAGATTCAGGCAGTTGGAGAAGCTAGCTGAACTGAAAATTGCAATGCAAACCCAAGGAACATTAACAATTACGAGAACAGATCAAACAAGAAATCTAGTGAGAGATGTAGAACTAAAAGCATTGAACCAGGCAGATTTCTGAAGTGTCTACAAATGTCAGCTGCTTAGCGTTGCTGCATTTGTCACTAATACAGTTGTCTTGGCAAGGGAGAGGATTATGTTTGTTTCCTTTATTATAGATTTTAAAGTTATTACTGGAGAAGTTTCCCTAGATAAATGCTTACCCCACTTTGTGTCTTCAATATGTATTTAGGGATCATCATGGATAATGAACCCATTTGCATGTGATCCAAGAAGGCATACAGAGGAGAGGACTACAGGGTGCAAAGCGAGAAGTTATATTTCCTTTGTATGCAACTTTGTAAATACGGGACTTACACTGGTGGTACTAAGATCGCAGCAAAAATCTAGTTCAGAAGGCAGGTAGAAATCCCAGAAAAAAATTAAAAGGGAGTTACAAAAATGACCCTGACAGTGGCAAATAAACTTTGCTATGTAAGACTAAGAAGTTTGATGTATTCAGCTAGTTAAAAAAAATCATCAACCAACCAAACAAACAAAAGTTAAGGCAATGTGATCACTGTTTAGAGGAAGTTACAGGACAAAAAGATTTCTAGTAGTGGAGAGCTTTCTATCTTTGATGTTAAATATATTAAAAAATGTTTTAAAGATGTATTAAATTGATCACTGCTTGTCAAAAAGTCTTTTTCTTTGATTAGGAATTGTTTAACTTGGCAGTGAGCTTGGCAGGGAGTTCAAGGACAACTTTAATGAGCAAGTGGTGTTTGTCCTGAACCCCTTGAAGAAGCAAGATACGAGCAGGACCATACAGACTGTAAATATTGTGTGCAGCCATGACAGTAACTCCACTATGCTCGGATGTCTGGCCGACGTCCCTGGTGTGTGTGAACCTTATGAACCATGGGTTAGTGCATGCCTGTACTTAGAATAAATGTAAAAGTTTACGTGCACTACGTATGTAAACTGTGTTTGTTTTTCACTGAGTATAAAGGTGGGCAAGCTCCAGGATGGGGCCAGAAGCCTCACTTATGGGTGGACACACTGAGCAGGGATTTCCCAGTTACCGAGAGACTCCTGGCACTGGCTGCAGTGGAGCTTCCCAGCCAGAGTGTAGACCTGGATGATGTTGAGATGGTAATTGGAGATGTATCCTTTTCTTAGTCTCTGTAATGCTTTGCAGTAATGATTTGATACTTTGCTCCTATTGCTCTTTTATCATAAATAATAACTAGTGCATAATAACTAGTAGTTTCCTTTTATCACATTGTATGCTATTTTCCTTTACGATGTTGAGATATAATAAACTACATTTATTCTTATAGTTGATTTGGAGTTAATTTTTGCTTGGTATCCAGTCAATCAGCAAAACAGAAGTTGAAGCTGGACCTTTATTTTTTGTTTTGCCTTCCTCAACACTGTAAGTGGGATTATTTTCTAGGATCATCCAGGCATATTTCATCTAATTAATTTCCTACCATTGCAAGGGCATTAGGGATTAGTTCCAGTCTTTGCCTATAGCATAGTTAAACCTCATGAGGTCTAAAATTCTTTGGTCTAATGAACACCTTTAAGTTTAGAATAAAGCCTTGGTAAAACTTAATGACCTGATACAGATGATCTGAAGGTCCCTTCTGGCTTCAGACTCCAGGAAACTTTGTAATCATTTCAAAAATCATATTTATTAACCTATGCTGTGCTTGATGTATAAGCCACCTATCATAGCTGATCAAAGGGAGATGTCCCCCTTGAGCCAGGAGCATACCTGAGAGGAGAGAACAAGAAATAAGTGGCAGTTAACTGAAAGCACTTCCCTAAAACCCTGTATCACGAAGCACTCCATTAAAATGTTACTTTTAATCCCTAACAAGCCTCGATCAAGGGAGGCTGGATTCTTAGCCCCTAGTCCTGTAAACACCTAATCCTACAAGAGTTGCACATGGGTGCTCCACTGCCTTTGGCCTGAAGTGTGAAAGTACTTGTAATTAGTACTGGGGCTACCAGGAAAGCAACCAAGTCTGTTCCCAGTCCTGAAACATAATGGCTGAGAGCTGAGGGGATGTGTTCCTTCATACAAAGGTTATGCAAGGAACCTTTCTTCAGCAAGGAAGTCATGAGATTTTCTTTATTAGTATCTGTACATGAAAGCTCAGTGTTCTAAAAAAGGGAAATGGACTTTGCTTTATGGAAAATAAGAATGGATACCTGATGCTTAGAGAAGAGATGGCGTGAGAAAGGATAGGATCTCAGAAAACTGACCTCAGAACATCTGAGGTCAATCTGCTACTCTCAGAACACCAGCAACAAAATACAAGAGAGGTTCTATGAGTGGTGAGATAAGAAAGTTGTGAAAGATTTACTAATTCGCTGTTATTTAATAGTCTTTACCAAATATTGAGTACAGTTCTGGGGCTTGCAGAGCCAATATAAAACAGATAAATATTTTTTAAAAGAAAATTAAAAATAATAGCCTAAAATATGAGTCAAAGAAATCCCTCATCGTAAATGACACTTCTTGAAATGAAGTTAAATGATAAAATTAAATTAAATTAAGGTTAAGTGGTAAAATGCAAGTAAAAGACAGGGTTTCAGGAGGATCTGGTTTGCTCTGATGGTATGTTTTATAGGGGAGTATTTGCCCACAAGTGTTTGTGGTGAGCAAATACATTTCACTCTTTGTAGAATTTCCACTTTTCTTCCCTCCATTTCTGTTCTGGTACTCTACTAGCGAGTAGAAAAGTAATTTCAGGACAAAAATATATTAATTTTTGTCATACTACACCTTCAATATTTCTATATAGCTGCATAAAACCAAGCCACTCTACTGTGTTCCCTCTTTCACTATTATTTTTAATTCATTAGTTGGTTTACCACCAAGCTTTCTTTTGCAATACCATCAAAATATGTGTCTTCTCATGCCACAAGGGAAAGCAGGCAGAGGGAGGAAAAATACTGTCATCACATTATTTCATACCTGAAACTACAAACGTCATGAAAATACTGCAGATTGAGGCAACAAATGGAAAGCTGTATATGCATTAAAAATATTTATATACTGATTTTTTTATTTTGAGAAAGCTAAATTCTCTATGAAGTGTGTCATGTTTTGGCATGTAATACATGGTTTGACATATACAGAATTTTTGTTTTACAGAAACTTTAGAAATACGAGATTTGTAATCTTATCCTCTTGATAAGATTCATGTTTGGTAAAACAGAGGGTTAAATGGAGTAAGGAACAATTGTAAAATTCAACATTTTTATTTTATTACTCTCTGCACATGCAATAAAAAATGTGAATGTGGTTCTTCAGAAAGACATGTAAGGTAAATTTCTCTGTTTAACTATGGTACCTTATCAACTTTCGTCTTAAACAAACTTTCTTCCAAGTGAATTCTGGCTTCAAACAAAACCTGACGAAGTGAGAAAATACCCACAGTTCATTCAGTAAGGACAAGAACAATGTCCAGTTGCACTAGTCCAATAGTGAAAAAGTTTGATGCCTGCTCCAATCTGTGGCTGCCCTCACAGAACAAATTCAACATTGGGAATACGGTAAGGACAGCCAGCCCTTTATTAGGAAAACTACTCATAGGAACTCAAACTAGATTTAAAGTCATTTGCACAATGATTCTACTATCTGCCTTTTCTTTCTAAACTTTTCTAACCACTTCTAAATTTACCCAATGTTCCTTCCTTTCAGTCCTAGGGTAGAGTTTGTGTGATAACACATTCATTCTTGCATAATATCTCAGTATTGGAAGTTTGCAGATTTAAAGATCTTCTAATCATTTTGCATCATTTGCATCTAGAGTTCCTAACCTTGCAAGTATTTTGCTAAATCACAATCTGGAAAGCCATTGCTGCACTTCTATGTAACAGTAGATATTGATAATTTTTAGCAGCCCCTCTGACTTACATGATTTCTATGTTCCATATAGTTGTGCCTCTGTAAGAGTCTAGTAGTGTCCTTTTTTACTAGGATTGAACAGATTACATATCATGCTTAATCCATTTCTGAGCCCATAAACTAAGTGTCCTCCTGTTCAAGTTCTTCGGTCATTGGGTTTCAGTTGCTTAAACATGATATTACATTATCTAGATTTACAGCATGCTAGGATACTAACACAAAGCGATGCACGAGCATTATGTTTTAACCATAAAGTTTTAAATGACAAATCAAGGTGTTCAGACAATTACATGAGAGATATATTCATCTATTTACTCTCTGCATTTGCAAGGAGGGCCGGTCTACTCAGCCAGAGGTATAGCCAGTAAACCACATTCAGCATTTATGCTTGACTGAGGTTTAAACAAACGGTATATTTACATAGATATATATATATATTTTGTAATTTAAACCCATCTGAAATCACCAGTGTTTTTCTGGTGTAAATTTGAGAAAGCTCAAGATGAAGATAAGTGGTTATTTGCAATATTGCTTTCTCCTCTATATTAACATAGATGTTTCTAACCCTATAAGAAAACTGTAGTAATTCTTTATGCTGAATACAGAGTCTTGAAAAGGCATTTAATTTTTCATTGAGACAGCACCCATATGTTGAATGCTAAATGTTCATGAACAACAATATTTAAATAAACTACTTACTGATGATAAGTGGCTATATAACAGATACGTATCAGTGTGATGGCTTCAAAATCCCCCTTAGTATATTTTGGGTATTCTGTTGGTCTTTAAGCTACACCGTACTATGTGGTTGTTTGAAATACCTGTTCTAAATGTTTTTGAGCTGGGAAAAAGCATATAAAATGCAACAATTTTGTGTTAAGTACATAAACCCCAAGATGTTACTGCATGTATTTACTTAATGTTAGAATCTGTGTAATAAATACCGACTTTGCCTGTCACAGGTGTTAAATAGATACAATTTTATTATTTGCCATGTAATCAGTAGAGATTAAATATCTTAATAAGACTAAATTAAAATCATCAGACATTTATGATACTCATTGTAAAGCTTCATAAAAAAATAACCTCCACTATTTATAGCTCTCCTCAGACTGCAATGTTTCTGAGGTAGACTGAACCTCCACTGCCACTAGCAACAATTTGAGAACATTATTTAATTTGCTGGAAAGTAGAGTACAATAGGGAAGTCTAATAGATGGTCAATTAATCAATTAGTAGATAACCATGCAAGCTGAGTGTGTGAAAAGCAAAACACTGCTACCTTCCCCCATCAACAAGAAATTCCTCCCCCCTAGTACATACTAACCCATCTTTTTACCAGTTATCCAAACAAACATGTACATGAAACGACCTCCATTCATGAAATTAACTTTATTCAAACACTGCACAGGGGCATTTACAGAATACAATTTTTGTGATCTTTTGTCTTTGTAGTATTGATTAAATGAAGACGATAGCCTCTTGGTATGAAGCCTGCCTGTGCTTTTCAGCCCTCATTTCAAAGACTTGTATTGTATAGATTATAATAGAGAGGCAACTGAGAACCATGGATTCTTATTAAACTGTCAGTTCCAAGAGAAATTGGAACTTCAAAAATTCCTTTCTTCTGTGTTTATTGTATATGTGGATCAAAAAAAGAACTGTCTGGGAACAAGTAGTCTTTGAATAAGTCAGCATGAATTGTCTCTTACACACAAGCCACGCACCCAACATTAGAAACCTATGAAAAGATTAATAGATAGATATTAGACCTTTATATCCTGCAGCTTTTCTATAGAGTACCTAAGTTTTAAAAATAGGTATTGAGATAAATATGCTAAGAAGAGGAAATATCATGTGTGAGAAATGTTTGTGCAATTCAGGAAAGTATCTTTTTTCTATTTTATTTATTTTGTATAGCTACCATTTCACAATAAGCACAGTAACAGTAACTGCTTAGCAACAGATTGAAGAGGATTTGCATTACATGATGTATGCATGAACACCACCAACTAAACAATTAGCATAAAACAATCTCACTATCACAAAGGTATTATCGCAACTGCAAAGAAAATGGATGTTACTGCTTATTATCACCAACAAAAAGGGGATTTTTATTTATGTATTCTTTTTAAAGTGAAGAACAGCTGTTTTGAGAGTGAAGGGTGCTACAGTGTACGCAATGTATGTCTACTGGCTATATGCCATTAGTAAGACACGGTGCTGTTGCTGTGACTTGACACCAAGTGAGAGAGGATGTAATTTTACAGCGGCATGAATGGACATCTCATTGTTGGTACTTCAAAACGTTCATTAACAAATTGCTATCTTGAGGGCTCAGAAAAGGAGAAAGCATCTGCTCGGCAAGAGGTACAGCCTTGTTTTACAGAAATTCGTAGCTATTTACTCAGTTAAAAAACTTCCCTTTCAGTGACAGTATTTCTCATATCCTTTGTGGATTTGTGCTTGTACGATAACATAAGAAAAGGACAGAGGCAAGGATTCAAGGTCATTATGAGAAGTAATACGGTCAAGAGTAATCTGCAATTCTCTCCTTGTCATTGCTGTTCTGCAGAATGGCAGAGTATAGCTGCAGGCGTATTTAGCTAGATTTTGTTTTCCCTCAAAGAGGGAGTGGCAGACTGCTGAGATCACAAAAGGGATTTTTTTTAAAACACAGCATCTACTGAATAACTTCTCAGATACAGTCCCCTCACCTTTACGGTCTGCAAATGCCCTTGCTTCCCAGCTGATCTTGGATGAGCACAGAGCAGTGGCTTTTATTTCATGACATCTAGTCAATGAATTTGCAGCGTTTCTTTCAAAGATGAATTCTGTTTCTATGACTTACACCCTAGCAGTGTGATTGCAAAGTGATAAAGGGCACTCTCCATTTAGATATACCTAAGCTGAGCTGGTAAATGAAGTTCACTCTGTTAAGTGAAGTCAACAGCTGATAGTAAATGATCCTGGGTGCCACAAAGCTAGTCTGGAACTGAGTGATCATAGAGGGCCAGGAACAACACTGGCATATCCCTCTTCCTGCATGAAATCTCGATGCATGATGAAAATCGCTTGATTTGGTTGGTAACAAAAGCTGCTGTTAGGGCATTCTCCTCCCAAATGGTGCCCAGAACCTGGGAATTTCCTCTATCCAGCATGAATTACAATCAGAAGCAAAACAGTCACAATTTCTAAACTGTGACATCAGACCATGGAATGGGGCTTGGTTTTAGGAAGGTCTTTGGAAGGAAAATGTGTGTGATGAGAACTGCTGAGAAAGTACCTCTACTTGGGTATTGCCACACTGACAGCTTGTAGCCAGCAAAGTTTTCTGGATTCTTCTGAATAAATAAACAATCTTCCATGTCATTTTGCCTTCAGTTTAGAGAGGGCAAATAATTTACAGATAGTACTGCAAATCATTTTTTTTTTTGGCCTAAACCCCTATAGGATATGACTATTCCTGCTTTGAAATTCAATGAAACAAAATAATTATTTTAGGTTTTGATGCAGATGTTTCTTTAAAGTCCTCTGTTCTCCTCTCTTTCAGCAGAAAAATAGCATTTTACCTGTGTGAGGAACACCAAACCTAGTCAAACATGTGCAGCAGACCTATCAGGTGGCCATATTTCCAATATTTAATTTTGTTTTGTTGTCCAGTTCCAGTATTCCATTTTCCATTTGCAGTTCATGAGAACTTTCTTTTGCTGTTACAGTTTTTTAATGTTTTATTGTTCTTACCTAGAAAGCATAAAATGTCAAAGATGTACAGACCAAGCTTTTTTTAATTGCTGCTACTATTTTCCTGAAGAAAGGAGGGATGAAGTCTGGCATTTTTCACTTGGACACAGTGCATTTTTATTGAAAGTGAAAGATAATGGCTTTGGCAGTTCCTTTTTAATCCAATCTACTGCTTAGTGTCTTCAAAAAGAAAATTAGAGAACATGACCACTGTTGGCATTTTGTGATAGGGTCCATTTTTCTTCTTTTGAGGATGCAGACACTGGCTGGAATTTCTCAATTAGGTCCTCTTTTTTCCTATTGATAATGAATTCTTTTATGTGGCTTGCACTTTAAACTGCTCTATAACATGGACTGCTGAATACAGTAAGTCTGATGATTAACTAAGATGATAACGTGAATAGTTTTTTGTTACAATTTCATAGTATTTCCTGTGATTGTAAATGACACCATCCTTTTTTCTAACACATATATTTGGGAAACTGGGATTTATTTGTATAGCACTCAATAAAAACATTCCTTCACTCTAACAAAATTATAACAAATGACTATTTTTTCCTACTGTTTAGCAACTAATTTTACAGACAATTAAATTACACTAATGAATAGATTAATCAACTTTAATGTGAATCAGTATACTTGTTTTCATTGTTTTATTTTGCAGCAAAATATGTCAACTTCAGATGTACCTATAGTAAAATATCTACTAGCCATTTGAATCAATGGCTATTATTTAATTAACCCACTTTTCAAGGATAACCAATCTACATTAATTTGTCTAGGGTGTTTGTTAACCACGTTAGGCATATGCACATGCACAAATGAATTGTCTTTTAAATAAGAAAGTTAGGGGGAGCACATGAAACTGGCTGTGCTGATTGTACCTAACTTTTCAGTGGAAACTGAAGGACTAAAAAGGTTCCTGCTACACTGAGATTTAAAAATTCAAACATTTTTTTTTTATTTCACGCAACATCTGTTAGATATTTTTATGCAACTGTCTTAATACGTGGTTACAACTTACTCTCGCTTTTGATCTAATGGTAAGTTAAGACTGAAAGAACAACAAAAATCCTACAAAGAAACAAACAAACTAGAAAGTTAGTTTGTTCTGAGGTCTATTTTCGTAAAGCCTAAAAGTGCGCATGTCTTTTTTGAATTCACTTTAAAGCTTAGAAAGCTCTTATTTCACCCAGGAACAAGTATCAGTGTTTTTTTTATTGGAATGTTCAGTGATTCATAAAGTTTTCAAAGAACTAAAATTGTCTTATTGTGGCCATGCAACAAAATGATCTGCCTTATAAAACAATTTTATAATCTTTGTCCTAAGGATCTATCGCCCTCATAAGTTAGGAAAGGCCCAGAATTACTTAGGTAATGCTGTGCTATGGGCTTAGAACAACTCGACTGTCCAGTCCCCTGTAATGCACCCTTGCAGCTTTGCATTAACGTATCTTTCCTCACAGCCATTACATTCCCCAGAAGACTAGGACCTTGTGGTGCCCCTGCACATTTATTCATGTGACGAAGCAAGTTCTACTTCCCAGCTGACCACACAACAGAGGAGAACTAAGAGTGCTTTTAATACACTTGTATTCATACATCTCAAGATCAGATTTAAACATAAAGTTTCTGTCTTTGGCAGGAAAATCTTCTGGCTTAAAGTGGCCAGTAGCAAGTATTACCTCATATGTGGACTATAACTATAAAGTTGCCATTAAAAGTTTGCTTGTAACCTAACATATCTGTTAAAACAGCCTCAGTGAGTTCTCCGACCAATGTGAGATTTGTCTAAGCAAGGACTAATCAAACTAGAATAAAGTCCAGGCTTATGCAAATAATTTTCCAAGTAGGATTCAAATCCTCCAATAAAAGATGAGCAAAAGAAAGTAAATAATAAAGTTCACTAAAAAAAAAAAAAAAAAAAAAAACACAACAAAAAAACCCAAACCAAACCAAAACCAAAACCAAAAGAAAACAACCAAACCTTCAGGATTAAGCTAGTTAATTCTGGGTACTTTTAAGCAGAAAACATTTTGAAGCTTATGCATACTCTCTGCAGTGTGAACTCATTTTGGAGTAGCATCTGAACACTTTTTCAGAAGACAAGGTGAAGGATAACCCTCAAGGGCAGAGTTGCAAGCTCTTTTAAGACAAAGTAGAAATGCCAATCAAAGTGCAGATGGTTTTTCTCCTGAGAGGTGATTATTTTTTCATAGATCCTTTCTTAGAAGGATGGCTTAAATACATCAACTAAACTTCATAGTAACATTGTAATAGTAGAAACTAAAAGGAAAAATATCGCAGGCAGAAGCTCTTCCCAGGCACTTTAAAAAGACATTTTCTTTCCTGTATCAAAAACCCCCAAACTGGCAACTTTTTCCCTTCTCTGTGTACTAGAACAAACTTTAAATACCTGATGAACCTTAACTTATGGTCATATCTCCACTCTCACTGACAGTGTCTGAGGCAGGGCTTTTTTAAGCCATGTGAAAACAGTTAACTATTTGATATTTAGTTGCAGAAATGGTGGCCTAAAATTTAATAAAAGAGTTGGTACATAATAACAGTTCTCAGATTTTTTTTATTCCAGTTATAGAATAATGTTATTTAAAGAACTCCCTGACCAGGTAAAAAGTGATATTCCATTCCTATTTAATATTTTTAATTAATTGGTTAATTGCCTACTAGGTTTGAAAATTCTGCTGTTTAAAGTATGTTTTTTTTAAGAAAAAACATTGGTAAAAATTACACTGAAAAGATTTCTATTGAGCAGTTTACAGCGACGTCAAATTCCTCGGTTTATCACAGTGTAACTAATTGGACCTTGGCAAACAACTTTGTTTACAATAAAGGCAATACTAGACTCCATGTTTTATGGATTTGTTGAACTAGAGAAAAAAATAGCAGTGTGTATTACTTTCAGTAGAGACACTTAGAATTCTGAATACAGATAAATATTGCTTTAATAATTACTCATAATTCTTACATAAAATAAATAAATAACTAAATAAATAAAAACCCATAACCCAAGTAAAACACAACACAAGAAAGCTTCAAAGGATATGCTGTGTGTTGGACAGGTTAGGCAAAGTTCAAGCCCTACTCAGAACTGAAAGTTCCTGTTAGACTATATATCACCATTTCTGCAATATACCATACAGGTGTGAAAACGCATATAGTCTTGCTATAGAGTCACTCTGGTAAAGAGAAATTTTGCTCTGTTAGGAATTATCTACAATATCTTAATTTTCATTAAGATTAGTGGTAACCTACATAGATGGAAGCACTCTGGATCTCCATATAGAGATATCTTTCAGAAAAAAAATGCTTTTCAGTTTGGATATGTGTAATACGTAGAAAGATTCAGAAAATAGAGATACTTATATTTTTAAAAGCAGCCTTTATTTATCTAGAAATGCTACACTACAGCAGATGATCAACATAAAATTATAATTGCCCACCACTATGGCATTTACAGGCACGCCAGCTGCTTCCCTTCCAAAGTAAACCTACCACTCACAACACACCCACTTAATATAATAACAATAATTTATAAAGCCACCGAAAAGCGTCTCCATAGACAGACTCTATAGAAGTCACAATATAGCCAGGAAAAAGTTTGTTTCGAGAAAGCCCATGCTGAAGCAATATGCCTCAAGAAAAAGTTCTTGACAAAAGTGCTCCTAGCAGCTACCTCTCTAAAATAAAACTTCAGCTACCACTGCCTCTGCACTTGAGGGAAGCTTTTATAATCACAAAAAGAAAACAAGATAGCCCACAGCTTATCTACCCTCTTATATTAATTCAGAAAGATCCCTGCAGATCTTGCAGACTCATATTAGGGCCAGATTTTTAAAGATATACAGGTACTGAATACCTTGAGGAACTTCACATAGCAATACCTACACTTTAAGTCACTTTCCTGATAATCAGACCCACAGACAGGCTCAAAAAATATACGAAGAGAGAAAATATCTATAAACAGACTTTAGAAGCCAGAAAGCCAAACTAATCTCAAAACCAGTAAGACACTTGACTCTGCTCAGGAGCATTTAGCTCTTCTGAAGGTGGATGTTTAAATCCTCATCATCATAATTTCCAAGGGAAAAGCCCCTCTGTCAGTTCAAATCTTGGAAATCTGACTTGAAATATTGATGAATATCTTTCAGATTATCAGTCTGTATGATGTAGAAAAAATCCAGGTCTCCCACCTCCCAGTAAATTATTTCAGATTAGATATGTAGCTAATACTGCAATTCTACTGCTAAACCTATTCCAGTTGGTACAAATGAATATCGATTGGAATAGGGTCTCTCATCTCAGGTGACTGCTTTGCTACTTGACCTTGTGGAATAGATGACAGCTGGCTTCTGCTGTCTGGCTTCTTTGGTTTTCATATTAAATAGGCATCTAATGAAAGATGAGTATGTAGTTCAATGAACGGGAAGCAAAGCCTTGGTCTTCTTCCAGCTGAATAGTTTAGCTCTTAGATTATAGAATTTGGTTTATACTGTTTCCCTAAGTGCTGCAACATTCCATGCTCCATTGTAGAGGGCCTTAGTTTTAAGAAGGGGGCTTGGAGGTGTCTCCACTCATAGCTGACCTATTGCTGGCTAGTAGTTAGGCCTCTCTTCCAAAAATGAGATGTGTTTGAATTGCTCAGACTTCACAGAATCTAGAACTTAGGGTTTTTAAGACCTGTAACCACTCATGTCATCTAGGAAGTGGCCCCAATAGTTCTTATAATTTGTGATGAAAATCACCAGAAGGTGATATGAGGAACAGCTCTTTCTGTTGGGCTCTTTATGGTTGCTTGCTGTTTATAAGTCAAGTTTGGATCAACTCCTTTCAAAAACATGGAACTTGTGTATTTCTCCTACTTGGTTTTACATTGTTAACTGATTGCTTTTGCAAAGCAAGAGGCATTCAAAAGCAAGAGGCATGTCAAAAACAGGGAAACAAATTGTAAGTCTACACCTAGGCTGAATGGTTATTGTGTCCAAGAATCTCAACCTCATGGGGCAAAAGTTACAACCTAGAAAAGTGAATGGAAAGATTATTTTAAGAGTATTCTGTGACATAGAAGGATGAAGAAATAGCTTAAGAATCTTACAAACTTTAGCAAAAGTGCTCTAATGAAACAGAGCAATGAACGTCTATTGAAATGAGGAAGCAGCTGATTTTACAAGATCAGTGGCAGCTTGAATTGTTCCTTGCCACCCAGCAGGAAAGATGACAAGACCTCAAGACTTGACAATCTCATGCTGTGAGTAACATGCTGCTGCAGAAGGGGGAAAAGCAACCAGGTGGCCCGGTAGCTGCTCAGCTGACTTCACCAACGCAGGCTGTAAAATGCCGTTGTATTTTTAAGTTATTCCTGTTAATGGTCTTGGATTTTCTTTTCTTTTTATTTATTAAAAGAAAATAAAAAATAAAAATTTTCTATTCGGGCAATGAATTCAGGTTTTGGGTGAGGAAAATTACCCTGCTGAGCACCAGAAAGTCTCAGGTTTCAAGGTCAGGGCACATGATGGTGTTTATAAGATCTTTCTTTAAATTTTTACCTGGTCCTTTTGGCTGCTAATTACTTGAAGTTGTAAAAAGGTATAAGGAACATTCAGGACCAGACTAGAAATGCTAAATGAATCTAGATAACCAGGAATAAGGCATTCTGAAGTTAACGAAGGTAAGCTGGATAACATTTTTGGACATTGCACATAAATTTAGACAGTTGGCATATTTCCCCCCTCAAGACAACTTTTAAGCCCCACCCTATTGGTCTGCAGTTTCCTTCACAACTTCTGAACCTAGTCTAATTTGTCCTTTTCGAGATGGTGTCATTCCCATTCTTCTTTACTCATTAACATTGAGGAAATTTTGGAGTGAGAGATTTTCAAAGGATGTAAGAGCAACTGAGTACCTAATTACTATTCAAAGTCCATAGGAGTTGGGTCCCTGACTTTTTTTATGGCATTTCACTCCTCTGCCCATAACTTTTAGCTTCATTTCCTTTGACCAATATTTTTTCTTAGTACAGAAATAGAACATTTGAAGCAATGGGAATAAAGAGACTTTTTCTGTTTTTCTGAAACCAAAAAAATAGTCAACATGTGCAGTAGCTTACTTTATATGACCTTTTCACACTGCTTTCACTCATACTGGAGGAAATAGCATAGCAAGTAAATATACTGCTGTTGATCTGAAACACCAGTGATGTCAACATTTGTGGTTATCAAGAACGCAATGAATGCCCTTGACACTTCGAGCTATAAGAAATGAGGTTTTTGAGTGATTTTAGTTCCTTGCTTCATTCTTTACCAGGGCATTATTAAAATTGAAAGCTTCACAATTTTCTCATTCAAAGACCTTTTCAATAGTTAAGAATATGCTTTCAAGCCATAACTGTATCAGTTTGTGTGGTTGTGCCTTTATCAAGAAAATATATACACATTTTGTTTGTGATGCTGTCTAAAATCTTGACAGCTAAAGAATTCATCTTTGGAAGTGTAGATTCATTTCTGCTGTTAGTTGCAAGTGAGTAAAAGCCTCTCTTTTATAGGTTGGATCCAGTGCCACATTGATTATGCAAATAGCCTTTGTGAATGCCTCAGGCATACATTGCTGAAATTGGAAGGTAAGTATCTCAGAAGGCAGGCCTGAATTTTGAAGCCAATGGGTTGTTCTTATATTCCTGCATTAGTAAATTATAAGCTACGGAAAAAAATCAGTTCCTTTTCTCCTTCTGCAACGTGCAACTGGCTCAAGATGTCTTAAATAAAGTTTTGCTTCACAGGACAGGCATGTTAGCAGTGTTCATACTGTGAGCTAACATTTTTAATTTGAAAACTCTTTTTCCCTAAGGAAAAAAAAATGTTCTTTAAATAAAGAAAAAAAAAAGATGATATTGTTGAAAAATTCTGATTAAAAATAATAAAATAGTTGTCCTGTACCTCTCCTCCTTCTCCTCACTACCCATATACTACCCCAATTTACATTTTGAAAAAGAAAGGAATATTAGGGAATTTGGAGAAAACTGGGGTTAATTAAAAAAAAAACCAAAACAACAACAAACAAACAACAAAACACTGCTTCTGGTCAGGTGTGATGACGACGTTAACCAAGATACTGCTTTCCCTGTGGAACTCTTGCTTTAGTCCTGGTCTTTCAGGAATGTCAGGCTCAGAAGGTGGTTTCTTTTGGAAATCAAATGAAGGCTATGCCAAAAAACCTGAGAAACAGCTTAGGGACAAAAGATTAATTAAATATAAATTTCCCTATAGGGAAAGCAGGTTGTACCTTTACAAACTTAAAGGCGGGGGAGTCACTGAGTAGGACTGAGAAATAAATGGGAATAATTGATCAGCTTAATGATTCATCAAAAGAATCCAGAGAACCCTGACACAATGGACTTTCTTTCAGACACTGAAAATCCACTTTATCAGGATTGGACTTAACACAGAGTGTGCTGGAGAAAGGAGGGGTTTGCTAGGAGAATGTTTTTATCCGCTTCTCTCTTTTGTATGTTAAAGAGTAACTTTATTTTTTTTAAATACTTTGCAAAAAAAGTTCCTGAAAAATAGATAAGAACTTGTTGTGCCAGAGATCATTACTTTTGGTGTCTATCTTGATAAAAATATTGATTTACTTGTATATGCCTCAACCTAGGAAAACCTAAGGAAAAATATTTTAGATCTATTTTTTATTTATGAAAAATCAGGAGACTGAATCTCCTTAAACAGAGCCAGGGATCCATAAGCTTCTTAAAATCTTCTTAACTATTGTGACCAGTCCAGTGCCAGATCCTGACACAGATTCGTAAAGAAATAACATGGTTCAGAATACATGCCTCTTAAACCTTCTTCACCCTGTTTTTCAGAAATATACCAGACATAGGAAAATGGTTGTAACATTTGAACATTTTATGTTAGGGAGTTGGAAGGATCCAAGTGTATATTGGTCTGTCCTATACTGCCTTCCCCAACAGGAAAGAGTTTTTATTATGTTTATTTAAAATACAGTGTTTTTTCGAAGAAAAATAATGCAAGAAGTCATTTAGACATAAACATAAAGGCAGATTAATATAAAAATTGCTTTGGTTTTCTTGTATTTCCTTTTGTTGTTTTCTACTATAATGCCTCCCACAACCAGATTATCTTTCTCTTCTTTCTTTCTTCATCCTCCCTGTTTATCTTCTTAATTGAAATAAAATTTTGGATCTCTCTGCATCATGGAATACCAAAATGTAGGTATAAACACATTCAGCATCTACTCTCAACTTCTCACTCCTTACTCAGTTCATCAAAGATCTGGTTACTAGTATGCTATTATGAAGGTAATACAACTATATAAGAAGTACACAATTTTCTTTATATCACTTCCCCTTCCCCACTTCCCTTTGTGTGTTACTTCAAGGAAAAGCAGGGCAAGACTAATATCTGCTAATTATTTATCTATATGTAAAATCCCTCTTAATGTTCCATTACCTAAATCAGGGGTCCTCAAAATTTTTAAACAGGGGGCCAGCGCGCAGATGAAGTGGCAGGCAGTCATCTGTGGCTGCTTGGCTTCCCCATCCAACCCCCAGCTGGGGGTGGGGGGGGGGCGGGGGGGGGTGGGGGGGGGGGGTGGTGTCTGTAAATACCAGGGGCCGCATTGAGGACCCTGGGAGGTTGTATTTGGCCCATGGGCTGTAGTTTGAGGACCCCTGGCCTAAACTGTGAGTTTACAGCCATGCACCTCTTGGAACATTAGGATGTTTAAGGTTTCCATTAATTGTTGTAAAATATTATGCCATGATGAAAAAGGCAACGGTCTGTAGAGGGATGAGGCTGGGTTAATTAGCATTGATAATATACAGCTGTGGGCTGGCTTCAGGGTCAGCGGGTTGGCTGATGTAGATAAGGTGCAGCTGTGACTATTCTGTGAAGTGGTTGGGCAGCCAACGAAGAGAGAGCAGCTAAGGAAGAGAGGGGAGGAAGAAGCAGAGAGAAGAAAGGGAGTGTGAATGTGCCCTGGATGAGGAGAGGCTAGGAGGTAGCAGAGGGACTGGCATGAAGAGTATGCTGGTATGTGATGGTAAAAGACTTTGTTGCAGCTGGTAGTTTGGAGAGTGCTGCGACAAAGGTCGACATAGTATTTTTACATAAAGTGGTTCTGTAGAAGATTGGTCTCATAAACTGGAATGGGATGAGGGTGATGAGTTCTACTCTGCCAGCTTAAGTTAAAATTTGGAAAGTGCCTGGTATTGCACAGAAAGTGAACAGTAGGCACTATTTCACTTAGTTAAGTCTGTTCTACTTACAGTTGTAGTAAACAAGACTGGAATGACCTAAAAAAGTCTGTATGAATGAATAGGATCATCTTGCAACATTTTGCTGAAGTCTGTAAATTCCCAGCAAAACTGCAAATTATGACGTTAGTGAAGTTCTAGTGATGACATCAAATTATTTTAGGGCTGCAGAGAGACTACATTTATAATGAAAACTATATATAAGGAGAATTGTCTTTTATTGTATTACTTCTTTTAAAAGCACTCAATAACTTTGCCATTTTTTTATTATTATAATCATAGTTATGTTAAAGATTTTCAGAAATGTTTGGCAGCTTCTACAACTACTTTATAATGTATGTAACTGTAATCCAGATAAGTTTCGGCATCTTTTTTGGAATAAGTATTTCATAATATACTAAGCAAGAGAGTGTCATTCATACTGGAAAGATGCAAGAAATATAAATGCTAGCTGGGACATAAAGCACTTCCTTTCATTAAAGATTCATAAAGGTCCTTGGAATATAAGAGATTTCAACTGGTCTTTAATTTAGTAGAGTATCAAACTAGTCAACTATTCATTGAAAAATGAGTATCCTACAAGCCATATCACAAGCTAACTGTAAACCAGCTAGGTCAAAAAGAGACTAGAATCTGTGATGCAGCCGCTGGAATGGGTATGAAATATTCTATAAAAATTTGGGTATTTTTCATGTCCCACTACATGCTGGGATTAAATCAGAACCTTTTGAAATATTTTGCAAAATAAATGGCAGCAATAAGTCCTAATTCAGAATAACAAAATTGGTAATCTCTTCAGATGTGGAAACTCAGATGAATTTCCAGCTGTACTTCATAACATAGTAGGTTACAAGGTATTCTGAGATGAATATTTCTCAGCATTTCCAGCTGGAACTGTTTCACTTCATATCAATAATTAAATTTTTATTGGAGCAAAGACTTGAACTACTACTTTCCGCTTTCCAAGTGAGTGCCTTGAATATTGGCTGTTGAATACTGCTGCTGTCTTTGGCCAAGTAAGTTACCAAAGATGGAATAGCACCAGTAGTTAAGAAAATCCCACTCTCACTGCCTCTTTCCAATGCTCTGGTAAAGTGATGAGTGCACGTTTGAACCCTGCATTGCTGTTCTGTTAAGTATCAGTGAAAATCCAAAATTATTTTAAATCTCAGAAAAAAACCATCAGCTGTTATTTGAAATTCTGAAATATTTGGATTCCTATCTTGAAAATTCGCATATTTCTAAGATATTTTACAAAGAGTAAGCATGCTACTTTATTATGAAAAGTCTATCAATGAAAAATCCTCTTCTATACTCAACCTAAAAGTCCAAGACCACTTTCCATTGCAGGGAACTAATTTGAAGACATTTCTATTCTATTTTAAAATACAGTTGCTAGAAAACATTTAAGGACTGAACCAGATCTCTCTCTTCCTCATACTCAGATCAACCTGGTTATAGGGAAGCCCTCTGAATTCACCCCTGAATTTGGTCCAGAGAATGTATTGAGTGACTGGGGAAAGAGAATGGTCTATAGAAGCAACACTCAAAGACAAACCGCGGGAGACTTTTAACAGCAAATTCAAGAAGCAGAAAAAAACAAACCCAGAAACAACCGCTTGAGAAAGAAAGTTGAACAGTAGGAGACTTTTAACAGAAGTCACTGATAGCAGTGAGACAAAAATAAGCCAGAAAAGCAACTGCTAGAAAAGCTAAGAGTCAGGAAACAGCAGCAAAACAAGAGTAAACCAGGAATAAAGCAAGGAAACAGGAACTGAGGGAAGTTAACCAGTAAAAGATTTCAGACAAGGATAAGTAGCAGTTATACCCAAGTAAGCCAGAAAAAACAACAGCTAGGAGAAGATAAGGAAGATCATGGTGAAATCAAAGAAAAAAAACCGTTCTAGAAGGAAAAAAAAACTTCAGTTCCTTTGGCAAGGAACAGAGGTATGTATTCTGTCAGCCTCAGATAGTGACAGAGAAGAAAATATTGTACAGAACTGCTTGCATAGAAATGACACTTTTAAAAGATAATGCTTTATAACAGTTTCCAAGTTTACAAATGGTAAAACAAACAAAAAAAAAGACACGTACGTAATGTTTGTATTATGTCTTCAGAAGATCCCCACTCTACATGTGGCTGGAGTTTTAAGTAAAACCAGTTTCTTCCTACTCTACAAAGATTTCACAGAAGACCAGTATGTACTGGGAGAGCTCATTAATTTCCACTGTACACATGAAAGAATCATTGCCATGAGAAAAATCAGCATGGTTCCAAACAAGGAGATAGCAGGCTGGAAGTATATGCAGTGGAAACCCAGACACAGCATCAAAATGAGGGAAATGAAGGAATCAGAAGTAAAAGCTTGGGAGTAAAAAGTGGAAGGTGTGAGTTTCTTTACTTATTTTGGAAAAAAACCCAAAATAATAATAAAAAAATTACTATACCAGAACTGCAGCTTGAGGAAGGTGGGGCTGGAGTGTAGCAGGATGGCCAAGTCAAAGCTATGGAAAGAACAATCAAAATATATTTACATGAAGATGGTTTCTGTCATGATTCATCTAAGTTTTGTGTAAGTTGCTTAAAATGTTCTTTCAGGCCTGGGAACAGTGTCAAAATGTACACAAATATTTCCCTTCCTGGAAATGAGGGTAGTGGATTGTATGTGTTAACTGGTATTGATGCTGACATCCAGCCAGCAAATCAACAGGGGGACAAGCTGCAAGGTTTTGCATGGGAAGTATCTTGCACGTCTGCCTCGCGGTGTAGACACAGTACTTTCAGCTCTGGATTCAAGTGGAATTAGAAGATTCTACCTTGCACAGATGGAAACTACTACACATAATAATCCATTTGGGCAAATCTTGCCTCTGTTGTGAAGATGGTTCTTCATTGCCACCAGACTCATATTCTTGATATTATCTTAATGACATACAGACGTGTGGAAAAGTCTGGAAAAATGAAAGGATAAAACCCAATAGAAGTAAAAAAAAAACAAACCCTGGTAATAATTTTCATTCAGAAGAACATTTTCCTTCTCATTATGTGTAGTTTTATGAATTTATGTGCCATTATCTTTGATTATAAAAATATGGGGTTTATTACAAGAAAGTATATTTCCCAAAGGACAAACCCAATACCACAGGGACCCTTCACAATTAGCTGATTAGAATTACTTGTTTAGAAACATCATTTAATTTTGGGAAGTTTTGTGAAATGCTACTTGAGAACAAAAAACAAAAAATTATGAAGACAGCCCACCTTAACTTCCATAGAGAAGAGGTTTCAGGGCTGCATTTTATAATCTTTCCATAAAGAAAACTGTGTGATATTGTATAAAGAAATATATGACACAAAAAATTGTTGGTCTCCAAATGGTTCTTCCTATCTGACACAGAATGCTCAGCAGAAACACAGTAACAAGCTGGCTTATTTAGAGTTCATTCAGATTGTACACAGACAGAATTCTTCAAAACTACTTGAGGCCAAAATGATCCACAACTGCTAAGAGTCTACTTTTTTTTGTCCTGCCTGTGTAACATGGATAAATTATATGCAGCTTCCCCTGGAAGAGCAGACTTGCAACAGGGAGAAGTGTGTCCCACAAAGCCCTTTCTACACTTTGCAGACAAAGGCCAAGAGAAGACAAAGACTAAGCCCTTGATTATTTTTTTTTTTTTCTTTTAGACTTGTAGAAAATGCTAAACTTCTGTCTTTTAGATTCTCTAAGATGCCTCTTTTTGACCTTTTCATTAACGGGTGAGAATATGAATACCAAACTAGAAACTATGAAACTGGTGGGAATTTGAACATTAATCTACGAAACCTAGTCAAAGTGAAAGAGTGTAAGCATTTGGGTAAAGGCATAATGATAGTTACAGGCACGTTATTTGTGTTAGGGGTCTCAGAATACAGCAGGGCAAAGTTTTCAACACAGTGCTCAAGATTAGGCAGCATTGAAATGATTGCCATGCATGTGTTGATTTGACTTTTTGGTTTAAATAGTAATTTTAGCATTTTCTAAATGATGGGTTTGGTGGTGGTGGTTATTATTATTAGTTTGTTGTTGTTATAATCTTTTTAACATCTTGTTTAAATTCAAAGAACTGTAAAAGCACTCATGATCAAAGAAGTAAACTTTATTAATTTCTACTGATCTGAAATGTGTTTGGTTTTTTTTTTAAAAAAAAAGAAATCTAAATAACAATAATGTTTCTTCATTTCTCACTATTAATCACAGTGACTTGTCATTTGGTATGAAGGGCCCAGTGAGGTAGAATAGGTGCTTTTGCTCAGCTGTATGAACACAAAAGTACATAGGACAGAGAAGACTTGTTGTAATAGCATTTTTCTGTAGTTTGCCAACAGATAGAAGAAAAGTTTACTCTCCATCTCATTTATTATCTGTGTGATAGGTAGCTAGTAGGTTTTCAGCCAATCAGCTGGATAAATACAGATCTAATTTTGCATTATTGAAGCCAAATACAACCTTATTGTTAATTCAGTGAGAGTAACATTATCTCTCCTTGCCTTCAACTTTTGTAGTTAAGTGATTTTATAAAGGTTGAAGATGCAAACTCACCTAAGTAAGAGTAAAAGCATATGTATTTGGAAATCCATTCTTTTCTTTCAGATGAATTAGAACTTTTCTTTATAGAAAAACAAGTAACTGAACACACACATACACCCCACCACACCAAAACCACAATACAGCCAAAAGCTCAACAACCCTTCATTTACTATGGCATCAAACACAAGACACAGTTTCAAAGCACTTGAGAAAAGACAGTTAAATCCGGAGGTGGACAGAATTTACTGCTATTTTGGGGTGTAAAATTTCAGGGAAAATCAACATCCTAGGAATAAAAGAAATAGGACAATTTACTATTTCCTTTATGGAGAGTAATCAGTAAATATTTAATTTTAAAGGCTTTTTTTTGTTGTTGTTTTTAGAGAAAAGTGTTGAAATCCTTGCATAAAAGCATATCTTGCACATTCTGAAGGAAATCTCTTCTAACTGCTTTCTGTGGTCTGGCTCATTGGGGGAGTAATTATAACAAGCTTTAGAGAGAATTGCTATTTCTCTGGTACCCTGGTACCTAGTATTAACAGACTATGCCTCTGGCTGCTCATTCTGCCTCTTAATAATAATGAGACTTACAGTCATATTATTTGTAGCAATCGAGATAGAAATGATTTGGCAGAACTGATGGAATGAATTTACGTCACATTACAATTTTACCCTTGAGTTATTAATTGGTCAGTGCTATGTTCATTTCTATTATTGTTTTTTGTTTCTGTCTTACTAATATGTACTGACATAAAAGAAGAATGACTTCCCCAAAGGGTAGAAGGGCCATTTCAGAGTAGGGAGCCGAACTGCTGGATGACGTGCACAAGCTCTCTCTAGAAATACTGCAACACTGGCTTCTGCATGCCTTGTGTCTTCCCCAAGAATGACAGCCAATTTAGGTATAACTCTTCATCTTGGTGTTGGTTCCCTAAAGACTTCCATTCTGTTTGCTGTTACACAAAACGAAATTGTCACAGAGATTCCTGTTCATCTGTTTTTGGAAATGCTTAAGAACATTTATAGCAACACAACAGTGAATAAACGGCAATAACTAAACATTTCCATGGTATCTGGCATTACTAGATTGTATTACAATGAAACTCTTTGGTGAAATTAGGGCATTTTCTCTGATATTTTGTTTTCAAATAGGACTCCAAATCATGACAGTGGGGAAACATCACTTTTGGACACTTACCAAATATAAAATTTCAGGAGTTTTTTAAGTTTAAAATTACTTTTGAAATTGTTTTTTTAAAACTCTGCATATCTTTCAATATGATAATGCAAACCCCAAAATTTACAGACCTCAAGTATTTGTATTTTTAAAGCATATATTTATTTTTTTTTCAATTTGGACACAGGCACAATTTTATGTTCTTTACAAACAGAACTTTCATTTTAAGCACAGATATAGTGATAATTACAGATTGGTACATAACATGTGCTATTTTAAAAACATATTTTGAGAACACCTTAACCAAGGAATATTAGCCGCCTGAACTGAATTTTAGTTCCATAGATTTTCGTTTTCTACTATGCTTCTACAAATGGTGTGGAAAATGGGTCCTAATTTTTCTCAATTTGGGCATCATCTTTTTATCCTGCTATTTTCAAATAAGTCTTCTTTTATTCCCCTCACCTTGATAAACTGCTATATTATTAAAATAGATCTTTTGTTTTCACCTTTTCTCAGGACATGGGAAGTTCTTTCTTTTAGCTTTGTGAAAATACACATATTCAAGTAGTCTTTAAAATGGTGCAGAAAATGCAGAAACACTAAAAATCACTTGTGTAAAAATTATAAATTCAATTTTCATAATTAATAACAGATAATATGTATTTACATTAAAATGTAAAGAAACCCACCTGTATCCTGAAATCAATCCATATCCTGAGCCTCTTTTGTCAGCACACCCAGAGATAGCTTCTCCCTTCTCTTTTCTGTATCCTTCTCCTTCCCCTAGGCCCTATCTTTTAAGCCCAAACCAGAAATCAGTTTTTTTGATATGCCTGTCTTATCATACTTCCCCACCAAGGTGTCTTTCCAGCTGTTCTGGCTTATAATATCAAACAATTCCTTCTTTCTGTATCTCCTGGTGGGGAGATCCATACCTAGTTTCAGTGACTTTTTTTTTTTCTTCTCAGCCTTAAGACAATTGTGTAATATGAGGAAAAAGTCTGCTACAAATTCTTATTGATCAATCAATGTTCCAATCAAGGAAAGAGTTTCAATCCAACAGATGTAGGAAAATGGATGGATAAATTCCAACTTAGGTAGGCAGTATTTGGGAAGTCAACAAAAGCTAAACATTGATTTCTAAGGAATACCTAGTTTTTCACATAAGTGCTTTAACTCATGAATGTCAATGTTTTATACAGAAACAGTTAATCCTTAATTAAAAGACAAAACTGTGATGTAGACCAATGAAGCTCTTTTGTTCAAAATCATCCATCTGTGATGACTAATACTTAATCTACTACTTTTCAAACACTCAGTCTCAGTCATGGTGCAAGAATAACCTTTTTTTTTTTTTTTTTTCTATAGTAAATTGTAGTTGCCCTCAAGAAAATACTTCATTAATACAATTTTGAAGAGGCTGGTAGTTTTGGATGGTTCAACTTGTTTTGCTGGCCTGATCTCCTGAGTGCTTAGCAAATACACACCTTAGCAAATTGTGGTTGATCTCAACTTTGAACATCTTAAAAGCAATGGCTTATTTTACTTCCTCAGAGCTCATCAAATACCTTTTGCTCAGTAAGACATAGCCTCAAGTTTCTCCTACCCAGAGGTTCTGTGTTCACTGTGTTGGATGTGTGCAGTTTCAAAGTTAGTAGTAAGGACACCATTAACCCTATTTTCCTTTTGCTTCTGTTTAGACAGGCTGCTGGCTGTTTCAGGTGTCACAATAAAATTGAATTGTTCAACTTCAGAGTACACCTAAGTTAAACATGGACAGACTGAATATCTATCTCAATTTACAAAGGGGAAAAATATGACAAATTAGGCTTAAAGGCATTGCTAATATTTAAAAGTAATTGTTTTTGACTGAGATATTCACTGTAATATTTAGTTTTTCTCCGTGGTAGGTGACTTCACTTGGCGTGGCTGTATTAAAGGGTGAGTACAGTACATAAACTGAGCATTAACAGGTAGCTACAAAGGACTATTTTTGCCTTATGCCATATTTCTCATCATCTAACCTTCCAAGGACTCCAAATTCATACTTTTCACTTATAAAAAAGAAAATCCATAACACTGAGACATGAAATCTCAGTGCTTGCTCTGCCAATATCATAGACTCAATCGTAGAATCATAGAATTGTTTGGGTTGGAAAGGACCTTAAGGATCATCTAGTGCCAACCCCCCTGACATGGTCAGGGACACTTTCTACTAGACCAGACTGTTCAAAGCCCCATCCAGCCTGGCCTTGAGCACCACCAGGGCATTTACAACTTCTCTGGACCTCTTCCAGTGTCTTACCACCCTCACAGTAAAGAATTTCTTCTTAATACCTAATCTAAATCTACTCTTTTTCAGTTTAAAGGCATTACCCATTCTCCTATAACTACATGCCCTGGTAAAAAGTCCCTGTCCAGCTTTCATGTAACTTAGTACCATGTTACTGTGTCATCCTTGCACCCCAAAAGACAGATTGTTCAGTTAAAGACACAATTGTGTGGAAGATGGGAAAATCAAGTTAGGGGTGTTTCAAATCCCCAAGTGCTTTGCTAGTGAAGACTAATTTATATAGTCAGTTAATTCTCTAAGAGAATCTGATGAAATTTAATCATAGAATCACAGAATTATTTAGATTGGAAAAGACCTTTGAGATCAACAAGTCCAACCATTAACTCAGGACTGCAAAGTCCATCACTAAACCACATCCCTGAGCATGACATCTATGCATTTTTTAAATACCTCCATGGGTGGTGACTCCACCATATCCCTGGGCAGCCTCTTCCAATGCTTCACCACCCTTTCAGTGAGGAAATTTTCCCTAGTATCCAATCTAACCTCCCCTGGCATAACTTGAAGCCATTTCCTTTTGTCCTGTCGCTTGTTACTTGGGAGAAGAGACCGACCCCCACCTGCCTGCAGCCTCTTTTCAGGTAGTTGTAGAGAGCAATAAGGTCCCCCATGAGCCGCCTGCTCTCCAGACTAAACAACCCATGTTCCCTGAGCCCATCCTCATAAGACTCATAATCCAGACCCTTCAGCATCTTTGTTGCCCTTCTCTGGACACTCTCCAGCACCTCAGCATCCCTCTTGTAGTGAGGGGCCCAAACCTGAACACAGCATTTGAGGTGCAGCCTCACCAGGGCCCAGTGCAGGGGGATGAGCACTGACTTTGTCCTGCTGGCCACACTGTTTCAGATACAAGCCAGGATGCTGTTGGCCGCCTTGGCCACCTGGGCACACTGCTGGCTCATGTTCAGCCCCCATCAACCACCACCCCCAAGTCCTTTTTTTGCTGGGCAGCTTTCCAGCCACTCTGCCCCAAGCCTGTAGTAGTAACTTCCTTTCAACCCACTCTTCAAAACTCAAGACCCTAAATTTAATTCCTTTCTTTCCTGATTTTTAGTTTTTATTCTGAAGCTGCAAACAAAACTATAAAAAGCAGTTAATAAACTATTCTACACAAATTATTTGAATTTTTCATTAATTTACTCTGGATGAAGTATGGAGGGCACTGGTTTTGAATAAAACATACGATCTGGTGATTAATCAAATCCTTTTTCTGATGGAAGCAATAATCTATCTGTCTGGAACTTGAAGGGTATACAAGGACAAAAGTGAATGCAGTGAGGAAAGTAATATTCCCAGTCTGAAAGCATCTAACACTGACTTATACACAGAAAAGAACAGAACAGAACAGAAAAGCAAAGCAAAGCAAAGCAAAGCAAAGCAAAGCAAAGCAAAGCAAAGCAAAGCAAAGAAAAGAAAAGAAAAGAAAAGAAAAGAAAAGAAAAGAAAAGAAAAGAAAAGAAAAGAAAAGAAAAGAAAAGAAAAGAAAAGAAGTTATTTTTATCTTTAAAAATAAAAGGATTCATAAATTAAGGCTATCTTTGAAATAGATAACATTAGTAATATGTGACCACTATAGTAATTTAGAGAATGTAATTCTCTATCATTTCAATCTATCATCTGAAACAGGAAATTTTTTTCTGCTAAGCACAATATAACTTTCTTAATTTTAATTCATACCCTGATATGCTGTCCTTGGTTTTTTTTTTCATTGTGTCAGTGTTATTTAGGTATGACCATATTTGAATCAAAGGCTTATGGCACTGTAAAGATTGTGCAATTTCAGAATCAGATAAATTCCATAAATTCTGTAGAATTGTATAAAGATATTGTGGCAGTTGTGGTCAGCTGCTGTGATGATTCTCAATAAATGCCATAAATGATGGACAACTCCCAAAAGAGAAAATCATAAAAACATTGCATGTGTGTCTACATATATACATGTCAACATGCACATGAATTTGAGTACAGGACAAAAAGATAGTTCAAGGACTGTTATACATTACTATTCCTTTTTAAAATATCTTGGCCTTCATTTTATAGTTACCCTAGTAGCAGTTTGTAAAAGATTAAAAGGTAATGAAGTTCCCTTACACTTAATTGTCAATAAAACTGGCCTGTGTACACAAATCAGAACTCCACGGTGTTTTAATAGCAGTATAATTCTGTTGAGGCATATAAACATAGGCTGAGATTGTGCAGTTTTACTCATCTCTCTCTGACTGACTAAAGCAGAATTTGTCTTTCTTCATGGCTAGTGTGAAGTCATATGTGATAGAACAGCATGAGTATGAATTAACATGATCATAAAACCCACAAACCAAGTAAAGAGAAATTTAAACATTATGTAGTTATGATGCAAAAAGCTTATCTCATTTACAGGGCTATGTTCCATGTATTTTACCTATTTTAAGGTGCACACAGTTCATAAAAGGTTAAATAAGGATTGGTAAATGTTATTTAGTGTAATAGAATACAGAAGGTAAATGGATTTCTCATGAGTCATGGCTTTTAATTACATGCATATATGCAATATGTAGCTTCATTCTATTTGTGTGTCTACTACTTAAACCTCCATACATCATATATTAAACCTTTATAAACCAGAAATAAATGAAACCTATAGTATTGTAGTATAGGCCAATGATCACCTTCATCTTACCACCTGCTTTATTCGCCATTGTTTTTCACTAATCTAAGATTTTCCAATAGAAGGAAAACTCAAATAATATGTTAAATCCATAATCTATAGAAAATAAGAAATAAATTGCAATAAATTAGATCTGCTATTGCCACATTATTAATAAATAAATATCAATTTCCTTAAAGCCACGTATTTCTAGGTCATTTCAACTTTAAAATTTTGATTCCACAGGAGATGGTCACCTGGATAAGCCAATTGAATGAAACACATTAATTTGTGAAATCAATATGATCGTAGATGTAGTTGAAGTTATTCATGTGCCTAAGTGACTTGTTGGATTCAAAATATTAAACCATATATATTTCATATAGGCTTGCACAAAAAGAAATGTCTTATTCTATCCATCCATAATCCAGATCAGTCCTCTAAAATGACTTTAGAACTGCTGTTAAGATGTATTATATATCTTACCCAAATGATTTTAATTTGTACTTCTGGTACAGTTACAGCAAACTGACAAGTAGCAATCCAATTGCTAAATTTGCTTAATATCTTTTAAAGCTGCAGTGAAAATACTGATTTCTGCTTAACACTTGCCAGTGAAAATTCAAAGTCTCTCACCAGTGATGAAATAATTTCTTTGTCCAAGCAGCTCTGAGTCATCTATTTTTTTTTTCTAGCATGGGGATAAATCAGTATGTTATAGCCATTATATCTTTTTAACTTTATTTTAATTATATCTGTCATTCTTTAAGAAGAAGGAAGTTTACGACCGGAAAATTTGTGGATAATAATTACACTGCAGGTGACCTGCAGACCATTAGTAATTCCTTACTTTTTTTCATATTGGAACAATGACTGGCAGATCTGCAACATATTTGCTAATGCCAATACAGCTAGTAATGTCCGTGAAGACAAATAGAAACATCAGTTCAGTATGAACTTTACAATAGATCTGCCTCAGAAAGGGCAACTGAGTTTCCATTATAGTCTATCATAATGTTGACAGCTAATTACTAGCTTCACTACCTTCAAATCTTTAACATAAAAACATGTCTCCTCATACTTTTGCAGTGAACTCCAACATGTCATATAGCATTAGTGATATGACACGATGTGAAAACCTAAATAAACAATTTAAAGCACGTATATTAAAACATAATTATTAACATTTCAAAAATTGGACAAGAAAACTGTTCAGTGGAATTATGCATGGTAGTACAAAACAGGGCAAAGCATGTAAAACTACAGTATGTCTGCCTAGGAGGAATAAATGTTATTTTTCACAATCCATCATATTTCTTACAAATAAATCTTTGGGTCTGGTAAAATGAAAAATAGGTGTTTACACCTGGAATAGCATTTTCTCCAATTTCTTCCCTTCATAGTCAAAGTAGCCAGGCCCCCACTGAATGCATTCTATTAAGAAACAAAACACAAATGCTATATAGGCACATGCTCTGCAACCTTACAGAAATCAGAGTTGTGATAAAAGATTCATAAATCTGTCGAATTAAAATAAACACAAACATAATAACCACATCTTAAAACTAGTATCACAAATGTCTTGATCTTCCTCTTTCTTCCTTTCCACCTTAAAAAGAAGTGGCAGCCCCAAACATAGAAGTCAGTCTGTACTCTCCTTTGTCATGTTCCTACAGTCCAGTTCTTCAGGTATCCACAGACTCCTGGCTGAGAACTTGCAGATACATCTGACATTGTGTCTGTTCCACAAAGCTATGTAGTTGCATTCAGTATTTTGAGGATGCAGTACATATACAGTCTTTTTAATGTTAGCCAATGATTCATGATCTCTACTAGCAGTGAAACATATGGATTTTAAATATCAATCCAGTGAAAGTTAGTGGTCACTATGTCAACCATTAATTAATTACAGACAACTCAAAACATGAAGTAAAAGTTAATCAACATTTAAGGTGAAATGTCTTTCAAGCAATTGCTTCTTCTAAAAGATTAAACCTTGAAATCTACAAATTCATATTTAAGCCCAACTAGGTTACTTTTGAACATAATTTTAAACCTCTTGCCTTTCCCAAATTGTTACCAAATTTTTCAGTACTAAAAAGTAGCCCTAAGAAAACATGTATATCCTTCTTCAGGCTGTTGTTAACATGCGGTACACTACCCAATGATAAGAAAACTATGTACTATGTTGAAGAAATATACTTCTCATAATCAACTGGCCTCAACATTAGTTGTAAATACATGTCCTTGTCAAATATTAATTAACATTCACAGTATGAGCAGAAGAGTAACAGTTGTTTTAGAAGGGTATTGGGAAGATTACCCTTCTGAACAACTTATGAAAGGTCCACTGCAGACGTTTTCTAGCCAAAGTCACCCCTGATACAGAACATTGCCATAAATGTCAATGTCTCACCAAGTATACTCTTTCCTATTAATATTAAATATCAAACTTTTAAGGAGGAAAAATACAACCAAAATCCTGTCATGATTTTCAGTATTCTAATGGTTACTAGGTTATTTCAGGTTATTTTAAGCCAAGGGACAATACTATGTTCTATATAATCCATACACACCAAAGAATATTGTAAGAGCACTTATTTCTCCTTAGGGTTTCTATCAACTAACCTTCTCAAGTTTACTTTTACAATTATGACATTACAGAGGCCCAGGGAAAAAATAAATAGCAGCTTTACAGTATCCCCTGACATTTACTTTTATTCTTTGTTATTCAGTTGCATTAGCTTGTTTAGCTACTGTGACATTTAATACAAGGAATATATCTTTTACATCTAGTTAGAAAGGTCTACCACATACTTAAGGGGATGATGAGTAGGTTCTGCTAATCTATATTTTAGAAGCTTTTATTCACACCTCCAAAAAGCTATCTCAGGGTTCAGATTATAAAGGCAACTGCTGTAACTCTGGACTTGATGAAAAGTACTTTGCCTTGCTGATGCTATAATGTCTTTGGTATAATACTGTGTTTTTTCCTGCCCTGCCTTTCATTCTTTTTCCAAACACCTGCATAATATTTTTCAGTTTTCTAATGAGCGCTGAAATTTCCTGATGTGGGGCAAAGGGAAGGAAATGACTAAAATCTTACAATCCCTATGATACAAAAAGAAAATCCTTTAAGATTATAAAGCCTATCATTTCATCCTTTCAAGTCAGAATTCTTACGACCAAACTGCTTGAGTTGGCTCCTATAACATATGACTTCATATGTGCCTTGGAAGGAATTACAGTTGTATAAAGCCCATTGAGATTTAATATTATTCCTTCTGTTATCTGTGCTTATGTCTAAAATAAGGTTCTGTGGGCGACAACTGATGGCAGAGCAGGTTGAGCAGTTGTATCTTGAGTGCTTACAGTAATTTAAAGAAAAACTGCAAATACACAAAAATGTCTTTATATAACAAGTTAACTAATCATTTGCAAACTCTGAAAATGTAGGATTTACCTTACAAGTGGGTGCTGAACCAGAAAATTGCAAGTTTTGTCTTAGAACAAATTCAAACAAGTTTTCTTAGGGAAAAGTTAATCTGAGTGTTTCTCGGAGTATTCTCACCATTTTAGCAGGAACCAATCTGGCTGTCCTTTTCAAATGTGTCCTGACATTTCCAAAATATCTTCTTGTTAGGCCCTACAAAAAAAAATTTCTTTATTAAACACGAGAGATCAATGCCAAAATAGCAGGTTTCTCAAAGACAAATAATGGAAACCATTTCACTTGAGTCCAGCATTTTCTACAGGTACCACACTAAAAAAAACCCAAAACAAAAAAAAAATACCCAACCTCAAACCAAACATACCCCCACCCCCAGCCCGCCCCCAATGTAACTGTACAGATTGGGGAAATATTAATAATTACCCATGAACTGGTGTGACTAATATTCTGAGACAGAGAGCTAACACTGATTGAAATATATGGGGAAAATGATGTTGAATAACTCATCTGTTTATGCAAAGATCAGCAATATAATTCTACCAAACTCTGGTTTTAGTATTATTAACATGATCGCTATGAAAAAGTCTATTTAAAAATTTTTAAATAAAAATGAGGCATGTCGTTTCTCTCATATTTCAGTCAGCCAGTCCCTAATGCTTACTTCCCTCTGAGTTATGTCTCTTATGTATATAATATTCCTGAATTGTTGTGTTCTTCTAAGAGTGACAGAGTGTTCACTTGTAACCAGATAATGTTCTCTCTCTTTTTTTTTTTTTTTTTTTTTATTAGTCTTTCAAGTACTTTAATTCCAGAATCACTTCCAGCAGGTTATGTTTGATGGATGAGTGCTGGGGAAACTGTGACTTTACTGACTTAAGTCCTGAATGACAGCTGTAGTATTCCTAAGCATTCTTATCATTAAGCTTGGTCCTTATTTCTTCAGAATGTCATTAAGACAAGCAAAAACCATGTCACCACTTGCTAGGTAGGTGCTGGTGCTCCAAATAATTAACATAATACAACTTTTACAGGCAAAGAAAAGAGGGGAAAATCTTCTCCAGTTTAAGCAATTTTTGTTATTTTGGAAAGCATGACCTCAAATTAGGATTGCAGAATATATGTATACTTACCTGAAATCTCAGTAAAAATTAAACAGCTTTTTTACTCTAGGGGACAATTGGCCAGTATTCAACCTGCAGGTGACAGAGAAGACATATCCCTCTCTCTCCTATAGATACATTAATATTTTTCTATTATATTTTTATATAGTATTTCTGGTTAACCTATAAGTCTGACCACATCATTAGTTTATGTAATGCCAAAAACACATTTTAATGTACCTGTTGTTATCACGTGTAAATTTAATTAAGGAGAGGCAGCCTAGAAACGAAAAGCCTTCTCCATGCACAGTGCTCTTTCTTGTGTGGTGCTGTTACAACTATACACTTTTTTCCCCATCTTCACTGGGCTGTATCTGCCCTGGTGTAAATAAACTAACACTTTTAATCCATTTATACTTCTCTCTGCCACTCAAGCTCACCTCTTTTCCCCACTACCTCCCTTTTCAATTATAACAACACAATGCTGTCTGTCTAGAATATCTAGGCTATGTTTTCTGCATAACATTTTCAAGGTATGGCCTTTCCTTTCAGTTTAAACAGGCAATACCTCCATTCAGATGTTCAACATTTTTCATCTTAATTACAGCAATACCCTTTTTCCTGGCCTCTTGAAAAATACAATCTTGTCCCACTCATATACTACAAAGATCTTTTTAATGTTTTGCTACTTTGACCATTTCAGCTCTTTCTGTATCCTTCTACTAGCTCCCTTTCTCTGCTTAGCTTGCAAAGTCTGTCATAATTGATTTAATATAGAAGTATTGGTTTCTTCTCCTCGTCACAACATATACTTGCCTTCATCCCCACTTTCAATTTTTTAACAGACCACTTTCAGGCTTTCTACCTTGCTACTTTTCTACTTTGCTGTCCCTTGTTTTGTGTAAAAAAAACAAAAAAAAAACCCCAAACCAAAACCAACAAAACCAAACCACCTCATGGTACTCCCTAAAACTCTTTTCTATAAGATATCAAAAATGCCAGTAGGTTATGATTAACTGGAACACTTCCTCTCCTAGGCTGAAGAGCTATAGTACTGTTTCATTAAGCATGCCTTTCTGTCTGTATCCAAGGAAATACTAATTTCCTTTTTTTTTTTTTTCCTTCTTTGCTGATGTTGTTTATAGCAACTCGCACAGCACCCTCCTCATGACCATGGCTTATAGGTGTTACAGTGCCTAGAAGAAAGGTCCCTGAAGCTAAAACACTTAAAACTTGTAGTTGCCTCAGAAAGTTGTTGATTGCTGTTATGTCTAGTTTCAGTGAAGAGTGAGCTATATGCATTAATTCATGTAAATGTTCATCTCAGGTATGTCTATTCATGTAACAGTTGATATATAATCTAAAGCTGAGTGTGACACTTCATCATGACTCTTTAGGGGATGTGGGAAGGGTACTGCTGCCCTTTGAGGCAAATAATAAATGATCAGTCAGATTCATAAGATGATAACTTGTCTAGCAAAATGATGTTTGCACCACCCAAGCAGTGAAAAGAGTGCTTATTTCAGTTGAGATAAGTTTCCAGACTATTACCTGAATAATAAGGAAATAAATAACTTTAGAGGGTGGAAAAAATAGAAATCTAGACTTCCTGGAGGAGTCCCAAAAGATCATTAGCTATAAAAACCAAAGTGTTGCTCCAGGAGCTGCCCTTCTCTATTTAATGCAGCCTAGGTGGGCAATAAGACAGAATACGTGATCAAGTGTTTGGATGCTGTGTAAGTCAGCTTGACAAAAGGAGTAAAGAGAATGATATAAATAAAACTTAAGGAGATAAGTGGTAAAAGTAGGGCTGATTTTTTTTCCAGTATTTCTTCAATTGTCTTTCAGATTTTTTTTGTATCATATGGCTCATTTTACATGTTACAAATAAATACATTATTTCCATTTATTGATTTGACTAGTGGCTGGGTTCAAAGTAACTGGCTAACAACCTGACATTACTAATCAAGCATTGTGGTGAACTTGTATTCAGGTGATTGAGATGCTCAGTTCCTTCAACACACATACCAGGAGGTGACAGGGTATGTTCCCATACAAGCTTCATTCCTGTTTGACAGCTAATATCACAGGCACTAGTGGTAAACGAGCACTCTAGCATATAAAATATATAATATAGCATATAATGGAGGAATAATGAAAGGATTTGTTACAGTGTCATCATACAAACAATGATGAAAGAAGACACTTTCAAGCACAAATATGGACTATGCTAATAGTGACATGATACTGAGAGAAATTAATGCATAAACTGCATTAATCACATAACATTCGGTTTTCCACTGAAATTCTAGTACAAGATGAATTTCTGCTAGGACCACTCTGCTAAGCCTATTGCATATTTGTCACCTCTCTAAGCTGAAGATAACAAGATCCAATCCAAACAAGATATTTTCCTTTTGCCTCATGGCTGCCAGGAAATATAAAAAGGCGACTGGGTAAAGAATTTGGTTTCATTTGGCAAATGTCACTTATTTCCTGCCTAGTCGTTCAGAAATCTGTGCAGGGTCTTGGAGACTCAGAACAGTTGCAAAGAGAACTTGGAAAAGAATATTCATTCCCAAGGAGATTCTATACTATGTCACTTCATGCAGTTACAGAGATGGCTCTAATTTTAGCTAGTGCTGCTGTGATGTCACTAACTCTCTCAAAGATATTTAGAGGAAGGATAGAGTTCAGCACCAGCTATATACAATGCCAGTCAGTTCTAACAGAATTCCTTTTTGGAAGTGTCTCTTGTAGCTGAAGAGAAAGCAGAGGGAAAGAAGTTACCAACAGAAAATGTATTACATACCATTTGAATATTTTTTCTGTCTAAAATAGCTACACATTTCTTTTACTCAGTATGTCACAGACTCAAACTGGTCAGCCATTTTGATTTTATGCAACTCATTTCTTACACTTTAAGTAGTCTTCATTTACCTGTTTAGAAGTAAATTGGAAAGTACAAGTACATATTATTTTTCGATTGTGGGCAACACCACTTTATCTCTAATCAACTACACGGGCAGTAATTCAGTCTCTCTGTATTGTTGCTGTTGCTGTTCATAAACCAACAAGCTCTTGTGGTTTATGTCATCAGCAGAAAACCAAAGCTGAATTATAGCCTTGCATTCAATCTCTGTGTTGTGCACAAAAATTGCCATTTTTTCAGAAAGTGCAATTTAGAGGCATGGGATCTAGAGACCTATAAAGTGTATTTCTTCCTGTCAGTGCCAAAAGTCACAGTCATGAGCATTCAAAAGAAAAACAAGATATAAACCCATTTCAAAGTATATCTAGAGTTCCACAGATTGCAGAATGCTTTCATTAATTTTCCAGGAACTTTACAAAAGCAACATTCCACATGATCCCTCCAGAGACAGTCTCAAAAGTTAATCAGATACTGGGTCACATCAAAGAAGGGGAACTGGGGTAGAGAAAAGAAAAACAAAGATGAGGAAAGGAAGACTTCTTTCAATCCACATGTTAATGATCTGTGGAAAGATGAGTAGCAAACACCTGACATAAACGGTGTTTTTTAAAGATGGTGGAACAATTTATCAACTCACATATGAAAGTATTCTTCCAGTAAGGTTTCCTTTCAAACTAAATTCAAGAATGCTGTCCAGAAGTTGCAGTAGACAGTCAGAATCACAGATTCCCTCGTTTTATTTCTGTCTCTGCTACTGATTACTTCACAAATTAAAAGTTATTTGATCACAATGAGGTACCTGACGTGTCTTCAGGCTGGAAATATGCTTATGTTCATATGTTCTCAAGTTGCTGCAGTATTTGGTGCTTTTCTAAAACCAAGTATCCTAGAAAAATTACAGGAAATAGGTGGATAACATATTCTGAATTAATGCTACACATATGCAAGTATTGCACAGCACATAGGACTGAACTGAATAAAACTTCCTGTCTTGTAACATGTGTTTGGACAAACCATCTTGTCAGAAACTGTTCTGACCTGTTTCTTGGTAGACATTTCTTTCAGGTGTCCAAACTTAGATGGCAGCAACAGTAAAAATATACTTAAATGGTGTTTCTGTGCATGTAAATTAAATATTTTCAACAGGTGTCAGTTCCTGGATAAAAGAAGTACAGTACCTGTTAGAATTCAATAATGTAATAATATGAAACTGAAGTTTCATATTGATAGTAGGAGTCCCAAGAACACAATAGTTTCTAAGAACGACAGAACAATGAGATGTATAACTGTTTGTGTACTGTGCTGGGTACCATATACTGTTATGTGTAAGACAGAGAGAACAATTGCTCACAATTTAAATTTGATGTGAAAGAGAAGTTTTATTATGTGGCAAATAGTGTGCATGATGGTGCAGAGAATCACAGGTGGTAATGGGTGCTTATTTACTCTTGAAAGATAGTCCCTGCAAGGATTCTTAGGGCTCGCAAAATGCAAGTCCATGTCTAAAAAGTTCATTACTCTAGTGGATTTAGGTTGGTTTAGGATTTCTTAAGAGGCTGTTAAAAATGCAGCTGCAGTTAAAGTAGATTGTAGTTTAAGAATGCATTGTGCAGAAAATATTTCTGTAACTCAGAGTTAGGATTTAGGAAAAAAAAGAAAGATCATTCCACACTCTTAAGTATTAAGAAGTTGAATTTCCCTAACTGTGTGTATTCCCCTTGTATGGCTGTGTTTAATCAGAAATAGCAGAGAAAAAGGCTATGCTTTTACCCACTTCTTATCCCATGGACAGCAAAAAACAAGAGTGACATTACTCTGCGAATATATCCATATGTACAGGAACTGCGATTGTTTGAGATGCTACATAGGGTCCCTGCGTGACTATTTAGTTACCAGACATCTAGATTTGTTTGCACAAACCATTTACAGAGATATCAGTATACAGAGATATACGATGGAAGATATATGAATTCTATGAAATGCACGTAGGGCAGTTGTCTCTTCCAGTGTGGCTTTGATTGTTGTTTTTTTTTTCCCCAGAACAGAATATTTTTTTATTTAATCACACTTCTGTTCTTGTGCAGGTGGAAATCTTCCCCAAATCACAGGCTTTTTCAAAACCTAACTGCTGGCTGCTGTAGTCTTGTATCTCCTTTGCTCTCTGTTGCACATTTTAGTACTCTGTACAAACTGTAGACCTCAATGAAACTGGGTGGTTCCAGCAGAGTGTGATGAGCGCTAGAACCAGCAAAAAAGGAGGAAGCAAAAACATACAGGTGGAACTGGGATAAAAGATGGGACCTTTTAATTCTTAAATCTATGTGAAAACTCCAGATGTTTCCAATAAAGCAGTGAAACATTCATATTTTGAAAAGCCTTTGTATGTTTAAGAGAAGCATAAAAGATGCTTTATGATATTTCAAAAGTCACAGGGGTTCAGTCTCCTAGATTTCAAACGTATCAGAAACTGCAGTGTTAAGAAGACATGGTATACTTAAATTTCAAGTAAGATTTCAAAAGAGAATATTAATTTTTAGAAATATAGATCATTTCAGGATTTTAAGTCATACAACTTTCTGAAGTATAAAATGGAATTTGTCTTCCAGTGGACAATTTTAAATGGAGATTATATTTTGAAAGTACTCAAAAACATGCAACCACATGCAAAATAAATGACAATATTTACATAAAAGCAATTTAAGTGCTTGTTGAAGGCACAAATTAGAAATATTTATGTATACAAGTACATGCTTATTAAAGAATTCAACTGCAATCTTAGAAGCAAACCATAGCTTCTAAAAAGTAAAGAAAACTGCCAACATTCAAAGGTAGTTTTTTAATTCTTATGAAGACAAAAATGTTAATTGGCATGTATTACTACCACTCATCTTTTCTCCATCATCTTTTTTAAACAGAACCATGAAAAGGTTTATCTCAACATGATATCAGAACAGTATCATGAAACATATACCAGAACAGTATAGGTTCAACTCTGACCTTTATTTCAAGAAAGAGAGAATTAAGCCCTTAATGTGCATACGTTTTTTTCTCTCTGCATACCAGTTTATATGAGATGCTGACTGTCCTTTTCATGTTCAAAGCAACTGAATGCCTATATTATACAGATTAAATCAAAACACCAACATTCCAATTTTAGTTTTGGTGAACTGATAGACTGCACATATAATTGAGCTTTACATAATTTAATTTGCATGAACTGTTTTCATTTAAAATAGAAGTTTTCAAACTCTAAGGCTTGAATAACCCATAACAATTCCAGTAATGGTCACTGAAAAGACTGAACTAGAATGGTTCAAACTAAAATTATTTTTGTTGACTATTTAAGATATAACAGCAAAGCCGAGCTGTTCAAGAAACTTGAAAACCAAGTTTAAAACACAAAGGGTAGATTTTAAAGTTATGATTATTTTAAGATAACTTAAATACCATTATGAGAAAAGTTCTTACAGCTTTCAAGAACAACTGCCATCAGTTTTCTGAGGCTTAACTTTTTACTGGAAATTTTAGTAATGAAACAGCTCTTTATGCTTCAAAACCTGACCTTAGAGGAAGTTTACAATGGGGAGAATTTAACAGTGGAAAGTTTAACAAGGTTTTCAGAGAAAGCTGCAGTCTGTTCAGCCTGGTCTTTTCCTTCACAACTGTTATTAAGTAGTAGTAGTAGATCTGGCATCCGTACAACACTAACACAGTCATGTATTGCTATTACAATTTACAAGCTGATGAGATGCTACGTAGGTACCAGGTCAAGAATAAGAATTCTTCTCCATGTCAGTAAGATTCCAAAAGATTAAATAATATCATGTAGTAATGGTCCAAGAAAAGACATTCTCCAGCCCTGTATGCTCTACTAACTTAAAAGACCCCTGAGAACAATAATTTTCAGATGTGGATGACCGTAAAAATATTGCATTGATGAAGGACTAGTCTACAGATAGCCAGGTCAAGATTTTATGCCAGATGATCATTATCTGAGATATTTTTTAGATATATTATGTTTGTGATGGATTGAACTATGAAATTACCATTTCAGTTCCAATTCACACACTGTTTAAGACTGACTCTGAGGCTATATATTACTGGATAATCTGTCCTTCCACTGTAGTTTTAATCTTGGAAACCTACTCCAAAACCATTCAGCTTTCTCCATAGTTTTCTGAGAATGTTCTAAATTCCTTTGCAAAGCCAGTTACAGGCAGTGGCCTTTGTGTTATTTTCTTCCACTTATGTATGGCAGAGAAAAGCTGGATACAGAATGACTGGGAAATCAGGAATAGGGAACAGTGGGGTTTCTGCTGTGTCCAAATAACGCCCAAATACACGGTACCATTAACAAGAGTATGCCTGGTTGTAAGTTGTGGCAGGGACAACCTCATACCCAGATAGTCACCCCTCATTCACGGTCAAGCTTTTAGAAGTTAAACTGGGGTGTTTACAGTGTATAAAATTAATATATGTTGCTTTGAGAATAATTTTATGGTTCACCCTACTAACCTACCTAACATAGGTAAACCCTATAGTTTAGACAAAGAACATCTCATGTATGACTTTGACTGCATATGTCAGACCAAAAGTCAGGAGTTTTGTATGCTCCTACTTCTCCCTGCAAACACTCTAGAAAATATATTACTACAAAGGAAGATTCATTCAGAATTTCAAGTTTGCCAAGAGACTGAGACATAATTGAGCCAAGACATTTTGAGTTGTACCCTTCAACTACTACAACTTTCTGAAAACTGACAGAATTCTGGTGCCTTAAAACAGTTTACCAGCTGCCCTTTAAATTCCAGTGTCAAATATAAAATCTCAGCAGTTCATGGAGGAAAAAAAAATACTTCTCAGGGTGAATTGAATCATAAGATGCTTATATTCAATAAAATGTCTAACTGGCCTGACCATAAAGAGGTACTTCAGTGCATGCTTTGTACTTTAGGAATTTCATATTGAACATTTCTTAAATTGGAATCCTACTTAGTTTACAATATTAGGGTATAATCAGTCACTATTCTCTTTCTACAATAGTATCTTCATTTCATAAGCCTACAGGACATGCTTTCCCCTTTAATGTCACCTTCTCTCTGCTTCGTTATTTCTTAGACATCACTTACATAGCACACTGGCACAGAAAAGATGCTTTACTGTGGTGCCATGCAAATGCCAGCTGTATTCCATCCCGTTGTGTGCCCGTTGAGACTGTCCCAATTTGCAAAGAGCTGTTTCCCCTTGACTCAAAATTGGGAAAAAAAAAAAAAAAAAAAAAAAAAAGAAAGCTTGAAATAACATCAGAAAACTGACAGGTTTAGATTTGCATTCTGGGAATTTGCATATATCCTATTAAAGCTTATTTGGCACAGGTTTAGAATGTATACACTGACAGTTAATTTACAGGGTTAACACTATAATTTTATAAATGCAAGCTTTCTTACAATTACTCCTCCCAAACTGACATCCGATATTCCTGATAGACAAAGACAAGCAGTTACTTCAAGAAAACATCAATAGATAGCATTTTGTAGGCAAACGTACTCCAGAAGGGACGGGTCTATTTTTGGACCATTGACAACCAGCTGAGGTTTCAAATGCTAAACTTGATTAGAGTGGACTTTACTAAGTGTTCTAAATGAGATGTCTTGCACAGGCAGTGAGCTCATAAAATGGTAAACTTTTCTCAGTTCATTTTAAAGGAGGTACAATTGATTACTTTGCAATTTAGGAGCCATAGTGGTCAAGACTGAGTTAAATTTGAATCACACTGATAAAATGAAAAGAAACTTGAATTTTACAGGGTTTTAACATTAGAATGAATAGGAAAAATCAATACTATTTGGTGAAAAAAGGCATAAGGTATTTTAATATGAGAGGCTACATTCTAGGTAAATATTTCATTTTCAACCTGCATCTGATTTCTTACAGCAAAGTCTCTGTTATAGAAGGCTGAAAGACATTTCAGTAACATTGAAAACTTACAAACTACAGATTATTAAAGAAGCTTACTGCATTGGCAAATTTGTATTCCATTTAGGTTTCCATCAGAATCTGTAGGTTTTGTATTATAGAATTCCAAGTGACAGTTGCTATGCAAGCAGCCACATTAGTATTTTCTGTAAAATTCCACTGCAGTGTACTAATAAGGAGCATATACCAGGAACGAAGGGTGCAATACTTTTGCAAAACAGATTGTGATAATAAATTAAACAAAAGCAAAATTATTGAACATTTTTTTATCTTTTGAAAGAATAAAAGAGAAAGAAAACAGCACCAGTGCTACTACATATTTTATCTGCAAGTATTTTAATTAGATTAAATATTTTTAAAGGAAATTGTTTGCCTGATTTATTTTTATTTAACATCAATGTTTTTCCTGCTAAAATTAAAGTTCTATTGCTCTGTTTCATACTTGCACCATGTTTTTTGGTTCTCAAGACTCATTGATAAGAAGAAAAGAAAAAAAAAGAAAAAACCAAACTGTTGAACAAGCAGAAACCTCTTTGATGATGTTTACAGTAACACAGTTATTTTAGATGAGGCAGATTATAGGGTTGTAACGGTATTTACCTGTTCCTAGATCTACTGGTGAGACATTTGAATCCTAGCAGAAAAATAAAAGCCCCTTATGTTGGGAGTGCTGGGGTTCACCTATAGGCTTTTAGTGAGAGTGTAAAAGGTCTGGGAGTTTGGTCCTACACAAACCTCTCAACATTACATTAAAAAAAAGAATTTCCTTGCGTTTTTCAAAAAGTAACTTTTGGCAGTGATTTAAAGTCTCCTAGGTTTCTGAAACCTATTTTATACACCTCTTGAAACCATTTTTTTTTTTCTTCTTTTGCATAGCATGGGCTTGAAAAAAGCATCCTACAAGTGTATTTATTGCACTGTAAAATATTTTACCAAAATTTTTTTCAGAACAGGACACTCCTTGTCCTGGATGATTTTTCCCCTTTCCTGTGTTCACTACTTTGCTGGTCTGGGACTCATTCACCAGATGTCAAATCTTGCCTCGGCCAATTCCTGGTGGAGTCACAAGCCAGGGCTATAGTTCCCTGGAAGACTGGTTATTGGCACTCCTAGTAGTAATTAGTGGCCCAAGTAGTTTGGGTCTCGGTCTCATGAGACATAGCTTTTGCTCAGGACTGTTCTCCTCAGAGCTTCACACTCAACAGGAATTTTATCTTATAGTTTAGCCTTTTGTGACAATCGAGTGTATATGGCACAAGACTTTGCTGAAGAATTCCTTTACCAGTTCAGTTTTCAGTCAGGAATTCATATCTTGCTGTTGCAGTTGCCTTACGTGTTACTAGGGCAAACAACATCATTAAAAAGACAGAAAGATCCTTTTGCTGTGGTTTTCATTTTTCCAAGTTCAGATGATGTATGCAAAAATGATGTCTATAATATTTCTCATAGAGCTTAGGGTGACAGTGGAGCTTGAGAGGGTCATTTAATAGACAGAGAGAAATAATTTCTCAAATATTCAAAAGCTTGGCAGAGAGATTTAGGGGATCAGAAGATCTACGGGCTTCAGCAGTCTTCAGAATTCTTTATTCAGGAAATAAATGCAGTCTCTCAAAAAATGCTTCCAGGACTGAATTCATCCCATTTTCACCTTGATGGACAACACACTTATCAGGTCTTTTATGATTATGAACTTTTCCATGGTGCTTGAGTATCTTACATGCATAGTCTTCCTGGTGGATATTTTTATTTTAATAATTGAGCACGGATTACCTAAACAAGACAATATTCCTAGCTGTTGCAAGTAACTCACAATAAGCAGATACCCCAGGAAGCATCAAATATTTGCTGAAAAACATCCATTACAGCAGTGGGTTCAGTCCTACAGGTATTATTAGCTTTTTCCTGATAATGGATGCTAAAACCAGCACCAACTTCATGGAATCTGATGGATTTAGACTTGACTCCTGATGGGAATAAAGAAGCTGCTAGGAGACTGTAATGAGAAAAGCAAGCTTAAAAAAAATGAAAACTGGAATATAAGCAATCATCTGCATCCTAGCTTTGCCTCAGGGGACTGAGACCTGTCTTTTCTAGGTATACAGACAAAGAAAGTGTCAGTATTATCCACATGCAAGCCTAGAAGAATTAAAGATTACTGTTTGAGATTTGATATAGACCAAAGGAAAACAACTCAATACAGATTTTTTTTAAAAAAAAGTTTTACTTGTTTGTATCTTCTCTCCATTCCTTTTTTTATCATAACAGATGTATAATTAGGATGTAATACTTGCACCAGATGAAAGAAATAACAAGTAGGAAATAAAAAGAATAAAAAATAAAAAATGTAATTCTTTATAGTTCAAAGTAGATTCAGGCACTCTGAAAATATACAAAATATTTATAGTATTTACAATCTCATTAAAAATCCTTTCATATCCCTGTGAATGGCCCATAGAAAAACAACTCAGAATGAAGTAAGTTTTACAGAAAACAGTTTGATGTACCCATTTTATAACTCAACTACCCAAAGGGGAGATAAAAGGGCTGGAGAAGTATTAAAGTTCAAGAGGTTTGGGCTTTGAAATGCCAGGGTGGAGTATAAGTGGAAAAATCAAGGAAGCTTACAAAAAATTCTTGGTTCCAAAAAATCTCCAGTTAGCAATCAAAGCACTAGATAACACAGCTTCTCAAATTTCAGAGGAAAATAATAGAGATTTCTGAGCTAGGCAGTCTAACATAAGGTGTTTTATTCGAGTGTTTATTTGCCTGAACCTAATTAAAGTGCAATTTATGATCAAGATCAAAATACTGACTGGGGCACAGATACCACCCTGCTACTTAGAGGATGGCAACTTAGACAAGGATGCTCAGTTAGGCAAACCAAAACTGTAAGCTAAGTGAACTTGTCACCACTCTGTTATGAGACAAGCATTAGGAAACTGAATTGATGTTAGTAAAACATGACATCAGATGTCACTGAACACAGAACTCATTATGTACTTACACAGGCTTCCAATGAACCTGAAGTACAGCATTGGATGGATGGTAGTACTCTAATGTAACATACCAAGAGAAGATTAGAAAGGTGAAAGCCCAGCTAGAACTCCAGCTACTCGCTGCCATAAAAGATAATAAAAAATGTCTTTACAAGTACATTAGCAACAAAAGGAGGGCCAAGGACAATCTGCATTCTTCATTGGATGCAGGGGGCAACAGAAAAAGGTCGAGGTGCTTAATACTTTCTTTGCCTCAGTCTAATAGCAAGGCCAGCTACCCTCAGGGTACTCAGCCCCCTGAGCTGGAAGACGGGGATAAGGAGGAGCAGAATGAAATCTCCACAGTCCAGGAGATAACGGTTAGTGACCTGCTGCTCCACTTGGATGTGCACAAATCTATGGGACTGGAATCCACCCGAGGGCACTGAGGGAACTGGTGGAAGAGCTTGCCAAGACATACTCCATCATTTACCAACAGTCCTGGCTAACTGGGGAGGTCCCAGCAGACTGGAGGTTGGCTAATGTGACACCCGTCTACAAGAAGGGCAGGAAGGAGGATGCGGGGAACTACAGGGCTGTCAGCCTGACCTTGGTGCCATGGAAGGTTATGGAGCCAATCTCAGTGCCATCACACATGCGCAGGGCAGCCAGGGGATCAGGCACAGCCAGGATGAGCTTACGAAAGGCAGGTCCTGTTTGATGAACATCATCTCCTTCTACAACAAGATGACCTGCCTAGAGGATGAGGGAAAGGTCGTGCATGTTGTGTACCTGGACCTTAGTATGCCTTTGACACTGTCTCCCACAGCATTTCTCCTAGAGAAACCAGCTGCTCATGACTTAGACAGGTGTACTCTATACTGGGTAAAAAGCTGGCTGGGTGGCTGATCCCAGAGTGGTGGTGAGTGGAGTTACATCCAGCTGGTGACTGCTCACAAGTGGTGTTCCCCAGGGCTCCGTGTTGGGGCCAGTCCAGTTTAATGTCTTTATTGATAATTTGGACGAGGGGATCGAGTGCAGCCTCAGTAAGTTTGCAGATGACACCAAGTTGGGCAGGACTGTTGATCTGTTTGAGAGCAGGAAGACCCTGCAGAGGGGTCTGGGCAGGCTGGACTGATGGGCCAAGGCCAATTGTATGAGGTTCAACAAGGCAAAGTGCTGGGTCCTGCGCTTGGGTCACAACAGCCTCACACAATACTACAGGCTTGGGGCAGAGTGGCTGGAAAGCTGCCCAGCAAAAAAAGGACTTGGGGGTGGTGGTTGATGGGGGCTGAACATGAGCCAGCAGTGTGCCCAGGTGGCCAAGGCGGCCAACAGCATCCTGGCTTGTATCTGAAACAGTGTGGCCAGCAGGACAAAGTCAGTGCTCATCCCCCTGCACTGGGCCCTGGTGAGGCTGCACCTCAAATGCTGTGTTCAGGTTTGGGCCCCTCACTACAAGAGGGATGCTGAGGTGCTGGAGAGTGTCCAGAGAAGGGCAACAAAGATGCTGAAGGGTCTGGATTATGAGTCTTATGAGGATGGGCTCAGGGAACATGGGTTGTTTAGTCTGGAGAGCAGGCGGCTCATGGGGGACCTTATTGCTCTCTACAACTACCTGAAAGGAGGCTGCAGGCAGGTGGGGGTCGGTCTCTTCTCCCAAGTAACAAGCGACAGGACAAGAGGAAATGGCTTCAAGTTATGCCAGGGGAGGTTAGATTGGATACTAGGGAAAATTTCCTCACTGAAAGGGTGGTGAAGCATTGGAAGAGGCTGCCCAGGGACATGGTGGAGTCACCACCCATGGAGGTGTCTCAGCTGGTGAAGTCTCAGCTCATGTTTGATTTTACACATCTAAATGTTTAACAAAGCCATAAAGGAAAAAAAAACCCATACATACAGTTATTTAATGAGTGGCAACATAAACAACCCTGTCAAAGCAATCTTGTTTGCTAAAAATAAACACTTGGCAAGCAGGACACTTTCCATTGATTCACTTCTCAAGATAGCACTTTGATAGCTGATTCTTAGTTTCTTTAAGGTACTGGCACAACTATTGAGTTCTGTGTAGTTAACAAAGCTTTCGCTGTTTGGTATTGAGTTCATCCCAGGTGGGTTCAGTGACAGATCTGGAGGCTAGAGATGCAACTTCTGAACATACCACTCTTTTCCTTTCTAGTTTAAAAGCCCTTTCAGTCTGCATGACTGTTCTGATCATTATGCTATGGGGAGAGAAAACTGGACCAGGGAGATTCTGACATGATAGAAGAATCTATACCTGGAAAACACTATGATATTTCTCTAAACACTTGTTTGCTAATTCCCATCTGTGCTGCTCCTAAAATACATTCAAACTCCTTCTATTGATGTATTTAGACTGATAAAAATGATACATCACTCAGGCATACATACACTATTCCAGCATCAGCTGTACCGTTTGTGATAAGAACCAAAAAGACTGTGTTTATCCTAACATTTGCCCAAGCTGCACTGATCTAATAATTATGAAAATTGTGTGACACTGCTACAAACCTGGCTTCTTAAATTCAGATGAAGCAGTCTAAGATGTGCAAACACGCATGCATATAACATACATATACAAGAGCATCAAATAAAAACAAGGCACAGTTTCTTTAAATCTGAAGATATAAACCAATTTAAATAATTAAATGAAATGTAAATTCTTATAACTTTGGTTTCTTTTAAAAGAGGTCTTGTTAAACATTTCTGAACTGTCATAGGCAAAAAAAAAAAAAAAAAGGAAAAATAGTACATAAGTAAGACAAGAAACTAGCAAGACAGTGAAAACATTTTTTGTTTATGTATCCTTGAGAGCAAATATGCCTGAAAAAGGTAGATTCCAGGGACAATGTTAAAGCTTTGTAAACTCTTTACTGCTTTCAGTGCAGGGTGGCTCAAGAACACAGGAATCAAAAGAGAAATCAGTAGAGGTTTGTTGGTAAACCAAAGTATCGTGAAATAGATTATTACTGGAAAATATTCTGAAGAGCTTTGACTTAAAATATAGGAATCCCAGTCTGTATTAAGGAGAACATAATGCCATGCAGCTGTGTAACAAATAGTAAGGAAAAATCAGATGAGTAATATTACCTACCCAGTTAATGACTTAGGGCCCAGTAACAATGAAGGACTGAGACATTATATAAACCTATTTTCAGTGAAGAAAACAGAGATGGAAGATGCTTCTATGATAACTTTTTAAAATGTCTGTTTATAGTGACTAGACCTACTATACTTCAGTGGAAGGACTCTTGTCTGCTATAATTATTTTTGTCTAGTGTGTGCTCTTGGATAAACACAATGAAAGAAACATCTCTTGCCTTAATCTTTTCCTCATAAACCTATTTTTTACATGTGCCCCAACCATTCTAATCATTACTCCATTAAAAGCAGTTTAAAAACTTCTTTTTAGGTCAGTCAGACTGACATTGTTCTGGCAGAATTTCCACTCATATTTATCCAAGTTAGGAATATTAGTAAAATCAAACACAGCAGATTTCACGTGTCAAGAAACTAACTGATGTAGGTCACATCAAACTTTCTGCAAAGCATATTTCCTCTTACGGTGTAACCCACAGTATGAACTACAATGGTATTCTGTTGGACCTTGGCTATTGTACATTTTACTTATCTACTTCCTATGCTGCACAGTTAGCATGAAACAAAGACGCCTTCTTATAGCTCTTATGATATGGCCTGTTTGTGAACAACTTCTACAACACTGGACTTGAGCAGAAACTCCAAGCTTATGGCATCTACTTTATCAAAACTAACTATTGAATCAATTTGGCAATAGTATTTGTGGATATAAACTGGTACAAAGCCAATGAATTCCAGATAGAGAACAGAGCTTGAGGACTTGTATCAGTACACTAAAAATTTTATTAAGAACTTACCATTTACTGGGCAGGCTTGGATCTATTTAAACATACAAATGTTTGGTTCTTTAAAAAACCCTACACTTTATTTTCAAAATTCTTTATCTCCTTTACCAATAATTGTTTTCCTAAAGGTATAAAGAGCTCTGCAAGGATCCCATGACCTCTGACAATAATCAAAATAAGAGCAACTACTTCAGAGGTGGTGTTTCCAAGACAACTGCAAAATCCTGTCAGGTTGCCAAACTCTTGTATTTTTCTAAAAGAGAAGTTAATTTTGATTTGATGAAGTAAGAAAGGAAAATGCAAAATCTACGTCCCTTTTTCAAGTTTAATTTTACAGTGGAAGAGCACTGAAGCATCAAGTCCTGAGTCTCCATAAACTTCACACCATCTCTACAAAAGTCACATAGAATCATTTTCTCAACATTAACATAAGTTCCTTGTCTAAACATCAGAGGTTTATTTACTGTTTGAGCATTTTTTTTATCAAAGTAATAATTCAGTTTGCCTAAAAATTGTTCCATTTTGAATTTGTAGTTTTGCTGTTTTACTGGAATGCCCTTTCTTCTGTTGTTCTAGAAGGGGAAAATAGCAGCTTAGTGCCCACTTTACCCTTACTTTTGTAATGGTAAAGCATTTACAGCTTCAGAGATCTCTACGAGCCTTTGTATTTATCTTCAGATCTACATCAAAAAAGCCTAATATTTTACATTTTCTTCTCACCTTTTTCAATGCTAGGAATCTCTAAAAACTTAGTGCTTTTATGGGATTATTTCCAGTCGCTTCTGATAGGCAGCATACATTGGCATTCTTCTCAGAACTCCTGTAAATTTTAGCACTAGAACAAGTGTAACTTGCCCAGGATTTGTTATGAGAGAATAAACACATACCATTATGCTGTGGAGACTGTAAATCATAAAAAATACACTTTGTGAAAAGTAAAAACTCTAACACTTTCATAAGCACATGTGTATAATGACATGTAAAATAAAGAAAGGAATAGACCTCCCAAAGATTGGCAAGGTAGGGAAGAGGAGGAATATGAGAAGGGCTTTGAAACAAACAAAAAAATGTGCTATAAAAACATAACAGGAAAAGAGATAAAGGAAAAAACCTCAAATCTTCAGCAGAAACTCTATTGTCACTTTTGATTTAAAGCCATAGATTCTAAACAGTTAAAGTTATCATCAGATGAATTCATGCACCCTAGGAACAGCAATCTGTAATCTGGGAATATTAAACTTCTGAAAGTCATCAACACATCTTGTACACATTTCTATGAAAAGATAAAAATAAACATAATAGAAAATTAATATAGTTCTGAATTGTAAAACATTTATGTTCTTTTTATATAAATATTGAACAATTAGGTAGTGTACAGGTATAGGTAGATGTCCATATAGCTACTTCTGCATTCACTGATAAAACACTAACCAATCTGATCTATAATTAAGCTAAAAACCTGAGCAACACATGTAGAAAAGAAATAATGGTTGTTCCATCTTTTTTTCTCCTGCAAACAAAAGTCAGGGTCTTTTTGCCAGAAATGAAATTATGATTTAGATTACTTTATTGTTTGAGCATCTAAACATTTTCAGTGGCTTTGGGTTTATGAAATGGATGAATGCATTCTGATATTTTTATTATTCTCTCCTCAGTCATATTTGTGTAAGTTCATATAGCAAAACAAACAAACAAACAAACAAACAAAAAAAACCCAACACCACCACCAAACTTCCATTTGGGCATGCTAGTATAAATTAAAAAAATACTTTGACATAAAAAAAATATAATATAGATAAAAGAATGTCAGCTAGAAGATTGTTCCTTTATCACGAACAGTTTATCTATTTAGTAGATAATTAAATTGTTATCACAATAACAGTCTAGCTCTCTGCATTTCATGTACATTACCTCTATTAAGACACAACTATGTTCTTTACAATTTAGAATTTATGGTATTTCTCTATAATATCCACAAAGTACTTTTAAAAACTAAGGGCTCAGATTTTCTGAATAGTAGCTATTTCAAGTTGGATGCTGAAAACATTTACCTTTGCATGCTTCCAGAAACGTGCCCTAAATGTAGCTGTATTAAGCCCAGTAATGAAGAAAGCATCCCCTGCTCCTGTAGACACTCAACACCAAAGCCATGGAATTTAGGAGCCTAATCTTTAGTGCTTTTCCAATGATAAATTGCACAACAGGGTAATGTAAGTAAACTTTTTTGTTGCTTACTCATTTTTTGTTGTTTGCTCCTTGTTATAGAACATATGTTGTGATTCTGTGGACTTCATCTCAAAAAGTTGGCAGTTGGGGTTAGAGCTATTTCTTATCCATTGTGTAATTTTCCAATTTATGTGCTTTTTTAATTCCTAAATGCTGTCATCAACTGAAAGAAAGAAGCATTCTTGAGAAAACAGTTCTGAGAAGCACAATATGATATTTAGAAAATTAATCAGTCCTAAAACACAATCTTTTTTCATTTAGTTTCCTGATCTGCTGTGCAGAAACTCCAGGACAACAGAGGCAAGTACACAACTTCTGAGACAGAAGAAATCCCATTCAGCTAGTCCTGCATAAGAGCACCTTGACACTGGGACTCCTAAAAAGTAAACTCTTCGGATGAACAAATGAGATTTAAATAATAATATATCTCATAGGTAATTTTCTGCTCATAACAGCTTCATATTTCTAGCTCAAGATCTGATACATTTCTGAAACTTTAGTATTTTTAAAATATTGTTTCATAATTAAATTTAATTAATGTTGATTAGGTAATATAATTATCTGATGACTTATTGGGGTCTATAATGTTTAATCTTGTTAATATTTATAGCAAATAAATGACAATGGGAATGAGACAACCCAAATGAGATCATATATGAAATCACTTTATTACATACTTGTAATAATTAAAGATTTTGAAATTGACATGGATAACCTAAGATGCAAAAGAAGATGTTGATCAGCTATTTCCAAATCTCCTCTAGGATTTTGTACCATGGACATACTGTAGAAAGCAAGAGCTGTGGATAGCTGAGTATTCCAGTAGAAATAACACTGCTTCATGCTTTCCATGAAATAACATGCACTGTTTAAGTACCCTATCTCCCTTGGGAACAACAGTAATTACATGCTAATTCATTTTAATGCTACCATATTATCATCTGATAATCATGCAATTAACTGAAGTCACCACCAAGGAGTGAGAAGAGGTCAGAAAATCAGAACATACTCTGGTAAGTAACGAGATCTTTAAATCAGTGGGGTGTTTTAAGAGCCAACAGAGAGATTTAAGGGGTGGTATAATAATGATATAGACTGACATCAAAATTAGACTCTAAAAGGACACTAAGCATTGTAGGAATAATGCAGATAAACTGAAGTAGCTAAGCTGAAATGAGGAGGAAAAAACCAAACCACCCAAAATACACCAGTACCTTAAAATTTCTGTTCATCAGATGTAAAACAAAATATATTTGAAAAGATGACTGCAAGGTATGATTATCCAAATAATGAAGAACTGACAGAAAACTTTACAGGAGAAAGATTTTCTTGTACTTGAGTCTATTAGGAAAATATTCTTTATGAAAAAAAGTTTTAAGAAAAATTGTTAATGAAATATTACTCAATTGAAAAAAAAAACCAAAAAACAAACAAACAAAACAAAAACCCAAACAAAAAAACACACCAGAAATCTAGGATTACAGCTGTACTTGTTCACAAGAGCTGAGTAATACTGAGATGAACATCACTTCTTTTTATAACGTGTTTGACTTGCACAGAAATTCTTTGAATATGCACAGATGAGGAATTATGTGTGTTGTTTGCCTATTGCAAACATTTGACATTTAAAATTCAGGCTGTGTTGGTTAGCTTTGATTAGATACATGAATTACACAGGATGTTTGTTCTCTGATTGGAGCCCTTAAAAATCAGTTTTTCAGGATGAATATTTACATTTACAAGCTCAGAATTTGTTCATCATAAGTAACTTCTGGAAGTCCATGAAAATTGCTATTTTCTAAAACATTTTTGCCACAAAATTCTTGTGCTCAAGAGGTACAGGGAGGGAATTAAAAAAAAAAAAAAAAAAAAGAATCAGTGCTGTCAAACCAAATCAGTGCAGATATTTATTTAACTTTAAAGTGTTTGCAGTACCCTGATACAAAAATATTATAACATCATAGGGAAAATGTTTTTCCAAATTATCGAAGCCATTCAAGTAGCAAAAGCACTTAGGAGAAAACAATCACAGCACATGATCTGAAATCAATCAAGCCCCCTAACACCACCTTATTTTAAATTCTAACTATTTTTCGTCTTTCATCTCATGTGCTATTTCTCATAGAATCTCTATTTTGTTTTCCAGACAAATTTCAAAATTCCACATTTCTGAAGCCAAAAGTGTTGTATTTCTGGAAGTTAAAATTAGCCTGAGCTTCTTAATTTTTCTGCAGATGAAAAAATATTATGAAATTACTATTATGGAAGAAATAACTACTAAAAAAGATTTTTAGAATTCGAGTTTAGGAAGTATTATGCAGAGAAAACATAGGATGTATTCAGCAGAAGAAAGAAAATTGAATGGAATAAAGTGAATGACAAAGACCTGATCAGATAGAAACATGAACAGAAACATTTGGGAGAGAAGTGATAGCTAGGAATCAAATCAGGCTTAAAGCTGCATGATAGAGGATCAGGAAAGACTGATCAAGAAGGATCGCTTAATTGATAGCATCAATGTCAATGAAAGACCCAGCTAGACACAAAGCAATACCTAGATACTAATACCTAGAATTAGTCAAAGCGGATCTGTTGGAAGCCTTAAAATTAAATATAAATTTTGATATATGATGCTATTTAAAAACTAACATTTGTCATAGAATGACTTTTGTGTTGGACCTTTCATGTTATTCTGAATACTAAACAAGAGCTTTCAGTTTTATAGCAGTTCTAAATGAAATTAACACTGAAGTTAGGAAATGGTATCATGAAGTGTCATCTTTTTAAGGAAATATCTTGCAATTGCCATAAAGACTAGTCTGCTTGCAAAGGCAGTCCCTAAATATTTTGGAGCTATCATGTTTCCTATTCACAGAAATTGTATGACTGTTTACAAAGCAGTTTTATTTAAAATTTTGTGTGTGTATACAGCCAGAAAGGGTTTACCATTTGAGTATCTAAAATTTGAAAATGTCTCCAGATAATTTTCAAAAATTGTATTTAATATGTCCAGATATTATAATGTTCTTTAAACATTTTCTTTTAATGAAATGTTATTCATCTACTATGTGTCTGATCATGTAAACTCAAGAACTAACATTTTTGGATTTGGTACACAGCATTCTGCAATCTTGAATACAGTTGTTATTATTATCTACCCATCTAGGGCACATGAAAGAGAGGTAAAATATTCAGTAACATAAATGTACTCGAAAAGATATGATGAACATACAGCTTTTCTGGCAGTGTGTTGTGTATATGTAAAAAATTAGTATCTTGACAATGATACCATTACAGTAACAAGAGATGGGGGTAGATATTTTCTGTATGCTTAGATGAAGATAAATTTTCCAGGTTCATTTGTAAAATGCATGTATCTTTATTAACAATGTCTAACTCCTAAAGCAAAACCAGGTTTACTTTTACATGGAAGTATTGTTCCACTCTTCACTTGATTATTTTTATTGTTTCTACATGCATGCATACTGGGTAAGACTTTAGTACAAATATCTAGTCAAAGTAATTAATCTTCAGTTGCAGCAGAAATCCAATTGAAGTACTTGCGACATTTGCATTAATACCAAATGAATTCATGGTGATTAATGCTGTTTAAAAGATATCAGAGAAACTGGTATTGATTAGACAATTATTTTGATCCATTAAAGTTTACTGTAGTTTATATCAGCTTCACTTTTTGAACAGTTTCAGTGCACATCAAGTCTCAACATTGTCTAATCCAGGAGCCATGACTGGGATACAAAGTGTACCTTCTATGACAATACAGGACAGCTTGTTCCTGACTCAGAGGTGTGCTAAACAACTGTTTTTACCGTAGTTATTTTTCGAGAACAGTTCCAGCAAAAATCAGTATCCTCACAAGCTCTTCCCTGAGACAAGTTCATCTTAGCTAGCTCTCAAGGGGTATTAATATGAAATCCAAAGACTATTTGTGTTAATAAGGAAATTGGCTCTAAGCCTGCATGCCACATGGTTGACTATCTAGGCCTCCTTTATTGATTATTCTGTTGGAGTCTACTGCAACATCTCCCTGTTGATTAGTTAAAATAAGCAAAAGCAGATGGTGGAATCTGTATCCCACAAAATTTTCAAATGGTAGAAAAAAGGAAAAAAAAAAACCAAACACAAAAACAACCACCAAAAATCCTTAGGGGCATGGATACAATTTGACTTTCCCTTCATAATGAAATAAATAAATTTAAGGTCAACACAACAGTCCGGAGTGTAAGCTACCTAGGTTATTGCTGTGTGCCCTGTTGGCTCAGGATATGAGATGGATGGACCTTGCAAGAATATAGGCATTATAAAACAAGTCTCCTAAGCAGTCTCTGGTTTCTTTCAGTGTGTGTCCACTGGGAGGAAGCCTAGAGAACTGTTTTTGTCTGCCACCACTTTTACTTTAGAAGACAAATGAGCTTAATGTCTTTGAGACCACTACTTCTGGTAAATCTTGAAGTCAAGCATATCAAAACCAAAAAAAAAAAACCAACCCCAAAAAAACAGGAAAACACCAAAATTACATCGAGTCATTACTTCAGAGAAATGTCCAAGAAGGTCATTGAGTTAATATCACAGTTATGGATTTTACTGCATGAGTGAGTGATATGGCAAATCTCCCACCAGCCACTCAGGTTGCACCAATAAAATGCTGATTTATTAATTACCAGTAAGAGTAATTTAATATTGTTTGGGAATGGTTCAAAGCTGCATTAAGGAGGCTCAGTCTTGATATCAAGAAGCATTTCTTTACAGACAGAGTGGTCAAACACTGGAATAGGCTTCCTAGAGAGGTGGTCAATGCTTCATGTCTGTCAGTGTTTTAGAGGCATTGGGAAAACACCATTAATATAACTTTTGGTCTGCCCTGGAGTAGTCAGGCAGTTGGATGATCACTGTAGGCCCCTTCCAACTGAAGTATTCTTGAAAATATTTCTCTCTTACAGAGAAGTAGTAGAGAAATGTATGTGGCGCTCGGATTCCTTACAAACAGAGAACAGCCAGAAAACACTAGTCATAACCTAGAATCTCTAATTGTTAGCCAACACTTCCTGGCAGGGCCCTTTGAGTACACCAGTTGCCCTGATTTGTTAGCATCACCAGCTCTGCCCTGCTCCCACATGCCACTCAGCCCATTTCCCTTCTCTTTCGGACCAGATGCAGCCTTGCCACTGGCTGACACCTTCCTTTGCTATGAATTTGAAAATTTGTAACAGGGGTAGAAAGAAGACCATATTCTGTTGCCTTTCTATAAAGCTCAGATAATATAATGTCCTTTAAATATCGCCATTAAATATCAAGACAAACCAAAATCATCACTGGGAATATGACTATTGCAACAGTGTAGGGAATGTAGCAGGTACTTGTGGCATCACAGTTACACTAAAATTATCAGGAAATTTTACTCTTTTTCAGGTTGCCATGTACCAGAAATATAACCCCCTTGATGTGCTTAACAGTAAATAAGTTGACTAATATTTAAATAAGATATAGATAATAAGTTTAAGTAGCTAGAGGGAAACCGATCTCATTCCTCAGATGGTGCTTGCAGGACCATACAACTTAAATTTACAACATACAGATATAACAGAAACTTGAAGAAATGTATGATTTCTATATTCACAAGTAATATTCACTATAGTGATAGTCTCAGAAAATTCTCTTCCCAGAAATTATGGAGCATTACAAAGCATACAAATAACACAATCTTGTGACTGTTGGATTTTAACTAATCTGACTGGAGTGATGAAAGGTGTCTGGAGGAACACTAACCTGATCCTCTGACTACATGATAGGACAGGTCATGAGAAGATACAGTCTGGTAGCCTTAAAAACTTATTTTTATAGCAATAGATTCACCTATCTTAAATAAAATAAGGCATTTATGCATTTATGCAGACCTTGATCTATTTTAAATAAAAATAAATAGTGCTTTCATGTAGGGATACACAGTTTAGTCTCCTTAAGAACAACGCAGGCAGAATATGGAACTTCAGGTAATGCTACTTAAAGCATTGCCTCATGATAGTCCAAACCCACATTTAGATAGAGGGATCCACTGCTCACTTTTCCTATGAACTAAAGTCACTGAAGTCACTCAAGGGAATTTGCTCTTTGTGCAAAATCCCTGAGCTCAGAGACGAGTGACTCAAAGGGAACTCTCAAAGCACTGTCACAGCCACCGAAGTGCTTGCCTTGGACTGTGGGGTTAAAGCTGTTGAGCACAGCAGGGGCTCTGCAGCAACTTTGTTGCCAGGATTGTAAGCATCCTGCTGAGAGCAGGGGGTTTGATAGACATAAGTGCAAGACCCCAGCTCAGGCAATTATCTCTGAGCGACCCAGCATGGATACAGCTGGGTTGAGCATGATCTCAAGCAGCATCAGTGGGTGGAAATGGAGGGGGAAGGAGCCCAAACCAGAGTCTCAAACTTCACCAGCACCTGCATGAGACTCGAGGATTACGGTAGCATTACCCTGAAATCAGCATACTCTGATTTCAAGCACTGATGGTAGAACCAACTTTCCTAAAAAAAAAAAAAAAATCACCCTTCTCCTTCACTACACCAAGGAAAAACTGCACATCTCAAGGTACTGACATCCAGAAGATATTGCTGTATAGAGGCCTATCTTGCATTCCTAGCATGACTAAGACAATACAGCCTGGAGAAAGACAAAATAAACAAAACCCCCTGTCCTGGAACAGAATCTCTTTCCTTTAAGCTTTTTATCTCATTTCTGTCACACATACACTAAGTTTAAAGGTTAAACTCCCGCAGAGCCCTGAGCCTATCTGTCTCTGCTGCTCAAACTGAGTCCCAGAATGAGACAAACTACACTGGTGCTCCTAAAACAGTAAATATTTCTACCCTTTGTTTCAGTCTGAGACAGACTTGACAGTGTAGACTAAAAGGGCTCAGAAAAACCAAAACACTTGGAGTCATGGAAATATTTAGTGTTAATAAGCAATACAGCTTCTGCGTTGAAGCCGGGTAGGCCTGCATCACAGCTCCTCACGCAACTTTTCTGTCCTGTTGTGGAGGCCAAAGGCAATTACTGAGGTAAGCACAGCAGCCGTGGCTGGGCTAGCCCTGCTGTTAGCCCTAAAGAAGTAGTAGTATTTAGTAGTAGTAGTGGTGGTGGCGGTAGCTGTAGCAGTAGTAGCAGTGCTACAGCCCCTCACAGCTCCTATACTGAGCCTTCCCCTCAGAGGCCACAGCTATTTCTAGAATGAGGCACAGAACACCTGAGCCTGATTGGCTCCCATTCCCGACTGCTGATTGGCTCCCATTCCCGACTGCTGATTGGCCATCGCTGCCACTCTGGCATGTTGGGGCTGTAGTTCTGGAAGGTTCTCTGCTATGTCCTCAGGGCTGGTGGGCTGCAGGCCTTGAGGCCTTTCTGCCCCTGTGAGCACCTAGCCTAGGCTACAGCTGCTTACTTTGCTAAGACAAAATGTCAAACAAAACAAAGTGATCATGAAGGTTTTGTATTTCAGGCCACATTCAAGAAAAATATAGTAGTGCCTGATTTTGAAAGGCAGCAGTGACTAAGAAGGGATTTTTTTTAGAAAATCTAAATAATATGCTAGCGTTCTTTTATTTGATCAGACAGGTTTTAATACTGGTTTTGGAAATTACATCCAGGATATTGGAGACTTTGTTTCCAAAGTAACCGAAGTTAGATGTTTTAAGTCCCCTTCATGTACCGTTAGGCTGCAGATAGTGGCACACAGGAGTAATTGAACAGCTTGTATTTTAAAAAAAATGAATGGAAAACCAGGCTCCCTCTGATTGCAGTATAATTTTTGGAAAATCTGGCAGGTGAAGGAACTGAGGTTGCACTTGACTTACACTAGCTGTCTGGCATAGTTAGTAACTTTGCAGGACTTGTTCAGAGTTTCTACTCTGTATATCTGACTAAGCCCTAGTGTGCGCACACACCACATACCCCCCCTCACCCTCCTTGATGTTTTAGTGTGATACATAGAAGTACATTTTGACAAATGGGTAAATTCAAGTGGGGGAAAACCCCCTAGTCCCAAATATGATGCATCTAAGTATATATATGTGGGTTCTGCTAATCCACAGGCTTTTTTCCTTTTAAACAGTAACACAGTTCACTATCAATTTGTAGTATCAATAGCAGCAGTAAAGAACAACTGGGTATGGTAATAACACTTACTTCAGGGCAGACAGATAAGTTTTACGGCAACAATTACTATTTTATTAACTATGTATTTTATAAATTGTATAAATGTTGTAAACATTGGAACCTGATATATCCTTGAGTCAGCGGTATTTCCAAGGATGAGCAGAGATTATCTGTAGTTAAATCTAGGGTGGCTTTTTTCATTCAGAATTTACACATTCACCCAGATGTGATGAAATTTATGTAAAGTCTTGGGTTTTGTTACAGACTTCTCTTCGTTACTATCAATAGAAACATATAATTGTCTTGATTGTGGTTACAATAAAATAATGTTTTTTTCTTTAAAATAAAGCCATTCTCTTTTTTTGTTCATCAGATCCAGCAAACATTGTACACACTTGTCAATTACTGGACTTTATAACATCGAAACATGTTGTTCCACCTGGACACAGTCACATTAAAATTCAGAGAGTGGGAAATAATACCCAATGCTGCCAGTCAAGTAGGAATCTTTTCCTCTGTTCAGCAGGAGCTTCTAGGTCTTAAAGTGTAAGATGTCTGTGGAATACTTTGGGATTTTTTTAAGTCTGAAGGAACATAAATGCAAAATACAGTTACTGCTGGAAGGCAATGAAGAGAAAATACTAATCTTAGCCTGAAACAAAGCTGGTAGACTTTGTCTGGAACATGTATTTGGATATAAAACGTATTGGAGCTTATGATAAGGAAAAAATATTAATCACATGTTTCAACATGAATGTAGCATGACCCAGAGTCACTGAAACCATCAAGTCTACTCTTAACCTGGAGTAAGGTTTTTGTTTATTTTTGTTTAATTTCCTTTATAGTTGATACAAACCTGTTGTACTAAGAAGTGATAGTGCACTGGAATTACAAATCCTTTCAAAACATTGTCTTGCCCAGCAGTTGTACATACCTGCCAAACAACAGTAATAGCATAAGGTAAGAATGATGACCTCTATACTATGCTGCCAGCTGCTGGTTTTTGCTGTCATGCATAGTAAGGATTCATTTTCAAACGAGTAATTATTTCAGGAAATTCTATCTGGGAACAAGTACTGAGCTCTGGAACTTGACAAAACGATACTTTGTTTATATCTCATTGGGTGTTTTTCGGTAATGGATATGGAGCTTTCATGCTCATCTACACAGGCCTGAAATGAATAATTTATTACAAGAGTACAGACTTCCACTGTGAACCTAAAATTCAAAGAAGGTAATAGTCAAAGTCATAGATGATAAACTGCTCCATAAAACATGTTCATTCTTCTGCCATCTTCATGAAATTATGTGATCTTGAATGGATATAACTCTTTCTTTTTCTCTGTAGAATATAGATTAATTAAAATGAATGAGAGACTTTTGTTCTCCATACCAGGAACATGAAAAGCATCTTAGAAACTTTATGTGGGTCACTGGGAAGTACATTCTTTTCAATGTGTTAACAAAATAGTGAAGCATCTCTGCTACTTTCTAGCCCTTGAGCTGGTCAGTCAATTGAATCTTCTCAAAGATGAGAGTAAAATATGATTTATGGATGTTCAAAGGCAACTAAGAGAGTATCTCACATCTTATTGTAACGTGACACCCACTGTCTTTAAAGAAGAATCCTCATTTTTTTTTGTAAAGAGCAATCTACGGTTGATGAGGTATCATTGCAGATTCTGTGGTCAGAAAATTTAAGCTTTTCACAGGTGCCTATTTGCCTCTGTAGTTACCTGGATCTTTCATTTGTAATCACGAATATTTTTAATGGTTTGCTGCCTTTGTCAAACGTCAGTCTGTTAGGCGATTATGCCTTTGGCAGTAGCACTTTTAAAAAAGATTTCCTCATTCCTCACAGTTGAGAAGTCATTGGATTACATAACTGTGCTACCCCAATTAATCAGTACCTCAAAGATCTGGTTAAACTACCACCTTGGAGATGCAAAACTGAGATATTGGGCAGGCAGGGAGACATCATAGCCTACCCTGGCATATTGTCAAACATGCACAAATAATTTCACATGAGAAATGGAAGCCCGGTGCTTTGAAAACAGGATCAAACCCTAAGGCATAGGTCTCTGATTCTCTTAACGGTTAAATTACCTTTACAATGGAAACTGATCATGTAAATTGTTTGTACAATTATTCCCCTAAAATAATTGAATCAGAAGCCCCCAAATTTGTCTTATAATACCCATGACTACATACATGACAATAATGCAAGAATCTTAAGCCTGATGCCTTTCTATTGAATTATATTGATTATTCTCCTAGAAAAAGCATCAATTAATCTGCCTTGTTTAAGGATGTGCAGGAAATCAGGGAGATGGCTGGGAATAGAAGTCCAGTAGTCCACTTCCTACTGAAAGGCCATTTTGCTTGATATAAATCAAAGTATTAACTTCAGCTTAGAGCTTTGTGTCTGGAAATTCTATAGTATCCAGTAACAAATACCATATAAAATATATCATGAGATCATAAGACTTTGCCATTCACTGAGTTCTGAATTTTTTAGATTTCAAGAGTATTGATAATTCTATTGTAAATAACCTCTCATAGTTCAGGTCACTAGTGTAGACACAAGGTTTGGGGAAATTGAATAAGAAAAGCTAATAGAAGAAGAACATAGCTTTATCCTTTCTAGCTATGAAATCATTAACAATGAAATGTCCTTCCTTATAAAATGTCTCATTTCTTTCCTAAGAAAAACATTGTTACAATTTTAAGTCTAAAATTTAATTTCTTATTCTTATTAAAAATAATTGTAAGTAGCAGGATAATAAACATTAGAAGATTAAGATTTCTGAATTAATCTCACAAACATTCATTATTATAAATAACTTTATTGTACTGTTAAGCACATGCTAATACCTGAAAGGCTGAGGCATCTTTTAACTACTTTAACATAATTAAACAGTGATAAAACCTCACTTATTGTACTATTTCTCACACCATAAACTGTAAACAAAGTGAAATATTGCAGCTATATGTGGAAGAGAGGTAAAGATTCTTACAATATCAACAGAGCAGCAGTTTTCTCTGTTTTCCTCAAGACTGAAGTATAATATTTCAATTGTCCCTAATAACATTTCTTAGAATTGAGAGTTTAACACCATGAAGTTATCTAGCATCAAGAAATTAAAGAATAATTTTTAAAATCCAGATAAGGGTGCTGTGGAATTTTTCAGAAAGTATGGGGAAGAAATGACATGTCTTTAAGATTTATTCTAACTAGACTATAATATCCAAGATGAGTCCTATAAAAAAAAAAATCACTCCATTTTCACTTTTGATTAAAATTTCAAATAGGTCAGACCTGCAGGCCTTGGGAGATGAATGAAATTATACCGAAAACAGTGGAATTTCTGAGGCAGAGTTTTTATATTAAGAGAATTCTTAAGTTTTGCCAGAGTGAAATAAAAAATTGTCTCTATATTTTCAGACACTGGAGATATTGCCGTTGATTCTATTTAATGGATTCTTTCTCCATCTCTTTCTTTTTGCCCTGCCCCAGCCTTTTTTTGTTTTGTTTTGTTTTGTTTGCTTTTGTTTTGTTTTGTTTCAATGAGGGCTGCAATGTAATAAGTCATCTGATTCAGATCGTAAGAATGTGTCAGACAGTGAATTACTGCATACATAGTAGTACATAACATTATTCGCCTGTTTTTATAAGGAGAAATTTTAGCAGATTTTTGCAGAAACATTCTGATTCCCTAACACAGTTGTAAATATTCGGTTTCCTGGACTCTTCATCTGAGTTTAGTGGTTCAAGACTTCAGTGTGATACGATAATGAGCATTTGCATACGTGAGGATAAATAAATACCTAAGTGGAGTAAACTGAATGGCTTTGAGGGAGTAATTAGCCAAATAAGTATTTCTTAATACAACCCTTTTGTTTAAGTTCAGGTATACTGTTATGTATTTTTGGGGTGAAATAACTAGCAAATTCTTTGTGGTAGAGGTGTAGGACAACTTGGCTAAAACAAAATTTTCTAGAGAGACAAAGAGAAAGTCTAGTGACACGACTTTATAGAAATCTGTGAACTAGTGATAATCTGAATTGAACTACGGTTTAGATAAATTGCATCCAGATGAATAATCTTGGGTCCATATAGTGTGGAATGTTGATTAAATTTGGCAGCATGAATCGCAATCGAGACAAACAAGAATTGGTCTTGGAAATAAAGGTTTAATGTTTAATGTTTATTCTACACTGAAAAAAATAAAAATGTGATCCTTTCATAAGTTTGTTGTTTTTTTTAAATCTCTCGATTCTTTGGCATCCTTCTATGTTGATGTGCAGATCCAAGTTTACTTGAATTGCTAATTATTAAGTCATTAATACCAATTAGAAAGGCTGGTTTGTTTTTTTCGTTATGTTATGCTCTAATCCACAGAAGAGATTGATTAACCATACATTTTTGAAGAGGGCTATTGTTTTAAGATAAAATTATCTTTTCATTATATAATTAGTATTATTACTGATTTGCAGTATGTAGCTCTGCCGTGAGAGGATTTGATTCAGTCTGTTCTCAATAATCCTAGTACTTTCAAGAACAAATAATTTCTATCAAGAACCTTTACTCTTTATAGTACTCCGCACACAGTGTTCTGTTCTTCATTTACATGTTTGTTACCACCAGGTTATTCCACCCTGCTATAGTTTCTGATATTCAGTATTAGTTTCAATAATGAGTTTATTCAACAAATACAAAAGAAAATTACAGAGAGGGGTTCACCTTTGGTGGATTGCCAAGAAATCACAATGAACTATAGCAACAAACTTCCCCATTTGGCTGGGAAAGTAGATGTAGTATTTTACCTCTTTAAATGGAGAAGAATTACTAAGTTGAGAGTTATGTGTCAGCTTTTGTAATTTCACTTTGGAGGCAGGTGGGGATACCTGAGGTCAGAAACAAAATGTAACTGCTGAACTCCACGAAAATAATATTGAAACAGTTTTCCTAACTTTTCTAACCAGTAATTATGGATTAGTAGTTCCTAACGATATTGCATAACCTTTACCTTGAAGAAAGCATGACATTAATAAAGTAAACCTTATGCTTTTTTCCTGTTTAACATCAGGTCATTCTGACCATCTTTTCCACTGTAATTCTTCTCCACCAGTATTACTACTCAATGGGTTTAATAGTTATTTCCTCTATTTTCTGGTAGCTTGGACTCTCTTATGCCCCTTGGTAACCCTGTTCTAAAAGCACTTCACCTAACACAATTTAATCCTGTTTTATAAAACAGGATTCCCATATGCCTGAGAACCTCTGATGATGACTCCTCTGAACACACACAAAGTGATAAAGGTTGTACTGCTACCCGCTGTTCTAGGTTCAGCTGGGATAGAGTTAATTTTCTTCTTAGTATCTGATGCAGTGCTGTATTTTGGATTTGGTGTGAGAACAATGTTTGTAACACACTGGTGGTTTTAGTTGTTCCTTGATGATGTTTATATTAAGTCAAGGACATTTCAATTTCTCAGGCCCTGCCAGTGAGAGGGCTGGAGGAGCACAAGAAACTAGGAGGGGACATGACCAGGACAGCTGACCCAAACTAGCCAGAGGGATATTCCGTACCATATGATGCCATGCTGAGTATATAAAGCTGGGAGAAGAAGGAATGGGGAACATTCAGAGTGATGACATTTGTCATCCCAAGTAACTGTTATACATGGTGGAGCCCAGCTTTCCTGGAGATGGCTGAACACTTGCCTGTTGATGGGTAGTAACGAACGAATTCCTTGTTATGCTTTGCTTGCGCTTGCAGCTTTTGCTTTACTTCTTAAACTGTCTTTATCTGAACCCATGAGTTTTCTCACTTTTCCAATTCTCTCTCTCATCCCACTGTGGGGGGAGCGAGCGAGCGGCTGTGTGGGGCATAGTTTCTAGCCAGAGTTAAACCATGACAACCACAAACCTCTTTTTTATCTACTTTTCCTAATTGCCTGTGTTTTCATGGCACAGGCAATTTTCTTATATGATTTTCAGTGAGGCAATCATGGCATTATTTTGGCATTTCCCCATGGTGAGGTGTGTTTTGCTGTTTGTGCTCTAACTGAACAAAAATCAGAAAATAATGTTAATTTTTTATTAATCTGTTAAGAAGGTGATTATGAATTGCTTTGCAGTGAATATGATTTGATTAATTTAGAATATTAATTTTATTTATCTAAATATTAATTAATATTTAGAATATTAAAAGATTACGTACAATCCTAAATAACTTATTTTAAATAACTTTTCATGGTAATTACAAATGGAAACTAGTTCCATAAAAGGACTTTAATTTTTGCCAGAGACTTATGTCTTTAGGTGTTTTCCTTGACTGAAAATTTCAATTTGGGTTTTGCTCAAACAAGCCACTTGTAGTTTTCGCAGAATAACTTCCTTCTCATTAAATTACGTTCAAGATGTGAAGTATCATTATATCCCTTCATGGCAAAAAGAATTTAAAAACTGGAAAAACAGTTGTTGGAAACCTCAGGCAAACATCCATCTGCCACTTCTAAAGGGCAGAAATCTACTGGATAGACCATATACAGGAACTTAGAAGAAACTACGTAATTCATACTGCAGTGAGTTTATGCTTTTATGTCTGTACAAGTTTTAATCCTTTTGCCTATGTCATTCATTTAATGAATTTTATTTAACTCCTTATAGCACTGGGCAGATAATATATTTAATTGAAAAATCAGTTTTGTAAAGAAATACATGCTTGGTGACTGTGAACATAATATAAACCTTGACTACAGGTTGGCCTGCTTGCAGGCAGCTCTGCAGAGAAGGGCCTGTGGGTGCTGGTGGACTGCAAGTTGCCCGTGGGCCAGCAGTGCCCTGGTGGCCAAGGCGGCAAATGGTACCCTGGGGTGCATTAGAAGGAGCATGGCCAGCAGGTCGAGGGAGGTGATCTTCCCTTCTACTCTGCCTTGGTAAGGTTGCATCTAGAGTGCTGTGTCCATTTCTGGGCTCCCCAGTTTGAGAGAGACAGGGAACTACTGAAGAGGGACCAGTGGAGGGCTATGAAGATGACTAGAGGACTGCAGCATCTCCCTTCTGAGGAAAGGCTGAGAGAGCTGGGCCTGTTTAGCCTGCAGAAAAGAGAAGGGATCTTACCAATGTATATGAATATCTTAAGGGCAAGTGTCAAGAGGGTGGGGCCAGGCTTTTTCGCTCTTTTCAGTAGTCCCCAGTGACAGTGACAAGGGGCAACAGGCACAAACTGCAACACAGGAAATTCCATCTGAATATGAGGAAGAACATCTTTACCTCGAGGGTGACAGTGTACTGGAACAGGCTGCCCAGAGAGGCTGTGGAGTCTCCTTCTCTGGAGACATTCAAAACCCACTTGGACACAACTCTGTGCAACCTGCTCTAGGTGTACCTGCTTTAGCAGAGGTCCTTTCCAACTCTGACCGTTCTGTCATTCTGTGACTTTTAATTTTTATTTTTATTTCAGGAAGACTAATAACCTATTCAATGGAGTTCTAGAGGAACACAAGGTGGTGGTGGTGGTGAGGGTTTGGTTTGGTTTGGCTTTAATGTTTAAGTTAGCAGTTTGGGGGGGGCGGGGACAGGACACACGGACGGACAGGCCGGAACAAAACCAAGCACACAAAACTGAGGAACTCCTTCCACTGCTGGATGTTTATGAGGCTGCCTGCTATTCTGCAGTTCCGGCACACCATATCCTGTACTTGATGACTTTTGTTGGAGGTCAGTAGGTTGCATCTAAGACCTTTGGCTGCATCTTCTCTGGTACAGTTTGATATATAGTCTTTTTGGGTTTTTTACACCTTCAGGAAGGTAGAACCTAATTCTGCAGCTGCCCTATGTCTCCAACATCACAAATGACTCCAAGAGATACCTCAGTAACTTAAACATACCTTTTTCAAAGCTCTGACCTAAGGCCATTTTTTATTTTCATCCTCAAAAAACACCTGACACAGAAATCAGTTACTCTTCATAAATTCCAACACTGCTTAGTTCTTAGTACAAGAAGTATAAAGGTTGGGAAAACAATAAAAGCACTTGTAGTCTTTTACTGCCAACTTTCCCTGCCACACACCCTATCTTTTGTGGTAAATGTGGAGCTTCTTTCTTCCCTCTCTCCCCAGCTAGTGCTCTTTTCTGTCAAAACTTCCTAACTCCTTTTCCTGTTCTTGTGATTTTGGAGTTAAAATCAACATCTTCATTCTTTGTTGATATGTGTATTTCTTCAAATCTCACCCTCCCTGAGAAAAATTGTCATACAGTTTTGCTTTTTTCAGGGGGTGGTGGTGGTGTATTTTTTTCTCCATTTGGGTGGGGGTTTTTTGCTTGGTTTTTTGAACTTGGTTTTGTTTTGTTTCTGGGTTTTGGTGTTTTGGTGGTTTTTTTTCTTTTTCCCTTGAAGCTGATTATGAGTTATATAATTCTTTTAAACACTTTATTGTCTGAAAAAGATGAATATTATTATTTGGGTCAATACACACAAAGTTTGCATTTCTTGGAGTAATTTTAGATTGTAAAAATAAATCTAAATTTTCAAAAATTTAAAGTTATTTTCATTTTCAAATTTTCAAGATTTTTTTTGAAGGATAAACTAATCCTTCCTTCCTTCAAATCAACCAGTCTCATACTCCAAAAACATTATTCACACAGTTTCATTTAACTAAAAAAAGAAAAAATATAATTTCATAAAAACCCAAATTAATTATGTTTTGAAGTTTTTACATATTCTTCTCTTCCTTTTTCAAGAAAATGAGGGTAAAACCCCCTGTTATTAATGGACATGACACAATGCAGTGTTCTGGCTCTTCTGGAGAAATGAGAAGAGGATGAAATAATATGGGAGGGGAAAAAAAAAGTAGTAGTGAACTCTGTTCATCTGCCTGTATCGAGAGCATTACCACACTGGCTTGTTTCTCTGCTCTCAGTTCCCCTTCGTGATGATTTTTTCCTCATTTGTCCATATTTTCTTTTTTATTTCATCTCTTTCAATGTTCTTTCTGCTAGAAGTCAACAAGGGCAAAATTAGTTCCTATCACACTGTTCATTCTGCTTGTTGGCTGCATCTCTTACATCTCTTATCTGTTTTGCTGAATCTGTCACTTCTGTGGGTATTTCCTTACTGCCATTTTTGCCTGGTCCCTGTACTGCACCTAGGCCCCAATGCACTGCTGTTAATGTCACTGGTACTTCTACTAATAATAATCCCTATTACACTTACACTAATTCATTATCAGGTTTCCTTTTGGAGTAGTCAATGAGTTGCCAGTTTCAGGGAGAACCTAGGGATATTTGACCTCTTTTTGTCAGCTTCTAACAGATGGTGTAGGTACACGATATGCCGGTTTTCCGCCACTGACAATCCTCCACCTTTTATGTCAGCAGGTCTGATGCTCCCAAGTGTCCTCAAATGTAACATCTCAGGGCACACCCTTTCATGTTAGACCTATATGTAACTTCAGAACTTTTGTGACAGAGATGCATCTTCTATTTTTAATTTGCCTTCCTCCTGGTTCCTCTGCCTCCTGCTTTTTTGTTGCTTCAGACATGCAGCCCTGTCATTCAAATATCCATCAGCACCAAACAGGACTCAAATTTATTTGTTTCGATTTGTGGCCTATAACTTACCTTTGCTTGTACGGTTGCTGGCAAATTCAAATCCTGTCAGTATCATGAACAATTACAATTAAAGAAGAGAGTAACTGCCATTATTGTGACTACTCTAGTTTCAAAAGTAAGCCATCCCAACAAGCTTATTGAGAAGTAAAAACCATGGGATAGGACAGCTCTCAGAATATGTCACTTTTGGATCCACAAATAGTTACTTTCTTCCATGATAAGAGGGGGACATACTCCTGAACCAGGACAGGTGATCATGTACCCAGGAAGCCTTGAACAGACCCTGGTATGTTGGCATTCTCTGTAACCTTTAAAAGCTTATCTTTTCTCATCCTTTGTCCATAGCTAGTCTCTGGAAAACTATCATGTATTCATCTTAACTTCTGATGGATTACCACCTTAAACAATGGCCTGAAATTATGAACTCTGGCACCTTTCTACTAGTTGGACAACTTCTAGCAAGAAGAAGGTACGAGAGACTTGCTGTAGATTTCAACATACTTTTCCAAGCCATCACCAAACTTGAACATTGTAATTCAGAACCGCAGGAAGAGCAGTTATGTAGGTGTCACATGCAGGTAAACAAAACTAGGCTACACCCTTTGCAATCCTGTGAAAGGTGGTATATTCTTGCTTCCATAGCCATGTCAAGAGGGCAAATAACACTGTACAAGTCTGAAACAGCAATTTACACTCCATGGAAACTTTCCTACCTCCATTTACTTTTTTCCTACCACTCTGTATCTCATACAGCAGAAAGCGGACAATACAATGCCATCTTTTTTCATTTTTAATCCTGCAGTGGCATTTTGCCACCATGAGCTGGGAAATGGAAGAAAATATTCTTAATTCTAACTTTTTAGCACCTTGAATCATTTACAGTGTATAATGTAGATATTATATATTTGCCATTGCATTACCATCTTCAAAACTTTACTGTTAATATTTTTCATCACTGAAAAGGGGAGTATAATAGTTTGAATTTATAGTTATAAGCAGCCAAATTATGGATAGCTCACAATTCTTATGGTCTAAAATCACTTGCTAAGAGTTAATATGAACCATACAGATAGAATTTTAGAATTATTTTTCAAAGATTTATCTTACACAGCAAGTCTTTGGGTTACAAAAACAGATGTCATAATCTGTCAAAAACAGGGACCTGTAAACCTTTTCCTACTTCATACATTACCTTTGTTTTTTAAGCATCATTAAGATGTACTTATTTTCTTTATGCTGTGGAAAACAATTCGATAGTATCCAAGTTTCGGGGTTTTTTTTGAAAGTTATCATAATCTTTTATCAGTGCTATTCTTGGTGCTGTGAGTCATTGGGAAGGTTTTACTTTTGGGTGAAAAATTGAAACAAGGATTAAAAATGTAAATATTTTTTCTTGGTTTACTTCTAGCTTGTAACTTTGGTACACACTAAACTGAATGTATACCTACAAGACAGTGATAAGATTCTTCATATTTTTGGAAATATAAAGCCAGTTTACTTCAGAATAGTTTTTCATTGCTGGTGAATCTCTTTTGATCTTATTTTTGAGTTTAAAATTTTGAATGAAAAATATGCCAGAAGGTTTATTATTATTTAACTGCATAGTGCTTAAATAGTAATTTTCCTGCTTAAATACCAAACAGTCAGATGTTTATAATAAAATTACTGGAGATATTATGTACTAGTATGACAACCATTATATACTCAAAGGGTTATATATGCATGTCCTAATACTTTTTTAGTTCTAAATATATAATTTAAAAAAACTAGCTGGCATTGTCTTGAACCTGGGTCATTTTCACTTGTCAACAAATTAGATTAAAAGCATAGAATATTGAATTTATGGAGCTGTGAATAGAAAAATAAATACTTGATAGAATAATAAGTGAACACAGAGGTTTCAATTACAGAAAGTAGAAATGGAATATTGACTCCACACAGCCTTCCTGTGTTTTCAATGCAAAAGAACTGGTTTGTTGTCTATATGCAGGAACTGAAAACTCCAGTGATTTAAAGTGAAGCTCTCCTGCTGACTCTTTCTGATAATTAAGCAAATAAGTAATAGTTCCCCAATTTTACAAGATACAACAGCAGTGGTATTGATGAGGTGAATTTATAAAATTAAAGCACATACCTGTCATATTTGCCAAATAGTTTTTGTGACCTAAGAAAAATAAATGCTTAAAGATGCTCTTCCTCTTTCTATTACATCATCAATATCTCAAGTTCAAATAGCTTTTGTGCCTCAACTCTCTCAGGTATTGTTATAAATTCTTGTTAATACAAAGATTATTACACTTTTGAAGATCTCTAATTAAAGAACTTTAGTATAATTTTACTTAGAAATAAAGCAAAGGTTGATTGAGAAGGCAGTGGCTTATCAGAATTTGGTTCCACCTCTATCACAGCATGAATGGATTAACCACTGATTCAACCTGTCTGGTGCCTTGGACGTATGATCTGCCTTTGAAGTCCACTTGAGGGCAAACTTGTTCCTTGTGCTACTTTGCACGCTGAAAAAAAAAAGAAAAAGTATTATAAATTTTATTTAGTTCATATTGAAAGTGATACATCATCTTCTGAAATGAATTAATCTCTCTCTAAAAAGACCAATCACCTTCAGCTGCAGATACAGTGCATCCTCTATTAAATCAGATGCATTATTCACCGCATCAAATATATCACTTGTTAATTAAGACTCTACATTTGTATCAAAGCCTTGAATCAAATACATCATCCATTAAATCTTATCAATATTGAATAAAATAAATTGCACGTTAAGTGGAAGCATCACCCAATTATAACATGAAGCCTAATAATGCTATAAAGTTTTGCTGTTCTTTCCATTACTCAGGAATATCCTGACTTGTGTTTAGTATTTTGACAGCTTGAAATCTCAGAGAAAATCTTAGCACGCGAATAACAAGTCTTGATGACTTTTTCCTTCAGGGTAATATAAATCATTCCTAGATTGTTTGAATGGTCCCATAAAGCTGTGAGGGGCGCTGTTCTTCTCAGGAGAAGATCAATAAAGTTAGATCAGAATAAGAAAAATTATGACCCTGGCAAGCGATACTGAAGTACTCTGCAAGATGCTTCATCAATGACATGAAATCAGTTAGTGACAACTGCGATTAATAGCAACCGTGCCGACTGGAGGTCCTGGGAGGGGCTTTCTAAGGGCAAATATACACGGCCAGTTAAAATGTGTGCCGAAACACTTGTTAGCTTTAACTGCACAATGTAGGTGCTATCAGAAATAAGACACAGCTCCATCCAGACTAATTTGGTGTGGCTAAATGGTCCGTGATAATATGACTATACTTCTGGTTTGTGAACCTGTTCACTTAGAATGAGTATCTTGTTTCTCTGAAGCTAGCACTGATTGTCATCTTGAAGATTTAGCCGAAGTCTCTCAGATGAAAAAAGAGCTGAGCATATCTATGCACAGATATATATATATGATACATATATCACAAAATGATATAAAAAAGAAATTTTCAGCAATAGCTCCCAAAGGCACCTGCTAAACACAATTCTTTAAAGTTTTGCCTGACTTTAAAGTTACCTTCACATCAGTACTTTTTACACTCTTTCTGTGCTCAGATTAGGGCAAGTTGACATGCTCTTTAGATTAATCAGTTATATTGGTTATATGTGGTATGAAACTTTGTGTTTTCTCCTGTATGTCTACTGAAATTTTAAGTTAATTGTTTGGCTGGTTTTTTACTACCTTCACACACCACCACCACCACGCCACCCCACCCATGTTTTTTACAAAGGGAAAAGATAATATTGCCAGAAATGCAGTTTAATTATTTTCTCTCTTTCTGAGCCCCAAACACCCATACCTACTTAATTTCATCCATTCTTTTCCTGTGTATGTGTTTTTATGGTTTCACCCTCTCTTTCTTCCTTTTGTTAAGCATCTTGCTCAGTTTCTATTGTCTCACACCAAAACTCATACTCTTTAGGATAGTGGATCTCTCTCCTTCTAAAACATCTCCAACTCTGTTCTTTTTGCTCATTCACCATTTTTTCCCTCTTGTCTTAACATTTCTTTTTCCATGAGCTTCATTTACTCTATTTTACTTACACTAGCACCACCAAATGCAAACATTAAAGAGCCACGAGCTGTCCCAATTATAAGATTATTTTAAGATATATGAAATTTTAAACCAAATATATCTGGGATTGTTTTACTTTGTTGGGTTGTGAGAGTTTTTCTGTTTTAGTTATTTATATCTAGTTTTATTTAGAGTCAAGATACGTGCAAAGTGAAAGGCTCAATAAGAGGAGTCTGAGTTTAAAGAAAGGCATCAGATATAAGATATATGGCAGCAAAAATAGTAAGTTGTCGAATCTGGTCATCTGGTCCCTAGTACCTTATCTTTAAGTTCTAGTCATGGTCCCTTATCTTTACTTACACTTTCTATAATGGGAATCATGTTTCTTGTGTCCAGTTTATGGATTGTAGTAGACCTACAAAATGCCAAGATCCTCTTACATAGATTTTCTATGTTGATACTCTTACAGCTTCCCCTGACTCACCATACATTGGTGATCTGATTCTTACACAGAATTCATTGTTTCTTATCATTGTGGCAATTTTTCAGTCAAATTTCTTTGATGCAACAGCATTTAGTACAATGAAACATTTGTCCATTGCAAAGGCAAAAAAAATCTTTTATTGAATGACTGTGAAAAATTCAAAAGATAAACACGAATTCTGAAACATTTATAGACGCGTCATTATCGAAAGAAAGACAGTTTTAGAGATTTGTACTTAACTTGCATGAACCTGGTCCCTTCAGAAATCAGCAACTAGAGTTACACAATCTTAACACAACCTATTCAAGTCAATCAAGGGTTTCCCAAAAGTAGTTTTGATAAAGACTGGAGGTTGTGGGGTTTTAACCTATATTTCAAATATAGGTAAAAAGCTATAAGGAACTACTGCCTCATCATATCCTTACCACTTCACTAGCAGATATAATTAGTGTAGCCATCCAACCTCCAAACATACCTGCAGCTGAAGATACTATTTTCAAGACCGATTCTGTTCATCTCCAGAGCAAGATCCATTAAACTTAATTACAATAAGAAAACTATTTCTGTTACACAAATAATATTGTCATGTAACCTAATATAAAATAATTTCCTACATTGCTTTTGTTCAGAAGGGAAAACAAAAACTAAAAGAAGTGCTGACTTACTGAAAATGGCTGTAATTATATTATTATGTTATATTTTGCTTAGAGCATTTCTGGTATTTGCTTTAGATTTTAAATGAGAAACAGGAGGAGAGTGTCATTTTTTCATTGGTACTAGAGAAAGACCTGTATAAAGCCTAATTTACAACTCAAAAGTTCCAGGTTGAGAAGATACTAATTCACAGAAAACTCACCAAGGGTTCTTACTTTTATGGAAATAAAGCTATATAGACAACTTCTATTTCAAAGGACAGAAAAGAAAATAGCGTTGAACCAAACAGTCATTCTGTCTTAAAACAGCAACAAAACCCATATTTTCACCATGACACTTCAGTGACACGGCAGAACCTGAAATTAAAAGAAAAACAGTTCTGACATAAAAGAATGATCACTTCTACGCTGAATCATGGAAGAACAGAAGTGGGTAAAGTTATTAGATTATCTGAGACAGCAAATATGAAATTAATGGGCTGTCATGACTAATCTTTTACTGAGGCCGTTCCATTCTGTCAGAAGTAATACAATAATATTAACCAAACCTGTTTGCTTGATGTCCATCAGGTCTTCATTCAAACTTCTTCTTAAGAAAACAAACTAACACAGTGAGTTGCATAATATTCCTTCAGTCAACCTCTCTCAATGCAAAATGTTCACATTAGTAAATCTGTTTGAAGGTCTAATTCTGGGGAGCAGTATTCAAGATCTTTCTTTAATTTATATTTTGATAATAGTAACAATAATGATAGCATGAAGATCCTTATATTATCAAAGATACTGTAAACACTGAAATAGGTTTTACAAGTAGTATTGCAACTTAATACATAAACCATAAAATTTTCTTTCTAATGATCAGATACTTTGCAATGAGTAACACTGCACAGAAAAAAATGTGTGGACGTCAAGGAAATAAAGATTTAATGAATACTGTGTGAAGAGACAAGATATTCAGGTTAAATCCTTTCTAAAACATTCTTGTAACTTCCCACAAAAAGTCAGCTGAGATGAAACATCAATCCCCCAAGTTTTTTCTTCAACATTTTGTCACTGCCTGCTCCCTGGCAGTCTCCTGGAAACCCTTTTCAAAAGTTTCCATCAAAACTTTTCTGTTAGTATTGCTTCACGTGTCTTTCATCCATATTTCCCAAAACCTATTACAGTAAGATGTTTTTTTTTTTTTTTTAACATACTTTGGCAAAGTATTGTTCAGTTAACCAGTATATTTGTTAAAATAAGATCTTAATACCTGGACTGGAAATCAAATGGCTATTAAAGCCTTTCTAATAATGTTATCCTTATTTTACTCTGTAATTTACTTTGTGTATCCATTCTTATACTCATTTCCAGGAAGTAAAACTGAACAAGCCCTTGCAAATCCTTGATCAACCAAATAGTACTATGATGAAGAGGATACGAACAACTGTCTGTTCTGTGCAATTACCTGGTGAATATAACATAGATTCATTGTACTGACCATTTTTATCTATGGCAGTCCAAATAATATCTTCAGTAATACCAGGCTCCTCAGTAAAGCATGAATGCCAGGTGATGAGTAAAAAAATAGTTTCCAGAAATGGATATGTTTTTGCTGCTGTTGCATTTATAGTTAAATGATCTAGAAATAATCTAAAACTATCTAAGTCTCAATTAATTCCAAGTTTATTTGAATGTAAAGTCTGAGTTTAAACCTGAAGGCAGGAGAAACTCAGGATGAAAGTCTATTCTTGCTGCAACTGTGAAGTTTCCATTGACAAGATCCAGGTCTAAAAGCATGATCTGAATTTTTAGTTTTGTCAGAATTCTGCTGGAGTTTTTAGGTAGCTTCATTTGGGATCAACTCTGTAGTCTTTCCAGTCATGGCATCGTCTTGGCTTCTGGGATACTAGCAAATAGATAACTGAGTAAAAACTAAGTGAACTGAGGCTGAAAGGGGTGGAAATCAGGGGAACTATAAAAACACAGAATATATTTAAGACAATGCTCTTGTGTGTTAAGTTTTTTCGAGGTATAGGTATTAAGATTTTTTTATTTTCTCACATTACGAGAGATTCTTTGTCAGACCTTTGAAATGGAAAAATCTCTTTAGGACAGAAGTATCAAAAATTATGGATGTTATATTAACATAAAAAGACAATTAACCAACATGGAAGGCTGCAGTCAGTATAAAAGAAAGCAGAAGCAGAAGCTGACAGAGCCAGGCAACTGTCCTGTATGTACATGGCTGCATTGCATAATGCAAAAGATCACTCTGTGCCAGTAGACCCTAGTGGAGATAGGCTGGTTAAAGTCTCCTTATTTTGATAGTTTCACATCTGAAATACATGTGCATTCAAATCAACATACAGGATTCTGTCAAACTTTTATATGAATGATATTATATTATAATATTCTGTCAAGACTGAATTTGTTGCAGAAGTCACAAGGAATTGTGTAACACAGACATACTCTCTTTCCACTGGTTTTCAGCTTTAATTAATACTGGAGTCTGTAAAGGAAACTATTCTCAGCTATCTTGGAATTTATGGCATGGCATATAAAAGTTTCTTTTTATTCAAGGTTTTCTTTGCTTTATTTCTTCCATTTCTTTTCCCTCATGCACTATGGTGTGAACTCTGCCAAAAAGTCAGTTTTCTTACTCCAATTCTGTTACACTTCTGCACTCCAGTGCTGAGCATAAAAGCAAACCAAGTTATAAAGAATTGTGTAGCTTTAGAATATTTGTCACTAGTACACCACCAGTACAAAAACCAATCCACTAGTAAAAACAATATATATATATATATGTGTGTGTGTGTGTGTCACAATTACAGTATCATTTACATAAAGCCAAACTTGCCATCGAGCCAACTATCTTCATCTAGGTGTGTGGAGTTTCAGTTTGAGCACGGCAATCATTATTTATATTAGTATGATTGCATTATTTTAAAGGAAATTCACTGTACTATTTGAACATTTCTTGAAGGTTGGTTGCTTTGTGCTTCTGTGTAAAATATGAATAGTGTCCTATTGCTGACTAGGTGCAGCTTCTCCAGGGAACTGGTTTAATGAAAACTGACCACAGGAATAATAGCCAGTTATTGAATTATCATGTCCCTAATTTTTAATTTTATAAGACATTAATAGGAGTTTGTTGTCAACTCATGAGACATATTCTCACTTAAATTTATGGAAGTGCTAGTAACAGAGGAATTTTTCCTGTACATAATATAGGAAACTGTTGGCAGGACGTAGCTCAGTTTTCAAAAGTGAAGTTTGTTTGTGAAAGTTGACAGACAGTTCTGCAGACAGAAATCCTCTACTGATTTACTAGACAGGTATAGAATGAGGAACAGTTGTTTCTGCAAATTTCTCTTCAATGTGCTTCAAATCTAAACAGGTAGTTTTCTTTCTTTTTTTTTTCTTTTTTCTTTTTTTTTCCCTAATTTCTGTGTACATTCTGACGCTTTTATTTCCTGAATGATCCTGAAAGTTATTAATTAGCTCAGAGTGCCTCATAAGAAGCAAACTTCAACCAGCCAAACAGTTTTCTATGGAACAGTGAACCTCACTTGGAGTAAAGCCTCTTAGTCAACTCACTACTGGATTTATATAACTTTGTAAGGTGTTGAGATAGTAAAAATAAATGTTAGCCAGTAGTAGGGAAAAAAAAGAACAATTATTAAGTTGTGGTTGATACTGTCGCTAAGCACTGGTACCTGTATTATGCAATTGACTAAATAAATGAGCAAATAAAAACCACAACCAAAAAGAGCATCTTTGCTTCGAAGTAATATCTGCAAAAGAAAGCCTTCCTCTGAAAAAAACAGGAGAGATGTTTTTAAACTAAACATTGGCAAAAAATGTAGTACATAGCCAAATTAATACTCAGTTTGTCATATGACAGAAGACTTCAACCCTAACATCAATAATTCCATTAAAACCACTGCATACAAAACACAAGACCTACATGAAATCTGGACATTATATAAATACATATAAGGAAGTCCTCTGATTTAGATGCTAAAGAAAAGAAGTGATGCAGTAGGTCTTCAGTTTGCACTAAGAACACACCTTGGTTTTTGTGTTTGCCTGTCTGTTCTGGTTCAGCAATTATATACACTCGAGTGGCTAGCAAAAAGAAGTATGCCAGTTTTCAAAGCAGTTTGGTACTGCGTGGAAGAAGTAGAAATGTGATCAGCCTTGTTAAACCAAGCCAGCATCTCCTGCACAAGGATGGGTCCTGGGAGTAACCTTGAACAAGTATTCCTTGCAGCCTGAGATGAGTAAATATGTTTGGGATAAAATACTAGTTCTACTAGTTCTATAGTGACTAGATGACCTAGGCACAAAGACAAGAAATAGAAATCAGAGAGTAACACAGAGTAATATATAGAAAGGAAATTAGACATAGATGACCATCCAGTTCCCACTTCCTCTATGGGAGGCAGCAAAGCTAAGGCAAAGTGGAGAGAAGCTATTTCATTCTCTTACCTATTGCAACAACCTGATTTGCCATTAATCTTATTCAAGTACACCAGTCTATGGAAATGTTTCCTGTTCTTTCAAAATAAAGAACAACTTATTCTGTATGAGAGTACTCCAGAGACATCCCTTACCATACTATTTACATTTCAATAGCTAGGATCAAAAGAGAAGCCCTGAGACTAGATCTTTACTTATACAGCTCCAGGTAAAGCCCAAAGACCTGCAGGCTCACTGTATGACAAACACTTCTAAGATGCTCTCCGGTAAATAGATGGACTCTTATAATGCCATTATGTAACCTTATTGCAATGGATCAGTTTATACTTTTGTTTAACTTCTCACCATCATCATTTCTCCGAGTACTTTGTCTGAAGATAATGGAAATCTACAAAATGTGTTCTACACATTGAGTTACAAGCAAGATAATTAGAATAAAATAAAAAAGCTCTGAAAAAAACTAAACTATTTGGAGTTACTTCATCTATATTGCTAGTGATTTTTAACTTTCTTGTTCTTGTCTCAGTGAACAAGATTTCCCAGCAGTGTTTTCAATTGGCTCTTACAGTGCTTTTGGCTTAGACTGCTATACAAGCCACATATTTACAGGAAACTCTCTCAAATTTGTATACGTCATGCATATGTTACTAGAAAATCTGTAATGAATAATTACAAAATAAATCTACAGATGGATTGGATAGACAGATTAAGTGCATTGGAGTGGGTTTGTGTGGCAAGGTTTAGGTAGCAGGGGCACTACAGGGGTGTCCTCTGTGAGAAGCTGCTAGAAACTTCACTCACGTCCAATAGAACTAATGCCAGCTGCTCCAAGACAGACCCACTGCTGCCAAGGCTGAGCCCATCAAAGATACTAGCAGCACCTCTGGGATAACATATTTAAGAAGGGGGGAAAAAATCTGCACAACAATTGCAGCAGAAAACAGAAGTGAAATTATATGAGAGCACCAGCCCTGCAAACACCAGGGCCAGCGCAGGGGGGGACCCCGGCTAGAGCAGCCTGTGCCTGAGGGACGGCACCCCTGGGGGGGACCCTGGCTGGGGCTGTGTGTGAAGAACTGTAGCCTGTGGGAAAGACTTAGGTTGGACAGGTTCATGGAGAACTGTCTCTCTTGGGAGGGACCCCACACTGGAGGAGGGGAAGAGTGTGAGGAGGGAGCTGCAGAAACAAAGTGGTGAACTGACCATAACTCCCATTCCCCGCTCCCCTGCGCTGCTTAGTGGGGAAGAAGTAATCAGGAGTGAAAGTGAGCCTAGGAAGAAGGGAGGGTGGGAGAAAGGTGTTTCTAGATTTTGATTTTTAGTTCTCATTATCCTACTCCGATTTGAAGGGTAAGAAAAATAAATTAAACAGATATCCCCAAGCGGAGACTGTTTTTTCCCATGACAGTTAGTGCTGAGCAATCTCCCTGTCCTTCTCTCAACCCATGAGCCTTTTGTTATATTTTGTTTCCCCTGTCCAGTTGAGGGCAGGAGTGATAGAGCGGCTCTGGTAGGCAGAGACCAGACACAAATATTGAATTGCAGCTATAGAGAACAGTTAATGAACTGATGGAAACAGCTATATCACATTTACATGTTAAACCTGTTACCTTGAAAGGGGGCTAGTAATTCCTGTTAGTAATACCTTTAAATATTTGAAGTGAGAGTATACTAGGAAAGGTTAGTATGTTTGTTTACTCAGAGCTATGCTCTTCACATACTGAAGCCTTTAAACATTTCATCATTCTCACAAAATTTGACTAAACTTTATACTTTTATTTTGAGAAAAAGATAGGCTGTTTTAATGAAACTAGCAAATAACTTTTTTTGGTTTTGAGCTCGTAATGTGTAAAGTGTTCTTCAGATAGGTAGGACAGCTTTTTACTAGATATCATGTATCTAGTAATGATGAGATGTATTCATGTTGCCTACAGTGTGGGCAGTCTGGATGATTTTTCTGGACTTCCACACATACTTTTCAGATGCTGTTTCAAAATCTGTGTTGAATTCTCAGAGACATTTAAAATTGAGAGGCATATCACAAGCACACTCATCAGAGCTTTTATATATAATCATGTTGTTTTATATATATAAAAAAATCATGTTGTTTTTATATATAATCATGATTATATATAAGCATGATTAGAAGCATGTTCCAAGCTTTTAATACTTTAGAATATGAATTTCAGTGGACGTTTGTAGGTGTTTGCTGCAAATATTTCAAGTAGTATGATATTACATTGTAATTAAAGTTGGTAGGAGTTCTATAGCTTTGCCTATTTTAACATGGTACAAGTTCTGTTGGCACCTAATTATGAATAACCAGTGACTAGACTGACCTTAGAGAGATGCAGTTTAGATGACACTCCATAATGAGATTTTAGACATGGGGCAGAAAGGCTGAAACGAAACAAAACTTTCTTGAAATTATTAGAGAGTTTAGTAAAATACCAGGACTGGCATTGGTGTAGTTTTCCTGTATTTCTCACCACAGGATATGCTGTTTCTAGAAGGAATTAAATTATTCTACATGAAGCGACAGGAAGTCAAGAGATAGCATGGAGATGATATGGGATTAGAAGATCTTTGATTTTAAATTGTTACTGAACAGCTAGACACCAAAAGATTTTGCTGTGTACTGTAGCCTCAGCTCAGAGATGCCTCAGTACTGCATGGCTCTATTACAGAATTCCTATCACAGTGAAGCAGACTTGCCTTGCTGCTCTGGAGGTGGCCCCTTCTGACTCAGAGTTAAGGTAAAACTGCTAAACTGCATGGACGTATTTGAATATGCATCTAGCCTGAATTAATAAAAGTCTGTTACCTACTTGCAATGAATTTAAAATCTTAAAAGTCACAATAATCTGTTTTACAAAAATCGGGCATATCTGTTTTGCAATCTCTCAAGTCACTCCCTTTCACAACCATTATTTCACTTTTCTGAAAAGCAGATTTTTTCCCTTTTTCCCATGACTATAAATCTTGGTTTAGGACACAGACAAGAGCAAAAGGTAGCAGGAAAGTTTTCCTTAGGAGATACTCCTAACAATGGGATAGACTTTTGTTAGGAGATTTGCTGTCTGATTTCAAGCCCAAAGAGATAGAGATGTTTTGGAACAACCTTAATAGCTGCAGGCTCAGCTGAAAGTTTGAGGTAGACCCATTTCTAAATATGTACTACAGTTATGTTCTCTATATTTCAAAGTTCAATATATTTCAAAGATATAACTTTATCTGTTTATAATGCTGACAGCAATTTAGGAATGGCCTTTTTCCAGGGTATACATGTTTACTGTTGGCAGGGGCTAGTAAAATACCAGTGACATAAATTAGCTGATTACAGAAAAAGTGGTGATTCAGTAATATGTTTCCAAAGGTCAGTAAAAATCTTCACTTTCAAAATCTCTTCAATCCTTATTGACAGTATTTGATGCTGCTGTATTATACTACCTGCTTAATCTGTCTGTATTTAGAAATGTATCCAGTGTATTTAACATACAAGGTTTGGGAGCCCACCTCTCATCTCACATTCCCCTTGAGATGCCTAACTCATGCAGATATGGCATAAACTAATTAAGAGAAATTAAAATAAAGACAGCACTAGTCTTAATAAATGGTTTGGATGCTGCTTTCTAATTTGTCAAGAGAAAAAAAAAAATAAAAGGGAGCTTAGAGTACCTAGTATGAATCCACATAGTTTTTAATATTTCATTATTTTGGCTATTTTGTCTCATAAAGAAATTCTGCCTTCAGATGTTGCCTTGCTGATGTTACACTTGTTGATGTCAATGGAACTGGACTTGTTCTCTAAAACTTCCTCTTCAGTTATGTAAATGTTTGTGAGGTCAGAATATTTTCCTTATTTCCCTTAATTCTTTAATTGATCTCCCTGGTATATACAATTCCATGGAGATTCTTATAGAAGTATTTTATTTTAGTCAGTTTCAGGAATAACTACACACACGACAACACCCCCTATTTTTTAATTTAAAAATTTAGTCAGTTGAAAAAATAACTATATGGCAACTGATTCTTGAAGTCTTTACCAGCTTGTTGTCCAGCTGAGAGATTTCTTTTCTACATGTGTCATACTATGAAGATGGGTATACTTGAGTTGTTAGTTAAATTCTAGTTACTATAATATAAATATGAGGGAGTTCTTGTCAGAAAAGTCATCTTGACTAAGATTTACTTGCCCAACTGTTTCAAAAAATAATTATGCTTGTTAATCTTCCAGGAGGACTATGCAGGTGATCTTATCTCTGACATTTGGAGAGAACATCAAAGGAGGGGATGAATAAGTTTTAATAAGATTTCCTTGTGGGATGCATTTATGATTCTGGTATTTATTAGTGTGCTTTTATTTGAATATGAAAAGCACCCCATTATAAGACTGAGGTGATTCAATATATATCCTTTGCTCTACAGGCTGTCATTCAAAGTTGTTGTCAGTTATGTAGAGGTTCAGGGGCTGTTTTGTCTTTGGTTATGGGTGATTTTTTCTTCTGGTTCTGATTTTTTTCTTCCTGGGTAAAGAAAGGGGAAAGATTAACAAATCAGGAAATAAAGAACTATCCAAAAGAGAAATTATTTTCAGGGTCTTTTGAATATATGTATGCTACACACCACTGAATAGCTGTGATGTTCAGCATTTCTCCTCTGTTGTTTTTAGTACTTACATAACTTTTCCAGATATTTGAGTTTATATTTACCAATCTTTGCCTTTTCTTAAGAAAATTCAAGTTGCAGAAGGGAGAAAAACACTATATTAATTTGGAGTAGTGGTAGTTCAGAACAGTTAAAAAAGGAGATACTTCAATAGCACTGGAAATACAGTGTTGTAAGAGGTGTTGACTGTTTCAAATTCTCATTAGTCTTATGTTTGCTGTCTAGCTAATGTCTAACTGACCTAGCTAATTTTATTGTAATAGGTTTCAAATCAGTGAACTGACTGTTTTTACTCCACCATATCTCAGATCCACTGCAAATATTGTGTGCAAGCACAGTGATTTGTAGATTTTCAATTCCCTGTCCAGGTTTTGAATTATTTTGATTTTTCAAAGATGATGGCATCCTTTTAACAGAATTGAGGCATGCCCATCTCTCTCATGATTAACCTATGTATTTCTAAACAATGAAGGCTCATATGGATTAGTTTATACTTAGATTACATGTATAATTAGAGTAAATGTAATCAAGTATATCCAAACAAAGTAATCCTTTACATTTTAAAAGGAAGTAGAACCTAACCTGGTTAGGCGAAGGGACTGTAGAGGGCAGTATTATACCCTCACCAAAAATGTCTTTCACTCCAGATGCTTGGCAATCTGATTATCAAGTCCCTTACACCAACAGAATAATGACTCTATTGAAGTCAAGGAAATTACATCAGTGTATAGGCCTAGTATTTCCAAATCACTGCATAAACTTGACAGATAGAAAATCAATAGCACACAATTCAATCATATCATTAAGCTGCTTGACAGAACGTATATATGAACAATTGATGAACCAAGTATTAAATGAAAGGGTTTGGCACTATATGACTAAGTGTATAATTGATAATTATCGATTGCCATATGAAAACATTAAAAAGCATTCAATGCTCTGGAGAAAATGTTTCAAAAGGTGACATACAGCGTAAATGAAGGAGAAAGGAAGGCTCTGTATATTATCAGAAGAATATATTTAAAAGAAGTTGTCTGTAAGACCTTGCATATCTCCTTTTATTGTTTTTGTGTGTTTGTATCTTATTTTTATGGTATATCCAGAAATGAAAAAAATATTCTGCTAGTGCAAATAGATTTATAAAAGTAAATAGAAAAACATATACCATTGTCTCATCAGATTTGATTAAGAATTTTTCAGTTTGAATGTGATAAACCAAACATAATATTAGTGCAAGGTAAAATGATGACTTTTATTTAAAAAAAAAACAACCATAACAATTAGGAAAACATTTTTGCCAGCACTTACTTTAATTACAAAATGAGTGATTTCACTAAAAATAAGAGCAAGAACCTCTGTCCATTAAAACAAGATTAGCCAATGACAAACATACCATGCACTGTGGCTCACTAGGGGTCTGCAGGCTTTTCAATTGCCTTGAAAGACAGTTAATTCATTTGACTCACAAACCATCCATATCCATGAGAGGAAAAGGTGATTTGATCCACTAGCCTCTAAAAGTAGACTTTGCTAACTAGTTTCAAGGAGCAGAAAACCCTGCTGTGAGCAGCTGGAAAGCACAGAAAGAGGTTTATGTTCTGAAACAAGAAATTTATTCACTTCCTCTCTCTGCCACATTGTGGGAGTAAATTCCACAAGGTAAGAGTTAACAATTATTTCTGACTTCTAATAAACTCATTTCTGGTAAGACATTTATCAGATTGTTTGCTAGCAAGATAAAAGGAATGATTTTTTTTGCTCCCACACAAGGAATAGTATTAGCCTGGGAAGGTGTTGCCCTGTCTAGTAAGTTCTGCCCTCACCTTGTTCCCACTCTGTGTCTGCATGAATTCAGGTGAGAGGCCGCACAGTGAACTGTACCAAAGAAGTGAGGGCTGAAGACAAAAGGGAAATAGTAGAGGGAGACAAGGGAAGATTTTTTTTTTTTACCTACGCCATTTCCTCACTCTGCATTTCCATGTGGCATGTGCACAGATACACTGACACAGTGGACACAGTGGAAAAGACAACACCTGAGAGGGTGGGAGGCTGTGGGCAGCAGCTGATTAAGTGGCCATGCCACTGAGTGTGAAATCACGTGCTTTTGGAACCTACTGTTCTGCCTCTGCACAGACAGAATCTCACTGCTTTTCATAAAGCTTGACTCCTAAAGGCCAAGATTATGTCTGAACTCAGACAGCAGTAAATAATCTTTCCTTATGTTTCTGGCACGGGAGCCGAGACAATTGACTGTCCCAGTCCAGATGACTCGATTTGCCTCAACAGCCTACTGGGAGATTGGAGCCTTTCTTTTACCAGATAGCTCTGTAGGCAGTGCACTAGCATGTGAAAGCTCTGCGCTGATACTCTCAAAGCTACTCAGCTCCCATATTTCACAAAAAAATCTTCCCATGTCGATGTGACACTGAATTCAAGGCTGTAGAGCCACTAATCTTTTAAAAGGACTGATTAGCTCTGGAGCAGTATCGTGCTGCTGCAACGCATGCTTCCATAATAAGGGCAGCCTCTGTTACTTTAGAAATACCAGTGAGGTATCTAGAAATACCTCACCCCCCTTGTGCAGTACAGACTGGCATTGAGCACTTCTGTGGGGGGACACAGATGGATACAAGCAGGTGTGGGTGAAGGCTCGGCTGCTGGAGGCAGTTCCCAAATGAGGACAGCAGCGACATTTGATTTCCAGGACAAATGTTCTATCAGAAGTCTAATAAAATTAAACTTAAAGAATGAATGAATATGGTTAATAATAATGTTAGTGAGTATGGTTATGTAATTCCCCAGGTATTAAGACTTCTTCAGTTTTCAAAACACACTGAAGATAAAAATTGTCTTTCAAGGGAAATGTAATGTTTTTAAATCTGGAGAGTCAAAATCTTATTACAAAAAAGGATTCCTTTCCTGTAGCCATAAACATAAAAGTCAGTACTTATAGTTAGCAAAACATTTCATTTGTGTTTCAATTGATTCCAACATTTTCATGAAAAGCATGACTAACAAATTGTTTCTTCTTTAGACATACTTTGTAGCAGTGAACAAGACTAATTACTATGTTTTGCCCACCCATTGTAATGCTTACATATCTATAGAATAAGAAAGAAACAAATGTATATATAAATTAGACTTCATTTCATACCTTAGTGGCATTTACTGATCGCTGTAATTGAAAGATCTTTGTAGAGAATGAATTCACAAAATGAACTTTGAAAGATGGTACTATAAAGATATTTTCCTTATTTGAAGATAAAGACATAAATATCTATTATGTGTTCTCTGCACTACTTGTTATTATTGCAGAACATAAAAGCTATTCCGTACATGCCAGCTGATGGAACTAGTCCTACTTTCACCATTTACAACAAAAATGGACCTGACCAGACATGTTCCTTTTCCCCAGGATACTGAAATGTGGCTTTCATCATTGCTGCTGGGCCATTCCTTATCCTAGCTGCAAATTCAGTCAAATGTTGAAAGTGTGCCCTCCAACCATTTAAGATGCAGTCCCAACTGCAACTTTAGTATGCTTATCAGAAGGAAATCCAGAGAACATATAAAATGAAAAAAATTCTTGCCAACTTCCTGAGCATATCTAATTTTAAATTTTAGGCATGAAATAAGAATTAAAGGATGTCATAGCACAAGGCACTGTACAACACTAAAATAATCTAGGAGAGGGTGCTCCATTTGCTAAACAAGCTGTTTCTCATTGATAAATTTTGAGAAAGTCAATTCCACTTTGGCACGCACAAGAATACACGTAAAACTTTTAAATTACAATAGAAATGTCATGTAAAAAGTTATGCGTCTCAAGAGGAACCAAAGAGAGGATTTTTGCTTTATACATAGTTGCCGGTTGTTATTTGGCTTAATTAGTAACAATATGAATAGCAATGGGACTTCCTAAGCTTAATGAACGCGAGATCTTAATAAATCACCTTACAATCCAGCCTGGATCTTAGAGACTTCCTTTTGCAGTTAGCACCTACCCTCATGCAGATCTGTATTGAACATCAGAATTAGGGATACTCCATATGATCCCAGGGGCCACCTATACAGAGCACTTTTGAGATTAAGGTTTCATTTACCTTCTTTTAGGTGATTGTTTAAACCCTATTAGGTGGAGTGTCAGCCTTCTTTTTGACACTTCAGATAACTGAGGAAGTACCTTTATCCTACTTTGTAGGCGGCCTTACTTGATCCCCTAATCCACCCTTTGCCATCATCAGTACATCAATTGATTTGCTTGTGTGTTTTGGGCGTTATACATAAAAAGCAACAGGTGAAAGTCCTTTCCTGTAATGACTGTTGACTGCTTTCTAGTACAGTTCGAAATGGCATGAACCTGCTGACCATAATATTTGTGGAACTGAGACTGAAAAAGGAAGAAAATTTTAAAACAAACTCAGCATTAAGTTTGCATTTACCTAAATTTTTCTGAGGAATTAATTCAGCATGCTGAACTCTTTTCTTTGCCTTCTCTGGAGTTTTAATATAGGAGTAATTTACAAGTAAAAATGTTATTTAGTTTATCTGAGATCGAAAGAAAAAGAACAAGTCTGTATGTATATCATTTAATCATCTTTCAGCCCTAGTTTTTCTTTGACTTTCAGATTTACATTAATTAAAGAAAAAATAACTAAAATTGCTAAGTTTTATTTGACTGCACATCAAAACATGTTTCTAGAGATTTTTGACTACACTATAAACTATTCAGGTTTGTATAAAGCTATTCCCAGGATCCTTTAAACACCTTGAAAGCATTTTGATTAATGTGGTCTGAACCACAACTTTGTAATTAAAATCCTACCCCATGTTTAAAGCTTCAGAATTTACTGTTTGTGTAATAATTCAAACCTGTACAACTTTTTCCTTTTCCTTGCAGTATCAGAGGATAGCTCCATATGGAGAATTACATAAGGGATTTTTTAGATATTTGTCATCATTTTCTGGTATACTTATAATATGAATGGTGATGCTAGAATTTTGTTTTTTTCCTGAAGTGTCATTAGTAAAAGCACAGATACGATTGCAAGGGAACCATTGACCATTTATGTTTTTGGAAATCATTTAAGTTCTTGTCATTAGAAATACTCTGTGCTTATAAATACTGTATTTTTCTGCCTGACTTGAAAGAGGAATATAAAAAACTGTTTTAGCAAAATTTTTCAGGTTTTCCCCAAGAGACTGAAAAGACAATTAAAAAAACTCTTGATTTTAAAGAACATATGCAGACTGGTAATCCAAATAAATTTTGACATCAACTCAGTATAATTTTGTTTTCACTCTATCATCCATAATAGTCCTTTTCCAGTTTACTTTCTTCAGCTTACTCAAAATTTTTATATGATCTATGCTTTACTTTATAAACCTTCTTCCCATTTCTTTGAGTGATGCTGGACACCATTTCTGTCCCTCTGTTTAGGCAAGAACTCTGACTCTCATCTCGGACTTTTATGTTGAACATTTAAGCTGGTTCAGGATAGCCTTTCTCTCCCTTTTTTTCCCCACAAGATTTCCTGTCTTTCTGCCTCCTTCACATATCACTAAAACTTGGATCAAAATTATTTTGCTAATCTCGGTGAATTACAGAAACAGTCCACTAGCTGTTTTGTTGCATTTTTTTATATATATCATCCATAGCTACTGATACATCTGATGAAGCCATCTTCCTCGTTTTCTGCCCCATCCAGCTTAACCTTAGCACCAAATCCCTTTTCCACCTTTTTCTCAATATCCAGGATTAAATGTTCTTGTTCTCATTTGTAAGGCCGTAGATGTCCAACTGTTTTATCATCTCTGTTTGTCTCTTTCTGTATTTTCTCGTCTGCATTGGAGCTCTTATTTGTGTATGTATGTGCTCATGTGCATGCATGTTAAATAGACAAGACATTTCTTGGTTTTAAAAATATGTTAGGCTAAATTTGCTCCTGTTTATGTTTGGAATATTCTTGTTGAACTTATCGAAAAGGAAAATATCCCTGTCTAATAATGACCTCTGCTGTATCTCTTACTAAAAGTATGAGTGAGAAAGTGATGGTTAGATTGTCTATTGGGTGATTTTTTACTTATTTTTACTGTTTTAAAATTAAGATTATGTATCAAAATATTAAGCTATAACTAATCAACTGTTATCCTTGCTGTTTCCTTTTTGAGTTATTATTCATTTCCACATTTTTTCAGATTAACTAAGACTCTTCCTATGTGTGGGTTTTTGCTGCTTCCAGCTCAAGTCTATCTCGTGTACTGGTTTTCTGTCTCTTTGAACAGAATCTTCTTGATCTGGCTTAGGACCCTTCATAACAGCTAGGAAAACATCCACAATAGGCTGACCTTTCCTAGTTGTCTTCTGTTGATCCTTTAATCTACAGGCATGCCAAAACCCAATGAAAGGTACTAATCAAAGTTATTGACTTCTGAGCATTTCACAGCCATTCAAGGTTTTATCCCCCAGCCAGCATATGAGTAAGGAAGGCACTATTATATTGGTTCAGAAACAGGACAGTGCGTCACTGCAAATGCATGCATACTGTTAAGTTTGTTCATTGTATATTTTGCACCAGGACCCTAATCCTCTACTGTACATGTCTTTGTCGACATATATGCTAGCATTACAGCTCCAGTCTAGCTTGGAGCAAGCAGTCCATTCAGCGTAGTTGCCAGGCATGGTTCAGAGGTCAGTCTGCCAGATGGCGTACCCAGTACACAGTTGAGCCGTATTTGGCACTCTGAGGGAACTCGATTCCGTAAACAATGCCTTCACAAGCTTTGCTTTTCTGCCCACTGAGTCACGGAGGAGTGTACAGAGAAGGACCTGTATTGCCAACTAAAGGATGAGATAGTTGTAAAGCATGACAAATTCCTGCTGATATGCAGTAAAGACACAGTTGACCTTAATCATTCTTTTTGTAGGGCAGGAAAACTTGAGTAACATGGATATGAGCCAGGCCACCACATGGCCAAGAGATCAGTAGGGTGGATTTATCTGGGAACAGATGTAGCCAGAGAGACTAAAAGGAAAGTCCAAAGAAGGAATAGGGTACTATATTTAACCAGAAATAGTAACAATAAATTAGACATCCAAGACAAAAATTAAAGACATCATCCATCTGAACATGCCTTCCCCAGAATCAGAATTACGCTCTTTTTTTTCTGTCCTGATGAAAGTGGTATTGAACTCAACAGCCAAGTCATCATTGCAGTGATTGCTGTTTCTTAAGTCCCAGATTTTGTGCAGCCTCTGTGTACACACTTCTAGGTTTACTCATTAATGCATGCATTTATTCATAAGGAGATTTGTGTTCCCTTACACTGTCTTGTAATTGTATGAACCCCGCAGAACAGTAACAGACTTTTACTATTAGAAAAAGTAGTAGATAGAGGCTGCTCAAATTTTTGGATTCAGGGAAATAAGGACCGGAAAAGTCACATGGTCATTGAGTCCAATATTTGCTGCTGAAGCAGAAGTACAGAAATACCACTGTAGCTACAAAATTCAAGCAAAACTCTTCCTGACTCCCCTCATGATTTAGAAAATGCAGCTATTCTTGTTATTCTCTCCTCTCCCCCCTTCCTTTATTCTGAAAGAGTCATCACTGCCTATAATGAACTATGCATTATACTAAGCAGATAAGCAGGTTATGCACAACTGTGTAATGGATAGAGAGATGTTCAAGCTAATCTCACATGGGGCACTGCTAGTCTTCAAACACTAGAAATATTTGTGTTTTTCCTTCATATCAGTTATCTCAGCTTTCCATTGCTGCATTAGTGGGGAGCTGATTAAAAGAAATTTTGCACGTCTAGTTTGCTTTCTAGCCACACATCATAAAGTAGTTTTCAAAAGATAGTTATAATGAGTGTTTTACAGATTGAGAAACTGAGTCTAGGCAAGTGATTTATTCAAAATTATGCAGTGAGAGATAGAACCCAGGTTTCCTGACTCACAGTTCATTGCTCAAAGCACTATGTAATGCTAAGTAACTTTAGAGGATACCTTTAGATGGCAGAAAGGAACCAGAGTAGAATAGCATCTCCTCCTACTATTCATGTGCAATATGTGTACTCACCCTCTCCATTTTCTCATTCCTCAGGGGGTCCATCATCTCTCACCTCTTGTTTGGCAGACCCTGCACTAAGTAATGCTACACAGGGTTAAAAGAAAAGGGAGAAAGAATTAGAAAGAAGGGATGGCAGCTGTGCTGCAAAAAGGGACTATAGTAGTCCTTTTTAGTCTACAAAGTGTTTAGCATTTACACTTTACATTTTAGAAGAAACTTTTATCATGTCTATCACAGAGACACCACAGGCAAGAAAACCAAGGGAAAAATAATAATTAAAAGTGTTTGCTCCTCAGGACATGGCTTAGTTTGTTTTTCATTGTAATTTATTTTGGCAATTTACTTTTTCCTGCTAATATTCTTTTATTATTTGTAATGTATGATTTCAACCTGTGAACCCTCTTTCCCAAATTTCAGCCTCACTTACACCTTGGATCAAGTCATTCATATCCAGCATTTACAATTTGTCAGTTAGCAGCTGTATGAATAATGGCAATGATTGCTGAAAAAGAAATTCCTTTTGCAAGAGATGTAAAAGAGAGTTTTCTAAGGGAAAACATGGGAAAGATGTAAATGCAGGTTCTAACTCTATTCACCACCTCCTATTACAGACACTCTCAGCAATTCTAGAGGTGCTTTTTATGCCTTTATGTTCTAATATATCACTCAAAAGCAGAGCAGACTAAGAGATTGCAAACAGAAATTTGCTGGAAGATTTTTAACCGGAGTAGCTTAAAGAAATTATACTGTAAATTCACACTCTACCTGACATCATGAACATCTTTGTATATATAAGCATTAAATGGTATGGCTTCACAGATATAGGAAGACTGCTCTCTACCTGTCACCGTAGGTTGCTCTGTAAACAATGTTTTAGACCTTTAGAGATCTTTTTCCTTTCTCTCTTCTTTCCTTTTTTTTTTTTTTTTTTTTCCCTTAGTTATGACAGACTTCACCCAACAAATAGCTTCAAATAAGAATTTGTGTGGGTTGAGAAGGGCTGTCCATAAGAAACAGAAAGTAGTATTATTGAATCAAGCTTGGATTAACTGCATAGACAAACACAGACCGGAGAGAAATTATTTTCCTATTACATTTTGATTAGTTTGTGGTTGTCTCCAATTTGTAATTTACCTTTTAAGAGAGTCTGGATTTCTCTCTGGGAGCCTCCCTGGCAACATTTGTCTTGGCATTGCCAGTGGAGTACTGAGGTCCCAGATGAAGAATGATTTTTCTTGTGATTGGTGAAATCATTAAGAAGGAATTCAAATTTGGAGGAATTGGCAATAAGGAAGAATCTCATGCTGGATGTTTGGAGCACAACACTAGTATTGATAAAGGAGATCAGTCGTATATGACGGAATTTGCTCCAAATTCTTTTTGTATAAAGTGTATATTAGTCTATTCCTCCCACTTCATAAAAGTATTTGACTTTATGAAATGAAAATTGTAATTATGTTGCATACAACTGAGAATATCTCATCCATGTAACTTTACAAATATCAGTCAGAAAGAGGCTGACTAGTGACATAATTCCCAAAATGGATATTACTCTTTTTTTTGTGCACATGAATAAAGAAATCAAATAAAAAAAATCTTAAACTCTTTTTATAACCTACTTTCAATGGTATCCTAAAATCTTTCTTGCCATTGCAAATGCAGAAGTTGTTCCATCTCTCAAAGTAATTTAATTATTATATATAGCTTTTAAACTCGTTAAGCCACTGAGCTAGAAAGAAACACAGTTTTTCTAGATTTATGGTATATATTTATTTGTTATTTACATCTTACTAGAGTATGAATTTGAACCTATTCTCTCTTCTCTGAGTGTTCGTCCTTCTCCCATGGTCTTCTCATCTTTCTGCTGGCTACCTTTTTTTCTGACAGGATGGAAAACAAGTTAGTCCCTCAAATGAGGAACTCATTCAGCAGCAGGCACTGAAAATGCTCCTGCATGTATTCTCTCTGCTCAGGACCACAGCTCAGATCCCCTCAGACAGAACTGAACTTTGTTTTCTCACATTAAGATAACTACCTTTACCACAAATTTCTTGAAGGAATTATGTCTACTGCAGCATTAAAATGTGACGAAATTTACTAAAGCTATAAATAGGCAAGTCTGTGCAATTACATGATGCATATGCACTAAAGTAATTTTTGGCTCATATGTCTCCCTGATTTTCAATAAGATAATAGAAAAACATATACATATACACTGCCCTTCGAAAAAATCTCAGTCTAACCCTTTTCCTTAGAGCTTTCTCCCCTCTGATCCTCAGAATTGTGATAGAAAACAACAGGCTACAAAAAACATAATCATAAATATGTATTATCATTTTATGAACTATAACTCACAAGCTTTCAATATCTTCCTACTTTAAAACAAAACAAAACAAAACAAAACAAAAAAAAAGAAGAGAAAAGTACTATTAAAGAGATAACAATAAGCTATTCTTGACCTAGGTGGAACCAAAGAAATGTTAAATGAAAGACAAAATTTTAAATCAGGGAAATAATTGAATGACCTCTGCCTGAAAAACTGTGCCATAAATTATCTTTGCACTCTGTGGAAACATTCTCCTTTGCCTTCAGAGTAAATCAGACAATTTTCAGGCCAAACCAATTTTCTAAATCATAATTAGACAAGAGGCTCAAATAGGTCTTTGTAATGGAAGTGGGTTATAAATTTAACATGATATCCATAATTCATCCCTAAAGAAAGGTCCTTTACATTCTGAAAGCTTGGATAATATAACTTAAAGAGCTGGCCTGCTAAATGGTGTAACAGTCTATCTTGCTTAGTTTACTTTAGAACTTTGATTCATACTGTGCTCAGCTCTTTTCCCAGTGGGAAAGCTAGATTCTTAAACCTCTTTCTCACACTTATTAAAATAATTCCCTCCTCACCAGGACATCAGCCTTGGGCATGCCCAGTTCTTTTGCTAATAATTTTGTCTTTTTTAGTCCTTAGATGAGGTCTGAATTATAATTGACTACTAAAAAGCTTAATTTTTGTATATACACACACAAATGCCTAAAACTATGCTAACAGAGGAAGAAAACATCCACTGCCATTCATTAACACATTAGGTATTTAGCATACAAAAAAGAGTGGGAAAGAACAATTTGGATAATGATGACAAATGTGTCAATAGACAAGTATATGTTTGAAAAAAGCTTTACCTTTTAAAAATGTGAGTTGCAAAAAAAAAAAAAAAATATATATATACCAAAATTAGAAATTCTTGATATTTCACCAAGTAGTCAATTGAATTTTCAGGTTTCCTTCAATATCATGTCAACCTTCTGCCAATTAACATTATAACTAATTAATTTAAAGCAGGCTTATTTTTTCATTGCAGTTTCATTAGTTCTTCAAGTAAGCCAGAGAAGAAAGGAAGGTTCTTGATAGACAGTATCATGAATGTTTTCCAAGAATTTTGAGAAAGAATGTTGGCTCTAATTGAACCACATTTTCTATCACAGTATGGAAAAGTCTATAATCTTTATTTTCACAGCATTATTTCCATTGCTTCAGGTACTGATCAGAAGTTCCTACAGTGCAGATCATAGATAGTTATCTTGAAATAAATCTGACAAGCTGTTGTTCAAGGCCAGTGTAGTTGCATTTGCAAAACTACATAGGTACCAAAGTAAGAAAGCCAGAACTTTTTTCACAGTAAATTCTAAATCTGTCATTTACCCAAATGACATAGTGCTCCTTCCTCAACAGAGGAAATAACAACCACTACACCAACAAGCAATCTGCTTACTGGAGTCTTGATAATATATCATGTTTAAAACATTTGGCCAAAACCACCAACCACTCGCTCTGCTCTTGCAACAGATTTGCTAAGTCCATTCCCTTTTTGACCTCATTTTTTGAAACTGTGTTTCATCATTCTGGTCTGATTCTTGGCCACAAGCAAGAGTGGCCCCATGCCAGCATTGTTTGTCTCACTCAGGGCTGGTTTGAGAATGTTGAATCAACATCTAATTGAGCAGACAAGCTGTCTCTATTTGCCCCTATGTATCCATTTGTGGTTTTTCATCCCCTTGCGGAAAGACTTTCTCATAATAAGCCTTTGATTAGATTGCAAGCTCTTTAAGTCAGGTATTGTCTTTCTACTAACTGTGTGTACAGATCAGCTTTAATAAGGCCTTGAAACTTGTTTGGCCTTTGGTCAACACTGTGATAGTAACAGATGATAAGTTTTTCCAACTCCGGACTTTCAATGCTCCTGTTTTCACTCTGCAACACACTGTATGCTGCCACTGCTGCAGCATTTCTTTCCTTCTGCTGTAATTGTCTTCCCTTACTTATAACCTAGTGAATAATATATGCTCACATTAGAGTATTTGGTCCTGTGGGAGGACCTTCCAGTCACCTCAGTGTTTTTTCAAACACGCTACTGTATGTGACACTATAAGATAAAGAAAGTAAACAACCAAACTGCAGCTTTAACAGGTTGCACAGCTCAGATCTACAAATGCCCCAAAAGAATAAAAGATCCTTTCTGGTCAGTACAATGTATTTGGTGATTGGAGTGGTATCTTGCACTTCCTCTGAATCTTTTGATTTAAGGAATTTGCAGAACAATAAAATGAAGAATATTAATGTTCTCGGGGCATTTTACATATGAAAAAAGTAAGGTAAAATGACTCATAAAAGGTCACACAAGAAAACAGTAGTACAATAAGAAATATAACTTGGTTTGTGCTGCTATCTAGAATTAACCCTGTGCATAATAGGTGAAATTGCAGTGAAGTCAACGGCACCAAGATTTCGCTGAGTGTCATGGTTGCAAGGCAGGTCTCAAAACATTTGCAATTTTCTCCAAGTGTAAAGCCTGTTACAAAAATCAGATAATGTGATAGCACACTATCTACAAAGGCAGGAACGTGTGCTTAAACCTAGAAATATGAAGGCTCAGGGTTACTAATACCATAACACGATGTAGGGAAAGTGACACTTAGGCTAGTAACGTTTCTTTTATATAATGCACCATATTTGCCCCATCATTGGAGGCAGTAAACCCAAGGACAAAGAGAGCAAGGAGTAAGCCACTTGGTAATCTTATCATGTAGCTTCTGCAGAATATTCCCTGCAGTGTAGAATTGTTCAAAGTTGCACATGCTGTGTGTTGCTGAGCGAGAAAACTAGCTGCTGCGCACTGAGGTATATTGAAAAGAGAAAGAAACTCGGTGACCTGTTAATAGGCATGCTGTGTGTGGTCTGTCCTGGCTACAAGTCCATATATTAGTGATCAGCTGTATCCTTTTCAAACTAGATGCTGTTTAAATTTTACTGATTGGTGTAATAGTTCTTGAGTCTGGGAGATGGGCAGTTTTAAAATGTTTTTCAACAGCAAGTGACTCCTATACATCTCAATGGGAATCACTTTCTTCCTGTTCTATTCCTTCTTTTCATTCTTTACATTTAGCATAGATTAACAGTTAATAAAATCAAATGCAGCAACTCCAGAAAAGCTGGCTTTTACCTCCAGTGCTGTGACTAATAAAACTAAAACACGTACTTAAGACTATTTAAAAACATTTGTATCTAATGTTTGTCAGCTGTGGAATACTTCAGTATGTCTTTAGGAGCCTTGATTTTTGATAATGCTGAGAAAATATAATTTCCACTGAAATCAGCTTGGACGTAGTAGGACTCAGTTTCATCAGCATCTTCAAAAATTAGGAAATTCTGAAGTTATTGGTGGAAGGGAAGGTGGGGGGGTGGGTAGGGAAGGGGTTGGCTGGTGTTTTATTTGGGCACCCACTCTGAGATCATCTAAGAGAATTTCAAAGGATCACAAGAGATATCTACCTGTAGGTCTGTTATTGGTACCTCAACTTTCTAGTGCCTGGTTTTCTTACCAGTCTGAAAGGCTATCAAAGAGTACAATGATGTGTGTAAAGTGCTGTTGGCTTCACTACAGGAATATCTGCTGCGTAATAGCTACAGAAAATACTTTATTGACACAAAGAGATTTTTTCTGGTCATTTCTCTTTCAGTTTGGATGGTGGTTTAGATGGAAAAAGAACCAACCATTTTAAAATAGTAAGATCATAAAAAATAACTGGATAACTGTGATATTGTAGATTGAAAAAAATAATTTTTTTTAGAATTAGATTTCATATTATTGCATATTTTAATTCTTTGAAAGTATGGTTCAGTGAACACAGAGAAAACAATGAATTAAAGGCTACATTTGAAGCATAAGGATATATCACTGCCTATTGTTTGTATACAAATAAGTCACACAGAATACATGGCAATATGTCATGGAGGTAGCAGCTGCAATTGTAGAAAAAGGATGAAGAAAAACATAAATGAAAGGATAAACAGCATTTTGATATATGACATCAGTACAAAAACCTATTTACAGCCATCTATCTTTCCTCACCAAATTACAAGGATCTTATACTTTAAATACTCTTAATTTTTTATGTGGAAGAAGTAATCCTGGTTGCTTGGGGAAGACAGCACAGCACTGTGAAAAATAACATCCTGTGACATGCTAATGGAGAATAAATTTAGCATTAATACCTTTTTTTAATGAGCCATAGTTGTTTCCCGTTTTGCTCATTTCAATGCTGCATCATAGAATGTTTTAGGGATGTTTTTCATAAAATAATGTGGGGCATTTTTTATATTTTTAATAATAGTGTGCTGAATTTGGATAGTTTCATTTGCAATTTAAGTAATGCTTTGTTCTGATGAGATCTCTGGAGGTGGTTTTGACATTTAAAAGTGATGTGAAGAGATTCAAAGTGATTAAAGCTGTCAAATGTTACCCTAATTGTGTGACTGCAATCTTTTCAGCCTCTTTCAATGAGTGTATACATTATACACGCTGCACAGCACTTCTGTTTAGATTGAGGTTTTTTATTAATGCCATCCTGATTGACAGAAATTATTGCAAGATCACAAGTGGAACTAAATTGGTTTGCCACTGCATTCAAGCAACATGCGTAGCCATGAACTTTTAAGATGCAGTTATCTACTTAACATAGTCGTTCCTCCTTACCCTCCAAAAACCAAATGTTATGGTAGTGATAGATGATATTTTTTACATTTATATAAAGTCATAGTTGTTTATAGGCATAAGAAAGTTTTGCCCATATTAGAATAATTTTAACCTTCAGTTTGTATTCAAAATGCTGCTTGACAGGTCATTTATTTTAAATATGGTTCTTAGCTAAGAAAAGTATCATATGTACCCTAATTAATTATGAACAAGTCAGATTTTCATGACTGATATTTTATTAATATTTTGCTATGTATCCATGGAAGCTGTAATACTTACTGATACCTTCTTGTCTGCTAAAAATAAGAAAGCTTCCAAACCACTTTGATACCTTTAGATATTCATGCCTTGGCTACCTGGACAGGCAAAATAGGAGTAGTAGTATTCCAATTACACTAATAGGAATAAAGGGTAAAAATATCCCCTCAAATGAAATGTTTCATGAGTTGGGTTTTTTTTGTTTTTGTTTTTGTTTTTTTTTTTTTTTTTTGCCGAATACTTAGTAATGTCGTTGGTGTGGTTTAAAAACCTGTGTCATGGCTGTTCCAGCAGCCAGAATAAAATGCACTGTGCTTGCATATACCAAAATGGCTGGAAACATGCAGCAACATTTAGATGGCTGTAACCATAATGAGAAATTTGCTTGTAACATTAACTGTAATGACAATTATGTTTCTAAGGATTCCTTACACAATAATGAAACATCTACTAGCCTCCAGATTTGAAATGACCACACAAATGCTGGAATTCTCAAAGCTCAGATCTCAAATATTCTGATTAGTCATGCTGCTAGAAGAGCTAAGCAAACATGTAGAGTCAAAAAGAAATCAAAATGAACCTTAATACTGATGATGACAGCAGCAATTACTATGACAAGATTATCCCAACTAGAAATATAGTAGTGAGGGCATAACACCACAGAGAAAAGATTTTTATGGACTCCAAACTCTAGATCAAACACTCTCACAGCAAGGAAATGACAATATCTGTTAATATCACAATTTGACAGAAGAAAAAAAAAATCTGAAATAAGTAAAATTTGGGAACAAATACTGGAGGAAAAAGTTGTAAAAATGTAGACACCCAGCCTATAAATATTCAGCTTTACTTAAGAAGAGTTAAAGGAGGGTGGCTTGCATTTTAAGTGAATATTACATACATGCTTTTCTTGTAGGTAGGATGACCACAGTGAACAGGTGTAGAGGGTATCACCTCTTTAATTTTCTGAATTAATTTTATTTTTATATTAAAAAAAACCCAGAGGGATGTTTATGTAGCGTGACTCTTAGTAGCGTTAAGCTATAAAACTAATGCTTTAAAAATTGCCCAACAACCACTACAAAGAGATAGGCGGTAAATTCTCCAAAGGAACTTTTTTCTCCCTTGTTTGCCCAGTTAGATTTGCTTGCAGCTTTCTCAAGCTCAGTGAAACATTGTTATCTGGCCTGCAGAGAACAGAAGAATTAACATTTGAAATGTTAATTGTTTCAGTAGCAAATTATTATATTGCTTACTCATTGACGGTGATTTATTTTCAGCGTATTTTAATGCCATGTTTTGCATTGAGGGAATTATTTGTGTCATTGATACCTTTGAAATGTTGTGCACCCTTCAGTCATGTTGCAGTCTCTTGACAACAGTGTTAAGAATTAATTATAATTCATAATTATAATAGTTAACAATAAAGCTCAAGTTTCAATGGCTTTAATGCCTGATGAGGGTAAGTAATAGAGTTGGGTGAATAATTCATAGCGAATAATTTATTCAGTGAATTTGCCAAATAATGTCTGCAAATAATTCTCCAGCTTGTTTGCAAGCAGTTCATTGTGAGTATTCCCACATTTGAAATTTGAGCTCATTAGAATGGACACATGGTCTTTATGGTGTTTTTCTGCTCTCTGGTAGTAATTCTAGAAGAGTATTTTCATTTACAGAACTGCTTATTTGCTTTTTACAAAAGGTTTCCCAGTATTTTCTTTAGAATTACCAATAAGGCAACTGGCTAAAATACCTTTACAGTAAAGATTAAATCAGAGGCATTTAGACAAATATTTTCAAAATCAGTTATATTTAAAATTCTTGTGTAATTGTTAGAGAATCACTGTGGTTTTTAAAGCACAACTCACTCTTTCTCATAATTAGCGTTACTTTACAGTAGAAGCTGCATCTCTTATGGGCTACCTGTAACTTTGATTGGGTGGGAAGGTGGCTAAAAAATTTCAAAATTCATCATTCTGCTGTTAGATTTGATTTTGTTGTGAGACAGAAAACACATGGAAACAGTATGCTGATGTGATTCAGCTAAGCTCAACCAAACTGTGTCCTTTATCAATATTTTAATTACCTCCTCACTCAGCTGCTCATTACAGTGGCCATGCGTTCACATTATTTCACAATAATGGGGTAAATAACTCGTGTTACCACTGCATATGTTCTATCTTTGTCACTTGGGCTGCAGCACTGCCATTTCAAAGCTGACTTTTGGAACCAGCAAGTGTGCAGGTGCTAGATGCTGTGCTGAAATGAGACCGTGTACCACTCTTCTGAGGAAGAAGCTGCCTAGCTGTCTCATAGCAGGAGCTTATGTTCTGAAAAAAAAAGCGAGCAAAAAAAATCTTTCCTTAAATTTCCCCCCCAGTTCTCTCTCAAACAAACGTAAATCCACCGTGGAGTTTTTTGTAACTCCACAGTGGCAGGGCTTGCTATTACCAAGCACATAAAAATGTAAGAAGAACCACACTGTGTCAGACCAAAGGTCCACCTTGTTGAATATTCTGTCCTAAGCAGCAACCAATAGCAGATGTTCAGGGAGGAATATAGAAAACTGATGAGTACAGACGGCTTAATCCCTTCTCTGTTAGATCTCCCAGCTTCCCCTGCTTCCTGAGCTGGAAGTCCATTGGAAACTGCAACTGGTAATTTTCCTGAATAATTGCCTAAGCTGACAACTGACAAGTTTATGCAGCAAGAATTATTCAGTTCTCAATGAATTTACACCCTTGGCACTGTCAGAAGTTTACAAATGCCTCAAAACTGCTACATATATTTCTCATGTATCTGAGCAATTTCTATTATGCTCACTGAAAGTCCATCCGTTGGGCAGATGTAAGTATCAAACAGCATGGTTCTAGCTTACAGATACTGCAAAATGCTTTATGATATACTTATAATAACAAAGAATGATGTGAAATCAATAAAGACTTTTAATCTTAATTGCTATTCCCTCCTCACCTATATGCCATTTTCTTGAAAGCAAGCTGTTTGTGGTACCTGAGGGAAACTCACACCAAAGCTCTTTGCATTCCAAGACTGCTCCTGTATTAGTGGCTATTCAGAGTTTGAATAGGAAACAAATGAAAAACACAAAAATTAAAAGAAAACAAACTTTCCTTGTAAATTGTATTGTGTATACTTTCATGTAAAATCAAGGTTCCGCTCACAAGTATCTGAAATAACACTACTTTCTTTTAGAAGTGTATTAGATAATAACTAATCATATAATCTTCTGACGAAACCTTTAATTTGCATCCGATATGTATATATGGGAAATAAAGATTCTCTTTTATAAACTATATAGTACTCTCCTTTAGTTGGAGTAAAAGAATTCATACTTTATCCCAGCAATGTCCACTAAATTTTGGAGCAGGCAGAATAAGACTACAGTGGTAATTATGAAGTCCTGCCTGAGACTACATGTATTATAAGGGAAAAAAAAATCCTAAAAGAAGAAAGAATTGTTCAGTTGCTACTAATTAACTTTTTTTAGGTATGTGTGTACTTCATGTCTGTTTCCCATATTTCTGTAGGTATGTGTAGATATTTATTTGGATGTAAATTCACTGAAAACGGAACAAATTGATGAGGTTTGGCTTAAGTAGTATCAGTGTGCTTTGTCTTTGGACATGATACATTTATAGGGGCACTTCCTCAGGTCTTTTACCAGAACTGATCTCTTACTATTGAATGCCTCACCCACCAAAATTTCCATCCTGACATAAAAGTCTGACAGAAAAGATCATCCTTCAAATGAGGTCTGAGAACTTCAGAAGTTTAACTCTTTTTAATCACTGAGAGATTTTCAGATCTTAGCATTGTCCATCACACAGGGGTATAACAGTCCTGATATCCTGCGCTTCCTAAGGCACAGAAGATCCATCAGATAAAATGCTAGTTTGGGTTGAATTTGAAGGCTGACTTAGGAAAAAGAAAAAAGAAAAAAAAAAAAAAGAAAAAGAAAAAAAACCCAATTCCATATACTTTAGAACATAAGGCCTTAGAGAAATGAGAAAGGAGAAACTGGACAATGACCTATGAAGTCCTTTTAATCTATCTTCAACGATACATGGAATTTGTTTTTTTCTAATAGGGAACTAACATAAGCCCCATGTCACTCACAGTGCAGATGGCTGTGAGAATGTGAAGTCTATTAATTTAAAACAAAAGCACATCTTCATAATCATAATACAGAAGAAGGCAAAAGAATCACTTGCTATATATTAAACTGCACTTTCCCACAAATGTTTTGTTTGGCTGTTAAAAATACCCAGTTAAGCGTGTACATTTCAGATTGGTAGAATGTATTGTTTGGGATGTGTGATTTGAAAAGGAGGTAGAATGGGGGACCTTTAAAATTAAGATAGTTAATATTTCTAAAATTAGAAAATACATCGATAGGTAAAATCAACGTATTTTCCAATACCTGTCAATTTTTAAATTTTAACCTGTTTTAAAATTAAAAATAAACAGTCTGGAGTGAGCACATTTTGGGGGGTCTCTTGGAAGCCTTCTTATGGCTCTTATTGCAGTGAAACACCTCTTCCCAAAATCTTTTGGGAGAAGACTTCTTATCTTTAAGTTAGGAGCTGACATTTGGGAGCAGTTCAGTGCTACCAAATTTACTTCCATATTTATAGTAGACTTTTAACACAAGACTTCCCCTATAACTCAGTACCATCAACACGTGTGATTTAAATCAATACTGTTTTGCCTAGGCTCAACTTGACACTTGAATTTGCTGGCTGAAGGCTACACAAGGCCTTAGTGCTCCTTCCTGCACTGCCTGCTTGCTTTGCAAAGTACCCTCCGTCACCTGTGCCCGTCTTCAGCACTGTGCTGCCTGTTGCTGTCACCCACTGGGGCTCACTCCCTCCGGCACTGAACAGAATGATGCTGTCCTGTGTGATGCTGGAAGTGGCTGAGGATGCTGTTCTTAGTCTCCCAGTTCTATTTAGTTTCTAGTCACAAAACAAGGACCTGAACAAGAGAATGGGGTTGATGGGTGGGAGTAGGAAGACACTGAGTGTCTCAAATTCTCTTTTAAAATAAGGATTTCGAGTTACTCCTGGATGTGGAGATGAGATGGAAATCTTAGGCTCCCTCTTTTCAAGGGAAAAGATGGTAGACTCTCCTCATCATATAAGTGAATGGCCTCTAAACCCCACAGATTTCTCATGTGTGCCCTAGGGCACCAGTAAGTTTGAGGAATGTTCCAGACTGAATGGACTTTTTGTCTTGCTCATTCAGTAGCAGAAAAGCAGTCCATCAGCATGGAGTGCATCTAAGTACAAACCCAAGCACTTGGGTAGCCATGAGTCAATGCAATGCTTCAGCATAAAGCTGGTTAGCTGCTGTCTCAAATACTGTTTGGAGTAATTTTAGGATAGCGGGAAGAGAAACTTTGTAATGGAAGAGCTTATTCAGGGTTCTTTACAAGTGACTGTACAAAGTCACTTTTTTTTCAGACAAACATTTCTCAGAACAGACTCCTGAAAGCAAGCCCACTCTGCAGACTGGAATCCTGGTGTGCTGTTTAGGTATGCTGGAAATACACACTCCAAAGTACATAGTAATGCTACAAGAGAAGGGAATAAGAGTAGGCTGAAAGGCTGGAAGGGGAGAATGAAAAGATAATATTTAACACTTCTGGGTAGCATTGCACTTCACAAACATTGACTGATTAATAATCTCACAGCAATACACTGAGTCAGGTAGTACATTTCCTTCCTATTATTATCCCCAGTTGGTGGTGGTGGAGAATGTGTAGAACTAGATGGGGATGGAGGTGACACATCAAGAGCCATCTGAATTCTGAGCAGTACCCTACAGAATTCTCCCTTATTATTTTGATATAAGCAAATTTTAGCTTTTGAAATCAGAGCCCGCAGTGTGCCTCATTAACAACATTTTGCTGGCAGTGTTTCCATTTTTTCATTTCCAGTTATGAGGCAACAAGTCAGTTCTTCTTTGTGTACGACAGCAATGCCAGTCATTTGTGTTTGCAATATATCTGTTGTTGTTTCTGTTGGTGGGGATGGGGAGAGGAAAGAGGCACTGAGAACAGGCAGTGAGTGGTAAGCTTTCAGCAGCTGTCACTGCTGTCAATTACTTGGTTTTCATTTATAAAAGGCAATATGGGATCTTTAGCTTTTATAGTACCTGAGGAAGGCTGGTTGGTGATTATTGATTTTATTTAGTCCAGGGGAGCTGCTCACACACAGACTACAGTGAGTTGTGTGCTTCCTGCTGCTAGCTCTCCTGCCACTTACTGTTTTCAATTATTTATAAAATCCAAGGCACATCACAGAACAGTTCAGCACGGTCTCTGAGACAGGCTGCTATTACAGTGCTTCATCCATGTGCCTACCACTTTTTTAACAGGAATTGACATGAGCAAATAGCCCTAACGAGGTCTGATGCATTGTGAAGGCCTGGACAGTCAAAAACTAGACAAAATCTGGTGTAACCATCATAAGCTGCAAATGCCACAGTCATCACTTTCCCAAGTGACCACCAGTATGTCACTGGCTATCAGCAATTTAATGCGCTCTTCTGCAAATGACTCCATCCATTTTCTGTTTGTCCTACCTTCCCTGAGTGCCTTGTGTGGATAACAATATGATGAGATCTGTTTTCTTCAGTGAGAGGGACTACTTTGAGTCCCTCTGCTAAAAATGGTTCAGAAAAGCAAATACTTTGAGCCTGTGCTAAAAATGGTTCAGAAAAGTAAAAGAACTCTGCTTTTCTCCACTCAAGAGAGCCATGAAAAAAATGTTAGTAAGGGCTTCAGAAGAAGCTTAATTGCAAGCAGATAATGAGAGTAGGACAAAATTTTAAAAAGAGCTTTAAAGCGAAACAAAACCAAGAAGACATTCCTGGTCATACTTTTTTTCCACTTTTTTCCTTGGAGCTGGAAGTTATGAAAGAATGAGGAGTGGAACTCCTTAACATTTCCACCCTCAGTTCTGTGGGCTAAGAGAGGACATTACAGCTGTAATGTCACACATCAAAGCAAGACAAAGGATCAACAGACCTTGAAGAAGTGCCTGTGATCCCAGAGGAGGAGATTGGCGGAAACTGAACTTTCTAGCAACATTTTTCACTCTGGAAGGGCTCAAAGGTTTTCCAGTTATCTGCAAAGCTACCCTAGTACAGAAAAGGAAGCAACTGCCTTTGGTCGTTGAAGGGTGCACAGAATATAAAAAAGTTGGTAAAAAAAAAAAAAGGGGGGGGGGATTAGTTAAAAAATAATTTGTTGACTGGCAAAGAGACAGAAGTCTGAAGTATTTTAGCAGGGGCTTCCAAAAAAGATCACTGTTTACTTATATTGATATATAGCGTACCCAAAGATATTTCTAAAAATACAGGACCTAACTCAAACTACAGGGATCCTATTATATTTGTTTTCACATAAGATCCTAAAATCATTCTGTCCAGATCAGAATATTCATATTACTGAAAATCACAGAATATGAGGTCTAATAGTGGCATTTAGAACTGACAAAGCTGAAAAGTGAGCACAATATAGTAGATGCAGATTGCTACATTCAAGAAGCTGATGGTGTTCTTCACACCTGATGCTATTAATGTATATTCTTACAGTACATGATATATAAGTGATATATTTTGTATTTCTTATTTTCTCAGAATTGTAGTCCTAACTCCATAGCTCCTGATTTGATCCCCATAAAAGGGTATAGAGAAACTTTTATCCCTGATTATTTTTTAATGTTTTTAAGTTTATGTTTCAACTAATGTAGATTTGCTCTTTAAATAGTGGTTTAGCTTTCTTTTGCTTAGTATGCCCCTAGCAGAAACAGTGCAACTTTAACTATATTTCCATGAAAATTACTGGGAAATACTTCTAAAATTTACTTTTGAAGTATATTGACTTTTTTTGCATAATTTCTTAAAGGAATTCTTTAGCCTCTTAACTCTTATATCAAAGTTTGCATTGGAAACAACCATAGAGAACTGTGTACAAGAATGGAAATATATTTATGGAAAACTTTCTGAAATACTTTGTCAGCTGCAGTCTCAAATGCTTTCAGAGGTTTCTTTGTCTAAAGGGGAAAATCTTTTGAAGTATAACGTTCTTAGAGAGTGAGCCATTGATAATGTAGTTCGTACCATCTTCCCAGGATACTGATACTACAGGCAAAGAGTTAGTTACTCCTTTCTAGCCTCTGACACATAAAATCAGGTGGCATAAGAAGCCTAAGCTTATGAAGGAATGTTTCCCATATATTCTAGGTCTGTGTATACTGTAAGAAAGGAAACTAAGATGCTAGAAAACCATGTTGGAATGAGTAGAAGGTTCATTGATCATGTAAGTGGAACTTATTATCAGCCTATATTAAAAAAAAGAACAAACACCAAACAAACCCCCACAAAACAAAAAAAAAAAACCCACCAATCACAACAACCTTCTGCTTAAATATAATAAATGATTGAAATTTCTTGTTAGCACTTGTTCATCCAACGGCTTACTAAATCAAAAAGGAAGTGCACTGTAAAAAACATCATGCAAGGAGAAATACAGAAAAGCAGTGGTATGTAAATGTCACAATAAGAAATGAAGGTACAGTTTTAAACTATTCCAAAAAAATGTTCTTTGTGGATGGGCTCTGTGACTTTTCTGAAGATTTGGTCTGAGTAAGCAGGGTCAAACTCAGACCAGGAGGCCTGACCAGCATCATCTTTCAGGGTCAAGGCTGCTTGTGACACAGTCTTCTATTTAATACAGGTAGATCTTACATTCACTCTTTGCCTTAATCTTCATGGTCTAAATAAAATTTAAGCAATGAGTTTCATGACAGACTTAGTATTTTTCCTAAATACTTGAAAACATACCAAGACCATAAACTGCAAATGTGTTAGAACTGTAAGAGAATGGTCATAAGAGGGAGTACTCACAATGGTCAGGAAACATTATACACTTCTAGCTGTGTTTGTTTTTTTAAAAAAAAATATTTTGATTATTGTACTTAAGATAATAATCTTAGAGGACATAAGGGAGTATTTTGATCCCTTTTATAGCATTTGTTGGAAGTCAGTCAGTCAAAATATCAGATAGGAAAGATCTGTTTTGTGTTAGTTTTTATATATAGCTTATATAGTATGTGATTCATACACTAAATTTTTTCTTTTCTTTCCCAAAATGTACTAGAAAACTTAAAAAATGGTAAAATAATATTATTTCCTCCACAGAAAGAGATTTTTGAGCACAGGGGTATATGATAATGAAAAAATTTAAGCTAAAAAAATGGAATTAAGGAAATATAAAGACATTTTAGAATAAATATTAAAAGCAGCCTCAGTCATCAACCCATTTGTACATCACAACACATGTATATACTCATTAACACAAGTATAGAGGTTTGGAGCACTGCATAGATGCAGGGGATCTTCCTGTGTGAATTCACCTGTAGAATCACAGCCTAAGTAATAAACTATGCATTTAGGACTGCAAGTTATATACATTATTTTGCAGCAAATGAGGAAAAGTTCTAACAATAAAGACATTTTAAACTGAGTTTACCCAGAAATAAAGAAAAATTATATGAGCATCACTCCAATCCATCAGTGAATTTTGCATTCCCAGTCTACATTACTAGAAATCTAGTTTTCCTGGAATTAAATAACAATAGGAATAAGAATAGGAATAGTAACAATTACAGTAACAGTAATAGCAATAATAATAACATTAATTGTGGGAATATTTCTATAAATTTGTTTTTTACTAACTCAAATGTTTAGTCCAAAGATCACTTGTACTTCTTTTAGATGCTAAGAAAATATTTCCCTCTCTATTTAAACAAGCTCTTTTACTCTCGAAATTTAAACAGGGAATGAAATGAAATTTTCTGGATATCTGATTGCAAAATTTATGTAGAAGGCTCATGTAGTCTTGTAGACAAAGTGCACTTGGATGTCAGCCAAGTATTTTTAATACTGTTGTAGAGGTAGTTTTGGAAATATCTAACTAGACATCTAAGATATTTAGGCATCATAAGGTTAGTCATCCTTGATGAGCAAAAAGGTCCTATTATCTGGTTTTAGAGTAAGATGAGTACTTTAAAGATTAAATTCCTGTCTTGTCAAAGTCAATGGGCAAAGGTTTCATCCTTCTAGTTGAATCTGGATCATATTAATATATTATGCGAAAAATTCTTTTAGCTGAAGTTTTCACTAAGACAGCAAAATGGACCATCCAGATGTTTTAGTCACTTGGAAACTGGCCTTTCTATATTATGGAGGTAAACATTTCATTTGAGAACTCTCTTTTTCTCCAGAATTCAATCATTCTATCATTTCCAAGGATTTTGAATTTGATTACTATTTGACCGTAAACTTGACCACATTTGCTTGCTCGGGTCCGTAATCAAATAATACTAACAGAACCTATGTTTAATTCAGTATGCACTGTTTCTTATTGAAATTAATGATTTATACAGTTTGAAAAGCTGTTGCCTCAATAGCCAGCCATGGACAGAGAATTCAAAAAGAAACAGTTATCATTATGAGTGTTCATTCCAAAGAACCATCATCAGTTTTGATAAATAGACGAAGTCTGATAAAAGTTTGATTCCCATAACCTCTCCACTTTCTGACAAAGAATTTTTCATATCTACAAAATGCAGCTTTGTAATAAGTGGAATAATGAAATTCTGTCAAGAGCTCTGGAATTTTCATAATGATTGGGCGCAAAGCTAAACAGGCACCTTCTGCTTCATGTACTATACTATAATCAAACTTTCAGTAGATCATGTAGTTATTGAAAGGTGAAACAGGTATACCCACAGAAAACCTGAAAAATTAACTTCTTATAATTTTACTGAGAAAATTCTTAAGCTGTTTTGCAGAGTGTTAAACCCCATCGTTCTTTCTGTTTACCAATGAATGAAGAAACAGTGAGTAGTTTAGATGATGCAACTTAAATATGCAGACCTTAAGAAAAAAATGGTGTGGTTCATGGACTCAAAGCAAGTTTAGATTTTTATTTAAAAACCTATCAAAATTGAGAAAGCCAAGGATGAGCTTCTCATCTGTTACAAATGAGTCTCTATTGTAGTCAGTGTTAATGTGTATTGGGGAAAATCTGGTTGCTAGTACATGTATAGTTGTGGGATTTTTATTGTTTTAGTCAGATTACATTCTTATTCAGGAAATGAAGCAGGAAATATTTCATTAAGAGCAAAAGAGAACAAACCTAGTGAAAAACAAACAAGGCACAGTCACAGAATCAGGCATTAATTGGGTGAAAACTGGCATAGCTCCATTATAAATAATGTCACTTTACACCAGCTGAGGATCTGGACCTTACTTCTTTAATTAAAGTTGATTCCAAGATATTAGACAAGGACTGTTTTCAGGCTTTCTGTATTATTGCGTAGCTCTTACCTACACTATTTTAATCAACCAAGTCCAAATTGGTCTTATTAAAAATAGATTAGCATTCATCAATATATGGAGAGAGCTTAACGTAAGACAAACATACCCTTGAAGCATAAAACTATTATCATTTCACTACATGCAAAGGAAATGTTCAACAAAATTGACTGTCTTATTTGTGTGACTGTGGAAGTTCAGATTAGAAAAATCGCTTTTATTAAGACTATTGTAAAGTGCTTCCAGCAACTAGGAAAGAGAGTTATAGCATTTATCTAAAATTGAAGCAGATATCTTGGGACTTCCTGTTTTTCTTTTTCTTTTCTTAAAAAATACCACCCACATCCCATAAATCATCCCTTTACCTTTGCTACTTTGTGAAATACTTAACAGTGAAGTCACTAAGAGTCAGGCGATAGAGCTAAGATACATGCTGATGGAACGACACCTTAGTTATTTCATGTATTTTAAATGGATAACGGCCCAACTTTGTACAAGCAAAATTCTGACATAAGACGCTTGAGCACAATGGATCTACCTGTTGAAGCCTGACACATGAAAGGCCTCAGCTGAGTGATGTTGGTGCAATCTCTGTAGCCAGATATCCTCTTCCTGACCTGGGCTGGTGGGAGGTGTTATACCCTCCCCACCGACCCCAGTTGCTCATTACCACCCAGCAGCTGGGTGTTGGCACTAGTCGTTAGCAAAGTTGCTTTTGTGAACACTCCCACGTTAAGTTTACAGTGAAATCTGTCCTGTTAACTCAGACCATCTATTTAAACTGTTCAAATGGCACAATTGGTTTTGCAACCTGCTCCACTATGCAGCAGGGAAAGCCGTAAGCTTCCTCGGAAGGACAATGATCGATAGCTATTGGCAGTGACACCTTAAACCACAACAGCTGCTTACAGAGCAAACATCTGTCTATGGCCAGCCTTCCATGGCCTCCTGCTCTCCTCAGCTCACTGGATGCAATGGGTCTGTGGCCTGTGGGCTGCCTGAACAATTTAACAGTCTGGACTAATTTTTTTAGAATGGACAGAGAGATAGAAAGGCAATTTTGTTCTGAGTTGTTCAGGACAGATACCTAAGAATATGAAGTGTGCACTAGGAATACTGAGGTGACTGCACTGTAAATGCTGAGAATACAATCTGGTTTCCTGGTTTTGTATCTCGTTAAAGTGTCTGTGATTAGAACGAGCCTATACATATGTTTGTTAAAGTTCTAATCTAGGAAAAATCTGGATAGTGTGTATAATAAATGCTCTGTTTCTGGATTCACATAACCAGGAAAGCCCAGGTCAGCTTCCACTAAGGATAATTGGGGTTTACCAGGGAGAAATGTCAGCTCAAGGTCCACCATAAATGCTGTGGACTCCTATCAGAATCTGTTCAGAAGAATTACTTCTGCAACCTATTGCTTCATTTATTTTACTTCCTCCCTGCTATGACTGATGCACAAAGATGTAGTTTTAGGCTGTGGAATCTGGCTTTATATTTAAGTCTATAGAAACTCCTGCTTTTTAATAGGGGAACACTGGTTTGGCTTAATTTCTGGGGGTCCCCAGTCTGAACAATATGACAGCACTATTTTTCACCCTTGGCAGGACATAGCTGTCATATCTTGTCTATTGTTGCTCCATATCACAGTGAATAATGTATTCATTCAATTCAGAGAGCTATTTTAATGCAATGGCTTAGGGAGTAGGAAGTTCCTCTCTTTAATAAAGTAAAAAGTTAGGTAATATCCTAAAATGACAAAGAAAAAAAATGAAACTATCTCTTAACCTCTGCTGAACAAGATGATTTTCATCCCAATGGAAGTCTTCTCATACACTTCATGTAGCACATACAATCAATTCTCCCAATAAGACAGCTGTTTTTCAGCTAGAAAAATACTTGTCACAATTTATATGGTTCAAGTAGGAGGTAGACCTGGCTAGAGCATAGCAATCCAATTTTAGCCACAGGTATCTGTAACTCTAGAAATGTATGGTTTTTCATTAAAAGACCTTGAGGGTCAAAGTCACGACTGAACAGCTCAAGACCTACTGACATACAAACTGAGATAACAATAGAACCATTCTTCAGTGTACCATGATCTTTGATGCTAATGGGACACAGATCACAGATAAAAGAGTAAACCCCGAAGAATTAATACATGGACATGAGCTGATAAGCTGGGAGAATTGATTTTTTTTCTTTCTCCAATATTCCTACTTAAAAAGACTGAAATAGGTTTCAGCCATGTTTTTTACTTCATGCTTACTAAAATAGTTATATATAGAAATGGAATTACAACAAGTCTTTTAAAATTTGTTTAATTTGTTTTGTTATACCATCTTTCAGTAAAGACAAGAAAATCCATTCGCAAGAATAAGGCTATATTTTATCCCTACTTAGATATCAAATATTACAGTGTCAAATTAGAGTATATCTCTGCAGGTTTCAATTTGAAAGTACATTAATATATCTGAGGAAAAAATATAGTTTCTTTTCCTATAGAGTAGCTTATTAATTTGCACTGTGGAATCTGAAGTGTGATTTAAATAGTAAATTGCAGAGCATAGTATCTGCCCATGACAAAAGCCTGAAAGATACCCATTCTCTCTTTTTACAGTGAGCTAATGAGGCCACAAAGAAAAGCAGGAAACGTTTCTTCTGTATGGTCACTCACTGCCCTTTTTTTGCATAAACATCACCGGGTTGTGCACACAAATTCACTTGCTATACTTAATTTCAGAACTCAAAACCATTAGGAAAAAAATACCACATCACAACCCTAGGGGAAAAAAAATAATATTAGAACATGAAAGCAAGCGGTAATCCTATGTTCAAGCTGACTTTAAAAGTTGCAATCTAAACCAGTTTTGAATCTATATTAGAAAACTGCCAAAAATCAGATTTTTTTTTTTTTGATGGAAATCACACCACACTTTTAATGTCCACGTTGCAAAATAACTTTTCACAATTGTAGTGATTGAACACTTCAGTGGAAGAAGTAAATTTCTGGAGAAGGGAGAAATCTTAAATCCAGACTTGACTAAGAATCTAATAAAGAAATTGGACTTGTTGATTGAATGAACAGACATAACATTAATTCTAAACTAAAGCAAAATTTTCAACACCTTTCACCTTTTACAGAACTCTTAATTGGATCAAATTACTGAGAGAAAAAATTAAATAGTTAGGACTTGCAACTCACATGTCCTTTATATCATTATAGAGTTTAACAGTGTTTCTAAGACATTATGGTTCTTTATCAAAAGCTTGGGCCATATTAAATTTGCTGTGCTAAAATAGGTAAAGAACTATAAAGCCTTTCAAACAGGCTTTGCTACATGCTTTTTTTAAAAAAAAACAACCATGGCCTTTCATTGATCAATCTGCCACTTGTCTGTTACATTGGATAGGACACTAAAGCACAGGCCATCCAAATAAAAAATGAAATAAATGAGTATTTCAAGGACAGTTTTCAGGGACTATCAAGAGGTTGCAATAAAACATTTGTCATGATCTGCAATTGCTGAGGTATATTACATTTAATAACATAGCATAAACATTACTACCATGTTTGTTAATAATGTCTATTAACAGTAAAGACTTAAATTACTGTTAATAATTTGATCTATAAAGAAGATAAAAGCTTATAGCTGCAGAAAACACCTTGGTATTTAAGATGAAGTTTAAGATGAAACACATGTTTAATGTTTTCTTTTGAAGCAAGTGAAAAACCATTTCAAACTATGCCAGGTCACAAAACAAAAGTGAAAATACAAAAGGCATTTGGTGCTGCATAGTTAACTTTGTCCCAGCACAGGTATGGAAACATTTTCGGACAAATTACACCCTAAATTTAGTGAAATTGCAGAGGAATAACTTAACTGAAAATTTTCATCACAATGAAATATGGATATTCTTAAATTGCTTCTGGTTCTAATCTGTTTTAGAAGTGTATGTTTGTATTTTCTAAACAGATTCCCTGCTGCGTCTCACTCAAATGACTGTATTTTAGAGACAGTTTATGTGCATGCATGAATTAGTGTGCGTACACGAATTACTCACTATCGAACATTTGCTAGTTCAGAATTGCCCAAATTTAAGTTTTGAATCAAATCTGACATTCATTGGCACCTGGACAAGCATATTAAAGCACATGTTCTCTGTTAACACCCAATTTGGCTTTAACTTTGCATATGTCTCCTTCTATAAATTTCCTCCCATGGATCAGCTTCCAGGAACACAGAATAAAACAGCATAGCAATGACATTTCTTTGTTTCCAAAACACAATGCGCCTGTAGATTATTAAAAAAAAATGCGGGATAGATAATTTGCTTAGCTTTAGCTGCTAATGTACAATATATTTTCCCATCTCCTCCCATTTAGTGAAATTACTCCAGAAGAAAAATATCTCTTTTTATTGAAGTACACTGGATTAAAGTGAATTATTAAAATGCATAAAACAAGACAGTAATGTATAATGTGGTTTGTGACAAAATGTACTGTAACCTTAACTGTAATTATATCAAATATATTGATTTAAATTTCATAATCAAATTGTGCAGGTAACGATCCATATCTTTGGTAATTGAGTTGTGTGTGCAAATGTGATTATAGTAATGGTATAAAAATTTGATGATGCCATCTAGATTAGATTGAACTTTGGGTGTACTTTAAAGAATATGCAGGGATTCATAAAAAATCAGTTTATGTGGAACTATATTGTAACACAGGACTGATGTTTTCCTGAGAAGGGAGCTTAATCCCTGTTAAAAACGTGGCAGAAAAAGTTCCAGCCAGGAAAGCATCTTCAAGTTTTATGTTCCTTTTAAAGTATAGGACACAGCTGATGCAAGCTTTTGTAGAAGACAGCAACTATGTTTTGCGTAGAAGCAGTATTTTTTCCTGAATGGGCACTTGTGGCTAGTAGTACTTTCTACAGATGCTAAGAGCTTCAGTGCTCAAGAGTATTCTGAACTTTTAAAGTAATGACCATTAAGATCACATTTTGCAGTGTAGAATGGAGAGTTATTTCATAATTCTGCACAATGCTGAAATTAGAGAGAGAGAGAGAGAAGGCACCAGTCTTTTATATAGTACCAGTAAGTCATCTGGAATGACATACCTAGCCTGGCTTTGTTATAAAATCCTTTCTTGTGATGTCTATAGTAATGGTAAGCATTGCCTATAGATTTGCTATAGTCACATATCTTTATTTCAAAGTGAAAGATAGAAGTTCTAAACAAAATTTTAAAGATCTGCAGAAAAAAAAAAAAAGAAAAAAAAAAGAAAAAATTGAACTAACTCCCCATTTCTGGAGACAATTCTTTCTTTTTGCTGTTTTCAGTACAGATGTTATTAATCTCAGTAGTCTCTATATGTATTTTTTTAAAGAGCAGATTTTGGCTCAAAAATTCAATTAACTTTTTATGAATGGATGTGACTTTTCATTTACTGAATGGGAGTTGGATGAGGATACAAAGGAACAAGTATTTTCTAGAATCAATGAGCTCAGCCAAAAAACCTGCTGTGATAGAATTGTCCTTACTGAAATGTATGTATTAAATGGATAGGTAAATTCAAGAACATATGAAAATGATGCATGTATGTCTTACTTTTTTAAATCCGCATTATTCTCATGTCAAAATCCAACAGCATGTTTGTTGTTGGTAGAATCATATATCTAGCAGAATTTTAATTGCAGTATTGCACATGCAAGCAAGACTGGTTAGTTTCAATACCTGAGGATGTAGATTAAAAAAAATCAGCTATAAAGTTTCAGATTAATCAAATGTGTTTCTAAAGGATTTGGAATTCAAAAGTTGTAGACAAAATTTGAAATAGGTGTACGGATAGCAGTATTTGGTTATTAAATATTCAGCTAATAACAGTTTTATTTTATGAAGCACAGGAAGAGACGTCTGTTTCTGACACATCTACTCATGCATACCATTCAAACATCAAAGTGAACTATTCTTTAGAATTAAGAAAAAAATCATGGAACATCTATCCACTTTCTAAGACAAAAAGTAGCCATACAGTAATGGTAAGATATTATGAATCTGGAAGAAAAATTGGGTTATTTTATTATTTATTTATTCTGTTTTTCTATCTTTATTGAGAGAAGATATATTGCATATATGAGGTATAGGAATATGAAGGCTTCATAATGCTTCCTTATCTTCTCTAGGTCATGTCTGAAAAAAAAGGGTAAATAAAGAAGTTCAATAGAAAACTCATTGTTCTGCAAGAACAAAGTGTTATTTTTATGAAAAAGTTTAACAATGAAAAAAGCAATAACTTTTTTCTGAACAGAAGAGAAGAAGAGAAGGTAACAAGGAACCACATCTCGTATTATTAGTTTGCTCTGAACTGCAGCTGTGGTTTATAGTAGCTTTTAAGTTTTTTAAGTTAAAGTTTTTGAAGGTTCTATTCATGTCACATAACAAACCACTAATACTGATTTCTGCTAATACAAAAAAAATTCTTCCTATATAAATTAAAGTCAGTGACACATAGTTTAGCATGGTGTGGCAGCATATTTACTCAATTACAAATATGCTTTAAACAAACCTACCTGTAAAAGGAGGTGGAAATCCTGAGTGATGGTCAGTCTTTTTCATATCATGGGCCAAAAATATCCCTGAATAAGTCACAGGCCATGTTCTGGGCACAGAACACCTCTCAGCCATATGCAAATGATGCAGTCAGAATTCATATTGTATTTTTTCTTAAATTAAATAATAAAACCGTTTTGTTCACTATATTATAATACTTTTCACTTCAAACCATGCAAATTTTCCCAGCTACAGTCCATCCAAATTTTGATCCAGAAAGTCTGAGTTCACGTCACATATTTTGGATAAAAGGATATCTGAATCATTAAAAGTCTGGGTTGCTTGAGTTTTATCAAAGCTATGATTCTCCTCACCACAATACCTACAGGGAGGAGTGACTGATTCACCTGTTAATCCCACCTGTTTATATCAACATGTATTCAGCATTTGTAACTGTTGCATAGATATAAAAAAGTTAATCATGCCACTTGATAAATACCATGAAACAGAACAAAGAAATTTATACTTACTAAACTCAAACACAGATTTTAAACATTTCACACACACATACACACAAGAGGAGTGACTAATGATTTTTCTGTGTACACAAAAATCTAGGGAATAGATATATTTCTAAGTATTGGAGTTAAAAAAAAATAATACATGGAAATGGTCTTAGATTTGAAGGTAAACAGGAAGCAAGATTATTTTTGTAACTAGCCTGTGTAAGTAGATCTCTGAGCTCATATTTAGCCAATGCTATGTTTTCCAATCTGGTGAGAACTTGGACATTATCACAAAGGTCAATGAAGTTATACAATGACATGGTACTAAACAGGAGAAAACCATTAAGCATCATCTTATCTGTTTGATATGCTTTTGAACAAAATATATTTTTACTTTGGATATTTATTAAATGTTACACCTATCTATATGGTAAAAAAATAAACAGGTACCTCATGAAACTTTGTGAAGAAATCCTACTGGTTTTAAAATTTAGTTTAACCATCAGAATGAATAAAATTATCAATTAAGATCACAGGACTGGTATTAGAAATTCAACAGGAATAACATTCAAATAATCTTATTCTGATTATCAAAATAATCTTGTTGCCAAACTGATTTTTCAGGGAAACAAGTGGATTTGGCCAGAATTTTCTTATTAATTAATACCAGTTCATTTAATCTTTTCCACCTCTGTAAATCAGCAGTTGTCAGAAGTATAATGTGTTTTTCTTGTGACATAATGCATTTGAATTTACTCATTTCTCTTTATTGATCCACTTATGAGTCTTAATGTAGAATTATCAGAATTTCTTTGTGAAGTAATAAGTGGAGGGCTTTTTGTAGAAAGGCATTTATTTTGTGAGCCAGATGCATAAACACTGAGAATATCTAACTGAGACTTAAAGGTACCAGACAAAAGAATTATGAAAGTGTTCTGGTTTCAGCTGGGATAGAGTTAGTTCCTTTTTCTCAGTAGTTGGTACAATGCTGTGTTTTGGACTTAGTATGAGATAATTTTGATAACACACTGATGTTTGTAGTTGTTGCTAAGTAATATTTATACTAAATCAAGGATGTTTCAGTTTCTTGGACCCTGCCAGCAAGAGGGCTGGAGGGACACAAGAAATGGGGAGGGGACACAGCCGGGACAGCTGACCCAAACTAGCCAGGGGAATATTCCATACTGTAGAGCATCATGCTCAGTATCTATACTGGGGGGAGTTGGCCAGTGCCTGCTGATGCCTGCTCAGGGACCAGTGGGCATTGGTCGGTGGGTGGGGAACAATTGTACTGTGCATTACCTGGTTTGGCTTTTTTTTTACCCTTTGGGTTACATTTCTCTCTCCTCTTCATTATAATCGTTGTCCTCTTCATTATAATTGTTGTTGCTGTTGCTATTATAATACACTATTTTATTTCAATTATTAAATTATTCTTATCTCTACCTACAAGTTTTACCTTTTTCACAGTTTTCCTCCCCATTCCGCTAGGTGGGAGGGGTGGGAGCAGGGAGCAGGGAGCAAGCGGCTGTAAGGTGCTTCGTTGCAAGTCAGGGTTAAACCAGGCAGAAAGGAAGAAAACTGGTCCTTAAATGTTGAGAGGGAAGAAAGGAAATTAAAATGTGACAATTTCTATAAGAAATATTGATCTCCTTTTTATTAAATACATTTTGTGTGCAACACAATTGTACGAGTCAAAATAAAGTTTTCTGTATCTTATCCTAGAAAGAAAATCTTTCTTTCTTTTAGGAATAATATTATAGCCCTCAATTTCTTCATTTAAAAGGTTTCTGAATGAAATTAAAGATTAGCTTTTTTTTTTTTTTTCCCTGAAGCAGTTAAATGATTTAGCTGTTCACAGTGCACTTGTCTCCTAATTATACTTTAGATAAAAGAATACTTTAATGGTCTTGCATACTGCAAGCAAATAAAAACAAACTTATTGCAAAGTTCTTGCTGATCATTCAGTTTCATAAGCATTTTTACAGCAAGCTAAAATAGAAGTTATGAATACTTTCTTTTCATTTCTGTGAGATGTCTAACTTCCTTAGTATAAAGCTCTTATTGCCCATTCAGTAGGAATAATATGCTGCTTTGCACACCTTATAGGCATAAAGCTGTTGAAGAAGCTATTCTTCAGAACACAGTAATCAGCTACAAGACCTGGCTTCTAAAATCCACAGGTGTCTTTCTCAGGCATGAATCCTGCATTTTGAAAGATTCTTCTAAATTATTTAATCAATTCAGTAGATATGTGCACCTACCCATATGCAGTGATATTCATTTATTTCTAACTTTTATCTCTGCGGTCCCTTTTCAATAAAATAAATAATCACATAAGTGGTCATCAAAAAAAAAAAAAAAATTAGAGGTGGTGAATAAGCACCTGAAGTGTATGGGCATGAGAGCACTTACGTAATGGAAAGTACTTCTGATTTAAGCTTTTTGGGGCTCAATCAAGCATCTGGTTGGTAAAGGAAAGATTCATTCACGTTGGATGTTTTGTGTTTAGGGCCATCAGTTTAATGACTCAACTCAAATGTGAAACGTTCTGTTGCTCTATACACACTTATAAAAATTTCTACAGCTCACAGAGTGTGATTGTGTATGAAATATTAACACCCAAAGAGAATCTGGAAACAACTGAGGGTCATTACAATGCTGGCAACAAAAATTATCAAATGCACTTTCTAGAAAGAGTGAGAGGAGGGAAACCTGGAATATGAATATCAAATCATTTACTGTTTGGAGCCATGTACATGCTTACGCAGTCCTGGGAAAACAAGCCAAGAGTAATAGAGAGCTACAAGATCATTGTCTTAATAATATGCTCACATCCAAAAAGTTGTTTTTTTTCAGGAAGTTAACAGCAACATATGCCTAGTGCACAGTGACTAAAACTGTGTTTATAAGTGTTACAGGTTTTGCTTTCATTTATACACTTGCAGCTACCAGTGAAAAGGAGCCTAGTTTGTAGTTCTTTTAGTCAGTGACAAATTGGGTTTGAGCTGCTGCCACTGGAGTCACTCTGATATCTAAATGCATGACTAGCGGGACTTCCATGACAATTAGAGATGATAGCTACCATAAAAGTGTTGAAATTAAAAGAATAGACATGGAAGCCTGGGGTTTAAATATTGTTCCCAAATGTGTATGTTCCAAAAATCTTTTAAATTTTCCTGCAATTCAGGAAATTCTTTGTAGTACTAATCTGAATCCTCAAATGCTCAACCCATTTCCTGCATAATATTGCATGTCCACAATTCATGGTAAACAACAAAGTAAATTCATGGTACAGAAGGGCACCCAACTACCTTCATTCTGAAGCTTAAGGGATGAAAACCTTATGTTTACTTTAGTATTTTTCTGAGACCATTTTGTGATCACAGCACAGAGAAAAAGATAAATTAAGCAATTATGAGATGATGTCACATTTTGCACTCTCTCTGATTAGTATTACCAAAGCATAAATAAAAGCAAATATTATAGTAAAGACAACACATTAGAAGAGATAGGAGAGCCACCATATGATCAAATTACCAAATTCACCTATTTTAAAATTTTTTCCAAAATGATAAATAACAACAATGTACATAAAGGTACTTTTCTTCCTGTACCCTAGAAGGGGTGACCTGTTCAGACTGGTACTGGATTCTTCTTGCACCAAGTCGATGTTACCACCTTTTTATCTCCCAAGACACAATCAAGATTTATGTCCTGCAGTGAGTCCGTACAACATCAGGAGATGACTGTGTTTTCACAAGATACTAATTCAAGTGGAAATCAGAAGATTTCCATTACACTTTTATAGTGGGCAACTCTTCTGCCTCGTCCAAGATGTTTGTGAAAAATATCCATGGTTACAAAGTTCAGATTTCAAATATCTTCAGCAGTCCATTATCATTTCGGTTTATTGTTCTGATTAGATAATTTTTAAAAAATTACCTGAAGGATACAGCTGAGAATTTAGGTGGATGTAATCTTCCCATGTATTTCAGTGAGGAGTATTTACTTTGCTTCTGCTTCTGCAATGCTTTCTCAGGGTCAAAGATATAAATACTATATATACTTATTTATCCAATGATTCTTATTAAGGGATTCTGTAAATGACAGCTGTACAGCGTGAGAAACTCAGAAATTAGCTCTTCTACTGAGAAGCATGTTATGTGAAAGTACTGATCTGACAAATCTGAATTTCTCATTACACAGTAAATCACTGATTTATTTTTTTAAAATTTTAAGACCCTACACTTTCAAACTGACATGTATAATTTTTAGCTTGTGCTTACGACCAAAATAAGTAAAAAATAAAAGCCAAATAGGATTACAGTTTGATTCAAATAAATAGAAATTATTATTTTTTTGTTTTGTCAAGAAATAAAAATGATACATTTTAACATTGTAACTGTCTTTTTAATAACACTAGGTTTTAAAAAATAGAAGATCTTATGGGTGAAAATATAAATTGACAAAATGAATCCTCTCCAATACCATCTTTGAAATAGCTGGATAAGTAAAACACAATTTTGCTATGGAAATGGGAATTACTGCTGCAGCGACACTATCGTTTCTGCAGAAACCTACCAGTAAGTTACCATAGAGTTTGATTCACTGCTAAGTATTTTGAAGCTTTTCTAGAATGAAAGGCTGAGACAGCTGTAAAAATTGAGTCTCTACCAGTCCAGCTGATTCAGCAAGGAATTAGCCATACTCAGAAATTCCTTTAAAAGATACTCTATTCTGAGGCATCAAACCATGAAAATATGTGGAGCTACTGTAATTGAGCAGTGCAGAACACATGTCCACGTATTAAATACTGTGGGTTAAACAGTAGCACAAAATGTCTGCCTCACACTGGAGGCTTTATGGACAGTGTTCCTGTTCCCTTTAATGTTTCTGTCTTTATAGTCCAGTGGCAAGAAAGGATGAGGCTATGATTTTGAATCTTTATGTTCAATCTTTCAGAACAATATTCACTCCTCATTTTGGAATACACCAAAAGGGCATTTTCTGGCCCTCCAACAGCACAAAGAGTGGGATGACCCTTCTCCAGGGTACTTGTAGAGAAATTACTAATCTTGTGTTCCTTCTACTCCTCTCCAAGTGCTTAACCTTCTCTTCGCAGTTTGGCTCCAACATGTAATTATATACAATTATCAGCACTTTGATTGTAGTGTCCTCAATTATATTAAGAAAAAAAATCTAACCTTCATCATTCTGGGGAATAAAAGTTGAAAATGTGAACACTGAACAAAAATCAGATGAAAAGAGATGAAATATTATTAAATTCATTATTGATTACCTAAATTCAGGAACTATGTAGGTATTGACTCATGCTTTTTAATGCTTAAGAAAGTAATAGTTAACAGACCTTCAATCCAGACATTGCTGTTAACACTACTACATTACTCTGCTGTGCTACACAGCAACAGAAAGCAACATTAAAGCTCCTAGGACACTGTCCTGGAGTCTAGAAATTCTAGGCTCTATCTCTTCTCTATACATTAAAGTTAAAAGGTAGAGAGCTATATTACTCTGATCAACTCTACTGTAGTCTTCATATTTTCAGAACTGTCAGTGTGTTTCAAATTCTTCTGTGCAAAAGGCAGTGAACATGTAATCCAATTTTAACACGTATTTTTTCATCACCATGTTAGTCTTTATAATTCAATTGTCCCCTCAGTGCAGATCCTGTGTAGCTAAATTCTAGCCTGAGTGTTTGTAGGTAGAACAATTACGCATTTAACAGTGTAGTGGCATGACCTACACTCTCATTTTTATGAACTGAGGGCTACTTACAGTTTTGCAAAATAGGCTCATAACAGACAGCACGCTTTATGAAGTCCTCAAGCAGATTTCCACATAGGCATGAACTTCCCCTGAAGAGACCAAAGCACTTTTTCCTGAGCGCACTGTATATAAAGATGCCAAGAACCATCAGTGTATGTTAGGTAAACATTGCTGCTATTTGGTTTAAAGGATGGGGAACTGTGCAATCATGGTATGGTTATGTGAAAAGTAATTGGCTAACAAGTGGCCTTGATTTGGGGAGTCACTGATAGCATAAGCATGTGTTCTGTTCTGATCGCAGTGTCTCGATTCTCTGGGTGGTCTGAGCCAAATTGGAAGGTCTCTCTGAACCAAAAGTGTTTTCTGTGTTTTGCAGTAATTCCATTTCCTAGGAATTACTTTTCAAATGACCTTTGAGATGAATTTTCAAGTAAGTATAGGAGTGTTTAGAAGAGAAGGGAAGACCATTTTTTTCTGGTATATCTGATTCTTTTGAATTTGTAGACATTAGCATTTTAAGTTTCAAACATACAATTCTTCTCACCAGTTTTAATTGAAACATTTGTAAAGGGGCATGTCATTTCGTATGCTTACAGAATGTATTCTGGTACTGTCTAGCACTCCCCAACAAAAGCTATATCCTGCTTACATGAGAAGACAAAGACAGACCCAGACTTCCCCCCATTTCAGACTGGCCAGTTATCAGCTTCCAGCTGAAGCTGCGTAGCTTTAGTCGTATTGCTCTGGGCTAAAAAGCTCTGTTTCTTTCACATTTGAGGAAAATTAAAGGATGGAAGCATATGAAGATGTTTGGAGGGTGTGTGTGTTGTAATTTGTCTTGGATTTGTACTGTCAATTTATAAGCACCTATGAATTCAAACAAAATTTACAAAAACAACAACAAATTTATCTTTATGTTCTTAGACCTCTATTCTGCTGACACCCATGTGCGAAATGAAACAAAACAAAACAAAACAAAGCAAAACAGTAAAAAAATACCCTAATTTCCTCTTGTCCAAAATGTTTGCCATATGGGTGAGTGGGTGGCTACTTTGAATTTTCTGTAAATTGTTTCCTTTAGTACATGATGCCAAATCTCCATTAGGCTATGTCGCAATCACATCTGGAGATGTCCAAGGTCTAGATATTGCTCAGCTGGGCTAGTCTTCAGCATTCTTTTATTATTATTATTTTGATGTATATAATGTGCTAGTGAGGCTATCTCATTTTACCTTACCTGGTTAAATAACATCTGAAACACTGACCCACATCTCTCTAAATATTAATTTGCCTTAGGAAACACAGTAACACATTTTTAGAGTAGCTTTCTAAATTATATCTTTTCATCAAAACTTTTATATCTCCTAGGCTTGCTTCTGAAGTCACTATGGCTTTGAGCTGTAAAGCTGAAGCGCATCTTATTTCTCCTTGAAAGAAATTTCCTCTTTCTAGATCACTGTTGATGATGTTTTTTTTCAGTATTGTTTTCCTACTTTGGAACAGCTGTATGCTGTTGAAGCTTTATTTCTGTTGATCTCATATTTTATTAAGAAAAAAAATCTATAGTAGGCTTAGCTGGAATAAAATTAGACAGGAAAATGAATTTTCTTCTTCCTAGTTTTCCATCTTCGTGTCTCCATTGTCATCTTCCATAAAAGATGTAAACAGAGCTATACAAAAGGAACAGAGTACAGGTACTGCCAAGGAAGACTTTGCATATTCCCCCAGCATCTTTCCCACATTCTTTGGTCATATTTGCCTCTTCTTACCCTCCTACAGTTTTCTTAGGTGTTTTATTTAGAGAAAAATTACACCAGGAGCATGCATTGGTTTTAGATTTTTTATAAATAATCACATTGCTAACAAAACTTGTTTGAAGACAAGATACAGTAAATAGTCATCTTTTATCATTCACCTTTGCTGAAGGTTGAGTCAGAATCCTTCCAATTCGGTACAAAGCATTTTAGTATACAATAATGCTTAAATTATCAAAATTATATCATCATGTTTAGTCATTTTATAATTGTTATATGTAGGTACAATTTGTCTGCCTAAAAGTTTATCCTTTTTATAGCTGTATTAGTTGATCTAATCAAAGATACTACCTTTCCCCTGAGAAACTTGTCTCACATATCCTTAGACCTTCAAGATAACAGCAGTAGTGCTATTACTAGTATGTTCTCAGTAGCTTCAATAAAAAATAGAGATTAAAATGAGCTCCATTAACAAAGCGTATTTGGCCTATACATAATTCAAGCAATGAACTACAATAGGTTGAACTTGGATTTGCACATATACATACAAGTTTGCTGGAGGAACAATAAGACCTTGTTCCACCATAGTGTTCTTATACAGGTGTATGTGGCAATGCCATTCTATATGTTTTCCTCCAGCTTTTTAATACACACTGTTTAAGCTATGCAAAGATACTAGGCAAGCAACACTCTAAGGTATCGGTGCCTTTTGATTCTTTTCTCTGAGAAACCACTTTTACAGTAAACCTGGGTCTACTGAATTCAGCAGAATTGTTTTCAATTTACACAATGTGAGGGAAGAATAAGGCCTTTAGTTACAGATTTCCCATGCAGCCGTATATTAGTCTCTTGTATTCATATCCATATGTACACACATAGATATTGATGTGAGCATGTATAAAGTCCATTTTATTTTTTTCAAGGATCTGATTATACAGATGTTAATTTGCATATTTGGAAAAGGTAGCTTTCACCCTGGAGAAGCAGGGAGAAAAATCTTAAAACACATCTCATTTTATAACTCATAAAGCACATATTCTACATGTTTTTGTTCTACAGCTGAAATAAAAGAGGAAAAAAATTCCCTTTCTCATCTGTCTCTGACATCAGTCACAAAACTGTTCACAAAATAAATGTTATTCCTGCATGTTAGCAGGCTGTGAAAGTAAGGCTTGAAATGGCTGCCTGATTACAACCTTAACACCAACACCTCCTTAATCAACACTCCTTAACTCCCTCTAAGTAAGCTCTCTATGATGTTATGATTTATTATATTGACTATGGCTTTTTTCCATTTTGCTTTTTAGGATCTATTAGAAAGTTGCAATTTAGTTCCTCCCCACCCCCTGCTTCCCCTTAGTGAAGTGGCTGCCTTTGATTAGATTTGCTAGGATTTAGTTCAGAGGGGATTTATTTTTATTCAACTCAAGGGGAAAAAAAAATAAGGAAAAAAGTGTAAGTGAGTCTAAAAGAATAGGCTTTAATAAGTTCACTGCCAAAATAAACCAAAACAAAATCCACAGTATTAGATCTTTGATGTCATTTCTTTTAATATTTTGCTTACTACATAAAAGATAGGAACAGAATTTTCTTCTTTCCTAGTCTCTCAATTTACTTTTTGAGGAAAACCTTGAATCAAAAAGATAAGACTTCGTAGATTTTTGAAGCAGAAGAGGCAATTTATTCACTACGGTACCTTCCAGAATGAACAACTATTTCTCAAGAGTTTTTGACCAATTATAAAATGAAACATGTCTTCTTATTTTGAACAATATATTCTCCCTGTGTGGAACAGATTACTTATACTAAAGGACATGTTTCTATTAATACCTAGTAGAGCCGAAGACGAGCTGCAGTACATCAAAATACTATTTTGAAATAAGAACATAATCAGAAAATATTCCAGACAATTACAGTCTTCTGCAATACATTATTAGTTGTAACCTTGATCTCTAACCCAGCCATATAAAAAGTTTACCTGGTGGGCAGATTATATCTATCATTTTACAGTGTGTTTTTTCCCCCCCTCAGATTCTATTGCATATATTGTTTTGATGCTTTTGAAACAGATACACAGTCAGACAAACCAATTATCTTACTACTTGCCTGCTAAGGATAAAAAATATGTTATGAATCTTAGCCTATAGGTGACTTACATAGCTATCTAAGGATGGGGAAAAGGTTTTAATACCTTTTTTTATTCCATGCTATTTTTGTGACTGTCAGCATGATAAAAATGTTATTTGTTATTTGCTGAAAAAGCTGCGGTGCTGGATTGTAGTTGTAACTGGTACTTTGCTTGAGAAATCAGCCTCACTTCAATCTATTAAAATGTAAAGTGTAACAAATACAGTTGCAGAAACAATTAATGTAATGTATACAACATTATACAATGTGATTTAAATGTGGAGTCCTATTGGAGCAATGTTTACTTACAGATGGCATTATGATGTCAAAATATATTCTTTGACACAACTTCCAAAAGAATACTACATCTAAACATTTTCACACTTTGCACATTCTCTTAAGTGTTTGATTGTATGGCTTTAAGGAAAGACAAAGGTGAACATTTCAATGAAACACAACTCCTATCAAATCCAGCCATTTAACAAATTACTTGAATTTAATTTAGGATTAACATTTGGAATGATTGTGATAAGATACAGTCTCTAAGAAGGTCTTCTTATGTGAGAGAAATACAGATTAGTATATACATGCCTCCATGATGTTTTAGATACTAAAAAGAAACTCCATTCCAAATGAGTTCCAAGTCTTTAAACTACTTCCAGTAATGTTGGTCAGGTAATTGCAACCCACTGTAATTATCTGTGAATGACAAATTCATCTCATTCATCTTGTCATCAACATTCTGTACTTCTGCAACAGAAGGGGAGAAAGATGCCAGAAACATAAAGGGAAGAGATTTAAGTGCAGCAGAAAATATCTTTTCCTTCTCCAGTACTTTTGTAGTTGGCCAGATTAAAAAAATCAAGTCTCAGACTGCTTTCAGCATCAGTCCATTTCAACGGTTTTGAGGGAAGTAGCTCAGTTTCATGATTCTTGTAAATGTGTAAATGATTTTTGTAAATGTTCAGCCTGAGCCTGGCTGAACTTCACATGCAGCACTGTGCAGGGAAGGGGCAGGAACGCTGGGCTAGACTGCTGGTCAGTCATCAGGTGGGCCTCAGGTCTGGCCACTGAAATTCAGCCACTTTCATGTTTTCTGTTCTTTGAGTAGTCTAGTCTGTAAGAAAATAATCTTTGCCTTTTAAATCAGCAAAGACTTCTCTCTCGTGGAAAAGACTGTGGGCCAATGATGAGCTGGCCAGTTCCCATTGCTTTCAGAATTGCTTTAAATTATTTGCTTTGGTAATTATTCCATTCATGAAGCCATCCCTGAAGTCTTTTGGATTTAAAGGCATATTTGAACAGGGCAATGAATTAGAAAGAGATTTACTTCCCTGTGGGTCTCTTGAGTTGACCTGGCTAACTACACTGGCAACCTTCAAAACTCCTTTTGAACAAAGGGTGTTCTACAGTAACTTTGCCTAACAAAGCTCCATTTTTTTGCTTGAGAATATCAGTTCAAATCCATAAGGAGCAAAACAAAACAAAACAAAACAAATCCACTCTTATTTTTACAAAAATTTCTTCTTGGCAGAAAGTGATGCAAGAGCTAGATCAAGCAGGCAATTGTTTCTTCTCACAACAGTCTGCAGTTAGTCAGTTCTTCCAAACAGAAAAAGAATTCTCGCCTGATTCAACTCCTTCCTTTTAGTCATTTATCAGAGTAGTTACACCCTTACTTGCAGATATTTTTCCTATATAAACATTTGTAATCATTATCTAATTTGCAGTTACTAACTCTTCTAACATCCATATGAAATATATATACTTTCTGTTTATTTTCATTTCTATAGTTAAATACAGGTGCACTAGAGAGCACATTTGATACTGTACAATTCAGAAAGTCAGTGAGAAGAACAGGAAAATAACATTTAGAATTAGCCAAAGGTATATCTTCATTTTTATTTGAAGCTTAAAAAGCACGTGAACTCTGGGATAAGGGAGTATCCAGAATGAAAGAAATACACATACCTCAAGTTTGATTCCATATGTATAAAGTAGCCCTTACATTGTTCTGATATTTGAATCTTTCAAGAAGTTTATAACATTTTCAATGGCACATAACACATGGGTGCATAACATCGGCAAATCCTTCTCCAACTCCTTTTACACTGTACTTAAACTCACTGCATTTGATAATTCTTGCTCAACCTTCCCTAGAGTTTGCCCAATGTTTAGGGACATACCTGCTAAGGGAATGGTTTAATGAATTGCATATCAGAAACATTTATAATGCAGAAAGAAAGGTACTTCAAGTTTTCCTGAGTAAATTACATGGAAATGGGTAAATTACATAATAAGAATAACAATAATAACAAACAGGAAAAATTTTCTTTATCAAGTTGTGATCCAAAGTGACAAAAGCTAGAAAATTCCAAGATGCAGCACAGGCAAGATATGGCTAAGATACAGGTATCAGAGTTTTAGGATTAAATTCCAATTATGTGTCTTATTTTGCAAAATTGCTCTCAGATTTCTTAGTCTACTTCTGTGAATGCCCTGTTATTACAGTAACATCAAACCATTATAAGAACGGCTGGTTCTCCTTCAGGAGAATTCCTTTTTTAACCTGTTAACAGGCTGTTCTATAGTGCTGTTGAACTTATTTGCCAAATGGATAGAGTACAGTCAAAGATCTAAGCTTTCATTACAAATTAAATTTTGATAACAAATAAAAATTACAAAATAAACATGTTCAATTAAAGTGTTGTACAAGTAAAAATGAAATAAAATGGCATCTTGTTTGGGATGATCCACAGAATAGGTGTCAGCGTGTAAATAAAAATGGAAGCAGCCTATTAAGATTCTAATTCCATAAAGGAGCCCTTCAAAGCCTTTATTTTTCTGAAAAGGAGAAATTAGGTGGGAGATTGCTTTTCCAGAGAGGAGGCTGAAAATTATTAAAAAGGTTCTATATGAAAAGGATACATGGAGACCATCCTTTCTGCTTGAACAAGTCAAAAATCCTTTCCTTCCTTATGCCAAAGAAAGGGAATTCCTCTGCTTCCTCCACTCCTCCCATCTGACAGCAAATTCAGTAATAGGAAGAGCCATAGAAAACACTAGAAAGTCTTTGGGGTACTGGTTGAGCCGTAAGAGCTGACAACAGAGGTGTGTGCACTGGCTTCTGTATAAGAAACTTTTTTCCTGCACTGTCCTCATTTTCCTCTCATGTTCTTCCTCATTGCCCCAGCTTCAAGAGGAACAGTTCTATTTCAAGAAATAGCTAATATACACATAACCATCTTCTTCACTCAAGTACATTAACTGCTTCTAATATTATGGACTTGTAGATCAGAATCTAGAAAAGAGAAAAAGCTTATGTGCAATTTGGCAGGAATGCAATAAACTCAGGAAAAGGGAGAAAGAAAGAAAAATGCAAAAGATTAAAGGAAAAGTAGCATATATGCCTAGAAAAGAAAATAAACCAACAAAAAAATTAAACCAGAAAAGATTGTGATGTACAAGCACAAGAAAACTAGCAAATTACTCCTCAAATATAGGGAGTAACTGAAAATAACATGCCTGGAAACATCAGTATTCCAGGCAGATGTCCAATCTGCTCACTTAAAGGAGTCACTTAAAGAAGGGAAGGCAACAGTGGATCCTGAGCATAATTTTTTTGGTGGGAGGTACTCTTTCTTTTTTCTTTTTCACAATCATAAAGAAAGAGAAAGAAAAAACAAAAAGGGGTGGAAAACAAAAATGGGTTACCTGAGGATTTATAAATGAATGTGAAATTAATGAATTTGCCTTAAAACAGAAAATAAAGTATGCCATCATATTTCCTTTACCTTTGACTTACCATATACTGGGTAATGTTTGCACTGATCTGCTAACCATTGTAACTGTGTAGACGGGGAAAGACAGTAGCTGATTTCAAAATTTCTGTATTAATACTATATATTAATTTGGAACAAAGCATAAAGTTTAGACTATATTTCATTTTTATAACAAACCAGTGGCTTGTTCTACATGCTCACCATTACCAGTAGGCTTTTGAAGCCACATAGTAAGTAATGCTATGTCAGGCAAGTTAAAGACCTAAATATACTTTTTGAGAAGAATGTGATATCTTACTCATCATTCATTCACCTAATAAAACAGATTACAGTGCTGAAGGCTGTATATGTGACCTATTACTGCATATCTAATGGCTATAATTTCTGCACTGTACAGATGATGAATCAACTTTTAAATCAATTTTTTGCAAAGCTGAGTGCAAAGCAGGCAGAAGATAAAAATCCATCCTTCATCAGTTTCAGATGATACACATACACTCATAAATGATGTTGGTTGGATTTGCAAGAAAGCCTTTAGTGTTTACAGTACCATTGCCTGGGAGACCACTTCTAAATTACTACAAGTATTTCTAGCAGTCCCAAAGAGTTATCTGCATATGACTTCTCCTCAGGATTCAATCTGACAGTGTGGCGTAAGCTAAGTCAGCCCCTTCTGATGAGCATGCCAGAATTGGCACATCACCATATTTTCAACATACTGCTGCTGTCCTGGCAGTGGTACTCTGGGTCTGCTTAACCCCACACATCAGCCCTACAGAACCACTCAGGCTGTGGCGCTGCTGAAGAAAAAGAGCCTGAGTAGTGGTTAAGCCCATCTCTGAAGAAAACATACCCAGCACATGTCTCCAACATTAGTACTTTTTGGTACTTGACATGAAGTTTTTCCCCATCATTGGACTCGATGGAAGATGATCTACTTTTTCTAAACCATTGACAACGTTACAGTCTTTTAAGGGTTTACACAGATGATGCATTGGCAAAATATTTTATAGATTTTCATAGTCTGTCAATATATAGAAAAATGAAGACCCTGCAGTACCAGTTACAAAAAAATTTGGAAACAGACACAAAACTAGTTTCCATAAGATGCATTAAAGTATGGGTTTAGTTAGTGCATGAGCTACATGACTTGAAGTTGTAGCTGTATGCATACTCTTAGTTATAGACTAAGGTCCTTGGTTTTATCATTTGTGTACTAATTTCAGCCATCACAGTTCTCCTTTTTGACAAGGCTTGAATAGAATTGATGATTGATTTTCAAAAATTTGCAAACGTACCAGCTGACAAAATTTGATGCTGCATAATGGGTTTACCAATAATGCTGTAAATGCTCTGGACACTAAAAGACTGAATTCAGCACCTTTCACAGAAAACAGATTTATTCAATGGTAAATATGTTAGTCAAAGTTTAAAATAGTCAAACTTATTTTAAAAACACCAAACAATACCTGAAACCTAGTGAACTCAGATTTAGCCTAAAGTAAATTTTTATTGCTAAGTAATAAACAACCCAAAATAGGTTATATAATAAAAATGCTGACACCACCTTAACTACATCCTAGAGTTGCAAACAGCAATGTTATAATGAGTCAGACATACTGTGTCTTTCACAGACATGGTTTCATTTTTAGAAGTACTATACTGCTGATGGCCCACATTTGCATTACATAAACTTTCATGATGAAATATCTTACCATTTCATCTGAAACCTGCGGAACAGAGATCATTTTCTGTTTAATTAGGTCTGAGTTTGCCTAAAGGCTTTAGGAGCTAGAAATTTTGCAAGCTTGTTTTTGCAAATTAGTTGTGAAGTGGAATCTGTCTTTACTGTTTCTCCATCAAGGTAACATGCTTTGCTCACATCTATCTTTTTTTCTTTTTTTTTCCTAATGAGCTGTTTCTGATAGTCAGCTGCTTTTTCTGCTCTATAGTTCACTGAGGGCACTGTGTTATCTGCATTATTCATTACTGGAACTGTGGCATACCTTGGTTAGAATCTAAACACAAAACAGTTTCTAGGCATAACTCTATGTCTTCTATAAAAATCATGAATTATGTAATGCACAAATCTCTCCACAATAACATCACTTCTTTTTTCTGGCAAGAGAGTTGGCTATTTTTATTAAATATTGCTCATCTGCCATATGGACTCCAGTATTCAAGTTAATTATGAAACTGAAATATGGCAATAGTCTCTGAATCTGTAAAACCGTTTTCCAATTAAAACTATTTCAGAACACCACATTTACAAAATAATTTTATATGATTTTGCACATCAAGAACAAGAGATTGTTTTAATCACCAAAGCATTACACAGATACCCACATTTGTAGTTGCTCACAGTGCTCTGCATAGAATTAAACATGCCTCAGTGAACAAATTCTGTCATTGTTTGAGAAAGCCACAGTAGCTGCAGCAACTGCAAAACAAATGTCAATACAGAAAGAACTACAAAGCTATTTATTCCTGATTCCTAGTTCTACTCTTCTTGGGTTATTCTTAATGCTACATATGTATGCTGTATGCGGTTGAAATGGGTACTATTTGGAAAAAAAATTCTGAACTTTTCTTTTACTCTTGTTCTATGATTAGTGTTGCTGAAATTAAGGAATAATTTTATATATTTCTTTTCATACAAACAAGATGATTTGCCTCCAGGAGGAAAAATATTTATGTGGTTAGACAGGTGTTTGTTATGATGCATTAGAGAAATCCTTCATGGTGGCATCTAGCCCACTTTATGCTGAAGAATAAAAGCATGACATGTAGCACATTGAAAATCAGAATAAGCAATAGTTGGTAAATAGCTACATAGTGCCTGGTGTTTTGACACTTTCACTGAATACTGTATGTGATTCTGAGTATTTTAATAGTGCTATTTAATAATAAAAAATTAGGGTTACCCTCAGAAGTTTCCTCCAAAGGGCACTGTTACTATCATACGTAAAATGTACTCTGCATATATGAACTCTATTTCATATATCTTGCTAATACAAAATGACTGTCATCAAAACAAGATTTTGCAACATCTTGGTCACAAAAAATAATGTGCTAATTCAGCATGAAACTGTCCTGATGTTTTGCTGTGTCCATACAAAATCCAGCATTGGGATTGAGTCTTCACTTTTCAAAGAAAAAAAAAAAAGAACCAGATTGTGGGAGAATATACCATGATAATCAAAATCATGTCCTCACAAAGTTTGATAGTTCATTAGAAACTGATTTGAGTTTTTCCCAACTTGTTCTCACTTGACTGCTTGTTCTTAATAACACAATGAAGGTGTGAAATGTGATGAGTGAGAGGATCCCAAGGCAAGGGATGGTACTTCTATCTTCTAGTGTCACAAGTGCTTAGTCACTGTGTACTCCCTCCACACTGGGACAGTCACTGACTAGATTGATCTGTAGATGGGATAATTTTATTTTCCTAAACTAATTGATAACTTCCTTTTCCTGTCTTCGGAAGCCAATGGACAATATAATTGGAAAGTATCTTCTAAGAGATGCTTTTGTGAGTGAAGAAAGGCGGAAGGCTCTGATGGAATGAGAAATGTTTGAAATAAAAAGGTACTGCTGATGTAATGCATGTGGTCATTTATAAGCCTTGGCTCTACCTGTTACTTGGATTGAAAGGTACAGAACAAACACATCTAAATGCGTCTGTAAGACTGCAAGCATCATCAAATACTTGTAGTAAAATCCTTAACTCTGTTAAAACATTTGATCAATGAAATAGAAAAATATACAAAAACATTCTGCAAATGATCCAAAGGCTGAGAGAAATCTTAAATAATAAAAAAGAGAGGTTGCTGATACTGTATAATGCTATTTGCTTTGGAAACTGAGCATAAATTGATAATATGCATTTTAATGATGCCACATATTAACAAAGAAACATATTTTACAGAGAGTAACAATCCAAGAAGCAGTAACAATAAAAAAGGATTAGCATCATGAGAGATAAGCAGCTCTACTTGATTTCACATAACGAAAGGCAAATGCAGTACATACGTAAAGGAGATCCTTGGGTCAGCACTGGCAGGTATTTCACGCTAATCTTAACCCTTCAGAAACACTTTTTTGATTGTCAGCATTCTCAGTTAAAGAAGAATGATACAGTTTGCAAATAGTGTGGAGAAAAAGACATGTAAATGCTGTTTTACTGCGGTAAATAGATGTAGATACTGTTTAATGTCTTTATTAAAGACGAGACAAAATGTACCCTGAGCAAGTACACAGACTTATCAAACTGTGAAGAGCTGACAATACACTGGAGGGCAGGGCTGCTGTCAAGAGGGACCTCAACAGACTGAAGAAATGGGCTGACACGAGCCTCGTAAAGGTAAATGCAAAGTCCTGTGCCAGAAATAGAATAAGCCACACAACAGTACAGGCTGGAGGCCAAATGGGCAGAAAGCAGCTTTGGAGGAAAGAGCATGTAAGATCCCAGTAGACAACAAGATGTACGTGAATCTGTAGTGTGTCCTTGCGGCAAAGAGATCTTACCGCAAACTGTGATGTATTAGCAAAAGCGTTGCCAGCAGGTAAAGGAAAGAGAACACCTCCTCCTTCCCAGCACCTGTAAGACTGTGTTTGGAGCATCATGTCCAATTTTGAGTTTCAGCAGAGTGCCACAAAGATGGAGCACATATTATGTGGAGGAGAGGTTGAGACACCATAGCCCAGCTGGGATGGTTAAGGGAGGATCTTAGCTGCCTTCTGACTGCCTTCAGCTACATAGCTGAAGGCCATAGAGAAGATGAAGCCAGATTCTTCTCAGAAGTGCACAATGAAAGGATGAAAAGGGTGGACACAAATTACAACACGGGAAATGCTGAGAAGGTATTAGGAAAAAAAAATCAAAAGGAGGCTGTCAAAACCTGAAATAGGGGTTCACAGTGGTTATAGAATCTCCATCCCTGCGGATCTTCAAAACCCAGCTGGGGCAACCTGATACAGATCACCTCTACCCTGAGCTGGGACATCAGAGGCCAAATGGCTCCCAGAGGTAATTTCCAGCTTAGACCATGCTCTGAAGTTATTCCAGGACTGGGAAACAGACATTACAGTTTCTCAAAGAACTGATTCTGTTAGGCCCTGGTTTTCAGAATTACCAGAATGTATAAAAACTTCCACAAGAAACCAAACGCTGACAATTGAAGATGCTTGATCTGAGGAAAGATCCAGCTTCTGGAAGCTGGAGCTAGATGTTCAGTCTAGATAAAACACACACATTTTTAACAGCACAGATAATTGACTACTAGAACAAATTTTTTTGGTGGAAAACCCCATTAATGGAAGTCTTTAGATAAAGAATAGCTTTTTTTCCCTGAAGATATCCTGTTGTTCAAATGAGATTTAATTCAGGGAAATCCTATGGTTTCTTTTGGACAAGAGGTCAGATCAGGTTATTACAGGGGTTCCTTCTGGCTTTACAGAATATGAGCCTGTGATCCCTAAGTCCTTCTTTACTGTCATAATGTATATGATACATATGTTCCAACTGAGCTCTCACTTTTTCAAAGTGGTCCCCTATGGATTGTCTCAGGACAAAGATAAAGGCAAAGAAAGCTTTTGAGCATGTCTGAATTGGAGCTATCTCCTCTATCTTTTAATATAAAGGAAAATAATTTATCAAATGGGTAGATCTGAGGTCAGACACTTTCTAGAAGCTAACAGTACAGATATTCTCTCTAACTCTGAGCCACTGGCATAGTCAGCTATAATTACCAGCAAGGTTATTATGCATCCACAATGACAAGCCTGTATTTCTACCAACAAATACTTAAGCTTTAGGGGTATCCTAAATTAGCTTTTTTTTCCCTTGAGACCTTGAGAAGCAGAAAATACTTTGAATGATGAATGAAACATCCAGACCAGAAAAATGTAACAGAAGCAGCGAACATATTTCTGTTGGAGAACAGAGTGACAGACCTGTTATGAAACTCTAAATATAATTTTGGTCCAAATTCTGTTGAGCATTTGAGCATTTGATATTCAGACTGAAGGCCCAACATATTTTGGATGCTTAGCAGGCATTTCCCAGCTCTTGAAGTAAGTTTATGTATTTTCTTAGAAAATAAAGAATTCAATATAGAGATTGATATGATAGAATTCTTATTGATGTATTAACTGTCTTTTTACTGACCATTACCTGTCTGTAATAAGGAGTGTGAATTCATCACGGACACCTTTCACCTTGCACAATCCATTAAGTTTTTTTTACAGATATTGCCCATACATAATAATGTATTTTAAGCACTAAGCCATTAACCTGTTATGGTAAGGTGTTATCCAGCAGTCCATACTAACACGATTGTAAACACTATTGTAATAACTTGCCTCAGTATGTTTGATTTATACAGAAAAGTCATTTAAGAGACTGGATTCCCTATTAGGATATTTCTTTCCAGCAAATTGCACATGCAGTGATAAAGTCTACGTAACCTGAATTATTTGTGAAGGGACTGATCTGGAAATAGTTGCTGAGAGCCTCTTTCATCTCTTGTAAAACTCAAAAGAGACAGAAATTAAAAAGGGATAAGATTCAAGTAAGAAAAAGAACTAGCTAATAACAAGTATCCCTGATTACAAGTAAATGGTTAAAAACTTCATTTGACTGGTTTTTATTTTCTAAATCCAATAAAACCCAATATGAATAGTTTTCATTAGGATTTTTTTTTTCTACAGGAAAAGAGAAATTGTGTAAAATTGATGTAATGTGGTGGTAAATAAATAATACAACAGGTCCTCCAAGCTGGAACTCCTCTTGTTCATCTTAGGCATTCCAAAGTGGCCTGCATTATCAGGTCTTTATATTTTGAGCTAATAGAAGCATAATACAAGAGCAAAGCAACAGTGGAAAAATACAGAGTCCCCTATGGCTGCAATTGAAGCTCTAAAAACCTGTTTTTCATTTTTAAACTGTTCCTCTGGGCACAGGTAATGTTCAAAGAAGCATTTTAAAGAGAAAATGAAACTTTAAAAGCTTCAAAATGCAGTTGTAGGAAATCCAAGATGTCGTCTGTGACATCTCCCATCTTATTGATAGTCTTATGGGAAACAGCAACATTCAGAGCTTCTCTTGCTACATCACAACACTTTAGAAAATGTTGGCCGTGTCTTTCTAGAGGATCACTGCAACTTTGCAAAATCAAAGTCCTTACTGTGAAAAAAATAAATAGTTGGTTTCCTGATAGAAGTTTATTACAACTGAAAGACTAGACTTTTTTTTTTTTTAAAAAAAAAAGGGGGTGGGGGGTGGGGGAAGTGCTATCACTGAGCATATAAAGCAAATGAAAATAGGAAGAACCATATGTTCCAACTTGCAATGTGATATTCTTATGCTGGCAGTGAACGTCTGCAATGGCTGTACAGATTTGGGTGAAGAGCTAGTGGCAGGGACTACACTGGCAGACAGATGCCTGGGTTGATATGGACTGCAAGTGGACAGGCATGTAGGCAAAATTTTCATATCTTACATGTGCCTGGTTTCTGCACAGACCTAGCCAAGTACTGCCAGATTGTGACTTTTCAGTGACAATTTTTATCTTAAACTTTATTTATGAATAAAAAAAAGAAAAGAAACATTGCAAAATTTGGGGGAAGTTTCTTTGGGTTTCTGAGTAATTCTTAAAATACTTAAAAACCTGAGAAATTAGAAACTTCCACTGTTTCTCAACTGACCAGCTTCTGAGATCATCCAGATTCCCCTGCGAACTCTCACAGTACAACAGCATTCTCTTGTTCCTTTGGCACAGTTCATTAGCCTTCAAAATCAACTTGAAGCAGACATGTCAGTTTTCTACTTTTTTTTATCTGTATAAAGAATTACTTAAAGAAGTGAGAAATGACCAATCAAACAAAATTCACTGACAGAGGAAATGAGAGGAAGGTGCATTAACAGCATGATCATAGATGCCTCATTTCTTTGCGAAAAGATGGCAATTCTGGTAGAACCTGATTTCTGTCACTAAAACAAAACTAAGAAAAAGCAACTTTGAGGCAAACTGTTTCAAAACCCTTTAAAATTCTCTATGAAGTGATGCTTAAAGTCTTTTTTTTCCTAAATAAATCCTAATCTGTACATTAATACCTGCCCAACAGTAGGTATGTAAATGAACGAAGTTAGATATGTTTGAAATGGAAAGTTACCAGGAAAACCGTAAGACTAGACATGAAGAAATAAAAAGTTAGGAGTCAGAAGCATTTTCTGCAAGGACACACCATTATAGGATAAGAATTTCAAACTGAGATAGAGGGGAAAAATCCTCTGAAATGCGTTTATCAGTAAATGACCCTGATCAGCTGTGTTCCATCTGAGGAAGATCATTACTGTAGACATCAGGGTAGTGCAGGAGACAGGTTAAAAATGGGTTTCAGATTATTGACACGTACTTTTTTATTAAAGTTTATTTACAGCTGAGGATAAGAGAACATAGGCCCAGAATTACGGAACTTTTTAAAACTCCAGAGATTATATCTTTGAAAACCTTTGCAAAATTCATAAAGTTTGTATTTCTTGCGTTAATCCTATCTGAATGGATGTCTTTCAAATGCAATGCTTTAATTCTTTCAAGTTTTTATATTGTATTTTCATTTATGATATGTTTTCTGTTGGATTTCTATCAAAGCCTGAGCCCTTCTTGAGTAAAGCATGCGCTTAAAAGCTTTACTAAATAGGAAGAGGATTAAATAAGTGTAATGATTTAAGTTCTCTGTCTAGTCAGGATTTAAAGGCTGTATCTAGCATATAGCTGCCTGCACAAAGGACAGACCCTATTGGAATTACATTTTTAAACTTAAAGCTCACCTGTAACTATTTTCTGTTCCTTTAATAATCTGAGATTTTCACAGAACAGACAGTGATGGTTGATGCCTAAAGTTGTGCATACAATTAAAATGCACGCTTGCATTCCTGGAGGGACATATTCTTCCCTAATCAATTGAAAAAGATAAAAGAAATCTGTAAAGCTCCAACAGCTCCAACTCCTTAAAAGTGAAGCTTGCTTTAGGAGAGAAAGTGGAGCATATTTAGGCATAGATTGAGCTCTAAGAAATGGAAAAGAACATTGGTGATGGCTGGCTACTTGTAACGGCAAATTAAAAGGGGAAGTTCTAAGTACTGATTTCTAGTGGATTTCTCTGCCAGCTGCAGCTGAGAGTTATGTCTCAAAATTTTTTCTTTCATTAGTAAAAATTCAATAGATTAAAAGTCCAGGTGCAGACACATTTCTGTTCTGAAGAGCTGATGTAAGAAAAAAAAAATATATATGTATGTATAGGTAGTTTCTGAGGCTATTTAGACCTAACGATGGAAATAAAAGATATTTCAAAATCTGATGCAGTAATTCAATACTACCAATCACTGTAATTCATTTACATCATTGCCTTCATCCCAAGCTGTTCTGTTGGGTCTCCTTTTAGTATAGATAACGTTATTTTATAACTTGCATATGCTTTTGTCTAAAGATATGAAAGTATGAAGTTTGCAAGCAAGTTGTGGTTTGCTGTGGCTTGGAATGCTGAAGGGAACAACTTTTTGAAACAATCTTCAGTCAGTTACAAATGTGGAAAGAAGCTATTGAGTCTGTCAAAAATACTGTAATACAGACAGATGCAGAGTACGTCTAGTTATGGACCATGTTTTGGTTATGTTTTCAGAGTCCTGTTCAAATCTAGGGTTCCTAGGCAAGACAGGTAACTTCTTTACATTTCTATGTCATTTTAATGATGATTCCCCATTCAAAGCACACATGTAACTGCAAGAGGTGATGATGACATTTGCAAATACGGAAAGAATAAATAACTAACTCCATAACTATTAAGACAACTCATTACTGAGTTCTAGCTTCTGTGGTGCTTCTTTTGGAAGACAGTTCCAGAAGCATATTATTCTAATAGTTTCATTTCCAGCAAAATACATTTGCAGTCATCACCATTTTTTCCTAGTGACAGCATTGTCCTTTAGTTTGCAATATCACTGCTCAATATTTACTCCAGAGATGTGTTTTTTAGACAGCAATCATATGTGCTTACAGATATAAGTTCTTTTTCTCAGCTAAACAATTCTGACTCTTCAAATATGTTCTTGCAAAACAGGCTTCACAGTCCCCTGATCGTTCTAGCAGCCTTGCTCTCTACTTTTTCACACTTCAGATGATTTTTCTTGGACCTTGGTCTTGCTACAGAGCCCAGTGCTCATATTATGTCTTCCCAGGTTCTAATGCTACATCAACAACATTTCAATAGCTGTGGAAACTCTGAGCTCCACCAGTTAGTTTCCTGAAGCTAGTTGATGTGAGACTATCAACAGAGATACTGCAGAGCGTAGAGAAGGTAGAGAAAGAAAGATTGTAATACATTTATAATGTTAAAGAGATGTTTTATCACTAGCTTTACTTACAAGAAACCTCAATAGGTGTAACTCAGCATGATTGTTTAAAGTGATACCTGAGTGGGGCTTATGATTTTACTTTTAGAATTTGAAGAAACCAAGTCCAAAACATTTTGTTTCAAAGTATGTGGCAGGGCCTATATGCTATTTTTCATTCTTGTCCCCATTCAGTGGGACCTAATTATTGTTGGTCTTGAGATAGTAGTCTAATAAATATAATTTTGAAAACTCAGAAATTCAGATTTAATTTCAGATCAACTTTGTAGTCTTCTATTATAGTGAAAGAAATGTGCAACCTGTGAATTTAAAAGGAGAATCCACATAGGAAAGGGAAAAAAAGGAAACAAAAAATTCTGACATTAATTTCAGTGGATTTACTTTCTCAGGAATAAATTATTTTTATTCTGTTAAGGACAGAAAGATACAGTAGTAGGGTAGATCAGGTCCATATGCAGTAATCCAGTATCTGATAAAAGATACCTAACTGTAGCAAGTAAGCATTTTTAAAGGCATGTTCTGTACAACAAATAGCATGATAGGTAAACTTCTGAAGTACCTTTTCATACTGAATCCATGGATTAAATCAATGGTTAAAGAAAGACATATTGCAGCTCTTGTATCACAGCATTATTAATAATTACTTTTTCTTGAAAAAATATAATATTATGTTCACAAATGCTGGAATACACTGGCACATTGTCTCATGATCTGTCTTTTAAGACAAACCTCTGTCAATGCAAGTCATTAAATGATGCAGCTGAGACCAGGACATTTTTTGCATGGAGCTTAAGGGAATACACTTGATCCATTTCAAGCATTACTTGACACATTTCAGAACCATAGAAGAGGCAGTCAGATTTTTAACTTTCTCAGGCTTTGCTGCCTACCAAATGGGAAGAGGGAACTTTTTTTTTTTTTTTTATTTTGGGCGTATTTTTTGTTACACATCAACTGTTTAGCTTATCTGGTAGGGCACATAAATCAATATTTTTCATGATGATAACATCTCCACTGTGTTCTCTAGATATTATCTTTTTGCTCTTTTTCAAAAAAAAAATCCCTCCAATTCCAGCATGTTTTTGCCCTAAGCAGACTCCTTTTATTAATTCCATTGATTTTTGTGTGGTTTTCTTAAAGCTTTTCAATTGCAAAATCTCTTTTGGGGAGCACTGTTTGTTTATTTACTTGGTAAACTAGGTGGTGAGCATAGATACTGTGGCAATAAGAGCCAGGAGAAGTTTGCTAGTGTACTGGCTCAGCAGTGCACAGAAACTACATTGGAGCTGCAGAGGGCAGATCTTCAGCTTGCATAAATTGTCACAGCTCCATTGATATCAATGATACAATGATAAATTATAATATCTGAAGCTTTGCCCCATAAGCCTGAGATGAATTCAGTGATGCCGTCATCGGAAATTGCTATTATTATATTTGAAAATTGTTTTTCTCAATCATCCTACTGCCCGAAATTTATTGATCATTTTCTACCTACATCATGTCACGCATCTGGCATTATTTCCTACACTGCAGCTCTTGTCTTCTTACTGCTCCCAGTGTTTCAGCCTACTTAGGAGTATACACAGAACCAAGACCATTACATGCCTATATTCCATCATTTCTGACTCTTTTTCCTTATCTTTTGTTTTTACTTGGCTGCTAGTCACAAAGTTAGGTGTATTGTGGATCCTCAAGTTGCACATTGCTAAATAACAGGGGCAGGCCAGGCTGAGGGAAGAACAAAGGAAGTCTTTCAAATCTGACAGAGCCATGAAGGGGTCTTTTGTGAGAGGGGTCCTTCTATTGCCGACCATGTTTCTCTTCCACAGCTCTCACTCAGTCTCCTGAATCATGCAGACGCCCATGACCAGAAGATATGGGACATCTAACAGATTTCACCAAGCAGCCTGCAGGACTTCTTTGTTATTCAAACCACGAGGTGACAGACTAGCAGCAAACCACCTGCCCACCCGTCACAAGACACCTTTCAGGGACAATGGACTGGAGCCAAAGGCTGCAGATACTGAATGACCCCTGTGAATCCAGGAGAGGGCTTTCACAAGTTAAACAGCAACTGCCCAAAGGGAGCCCTTTACAAGCTTCGTGCTGCTTCAAGGATTTCTGAAAGATATCCCATTTTGGACACTTAAAATGGATTTTGGATATTAAAACCAGGCTTGCAGCTCACCAGAATGGATTGCATTGAACCAAACAAGTTGAAATTAAAAATGCAAACCGCTTTCTATGTATTTTCTCACTAAAGTTTAAAAAATAAAAACATATCTGAATAAATTATTCTGGAAGAATAATGCTAACAGGAAGCCTAATTATTTTTCATTAATAGCGTTTTAAATTCTTGTTTTACCTGCCTTTGAAGGGTAGCAAATTATTCTGATATCAATGAATACAGAATGAAGTGTTTAGAGTGTGGAGTTCAATCAATAGAAGTCAATTACTTGAAGACTAAGCAGTGTTTTAAAAGTGATCAATTGGACTTTTACATATTCTTGTAAGCACCAAATCACTAAACATGAAAATACATTTCTAGAAATACTAGAAATCAGTGTCTGATCCTGAAAATCAGTAGGCATGCAAATAAGTAACCAATACCTATGTGAACTGAGGTTAGCAGAATTAGTCAGAAGTATGGTTATTTTAGTACGTGTATGGAGAAGGAACGGGATGGTGGCTGAAATAGGCATCACTATTGCGTGATTCATGGATAAAACCTACCCCTTTGTCCAACTATGTGATCAGAAAAGCCTGTAATTTCCCACTGTAAAAAAGCCAGTGATGTGGATTCAAGCGTTGTTTTAGTGCGACATGGTTATCTGCGGTGTGCTCATTGACACTGAGCTGATGGTTACACAGGCACTCCTTTCTTTTAGAAACCTCAACCCAAACACCGTTGCCCGCAATATTAGTACAATTCTTCATTAAGAATTGACAATCAATTGATTAAAGCAAACTCAAATCAGTGCAATTTGCTGTGGATACTCCCCAAATTACTGGATTATAAGAATATCTTCAAAGACTGTGTATTTCTTACAAAGATAAAGAATTTATAATACCATCTATAACAATGACATCTGCACTGAAATATATATAGCAATTGTAATAATAGCTTCAGATTAATGCAATACCTGGAGGTTAGCTACCAACAAAGATAATGGAGGCTGGTATATATCAGGTCAGCAGTTCTTCCACTTTTATCAGGCAAAAATGCCCACTTGCCTTGATCATTACCTTATAATTATATTTTAAATTTAGATAATGTTACCATGGTTAATTGTAGCATTTAATCATCAAACCCCTATGTTTTAATATTTTAAAAGCCAAAAATAAAATATGTACCAGCAAAACTAGTTTAAAAAATCAAAAACAAAGACGAGGCTTTGCTTTCATTAACTGAAATCAGCTAAGCTCTTTTATCCCTTTCTTCCCACTGCAATAAAAGGCGACCTGAGCCCCCTTTGAAACCAGCACAGTGTGATCTGAAGAATGAAAAAATGTTGATTGACTGGCACTGCATGCAATAATTTGAAATGAGCATAATCTTTTCAGGTAAAACTGGAACAGTGCACTGTTGATATATGTATGAACATGGTCCCTCCCCACTGCCTAGGGCAGGCAGCAGAGTTGAGATGGGCTGGAACGATGGCCTGGCAAATATGACAGAATCATTTTTTTCACAGTTTTCAGCTAATCTGTAATGTCAGACTCGCACCGCTACATTTCCTGCAGCCCTGCCAGACCTGCTGCCGCCTCTGCAGCCATGGGGCTTGTCCCCAACACTTTGCTTCTGGAGTCCTGGGGGATGCAGTGCTCGTGGGGTGCACAGCACCACACCAGGATCCTGGGCTCCAGCCCCAGCCTCCCACTGGCTCTTTGATGGTGCCTATGGGAGAGTGTGTCATCACAGGCATCGCTGAGAGATGCTGCTACAGCTGCTGTATTTTGGTAGCAGTACAAATTTTAGATTTAACGGTCCTGGCCAGTTCCATGTTTCCTCCCATATTAATACTACAGAAAAATGATCTGAAGGCCAGGGCCAGACATAGGCGAGATCCCCCACATGGATTGCATGGATGTGCCTGTGGCTCCAGAAGCTGCAGCAGCTGATGTCGCTGCTTTTATGCAGGTCTTAAAACATGGAGAGGTGGCTGCAGATTTAGCTTTTTCTATCTGTGTTTGAATAGCTCTGTATTTTCACGTCTCTTGCTAGCTTGAAAAAAAGAGAGAATTCAGGAGTCTTGCATTTTGGAAAGATGATTGTTATTTTTTTTCTCTTTGAAATCCCTTTGGTATAGGTAATTCCTTCAAAATCCCAGATGTAAAATTCATCTTTGCCCATAGGGTTAAACAAAAAAAGAGCTGAGGAACAGGAGTGGCTGTTCTATTTACCCATTCAGTCACTGAAATTACTGCATGTGACATAATCCTTTAGGTCTATGGAATATCAGACTTTTTCTTTCACAGAGGTCCACTATTGTGCTGTAGAAACAATAAAGCTTGCATTGCTGTAAAAAATGTTGCTTGGCTTGAACCAAAATATGTATTACTTTTAATTTTCAGTGAAGCAAGCTTTAAAACTGCTTGAATTAGTCTTTTAACACTATTTTATTTGAAAAGGAACATAAAAACAGGTACAATGAAAGTACTTTTTCAATAATGTTTTGAATTTGAAAAATAAAATATCTCATGTAGAAACTCTTAAAAATAAATTGTTAATTCTTGCATTTTAAAATTATTTTCATAGCTGAAAGGTATTGAATTTAACTTGGATGTGCAAAACCTTTCCTTAACTCAAAAGTTTCAGATGGAATTTTTTGATAAGTTTAGTTGATTTTTGCTTTTAATAGTAGAAAATTGACTGGCACAGCCCCAAACCTTTTGTTTTCATTCTCTTTTTGCCAATTAAATTTCCAGATTTTCTTTTTATGTTTTTGCATGCTAATGTTGGTTTTCCAGAATAATTTAGGCAGTTTCTAAACAACAAATCATCTTACTCATTGCTACTTATGTTCTTAAACATTGTATCTGGCCCTCTTTCCAGTTTCCCACTTCTTGGTTAGGTATATGTGCTGTTCCACTCCTCTTTAGCTTAACTGCTGTAAGTCCTGTGTCAGAATAGCTGATTTATTATAATGCAACTATGAAAAATTGGTATTTGAAAATATGGATGCAGAGGGATATATATATCTTGGAGGGAAATAACACAAGAGGTTGGTTGGTTAGATAGATCTTAGAAAGAGGCACGACACAAAAGTGTGATGCTAAAGTAAAGGGGTCCTAGGTTCAGCAGTATCTGACTCTGTCATTTAGGTATAAACCAATAGCCAAACCAGAGATAACATTTCTTGCAATAAAAACAAGATTTCATGACAGGGAAAATGTTCGTTCTGCTAAACTATGCAATGCCCATTATATAACAGGGAAATTGTGTTCCACCAGCCTCAAGCAATGCTATTCTCTTTAAGGACCTCCAGTCGTACCCCTGGCAAAGATTTCATTGCAATTAATCTGTTTAAACAGAGCCATTGAGAGCTTTCTTTGTCATAGGACTTCAGGAACAGTCCTTTAGGCAGCTCCCTGAGAGCCAAAGGATAATAATTTCACTGCGCAGCAGCATAGTTCAATTATAGTATAATTAAACCAAATGTTGGAGCCATATATGAGAGTTGGTGCAATGGAAAGCTGAATCAGAAGGTCCTCAAACATTTCAAATTGCAGACTGAAAGTTAGGGTAGAATATTGGGTGGCACTACAACATGTAAATCTGCATTGGCTGCTGATCAAATCTGTACGTGGAGCAACTGCCTGAAGAGATCTCTGCTTTCCATTTGTGAAACACTGAGTGGTCAACAAATCCCCATCAAATGTCTAATGATTTTTCAAAGCAGCAAGTGAGCAACACGTCACTAATGGCTATAGAACCTATGAGCTGCCATATTTCATCTTCCTGCAGCAGACCCTGCTGAAAGACTTGAAGAGAATGGAAATAGCCTCAAAGATCCCCCAGTGCAATTTTTGCCATAGGGTTGGCAAAGTTTTTACAGTTAGAGCTCTTGTGTGTCTGTCAATTGCCTTACAGCATTATCCTACGTTTTATAACTGAAATATAATTCAATATCAAGCTATCAAAATGGCATTAGAAATATACTAACTTAGTTGAAATTGATTTCTTAATAATACATTCATATTCTGACTTTCTTCACTTACAGTTATTACTATAATGTTGATGACCTATCTAAATGATTACTGAATGAATCTAACACAAAGATACAGTTCTTAAAATTATTCAGAAATGCAAAAAAACCCCCAAACCCAAAAAAGTCTCCAGACAAAGACTTGGGTTTACTCTAATTTTTAATATTTTTTTAGTGTCTGGAAAAATATCCAATACTGTAAAAAAGGTATTCTGGGCACTATATCACCAGGTTTCTTTTTAAAAGATAATTAAATTAATATATAAGCATAAGTGAATATTTCATTCATTTACAGAAATATTCAATGAACTTCTAATAGGGAGTAAAAATAAATTATTACATCCTTACTGTCAAAGCAATTTCAGGTTTTGTATTCATCCTCTGTTAAGCCTTTTAGCTTATTTCAGTTTTTAAATCACACACAATAGAGCTTTAAGGGCCTCTGTCTCTGTGATTTATAATACAAAGCAACAATTATTTCTGCAGGTAAAACTGTGCTTTTTGAAAAAGGTAAGATAAACAGATGTGCCTAAAGCATCCTTAGAAAATCATAGGGAAATGGCTAACTGTATCACAAATAGCAACAATAAAAAAATACAGCCATCAACTGTCTATAGTATTCTGTGTATATTTGTGTGTCTACCTATACAATTCAAGTGGCTGTAAAATACCTGAGAACAGAAAGCCAAAACCTTTTGGATAATCCCTTAAGCCCCCAAACAATAAACAGGAGCAGGTTCTGACATGTAATTTATCAAGCTGTGAAGTTTCTATTCTTATGAACAAAAATCTAGGAAACCAAAAAAAAAAAAATTAATAATGTGAGCACAGTCTTGGGAAAAGTTAGATTTCTTAAAAAAACCCAACCCAAACCTCAACTTTTAACATCCTTTCTTCAAGTCCAAAAATCAAGGCATTTGCATTAGACTAATAGAGAGAAAAACTTTTTAAATGCACACAGATGAAAATAGAAAAAAAAAATACTAGTTATATTCCTTGAATTTCCATGAACTTCTGGAAGAAAAATATTCTTGGTTTACCTGAAATTTTCTCTGGCAAAGGTTTTACAAACATTAATATCTACTTGTTTATATGCATCAGTAAAAATGCCTGTAGCATTCCAGAGTGTGAACAGTTTATTCTAAACACCCTGAAATACCGCAGCTTTGGAAAGAATGAGGTTGTTAACATTTTTCAGAACATAGTTTTTCTACAGCCTGTGTGAGTCTTCACCACGCTCAGTATCACCTTGATGATATTTATGCTATTCCTTGCTAAAAAAACAACCAACCAACCAAACAAACAAACAAAAAAACCCCAATCCATAAGTCCTGTTACTGATTGTTATATACTCCGTTAGAATAAAACACAGTAGAGCCCAGCTTCCAAGTTCTTTTTTACAACAGCTTTGAAGGACCTTTCTCTCCACCTGAATAAACACACCTCTTAGTTTGCAGGAATTTGGGTCTCTGTACAGAGTTCTCAATGTCTTTCATTTAGTGTGTGTTTGCAAGTTGTTTGTTTGTTTGTTTATTTGCCTGTTGTGTGCATCCAGACCCTGAAGGTCATGTGAAGAATGCAGTATCTGCACCTGTGCTTCAAATTTAGGGTGGTTTCTCCTCCCATTTCTAATTTTCACACCATAATTAGTTGAGTTAGTTTCCTTGTAAAAAAAAAAAAAAAAATACGCAGTTTGGTTTTCTGTCAGAGAAAAGTGCTATAATAACTTCTGTTTTTTTCAAAAGAAAACCTATGGTGTGCAATTTTAATGATAATTAATACTTCAGAAGTAAACATTTCTCTGTTGCTTTTGCACATGTTCTAAATTATATTCAGCTTTTTGACTCAGAATGGAAAGGAAGAGGCCTTGCCTAATAGCTCTGAAGGAAGGTTTTCTTTTACATTCTTAAATATCAGTGGCATATTATGAGAGATTTTATTGATGAAGGTTCCTGTCACAGAATGTTTTGACTGATAACCACTACGTGACACGCTACCCCTCTGAGCTGATTTTCAAAGGATGTGTGTTGGTCTTTGCTGGTTTTGCCCCAGTGGTGCTGAAAGTCACTTTCTTAGATTTTCGCTTTATAAAAAGTGGGTTTGTTCTGATCGTGACCTTCGTGTTAAGACTGAATTTATTTAAAATTCCCCCCCAATCACTTGTGTTATGGTCACGCAGTCTTCCAGCCACAGGACCCCTCTCGCAGTCTGCAGTGACACGTCTTCTCTGAGAATTGTGCGTTTCTTGGCACAATTAGAGCTTCAAATGGTTTGTGTCATGTCTAACCAAGGCCTGTGACAGCTGTCATTCAGCAATACACTTCCTGACAAAGAGGGATATATAACCTCACAGATCATGCAGTCTTTATTATGTGTATTTAATTATGCCCCAGTGGGAAATAATAACTGCAGTTTTCCTTATGCTTTATTTTGGTGCAAGGTTGAATCTTTTAATCACATGTACATTTCTAGCTTCCTTAAAACAGTGTTTTGTGGTGGGTTTTTTTTTTTTTTTTCCTGCTTGTTCCCAATCTTTGCAGCCTCAGGGTAAACTCTGCAGTCTTCCATTATTAATTTAGACAGTTACAATTTCCTGGAAAAATAATTAGTCAACATGTGGCAAAGTTTTGTAATAAACTAGATATACAATGAATAATTAAGGTTCTTGTTAAATCAATAACATTGACCTAGACTTCTCTTGAAATCAAATTGTAAGAGAGCAATTTCTTCTGACTTCTGAATTCTGCATCTGAGAATGGAAGACTGACATTTGATTTTTACTTGTCAGATATTGAACTTTAAATAGTGGTATTTTCAGTCATTTAAATTTTCTGGAAACCTGAACTATGAAACAAATCTACGTATTTAATTCTCTGTGTATTTTGGTGAAAATATAAAAAGGCAAAGGCCAGGCAGTGAGTTGAGAAGGAGCAGATTTTGTGGATGCACTGTCAGAAAACAGCTTCCAGTTCTCTTATGTCAGCCTCAGATCACCGGCATACCCAACCTCATGTCTTTGTCACCTTTTTAGACCTGAAGTTCTCAGGGTTGTGTTTAAGACAACAAATTAAGTCACTGAAATATAACCTGCTGTTTTCCAGTTGCAGTTGCAGCTGCTGACATGTTCTTGGCACTATTGCTTCTCTCTTTTTGAAGTATTGTTCCCAAGAGGAAATGACATTTAATTGTAGACTAGAGTTACCTTAGCCTGGTTTGATACATTCGATCTGCCTGCTAACTGAATACATTCTTTTATAACTTTTTGAAGGATTTAATGACAACAGGAATTTGTTCATTAGCATGAAAATTGGAGTTTTGTCTTTGCAAAATGAAGGCATTCTTTGGCATTCACTGTTATCAGTCTGCCTTATCTTCTAGCAGAACAAGTGCATACACCTGTAAGAGTTCCTTTGGGGATGTTATTTTTTCATCTCAGAGCAATGGTAACTGATCAATGGTGCATATGCAGTTAAAGATCATACCTAAAGTGAACTGAAACTTACATGACCCACGTAGCAAATAAATACTTGTTTTCTATAGCCAGTGGAAGTTATCGGGCATCCACTCATCCACTGCAAGGTCACAGATGCTGTCACCTCACCAGGGACCTTGGTGAAAGATATACAATTATAAACATGAAAATCTGCCATTAAATCTTAACTGTATTTTTAAATAAGTTGACTGAGATGGAAAATGCTTCAAAAATATAAACTTTTAATAATCCAAAAGAACAGAAAACCTTTCAGACATTATATGGTGTCCATAACAACTCTCAATCATTTTGTGTATTAGACACAGAATGTCTCTCTTTTCCAGGCTGCTTTGTCTTCTTCTCTCAGTGGCAAGTGTTACCAACGCCTGCATTTACCAGAGGAAGCATCATCCAGAGTATATAGACTCACTAAAGGGGTAAAAACTGGTGTAATTCTCCAACCTCCTGCTTGCCTGGGACTGGTATAGGAAAGGTAGCCAAACTCTTCCCTGAGATTACTGGATGCCATAATGTCTGTTTGGCACAATTAATAGCCAGAGTAATTTAGAAAAGCATTCAGACTTCTCTATCTGGTGCCAGGAATCTGGCCCAGCATGCAGGACTGGAAGTGTGAAGGTGACAGACAGCTAACTTTGAAGCCCACCATCCGGTTGTGCTGTGTGTGTCAGCAGTGAATAGCCAGACCCTGCACCAACCCTATAGACTCAACACAGAAACAAATATTCCTCTTCTGCAGATGGTTATAGTTGGAAGGAAATTAATCCTATTCAGAGGCTTAATTACTTAAACACTATATTTTTCATTTTGTCTGTAAAGGTTAGAAACCTTCTGCACGATACATTTAGAGATGTTAATCTGAATAGAAAAACTAACCTCAGAGCATATATGCTACAATATCCCTTTGCATGTTGAGGTCTGGTCATAGAAGTAATGCACCATTATAAAGTAAGAGTTCATAGTAAATGTTGTAAGAAAAAAATTGGAAACCACATTTTTGTTTTTTGGACAGTTTATCATTTTATGTTCCAAGATGTGAGAAATCTTTCTCCCCTAAAAGCAGTGGCAACACCATCTTGTGAGTTTTGTATCTAGCTACCATAACTTTCCCTAACTGTGTAACTCTGGTTACACAGCCTTTCTTCCACTGCTGCCTGGAGTATTGACCTCCTCCTAAATTTGCCATCTGCAATTTGAATATTCGTGTTCTAACAAGCACAGTTGCACCTCCGACACTGTCAGGCCCTGGTATGAAGACTTAAACTTCAGTATTTCATTTGTATTTTTACCGCAGAATGTAGTGCCTGAACGGGGACTTCCCTCAACAGCTAAGTAAAAGTAAAGTTCTTAACGCATTCCAGCCTCAGTAGATGATGGACAATATTCAACTCTATGTTAGCAGGAAAACTCATGTCAATAGTTTCCTGGTTTGGAATACTAGCTAGCAACAGTATTCATTCCGAACTGGAAATAAAATCAGTTGGCTGGTTTTCTGAAAGAAATTACTGAAGAAAAATATAACACTTTTCCTCTAACAAGACCCTAACTGAAAGCACCATTTCTAACTTTTCATATACAAATTGGCAGGATGTGATTCAGTAGTCAAGAATTTAAAACCCGAATAACACCATCCTGTTCTGCCACCGGTCTGGACTTTTAATGTATTGGTTCAAATGCTTTTTTATGAATGTGATGCTTAGCATCATGGTGTTCTTACCCAGGTAGTGTTTTATGAATTGTAGGATGTATAGTACTTTCCCTAATTAGCTATATACTATTTCCCCAGTTTGTTGTTATTATCTTATACACATATATGTATCATGCTTGAAAATAAGAATTGAAATTCACCACTGTCGGGGGTGTGTGTGTATATATACACACATATGTGTATATATATACACACACACACACATATATATATGTATATGCTTTTTGAAAACTGCCTAGCTAATACACAGAATTCAGCTGATATACTACAGCAATTCTTGGTGGAATATGTCTCCAGTAGCAATCACTTTGGCAGGTTACAGAGTCAGTACAAATCAAAGATATGGAGGTTAAGAAGAGGAAATAGGACTGAAAAGTGGTTCAAAGAGCTTAAGGTGATGAAACAGGTTTATATGGTAGCGTACAACAGTATTAACGGTGCCATTATGTTGTCCTATTAAAGGCATAAAAGCACAGTATCCACTGTAAAAGAATAATATTATCTGGCTTTTTACTCAAAGGATTTACTCAACAATTACAATAAAAATATGCTTGAAAAAGATATCTCTGTCCTACATGTGCAATAACAAATTTAGATACTTTACTCATCCAGCACCATCCTTATGAACATTTCAGACTCTTGGTAACATAAAATATTTTAAGCATCCCCATTTCCTAGAGAGTAAGAAATCTCTGTTCTGCAGAAGAGGAAACTGAGGCATGAATGAAGGCTGACATCTTCAAGTTTGATTATTTAAAATGAAGCACTTAATTTGGTAATCAAACACCTGCTTAATTTTTGTAGGTTTTTAGTGCACTGACCATCAGCTTTTCTGAAAAAAACTGTAATACTAGAGATGTATAAAAAATATATTCCTTCTTTATGATTTTAAAGAATAGGCAACCAGTGAATATATACATATATAAAACATGTAGATATAAGTATATACTTTTTTAAAAGGCGCCTTGTAGTTGCTTGTGAATCAGGTATTATTTTGAGGTTGACAGCTCACTAAGATTTAAAAAGGGATTAGAGTATTAATTCAAATAATGAAATACATATCAGGTAATGCACTAGGTCTGAAAAATAGCACTCACTGTCTAGGACATTAGATCAGCTGCATGAGACTAGGGACAGTTTCCCTGTTGTACTGTGGTATTTCATTATGTGATTTTGTTTACCTTTCTCCAAAAGAGAAGACTACATTTTTATTTACAAGTGCAAACATAACTTAGAAGGAGGATTGCATAGGAATACTTTGTCTGAAGCATTATTTCAACCTTATCATTCTAAACTGAATAGAAGTATTCCTTCATTATGATATTTCACATTGCCTGTGTCTCTAAGATATTTGCATTCCAAGAATGTGTTTCCCAAGAGTATCCTTAAGATAGACATACTTTCCCAATTTTTGAAGAAAAATCTTTTGAGGTTTTTCAGTTTCAAACCATAATAATGTGTGGTTTTCAGACAATATATGTGGCTAGCAGAACAATAGGTCCATACAAGAATATTTTAAAACTGTGAAATTTGTATTGAGAGCTTCACTTACTCAAACACCATTTTATCTAGATTTGGAAGCATTGTAACACATATATAGGAAAGGACTTAGGCAAAGTTGGAAATGTATGTATATTTTTAGTGCATCATTGTAATTTCAGTAACATTTTTATCATTTCTATCACTTTCAGTGGTAGCACCATCATATATCAAATACAGAAGCAAAAGCAAAAGTATCAATTTCATTCAAAATTCAAACCTTGAATAGAGTACATAGATCAGGATGGAAATTTACCTCTCTTAATACATACAATATAACAAATGCATCTGTGGAAGAATAGATTAACACAGTAGAAAGCAGTCTTTACATATTAGCAAACCATTATTTATTGTTTACTCAGTGGTTCATAACCATATTCATGACTTGGTTGCCTCTCTTAAAAGAAGGTACAGAGGTTGAAGGGGGAAGAAGGCAGAAGGAGAGTGGCTTGTTTCTCTTTCCTTTTTCTGTCTTTCTGAGTCTCCTCTCTTGTTTTCATTTCCCTACCACAAACCATTTCTCAACCACTTCATAATGTGAGTTCATAAGAGGTTCATAACCCAGCGGATAATGCACTACATTGCTAAAATGTGGTTTCTCCTACCCTTTTACAAGAAAATTTGCCCAGTCTGTCACTGTTTAATATTTCACTGCTGCAATATCTTTGCTTCCAGTATTGATGAATGCAACCATGAACATTCATCAGCAACCAGAAGACTGTTACTTTATTTACTCAACCATTTACTTATTCTCTTTACTCCTTTCTTCCATTCTCCCACATATGAACTAGTTCACTTTCCCAAGCTGTTATGGCCTGTCTGCACTGTATCTATTCTCATGTGGCAACTTACTCTGATCATCAGTCCACGTTTTCAGATGAGATTTCTTGGTATTGGAATACTAAAATCTCCCTCTGATCAGACTAGATACCCCTATTTACAAACAAGCATCTTTGTTCCTTTTCCCATGCAACTATTCGTGTTTAGATACTATTAATTTGAAATATTTGCAATAATGCAAAAATGCATAATTTTCTCTCTCTCTTTCTCTTTTCCCTGTGTGTTGCTTACTGAAAACTTATAACCATGCATCTCTTTGGTAAGGCCATCAACTGCCTCACTGTTTTCTAACCTTTTCTGTCTCTTCCATCCTATAGCATTACCTCTGTCCGTAAGAAATTTTACAATAATTGCAATAATCACACAGTGGTATTTAGCATGTTAATGTAATGATCTACCATAGAACAAAATTACTACCTGCCACAGAATCTCTGCCAGAGAAGACCACTGCTCACTACACCAGGACTGCTGCTGCTGACCTTTCCTTTGCCTTTTGCTGTGAGAGGGAAAATGACTTAATTTTGTGACATTTCACCAAACATCTGAATAATGAAGTAGCATGAGGTGAAAAATTTAATTAATTTTAAAAGTGAAAGAATGCTTGTGCAGCATGGCTAGTTCAGATACCTAAGGTCTATGGAGAATCAAATACATGCAGTTGATATGCTCAATCAAATTGCGGCAGGTGGAAGTTTCTCACAATACTATTTGCACACTGTTAACTTCAGATTTGAAGCTTACAGAAAAATTAGTCTAAACTTTACACACCAGATAAAATGTGAATATTAATGAGACTTGGTAGGAACCTAGCTGTTAGCTAGTCATGTTTTCAAGACAAGAAAGAAGCTCAGGGGATGGCAAACACAAGAGAACAGGAGATCTGTACAGATGTTTGAAACGAGTGCTGCTGTCGGCTTTCCAGTGAACCTTTCAGCTCAGTCCACTATGGAGCAGCTGTTGTGCCCAGCATGCCCCATATTGCCAGTCTATTCATCTACACCTTGGCCCTTAGTCCCTCTGGCTGGTACCAGGCTACATACCATTCCTTGGAAGGATGCTGGAGTGTGTGGGCACTGCTGGGGCACATTATGGAGAGCCACCTTCTTACGTTCAGGGCATGACTAGTGCATCTGCACTGGAACCAGCACTTTGGGTCACAGCACACAGCACCGCTGCTCGACATGGTGCACATAGCTCTCAGTCACTCAGACTGCTGTCGACACAAAATCTCTATACCAAAGGCATTAATATAAATCATTTTCTGTGAGTGAATCATTTTAACTTGGAGCCAGATAGTACTGATGCTTGCAAGATGGCCTTATTAGATGCTATTTATTTCTGCATTGGAGGGAACAATGTGGATTGAAGTCACAAAAAGAATTACAAAACCTAATTTATGGATCGCTCCAACTGGAATCCACATTTCTTCCAGGCAGACAGATTTTTTTTTTGTTCTTGTTGTTATTAGCTTAATGAGGAGCATAGTCTCATTTCATTTCCTTTGGAACTAACTCCTTACAGCTCGGTCAGTTTGTTTTCATAATGCTGGGTCTCATCCAGCTGGATTGGGGCCCATTCAGGAATCATATTGCTCAACTACTTTTATGGCAGTTTATGGATCTTATAGTTAAAACTGTCACATCTTCTTTAGACATCATAATTTATGATATTTAACTTGTTAAAGTGGCTTCTAAATGTGACATCTTTCATCCTCTTAAAAATACAGCAACCTAAACCACCACTGATGTATACCTACCCATATGCACCCTCACATATTCAGCATTCACATTTTGACTAGTGTGTTTTGCAGTATTTTGAAAATTTATTTAGCTGCATGAAGCTGGGTAGAGGGTATTCTCTATAAAATTGTCCTTTCCTTTACTGATGTTTAATCCAAAATCCTCTTGACTCTTTCTTGCTACCAGATCCTTATCACTAGGGAAAAAAAGAAATCTCTTAGCTGCACTGATATAAACCCTAACTGAAGGTGTAACTTCATGTAAAATTTGACCCTCAGTGCTTAATTCTTTCTTGGCTCTGAATACTTAGTTGCTCCCAGGTCTCTCATCTGATTCCCAATTATTTCTCTTTCATACACATTTTCTTTCTTTCTCCAGGGCTTTCTCTTTTATAGGCTGTCACTTCTAAATACTGTTTTCTAATTCTTGATTCTTGTCCCCATCATCATGACCTATCCCCATCAGACCTGACTGAACAGCATTCCGCACAACCGTGATTTAAGAGAGTGAAGCACCAGGGACTGTAATTACTGGTTCCCAACATGCTGGGATGTGTACTGGCAGCCCCTGGAACAGTTAACCCACTACATACATGCCGTACAATTTAAGCGAGTTGGATCGCAGGCAGAGTCTGTCAAACAACTAATTTGCATGAATAATTTGAATAACCAGGATATCTGATTAAAAAACAAATGTATACAAAAGTATTTTCTTTTCAAAAAAAGTAAAGATTAAGACATTCTCTAAAATGTCAAGGAGGGTTTCACATCAGGGACAGAGGTACGTTAGCAAACTGCAGAGACATTTACAGGGAAGCACAGGTATTCACACTAGAGCTGTAAGAATATGCCTCAAGTAAAACTATATGTGATATATATAAATGACATGAATCAGGATGAATGAAAGAAACTTCTTAAATAGTGCATAGGTGTGAACATAAAACACTTGGAGATTGTGGGGAAACCTATGCAGATACGCTGAGTTTGGTTGAAATGTTTAACTTATATCGTACACAATCTGGGTCAGGGCAAAGAGTAATGATAATTTTAAAAAGAATATATTTTATCACGATTATATCTAAAGAACAAAACAAGAACATAGGAGTAAAACAAAAATGTATAAAATTTACAGTCTTTACTCCAAATTCTTATTGCCTAAATGGTGTCAAGATATGATCCGTAAGTGAATGACAAGGACAGAAATAAGAGAGGACAAAACCAATAGGAGATAAGGCCAAAATTAATGTAACCCCACCCCACTCATGTTCAGACTATGCTGGGAAGGAAAACCAGCAGACCAGGCCAGAAAGCAGCTGCAGTGGGAATCCCACCTGGACACCATCCTAGGCAATGGAGGAACCTGTTGGGCACCCATCTCTAAATATATATACAGCCCAAGTGAATGTAATTTTGTCCATATTACTCTGTTTCTGTTAATGTTTTTCAATTCCTGTGACATTATCCCATCCAAATTAACTAGAATGGATGTTTTCAAGCAAAAATCTCATGAGAGACATTATTAAATATTCTAATAAAATATCCATGCAAAACATATTTACTGAGCTTCTTTCAACTATTTAGCATGGATACTTCATTAAATAAAATATCAACAGTCTGCTTAGTGCTGGAAGCATATAACTCCTCTACCACAAGAATCCTGAGATAAGAGTACCCCAGTATTTGTTCATTTATATACTATAAATATCTAGCCATCGTTGAAACAGTGTCTCTGTTACAGAGGAAAATACGTATATAATTTTGTATCAGGGGGAATCTACAAAAAGTAAATTATAATCTTGGAATTTAAGAAATAAAATATACATAGCACAGATAAAGTTAACCCAACCTGCAGCAAGATCATAATTCTTTATTCTGTTTGCCTCCTTTCCATCAGGTCTCAATTGTCAGTAAAAGTATAACATTTAACAGCTGCTTCATCACCAGTTCATGAGAACGCCTGATCAGCTCCCCCTTTCCCAAATATGAGAAAATTAACTTAATCTGCTTGAGCACTCAATGAACAATATTTCCCATGGGCAAGAAATAAATCAAACAAATAGGTTAACCCAAGCAGTACTGTATTGTCACACCTGTTTTCAGATAGCTGATCTGTGCAAATGTCACTCTGTTTCAGGCTGATGGTAGAAAAGAGCCTTTACTGGCTTCATAGGTAACCCAGATTCGTTGAGCCCCTTTTCTACTACGTTTGCCTTTATAAGCCACTACTTTCAGCTCCTTAATAACTTCACTTCTGCAATAGGAAAACCATTATTTACAGGATTTGCACACAGTCATTGTTAGAGGAGGAACATTTTCATAGCAGCCTTGTCCCCTCTCAGTTTCTGAGCCAGGAGGTACTAAAGACCTAGCCTGTCAACAAGCAGCTGAGCTCTTCAGGCATACATTTTGCTATATGTGTGCCATATATCCCTCCACTTCCTAACACAACTATATTTTTAACAAACGGGCACAAATGTTCTATGCCTGAAATGTAAACTGAACATATTTAAGCCTGATTTCTTTTCTCAGCTCTTCTCTTTACCAAATACAGATTGTGAACTCTTATCAAACTTTCAAAGAGGAATGGGCTTTTAAGGCTAATGCATGGAGAAGGCTTGTTCACCATCTATAAAAAGGTTGCTACTTTTTGTTCAGTTCAGTCAGACCTTTCCAGCTACTCAGTATTGGCAGTTAAAAAGTATAACTTTGCTAGCAAAATTATATGGCTAGAAAAGTACAATATCTGACACTCTAAAGCTCATATATTTTAACTGCATGTATATATGGCTTGCAGTATAGTTAACATTTTGATTTTGACTCTCTTTAGCTCTGTAGATACTTTCTGCTGGTTCCACTAGAAGTGTGTTCTGTGCTGAATCAGGGACACAGACATATCAGTGGTGGGCTGAAGGTGTGTGTGTAACCAAGGCAATTCTGAAAGAGTGTCTTTATTTGCAGAAATGCTTTTTCTGTCTGATCAGACTTTATAAATGCTTATGGTAATCTTTTAGAAGTTTTAAGAGGGAATAGTATACTTTTTACAAACATTTGGAATAACCGTGACATTTTGTGCAAGCTTACTCTTAGGCATGCTTCAGAATATTTCTACAGCTCACTTCTAGTGAGAGGTTCTTGTTTCATTTAGTGTTTAATACACCAAAAGTCACATGGGATCATGCAGACATTACAATTGTTTTACATATTTGTACAGAAACATCACTTTTGTGGTAGTAGCAATAGTTTATTTAGGACTTTGTAATAATGAATTTTTGACCTTAAAGTTGGGTAGCTATGGACACGTTTACTGAAAGATAAACATTGAAAAAATGTCGAAATATTCTATATTCTTATTATAAGCCCTTATTTTTTCCATTTAAAACACCCTTACCTTTTAGAACTGAAGTTATTGTAAGGAACAAGAGGGGCAGAGATTAGGTTTCTGGCTGTAATCCTATAGACTGGATACCTGCCTACAGGGCAACTTACAAAAAGGTGAAATGGTTGGATGCAAAACTATTCTGGAAACTGAGAGAAATACTATTCAGATGTTTATGCTTTTGTTCCTGGCTTGGCATTTGCCGTCTCACAGTTACAAAATGGAATATGTCCCAAGATTTCTGGGAAGGCAGGAATACACAGGCCCCAAAGGAGGCTGGAGTAAACTCATTACCTGTATGTGCCAATGCGTACACACGGGAGAGCAACTAGTGTTATGGAACAACACAAATGATGAGACTGGACCAGGAAACTTACAGACAACCGCAACCGTGAGGCTGATTTCCCATCCTGAGCTCATTGAACAAACATAGGAGGCTTCTGTTTTTCCAAGTGGACCTGGTGGGACTGGTGTGCCAGCAACTGGATCTCAGAAAACTGGGTGGCTTCTTTCTCCCTCTGCGCTTGCCATATGAGTGTAAGTACTTAACTGCCTTGTGCTTGGGTGAAATAAGATAACTGACTTGTTTGAAAAGGAGATCTATTAAATTGCCAGAATGAAACTGGAATATTACATACACCTATAAAGACTTTTGAATTTACTGTTGTGTTGAAATACTGATTTATACACAGTACTTGGGTGACACTTTTACGTGCTATACCTTCAATGCATCCTGCACTACTCTGTTGATGCTTGAACAGTGGCATCCCAATAAATAATGATCAGATTGATATCTAGAAAATGGATTTTTCTTATATTTATTAGCATACTGAAACTAAATAGACTATAAATATTTTAATGAGGATATTTTATACAAGTGTGGCTTCCAATAAATTTTAGATTTTTTATTTCTATTTTCCCTTTTATCGACACACAAAGAAATTCATTTGGTTCTTGAACAATAAATTTATAAAACTTGGTGTTTATATGCATATTTCAGTGTTGGCTGAGATTGTCAGAAGTAACAGCTAATCTTCTTTATGTAGCAGGGTGCTGAGTAGGCTTAAAAGTCCTTTGCTTCCAGAATGCAATGTAATTATAAGACGTGATTACAACTGATTATAATCAATCAGCATAGTCTTAAGTGTAATTTATATTGCTGCAGCTGTGGTTAGATTAAATCATCATATAAAATACAATTTCTCCAAGATATGTAAAATTATTTGAACAAACCCAAATACAGTAAACTCATAATGCCATAAATATAGAGTAAATGATGCCAATTACATAATAGTTCAGGGCGTTTGTATGACAAAATAAGTTTTCTGCCACAGAGGATATTTGTGATTCAAGAGACAAAATTGTCCTTTTGTTATAGTGACAGGACAATCTTTCTGGCCTCCTGAACTCTTCCTTAACACCATGTGTCACATACCAGTACCAGAACCACCACAGGCAGTAAGAGCTCTTTTGAAACAGTGGAAACGTAGGTGTAGGGGTTTACAGAGCAACGTTTTAGTAGGTTAAGACCCACGGTAGCTGTCAAACGTGGCTGACTTCTCACTGCGAATCTGCTCAATGGCTTTGTTCAGTCCACGTGTAGCTGGGCAGCCCAGCTGCAGCCATGCGCCATCCCGCTCTGCTCCAGCGGGTCCGGCGAGCCCCCGCAGCGAGCCAGGGCTGCGAGCAGGCAGGACTGCCAGCCCACAGGGGCCAGCTGGGGCAGCTCGCCACGGCTCTGCTTGGCGCTGTACCCAAGCAACTTTTCACTGTCTGCATCTCAGTTGTATTTCTGATCTGGTTAAAGGGTTAACCTCAGTTTTGCAGTCTGCAGAGTGGCAGTAAACAATACCTACTGCCTTTGTTAGGGATCTGTGTTGAGGGCTATTGCAATGGTTCCTCAGTTCTTTCATTTTTCCATGCAATTTTAGGTCAGAAGAAATCTTACCAAAGAGTATCTTGTCTGGCAATCTGAGATGAGAAAAACTACAGCAGGAAAAACACCATTTCTAAACTCATCAGAATATATACAAACAAACAAAAAAAGAAAATAATTTAGTGTTTTAGAAGATACCAATTTAACTTTAGGCTTTAATGTCAGGGGAAGGTAATAAAATGTTTCCTCCCAAAAATGATAGTCTGAAATTTAGAATAACTTAAACAACTGGTGCTCACAATAAAGGTCTCCCCTATTGACGCCTAAGATTCTGAATGCTTGTCTGGAAGCCCTTTTGCCCAGTTTACTGACCATCTGAAATAAAAATACTGTTTTGTGAGTATAACAAGGAACATATTCATATCTGCCTAAAGTGAAGTATATTTCACCCAAAAGTTTCTCAATCAAGAGGAAAATGCATCTGTTCCCATTAGAAAAACAAAAACAAAACAAAACAAAACAAAACAAAACAAAACAAAACAAAACAAAACAAAACAAAACAAAACAAAACAAAACAAAACAAAACAAAACACTCCTGTGGCTTCTGGTAGGAGAATATTGTATCGCTCCCTTTCCTCCAGAACTAATGTGCCATGACATCAATATAAAATTTAAGAGTAGCACTCCTACAGCAGTCGGTTAGTTAAAATAGAATCTAACCAGTTTGCAACATTCAGGATTTTTATATTTTGAGTATGACCTTCAAATTTCCCTAGCAATTAACTTCTTTAAAAAGTAATATATATTCTTGAAATTATGATACATCATTAAGACTTAGTACCCTAATTTTTCATGCTTAATGAGGGCACATTGAAAAGTGTGAGTTTACAAAAATATGTGTTCAATAATCTGGAAACTGAGTTTATTTAACTCATATATTTCTTAACAGAAGAACAGAGGGCAGTGAACTGTAAAAACATATAAAATAATATAAAAAGGTATTACTTATATATAGATAGGGTTTTTTAAAACTGGTGACAGAGTTCATTCGGCTGATCTTATGTTTCCACTGTATTTCTGTCAGTGCTCTCTCTGTACCCATAAGCTGTGCATTGACATCCTTATTTTATGGGCTTGATGCTCACAATGAATTCCTGAGCTACTGAATTATTTAATTTTGAACTTTAGTGATTGCTTTAATTCTTTGATATTCTATTTTGGTTCATACAGAATACTTTTCAGAGCAGTATCTGGGAATGACCAGTAGCGTATCAAGGAACCTAAAAAATATCTTTAACAAATTTATTGTTAAAAAGATAAATATTGGAGAAAAAAAGATGCAAAATTAGAAGGTAATCCCTAACCTATGACCACTTTCAAAAGAATAAAATTTTATTGAAACATATATAGTCAATCAAAATACATCAAAAGATGAAGAACTGAGGATGTTAGCTGCCATTGAAAGAATTAATCTGTGTGTTTAAATATGAATGCTCTGTACTCAAATGGTATTTTTCATTAAGATGAAGTATTATACTAAATTCCACAAATTTCGTGATCACCAACCCCTGGTATGATTATATTTTTAAGTAGTTTTAATCTAAATATTTTTTAACCTGCCATTTTCAAACCCAAATGCCTAACTATGTTTATTTTTAATTTAACTACACTGTACCAAATATGGCATAATTTCAACATTTAAATTTGAGTGTTCTTCAAATTTCCAGTTATAAAAGTTGTTTTTCTTATTCGGTAATGAGTCTGCATTTGAGCCAAGCAGCTGCATATGAAGACTGCCAGAGTTGCTCTTCACACACTTTTCAGTTAGCTGACTAAATTACTTTAGGTACGGAAAAAACTATTTTACTGCTTTAAAAGGAGAGGTCAGTATAATGTCAGCCAATAGACAGAACCCTTATATATGAAATTGTTTTTCGATGCTTTGCATTTTTAATATTCTTGGTTTCATATTTAATATATTTACTTTGATAAGAGCCTAAACATAACAAAATCCAAGAATTTCTCTCATTTAGTATGAAAGCTATTGCTAATCTCTCTACTTGCCATTTTTAAACAAATTCTGGTCAAATTTAAGAACTTTAAAGTACATACCATTCCCACATGACTTTCCTACTCAAAGTAACCTCGTAGAACTGCAAATATACTGAGAGTTTTAATCCAGATGCTATCCTTAATCATTTTCTTTTCAGTAAGGGGACACAAGTACATGCGAAGGCCACATTTTCAAAGTTATGTAGGCAGTTAAGAATGTACACAGGTTGCTAAGAACACCTTCAAGAGCAGATGGCAGGCAGGGTGCACAAGCAGACGTGGGTCCACGACAGATAATAGTGACAAGAGTAAAGGACATATGGACATATCCTGCTCATTCTGTTTTGCCTGTGTGGATCTTCCGTCTGCCTAAATAACTTTTAAAACCACTATCAAGAAATGCATTGTTAAGTTGGAGCTGGATGCCCCTCTTGACTATCAGCTCTCAAATATTTATCAAAATTGACTCAGGAAGCACCATTCACTACATCTGTTTGTAAATATTCAGCCAGGGATACGTTTATTAAGACTATTCACTAAGCTGCTAATTTGTTTTTTAAAAATAACCAAAATTAAGCTTTAAATAATTTAACTAAACTCAGATGTGGACTTGCCTGCTATAATGACAGTAATGACATTAAATAGATATTTTCCCTTTAAGTATTAATATTCTGACTGCAGTTCAGAAGTTCATTTCTATGACACTCAAAAAGTGGCTATAGTAGATGGTTGGTGAATTTTAAACTTAATATGCCTAAGAAGAAAAATGCCTAACAGTAAAATTAGCAGTGAATTATTTCAGAAGTTTCTTGCCTAAATGAATAAAAATAATTAGAAAGCAGATATTTCTGTTGATTAAATGGATAAATGGTGAAACAATGACAAAGGAGCAGAATGGTGTAATTTTGGAATTGTTGAAATACTCTTAGCTATAAATTCATCTTCAGTTATCTTAAAACAATTCCTAGTTATCCATAATAGGGTCACAACCCCCTACTTATTAATTATATTAAACCCCCCTTAATTATCTTTCACTCAATTATCTGAACAGTTTCACTGTCCAGCATGACATTTAGATAATGAACATAGCATTTTAATGGTATTATTAACACCTGCATGGATTTATTTAGCATGTGCTTAAATCTCTAAGTTTCAGGGGGTCTTAGAACCTTAAAATCAGCAGGACCTATGTATTACCAATACCACTTAAATAAGAAGTTAAAGGAAGTTTTCAAAGGGTAATAGTAGTTACATTCTCATAACCAGTTTGCAAACCAGTAGACTTTGTATTAAAATGTGAGGAGCCAGATCCAAAGTCCATTTGCATTCACTCAGACTTGGATTAAACATCATCAAATTTAGATCAGGCCTTTGCACCCAACTATCTTCAGAAGGCTGATCAAGTGCAGAAGTGATAAGTCCTCATTTCCTTAATGCATAATTTATTTTGTTCCCAAGAACTGATAACCAGTAGGAATACTATGGGCACCTTATATTTTGGTTAATCTATATGCAGTAAACTCTATGAAAATTAGCATTCCAGATCACAATTCTACATGTAAAACTAAAGTTATGCCCCATTGATTTAAGTGTGACTTGGAATATTTGCAAAGATATATCCCAGTAGAGGAGACTGCACATTAGTGGACTTGTTCATTTAAACAGTTATACACAGCATGTGTCTAAGGAATATAGAATGAAAAAAAATCCTTGTATTTCGACACATGCAGATAATCAATGAAATACTTGTCAATGTTTTGGTGATTAAAAAATTAAAGAAAACATTAAAAAAAGAAAATATTTTAAAACATGGGGATATTTTTGTTTTTATTAGACAAGGATTTAGGATTTTAGACTGTTTGAAGATTTCTTTTCTGTTTGGCAGACCAGGACATACACATTATTAAGCAAATACATGGCATACGATGTGTTGTAATTTCAGATAGGTGCCAACACTTCAAAGACTTAGTAAAATTATTTTTTATTATTTGAAAATACTATTTTCTCATTTAAGTGTAAATCAGTGTGGTTTCTTTATCATTAGTGTATTTCATCCAGAATACCCCAATATCTAACACATGAGAACTTCACCAATAAATCTATTTTCTTCAAAGGACCTGGTCTGATATCATGGTTGGTGAGGACACGAAATGATGAAACTACAAACATGGCATTTCTCTTAGCAGCGTAATGGTGAATTGTGCTCGTTCTCTTAGCATTTAGCTTGATGAGAGTTATTTTATGCCAATCACCAGCTAAAGCTAAGAAACTATCCATGTTGATTTTCAGGGCATAACAGCAAAACTGCAAATGCCAGAAATGGGCATCTTCGTTTCCTCTGCCAAATGTGGAAAAAAAGAGATTTTGTCAATTAATGTAATTTTCAATGTTAGTTAAATACTTCTATTCTTAGAAAAACTGTAATTTTTTAACTATACTTTCTAGTTCAAGCATTAATTTCTAAATGTTGTGGTTTAACCCCAGCTGGCAACAAAGTACCACGCAGCTGCTTCCTCACTCCCTCACCCAATGTGATGGGGAGAAGAATCAGAAAAAGGTAAAACCCATGAGTTGAGATAAGAACAGCTTAATAATTGAAATAAAATAAAATACTACTATTAATAATAATTACAACAGTAATAATGAAAAGGGAGATAACAAAAAGAGAGAGAAATAGAACTCAACAGAAACAAGTGGTGCACAATACAGCTGCTCACCATCTGCTGACTGATGCCCAGCCAGTACCCCAGCAGGAGTCCGTGGGTCCTGGCCAACCCCTCCCAGTTTATATACTGACCATGATGTTCTATGGTATAGAATATCCCTTTGGCTACTTCAGGTCAGCTGTCCTGGCTCTGCTCCCTCCCGGATTCTTGCGTATCTCTTCATTGGCAGAACATGGCAAACTGAAAAGTCCCTGACTTAGGGTAAAATAATATTTAGCAACGACTAAAACATTGTGCTATCAACATTGTTCTCATACAAAATGCAAAACAAACTACTGTACCAGCTACTAGGAAGAAAATTAACTCTATCCCATCCAAAACAAGGACACTTATATTTGTATTGTACTAATAAGCTTTGTCTATAGTAATTTAGGATTGGTATCAGTTTTACGAACTTGAATACATAATTATTAGATATCTAAAATAGAGGACATAATGGCAATGATCACTAACAATTTACATTATTTGGCTACTAATTAACATCAAGAATAAAAACTAGGGAAGGTTAAATAAATAAAAATAAAAACCCAAAACTCTTAACATACATGTTATTCTCCCTCAGACATGCCTATTGCTAAAGCAAAGAAATGATACAATGAAAACCACAGCAATCTGATTTTAAGAAGAATAGAGTAATCAAAAGGATTATTCTGAAAGTTCACATTGCAAGAAGATGTAAATACATCATGCCTCACACAGATATAATGCAGTCCAGATTGGTAGATAAGGATCTGTAGATTTATAATATACATTTAATATTTTTTTTCCTTGAAGCACATGTATGAAAACATTATACGGGCAAAAGTCTATATTTGTGCATCCTTTACATTTTATTTCAATTTATAGAAAAAAAATATTTTGTATCAGGAAGTCCAATTATTTTTAAAACAATGTTGTAAAATATGGTGCTTTAAAGAGAATAAAAATAAGTCACTGTGTGGTATTTTACAGCAATCAGTATTTTTTTTTGCATCTTCCTCTGCTCCTCATTATAAAAGTCTTTTTCCAAACTGCAAGAGTCATGGACACAACCTAAATCTTGACTTCCATTTCTTTGTAATTAAAGCATTCTCTGCCATCACCACCATGACGGGCTGGTGATTGTTTTATTTACAGGGCAAACAGCCCTAAATCCTCAAGCCATACATAAGATTGAATGAAAACAGAATTAAAATGTGGTTGGGGAAGATATTACTTATCCTAAGGAGGCAATGCCACCCAGAAATACATTCAAAACAGAGTAACTCCACGTTTTAAATTTATCATACATAATTAAGTGTATTAAGCAGTTTCATTTTCATGAATATGGGTATGAGGCTGATAGACGACGATAACCGAGGTCATAGAAGGCTTTCTATTTTACTGCTGTCTTCTTATAGTTCAGAGAAGTGTAACAGTCACACTTCAACTTGCCACTCAAAAGTGTTTGACCAGTGATAATAATTTGTCTTGAGAAGCATCTTCAGATTAGTTATGATTATGTATTATTTACTACACATCAACAATGGAATATTACAAATGTAGCAGCTTTGCTGTTTGTGTTTGTAGTCTTAATTACTATGATGAGTTTTCTCTACAAATCAAGATGCATAGCCTTCATTCTTGTCTTTTCCGTGTTCCACTCTTTGTTGCTAACAATTAAACAACTGATGCGTAACCACATTTTTCCCTAAATCCCAAATCGTGAATGGGATGAGTGTATGTAACTTAGTCTGTTTTTTCTTCCTTGTACAAGAAGTGTTTCTCACCAAGCCCTAAGGCTCCTGACCAGTCCTTGAAGTTCAAATCAAATTGTTATTTTCTAAACTGTAACAACTTATTTTTAAAAGGAGTGTGTTTGAGCTACTTCAAAGTGATTCATGAGCGTTTTGCACTAAATGTGAAAATTTTTGTTTGTTTTTAAAAATTTCTTCATACAGTAAGTCATAGGTAGAGCTTCACCAACCCTTGTAAGAAAAAGCCGAAACTTTGTAATTTCATATAAAACAGATAAAAATATCTGTGGCCTTAATAGCAGATAGACTGTTTTGTGTGAAGAGCTGCTTGTACATGGTTTAATTCTCTGTAATTTGTTTCCAATTATTTCTTAACAAGTACCTTTTTAATCAACCATTCATTTACTAATAAAAATTCTTGAAGATTGTTTTCCACAAAAGTAGATCTTTAAGGACTAAAACTATAGTATATTCCTTTGTATAAAGGTGTGATTACTGCTTCCATGTCATAGCTGGCTTCCTTGTTTCATTTACAGTCACCATCCAATATACAAACATTTTACTGCCTAATTAATTTTCAGATGATGATAGGCATAGCCATGAACACTTTTCCCGTGTTTCCCTGGAGAATGCAGACAAATGTTGGATGGCATGGCGTTTGGTTGGAAGAGACACTGAAAGATGGAGGAAGGCAACCCTGAACTCCCAGTGTGTCCCTAGATTTTATATACAAGTGGAAGGCTAAGTGAGGCTGCTCTATTTGCAAATTCATGGGGCCTAAATCAGATGAAAGCTTTTTAAAAAGTTGTGGATTAAGACAGTAGGAATGAGTAAAAATGGAAAATACTAGTACAGTAAGAACAGAAATAAAGTGTACGCAAACTAGTTATTTCTACCTATGATTCTTAGCAGCTTCTCTATTCTCAACTTTTCTCTGTTGAGGAGCTCAGTTTTTCTCCAAAGCACAAACAACTGTTGAAGTATCATCTTCACTTTCTGGCTGTCAGCTTGTATATCAATGCACAAGTACAGGCCAGCTTGTTCCCTGGAGATGGAATCATTTTATAGCCCAGTATGCTGAATATTTATTGCAGAGCTAAATTATTTTGTGGAAAAGCTTCACATTAACTCTTTATGCTAACTCTTCATTTAGGAATACTGGAAATCTACAGCATGCAGATTCCAGCAGGATAATTTATTTTTAATCCCCATGCCAACCATTTCAGGAAATTTTGTCTCAGCAGCTTTCTTGTCTGAAAATGAACAGCACCGAGGTCAGTAATCGCTGGAGTAGCAGCAGGGTCCTGAATTCTCAGGTACCAAATGAAGGGTTTGCAGGAAGGAGGAAGTACCTCATGAGAAAAATGAAATGAGAGGATTTTTTTGTTTGTTTGCTTTTTGAGGGAAGCTTGCATCGTTTAAGCTGGGTTTGTTCATAGAGTAATTCTGGAACATCAATTTGGTGTCCCAGCTTAAAAGGACAGCACTGTGAAAGGGGGGTTGAAAAATCAAGTTTGCTAAAGAAGCAGGCACTCTTTGCCCTCTCTCATTTGCGTTACAAATCTATTTACAGTAGGTGTCAGCAAGAAATTGAAGGGATGGAGGCACTGAATTCCACTTCTGAACTACTAATGGTGAAGAGTTTTAGATTTCCATACTTGTACCTAGCTAAAACATTTGTATCACACTAATCCTCATTATTTCCATTAGAATGAAATTTGCTATTGCATGGATTAACATTTTGTTCCTTATTTATGTAAATTGAAATTAAATCACTTTAAAAAAAAATCACTAAAGAGAAGAGAAATATGTTGTTTATACAGCTCTGGAACACTGAAAATTCTGGCCAAAAATTAGCTTTGTACTGATTGTACTAATTTGTGCTAGTATCTGTATTGCCACTTCTACTTCCATAGCACCACCAGTCGTAAAATAAGACTGTACTAAACAATATGCTGGTTTATTGTCTATATACTTTGAATTTCTGGAAGTAAAATGTTGCTGTGTAAGGTATGTTATTCTTTCCTAATGCCTCACATTTTAACAGCAAGTTGGACTTTTATCTCAGGTAATTAAGTCCTAAAATATTTCACCTTAAAGACATACTATACTGGGTAATTAGCAAATCCAGCGGTAGGATGACTTCCTTATAAAAGCAAAACCAGGAACTGAAATTTTCTCTCTTCTGGATATCCATATGAAATTCATCACCAACCCTCATAAAAATATGCACTAGATAACAGCGTTGTTCCATGGTAGAATTCTGTTTAAAAAGAGTTATCAGGGAGGATTTGATTTAAAGGGTATGGCTTAAATATTAACATAAAAATCTTATGTATCTGCTTCCCTAATAGTAAATGGTTGGATTAGAATGAAAAGTAAACAGTAACAGTAAATGGTAAACAAATCTCAACTTTGGAGACTGATTCAAGTACCAAGCCAAAGATAGTCCTCATAATTTCTGAAAGGTGTGATTATATCACATTATGATATATCCTGTATCTTCTCTATATATTTTATACATCATATATATATACACACACACAATATGTATTTATGTGATTATATCCTAATGCTGGAATTCTAAGTTCAGGCCTCATACTGGGGCTTATTTGGGGCATGGGGGTGTCAGAGTTTTTAATTCATATCTGTTATTTACCTGTGACCTGCAAGAAATTAGTTGCTGTCATGAAGAAGGCTGAGTTTTTAAAAATACTCAATTCATTACTTCTCTTTACTGGACAGCTTAGTTAATTTCTAATTATTTGCTAGTTTCTTTTAACTCTTCAGTATTTCTTTTGAACTAAGCTGCTTATGTGCATTTGGCCAGCTAGTTCACTGTACTTTTTCTCTGGCCATGTGAATCTGAAGTACGCATACATATTGGAACACAGAAGATCCTATGCAATCATGAGGTAGTACTACATGAATGAGGATAGTGAGTGCACCAAAACCCACAAGCATTTCTCAGTGATGAATGTTTTCAAAATGGAAACTTCACCTCTTCTCACAGAGACCACCCCTGCAGCCTCCCCACCCCGCTACCAAAACCTTGCCATGTACTCACAATACAATACTGCACAGACAAAGCTCGCTTGACAGTAAGATGAAGACCAGAACATGCATGGCAGATGTGATTCATATCACTTCATGTTCTGATGGAAGGTCATTGAAACTAACTGTAATCAGAGCATTATGAAGAACAAACCAGAATAAAAAAAAGTAGCCAGTATAGCTTTATCCTGAAGTCAATTGATTATTAATGAATGATGTTAACAGCATTTGCAGTCATTGTTTCTGATTCTCATTACAGTATGCTTTTTTTTTTCCCCCTGATATTTCTACTGTTCTGCAAACTGTGATGCTTACAAGCAGTTCTTACAGTACACAATGTTTGTTAACGTTTGTAAGGAACCATCAATAGTTATTATGGTTCTGGCTGTGAAAGAATTTTTTCTTGGTTGAACCATGCACTAACATAAAATGTTACAGAATTATATAGGACTTTCTATTCATAATTGCAGATGAGAAAAAAAAATGAGATCAAGATTTTACCATATCCATACATATCATGCGAAAAAAAGACAGACATGAGTAGAAATAAGCTTTTACCTAGGTTGAGCTGTTTCCAGCTGTTTCCTTAGTCTTTCCCATACTTTGAAACAGATGCTTAGTTTGATGATTATATGTTATCTGCTTTACCATGCACATCACTAAAATGTAAGCATAAAACCTTGCTCAAAATCTGAATCCTTTAGCCAAAGGGATACTAATGTTCAAAAGATCCCTTAAAAATCACTGTATGTACATAATAGGGCAGAGATGTGGACATTGGGTTCATGATGCAGCACAAAATAAGAAAACCAATATTTTTTTAATATCTTTTTTATGCATCCTCTATGATTAGATTGCTGCAGCTCATGGGCCTGTCATCCACCTTCCAGATTCAATAAATAGGCCCCAAGAACATGGGAAAAGAGCAGAGGGTAACGATCAGCAGGCAGGCAATGCAGTGAGAGTATACATACTTTTGTGCATACGCTTCAACACATACTTAGAGCTTTCAGGTTCTTTGAAATGCTTGAAAAGAGAAGAACTGCCGCAGAAGGATGGTGTAATCCGCAGTCACCTGAGATGGATCAGGCATTTAAGAAATGTGAACTCTGACCGAACAGGTAATCCCTATTTCCCAGGTGTCAAGGGCAAAGAAAGGCAAAAAAGAAGCAAAAATTATGCTCTTACCAACTCAGCAAAAACAAAGGAACAAGTAGGGTAGATTGTTTTCTGTCGATTACTAAGTATAATGTATTTGTTTTGATTTCTGACCTTCAAAAGAGAGGTATAGCAAGGACTGGCAATTTTTAAAATTGTAGCATAAAATGCAGCATGCATCATTATGCACACATTTTTATAGATCTATTGACTTGTAAATAACTGTAGACTAATAATGGTGCTATCTTGCTCTGAAAATGAAAAATCTTGCTGGGGCTGTTAATTCGGACTTCTTTAAGAATAGGTTTTAGGGCTTGTCTGTGGTGTTTATAGGTCATGCATTTAGTGGCCAGCTTTGACCACTGATTCTAGCACAAACAGAACAGCACCACTCATTACTAGCAGCCCCTTTTGCTACTCTAGCAGTTAATTTTCCAGCAGACATATGTAAGTAAAATGAAAATAATTTTGTTGTCCCTGACATAGCTCAAATTATCAGTTAGGGGGTTTTAAGCCCTCAAACAATGTTCTACCAATAGAAGAAACTATCCACAAGGCTTAAAACGTTTCAAAAGTCATTGAGGCTGTATCTTATAAAATGTTGATGTGAAATGTGCTGTCACATGTTTTGTTTAGATTAACATTGATATAAATTGCAAAACAGAATAGACAGTAACATATAATTTGTATTTATGCTAATTTAATTTGTTTAAAACCACTGGAGTTTGGTGGACAAAATTAGTGTGGATGGGAAAGAAGATTACTTGAGATGGGGGGGGGGGGGGGGGCGGGGGGCGGGAAACATCCAGCATTTAAAATGTTAAGGGAAAAGGACAGAATACGTTGGTGCTTCTTATTGTTTTTGGATAAGATACCATTTCAAAGGCAACATCAAAATACCTCTATGGACTAGTATGCTAAGGTAAGAAGACGGCTGCTCTTGATTTCTAATGCCTGAAGTCAGGTCAGGAATACCAGCTGTGATAAATTGTAAAACAAGTATGTATAGTTTGACAAGCCAAGCAAGGATTTGCTTTCTGGAGTGTTTTAAATCTTCTGTTCTTTAGTTCTGTCCCTCAAAACCTCAAACTTAGCTAAACAGAGCCACAGATCAGGCATGAGGATTGTAGCAGCACGAGAATTTGTGCTGCACTTTGTGTGCACGTTATTTTCATCCTAAATCTTTATCTGTTGAAGCTAAGCAGAAACCGTTGAACACCATAATCCTAATTAGGGAGGAGGAATATGAATGCAGCACAGCAGTAACACTATATTACCAGTAACTAAAACATGCTTTCCTCTCAAAAAATATTTTAATATCTACAGATAGATTACAATAATTACAGTCTATTAGGATTCTTTTATTATTTAAATCTTGCACTATGGTAAAAGAATAGTCATTAAATGTAATTATGAAGAATTTAGATAAAGAAATTATTTGGAATGTATCTGTGTTTCTGAGAACAAAAACAGTAGTTTATCTGAGCACTTTCCATATAAAAAGAAAGCATTTGTGTTACTACTGTATTTACTCATGTGCTACATTATTATTGTCAGTATTATATTTAATTCTCTTCTGTAACATAATGGTACCATTTCCTTTTGAAAGGATAGAATATTAGGAAAGGCAGCTTCTAAAATGTTTAAATTAAGGTTTTCAAAATACATGTATGGTTGCACTTCAAAACAAAAAAAAAAAATCTCATCTTCCTGTGGGAGATCTATAGAACCATACGTGGTGTATCATGTGCTTTGTCAACTACATCTGTGCCCAGGCACCCAGCAAGTACATCTGTCCCAATATAAAGGGCCACAACTTACAGGTGTAATGGTACAAAGGGGAGAGAAGATGTGGGACCCATGCAGGAACTTCGCGTCCCACACATCACTTCTGGGAAAATCACAGTCCCAAAGCTCAGCTGCTGGATAAGAGGCTGAGAGAGAGCTCTGCCACAGAGATTGTGAATTATCTTAGTCAACCAGTAGATGGGAAAACCTGAAAGAGACTTTGAAAAGCATTGACATATAGACATGATTCCTAATTTTAACAGTGGGGTTTTGCTGCTGAAAATTGGCATCATTTTTTAAGTAACCTCTGTAAGCTTCCTCATATACATGCTTTTGAAAATTCACTCATAGATCTACAGAAAAAGCAAAGTCATCTGCAACGAGCTTTTATGACACATTTATGCTATTTTTACAACACTGGGTTTTTAAAAAATCAATATCCTTAGGTGGTTTAAAACTATAATGCTTGGGCTAAACCCTGGAATTTTTAAGTCAGTGACAGATAACATATTGTTCTTTCAATGGTACCAGAATTTGACTCAAGTTTGAGAACATGCTCTATGTTTCTATATTTTTAAGATAAAAATAAGACTAATAAAGTGTATCTAGATTGCTGTCCAAGAAATTAAGCCACTTTTGGAAGATGGAAATAGGTCATTCCCTTCTCTCCCCTATGGCTTTGTCTTTAGTGTTGAAGCTATGTTCTGTGCAAAGTAATTTGCAAAGTAAATGTAGCTTCCTGTGTTCACTTCATCCACTTACATATTTATCGTCCTTTCTTTTGCAATGCAAACCACTGGATATTTTTAAAGGCCATTGTTTAATGACAGTGTGCATACAGAGATCTGGTAAGACATTTTTCATGTTTTACATATTATTAATACAGTTGGAAAACCTTTGAAAATTAATACAGTTGAAAAAAATCATATTGAAAAGGTTGCAAAGTTCTGGGACCTGAAATACATTCACAAAATACTGTTTCTTGTAGAGTCAGATCTTCTTGTGTCTGTGCCTTGTTTGCCCTCTAAGTAAGTATCTGTGAAGAAGACTACAGTAGACTGAGGACAGCGCTGAGCAGTCTTGGCTACATATCACTGTCTTCTATATGCTGACTTTACTTTCTATTCAAAATAAATTTGATTATCCTGCACCACTTAGGTATTTACCTCTGGAAGGCTTCAGTGAACTTGCTTGGACACAAAAGATATAAACTTTCCCTTGTGTGGCTTGGAGGAAATTCCTGGAGGCTGAGCTCAGTGTAAATCAGGAGTAAAGGTGGTTTATTAGTAGACCTGGTGTAAGCAAAGCATGTGACCAGTGATTTGGATAGCTGACATAAGGTAAAATTATTTTGCCTTCCCTAGATGAGCACTTCTGCTGCAATCAGCAGGAATTATTTATGTGCTTATTATTACATTTAGATTTCTAGTGCTTAAATCCATGCATGTAAGCACATTTGGAAACTCCTTGGGCAATACAACATCTTGCCACCTTTCTTTCAATGCTGTTTTGGTTGTGTTACTTTGATTGCTTTCTTAAAGATCAGTCATTCTTAATCAACTGTATTTATATGATTATTTAAATGATACCTAGTTATGCAATTAGTAAAAGTGTTTAGTCATCATCTGTTTTGAACATCAAATTACAATTTGAAAATTAAACTTGTTTATCTTTATGGATATTTAAAAAGCTTTCTCAGTTACATGTCCCCCATTTTTTCTGGATCTGCTAAAGTGTGGGGGAGAAAAGACAAATATGAACATACTTCTTGAGGGAGTTTTGATGAAAATATACCTACGAACATAGTAAACAAACTTACAGGATAGGAATGGGCCGCAATGCTCAGATGTATGTTGTACTTTTCACTTAAACACCATGATTCAAAGTCATGAGGCAGGAACTCCTGCCAAATTGATTTTGTTTCAGAACTGCATAGAAGTGCCCTCATAATGACTCAAAAATTAAAGTCTAAATATTTTGATGAGGGTAGTTTCATTACATTAGGCACAGTTTAACTTATCCTGCTTAGTGCAAATGAGACTAGTATAAGATAAGATGAACCCACTCTATTTCCGCTGCTTATTACAGTCTTGAATCTGATAAAATACTTAGCATTGATCACTGGGGATGTTGAAAGGCACACAAAGGAATACAGGCAGTAGATGCTAAATGATTAGAATTTTTTCTGGAAATGTATTACATTTCAGAGGTTAAGTGGGTAAGGGAAAAAATGCACTGTACATTCACCTTTGAGAGTAGATAGCAAATTTGGTTCTCAGTGTAAGCTTCTCCAAAAATCATTCTGTTTTCACAGCTGCATGCCACTGCACACCATTTGAGACTTTGCATTTTGGCACTGGGAAGGAACAGAAGGTTAGAATGTGTGGAACAAAGAGATTCTCTCCCCTCCTTGCCAATACTGGAATTGAAAGCGGCCTCACAGAGGCTGGACTGTGAATTTAATTAAGCATCCTCTTAAAGGGGACCATAAGAGGGAAGACTTTCCATTCTATTCCTGCAGCAACTTCTTGGAGAGCAGTCACTGAATATTGGTTGGGAGAGGAAGGAAGTTGAGAATGAGTGGACAGATGTGTAGTTCCATTCTTATTTCTTGCTGACCACAGCATCCAATCCAGAGAAGAAAAAGGTGAAAAAAGGTAATTTATTGGTGGTATAACCCTGCTACAAATCCTTGTTTCCCAGAACTCAGAAGCAGATCGGGATAAATCATATACAAAGCTCTTCTTGAGGCTGCTTCTACAATGGTGCAGCCCAAGTCCCTGCGCTTTGTGACTGGGATGGCAGCCTCAGCCTAGCCCTAAGCCATCAGCTATAAGTTATTGAAAATCTGACTGTAAAGAGGTCACTACTGTTTCTGAGCTGGCCCTTGTTCTGGAGGAAGAACTGTCAAGGTCTTACAAAGATTAGCATACAAATGTGAGATAAAGATGACTTTATCTTTTCCACTGTTCAAAAGTCCAGCTGACAAAAGAATTACTTCTTTTCAACTTGATTTCCACCAATATTTTCTGAGTCAACTTGACCATTTCCCCTTTTGATATGAAAGTAATTCTGTAAAAGGAAGTTGCTGAACCAGAAAACATACATTTGGTCTGCGATTTCTAGTATTCACGACCAATTGAATGCTTATAGAAGTCAGTGAAAAATAATCCCATTTGATTCATTCCTCATTTTAAGTTATTTACAATACAGAGTATGCTGACTAGCACTTTCTTGTGCTGTGTGAAAGTATTAGGTTTTGACTCACAAAGATAGCTGTGGGGAAAAAGCTGTAAATATTACTGAAAATGTGTGCCTTTGCTCCCTTTCTAAGGAGGAATAAAGAATTTGGTTCGCACCAGAAATGATACAAAGAATATTCCCCCAATTCATTTTTTTATTTGATCATAAACTAAGATCTTGAAAGCAGAATCTCCTGTGTAAACGGCTCTCCTCACAAGACATTACATTTTCTGCAAGTTCCACTGCAAAGAACATTATCTGATGTATTTGTTTTTCCATGCTTGTGCTAATTTGTTCAGAATACTGACTTTTAAACTTTTTTTCTGGGACACATAATATCTCTATTCAAAGCAAATCTGATCTGCCTCCATGTGTAAAACTAACGTATATGAAGTCAAATTCTGTGGCATCAGGAAGGGCCAGGCATCGGTTGAGAAAGGAAAATTAGCCCTTGATCCTGACGCTGTTCTTCTGGCTTACACAGATTTGTCATTGAACTCAAAGAGAGATTTCAAACAGAGCAGAATAGCTTTGAGAAGTACAGCTATGAACTGAGTCAGAGAAGAAAACCAAGATCTAAACATGACATATCTGAACAAATTAACTTCAGAACATCGGCACAAAGATACAAGAATGTATGGAAATGTTTTCCAGGAACTCTTAAAAGATAGAGACAGAAGGAAAAATCATCTCTGCATTAACTTTTATATTGTTGTAGTCAGCTTGCCTTAAGGCAAGATTTAGGATCAGAGCATATTCATATTCATTCCACAACACATTTTTAAAATTATCCTTTTCTATGTTACCCCTTCCATTTCTGCTAAACAAGTGTCTTATTTCCCAGACATCCCAAGAAGAACTGCAAAGCCTAATTGATTCTGATATTATGCAAAAAACATTATTATTATTATTGTTATTATTATTTTATTTTATTTTATTTTTATTTTGGAATAGAAGTGACCTGTGTTCACTTTGAAATTATGAACCTAGCCCACAGCATCTTTTAAAAAAGTGATTTAACTCAGAACTTTGCTGTAATTTTCTGATATACAGTCACAGTTGGAGAGATTGCAGTTTCACAGTAGATAATGAAGAATATTTTTTAATTCAGTCATGTTCCTCTGTATTTATTGATATCTTCTCTGAGATTTATCATTCTGTATCCTTCCCCAGAATTATTTTGCTGTTGTGCAGATTTCGTAGGGGTAACTGTATTTATCAATCTTGTTACCTTTTTAATATATTTTTCTAGATATTGCAGAATTGAAACCTTTAATATCCCCACAAGAAACCAAGATTTTGCAAAATATTTGTAAGGAGTTGGCAGTAATGAAGACAAACCAAAATATTAAAGCAAATATGAATTAGAGTCATAAGAACTTGGAAAACCCGCCCAGCTAGCCAACGTTTAACTTCCAAAAATCATACTCTTAAATAGAATTCCATAACCTTTATTTGTTTGTCTTGAATTTTATTTTTTGTGTAGTTTTAAAATATCAACAACCACAGTCCAATATATTTCCTTTGCAGTTGAAAATCATTTGCTGAAAGACATCAATGTACATCAGATGAAGATCTGTCGGTAATCTTAAAGGAGTTTAAACAGTTAATCCTAGGTATTCTGAATGCAAAGCCATTTAAATGATTTTTTTCTTCTTTTTTATGTTTTGTTTTGTTTTGGGTTATGTCTTTCAGATATGAATGGTCCAAACCAACCTGCTTATTGGATTTTTATAGGATTTTAAGATTTGTTCATATTTACATTGTGAAGCTACATCCTTTTCATTTACCCTGTACACAGACATTAAGTGTAACATTGGTGATTTCAGTAAAGCTAATGTACATTTTCATGGGAAAAAAGTTCTAGTAGCAGCAAATGATACTTTTTCTGTGGTCTTTGCCTGTCAGCTTGCTGGTTTTAGGATGAAGTGGAAAATTATTCTTGCAAAATCCTTAATTTACTATGATTACCATTAAACTTCCAGAACTTCTTACTGTTAATAATACCCTAGTCATCAACTGAAACTTGTTTCTAAGGGAACCTAACCATCAGGACTTTTTCTTTCCTTGATCAGCACCATGAGACTTATTTGAACCAAGAACAGATGTAGCCACTTTATCCCCTGTGCCACTGAGTGGTGACTACTTCTGAAAACCTTCCTCCAGTTGTTACAGCCTGCTACATGAAAGACAAATACAATGCTTTCTCTCTTCCACCCCCACCCCCTCACCCCCCCTTATCATTATCATTCTTAGTCTAAAATAAAAGCAATTTTAGACTGAAACTGTGTGGATGGGTTTTGTGCAGGAAGAAGAAAAAATCCAAGTATTCTTGCACCATGTTCAAGGTGATTACTTGGTGATCCTGGCTTCTAAGTGAGATTTAGTCAAGAAATGTTTATTGCTTTTCAACAGCAAATATATGTGTGTATATATATATATGTATAACAGCAATAAATTTTGAAAAGCTTTCAGATCAGGAATACCTAGATTCCTTCTTTTGTATAAAATAGTTTTTCTGTCAGCACAATTTTTTTACTGTCGTCAGAAGCATTAGTCAAAAAATTACAGACAATGGAAAAAGGGGTAAGATTTAAAGGCCAAAGCATAAGCATTACTTTCAAACTTTTTAACTTTTTGTTTGTTTTTTTGTTTTGAGGATAAATAAGTGGATATTCATACACATAGTGAAAAGAACATGTGATAAGAGCAGTTGAAAAAATAGTAATAGAAAGTGTAAAACCTGCCATTAGTCCAGCGTATGACAAGAAAATTTTGTCTGCGATTTTGTGGTAATGTTAATAGCATTTGAGCAGTTGTGCAAAAGCATAGCCACACAGCCACACATACTGACATACTGATAATTTTCTCTCTCTTAAATTGACAACAGACCCAATATCAACTATATGATGCTTGGGAAAAAGATAAACTTAAAACTGAAATTATTCTTTTTGGAATAGAAAGTTTTAATGCCAAAATAAGCTAGAGGTAGAATGGCACAGCAACGTTCTTTACAGAGAGATGAAGCCTGTTCTTCAATTATTTTTTGATTTCTCTTTTTTCTAAGATCTACTACATATAGAGCTATAATTGCTAACAGCTTGGTTATGAAAGCAAAAGAAATTATCTACAGCTGTGTAAATAACAGTGACTGAACCAAAAAATTAGAGGGAAAATCAAGTTTGGGTCAAGCAGAAATGGAAATTTTTTAAATCCACATTAATTTAAACAGAATCCAAAAATATTTCAGCGGCCTAGCTTGATGGAAACACAGTATTTGATTAAAAAGAAAACCACAAAACTCTTTAAAACAATCTTATCTATTTTCAAATTTAATGAAAATTGTATAGGCATGGTCCTATTTGCCAAAAAATAAACAATTTTGCCCTGCTTTAGAATTTGTGTTTCTTTTCATTCTCATTTCAGACCATTTTGAATCACACTGTAGTGAAAGCACACCCTCTGTACACAATCTTACTTCCTATCCCTTCAGAAATAGGAATTTCTGTCTTCCTATGGAATAATATAATTCCAGATATCATCTGCCTCCTGTCAGAATGTATTTCCCTCGACAGTTCGACATTGCCACAATTATCCATTATGTTGGCATTTCAGTTTCTTTTGAACTGTATGATGCATCCAGTTGCTACAACTGTTTCCAAATCATCAGACAGTTTTCTTGCTTAATGTAGTCCATGGAGGGCAGGAATTAATTATCGTGGTTCAGGGATCCTGCATGTATCTGCATTGCAGGATTGTCAGGTGCAGTTTCATAATGTTGCTCAGCATTACATCCAAAAGGCATTCGGAAACTGAAGAGCTGCAAATGACAGGGATAAAATGTAAATACCCTGGTAGCAATGCTGGTTATATAAAAGAGAATTGATGTCCTATAGGAAAATATCCTTAAGTTCCCTTGCTTTAAGGATCCTGGCCATCCCAGCCTCCATTAGATGGATGAACAGGGAGGGACACACTGCAGGCTGGGTTGTATCAGTGCTCTCGGCAATGGGCTAAACACTGCAGCTGTGCTGGTCAGAGAGAAAACCCTTCCTGTACTCAGCAATGTCTTGTTCTAGGAGATCTTGGAATGCATAAATCTTTTATTAATAAACTCAGAATGATGACCGAAGAAAACCTTTTGGAGGATGAAAAATCTTTTGACAGTGGTCCTAAGGAGACCCAGAGAACACGAAAGTAGCCTCAAAGCCTAGTGCTTAAAACCTAGTCTATAAACTCAACACAAGCTCAGGTGCTTAAAATCTCTTGCTTGTAAAAGCTGAATGAAGGTTATCTGCAGGGGAAGCCAGGCTGGACCTGGGACACAGGATTTCTGTGTTGTCTGTGACAGAATCAGAGTGCTAGTCCTTAGCCTGTTGACGGAATCCCATGATATTGATCCTTTTCAAAAAGAATATCTATTTTTTTATAGAAAAAAAAGAAAGTATCCATTTCCCTTCCTAATAACTCATCTATTAATTACTTTGACAAAAGATTTCCTCTTAAACACAATCTTTTCAATTTCCTATGAAAAACCTCCATTTATGTTTCTTCTTTATTTTTTTTTAAACTGCGAACTAGTACCTGATATTATAGAAGCAAAAGGTATTTAAGGGAACAAAAGAGTCTAAGTGATTGAAGTGTCACCAAATTTTGTTTAAACAACTTTTGCTAAACTTTTGTTAAGATTTATGTTTGTTTATCCAAGCCCCAACACATACAGAAAGGGTAATAAATCTGACTGTAATACTAAATACAGGTGTTCCTTACAGGCATTCAGAATGTCAGTTAAATTTTGCAAATTGTTCTTATTCTACCATGAAGTTACAGAATTCCCACAATATGCTGCTTTATCTGAAGATTTTCACCCAAGAGAGAAATGAACTTAATTTAACAAGCATGTTTGATTCTCCAGAGTACTTGTGATATGGTAGTTAAATCCCAAATGTATTTGCATTCTCCTGTACAAGTTTATGACATGGTATCAGATTTTGCCTTTAAAATTTATAAGCTAAATATCTCCAAGTGATAACCTTCCATAATTTTCTCATATCATCTAATGACGTCTTTATGGCCTACATATGATCCCTTTGAATTAGTCAGTCTTTATTCAATAAGATCAGTCTGATGAGAGTGGATAATACATTTCAGGCAAAAGAATACACTGTGGGACAGTTCCTCAAAACTGCTGACTATAAAAACAAGTAAGTTTAAGTTTGTATTAGCCAATTATCCATGTAAGCAAAACTTTCTGTAACAACTAGGTAAAATTATCATTTTCAGCAGAATGAACACTTTATGATATTGAACAAAAGTGTGTGCTTTTTTTAATAGCTTTGTTCTTTAAATAGTTCTTTTTTAAAAAAAAATATATATATAAGTGATTGTGAAAAGCATGGCAGCACACTTAAAAACCTTCTGCTTCTAAATACCTGCAATACTGCATCCACTTTCAGTCTTGGAAAAATTCCTTTTATAATGACATTTATTCACCATGTGAAGTAAAAGACTAAAGTATACATTTGGTCTGTTTTTTTGGAGTTAGATTCTTTTATTTTTATTCTATCTTAAACTGTTTTGAGGTGGTCACAAGGGTTTTGGATGTAGTATCAACCTGCCTTTGAAATCAAGAACAGAATCATATGCTGCATATTACAAATCAGAAGTTATCTTTGGAAAAAAAATATAAAATATTAAGAGGTGATGAAATTCTACATGGTATGCGGCAATGTGGGCAACTTTAACTCACCACAACATCAACAATGAAAACCACATATATTGTATCCTAGATGTGATCTTTGCCTTCTGGACCTTTTGGGTCCTGAAGGAGGATTTGGACATAAGCTACTAATTTATGTAAAATTCAAGATATCTGTGATTCGTGTGGAACCAGTGTTTCCTGTTGAATTAGCTGTACAAAATTCAGATCACACCCAATATCCTTACGCAAAATTCTGGAACTGAGCTTTTAAACTCACATTTTCATTTATAACTATGGGTTTTATTCAATGGTTATCATTCAGTTCCCCAGAAGCAGTAATCTAATGGCCATCCATCCTTCTCTGTCTCAAGATATTAAGAATTTCTTGTGTTTGGTCTAGATATTTTTTTTATTTTTCTTTCCCTGACAGAATATTTTTCAGCCATTTTGCAGTCTGCAAAAGTGGGATTTTATTATCAAAAGCGGTAATTACTTTGAATAAAGTTTATTTCATAAAAGAAATAATTTTTACTTTAGCCCCAAAATTCCTCTCCTGTTTCACACCAAATATCTCGTCTACTTGATGGAAAACGCTTTGTGGGGATCGAGAGGTAATGGATCTCCTACTGTAGCTTTTGAATTATGATCATATAGACATCTATTTTCAGGAAAGACAGCTCTTGGAGAAGATGCTTGTATAGCTGAGTCTTGATGGCTTGCTGTGACCTACAGAAAAGGGATGCATATTTCCACTTTTTCAAGTATGTATGTGAGACAGAAGGTAGCCAGCCCAGGGAGGTCCAAGAAAACATAGGACATAGGAAAACACAAGGGACATCAAGACACAGAAACCTGGACAGCCAGCCAGACTTCGTGTGAGGTTTTCCATTACATTTTCTATGTGTTTGACATTTCTTCAGAGTTCCCTTGTGCATCCCTAAGGTTCTCTGGTCCTCTTTATGTTTTGTTGGATTGCCTTGCAATTACAGAGAATGTGTAGGGGGTTTGCATATTATTTTTTTTAATACTTTTTCAAATCTATTATATAGTGCACATTATCTAAAATATAAAATAATGTTAGGCCATTCTTGACTACTCTATATATGTTTACTAAACCTAGTGAATAATTTGAATCTTAGATACAATATGACAGAAATGAAAAGCAGCAGTGAATTGATGAATGAAGTTGGGGTAATGGGATTTTAGTTACTTATGTATGGAAGTAACTTCACATATTGAAAAAATAAGTGATGTGCGACAGAACACCAAGAAAAAGGCTTTTCACTGCAGTGTAATTCTCTTTTTGTTAGTGTTTTCCTTCTCTCACCTTTAGAGAGCTGTAAGGGAAGCTGCCACACATTCCTGCAATATGTCTTGACCTGTTCTACCTTAATTCAGTGGATAACACATCAGCCAGTCTTCATTTTTACTGTGTTTGTATGTCAACAACAATATATGGAAAACAGGTTTATGAATTGTCTGACTTTCACAGTATTATTGATGCCACTGGCTGCACATTTCTGTAGCTAGTAGACGAACCCTAAAATTGCTGAGAAACATAGAAATAGGCAGCGGTAGTGTCAACACACAGTGGTTTGTTATGGGAACACATTCTCTTCAGTGCTGTATCTAAATTCTTCAGATCAATATGTGATTTGTGGTTCTTCAAATACTCAATTATCTCAGGTTTTGAAGATCTTGCCTGAAGACAGCAGAAAGAGTATTGATTTGTCTTTAATATAATACTTTTTGAAAGTGGTGCTTGAAACAATTTCGACTTTAAATGTCATGTTTTCCTATAATTATTTTGATCAAATAAGTATAGCATTTGATCGTTATAGGCATGGGTAATTTTGCCAGTTTTTACAGAAAACATTGCAGGATCTTTGAAGAAAATAGTTGTTTAATCCTTTCTATTTTCTCCCTTGCTTACAATGTAAGACAAGTGATAGTTATAGTACAATGATCTAATGTAGCCCTAACACACCAATACATTTTGAACTTTGGTGTTGTATGTTTAACTTCAGCAAAGATTAGGGAGATGAAACACTGCAGAGTACAGTCAACAGAGGACTACTAAAAACCAGGTGTTAAATCACAGATAGTAGTTAAATACATGGCAGTGTTTATTGTTTCGGTTTTGAGAGTGAGAAATTCTACAATGTTGCAGTAAATGGAAGCATACATGCTGTGATAAATAGCCATTTTTCAGTTCTGCTTATTCCATGACAAGTGCAGACAAAAATACTCAGAAAGAGTCTCTCTCTTTAAGATGATTTGGGAGATGGGGGGGCAGACGATGAAATGGTATTTCATTATTCCTGTCTTCAAATACAGCAGGAACAAACATGACTGTAACTACGTCCTCTTTAAATAAATCTTAATTCATTTTACACTGGTATGTGCGTAGAAGTCTGCTGCTACTTTTTAAAGATCTGCTCCTTTAGATTCTCTGCTTTTATTCCTAGTTGGAAAATCAATGAAAGATTTTAAAAAGCCAAGTCAGTGACACTTGGACTATGTTTTCTGCAGTGACCTGCTGCTTCCTAACTGGTCTGTGACATAAGAGTCTCATGGCCCCAGTGTGTTATGTGAATTGTATGTAGTCAGGTTAAGGGATCTTGTAAATCGAGTTTTTTGAAATGGCTCGTCCATTTTAAACAAAAACCAAATTAGCTTAAATAACCCAAATAAATTTACAAATGGAAATAAATTTGTGTTGGACTAAAAAAGCAATTGTTAGCAAAATGCAATCTGTAAGAGCATCCCTTTCAGTGTTGCCATATTTCAACTAAGATCTTATCTAAAGAAGATTCCTACCTCATTTATTTTGTTTGTATAATATAGCATGCAACTGAACCTACCATACCTTGTGCTGAAGTTAGAGCCACCTAGGTAAGTGGATAACACCACTAAAAATATGAAAAAGGATGAATATTATTTAACACTATAAATTATTTTCCTCAGTTGAAACTCACATTAGCCACTTTTCTGGATGGAGTTCAGTCTTCCTTCAGGTCTCAAAGGAAAACTGGAAATGATAGCATTTTTGTTCCTGCTTAGCTGGAGACAAGCCAGTCCAAGGATGGAGCTGTAGAAGGATACTTCACTACCTTGGAAAGGCAGCTGCAAGTGGTGATGCAGGCAGAAGAGCCTGGCAGGAAAGATCTCACCTATGACCTACTCAGCTTTGGACCCTATTCAGGAAAACACTTAAGCACACATTTCCTACTCCTTATTATGTCCCACTAGAACTTAAGCATGTGCTTAAGTGTCATCTGGTGCAGGAATGCTTCCCTGAGCAAACACATCAGAGAAATAGACTTTCCTCCCACCACCCCACTCCTTTCTGCCTTCCTGCCTAGTGCCTCCGTCAGCACAGCTGCAGGGATGGAGTTTGTCTAAGCACGTGGGCAATTACCTGCACCTGAGGATCACCAGATCAGACAACACAAAAAATGTGTTTCCCACAGTTTTGCTTAATGACTGTGCAGTCTACTCAGGGCTTAATGAGGTAAAAAAGAAAAGCTGTTGGGAGCTTCTGCTTATTTTATATCAACAATTAACTTCCATTGTTCTTGATCTATGCGAATGGGTCGAATCTTATGGATTTAAAGGTATGCTCATTTGGTGGTAATGACTGAAATTTCATCTGTGCTATTAGATTATTTTCATGCTGAACAGAGGTTATTTGCAAACACACTCCTTTCCACTTTGTATCTCTGTTCTTAAAATCTGAATCGAATGCATATGGAGCTAAACACTGTATATTCCACGTTACTAAGCATTCCTTTCTTGATTGTTTGTATGCAATGATATGAAGCAAGGGAAGCTCCATTGCTGCTCTTTGCTGGAGGGCTAGTTCCACCAGAGATGCTAAAATGATTTAACTACTATACATAGAAATCATTGCAATGTTTTAATGGTTAAAGAGAAATGGGAAAATGGGCTGTACAGTCAAGCTGTCCTAAGTGTAAGGACATTACTTTTTTTTCTTTGTCTAGTTTTGTCTCCATAGTTTTTTTCTATGCACACAAAGATTGTCATAGGAAGAAGCTTAATTTCCAAATCTGATTCCTTCTGTTCATAATAAAAACTTTATTAAATAAACACTGGAATAAAGCTAAATTAATCATGAGCAGCTAGATCCACCAACACAGTTATGTGCAACAACACTGAAAACTGCAGCACATAACAGTTAGGCATCTGGTCCCGGTAGCTGCTGCTCCGTGCCCTGAGCGAGATACCCAGGCTTCTGCGGGATTTTATGGAGGCAGTTGGACCTTTTGGAGTGAGGCTCATAACAGGTTGACTACTGAGGGGGAACAGGCTAATGTTAGCAGCGAGAAGCTGCTGGGGACAACAGAATGAATCTTAACCAGGGTCCTTCTCTGACAGCAGGGAGATCCTGGTGAAGTAAGGGATAATAAACATGGCATGGAGGGTGGAGCACGTCTGTAACCCTTCAGACACAGAAGGGATTCACATGACACCTGTTTGAGAGCCTCTTACTGCTGCTTTTTGTACAAAGCACGTGTCAGATAAATACCCCCCCCCCTTTCCTCCCTGTCCTCTGCAGAGCCTGTGCACAACAGCCTCACTCACCTGGAGAGCACCGAGGCACAGCGAGGGCAGGAATTCTGCTGCTAGGTTGCAAGATCAGGTGACACAGTGCGTGCTGCCAGCTGTATCAGAGATGTCTTAGAACTGGGCAGTGACCTAAATGCCATATTTGCTCACCTGAAAAAAATGAGAATAATGATCACATTTACCTCACATGCTAACTAAATGCAAATTATTGTTTTCGTGGGTGCTGTACTCACCATACCATAGAACAAAACCAAACCTGATTTTACCTTCCTGTCAGCTCTCCCTAGCAAAGACCTGAAGGTTAGTCTGGCTCAACTATTCATCACTTCTTTCATAGGTTTTTGGGGTTTTGACTTAGGTGTGAATTAAATTGAACTATTTCAATCATCAGTCCTTGAACAACACAGAGAATAAGGTGCATATTCAAATTCAAAATGCATATTCAAATCACTTGGAATTAACAGACCAAATATTCATTAATGATTCTTCTGTAGATGTATATTTTTATATATTTACACCTATTTATCTACATATATTTCTCCTTAAATATGTGCACATATATATAATATGTCTATCTCGTCTTAAAATGCTGAAGTGCAAACAGATATTCACAATGAATGAATATTATCAAATTAAATTAGACACAGTAATACAAAAGCAGTCACTGTATCAATGCAAATGCATTTTGCTTTCATTTTAATAAATACAAAGTATTTTTACTTCAGAACGAATTATATATATACCTATGATGAGAAAATAGAGCCATGGCTTTAAGCCAGTAATCCATTTAAGAATATGGGCGATTTTAGTTTGTAGCGAGGTCCTGCGAAAAATAAGGCCCATATGCTTAAATGTAAGCACTTGCTAAAGTAATTTACAAACTAGAAAGGGATCTCATGCTTTCATCCATCACGTTTTCAAAATTATTACGTTTTACTTGAATTCAAGAAATGCATGAAATTGAGAAATCAAGTCAGTTGTGCAAACTTTAGGACCTGACCTTGCTGAATTGTTTCTGTGTAAACAAGAAAAATTTCATGTTAGTAATGTTATTTTACTCAATGGAAATATTTGTTCTAGAGTAATGTGGCAAGCATTTGTGGAATTGCGTCTAGTATTTAAGTGTTTTGTATTTTTGGCACTGTGGGCATTGATGTAAAATATTATACACTCAGCACTGAACATGCTGCCAGATGTGAAAAGTACTAAAAATAAGACCTGGATGTTTCACTAACCCTATTTATTTGAAAATTGAAACTTGTTTGAGTATATAGTTGTTTTTTAAAAATCTAGTATTTAGAAAAATGGTAAATTTGCTACATGTAAGGTGTTAAATAATTATTGTATGATTTTTTAAAATATGGTTAAGAATATATAATTCTCAAGCTAAGACTTTTTGTGAAAAGCAGAAAAAAAAACCAAACCAAAAATGCTGTTATGAGACTGCTTCATCACCAAGCTATAAACCCCACCCAAATTATATACATGTTTTAACAGAAATGGAAGCCAGTATAACAGACGAAGGATTTCAAAATGTAATCATAAACCCTATTACTACTAGGACTGTTCTACTACCATGAAAACAAAAACAATATGCACACAAATACAGGTATAAAATTTAGCTTTCTTAATCTAGTCACCAAGATAGGAAGTAAAGGTCATACTGCAAAGAAAGCTTTAAAATAACAGTTGGTTGGGTTGTGGGGTTTTTTTTAATAGGAAATAGGATGAAACAATATTTTGTGGTTTATTTTACATTTATAAAACTGACTAGTGGTAATGCTGCTGAAGTTGTTCCAGGACAAGAATACTTCAGCCTGAAGGTGTTTAAAGGTCACTAGTTTATGTGCAAAGAAATGCAGCTGCCATTATCTAATTCAAAGGAGATGCCAGGGTAGGAGTTTCCCTGAACCCAAGAAACCCCTCGAGTCTGAGCTCCTGCTGATCCTAGACTTGGGCAGGTGTGGGCAGGAGAGAGGTGGAAGATGAACGGAATAGGTGATTTTTTTGATCCTAGGTCACACTGCACAGTGTGCCTGCCCTTCTTCCTCCTGGGCTCCACAGGGGCAGTAGTGGGATGGGGGGCACTGCCAGGCTGGGGAGGGGTTGAGGATGGCCATGCCACAGCTGAGGGACAGCCGGACAGCTGTGAGGGGCCCCCACTGCCAACACGGTGCCCGTGGGTTAGGGTTAGGCTGAGGGTGGTGCTGCTCTGCATGACCGGTGAGAGGTGAGAGTGGAGGTGCAAAGACCACCCCCCACTTACCCCACTGGCACCTCTGCTCTCACACTGGCAAGCATTCGTTCCCAGCAAACACAGGGTAGGTGTTCCAGTTAAAATCCTTTAAGTGGATGTAGGCAAACTGGAGACATGCTAAATGTTCAGCCTGTTTCACAGGCAGTCATTTGTTCTTATTCTGCAATGACTTACAAAGAAAAAAATATGTTTTTCTGCAAAAAACACCACCAGGAGTTCACAAATTGATCTTTTTCCTGCAACAAAGGCAGTGTTCATATTTAGTATTGGAGTTTTAGTATCATGATCAGCATTTATATTACAGGGCAGGAGAAATAAAAGCATTGAAAAAGAGAAAAAGGAAAAATTAATGGCACACACAACCTATTTTTTCTATACTTAGAAAAAAATTAAGTTTTCTATAAAGCTTCACCTTCCTTATTAGTAGCTGGTTTATGCCATGTTTAAACATACGTTCTAAATAGCCTATATTCTAATGAAAAGCCACAACAGTTTTCTCTGTAGTTCTTATTATTTCAGTCTGCAAAGGAAAGAGACTGGCGATACTTCCTCAAATGAACAGTAAAAAGAGCTACTGTCCTTCTTAATTTTTTTCTCATTAAGATTGATCTTTGCTGTGGCTTATGCAACATACTAAATTAGAAAATGAGGCAGACGTTAATCACCAGAGATACTGGAACCTGCTTTTCACTTCCTTCTTCCAGTTTTACTGTGTGTAAATTTACTACAGTGAATTTGAAAGAATACAAAGTAAACGGGCAATGGTATAATGCTTTGAAGAACCAGGTCCATCTCACCCACCGTATCACTCTAAAAAACCCCAAAATATGCTATTATTTACTGCTGACAGTGCAAAAAGTGGCAGGACTAGTTTACACAGATTTTGCCTAACCCCTTATAATTGCTCCTGAGAAGATGCAGAAATGTAGACACTTAAGAGCAACTGTAAGAGCAAGAGACTGGCTGGTCATGAAATTCTCACAGGTGGAGATAAAGGCTAACAGCAAAAGAGTTTTTTCCCAGACACCAAGGCTATCCTGAATGAGTTTTAAAAAAAAGAGTAGACTAACATTATTGGAATTTACAATTAAGTTTGTCGACAAAAGGGAAAATTAAATGAGGCTCAACTAAAAGAGCATAAACAGAACTGGTGGCAACTTCTTTTGAAAAATTCTTAACTGTAGTTTTACAGGGTGTGATCAAAAGTAACCAGGTGTTAGAATAAAATATTTCTGAAAACTGTTAACAAAAATATTTCTGTTTTTTCAGTTCATGGTAAAGTTTTGTGTTTGTTCCTTTTTGAGCAGTTCCTAACTCATATCTGTAGCTCAAGCTTGCATATGTATTTTTAATGATGAGGAACAGTGATGTCAAAACTTAACCAGCGAGCATACTCTCAGCAAAGTTTTCCTTCAAGACATTGTTTCTCTGCATGGACCGCATTAGACTGAATGAGCCACGGTGTTGTAGACCCTCACACGGGCTGAGGGGAGAGTGGTGTGTTTCACCAGTGACATGTGGAAAAGCAATCAGACACTGGATTACATGGCTGTCACTGTCCATTTGCCTTCATCTCTACATACTTTAAGCTCTTGCAAGGCCTCACTGTCAGTAATGACATTGCTGCATAGAGCAAGACCAAAACGTGCAAGAAATAATGGTTTTGGCATATTTGGACTTTGTTTGCAATTTATTGGCAAAGCAGTTGAATTTTTTTATTTCTTAATACAATTCTTCAATTATATACTTGAAGAAATATTTAAGTATAAAGGTCGCTCTTAAACTGTTGGAAGGTTTTTGCTGTTCATGAATCACTCTGTTGAAAGTGACTGGCCACCTATACATATCCCATTACTTCATTTTCCAATCAGTTGCCCCAATCTTTGTATATAGCCTTTGTATTTATAAAGACAAGGGACACCTAAATAAATTTGAGGAACTGGGATGCTTGAAGGACTGGATGGCTGAGGGACACAGATTTCCCTGCACACATTTTGCTGCAGAGTCTAAGTGTGAACCTGCAAATTCACCTGCCTGCAGTCTACACCTTTACACAGTGATTCATATTACACTCAGATTAAAGCAGCTGTCTGTATGTCCATTTATGTTGCTTTGGCAGCAAAGTAGATGTATCCCATAGTGAGAAAGCAAATAGCTAAAGAATTTGGGATAACCTGTGCTCTTTTCATACTTTCATGTGCACAAGAAAAAGCATCATTTTGGCTATACATTTGATGTCGAATAAATAATAATAGGATCATCCCTTACCAAAGAACTAGGAAAACATAAGCCTCTATATACTATTTTCAAACAGATTTTTCCAGTCAAAATGCATCATGTTTTTTTACAATCAAAAAATTTTACAGTCAATTTTTTTTATATTCAAAATGCATCATATCATAATGAAGTCCCTTCACTGTAGATGCAAAGCCTGCAATCAACTAGTTGAATTTTAGTGTTTTGGGCACAGAATTCTGTAATTATTTATTATTACTTGAAACCAGTAGTAGGTAGGGCCATCTTTGGAGAAGGCTGAGGGAGAGCTTTTTTCATTTGCTTTCTTTTACCGAGGCCATGAACAACCATGAATAGGTTTTATTTCTGTTTAGAACAGAATAAAACTTCGTACCACTGAAATTAATTTAGATTCTGTGAGTCATTTTATATTAATTTTAATAAAGATGATATACGCACTGGAGGGGCCTTCAGAGTAGCAACAAAATCAGTAAGAGAAAACTGACATGCTTGTAACATACAGAACCTATTATGTCTTGTGTTTTCTTACTAAGCTTACAAAGTTTATAACTTTAACAAATAGAATGGTCGTTAGAATGACTTCAATGGTCATTCAATTGGATATTGAAACACACAGAAATAATTACATAGATATCTAGCTGTGTCTTTTAGCCTGCTATATAGAAAACAGCACAAGCTGCAAGCACTGCTTGGCAAATGCTGCAGCTTAAGAGTCAAACTGACCTTTCTCAAAGCTTTTCCCATTGACAGCATAGCATTTGATGAAATAAGTCATAATGATTTTAGCTTTGTATTCATAAAGAAGTAAAAGATGATTACTTTCTGTGGAAATAAGCAGATAAGAACTCAGTGTCCTCTGCAGCTGACAAACAACCCCCAAAACTGTATAGCACTCTGGGAACTGTTAAAAAAAGACAGGATTATCTGTTTCAGCCTCTTCCCTTGCACTTTTTTCACTGACCCTTAACTAGTAAGGACCTTTGACTGCAGTATAGGGAGCAGCTTAGTAATGTATCTTTCAGAGCCAAATCTGCTACTTTGATATTTTCCATTTTTGCTTTGCAAGTTCAAGGTGTTTCCCTCAAAAAAAACCAAAAACAACAACAACGAAAAAACCCAACCCCAAACAAACCCAAAAAACCAAAAAACCCCACACAAACCACTCAACAAACCCTCTAAGAAAGTTGTTCAAAACAAGTAACCTCTGTTTAATATAAAGTTTTCCCTTCTTTAATTGAAACATGATACCTTGCTAACTTGACTATCAAGCCAAGAAACAGAGTATTTGAAATAAATGTTTTTTCTCAGGGTTTATCTGAAAAAATACAGTGGAATGTTTCTTACTGGACAGATAATATAGCTCAAATATGGATTTTTAGTACTTGGATGGAGGAGGGGCAGAGAGTAAAATATATCCTAAACATTATATATGAAGACTTTGTATCTCATATGTATGTGTCAAGAGGAAAAAAAAAAAAGGAAAAAAAAAAAAAGAAGTGCCAAGAGGATGGGGCCTGTAAAACAGTCAGTTTGCTTGTCAGTGAAGTTTTCTACAATACTTTTTCTAATACTTTGTTTAATCTCATTTTCATTATCTTAACGGAGTGTGCTACTTAATTTTGCTGGGAGGTTTCACACTGCAGTAAATCACAAAGCTCATTTTTATTTTTCCTTCTTGTATTTATTCTACATTCCTCTTCATTTTAAAGTCACCATTTTTCTTACCCTTAGCAGACCAAATCCAGCTCTCATTTAAATCAGTCTCCCACTGACTTTAGTAGGAATTGAATCAAACCTGTATTCCCAATGCCATGTTAAATTATTAATCTTTCTTCTTAAAATTTTCGTCCTGCTAACACTTGCAAGACCAGTCTTCAGTTGTTCCTTGGAAAATTCTTTTTGTTCATACACATCTTCCCATGAAAACACCTGCTGTCATTCTAAATACAGTACTTAGCTCTTCACACAGAAGATATTGTGGCAACAAATTAAGAACCAAGAAAGTAGTTTTTGAGCTACGTGCATCTTTGGTCTCATCCAAGTTATTCATTCTGTAGTTTACATGATTAGAAAGCTTGTTAAAAAAAGGAATTAAAATAATTGTCATCTGTAATTACATAGGAGAACATGCACTCAGGAAAACTTCAAGCTCACTTTGTGATACCAGCACTGGCAACACAATGATGAAGAGGAAGTCTTTCACAACCAGACATTACCCCATCAATCAGTTTGCAGTCAGGAGAAAAATTGACTTTGTCATGATATGGTTCTTAAAGCAAAAGTAATAAATTCTATACAAACGGCAAGCCTACAGCGTAGCTAATTTATTCATTATCCACCCCAGAAAAATAATTAAGTCATGCTTTCTTTCCTAGCTCTTCATTACAGTTTAGTCTTTTTTCTGCAGCAGTCAGTGACTGAATGCTTATTAAAATAAATTAGCTGCAAAACTTTTAACTCTGTCTTAAAGAAAAACTAATCCACTTTGCTAGTGGAAGCAACATTGATTAAATAAACCTAGTTTCATGCCGAGCCAACTAATTCCTTTAGCCACAGCTTCCAATCTTAAATCATGTTGTATCTGTATTAGTTTGAGAAGTACATAATGAGCTGTGAGTTTATAATTGGTATTAACCTCTTTCTGTATGCATTCTGGTTTTTTAGCCTGGGTAATTTTAGTGATGGAATGAAATCACTGTACGACCTATAGGTGCTACTGTAGTTTGTTTGTTTTTTTTTCCAGCATGCACACATACACTCCTTCAGACATACTGTGTTATTCCTCTGATCGAGCTGTTTCAGACAGGCTGCCTTGATGTGAAATAACTTCAGCTGTATCAAAATGCTTCACAGTTACTAAATAGGAAGATCACTTTAAGAAAAAAAAAAAAAAAAAAAGTGGTTAAAAACTTGCTCATATCGTATATCAGAAACACGGAATTCTGGGAATTTAAAATAACATTTGAACCTGATCTACAGACAAGTTGAACTCATGGGAAAAATCCTCTCAAACTTTTTGGGTTTTACATAAGAATTACATTTTACAAGGCCAAACACTGAAAAATGGGCAAATAAAGCTGAAATGTTTGCCACTATGTGACCTATGTAGAATTGTCCACAACACTACTTTTTTAAATACATAGGTTCATATTTTTTTAAAATAAACACTTTCTTTAATTCCACCAGCAGTAGTCATCCACCAGTCTGCTAAGTAAAGTAATCAAGTGATGGATCTGTCAGATCACACACTCACCACTCCCCACAACAAAAGAGGTAATAAAAATGTGATGTGAGATCGTGATTAAATTAATATAACAATTAAGCCAGGGAAAAAAAACATCACCCCCTTCCCAAGACCAACCTTGTCACAGAGCATCAGCAGGGCTGGCTGATGCAGAAGCACAGCTCAGCAATAACTGCAGCCTGAGGGTGCCGGCATCCTCTGCTCACACAACGCTCCCCTGTGCACTGTGTACTTCCCGTGGCTCTGAATATTTATAAAACCCTCAGCCTCATCTTCAGCACCCCATTCAGCTCCTCTGCACTAGGAAGGGCATTTTTCTAAAGAAGCCATGTACTGCATGGATCTGAGTCCCTGTAGTCCCTCATTACCAGCTGCCAAAGCTTCTCAGGATGACACAATACGGTTGCACAGAGCAGCCAAACAACCGACTGCTTGAGGTTGGCTTTTGTCCCAGTGCACTAGAACCATCTTGATGAAACAGGGGAAACACAAAAATCTCATCTGCCGCATATGTTGATGGGGCCAACTGCACTGGATGGGAGGCAAAAAAGTCTGTAAGGGGTGACTCTTTCCTATCACAAAAAGCATTCAGGAGGCAGGGCATACTGTCAGTTACAATTAATTCATCAGCACCTGATGGGCTTTGGTGACTGCTCCATCTTCTGGGCTGCCTGAGTGCTGTGGGACCTCAGGCAGTGAGCACAGGGATATAGGACCTGTCACCCCATGGGGGCAGGAGGGTCTGGCACTGCCCCGGTGCTCACTGCTTTGGGGACCCTTTGCCTTCCAGAGTGGGCCGCCATCAGTCTCCCTGCCATCATCTGCCAGACCACAACACTCCATCCCATGCAATAACTCCTCAAACTTCCTATTTAAAAAACCACAGGTGCTGCAAGATCAGCAGAACAGAGGGATAAAACATTTTCTTTATTGTTTGTGTGTGTGTGTGTGTGTGTGTGCTCACGTGCGTGTGCCCCTACCTTCATTTGCTTCCCTTCCCTTTTTCTATTCAGCTTGTTTTATCTTAGCCAGGCTGCAAGTATGAGGGTGGGAAAGGAATATGTTTGGTCTGACAGAAAGTTCTTCTGTAGAGAGGAGTCTACTGAGGGACTCCGGCTAAGAAAGCGTTCTACATCTTGTATTGATAATGTTTGTTTTTTTCTTTACACTATGGTTATAGCTGTATCACGTAGTCTACCTGCCCATAATCTTTTTGCTTAACAGCAGTAATCAGAGAAGAAACCAAAACTTAATAATTCATTGAAAAGAATCTTCTGAAAAAACCCAAAATTTTATACCTACTAGTTGTTAAGCAGATTATCTTATGTAATTGTCTCTAAGTAACATGCATATTCAGGAATTTATTTGGCTATGCCAAAAATTGTTAAATTGCTCTATATTTACACCAATGAATTATTCGGCGAAGGTAACTTACCTATTTCGGTTGAAAAGCAGGGGCTATGACAGAACTGCTTCAGAATCTTTTGTTACAGTAGTACGTTTCATTCTTCTAAAAGTGTATTAGGAAAAGAAATATTTGCCTCTTGTATTGATAGAGTGGTGATTAAATTTAAAATTTTCTGGAATTAAATTGGTGTTATTATTTTCCAGTGAAAAATCTCTGATCTTCAGTTATATGCGTATTTCCATAGGGATATTTAAAGCTTGTTTGTGTGATATACTTGTATCTAGTGACACCTGGAAACCTCTAATAAATTTAAAAAAAAAACAAAAAACAAACGTGTCCTTTCTGTTATAGTTCTACTAGAGATTCTCACATCAATGGCAACTCATTTAATTTTATATATGGCACTGTCTTTCTGTTCCTTGATTGAATAACCATAAATCTTACACTTAATTAGGATTCAAGGTAATAATATTTTTATTCTCATGTGTATAACAAAATATTGTTGTTAAGTATAATCTTCTAAGAATTCTTTTCAGCACAAAGTAAAAATTATTAGTTTCTGGTAGACCTACATATGTTTTTCTCAGCACAAGTTCTGTGTGGAAGCAGATGTTATAGAGAGAGCAGTACAAGATAACAGGGAATTTTTGTAATGCTTTAGTCAAGTTTAGGTTTTGAAAGGGAACTGATTCTAGGAACTTGATTATTGACATGGGATGAAAGTCCTGAAAGAAAGGATTACTCTGAATGCACATTTTGTTTTCAGCCTGGTTTATACACCTAAAAAAAATACAGTTAAAATATACGCAGAGTTTGCCTGAGTTCTGGCAGTTGCTTTAAAAAGTGTGAACTGTGTTGGTGGACCAAGCCATCAGGAGAAGGAAAACAAATACCTTTATATACTCATTCTTAACTGAATTCTTTCTTTGGTAGGATTTTAATTAATACACTAATTTGCTACAAATTTTCACAGAATTGAACTCCAAAGGGGTTTAGCGAAGTCTAAGAAAACAAGTGCATAAATAAAAGCATGTGTGTGCGTAGTTATACATACGTATAAACACACACACACATGTTGTATGTGAACGTTTTACACATAAATGTGGATAAGGAGGAACAGTCTGTGGGCCAAGATTTAGGCCTCTGATAAGACTCCAGAGCTGAGATTGTTTTCTTACACCAAGAAGTGTCCCGTGAGCTCACAGAGACGAAAGATGACAGGGTTGTTTTTGACAATTTAATGTTCATAGGGCATATAAATTCCCAGAGTACTTTACATTTAGATTAGATTATGAGGTCCTCCCTTATAAGATTTGTGTTAGAAGTGAGCAAATAAAACATGAAATAGTGAGGTGCTGCCATAAGAGAGAGTGTTATTGTATATTAATCTATTCTAACTCTGACAATTGTCAACAAAGAACATTTCTGGACAGGCCAACTTGCCTACAGCTTTTGCCAAGAAGATTTTTTTGTGCATTCTTTCAAGCATACTTTATATTTCATTAATTTTTTCATCCATATATATGTTATTGTCCTTTGTTAATGAAGCATTAAAAATGTTATTATTTTTATACAGCAATTAGAAATTCATCATTAGCTATTAAAAAGGAAGGTGAAGGCAGATGTGCAGTCTATTTCAAGCACATTATGTGATTTCTTTTGTTATAATTTCTCAGAGTTTACCAGAACTATAGAGAATAAAAGAAATATAGGATAAAGCATGACTACATGGTATTTTTGTTATATTTATTTTTAATCTTTTCTAGTGAAAAACGTTTTTCAAACAATTAATTTATTTTTAAGAAATACTAAAATTCTGAAAAATATGATACAATTTCTTTCTGTGTGTCACATTGTCCCACATACATGTCTGTTCCTCAGTACTCTTAAGGAATGTTGAGAGGAAAGAGAATGAGCGTTCCTGAAATTACAGACTTGAAATAGAAATTTTACTTGTAACTCTTCTACAGGCAGTGGAAAGACATGGGCCACTCCACAGACTCCGGTCTGGGGAGCCCAGAATATCCCTGTGGAGACTGTGATGACTCAGAAGGGAGCATATGGAGACCAGCTTTCTAAATTAGACACTTCAGAGAGAGTGACTCACTCCTATTATGACTCAAATTTTGTGTGAACACATTTTCAGGAGTTTCAATATTATGATTTCCAAGTCATAACAGCAGTCATATTTCACACAGAATGAAACCTCAGCTGTGTTTCTAAAAGGCTACAGTAATTTACTGGGTTTGGGCTCTCAATCTTCAATGCTTGAAAAGCCTGAACTCAAGCACACATCAGCCTAGGGCTTTGAGGGGAAAAAAATGCATGTTCTTCTTCCATATACAACTTTTTTTTCATAACCATGCTCCCTTTCAATGCGTCCTGCTTCCATATGCTGAGAAATGCATCAAAACAAGTGCTCAAGAAGGACTGTTGCAAAAGTCACTCAGCACTCAGCACTGAGTTTACTTCTTCTAACATTAGGACCTCTGATCTTGTTCAAGTGGATGCAAGTCCCCCAGCTTTGTAACTAGTTGGATGAGGTAATCCCAAAACTTGGAAGAGCCTGTCCTTCACAGTCTTATGCTAACATTCATTAATGTCATTATCTCCAAGGTGGAAAGGATCTTCTTTTTTTTGGAATGTTATTAGAAAGTAGGAATTAGCTGTTTTGATACTATAACTTAAACCTCTAAATACTTTCAAATCGAGACATGCTGTACATTTTCAATGACCTAATGTGCAATTTGTAACAAGTGAAATATGTCACATGAAAATGATTTTGTAGTGATCTAAACCCAATTAATCTCAAATAAGGCTATATGAATATAGACTGTAAAAAAATTTAATTATAGCTGGAAATACTATGCAATTATTGACCAAGTTTGGCAGAGACTTTGCCTACTCTTACTACAGTAACAGAAACAGGACAAATGACTATCGAATCAGAATAGTAAATTGAAGAGTCATGGATTGAATACTTGTTGACCACGTGAAAGAATAATTTAGACAGTCTTTCAAAAAAAAATCTCCTTTTAAAAAAGGAAATAAACCATAGCTATTATGCTATAGGTATGTGCCTGAAACAAAATGAAATTAAAATACATTAGTAAAGAACAAGATATCAAGGAGGGCAATTTGGTGTTCCGAATTATGAAAATGTTTGGGTTGGTTTTTTTTATTTTCATTTACTACTAATCCCATGAGTGTACCTGAAAGTCTTCAGTCACACAATGCTCTCTTACAGCCTGGAACTACAGTTTCAGAAAAAAAAAAAAAAAAAAAGAAAAAAAAAAACAACCCTATGATCTGAAGTATTTGTGATATTTTTATAGTAGAATAAAGTTCAAAATTGTTCCAACCATTCCTCAGTACATAAAGTTAGAGACAAAATAGTTGAATGCAAAGACTTGCATGCTTGTAAATACATCTGTGATGTCTTTATTCTATTCGGAGTTTCAAACAGGTAATACAAATAATCTTCATAAAAAATACAACTGATACAATTGTAGGTATAATAAAACAGAACTTAAAGACAAAATTTAACATTTTGTTTCTTTTTTCAAAAGAAAAACAATAATTTCTTTGCATTCATTTGCTTTTTAATTTAAGCACTTGCAGAAGTACAATAATATTCCCATTTTACAGACAAAAATGAGGCAAAGAGAACTTTAAGCACTTGAATAAAGGATCTGCTAAGGGATTCGCTATAAAGTGATGTTCTTTCTATTAAGAAGCTGTGAACACAGCACGTACTTTGTGCTTTCATGTTATACAAAGCTCTTCTTGGACTGCACAAGGTAATGCTGCATTTGACACAGAAACAGAATAATTTAAGTTGTAAGGGACCTCTGGAGATCACCTGGTCCAACCTCTCTCTCAAAGAAGAGCCAGCTTTGAAGTTAGAGCCAGCTTCGAAGTTAGACCAGGTTGCTCAAGGTCATATTCAGTCAAGTTTTGAATATCTCCAAGGACAGAGATTCCACAACCTCTCAGGGCAACCTATTCTGTACTTGACCACCCTTAGTTTGAAAAAAATGTTTTCTTATATCATGTTCCATAGCTAGTAATATACTAAAAAAAGGAAATAAAGAAAAAAAGGAAACTCTTAAACTAAATCCTTTTGTTTGGGGGTTTTGTTTGTTGTTTTTGTTTGGTTTTGTTTTGCTTATCTCAAAGGTAAGTGACACTGAATGCAGAAAGCACAAGAAATTATCAGATAGACAAGAGCTGCTATTAATTTGCAGTAGGCTACTTTTGGAGGCCAACTATGCTTAAAAGCCACTTTTTCTAACAATTGTGTAGGGTCTGTGTGGCCATTATCCATGTATTCTTGTGATTTTACAAGTCATTTAAATCCAGGAAACAGCATTTGGAAGAATTGAGTTTGAAAAATATATTCATAAAGATGGGGTTTTATCCCCTACCTGGCAAATTTTTACCCTTATCCAGCAAATTTTTACCCTTGGAAGGTAAATAAGAATGGAGCCCTAATGATCACAGAAAGCTAGTTTTCTGCAGGGCACCAAGGTTTGATCGGTGTAAAAATATCAACAGAAAAGAAGAAACAGTGGAAGAGGATACTAAGAACTTCTGTTAAAAAGAGGCAAGTATGATCAACAGGCAAACTGACTACCAGACATAAACAGATTTATATCAGAGGGAAAGACCTGAGCCTGAGGGATAGGAGGAACCTAGGACCCCTGAAAGGACTATTACAAAACATTCTGTGGGTAATGAAAAGGGAGGAGGTTGCTTGCAAGATTGTGCTTTTCTGTCCTCTGATCCATCTCCAATCTGTGAGAAAAAAAGCAATTGGATAAAAAATTTAATGCAAATTTTGCATTTCATTTGGTTCATCTACCTCTAAAGAACAATGCAAGGAGCATACTTCTGTTATAAGGGTTATACATTGTTGGAGTCTAGGTTGAAGAATATAAGAAGAACCGTTTCAATTGGAAAAGGCCTCTGAGATCAAGTCCCTCACTAATACAGGTTGCTAAGCACTACGTCTATGCATTTTTTAAGTACCTCCAGGGATGGTGATTCCAACACCTCCCTGGGCAGCCTCTTCCAATGCTTGACCACCCTTTCAGTGAAGAAATTTTTCCTAATATCCAGTCTAAACCTCCCCAGCATAACTAGAGGCCATTTCTACTTGTTTTGTCACTTGTTACTTGGGAGAAGAGACTGACCTCCACCTGCCTACAGCCTCCTCTCAGGGAGCTGTGGAGAGCAGTAAAATCCTCCCTGTCTCCTCTTCTCCAGACTAAACAACCCAAGTTCCCTGAGCCCCTCCTCATAAGACTCATAATCCAGACCCTTCACCATCCTCCATGCCCTTCTCTGGACAGGCTCCAGCACCGCAGCATCCCTCTTGCAGTGAGGAGCCCAAAACTGAACACAGTGTTCGAGGTGCGGCCTCACCAGTGCTGAGTACAGGGGGACAATCACTGCCCTGGTCCTGCTGGCCACACTGTTTCAGATACAAAGCCAAGATGCTGTTGGCCTTCTTGGCCTCCTGGGCACATTGCTGGCTTTTGTTCACTGGCTGTCAGCCACCACCCGCAGGTCCTTTCCTGCCAGGCAGCTTTCCAGCCACTCTGCCCCAAGCCTGTAGCGCTGCGTGGGGCTGGTGTGACCCCAGTGCAGGACCCGGCACTGAGCTTGGTTGAATCTCATACAGTTGGCCTCATCCCATCAGTCTAGCTCAGGGGTCCTCAAACTACGGCCTGCGGGCCGGATACGGCCCCCCAGGGTCCTCAGTCCAGCCCCCGGTATTTACAGAACCCCCACGCCCCACGCCGCTGGGGGATGGGGGGGGGGGAAACCAAGCAGCCGCAGATGACTGCCTGCCACTTCCACTTCATCTGCGTGCCAGCCCCCTGTTTAAAAAGTTTGAGGACCCCTGGTCTAGCCTGTCCAGATCCATCTATGGAGCCTTCCTTCCCTCAAGGAGATCAACACTCCCCCCCAGCTTGGTGTCATCTGCAAACTTACTGAGGGTGCATGTGATCCCCTCATCCACATCGTTGATAAAGACATTAAACTGGACTGGCCCCAACACGGAGCCCTGGGAAACACCACTTGTGACCAGTCACCAGCTGGATGTAACTCCACTCACCACCACTCTTTGGGCTCAGCCACCCAGCCAGATTTTTACCCAGTACAGAGTACACCCATCCAAGCCATGAGCAGCCAGCTTCTTTGGGACAATGCTGCAGGAGATGGTGTCAAAGGCTTTACTAAGGTTCAGGTAGATATCATCCACTCAGTGGGTCATCTTGTCATAGAAGGAGATGAGGCTGGACAAGCAGGACCCGCCTTTCATAAGCCCATCCTGGCTGTGCCTGCTCCCCTAGTTGTCCTGCACATGTTGTGTGATGGCACTGAGATTGGCTCCATAACCTTCCCTGGCACCAAGGTCAGGCTGACAGCCCTGTAGTTCCCCGCATCCTCCTTCCTGCCCTTCTTGTAGATGGGAATAGGTTGGCTAGAGAAAGAAACTTCTGGTATCAAATACTTTTCTAAATGCCTATCAAGTATTTAGATGAACATTCATCACACAGTAAGTGACATCCTTCCACAGCAAATATTACAGCTGTGATCAGATACAGATATCTAAATAATGCCATGAAGCCCCATTGTGTAGTAAGTCAAAGGCTGTGGGAAAGGCACAGAAGATTTCTGGTGTACTCAAGATCTAGACTTCCTCCTGACTTACCTGAAATGGGTGTTAGTACTCTGCAATACTTCTGTAAAGGAAGACAGCCTTAATCCTGCGCTGCCCTGTCTGTCCTGAAACTCCTAATTTCAAGATACCCATCACTACTTTCTTTAGAATGCTATGTCAGGAGACTGATTCTCTGTGTAAAGGTTTTGCTTACTTTTGTACTTAGCCTTGATATCCTGAGCTCTTCCTGAAAGGGATATGAATTTAACTAGCACAGTTTTTTTATTTGGGGATAATTTTGCATTCTCTTTTTTCAATAGATTCTTGGGTAATTTATACCATTTTCACACGATGTACTTCTTCCATCCCTGAAGCAGTTAAAGCTGCTTGCACCATTTTGCTTATGTACTCCTTAGAGTCTGAGGTTTAGGACCTTAATTTGAGTTTGACAAATCAGCTTAAATTTTACTTTGAAGGAAAAAAAAAAAAAACAACACACAAAAAACCCCACACCGAACTGTATGAGAATTATAATAAAATAACCTTGAAGAGACAACTTAATTAGTATTTAAGTGATCCTGAATTACAATGAAATTCCTATGGAAATGTGAACACCCACCTGAATATCAAATAAAGTCACAAGATCATTGCCTGTACAGTAAATATAATTTCAGTTCATAACAACTGGATTTCTTAAGGAATATATCATCAAACGATAATACATCGTTTCAAAGATTTAACCACATAGGAATGCATACGTGATGCACTGGTTTATAGGAAGGACTGGGAATAAGCAAACCCTAAGTGTTAGTATGAGCTGAGTTCATACGGAATGACCTTGGAAAAGTCATTTTCACCTGTTTGTGCTTCAGCCAGCCCAGCTGGAATATTGCATAAAAAGCAAAAGCCAATTGATAAGCAGATGCTGCTTTTAAGCCGGCCATTAAGTGACATACATGAATTTCTGATGCGGATAATTTATCACTGATGGCAGAAAAAGCCTTTTGTTTTGATGTCCCTCACTGTTTTTGTTGTGTGGTTTGTTTTTGGTGTTTGGGGTTTTTTGTTGTTTGTTTTTTTTTTAAAATACACACTTGTGTTAAAAATAGGTAAAAAAATTCTATGCAATAGAGAGCTGTTATTCAGTGCTCTGTTTCTGCAAGTTTCTTTACCTCCATAGTAAGGTGCTTTGCAAACTATGGAGAAAAAAAAGTCTCCCAGTGTGGGGCTGAGCCTGGAAAGCACCCTGACATTAGCACAACCACAACAATTCGCTACAGATAAAGCCTTGCTGCCCAAGGGACTGTTGCTGTTTTCTCTTTTTTCCTGAGATAACTCATCAACAACAAGAGTACAATGAACTCCCAAGTGAAAGTTTGAGATAAGTGAATGCTCAAGAAACAAAAAACCCTTCCAAAACAGAAAAGCCGATGGAGACACAAACCCAAACCCATTCTCCTCTCAGGTGTTGCTGGGAGGTTCTGCAGCTAAACCAAGGCTCTGCCTTTCTCTCACTTAGTCTGTGTGTACTGCAGTGACTATACAGTGAAGAGAATCCTAATATGGGTGGCTGAAAACTGAGAGAAATATAGAGATATGTACATTTTTAAATATTTTGGTGAAATGTATGTTATTGTAAGAAACGTTTTTCCTGTCCTCTCTTACTGGGGGGGAGGAGTAAAAAAAAAAAAGTGAAAGATAAGAGGCAGCTGCAGTGGTGGGGACAAGCAAGAAACATGATGGAGATAGTGATCTGGAATTACAGAGCTGCTAAAAAAAGACTTTCTAGACTGGTGGCAAGTGGTTTGGGGTGAGACATTTGGAACAAAAGCAAGGAGACTTTAGCAGGCTTATTCCAGGACACAATGGATTTTGATAAGGGTGAAATACATCAGCGATCTTCTGAGGATGGCAAAAAAAAAAGAGTGAGAGAAGGTAATGGGGCATATGGCCTTCCTGTCAGTCTGAGAAATTATCTTTTAATATGTGGAAAGGCATATTTGGTCCCAAAGAAACTGTGCAATAGGTTATTATGCAAAGATAATAAGAATCAAATAGATGTGGTAGGAAGTTGTGTCCCTCCACCCTCAAATCTCTTTCCAAATTTTATATTAAACCCATAACAAATGCATAATTGGATCACTCAAAAAAAAATAAAGTAAATGAAAAAACCAAAAATATAAGGGAGGAAATAAGGCAATGGTTGTCAGGCAGGAAAAAAGCATGCTGAGTTCAAACCTACCATGACTAATTTAGCTATGGTAAGATACATTATTAATATGAATTTTAAGTAAGAACTGAAACTTCATGTGTTATTTTGATAACAAACAACAACAAAAATCCAAGTAATTTTAGGTAATGCTTCTTGAAAAATATAGGAAGCAAAACAGCTGGTATCTACCAGTACCTATGATAACTGTATTTTTTCATTTTTCCAGTTCCATACCTTTGGGCTGCGATGTAAAACAATTTCCTTCCTAATGACAATTTTTGCAATTATCTCACAGTAGCTGCCAGCAGCTCCTTTCTGCTGCTATGATGTAGCAAAAACTAAAGTTACCTGCAATTGACATGAATCATTTAGTAACTAGGACAACTTTGTGACCTGCCCCAATTATTCACTTAATGAATTGGTGATGATCATGATGATGAAGACGATGATGATGCAGAGCAGCCCTGATGTGTCTGACTCACATTGGGGTCCAATATTGCTTTCAATTATAGTGGGTTATATTAGGAAAATTCTGTTGATGTCAATGTAAAATGACAGCTACACTGCAGCACTAGGCTCTCTCTAGAGCTTTCTGAATCTACTAAAACTTCTTTTAGATGTGCTACAGGGCATGGTGCAAAGTGTTCTAACAAAACACTTAATCAAATGCTTAACTTTAAGCATGTGTGTAATACCATTCCCATTCAGCAAAGCAGTAACTATGTGATTAATGTTAAATAAATGGGACAAAGTGAAACCATGTGCTTAAAATTTAAGCTTAAACGCTTCTTGAGAGCAGAACATATAACTCATTTCCTTAAAAGAAATATATTCCAAATTCTTGGCTGAATGGTGGTTGCTGTATTTTGAATAATGTCACACGCGGACCTCTGATAATGTCACTTGAGTAAGAAGTATTATTTCTCAACAGAGTAAAAAAATGTCTTGTTTCCATATAGTTATAAACTCATGGATAGATATTCTTTGTTGCTCCCAGTCTAACATTGTGGGAGACTCCTCATGTGTTAAATTTGGCCATACAGAATGACACTTCAGAAAAACTGTTTCTCACAGTAATGAAAAAATTGTGCTGAAATTCACTGCTTAAAGAGAGATGTTGTAATGATGAGACTTGCTTATGGGACCCAAAAGCACTCATGACTAGTAACCACTGGTAACCATATTGTTTCTGTAATAAAAATTATAAATCAGTAAACTCTAAGTCAGTATAATTGATTACCATTCTCAAGGTTTGTAAAGCAAAGTACTGTGTTATAAGGATCCAAACTTCAGCATTAGGTATTATTTGAGTATCTACTTCCAATAATGTTTTTTCTTGTGTCTTGCAATGACCACTTCTAAATAGGGAGGAGTTGGTTCATGATTTGGCAAAGAGTTGTTCTAAGCAGGTTGAAATTATTCTATAAATTGAATGATCATTCAAAAAGTATTATAGTATGGCTACTTTTTTGTTTATTCCTTATGCTAAATCTTATTCAGTACAAATGCTCGGTTCTCTTGTCTTAAAAGAACTCTGGCAGTAGTTCCAAAGATAGGCCACTAAAAAATGTCAGTGCTTGTAGCTTAGAGTGTTATTAGGTCCACTCAATTATCCTTTAATCTGAAACTACAGCACTACTTCAGCACCTCCATTGTGTTTTGAGACTCCAGCCTCTTTTGTGTTAAAGCTTAATTGCACTCCCAGTACCACAATTGCTCTCACATTTTATTATTATGCAAAATAAAAGAGACAAAGTACAGCTAGTATTTTAAAAGAAATTAATAACAAGAGATTGTGAAGTTCTCTATATTTTTTTTTCTTTCACTACATGGAGATCAAGCATTCTTATAATGCATTTGGTTATTGTAATTCTATTTGAAGTCTTCCTTATTTATTTATTTTTCAGTTCATTACTGTCCAAAACCACCTCACTTTGAAATATGGATGTGCTGTAAAATTAATATTGGAGCTATTCTATGTATGTGAATGCATACAACTGCACACACATGTGTTCAAATTTCAGTAAGTAAAATCAATAATTCCAAGAATTCCCATTTAAAACCTGAATAGTCTGAATAATAAACCTTATTTTCTTAGTGCAAGAAACAGGCGTTCATAAAAACCTTTTTTATGCCATCCTTTCTTTTTAAAATACAACTATGCTACAAAGAACTGCAGAATTCTGGAACATATTATGATTTAGAATAATACACCTATACTGTCTGCAGTATTAAACTTTCATTCCCACCGGACAGAAAACTGTTTTTTCAGAGATTACAAACACTGAGGAGTAACAGTTTTTTTCTTATCCCAGAAAAGAAGATATGTGTGTTTTCTTTAAGAATGGAAAATCTTCACAATCTGTCGTTCCCTAATGTGCTGAATGACCCCATTGTATCTATACTTCAAAAAAAAAAAAAATTATTCTTTACACAGTGGAGAATGGGACGATATTAGATTGAAACATTGTCTATTCAAAATTTCCCTTTATTTTAGGGGTGGGAAAGATTCATTGTCCGAATCCTACATAATAGTCTAAAGGACATGCTTCAGGGAACACAGTGGGTTGGAAGACATGCGTGCAATCCGCTGGCCACTGGTGTATAGCTAAGTAGTCCTGAGCTATAGTTTGCTTCAGGCCTGCCTTACAAACAAATGGTAGGCTGGGAATTGCAGCACATCCGGTACCTTTTGGAGTTTTCAAAGAAACACTGTTCCCATGTTTTAAGTAACAATGGCAGATAAAGACTGTCAGCTTAATGTCATGGTGGATTGGAGGTGTCTATTGTCTGCTTTCAGATAGGCCTGGCTAGTCCAGCTGTGGAGCTGCTTAATCTCTCTATGATACAGCTTTGTTTTTCTCCATGATATAAACACATTACCATGTACAGACCTTGACATCTGTCAGCTATAATAGGAGCATCTCAGGGGCACCATGATGTTTAATTCAGACATTTCTTAAAGCTACAGAAGTGTGAAGGGACCAAGTTTTGTAGCTTTATGCTTTCTGTAATCTTCAAAAACTGTATTACAAATGCTTGTGAAGATCATGGTTTACATGCTAAGAACACTGTTTATGGATTCTGGACAAGCACAGAGTAACAATAACAATATATTAATTTATTTTATTACCAAAATTTAAAAATACTTTGAAGTATGATCAAGCAAACTAAACTTCCCGAGCTAAAAAACCCAGCTTGATTCTTAGATCACTAGGATGATATGAAAATTATCTATTGAGTTTAGGGGAAGCTGCTACAAAAACTGAGAGGAGAGTAAAAATGTGGTGAATATCAGCTGTGTTTCATAGATGTACCAGTGAGTGCTGATGGTTGTGTCTAACAAATTCACACGAGCTTACTTTTCAATTATGTTATGAAAAGTCATGGGGCAATTTTATTTTTACATTGGCCAACAGGCTCAAACAACGAATCAGTTAAAAAGAAAAGTACTTCTAAAAGAAAGTATTCTTGTGAAAGCCTTATAACTGAAACGGCCAAGATTTGCACAACTCTAATTGCAATCATTGCACGGCAGGTTGCTGATTATTTTAGACTGATTTGTATGAACCATAGAGAAATTCTGAATATATTGAGAACGGTGATTGATATAGTAAATTGATTGATATAATAAAAAGCTGCATCTGCTTCCATGAAGGAAATAGTATCCAGCTAGCTTCCGAAATTACTCAACGTATTGCAAAAGTATGCAAAATAAGATTAGGAAAGGAAAGTTCTTGTAAACTAACAAATAATGATATCATCTTATTTGAAATATTAAAATTGAAATGAACCTTTTATTTGCTTCACAGTCTCCATAGGCATCTGTGGATGAGAGCAAACACCCTTACAAGTGTTTGACTCAGTACTTGGGAAAGGTCTAAAAAACCGTGAGAGCTTGAGAGACTCAATTCTTTCTTATAGCTTTTCTAAATACAGGTTAATTTTCTCCTAATCCTTTAGGCCTAACTATATTTTCCTTTGTTTCAAAACCCCCAAATGTCATCCTCTCTCTCAGGTTTTGAAATTCCTCTTCCTTCATTCTCTCACTGCTGAAGTTGTGCTGAATCTGACGGGACAGGGACGGGTACTTGCTGGGGTAGTGGTGTTACCCCACCGTCCTGAATGAGTGTAGCTGCATTAGCACGATCATCTCTCCAAGACAGACAATAATTCTGCAGCTTTGACCAGCCTGAGTCAGGGATGTAATAGGACTGTGAAGCTGCAGTTTTCTCCAGCTGCTTGCAGTTAACGGAAATCTGCAAAAAACTGTAAAACCTTCATGTTATTCAGACACGTTCTCTGGCTCAGGAGTCCACTCTCACTCTATACGAAATCAGGTAGGTTGCATCTATACCATACCTTAGAGCTGCAGCAGAGGAAGATGGCTAAAATCAAACCTGATCCTTAGCCCAGCTTTGATCATTGCTGTCATAACATGGAGAGGTCACTAAATTACAAAGGGGAGTCAAACTGCAGTTGTCTACAAGATCTGCTTTTTTGGTACATGATGGAGGAAACCTCTCAAAAGACTTGTGTTCACTTAATTGTGCGGTGTGGGAAGGGTTCATAGGCCACTGGGACAGTGGCAGGCAGAATAAATGGCCCAAGAGAAACGATACTCTATGCATGTGCCTGATGCTTCAGCTCCTGACCCTGGGGGACCATCCACTTATGTTAGGCAATCATTTTGTCCAGAATTTTGCAAGATGAATCTGAACTTCACTGAACATCTGGGGTCCAAAAAGTCAGTATAAAAACACTCACAGACTTCTCATCTTTGGCAAAGGAATTCAGGGTAGCTGTGGCCTTCCCCTACCTAATTGGACACAAACAAAGATCAAGTGCTTTGTTTCCATACAGACATACCTTTTCTTAACAAGGGAAGAGATAAGTTATGTACTAGTTGGTTTTGTCCCGAGTGAACAGGAAGAGAAAAAGCTTCCAGTTTCAGCCCTTAAAGAGGTAATAGCATGTATTTTCCATCAGTCACTCAGTATGCCCCATAAATACTCTGCCAACACTTACATCTCATCAAGTTTTCACCGAATGCCAGAACTCTCAGTCCCAATACACATGACTAAGCCAGAAAGGCTTTTGCTGATAGAAGAGGAACTCTTTAGTGGGAACCAACAGGGCTGGTAATCTTCCAATATAGGAACCAGAATATCAGGCTTTCATCCCTGCAAAGTTGATGTAATGACTTTTCAAACCTCTTTATAAAGTACAGATCCTTCAAGCTTTATATTAGTTCTTCTCTTTTGGAAAAATGCCAATAGACAGTGCATTTAGAGATAGATTCTTGATGATACACAGGCAATTAATGAAAAATCATTAGCACATATCTGTGCTACAAGGTAACTGTTTCTGTGTTAGTGCGCAAGAAGCTCTTACCCATACGTGCCGCAGTGCAAAGATCAGCCACAGCTGTGCTACAAGGTAACTGTTTCTGTGTTAGTGCGCAAGACGCTCTTATCCATACGTGCCACAGCGCAAAGATCAGCCACAGCTGTGTTTCTCAAATGCATCATGAATTTTGTCCTAGCTTCCCTAAAGGAGGGTCAGCTATGGTCCCACCTCCTTCCTGTGCTGGCCTGGAGACCACGTCAAAGAAGCTGCAGCAGAGCTCAGCCAGGCTGAGCAGATATAGGGCAATTGCAAATGCCCTTTGAGGAGGTACCACATCTCTCAGCAATGTGCTCCTCCCTGGCCCTGGCAGGGATCCTATGACTACAGGTGATTTCATTGCCTGCAAGGCCTTTAATATCCCCTCACTCAAATATAATTTTTTTATGTTGGAGGGAACCAGCTACTTTTTGTTTATTTCAGTTGAGAAAACAACAAAAAAGAAAACTTTAAAAATAGCATGAATCTTTTAATAGCATTGAAACAAGCAGTTATTTCCCCTGGATTGATTCAATTGGATCATTAAATTTCTTTTGTTGGGTTTAATAGAGAATGATTGAAAAATCAATGTATACATGCTTGAGATCATGGAAATGATGATATGTCAAAATGTCAGAGGGGCTGAAGGGGTAATGATAGAGTGTGGAAGAAAAGTCTCCCTTTAACTGCTGTACTTGGAAACTGAAAGGCTGAAAGTTTCTCACTAAACACTGTCTTTTACTTTTTGAAGCATTTGACATTCATTGTGACTCAATACACTTTTTAAAAAGAAAGCATTTCCCAAAGAAATCACAAATTATTCTTCCACACCTAAATGAAAGTGACAATAACTTGGTAACTCTTCCAAACATATTTCAACTACACGTAAAGTCACATATGATAGTCAGCTAATAAATTCAGTGATGAGAAAACCAAAATTACGGAGTTTACATAGTGCTTGCTGTCAATGGCAGGTATTTCTACAATTTTAAGATAAGCCAGTGTATTTTGTACTGTAGATTTATAAAAAGATATGTGAATGTCAAAGCTCTGACAGACTTACCAGAATATTGCTCCCTTTTAACCTGCAGACTGAGTTCAAGGTTTTCTCTAAGCTTTCTCTGGGAACACTGGAAAACTACCTAAAAATAAGTACCATGAACTAATTATGTTTTGCTCATTTGCAGAGTACTTTAGACCTTTTCTGTTTTGATTCTGGCTGGTTCTTTTTGTTTTGCAGTGTATTTCAAGAAGATACTTAAAAATACTCGCAAAACATTTTCAGCAACGGTGCTTCTAATTTGTCTGAGCTTGGACAATTGCTTGAAAATGTTTGAGACCTTTTGTGACACCATCATGGTTTTTACTTCAAGGTGCTGGTGCCACCCATCATCGTTATGGCTAACCTGTGCTACGAAGGAGCTTCAGGTGACATTTAGTTAGTTTACATTTCCTTTAATATGTGCAAAAGGAAGAAGAAGTGAATGAAGGTCTGCCCATTGAAAATTATTTCCCTGAGATCCACAAGCTGAGACCCCACAGCTAACTTCAAAAGCCACATCAAAAAAACCCAACCAAACAACCAAACAAACAAAACCCCCAAAGAAAACAACAAACAAAAAACCCAACCCTGTGTTCTTATAAATGTACACATATGAAAATAGTTTTGAATAGACAGAATCTGGATACCCAACAGGTTTTTTGTTGATCTTTAAACTGTCAATTGTCTCCTACAGCCCATTGTCAAAATTATAGTTTGGAATATTATTTCAGTTCTACTTTTACAAAAAAAGAAGTACAAAAAGATTGGCCCTTTTTTATTAGTCTATGCACATGCCCCTTACAAAACTTTGAGTAATGAATGTCCTTTAATCATTTCCCTATTCATGACTATGCAGCTCATATATCTATAATTACAAAATACATTTCTTGCAATTTTGAAAACAGAAACTATCATCTTGTCTTTCTTCTTATGGTTTGTATTATGATAACATTTTGGAGTCTCAGTACTGACCTCAGACTCCACTATGATGTGAGGTAAGGGAATAATAAAAAATAGATTTTGCTTGCAAGAGACAAGAGGTTGATAAGAGACAGAAGGGGCAAAGGAGATCTAATTTTTGTTGCACTTATGGGCTGTAGTTCCTGCAAGACAGCAACTGAATTTTAGTCAAACATTTTGCAGCCAGGTGACTTTTTTCATTAATATGATATTTACTGGAAAACAGAAATTCTAGGTTGAATTAAGTAGGTTCTTTCTGCCAAATAAAATAAGTATGAGGATAAGAAAGTAATAAAAGGATTCCACTTAAAATTTATAAAGGGAGCTTCTTCTTATTTTTTTTTTATATTGTCATTACTTTGTTTAAAAATTGATAGCAATTGAGAAATCTGAAGAATTCAAAGAACAATGAAGCATTCATTTCATATGGAATAATAAAATAATTCCAGTTAACAAATGTTCTTTTGTTTTTCCCTTTCTGTCAAAAATTTCCCAAAACTTTTATCAACCTTTTTATTTCTGCAAAATTAAAATGTTTGGTTCCTAAATCAAAACTCTATCCTCAACTTAATTCTACCAATGATCAGAGTTTTAAGGAAGGCTTTAGGATGCTTACATGAAATGAAAATGGTACCTTTGTGTAGGTTTACACAGTTTCAACTAATCTAACCATGAGCAACAACATGACAAAACCATGATTTTTTTTTTCTATTTTTTTTGAGTAAAGGTTTATGTTACTGGCTGATAAGAGAAAGCAGATTGCAGCTGAATAGCCAATTGATTGAATCATAGTTTGTACCTTAGGGACTGGCACAGTGATGGGCCAGAGTGGAAAGGCAATACAGCTACATGCCTAGAACTGCATTTTGTAATGAAAAGACCATAAAGCCCCATCACTGGCCGGTGTAGGTATGTGTCCAGATCAGACTGACAGTGAACTACAGAAGATACTGAAAAGCAAAATGAACAGATTATGTCTGACAGAACAGAATCATTGAAAGAAAAAAAAAAAAGTTAAGTAACAGATGATTCATTCCAGTGGTATTACAATCAGATAGGTAATTTAAAAATATGTGTTTTACTGACTGAGATATAGGATGATGAAAATATGAGATTTTGGTTTTGTCTGTGGGGTAGATCTAGAGACATGTGAAAGAGATGGCATACAACAAAACTGCAGATTTTATTATTATCTGTGTATGAGAAATGAGAGATAATATGAAAGTAGGTGCTATTTCAATTCAAGACATAGAACATTTTTAAAAAAAAAGAGGTGGAAAAATCAGTTTTCAGACTGGAGGGCTATGTTGGATTTAAATCTGTAGCTTTAGATCATATTTATCTTGCTACAGTGGTTTTGGGATATTTTTGGGAAGTATGGCATCTGACTTCACTGACCCAACAATATCACAAATGGTTTCAGTCTGTATTTGTAAACTTTCACTCTGCTTTAGAGGATACAAAAAATTCAAACGTCTTTCAGTCTCAAATAAGTAATCACATTCTGTCAGTATCAAAGTAAGGCCCAGTTCTACACCTAACCTGATTTCACACCTGCATGCAGACATTGCTTTGTCCGCTGCTAATTAAAATTCATTCTTTTGAAAAAGAATGACTCCCTCATCCCTCGCCCATGTGCATAGTTAGAAATCCCCATTTATCTCTGACTGCAGAGACAGCCTCTTAAACTGAAGCTGTTGTAACTCAGACTATTTTAGTTCAGGAGGTGGCAGGGTCAGTACCTGTTGTGACAACCGTGGCTGCTAATATCATATTTTCTGGTTCATGACAGATTTAGTATGTAGGTATGATTAACTTTCTGAACAGTTTTAGGGTTTTTTTCCACAGCAGATCTAAACATATGCATAATTGCTCCTTGTTTTAGACTGCTAATGGACTTTTACTAGACTGATTTTATCAGGTGCCTACCTGCCATCAATTTCTGATGTGGCTTCTTAGTACTGGCTTTTTGGTTTTTTGTTGTTTTTTTTCCATTCGAAACATGGTATTAACCTGATCTGCTGCTTTGACGATCAGGGGTACCCATGCATCTGTACTGTATTCTGGGAAGATTTTTCTGTAGTGCCAAAGTCATATTAGTCTCTTGGATAGCCATTATCTGATCTTAAATTGTATCATGAAAAAATATCTACAGCCCTGCAAGCTTCTTTTTTAAAGATATGTAACTAACAAATTCATAATACATGATCCTGCTCTTTTTACGTCCTCGGCAATTTTATCATTGATTTCAATAAGATCAGAACTTGAGGACTTACACCTTGTTCCTCATCGTTTAAGTGTAAATTAAAATGTGATGGTAATTTCAGTGAGAAACCAAGTGTAACTTGCTTTATGTAATGCAGTTTAGACTGCTTTAAAAGTGCAATAAAGTGTCATCCAAATAAAGAGAATGAATATAGAAACCTTTTGAAACTAGGCATGATCAAAGGGTAAAACTGTGTTTGCTCCCTCTTAACCTCAGTGAATCTTTTTTATTTGGAAGTAGAGAACTTTGTGGTTGTCATGTTGCTGTCAGTTATGGTAGAGCTAAGTTAGGCCATTTCAGTATAAATCATGAATAAAAAAAGTATAAAACATTAACTACGTTGTTTAAATTGGCTTTTCCATCTCTCCTGCAAGTACTAAAATAATCTTGTTAATTTGGTGATTTCCTCACTAAGAAACAGCTCAAAACATTCTTAAAATGTCCCTTGGGCTGCTGTCCAAAAAACCCCTTTAAAAACACCTTCTATTTATCCTTTTTTAGTAATCAATCAGACCTCTGAATTGTCATCCTGTCTAAACATTTACAACTTATCTCACATTTTGCACTCAGCAGTAAGTCTTCACAAAAGACTCAAGAGCTCAAAACTTGGACAAGCATAATTGAAAGCTACAGACCTGATTTAATTACAGTTGGTGACACAAATAGAAAAAAAAAAAAAAAAAAAAGAAAAAGGTTAGCTTTTAATGTGCATTAAGTTAAGCAGGAGTTCAAATTCAAAAAATTGAATGCTACCATGGTTCATTAACCAGGGGTTGCAATGACACCAGATTTCTTAATATTTTTTTTAGCAAATTTTATTGAGCTTGAAAGCAAGAATGTCTAATGTGAATTTCTTTGACCATGAGCTTCCTTTTGGGCAACAAGCTATCCAAGCTGTAAGTTGCCAAAAAATCAGAGTTCATAGCTACCCACGTCTAATTCATATTGCTGTATGCAACCCTAAGGTGACAATTATTTTTGAATTCTATAACAAACAGAGGCTTGATATGATGGCTAACACAGAATAGCTGTGGTTTTTTAATCCTTACAGCCTGAAGAAGACCTCATAGTTGATAACAATATGTCACCTCTAATCTTATTTCCTATTTTCAGACTATATTTTCATCAAGATTTTTTATTTCATTCTGCATTCAACAATCTGATACAGCACTAGCTTTTTCCATAAAACAAACAAACAAAAAAATACAAACAAGCAACAAAAAAAAGTTAGTGAATTTGTTATGGGCTAAACTGATTGTATGAATTATACATCCTTTCTGTGAGAATACTTAATTTTTTACCAACGTTACTGGGGTGGGGTGGTAATGGTTTTACTTAAATGTCAATACATATTGTGGGGGGGAAGGAAGTTTAAGAAAGAATTTGTCATATTTTGCAAAATTCAATATAAAGACCATACCAAAAAAAATTAATATATAGCTGTATTTTGAAATATACAGGTGTATACTGTGTTTTAATAACATACTTTTAGAAGGTATGTGGTATTGACAGCGCTTTGTGATTAGTAATATTATCAATGAAAATATATCTAATTATTGGACAAATTTAAGGGCTGATTTATATAAAAAAATACTCAATTTCCAAGGTAATTATAACATTGCAAGTGAATATTTTACTGTAATCAAAAATTCTCCTGCCTGAATTGCCTGAGAGTCCTGACAGTCTAAGAGCAGCTATGGAGAGCCACTCACATATATGTTTTTCACAAGCCAACTTGGACTTCCAATGGCCTGAGCCTAAAACAGACACTTAACCTGTGTCTTATACCCTCCAGGCCAATCCTAACTATGTGGCAGATCTAATAAAACATTTAGTGCTCCAATTTGCTTTCGAAACTCCATTATGGCACTGCTGCACACCTTGGCATAACATGATTCCTTAAAAAGGCACTAAAAGAGCATGAACTTTCACCCACTCTTACAAGCAGAAGCAAAGAGAACAGCAAAGCACTTAAACAGCTAGTTTCTCCTTGACGGTTTCATTTTTAATGTTGATAAAGTTTTCAGCTTTGTACAAGGTATAATATGAAGATAATCCTGGTACTAAGTTCCTTAAAAGATAAAATAGAAAAGATAAGGTAGCTTAGAAATAGAATTACTTCCTGAATTTTTGTGTCAAGTTATTTGCAAACATTGCAGAAGTATCTCATAATGAAAAAGCAGTTGCAGAAACCTCTAAATTCATTACTGCTAACACAAGCCATTTCTAGATGGGTAAATAGTATGGCTGTATAGATTTTTGTAGAGCCTCTAAACCTATCAGGGACCACATCCTCCATTAGAATAAATTGTCACAGCACTGCAGGTTTGATGCCCACTCACCAGAAACAGCTTGAAAAATAAACAATTAAAAGAAAAAAAAGGTGTCAGCGGTTTGCATTGTCACAGTTCAGAAAAATCTGAGCCAGCACTGTGGCTTTAGAAAATTTGCAGAGTCTAACGTATGACTTTCAAAAATGGAGCTTTAAATTTCTGTTCTCTTAGGTTTGACTAAAATTGAGTTGAATTTCTTGAATGCTCATGCAAGCTTATTTTTAATCCGTGCATAGAAATAATCATATCAAAATCCTTCTGTAGTCACACAAGGTCTATATTTGTGCCTGTTTGCATGCTTATGCACAGCTGAATTGTGAGTGGAACTTTATGTCTCCGAGAGCCACAAGAAATGAGCAATACCTGAAGAGTACAGGTAGAAATTTGAATCTTCCCAGTGCACTAGTTAATACACTAGCACAGGTCAACAATGAATGACCACTTCTGCCCCAAGTACCAGATAATACAAAATCAGAAGTCAGTGGTGCCCCAGAGAAATATCGCCAGTGGGTAAAGGCACCACATTTGGGGTTTTTTGGTGGTTTTTTTTGGTTTTGGGGGTTTTTTAGTCTATGTAGGAGAAAATAGCCTAATACTTTAAACAAAGACACTTACTGACCCAGTCATCAGTTACAACAGGTAACAGGTAAAGCAATTAATCAGCCAGTTCTTATCAATCCATAGAATTAAAAAAAATATAAAATGTGTATCAAGCCAACTATAAGTAAAGAATTCCATTTAGTAAGTATCAATCTCTTTGTGGCTATTCTAGCTTAGAAAATGAGGTATGCTGGGTATCCAGTGCATTAGTAATTACAAAAGACTCACCTAGAAACTGGTGACTCAGTTTACCTGCCAGTGAGGATTTTTTGTCTGGATGCATTACAAGTGGAAATCGATACAGAGATGCACAGACTGTATACATATAGGGTTGACTTGATTTACAGTCACAAGTAATCTGATTTATTTTTTCCCCCTAGATCATTTGTCTGGGCATATCAATGCCCCTATTTAGCCACTGCAGAAGGAAGCTCTGGAAAGCCTCAGGTTTCACATTGGTCTTGGTTTGTACTTTATTGGGTAGATATTTCCAAAGACAGCTGAACTGAGCTATACCCTGGACTGTATACCAGCCAACATTCATTGTGTATGAAGGGAATTTGAGATAACCCTGTATAGCAAGCAGGCATTACACACTGCTAAATTTCAACAGAATTCCTATGGTATCCCATATTATATTCACACTAAAACCAAATGAGCTCATCATGATTAATGTTACTACAATGAATGCTGAAGGAATTAAAAACGATTATCCACTCATTGTAAAGGGTTGCTGATAATTAGGGCTATTACACAAAAAGGTACATTTTAAGCAATCACCACAGTTAATTCATTCAGCATTATATTATGTAGTGCTGATAACAATGAGTTCTTTTGGCACTCCTGTGGTTCCCACATGTGTGTCCATCAATAACCCATTGTACTGTACCTTCACCGGTTGAGCATCAAGTCACAAACACTTCAATAATGTGCTACCTGTTGGGAGCATTTATTATCCTTTTTTAAAGTTATTTTCTAACCATTAGGAAAAGACAGCCATAGAAACCATTTTCAGTGCTTGGATCATGGTTCAAAGCTAACTTTGATAAGTGGGTTGGGTTTTTTTTTTAAAAAAAAAAAAAAAAAAAAAAGAAGTGTGCTTACATATGTATGGGCACTTTTGTGTGCAAATAGGCACATACACTTAAAACCCAGAAGTTAAACCAACCAAAGCACTGCTTAGCCCTTTCATCTTTCATCTTCTCCTTTATGGGCTCCCTCACATATTTGTTCTCACTATTAGTTGTTTTTTTTTCTGATATTTTGACTCTAGGCAAGTCAAGACTTGTGTTGTGTGATGGCTGTGAACAGATAATTGAGAAATACCAATCCTAATATCAAGATGTCCAATGTGATAACAATGTTTGTTTAAATTCCACATAATGTTTGACACGGCATAGATCTCTGTTGTATCTCAGCTGTGCCTAATCACCTGAGCCAAATTAAAAATCTGAGGATAGCTGCTATGTAAGCTACTGGCTTACATGTTCTCCAAATATTTTAACAAACAGCAGACCGTTTCTTTTATTTCTTTGGTAGTAATTATTCTATAGCAACCCATGAACAGGCTACAGAAGACAGGTCTTTTGGTGGGTCTGGCACTCGGTTGCTATCAACCTTCAGTCGGTTAGTTGCTATTTATTGTTGATAACAGTGAGCTCAGGTTACCTAATCTTTCCTAAAAATAAATATGTATCAAACCCCTACCAATAATGTAAAAAATAAAACCTTCACCTATGGATTTTCATTGTCTGGATTTAATACAGAATTTAAAGATATGTGCCACTTAATTGCAAGTTCTCCCAAGGAAGATAGAGACTAATATTATGTTTAAATTTAGGCAGATGCTTAATCACTTTGCTGAATCAGGGCTTCAGGAGTTAGACAAAATTTATAATACATTCAAAAAGCCTTTCTTTTCCTAAGGACTGCAGAATTTGCCCTTTAGGTAGGACTTCTTGTTATTTAGTGGAAGTATAAATCACTTTTACAAATGTCCCTTCACTTGCATAACTGTCATATATTTCTCTCTTCCTTTGTATTTTTGACAGTTTTAACTTGCATTAAGCATCTAGAAATCATGTTTTCAACAAATGTATTCACCTGTGGATGATAAAATGAAAGAGGTGGAGGCTAATAGTACTGAATTATAGGGTGGCAATTCAAAGCTATAAAAAGAAAGTCTTGAGGTCTGCTGAGTGCCATACCCATTAAAATGTCTGTTTTCAATAACTGATAAGAAGTGGAATGTCAGTACTCTGTTTGCTCTTGTCCTCAGTGATGCTGACAAAGATACACCTTGTTGGTATTAAGCGCAGAACACCTATTTTTGCAGACTAGTTTATATACTGGGAATGACACTTTCTTGTGAAAGAACATGACATTATGGGTTACAACATAACGTTAAGAACTCCCCATATTTTTTTCATCAATAAGCATTGTGTTCCTAACAATATTTATTACTCATAGAAATATTCAATTTATTCTTTTTGTAAATTATGTAGCTTTTCTCTCTAGATGAAATAAAATACAGTTTAATTATAACTCTTATTTTTTTTCTCTCATTATTGTAAAACAAAATAGTAATAAATCCTAAATCGGTGACATGAAGTAGATAATTTTGTGGCAAAGTTTAGCATTCTCACTCAGATACATTTATCAATGCAGGCTGCATACTATTTAATCAGAGTTGAAATATGAAGCTTTTTGTCTATGAACTTCAGATTTCAGTTAAATTCTCAGATTAAAACAAAACAAAATGAACATGGATTAGTCTCTAGTTGCTCTAATTCTACTGAAGGTTAGGTTCCACTGAAGCCAGGGACAAAAAGTATCTTATGACAGCAAGGACAGGTTTTAAGTTCACTATTTGTCAGAAAGGGATGCCCATTTTTTGGTCTTCTGTGTATACAAATATTAAAATAAAAGCAGAATCCTAAAGAACTCCACCATTTCTCACACTGCTCGCCCAGTAAGCTTTCTGAAGGCATCACAAGGGAGCAGGCTGTCTGTTGTTCTGTACTGTCAGTGCTACTATAGACATCACCTCAGTGTTTATTTGCATTATTCTTCAGTCTTAACGTTTCTTCCAGTGCTTGTTGAAATCAATGGAGTCAATGGCTTAAAGGCGATGTCATTTTCCAAGCCCCAGAGCTCCTCAAAATGCAGCCTTGAAGCTAGGAAGGAGTGAGAGGTGTTTGTGTGACGGCCTTTTGTTTTCATTTTGTTAAGATGATCTGTAAGGAGGAAAGGAGATGGGCCAGTGCTTTACCTCCAGTTGCTGTTATGCTTCATTATGCTCAGGACCTCCATGCCCTACTTAAATAAGATAAAGGTGCTTTACAACTATTGTGGTTAGGTCAGAGCAAGGTAAAGTAATCTGCTCAGTGCAAATGAGAGTCTAATAGTTTGCAGTAAATACATTTCTAGACTTCTTAATTAAATAGGAACTACACTCGTATAGCAAAATTTAAAAGCAGGCTATTTATAAATAAGTACTGGCAGCAAACCTAATTTGGGGAAATACTACAATTTCCTCACTAACGATGCTTTGTCACTGTGTGCTTAAATGTTCAGATCTTTATTTTTCTTTTAGTACATTGTTTTCAAGCTGAATTGATTCCAGCCTTGTAGATTTCAAGTGAAGACATTTTTGAGGCATTTGAGTGCAAATTAAGTGTCTGCAAAATGACAGCAAATGAGAACACTACTTCATCCTGCTTCAATAAATTTATAAATGAGTGAATACAAATTTTGCCAACATTTACATATACATACCCACGCAAGCACACACAATTGGCTTCAGTGTAAGAATATGTATGAGCAATTTCAACGGAAAGAATAGTTTATTCTGGTAAATAACAAATTCTTGAAATGAAAGGCTCTGAACAAAAACATTTCGCATCCAAATAGAGGGACCCTCTGTGCTGGCCACTTATTCAGCACCAAGCATTTGTGCAAGTCAGATTTCTGCCCAGACTATGGATTTCCAGCAATGGATATTGAAACAATGCCACCCACTACTGCAGAGCTGTAATATTCCAGTATGCTTTTTAAAACAGCTCTTGCCTCACAGAAAACTTTGAAAAATAATCTCTTCAGAAACAAATCCCTTTGCATATGATGTTTGCTTCTTCTTAATAACTAGATATATTTGCATGAGAACAAGGTCTTTGTTTTAGAAGAATCCAGCTACTCCCACTGTTTATTCCCCACTTGAAGTCATAATCCCTGCTTTGTGACATCATGGTTAGTTACAGTGAAAGTGGCTATTATTGAGGAAACAGAGGGATTAACTGCAGTCCTGCTGACTCTGCAGAGGGGAGTGAGTGGGGGTGGGTGGGGTGGGAGAGGTGTAGCTTTGAGTAGGTATGCTTTTTCTTGCTAGCATTTCTGCACAGCTTTTGCTTTGACACCATTGTCTTCCACTGCATTATGTTCAGCCCCCTTTAACTGAAAATGTTTTCATATGTGTAGGTGGAAAGCAAGCAAGGAAAGTTATGTATAAGGAAAACCAGGCATTCACAACTCTCTTCCCATTGTTTATTAAAATAAATAAACGTATCGACACAATTTGCTCATTTTTCATCCAAGGCAAAACAAGACAGAAAGAGACAGTCAAAGAGAACACAGATCAAGTTTTGAACATAGTGATGAATTTTGCTGCAATTTTGGATGTCACTGAAGTATTGACGAAGAATTCTCCAAACTAGAGTTGACCAACACTTTTATGGCAGTTAAGTAACCTGATTACTTTTTAACTCTCTCCTAATTTTTTCAAGCTTACAAATGTTTCAGATTGATTGCAACATGTTGTAAATATGTGCTTGTCACGAACTGTCCATCCATTCTCATGATAATGGCTGACAAAAGGTGAATATCCTTCCTTATAAACCAACATTTTTGCTTATTTGGAAACACAGATATCTATTCAGCATGTTCATAATACGCAAAACACATTCATGGAACTATAGCTGATAACAAAAGGCTACCATATACTGTACATTTTGGCTTATTTTGAGAGTTTAGCAAGGCACATATATTTTTCTGACGACTTCTGTTAACAGAACAGCCAACTTCTGTTAACAGAACATACAATATGGTCAGTGAAGGACTTAAAAAAGAAGACCCAGATCATCCTATGCAGCCTTTCATTTCAGGCATTAATGTGGTTTAGTTCCATTTGTAAACAGATCATGTTCCTTCTAAAATGTAGGTATTTGTCCTTTACTACTCCTAGTAGAAAGCAGATCCAAAATGGGAAGGCTATAGGCCTCCCTATTTCTCTGCTGTTGGTGTCATTTAGTAGAAATAGCTCCTTTCCTACCATCTGCCTTTCTAGTCTACTCACTTAGAGCTGTTGCATTACTGATACCCCATTCCTTTCACAAAGCCAGGTAGGATCCTCCATGCCAGTGCATTGCTTGAGGAGTGCCATGGAGCCCCTGAGCAGACACTGTTTGAATCTGCCCTGGAACAGGAACTAGCGCAGCCACGTAGTGCTCTGCATGGGTTAATGAAGCCTTTTCAGAGGCAGGCTACCTAGCTCAGATAAAATACCATCTTATACTACTTTTTAAAATCCAGGTTATTACCCTTATATGGAGCTGCATCATGATGTGTAAAAGTATCAACCTGGCTAGAGGTAGAGACTGTCTCCATTGTACTTCATTTTACTGGGTAGACATGTCATCAATTTCCTCTCATGGGTTCTTTTTTTCCCCAGGCAACTATTAGTTCTTCTTTATGCCTGTTTTAGTTTAAATTCATGTTTCTTCACTGATATTATGAAAACTTTCAGAATACTATGAATGAGTGCTTTGTGCAGAGGCATGTACTAGTCTGGTAGAAATAACTTTCTCAATGTATCTTGGAATTATACCTGGTTTTTTTCACAGCCATCAAACAGCTAATTTAACTGATCTGCTCAGACTTGTCCCCTCATCACCACGATCAAGTATTCAAAATTCAAATTACTGTTGTTAAACACAGATTTTTAGTTTAGAAGGCTGCATACATAGACCAGTCATCATCGAAGACACAATTTTAGCGAACCTAATGAAGGGCATTTCAAAGAAGAGAGAAACAATGAACTGCAAAAAGATTTGGTAGCTAATGTGTTTACAAAATGAACTTGCAAAAGCATTGTGAAATGCCCAGAGATGCAGGAACAGAACCATACTGTTCCTGCATGCAACAACTGATGGTCCTCATTAGGAAAAAGTAAGGCGTAGGGAGCTTGAAAAGGGAATCAACATTCCAGGCACAGCTGACAGGAAACCCCTGTATTTTACCTGCTCCATTGTTGCTTACTGAAATCATTAGATATGGGTGCTTTTCCAGGGAGGTCTGTGGTACTTGTCAGTCTCACATCATTAATCAGTGACAAATTTTTCACAAATCCTTAATCCCATGTTAATTCTAATAATTTAGCAAGGAGCTGCCAAAAATTACTTATTGTTCTGTTGATCGTTACTAATAGGAACAGAGGACTGCCTTGAATTTCTTCATGAAAGCCATACTAATTAGAAATGTCTGAATACATACAAGTCCTCAGAGATTAATTTATTCATCATAATCAGTTAATCACTTTTCCTTTACATAATTAGACAGCTCCTGGTGGAGAGGAAGACCCCTTAGTTTTCTTGGAGAGAAGAAGACTACAGTAAGCTGACATTAGCAGAATTATCATTTTGTTTTCCTTGGAGTGCATACAGATTAGTGCAGGTGGTTTTTTTGTCCATTCACCACAAGTGAAATCTCAAACCAGAAACACTTTTTAAAAATGTATTTTCTAAAGCTGCATCAGAAGAAGTTTTCTACGGTTTTGCCCTTCAGCTGTCCACCGGGACTAGCCTCGAAGATTGCTGAAGAAACTGGTAAAGTTTTAGTATTGATGTGCCCAAACAGGAAACTGCTCACTTTGCATGTAGAGTGATACAGAAGCAGTCCAAATATTTAACCCTCTTGCATATTTCACAAGCTGAGCTTTTCTTATCCCCGCAGAGATTTTACATGCCCTTCGAAATAGTAGCAAAAGAGTCACCATCATTTACCTGAGTGGATCACATTTTAGGTCCCCTGATAATCCGTTTTAAGAGCACTCTTGTATCACAAGCATAGATTTACTAAGAAGGAGAGCTAACAAGGAAGCTGTCCCATTAACTTTCTCTTTCAGAGAATGAATTCTCTACTTTTATTGTGGAAAAATTCCAAGAATTAAGTTACCCAAGGACCCTGTGTGCTGGGATGGCAAGTGCTGTGGGTTTTAAAGTCCTTTATTGCACATTGACATATCTAATTATACTGACCCTCTAGAAGTCACTGAGAGAGTATAAACAAACTCTCTAGGAATGAGTGCTCCTGTACTCCTGCTTTCTGCTAACTGTCCAGCTAGATTGTAGAACAGAGAAACATTCCTCCCATCTCTCTTGTATGTCTATAGAGCAAAGCACATAATCTTCCATGGTATTAGTATTTTAAAATATAATAGTACAGTATGTCTCGGTTCTGCCAACCACTGAAATAAACTGCAAGATAGAGCAGCTGCCACATAATGGTGACAGATGTGTACTGTAGATACTTGTTTAAATCCGGATTTTATCCCAAAATGGTCTGTTATTTCCAGCAACTGCGATACCATCTAATGTCTTCTTTATATTTCTACATTAATTATAACCTCAAAAGACTTAATTTAGACTATAATATCTTGCCTATTAGGCAAGCTTGAGACTTGCATATCAAGGGCAATGTCTGTGGCCAGATAAAACCCATTCTGTGCCATCTTATCTTTGTTTTTTTCTTGACGGAAGGCCCAGGTGGAGAAAGATGAGAAAGGGAATACTGAGGGAAATTTTCACATATTGCTTCTGGGATTTTGCAAATGGAATTTAGTTAATGATCACCTTTTTCTAAATGTTTCTAAGATGTAAGCTTATGGAACAAAAAAGGAATTGTCTCTGTTTATTTTTTAATGTATTTTCTTAGTAATAATAAAATTAAATATCTTTAACGTAGCTTCTAGCTACAGGTACAGCTTTTGTGGAGTTATACTCTCTATCAAAGAAACAGAGCCAGTAAAAGTCAACTACTCTCAGTTTTGCAAAGATGTTTTCTTGTGTTAACTGCATGTTTACAGTATTTGGGGACTATGGAGCTCTCAAAACCTACTTTGCAGAAAAAAGCAAAGGAAGCATAAAGGATTTTCCTAATCATTAAAATACCCATGTTCAGAAAGCTTCCATAGATATTTCAAAACAGCCTATCTTTATAAAATACCTGTTTTGTAAAGCAACAGGAAACAATTCAGATCAAATAGTTATCATTTCTGAAATCATAGAAAGTATGCAGTTATAGAAAACAGCTTCAGCAGCTTTGCTGTTCACTGTGTTTCATTTAAAGCATGCTACATTGCATCAACTTTCCTTTTGAATAGTAAATGTGATAAGAAAATGCAGTAGCAAATACAGATGCAAAAAAGGTATATATTAGGTAGCAATTAAAATGATGAGCATATAAATTGTTAAAACAACCTGTGAAAGTATGGTAAACTTATAAATATATAATGAAATAATTTGAACAGACTTTTTTTCTTTGATCATATTTACTTGTTCAGCAAACATCACAAGATTTTAGTAAAATCATTTAGCAAGGTAGGTAAATTACTTGGGTTAACAGAAGAGCAAATGAGAATGCTTTTCCTAGACTCACACCAATCCCATCAAAAAAATCAACCAAACAAAACTGGACTATTTCTCTCTTGTGCCTTTATTTTCCTTTCATGCATTTCCTGATTCTCTTGTGAGTAAATGCCCTGAGTGGATGTCCTTGTCATTTAATATTTCCATTTCTAAACATGAGAGTTTCTGATCATTCGGATAGGGTTAGGTATGTATCCAATAAATTGTATGGTCATTCAAGTCCCAAAAACCTCAGAGCATTTGGAATTATGTGATATTGAGAATGATCTAAAAATGAAAGCATTGTGTGCCTATGGTTAATGAAGATGTTTTAACCTGCCATATTTTGGGTTTCTTTGAGCCTTTTTAATGCTGTGAGTTAGTTCATGCAATGTTTTACTCCAATTTTATTCCCTTTCTGGATAAGAAACTGCAGTGCAAAGGTACAGGATTATCATAATATTCCTGAGGAAAGAAAAAACATTTGCCTGAACAATCTAAAGAGCCCTTATTCCCTAGCATGTTAATTTTTTTAACAACTTGTTTTCTATGAAAATATTTCATTCACTCTCCTATATTGTCATCAAGAATGCTAAAACTATAATGCAACTATTTCCTACACTTGGTTGGAGAAAAGTACCTTAAGTAAAACTGATGTACAGACTCATTTATTAGCCTACTGTGTACTGCCTGTACCTTGCTAATACGTGCCATTTTTGTAAATAAGGGCTTTATAGTTCTTTATTATATTATTTTTCCAACACAGATAAAAATATTGATAAGGAGATCAGGATTAGAATAATGAAAGTCAGTAAAAAAAAAAAAAAAGTTTAAAATTGGCTCTTGAACTTAAAATGGTTTTTAGTGTATTTCCTATCTAGTCTATAGATTTCCTCTTTACAATGGTCCACAAAGCACTCTAAGCACATAAATTTCTGCAGGTAATTCTGTGTTGTCTGAACCTGTATTAGAAGAGCTTTTGGAGAAATAAGACTTTAAAACAATCAGTTACTGGCACTTACTCACAAAACAGTTCTTGTGACCCTCAATGTGAAAAGGGAGAGATCTGAGCTTTCTTTCACATCAGTGATAGAGTTGTTACCCAACCAATGTGCAAATGGATAAAAAATTTCTCATTCATTTGAAGCACATTTTTTGTGCATCATTTCAGGAAATGCTTGAACTCTTCACCTTTGTTTGAAGTGGGATCTACTCTGTCTCTGCTACTACTTTGAGAATCTGATCATTTTTCTGCACTCTGCTATCATAAGCACCATCTTTTTGATTATGCACTAGATTTTTTTCCAATCTCATTTTAAAGCTAACTTGCATAAACTGGAGGTAGAGTCATTGTAACATAAAGAATAAAACATCAGAAGTACAGCATTTTATTTGTCTTTAATTTAAGAACACCCACAGAAGAAATGGTAAGAGAAAAAAAAATCTTATGCCAGACAAATTGTCAGTGGATTGGTGTTGGGGAGGTCAAGACAAACCTCCAGATACCTGAAAATAAACCTCCATAGAGATGCATGGAGAGGATCTGGTTTATAAAAAGGAAAACAGAGATCATCATGTTTTCATAAGCATACTACATTTTGATGATGGTTTCTTTGGCTTAAGGATGGAATTTATAGTTATGATACCATAGAAGTACATAACATCCAGTATACTATACGCTGCTTCCCTGGGGCAAATGTGTTCCAGATTTTGCTCTGCCTGATTTAGAACAGGAACTTAAGTCTGCTACAAAAGCATTTTTGGTGTCTCCTGCAGCATTTGTTTTACTCACAATAAGTAATTCTCTCAGACAAAGACCCCAGCCTACTAGTTAAGCCCCTGACTCAGGTGGGTAGCCAGCTTCAAACTAGGTATTCACCTGATACTTTGCATTCATTATGCAAAATTTTCTTAGGCACTCTTTCTAAATTTCTAATTTCAGTGTACTTCTTGGATATTTTGCATTGATCTTGTATCTGTATGAAACCCTTGGAATTTTAAGTGAATCAAAATCTTGACTCTTTACCCAGCCTATCTTGTGCATAGCTGCTGTCTCTGTGCTCACTTCTATCCACAAATGCTGTCTGTGCTGGCAGAAGTACTAAGAAGCATCTGGAAAAACACACTATTGAAAAAGGAATTGGTGCTATGAAGGGCAGGGTACCATACATTGTGGATAGGCATTATGCTAACCTTGGAGTTTCTCCCCTTCCTGTTTTCGAGCCACTTAGGTAAGTAATTTCTTACCTGATACCTCTGTTTCCTTCTAACCTCTGTGTTTACTATGCACCTCTCAGAGTAAGAAGTGTCTCTTATTATTTGTATTAACACCGACTAGCATAATAAGGCCCACTCCTGGTTAGGGCCCTCCAGTGCTAACATAATACAAATAATAATCAGTGCAAAACACTAGAAAATAGCATGTCAGTAATTCCAATTATTATGACTGCTTTCACCTAGTTCCAATTATAATATTTTTAAATACACTAATTCAGAAGATTCTACTACTGCATTATGTAATTTAATGTCTTTTTAAAGAATATGATTTCTGAAATAGTAGAGGTGCATACATGCAATAAAATGCAAGTATTTACTATATAATACTGTTACAATTTTTATTATATCTGTCTTTATGCACTTTATAATATTTGATGCAGCTGCATGGGTATATATTGTTATATATACATACTTAGGAAGTCAGATAGCTAACCTGATGACTGAAATTTATGATAACATCCACCATCATGAGTTAAAAGAAATAAAAGACAGCACAAAGCAATGAACGTATAGTTCTTTGTCTCCTTGCAGAAACAGAAGAATATGCAGTGTGGTTAGATTTTAAAGAAAAAAAAGGATTTACATTTCAGGAACAGGAAACCGTGTGGTGAAATAGAATAGATTTGACTTATGGTTTTATTCCCTAGCCTACATATTACAATGTAGGAAAACCACTAGTATAAAATAATCTGATATGATCTGTATAACTAAACATTATCCTCACTCTTTTCACCTTTATTTTGTCTGTAACAAAGAAAATTTTTTAGTCTTTGAAAACGTTTTTAAGAAGAAACACACCGTTTGCTGTGATTGGTTTGCACTATCAAATGTCTAGGCAGCATTATAAACCACGATAATACATAAGTTTTGCAAGGTAACACCAAAATTGAGGTGCCAATATCAAAACCAGTCTCATAACTTTATAAATATCCCACTTTAATAATTCAGTGTATTATTAGTAATCTTAATTATCCCTTAAGCTGAAAATGCCAATGAAGTTCAGAAACTGGTAATCTATATGGCGCTTTTGCAGAGTAATTTTTCTCAGCGGACCAATGTAACTGCAGCCCAAACTTCACTTCAGATTTCACTTGACTGGAGTCTAAGCCTCCTTGGGAAAGCTTAGTATTAAAACATCTTAAGATGGTCAACTGTTTGAGATAATTGTAATTAGAATAAGGTTTCTGGCTTTTGTTTAAAATAATAGATATTGTATTGCTTGAGTCAAATTATATTTATATCTATATATTTAAAAACTCTCATTGGGTTTAATGAGAAATGATGACAAAGTCTTTTAATGTGAATTTGAGAAGTTAACTTTAAATGCTGTTTATGTTAAAATTGTTATGTGATAAACCAGTGGTCAAAAATACAGAGATCTCGTGTCCAGCATTTTGTAGAAGACTGTGGTTAGGTTGAAAACTTTTTTTCAGGTTCTCTTGAGCTCAGCTTATATCAACAGAAGTTAAAAGTCTTAAATTTCTGCAACTAATAGTTTACTCTGTCCTCATTCAGAAACAAAGCTTCCAGTCCTGACCTTGTTCCTGGTGCACATCAATGTTAATTGCTAGAGGCAGGAAGGAGGATCTTGGCATTGAAAAACACATGGTGCAAAGATTGTACAAAATCTAAGTGCTAAATGAAACACCAGCTAAGAAAATACAGCACACAAGATAATTTGTTTTTTGGCATATAAAATGAGGTACTCAAAAATTGAAATCCAGCCTGCTGTTTCCTGGATAAATGCTATTCATCACTGATCCACAGAGTTGTACTTATTTTTCGTATATATTTCTGATCCAATTAATTTTGCAGTCTTTTCTAAAGACTGACCAATTTAAACAACAGGAATGGCTGCTAACCTCAACTATGTATTAGTGGGTTTTTTTAAAGCTAAAAAGAGGGGAGACCAGATCTGCAAGCATCATAGTTTAAACCCAGCTAGCAATTAAGCACTGCACAGCTGCCTGCTCGCTCCCCACAGTGTAATGGGGGAAGAGAATCAGAATGGTAAAAGTGGGAAAACTCATGGGATGAGATAAAAACAGTTTAATAATTGTAGTAGTAGCAATAATAATAATAAATGTAATGAAAAGGAGAATAACAAAGAGAGAGAAATAAGACCCAAGCGATACAAATGAAAACGACTGCTCACCACCAACCTACCGATGCCACATCTGTCCCTGAGCAGTGCCCCCCTGCCAACCTCTCTGCTACTTTTATGGCTGAGCATGATGTCCTGTGGTATGGAATATCCCTTTGGTGAGGTGGGGTCAGTGGTCCCAGCTGTGTCCCCTCCCAGCTTGTTGTGCCCCCCCAGCCTGCTCGCTGGTGGGGTGGGGTGAGAACCTGAAAAGCCCTTGCAACTGTGTAAGCACCGCTCAGCAGTGGCTAAAACATCTCTGTGTTATCAAGAGTTTCCAGCACAAATCCAAAACCTAGCCTCATCCTAGCTGCTATGAAGAAAATTAACTACCCCAGCCAAAACCAGCTCAGCAAGCTGGCTAGCCTCAGGCTGTGGAAGGCACTGAAACAGGACACTTTTCACGATCACTGTAATCGTTTGGCTGCTACAAGTGTTGCAACTATTACTACCATCCTATATTCTTCTGGCAGTCCTTTAAAATGAAAATAAGGGACCTAAGCAATGGTAGAAAGCAAATAATCCGGAGAGAGTGCTGGGTACCCAGTTTTGAAATAACCTGAGAGGAGGCAGAAGTAGCAATTTACCCTGTGTTCAGCAGCTCCTCTCTCTCAGCTGCTCTCAGCTACATCCTTCTTTGTGGGCTCCTCATTTTGGTTCTTCCCTCACCTAATGTCTCTCTCTCTCCCTACATGTTACTGATGTGTCTTTACGGAAGATGTTTTCTTTTATTCTCATTTACAGTCAGGCACCTACTTTCTCACTATCCAATTTTTTTCTTTGGATCTAGGCTTCAGTTGCTTAATGAAGTTCAGATGTCAAACCAGTGGCGGTAGAACCAGAAATAACTTGGGATTTCTGGATAATAGTGCCCTGTTCTGATTTTTTCACTATGAATCCAGAGATGCATTATAAACCATCATCTGCTTCAACGGCAAAGATACTGTAATTTTTTTCTTCTTCAGTCCTGTTCTTAGTGTTCATTACAGCAATACAGATTGAACAAATGTGTTTTCTTCTTTTCCTCTTGCAAATAATAATTATACATTGTCACTTTCCCTTCCTGTACCTTATGCTAGGTCTACCCTTTATACTTTGACAGTACATCTTACATTTGTCTTAGTCTGTTAAAGCCTGGGGTTCCTATTGCTAGTTTAGATTTCAATTAACATTCTTAAACAGAACTAAAAATAGTAGCTGTCATGTTATATTCATTTCCACCAGGAACCAAATGTCCTCCACTGTCTCTAAACCATAGTTCATAGGACAATAATCACATACTTTACTTCTCACTGAAAGAACAGGCACAGTGCTTTGCTCTTTCCTCCATTCCCTAATTGGCATTGGTGTTTATTTGCAGGTTTTTTATACTAGATTGCATGACTGATATGATAATAATATACTTCTACAGATCTGAAAGTTTATAGTTCTGCCTAGGATCTCAAAGCACTTAACCCAAGGTAGTTATGAGCTGCTGCCTCGGTGAAATTCTAACAGAAATTAAGCTCCCAGGAACAGATTTCTCTTTAGGTGTAATTATGTTTTATTTCCATAAAAGAAAAATGAATGTAAGATCATGACAACAAGGTTATTATTGTCCATTCAGTCTCAGTGACAAACCTTTTATGTGTAGTTAAAAGAAGTGTGTTTTAACATTTTGTCACACTGATGATCTTCTCTCATGGAAGAAAATAGGCTCAGCAGTCATTACCATTTTGTATAAGGAGAATGAAAAGATGAAGTTGAAAAAGAACAGGATTGTGTTTTTTTTTAAAAAAAATACTGTACTTTGTTCATTAAATAATCTAGGAGTCACAGTATCTGGTAAATAGTTTACGCCAAGAGTTCATTTCTTTCTGTGGTTGTAAAAGTTAAGCCTGACACTTTACAGATGTGCAACAAAATATACCTTTCTATTTTTTCCCCAGTTCAAAGTCAAAATGGAAGCAACAAGTTTATTTGAAACATTTTACTTGGAAATAAACAACAACAAAAAAGGAATCTTTGATAGCTTTCAGGAGGTTTGGATGATTCAATTATATCCAACCACTCTTAACCTCTATGAGAATTTAAAGGATTATTTGAATGACTTGAAGATTATTTTACTTGGTATTTTATCTTTCCATATAAACATTCTATGGAAAAAAGCCCTAAACCATAGTATCGTCTTTGTGATGTTCCTTTGGAAAGTTGGGCATGTAGAGTCATGATACTCTGTCTAATTTTATCATCACTTCCTGAATGGTGATAACAGGTCAAAGGTTTTTTGTAATGTCATGTCTGAGTTGGTTTAGAAACATCTTAATCCAGACTGATGACTTAGAAGAGTTTCAAACAGCTGAATTTTGAATTTGAAAAGACTTCTGGCTTTTCTGTTCTATGCTTTTTTTTTTTTCTTCTTTTTTTTTTTTTTAACTACAGGAAGGAAGGATATCTTAAACTATAAACTTATAATAACCAGGAATGTGGTTGGACTGAAGCCCTGAAAAGTGAAATCCTCTGTTTCTCTATCAGAGGTGCAGCAGTGTCAGCATCCTCCAGCTTGTGTGGGACCAGTGTCTCAGAGCAAAGTGGCAGTTACCCTTGCTCTGCTTGTGGAGACTGAGGAAAACTGTAAATTTTCAAGGCAGAAATCTGTAAAGGACTGAAAGTAGAAATTTGAAGGTCGTTCCCAAGTTTTTCTATGCTTACCTTAACTTACATTGCACATTTTGAATCTTAAAATCACACTCAAAAGTACATCTCTCAAACAATAAAACCTTTTGGTTTATATATTCACATACTCTGCACTTATTGCCACTGCATAGGTCCCCATTAAATAATACAGTACCTGCAGATAGCACAGATGACTTTTCAACACCAATTATTTAGTCAGTAAATTTGGTACATGTGAAGCTAATGAAAGTCCACTGAATTCAGCAGAAAGGCTCCCATTGACTTCACCAAGTTTTGGAACATCTCTTGAGCAGTTACATGGACCTACACATGCGTTGATTAAGGTATTGTTCACGGGTTGTGAGGATAACTTCTGCATAAATTCATAAGACATTTTGCGCCCTCTAACTCTGGTCTTGGACAGGTGAAATGATCAAGGTTTACTGGCATTTTCGAAGTTCAGAGAAATACTGCAGCCTCTTCAAATGACTTTCTTCAGGGAACAGCCGTGCACTCAATCAGGCCAGGAAATACAGAGGTTTAGAGCAGCCTAATGTCTATATCTGGCAGTAATCAAAGTCACCTATTGAAAAAGGGTGGGGGAAAATATAGGGGGGGGGAGGGGGAGAAAGAGAGGTGGAGGAAAGAGGAGAGGGGGAAATAAATGTGCTTACTGTGGCTTAAAGCACAATAATTTAATTGTCACTATGCAATCAATAAAAATGTAACAGTGTGAAGGGAGCACGACAAACATAGATTTGCTTTGTCTTAAATGGTATGTACTAAATGAATGTTCCCCAAACTGAACAAGATTGACTGGTAAATTAGAAGAAAAATTGGTGTTATTTTACATTTTCTGCTTACCTACAGAAAAGACACTCATTTGCAAGAAGAAAACTGGATAATAGCTTCTTTTTCTCTGGCAATCATTCTTTTAGGTCACCCCAAACAGAAGGAATAGGCATATTCTAAAGTAACAGTATGATTCTGTAGGCGTCCTGCCTTAGGGAATCAAGTCAGTGTGGTCATCACATTGACATGAATGGATTTCACAGGATCAGGCCATACCATTTAATGTTCACTTAGAAACACAGAGAAATATGAGAAATATAAAGCAGTACAGACCCTAACACTGCACAGATGGAGCCTTACATCCTCACATAAATATGCTAAAGTTAACAGGAAACCACGAGACAAACGAGTTCCATCCTTGCAGACACTGAAAACTCAGCCAACTTTTGTAATTGGTTGTGATGATGCAGGCAACCTTAGTATGTTGGTTTCTGTATGAATTTTAAACAAAAATGATCAAATAGTGCAGAAAGTGCCATGAGACGACAGTACATTCTCATTACTATTCCAGCCTCTTTATGGGCTTGTATATTTACAATATTGGTTTTTTTCAGTTGAGGCCAATTCCCTTCCTCTGAACATGGTAGATGAGGAGATTTAATGAAAGAACATTTACACTCCAAACAATTTGGGATGTTAGTTATGTATTCCTTTTGTCATCAGGAAATAATTGTTGAAGAAATAAGGCAAAAAAGTTATACAGACTACCCTACATCTTGCCTTTTAAAAAACTGAATAAACAAGATGTTATTTGCTTTCCATTTGGCTTCACTGAGAATATATTAACAAGCAGATATAATCTAGACAGAAGAGACTTAATCCTGCAGAAGCTTATTTATTAACACAGAATAAACAAACATCTTAACCTGCTTGTGTTTATCTTCACTTTTGCTTGGCCAAGCTCCAAATTCAGAAAGAAATTCTAATTCTTTCAATCTAGAGACATCCTTTCTGTCTGCATAGTACTTAACTTTTTTTCTGCTGGACTCTTTAAGTCAGAAGCCTCAAAGAAACAACAGTTTTTTCTAGAATTCATTCAGTAGCAGTAATCTGAGCAACTATCATTCAAATCTTATACCCCAAAAGCCTAGCAGTGCAAAAAAGCAGGAGCCACGTGTGGGAGAAGGACCAAAAATTCAAGCCATGCTTCTTTAAAAAAAGAACATCTGACCACAAAAAAAAAAAAAAGTGATCGATACACTGGCTCATACAATAATTTTTAAAACAATCGAGGGAAGATGATAAAATATTGTTTCCTTAGAAAATACTGGGATGCCTCCTTTCTCACATGCCAGCCTAAAATGCTATGGAAATGTGTTTTCTCTGGAAATGCCTTCATATATGAGAAAGAGATTTACTGAACTTTTCTTGTTAAGATGCAGCTGCTAATTGTGTTGTTCACAGAAAAAAATATAAAGTATGTGCATTGTGCTGAAAGGCAAGAAATTCAAGTATGACTTTAAAACTGCTGGAAAAGATACAGGATGATTGAAGGATTTATCAACCTGTTTTGGCACCTCTACTCATCATTTAGCTCAGTATTTTGAAAGTGCTTTCATGTGAATACTTTTTTTAAATGAACTTTGCATGGAGTGGACTGGTTTTTGCATTCTTGCAGTTCAAAGTCCTGTTTCTGAAATAAAACAGCAAGTAACTACTGAAGTCAATGGGAATTCAAAAGTGCAAAATTGTGGATTGTGGAATAATTGGATGATAATATGCTCACAGCCTTGTTTATCATTCTTCAGGTGAATTCTTTGCATGAGGGAGAATCTGTGCTGGCTACATTTTGTGACTTCTGTTTTCCTCACAGAAGAGTAAAATGAACTCAGACCAAAACTATAGCCATTGATTAGAAATTCTGAAACAGTGTCAGCTGTTACAGATAGTTGAAAAATTTCTCACTGAAAATTTGTTTATAGGACATAGTTCACAAAATTCAAGGCTTCATATAGAGATCTCACATTATACCTGTAAATAAACAAAGTCCAGAACATACTTTTTAATGAAAATATGTATGCAGACCTTTAGTGGTGAAAAAGTCTTTTCTACATTTCCATAAAAGGTTTGCATAAATCTCCACAGCTAGAGAATCTTAAAATCTCCCCAATGATGCTAAGTTATTCACTTGCATGTCAAGTTTCTGCAGTGAACCTGAAATGAAATAAATAGGGTCTCTACCACAAAATGAAAACACATGTATTTTCAAGTGCGCATATAAGTCAACTTCTTTTGTAACAGATGCAGCACATGTACATTGAAAAGAATGCCTATATTTTTTCCATTGTACATTGATTTCTGACTAGTGACATATTGATTTTATTAATACACTATACATCTACATATATCTAAATGTAGAGAATAAGGAAGGATAATAGCAGTATGATTTTGTATGGAAAATAATATGTACCTTGATATATTTGTATGGTAATATGCTGAATTTATGGTGTTAAAGGAGGCTGTAGGCTGGACTGAAACACTGTCAGGGATAATGTATTTCCAGGGAAAATGCCCAAGGTCCTTAGGGCTGTGAACTAGTCCCTTGTAATTCCCAAGCTACCTACCTATCACTAGCCCACTTAACAGTCCCTTTCTTCCAAGGTCAGTAACTAAGAGCAAAAGTAGACAATGATGCTGGAAGTCATGATTTGCAGGGAAAAGGGTGCCCAAAAATTCAAAAGGCAAACACAAGATAAGTATGTTTCTTCTGTCTATCAGGGGTCATCCTCAGGTTTCAATTAACCTTCAGTTTGCAAAGAAGGGACACAAGCATGAACTAAAATATCATCTTTTGCCTGTAAGACCTAGTTCATATCAAATGCCCAAGAATGATGACAGAAGTTTCTGAGACCTGTTAGAAAAACATATCCAAGTATGATCTTGTGGCCCTGCACAAACTTTCATGCTTATTCTGTGACATGCCTCCTGGACACTGCAGAATAGGTCAGGATCAGGTAATGATCCTAAATGGGGTTACTCTAGATGCCTAAAAATTCTTTCAGATCTATTCTGAATTCTATCACCTGATAAAACTTTAGAGAGGAGCTGATCAACTTTTCTTTGAGTATATGAACGATCATGTCTCCTTTGGGTTTTATTCAATGAAAGAAATCATCTAGAAGCTTGGATGAAAGAGATATCCATCGTGACTGGTGGAAGTCTACCTATTGGTTAAATTAATGGAAAATGTGTAAAATCACTCAAGCAATTCCTGACCCAGCAATGCCTTTGATAAGTACTTCCCACAGATACGAAAGCACATCACAGGTGTGTCATGAGCAGCTGACATTCAAGAACAATTAGCTAGACAGATGTTCAGCAGAAGCAGAAAGCAATAACAGTAGCAGCTCCAGGTCTTCAAGCTACTCTACTTGCTAGACTGCCTGTTTCCCTGATCCACCCGAGGGAAAGAAGACTTTTCCTTTATGTCCTCACAAATCTGACTGTATGGCCCTCTGTCCTTCAGATAGTGGCCATGTCCCTACCTTTCTGAATGTGCAGAAAAGGAAGAAGAGCTTTCTACAGATCTTTTGATGGTGGCCCAGTAATGTAGGTTGTCTAGCACTACTGGAATGAAATTGGAATGTTTCAGATGTTCCCCTGGGAAAGTAACTCACTGCTGCGCTTTGTGAACTACTGCTCCTCCAGGCCAACCATGCTTCTCTGATGCTGCCATTCTTACCAGTGGCTGTCCAAGGCCTTGAGAGGGAAGGCACGGGGAATAATATAAATCATTTACATCTGCAGGGTTTTCAATGTTGTTAAGATCTGTGTCAGACTGCACTGTGACTAATGGTGGAGTTTACCTAGTAAGAGCTTTCATCCCTCAGGACTCAGACAGGAGACCTCTAGGCCAGATTCAAGGCTGAAGCCTCTGACAGCAGCAGTAGAACGTGCTGATAAAGCTTCTCCCATCAACATATGAAGTAGCTTTGTCTTGCATTACTTTAGCCTTCTACATAGGGAAAATCCCAGGGGGAAGATAAGGGAGAACACGCAGCTGCAGCTTTCCCTTTCCATTTTGGCAATCCTCAGTCCCTATGAGCCCCTACAAAGCTGTGACTGCCAGGACAAATTAGAAGAAACCAGAGGTGACCTTAGAGGTAATGTTGGGTCTGTCTGAACTCTACCCATCCAGCTTTCAAAAAGCATATCGGCAAGCAGTGTTCCTAAGTATCTGAAACCAGATTGAACAAAACTGTGGAAAATGTAATATGGGAAACAATTATGTGCTACTAGAGGATTGGATTAGATGACCTAATGGGACTTTTCCATTTCTGATTTCTTTGAGTCTTTGATTTACATTTCCAAATGCTTTGGTCCTTGAGGGAGAACAGTGAAAAGGAGTTGACATGATCAAATAGTTAGTAATGCTGCTTTTTTAACTTTTAGCAGATTATTTTTCAGGAACTGTTTGCCAGATATGTAAAAAATGCCACAGAACTATGTATATTACATTGTGAAATATTAATGCTGGCTGGAAGTGCAAGGCTGATGTTAGAACTAAGTAAAAAACTGTGCATTTGACTGTGCCAGTGAAAGCCAAGATGACATGTTTTATTTTAATTTAATAAAATCTGAAGGTAGTACGGTGGAAATCTGGCCAAGGCTGCCTGGCAGACTGCCTTGAAGGGAATCATTGATAGTCCCCTTCCCTTTTAGTTTATTAGGTTTGCCATTTTCCCCATTTAACATAAAAAAGTAATTTCCCAAATAGCAGGATTCCTCAGTTGTTTTATCCTGCTCATCTAACATCCATATTTTACAAAGCATTTCATTGAAATTAAGGTCCCTAAAACTCGCAGCATGAACAATCTGCATTTTACTAAAAGATTTCTTTTCTAAATTCAACATGATATTGAAAGTCACAAGCGCCATTTCATTACATGCCACTGTGGAGAGGTGAATGGAAAGTAGTAAATACTCTTGAGACCTTGAGGGGACTTTTAAAAAAATGTGGGGTTTAAGATTGGGGTTATTATTTTGCTTCTGTAAGGTTGGAGGGATAGGAGACTAGCTATCAAACTGAAGGGTGGATTAAGAACCATTTGTTGTAAACCAGTCTTCTAATCAACTGTTCAATAAATAGTGTGTCATATCCATTTTTAGTTACGAAATCAGCAGTACAAATTAGCAGGAATACTAATCTAGAATAATCAGGACAAGGCTAAATAGATTTTAGTGCTTATTCATGTCTTGCCTGACCCTCTTTGTTTTATTTCACCTAACAAAAGACTTACAGCAGCTTCCTGCCCAATGATACTGATGCTACTCATAATCTTGTCCCAGAGATTTACAGCTTCCTGTAACTGTCAGCTGTATTACAGATTTATTTCTATAAGTCAGCAGTTTCTAATTTACCTATGCCCAAAACATTCACCCCAATATCTGCTTTATTAAGTTTCCCATCTTAAAATCCATCTGTTCCTTTTGACGTTCCAGGCAGGAATGTTGTTTCCCTTAAGTAAAGAAGCTCGTATAAATGTTCTTAAGTCCTCCTCTCTTTTCAAATACTGTATCCTAGAAGGTCTTATGAACCATTTAAGACAGTAAAATATTTGGACAAGACTTATTCTCAAACCTTTCTCTCAGATCTTTATATCATCCTATCACCCTTTTTCTTTAATATCCTTTGGCAAATCTATTCTTGCAAGGCAGCGTCCAAATGCCTTATACTTATCTAACCCTTGAGAAAGTGATAATTATGGTCCTCATTCAAGAGGGTTTCGTTGGTTGGAAAGCGTATTCCACAAAAGCATTAAAAAAAAAGTACAGTGGCATTTTCATAGTCTGAACAATCTCTAGTAGTAGATGAGGAGGAAGCAAACCTGTACTCTACAGCCTGGAGTATTGCTCTAGTCACTTGCGTGGCAGCTGTAGTAAATTGAGTAACAGGAATGGCTGAATCAATTTGTTCATACTGTGAATTCATTAAGCTTCAGAAGACAGCCTGTGGGCAAGTCTTCAGTCCTGTGAGGTCTGATATGTTTATTCACATTGATGGATTCACCAATGGTGAGCAATTTTACTATGCATTGCAATTGTTCTTTGTAATAAAAAATAATGTGTTTCGTCAGATCTTTCACTTTGTTTCAGTTAGCCAGAATGTGTGGATTTAATAACCATTTACAACATTGATTCCATTCTGGATAAAAATTCTTACAACCAAAATTGAGCCATTGTGTGGCATTATCTCTCTGACATCATGATACATGCTGTATTGAACCTTGCAATGCTTCATAGCCAGCATAATGGGATGACACAACTGAAATTGAATAAGGAACAGACTTCTTGTAATTAAATTGTAGCTATCAGTGTGAATACTATCTATCTGGTACACAGCATACGAAGTGAATGGAAGCATGCAAACGTGTTTGTAATGTTTACAGCAAACCAATTAAGACTTCAGGTTCCCTATTAGCAGCAATATCACTCATCTATTCAAGCCATCAGCAACTTCCTTTGGTGTTCTATATTCTGACTGCACACAAGAGAGGACTTTCTATCTAGTTTTGGCCATATCAGCTAGCAGCAAATGATTCCAAAGATAATTCAATTCATTCATATCTAAATTTTAATCATTGTACTTTGCTATAGAGTAATTTTAAGAAAATAGACCTTTAGTCAGTAAGAATTGTCATAACTTTGCTGATGTCAATAATAATTCCTAGTATCTGAGAACTTGGCCGAAGGCCACAAGTTGTTTAAATTACAAGTTGTAGACAGATGCAACCAGAGTTTAAGAATTGATAAGAAAATATTGAACTTAATAAGGTGAAAACAACATGTTTCACATGTATTATGCTTTGGATATTACAAAGCTCAGTAGTAGCAGCAAGGTAATATAGACCTTCTACCACTATAGTCAAAATCCAACCTATATAAAAATCAAAGTATTTTCTGCTATAGCCATGAAAACATTTACAATAATTGCCTCCTTCTCTGGGGAGGGGGGGGGGGGGGGGGGGGGGCGGGGAGGGAAGGGGGCTGCCCCAGGAAAGAGACAAAATTAATAAAAATTTTCATCTTCAATTACTTGGAAGGGATAAAACATATCAGGATAACACTGAAAAACAAACAGGTAAAATATTTGATAATGCTGGGTACTTGATCTGATCAAAAGTATCCAAGTTGAAAGGATCAGTCTTATTACCTGTATTTGTGAGAAGCCAAGGCTGCTTGCAGCTAGGCATTTTGTGCACCCTGACTGTGAAAGACAATCCATAGAGAGGTGTAACAGTATTGACTGTGATACATTTATTGTGGGGAAGTATTAGGTTTCCTGTAATAACTATCTGGAATCTTTCATGACTAATAATTTCACCTTGAAATAATATATATATTGAATTCTGGTACTTAAGAAAATGTTTTAAATGACAATAGGATGAAGAAACCAGATCATCTCCCATTTTAAACAATGCTGGGATATGTTAAAAGCAACTATTTTTATGCAAGAGAAAGCAAGAACCTTGAAAGAATTTCTGCACACTCGGGGAAAAAAGTCCTGGATTCAGCTTTTAGTTTACATCATATAACTGAATGCAAACATATATTGCAGATAATCAGTTCAAATGATCCACTTACTTAGGTCTTAACCTGGATGAAGGGAATGGACAACCTGATTATTTTTCTTTTCCTTTTGAACTTTGATTTTCTTTCAGATTGTCCCTTAACAGGATAAAAATATTTTTTCAACACTGATGATCTCCAAATTATCTGTGATCATTTTATTTTGAAATGTGAGAATGATAAAAATGAGAACTTAGTAATTTCACGGCAGGAACTATTTTCTTTGAAAAAAACCCAGCTTTGTAGGTCTGATAGTAATAAAATAATTAATATATTTTTCCAGATATGCTACACTATTGTACATTTCAGGAAAGATCTGACTGGCCATTTTGATGCTTTTTCTGCAATGTAAAACTGTCTGGTTTATTCTTTCCTAAGTTAAAAATTCATTCTTGCATGAGCATACTGTACCAGTAGATACTTGGAGGATGACAGCTGAAGAGGGAGACTATAAGTGTAATTCATATGGTAGATGCAAGGCAGTTTATTTCACACAAATTATACATGAACATGTGTTAAACTAGTCAGTTTGGAAAATAACTTTAAATTTCCCAGTGCATGAAGAAATAAATGGCTTTCTGATCCACAGAAGTTTTTTTAGCCGATACATTCACAGACAACTCCAGTCATATCAGAACATTCAAAAGGTTTCCTTCAGAATGAATAGTCAGTTTGAGAATAACAGAATGAAAACATTATATCCATCATATCTACTGTTTTACTTTATTATTCCTGTATCTAGACATAATTTTATTTATTTCTCTATATACCCAAGAAGGAGACTGTTCATTTCTCCTGTCTTTATTCCACTACTCCATATATCATCAAAGCCAATCTGACTCTTTATGTACAAGTCTGGGAACTTTCATGATGAAAAAAATGAAAGCTTCCATAAAGAGTCTTTAAGCTTTTGATATTTTTTTTTAATATTGTGTATATACAATGAATTCTATGATAATCATAAACTTTCACATTTAATAAACAGGATGTTTTAATAAACTAATAATAAAGTTTGAGTTATATATAGAACACAAAGATTGTGGCATGTATTTAATTATTACTGTTAGGGCCTGCTCCAAAATATTTTCTGCAAAATGTAAGAACCATGTTGTAAATTCTTTTGCTTGAGGAGCCTTATTAAACTCAAATTATTCAAAAGCATGTATATGATGTGTCTGTGTTGGATACTTTAGACAACACAGCAATAGGAGCATCATGATATGCAGAAGTGGGCATTTATTAGTTCATGTTAACGTGAGGTCTTCAGCTGCAATAGCTTAGACTTATCCTGCTAGTGAGGAGTCTCTGTTCTTGAACAGAGAGGCAGAGGAAGGCCTTTTTTTGTAGCCCAGGCAAAGAGCAGCTTCATCAGACTCCCCCGCCATTCCAAACTTTCCTCACTATGAGCTTGATTTTAGGTGAAACCTGTATAAATTTACTGTTATCCATATGGAACAAGCATCACTGAGGAAAATGGGCAATTCTACCCTAGTGTTATCTTTGGATATGCTAAGCCGATTTCCCAGCTGGTGCAAGTTAAGTTATGGCAGTTATATTAAACGATGCCAATATACACTAATTTAGAATGAGTTCCTTCATCATTAACATGGGTATTTTAGGAAACCAATTTAGAACCATACATTATGTAGATTCTCCTCTGTACTCATCATCTCCCATCTGATATTTGGTTAGGATGTCGATTTCCTTTTATTAAAAAAAAAATAAAAAAGAGTCAACCCACTCACCTCCTTTTACCCTCTAAACCCTACAGCTGCAGAATTCCACCTGGATTAGCAAATTGATTTATTGATAATAAACACATTGATCTTCTTTGCCCTTCTCCAAGCTGTACAGCTCAAATTTCTCGATCTCCGTTTTTTTTCCTCCATAGAAATTTTTAATATTAGCTGCTTTCTACTACTGGCACCGTTCTTGTGAGTGCACTCTTCAAAGATTCATCTACTGTTTTTCCAGCATTAAATTCTTCCAAATGGCATTCCGGCATGGAGCAAGACATAAGTGCTCATGCTGATCTCAGCACAAGTCTCCCTGCTTGCCGACGTGCTAAGATAAACAGGTCAATGCAAGAGTAGATATGATCCATCAGTAGACTTTATGAGACACTTCTAAAAGGGCACGATTGGTCTGAAACAAAATCTCTGAGACACAGCTCAAGGCAGCTCTATTGATAAATTGCTCTATAGATGGGCTTACTTGGTTGGAAGAGATGTTATATTACACATCCAGCCAGGTGTTACTTACTGATCATGATAATGACATTAGAAGAATTTACTGGACGTGTACTTAATTATATAAATATAAAATAAAATAATAATTAATAAAAAAAACCAAAAAAAAAATAAAAAACCAAAACACATAACCCTGTAAAATCAGTGTCCAAGACAAAGAATGAAATTTAGACACTCCATTAGAAAGACAGTCTATATACAAAACACCTAATATTTCAAAGTGTTATGTTTTCAATGCTGATCATCATGATTAAACATTCATATCTCTGTAGCACCTAGAGATCAGCTGGGTTACAATTCTAGTTATGGTACAAACTAAGTGACAGTCCCTTGACAAAGACCTAACTTAAAAGCTTTCATAGCAATTTCTGAGATTTCATAATTTGCTTTCACTATGCATGGAAACAAAGTGAGATCAAAAGAATGACACTATATCAAAGCATCCACTGAATGTGCATGGAGTTTTAGCAGAAGATGTGGAGATCCTTGATGTGGTGGTGTTATTGCCATACTCCTCCTCATCAGTACAGTGATCCTCTCACCCTTTTTTTGCTATTGCCTAGTTTTGGACATGGCAGAGTGATGTTTCATCCACCTCTCTCCACTTCCTATAGATTTTCACTAAAAGGCGACTTATCTAAAGGAAAGATTTTGATACTGATGAAATGGCATACTTTCTAAAATGTAAGTATACCAGCTCAATTTATCGAAGAGGTGAATGAAGAAAGAAAAACAAGAAACAAAAAATTCCAACAGGAAACAACTAGACCACACCAAAATGACCTGGTATATAAAAATGACTAAACAGGAAGAACATTTAATGTTAAGTTAATGTAAGTTAACGTAACGTGAGATGGAAAACTCCTTACACCCTCTGAAAGGGAAAAGCTTTGTTCCCTTTCCTTGGCTCCCACTGCCCTTGCGCTTGGAGCTTTTCTGCTTTGTGGTGGTTCCGGTACTTGTCAGACCCTTCGGAATGAGCTGACTGTTCAGCTCAATGCAATGCAAACCACTAGCTCAGTGGAAATCTGCTTTTTTGTCCTGTACTGGAATGCCAAATAGCAGAACAGGGTCACTGCAGGGAGGGTCAAACAAATGCCATGGAGGACTGTGGAAGAGGAATACTGGAAAGAGCACAGTATACTGCTGCTTCAGTGGCAGAAAGTTATCAGGGATGTCTTGCACACCTTAGTCCATATCAGAGCTCACAACAGTTTCCACAGGTAGATACTGATACAGGTATAAGTGAAATGCACTGACCTCTTCTACGAGGCATTTTTACATAGTTTTGAAAAAAATCTATTGTATTAACTGTATGTTTTCCTTGATTTGGTAAGACTGAAGATGATAAAATACATCTATTAAAAGAACTCAGCATCTCGATCCACATTTCATTACTTGGAGACATTATCAGGGAAAACTATATGTTCAGATCTAAGGCCAGACAGTCAGCTGGTATAACTCAATGCAGTACTGCTTCCTGATCCAGAACATATAAAATAAAGCAAAATAAGATATAAACTTTCAACAAAATGAACAGAACGAAGGTACTTGAACCTCAAAATGTTTTCATGGAATTATTTTCACAAGAAAATAATCTACAGGGTCATTAACTTCTGGAAGAGAATGAAAGACAGATTAAAGTGTTCCCTGCCATCCTTCAGAATGATTTTAAGTAGTCTTTATGTATGTTCACAAAGAGTGTATCCTATAAGCATGTAAAAGGTGGCTTGGGTTTTGATTCCTTTCATAAAGGTCTTATTTTGCACATTTCAGGAAAGCAAAGGCATGGTAAGAGAAGAGGCTTAGAGAAGGCTAGGAAGGCAGGGACAAAAGATACCATTGAATTGGTATTGAATGTTAGCCAGAAGTCCAATATCAAACCAGGATTTCTGTCACACATGAAAGGAGAAGTTCACCTTTCTTCAGATGAGCATTGCATGTAACTGAAACACCATGTCATCAGCTGAAGTAGAATCATCAATATTGTTCTAAAGTAGATTGGACATACAACAGTGACAACGCCTTTGTACGCTGAGGCTACCTAGGTCCCTTGGACAACCTTAATAACAAGGGAAGAAGTTACATTTAGAGGCAGGGTTAGCCCCTAAGTAGAAGAACCCACCTCTTTTACCACTACAAATAATTAATAAATAATGTTACAAATATATTTAACTCCATTTTACAAAGCAAATTGAGGGATAGTTTGGACATCCATTGCCTAAAAAAGTTGGATAGGCCATGACAAGTGGTCACAGTGTGTAAAAATGGGAAGCATCTGTGTCTTTTGGCATGAAATGCTGAAATAGATATTGCAGCCGCTTCGTGAATAGATTTTTTTCACGGTTCAGTGTTTAAGGGGATGACAACAATATAGCCAAGTGTGTTTTTAAGTCTTATCAAAACCTCTGGATAACAAGGAAAAACAATTCCCTCTCACAAGTTTTAGTAAGTTTGGAGTGAAGCAATGAGATCTGCTGAGAGTAGGTACCAAGAAATGAGGTGTTTTATTCAAGGCTACAGAAATTTTCACCTTTACGGATCTTCCAGTATTTGTTGTTGGCCAGCTGCAGGGAAACAGTGACAGAACTGCCACAGTTTTCAGTATCTCCTATAGGTAAAGACAATAGCTAGAGAACTCAAGAGCACAGCTTTCTTCATATGGAGGGTTCGTTGTTATACAAAGATGTGTAAAGTAATCAACTTTCTATTTGTTCAGGTGCATTGCCAACTGGTCCATGAATTTTATCTATGTAAAATGTTACATTCCAGCCAGTTCATACGGTCTCTTACAATAAAAAGTTGTCATATTCTCTTATGTACCAAATTAAACAATTCAGTATTATGACTTTGACAAATGTAGAAACTCACTTCTCAGAAACACTTTACTGCACTGAAGCTAAACATTTCAGCAGTAAAACATCTGAAGCTAACTTAATTACCATGTAAGTATGGAGAAAAAAAATACATAGAGCAGGAGAGAGGGAAGGGGCTTATACTTATTCTCTCTCAAGCCCTGCTTCAGGAAACATCTAAAATCTGGGAAGACATTTCTAATCTGTTTAAATCCCACTGAAGTAAATGGAACTCTTCAGTATAAAGTAAGTGCTTTTGTCCACAAGGAAATGTTTTCCCTATGCATTTTCCTAACTAAGGACAGTAAATCTGGCAGAGTCACTATATCATATTATTCAGTTTGGATAGAAAGATTACTATGTTATAAAATGCTATATTCTTTGACAATATGACATTGCAATGTGAATTAAGTGTGTGCTTGATGGTTTTCTTAAACTGCAATTATTCCTGAGTGAGAGTCAATGTGATTTCTAGTGTTGTTTGCCCAGTCCACGAGTAAGACTTCACTACTTTTGGAGTATGAGATGCAACTTTAATTGCATATTTGAACTTCAGGATTGGTATCAGAATTTGAGCAAATTTGGGATGGAAAGTCTTACAGGTTTTAAAAGTCCATGATATCACTCTTCATAGTAGATTGACAACAAGAATGACAGCACAGAAGAACAGGTTGGCTGAACAGGAGAGAGAGAGAAATACTTAGTGTGGATAAATGAAATTACCAAAGAAAGAAATGAGATGCACAGCACTTTGGAAATACAAATTTACATTCTCACAGACAGCAGGACAGAGGAGAAAACTTATGTTTTATCCCCAAATCTCTTATCCTGAGATGCATCATCATGTAGAAATGTGATTTTTCCCATGGTTTTCCTGTAGATGAGATTTTAGCTTCTCCCAGAACAATTAGAATTAAATAGAGTTTACATAGAATATTCTTTAATATATTTGTTCTGAATTGCATCATTGTATTCTACAGGCCATCTCATAGCTAATATGAAATAACACACAGATACAAACATTCAATCTAGTTCTTTATTCATTGTCAATATAGCCCTTCATGATTTCTAGGGATGTTTTTAGTATTTGATATTTTCTGCTCTATTCAGAAGATGAACTCCTTAACTGGCCCTTTAATTCAACTTGTGATTTTACCTAGGAAATTATAAAAACACGATTCCGTTACTACTTACAGATATCGACATACACACATATACATGCACACATATACACAGAAGTTTTGTAAAAATTACATTTTGTGTCAGTGAGTGCACGGAGGCCAGATGGATGCTTTTAGCAGAAAGTGAACTTTTCTGCAATGAATAGCTCTTATTCTGGTCTTGTTATCATAATCATAGGTTGTTCAACTGGTAACAGAAATGTCAGGAATTTAAAAAAAATCTGGGAACTTCTGGTGAAAAAAAAAATTACCTTAAAAAATTGCTGGATTGAGAATGGCACGTCTGTTCAACCTGGAACATTTCTGCTTCCTAATGCCTCCAAGCCAAGTGCTTTTCTGGGTCATGGTCTTAAGATTCTTTCTCTTTCTTAGATCCAAACCTCTGGTTATATATTGATCTACGAAGTATTTATTAGCATGTTTGCATCTACTGCACTGTGTCAGCAGAAATATCTTTGTCACTAGAGGGCAGCCATCATCTTCTAGAGAGCCAAGAGAGCTTGTCATGGAAATCAAGTTCTGACTGTAGTCACAGAGGACATGATTCTGGATCAGTGGGCTGTGTCTCAGCTGTGCTAATTTTCAATAGAAGTAATTAGCAGAATTCTGGGGTTTTATCTAGGGATCAAATTATGTCTGGCTGTTTCAAAGGCAAAATATGAAGACTTGTCAGTGTGGAGTGACCAATGACTTTAAGAACCAAAACTTGGAGGTTACTGATGCTGTAGAGCCAAAAAACCTCCTACATTTTCCACTGAAGGAAATTTCAGAGCAGACTGATGAAATGGGAGCATTAAATATGGCCACACTGCTACTGGAAGCCCAGTCTTGTCTTGTCTCCTGCATGATGGACAGAGAACTGTGTGTGTGATTGTTTGCTCTGTTTGCTAAGTGCCTTTTGCTGATTATGAGTGGGTATAAGTTGGTGGGTGAGGCAAAGAAGTGATGAAGTTTAGCTTTGAAACATTCACACTCTCTCTGGCATCTGGCATCAGGACAGAGGTTCATCCTGCCCCTCACTGAAAAATTGATGACAAGGTGAAAAAAGCTCTGTAACCAATTGAGCATGCAGGCTTTCCTTTCACCCAAAGCTTCACGCTGACTCTGGCCAGCTTCTGAGGCCATTACAAATATCCTGCACAATTAACAGAGGGTTCTTGTGGTCTCCTTACTTCTTTTCAGGCTGTACATTTCCTTCAGTGTACCTGTGACAAAACAATCCTTAGCTCTTTGTGTACCTGATGTGAATATATAAATAAGGATAAAAAAAAGCTGGTTTATTGGAAACCTATACTGATAGCTCTCTTGCTTTACACTGCTGACAATTTTTCTACATTACAATAATTTTGCAAGGTATTAGATAGTTTTACTGCTACCTGCTGTCCATCCTAGATGCACAAGTATGTGCAGGAACAACAGAAGATTGGACAAGATAAACAGTGACACATGCCCGCACATCAGAGACCAAAATTAAAGCTGTCAGATCAGAATGGAAAGTGGCTAATCTGAAAATCCACTTAAAACTCTCATTAAAATAAACTTCTGAAAATCTAATATACATCACTTTTCATACCCAGTAATAAACAAAGTTTGAAATTTTCAGATCTTGTGAAACAAGGACAAAGCCTATTTAAAATCAGTAAAGCAGGCTGAAGTGAAAGGAGAAGATCAGCATGTCATATACACATACACATATATGTAAAAGAAAAATCCTTGCAAAGAACATGATCCCATATGTTGGTTTTCTTTTTTCATTCAGACAAAAAACCTAGTGGAGCACATCATACAGAAAACAAATGTTAAAAATTTTGGACTAGGAAAGGGTGAGAGGTAACAGTTGCAGAGAACCACATAACTTTGGGGTGTTTTATTCTTGCCAGTGATATTAAGCAGCAAGTAATCAGCATTTCAGCTGGATCAAAATGGGGTGGGAGATGTGACTTTGCACCCCGCTCCCATCCTGCATTTGCTGTCCTTGAAGTGCAGTCTGCAGCGTTCAGATACCTCAGCAGTTCACAGGGTGGTAGAAGCATAAAGGTCTCCACACCAGAAATAGTAACAAATTTCCCTGTGTAGGAAAATATAAATTTCATCAGGGCCTTGACTTCCCAGTGTAGGCCTCCAGCCTCCCCTCAGGAAGCAGCCCTGGCTCCACAGGAAAGCCTTTGCCACTCAGCTGCGGTGACATGTGTCTCCCAGAGCAGCCAGGGCCTGATCTCCGGCAGAGGGTTGGGTGGATGTTTCCTTTGGGCATTTTTGTGAAAACCTCATATCTCGCCATACCCGCACATGCAGCTTTCTACTGGGAGTGGAGGGGCTGGGGGGAAGGCCCGGGGCCCGGCTGGCACACAGGCACATGTCCTCTCTCAGTGTTTTTAGGGGGGATGGAGCCCTTCCTTCCTTCCCACCCAGGCAGAGTTCCTCCATGTCAAACTGTGACATTAATTCCTGACATGCTTCAATGTCCTGGAGAAGAGCAGAGAAATACTTTAATGCCAATAACCAGTAATTCAAAGAAAGAGTTATTTCAAGGGCTTGGAGAATACTGCAGGAGTGAAGGGTGAGGGCCTACTGTCTTAAAAGAGAAGCACAAAGAAAGCATGATCACTCAATAAATAATTTATCTGACAAGAATGTGAAAGAAATTTTCATATAGATGTCTCCAGTGTTATGAGGTGGGTTCCAGCATTAAAAGGTCCCTTCCTGATTAGAAAGAAATGCGTATTCAAAAATACAAAGAAGCAAAAAAATGTCTCTTTGGGAGCAGGGGGAAAAGGTTTCACATTAATTTTTCCCATTGCAGGAAAACAAGCATTTTTAAGTTCCATGGCATAATATGATGTGTATGCTTTTATTCTTTTTTTCATTGATATATTATTTAAGCATTTTTTTATTATTCTAGAGTTCCACATGTATCTTCTCATATACTGAAAGCTCAACACTTAATACATAATATAAAAGCACGAAAAAGAATGCTTGAGGTTTTTATTTTTTAATGTGAATCAAGTCTCACATGCAATGACAAAAAGTAGGGTTACGAAGGTATTGCATTTTCTATCTATATGTCACTTTAAAAATAATTGAGAGAGCTATATTCTGTTTATAATAAGGAAAGATGAGCAATTCACAATAATTTCTGCATGAAATCTTTAATACTTTTTTCTTTTTTTTTTTACTTCAGTGCTGCCTAGATTAAAAGAGAAACAAACAAACAAAAATTTTAAATAGTTATTGTTATGCCCAGATGCTTAATGACATTTCATTCTGGCTTCTAACAGAAGAATGTGCTTTAAAAGCACATTTTAAAGTGAAGGCACAACCAATGTGTGTTTTATTACATCATCATAATGACTTTTTAGTCTATATTTAATCCTTCCACTCAACCAATAAAGTAATTCAAACAAAGAAAAACCCTTCAGTATGAGCCTCTATTGGTTTCAAACCATGTGACACACTAGACTGGCACCAAAATATGAACTAGAGGCTTATGATAAATTCAGAAGATCAATGAAGTACATTTAAAATGCATTTCATAAAATTTAATTTACACATCTATTAGAGATGGGCAAAGGCTTTTCATAAACCCTCTGGCTGGCACAAAAATACAATATATTCCTACATGTTGGTTATATATGAAGCTTACTATATATTTTTACTAGTTACAGATTAAATGCAAGCTGTCTGTGCTATTTGTATCTTTTTCTACTCCCGGAAACATTATCAAATAATTAGTAAATGTCTTTCCCTCTTTGTAGAGATAGAGGTAGAGAGAAGGATAACAGTCTAAGTTACATGACTATTTCTGCTAAATATTTGTAAACTTGTTCCTTCTGGGACTTTATGTGCAACAATTGCTGCCCTTGAAAATATCCACCTTACCTTAAGGTGACAAGCTTTAGTAATTGACATTTGATTGTAAGTTAAAGCATGTATAGATATTGATTCAAGGTCTTTGAGTTTTAGTTTTGTTCCAAATGAACAAATGTTTTTTGGTTTTGTTGTTTTTGGGGTTTTTTTGCTTTTAATGTGACCAGCAACTGATGTATGCTTAGTTTTTAAATAGATATTTTTTTTTTTTTACTTATTGTCAAATATATTTTCACATAAATATGTTTAGAGGCACTATTGGTATTAGTACAATAGGAATGCAAACTCTTGAGATAGAATAAACATACAATTTCACATAGAGGACAGAGTTATCGTGATGCTGGCTTAGCATGGTGGGTTAACAGTATTATAATGAAATGCTTGAGTTTCACTCAGGTATCAGAAAAAAATCTTATGTTATTAATATATGCCTGATTAATAATGCTTTTGACAGTCAAAGACTCAAAAGTTCCTAGTTAACAAAGTCTTCAAAATATATGCCTATCATGTGAACCTCATCTTCTTATAATAATTTTAAAAGAAATTCTAGAGATAGGATCATTGTCAAGTGGGATGTTGCACTTACTCTTACATACTACAAATAGCTATACAGCCAAATAAACATTGCATTGCATTACCATATAGATTTCTTTGGTTTTTTTAGTGGTCAGCATTTTTGTGGTAACATTAATAGTTATTACAGATTTAAATGGGCACTCTCTGTCTGTAAATGATCGACAAGATCAATAATTTTAAGATCAAATACTAACAGCAGTCTGTTTTTTTCTTTAATCACTGTCTTTTTGTTTTATACCCATGCCTACAGCAAGATCCTGTTTTCTGTATGTAGACAGAGCTTCCTGCTGTGTGCTGTCGAAAGAATGAGAAGACAAGATAGAGAATCAATTTAAGAAAAAAGCTTCAGTTGACAAAGCTTTGCTGTAGATCAATGGAGTCTAGCTAGTTAAAATATCTTTGGTAGCAAAGATTTTACAATTGCTAGCTTGGACATAATCAGTTTGGTTTTCCCTATTCCATTCATACAGTATTTTGCCAGATGGAAAAAGAAAAAAAAAACACAACAAAACAAAAAGTATGCAAATACCATTATTGTTTTGACAGCTGAATGTCTTTTGGCTTTGTTGTGAAACAATAAAAGCAGCTTTAAAATATATTTCCTTGATACACAGAAAATCTAGGCCTTTATTAGATCTGTTTTTTTAAAAGAGACAGCAGTTACTTAAGAGGGAGCTCTTCCGTTACCGTTACAGCAGAGCAGGTAACACATTTGCCCATGGAGAGATCTAATAGCATACAATTCACAACTTGGTACTTAGGGGATTTTTTTCATTGACTCATTTAGTCTTTTATCACTTATTTGTTCAAACAGGTTTCAAAGCAAACACAGGATGTGTACAAACTGATATAAAGCAGGTCTTTGCTAGCAGATTTATCCATATATCTGATATTTATTTAATTGGGTTTCACTAAATTTGCATACCAGCAGTAATTAGTTGTTTCAAAATTCCTAATAGCATAGAGTGAAAATATTATGAAACTTTGTTTTGTTTAAATACACATTTAGGATTATTTAGAAACAATCTATCCACTTTTATGTATGCTGTTAACACATTCCTGGTTGCAAGAAAGTCACAAAATATTTCAGGTCCATCATCTAAACAAGAAATCTACACTTAAGTTGCTTAGAAACAAATAATCAAGCCTTCAGCTGGTTTGGAAAATGAATAGTCTGATACAGTGCTTACTGAACTTTCATGTAAATGTATTGTAAACATCAAACCCTTTACACTGAAAATGTCTTCCTTAGAAGCTTAGGAATTATGTCTGGATTAAAATATTGCGTATTGATGGTATATATTCAGTGGCGTGGAGCAGTTTATGATTCAAAGTATAATAGATTCAAAAAGGGACCAAGCAAAATGGATTTTCAAGAAATCAGACAATAAAATACATATTGTATGGATAACAGCATCACTAAATTCTGGACAAGTTTTCCAGAATTAAGTGGTCATTTTAAGTGTGTTCATTGTGTGGTACAAAAGGAGAGATAATTTAAAGAAGTCCGATTCATGGGCAGATGAGACTGTTCCTCTTCTGAAAATCAATCTCTTATCAGACATCTCTTCGAAGTTGGATCTCTAAAATCACTAATCCCTTCCAAAACCTCGGCTAGCAATTAGCATTAATCACTGCAGGCTATATCCCATTGGTCTCTGAATCTGTTACAGAATTTACTGCATCTATGGAAATTTTGTCTTCTGAATGAAAAGGGATGCTGTGGGCTCTTAAATATTGGATTTATGGCATACTGTATTAGTTCAGATCCAGTTCTGTTTCTGTAAATATGAGGGCATTGATATTTAAAAGGCCTCTCCGTTTAAAGAGAACATCTGTACTTCTACTGAAAAGGCAATTAAAATTATAGAAGAACGTCAAAACAGGGGAAGTATAAATGTTTATATAGAAAATGTTTCCACTATTTCCGCTAGTTATTTCAATTCAATAATCTTAACATGAAAAAAACATTCTCGCTGTAATTGAATAGGCCAGGATATGCCTATATGTATGTGCACACATTTGTATTTATGTACTAAGACAGCTACACGTTATTCTAATCTTTTGATGCCCTGATCTTACAATTATCGTGACTCACCCGGAATTCTCTGTGCCTACTTTATCTACAATATAGCTTCAAGCAAATTAAAACAGAGGCAGCGAGGTGTCATGCAGACACAGTATGTTGGCAACCAGGAATGCCTGCAACTATATCTTTTGATAAATATTGGTAAATTATCAGACCATTTTTCGCCTTCCTTCATTAGCCTAATTTGGATCATGGTACCAACCCTCTTGGACAAACGCTTGTAAGGTCCACTGAAGAAAAATAATTTATCTGTCTACAATATGTGATTTTTTTTTCAGGAGATAGAGGAAAAGGAATCAAGCCCCCTTGCAGTAGCTTTTATTATTAAAAGCACAACTGTGATTCTGCCTCTAGGTGGGCTTTAGATCTTTACTCATTTTAATACTGAATGTATATATGGCCATGAGGGAAACATCTGGTTTTCCTCCTTATATGGGAAGGGCTTAGGTCTCAGTAAGTGCACTTTTACAGGACTGCACCTGTATAAAATAGGTATGGTGAGCAATAATATTTCTCTTATGCCATGAAACCTAACGGTGGAAAGGAGTGGGTACAAAAAGATCAGGAATCCCTTAATGTTTTGGTCTTTACACAGGCAAAAGATTTTCTGCAGAGCCAGAGTTTCATTAAAAATACAGTTACCAGTCATTTCTTTTACTAAGAGACTTCCCTATATAAATTAATGATGCACTCTTGTACTCTTTAAGCCTGCCCTCCAGAAACAGTAGAAGGAGCCTTCAAGTCACACAGCATAGAAGCACCAGTAAAGGTGCAAACTATATCCCCCATTCATCTTAATGAGGTGTTAACTTCTAATCCTAGTTGGGACCATTAAAATACTAGCTTCGTTAAGTGGAGCTGTTGAAGAACGACCTTAACTCTTTCATTGCATTTGCCTTGGCATCAGATCTCTTAATGTACTTGTTCATTACATAACATACATTATTATCATTATTGTTATTACTATATAGCATACATATGTAAGTAAAGCCTGGAGTGAAAAAGTTAATGAAGGAATAGGTTAAACAAATGGTCTCCTCCAAGACAGCAGTTTTAATAAGCTGTGGAATAACTTTCTGAGGAATAAGAGTATTGTTCTTGTAAAGCGGTGAAGTGGGAATTTTAGATGCTTTACTAGCTGGTGGATATATACCTCTGCATATGACCTTGGGAAGGTTACCTGCTCCCTCATTGCCCTCATTTGAGACTGTGTTCATAACAACAATCAGAATAATAAGTTCTGTACCCAAACTTATAAACGTACAGTGGGGAAAAATGAGGCTCCAACTAGTTGAAGAATGCTGCAGAAAAGTCCACAGATAAAAGAAATCATCAAAATATCAATGTTTAATAATTTTAGAGGTGCAATTGGCAAAAGAATATGAGATGTATTTAGAAAGCAGAGAGGAGAAAAAATCTGAATTAAATGAATTGGTTCTGTATGAGATATTTGTGGGTTAAACATGAGATTCTTCCTTCTTTATGCATAATGTTCCCTGGCTCAAGGCCATAAGGATCTATATGAACACAAATTCCCAGCCACACTGATAAGAAACTAGGAGGCTGACCTTGCCTCATGCCTTTAAACCAGGAAAGTCCATTGTGTCTTGAACAGTTCATGAAATGAAAATTCAAAGCAAATTTTGGATAATTCCAATGAGAAAATACTGTTAAGATTTAGACCAATGTTTTGAAAGTATGGATGTTGTCCCCCACTAGCAAGCTGCTTAGTCCCCTAGTTCAAGAGAAAATCCATTTAAGCCTTGTGAGATGAGTTTGTTAGGTTAAATATAGGAATATACCCCTCCAAACCAGGATCCTGCAAGTATACGCAAAGCACACTCTACATGTATTATACATCCCCAAACTAAGAACAAGGACATGATGGGGTAGAAGCAATAGGTAACAGAGCAAGTGGGGAAACAGGTAAATGCTGGAAAACCTTGCACGTGAAAGGAAAAAAAGGGTTATAACTTTGATGTTTTAGTCAATGTGGCTTGAATACCTACCTCCAAAAACATGTTTACAAGCACAGATCTCGAAGGAGGGGAGGTATCTTGCTCTGGTTCATCATTCAGAAGCAGTAACATCAGCTACTATTTCTGTGTCTAAACCTCTTCCACCATTACCCAAGTTTTTTCTTTACCTGACTTTCTTTTACTGTTCTCTGAGTGGCTTAGACACTTCATTTAGCTACCTCCTTTCAATTACCTTTTTAAGGGCTCAACTCCTACCAGGCATGTTACAATCAAGGCATGTTACACCTAGCTTGGGTGTGAAAGTCCCACTAGAGACAAATCCTTATACAGATTTTTTTGTCTGGACATGTATGCAAGTATGAACAGTTCATTTATTGGTCACTTTGGTAAATAGAATCAACATAAGGTAATGGGAGTCTATAAGTTTCCATCTCAGTTAGAAAAAAAGCATACAACTTGTTCTTTGAATTTGTTCTTCCCTGCCTCATTAGGTCTGATGGGTTGCAGAGATTACTTGTAACATGCATTACTTAGTATGTGTCCCTTTATTCTATTTTTTCTTTGAACTTGCTATGTTCTTCTGCATAAAAGTAAATTTTTTCATTTATCCCTAAGTTTGTCTAGCCAGGATGTGGGTTGAGATCCTCAAAAAAAAAATAAAAAATAAAAAAAATCAGGCTACACAGTTGGAGGAAACTTTCTTTGCTGCACAGTTGGAGGAAACTTTCTTTGCTGCACACATTGATTATGGCTTTATTATTTGAGGGATGTGCTGAAATTGCCTACTTTGTTGGGTCTACCCTGCTCACAACCTAGCTTGTCTGTCCTCATCTTATAGGTAACAGGTAGTCTTGGGCTGGCCCCCATTTATGTCAGGCAGAACTAATTCCACTGAGTCAGAAAAGCTCAGCATTATATTACTGGTATAAATAAAACTGGGATCAGTTCCTCAAGGAGACAATTTATCAAATGGCTTATTATTTCCCACAAAACTGTTGTGATTTGCAAGGGGTGCAAATGTCATCTTTGTCACCTGGAAGATTTTGAATCAAATCTTATTCAGCTCAACAACCCTACTCACACAGGTTCTGAAAGCTGATGAGCCTCTCTCCTTCCAACTACTGACATCTTGGCAGGGTATGAATACTAAACTATGTTGGCAGAGGGTACATTTCATCTGATATATCTGTTCCTTTTAAAATTTTCCTGTTTGATATATTCTTTAGTATGTTCCTTTTTCTTGCACTCACTGAAAAATAGCGGGTTTATTATTATTTACTAATCATGGTTGAGTATTTTATTGCACTCCAGCAAGTAGGTTTAAGTCTAAAGCACTATTTAAAATAGTCATATCTGCCCACCAGCTTTCAGTGGGCAAGGGGAAAATAATGAAATGACTGACCTGTTTTCTCATTTTGAAGCATTTTCAACTGGTTTAAGACCAGGATGAAAGCTTCCAGGGTAAGCAGCCATTCTTGCTTGGAGTGGCATTCATGCTGTATTTGATTATATGACCATTTCCAAACCACACTTTCGAGACAACATATGTGGGTGAGGGTTGGTATTATACATCTTGGGATGTTGTTGAGGAAGAGAAATCCTGTGGAAGGCAAAGAGTGCAGCCTCGTCTGCCTCGGCATTGTTGATTCCTTCTGGATGTATTTAAACACTCTGAAGTCTTTTGATGAGATTTTGGTTAAGGAAAAAAGGGAGAAGTTACTGTTTGTCTTTACTCATCCCTCAGCATAAAGACAGTGCTCAGCTCCCCTTTGTAATTAATTTTGTGACGATGATTAGACTGTGATTTCAATACAGAGATTTTTAACAGAAAGATTTTAACCCTTCTTGATGAGAAGCTATTTTTATGCTTAAGCGCAAATACCAAAGCAAAATCACTTCAAAGAGAACCTATCACCAAGAGTAAAAAGTCCTGAACCAGAAGCGATTCCTCTAATTTTGTTTCAGTTTTTTAAACTCTTTTATCTTCTATAAAAAATTATTGTGCTCTAGGAAAAGATAGGCTAAATTTCAATACTTATGAGATAATGTTTTATTTAACTACAAACTAATTAACTGTACAAGAAATATATAAACAAAGGATTAAACAATCTCAAAGCTTGAAAGAAGCTCTCAAATTATTCACGTGTTCTTTAATGTTAATCTAGAAATCTAGAAATTTAAGAAAAAATACTCCACTTGTTCTCATATGACTTTTTCCTGATTATGATCTTAAGCCTATCTCTTTCACTAACATAACACCATTTAATTCAGAGTTATACTGTGTACAAGTGGGAGCAGGATTAAGCCTCCAAGCTGTCTAGCTTTCTAGAATATTACCTCTCAGTGTTTTTAAAACTGGTTTTCTGAAAAAGCTTTAAACAGTATCTTTCAGTAAATAAAAGCTCATGTGCCCTTGCCTTCCAGTTATTGCCTCAGGTGTCTAGACAGCTCCTTGGAGGCTTTTTCTGCTCTGTCTAGTTCAAATCAGGAGAGTAATCACAGCAAACATACTATGAAAATAGATCACATAACCATGGTATGATCAGCTTAATGTACATCTGAGTGTGCTCTTGCTCAGTGGGACTGGTCCCATGAGGAATATCACGTCAGTGTGAATGAAGGTGACTTGAGGTGAGCTCAGTGTAGCAGATATCCATTGATTAATGCATATGTGCTATATTTGTAAAATATGCTGTGTAGGAGACTTGGACAAATAGTGATGTAATGCCAGGTTATTTTCATTTACAGAAATGAATTAGGCTATCTCTGGACCTCCTTTCCTTTAAATTTATTTTCTTTTTTTAAATATTCTTAGTTCTATGGTTTCTTTCAAAAAATGTCATGAATATACTACTGTATTATTCATCCAGACTTTTACTGAAAACCTCTTTTAACACTGATTTAATATCATTGTTGACTATGAAGTTCCATAAACATTTATGAAAAAAAAGACAATTTTTAGATGATAAAAGAAATCACCGGATTCTGATGAGGTTTACAGTATATGCACAGGTAGAAGAAAGTTTACATGTGAATGTTCACACTTTAAAGAAAAACGCAGTTTCTAAATAGGGAGGCACAAAACTGAAGGCACTAAAAACATTTTGTCTTCAGTAAAAAGGTCTGGGAAAAAAAAAAAACAAAACCAAACAACAATACAAACAAAAGGGAATGTCAGGATGTCCATCAATATGCATGTGATAAGAGGTATGCCCCTAATGAGCATTTCTGGAAGACCCACCCAGGATATTTACTGTTCTCATGGGCAGGTTATTTCTTCCTGTAAAGAGCATGAATCCTTCCACGGACTTCAGTGGGAGCTGACAAAGATTTTTACTCATGGTAAGAGATAAACTTTCCAAGGTCTTGAAGAAAGAAAGGTCTGCTTTTCTGCACCCTTATAGACCACCAGGCTAACTGAGAATGTTTTCTAAGATGTAGCTTCTGCTGTTTGATTTTGCTTCCTGAGACTCATGTCACCTCATTACCACTGGCTGTTTGATTTAAAAATAAGCAGAGCTGGCAGGTTCTGGCTAGTGACAACTTTGTCAGACTTGAATTTACTTCCCTTTTCTCTTAGAACAGAGAAGCCACTTTTCTTTTTGATGGCTGCCTATAGATATTTACCAGATTGATTTCATTTTCTTTTGCTACAAAGCAAAAAATGGTTATGACCTTGCAGTAGACAAAGGTGAAGCTTCTGGGATTTTTTTCTTCTTTCATTTTAAACAGAGATGCTACTGCTTTGGGAGAAATTCCCTATATGTGTATAAAATGGAAAATAACTCTGAAATGAGTAGAAAATGTCAAAAGGGAAATAACTGTTATATTCAACTACTGTAGTAGCTTTCAGGAATGCAGAGTTATTTATTTACTGGTAGAAGTCCTCAGTTCCAGCCAGTCATCTAGTGTTGTGGATCAATACTTTAAAAAGGTGCCCCAGGTAATGAAAGATTTCTAGAAAGTGTTTCTACTTGCAAAGTCTAGGTGCACTCTAGTGGAGGGTTTTTTCAGTGTTTTTGTTTGTTTGTTTTGTTGTTGTTGTTTGTTACTTAAATCATTTCTGTTTACACCCTCTTGTTTTTTTAAGAGCTAGCTCTCTTGTCTCAGAATAGCTACTTAAGACCAAGTTTTTGTTTCATTTGTAGGAGTAATTAATCCTTAACTCATATTCTGTTTCTCTGAAGCATATTATAAGGTGAACTTCGGATGATATTTCAGAATTAAACTGCTTTTCATACACATTTTCCAAACAAAATCTGATGCTGCACGTTGGCCTCTGGAAGCTAGCCAGGGATTAAAAAGGGAAAAGTGTACACTTGTAAACTGCAAGAGAAACAGTAAAAATATGAAATCAATAACAATATTTCACTAAAACTGGGATGAGATACCCTGTAAAAATACAAATATATAGCCCTTTCGAGGAGATTGTCACTCTGATCACGGGAATGATGTTAGTAACAGACTTTTTCTGTTTATTTTTTTAATCATAGTGATTCAGATACAGTTTTGAAATTCGAAGCTGTGCCTCATGAAACTAACAGGTTAATATTTGATTATTTTCCACATCTAAGGCACCACTTAACTCCAGGCCTTAGGACTTTAGATTACACATACCCTGTAGCTGGAGGATACCAATTACTGAAGGAAAGCCACAACACACAAAAAAAATATTAATGTGTTTGGAGACAAGTTAAGCACTAGAGATACTGCAATGACAAACTTTACAATTACAAATATGACAGGTACAAACCGAAACTAAAGGATTCTCCTGGAGTTATGAAAGTGTATGCACGCATACACTTTGCTTTTAAAATATATTTTTATTCTTCCTAAATACAACTTCTGTTCTATAGATAATAAGCTTTTTGAAAAATTGGACTAGGAATATGGTGTTAAGTATTACTACATACACTACCACTATTTCAACAGAAAAAGGAATTAATTTAAAAATATTCTAATCCTTCTTGATTGCCTAGAAACTGAGAGAAATGCTAATGAAAAGATTATGAAAAAAAATACAAACCTATAATGGTTTTGGATTAAAAAGTTCAGCTCTGTTTGCCCAAAGCTCCCTTCTTCTCTTCAAATAATAAACTTTACTTTTTAAAAATATTTTCTTTCGTCTCTACAATAACAGCAATAAGATTTATGCAAAATATTTATTTCCTAAGTAATTTTGGTCATTGACAAGACCAATTTAATTTATACCTAACTGACTGACTTCAAGGTACTCAAACCCAGTTAAGAGGGAAGTAAAAGATCATATGTAATTAATTATCAGTAATTTCTTTCTTTACATTAGATGATGATGTGTTCAGAAGATTTAAGTCCTGGTTTGTAAAGAAAACAATGTCTGCTGGGTCTGTTATGGCCCGATTTCATTGACATTTCCCCTAGGAGGGCATGGTGCCAGCATCCTTCCAAATCTAGAGTCACTAACCTTATGTTCAAATAACTCTTCTAGCATGAGAAACACTTTTAAAATTTTTTCTTACTGAGACCATCTTTGAGGTGAGTTAGTAAGCATATTAAAACAAAGCAAAGGAGGTGTCACTTAGACACCTTCATGTTCTTTTTCCTTTTTTGCTTGGAAAGGGCCCAGACTACACCAGACTCTTTGGCTGATGGTCTCCAGAGGCTATACAGAAATTGCCTTTGCATTTCAAATGAACTTTTAGAGAGAAAAGGTTTTTCATAGCTCAGATCTGATGACATAGTCATAGTTCAGATAAACTAATTTTAAACACATTAACACAGCCACCTGATTTTGAGATTGAAACTGGTTCATGTATATTATATCAGAAGGTGAGTGGAGAGCCATATCTGAAGCCACCTCTGGGAACTGCCCTGCCCATGACAGCGAACCAAACAGAAGCGTTGCAGTAATCTGCAGATGTAACAGAACATGAGGATACAGCTGCTTCATAGTAAATTAATCTACCTTGTGTCTAATAAGGGCACAGATAAGTCTGACTTACTGATTGCTACCTAGATTTTCAACTGATGATGAAACCGGGAATGTGGCAAGAGAGCTCTAGATTGAAACTCAGTATTTGGTTCAATGCATTTCAAAGTTAGAAGTAACTACCAAGATTATCAGGTTGATATTTTGTACACCACATTCTGGCTCTTAAAAACCAGTTTTATGTTACAAAATCTTATCGTCAGGAAAACATCTTTATTTGAAGATATCAGAAACTAGAGAAAAAAACCCTTCCTTTCTTAACCATTTCCAGTGGATAATTGCCAGTGCAGTAAATATAAAAAAACCCAAACATATATATATGTGTGTGTGTGTCTGTATATTTTTTAAATGTCTATAATTTCTAATCTGAATTATCCTGGCATAAGATTTCCACCACTAGTTCTGTCTTTATCTTCTAGCTCAAAAGTGATTGTTTAGCTCTAGAAAGTACATGTATGCTGCAATCAAATCAGCTTTCAGACTTCTTTTGGATTAACTAAACAGACCAGGTTCCAGGCATTGACTCAAAGACTTGAATAATTGCTGTGACTTTTTTTTTTTTTTTCACGTTCTATAATTTTTAAGCATCTTGTTGTGCACTTAAACTTGCATATCTTCCGTGTCAGACTGGCTACGTGGATAAAAACACATTCCTGTTTGCATGCTTCTGTTTAGTCATGGGCAATATTGACTGCTTTTGCCACAGGATTGCTTTTGGATTTCTTGTTAATCCTTTTTTAGGGTCTGTGCTTTCCAGCCAGGCTGTGTTTCTCACCCTTTGTTCTAGACTAATAAGTTTCACATAACTTTAAACTACAGCTCTTCTACAAAGGTCATCAAGCAATCCTGATGACTGTTTAAACGCTCTCTTAATTATTTACCACTCTAAGCAGGATGTTCTTAACATGTTTGCTCAGCAGTGATTCAGAAATGACCTCTACAACCAGGTGAAGCAGCAGGATTAACCCACGTTCTGAGCTACCGACCAGGTCTGAATTGATTCAATGGGGCTGCTGTTGACGTCATATGCAGCTATTATTTGAGGAGCAGCGTGGCACAGTGAAGGGCACAATCCTTTCGTGATCCCAGGCACCTTTTCCCCACTGAGCTGGGCTGCAGGGAGCAGGGAGAGGGCTGTGGGTGGCACCTTGTCCCTGCCAATAGCTACACCCATGGGCTGCCGGCAACTTGCTAGCAAAGCTTGATCCCCTTTTTGCTCCTTCTTCCCTTTTTTTTTTTTTTTTTTTCTCTGTGCATGGTTTTTTCCAACAACAAATCCGTGATATTTATGAAATTTGATCACTTTCTGCAACTGTGTGAAAATGTCAGCCTATCGATTAGTCAAGGAGTGTTGATTGCAAGAATTCACTCAAAGGCTTGGTATTCATCATTCATTATTTGAGTGATGTGGCGAGTCTTCTGAGTCAAATAACATTTTTACTTTTCCCTGATTGATTAATTGACCTTTTAAAAACTTCTTAAAGCTTCTTTCCAAAACAAAATTTTGCACATGAGGGATAGAGAGGTTTCTTTCTTATGTCTTTTCTGCTTAAGAGAGATGGCTGTGAAAAAACCTGTCAGGCCCTACCCGAGGTAAACCAGTCAGTTAACTGTAAGTAACAGCTCAGAAAGGGAAGAACAGTTAAGAAGAACGTCAACAACAAATTTGTAGGAAAGAACTTGTTTTGGCAAGAAAATAGACAATCTTATTCAGTATTTATTTTGTCCCAGCTACATTTTGAAAAACTGAGACATTTTTGATAGAACTGATTCAAAACAGGTCCCCAGGTATTTTGTAATTGTCCCTGAGGTCCCTTTTTTCTTCTTTTTCTCCTTTCTTACATGACGTTTCAACTTAGCTGTGGAAGATGGTAGAAATCTTACAGAATTTATTCAGAGACATGGTGTACTGTATCAGAACTCATCTTTTTTTAGCACTTCTACCTAGCTGTGAGCTAGTGATGAAGATCCTTCCCCTGGACAGCGTCTCACACGTATGAGAGATACATGGAAATACAGGCTTTCTGAGAAAGCACTTCTTTTTGCAGTCATGCTTGATTAGCTCACTTGGTTAAAGACAATACATTATGAAAGGCGATTAATGAATTGGTCAGTATGTACCAAAAGCATCTCTCCTTTTTCTGCATGTTCCTTTCACACTCTTAATAAATTATCTTAAATGGATCTGCATGATTTGCTCACTGGTCTTAGGCTAGAATTCAAGGCGTTAGCATCCTGAAAAATCATTAGTATCCTGGGACTCACTACCTGATGTATTGCCTCTTTTCCTGTCCGGCTCTGCCTCGGTGATAGTCAGAAAATGCACTCAAAGATGAATTGCTCATAATAAAACACAGACAGCTGGCAAGTCTTGCCCTGTCCGGGGTAAGGTCTCAAGTTCCTGCAACACACACCATTCCTTGGCTCAAAATAACCCACTTTGGGTCCCTCTGCACACACTGTTAAAGAGCTTATGGAGAGTGTATGAAGAAATGCAAATTCCACAGCAATGATAGGATGTAAAGGTAGCAAGGTTTTTTAAATGCAGGTTGGCTTAGTCCTTTCTTTGAAAACATATTTAATGCAGCTGATAAGAAGGCTTATGGATATATTTTATTATTTAAATCTACATAAATAGCAAAGCAATTTAGAATAATGCATTACGAATCCCCAGAGTTCCCACCTACATTCCAGCTCTCACAGTTCTTTCCATTTTCTAATTGCCTGGGGAAAAGCGAGTCTTGCCATATCAGTAATCTGACGACATAAAAGTAACATCGCTGTTTCTGACAACAGGAGCAGATTATCCTGTGACAAACCTGAATTAACATATCTTTAAAATGCCAAACCAAGTTTTCACCAACTTAATTCATTAGCTAGTGTAAGTGCTTAGGAAGATAACTCAGTTGGACCTTTTCTATGTGTTGTTTACATTGTGATGTAAACTCCTCCTATGGAAACCACTGTATGCATTGACAAGGACATCCTGAGAAACTAATGCTGGATCCAGTATGCTATACGAGCTATAAATCCAGTACGCAACAAATACTGGTTTGTTAACATCTCTGGAAATATTTGTCCTTACTGCATGAAAGCTTTCTTGTCGTAGTTCCAGGATCATTTCCTTCTAAGTCCAGAGATTAAATATAAATATATAGGTTGATATGTATCTATTTATGAGACCCTTTCAATGCTACAAGAATATTGTTAATCGCTTAGGTATGCTCACTGGTAATACAAGTTACTACAGAAGGTCGTTAGAAGTATTTTAAATTAAAAGCAGTTGTAAATGCCACAGAAGTCAAGCCAGAGACAATTTATGGCACTAATGTTTATAGTTTGTAGTGCTGTGGTGAATTCCTGGGAGTAATATGTTAAAACTGTCTATTTATACATTGCTCTGTTATTTTTCAGAATTTCTGGTCAAGAGGAATTGTCTATATCTTTGAAAAAATCTTCGAAAAAGACTTTGCCCTGACTAATTATTTCTCAGTGGAGATAACATAGCATTTTTTGTATATGAATGCTATACTGTAAACAATAAATTTTCAGTGTGTTCAAAATATTTTTTAATTGTTCATTATTGACCATTGCTAAAACTTTGTTATTAAACTTCTTCAGTGATACAAAGGGAGGTGGAAAGCCTGATCATTTGGTTTCTTAGAGATCCCTTGTTAAAGAAGGCACGTGCAGACCCAGGTCTGATTTCCAGATGACTCAGTGGAAGCTAATGCAAATAGATATTACTTAAAAGAGTTCTGCTGTTGCTTAAATTGTGCTCTGGAGTTAAATTTGGTGCCATTAATCCTCAGGAATATGAGACAAAGAAAGTTTTTTTCCCTGAAGATCAGATCATGAGAAGGGAAGTTATCATAATATTCCTGTTCTACATGTAAAAAATTGAAACCCAGAACTTATTCCTATGTGATATATCTTCATGGAAATGTGTTTTCCAGACCTGCAGGTAAACTGCTGCTATTTGCGCTATCTGCTAGAGGATGCATTCATCAAGACAAATGGACTGTTATGTTTTTAGAGGTGTTTAGTTCTGTGTGTAAGAGACTATCTGTTTTCTGATAAATGTTCTTGCTCATATTTGTGGGCAGATTATTCTATTTATGCTTTTAAGCTTTGCTACATTTTGTTTCTTTTAAAAAATGCATTTAAATACACATCATAACAAATTGCCATAATCTAAAAATGGAAAACAACTTATGCAACCTCTTTTTTTTTTTTTTTTTATTATTTGAAAGTTTTCATTTTATAAACTCTGCAGGTTCTTATTTGTTTGCTCCCACAGTTTTGGCTGGAAAAGGAAGTATGGTCTGTCTTTTCCAGAGCAGTCCATGAGCTCACTCCCTGTGGTTATGCCTCCCTGTTAAAGGCTGTAACTTTGAAGCTGCCATGAAGTTCTTGCTCACCAAAGTCAATTAGAACTAGACACAAGGCATAGGTTGCTGATGAGCAGAGTGCAATCACTGAGCACAACAGTCACAGTGCAGGTATGGCACAAAAGTAAACACAGAGGGGATAAGACCACCCAGCTTTTGATGATAGATAGAAGAGAGAGGAGTCTAGACATTTTCTTCTGTCAGATCACAGGGCCCCAGGAAGAAAAAAGCCGAAAGTTACTGCTGTTTGTTGCAGGAATGAGCCATGTTTTCCACAAGAGATTAAGACTGATGTATTATGGCCATTGATCTTACTTATTAAGGATTTCTTTCTAAAAGCAGCACAAGCACAAAAGGAAAAAGAAAAAAAAAAAAAAAAAAAAAAAGAGGGAGAAAAATGCCAGTTAATGAAATTAACTTTCCCCTAGTTCACTGCAACAGAATCACATACCCTGCAGAGGAAGGCCATCAGGAACCATAATATACAAGTAGTGAAATACTTACAGTGTATGTCGCACTGGTGCATTAGTTGATAGAAAAGGTTACATGAGTATTAAGACAATATCTTGCTTGGTAGATTACACTGAAGCAGCTCATTGCTAACAAAATCTGGTATTTTTACTTGTGTTAATTATGATTGGGTAAAACATTCATTTTTTTTCTTTAGAAGATAAACATAATTCATAGATAAATCAATCTTCTGGAATGTCTGTAATATTTATGAGTTCAAAATTTACAATTTGAGAATGTCCTTTAATATCCTTTTTAAAAGGAAGATTTCAGCAAACATTCCTGTGAGAATAATAATCCAAAAGAACATTTGCAAAAAGTAAACACAAAAGGAGTAAACACAGCCAAGTCAAGTTCTCTGTGAGCATATTGTTAGTACTTAATAAAAACAAACAAAGAAACTTACTTATTATCATTGTCATTATTATTATAAGAAACATTTATAGAAATTTTCTGAGGTATTTTTCCAGGCCAGTTTCTGCAATTTATACTGCCTAAATATGGGAAATTTTGGGGGAGGATGGAGTGGGGTGGGGTGCGTGGGACGGGACAAATCCTATCAGTATCTTCTGTTTCTTTTCCTTTGGAACTAAATTTTTAGAAAATATTTTTTTTTGTAATCTCATTTGAGAGAATTTCACATTCCCACTTTGGACTTCAGCATGGAGAAGTGCCTTGAAAAGATAATTGTATTTCTTCAGTGAGGTTCCATGCAAGAATCAATATTCGAAAACTGGCATTCCTGTCTTGTCACCCAGACTTATCAGGAGAGCACCAGTAGTATCCAAAACAATAACTAAATACAAATGCATAAATCCAGGATTAAGGGCTGTATTGTAAAGCCGATGCAAAGAGAGGCAGTAGCTATGGGAAAGCTTTAACTTTGTCTCTGAACTTCTGGGTGTTCAGTTCTGCAATCTAAATCATGTTCTTTGAAAACTCATTTTATTTGTTTTAGTGGAGAATGACCATACATATATTTTCTGCAATGCATTCCTTTTGGTGGACTTCTTGACTTACCTAGTACACTTTATGTGGAGGAATTGTATCCAGTAGAACTTCTTTCCTTTTTACTTCCCAGTCCCCATTTTATATCATAAGTTCTTACATTTAATTATACTTCAAGCAGGCATAAATTAACAAAAACATGCAACCTACATGTAGACACATTAAATTTTATTTATTTTCTTCTTTATTTCAATAGGAAGAATGTGGTAAACAGAGTGGTTATTGGTTTTTACTGCTCCAATTTTATGCTTGACAGTAATCGTGAGTTTGCACCTGAGAAGTCCCTTTTCCTGAAGACAAAGTTTAGTGAGGGGTGTAAGAGAGAGATATTCACTGATGATAAAGTGGTTTATGTTCATGTGAATACAGTTGAAAAATCTGATTTACTGTAGTGACAGATTTACTGAGAGTACCAAGAGGGTGGTATACTTGACTTTGCCCCCCACTTTCCACCATCTCCTAGCGTTGTAGCGGTATCACTCATTGGTGGAGTAAAGTGTTTCTGCAAATATCAAAGTATTTTTTTTCAATTGCAGTTTGGCCTCTCACATTCATAAAGCCTCCTTCTCAAAGTCCTCCTTCTGAAGTGTTATTATAATGCCATAGTAGTGCTATGAAAACAGTAGGCACATGAGTCCATAATTACGTGACGTGCTGGCTTCTGTTCTTATGACACAGCACCTTGAACCCTTAGCATTCACAGACATCAGCACCACTAAGTAGATCCAGAGTGTTTTCCTACATAGCTGGCCCTTGCATCTAAATCATATAAACTCACTCCACAATAAGCTATGTTAGATAACTCTAATTTTGAACTCAGTGAAACAGTTGTATCTCTGATTCTTATATTTTACTTTGCATACAGTCCTGAACCTGCAAGAAAACCGTCAGAGACTGGTGATTACTGTTCCTTTGAGGTCAACAAGACTCCAGAGACTTCATTTTCAAGAACAAGTGTTAAAGAGAATTTTGTTCTAAATCCCAAGAGGTTATTGGCTAGTACTGAACACACCAAAAAGAAAAAGAACAAAAGAAATAGCACAGCATTTACAGTTTACTGAAGCTGAGACAAAAGATCTCTGGAACAAAAGCGATCCCCTGAAACAGTAGACTTAGCCTCAGTGGACTTAAAATGGCCAGATTACATTAAATATGTTCTTTTGATATCCTTGGGAGATTCCTTAATAAATCTGGTATGACCATTCTTTCCATGATGCATACAGTGGAAGTCTTTGGAAAATTGGCTTGCGAACTGGAGTTTTCCCCTAGTCCACTACCCTTGAGAGTTCCCAATTTCCTTTAGTCTGAGGCTGGATAAAACTGGGCTACTGGGACTCATTAATTTGAGCTCTAATAAAGAATAGTTCAATGTCTAAATTAAATCAACCATAAGTCAAATACATGGCATTCTGTTCTTTTTTGGGATCATCACCTACAGAGAACACCACACCTCAGACTACAGTTTCACACTCTTGCCTCAAACCCCCCTACATTTTAGTAGCCTCAGGCACAGGCATAGACAAAACTGGCTTTTCCCTCTTATTCCCATGACAGGGCAAGTGTAACTGCTTGCTCCTATTGATGTGATTGCCCCGGCACACGGTAGGGCACACATTGACAGGGTTTTATTTTCAGGAAATGAAGATGCAACAAAGTGTTTGCAAAAGTTTGCTAATGTGCCTCATTCTCAAAACTGTTATTGCTTTAATCAAGACTAGTTTCAGTGTATGCTTTTGTTGAAAATATCATAATGATTTAAAGTATTTTAATTTTGGTTTTAATTAAAGAGATTCTTAATGAAACTTGAAATGTGCTATATATGATCAAACAGTTCCTTAATTCAGTCATGATTAAAAAAAAAAGTCATGACCATTTTTTTAACTCAAAATACTTTAAAACATGATTCTCTAATCATATTATGTGGACTAATTTTTGTTGTATACTGAAAAAAATATTGTCTTATGAATAGAAACTCAAATGCATGGCATGTGACACTTAGGATACATGGCCCACTGAGTAAAATACAAACTAAATCATCTTTTAACACAAGAGCTAGCCAGCGAAAACACAATCATTTACAAATAGGATGTCATAAATATAGAAAAAAGTGAAGTATACAATCTCAGAATATGGAAAATGAGAGTAAGAGAAAACCACAAGTAATTTGTCTCATTTCAAAAAGTCAGGTACTTCCTTTTGATGAATTATAAGGTACTGAAAAGATTGAAGTTAGATTCCTTGGATAATTTCTGTGTTTATTAATGCAACACTTGGCTTATACCTGAAAAAATATAGATTTCCTGAGTTCTAGTAATAAAAAAGGAAAAACAACTTTAAAAATTGTTTCATAAGATGAAGGGAAACAATCATTTTATTTTTTGTTATTCCTAAAAACTAATAGCTACTATTCTTTCATTATTGTAGTATACATCTTTTACTTCAAACAGAAGAAATCTTGTTTTAGTTATCCTTATTTTTCCCGTTGCTTTCAAAGACATGTTCCACTATTTTGTTGAGAATTAACACTCCAGATCAATCAGTTAGTATCAGTAGCGACTGTATCAGTATTTCCTAGGAGGACTTATGCCCTTATTCTTGGTAAAACTTTTACATTAAAAAAAGTTTCAGATTTTTGTTTTGGAAGCACCTTTGTTATAAATTTTCACAGATTCTTTAGGACTCTTGTTTAACAAAGGTCTTGATAATGTAAAAGTAACTGCCTGTACTGTTCACTCAGAGAAATCAACACTGTGACTGATAACAGTAACAGAGCTGCTTCAGGTACAGGATAGAATGACAAAATTGGCCTCAGGTATTCAGCTACTGAGAAGGGAGTGCCAAAACAGAGATGTGCTGAGGGAAAATGTGAAGGCAGCTGCACTGGATGAGAAGGTGCCTTAAGATACAAAGATGGAAGTAATGAAAAAAGTTCAGTCATGTAAATAGCTGGGGTGGTGATTGAAAATTAGTCTGACAAATAACTCCGGTCCCAAACATCCAGTTGAGATACTCCAAGGAACCCAATACAAATCTAACATTACAGAAGATCACAGTGGAAATCTGCCTCTGATGGAGCCAACGAGGTTTTTGCAATGAAGCAATTTAATAATTTGATAGTCTTCCCAAATCTGCCATCACCTTGTAGTATGACTAGTTAACCCACTAAGACATTTCAATGAGCTGAACAACAATTAAGTTGTGACCTAAACTGAAATTTCTAATGTGGTGAATGGGGAACTGTAATCCTACGACTGTAAAACTTTAATGTTAATAACTCTAATACGGATGTAATATTTCTATCCTTCTTTATCCAAGCTGCAGAAGCAGAAAATTGAAAGAACAGAAGTGTGTTTTCTTTGGAAAGGACTCGTATTGGCATTTATAAATCTGTAATATCAGATTTAGTCTCTGTCCTTAGTTTGGCAAGGCTCAACGGAGTAGATTAGCCCCAGGAAAATGAAAGGCTTAAAGTATAATTAATGCATTAAAATTACCCCAAATTAGTCATTGACACGGAAGTATGTTTTATAATTTGGTTTGTACATCCATACAAATTAAAGTACACATTTGTTCAGAATGTCTGTGAAAAAACTAGACACAGCTCATGTTCCACTTCATCCTTAAAAAAAGACATGTATAGAATTAAATGATGAATAATTTTGTGCTTCTTTCTGTGCAGGGAGCACACGCATGCTTGTAACTACTCACTTTCAGATCAGGAAAACCATACTGTGTGTGCAATGCTAAGACCATAGGGGCAACTAAATCTAATATAACAGTAGTAATGGGAGACTTCAACTGTCAGCATATAAACTGGTCATATGTCATATTGGGACTAGGTTTAGGAAGCAATTTCTTGACATTTTAAGCAATTGTTTCTTGGAACAGCTCGTTCTAGAGCACATAAGGGGAGAGGTTATGGCCCTAAGTAACACACAGAGAGTGATTTCAAGAACTATAACTGAGCCACTAAATAATAGTGCCTGAAACACAATTACATTCAGATCCTTGTGGGAGGGGTTGTGCAATAACCTGACATTAAATTTTGAAAGGAAAAAGTATTAAGTATAGGGAAATCACTAAAAATATCCCACCCAAAACAGAACCTGCACCCCCCTAAAATAAAAGGCAAGCTAGAAAATTGCAACCCTGGCACCTGCAGCATGGCAATTACTTACCCACCTTGCCTTAAAGGTCTCTGAAGACTTGTGGCCTTAAACAAAATTGGAAGTGGGAAGGATTGGTACTATTAGAATGGAAGTGTCCTCTATTGCTTTGATATCAAAGATGATATTTCTTAACTGTTGACATAGCTACATCCATTTTTAATTGTGGCACCAGATTATTCATAGATCTTTGTCCAAAATGCGAAACCACTACTCATTAGTCATTAATAATACATGCAGACCTGCACAATTGAGTTTTACAGAGCATACATTCTATTTTTCTCATTAATGAAAAGTGGGGTTTTTGACAGCACTCATGACAGTTTAACTAGGTTTTCAGAGAAGCTGTGAAGTTTTGTTATTTATTCAGTGGGAGCAGATTTAGGACAGTGCAGAACAGGTTTCAGAATCCTATGCAAAACATTTTTTGGGTTTTATTTGAATTCCAGTTCTTGCAGCCAAAGAACACTCCAAAACCAATGCTTAAGATTTTTTTTTGAAGGATATAATTACAACTGGATACCTTTTTATCATTGACTACATTTGAAAATAGGAAAATAATGGGAGGAAGAAGTACAGATGATATGGTTTGGGAGTTGTGATTTGTTACTTTTTGATGAAAATAAGACTGCTTATTTTACAATGGTGAATGCATAAAGTGTTTCTATTTTTTTATCTCCATCACAATTCACTTGCATTCTAAAAAAAGAAGGATTTTTAAACCTCTTTATGAGATAACAAAACATGACCAGAATAATAACTACAAGAAATCAACAGAACTCTCTTTCTCTTTTTCGATTTTTTTCTAACAATTCCCATGACCCACATTTTCTGTCTTACGTTTGTGCTGTATTATTCACTGGTTCCTAATTGCTTACATCCTTCCCTTAGGAGTTTGTAGGCTGGTACCTTCATTTCACTCTCCACTTAAAGGTTTAGTATCCAAATCCTGGTGTAGGTCATTTTCTCTTTATTTTCTTCTATTCTTTCTCTAACCTATGGCATTTCTAATAAATATACACTTGAATGATGAGTGGTTCTGCAGTATAAAAGAAACCACTTTCAAGGTAATGCTTTAATGGCTTTCTTGCTAAGAATTTCCTTTTGTGATCTCCTTTGTCAACTAAAGAAATCATTTTAACCACAAATGGTACCACTAAATTTCTGGAGGTAACTAACAGGTTACAGATCCTATCCACTTGATATGACAAATTATTAGTTACCTGCTAACATCTGAGAGGTCAAAGCTATTTCCATTGGAACAATTCTCTTCTTCACAGCTGCTCAAACAGAAAACAAAACAAACCTGTAAAGTGAGATTGTAAATAAACAGCAGAAAAGGCAGCTCATACTCTGCTAATGCTTACAAATGTTGTTTCCTAAATTTCATCATAATGCAGCTAAACTGTACCATACTACTTTGTAATAACTACAATATATGTAGCATGAAAATGAAATACACAACATATCGAGAGGTAGAATAAAGGCAAAGAAAACCATCCATCTAGGTCTCAAGCTACAGATTCCTTGACCTCTTGAACACTTCGTAACTAGTGGTATGTGATGGTTACCTACTGGGAATGCTGGAAAGTTGCTCCAGCTCCTGCATTAATATTTCCTCTATAGGCTGAGAAGACAGCCGGACTCCGAGCAAGAAAAGATTGCAACAAGTATTCACATTTAATCCTAAATGAAGGTCTTTTTCAGAAACATACTTTAAAACTAATAATTTTTCCTGTGTCAGAAAAAGTAGAAGACCTCCCGCTGTTTGGGGCATGAAAAGGTACAACAAATATGACTCAGAACAAATAAAAAGATATCCTTTATATATACATAAAGTCAAGAGTATGACTTTCATATTCATAAATACTGAATTAATTACATCTCAGATTTACCTGTACATCATATGTTTGCAACTATAAAACACCCTGAAATTGTCCTGTTATTCATTTTTATTTGCTACATTTTCTTTAAATTACATACAAGGAAATGGGTTGCAATTTCAATATTACACAACCAGTGTTTGACTGCATATATATATTTTTCCAGATTGCAGTCAGCACCCACATTGTTTGATAGATCAAGTGTATCTATTAGGCTAAGGGTTTAAACATTTATTTCATGAAGGACCATTAAATATACAAATCAGGCTTGTATATGCAGGTCTAGAACATATAAAATTAAGTATGGGATATTAAAAAAATAGGCAATGCAAACACACATAATACCTTATATAAATAAACGGTTTCAATTCTGGGCAAGAAAAATCATACAACACAACTGATTATTCCAAGGATGTGCTCTGAGAAAGCAATGAGCATTCCGTCAACTAGAAAAGACCTTTGAACCACTCGACTGAATTTTTAACATGTAGACTACATGGATAATATTCTTCAGGATTATGACCTCAGATACACAAGAACTGGACCTGTTAAAGCTAACTAAAAAACCTTTCTTCTTCCTACCTATACAAAAGCAATATGGCGTGTATTTAAGGTTAAATGAATGATCACTTAATAGCATTTCACTCTTGTAAAAATGATGCATATACTCAACTTTGTAAAAATTGTACAACACAAGTGAGACTTACAGTGCTGCCTGCAAATGTGTTCATGTTTTTATTTCTTAAATCAACTAAACTTCAAATATTTGTTTATACCAATATAAACCAAAAAAGGTTTATTAGGTGGCTTCATCAGGAAAATATAGTAGATGACCACGAGGCCAGATAGGTGAAAGATCAATGTCTGATGAAGAGCTGTTGGAGGACAGGGGACATGGCCAGGTAAGGAGACTGCAGATTTAAGTAGGAGGAAGATACATGAGGACTCCAAAGTGCAGAACAGTCTTGAAAGAGAGACTGCAGCTTGATTGAAAATATGGGATTTTGTATCGAGAAAACCGGAAAAGAAAGTCAAAGATAAAAGAGTCAATAGCATCAGTGGGTATAACCGAGTTACAAAAAGCATCAAAATTTAAGAGTTGGAGGAGGAGGAATGGTTCTACTTTAAGGCTGATCAGCCTTTCACAGTCCCAAGGACAAGAAAGAAGGTCAACACAACCAGCAGCTGCAATTTCTGCAGAAGCAGAAATTTCTGACTTGGGATCATCTCTTCTCAGAAGTACCTTGCCATCTTCTCTTCAACCCCAAATCTATATCCTGCCACTCCTTCTAGTTCTTTCCTGCTACTAGCAGAGCTCTGCCATATTTACTACTATTCCTATTTTTCAGTTATGTTTTAAAAGATCCATTGTTGTCATAAGAGATCTGAGCAGCAGCTGATGTGGAAGTTTGGACAGGGTTGGTAGGCTCTCCCTTGCCTACACTCATTAGAATATACTTTTTTGCCAAGTCAGGATTGTAGTCTAGGATTCCTCTAGTCTGCTGTAATAAATGTAGGTGAAACCTAAATAACAGAGCATGTACCTCATTCCACACTAATGATGATACACACAGAGAATGACAATCTTGTATGGCTAGAAATCAGTCATTTTATGCAAATGTAGTAAATCTTAAAGTTTTGGTTTTGCTGAGGAACCCTACTTCTTGTCAAGGTGATATTGCATAATGGAGTTTGTTTGCTATTAATAAACCTAAATTCAGTAGCTTTCCATTAGGAAGAGTACATATACAGCAGTTGTTATCAAGAACAATGGGACTGTGATATCACCACTGAGAAGTTAGGAATTGGTCTATTAAAATTGCTGAACCTTAAACAATTTGTATTATAATTCTATTCTGAACATCTGTGGTGCTATATAATAGTGATTACACTGAAAAATCAGTGTCAGACTGAGCTCCCAACTGACTGTACAGATGTCAGAGCAATGCTGGGAGGGTAAGTTAATGTTAAAGTATCACTCAAACACTGCACTGAAGACAGCCGTATAAATCTTCCTAAAAATACAGCAATTTTGTCTTCAGAGCAAGTCTGGACAGCGTGCAGTAATAAAATACAAAAATACCCACTGAACATTAGACAATATGTAAAATAATGTGCTTTTCCTGAGTAGAATTTATCCAACAGACTAATGAAAGAGAGGGCTGTGGAAATAAACCAACATGTGACAGAGTAATTAAAGACTGTACATCTCGCAAACATACTGGGGAATAAATAGGGGTTAAACAGCTGGCCTTAATTCTGCTGCATAATCATTTAAGGATAAGATTTTAAACTCAACATGTTTTTAACATATTGAACTGTATATACAAAAGTGATACACATTGCAGACTATATACAGCTGTAGTGACTAACAACACATGAAATTTTTAAAGCATAACATAGATCTCTTTCTGTGTCAAAGCAGGATCGATTCTATCTATGTCACTCCTGGCAGATATTTGTCTAACTTTCTTAAAGGCTTTCAGTGATGGACATTCCTCCCCAGGCAATCTATCTTAACATTTTCCTAAGTATCCTCACTGTTCAAAAATTCTTCCTAATATATGACTCGAATCATCTTTACTGCAATTTGATTTCCTTGTTTCTTTTTCTATGTGTCACAAACACAGACAACAGATTGTTCCCTGCCTTTTTACAGCAGCTTTCTATGTATCTGGAGACTGTTATCTTGTCACACTCAGCCTTCTCCTCCTTAGGTTAAGCAATCCAGTTCATTCACCGTGTTCTCCAAGGTCATGTTTTATAAATATCTGAGACTTCTTGTTATAATCCTCTGACTAGTTCTAATTGCTCCACACTTTTATGAAGTACGGTATGTTAAGCTGGATCTAATATTCTAGCTACAGACCACAAGCTGGAGAGTACTGCTTTAGCCAAGAACAAAGGGTTACTTCGCACGAAGCAATTAAATAAAGTGTTTCTGAAAGAAGTTAACTACCATATACTAATTTTTAATCTGGCAGATAGGTTTGGGAGGGGTTAAGTCTCAACCTAAATAAAATGCTTTTCTTGTGAAACTGTGCTTCCTTAATTGCAATTACTGGTATATTACATAGTTGTAGAGTGAAACATCACGGTGATATATTGTTCACTCTAGCCCCTTCCTTTGGTTCGCTCGAGAACGGCAGTGACAGTGAATAGACATAGTTGTGCTAAAAAGCTTTTGGCTACTGAGCCATGTTAGCTGTCATCTCAAGTGAATCCCTTCAATCAACATAATAAAATGTTATCAAAATCCTGTATGATTAATTCATTGTAATCTATCAAACCTGAAGGAACTATTAGGATGGAAAAGTAATGGATTCTTTTTATTATTGTTACCAGAGTCCTGGCTGTTTCAAGAAGAATGAAGAAACAATAGGGCAGGTCTCATGCTGTGCTACACAAATTTACACTGAGGCTTTTTCCCCAGGGTAAACTAGAAGTTGACTCAGGTAAGAAGGAATTTGGCATTAGGAAAACAATGGCATTTCCTCTTTGTAAAAACAAATCTGTGCATGGAATTCCAGGCAAATAAAGAGCATATAGTTTCTGAAGAAAAGAAGCTCTGTAGATGTTACAGTACATTGGATAGGAACAGCGCTGTGTACTGAAGAATTACTCCAAGCCTTCAATAAATATTTACTCTGCTGTTTAATAAAGTTTGAATAACCCTTAGAAATTGACAGTCACGTGATTGAAATAACATTCCCACAGAAGTACATAGCCCCCTCTTGCAGAAAAAGACTATTTTAGTAAGCTTTTGCAATAATCTTCTTTGCTTTCTCTGGGTGGCTGGGACAAGCGTTGGAGGGCATAGAGCTGCAGAACGGCTCAGAACCACCAAACTAGAAAACATGTATTATCTTCCCTTGCCTCTTCCAAATAACATTTCTGCGACACCAAAGAGCTGCATTTCCACATTATCTTTGTCCTGCCTATTCTTTCTCAGATTCTGAACCGGAGCATGTCCAGATTGGTTTATGTTGGCTGTACTACACCTGCGGTCAGAGTGCAGGGCATCAATGCTCATTTTCAGTTAGCTGTTTGAATTGTCACCTCTGTTGAGCTGAAAATGCCACATTTCCAATCATACTGTTAGGTTTTTTAAGCCAGAGGTTTTCCACAATTAATGTCAGCTGGTGGCTGGGTTACGTCCGTGAAGGGTGGGTCTCACATCCACCATCTGCACTACCATACTGTCTGTGATTGCCGAACATCAGGGTCCTTGCAGCCTGTGTTCCTGCTGGTGTGGGCACAGCCCCTGGCAGTGTCATGGTCACTCTCACCCTCACTCACAAAGCACCTGGCTCTCGCTGCTCCTTGGCAGACACAAGTGATCTGGGAGTGAGAGCTCTGTGTTCACTGCTGCTTCACACTCACATCTCTGTGCCAAGATTTCTACTTCAGAAAACGTGGTTCTTACTACTCTGTCAGAAAATGTTTTGCACACTCAAGCCCTACATGGAAAGAGGAACCCAAAAGTCTCAGATTACAAGCTTGCATGGGAGATAATGCGATTCGTAGTCAATAATGATGGAGATGGCTTCACCCACTTTTCTGCAGCACTGCTGCATGTGTACTGTAGTTTATGTCCTTAGCATATTTTTACACAGCTCAAGCATACGAAACTGAGGTACCTTGATAAATTCCTTGATAAATAAGTTATCCACCTCGTGCATTCTTTGCATGTACCTGCAGTGAATGGCTCTCATTCTCCCAAGAACACAATTAAGCTAAAGGCAAGCGCTTGATATCATCTGTAAGCAGCTTGGGTTTTAAAACTTTTTAGGAAGGAAGGAAATGATTCGTCCAGAGATGTTAACATATACTGAGCACAGCATATTTTTTACTGTTATTCTGCTAGTTTTGTGTTTATTCCTCATTGAAAAAGGTCGATCTTCAGAGTGTCTAAAACGGGTGAATCTACATTAATGTTTTGATTTAGATCAGCAGTGCAATTTTGCAAGTAAATACCTCCTTTGTTCCCATTTGCTGAGATGTAAGTCATATCACTGAGTGGTCTTGGAGCTTATGAGCTGGATTCCTTTCAAATGAAAAATAAACCAGAAGCAAAGCTCCAGGAGCAAATCTAGTGCACTCTGGCTGCTAATGGGCATACAGTTTGCTGGAACTGCCAAGAATTAATATGAAATATCTCCCCCTCCCCAAATGTAGACATCCGCACCAGCTGTTTTTTTCTATAGATCTACTATCATGCTTGAGTACCTCTGACATAGACAGGGCCATTAGGAATGATTTAGCTTATTAATAGAAATAAGAGAGTTTTCTTCTGAAGTTGTATTGCACAGTTTGTATTTGTGTGTATGGATTTCAGACAGGCTCCCTGTGGGAAGATTGTACAGAATTAGTAGGCTTTTCTTTAGCATATGACCAAGATACATGGGTTAGTAATTGGTTTAATTATAACATCTAGAGGGATTTTGAAAGACTTCAGTCATGATTACGTCTCTTTCACTCAGTAGCTTTTAAATAAAATGGCACTATGATACAATGCTAGGAAATGCATTGATAAAAATTATGCGTCTCAAATGAGTATCTACAAAAGGTGCTTGAACAATCTATAGAAACAGTCTATTTTAACTACAGTTTATGAAACATTTTCATTGGATGCCCATAAACCTAATGTCACTATTTTCCATGGTTCTTAAATTATGTTTCTTCATCGGCATCAGTGAGTTGTGAAAGACGCTATAAACTATGAGGGAAGACATCTTGTGATTTATAAGCCCGATCTTAGCTGCAAGACTGCTTGCTATCACTGTAGCTTAAAATGATTCTTTACTAGTCTTACTCTTCATTGCAACACAAAATCATGAACTATTAATAGCAAAACAAACAGAAAGATCAAGGCAGAACCAAAATGCTGACGAGTTTAACAGTTTCCTCTAACTCTCTGATAAATAAGGCCCTTGAAAATAAATCTCTTGGATATGTAGTTTACATCAGTAGCCTGTAAAATGAGCCACATAAGTGTTTGCGGGATCTGCCTATTTGGGTTTGGAAGCATGATGAGTTTCTATACAAAAAATCCAGTCGAGTTAGTCACACACTGAGATATTTGCAAGGGCAGATCCCAGATGAGGAAAACTCTGCAAGACAGGAAGCCTGAAAATATGATGCTAGATCCATTTCTAAGGGAAAGCACTTAGGAGCTGTGGAATCAGTCAAGTGAACTCACAATAGGAGCCAAGAGAAATGTATGCTGTTTTCCTTTGATTACAGGTTTTCACATTCTGATAATTTCAAAAGTTTAAAAAAACCCAAAAACAATTAAAAAATCACAGTTAAATTTATCACAAATTGCAAAATGTGATTTTTTGATAGTAAGTTAAACAAAGTTCTGTCAGAGCCCTCTGAAGTAAAAAGGATTACAATTCCTCCTTAAACAGAAATACATGATCCTGGGAAAAGTCAGCTAGGTGACTGTTCTGTGATCTTTCGGTGAACATGCAGAAATGTTAACACTGCCCTTTCTGCTTCTGCAGACCTTCAAATTCAAGAGTTTTGCCCCTTTTGACCCAAAAGGAGGAAGTGGTATGCCGAATGCCAGAAGCTCAGTAAGGCACTTCGTTGAGACCTAGTCAATTAGGGGCTTTAAATGTCAAAAACAATATTTTTAACACAACCTACAAAACCAGCCAGTGAAAAGCGTGGGCAAACTTGCTAATGTCCAGTTGCACAGAGAAAATAAGCTAAGGTTCTTTAAAGGAACCTTTCATTCTACTCTTTTGATGTTTAAAAAAAAAAAAACCCAAAAACAGAGTAAAAGGTAGTAAAAGGTCCTGCTGAAAACAGGGAAGTCAGCGTGCACAGACACACTTCATTTTAGAGCATAATTGGGATTTTTAAAAGGTTAATATTGCTGAACAGCAAACAGGGTATTTTCAGCAACATTTTCCACAGAAGGAGAATCTTGTCTGAAAATGCACTCATAACGACAATGTTAATTAAAGGAATTCACGGGGATTTTTCAACTGCTTTAAACTTTCTGTTACTCTCTTGTAAGCCTTCCTTTTCTCTGTGAGCTGTTTCTGGATAAATCTCAGCCTCACCAAGTCAGTGGCAAAATTCATCAGTATTTCACTTTTCAAAGTTTGTTGCAAGCTTTCACAAATGGAAAAGTTGGGTAATGGTGTTCAGAGAAGGCAATGTCCAAATTTCCACACACTGTATGAAAAATAGAATTAAGTAATTATTTTTTTCCCTGGTTTTGACATGTTTTGAGGGAGTAATTTTTCTTGACTTATTCTACAGTATTCTTGCAAACCCCCAGCCATGGTATGGTTTCCCTTCTTTGACAGTGAGCTAAGGAAATGACATGCATAACATTCAGATCAGGACACCAAGTGACACAGCAAGTACTCTTACAGCTTTGACCTTCAACTCCTTTTCCACACTGAATCACCCATTACATTACCCATCAGGCAGCAAAAAGCACTTTGCTGACAAAAGCTGCTTTTCACTTACGGTCAAAGTGGTGAAAATATTCTAGGTAAAAGGACTTTTTTTTCTCCCCTTTCCCTATGATGAATGCCAAAGAAAAATGAACAAAAAGGGGAACAATTTCTTAGGAAGTACCTAATTTTTGACACAGCTCTATTTTCTGCCTGATTTAATGGGAGGCAGAAAAGCGGCAAATTTAAGATCAAACTTGAAAATAGTTATTACATCCGTTTGCTGACCAGTTAGTTCAGCAGTGAGTGACCTAATTTGCTCCCTAAGACTCCCTCCTGTTTGATATGGCAAGAAAAGGCCTGTGTGTTAAAATGTGCATCTCATTACATTATGCAGCATAGGCCTCCATAATTTGATAAGCTATGACATGAAATTAAAAAAAGTCTTTTGTGCTTCTGCTAAGTCTGTATGTTCCAATACTTTAAAAGTCTTGTGAATACGGATGCCTCAGAAGTTGCACTGCTGTCTTGGAAAGTCATGAGTACTCCACTGAAATTGTCCTCCTAATTCTGGCCATATCTAACTCTCAGGTTTAGTTTTTAAAGCATTCTTTTTTAGTCCATAGTCCATATCAAAGGGAAAGAAATCTCTCATTCAAACACAGTTAACTGTCTTTATCCCAAGAATGAAAGACTCTGTGTCAGTCCCTCCATTGATTTAAAGCGGGCAGAGACCCACTGACCTCAGATTAACAGCAGATAAAGACACGTCCCTCTCCATTTCATGGCCTCAAATTCCAAAGTTGCTGTTCAGGACCAGATTCTGATGCTGGCTATTCTGCTATAAATTGAGGATACCTCAGCTGAAATCAGTGTTACTTACACTTGCATGGGTAAAGTTAAGAGTTACCCTGCATATTCAGTTTTATTCAGAGGTTAAACTCCTACTGCCTCAAAGGCAATATGGAGTTACCTCAAGACAGCAAGGAAAACTGCTAAGAAACACCATACTTTGATTTCTGGGAGATTTGCCAGGAATATTACGTAATTTCTTATTTGTTCCTCCATCAGGTGGATAAAGCAAGATTTAGGCTTCCAGCTCAGCTTCCAAATACCTGTAGATACGTTTTTCTGGATGCCTTTTCTGATGCCTTTTCAGCACAAATAGCACATGGGTTTATTTAATTGAATGGGGCAGGGATGGGTTTGAATAGAGAGCTGGATGAAAGCTTGCAGATTTCTATGGAGAGCTGTGTGTGCACGGGTGCATGTGCGTGTGCGAGGCTGAGGGGTGGCAGGGCACCCAGGCAGGAGGGAGGCTCCACTTTCTGCAAATATTTGATCAGCTGCCTCTCTGTACCTCATGCCTGCAGAGTTCAGCTGAGCCCAGCCGCCGCAAGCACACCAAGAGATGTCTTCCCTGAGATGCTCTGCAAGGAGAAAGTCGGGGACTGTGGGTCCTGCCCCTCCAGCCCACCCCACTCCTTTCATCCCTTCCCACACTGCAGGAGGGGAGAAACCCTGCCATGAAAGATCCCCTCCAAGTGGGGATGAGGAGGCAAAAGGTACTATCCCACATATTTTCTTTCGTTCAAGTTGATTTAAAAACCTGACGCATAAACAGAGCTGAATACTGATCAGGCTGTTGTTATAGAGCCAACTCCTGAAGCCCAGACTCAGTCCTTCCTCAGTCAGGGAACATTAACTGACGAAAATATGAGTAAAGTTCCTCAGTGTTTATCCAAAAAACAGTAATGAGCAAAGGCATCATTAACAGGACATGCTCAAATTTATCTCCCTCTTGGGCTTGTCCCCTGCTGCTGCCCACCTCATGGTGTCATCCCGATGTTGGACCACAGGGAGGTCTGGGCAGAGCCAGCCCAGAGCACGAGGTGGCCACGGCTGCGGGACCTCGCACCGACCTTTACTCCTGCCAATTACGCTGCTGCCTGGCAAACCACCCCCTCGCAAGCAAATGGAGGTGACTGGAAGAGCAGTTTGAAGCAATTTTATGAGGAAAAAGACAACTTCAGATTAAGAAAACCCTGAAATATTTTGACCGTATTAATGGTCGAATTGCTTTGTGTTAGCTTCTGGCATTGGATTGGGAGAAGCTTCAGAGCAGCAGAGGCAAAAGGAAGAGATCTTTATCTCACACGGTTCTGTAGCATCAAACCCCTCAACAGTGTAATGGGCCAGGAGGGAATATTTTGTAACAGGGTGATACATACATTCCATAAAACAAAACAAGCTACTAACACACCTTTGCCCTCTGAAGTCCACATTAATTAAAACATGTTATCCTGGAGTGAAATGATCTTCACTAGGGGGAGAGAAGGGTGTCTGACAGAGGCTGCTGTAAATTCCACCAAGTTATGGCACCACCTGAATTCTGCATGTGGGAGTTTCATTGAGAAAGTATTTTTCAATCATGATATTGTTCTGTCTTTTGCCTGTGAATGGTGGTGAGTTTTTCTAGTAGGCTGTCAAGTGACTTCAGGAAGCTGGAGAAAAAACAGATGAAAATAAAACATAAGCAATGTCTCACTTTCCCCTGTTGTGTATAGGAGTGGGTTTTCCTTCCAGTCAGTTATGTGTTTATCTCTTCTTGATTCACCCTCTTCTAAAAAAAACCACTTCTCTGCTGAGATCCAAAAGCTCTAACTTCACTCAGTTAATGCCTCATTATATACTGGAGAAAGCCCAGTGTCTGTAGTCCCTGCTGCACTCTGTGTGCTGTTTGCCTCTGGGAGTGAAAGATGAGGCAGAGAGCCATAGATGAAATCCTGGACCCATTAAAGGCAAGAGGAGTTTTGCCATTGACTTGTATGGGGTCACAGATTTGCCCTGAGTCTTTTATTTCCATCTTGTACAATGTCAGGCAGCCTGTCAAAGCTGATGCCTAGTCGGTTCATTAGGCTGACATGATCAGATACAAATTCACCAAATCTAAACTGTTGGGATCTGCACGGAGTTCAGACCAGAGAAAACAGCCAGTTTTAACAAAAAAACATTCACACATTTGTGAAAGTATGCAAGTCATTTCTAGTATGAATACTCATTGAACATGCACATAAGTTCTAAGACAATTCAGTTTTGCACAATGATATGATAAAATGAACCTGCAAATTGTGAACTATGAAACTTAATTGCTTTCATTCCAATTCCTCACAATACAGCCACCATGATTTGAATTTATACCAAAGCAGTGTGAGGCTCTTAGTCTTTTCTAGTAGCCAATACTAAGTGTTCACAAGTAATAAGAAGAGCAATATCTGCAAAGGTTTGGAAACAGTGAACATTATGTCAGCACATCTGTGCATCTTGTTTGGACATAGAAATTAATTACCTGGAATTGACTGACAAAGCAAGGGCAGTTTTTGGACCCTTTGTTCAGTGTAATATGCAATTGTAACAGCTATTCAAGCTCAACAGGTTTTACACAGTTCCCATATACTTTGAAATTTTTACTGCAATGTCTCAGAAAAACTCTCAGCTGAGTGCAAATTATACTGTGTGTTTTCCAAATAATAAAGCCTGAAGTAGATTTCTTTGGTTTAGATTTATGCAACTTCAGTGAAGATATCCTCAGTCTAGTGAGTATTATCCTCTTCGGAGGATAACAGAGATTTAACTACTATAAGTGCTATCTTAGCAATAACAACTCCATCCTGTAGAAATTATAAGAGCAAGGGAATCTCTAAAACCTGAAGATTTAAAGCAGAGTTTTATTTTAGCATTTTAATCTACCTCCTGCTTTTTCACTCTGCACTAGCAAAATAAAACCAAGCATTCCCCAGCACAGCTGACAGAACAGCCCAGAAGAAAAGCAGAATTTTGCAGGTTGTATCCATAGAAGACTTTTTAATAGAGCTGCAAACTTCAGTAAAGGTGAGATGAAACTTTTCACAGCTTTGTCAGCCTTGATACAGCCACAGCACACAGTCCTGTGTCAGGCAAAGCTACTGACTGAGGTGAGTGGGGTCTTGGGCTGGAGAGGGTCTGCAGTTTTTGGGCATACTGCCAATAAATCCACATAATGCCGAGAGGCTAAAAGCCTGAGTGTGTTCACATTTACCCTCATATTAAGCATGAATAATTGCCTTCCAATGAGTGGAGTTGCATGAATATAAAACTAATGCAACAGGGAAGACTGTGTCCATTGAACGGGGAAGACTGCTCATATAGAATAATAACCCCACACTGATCATTCCCGTATTTTTAGAACTGAACTTGGGCTGAACCTCTCTCAAGATTACAAAACTTTCTGGTAACTTATATCCAGGCCTCTGTGTTTTTGGCTCCTGGCCTAGATAAGGACTGAGAGCACAAATAACCAGTCTAACGGCTGCTCTCTCAGTGTTTCCCACTCAAATGAGAGAGGAAACAGGAGGAATCTCACAGAGCTGCCTGTTTTCAGATGACTTCCAGCCCTATTCCCAGACTGCAGAGTTTGTCAAAAAAACCCAACCCTGCACTGGAGGGAGCCTATTCCACTTCTCCCCACCTCCTGCATTGGTTGCTGCTTCTCCAGCAGCCTGTCCAGGGGTACCTGGTGGGGCAGAAACCTACCTGGTGGCTCTCTCGCTGTATGGGCCATGGGTCTGGTCTCAAAGAATGCCCTGTAGACATCCTGCATATCTGACATGGCTTCAGTGAAATGCCCCGCTTGGCACACACCGTCACACATCAGTGAGATCGCAATCTGAGTTTCTTCAGATGAAATAAAAGTATATACTTGTGTGCTGTTCTAAGCCAAATTCCAGCTACAAGGGCTTTTAATAACTGTCCACAAACTTTTATACAGTCTCCTTTCTCTGTGCCAAAAGCTTTTAATTCTTTCCCTTATATGTGCCTTCTTTTCCAATCCCTTCCGCTCCCAGTTTGAAAATTGTGTCTTACCTGTTTTGCTTTTTACTTTCATGTTTTGTTGGTGAAAACAGAGTTTCAGGGAACATGGGATGCGGGTTCTTCATGGGGAAACAGGCATGGGTAGTGCAGAAAGTCGAAACATTTAGGGTCAGCTGGAAGTCCTGGACATGTCTCACTGATCTCGGCCACAAAACGCTAAATTCTGGTCTGGGTCCCCTATTCTGGTCCATCCAGGAGAGGGGGCTGTGGGAAGAAATCATGTTCACCAGGATGCCTCAGATGAGCAGAGGCACCACTTCTCCTCCCCACAGTCCCTGCCTCAGCCACCTTCCCCTCATCCCTTCCTCCAGTTTTCTCAACACTTTCTCCTGCAAAAAATCTAGAAGATGCATATCATGCTTTGTGATCTGTTCTTCTGATTTGTAATTTCCAAGGAACTTCCAGATAAAACCAGTTGTCGCTCTTTAAGAGACAAAAAGATAGATTGTTTCACAGAGGCATATATACTTGTGCCCATCATTTAACTTTTGGGGCCTCCCAAATCTGTAATAACACCGTTACATATGGTAACACAGTTAGCATGATAGAATTGCTAAAAATTACTCTAATGATTAAAGTGAAAATACCTACACCCAAGAACAGCCCTTTATTTGTTTATTTATACATGTATGAAAAGATTCAATGCTGTGGCTGTATAATTTGTGTTGGACAAGACCTGTTGGTTTTACAGAGCCACTGATTAATGTTTATGTCACAGCTTTAATTTTTCTTCTACCTGGTCTGCCTATATTTTCTTTTCAAGCCCGTTTTCTGATCACACTGTGGGTCTCAATGTCCAGAGTACTGCTAGAGGCTGAGGCCAATGCAATTATCACCACATGCTATTTCATGCATATGTTCATTATCACTGTTTTGCACCGAGCACACTTGATGAGAACCAATTGATTTTATAGCACCAGCTAAGGCATAATACAAATGTCTCCCAATGGGAACAACTGCTGGGTGAATTCTTTTGCTGATTAATAAATTGGGTTTCCAGAAGGAACACTATTTATCATTCAACTACTACTTTTTGCCTCCTCCTACAACAAAACGGACATGCAAAAAGAGCTTTTAAAAAGCCTTATAACTTCACTGCTTTTCATTGAAAACAACAGCTGTGTTACAAACTAACTCAAATTTTAAAAGAAAAAAAATTAAAGGCATTAAAACTGAAACACTTATTTTCAGGAAAAAAAATTAAAGTTCACCAAAAATGAGTTTCACTCTTCCCCTCTACTATGTCCTGGAAATCTGTTTCTAAGTTTAGTCTGGAAATATTTTTTTCTTCATTACTTGGGTTTAAATTTTTGCTTCAGCAGGGTTTGCTATTTTTCTTTGAAGTTGCTCTTAATATTGCATCCTTTTACTTGAATTTGTCTCACCAAAATACATCTACTAGTTTTAAATTGCTAAAATGTATTCAGTGTGGTGACACATTGACTTAAACATAGCAGATGGTAAGTTAGATTCCCTGAAAATCCATACTGTTTTTGCCTCTGTGTAACTACTTTCCTTTCGGTACAGTTCCTCTAGGTAGCATAAGTGTCAGGAATAACATAAGCGTCAGGAATAACATCAGGTCTTCAAAACCCCTTTTCTTTGATGCCTGCCTCTAACTTCCCTTGAGAGCAGCACTTCACAAAATGATGTTGACTGGGTTTTTTTAGAATAATTGCCATACCTGGGTGTAGCAGTGTTGTCCACAGTAGATATTCTGTAGCTGGCACTTCATTATTAGCATTTTGATTGCACCAAATTTATCTTGAGATGGAAAGTAAACATCATTATCCTCACTGGAACGCAGTATACTTACTTTGCTCTGTAATTACAGGTCTGATCATTACCATTGCCTTTCTTCAATGACCCAGGAGTAGTCGAATATGGAGGTAGGATTAGAGTAATGTGTGATTGATGATGGCTGCTTTCACTACATTATGTGGTATAAGTGAGCACCTAACAGATGGATTTCATCACTATGTAACATATAAATTCCTGTATATGATAAATTTCCTTACCTCCAGTGTACTGCAATATTCTTTACAAAAATAATGTATTATTCTAGTCAGAATATTCATTAAATTACAGCTTATGCATTGCATTATACAGAAGAGTCTTTTCATCTTATAGTAAATGATCTCTTTTTACTATTCTTGTACAGTAAATTGGTTTCGGGGTTTTTTTTAATGTTACAAGATAACCTAACAAATAGTTTTGGGTTAAAAATGCAAAGATAGGGACGGTATTATTAGACTTTTCATGTCCTCATGGCTCAGAGATGACTGTCTGGCCTGAGAGCTTTTCAAGTTTTACTATTAGTTGTTACACACAAGTAGACATTTCTTTTTTGCCTAATTATAAAGGACAGATCTTGAACTCTACTCTGGGAAGACCAAATTAACTAGACAGCTGAGGACTCTCCCAATGAAACAGGTTTTATAACCCAAGGTTGCTCCTAAGATCTCTTCTGGCATAAATATCTGTATTCAACTCTGTAAAGATGGATCAAAGTTCTTTAGTAGAAGAAAAGCAGATTCTGTGTTCTCCAATCTGTTTCCAGACTGTGTGTATAGAATAAAAAATGCAATAAATCCATATTAGAAATTGTTAAAACAGCATATTTACTGATCTGTCAAGGTCTGATCCCTAGCAGTGTTTTTTAATACTATCCTACTTTGCTACTTTAAAAAGCTTTCAATGTGTAAAGAGTATCATTCATGAACTGCCCTTTGAGGTACAACTAAAAAAAACATAAAATCTGGTCAGCATATTTTAAGATTTCCTGTATTAATGGCTCTGTACACATCATGACGTTTTTACACAAGTGAATTCTTGCCTTTTTTAAAGAGGCATAAGTTTGGTTTCCCTTGTCTTTCTCATACAAGCCCAAAGTCTTACAAACTCAGTTCATTGTGTAACCTTTTTGCAGCCTGGAATGATGGATCAATATATTCACTAGCCATAAGAGTAGGTCTTTTAATTCAAGCTGTAGAAATATGCACATTTACTGCTCTAGGATTTCCGTAAGAGTATCTGAGTACATTAAGAAAGTGTTGTTTGTTTGTTTGTTTGTTTGTTTAATAGAAGACATTATTGTCCTTACTTTAGCAACTACAAAGAAATCTTCAGAGCAGCCAAATGAGAAACATCAGAACAAAGCGCCATTAAAACTGGAAAAGCAATGGATTTTGGTCCAGCAAATTTCTACATTAGGCCACACAGAGCAGAAGTTCCAATTCATTACTCAACGTAGACCCGAGACAGGACCTGTCAGACTTTGGTACAACCAGAAAGTTTCTCCTAAATAGTAATAGGGACTGCTCTGTGATGACTGGGTAACTTGTCTGAAATAGCTATTCACATCAGTTTGTTCATCTCTTCATTAGTCCCCATCAATCTTGAGAAAAAAGTAGGCACGTAGACAAAAGCCTAGTTTTGATCCAGCCCACTATCAAGAGAGACAGATCCACCCCTACCTCCTCAGGTATCTTTATCAGAAAGAAAAAAAAAAAAAAAACCCAACAAAAAACCACACCAAGACTGAAAAAGAGGAGGGGACTATTGGCAGGGCAGAATGCAGGCTGGCATGCTGTGCAGCACAATCCAGTCCCCAGAGGCTGGTTATCTCTGTGATCTGCAGACCCTTCCTATGCAACCTGAGCAGCAGGGATACCTTGAAATTTAACACAAAGGCAGACACACTGGAGCACAGTGTGTTGGAGAAGCAGGGAAAATTTCCCAGGTCTAACAACACAGCCCTGCTTTTTCTATACAAAGGAGTTGCTGATGTGTTAGGGTAACACATATGAAAGTTAATTGGATTTTCTATATGTTTCTAAGAAACATATTTTGTAAGTGTCTTTAAATGAATCAGAGTTCACACTGGAGTAAGTTTTACTGCTATTAATTTTTCTACATGCTTTACAAAGTAGTGATATAATCCAGTGTAGTGTCTGAGTCCCTTCTGAGCATCATCCGAAAAGACAACCTCAAGTACTTACATGTCTCCTTAATGGTGCTTCTTTTACAGCCCTTACAAAGTTCTTATGACCTTTAGAAATTCTACACAGAAATCTTGCATAGATTTAAGCTACTTTTAATGTACTCAGAAAAAATACATGTGCATCTTTTATTTCCCCAGAAAATGAATCTACAAGTTGTTCCTGACTTTAGTTGACCTTCACGCAAGTGTTTCATGATCAGTATGGAATGTGGGATGTCTATGTCTGTAAAATGTTTTGTTTGAAAATATAGTCCAATAACATTGATTTATGGTGATGTCTACTCTCTAAACCCTTATGGATACTGCGTTTAGAATGAATGAAATAGTGACAGTACATCACTCTGTGTGAGGTGAGCAGTCTTGAAGCATGAATCACACTTACACATGTCTAAGTGGAGTCATTTCAGAGACATTAAAATTCAGAAATGCAGTTTACATTTTAGAATTTCTTTGTAAACAAATGGTTTGTCACTGGCTTCAACATTTGTATCTTCTGCTTGTGTGTTCAGTGTTGTAGAAAAGTAGAGAATAGTTTAAGAGAAGTTCTGTGGTGAACAAGTAAATTTTAAAGTGGCAGTGAAAATTAAGGATTTTATTCTTTACAGTTATACATGTTATTAATAAGATTTGTTAACTGCAATATCCTGATGTGCACTGCAAAAATATACAAGACATTAATATCAAAACCTGACAAATCTGGGAGTTAAAATTGAAGTTTATGTCATGGCAAGTCATTATTTATTTCTCTCTGGATGTATGTCACTGATAATTGTATTAGATTTTTTTAAATTTATTTATTTATTAATTTATTTATTAAAGAGAAATCATAAGATACATTGCTGTAGGTTCCTCTAGCTTTCACAGCAGGCAGCAGCAGGTTGAAATCCTAATAACTGATTAATAGCTCTCCACTGTATGTCCCAAGAGGAGGAACAAAAAAAAAAAAAAAAAAAAAAAAAAATCCACTAGTGTTACACTGCTGTCTGAAGGCCATTTAAAAGCAGCTTGTTAGCTGAACTGAGCAATAGAAAAGCTTGCAGTTAAACTGTTTTGCTAACCGGTGTTCCCACTGCAGTGGTAAACTCCTAAGTGGTTTAACACATAACAGAGACAGAATGAAACCTGGTGATACAAAAGAACCAGTTTTTCAGGAATTACCCATTAGATTGGAATGTTAAAAACCCATTGCTACAAGTATAATAGTAGTGTTTTGTTTGTGGAAGGTATGTTAAGATGAGATTCAAGATGTGTTATGCAAACACACTGCAGACAAATCCAATCCTGCAAAATCTTGCACACACGGTTAATTTTGCTGAGTCCACATAATGAAGTCAGTCAAAAAGTATAAAGTTCAAGCATTTCTGTTCAATTTCCTAGTCCCCATTTAGAAGAAAAAAAAGAAAAAAACCCAACTTTCATATTTGATGCTACCAAGATACACCCAACCTATCTAATTTGCAAGAATCTGTCAACATCTCCTCATAAATTGTCCTTCTAGATGGCTGGATGAAAGAACTAGAAAAGGGTAGAATCAACACAGGCTTCCCAAGGCCACCCTGTGTTCCGCCCTGTCTGAGAAGACAAGTACATGCTATGAATAATCACTTGTTAGAATTTAGCTCAAAGTTTTGTATTTTTCTATGTAGTCCATAGTCTATTTTCAACTCAGTCTATAAAAAATACCAGCAGGCAGTTGCTACAGACCAGACATGAAAACCCTGCCTATGAGAGTGAATTATAGTTCCCCACTGAAATGTCATTTTAGTTTCATTCTTTGAAATACATTATAGGTGACTCTAGATTGATGTTGGATGGAATATCATTATATGATAAAATAAGGACTCTAAAGATATTATATGTCATTTAGTATGAAATTCTTACTCAGTCTTCAAAAGAGCTATTTTTTTTCAGACTCCAGGCTACAGTGCCAGCAGAATTTTTGATGGACTACTCAATGAAAATCCTAGCTATCTGGTATAGTATGAGAACAGTACAGTGTGAGAAGTATACTACTAGTAACCAATACAAGAAACTTTGCTTCTTCCTTTAATAAAAGTGGAACATAAAGCACAGTAATTTAATGAACTCTGTATTTGCAAGTAATTTTTAGCATGATTTGAATTTGGACTAGAGCTGTTTTGACATTGTTTTTTTGGGAATGACCTTCTTGCCTAGAGCACTTAGAATGCCATGAAAAAATAGGCATAATTTATCACAGAGGACGTTCTTTTCTTCCAGACATAGTCTTCCCTTTCCTTTTCCTCACATGGAATCTCCTAATGCTTTGTTTAACATCATTAAGTGAGTACACAGGACACACTCTCCTGTTGTGTTTTTTTTAATATCTATATCTATATCTATATCTATATCTGTATCTGTATCTATATCTACATCTATATCTATATCTATAAATCTATATATCTATATATCTATATCTATGTCTATATCCATCTTTGACCCTATCCTATCACAGGTCATATACTTAATGCCAAAGTTGATATTCCTTGTAAAAAGTGTCAAAAAGTTCAGTACATCCAGCCTGAAGGAAATCAATTTTAGATATAAATGGGAATGTGTAAGTTGTAAAATTTTATGCTGTAAGTTGAGTATGTTCTGTTTAAAGTCACTTTAAATGTACAACAGCAATGCTTATTGCAAGGGGAACTAGAAAGCTGTGTAATGAAAAGAGGAAAGGCAAGAGGAGAGAACACAAACTTGGAACATAAATGTCCTTAGCTGAATTTATGTTCCAAATTATTTGAAAGGTTTGGGCTTAATATGAAAGAACAAGACAAAGAATGTGGTTGTTTTTAAATTGTGTTCTTGAAGTTTTCTTCTTGCTTAGGTCATGAGTGGGGAAAAAAACCCAACAAAGATCACCCTTATGCCTGCTAGCTCATGGCAAGGAAAATGTGAAGTTTTTCATATCCTAGTAAACCAGTAAAATCATGTTTCACAATCTGATTCTAATTCCAAGGTCTAAATATATATATATATTCACAAGAGAAATAATTATATATATATATAATATATATTTTTTTTATATATATATAATTATTTTTTTTTTCACAAGACAGATAATAAACTGGTAAGATGTCTACTGTTTCTGTGCTCTGGTCAAGTGGACTGCTCTGTTTAGGGCTTTCTCCTGAGACTGTCTGACTGTGGTTGCAATTACAGCAGATGATCTTGAAAGAATGGGTCTTTTGAAAGATTAAGGCTGCCGAAGAGTGAGATCTCACACACGCAGAGGAGAAGAAAGTGGATCAACAAGCAACACACAAAGGCCAGGAAGACATGTTGTCTTTTTAAAATATGTTAGTTAATTTCTAGCAGAATGAGAAAATATGGAAATTTTAGCCATTGAGAACCAGCACAAGAAAGAAGTGACATTTTAAATGGCAGATAGATATTAAAACAGTGAAAAGGGAAAAGAACAACGGCTAAGGAAACTTGAAAGTAAATGAGAAATTTGCTAAAAACACTGGAAGTAAGCAAATTTCCAGATAATTCAGGTAATTTGTCAGACCACCAGGAGCCAAAGGAACAACATGAGAAATGGAGTGGTTTTCTTTCCTTCCTGTTTTAAACCTAGAATATGTGTAAGGATCTCATTCAGACAGATCATGTTTGCTTGGCATGGTTCTGCAGTCTCTGAAAAGGGAAAGGATGCTTTTGACAGCCTCTGGCTTCGGGGGTGAGTCACTTTATCCCTAATGGGTAAGCTTGAGGAGCATCAGTGTTAGAGCATCTCTAAGTTGTGTCACAGCCACCTGCTCTGCCTGCAGAGCCAGGGTGGCTCCGGCCATTCCCATCCTCGTCCCCATGATGCAGCTGTAGGGCCACGACACTGAGAATCCCCCAAAACCACAATCAGGAAGAAAGTGCAGTTTGCTTGGAAAAAAATGTACATAGAACTATAACGGACTTTTTCAACATTTGTGTATGTCAACCAAACACTATTTCAATAACAAAAATGTCTCCAGGCCTATATGCAAAGAATGACATCATTTTATTGCACTGAAAGGACTTAGGAGCAGACAAACTGATCATAAATAAACTTACCCAATTACAGACAAAGCTGTATGGTAGTTTGAACACATTGAACTGCTCTGTACAGCCATGTGCTGCGATGCACTAATCACCCTCCTTTATACTCTAATCAAAGCAAATACAGCCATCTCAGCTTGTTTTATCCAGACACTTAAAGATTTTCTTCCAGTTATAACCTACTTACACCATAATTTAACACAATTATTTCTCACAAGTATCCCAGTCATCAGTTATTTCGGTGCAATAATAACCTGAATAAAGTTTTCTGTTAACATAGTAAGAGCCATAACCCAGCTTAATAAACCCTTTTGGGGGAGTTACTTAGCTCAGAACATGGTTATTACTTCACCTATTTTTCTTCTGAGTAAATCTATATATCTATCTCATTAACAGCACCACTTAGAGTTTGTTCACATCAACACATGAAAAAAAATCAGTTTCATTAATGTCAGAGGGATGTGAAAGGCAAGAAATGGCATTATTATTATTATTACATAAAAAACAAGCATTTGCTTGTATGGAGTGACTTTCATGACAGAATATTCACTTTACAAAGTCTGATGGATAGCATCAGCTCTGCAGGATAACACAGGCTGAACAATTCACTGAAGGTTATGAACAAGGAGGTGACAGCACCAAGCAGAGTTCTGAGCTATCGTAACTCACATTACTTTGCTTCACCCATTAGGCACTGTTTCCCAATTTAATTTGCCATTCTCTCTAATGCTGTCTGAAGTAATCATAAATTAGTGGATAAAACAGAACAATGAAAACCTGGTTATTTCTTATCTAGTAATTATGATTTTACTCCATGAACTAGTATATTAATCAGTTTCCTTTCCCCAAGCTACTTTTTCTTTCATAATTGTGCTTGTGCTGGAAAACGGTTGGGTTCTCAAATGACTTCAGAGTTTCCCTCCTCTGGGAAGACAGAATTAGCTATTTATAGGCACTGAGTCAAGCACCACAGTTTTGAATGACTACCTCCATAAGAAGGCTGAGGTCGTCATCAGACCCAAGTGTAGGGACCAAGAGCAGAGTAAAGTATAGGAAGAAAGGGAAAATAAAGAAAGTATTCATTCCCAATAAAAGAAAATTAAAAGTTCTAATTTAATAAACCCTGGTTTAACCCAATGACAACTTAGATTTTTGAACAAATACGTAAGTGAAGTATGCTCAATTATTCCTGCATTCTGATTTCATGAAATGCCAGAATTACCATATTTCCTGGGTGGTCAAAGTATTTGACCACCTCCAGCTGCAATATTGCATGGCATTTACGGGTCAAAACAGAACTGAGTTTTACATAAAATGAGAAACTTCAGAGCACTACTTTTCGAAGTTGGTTGAATGTCCTATGACCGTATCTCCAAAATATCTAGAAACAAAAATATTAACTCTCATCAGAGTTTAACTCTTTGGACTTCAATACCACTACATTTGTAACTCTAACAGGAATGAAGCTGGGTTTCTTTTGAGGTCAATTTATTTACAAGACAGATCTTCTAGGGACTTCCTAAATGCTTACATTGATGATACAGCCCTTTCGGGGGTGGGGGGGTGGGGTGGGGGGGAAGGGAACAGAATACTGTTTAGCACAGCTCCAAGCCAGATTATAGATCCTTTCCTTTTTCAGTTTTGGAGATTCCTGGAAGAATAATTATATTTGCTGAAGGACTTAGCTGCCAAGCTCTAGGAGAATTAAAATATTTCCTTACAAAGAACCTGCCTTCCAACAAACCAAATCAAAGCTTTTTCTGGTTTTAATGCCAGCTATGAAATGAATAGTGCAACTGCTGCCCCATTTACTCAGGAAACACATTTTCCATTGTTGTGCCAGGAAAATGGTTTCAGATAAGTACTGTTTTATATAACTGTATATTTATTATGGATTATATTTATTAAGAATACTCTTTTACACATATATCAGCAATGTGGAGGATAGGAGCAATGGCAAGTGTGTCAAACCCAGGCATGTTTGCATTAAAAGAGGTGGGAAAGCATTAGGAGACAGAGGGGTGATGACATCGGGAAAAAAGAAGGAAGATCTGTGAGGAGTGAAAGAAAAGAGACAGGCCTAAAGCACAAAGCAAATCAGCAGGCTGAGGTGAAAAAGTGAAAGGGAGGCTTGAGGTAAAAGGTGACAGAGGATCAGAAAGTGTAGTCTGGAAATCTATATAAGGGAAGCATGAAGTTACTAATTCTGAAACAAAACAAAACAAAACAAAACAAAACAAACAAACAAAAAAAAGGCAACCCTCATTCCCTCACTGCTCCAAAGGAAAGGGGAAACTAGAAAGGAAGGAGGAACAGGAGCAACAGACTCATCTAGGGGAGGGAACATCATATTATGGAGATGTATTTTAATACTTGGTGCTGGATTTTTACTGCTTGCAAAATTGCCTTTTCAGATAACACACATGAATGGAATTTAGAGTGTTTCACTCCTTAATACAAATTATGGTTTCTGCTTTTATCAGTTCCATTCTGCATTTGTTGCAACGTTCAGCTCTTTTCCCTCTCAACACATTCATTGCAAAGTCTTTTTGGACAAGAAGAGTAGACAGGGAAATATTTCAAATGTATCTAACATTAGTGTCTAGTACAGCTCTGAAAATTGCAGAACACCTTTCCCAATAACTTCTTTTGCAGTAGCTTTCTGGGACAGAGTTAACTGCAGCACACTCACTGGACATAGCACTTCTATCAGTTTGCTCTCTGAGTGAGACAGCATTGGCAATATTAATAAGCCATTAAATTTGAGACTTTGGCATAACCTTCCACCTTCGTATAAAATAAGCTTTAACAAACCAGTGAAATCAAATCTTTCTTCCCAGCAGAAGGTTGTAGCTAAAAGAGCGTCAGTATTACCTACCCTTTCAAATCCTCATTCAAAGGCTATTTCCACTCTTAAAGTTCAACAGAAAATGTTGAACTGCTATAGAATTACACACACATGGGTCCACACATACACCTCTTTTTGTAGCAATCATAATTAACAACTTTTCCGGCTGTTACCTATTTACTGCTCTCTAGTGATACAGGAAATTCTCTCTCTTTGGTATAAAGGAAGCCTTAGGAGAATTAAATCTTCAGCTGTGTTAATCCAGGTACTTTGAAGCTGATATGGAATTCCCTAAGAAGCGAATATCTATCTAGAAGCTCAGTGTTTTTCATCACATACCATACTGAGCATAATGATGATTCTTTCAAAACTTTCCATGAAACATTTTTTTGTTCTCTTTTTACTCTTATTTGAAAGCTGAGCTTCAATACAAAACAAATTTTCAGATGAAAATCATTAAAAAAACTTGCCAAACATTTCAGTTTCAAAGTGTCAAAACAAAATTTTCTGACCTTAACAGAACATCTTTTTCTTCCTGAAATAAAATTGTTTAATTTGTCAGGTTTCTGTAAAACATTTTTCTTGGAAGTGTTGTCACTTTATAATTTCTGATAAAATGTTCTGTCAAAATATTCCCAGCTGACCTTATAATAAGGCAGTAGAGATTTCTACCAGTTGAAGGTCTTTTTTGTTCAGATACAGCCATTTTAAGGAGAAATATGTACATACATAAACACAATTATCTTTGTGGACCCGTGCTTTTTTACTTTCTTATAGCTTTCTCCTGCATTAAAAGTGGGAGATCTGGATGTGAATATTCTCCTTATATTTGTAAGTAAACAAATTAAGTTACTCTGTAAAAACACTGGGAATGAAGCCCCCAAACTGTATTATAAGAAGGACATTCAGCTGTTCAGGGCCAGCTTTTCTGGAGGAAGTCTTAGGTTTTTTTCATTCTTCACAAAACAGTACACATTATGAAGTCATGTGCCATAAATAATAGGGATGTGCTGCAAAATAAAAGCTCACAGTACTAATAGGTATTACTGTTATGAGCACAGGAATCTACAAATTCAATCAGGTTCATGTGAGAATCATACGAAAAAATAGTGTTAAAATGAACAATTTTTTTTCCTGAATAAAAAACTTCCTTTGGTCTATTAAAATCCCATATTTTGGTGGTATTTAAAAATTATGGCATGTCACTTACATGGAAACAGGCCCTTTAATGACTGTTCCACTAACGTTACCCATTTCATGCCTTCCCTGGACCTCTGCTGAAACCATTAAGCTTAAGTCCCATCTGGTTCTGATGTCAGAGGACTCCAGCAGAGACTGGCATTTTTCCTCAGTAATCTGTAAAGATTTTATTTTTGCTTCATGGATTTTTAAACTGTGCAGTGAAATTGATGAACAGCCTATAAAGTCAGACTACTGTAAGAGAAAATTGCCAAAAGGTGACAGGCAGAAGACAGTAGGGAAATGAGTAAACAGAACAGGTTAAGGAATTAAAACCTCTTTGCATAAAACATCTTTTTTATTTTATTCTTTTAATTTCTTTTTTAAATTCTTTTCTTCTCTGAAAGTCTTAGTTTAATTTTGGTTTTAGTGGTCAATTTGGGCTTCAGCTTGGGTTGGATAGAGGAGGGTGGAAAGGCTGGCCTCTGAGGTGGTGCAGCACAGTGAGGAGCAGCAGCATAGCCCATCATCCTCAGCTCTGCAGCATCTTGCTCTGGCCAAATCATGGAAGGGCCAAGGTGTTTCTGCTGTTCAGGCTCATCCTCAGTGCATCCTCAGCCACCAATACAAGCCACCCAGCACTGATTTTGCAGCATGCAGACTGAACAAGTAAAAGTAACTAAAAGCATTATTTTGAAGGATGTTTATGCAGAACTTATCAATGAGAAATGAAGTAAGCAGGTACATATAGTAAGAATCTGCTAAATGGATTTGTTTGAAAACTTGTAAACAGGTTTACTCCTTTCTCTAAGAGATTGGAAGGGGTTGTTAGTGTTCCCAATTCAGTCAAATAATATGCTATTTGGAATGTTTAGTTCTGGTAATAGTTTTATGATATGCTATTCCCTATTTTCAATATATACCGTCTTACATCACAGCCACTGTACACGACTTACCCAAAATATTACTTTTCTGGCTAATTTCCAGCTGATGCTTTTAAACCCTTTTAGCAGAGCAGACCAGTGAGATGTTGCTGAAGGCCAGGTCAAAACTTCCACAGCCTCAGCTAATACATATTTGGAGATGCCAGTGCAACTCAAAGTGGCCAGATTGTAATGCTCTTTTTTTTTCCTGCTTGGCAGATTGATTCACAGCTTCCTTTCATTTGTTCCAGTAAGTTTATTCTCAGTGAAATCCAAAGAGCTCAAAAGAAAACAATATCTGAAAAGAGCCCAGGGGTGGGGGGTGGGGGTGTGGTGTGGGGGTGTGGTGGTAGTGGTGGGTGTGGATGGGCACAGAAATGGTAAGGGAGGGAAGAAAAGCAATGAAAAGCAAGCATGGAGATTCTGAGACTTACATTTGTAACAGGCATAGGTTACATATACATTATCTGTTCATGCTAAGACAGAAAGCCTATTTTTACTAGAAAGATATCTGTACTCTAAGTAAAAAAAAATATGCATTCCTACTGCAATATAGAAGAATTTTACATAAGTAGACGTCCTTTCTATGAATTTGAAAGTCTCAGGAATTACAGAATGAGGTTACAAGATTTGTATTAAAATTAGAAACACTGCCTCTACCAGGAGCAGCCAGCCTGAGGTGGATGGCAACATGACAATTCATCCCACTCAAGGTTTTTATCTCCCTAAAGACAGCTAAATACAAACCTAACAGTGATTCTTTATTTTTCTTCTTCTTTCACCTCATATAATTATTTTAAGAACTTTGTGCTTTCAATATATTATTGTTCCAAACCTAAAGGAATTTTTCAAAATCATTAATTTCTTTTTTTCTTTAAGAAGAATTGTGATATGCGTTTAATTTCATCAACTTAGGTGACATGGGAACAAAAGAATAGCTTAAAATTACTTCAAGCATTTCTATCACTGAGAATGCTTTCTGAATATAACATATAATTTTCAAATTTAATCTCTTGAATGCATATGTTTTATAATACTGAATTTACTCATTGAAAATTAGATACTGTTTGGTGGAAAAAAATCATAAACTGGAAATTTTCTCCACTTCTTAGTGGAACCCATTCTTAGAATTAAATCATTTAAACATTTGAGGCATATTTTGGAGGTATAAATGAGTAGAGTGACAAGTGCAATCAGCTCTGAAGCCTCAAGAACATGAAGACTGGGGTGTTGGTTCTGTCTGTATACTCCTTTGCCTAGAAATCCACACTCGCTTGGCTGTGAGGTTGGGGAGATGAATCATTGGCAGCTGAAGTTAATAAGAGGCTGTTTTTCTAGTCTAGTGTCTAGCAGCTTATTCCTTTATTACCTGTAGCCTGGTATATTCACCTTCAGATATCATCTCTTTTCCCCTTTTACAGAGGCTTTGCTTCAAACATAGAGCAAGGCAGCCACTCTACATTTTCTCTCTCTCGCTCGCTTTTTTTTTTTTTTCTATTCCCAAAGGAAAAGGTTTGTTTAGTTTGTTTTGTTGGTTTGGTTTGTTTGTTTTTTAATTTTATCCTATTTAATTAAAAAATACTACAGAAAGATTTGTGTCAACTTACTTCCAATGTTCTTGTGTAGCTAGTCCCTCACAGACATTCATAGACTGAGGTTTAATAATTTACTACTTCTAGGGAATCAAGTGTGGACCAGGATCCAAGTTCCTGTTTATTGATACCTTATTTGAGAACTGCTAAGGGAAAGTGCCAGGATGTACTGCAGAGACATAGTATTACACACAAAAAAAAAGTTTATCTGGAAACAGAAAAAAAACAAACAAGAGAAGTTAGTATTTGTTTGGAGTGTGTTTTAGCATGTAAACTTCTTGTTTTCACATGATGCGTGCTTTTTAACATTTACTTCATGACACCTTCAACTGAAACACCTAGTAAACCAAATTACAACTGGAAATATTCATTGTCTCTTGTCTACCTTCTTTATTGTCTTGTAATCTGCTGGATTTTTCCTCCCACATAGTGCAAATACCCTCAGTACTGTACTGTACTTTCCCTGTTATACAGACATCTTAATTCTAAGAACTAGTCCTATTTGTCATGATAGGAAGCAGCATTGTAGCATAATGAATACTCTCATTTCCTCTAATTGTTAATAAAAAAAGTTTAAGCAGTTAAACTGTGCAATCCACTCGTGTTCATTAATGACACTGCATATTTTAATGGTGTATTTATTATGCAGCCATGCAGACAGAGCAGAAAAGATGTTCTGAGGATATTTTTTTAGTCTCTAGTTTCAAATACCAAAGCCAAAATGTAAAAAGAAGACTTTGTCTTGTACATAGATGTAGTGTTTGTGGAATTTCCAAAACCTGAAAATTAAAAGTATATCTTTTTTTTTTTTTTTTTTTTTTTTTTTTTTTTTTTTTTTTATATATTGAAAAGTCTTCCAGAAACATGGATAAAGAAACATTCACAAATAGATATTCGGGCTTTCTGTTGGTAGAACATGACATCATTGGGAATCAGTACTCCCTCCCCTATCCTCTGCTGTAGCTCTTCCAAACTGTGAACGTAAACAACCCCTCCACCTCTGCCTGTGAAATACTGAAGTAATTGACTTGACAACCATCTTTGATACCCTTGTGATGATCTCCTTTTGAATATTTTGGGAAGGTACTTCACCTCGTACGCTTTAAAAACAGCAGACTGGATCTGGGATGGTCCTTGGTGCTGTTGCTAGTTGTAATACCAGCTCTCCCAGTTAATGTGTCTTCATTATATTCATCCCCCACATTTTGCATAACCTTGGTTAGTGTTGCAAAAAGGAATGCAGGATTAGCCCTGAAAAACAATTTAGTCTCCGTGGTGATTTAATACTAGGCCTCTCTGAGGAAACTTTCCAAAGGTGCCCATGAGACCCGTTAAATTATTCATTGTGAATAATATTTATTCCAAATACTTTTTCCTGGTTGAAAATGACTCCTGAGCCAGGCCCTGGTTTTTTTCAGGATTATCTGCCAAGTAGCCTAAGGGATAAAATCTCCGGCCCTGGTTTAGTGACAAGTAGTCCACTCCAGCATTTATTTGCCCACTCCTGATGATAACCCATTGTGTGTGGTTTTGCACTTGCCATCGGTCAGGATGAGTATTCAGATAGAAAGCCAGACCAGAAACAAACATTTAAAAACAGACACATAGGAAATGGTGAAAGCATGTAAGGCACACACATGTTGGCATTTTAGACCATAATTATTTTTGTTGGAAATGCTTTTCATTAGGTTGCAGGCTCTCCAAATTCTGGTAAATGATATGTCGCAAAAAATAACAACTGAACTTGCTGGTTTTGTTCACACAAATTGTCACAATTCATCCGCATTTTTATTCATCCAGCTGGAGAGTACACTATGATAGTGACATTTGCTACAAAGACATTTGCCTATAAGGAGAGCCCAGTCCTTCTCCGCTGACTATGCTGGCTGCAAATTTCAGAGTGGTAATGACTTCCAGTCAATTCCAATCTGGCTAATAAAACTCAACCCAATAGTTTAGATGTGAAAGACTATCATGTCATTATTACAAAATTCCTGAGCCTTCTGCCCCCTGGGACTGTTCAAAAATAGGTGTGTTTTTGGTACCGCAATGATAAATTGCAGAATATTTCTAGAGTTTAAATATTTCTGAGAGAGCAGTTCTTCACTCCCTGCTGTTTACAAGGGAAATACTGTCTACAAATAATACATTACATTAGCTATCCTCTTTATCATAAAGCCATGTTGAATACTTGTAACATTTATAAAAAGACACCAACTGATTGCAAGATGAGCGTTACCCTTGAGCAAATTATGAACACATTTATTTCAGTCTTACGCATTTGAAACTAATTTTCTGGTAATATCAAAAGTGTTCATAGAATTAATTTCCTGTCAGTTCAGCAGTATTCAAGTGAATATTTTATGATTTTGCATTAGCTGTATTTGTCTAGAGTTGTGACATGATCGAGTCATTCTCTGAGGGAAACACATTAATAATTAAACTCTGTCCAATGTGGAGTGCTAAAGATGACAGCATAATTGTACATTTCAGAGACCGTTTCACAAGGCAGAGAATGAGAATTGCCCTGCCACCATTTAAATGTCAATTTAGAATTTCTTTCTAAGATTAAAACAGTGTTGCAGAAAACAAAGAGAAAAAAAGAGGGAATAGAAAGACTGATGTCAAATCTGGAACCTTGTCCCCTTTTTGCTTTCCTTTTCTTTTAAAATGTGAGCTAAATGTAAATGGTATTCCAAGAAGAAAAGGAGAAGGCAGAAGGCAGATAAATGATCATCTTTAAGATTTTTTTCCCCCCTTTCTTTCGGCGATATAATATCATCACCGGTTGTAGTACTAGAGCTGTTTAGATGATAAATGCAACATGCATAGATTAGCTCCGGAGAAAATACTGCTGCCTGACACTGAAAGCTTTGATTGGTTTCAGCCCTTACATTTGACTCTTTTTTGCCCTGATAACTTCAGCAGTATTTTAAGATTTTAATCTACTTTCTAGTCAAATACCCACGGATAGATCACTATATTATTTATTATTTATGTTTCTTTTTCAGCTTCTGAAAGTAAAACATTACGGGGCTTTAGCTAAAAGATCTCCAAAATTTCTGAGGCATATATTTTGCAACTACTTAAGCCTTCCTGATGAAAAGTGCCTGTATTATCCTGGAGAGACAGCTGAGCCACATTTATGGATTGTGTATGCAGACCACTTAATGAACACGTATCCTTAAAAAATGCATAAATTAGAGACATATCAATATGTCTGTAAGACTCGGGTTTTAGCCTACTGCCTGTGGCTGGTGCCATGCCAAAGAATTCCCCTTTTGACTAAAATCCAGGTGATGCCTCCCTCATTCACTGCATCTTTTACCAGTTTCTCCCTATAGCTTTAGACAAAAGCTCAAATGAGAAAAAGTAGCTGGATGGACTCAGGCAAATATAAATAACTGCAAGAAGTATCCTCACAGACCCTTTGCTTCAGATCCTTACCATGCTGTCTCTGTCTTCCATTTTCCCTACTCCTACCTCTCCCTCACAGAGCCCACACATTTTTCTTGCATGCTTTTTTCACTTGATCCCCTCCTGATAAATCCTTAATTTCTTTTCATATAAAACCATTTAGTAAATTGTATCCACTTCCTACCATTTCTGTGTTCATTCATTTGTGCTAAATCTTTTCTCTCACCCATATTCTCCATCTCATCTATTTAGATTATGAGCATCTTAGGAAAAACATTTACTCCTCTGCCTCTGTACCTCATCTACCACAGCAGTTGCTACTTGGCTACTACCATATGAAACATGGTTGATCATAATAATTCATTTCATTTGACTTCCTTCAGCCCACTTACATCTCTGTGGTATAATTAAATCACAGAATCTTAGAATAGAATTGTTTAAATTGGAAAAGACCTTTAACATTGAGTCCAACTGTAAACCTGGCACTGCCACGTCCAGCACTAAACCATGTCCCTAAGTGCCACATCTACACATCTACTAAAAACCTTCAGGGATGGTGACCCAACCATTACCCTGGGAAGCCTGTTCCAATGCTTGACAACTCTTTTGGTGAAGATTTTTTTCTTAATATCCAATCTAAACTTCCCCTGGCACAACTTGAGACTGTTTCCTCTTGCCCTATCGCTCACTACTTGGGAGAAGAGCCCGACCCCCACCTCGCTGTTCAAGAACTATTTAGGGCAAATGGGGGATTTTAATGGAAAATGCCTCTGTCCTTTAAGGAGCAAGTTTCAGATTTTTTCTCATACAAATGCAAAAAAGGACTATTCGGTCTCAATGGTACGCCAATTTCAGCATTTGGTACTATTGTATGAGCCAGAAAGCAAACAGAAAATAAATTACTATGATGTTAAAAGTGATTGATATCCCTTATCACTGTTTGTATATGCTCGTAGTTGGGATCTCACTAAAAATACAGTTCTCAAGTACGACTTAATTTGACGTTTACTATGGATTAATGTCACAGCAAACTTAAAAAATTTAACATTATTTTAACATATTTAGGGAACAGTAGAAAAGGGCATTTGAATATGAAATGCACAGAAAAAGAAGCTAGTAATTTTTTGCACCTCGATTTTTACCTGTATGTATAAAGAAAAGTGCTTATACATTACTAAAGACAATGAATGCTGATGGCATATTCAGATGCATGAAAGAGAAGACATTAAAAACATGACAATAAAGGCTATTTATGAAGTTGTACTGTGTGAAATCATGACTGAGTTAAGCTAACACAGCAAAGTGAAATAACATGTTTCCTTATATTAGATAACTAAAATATAGTTGTTTTAAATGAGTAGCCGTGTCTGACTGTACAAACTGGCAGTTAAATAACCTGTAATATGTGGTTAATTTTTTCCTGACATCCATTTATATTACTTGCTTGTTACAGTACTACTGTCTATGCTACGTAAATCCATGCAGCCATCAAACCACTTTCAAATTCTACAAAGCTAGCTATAGCAACAGATGCTACTTCTATAGTGATTAATACCTCATGCAAAAAATATCAGTTCTAACTTTGCAGTGAACTTATTTCAGTAAAGTTCTCCTTACTTGAGTGAAATATTTGACCAGAGAAGAATGCACAACGATCAGCATTCACTATGCTTTTCGATATTTCTGAGCACACTTTCATCACGGTCCTTATTATCCACACTTTCAACAATCGAAGTCTCTCTAGTATCTAGATATTAGAGCTTGAGAACAGTCAGTTGCTTGTGTTTGGGATTTTTTCCCAAATATTTAATTTTATATAATGTTTCAGAAGAGATTAAAGTCTTTTTCAAATGTCATTCTTTGAAAGGTGTGTAAATAGGATCACACAAGGTACTTAGTGATTCACACTGTTAAGAGGCTGATAAATTGTTCCATTTTAAATTCCAAGAGCAGCTAATATTAAGGAAGGTGATAGAATTTATCAGATAGATTCTTTTCCTTAGAAAGAATTTTAAACTAGTCCTCCAGAATGCTCTTTTTGAGGTAATTTGTCTTTGATTCCCCTGCACTTATCTAGAAGAGCGTGATGGCATGACCTTATAGGCATGTGACATGTAGCACTTAAAATTCTACACTTTTTGAACAAAGAATAGTATTCACATCTGGGAAACACTTGTTCACTATGTCCCTTTGGTCAAGCTGTGGCCCAGTGAGAACACAGAACACTGAAAGCATGTGAACCTAGTTTAATAAATATTTATAAATCATAATTATTCATCAGTAATTAAAATGTTAATGCTTTAACAAATTCAAATGTTATGCATGCACATCCTGAGATTAACTACAAACCCCTTCTCTGCAGTAGAAAAGATAGTGGCTTTATTCTTGGTCTCCGGTTACGTTCAGTATTTTTTTATTTTATCCACAGACAGGTCCATAACAAACTCTAAAGAGAACTTTGTGAGACTACAGTGTATTTGTAGCAGCAAATATGTATAGGTTTTCTGTTTCTATGATTTTTCAGATTGGAAATAAAACCTCTAGGCAAAATATGCAGTCCTTTGGGAGGAATGAGAATTGTCCATGTTCTAAGTCAAAGTCAGCTCTGAATATAAAAACCATCTCCTAGTTAAAATAAGAACAAAGAAATGCCATGTCAGAAAAAGCCAGACTCAAATGAATAGAGGGCTGCTTTGTAGCACTTGCAATGCGGCGCAGAGATAGCTGAGCCAGTAGCAGCAGCATGAATCTCAGCATGGGTTTCTCTTTTCCAGTCAGGTTCTTCCCTGGTAACTGCTGTTTATTTTGCCTGTGTTTTAAGGATTGTTGCAATCCAGCAGTCTGCAGGAGAATCCTCTACTTAATTCACACAGAAGAGCCTATTTGCTTTTCACTGTACTTTAACCTTAGTAATACAGGTGTTTTATGATTAGAAGTAAATCTTCAGAGACTTTTCATTTCTTACTATTCTACCTTTTGTGCAACTGAAACCTCAATTAAGATGTCATTTTTCCCATCTAATGTCAATGCTGTAGATCCTTCAGCTCTATTGATATTTTCCTTTTTTTGTTTTGTCTTACTGTACCCTAGAATTTAGTATACTGAACCTTATTCTTGCATTACAGTCTATGTATGTTGTTGATACAGTTTCACCCATAAAATTTGTCCTTGCATGCATAGCTATAACTTCATTAATGCAAAGGGGGACACTTATGCTATTATTAGTAACACCTAACAGAGTGAAGATCTCTTCATAGCCAAAGGAGACAGAATGGTGTCCCTAGACAGTGATTCAAGGCACTCAGGATTCTACTTTTCTCCACTCATTACGTAAGTAACTTAAAGTTCAGTGTCAACAAATTAATGTTCCATTTCCTAAAATTAGCATTTTATTAGACAAAACTGTTATTATACAAGTACCAGTTTATAATTAGACTTTTTGCATGGAGAAATTATGACCTTTTGGATAAAAATACCTGTTCCAATTTAAAACAGCCACCATCATCCTCCAAAACAGCTTAACAACCTCCTTCCCCAAAACAGGCTCATTTTACTTTCTCTAAGTGCCTGAGGAAGCCTTACAAGAAAAATACACTGCCCATCCAAAACACTGGCTGTCTAGAACAAATGAGTCCTGTAGGAATTCATTCAGGATCTTATGTTTCTGCTAATGACGATGATTATGATGAAAACCGGCTTTTGCTGTTGATTTTTCTGCTGATTCCTCAGTTCTTGATAGATGTATTGTGGCTACAGTCCTTGCTGCTGGTCCAACTGCATAATGTGAGGAGAATCCACAGAGATATGAACAAGCTTTTCAGCAGCCAAGTGAAGAAACCGGTAATTTTACAAACAGGAAGCAAAATTGCTAGCGATCACCAAATACCGCAGGAGGTACACCACAGCGGGCCACGGTGAGAAAATCCCAAACAAGACCTGGAAGTGCCCCTCTGTGTCATAATGCTTTAAAGGAATTTGGGGCCCTGGGTTTTGGGTGGGCTTTTTGGCTGCTTTTTGGGGTTTTTTGTTTATTTGTTTGTTGTGGGGTTTTTTTGGACGTGTGTGTGTGTCAATTAACTGAAATAGCCATGCATTTTTTTTTAAAAAAAACACAGCTGAGACGGGATCTTTGCTTTGGTGACATCACTAACTGAGATAAAATTGAGGTGGGTAGCACAAATGGTCACTGTCAGAGCCAAGCTGTGTCATGACTATTGCCATTATCTTCCAGAAAGTGATTCCCAGACATATTTAGATTAGAAGCCTTTTGTAAATAATCCAGCTTTTTTGGAAAATGTTTTAAAGCACTTAACATTGCATGGCACTATTTAATGAACAGGAATATGCTAAAAAACCCCTCAGAACAAAGCAAATGTAAGATACATTAATACATTTTAAAAAGGACAGATAACATAAGCAAACATTTTTGATCTATGTCCAGCAGCTAAAAGTCTTCCTAGTTACAAATGCTCGTTCTGACCAGCTTAGGAACCTAAAAAGATAACTGTGTAAACTAGGACATAGAGTATCTCATTTATAGGCAGCCTAATATTATAAAGATCGATATTACATGATGCTGCTTCTTAATAAATTTGTCCTGTAGCACAAAAAGTCCCTGTCATTAGTGCAGTTGATATTTGGTGCAATTTAGGAAACTTCTATAGAATTAATGAACTAATGACACAGAGTTAGAACATTAAAGTATTTCTGTAAGGCTGTGCAACTAGCCGGTTGTCCTAATAGGCAAGACTCCCAGAAACCCTCATAGACGTGAGCACAGATCTGCTACTAAATCTTAACAGAAGTCTATAGAGACCGAAACAGCTTTGGACAAAAGGTATTCTCCTCAGGGGAGCTAATTTTCTCACACCTGTCTGCAAGAGGCTGGTGTCTTTCTGCATTCCGATGTCCAAAGGCAGCAAAAAATACCCTGGAAGTTTTGGTAAGACGACAGATAAACACCTCTGGAAACTATGAGAAAAAGACTTGTGGCATGATTTAGAATTTTGGGACTGTAGAAGGGAAATTACGATTTTGCTTTCACAGCAGGACAAAGGGATGTTGTTCAGATGTTGAGCAAGGGTCAGAAATTAAAAAGCGCGAGGTTCAAAAATGCAGGCTAAATGCACAAAAAGGTGTTATCTCCATGAGATTGCAAAGAATATTCCTGAGGGATCAGAAAGTGGCTGATTTGTTTTCTTTTTTGAGACTTACACCCAGCTACACTGTGAAGATCAACAAATTTCTCTGGAAATCTATGCAAAGAGCAATTGAAAACGAAAAGTTTAAGTGGTAAAGCAGAAGGCTCATACCATCAGAGGTGAGCAAAGAGGATGTTTGGAAGTGCATTGGTGTTACACCAGGATTTTTTTGTTAGACCTCAAAGATAGCAAGGAGATTCTGCCTGTTGCAGCATTCTGGTAAGTATCTAATGTGGAAGATTAACAGAACCCATAGAATTAACAGTCAAAGTTGCTGACATTTTTAAATTTTTCAAGGATTCCCAATAGCTTTAGTATTTAAAAACTGAAGGATTGTAGTTAGTATAAATCACTTAAATCAAGGAAATAAAAAACTTCTTTAGATAGTAACATAAAGAGAAATTTTAAAAGGACTTTACCTTTTCAGTGGGGTTTTAGACACAGTTTATCCTTAAATGGCTCCATGCGTCCCTTGTTTATATATTATGACATGCACTGGTAGACCTTAAAAGAAGTTCTCATCACTGAGGGGGGCTGATTTTTCTACATAAATTGCAATATTCCCACCCTGTTCAGTGGGTTCAGCATAAAGCCCAGCTGAGAAATTAGTCCTGAGACCGAACATGCCATTTGCAGCCAGGATGTGACATGACTAAAAACCTTATTTGTAGACTGTTGTTTATTTCATTTCATTTTATTTTATGACGTCTTTAAACTCTACTCTTGGTACAGGACAAACACCTAAGAGATGCAAGCTTCCCCTATTAAAATGACTTGTTTGTACAGGCAGAATGAAATTTGACAACTCCAAATGCACAGAAGAATCCTAACGTGTGACAAACAGGCTGGCTGGCCCCCTCGCCTGACCTAGTATGCTCTACCTCTCTGTAAAGGAACTGTTTGCACTGGAGCCTTCCCATGGGCTGGCATGTAAATCTTAAAAATATCTTCGAAGCCCATCTGCTGTAGTGCTTCATTTTTAATGAAAATAGAAGGTGCCAACCAGAAGTAGTTTTGATAAGCCAAGTCTCTCCCATAATGCCAGCCTGTTAGATCTCAGAGGAGTCAATTTAAACAGCCACATATTTCTAGGACTCGTTTGTAAGTTTATGATTAAATTTCCTTAGAGATGAAGTAAAAAAAAACCCAAACAACCAAACCCTACAGACAAGAAAAGCCCAGTAATAGGCCATTTTGGCAATTAAGCTGTCAATGTAAGATTCTTAGCTTCAGCATGGTCTCATGGGTTTGGTTTATTTGGTTTTCCATACATATTCTGTATAAGATTTGTATTCAGAGATAAACATCTTTCCAAAGAAAAATTGTCATTTCTTTTTCCAACTGGCGCATGGCTTTTTTCCTAACCAAGTCAAACCCAATAAGGCCATTACTAACATAAGCCAGTTACTAATGCTGAAGAGTTTTATTTTCTTGTGGGGTTTTATATCTTGCAGACATTAGTAAGGAAACGAGCATAAATAACTAGGTATCAGCCTAGAAGACTTATAATTCTGTATCAGACTTGTTTGTCTATGCAAGTTAGTGTTTACTATCAGTAACAGTCCTTAAAAAATCTGAAATGTTTTCCAATAAAGGTTATACCCAGGCACAGAAAGTAAATTTAAAATATTCAGACACTTGGGAGATTTGTCACCATTAATGCAGAGAGCATGACAAAAAATAGCGTTAATAAAATTGACTTCAGAAAATATTTGGAATAACATTTACAAAATTTGGGTTTCATTTTCCCCACGTTCTAGAGTCTGAGAATTCCTTGACTCTGAGAAGCATTGAAATAACTTGTAGGTTAAATCTCAAATATTTAAATAAAGTTTTTAAATCCCAGAAGTAAAGTAAATCCAGGTATTATTGACACGTTAACAGGGGTCACAGAACTTGCAGTTCAGTGGAAGTCGAGAGGGTACTAAGGAACACTGAAACTTGGATTATTTCTTCAATACTGCCACAGGAGCACTACGTATTTATTACACTATCCAGAGCATGATTATTCTATAACCATTTGTATTCCTCCTATAAATCTGAGAAAAGCTCTTTCTACAAATGATTAGGGGATTAACTTTCCTTGTGAGTAGGTTCACATTATGCATGGTCAAAGTCATATCACAGACACACATGGAAGAAAACATTTCAAGGGTTATAATTACATTCACATGTTGGCTAATTGGGCCCTCAGGGGCCTAGTTCCTAATTATAAGAGAGTATGCAGGAAAATACCAGTAAAAAAAGTATGTATAGAATGAGTATGAGATTAAATGGGCTATGCTGGCTGTATAAAAGCCGTAAAACTTGATAGGAAAGGAATGCAGTTACTTGCCAAGTATCTCTAAACCATAAATGTTTTTTTGATGTCATTATCAGAAGGAGATGGGAGGAGGCTGTGTCATTTTAGAGGAAGGCTGCAAACATCTATTGTAGCCTCAAGTGGAATTTCTTCATAATTGTAAGAAAATCAAGTAATGATTGAGTCAGATGAGAAAAAAGGTGAAAAAAGAATAACTTTTTACAACAACTTTGAGATCCAAAGTAAGTGAAAGTAAGGTGAAGGAAAAGAGGAAGAGGAGAGCTGCATATTCACATGTATATCAGAGACCTATTAACCAGAAATGAAATGCTTTAAAAACTTCAGATATTCATTAATTAAAATTGCATAAGCTTTAATGACACTGTTTATTAGTTTAGCTAAGGGCAGAATTTTTATCTCACATAATTGAAAACTATAGTTTATTACCTTGATTATACACTAGGTTAAATATACAGGCATTACTTCTTGTTCCGTGTCTCTCAGAGTGAAATGCCTATAAGAATAAATTATAGATTTTTTTATAAGGTTGTAATTTATTTAGCTTTACATCAAATGGTATCCTTTTGACATATCTATAAAAGTCTCACTGTTTATAGTAGATGTGTATGTAATATTACATTACACCTCATAAGAAGCTGGCAGGAACCCTGAAGCTGAATAAGAACAAGGTTGTCTTTATCTCTTAAACCTGTCATTTTAATTTTCCACTCCAGACAGTGCCGTATAAGTAGCCTGACTTAAGTTCCTAGTGGCTGTTAGACCACATTCTTGTAACATTTTAAATTTAGTACCTAATCAAATTGCTTTGCTTTCAGTATTTTTATCTTGATTTATATGAATGGGTATGTGATACCTTTGTAAGTATACCCAAAGGAATACAGTATTTTACAGCATTCTGAATGCAAATCTTGTTTTCTTATTTATGCTGTGGCCAGTGTAACCACACCATTAAAAAGAATTTAAAATGAAATGCAGAAAAATTGAAATGACAATTTCAGCATTCTAACATCTTGAACAACCAACCTGATGCTCAGCAAGTTGTGACAGCACGGAAGCACAGTGTATGAATCAGGCTTCACACATCAGACCTGGTCTTTGTAAAGCTGAAATTAAATGCCCACCTAAAAAATATAAAGGAAAATCTCTTTTGTGTCTAGCTCAACATCTGTCTGTAACTACCAGAGCTGTAATCATGCAACACTGTAGTTTGAAACAGTTATAGCACTACTTTGCAAAAAAAAGTTGGATCTCACTTTTACTGTGTATTTCAGTCAAATCTGAAATGTACATTTAAGTGTCAAGATTTGCTGCTCATTGTACCTTTAATCTCATCACACAGTATGGACCAAAATTTTTTATGACCACAGACATATATGTGCTCAAGATACAGAGGGAATAAAAGGTATCATTCATGTAGGAGTTAAGTAGCCCAGCTGGCTGAGCTAGCCATTGCAATGGGGGGAGGGTGGGGTGAAAAGGGGGAAAATTATTATTGATATTTTAGCAAGAAAACATTTCATTAGTCACTTTCCTCCCATCACACACTAGCAAGTTCCCATACAAGGACATGAATATTGACAGGGTATCTGTGGTGACACAGAAGTATGCACAAAAGCATCCTCTAGTACACCTGCAAGATGGGTGCTGTCAGCCTGGGATTCTGGGACAAGGAACAGTGTTTCTCATTTAATGAGAGGTATCCTAAGGCAGATAGTTTTGCAGAGGTGGTGATCTTGACAGTGTTAATAGTTTTGCTGTCTTTAGACTTCTGACCTAACCTGCCTGAGATGACTGGAAGAACTGAAATCTCAGAGTCATTTTAAGCCATTTTTACATTTGGGAAACAAACACTGCAACACCATCCAGTGCTTCTGACTTAACATTTTCAGCATATTCATAGTTGACAGAGATATTGTACAGTCACAAGGTTGTAAAGAATAATTAAAAGCTAGAAGGACAAGACTGCCACCTGATCATAAGCTAGGGGAAATCAGTGCTGGTGTCCAATTCCCTTCCTCAAGAAGAAAATAAGAGTTTAAGTAGGATTCTTCATGTATGTTCCAAACACAAACACAAATGAAAATGGATAATATGTTCCCTTCTTGAAGAAAATAATCAGAGGGTGAGAACTCCAAACTGAGGTAGATAACTATGACAAACTACAGAAAATAACAATGAAAGGATCACAAGCTAACTAGAAGGTTTAAGCAGCAAGAGTAGTAAACTTCAAATTATTATTAGGGAATGACCAAGGCAGAAAATCTGAATAAAATGTTGTTCAGAGCCTTTTTCTGAGTACTGATACAGTTTCTTGTAAGAGGATTTAGCAATGTTAAGAAAAGTTGTAAATGTTGACCAAGAAAACCACATTAAAAATGATCAAAATAAATCAAATTTACATACACATTACGGAACAGTATATAACTCCTCATTTTTATCCATAGTACCTTAAGCACAAAATCTTTATTTTGTAATTTGAATAGATGGAAATCTATCCTGCCAGAAACAACTAAAAGAATAGCTGAAGAAATCTTTGGAGATCACTGAGGTAACATCAAGAAGGGAAACAACTGCTAGTCAGCGTTCATGCTGAGGAAAGTTAAATTAAATGCTGTGATAGAAGAAGTTATCTATGGAGAACAGAATTCATAATTTAGGAAAGGAGGAATGAGAAATTCTGTGTAAAACAAGAAATTCAAGAGACAAAAAAGTCGAGAACAAAAAAGTTCCACTTGAGTTTGGTGATTACTTGGTGAGACAGTTCAGAACTACTCCTCCAAGATATGATGGAGTAATGAGGTAAGAACTAGAATACAAAATCACTACAATATAAAAAGAAAATCCTGCATATAGACAGTGGCTATTTTTAGCAAGTTATTTTGCAAAGCAAGAATTACCACTGGGTGACAGGATGTCAGTCATGGTTTCAGTTTGTTTTGCTCTTCACAGGGCCCTGGAGATAAAAATTCACTTACTGAAGACCAAGTAGCTAACAGAAGTGTTGCAGCTAGCAGAAAACAGACACTCGGAGACAAGAAGTGTCCTGTCCAATTTCCACAACAAATTTGTGAGGTCACTGAGGGAGATAGCCAAGGAAGAATGTAATCTTTTGGATCAGGTGTTCAAGTGATAAAAGCTGTATTTTCATTTTTTCTACCTGTGCAGTAAGCATAAGAATGTTTTCTTTCACAGCTTTTTCTTTCTTATTGTTCACACTCTAAGATTTTTCACAACAGTTTCTTACTGCGTAGCTGTACAGCTTCTAATATTTATTGTGTAAAAATGATAAATTATGGATTTTGTGATAAGCCAATGTAATCATCCAAATAGCTATCTGTCTTACACAGTACCACCTACATCACTATCTGAGATTAAGACAAGGCACTTGTATGGCCAAGAAGTCTACCTCCAATGCAACTCTTTTCCCTGGTGGCCAGAAGAATCGATGTAGCATTCAAAAGCAAATTAGTCTAATAGCACAGCATAGATAACATTAGAGTAATATAACCAAGTAAAAGTTGTTTTAATGGATTTGGTTCTTCTTACCTCTCTATAAAGGAAAGGAATGATAGATAGCAAGTCATGAAAGAATGAGATACCTTATTCAGTATTGCCATTTCTGTGGATGACAGTGTTAATCTGAATGTTTTGTTCACATAAAAAAATAAAAGGAGAGGAATGCGGGGCCTTTTGGTCAAGGCTGTTCAGGGTAGCTCTGGTTGAGGGATGGTTAAGACCACATAGATACAGGGAAGATCAGACCACTACTATAAGCAGGCCAATGCACCATTAATAGCCAAGATGACTGCTTTTCACAAAATTCTGCCTTAATTATCCATATTTTCTTGAACTACTTCATGAAAAATTTGGGCATTTTTCCTTAACAAGTGCATGCCTGTCTATTAAGACGAGAGAAATCTCCCAAGATTTTAATGGAAGAAAACAAGTAGTTACATTTCAAGCAAATTGTTTAGTTGAAAAAGAAAGCAGTATGCCGTGATAGCAATCCACACTAACCCTGAAGGGGTAGACATATTTGTTAATTAGATGAGCCAAGTATAAGGTTTTAACTATTACAAAAGAAAATTGGAAACTATTGCTGCTTTGGGATGCTTTGCAATACAGGCATCAGATACAAAACTTATGGTTGTTTTTGCCTGACTCCTTTTGTCATCTGCAAACTTACCAAATGCAGTGAACAAGAGGCAGTCTGAAGTGATTAGCTAAAAAGATATCTATGTATCTTCAATGATGTCAGTAATGTGCTGAGGTTCTCTGCATATTGATATTATGTACGTAGTGCTCTGTTGAATGAAGATATACATTCAACTTAATATCCAATCACTTGGAGCGATAAAGCAAGGCAATTAAGAGTAGAGTCTGGTGCACAGCTAGGTCAGTCATAAGTTGCCTGTTCGCTCCTGCTTGCTGGGGTGTTTTTGTTCACCACTTTCTAAAGACCCTGTTTAAGCTTCACTGATTGAAAAGCAATATATCTCCCCATTATCAATGCTCCTCAAGGATAGGAGCCTTGTGAAAGTATTACAGAATTTGTTCCACTACATGGAGACTGCTATCCATCACAGGCCTTGAAGAAAGTGCAAATTCACAATCTTAAATTAATACTTCTGTATCAAGAGGCTGATTTATATCCTTTACTGTGAAATAATGTATTTCTTCCCTTGAAAGACTTTTTCAGTAGATATGCTGATGTAACCTGAATGCGGTCCGAGTGTCACCACTATTATACACCTGAGTATGCAGTTCTATGAAACAAAACCACATCAGCAAATGCTCAGTAAATAACAGGCCCGAAATACCACAAATCTGCATTATAGTCATAAGCATTTTCAACTCTGTTTACTTAGTTCTTCAGAATATCTTGGTACAATACAATATATTGAACAGTTAAGCCATAGGAAGCTTTAGAATATGAAACTTTTTTCCTTCTGTCTCTTTTGCCCTTCTGTCTCTGTTCATCTGTTCTCATAGTCCAGCTGACTAAGATCAGCTCTATCAGTTCCGATTTAAATCTCTAGTTAATTTTAAAATATTTTGCTGATGTCAGTTTACCCTTGGATTTTTTTGTCCTGCCTGCAGAGGTAAGTTGCTGTTTTGCTGTGGTCTACAGTTTGACATTAGCTTATACTGTCCTGATAATTCAGCCAAGACTTGTATTGAGCGGAGGGAGATTTACAGCATTATTTACCCTTATATTTACCACAAAGGTATCTCATGGTAGACACCAGTTTGTTGTCTAACCTGCTACAATAATGAGAACACCACTGGAACATGGGGGTTACAGAAAGATAAGCTCATTCTCACCTATTTTTTTTTCTAGGGGAACAGCCAAACAGGTACCCATAAAATCTTAGCTTTCATAGCAGTAAAGGTTTTTTTAGAAAAGGGGGACCCAAAAAAAACCCCAAAAACCAACTCTGAAGGAACTTTTAACAGATGCTACAAAATCTCCTTTTTTCATAGCAGATTTTGTGTAATCTAGTTCTAAGATACCCACCCCATGGCCCAAAAAGGGAAGGTCAGATTTTAAGAATAAAGAAGTGTTTATTTATACCTAGAAAAGATCAGAAGAAAGACCTAGAGACCTGAGCCTTTTTAAAGTAGTTCTATTCCTCACAAGAAAACATCAAAGTCTAATATGATCAGCTAGAGAAGAGAACTCTCACCTCACAAGCCTCATGAGGAAAATGGAAGAAATATAACTCATGATAGAGAAGAACAGAAAGAATATGAGCACCTGCTTATAACAGGCAGTAATTTATGCACTCCCTAGACACAACTGCAATATAAGTCTTCATTTTCAGCAAGAAGCATGCTATAGACTATGCTGCAGAATAAACCCTAGAACTCCCTAAAATTGTAAACATTATCATAAATAATGCAAAGCAAAGGAACCAAACATCCCCTAAAAGAAAGGGATGAAGAACAGACCAGTCAAACAAATCCCACTCACCATCTTTCCCCAAAGTACCTTGAAAGACATAAAGAGTTTTTGGGTTTAGTGGGTAGGGTCTTTTTTTCTTATAACCTCAAAACACACAACTCACAGCTAACCTGAGTCCTTTTATTACTCCCCCCTCAATTAGTCTCACCAGGATACTTTATAAAATGGGGCTCAGCAAGATACAGTTCCTTTGGTTTGAAAGGGGTTATGAGGCTATTTGGAGGATTTGCTTTTTCTACTTTAATGCTACATTTGAAGGAGGACAAATGTTTTAATGTCTTTCTCTATTGGAACTTCTCATTTACAGGATTATTTTCCTAAGATAATGGCACATGGTATATAACCAACAATTGCAACTTAGTACAATACTGTGTAGTTTGTATTAATACTCAGTTTTCAGTAACTGTTGTAAATCAAGACTTTCAATCCAGTTTTTTTCTAGTTAAAAATCAAAATAGTATGTTGAGTTTATAAAAGTACTCTTCAGGATCTGTTAGATTTTTCTTTTTTTGTGGGGAAAACTTTTTTCTACAGTACACATTATTTAAGGCTTTTCCTGCTGTGTGCTTCAACAATTGATACGATATATTCTTTATACTTGCATTAAAAAGATTTCCGATTGAAAACTCATTTTCAGTTTGTACCTATTTTTAAAAGGTGCATAAATTATATATTACTGGTGAGATATGTGTAAAATACCTGGGAATATCAGTTTGGGGCAGATAAAGTTATAACTGCCTGTCCATAGAATAACAGGAATAATTAATGAGGTTATTTTTTCACCATACATTCAAGGTCTTTGGAGCATGCAGCAGCATTTCTCCTGCACAAAGTAAAAATCAGGTCACAAAGCATGTAATGTCTTACACCTATGTCTTAAACCTTAAATACTTGGAAGCCTGGTGAAGACTAATGGTATGACTTTCTGCACTATCTCACATTCTTGTACTTTGAGCTATACCGTTTTAAGTACTGGAATAGTTTTCCCTGCAAATGGTCTGTGTTCAGATTTCCTCTTTCCTAGAGTCTTTGAGGGCTGCCCTTGAATAAGGTGAATGGGGTCCCTTGGATTAATGGCGGGGGGGGGTGGGGGGGTGGGGGGGGGTGGGGGGGAGGGGGCAAATATTGAGGATCTTGGTTTTTAATCGCAGTATGCAGAGGTTTGTTTGCTTCTAAAAGAAGGCTTTACAGCAGTGACAGCTCTAATCTCATTTTGAAAGTAATGAAATTGGTCCCAAAATTTTAAGGATTCAAGCTGCTCTACATTTGGCCTTAGAACATATTAGTACGGGTGATTCTATCAGTTTATTAAAATTCAGAAGTCAGAAACAGAGGGACACAAGTAACTCAGTTACTCTTAGCAGTAATATTCAACGTGTGAAGGTAGCTAGGTATAGAGTCTGCTCTGCCCTCGGGGGGTTCTGCACAGTGACCCTTCCTGCCCAAAGAGATCTGATGTTGTGAAGTCTGATTTCTGCCCTTATCAGGAGCAGTGGGGAAGCAAACCAATGGCTTAAGGGAGTGCTAGCTCGTGCTTCCTACCCCCCAGCGCGCCCAGTGACTGCAGCAGCCCCAGCAGAGCTGGTATAATTAACATACTTCCCCTCTGAGCTGTAACGCTGGGACAGGAGCTGCAAAGAGAGAGGTATGGTATGATTAATGAACAAAACAGGCTGCAGAATTAGTCAGCCTGGCCCTTCATAGGATTATGTTGTTAAACCCATATGTCTGTGTAAACATGTTTTATATGTATACTATCATTTCAATTCTTATAGTTTGTTATTCATATCAGATTTAACACCAAAACTTTTTTTTTTTTTTTTTTTTTTTTTTTAAATTGAGCTTGCTTCTTATGCAGGTGTCATTACTTTTTAACTAGTAGGAAACCAACCATCTGACATTTCAATTTAAATCAGGCCTGCCATTCATTTTTAATAACATTTATGAATCTCTGAGGTAGAAGAAATCTATACACACTTTTAGAAAAACAAAATCAGCAGGAATTAGAAAATCCTTAGCAGTGCTTTGAGCTTCTTCTTGGAGAAAACTGAATAAAAAAAAGTGCTGACTTTTTTTTCTATTTACTTAAACATCCATGAACATTTCAGATTTAGGAGGGCTTCTAAGAAAGGAGCATCTTTCTAAAACCCTTAGGCCTTCAAAATGATTTGTGAGTTGTGATCCTGGCATTTCTCCATTTCACTATACCTGTCTGTCTATCTTTCAGCTGAACTGGAAAAATGAACTGTGTAGGTGATATAACACTAATTTCATATCCTTTCTGAGGTGGCTCAGAAGCAGGTTAATTGGAATTCATTATATACAGGTGATAAGTTGAAATAAGTGGGCCCAAGATTTTGAAGTCCTATGCATTTCTTTTCTTGCTTAGCATTTACTCACGTGCCTTAAACAGATATCAAAGTATTATAAGACCTAGCCAAGTACAACTTAATCAGATTTTCTCTTACCTTCCAAAGAGCATAATAATGTTGTTGTTTTTTCTTGCAAAATCATGGATAATTTTATTTTTTAAATTAATTTTAAAATATTTTAAAATAATTTTACTTTATTCTCAAATTATTCTAATCCTAATATCATTTTTTCACTTCCCAAAACTAAGTTGTTCTCTAGTTTTGCTTGAGAATAATCTCTGCTTCAGTTGGTGGTGGTGCTATTCTCTGACCTTTCAAGTGATTTACTCCTTTTAAGATACAGCACTATTAAAATAGCTACTCAGGCTAATATTTGTTACAGAGAAGACTATTAACACCTTCACAGTACCTGTCTGCCAAATCACCATCATATGTTAATTCAAGTCCTTCTTAAAAACTGTTCAGTAGCATAGAAAAGTGGGCAAATATCAATTAACCGTAGATTATAATGGTGGTATCAAACCCTGCCTGACTAATTATATAATCCTTTCTGTGTAAACTTGACCCTACTTGATCTAATGATGTGGCAATGGACTAGAAACGTTGGCTTTCAAGAAGTTTCTACATATCAATGCCTTTACCTGTGCATGAATATCCTTTCTTTTCCCCATGGTCATTAATGCAGTATCTTCTTAGGCAAAACAAAGTTTGCCTATTCTGTCTTGTTAAGAATGCAGAAATATTTTTTTATTAAGCAGGGACAAAGTCGGTTCTTCAGATATGTTGTGTTAGAAAAATCTTTCGTTCTCCATGCCACCTCCACTTCTGTGATATTTTCATCTGCCTAATCTGAGTCTTTGGAGCTAATATAAATTTTTCTCAAAATATGCTTTCCTCACCTGAAATCACTAATGGGATGTTTAAGTACTATAATCACGTGTTTATGTAACACCGTGGTAAGTTGACTGCAGTCAAACTACTGCACAAATGGAAATCTTGGTAACACAGGAAATGATCAAATATATATACCTTACGGAGTTCAGCTATAATGACTATTTCTGTTATGCATCCTGATAACTAAATATTAAGATGCTGCGCCTAATCTCTTCAAAATTCAGCACTGGAGCTGATTTCAGAAAGAAATTGAAAGTTTGGGAGCTATTCACCCTTTGTCTTTGTATGGCCTTGAAATCCTCAGCTGTTCTAAGAGCACACACACAAGCTTCACCCCTGTGCTCCAGTCAAATAGCGTGCTTTTCCTCGGTGTCTTGTTGGCAGGTAACTGGTGAGAATTACTTGAACCATATATCAAATGTGTATAGCATTTCAAACTATTTTTTTCCTGAAGTATAGAAATAAACACTCCAGAACTTCAAATAAAATTTGATTGATGTAAGCAGTTTTGGACACAATATCTCAGTGACTTCACCTTAAATTTTATTAATGATCTGCAAATAAGCACTTCTGGGCTACCAGAAAATTGTGGGAAGTCTTCAGAACTTTCTGTGATTTGCTATTTGCGTTATGACATCGTGTGAACCCAGTACATATCTGTGGAAACATTAGGTAAATGTATATAGGTTAAAAAGCCTTTCCCAGAGGTCTTACCATTTCATTGGATGGGGCATATATAGAGAGATAAAAGAAAGGAAACATCTCTATCCCTCAGTTTTACATGGCAAACAGGCAAACTGTTACAAAATGCTGAGTTGCTCTAGTAACTGCAATGTTTTGGATAGAAAGGAAGAAACATAAGTAATATAGAAATGATCTTTTGCTGTTACATACAAAAGAGAACCTGTTTTGTTTTGTATGTGTTTTACAAAATTGTGTGTGGATTGCTTTTCTGAGGAAGTATTTTGTCTGATTGTTTTTAATGTTTTTGGGGTTTTTTAGTAAAACTTACTGAAGAGCCATACCATTTCATAAAGTGTATTTGTTATCAGGATGTGTAAAGGAAGGACCAGACCAGACTAATGTCTGGCATACATGAGCTAAAACTGGGTTGCATGAACACACTTTCCCGCCCCCCTCCCCCCACCTAAATATTAATTATTTTTTTTAATACTAGGGACAGAATAGCAATAAAGTATTAAATACTATAAACTGGTTCAGGAGACTTTGGTTATGTGTTGTTTGTTGTGCTTTAGGGTAAAGTTTCAGTAGATCGTTTTAAGCTATTGATCTTTTCTTTTTTCTTCTTCTTTTTGTTCCTTTTTTTTTTTTTTTTTTTTTTGTCTCCACAGATGTACGGCAGAAAAGTGCACTGCAAAAGGTGTACTGGAATAAGGGTTATAAACACCGAGCCTGCAGGCCATCTTTGCCACATAACATTTACAACATTGAGTTACTTTCTGCTTCGGCATGATTTTCTACACCAAGGGCCAATCATTCTCCTTTAGTTTTTTAAAATTTAAAAGGGGAGCAGATATGGTGGATGATAAATCTAGACTAAAAGATGTATTTAAGCAAAACATTTGCATCTAGTGTGCTGCATTTGCCTGTTAGTGGAAGTCTAGCAAAAGCCACCAAAGTAATTTCTCAATAGCTGCAGTAATAATGTCTCTAATTATGACTCTGATCTAGATGTTCAGTTATAGCCATTGTAGTTAAACGGAACAGACCTAGCAGATCTGTCAGAGAAGTATATCTTTCTGACAGAGGAAGAAATATGTATATAACTGATACTGCATGTGATGTTAACCAAAAAGTCTACATGTGGAGACTTGACCTTGAGAGCAAAATTACATTAGTACTTTTGTTCAAAGAATCAAAAAGAGAACAATCATAAATGTACTTTTTAACAGCTCTTCAAAGAAATTAATTTCTATTTTCTCTGAAAAAACATTTTACATTATAATCATATTAAGGTATAATTATTTTTCAAAGTTGACTGCCTATTTGTGCAGTTGCACATACATTTTTAGAAGAGCTTAATTTGCAGAAGGGTGGTGGTTAGATGCTAGGGACAATGCTGCTTTAATGTTTGGCTACGTAATTTAGAAAAATACTAGTTTTAATTCTTGCCCAACATGGCTGAATAACATTTGCATGAACAGATTGAGAAGCTAAGTGAGATTTATCTATCTAAACCTGTTAATGATGTTTCTATTAGGTGGACTGTGTGGGTCAACTGAAATGGTGGACTTGTGCTTTCGTTACACAGCTGGCTCGCTCTGCCTGGTCCCTCACCACAGATGTGCAGAGGATGCTCTTATTTGGTGGTAGAAAAATAGTTTGAAAGGGAGTATGATCCAACCAGCTATTCATGTATTGAATAACATGGGGAAGGATGCAGGTGGGCTCAGTAGTTTGCTGTTCTGAAGTCCAAAAAATGAAATAATTCTTTTACAACCTTCTCAATCGTGTCTGGGAGTTATTAGTTTTGGATTTTTGTGTGTATCCAGTTTGTCCATGGCCTGGATTGCCCTTCACACTAACAGTCAACAATAGTTCATGAACCACTGAGCCCAGTGTTTGCATACAGAGGAACAGAGGGCCTTATAATATGCATATCGGTAATAATAATAATAAAAAATAATAAAGTAACAATAAATATCTAGAATCCCGGGTCTCAGGCTGTCCTGGAATGCATGAGAGTCTAGTCATAATTAGGTACAGAAAATTAGGTGAAACTGAAAGGGAGTTACTATGCCAGCATTACAGCAGTTTTGTAATTCCTTTTAAAATCTGGCATAAGCATTTTTAATGTCACACTCTGTAGTGTGGTTAATAAAAGACTTACTAGACACACCTATTACTTCAGTGAAACACAAATCAATGGCATCTCCCAGCATCTTAAAGTCCTGCAATGCAATTTTACATTGTGTTTCCAGGAAGATATAGGAAAAAAAAAAAGAAAAGAGATTCTAAGCCATAAAAGAAAACAGACTATTCCATAGAGTTATTGCAAAGTTTTTCAGGGATTTGTACTGACCAACAATATTCAGGTTTTGTGGTCTGGAAAGAGCCACTCTGGGCTCTCAGGCCAGTGGAAAAATTCAAAGAAACTTGAAGCTACAAAATATTGCATTGTCTGTGTTGACTAGCCATGCAGACAAAAGCCTAACATCTGGGCTGAGCCGAAGCATTCAGGGAAACCGTATGTTCTAATCATTGCGACTGTATTAAATTAAGAGGCAGAACCACTGTGTTGTCAGCAGAAACATATCTATGTACATAAGAGCTCTGTGCTTCCTAACAAAACTGACAGCATATTGCAGTGAACTTCATGTGATACCAGCACGTTTCTCCGCTGCAATATCGCAGTGGCACTTCCTGGCTCACCAGTCACCTGCGTGAAGATGTGGCTCAATTACAAGCCCTTATAAATAAATAACAAGTCAATCTGACAAGTCACTAACTGATTGAGATAAAAAATAGGTTGAGCTTTGTGAATTTTTAATCTGAAGTACCAAGTATGACATGTTACAATGATAAATATTTATAAAACATCTAAACTGCTTTCCACATGATCTAATTTATATTTAAAATATCTTTAATATATATCTGAATTGAATGAATTATACTTACAGTATATTAAAAGAAAATGGAATAAAGTTAGTGGATCGAACTGTGACTGAATTTTGTTGCTCCTGGCACGGGGAATGCCTTCTGGAATTCTGAGGTAGAACAACAGCTTTCCTTGGTTGGACAAGAAGCCCCAGCAAACATTTGCTGGAAGAACTGTTTTGCACAACTCTGTTACAAGACTTTCATTCTTACTTTGGCCACTGCTCACCACAGAGTCTGCCAGGAACCAGAGGGTGTAACAGGTCTCCGCAACCCCCCTGATAGGAGCTTTATTTTGTATTTCCAACAGCAGTACTTGAGGAATGAAAACAAATCCTTTTGAAATAACGGTCTTGGAACTAAAGGGTTACACGACTCCTGCTGATTCCAGCTAAGCAGGCAAAGTATTTTTTTGACTCTGCAATTGTTACACGTGTACTATATATACTTAACCGTGTTCCTTGGAATTTAATAGTTTCTTTGTATGGGAAGAATTAATTCACTTTGGCTTTAAGCTATCAAGGACTGAATATCACAAGAGAAAATACTTGAAATCTTCTAATCCCTAAGAGGAGTTATACTAGAAAGTATTGGATCAGCTTCATTTCTAAAGGGTCAATACCACTTACAACAAGGACAAGTGGTACAGTCTAATGAATGTTTGAAACCCCTTATGTAATTAATGGTTTCAAGTGCTGCCTTCCGTGTTTTTTCTTGTTAGTTTTTATTAACTTTGCTAAAAATTCTTTCCCTGTTTTGCATTTAAATGATATTTTTAATCAACATTTTCCTAACTATAATTTCTATTTGAATGAATCTTTCTTCACAGCAACACCCCATCTGTATTTTATAAATAGAAATCTGACCATCCATTGCAAATGGAAAGTGCATTGAAGAACCAAATCCAAGCTAAAAAAAAAATAATAAATTCAAAAATAGAAATAAATAGAAAATGAGGCTGGAAGGGACCTTGAGAGGTCACCTTATCCATTACCTCTGCCCCAAGGCAGAGTCAGCTATACCTAAACCATTCCTGACAGATGTTTGTCTAAACTGTTTTTTAAAACCTTCTGTGAACAGAGATCCCATATTCTTCCCAAGCAATCTATCCTAATGCCAAACCTCCATTTCAGTTGGAAAGGATTCTTTTTTTTCTTTCTTTCTTTTTTTCCTCTGGCATTGTGGGGTTTTTTCCCATATTATCTAATTTAAATGTTCATTACTATTATTTAAGCTCATTATTTTCTGTCCTGTCCACTGTGGATGTGGGGCAGAGATTATTCCCTTGCTCTTTGCAGCAGTTTTGCCTACTTGAGAAGTGTTAAAGAAGAGTTAGGAAGACTAAAAATAGCCTCCAGCATAGTAAGTGACCAGTAGGGGAAAAATGGATACATATGTGGAATGCATTGGAAGGGAGCCCAAACAGGCAAGAGAGCCATAATGATCTGATAATTTGGCTAGACAGAAGGGAACTTGAACAAAAATCACACATATGTGGCTCATATTGGATACCCACAAAAGATATGCAGGATTTCTGGCATACTGCATCACAGCTATTTAGTTTAGCAGTAATTAGTTGTCAACACTGGTGCAAAACTTTCGAGGATGAGATTTGTTCTGGAGTTTCTTTGGAATGTTGTTTCGGTGTTTGGAAGATGGAGGAAAAATGCTCCTCAATTTCTAAGAATTATAGAAAATAAAAACAAGTAAAGCTAAAAATGTATGAGCTTGAGGCAAAAGGTGGAAATTAAAGTGTCTCTAAAGTCTAAAGAAAGGTAGGTCAGTGAGCTCAAATTCAGTCAAATAATACCTTCAGAGAAACAGTATTAAAAATAAGATACTGTTCTGCAAGGGTTGATTTGATTGTATCCTAAGGACAAGAATAAATAAAAAAAAAATTGGAAAAATATCCACAAACCAATGGATTCTTTGATAACAGAAGAACAAATACATAGTAAAAGAACAAAAGTACATTATATACAAAAGAATTCCAGAGACTTTTCAAAGTTTTACCCCGAGCATCAGATTCAAGATGACATTTACCACATTGCAAATAGCTAGAAACTGGGCTTGACTGGTCTTCAACAAACTCAAGCTTTTGGGCAGAACCACAGCATGTAAAGCTTGAGAGATTACTTTCAGAAAATGGGAAAGTAAAGAGGGTAACTATCTGTACAAAAAACCAACCTATGTTATTTTGTGCTAATGCAGAAAATTAGCAGGGCACTGTGCAATGAAATCATCACATCTTTAAGGCTGATTCAGCTAAATATCTTGGTCATATTTCAGACACATCAGCTTTTAATGCTGAATTTCCTATGACAAGATTGTTTTATCATCTTAAAATGCCCAAGTCTTACATTAATTTTGCATATTACAGTTATCATTCTGATTGGGGGAAAGCAAACCCCCCCCATGAATTCTTTGTAACAACACTTTCTTAATTACTTTCTTTACTGATATTTTTTTCTATTTTTTATTGTTAGCAATTAAAAACACTTTCTGTCTTCTTGCAAGGTGAATAAAAATTAAATATTAATTTAAATAATCTCCATGCTTATGTTCAATAATCCAAATCTAAAAGTTTATTAATGCGTTAAATAATTAAACATAAATTACAAGGCTAGAGTTTTCAACTTGTAGAAATCTCCAGGGGAAGTCATTGCACTGACATATGTTAATTCATTTTTACAAACACAACCTGAAGCTGTTGTGACTAAATGTATACACACGCAAAGTATCTATAGGAGAGAAGACCTTGAGCAGTTACTCATTTTACAATTTTTTTTTTCTTTTGGACCTAAATTTCATTCAGTAATGATAAATTCCTATCAGCAGCCTTCCCTTGCCATAACAGAGTGGTGTTTGATGTTTTTAATCTTCAGTGTATTCTCTTTATTCTCCACTAGTTCCATATGAGAGGATTTAGAAGAATAATTTGGATGGATCCAACCTGCAGTATCCTGTGGTTCCTGTGTGCAGGATCCAGCTGAGTCTTCTGGAAAGGAAAAGAGGGCCTTGCTGCCTCCTCGTGTGTCCCTACAGAAGGCTATGCAGAGACCTTGATTATTCTGCCTTCCTGTAGATACGATGAATTTTCATTGAAAATGTGTCACTTTTCTGGTGCACATGGGGAAGTGCGTGCTTCAGTGTGTCATATTAGCATCTTCCCTGTAATAGAGCTGGCCAGATACTGGGAAAAGCTATGTATATTCTAATTTGCAGTAAAAAGTGCTTTCAGACAGAGTCCTGGACACTTTAAAGTCAACTGATTTAACCAATCATAAAGGCTAAAGACCAACTATGGAGTCAGTCATGATGAGAAGCAAATATAACAAAATATTAATTTGACTAATTCTGATGTGTATTTTCCTCTCCAATCTGTATGGTAATAGGATTTACGAATACATGTCAAGGCAAGAACAAACATCAAAAGTATTGATTTATCCAATGCCATTGAGTACAAAAGCACTACAGAGTATAGTGAGTATAAAATACAGACAGAGATAAAAGAGCTATTACAATATGCAAACTGATAGCAAAGGACAAACAGGAAAAACACTGCTTTTCCGTCATGCCTTAATGGGATGATTGCATTCACTAGCTTTTCTAAATACTGATTTTCACTTACTGTAAGCCTTGGGGATATTCATCAAAAAGTGTTTCCAGTAATTAGAACTTTGTGAAGAATTAAAATAGTGACAGTACTGAGCAGCAATGGAAACAAAATTCTAAGGTTCGTTTGTGAGTGTTCACAAGCTGAAATACGAACTCGAGCAAGCAGTCAGCTCCTTGGCAATGTCTCAATACATGCTACTTCAATAAATCATTGCATTTGAAAATGTAAATGTATTTCTCTTAAGTGATCAAAAAGATTTCTGCTTAATTTATGATTTGAATATAGTTTTCCATCCACATATCTATTTTCAAGATGTTTTCTTGGTAAAATTCATGTATCTGTATACAAAAATGCACAAAGAAAAAGAACTGTGAGGGGATTTTGATTCTTTGCAGGTTTCACAGTATAAGTTGAATTCTACTGCCTGTATATAGCATAAAAATTAATTTCATTGTAGACAATCACATCTTATTTGTGAACAGCAAAGTAAAGCCAACAGTCCTCACATATTGCTGTACGACATGAGCTCTTTGAAAAGTGGGCTTGACCAATTCTTTTGGGGTTTTTTGTCTTATTTTGTTTTGTTTGTTTTTTTAACTTCTCACTGTTGAGTTTTTGGGATGGGAGGTATTGATTCATTTAGACAGGAAGGTAAGTCCCTGCATGCATTAAATGGATTTTCCAAATGCTAAATGTACTGGGTCAAACATTCTTCTGGTAGAGAATATTTCTTTACCTTTGGATATGCTGGTGGTTTGGCCTTTTCTAATTCCAGCTGTGGTTTTACCTGCAATTGATAGGAAGGACTGAACTAAACTTGAAAACAAAGCCTCTTGGTATTAAAGTAACAAAACAGGGGGGAATACCACATAACCAAACCCACTATATTACTAAAATTCAGAGATCTTACCAACATTAAGAAATAAAGTAATTATATATAGTGATTTGTGACTATACACATGTGAAATGTAAATAACTTACCATCATCTAGCCACAGTCCTTTTTTTCCTATATCATCTGTGTAAAGATGATTGGGGAAGGGAAATAAAAGTTGTTAAAAGAGTCTGTCTGGTCACCTGGGCCAAGCTATTACAAATTTTATTGTGTGAGTTTTAGGATCAATGGCTGTTTTCCATCTCCTTTTCCATCGATTCCGTTCTCTGATTTGTCTTGACCCAAGTTGTTTTGTTTGCTTTTCTAAGACCATCTGGAAGGTTGCACTCCAAGGCGTTTCATTCCGCAGTGCCCGGCGCAGAGCAACATGTGCTCCTTGTGGCCCACAGCAACATGCAAACAAGTTCTGACAAGAACGAGCTTGTTAACAACAGAATATGGGAAAACTGGTGTGTTGCAGCGTTTTCTAGGCATGTACCATAGAAACGGTTCTTAGGTTTGGTGTGCAACAGTAATACAGTAAAAATCGAACCTTTCTGGGCATCCTGTTCTCAGTGCAGTGGATCTCCCCAGGAAGCTCAGAGCAGGGACGTGCCTGAAGCAGAAATGGGGCGAGGAAGGCAGCTGGGAGGGCAGGGCCCTGTGGGCTCAGCCCTGTCCTTGCACAGCACAGGGCTCTCAGGGAGAAGTGTTTTTTTGTTATAGGGGGTATTAAATAGTGAGACCTGCCTAGGTTGGTATTTGGTCCTTTTTAGTCTTTCCTGGGAAGTCACCAGTGTTCTTGTTTGGACCTGGATCCGGTAAGTTATTGGCTGTTCTGAATTTTAGGTGTGAGCCTGGTCAGACTGGCAACTGGCCTCTGTCAGCTCTGCTGTCCCACTTGAGGCTGTGGGTGAGTGCCTTTGGGATGACCTCAGGCACAACAGAAACTACTGGCACCTTAAGGGCAGGTAGGGAAGGGTAGAAATGAGTCTGGCAGGTGGGACAGACAGCAGGTCTCCAGCAGGGATCATGAGCAAGGGCCAGGCTGGGAACCTGACCTCGCTCTGAAGCTGGTAGAGATTTTCAAGACATTTGTGTGTATTTGTGCATCAGATGCTTTCTGATCCTCTGTATTTTTCTTGTGCATGAGGTGTTTGGGATATCATGTCCAAGACATTCAAAAGTGGGGTCCCAGGCTGCAAGGAGGCCTTGCAAAGGCTGCAGAGCTGCCCACACACAGCTTCAAGGCCACAGCTCCCAGGTGCCAGCAAACTGAGGTGCACAGCCAAGGATTATGTCAGAGAAACCTCTAAAGAGCAGCTTTTAGCTGCCTCCAAGCCTGCACATTGATAAAGTGGCCTTATTATTTGGTAGTGTACCTCTCTTAAAGGGCAAACACATTGTCTTTAACCTTTGCTGTACGATTTCATATGGCACCTCTACCTTGTCAGATAAGTAGAGAAAAAATACACTGCATGCTGCCAAATCAATGAACGGGAGAGAAAAAAGGGGAGAGCAGTTGGTGATGGCAGCTACCAAAGCTGCTGAGGCTGTCCACATCTCATTCACAAACTTATTCTAGATCTGAATTGCAGCAGTTTTACTGAGCGGTTTGTGCTTCATGCCAGCTAGAGGACATGGGCTGTAGATTTCCAGCCCTTCATAAGATTAATGGGCTTTAAACTTGAGGTGAAACGTGCTCTAATGGGGTGCTTATGCCAAAAAGAACACTGTAACTTTCATTTTGAGCAGTATTAATCCTACAGGCTGTTAACGTGTTCGCTCCTTCATCCCCATAATGAAGATAACCTGCCTCTCTTGTGGCACTTGGATTAGATCTTCCTGGTGTTTACAAAAGACAGAAGAGGTCTCTTCAGGACCCTCTGGAAAGCTTGGAAGTGTTAACAATAGTCTCTCTATTTCAGTGCTCTCAGCAGCTTATGGTTTGGGGTCAGCTGAGGCAAACTGGCAACCCCTAACCAGTTCTCAGTTGGCATCATTTCTACCTTGGCAACATTTGTTAAAACAAAAGGCTCAAACAAAGCAACTAAACTCCTATATTTACTTGAATTGCTTTCACTTCTTATTGTGATTGAAAATGACTGACAATCTGGAGGGACAAGCTGCCCTGACTTAAACATTCCTGTTTAACACAATGTTGCTAGAAATGTACTTGTTATGAATCTGTTCTCATAAATTGCACTTACTAATTTATGTGCTGATGTGTTTTGGAGCTTGGAAGTCATGACTGCTTCAGCACTATCGTGTGATGGACAGGAAATAAATGCTTAGCTTTATGCTGATGGATTTTGAGAGTTGGAGCCAGACAGATTTAAATCAATTTGTGATAAAGACATTGTATACCAACACATGATCTGGAGTACGTATAAATACAGAAGAGAAACAATTAAGGACCAGCTGGGGATACAGACACAAAGAATTCTAAAGTAGTAGGCTTTTAAGCTATCAAAACTGCAGGATTACTGGGTTAGGGATGAATATGAATCCTTGTGGGTTATATACGAACTCTTGGGAACCATTTCTATTCCAAATAGTTTACATCCTTTCTAAAAATATATAAACTAATACTCTAACCTTCACATATGTATACTGATGAGGGCACAAGGGAGCCTTCCTTCTTCAGGTAAAAGCTAGAGACAACCTGGGTAAGCTCTAAGGTGGTACTTCCACAATGAACTTCAAAACAACACAGAAATGGGATCCAGAAAAGGACCAGCATCAAGTCTGGGCTCTGTGCTGCTCTTAGCTGTGCAAGCCAGCTAAGCAAACAGTAGGAGAGGACATCTGCACCCAAGAGAACAGGAGTTCCTGTGCATAAGTGTTTCAGTGACTTTCTTTGCTGTGAGGTTTCAGAAAGTTTACAAACTTTATTTTAAAAAATAAGTTTATAATAATAAATAGTAAATATATATATATATATATTGAATGCTACTGGTCATTTTAAGGAACTTGGAAGTTGCTGCTTCAGGGTCCAATATATTGTCTGCCCTGCAGCACCAGGGCCACATGCAATAGAAACACGTGCAACAGGTACTCAGGTTTGCTGAGAAATGTATCCTGTGGTGCCTCCAGATAATCTTCTAGCCTGCAGCAGATTCTTCTCACCTGTTTCATCTGTGCTTGCTCCTTCAAGAGGGCATAAAACTAGTTCAGGACAACCTATCTCTATTCACAGAGATGCTCAGCCTGCTCTGTGGAGCCAAGCATCTCCTCTGAGTGCAGTGGTAGGAAGGCATGAGTTTCTAAGGCCTCAGATGTGGTTGGACACATCAGATTTTTGGGGAACTTGGTTGCAAGACAAACAAAACTAGCCCTAAATCATGGGTTGCAGCACAATCTTTGCTTTTCACACTAATTTCCTGTTCCGTTAGGGTTCTATGTGCACTTTCATGGCATACCTGAAGCATACCTGAATATCCAAGGTGAATATACTCTCAGAGAGACAAGGAAAGATGGAAATAATTTTGTTTTGTGATTTCTGGAGCTGATGCCGATTCCTACAGAGAGCCCATGGACATGGAAGCTGACAGCAGTCTTGGGGTATAATCATGTCCTCTGTATGGTAGCTGTGCAAGAAGGAGGGAGGAATCACATCACCTCACTCAGAATGAGCTAATCCTTGGATCATGGGAAAAGAGATGTGCAGAGCCCAGTCAAATGATGTGACTACCTGCCCTTGGAGTGTAACTCTGCAACCAGAGAAATACGTGACAGTGTGCAAAAAGAAATAAACACTGTAAAGAAAAAAAACAAACTAAAATCTACCCTGAGACCTTTCGGCAGTCTTCCATAGCCGAAGAGTCTGGACTGCAAGGGCAACTGCTGCGTAAGGCTGGAGGCAGCACCATGTCACCTGTGAGGGTCCACCAGTGCAAGTGGCCCAGGTCCATGAAAGCACTAGGGAACAGTCTCCTGGCAGCTGACCCTGTGACGCTGCTGTCCACAGCAACTGCCCCAGCCCTAACCTGAGGTTTATGCTCTGTGAGGAACCTCCCGGGAACTGCAAGGGCTTTTTACTAAGTAAGGGAAAGTTATGACAGAAAAGCAAAAAGTCTGTGCAGAAGTCAGGAGAGAGGAAGAGGCTTGAGTGCACTGGCTTTTACTGGCTCGGACTGGTATGTGCCCATCCGCTCATGAGGACTGAGATATCTGGAGCACCACCTTTTGTGCAGGTGCTTTTTGTCCCTAGTCAGATGTCCCTAGATAGATGCCAGCTATAGGCAGGGTGTCTATAGAAGTGGCATCCAGCCTGAAATCAAGGTGGCCATTCTCTAGCACCCCTTCAGCCCTCCTTTTTCCCTGCTGCACCCACTCCAGGCTTCTCACTTTAATTTTGGGCTGTGAAATCTAACCACCCTTTTGTCACATGCCTAGTCACCACTGTGGGTGGAGGTTTATTACTGGGTGTAGGCTGTTTCATATTCCAAGATTTCTAGCAGTTTTTCGACATAGAATCAGAACATCTTTTAACAACTTACACAGACTTGTCTGCTATATAACCAGCAACTAAATTGGGCCAAATTAATTTGGGCCTGAATCTGATCTCCAGTGTTCCTCTACAAACTTGAGGCAGGTTTGCAAATTACACAGAATCATTCTGTGTTTAAATTAAACACAGAATCTGGCCCTTTATGCTCCACCAAAGAGATGCAATTACACTACATCTTTTCTACTTAGATATATTTACATTTAAAGATATCAGTGGAAAATACTGTCAATGAATAAATTCTGGCTGAGTCCTAAAAGCATGCAGTAATATAAAACATTTATTTCAGAGAGTGAGATACTTAATTGTACTCAGACACCTCTGGAATCCACTCTCATTCATTTCTGGATGAAAAGCAAACAGACAAAAGTCTAGCTGACAGCTTGCCAACACACTAATTAACTTTCAGCTGCAGCATTCTCAGTTAGACTTCGCTCAGAACCTATACAGCCTGCCAGGAAACTGCAACAAAATGCAACTTTAAAATATAGAAGTAGACAGAATATAGAGGGTGGCTTCATAGACAAAAAAATGTTCTGCATGTGAACATGGGTTATAGCTTTTTATTATTTATTTAGGAAAGACCTGAATGTAATTCGCTCATGGCTCGGTGACTCAAATTTTATTGTTACTCCTCTTTAATTCAGGAAGTTCAAAGATTTGTTCATTATCCATATACATAAGTCTCCTCTTTATTGTTTTGCTACTGCATATCTTTCCAAACATGTACTTCATGCAGTTCAATACAATGCAGGTAGAAATTTTCACTTTACAGATTTTTAGAGACAAAACCTCATGGTTGAGAAACTTTTAGAGACCCTTCCACTTTCTGGTGCTTGCTCAAGTGACATTGATGTTATTTTGCTCTACCTTTTATGTTTTGCAGGTTATTCCAATTTTGTTTTCCTGTAGTGTAAGACACAAAAAGTGTGTTTATAGGAAAAAGAAGAGTCTAGGTGTAAATTAAAAATTTAATGCATATTTGTCCTCCTTTGTCTTTAACCAAAATTAGCCCCCTCCCACCCCCACATCTGCTCTGCTTCTGGTGTCTTCCCCCCTCCCATCTGCTCCTGCTCTCTCTTCCCTCCTCCCCCATCTGCTTGAACATCACCAGTCCTCCAGGGATCCTTTTCCTCCATTTGACTCCCTGCCTATCTCCCAGCTGGGCTTTCCTCTGCTATCTGAAAACTAAATGATAAAAACAAATGTTTACGGTGCAAAAGCAACACACATAGTATTGTTAGTGAACTTCTGCAAATGCCTTTTCTTATGCTCTGTAGAGAAAATGGAGAACACCTCCTGAGTCTTCTCAGAGGGCTTGGGCTCTTTTCATGGATTCAGCTGAGACATTGATTAGACAAGCACCCCAAATGTTTCGCTCAGAGTGGGAAGCTTTATTCTTTTGTCTCATTACCATGTCCATGGTTAGCAGTGCCAAAGATCAAAAGCAGCTCCTCAGTACTGGGTCAGACACTGTTTTCTCCATCACTTCTGGGAACTGAAAACACAGCTGAACTGGCTTTGATGGCTGCAGGTTCAGGCAATGATGAAACTGCAATTGACATCAAGTTGCAAAGGTCTTTGAAAATGCCGTGTTTTCCACACTATCCATTTTATGTGGGTCCTTTGACTACCCTGCAGTTACAGTGGCATGAAAGCAGCACAAAGGAGCAGAGGGTAGTTCCCTGAATATGAGAGAACTAATTTTCAATTATTTCATTGTTACAAAGCCTTTCCCTATACACAGTATAATCACTGTGACCCACACCTCAATTGTTTGGCACTCACTAAGGCAAAAGTAGCAGAGCATCACGGTATTTTCAAGTATTCTTCCATGGAGCACATTTTGGTAACAAAATTACAGGAAACAGTTCTTGGTTTTATTCAGCTTAAAGCAGTTTTTTATTTTGCCCTGTCTCTCCATGCATGCATGAATATACTGTAAACCTTAGGAACCCTTGCTGAGGAGTTACAGTACTGTATTGCAGGAATCAGCCTTGAACTGCTTTGCCTGGAGACCTGTCAGTTTTATTTAGCAGAAGAAAAAAAAAAAATTGTTAGGGGTGTCTAGCTCCACTGCTGTTGCCTTGCCTCCCAACCCAAAGTAAGGTCAGTGGAACTATTTTTCAAAAGCATGCAGAATTGAACAAAATGGCACTGGATATATATGAAGCAAAACCTAAAGGACTGAGAAAGTTTGTCATGATGCTGTGGCCCGTTTTAAGGCAACATTGTAGTTTGAATATTAAAAATATTTTTAAATCTCATTACATTACCTTTCTATGTCACTTGGTTGGTAGTCTAATTGTTTGGGTGGTAAATGAATTATATGTGATAAAGTTTGTGGTCATCAAATACATTTCTGGCTAGTGTGGTTTTAAAAGCTGAACATGAAAGAAGAAATGTATATTTGTTGCGTACAGTTTTCCATGTTTCACTGTCTCTTTATCCAAGGAAAGGGTGTGATGTATCTTGGTAGATTAACCAAATGAGAAACAATTTTCTGGGGAAAAGATATCTCTGTTAGGTCCATGATGACTGTTGAAAGCAACTGTGCATCTTCAGAGAACATATGCTAAATATATAGCGGGAGGAAAATATTTTTTATTAAGAAAAATTGATTTTTATTTTTATAAAATTGAAATAATTTTCCTTGAATTAAAAAAAAAAAATCTTTCCTTAGAAACCATTCCATGAGTAATTATTCTGCAGCTTCTTGTTTCTCTAGCAAAGGTGGGGAATATACAGTCCCTGCAGGCTTAACAAGGTTTATGTATTTTTCTTGTATTAGAGAACAGGATTATAGAGAAGGCAATACTAGCAATGTTTTCAGCTTTCACCACAAATTCAACTACCTGTTTTGTCATGTGGATTTACAATCCCTTCATTAATAGCTCAAGGGATTTCTTACCTGTAAAGTGATTGCAGAAGAGGAAAAAAACCCCATAACTATATTGCACATTAAATATTAAAATCACTCCTATAATATTTTGTATCTTAAGAATCTTGCAGCAATTTAAAATATTTAATGAATGTTTACAACTTATCTGAGGGGTAGTGTTTATTTTGCCCATGTTGTAAGTGCCAGTCAAATGATATGCTGATTGAGTCCCACAGGAAGCGGTTTATAGCTCATTTCATCAGATTGGGCCTGAATGGGTGTAAGTGATGGCCCAGAAAATGTGAAACAGAACAGGAAATGGATCAGAGATCACACGGTTATTAGTCTGATACTATTAAATAAGACTAGCTTCCCATCAGAGCCCTCAAGCCGAAACTGCAGCAGGGTTTTTTCTAAAGTTAAGTAAGACCACTAAGGTGAAATATCATAAGGTGAATTTTTCAGAATAGAATTCAATCTTACCTCCGAAGAGAAATTTAAAACCTGATTTTAGAAATTAATCTGCTTTTTTTTTGTTAGATAATGAGTCCAATAGTGCTAAACCAGATAAAATATATGCCATTTTAAAAAAAGACATAGAAAGGAAAAGGGAGGAAAAGAGAAGGGTGCTATATGAAGCCCTAATGAGGACAATGCTCTGTACGGATTTTTTTTTACTATTTAATTTTTATTAAACGTTTTGTTGGAATAAATAAAACCACAGTATTTCCAAGTATAAAAAGGCTAAAGACAATAACCTAAATACAATCCAATGTGACTGTAAAGATTTCTCTGCTTGGCTTCTACTCCAGATGGTTGGTAGTTTTTATTTCTACAACATTTAGAACATCTCATTAGGATTCTAAAGCCTTAGTGAGGAGTATAGAAACCTTATCATTTTGTTTTCTGTATTGAGTAGAGCTCAGTATTTTGAACAACTGAATGCCAGCATCCATTTTGTTCTCACTAGGTAAAGGTAACAGCATAGTCATTTGAAAATGTTCTTTACTTTCATGTGTTTGAATATGTATATTGATGCCTCCTAATTTGCTGGTATTTTCATTTCACACTTTTCTAGCAAAACCTTTTCTATATAGTTTAGTAAGTAGAAGTGGGGGGAAGGGGAGGAGGAGGGTTGCCTTTAACCATAAGCTGATTTGAGCCTTACCTCTAGAATTTCAGACAATGAATGTTAAATGTTGATTCATAGTTCAATGTCTTGTCACAGGATTATCAGTTTGACACATGTAGAAAAGATCCATCAATTTTAATAAAGTGTTGCCTCTCTACAGAGTTAAACAACCCATAAAATTTTCCATAGGAGAAAGGTGTAGTGATACTCAATAATTACTATTTTAGAAAAAAATATTTAAATGTTATGACTCAGTTTTATACCTCCTGGTGTAAGAAAGCCAAGATATATTACACCTGCATATATCTGCCTGTGCAGCAGGTAAATGGGTGAGTAGAAGTCACTTATTTGCTTAACTCGATATGGCTTTAGTCTATTTACCAACAGCAACATAACCACTGAGGCAGAGAGCTGGGTCAAGGCTCAGAATCCACCTGGGAACATGGGCAAGTCTTTTTGCTCCACTGTGTTGAAGGTAGTTGTGACGAAAAGAGTAGTTAGGTCAGGTCAATTAAAGAATTACCGCCAAGGAGTTTAAGTGAAATAGGTTTTATACGAATATACGGAAATGTGACTACACAAGATTTGATGACAAGGTTCACTCTAATACTTATTACATAGAGTAAATGCACAGAGATAAATCAAGTTGAAAGCCAGTCAGAATAGGGTTGGAAACAGTTTATGAAGATCAAAAGTACAAAAGGGTAAAAGAGATCCTTCCATTGAATTAGAAGTTTTAGAGCAGATCCCCTTGCTTTCTAAACTCTCACAGAGTTTAGGTGCAGCTGGATCCAGTCTTAGTCTCAGACTTGGTCAACAGTTTGTGTCTAAAAGGGAAAGATAGGGAAAGTGTGGTAAAGATCAAGGGAGACCCTTCCACTGAGTCACAAGGTTCAGAGCGGGCCCTCTTGCCTTCTAAATCCTCACAGAGTTTAGGTGCAGCTGGATTGAATGCTTGTTTCAGACTTGGAAAATGGATTGGATCTAAAGGGAAGATAGAGAGAGAAAAAGTTTGTTCACAGTTTATGGTATTTTAGCAGCAAATCAAATTGTTTTAAATCACAAAATTACATAATTAACCTAACTACTTCAGGCTTGCAATATATATTACAGCAAAGGTATATACCAGCTAAAAGTTTGCCCTCGAGTTCAGTGAAATACGTCTTATGCCTTTGCATTCCTCAGTGGGCAAAGGGTTGAGCCTCAAGGAGCAGGGATATCAGCCCAGGCCCCATCATCGACTTTCTGCAGCGGTCCCCCCAGTATCACAGACCAAGTGGTTTGCGAGCTCTGAGCGGTGTCCCGCCCAAAGGGACATGCTGGTCGCAACCTGCTGCAGTCCAGGAGAGCTCAAAAGGGTCTCACTTCAGGACTGCCTTTTACGAGGCTGTGAGATGATCAGCAAATTTCCATCCCAACAGCAACCTGAGCTGGTAGTTTTCTCAAAAATTCCAGGAACAATATATTGTTCCACTCAGCTACCACTCGGGCTATGATCCGGCAGGAACATTCTGGGGCTGTCAGGGAATAACTGTTTCCATCCTTCTTCCCTCTTTTGACCAATCAATGGGAGTTCCAGCACAGGCAATGGCTTTCTCTGTCTTAGCCCAGTAAAAGTCATCAGTAGAGTTGAGGGGTGCTTAACCATCCCACTCATTACTCAGGACAGTGAAGCCTGGCCGGCAGCTCCTCAGGTCACGGAACAGCCCGGAGGAGGGGGAGAAGTGCATCGCCACAGTAGCTTGTAGATATTTGTGCAAGGTGAAGCATTGCTTTTGGCAAAAGAGATCTCTAAATGTAAGAAAACTTTAGATGTATACAACCACATTGAAGAAAGGAGATTAATATAATACAATATTTTAATTATTAATTGCATAGTACATCATATATAAATAATTATTAATTATTTTTTTTTAAAATAAAATAAATAAAAGATAATAAAAATCTGCCATCAATAGCAGGCATTGCTGGATTTAGCTGTAAGACCCCCCTTTTTTTTTTTTTAACTTGGTCTTGATATAGATGCTACACAATCTAATAAGAAACTGGTCATACACACTACACAACTAAATGTGCATCGCAACAAAACTGCTAGTCAAAACTTCGTACCAGGGAAATTAATAAAAGGAAGTGTTTACTTTAAAGAACTGGAATACTGACTGCTTCGTGTATGAGATGAGAGGATGACTGTGTTCCCTGCTCTGCTCACAGTGCTGGCACAAAGGTGTTTGAGTGTAGTTGTACTAGCTGATCACTGTAGGCCTCTTCCAACTGAAATATTCTATTCTATTCTAAATAAGACAAGGGAAAACATAAATGCATTTTTGAAGAAAGCAAATAAAGACACCCGCATGATGTGAGGTGTGGCAGGAGTGTACCAAATGAAAACCTTGCACCAGTGACTCTTGCTATTCCCTGTTTCTTCCAGGACAATGTTCCCGACTTGGGGCATCACTGTCTGAAGAGGAGACAACATATTTTTTTCTAAAGCTCCTTAGCTTTACACACTAGATAAGAAGTTCAATATCCTGGATATTTTTTCTTTCAAATTCTGCTTTTAATGACAGGTGCTTTACTATTTTCTGTAGTCAGAAAAAGATTATACAGAGTTTATGCAATTAACTATAGTTCAGCTCTATGACTTAGATTTTTTTTTAAATCAGATATACTCAGTGAACTTTTGCTGTCTACAGTTAAAAATAATATATATTGAGTATTTCTGAATAAATAAAATTCAAAGAATCTATTCATTGACACTCCAGAACTCGAAATGAGGTTTGAGTAAATTATTCAGTGTGAATTATTTGTTCAGCTCTCTTCATTATACCTTTGGTTTGCTTGATTACTGCTAAACAGACTTTCCCAGAACACAGTATTTTCAAGGACTGAATCAGGAGTACAAAGGTGACCTTAGCTTGCACCATCACATTTAAGAGGCCTTGAGTTACGAATTTTTAATCCTTTACTCTTTGCAAAGATCATATACTCCTTTTTTAATCAGAAAAAATGCTTCAGTTCTTTTTTCTTTCTTGGTGTATCACATATACAAATCAATGCCAGTAGTCAGCAATCATAAGCAACCATAAAGTGAAAAATCAATGAGTACAAGCAATAGCTGAGGAAAACATCTTCTAAAAAACAAACCAGTTTTAATTTTCAGTTACTAATTTACAAAAAGTAATAGGGAATTAAAAACCTCCTAATTTTGTGAAACAAAAATCCTTTTTAATTCTTAATTTTCTGAGTATGAGGTAAACTTTTTTCCTAACATTTTCAAATACTAAACATAATCAAGTTTTCATGTTTAGCTGAAAGTACATGTTAGATGGCTCTGGAAAATGAGGTAGAACAGTCAGTTTTTTCCAGGTTGTTATGGGATTTACTGGACAACACCACTCATATTTTTCATATTTTAAAGGATAGTTTCTTTTTCTGTAGAAAAAGATCTTGTTGCTTTTAATTTAATTAATTTGTTGTGAATTTTAAAAGAGAAATGGAGGTTTGGGGAGGGCATAAATGGCTTAAAAAATCTGCAGCAGCTAATGCCAGCTTCTTTGAAGTGATTGCTTCTTACACCTGAGATAGTCCAGCACTGCTTGGTGGACTTCTTGAGGCTGATAGGGTTTGTGCTGAAGCAAACATAAAAAGCAAAAAAAAAAAAAAAAAAAAAAAAGGGACTGTTTTGTCTGTGTCCTAAAAGTTCCTTCCTGTGTGTATGTGTGTATATAACACAATAGGAAAAGATGACATTTAGAAGGTGACTAAGGAAGGATTAAAAAATACTGGGGTTTTAATGCCTTTCTGTTTGAAGATAGGTGTAGTTACATCCTTTCCTCGGAGTCAGCCAGCAGCAATGAAGCTGCTAGGATATAGTAAGCCACTGAAATACTGTCTGTTGCAGATTGTCTGAAATATTTCATGAAACAGAGAGAGACAGATGTCAATACTGAATTCTACATGCCCTTCCAAACATCTAATGATTGAGGAAGACTTAGCTAAAACCATTGGGCCAAGAAAGAATAATGGGGAAAAAATTATGTTTTGTTCCACGTTCCAAGTCTTTATGCCCATTGCTTCTTGTATTTTTAAAGGAATGGAATAGGATGCTGTCATTTGAGCTAGTAGCTTGATTTCTCCTTATAGATGGTAATATTTATGCTTTTTAAAACCAATACTAGTAGAAACTTATTTGGTTAGCAGTTGAACACATATACATATTAAGTATAGTCCCCATCGCTTAGAGTTCTCCTATTTGGTCATTGTTGATCCTATAACTGGTGGCACAGATGTATCAAACAGGACACTGCACCAATTCAAATGCACCAGAAGAGAAGGTGGTCTCCTGAGCTGAATCAGGTCCAGGATGAGACCCACACTTCTTAGATAATGTAACCACCAACGGAAAAAGGTAAGTTGAAGGATTAGTAAAACAAGTGTGTTTGCTTAACTGCTTTGGCAGGTGCTGGCAATCAGCATTAACTTAATCATGGCTGTTTCTTGAGGGCTGCTGAAGCTGGTTTGTTCCTTCTGGAGTCTGAAACCAGCAAGGACTGACTCAGCTGCTGAGTGTGGGCTGGCTGTGCTCCTGCGTTCTGCCCTGGATAATGCAGTCTGCAGCACTGCTGCTGAAACAGTGAAATATTTTGTCACTTTGGCTTCTTAGTAATCAAGAAAAGATGTGTATGCCTTTTGTGCCTCAGGTATGTACAGTACAAGACTGTGTGTTCATATTGTTTGTTGAGACTGCTTAAGTTATTTTGTAAAAAATAATATATATATATATATATATAAAAATCCTCTGTATCTAGTTTTGTTTAGGTTTCGGTGGGGTTTTTTTCCCAATAAAGATTTTGTAGAAGTGTTAACAAAGCTGCTGTCAGCTACTGACTGATTCTGTGTTTTACATTCTATTTCCAACTTGGCATAAATCCTAAAATTAATAAAATGATGTGGTTCTTCTCTTGGTAATTAAAGCAAGATGATTATTCTACAATAATAATCCTCTTAAATACTGAGGTGTATAAACAATGGAAAGATAATTCTTTGCTCAGCAATGTAATATATTGGTAAATAAAAAAATAGATTACTTTTGAATTGATAAACAAGTAATCCTGTTTGTTTCAGTCAGAATAATGAATCTTCATTTGGGTAACAAATGAGCACTTGGTTTGTGACCCTGAAGATAACAGGTAGAATTGGGATAGTCCATGCCTTCAGAAATAACTATTTTATCAACTTGCCAATTCTGAGCCTAAAGCATACATCATAGCTAAGGATAACAATCTATTTCATCCTCCTGACTTCATATATGCTGATAAATGTAAATAAATAGGGGTGTAAAGGATATTTTATCTGTAAAAATTCTTTTTTACTTTTTCTATCCTAAAACTTACAGCTAAGTTATCTGTACTATAAATATTACACAGATCACGGATATTTTTTGCGAATGTGTATTTGTTTTTTATCTTGGAAGAGCAGAGCAGGTTCCTTAACACAAGCAAAATTACTTCTAGTGCAGAGGCAATCAGCCTGAGGCATGAATACTTCCCAGATGTAAACAGCTCTGCTGAGAGAGGAGAGGGTGGGAGAAGGGGCTGGAGCAGCTGTTTTGGTGCACAGTGTAGGTGTGGGTAGCTTGCTACCTATTGCTAAATGAGGGGGAGAGCGATAGAGAGGGGGAAAAAAGGGCTCAGCAGTCCTGCTCACACAGCTGTTTCACAAGGGAGCTCAGTAACAACAGCGATGTGGCACACTGAGGCCAGTCGTTGTCAGGGCCTGAAGAAAATTCAAAGCTGTATCTGAAGTGCAATGTGAATCAACTGGATGGTCCATGTGCACCGCAGCCAACTCCTCCTAGGTAGCTGTGTGAGCAGAAAGCCAAGCAGATCCTATAAACCTGTCTGTCATGGGCACAACCGAGCACTGAGATACAGAGCCCATATTCCTTCGCTGTAGCTGATGTTCAGCTTTTGATATTTAAATGTTTATGATAATAATCTATTATCCATTATTTCTGTAACGCTGACAAAATAAATAGAAATATAAGGGAATGTGGTAATACACCATACAAATAAGCTTTTCATCATGCTTCATACTGATATCAATCAGAGCGGAATTTTTCCTCCCAGATCTTTGCTCCTTCTGTAAATAGATACACACAAGGTAAAAAGAATAATAAAACCGATGGGTAATGGCTGTGTGTTTTAGCCATGATAGTGGTGGTGTAGTTCTCAACAGTACTGAGAAGTAGCTGAAAAATTAATTCACACTGAAACTAATGTAGCAGTGAGCTCTACCATGAAACTAAAGAGAATAAACTTATTTATCCCTAGTCTAGCATTGTCTGTTTAGACTTCGACGTTTTTCCTCTTCAAAGTAAGCAAGTATAAATCACTGCTACTTTCTTCCAGCCAAAACAGTTACCTGGAAATCCCAAGCTACATATTTATCACTTCTGTGTAAAATTCTTTTTCCTTTGTTTCTATACCCCAGATTACTGTTCTTGGAGCAAAGAATAAGTTTGCCCTATCCATTCTTGGATTAAATCACAGTTAGGTTTTGCTCATACTACTCGAGACTATGTTAGGGTTTTATGCTTATGTTATTCAAAGAAGTGTGCTCAGGTTTACGTAAAACAAGAGAGGTTCTTCTCTGGGAAAGCTCCTGAGCTGGGTTCCCGTATGCTGAAAAGTATTATTATACCTCCTTGTTGTCTGTTCCCTGGTCTCTGAATAAAGGTTTTTCTGATAATTTGTGTGTTTTGAATGTAGAAATGGACATACTGTCTCTCTACAGGACTTATTTAATCCAATTTCTGATGCTATTATCACTGACAGCTTTTAGGGGAGCAGCTGTAGTTTTGATTTATGTCCTCAAAGAATTTGTTCTGTCAAAGAACATTTCCAAATATGTCTGGACACATAAACCTTTCTCAAAAGGGATCCCTTATGAAGTATAAAATGATAGAATCAAGGGATTGCAAATGTTTGACACATTTCTGATTTAAAACAATGTATAACCCTTTGGGTTCTTAAATACATTTTTGTCTATTCCAATCAGTCTTAAATCAAAAGCCCTTGAAGACGATGCTAAGAGTAGTAAGTAAAGGGAACTTCTCAGGGAGCAATTAGAGTAATCAATTTTATGTAAGTAGTTCAGTTCATTATCTAGATCCTGGCAAAGTATATACAGGACTTAAACATTTCCATTAAAATCTTTTATATGAATTAAAGACTTAACAGCTATTGCTTATCTTTTTAACTATGTAAATTTAGCAATGATAATCAATATTCTAGAGCATCAATGGCTGCTCAAATAATAAAAATAGAAATGTCTTAATAGGCTATATCACTTGCAAGTTTCTCTCACCACTTTTCACACATTTCTTGAAACAGACTAATCGTAAACTTTGTAAGGAAGTGTGACTTATGGGTCAGTGATGGGAGGCCTTGAAAATAAATTATTTTCCTTGTAAAAGTCCTTCTAATAAGGTGTAACTATTATGGTGCAATAAATCAAAGCTGAATTTGTGGGAAGACCTACTCTAGAGATTGTTATTGTATAGGGGTTACTAGTGACAGTCTTACAAAATTATTATGTTATGGTCTTTAAGGATAGCAGCCTCCACATGGGTTACCTTATCCAGTTTTCTGTTCCCTGACCCAAAAATATAGAAACAAAACTAAAGTGGCTATGTTTAATTGATCCAGAATGGAATGGCAAAAAATTATAAAGTTATTCCATTACTTTTCAAGTAAAGGATTATTTAGACACCTATTGGTCATGCATCTGACCTTACTTACTTTGGATTACAACTGCAATTGATCTAGTTACTCTGGATTTATGGTACGATAACAGGGAGTATATTTAGTAGAAACGGGCATAGTTGCCTAGGTTCTGGAAAGCAGAGCAAAGCCTTTAACTGCCTGTTCCTGTAGCCCCGAAGAAAACAACTGCACTGTCTCAGGACTTGTTTTTTCTGTTTTGTTTTTCTTTTTCCTTGAAAATAGGGAAATCAGCATCTGAAATGAGGGAGTTTTAAAACCTTACTTAATCAAACCACAAGGCTAATGAAAGTAAACTCCATTAATACTTTTCATTATTTTTTGACTGTGTACCTTTTTTGGGCACACTCATGTTCTCATCTTATTCTGCATCTATGTGTCAAATCCAAGATGGTGATTAGCAGAGCTGGATACAATGGAGTTTTGGATGTACTTGCCCATCGAACCCAGTCTTAACAGAGAGAGGCGCTTCTAACCAAGAGAAAACCGAACTCAAACCTTTCCCAAAGGACAAAAGGATTATTTTTTTTTTTCATTGCTCAAGTCTTGATACTGTAATAAGACTAAAAATTGATGAGACTGTCTGTCTTCCAGATAATCAAGGTTTCAGTTATCTGAGGAAATTTGTAATACAGTTAATAGACCTGGAATAACACGACATTTTGATATTTAGGAGATGGTATTGTATTTGGTAAGCTACCGTAGGACCCATAATTCAAACCAGCATTCCAAAGAGCAATTAGGACTTTTTCAGCTAAAATAATCTTTCCCTCTTAAGAGTTTTCTCCTGGGTCGGTATGAAAGAAATATCCAGTGTGCTCAAAATACATTTTCTGACTTGCTGGAACTTGTTTATTTCTACTCTTCTGATGGTACACAGGATTACTGGATAGCATTGTTTCATGTTGTCTTTCATTTTCGATACTTCCTTTTAAAAATCTGGTATATTGTCCACAGATCTAGTTGCCTTATCAGATCACAGGCTAGAATGAGAACAAAATACACATGCTCAAAATAAAGAAGGTTTGTTGGGTTTTTTTTCCTTGATGAAGTTGTGGGGTTTTTGGGGTTTTTTTTTCCTATGTGAATGCTTCAGCAGGCTTCCCAGTGGTGTCTCCTCAGGCTGCTATCACCTGCTAACATTACTGAGTCTGGCAAGAGCTATTGGAAGTATCACAGATTTCTTTGTCTTCACCTTGTTCAGGTCCCCAACAGGACCCCCCTTCCAGGCTCAGACAATTGTTTGATATCAAATGTGTCTTAATTTCAGTACTAGAAAAATTAAATTCTTGTGAATTGCCTTGAAAATTTGGCAGCTAATAAAGACATACATGCTAACAGGTGTGGCACAATGGTACCACATACTCCTATTTTTATGGAGTTGGAAAGTTTGATCTGAGGCATTGCTGTAGAACTCTCAAGGAATTCTTTTGTGTAGCAGCCATATTAAATGTTTTCTGTTGCAGTACATTGTGAAGTATTCCAGTTAGTGTTTATTTGTTTCATTTCATATTGAGAGCTTGTTGGCAGGGGGGAGTAAGTAGTCTGTTCTTGTCCTAGTTATTTTTATTCACCAAATATTCATGTGTGTGATAATTATGTACTTTCCTGGTATTTCTGATGTTAGGAACCTGATATGCCTACCAAAATTGTATAAAACTGCCATGTAAGAGATGAGACATTGTTGTAGGTTTGGATTCCGTTTTTTTTAACATCACCAACAAGAAGCGCTGAATTTTAAATATCTGAATGATAGAAGAGAAAAACTGGCTTCTACTTTTTGAGGTTAATTTTCTTTCATAAATGTAATGAAGCTATAGAAAAAGAAATGAAGGAACTCAGGTTTCCAGTCCAGGGGATGCTTTGCTTCTAAGAGGGACTTATGCAGACTTTGCTTCTAGAGGATTAACACAAAAAAAATAATAAAATGAGATGGCTTCTGCTAAATGTATTAGCATCTTCACCATCATGACTATGAAACCAAGGGGTAGTAAAATCAAGGGATAATGAATAAGGGACAGCATTTCCTGCATAATATTTTGCTCTACAGATATTGAGGTGAATCCGTCATGTGCCAGGTTCAACTCAGCTGTCACAGATTTGTTTACATGTATGTTTTGTTCTGGCACACGTGAATGAGATCAAAAGGTGTCTATAAAAGCAAATACAGAAAATGTTTCCATTAGCCAATAGCATGAACTAATAGCAGGTCTATTGAGCAAAACTGCTAAAGTGAGCATTTACACCATATACACTTAAGTTTCTTTATATCAGACTACCTCTATGTTCGTTTGCAGCTAGAGTACATTGGGGATGTTCCTGCAGTGTATTTTCTGGTGCAGTTTTTTCTTGGAGAAGCCCAGCACAGAGAAGTGCTCTGAAATGCCTTCAGAAGAGGAAACCCCATCACAGTTAGCAGGGAAACCTAGAAAGACTGCTTCAGAAATTTACTGCTGGTCCAGTTCAACAGGATAATGAAGATGCACCTTTTGTGTTCACAGAATGACTATTAGGATGGATACTGTGCTGCCTGCATTTTCCAATGATTTGCATTACTGATATCTGGTATTTGGAATGTATAGCACTCCCAGTGAAAGGTTCAATGAAACTATCATTTTTGACTCATTTTCGTTCTTAGTGTTGTTTTAGTCTATTAAGGATTCTGTAAATCATATACCTAATGTGTTAGGCAATAATTCCATTTATCATGAGTACTTCTGTGAATGGAACATGACTTCGTCCAGGTTTGTGGAAATGAAGTCTGAAACAGAACAATGAACACAGCCCCTGAGATTCACTTCTCCTAGAGAAAATGAGCAAATTCTTGAGATATTCAAGCAGCCCTAGGTAATTTCTGGTACTACCTTTACCAAGCAGAGTTTCTCAAAGTAGTTAGTAGACTAAAGAGAAAAGATAGAATACCTACTTAAATATATCTAGCATAACGCTATAGATATGTTACCAAAATGTCTCAGAAGAGCAGCTGGGGGATGCTTGTGGGGAGCATATGTATGAGCTTGAAGAAGCATATGTATGGAGTGAATTTTATTACAGAACAGATGTCAGATATGTTGAACTGTGATACAATGTAGATCATTTTATTGGCTTCCTTGTAAAAGACAGTTTTAAAAGAATACTGACTAATCTCTTCTACTTTCTTGTACATCATCAAGGGAGAGAGATAAGTCAGTGACCAACTTCTTGAAGGGATGAAGGACTCCTTCAAGGTGAAGGAGGCCAAGAGGAAAAGCCCACTTTCCTTAAGGCAAGGTAACAAGAGGTTGAGGGGGGCATCCAATGGTGGGTTTGGGGGATTTTTTAAAGCACTTGACAAAGGGGCCCTTGACATTTCTTTCTTTCCTTTCTGAGGCCCTGGCTCCCGGAGGGGGAAAAGAGGATAAAAAAGCTCATAGGAAATGTAAGTGATCTTTATTGACCTGTGACTTTCGTGTAACTATGGCCTCTGGCGTGTGACTCACTGTGCATTTCTTGTCAAAACAGGTAAGGGAATTGTGTGCTGCCCTGAAGGAATGTAGTGTGTGTGTGTGCGTGCGTATAGAGTGCTGAAAGGCAAGAGATTGATGTGAGGGCTGAGGTGAGAAGAGGAAGATACAAGAAAGTGTGAGGGGGAAGAAGCACTGTGAAATGAATTACTTCTTGTTTCCGCAATGCTGGTGGAGGACTGCCAGACTTACTTTTTTCTGTTAGTAACTCAGTGTTGTTCCTTGGTTTTCCCCTCAAAATTTCTTATTTATTTTGAATCAGGAGCCATACAGTTACATGCTTTTATTTTTATAAATTTGATGAGGTTTCTTACATTTAACGCGTATTTCCAGCCAGTATTTTTGCAATTGTATACAATAATTACTTTATATATGCAACCTATCAGGAAAGATCTGATAGGCTGTGTAGGAATAATTAGCCTAGAGCTATGTAGGAATAGTTCATGTAGGAATAATTAACCTTACCTGTGATGGTTGAAACAGTTCATACCATTGAGATATACACAGAAAGTATTGTCCAGCACACTAGCACTGTTCAGAAGGGCAAGGCAGGTCTTGTATTCTTCCCAAATTTTAGGTCAGTATTTAAACCAAGGAGTTGAGGTACCAATCAAACATTCCTGTGGAAGGTGAAGCCTGAAACGGGACAGGAAAGTTCTTTTTGAAAGCATTATAAACAGCCAACTTACTACAGTCTGTATTTTGGACCTTCCACCAGTGTCCCTGTGGTGGTGCGCCAGAAGCAGGGGGATATCTGGGGAAAGTGCTGAAAATGTGCAGGGTTGTCTTTGGGTTCTGTCATCTCACCCACAGTTAAAGAAGGGAAACAAAAATAAGGTGGTATTTAAGACAAGAGATAACAAGAAGTATGACTTATAGATTTTGATGTGTTGCTCCTAAAGCCCTCTGTTTCATAGGGAAAACAAAGTAAGTGAGGTGAAACAAGCTTGTACAGAAAACCTACAGATAAACCTGGCAAATCTGCAAGAGATGCAGGCACCTTCTTCCAGTTTTTGGGTCAATAGACATGTCAAGTGATGCATCTTTCTGCTTCACTGGAGGCCCAATTCTCTTCTTAAGGATGAGTTTTTAGACAGCAAAACCAAAATAACCTGAGACACTGGACATTTGCTAAGAGAAGAAAATTTGAGCCCTCTGCTCCCTAGATTGCCAGAAAGCATCTTTGAAACTGGAATGAATGGGATGTTTTTTATCAGGTGGGAGATTCTGGGAAATAATGGAGCTGTCAGCAAATTATTCATACACAGCTTCCATAGAATAACTCAAAATGATTCTTGAATATCTTGTATGTAAGAGTCAGAAACTCGAGTAAGGCAGTTCTGGTCAGCATTTGTAGGTAAAATGACAGAATAGATTGAGGACAATTTTGAGGATATGACCTCAAAACACCTGACATGAGGAACGATTTATTAGACAAGACTTGAGTGATCTGAGTTTAGAGGAAACTCTCACAAGAATATAACAGCATTCAGTTGCCATGAAGTCTGCTGGAATTATGTGAAAAGTAGATGTCCTGGTTTTGGTTGGGATAGAGTTAATGTTCTTAGCAGATAGGGCAGTGCTGTGTTTTGGATTTGGTGAGAGAATAACATTGATAACACACTGATGTCTTCAGTTGTTGCTGGGTAATGTTTATACCAATTCAAGGACTTTTCAGTTTCTCAGGTCCTGCCAGTGAGACGGCTGGAGGGGCATGAAAATAGGGAGGGGACACAGGTGGGACAGCTGGCCCGAACTAGCCACAGGGTTATTCCATACCATAGAACACCATGCTCAGTATATAAACTGGGGGCAGTTGGCTGGGGACTGCTGATAGCTACTTGGGGACTGACTCGGCACCAGTCAGCGGGTGGTAATTGTATTGTGCATCACTTGTTTTTTATTTATTTATTTATTATTCCTTTCCCTTTGGCTTTTATTCCTTTCCCCTTCTCTCTCCTTTTCATTATAATTGTTGTTGTTAATAAATATTGTTATTATTTTATTTAAATTATTACATTGTTTTTACCTCATCCCTAAAGTTTTACCTTTTTTGCCAATTCTCCTCCCCATCCTGCTGCGTGGGCAGGGACTGTGCGAGTGGCTGAGTGGTAATTTGTTGCTGGGTAGGGTTAAACCATGACAATAGATTGGGCTCTTTCAGTACAGCAAACATGAAAGGATTGAGCAAGAACGTTTCACATAGAAATAATATTCTCTTTTATGTTGTTTTTGGTGTTGAGGGTTTTTTTGTTTGTTTTGTTGTTGTGGGTTTGGTTTTGTTTTTTTTCTTTTAGTAGGGTCAAAAATAAATTTCAGGAAAATCTTGTGAAACTGAACTAAGGTTACATGTGGGGCTGAAGCTCAGGCTTCCTAATATGATTGGATTAGGATTCAATACAGAGCATGCATGCCTGTGAAATAATTGATGGCCAGACCTGAACTAAAGAAAAAGCATCAGTTAGTTTAAGTCTCCCAATATATCCCCTTTTGTTTCTCGGGTTTTGCAAACTCACTGCATTGTAAGCCTCTTCACACGACCAGTAGTCCTTCCAAATTCTGTAAATGATACCATGCACTTTTTTCTTTTATTTTAAATACCTGAGTACCTTTTGGCTTGGGGAAAGAATAAGAAAAGAGAACATTCAAAGGAGGATTTAGGAAATAGCTTGAAGAAAATTAAACATGTGAATAGTATTAACAAAAAAGGGCTGGGTGAACCTTTTGACCTTTTAGAATGAGTCTTCTGTGCACTACTTTCTGAGATTAGTTGACATATTTACAGACCTTGTCAAAGAGAAAAAGAAAGGATGATAGTGGTGGGATGGGGAAGACAGTTCACTGGTCCTTGCTGTAGAAAATATCATCTAGTCCCTGTGTGGTTACTTTTTCTGGACTCACTTCACAGAAATATTTCACAGAAATATTTCTCCTTGTGCTTCAAGCTGACTCCTGATCCCTCACATCAGATTTACCTAACTGTTTCATCCTGGGAGCAGTGAGATCAGACCTGAGAGCCTGTGTCAGCGGCAGCAGTCTCTGCCAGATGTGCCTAAGGGGCAAACAACAAAGTGTTTGCAAGCTTGCAGGGGTTTGTTTTCTACATCTCAAAAACATCCACTCCTGAACAGCTGACAGTAGCAGCTCTACTAAAGTGTCCCACGGAACAATCAGTCTGAATTGTAAAATACTTCATAAAACAGCTTTACTCCCACCGGTATTGCCCTCTGCCCCAGAATTCAAACCTAATTTGAGGAATGCTTTGAGGAATTAAAATTCAAAGGAGTTTTGAGTGCAAATATATTGAAGACTGATTTATAAATCACAAATTATTTTGGCTGCCCTGTTTCTATGCCTCACGAGCATCACCCCACCTTACAGAGTCAGGCACTCTGGCTTCAGTGTCTGCATGTTTTATGAGCACGTGCTGTGTTTGGTGCCTGAAGTTAAGATATGCAGAAGGTAAAGAGCTGAAGAGCAAACCAGGGAAGATAAGTGATACGAAGTGCTAAAAATGCCCGGCCGTGTGCCTGCTATCCCCTTTCCTCCAGCTAGGATTTGCAACTGATGGCCATCTCCTTGAAGTTTGGTGTCTAAGCCACAGTACTAATTTATCACAAAATCCATAATTAATATTTATGAATAATGCTTCATTTTTCAAAATTAGAAGGGGTTCTTGCTTACCCCACAAGGCAGGATTGATCCCCTGATTTGAAACTGTGAGTTGGTGGTAGATCTCCCATTTCCCAGGAAAATGTCCCAGGTATTGACTCACTGGGAATTGTGTCTCAGAATTTCTCTCCTATTAAAACCGTTCCACTTTGTGTAAACAATTAAATATTAATTAAGCTGGGGGAAAAAGAAGGGAGCAGAGATTGACTCTATAGCCTGGTGGTTAGAGCAATCATGTGGGAAAGTCAAATTTATGTCTGTCTTCATTTAATTATTTATACCAAATGGAATAGTGTCAGCTGGAGGGAGTGAAAGATTTACCTTGGACTGTGCTATAGCCTAATGGCTACAGCAGGCTCTCAGGAGGGTGACAAACTGGACTTAAATCTCTTTGTCAGACTGAAACAGGGAGGGTTATGAACTTGGGTCCACAGAAGCTACCTACTGTAACTATTAAGCTATTGAGGGGGAGGGGAGGAGCCCTTCTACTTTTTTTGCCTGATGGTTTGGGATTGTTATTGGGTTATTTTGGCTGTTGTTCTTATAGATAAGATAACCAGAGGAATGCTTAGGTTTTAATGTGTGTGCGATGTCTGTTGTTTGTTTGCTTTTAATGTAGTTGTGGTCTAGGAGGGCTTCTCGCCATCACAAGTTTAGTTACTCTGTGGTAGGTTGGCCAGTATGTTCTGATTCAAGAACCATATAAGTGTAGAGAAAAGTGTCAACATGCTTGAGGTTAGCTAATGACAGTTTGGCAAGAAGGAAGTTTGCAAAGCAATGCTTTCCATTTATCCTTGATTTTGTACTTTATGGCAGAAGTGTAAATGCTAACAAAAAAAACTTAGAAATTTGTGCAGTTAAGGAACATAAATGCTTCCAGATGAGGAAGGGGCAGAAAAGGCCTACAAAGATCTGCATTTTCATCTTGGTCACTACAATTACAGTAATACAGTAACCCTTTGTGAATATAGAATTTGAAAAAAAAATTAACTTCCTTCTTGTACTGAAAGCATCCTAGGCAGCTGTGTCATAAGCCTGAAATCTGCAGCAGTAGGAAGATTTGAAAAAGCACCATCTGAAAGCAATGCTGACTGAGATATTTTTGGTAGTATCTTGGAAGTAAATTTTCTTAAGTAAAGTACACATAATCACCTCTACCATTAAATTTCATGTCAAGCAAAGTTATTGCGTTACAGGTCTTACTCTATAGAGAGCTCTAGCTGACCCTTAGGAACTAGTCTCCATTTTATTTGCCTCAGAGAAAAATGCTGTACGACTGTAATCTGTGCTGACCTTTGACTTCCAAAGTACTCCCTCCTCCCCCCAAAAAACCCTAGTCTGCTTATCTTTAGCTATCACTGCTTCATGCCATTTCTCAGCACACAAGATTGTATTGTTGGGTCACCTAGCATTGTTACAGGATTTCATAACCCCAAGTATCTGGGACCTTTACTCATATGACAACAGCCCTATTTATCTATTTGTTTATTTTTTACAAAAACTGACATGAGAATTTTATGCATCAAGTATGCTGAGAAAAATAACAGTAAGCTATACTGGCACTCGTATCCTTCAGGAAATAGGTGTCCTTGACATGGCCAGCTGCTCCTCTGACTTCCAGAAACCTCTTCAAGCTGATTCATTCACTATCCATTAATCCACTTGCAATAGTTCATGTTTACGTAACCCATATATAGCCTGTAAGGTAATCGGCAGTTAGATTTTTAAAAAATTAAAAAAAAAAAAAAAAAAAAAAAGAGAGGGGAGAGCCTATTAGGCTTACTTTGTACGCTCAAAATTGATGGCGTTGCTTGGGCCAGCACAATTTCCAGCTTTAACCGTGGTCTCTTTCTGAAGATTAAAGTCATAAGGAGAACAATGAAGTGCACTATTATCATAGCCAATATTATTACAACATAACTAAATACCACAGTATAAATCTACTTTGCTGACATTTTAAGATCATAATCTTGTATTTCATTTCAGATACTGTTCCTAAACTTCACACCTGTTTGTAGCAAAAGAAATGTATCCTGACTGTATACCGTGGTGGAAAATAAAACACAGCAGACTAGGCAGATCTTAGTTTATGAGGTTTAGATTTGTAATGAGTTAATTTCCACATGTAAAGAAAAAACAAAACAAAACAAAAAACCAACAAACCTAAACAAGAACAAAACCATTGGGTAAAATTCAGTTATAAAGAAGTAAATGAAAATTTTTACTGTAAGATCGGCGAGATATGACTACAGACTCTGCCAATGATTTTGCATGGTGCAAACAGACCTGGACCAGGGAATGACATGGTTTAAAGAAGATCACAATGGCAGATGTGGAAAATTTATTCCAACTAAAATAGGTTCAGGAAAAGTTGTTGGGAGTCCCCAGCGTAGAATATGGAATTTATGAGATTAGAAAGAAATGGAAATGTTACCTGTGCCTTCATGGATATCTGAACACTGCACTCTGGAAACTAGTGCTTGCAGTGGCTTCCAGTGGCTTCTACTTCATTAGAAAGAATCTAGCCTAATCCTCAAATTAGAGCAGATCGAATATACTTAGACATTTTATTACTCTTCTGAATTTACTGATATTATAAATTATATGTTTGAAATTAAAAGTTACTGGATATAAGTTTTTTAGCAAGTGAAAGTTAGACAAAAAGAAATGTTAGTTGATATTTTTAGGTGATCATCAGGCTACCCTGGGAACAGATATTTTGTTACCTTATTTAGAAGGGTACTAGAGATACTGTGTTAATGTAGGCTTTTAAAAGTAAAGACTAAACTGGGGAACTGAAGAGAGATTCTTTTTTGACCAAAGAAGAAATGTATATTGAATGTCTAACACCTGCATATCAAAAGTACTTAGAACATTGTCTTCACAGGGAAGAAATGAACTGCTGACATCAGGACTATAAGTGCACAAACTCTCAAATCCCATCTGAGCAAAACATAGTATTCTGCTTTGTACTTTTGTGGCTTTTCCCACCCAAGATTACAGAATGTTTTGTAAAATTTAACGGTGGAAAAAAGACAGGAATATACGTAAACTGAAATCAGACGTGTTCAGTTTATCTCTTTCCAAAATCCACTGGCAAATCAGTGGCAGAGAAACCAATGAACAGAGATCTTTGAATGGCAATTTCCTGTCAACACAGGGAATGACAAATGTCAGAGATTCCTCACCCTACACTGCCCCTTTGCTTACAAGGGAAGTAGGCATACTGGAGACAAACTTATGGCCTGATCCAAAGTGCATTCAGAGCAGTTAATCTCTGACGTGTTTGCACCCACTTTGGAGAAGGCAGTGACAATTGCACGGCTATTTTGAAGAAAACCTTCCAGAGCAGGATCAGTGGATATTCATTTTTTCAAAGCAAGTAGGAATTAATATTGCTTTATTGTATCTATTCTGTATTCTTTTTTCTATATGGGCATTCATTTTTCCACCAAGATTTCAGTCTCAGACCCAAACTTTGGGAAGCTGATAGAAAGAAAATATGATATAAAGCTTAGTATGCTTCCTTGGGAAGCATAATTTTCAAAATAATGATATTTTATATATTTAATGTTCAGACAAGTACATAATCCTTATCAATAATTACTGACCTCTACAGACAGTGTACGAAAGTGAATAAAATCTCCACCTAGTAAATTCTTCTTTGGTAGAAAGGTTCTGTGGGGAATGAGAACATAACCACCACTTGGAGCAGCATACAGTGAACAGTACAGGTCTTGTAAAAGTTTCGGGTTTCTCCATTCCCTTGAATTGTCTCACTTTTTTGCTTACATTTGTGAGGATATCTGTGGCATTGTGATCTGTTCTGACAGCAGTGGTCTGATATAATGGCCATGTTGCACAATTAGCGATTCAAGTACCTAAGGACATGTGTCCCACTGAAACCAATTCTTGCTGAGTTTCTCAGAGAAAAGTGAGGGGAGAATAAATAAGCAAAGAAACTCTATCTCAAAAGCAAGAAATTGGTAATTTGCAGAAGTAATAAAAGGGAAAATATGATAATATGAAGGGTAAATTGGTTTAAGAGCATTATGCTCAAGTATAATTGCAGCCTGACCTTGCACGGGCCAAAGAAAGGGATGTCAGCCCTGTCTAAGAGCATCCTCAGGTTTCCAAATGTCTGCATTCATAGACACACCTGCAATTCCAACTAAACCTCACGACAAGATTCACTATTTCATATCTGATGATCTTCTCTATTGAGAAAAACATGTCTTCCCCAAAGTTCATAGCTGCAGTCTTGCCAGATTAGATTTCATACAAGTAGAAGTGATCTGGTGTTCAGCAATTGTCCTAGATCCACATAACTACATGTGTGTTAACAGCAGTAAAATAAGCTTTTTGCAACCAATCTTTGTTAATGTGTCAGTAGTAATTAATATATTTGGAACTGAAGCACAGTAGCAAAAATATATGATGCATAGGTAGTGACTTGTAATAGGAGATGTATTGAGGCTGTGGTGAAGCATTTATCTACAGAAAAGTGAAAAATCAATTAAGTTATTTTAGAAGTAAAGATTTTTTCAAGGGTATTAAAATATATGTAAGCAATCTAACTATCGTTAATAATACATTCTAATAATATATAGTGCTGTGTTTATGGTTCTAGCTAGTGAAATATAAACTAGTGTGCAAAACTTTGGCTGAATTGAGAAACTCAGTTCCAAAAAGGAAAAAGTTTTTCGTTTGGGTTTTCTTTTTAAATTTTGAACACTTAATGGTATTTTACCAATGTCCCCTGCCTTTCAGCTGGGTCATACACTAAGGCAAACAGTAAATTCCTGCCTTCTCTATATGCATATTTCTCTCTAGCATAGAAACATCAGCTCCCTTGATCCACCTTCATTATACCTCTGATGCAATACCCACAGCAGCAGAAAATACTACACATAGCTTACCTGCGTGTGTATTTTCAAAGCAGGATAACAAAAATATGTATCTTATGCACCTGAAAGAGCCCCGTGCCTTTCACGGGGGACACACACAACACTGGATATGTTTTCAGAGCAAAAATATTGCCTGGTGTTCTATACCAGACTGCTTAATTTGATAAAGTCAAGGAGAGTCTCTCTGAAGTCTCTTCTCTGAAACGGTTTATGTGGCTTTTTCCACATGAGGAAAGGGACTCATAAGTACTGATACGGCCTCATAAATATGTCTTTGGCTTCACTATAACTGATTCTTTCCTATTCTCCACCTAACATTTCTCCACAGAAAGACAGTTTGTCATGGAGTATATTGACCTGACCTTACAAACCTGCCCAATAATTCACAGTGTTAGTGTTGGGTTTGCTACTCTGCAATCTTGAGTAGAAACATGTTTGTACGTTGTAAGGATAATATGGAAATAGTGTATTTTTTGATAGCATAAAGAGTCAAGACAGCTAGGAAACCTGCTGATACTGGCTGAAATCCTTTAATCTATTAATTTTATAACAAAAATAATAAAAACGTATTACCGTGTTTCTCCATATAGCTTTTCTGTAGAGTTTACTTTTGCCATGTTACTTTTGGCACAGACTTAAAAATGACATTGGATTTAGATCTGTGCCTGCTTTATTGAAATGGAGAACTTAAATTCATGCACCATCCAAAAAACTTGCGATTTGTTTTAGTGTACATGACATTACTTTAACTTGTACTGTAGTGAATGTTGTTCTTTTTGGGAGAGAGCATTTAGCAGTTCCAGCTCAATGGTTTTGTGGGTTACGCTTACTATTCTTTGTTTTTCTTACTACTCAATCATGTTATTTTCTGGTTTTGTCATACAACAGATTATTTTCAGGTCACTGAAGGTAATTGTGATGCTCTAAACCAAAAACAAAGTGCGCTAGACCTTTGTGCAATTAAGAGGCTTCTCACCTCAAGGATTTATGGACTACTGTACACAAAATTAACTGCTGGGACCTGAGAGTCATTAGCTTGCTCAGCTTCCAAAGACAGCATGGTGAACATCTCACTGCTTGCGCTTGAGCCACGTGCTAACTTTGAGGACCAGGAGCCTACTGTTGGCATGGATGAAAGGTACAAGCACTGACACCCTACAGAGAAAAAGGGTGTGCACACAGAAATAAATTTCAAATGTACAGGTGGCCTACCAAGGGTCCCTGAGAAAGCAAGTTAAGATACATATTATCACTTTCACCCATAGCAGTCAGAACAAAATAATATTCAATGCCATCAAAATACTGAAAAAATGAAGCTGAATGTTGGAGTCATCTGAGAGGGGTCATATCTCCAAGTATTCTTGAGATAACTGATGTTAAACAGAGGCTCTTAAAGCTAAATGCAAATGAAATGTAATGTCAAAAATAATCAAATAGAGACCTTGTACTTTAAATCTGTAAATGAATTTGTCATCATTTTTTTTAAATATCCACTGCTACCACCACCATGTTTTATTTAGTTAATTCTCAACTGGACATAAGCTAACATAACACTGTGCACCTGTATTCTGGGCACTTAAAATCTGCAAAGAATTTGCTGGGTAAGATCAATGCAGAACTTAAACATAGCAAAGAACAGCTTGACTTGGACATTGATTTAAGATAAAACTTCACATTTGACATTCCTTTTTCATGATCTGTCCGGTTTTAAAATTCAGCGCTTCAATTCTGTTTAAGCTTTGGTTAGAAGTTGGTGGGGGTTTTTTTGGTTTTTTGTTTTTTCTTTTTGTTTAAGCTGTTCATATTTCTATTCTATAATATTTAGTGTATTACTTTATTTGGTTGCTTCTGCAATATTTGTGTATATTGCGTGTATTAGAATAATAATCTCCTAACTGGAGAAATTTAAGATTTGATACTGGAAATACTTTTGTGTGTCTACTTTTTATGGCAATCTTGACTTCATTTCACATTGAATGTATTTTGCTGTCTTATTAAAATAATAAAAATTAATTAGCTTGATACAATGGGAAAAAAATTGAGATGAGTGACCAAGTGGCAGGAATGTAGCAATAGGAAGTCAGGGAAGACTGGTGCCCAAGGGTTAAACTCATTTTTGGCAGCTGACTGGGAAAATGGTAGCAAAAGGGCTTGCCCCCAGCTGATGTTAGCGGGTCTTGTTCATCTTTTACTAGTGAAATGCTCTTAATGAGCACAAAGCAATGAGCAGAACTCGTGTGACTGTGCACTTACCTTGTGTGTTTTGTTAGTAGTATTGGATGTTGTATGGGAAGTTGTAGGAAGGGGACTTTGTGCATGCAGCATTACAAGCTGGAGCAGCATTTAGTGTGGTATTGTAGTCAAGAATACTAAGTGTCACATTATACTGACTCATGACTATCTTCTGTACTGTAACTATGACTTCTGTTGCTATTTTAAGAAGAGAGGCTGGACAGAAACTGTTTTTTTTGGAGAGAAACATCCATAATAAGTGTTTTTTCAGAGTTTCAGTTTGGACTAGCTCTTTCTCTAATCTGCTCTTTGGACTAATCACCCATTAGCAGTTGAAGCGTATTAGCTGAGGTCTCAGAGCATATCTTCCCATCCTGCTTCATCTAAACTGGATGCAATTGATATGCTCCAAGGCCACTCTGAAGTGTGAACCAAGCATGGCAAGTTGAGACAGGTAGAAAATTTGTTTTTGAGACTCCAAAAGCAAATGCTAATTTAGACACAGTCCATTGGGTCCGAGTTATCTTTACCGTACTCTCCCTGCTCAGTTCAATAAGGACTAACTTGATGGGGAAACCCAAATTTATCCCCTTCCTCACTCTCTTTTTACATCTGTATGGAGGCAGCCTTCTCTCTAAGGCTGCAGTTAGTCCCGGTTTAAGTGCTTTTTCTAGTGAATGATTTTTGCATTAGTTGTTTTCATTTCATAAGTCCATTGGGAAGCAGTATGCTTAAGGAAACATATAGCTGAGGCTGCCAACTTGCTGATTTCTAGTTCTCTGGTTCCTTTGAAATATCATCAAATGACAAGGTAGAGAGATTTGTATCCACGAGGCTCACAACTTCCCACTCTCCCATGTCCTATTTCAGTTCTCAGCAAGTCACCAGAACTGTTCTTGCCCAGACTGAACAAAATATGGGTCTCCTAACAAAGAAATAATCTCAAACTCTTTGCTAGTTTGTCCTAAAAGTAAGTATTCACTAGTGAGCAAAAAATTTATTTATATCTGTGCCATCATTCTGCAGTAACTTTACTGAATTAAGTTCACCTGAAATAATGCCAAGACCACCACTTTGCTTAGTTTTCAAGTACATGGACGATGTAAAGCTGTATCGAAGTACTAAGAATGTTTTAGTGAAAAAAAATATTACATATAATAAAATAATCTTAAATATTGATATGTGCAATAAATAATGTTTCATTAATGTAATGCTTTTTAATATCAAAAAGTTGATTTTGGTCTGAAGGGAGCAATGACACTAAAATTGTGAGTGTTATTCTACTTAAAAATCTGAGATCAGATTTCTGTCATGAGGCTTTTGCAGTGACAGATGTTTACATTTATTATTGAAGTACAATAAGTGATTCAGAAATTAAATAAGGTTTTAATGATATTGTCAATAGTTTAGGTTTTATTTCAGTTATAAATGAGAAACCTTCAGACAACATGAACAAAATCATTCTCACTATGCTTAGGAAAAATGTTCACTTCTGTTGCTACGCTATATGAGTTTCTTAAAAAGAAATGCAGCACATAATAGTTGAACACCATCATTTAGTACTTCACTGAGGCACGCTGTTTTAAATGTCTGATGCAATTAAAGTATTGAAAGAAGAAAAAACCCGTATTCAGATTGTTTCATACTTTGTTTAAAAATACATCACAGCCAAAATTCCTGAATTCTGTTTTATGGATTCCATCACAAATTTTCCCACTAGAATAAGGTGTTTCCTGAATAATAGATATGTTTATTCCCTTTTGTCTGAAAATCTCGTGATATCTGTAAACATTACCTGCACAGCTTCTCAGAAAACAGGTTTTAGACATTATAGGTCACCAACTGATGTTGGCATGAATGGGATGAAATTGCAAACCTAAATATATATTTGGAAGCCCTTGTAGAAATGATCATTATAAAACTGGTTTGCAGCACTGGTTTAAAACTTAATATATACCATTATTAAAATTTCAAAAGCAAAATTTTTGTGTGATGGTTTGCATCTCTGTGAGTTTACATCATTTACTAATTTCTCTTTTATAGCGTTAGAGTTCTACTTCACTTGCAAAACCAACAATGTGAGAATACAGCTTCATTTCCTAAAACATGTAAGTAACCATAAGACTTAATTTGAAAAAACCTCAATAAACCCAAAACCCATACAGTCAAGTAATTTTCATATAAGGATACTAGGATTCTTTTGATTAGCATGAGGATGAGACAAAATACTTAGCAAGTGTGAAGGCCCAGCTGTTTAGCTGTAGTGGCCCTCTTATTAACAAATAAAATAGAAAAGACTTCTATTGAATTTGGATGTCAGAAGACCAGTCAGGGAAATAGAAGAAGCTTTTTCTATCATGCAAAGCTTCCCAGCAAGCAGATTAACTCAAGTACCTAGTATACACAATTTTTGTCATAGACAGGAATTTGCACATTAAAAGCAAAAGTTTGCCAAACATTTCTGTGAACAGCGCAAAAACAATATTATCAATCATCTGTAACTTGCAGGAACACTTCAAACCTTGGATTTTTTGCCCTGGCAAAGAAATTTTTCACAAAGATGTATTCAGTGATTTAGAGAACTTGCAGTTCCATTAGCTGTTCTGCTGTTAGGTTCCCAGGCTTGTCAGTCTGTCACCTTCCACAAATTACATTTGTGAATTTAAACCCAAAAGCTATTCCTGCTTTTTTTTTTTTTTTTTTTTTGTCTGGGATACTGTTATTAATTCCAGATATTATGCTGATTATTTGCATTACAGTAGTCAAAACAATGATGAGGTATTTCCCTTCAAAGATTGCATCTCATTCAAAACAAATTTGACTCTTATGTTTTGAAGCATTTGCACAGACTTTTAACTATTGGAATTTCATGCCTGGCAATATTTTAAACAGTTACATTCCAATGCAACTGCATAACCTGGAAATTCCAATGCAATTGAATAATCTGTTATCTGCTGAAAACAGCTTAATTTTAGTATGCTGCAGTTGACTTAAAGGTTAAGCGACCTCTTAGAAGAATGTGAACTTGTGAATTAGGGAGTTCTTATACTCTCAGGTGGCATTTGATTCACCACAAGAAGTAACTGCTAATGAGATCCCTAGCTAGCAAAAGCTACATGTAAAATATGTAAAACTTGAAATGTCTAGTGTTTCTGAAAAAAATACTCTGAGCTTGGCTTATTAGGTAAATTATAATAGATCAAAGAAAGAAAGGGTAAAAACAGGTGTCAAAAGCTGAGAATGACCAGCCAATTTATTTTCTAATGTTATTTCATGGTCTACCCTTATTAAAGTATTTGGTTAATACAATTTGGAAATAAAAGATTACTTCATCTAAAAAGTGTGTTGGATTAACATACATAAAAACCTCAGTGTGATGGCTCAATATGCCAAAGAACAGGCTCATTATGTAGGAACCAATTTAATTCTTTTTTTGCTGTTCCAATCAAGCTTAAACAAAGTAAAGAGTCCTGATCTGGAGTATTTAGGCTAAAAAAAAATATTATAATCTTTCCTTTGAGAGTTCATCCCTGAGATAAGGGGAAAGGGGATTCTAATAAGAACCACAGAACGTGCTCCAGCACACTGCACTAGAAAGCTAAATCACTGACAAGTGGAAAAGAAAACCTCAAAGGACAAACAGCTTGTAGGAACAGTGAGGTCTCACACCCTTGAGCATAGTAAGCACAGATACCGTGAACGCTAAGGCAATAATTGAGTCCCTAAATTTGCAAAGCGCTAAAGGAAGTATATAATCTCAAACCTGTTCCACAGAGTATCTAGGCATGTGCAGAGCTTCTGCTGGCTTCAGTGAGACTTAAGCAGTTGGCTACACAGCATCAGAGGAAAGTCTGTGTTTAAAGGCAGTCAGGTGCTTAAACAGTTAGAGAAATCAAAATGCAAAATAATAGAAATGTAGATGTGTATGTAAATGTTTGAATCCTGGGTATTTAAAAAAACCTGTTCTAAATTAATTATAATATAAATATTGTAGTTAATTATAAATCTATGATATTAAAAGAAGCTAGTGTTCAAACTATAAGGTATTAAGTACAGTTACGAGCACCTCTGCAAAGAGACGTAAGATGCATTAAAATGGGATTTCAGTCCAGCACAGGCACCCAGAAAGAAGAGGAAGGTGCTAGGAAGTCATAGTTAGTTCACCTTTAACCCTAGAAATGTTTGAGTCCTGCAATGTTTGAGCTTCTGTTTGTGTTATTCAGGGTTCCTACCAGTTTTCCGATTTTGGAGTTTTTTTATGGTTCCTTCCTCTTTTCAGAAATGCACTGTTCATCCTGCAGCTCATGCCTGGTGCTGAACACTCCCCTAGCAGGCAGTAGCCTCGTCCTGCAGGCTGGCAATGACTACAAAGAAGTATCTTGTCTAGTTCCTTTCTCCCTGTGATGAAGGTTAAATTTTCCTCTGTCCTTTCCTGGCGACTGTACCTTAGTTGCACTGATCCTATATTTCACATTGCAGCTCTGGGACCAGAGCCCTCCAGGTGAGTGATGCAGTTCCTAAATCAGACGTCACTCCCTGCCTGCGAAGCAGGGAATCTCAGATCCCTTTCACAGAGTGGTCTGTGCAGGTGCCAGCTAAACACGTCTGGCCAGCACCTGGCTGTAGTCCAGTGGTTATGGCACTCCCCAAAAAGGCAGAAGCACGATTATGAAACTCTTCAGGCAAAGGCAAGTGTAGAAATAGGGTATTTTGTATATGAAGATCACTACCTCCACCTCAGGCTAATGTTTTAATAAAGGAGAGCTTCAAATTTATTTTGTGAGGTGCTTGCTTCACGTGGAACGCCAGCCAACTCTGAATACTCACAACAAGTCTAACCTCTAGCTCAGGGGTCCTCAAACTACGGCCTGTGGGCTGGATACAGCCCCCCAGGGTCCTCAATCTGGGCCCCGGTATTTACAGAACCCCCAGCCCCACCCGGCCGGGGGTTGGGGGGGGAAACCAAGCAGCCGCAGATGACTGCCTGCCACTTCATCTGCGCGCCAGCCCCCTGTTTAAAAAGTTTGAGGAACCCTGGTCTAGCTCAACAGTGAGATGCCTAAAGAACCCCCATTTGGGCTTGAGCAATTTTAGAAGCATAGGAAAACTTCCTGGCCACAATCTTATGCTCCTGCCTCATTTCAGGGGAAGGAGCGACAGCGGTGTTACGGGGATTGGGAAACTGCAGTGTGGGATTGGAGTCCCAAAGTTGCTCTTCAGAGGGCCTGTGGATCTGACTCCTGCACCTGACAGATTGCTGGAAGAAACAGAAAGTATTAATTTATGTTAACCAGCCATTCTTACAGCAGTCATAAATATTGCTTTAGATGTAACAGATTATGCTGATCTATCATTGAGCTCTACCATAGGCTTCTTTTATCTGGTGCTAACTACAAACTTGTTCTTGTCTCTCAATACCAGAGATACGTATTGTGATGAAAAGACAACTCATAGTAGATGGTACAACTTGATACAGAGGACCCACTGGAAGGTACCAATTATACAGTTTACTTTTATAGATATGTCAGTGAAGCAGCAGTGCATCTTTATAAAATGGCAAGAGACAGTCTGCCACAGAAATAAGTCAACATTAAGTATTTCTTAATTTTTTTGGCTGTTCTACTGACAAATATGTCTGATAGCTAAAAGATAGTGAGAAATTGAGTTCTGTGGTTTTGTTCCAAATCATGCTGTTTTTTAAAAAATTGCACTATTATATGAATCCCCTAAGGTAATACATTTACATGTGTAAGAGTGTTACATATCTGTATCTATTGAAAGGTATCGGTAACCTAAAGAGAATTTCCTCTTAAAAAGTCAATGGTAATTTTTGAGATACAAAATTACAGGACTTCTCAGTTACTGTGTAGCTTCTCGGTTCATAATCTATTGAGTTCATGTATTAGCAGCTTCTGTTTTTTTGGACATTACACATCTTTGTTGTGTATATTACTATTCAGTATCAGAAATATCATAATTGATCAAAATTGATTTATAAAAGGATCTTAGCTGCTTAAGGTATCATTTCTCAGCTGGTGTAACAATGTGGTGATTTCAGAGTGAGATAATTTCAAAATATAAGGTATAAAATAGCTTTTGATTACTACCAATTAAATGGAATAACCGATGGGAAATTTTCTTTTGCTTAGGCATTTCAGCAATAAGGCTTCCCAGAAAAGTAACTGTAAATTGTGAATTGTTGGAGGCACCTTTAAATTTCCTTGGCTGTCAACACAGACAAGCTGGCTTTAAGTTACTGTTTGCACAATATAAATGTGAGTAAATTTCTGCTACATTTTGTCTCTCACATCAGTATTGTCTATTTCTATTCTTAGTCTTATTAATGTTTTTTTTTTTTTCCTTCCTCTTATTAAGAAATGGCCTAATTACTAGTTTATCCTATTACGAGATGGCATATAACTCAGGGGCTTGCATTACTTTAACTATGAATATTCTTCATTATCCCAAATGTCTACTGAAGAGCAATTTGGCTTTCAAGGTGCTCAGTAAACTGACACTATTTGCATATACATTACTCTCTAAGGTCTTCATCTAGGGAGCACCATTACTTGCATTGCATGCCCACCACTTTAGACAGCACTTTGATTTTTAGTCCTTAATTACACAGCTACTATTTCAAAATGTTTCCACCATTAAAAAAAATGTTAACGGATAATTGGGAGTAAAAAAAATATGCAGTGAAAGACAATGTAAAGTTAGCATATTTGTTGGTAAACCTCTGTTCTCAGTCAGCAACATCTGCAGTTTAATTAAACTCAACTGTTTGCAGGTGTTCACAAGAGAATATTGTATAGATATGTATGTACATATACAATTCAGCTGAAAAGATTTACCGTTGTAAAAAATCATAGGCTTCTAACACAGAGGCACCTTTCTCTATATTCTTGTGATTAATGTTCAGGTTTCTTTCTGATATGTAAGGATGAGATATTATCAGAGAAAAATCCACAAGAAAGCACCATAAAGCAATAAGGGAGGAACACCAGCTGTGCTCATAAATTTAGACAGTTAGTATAGCTGAAAAGCATTATCCATCCTAAGACTGGTATTATAGTTAGGTGAGTTTAGTGCATCAAACAATACAAAAGGATTTAATATGTATTAAAGAAGGAAAAGTAAATACAAAAAAATGACTTTTTAAAGATCAGAACAGCTTTAGATGTTGTGTGGATCAATAGTACTCTCATCACAGGTAAAAGTTCACTAGATGATAACATATCGAGCTGTAGGTTCAAAATGTCAATAAGGTGTGTAAAATTTACAACCAGGACATGTTATAAGATAGTTATACTTAACTCTTGGTGCTCATGTTATAAATATTTCTGCTTGGCAGAGGTGTTTGTGAAAGTTGACAAGAAACCAACATCACTAAATCATTTAAAGTTCATTTGTTGCACACTGTCTAGTAATCTAGTTCAAAGAGGAATTCTATAAATATACATGTACCCACAGAGATTTATAACTAGGTCAGTATGCTGCTTCTACATCTATTACTAATTAATTAGGTGCAAATAGCAAAAGTACCTCAATGACAAAATCTATAATTTCAAAATTCCTGTATTACTGTGGCTGTATCAGTAGCATTTGCACATGCTTAGTTAATAAATAAATAAATGAAAAGATTAATTCTTACAGACCCTACAACACTCTACACAGTATGTGTTCATTTCTGATCTCCCATTTCTAACGTTTAACTGGAGCAAAGCTTACAATTAATGCTTGTGGTCATTCTGCAGCAGCTCAATTAGATTGCCACAGATTTAACAGATTTACCCACAAAACAAATTATTATTACTTCTAATTTGAAGAGGAGGGGAATCATGGATGTTCTTTTTTTTTATGATAGCTACTTTATTAACACATTTAATCATGGTAGAAGTCCAACTTATTTTTGTTATTGTTGAAATTAAGTTATGAAAGCGAACAAACAGTAGGATAAAGCAATAACAAAAATTTATCTGAAAGCTTTTTTATGCTTTGTATGACTATTGTGATCCATATTTTCAGCCTGATGATTAATAAACAGGCATCTACATAATAAGATCTTTATTACCCATATATGAAATGTATTATATCCTTTGGACCTGTAAATGGACAGTTTTAGGAAGCTGAAGTTTTAACCAAGATTATTTTTGAATGATCTGTTTTTGTTATAACTGTCAAAATTTAAAAATTATCTCCAAACAAACTTTTAGGTGAGTAGAATAGCTAGATTTATGACTGATGGTATAATAAATTAATATTTATTAAGGGTACAACACAGATGTTTATAAACACTGTTTAATAAGTTGAGGTTCTTTACATATTTATTTTGCACTTTTCAGAAACACCTATATATATATATACACACACACACGCACATATCAGTTTTAAGGAAATATAGATTTTTATGTTACAGGTCTGTCCTCTGATCCTTAAAAATTAACAATACTCTGTGTTTTAAAGGATTAGTGTGTTTGTTGAGAGGTTTGATTTTTAGGTATTCTATTACTGGCAGTAACTCAGTGGCTTCAGCTGGACCCACAGTTACTTTTGGGTCCCATATTTGGAGACACCCTACGTTGTTTTTTTCTGGAAAGTGTAAGAACAAGATGTGACTCAATTTGAAAGTTAGAGGTTTTTTTCAGGTACTAAAATATGACAACAATATCTAGCAAATACCACCCAGATGACTTGAATTTTGTTCCACCCATAACGGGCAGAAGAGGTTTTGTGTTTATTAGTAAGTTCATGTCAGCAGTTTTGAGTTTTTGATTGTCAATGAAAATGCAACGTGGGATAATTAAGCAATAATGTAGTGTGCAGAGCATTTTTTAACAGGATAAAGTCATGATGAAGATGAGCAGAGTCAAGGGATTTAATGTTAAAGCAGAAAGCATTTTTCACCTAATTTGCATTAAAAAGAAGTTTGCTAAAATGCCAAAATAAATGATGTGAAAAAACAAATGAAAAGGCAACTTTTAAATAAAATTAGTTCATATAAAGTTTAACTAAGGAGGCTACCAATTTGTATGTATTCATTATCTTTTACTAACTTCTCAACTGCGTCATTTCCATCCACTTCAGTAGGAAATAGCTCAGGGAAAGAGCAGGGAATACATGCAGGGCACAGCCACGACTGTGTAGAAGATAACTTCTACCTTTTAATTCCAAATTAGCATGAAAACATTTCACTTGGGTGTCTTTTCTTTTCGCTTGGTAAAATTAAATCTTTCGAGGTCTCTAACAACCCAGAACTTCCTGGAAAACTGATGTTTCAATTCAAGCTAAGTAAAATGAATTTCTTAATAGAAGGTGACACTTCCTATTGCCATGGTAATGGTAAGAAATCATCTCTTCAGTCAGTACCCGCTTGGCCAGAAACAGTGACATCAGTGAGGAAAGGATTTTGTCTCATATTGGCTAGGCTTTTTTTGGTCCAGTACCTCTGACTCCAGTGCCGTGCAGGGCTGCAGGGCTTGATTTGCCACTTTCCAGACATATTCTATAAGCTTTCTGCGGTAAAAGGCTGAAAAAAATCCATCTTGCATTAAATAAAGTGGAAATGAATGAAAACAAGATATCAGTGGTCTTAAAGCCATGCATGTCAGACCTCTTAAAACTGTGATATCAAGGATTTAATTCAGGTTGCAGAGCCTGGTGTGACTGTGAAGCACGGCTTTGTCTGGCAGGGTGCTGCTGCAGCTATGGCATGTGATACACTAGTTTAAGCCTTCCTAGCTGCCTAAGGTCCTGTCCATATCACAGAATGGTATGGTTGGGAGGAACCTCTGGAGATCATCTAGTCCAACCTCCTTCTAAAGAAGGTTCACCAAGAGCAGGCTGCACAGAATCATGTCCAGATGGGTTTTGAATGTCTCCAGAGAAGGAGACTCCACAACCTGTCAACTGGCCAGCCTGTTCCAGTGCACTGTCACCCTCAAAGTAAAGTTGTTCTTCCTCATATTCAGATGGAACTCCCTGTGTTTCAATTTGTGCCTGTTGACTCTTGTCTTGTTACTGGGCACTACTGAAAAGAGCCAAAGAGCCTGGCCCCGTCCTCTTGACACTCATCCTTGAGATATTTGTATACAATGGTAAGATCCCCTCAGTCTTCTCCAGGCTAAACAAGCCCAGATCTCTCAGCCTTTCCTTAGAAGGGAAATGCTCCAGTCCACTCATCTTCAATGGCCCCTCTCCAGTAGTTCCCTGTCTCTTGAACTGGGGAGCCCAGAACTGGACACAACACTCCAGATGTGGCCTCACCAGGGCAGAGCAGAAGGGGAGGACAGCCTCCCTGGACCTGCTGGCCATTCTTCTCCTTATGCTTCCCAGGGTACCATTGGCCTTCTTGGCCACCAGGGCACACTGCTGGCCCATGGGCAACTTGCTGTCCACCAGCACTCCCAGATTCTTCTCTGCAGATCTGTCTTCCAGCAGGCCAGCCCCAGCCTGTACTGGTGCGTGGGGCTGTTCCTCCCAGGTGCAAGACCCTACACTTGCCTTTGTTGAACCTCATCGGGATCCTCTTCAACCCAGCTCTCTGGCCTTACTGGTCTTACTGAAGGGCAGCACAGCCTCTGGTGTATCAGCCACTCCTTCCAGTTTGGTATCATCAGCAATCCTGCTGAGGGTAATCTCTGTGCCTTCATCCAGGTCATTGATGGAAAAGTTGAACAGGACCAAACCTAGCACTGACCCCTGGGGAACACCACCCACCACAGGCCTCCAGAGAGGCTCCATACCTTTGATCACAGCCCTCTGAGCTCTGCCATTCAGCCAGTTCTCAATCCACATCACTGCCCGCTCATCTAACCCACGCTGTCTGATCTTGCCTATGAGGATGTTGTGTGAGACAGTGTCAAAAGCCTCTCTAAAATCAAGGTAGACAAATCCACTGCTCTCCCCTCATCTACCCAGGCAGTTGTTCCATCACAGATTGCTATCGGGTTGGTCAGGCATGATTTCCTCTTGGTGAATCCATGTTGACTACTCCTGATAACCTTCTTTTCCTCCACACACTTAGAGATGACTTCCAGGATGAGCTGTTCCATCACCTTTCCAGGGATGGAGGTGAGGCAGAGTGGCCTCTAGTTTCCTGGGTCCTTCTTCTTGCCCTTTTTGAAGACTGGAGTAACGCTGGCTTTCCTCAAGTCCTCAGGCACCTGTCCTGTCCTCTGTAACCTTTCAAAGATGATGGAGATATATATCTGTATATCCAGATATACAGTTTCTCAGCCAAAATTAAAAGCAATTTACTTGCAAAGGTCCAAAGATATTTACCCGCACCTATAAGAAGAAAAGATTTTATATTTTTTTTAAGATGGTAAAATAATAAGAATCCACCTGAAATGTGGAGGTATCTTTCTTATGTTGAACTAAGGAAAACATTATTTTTCTATATATATTTTTAACTATAGAAACAGGTCAATGTTTCAAGTTGTCAGAACAATATCCTCCACAGCAGTCTGTATTGATGGCTGAAGACAAGCTTTCTCAAGATAAATGGAGGGAGTTTGTCTTATCTTGTGTTTCCAGTGGTGTCCCTCCTGATATTCAAAGATGGTGAGGACACTGCAAAGACAGTGCAGGAAAAAGGCAGCAATTATTTCCCCTAAGGGTTACCTGGAAGGGAAACAAAATAAGATGAAACTATAAATGAGTAGGGTTGGAGGAACAAGGAGCAGTAGAAAAGAGCTTGAAGGCAGAAATGTTTTTCATGTGTGAGGGTAGTGGGATCCTTTCCTTGTGCATGGTCCATTCTGTTTCTTCATTGTTCCACCATTGGAAAGACATCCAGGTAGTGCATTAGTTCCCATTTGGATCAGTCTTATAATTACAAACACACTGAAATGTGTCAGATAATTATGCTATTTACAACCTCAATAGCTAGAGGTGGCTTAGATGAATGCCTTTTTTTAGTACACAGAGCTAGTCTAAAATGTATTATTTTGATAGAAATATACATTTCCAAATTAAACAAAACTAGATCCAAGACTGCTTTAGGAGGTGAAATAACTTTGTATTGCATCCAGAAAGTTTTTTTAAAAGGTATAGAACAATCTGGGAAGTTGCAAACTGATTTAATACTCAAAAAATACTTACTTGGGTCTGCGATCTGTTTATCTAGCCAGTTTCCCAGATATAATTTCCTGCATAACTCAGCTGAATGAAGATGAACAATTGGTTTTGTGTTTCAGAGAATTTAGAAAAACACTTCTTTGTAAAAGCTTTTCTAGGCATTTGCATTTATTCTGTCAGTCACTGTTTCAAAACGGTGGCTTTTGAACAAAGTTGGGTTCCATGTGTTAAAAAAGTGACTGCAGTTTGCTCATTCAGATTAACTATGTGATCCATCATCCTGTAGCATCTTTTCCAGAGCAGTGTCTTAAGTGATGACTTACTGCCTGTTTGCAAAGAGAAGTGAATGGTACAGAAAATGTAATTTTCTTTTCTGCCTCGGACTAAATTTATTGTTTACTAATTGGAATGTCATATACAATGAATTATTCAACAAAAAAAGACAGTCAAAAGGAATGTCAGTAATGAAAACCAAACAAAATCATTGCATCATTGGTTCAAGTTCAAATAATATTAATTGGGCTAAGTATTTGCATTTCTGTATGACAGGTAATTATTTTTCAAGTAATCAATGATAATTCTTATTTAAGTTATTTTCTCAATCGAAAATAGAATTTTTGCGAAGGAAGCGAAGCTCTGAGATGGTGAATTAATTTTTACTTGCAGTAAAATATTATTGTTCAGAAAATATATATTGAAGTATTTTGACTGATATTGTGATGAGATTCCTGTTGTCTTACTTTCCACAACAAATTTTCAGCCACAACTTGCACCTGTTTTCCACAATAATGTAGTATGTGTTGCAGTTGTACGGGTTGTATAGGGAGAGAATACACCATGTAGAGCATAAAAATGTGAAAAATATAGAGGAAGAATAAATTTGTCAATATCACTTTAGGCAGCAGCATTCTACATACTAGAAAATCCTACTGATATGAGCAAAAAAATAAAGATTTTCTTTTTTTGTTTTGCTCTTTTGTTTGTTTGTTTGTTTCATCTCCTGTTCCTAAATGTCTATATAGTGATAATTCACTGTTGGAAAAAAACTGTCTTGTTTTGCAATAAAAACTATTTTACTGTTATGCAAAAAGTGAAACATTCCTTTATTCTGAAATAAAAACATATTACGGTGTTATACGATCAGGTTTACCTATGCACCACAAATTTGGAAAACCTAGGAAACTGGCAATCAGGTTTTGCCAAAAATGCGCCTTGCAACCAAATAGACTGACTGTGGTCAAATGAACCATTTTTCATGTGTTTTCATTCACTATTGTAAGATTGGAAAACTGTATTGTAGGTCCAATTATCAATGGCTCGCTTGTGAAGTGGATATCTAGTTTTGTTCAACAATTTCATTTAGGACCCAGGAGATGGAATACAGAACGTATTTATTAAATTTGCAGATAGCAGCTACCTAATGGCATTGAAGGGAATTAAAATACATGAGGTTTCAAATTCAAAATGATGTGGACAAGTTGGAAAAATGAGGAACAGGGACAGATGCAACACTCTGAACTTGGGCAGGAATGGAGAACAATGAATTATGAAAAAAATATGCAGAAAACCCCTGAGGTTTATGATTTATTACTGGTAAAGCATCAGACAATATCACACCATTATCAAAAATTGTGTCTCGTGCTTGGGATTTAAAAATAGTGGCAAATGCGGAATTAATATGAGTTGGTTTTGGGGAGTGGTGGACAACTTGCTTGCCTTCTTTTAAAGCAAGTTTGACTTTTTATTTTTCACATGGTGACTCTTCTTTCCACTCTCCATTTTCTATGCCTCTTGCCTCTAATCCTTACAGCCTGTTGGAGTCAGGCAGAGATTTTAAAAGATGGTTCTACTGAACCAAACCAAACCAAATCAATCAATGAAGTTTTCAGCACAGTTGTTAACTGGAATATTACCTGTAGGATGCTTAAGGTAATCCTTCAGCTGTAGTTGGAAACAGGATAGCCTCAGCTGGAGTGCTATGTGGACCATTTGAAGAAACTGCAGAAAAGAGAAACAAAAAAGCCAGAGTCCTTATGAACAGCTGAAATAACTTTGTTAAAGGATGTACATAGTGGCCCTTGGGCATAGGAAAAGCCATTGCACAGAAAAACGGAATAAATGGTGGTTCCACTTCTTGTGAGAAAGACAAAAAGTAATGGACTAGAACTACAGCAAAGTACATTTAAGTTAGATGTTAGGAAAAAAATCCCTAATGATAAATGTTCTTTTAATTGTTGTACTCAAACAATAAGAAATCTTCCCCACATTGACTCAATCCAAATTCCAATATCGCAGCATGACATTAGAGTGGAAAAGCACCTTCTGATGTCACAAGGTCAGCATCTTAAAAATGCCTTGAAGAACTGTCCTGTCCTAAACACAAGCATAACAAACTAACCAAAAATCACTTTAATAGCTTAGTTTAATTGAGATTTTTAAAAACAATCTATTAATGACAGTAATGGAAAAGGCTGAGGTTCACAAAAATGTTCAGAAAAATCTCTTTTAAATATATGGTCTCATTCTCTAGTCTAAGAATAAATTCTCTAAGATTAGGGATGACATACAGTATAATTAATATATAAAGAGGAGGATAAATTCTAGCCTTCAGTTATGGAATCATAACCAATGCATTAGTGTGCAAATCCCAGTATGTTAAAAAGCATAGTTTAAAGTACTTTGGGATTATTCTAGCTAAAATGTACATGAGAAATGTAAATCATCATTAAAACATTTATTCCCTACTTCATTAAACATGCGGTTTTCTGGTTTTAATTTTAATTTCTTTTTAATAAAATGTAATCATCCTGAAAGATTCTATATTGCCATCTGAAGAGAAAGAAGATCTGTGTTTAGCTACAAAACAGTTACAGGACAGGAGAAGAAAAGTACTTTGTGATGTCTCAATCTGATTTAAGAGATTATCTAGACATTATCTTTGCCAAGATTGGTAGCAAAGATAATGGTGCTTCTTGGTTTGGGTTTATGGATTCGAACAACAACCACATGGAATGCAATCAAAGAATTTTATGAAATTTCATGGCCTATCATTTTTTAATTAGTTTGCAGGCAGAAATGACCTAGGAGAGATGATTAGGCTGATTTAGTTTTAATGGGTTGCAAAATAATTTACTGAATTTTTTAAACATTTTATTCCATATAATATTTCTCCGTTGTCAGAAGTCTTAGTCACCATAAAATATCCTCTGCGTGGTTTTTAGCCTTATGTTTAGGTTTAACACCCAAATAAGATGAAAGATAGCTAAATGCTGTGGAACAAATTTACAGCAAATGTCAGTCATCACACTGATTTTACAGCAATTTCATACTTGGAACTACGCATAAACAGAAAACTTACTACCAATCTTCCTATATATATTTAATATTCCAAGATTAAATATAAATTAAGTTGTTTGACTTTGAGCTCACAAAATCTTGGTGCCATAAATATTAAAACTGTTATAAATATTGATTTTAAAATATTGAAGTTTTTCTGTAAATATAACAGATTTAATATAGTTTTAGTAAAACATCTGTTAAAAAAAGGAAGATAACCTGTTCAAAACTTTTGAATAGATGCTACAAGAAGCAATTTTTACATAGACATCTCCATGTCCGGGCAAGCTTATACCAGCTGTTCAACTTGAGCAAACCTGTAAGTTGTATAGTAGAAGAACAGCACCTAAGTGAGACAGGATTTGTATTTTCTACTTTGTTTCTAACTTCATAGCTTCGTCAGCTGTTTTTTTCCTGTCTATAAAAATTTTAACATGTTTGAAATTGCCAGTGAAGTAGAAATCAAATTCACTACTTGAACTGGGATTTAAAAAAATATTCACACTGATTACAAAAGGCTACTATTAGCAAATGATAGAAAAATACCTTTCATTTTTATGAAAAATTGGTTTCTTGTTAAGGCTGAATCTAAACTCAGTTTACTAGTATTAGCTGTAGAGAGTGCTTCAGTGAAATGGAGACTCAAGCATTTTAAAAACAGAGATGTTGCATATTATCTAGAGTGGATGGGTACATGAAAGCATGTAAATGTTTCTAATATTGCTTCCACAGGGAAATACAAAGGCAAAAATAGTTCTTAACAACAAGAGGTAGAAAACTATAAATTTATTCTTATTTAAATCAATAAAATCAGACTGTATTTTTTCTTATAATTAAAAGAGCTGTGCTGAATGGACACACGTGGTAGTAGGACTGGCAACGTCCCAAACATAGTTTTCACATCCACAGCTTACTGTATTAATGAGGACTGGTGATGTTTAAAAGACAGATAAAATTATGAAAAAACTGGATGTAGAAAAGCTAGATACAATGGTGATGTTTGTGTGGGATCTGGGATCAAAAATCAACATATGTTGAGGTCCAACTGTCCAAAATGTGAACTTTAGAAGCGAACAAAGAAATTGTGTCTATTCCTATTGTTCAGCTTTTCTACAGGATTACCTTGATTGGCAGAAATATGTGACAATGAAAGCACTTCAAGATTTTCTGATGGTTTTTTTCCCCTCTTCTTTTGTTGACCAGAGTTTGATGAATGAGATAAGACATCCGTGCTGAAAATTCTGGTAAAACTACTTTTCTAGTCACAATAAACCCAGTTTATGACATACTGCACAAAACTAATCTAACTGGCAGTACAGCATTTATTACTGGAAATATCTTCTGAGGACTTGTGCTCATGAAAAATTTGATTAAGGAAAGCTTTGTTGGTAAAGATATGCTGAAAACTGATCATGCAGAATTGGAGAACAAGGCACAATACTAGAACAGTATAAATAAGATTAAGTGGTAGGTCTGAGAGAAAAAGTAGACAGAGTAATAGATTATATATGAAATTGAGAAATTTGTGTGAAGAATTTTTTTTTTTTTTAACTATCCAGTACTCTCTCGAAGTAAAGGATAATCAATGGCCCTGAAGAGGAACTGGATCTAATTAATAAAATGACTACTCCATTTCCAGAACATTCAACCTCGGAAAGCAATGTGTTATTGATAAATGTGAAATGTGTTTGGGTCTGCTGATCAATTCTCTCTTTTAGATACTTACAAGTGCTTTATGTTCCTTAACTTAAATTAACTTTGCCAATCCAAATTGGATGAGTTGTTTAATGTGGTTATATAGTGCTTTCTGAATGACTGTGTTTGTATGCAAATATTCATGGGACTCTATTTCAAAGTGATTATTAGCAAAGTTAGTCTCACTTGCATAATCATAGTTTCTTTTACATAATCAGGCACCTAGAGAAATATCTAATATTTTCTTAAAAATAATTGATATTACTGAAATTATTGATACTTCACAGTGTCACAACCTGTTGTTTAGATAACTCTAGTGGTGAATTTAATTAAAGAGACACATTGCAACTAGAAGAGTTAAAAACAGCAAACTGGGCAGTTTGAAACAATTTGATAACGTTACCACTGATAACAACATGAAGAGGAAGCAAAACTTGTAAATTGCCTTCTTTAAAGAAGTTCTTAGATTTACAGTCTTCAAAAATTGTGTTAAGGAATAATTATGCTGCTTTATTTATCATCAGCAGGCTGATGGAAAAAAATAGCTTGGCTCTGGGGCAGGGGGGTTGCTTTTCTGGGTTTTTTTGTTTGTTTGTGGTTGGTGGTGTTTGGGGTTTTTTGTTGGTTTTTGGGGGTTTTTTTGTTGGGTTTTTTTTTTTTTTTTTTTTTGAGGGGAGAATTGCTTAAATCTAGGAGAGCTGAGCTGCTGTGTTGATGAACTGGCTTATTAACCACACACTCTACTCATTTGTGTTGCACTACATCATTCTATTGACAAAGCAGAAAGCTATCCACAGGGTTTGTACTGTTCCAGGACCAGTTACTTACACCTCTGCACATGTTCCATTCATATGTCTACTTCATAATCTAAGTGTTACAGTCCTTTGTATTGACAAGCAGTAGCTGTGCAATTTAAAATGCCATTGGATGAGAAGAGTGTGTGGGTTTTGTTAAAAGTTTTTAAAAGACCAGTTTCTAAGACCTCTGCATAAATAAGATAAACCTTAATAGATGACCACTCAGACTCTGTAGAATTTTATTAGGCTATAGTTGTGCTACGTTTTTTGTTGCAGCACATGCCACTCAATTAGGTAAATTCTAAATTATTGCAAATTATGCTAATACCAGCAACTTTGAAGAACTGACATTAATCAGTATTGTTGTTTCAAAGTTCTCGTGATGAAACTGTATAGAACTGAGGTCCTCCAAAAAGTATGTGATTCTCAAAATCTCATCTATGTTTACATATTTTTATTAAGGATTTGCAATATTAACATCTACTGAAAGATGTTTGATAGAAATAGCAAGGTCTGGCAGAATTGAGAAGAGATAATTTTTTATTAGCCAGTGAATGATTTATGTCATATTAAAACAGCATGACAACATCTGGTAGCAAAAGTTTTTAGTGGAAAACTGCGAGTAGTAATATAAGCCTGATGTCCATGGGTGGAATATCATATAAGTTTCCTTCACTTCCTATTTCTAAAAGCAACTTTTATCTCTATGTCCTGTTGTCTCTGGTGGTCAAATTATAGCTTCATACCTGTTTTGAATTACTGCAGCTATCATTGATGGCACATGTGTCATCTTGGACACAGTTAGAGTTGGATGGGAATTTGTTACTAGAATGTAATTGAATTAGAGTTGGATTAGATTGTGATTGTAAGGACAGCTGCCATTGGATTTAAGCAGTTTAATATAATTTTTCTATTGCAAGTTTAAGTTTTATAAAAGGCCTTTGTAACTGCACTGATCTCCTCGAGTATTTTTATTTTCGGTATCAAAATAAATAGATGCACTACATAGCCAGTATTTTATTTGCGCTCATAACTGTTAAGAGTAAAAAGCTAAATTTTAAAACACTTTTATAAACAAGTTAATAAAGCTTAATAATTTTCTGGTTTGTTAAGACATTTCACCTCAGGGAGACATGCTGGCCAACATCTACCAGAAAGTAGAGTATTCAAGAATCTTTTTGTCATCCCCGGAGTACTTGTGGATGAATCCTATCACACTGCTCCCACTCTGATGGCATCTCTGCCATCAACATCAGGGGCTGATGAGGAGTCTGTTTCCACTATCACATCTTCTCTGTAGCTCTGTATGCAAGAGTCTACCTGAGCTTTCTCTCATGCACCAGCTGGGTTGGTTTTTTTTGGTGGGTTTTTTTTTTTTTGTTGTTGTTATTATTTAATTATGACTGCAATCTTGTTCTGAAAAGTTGTTTCAGTACAAATGATTTTTAATTTATATTGAACTTATATTCACACACCCTCACATTGAAATGTAAGTAATTGAACCTCTGAGTTAATAACAGTCACAACAAAGGAAAAAATATGGTTTGGATTCCTGATTGACATTGTATAAAATGAGCTGTCAATTTTATCTGCCTTAAGGATTATAGGATAGCAGAGTGTTCTTAAGTTTGTCACTGTAGAAAAACTCTCTTTGTTCATGGTGCAGTCAGTGGTTTGGTTGCTTTATAAAGGAGGCTATTTAATTCTCCAGATTTAACTATATACACAAACACTGTTAATCAAAGCTTCCCTGGGTAGTCAGGCTATGGTCAGGAAAATAGAGCTACCACTTATTGTGAGAGATGGAGGAAAGTTTTCTCCCTTGCCCTACAGCTCATACCAGTGAGCTGTGTAAAAAGTCTACTTTTCTAGTTTGGTTGCATTTGACACCAAACCTTGCACTGGCCTAAAAGACCAGAGAAATGGAGAACAAGGACTAGAAACCTCAAGTATCCATGCAGGGTGGAATAAAGTGAAAGAAACGAGGTTATCCATACAAGACCCTAAATCTTAAACTCCCTAGTTCCTAGGAGTTCTCACAACACATATTTCTCAGTCCGCCCTCCAGGAGATGAACTGCTGCCAAGTTACCCTTAATCAGTTTTCCTGGATCAGACAGTTTGCTGTGTCCTTGAGCTACTCTGAGGAGATACTGAGACATAATAAGCTTTACTGTAATAGGTATTAGGAAGGCGGTGCTTCTTGCTTGGAATGGAGAGCAATCTTTGTATCTGCAGCCCAGGAAATGTACATGGAACATCTGCAACCTAACAGCTGTTGAATGTCACTTTGGCTAGATCAAGGGCTTAAAATGTGCTTAAGTAATCTACTGCAGCTCTTACTTTTAGAAAGTACATCTGTGCTGACAGTTTTTCCACCAATGTACTCCCATACATGATAAAACAATAAAAAAATAGCCTAAAATCAAGGTGATAATGGAAGATACTGGAAAACTCAAAGATAATTCAAGTTGAAATGATATTGCTTAACACTTCAGTATAATTAATTACTTCGAAAGAAAAGTTTCTCTCAAATCCATAAAGCTGGCTTGTTTTATGCCTTTGTGATACACCTCACTAATACAGAGTTGTTGAAGTTCTGCCACTTTGAGTTGTATGTAATCTGTTGCTTGGTGGTAACAATGAACATACTACATTTATGCTTTGACATTTTAGATGTTGTTTTGTCAGCGGATAATAGATATTCAATTGTCACTCATAATATAGAACCTAATAAAACACTTTGCAAAATCAGTAGGGGGCTTCTGTTGATTTAATAGTCCCTGTTTTAAGATCATCATAAGCTACATACAGAAACTAAAATATCAGATTCCTAATTTTTTTTTTTTTTAATTATTTCAAGGCTGGCTTTTTTGTATGACATATATTGATTTTATATGCTTCCTAAATGATCTTTTGCCATTTTAAAGTTATTAGAAAGCTATTTACCAATGCAACCATGCAAGGAACGGCATACTCTGATGAAGAAACATTGCTAGACTGTAGTGGGAAATAATATCTTGGCTTGAAAAGGGTTGTAATATCAGCTATCAGTTCAAGCAAAGGAAAAAAATTACAATACATCAAAAGAAAATTATTTGTGTCACCCAGTGTAAAAACTTCACTTAGAAAATGAGGTACATCTTTCTCTAATAATAACTTTCTCTGATTTGCCTCATAATCCTTCGTGCAGACACACATAGTCCCTTGTCATATGATCTTTTCATGCATCTGATCTTATATATTATATATTGGCAAATCTACCGATAGGATTTTCATTTGTTTCATTTATTGAATTAATAGTTGTCTCAGATATTTCCAGGTTATTTTAACTGAAATGTGTCAAATTTTAAGAGTAGATAAGTTTCAAATATTTCCATCACACAGAGCTCGAGAAGAGAATTTACATGCTAAAACACAAGCTTAACTTTAAGAAATAAAAAATATCTGAACTGCTAAATGATTAGGTTTTGGACACTAAAATTAGAAATTGTTTAGGGATTTTAAAGAATAAAAAATATTGAATAAATGTTTGATGAAACATTTTGTTTTTAGAAAAGTAACCAAAACGACACAGTTTAAAGCTAATTGGAATCAATTCATTTTGCCTTTGAATTTCTCTGAACAGAAAAAAAAGATGGTATGATCTTTTCTCTAAGAATTAAAAATCTGTAATTACTTTTTATTTTTTTATAAACCAGAGTATTTATAATGCCACAAAACTTCAATCCAATGATTAATTATTTTAGGTTAGGTTTTAAGAACTGAATACCAAAAGAAATGACAAAGAATCATTGTCAGTTTGGGACTAAAGGAGAATGGTAACCAAAAATGTTTAGTTTCAGGTACTTTTACTAAATTACATAGAAAATACGTGCACCAGAAAGTATATATCTTAGTGAAAAGAAGGCAATGAAATCAAAATAAGCGTTGGTAGGAAGGTGAGGAAAAAGGGGAAAATGAGCTTTTACTAACTATGGGTATGAAAGGTGAGCACTTGCTAGAGAAACCCAATTGCTGGAATAGATAAAATTTTCAGATTAGTGAATAAAGGAAACATTGCAAATGTAATGTAAATCATTTAATACAGTGTTTTACAAAATCTTATGCTCAAAATTAATCTAAACTGTCTTGGTTTACATTTGAATGAATTTTGAATAGACTAAATTAAATGGACGAAAGAACTAAACGAGCTATAATAGAAAGTTGATGTGGAAGCAAGTGCTTAGTTCTAGATGAAAATTCCAGGCTTAACTAACTTCTTCAATGGTCTGGAAGGAGAAATATGCAGTATACAAATGACTTTTCCACATTATGCTGAATGACATTAAAATGCGAACACCAATAAGGATAGAGGAAATACAAAGGTACATCATGAAACATTAAACATATAGGAAAGACGACTGCAGAAAATCGTTAACTTGGGAAGAATATATGCCACAACACATTTGAAAGAGGAAAGATGATTGAAATGGTGATTAGAAGGTGAAGAAGAAAAACCTTTAGAAAGCATGTACAGCTAAGCACACACAACTATATGGGAACGCAAACAAAGGATGCATTTGAACAATGGTTCTCTCCCGTGCAAGTGACAACTGCTACGGACCAACACATTCATAAGAGTTTACGATCTCCAGAGGATTTTCAAAAGATCTTTTTGTTGTTGTTGTTCCAGCCTTTACTTTCACAGACTATGACTTTAAGCTAATCAAGAGCAATGTAGCTGGCCACAGGATGAGGGACGACCAAAACCTCTTTTGGGTTTTGCATTTTATTAAGTGTTCTTTCACCCGCTTAATCTGTAGAATTAGTTTTTTCCTCATTTTATTCCCCATGGAGATCCTGCTCTATTTATCCTCTTCTCCTCAGGCAACTCCTGCTAACCCACTCTTTCCTATGCATTGCTTGTGCTTGCTACATCTTTTATAAAGTTTCTTATCTAATGCTATCCATAGTAGTTCCACTGTCTTTTCCTTTTCCAGTTCCTTTACCCTGAACATCTGAAACCCTTCTCGTTATTATTCTATCCTGAGAACAACATTTTTCAATCCCTTGAAAAGAATTCACTCGTTAAAAATGGTTCTTATGTGAAACCTTTGAACTTTAAGATGGTCCTGTAAGCCACGACAGTTGCAAGCAGAACAATCATTTTATTTGAATTTCACAGAGGAAAGACATTACGGCAAAGAGAAGAAAGTAACTTATCATTAGTGTGGAAAGAAAACAAAATGTCTGAACTGCAGGGAAGGTAAGATATGCAAAATTGCATGTTATAAGATGGAAATTGTCAGCAGAAGAATAAAACAGAAAATTAAAATCTGCTACCAAGGCATGCAGTCATGGATGTAAGGGGCAACAGGGAACTACTCTGGCAAGAAATGAAGCACTTAATCAGCCCTGACTCTGTCAGGTGGGATGGGTGGGCCCCAGAGATTGTTCTTACTTTCCTCGGAAACTGCAGCTGCTTTTCCCACATAACATGACTCAGAATTCATAACTGCTTTTCAATTGTATTGTGATTAACTGCTTTATAAAATATAAGTCAAGCAAAGTTTGATTTATATATCTTTATTTGATTTTATTTTCTGCATGGTTTATTGAGTTTGAGGAATTCCTACTTTGTAGGAATCCTTTCTAAGTCCTCAGGTAAAAGAAAGCAGATGGACATCTGTGTCTGTCTGTTTCTTACTTGTTATTTATTTTATATTTTACGTTATGTCACATCTTCCTAAAACTGAATTTTTATGATTGATTTTCTGTGGCTGATCACAGAATAGCTTTTGGTGTTTCAGAATTAAGCCACTGCAAAATACCTCAATTAATAGCCTGTGGCCTCCTGCCTGAAAACATACCTGAGGCATGTATTAATGGACCAATAAAACATGGCCTGTCATATCTTAACGTTATATTCCCATTCCATGTGAACAAGCCTGCTCCTAGAGTTTGCCACAGGCAAACCGGTATTTCATCTCTGTGTCTGTTTTAATCTCTGATAGATTTTATCCACTTCCTGTCAAATCATGAACACTGGCATTACGAAGTGGGTTTTTTTCATATCTGTTAATGCTTTACTTCAGATCTGTTTGGTTTTGCAGTGCCTTTTCATCCTAATCTTTTAAACATGATCTATTTATATAAAAATCCTTATTTGCTTCTTACTGTTAACTGGAAAAGGAAAAAAATCAGTTGCTTTATTTCATTGAAATTTGGCAAATTTCTGATTTAGTTACAATTCAGGATGTTCTGCAGCTCATGAATTTCAAATGTATAAGTAAAGAATCATTTGCTTGCTAATAATGACTCTTCCCATGACATTAGCATACTCTAGCAGTAGAAATTATACAAGCACCTATAATGATAATCTTTCTTAAATGGCACAATTTTGGACCCAGTAGAACCCCAAAATATCACAGAAGTTGTCCATCTCTACGTCATGTTAAAGAATGACATTTAAAGATAGGACTGAATGAATACTGGTGGAATGCCTCAAAACATGGTCTGCAATATCCTTCAGATGTAAAAGACTTCATTTTTTTCTCCTACATTTTTCTGGTCAATGAGTCACACAGCTCTGGGTTGAAAATGTAAGAATAAAAATCAATCACTTCCCCAAAAACATTCTGACAAAGGATTTCTCCAAGATGATCTTAATCTATCAGTTTATTGATTTACTCATTAGCATTATCTACAAAAATACTTCATTTACGGACATCCATAACCATATAACTTCTGATTAATATCTCTTAATTTTTAAGACCTGCCAAAGACTCAACTCTTGGGCTGATAACCCATAGGAAGGCAAGCAGAAATGATCCCGAATGTGAGGAATTGGTCCCCAAACCAGTCCCCCTGAATGCCTCAAAAACTCTGAAGTTTTTGCATTTTCCCCCCAGGAGGTTTGTCCCTGTGTTGAGCAGCAGGCTGCTGCTGCGTGGTGCTGCAGGCTGTGGGTATGGGTACAGAGGGGACCCCCGGATATGTCACCTTTCTCCTCTGTTTCCCCAGACTGCACCCAACCAGCAGTGATCAGAGTTAATACACTAACCCTGGAGTCAAACTGTGAGAAATTCCCATCACCAGCAAAAGTAATGGATAATCACATTTTAAGCTCCAGCCTCACACAGCACCAAATATTTTCTCATTCTAGTCTCTACCTTTCAGTTTTTCACATAGTAATGAAAGCTGTTGTCCATAGAATAGCAGTTTTTCCACCCTAGAAATTACCCTGCTTCTGTTTGTATTGGCAAGTGGGCATAAAATATAAATGTGAACTACTTGGCATAAAAGAAAACTATAAAAATTGTTTGTAATTATTACTGTGACTCCAGTCCAGAACTCCTTATTCACATAAATGTGACATTGCTGTTGTAGCTAGTTTTCCTTCAAAAAAGAACTTAGAAAAACTCATCTACATCAGCCAAGTTCCGTGAGATTAAGAAGGTACAAACAATTGTGGATATTTATGCTTAGATTAAAACAGTATTAAGAGGTATATCAGCGTCAGAACAAAATAACCTGACTACAAGATTTGCAAAGTGTATTTGTGGCTGCAGTCGCATCCTTGTCATGTTTTCTGACTGCAGTACTCCAGCACTGGGCCAGGTGAGACTAGGGCTGGCTGAGGCACGTGTTCCTATAACCTGTGGTGTTTTATTCTGGAAGGGATGAAAAAGGAAGACATGGAACATCAGGTGTATTTCCAATTCAAAGTATTGAATTGAATTTTAAGTCATTGTAATGAACACCTTGTTCTCTTATTAGGAGCTTTAACGCCCCACACATTCTTTACTAAATAAAGAGTTATTCCATAGATCTGATAGGGACTCTCAGCTAACTATCATTCACTAACATGTGCAGGTCATTTTTCAGTGTCATTTACAGAAATGCCTATTGTACTGAAATAGTATGTTTGGTCTAGTAAATATTTATTCAACGAATATTCCCATGGTGCTAAATTTAAAGATTATCAAAAGGCTCATGGCACTAAAGATCATATGACTTAAGGTAACTAGTGATTTATGGCATTGTTACTTCCCATCATGGAGGAAATGAGGCTTGCAACTGACTAATGTTTCTTTTTATTTTGTTTGCTGGAATCATTTATAACTTCCTCCTGGGATTTTTCACAGCTACATTGTATGATATTCCCGAACTATTTTTGCACTATTGTTTGATTTTAATTATAGTTGAACAGAAGTAAAATCTGGGGAATACTTCTAATTTGCTTAACTCCTTCCTGCTATATCTTGTTAAAATGTATCCTAATTGATTATTGAAAAGAATAGGTCTATTTAAAATCTGAGCAATCTCAAGGATAGCTACTGTTTTCTTCTATAATTTTCTAAAAAACTCATGCCATACAATACATTTGAACAGCGCTGGGGTGGCTGCTGAATGCCCACAAACCTTCAGCATAAGCCAAAGAAGCCACAAGAGCAGAGGAAAAAACAACAAGCTTGCTTTATGGAGTTTACCCCACGTCCACTTCCATGGCACAGAGAGGAAACTGTGGTCACCCAAGACACTTTACAGCAAATTCACTCTCCGGCTGCCATGTATCTGACAGCTCTGGCACCAGGAGCTCAGGGCTTTGTGCTGCCTCCAGAGCCCCTTGCTGCTGCGCTGCAGCTATCTGTCAGCACCGCCCCAGCAGCCCTGGTGCTGATAAGTATCTCCCGCACAGATGCCTCTGGGACTACTAAAAAGGAAGAGGAAAGGATTCTATATCTTTCCTCAGAAAATAAGAGATCTAATCTATATTAACTAACGAACACATTCCCACTGGTACTGATGGGGGGACTAAATTGTCACCCAGGACGATGTGGCACTCAGAAAATGAAAATACATTCTTGAATCTGCTTCTGTATCTGTTGATGGTGTGAGAATAATTTCTTCCTTAATTTATGGGTTGTCTGAGTTGGGAATGAAAGTATATTTCTCTTGTGATGATTAGCAGCCTCAGAGAACACTTCAACCAGGGAAAAACACTGATCTGTTTATGAGGTCAGTCAAAAGACACACACCCAACACTGCCTTCCTAGCAGAGCTTTCAGTTACATTCAGTCATTTGTTATCTTGCATTGATAAAGTTAATGCAGAGAATCAAAGCCAAGCTTATATCACCAGTAAATATTATGATCATATACATCTGCAGGGCACACAAACTCTGTCCTCACTTAACTAGAGCTTTTAGAAAACCTAAACACTGTGCTTGATTTATGAACACAGTATGACATGTTTTGTCTATTGATGAAATAAATGTGTATTTCAATAATAAGTTTAGAATCAATTATTATACCCCAAACTATTTTTAGCTGAGGTCATAGTTCTTAATTGTATCTGGCTCTTTGATAGATATCTTTGCTCATATATTTAAAAATATTGTATTAAGATGGCTGAAATTATTAGAACCTGTCTTATTGACAGGGATAATGTCACCCAGTGAGCAACACTCTTTTTTTCCACTCAGTCAATTAACGATAGTGTCAGTCACTCATCCCCACATTCCTCCACCTTCATTGGAATTTGTCCAGACCAGCTCACTACAATATGGACCTGTAACATCCCACATTTCACACACACAGACAATAAGTGATTTTTGCAATTTAAATATCCTGCCTAAACGCCAGTCTGCATTTTCTTGCCTAAGTTATCTTAGCATTCAGGTATTCTTGACAAAGTGCTCTAAACATCATCTGCTTGTCTTTTTGCTACCTGCCCTCCTTCTTGGCACCAGAAAGAACCTTTCTCCAGCCATTCCTGCAATCTGGCAGCGTCTCTCTGTCCTAGTGGACATACTGCCCCACTCGATGGCTTCTGCTGCATCTGTCAATTGCTCTGAAACGTTTTTATCCTTCTGTGAGCATATTTCTTAGAATATTGAAGTTAGGGAATTCACAAATTATTTTGGTTTTGTTCTTCTATTTAGAATTATTTCACTTTTCAACATCCTGTTCTTTGAGATGCACCCAAGTTATGTTCATAAGAGTTTAATAATGCTTCATCAGCTATAGTCAGGGAGAAACATAAATATCCCTAACAGCTTTCACATACACTGATGTACTCACTAATTCAGCAGCTCTACAATTCTGACAAAACTGTAAGCTCTACATAGGACTCATCAAGTTGGGGGAGAACTATTGTAACGTGCCGTGATGCTTTTACTGTTATGCTAGATCTTTGATTAATGCATACTTTTTAAGGAAATCTTATCAGGAAGCCTAGTTTACAGAGAACCAGTTTAAACTCTTGATTTATAAGCCATCTCAGCAACCACCTTGGTAACACGCAGCTGCTTTACTTTTAGTTTTTGATTAATTATCAATAAAATTACACTTGTATCACACCAGGATGAGCAAACACAGACCATTTTTGCTGCTTATGAGAAAACTTCCTCAGTATCGAGAAAACTTCTTCAGTATCAACAAAGATTAATTTCAAGAATGAGATACATTCTTAGAGGAATAAAAGGCCACTGTGATTTGTTGCAAGACAAGAACCTTTCTCCTGGCTTAGAATCATAGAATCATTTAGGTTGGAAAAGACCTTTGAGCTCATCAAGTCCAACTACTAATGCAGGACTACCAAGCCCACCACTAAACCATGTCCCTGAGCACCACATCCATGTAGTTTTTAAATACTTCCAGGGATGGTGACTCCAACACCTCCCTGGGCAGCCTGTTCCAAATGTTTCACCACCATTCCAGTGGAAAAAAAATTCCTAATATCCAACCTAAAGCTTTCCTCATGTAACTTGAGGCCATCTCCTCTCATCTTGTTACTTGGGAGAAGAGACCAGCCCCCACCTGCCTACAGTCTCCTTTCAGGGAGCTGTGGAGTGCAGTAAAAACCTCCCCGAGTGTCCTCTTCTCCAGACTAAACATCCCCAGTTCCCTGAGCCGCTCCTCACAAGATTTGTGCTCCAGACCCTTCAGCATCTTTGTTGCCCTTCTCTGGACACTCTCCAGCACCTCAACATCCCTCTTGCAGTGAGGGGCCCAAAACCGAACACAGTATTTGAGGTGCAGCCTCACCAGGGCCCAGTGCAGGGGGACAATCACTGCCCTGGTCCTGCTGGCCACACTGTTTCAGATACAAGCCAGGGTGCTGTTGGCCTTTTTGGCCTCCTGGGCACGCTGCTGGCTCAAGTTCAGCTGGCTGTCAACCACCACCCCAGGTTCTTTCCCACTGGGCATCTTTCAGGCAGCTCTTCCCCAGGCCTGTAGCACCGCGTGGGGCTGGTGTGAACCCGGTGCGGGACCTGGCACTTCTTCTTGAACCTCATACAGTTGGCCTCAGCCCATCAGTCCAGTCTGCCCAGATCCCTCCCCAGAGCCTTCCTGCTCTCAAGCAGATCAACAGTCCTGCCCAACTTGGTGTCATCTGCAAACTTACTGAGGGTGCATGTGATCCCCTCATCCACATCGTTGATAAAGACATTAAACTGGACTGGCCCCAACACGGAGCCCTGGGAAACACCACTTGTGACCAGTCACCAGCTGGATGTAACTCCACTCACCACCACTCTCTGGGCTCAGCCACCCAGCCAGGTTTTTACCCGGCACCGAGTACACCCGTCCAAGCCATGAGTGGCCAGTTTCCCCAGGACAACGCTGTAGGAGATGGTGTCAAAGGTTTTACTAAGGTCCAGGCAGACAACATCCACAACTTTTCCTTCTTCAGAGTTTCCTGTTTAAATCCCCTCTCTCTCTTTGGATATGATATATACAGGTATAAATTTAAGTTTACTCAGAAATTTTCAATTCAGATTTTTTTTTTTTTGAGTAAAAGCTGGATTTTCTCTGAATAATTATTTTAGTTTTAGAAAAGAAAAAAAAAATCCTGCCTTCCATACTTGGGGTTTAAAATATGTCTAAGTTTGCTAATTGAATCTCAGTGCTTTGCCTTGGCTTTGCTAAGTTTTTTCGTATTCTCTAATTTCCACTTGGTTTGTCAGTCTCATTTATTGAGAATTGTATTGATTTTTTCAAAGCTGAAAATTTTCTTCTCTGAAGCATCTGCAGGATGAGATCTTTCCCTTACTCTGAAAATTTATTTATATTAACAAGTACAACTTGACTTGTTAGAAGTTGCAAAAATAGTCTACATTCTTTGCAGGACATAGGAATATTTGTCTTGTGTTTCAGAATATATTTTTTAAAAAAGTCCTCTCCAGTTTCCTTTACCCCCACCCTGTTAATTACATTTCAAATGCATTTGTTAGTGGCCAGTAAAATAGAGACCATAATATTGGTCTTCCTTTAAGAAAAAAGAAGTTTTCTTGATTCAGTGTACTGACTCAGAGTGAGTTACTGGATGGGGCAGGGAGGGATTCACACTCCATTATAAACAGACCCCCAAATAGTTTATCAGTTCAAACCTCCTTATAAAGATCTGTAATGTTGTACAGAGCCTGGTAATATAACTAAGTTACTTGTAATACCTGCTTATTTTATGAAATAATGGACAGACCTGGGCACCAAAAATGCAAATTAATATACCTTTGTTAAGTAGCTAAAAAGCTCTGTCAGAATAATGCAATAAAAAGTCATATTCCAAAGTGAGACATTACCCATTCACAATATTTTAAATGCACCTCAGGACAACAAAGGTTTTAAATACAAAAGGATTTTTAAGGCATTTTTCTTAAAACAGTAATCAATATCTGTGAGTTTCCAGTCTGTTAAGAAGGTCAGCAGACAGTCTGTGAATAAGTAGATCACTTGCTGTGGTCTTTAGACTTTTTTTTTTTTTCTGTTCCATGGAGATTTGAAGCACTGCTTCGTAACCTTTTATTTAATAACTTTGCATCTTTTGGCTGCAGTGGAATTTTAAGTGCAATCAAGTTTTCTTTATGTGAAAAAAGGACCACACAATTGCAATTAATAATCATCCTCCATTAGATAAATTACTTCACTTTGTCTATACTTCTGTTCTTCCTCTTGAGCATAGTTATAAATGACTTCAGCATCAGAAAGGTAGCACATTCTGTGGGGAGCTGACACCAGAAACTGGAGTAATTTATAATTGCTTTAGAACTCATGTTCCCAGCACTTGTTGGGTCACTTTCTGCCACTTTTAGCCTAAGGTGGACCAATATGAACACAACATCTTCCCCATTTACTCTGCAGAAGTTCATTAAGTTTTGTTCAGATAAGAGGTATGAGAACAAGTCCTACATGACAGCGTAGTAGCTTCAAAGTAATGGGCCAGATAATTAACTCTGAATTTCAGTGGAAATTCTACTAGAGTTCTACCGCAGCCATATTAACACCAAAGAAGTCTATCAGAATTAATATTCCTGCGATATATAACAAGGAGTTAAGAATGATTAAGCCATTATTGTTAAATGTTACATGATAAAAAAGGAAAAAAAAAAAAAAGCCTTAAAGAAGTTGTGAAGATTTGCCTGGTCCTTATATCACACATAGTAACATCTCAAGGCTTGCCTGTATGTATTAGTCAGCATGCAGATGGTTAGAGGAAATGTGAATTTATGGCATACTTGATAATCAGCAGTAACGTACTACATGCACAGAATATAGCTGAAGTTAAGGTTGCTTGTTCTAGTTTTGAATTAAAATAAGTTACTTCAGATGAAGGCACTCTCAGTGCTGTATCCTCTGGCAAGTCAAAGAGAAATGCACTGCTCAGTGTCAGTAACATTTTGCTGATGAAAACTTTTTCCTTTACAGGACTTTTCAGAGAGTAGGCAGTATTAAGTATGGGTCATAAAACCATAAACTTACATAGTTATAATTCATTATAATATAGCTTTGAAATAATTGTTATCTACTTGTCTTCCTCCCTTATATTTTGAATGGGCACTGGGGACTTAACGAAACTCACATTTTAGTTTATGAAGACCACATCGCTAGAGTGAGGAGGGAGTGTAGATCAGGAAATCAAGTGGCTACATTAAACATGCATCCTTCATTTTCATCTAGTTGAAATGCTAGAATAGACTGTACTTGAGTTAGGTTTTTAGTGACCCATAAGTGAGTGCACAGGCAAGTCCAAGGTACTATCACTATTTAGATCCCTGCTGATAATGTAAATCTGAGCATCTGCTTCTGTGCTGCCTTCCAGTTCATGGGTCACTGTGTACACTGTGATACATATGCAAGATGTAGGCATTAAAACTAGTCACAAAAATTAGCCGTGATTTTTCTTCCCCCCACCCCACCCCCAAAGCAGCTTGAATGAAAGCCATGGACCCAATTGGCTGGAGAAGATTTGACTCAATTTAATTCTCTCTCAGTAAGCACATATTTCCAGACTATCAGTCTTCCTCAACAATTAGGTTAATATGTCTCATCTCATCCTATATTTTAAAATTTTCATTTTAAAATGTATTTCTATAGTTGTAATTAAACATAATTAGAATAATTATTTTTCAAGATTTTCCCTGTGACTATTTCTTATCCCCTATCCTTTTCCAGTTTCTCTTTCATCCAGACAAAAGAACAAATCATATTATAGTCAAACTATACTGCTACTAGTCAGAACTGGGCTTTCTTTAATCAAACCTGAATGTATTATCTCCCTATTGAATCTTGTCTATTTTCTGTTGATAAATTGTCCCTAGAACTGTCTCAGAGATACATGAGAGTCAATTTTAGAAAATTCTGGCCCATTGATTGTATATCATCAATCATTCCAGCTACAGAGTTTGGAATAGATATTAAAAACGTTTGATATTTTATGCATTTTGGCAGTATTGTTAGCAAAACAAAAGTCACCTGCAAGCTAGACAAGTGAAGGCCTTGCATGATCACTGTAACATTCAACCAAAAAGAAATACATTGTCTACAAGACTAAATTATCTATATTTACCACCAATCTAAACCTTTTCTGTATGGCATCAAAACTGCCTTATTTGAACAGAAAATCTATGTAAACACTCACCTGCAAAAAATACTGAGCTTGGCCAAAGGAAAAATCATAAACAAAGAGCCTGGAAAGAAAAAGTTAGAGGATAGGAAAACTCAAAAACAGGAAAAGAAAGAGAAATGGCTGCAATAAAAATAAATAGAAGAAATTCCTAAGGAATGTAAGACTCATTGAGTTGGTCTCCTCAAGGCCCTAGGCATCATGACAGACAAGACATTATAAAAGACAGGCAGGAGAGAAAGACTTAAGAATAGTCAAAGCAGTATGGGGCTAAACAAAGAGAAATGCAAAGGCTGTCAGAGGTGAGCCACCAGCAGTGAGAAGCCCTTCCCTTCCAAACACAGTAAAGAAACATACCTGGAGAGGAATAGTCAGCTTGCTTGCCAGAAGTTAATTTTAGTTATTGAGAATTGAACTACTGTTGATGTGTTATGATGACAGATGGTAGAGTCACCTAATTCATTTGTTTTCACTTTGCTACCTGAATACTGTATGCCATAAGTCTTATTAAAAAACAGAATTAAGCAGTGGCAAGGAAGGTCATCTACCCATTTCATCCTGGCAGTTGTACTCCCAAGATCTCACTGAATGCAGAAACTACCTCACCTAACAGCTACCAAGTCTGTTTAAATGGAAGAAACTTCTGGAAAGTGAATGAACAACAGCTGGGAAACACTGGTGAGGAAAATACTTTCCCTGATGACCCACAGGGGGTTCTGTGGAGTTTAGTGCTTGTAAACCACTGGATAAGGGAAAAAAAAAAAAAAAAGAAAGAAAAAAAAAGAAAAAAATTATGGAAGACCATCACCTGCTTTCAGAACTGTATTTAATCTTTTTTTCACCCAGAAGATTTCTGTTTTTTCTATCTTCCTTGCATCTTTATATCTAGGGAAAAAAATGGAGAAAGTCTGCTACTAGTTTCTAGCCAAAAAATCACAAACAGTTGGTTGGGATCAGCCAGCATGCATCTACCACAATGAGACATCATGAAGGTCATAAAGTATATTCCTATTCCCTGGTTAGATAACTTTATCTGTGAAACTTTAAAGCCAAATACTTATGCTTTAAATTAAAAAATATTTGTACAATAGGTGTATGTAAGTGCCTAATTTTCTGTATGTTCTTTTCCACAAATCCATTAACTAGAATATTTGTGGAAAGTAATCACAGAAGCACTGTGTACACAGTTTAAACTAATTCCCTTAAAATCAAAAGAATATTCATAGAAATATGTTTGCTGTATTCATCCAATTCTAATTATTACTTACTTTTGGCATCTGTGGAAATCAGATAGATAAAGTATTAATATAGAGAGTCTTCCACTAGTATGAGATTAACATACTATCAAGTTAGACCCTTTAGAAACAATGTAAAACTTTAACTAGAAATATTCAATTGTATTGCCGTAAGCCATTGGCCTGCTTATTAGTATGATAAAAGTATGGAAATTATGGCAGTTTAAGAACACATGGTGGACACTGATATGTTAACTGTAATTAAAGCCTGATACCAGTTTTATGTAGGAAGTCCAAGTCTGAGGTGATATGAATGAAAGCAGAATGTTAATTAATTACAAGGATTTTACTACATATTACTAAGTCTTGCTGATTAATCTAGCAAGTAAAATGACTATTGTTGACAAAAATACATCTAGCAAGCATATTGCTTCATGACAAGAAGCCCAAAGATCCAGCAGTAATGTGATGACTACCCAGCAAGGTGTGTGCTTTTGTGCCCCAGCCACTCAGGCTATTTATTCCTTAAGCCAACATTACCTTTCATTGCTCCCTCATTGTGTTAATGAAGCACTGCAATATTAGGTAATTATCTAATTGTGTCTTCTGGTGCTTCCATCAGAGTCAAAAAGACAAAAGTTTTATGCTGGGAAGCAATTTTTGCCGACGTTAGAGAGGTTAGGGTAGAATCACAAAGTTGCCTTCTCCTTCCTCAAATAGACAAATCATGCAGAGAGGATATTGTCTCTGGACACTTATGAGCACCAGAACGCCCTCCCCAGAAGACAGTACTTCTCTGGTTTAAGCTGATTCCTTACCAGATGTGCATGAACTACATTATATCTTACATATATATATATATATATACACACATATATATATATATCCTTCATTCAAGTAGCTTGCACCTTACAATATAAATCATTAAACTTCTCCCCATCAAACTGCCCTAAATTGTATCGTGCTCAGGCTAAATGTTGGTCAGCATGATTGATTATGCTTTATGTAAGCTGAAAACTATAACTACATGTTACAAGCAACAATAAAAAGAATATTGCAGGCAGCAGCTGCATCTGCCCAAAGCAAACACTTCATCCTTGCTGTGACAGCATCTGATGGAAAGCTCTTGCCATTTTTTTTTCTTAATATGTATAAACAACATAATCAAGGTTTTTTTACCCACTTTCTCCTGTTTGTTTGTATTTCAACATAAACGATGTTGAAATACAGAAAAAACACATGCTAAAATTAAAACACTTATGGCAAAGCATCTTTCAAAAGATCCAGTAGCAAACATAGACATATAGAGCGATATAACCAGCATATCCTTATTCTTCTTCACAGAATCATGGAATTGTGGGTTTGTACTCCTACAAGCTGGCTCTTAGCAATGGGCCATTAGTGTGCTTTGAATATAATTAGAAATGAACTGGAACTTGAATATTCACATTTCCAGCATCTGCATAGAGGAGCTGGCAGTCTTTGGTGGAAGCGATGCTGTGCCTCCTCCTTCCTTTGAGCTGGCTGACACTCTCTGCAGAGAAACCAAGCTGCCACATAGGTCGGTCACTGCTGAGATGACCTGTGCCATACAATAACCTTGTGGTCAATACTGCATTTTGTGTCTGAGCATTTGCAAATAGAGGTTCCCTCCTTTAAAAATGGTGTAGTCAGAAAGTCTTCTTTAGGGTTGGGAGGGGGAGGAGAAAAGAGTCAGACATTAATTTTGTTTTCCTACTGTTTTGTACTGCACACCTCTCTTTCAGTTGTGCATGCTGATGTGTATGTGTGCTGCAAGTTCCAAAACTGCAAAAATAAAAGTGAATACTTTTTGTCATCTGCTTTACTTACAATGTTAGCAACTTTTCTTCCCAGGCCTTTCATTTTCCTCTTTAAAAGACACTCAAACATATATCAATAGATTTCTTTGTGACTCTAACTAACTGAGTTACTTTTCTTTTTTTTTTTTTTTTCAGCAGTAGTAGGTGTTGAAGAATTTGAATCAAAATTTGAAGGTTCCTGGCTCCCAAGCCAGCAGGAGATGAGGTTTAATTGCTTGGAAATACATTTTCACAGCTGATACTGGGGAACAGAAAAAGTCTGTATGTCAAGAGCCTCTAAACTAATCATTTAGCCATAACATGCACCACCTCATACCTGGGGACAATGTAACTGTTAACAGCTTGAAGCTGTTGAAAAAATATACCAATGAGAAGGTTTCCTCTATTTTTCTAATGCTATTCTTCACCCTGAATAAACTAATAGAAGAGAAATGTCTTATTTTCAGTTCTGTCAGTTCAAATGAAAACAATTGTGTGTTCACCTAGTTTTAGCACTGGAATTTATTAGATCTGAGACTGTTCATTAAGGTAACTATTTTGAAGTTGCTCAGTTGTTAATATGCTGCCTGTATAAACTCAGGGGCTGCCTGTTATATCTGGTTACACTCTGGAGAATGAGATTTGGTTCCCAGCACTACAGATCAGGTCATGAATTGCAACAACAAATAGCCATTAGTCACTAGATCTCAATTTGCCATAATAGAAGGTCATTTCTTCTGAGCATTTTCTCCCTGAAAAGGAAGAAGGAACATAGGAAACTGTCAAGATTTTGGAAACTGGTGTACGGAAAAGCTGGGTATAGCTTCTGGGAATATAATGGGGATAAAGCTTTATATTTCTTTTTGAGCTTACTGTTTTACCATGGGGCAGGATCTGCATATATTGACAGTGTCTAGCATAATAACAGTTGGTCTTCTTTTTCTTATCTCAGTGAAATGGAAAATCTATCTAATTTCAGCAAGAATGAAACAGCTTTTTTTGTGATGCGATACAGGCATGTGACAGAGGCACTGGGAAACTTCCCCTGTGCAATGCCCTGCTTCTTGCTACTATTATTCCTTTTCTATCACTTATATGAAGGACAGAGCAGAGACATGGATCTGCCTTTTTCAGTGTACTTCACTAACTAACCCTTTGCACGCACCAGCAAATGGGCCAGCAGCTCCCCCCCCCCCCCCCCGGCCATTAACACTGCAGAGGGATGCCAAAGCACATTTCCAAGCCCAGGAGCTGTGGTGAGCAGGGCTACCCGGCTTCTGGGCTGCTGCTGGTTTGGGCTCTGAACTAGGGAAGGGTATAAATGAGACTCATGTAGAGTTGTGCTCTCCTGCCACAAGGGAAAACCCGTAACAACTCCTTGACACCAAAAGGGTGTTGGTGCTCTCCAATCCCAGCAGGGCTTGAGCCTTGCTGCTCTGCAAAAGGAGCAGCCAACTGTGAGGTGCTTGAGTTACATAGCAAGGAAAGACTGCTTCCTGCTCTCCAGAAGAAATATTTTATTTTAAATCTGTAAGTGCCTATAAAGCATGTAAGCATGAGACACGGTTAATATGTCAGCATATGTTGTGGTTAATTTTCCTATTTGAGTTGTTCAAAGAACAAGGAGGATACAGATGAACCTTTAACTCACCTCCAGTTACCACAGGAGAGTATCAGCTTGGCAGCGTTCCTCCCTTAAAATAAAATTTAAAAAAATTAAAAATTGAATTGTTTTTACATTTCATAAGGGAACAGCTATTTCCCTGTGAACTGATCAAAGGTGTAGGAAGAAAAAGGGTGGTGGAATTAAGTTTTGTTAAGGACGTTAATTGATGATAATGAAAGTGGAAAGACATGATCGGTGAAAGAGTAGATAGCACTTCAGATCAGATCCTTATTTTTAACGGACAATAGCAGCTGAAAAAGAGATTATAAGGGAAGCTTCCAAACTTAGTGAATGTACGTTATGAATTGATCTTACCTAAAAATATAATTTGTAATTAACATAAACAGAGGAGGGATCTCATGCCTGTTGGTAGCCTGGCTAATAATCAGTTGACAGATAGTTAACTATGGAAAGGTCAAAGTTCAAGGCTTTTAATCTATAGGTTGATGATCCTTTGGGGACTCCGTGGTGTGAAAAAGAATTTGGTATGCTTGATGGTATTATAGGCGTGATCAGCCTGTCAAAATCCATTAGCATTCACTTTTCCTTCAAATAAGCATTAAGCTAGCTTTTGGTATGATTTTTTTCAAAGCAGATTTCTTATCATTCTTAGTAATCCTTTATAAGCATGAAATATTTCATTCCTTATATGATAAAGAGTGATTTTTCAGGAACTGGTAAAATGCATGCTATATTCATCAATTACGCCTGTTTAGCACCTTGAATATATTTATGATAGGCTTCAACTTAAATTGAAGATTTTACAGAGAAAAAATGGTCTTATTGAAAGTGCAGCTTAATGTGTGGGGCACAGTGTTATCTTTCATAAGTTTCTTGTTTATAGAATGATAAAGACCAAATCAAATCTGAATACTCTATTTAAAAGAAAATCAGAAATATTTTTAGTCCTGCTTATATTGCTTTTAGACCCAAAGTGTTTAAAATTGTTGTTTTCTCTGAATATTTTAGATGTTCTTTGACTCTTTAGATAGCTCTAAGGGAGAGAAACTCCACTTGTTTTTAACATTTGTTTTTTGCAGTTTCAAAAACACTTCTTATAATGACCTTGAAACTAAAGAAACTTGTAGTGTGTTTTTTGCTGTACAACATACATTAGTAAGTAATGCATAAAGAATGCTAATGTTATTAACTGATACAGATGAAGAACAGTATCTTTTCATTATGTTAAAAAAACAAGGTGTGTATCTTAAATGACAAGAAGGTGTGGCATATGTACCTACAATATTCTGAAAGCTTGTGTTAGAGCAAAGGTCAGTTAGGAAAATGTAATAAAAATGAAAATGTAATAAAATGAAAACAATTTTTTCAACAGATAAAAACATTTATAGCAGTTACATAATGCTGAGTTTAATTATGATCTAAATCTCCTAAGTAAAAAGTTATGACATGCAGCTTTGAATCTGACTTCTGTCAGCTTCAGAACGTGCATCCTACCATACATTTCCATCCCATATATCAAACTTTAAAAATATGTTTGGAAAATAGAATGAAACCTTTTGATGTTCACTGTCGTAGATTTGGCTGTTTATAAAAAAAATCAAATCAATGCCACCCAACATATAATAAATCTTGACTTTACCTCCCCGTAGATTACGTCTGTATCTTCAGAAAGGCTCAGTCTGGTTCATTTGATGGGCAGATGCATGTCATGCAATACTTGATGAGAAACTTGTCAGCATACTTTGGCCATGTCTACTTTGAGCTGTCAGATGGATTTATCTTGGGTATCTTTCCTTTTGCTGTGCATCAGAGCAAAATAATATTTTATTGTTGGTCATAATTAATAATTCATTGAAATGCACCAAATGAACAGACACACACACAAAAAAGAATGTGGATATAAATCTTATTAGGTCCCTGGATAAAGTCACAGTATGCTTTTGCATTTTGAATTTCCAGTCATATATTATATCATCCAATATTGGAACAAGCTGAGAAATGTAATATAAAAATTTGATAAATTGCTTTCTGCCTGTAAATGAGAAAACAGACTTGTAAAATGTGAAATGAACCATTCTGGCAAAGTAGAATTTGAGCTTAGAGTGTAAACACTTGAGTTAATGGCTAGGGTATCTCTGAGTCTCAGAAGCTGCAGTACACAGGGAGGGTGAAAGTGAGGTTATGGAAGCTCTTCAATATTTTACTTTGAACATCCTTACAGGCCTTAATTAGACAGATTACCTGTTATGCATGGTGCAGTGTGCTGAACAGTTTTAAACTGGCTTGTCCTCAAGGCAAATGGAAGGCAAAGTCAGAAAGAATTACGGTCTACACAAATAACAATGAACGTGTTATTAATGGTTATGGTAAAAAAATAAAAACTTCCTAGTCCATGTGCTATTTAATTTTTAACTTTACCTAGTACAAAATAGTTTGTTAAATATTTACTGACCGTTTGAATTTATTTGTGTAACCTGTCCACCTCTTCAGTGCCTCAATCTGTGTGAAAAAGTAATGATATTTAATGTTGTAATTACTTGAATTTTTCTGATTTATATTGCTTTATATCTTAGAAAATGTGACAATATAATGGAAACTTCTCTGACATGAAAATTAATAAGTGCTTTCTTTATTTATAAGTGGAATTTTTTTCATCTCAGTTCAGTTCCATACCTATAGTAGAAATTACAGAGGAACAGCAAGTATGTTTACTAATGGTTGCAGGATACAAGTGTTAACTTGCTGTATATATGCTAAATCCCTGAATCTATTTAATCGGTTTATTCAGCCAGCCACCTATGGGGAAGGTCACCATGTCAAGCAATCCTGAATGGTATTTTGTGTGAATTGGGAACAGAACTTTTTAAAGGCCAGAGGTTTAGGAACATAAACCAGATGTCCTCATTTGAAATAGTCTACTTATTAAAAAAAGGTCAGACACTTAGATCTTTTTTAAATCTTACTGTCAGATACACTCCATAGAACTAAGAATTTTACTGTTCTGAATGATATGAATTTCACGAGTTTCTTAGACGAAATATGTCTTCTGATCTTTACCATAAATGCATATAGCCTAAGATTGCATCTAAGAATTTTACTAATTCAATCAGATGAATATTTTTGAAGATAATGTTTTTTAAAATTCTTTCTCATGTATTTATTTTTATAGTTTGGAATTACTGCAGGCAGTTAATTCATACACTGGTGTACAAAACTGTTTTTTCAGTCAACAATTTGCACAGCATAAATCTAGATAATTATGTGGTTAGTGCATAAATGTTTGTTGTCTTGGCTGGCAAGGTGTCTCCCTAGATATACATATCTAAAGGTTGGTTTCTTTTCCATAAGGCTTAAATTAAATGTCATTTAATTATTAATGCAACTTAACTCCATTGGTCTGCCTGCTAAACTGTTCTAGTGAACTGCCTATGTTGACTGGCAGGATCTTATTTATTGCTATGCTCAAATCTATGAATAGGAATTTTTAAGACCTTTCAAGAAAAATATCAGTGTGAATCAACCAATTTGCAAGACATGTAGGGAGAAGGAATCAAAACCTTTTTCCAGCTTCCACCCAGGATACTAAATACTAAACTGAGCTCTATCCATTCTGCTTGAATAACCAGTCAGCTGAATGCTCAAAAGTAGCTCAGATCAGGGGAGGCAGAAAGCATCCATTCTCCCATTCTCAGCCCCACCTCTTGCCAGAGCCCCTCGAGGGAATAAAGCAGAAAAAAAGAAAAAATAGGTACCTGATATAGCAATCAAAAGTTACAGCAGAACAGAGAAAATGAAACACCTGGCTTTGATAACATACAGCAAAGGATGTATAACTGATAGATTGCCACTAAATGCCGGTAGTTCTGCTTTCACTGGTATGGATTATATAGCTATGGACAGTTTTCTTGTCTCAGCTACTTCATGTTCTTGAAGTTGGTAGGAGCTCTGGAGCTGTAATGAACAAAAAGCAAATCTAATGGTTGGAGATGATGCTTTGCATTCTGTTTGAGCTACATAACCCCCTGTGCCTCACCAATACTGATTAATGGCACAGAACAGGAACAAGAACAACCTCAACCAGGCAATAGGCTGCCACTAAAACAAATAAACCAGCAAACCCACAAAAAAACAATTCCCAACCAAAAAAACAACAACAACCCATAACCGAGAAAAACTTGCTTAGGCTATTTAGATGGTTTATTTTGTTGTGCATTTGAGTAACATTTTTTGCAGTGTTCTTCATTCATAGTGAACTGCGGATGATTTTCCAATTCTAAATCAGAAACATTATTCACCCCTCAATGTACATCTCCATTTTTAAAATACTTGAATGAAATTCTGGGCTGTACCTGTTGAAATTTACAGAGAAGAAAACCCCAAGCACTTGTATATATTCAGTAAATGTTTTTCTGCAAAGGTTTATCAGAAAATACTTTTTTTTTTTTTCCTGTTAGGGGCACTGTGATTTGTTTTTATATCTTTAGAAAGGTAAAACAAGTGGTTTGGAAGCATTTCTTCTTTTTGGTATAAGGTCTGAGTAGAATATATATAGCATAAGCCATTGCCCAAAAAATGTCTTCTTTGGATTCCTAGTGTTATTTCTGAAAATAAGAATCAAAAATTTGTCATATTTGATAAAGCTAGAGCTTTCTTCTAAATTGGGGGGAAAAAAAGACAAACTTTAAACAAATTTATTTATTGATTCTATATTTTTATGGAGATTTCATAGACCGGGAGTACAAAAATATTTGAGAAAAAATGAAAATTCTGTCTACCAATATTAATTTATTTTATCGATAGAAGTATACTTTTAAGATTTAAAAAGCACAAATAAATGAGTCAGTCTAAGAACCTTCTTCTAGTAGTACTTGTCTGTATTATTAATGTTATTATTTCTTAAAAAGCAGGTAGTTTAACTGACCTAGTTTATTCTTTGGATAGTTCATTGATCTAGCATATTTAAGTGTTAAACACACTCCCAGCAATAAAGCTTAGAAACTTTGGTTTCTTTTAATCAATTTATTAACTGGAACTGTGCATGTCTATCATATGAATTTCAGATGTTGGGTGCATGGAATTTTCTTTATTTTCAAGCATGCAAATTACGAATTGGTTCATTATTACACTAGCAGTTCGGTCTTCTATTTAAGGATTAAACATAAGGACTATTTAGGGTTAAGTATTCTACGTAATATTTAGGAGAGTTAATTTATTTAAACTAGATTCTTTGTCCTTGATTTTGTTGTTGTCATTTGTATTTGTGGAGTTAATAGTAAATGAGAGACACTATTTCAGGGGCAAAATAATACATTTCATTTTAGGAAAGCCTGTTCAAAAACAGTTTAGAGGGGAAAAAAAAAGTAGATGGTGTATCAAAATTTCAGGGCTGTAATAGATATAGTAACTGCAAAGAACAAAGTATTTCTGTTTCTTTTAAAATGTCCGCTTCAGTATTTCCTACTTTTCCCAAACATACACTATATTTTAATTTTTTTCCTACCTAATTAAAGTAGCGATAGCAAAATTCATCATGGTATATGAGACTGTGTGGATGAGACTCATTCGATTAATGGAAGGCCATGAGAAAATGTAAATAAATAAATTAAATTAGAGCATACATATTTCGTTTCTTAATCTGCCATTATTTGCTTCATTGTTTTCAAAAGCCTATTTTGCTTCTCAGTCAAGAGAAAAAATAATTGGCTTGGTCTGCAGGAGAAAGGTTATAGTAGCATGAAGCTTAAAAAGACATCTGATGGAACATTGCTATTATATGGATATCCAAGGACAAGGCTTAAACACCCAGAGTATTTCAGTGATGAACTGTGACTAGATAATGTGAAAAGTCTCAAAGGAAAATTTAAAAGTACATGAAGCAAAGTGACATATTAGAGGGTATGCTGGAACACTGTAAGAGAAGCTGGATTCAGCAGACCCATCCCAGCCATATCTGCCCTTCTGTGAGGAGCGCCCTGCAAATGGAAAAGAATGCTGCTGCAGCTTGGGTTTTCTGACAACCCCACCATAGCAGTAAAGATATAAACTGCTGTTTCATACTCTCTGACCTATGAAACCTAATTATCTCCTTTTCTTGGTTAAATTGATATCAAATCAAGCATCTTCACATTCTCCTGTATTACTTCTGAATCTCTGCTTTGTTCTTGTTCTTGGATATGAAAAGTTGACCTTACTGATATGAATTTGGAATAACCTCAGTGAAGGTCATAAATACCTGGAATAACATCCTTTCTAATGTAATTTAATTGGTGTTGGTTGTTCAGAGGTTTTTACCAATATAATACTGGCCTCACTGGGTCAAGGTCTTGATCTGAATCATTGGCAGAATGCTCTCTGACTTGCCCAGAACATGGTTTTTGCTATGTAGTCGGTGGAGGCTATGGTCTTTGAACACATTGCACATACATACTTTTTTTAAAAAAAACAATTTCAAGCATTTTCTGCAATTCTGTTCTTCAATTTTTAAATCAGTTTTCACTAAGCATTTTTAGTTTAATCATGATAATGTGTTGTGAGACAGTAGAGCATTGCAGTCCAGGATTTTATCCTATTAGGTACTGTGCAAATGGGAAAAAGGTGTTTCCTTACCCAAAATAATGTTATTCTTTTCCAGTTTCTCTGACAAAATGTTTTAGACTGTTCACAGTTATCTGCCACCTGTGCAGTTTAATACTGCTTCCAATTACACCAAAGTAAACGTATGCTGTAAAAACCTCTGCTGCTTTATATTCTGTGCGTCACCTAACAATCCTCTGCCCTGTTTGACTTTTATACTGCTGTTATGCTCTGGACTGATGGTTTCAATGATTTTCCTTTTCCTGATCATTGTGCTGGATGATTGTTCCATTAAACTCAGAGTCCCTAGATTGGTTCCTTACTTCACGCCTAATTATTTTATATTTATCTCATGCTTATACAAACTTATCTGAACATGTCTGGCTTAAAAAAATAGTGGGATTTACAAATAAGGAAGCTAAAAACCCATTTTTGATAGTGATTTATGAGTTAAAACAGGGCCCTTTAGGAGTTTTTGTTGATACGAAAGAATTTTGTTGATACCAAAGGAGTAGTTCCGTCAGTCAACTGGAACCTTTCTGGATACAGACACACTGCCAGTGTTCTGTCTACTCACCTTTTGAAAAACATTGACTTTTGCATAAAGAGAATGCATATTGTGGAGCTGCTATGTTTTCAACAGTGTACTGGCAAAGGCAGTTCTATAAAACTTGTAAATTTTTCTGATTGAGCACAGAAGAGTGAAATAGAATCATTTAGGTTGGAAAAGACCTTTGAGCTCATCAAGTCCAACTACTAATGCAGGACTACCAAGCCCACCACTAAACCATGTCCCTGAGCACCACGTCCATGTAGTTTTTAAATACTTCCAGGGATGGTGATTCCAATACCTCCCTGGGCAGCCTCTTCCAATGCGAAGCTTCCCTGGTGTAACTTGAGGCCATCTCCTCTCATCCTGTCACTTGTTACTTGGGAGAAGAGACCAGCCCCCACCTGCCTACAGTCTCCTTTCAGGGAGCTGTGGAGTGCAGTAAAAACCTCCCTGAGTGTCCTCTTCTCCAGACTAAACATCCCCAGTTCCCTGAGCCGCTCCTCACAAGATTTGTGCTCCAGACCCTTCAGCATCTTTGTTGCCCTTCTCTGGACACTCTCCAGCACCTCAACATCCCTCTTGCAGTGAGGGGCCCAAAACCGAACACAGTATTTGAGGTGCAGCCTCACCAGGGCCCAGTGCAGGGGGACAATCACTGCCCTGGTCCTGCTGGCCACACTGTTCCAGATACAAGCCAGGATGCTGTTGGCCTTTTTGGCCTCCTGGGCACGCTGCTGGCTCAAGTTCAGCTGGCTGTCAACCACCACCCCAGGTTCTTTCCCACTGGGCATCTTTCAGGCAGCTCTTCCCCAGGCCTGTAGCACCGCGTGGGGCTGGTGTGAACCCGGTGCGGGACCTGGCACTTCTTCTTGAACCTCATACAGTTGGCCTCAGCCCATCAGTCCAGTCTGCCCAGATCCCTCTCCAGAGCCTTCCTGCTCTCAAGCAGATCAACAGTCCTGCCCAACTTGGTGTCATCTGCAAACTTACTGAGGGTGCATGTGATCCCCTCATCCACATCGTTGATAAAGACATTAAACTGGACTGGCCCCAACACGGAGCCCTGGGAAACACCACTTGTGACCAGTCACCAGCTGGATGTAACTCCACTCACCACCACTCTCTGGGCTCAGCCACCCAGCCAGGTTTTTACCCGGCGCCGAGTACACCCGTCCAAGCCATGAGTGGCCAGTTTCCCCAGGACAACGCTGTAGGAGATGGTGTCAAAGGTTTTACTAAGGTCCAGGCAGACAACGCTCACAGCCTTTCTCCCATCCACTAGGTGGGTCATCTTGTCATAGAAGGAGATCAGGCTAGTCAGGCAGGACTTGCCTTTTATAAGCCCATGCTGGATGGGCCTGATCCCCTGGTTGTTCTCATGTGCCACATGATGGTGCCCAGGATGATCTTCTCCGTAACCTCCCATGTTTATGGTGGTTATGGTCAGCACTGAGGTCAGGCCGACAGGCTTACAGTTCCACAAATCCTCCTTCTTGCCCTTCTGGTAGATGGGTGTCACACTGTTCAACCTCCAGTCTGCTGGGACCTCCCCAGTTAGCCAGGACTGTTGGTAGATGGTGGAGTGGCTTGGCGAGCCCTTCTGCCAGCTCCCTCAGTGCCCTCGGGCATATTCCATCCAGCTCCATAGACTTGTGCACATCTAAACGGAGCAGCAGGTCACTAACAGTTTCCTTCTGGAGAAATAAATAATAAAACTCTTTCAGATAGCTCTAATATAAAAGTGCACCTACAAAACACAGTTTTTGAAGTTCTGGTTGTTAATTTACATGACTGTTTTCATGACCTTTTTGGATATATGAGAGACAGTTAATATTAGGTTATTTTAAAAGTTATTACAGGCTATATAATCTGCTGGACTCCATGGGTTTTATTTGGTTTTAGCTGAATTGTTCCATCCATTTTTATTTCTTGAGAATATTACTAATATTACATTCTAAAAAGCTATAAAGTATGAATGTTACCAACTCCTAGGACAGTGCATGTTCTTTGCATTGGATAAAGTTATTTGTTCAGCTGAACCTCTAAAAATCCATAACATCAGAAAAACTCTTAAGAATTAACACATGTAAAATTGAATGCACCATCCCAGGAGGGGAATTCTCTGTCCTACTCCCCAAAGCATTACTGATGAAAAGAATATTTTTTGCTTAAGTACTGTTTAATATAACTGTTAAATGCTTAGTGCTACATTTCCTTCTAGTAGTCAAACTTATTTCCTCTCTTTGTCAATTTACAAAATACATCATCCTTGAGTCACCTTTTGAAGAAAGTTTACCGCTCCAATATATATACTTCAATAATTAATGGAATAATAAATTAAGCCTAGATTTGACTATGTGCTCACTGAAAACATAAGAAAGAAATTAACAGGAGCTCTTTTTATTTTACTAATATAATGAAACCAAATTTTAAAATACAAATTTAGCATTTAAAATAATTTTCCTTTTTGTATTTTCTTTTAAATTGAGGTTAGATATTTTAATCATCAATGTAAGGTACTGAAAAACACACTCCATGAAACTGTCCTTTGTGCACTAATACAAATTGTGTTCAAACTAAGGTTTGGTAAACTATGAATTAGAGGTTTGGATTAAATTTACAAGTAATCATTGAAATCTTTTATTTAGCAGTGATTTAGTCTTTGCTGATTTCAGTTATAAATCAATTTTTCTGTTGAGTGGGGTTTAGACAATTCATAACTTAAGAGGCAAAACTTGCAAAAAGAATCCCAACAGACATCAGAGACACTTAGAATTAGGAGAGAATTAAAGAGGGAAATAAATTGCAGCAAAGATGGATTGCTATTTTCCTGGTTTGGCTTAGTCTGTGTTTCTTTCCAGCAAGATGCTCCTTTGGAGCACTGCTGTTGCCAAGGTCCTCACTTACTACTTAGCTCTGGAGATTTACTGCCGTTGAAACGCTGCCTTTATGTCTTTCTGGTAAGAAATTATGTTGCGTTATGTTTAGGGGTTTAGGATTTGGATCTTTCCAGCACAATGCAGAAGAAGTAAATGGTTCTGTTGACTTCATAGTAAAATTATACTTGGACTTAAGTGCCTTTACTGGATAGGGGCTTCCTGTGGCAAAAGTTCAGAAAACCTACTTGAGAACTGGTGAAATCATTCATACCAGTAAAATGTATTTTACTCATCAAGATGAGTTCAGTTCATAGTAGTCCTTAACCTTTTGCCCCTCATATTTGTTGCTAATATCTAATTTGCTTAATTCTGTTTAACCACTTGCTGAAGAAAAAATATAGCAGGTATACTTGCAGTGCTCTTTAGAATATCTAGCATGTCTTGACATTTTGCATCCTAGCAAAATTGCAATTATAATGCTGTTAAGTACACCTAACATGCCCTGACACTCCATTTTGAAGGATGAACATGGCGTTGAAGACTGTTTTCCAAAAACATTTATGTTCCTGCAGTATGCATAGGAAAAATAATTCAGCAATTCAATTTGTTTTTGAAATCAAACTTCAAAGTGATTTAAGCATGTTTATTACAGAAAAAGAACATACATTTAAGAGAATAGACATGCATTAGAATTTGCTAAGCACTTTTTCCCTTACAGCATTGACAGAAATCTTCTGGGAAAAAAAAAAAAAAAAGAATAACAAGTAAAACCTAATCAGAGATTTACACTCTCCTTCATATACCAATGATCTATCTCATTCTGAAAGCAGATATTTTTTGAAGGTCAGTAATTTATGTGAACAAAAGCGTGTTGACATGAATATTTATCAAAACCAAGTAAGAATCACAATAATGATTAAATCTGAAGAGGTATTTGAATATACATTTTCTTCAGTCTTTCTATTTCTACATGGCTGAATAAGAGACAAGAAGATTTAGTAGTGTAACCAACAACTGATGGCATGACAGAGCCGAGTTTAATTCCAATCTCAGGCTTAGTCTTCCTCCAGGACACTTGGGAAAATCCTAACTAAACACCTGAAACCTTCCAGAGTTCAGTCATTTGTCTGTGACATAGCTCCTGTTTGCAAAACAAATTTAATTGCACTTCCTTACTCTACAGGATTGTTGTGACAATATGTACATTAAAGATTGAGGACAATGAGGACTGCAAGAACCCAGTCAACCCCCAGCAGGCTGGCCATGCATACAGCTGCATGCTGATTAGGCTGTAAACTCTGCAGCTCAAAGCCTGCTAGCTCTGCCCTTCAGTCTGGAAAACTCCACCGAACTCCATCATAGGGAGGTACTACACACGCTTGCTTTCCCTTTCCTCAGCATGTTTGGCACCATCTGAGCACGCATGCGTAGCATTTCTGCTTAGGACTTTTAACATGACTTGACACTTGCAAGAAAGTTAAGAATAGTGCAGACTCATTCCTGACATCTGGCCCTCAGTGTCACTCTTAGTACAGCTAAGGGAAAAAATTCTTAGAAAGCACCACAACTCCCCTCTAGGCCAGCTCTTTGACGGGTTGTGATATATTAATAAGAAGCATAACTGTAGATTAGTTTGGTATAGCCTCAAAGAATTGATTGGAATGAAGAAATTACAGCAGTTTATTGAAGGGAGTCTTAACATCAGCCCTAAACAACACCATAGGCATTGCCTACAACACCATTAAATATAGGACAGAAAATAAATCTCAGCAGCCAGATGAGCAGCCTGCCTCTCCGTTGTCCCTGCGGTGTTGAAGAGTCTGCCTTGGAAGAACACCTGAAAGCATGACCCAGCTTTCACAGGTACAGAGAGGTTTCTGTAGAGCAAGCAGCATCCTCAATAGCACATAAATGCTTCTTTTTTTCCCTCTTAGTGCATTTCTCTTTACTGTCTAATAAGATTGCTATTGGCACTGTTACTAGCTCCAGGTTGCCCAAAGCCCAAAGCCCTTTGAGTGCTAAAAATTTGTTATTGTGGTATTTATTCTGGAGCTGCAGACTGGATGAACAAAGGAATAAGGTAAGATTTACTCTGGGAGGCTGAGAATTTTAAAGAAACTATGTTTCACTGGATTTTAAATGACTTTATTAGAACTTTCATTTAAGTGTTTCATAAAATCTTATCGTGATATTATTAACAATGTACAAAATCTGGAAATTGAAAATGCAGAGATAAATTATTTGTTACAAAAAGGGCCTTGGAGGTCTCTGGGGAAATGGAATATTCTAATGTCTGTTTATACCAGCAGAAATAAATTGTATTTGGTAAACATAATGTTAGTCATTTGCAAACATGAAAAACTGTGGTTTGGGGTTTTTGTTTTGGTTTTATATATTTATTTATTTCAAAGACTTTGTATTGCACATTGAATTTATTTGAGTCAAACTGAATTGTAGCATAGTGAGATTTTGGCTGTAGACAGAAATTCCCTTCTATGTACACAAGGGGTTTTGTTCCCTGCATTTCTTTCCTTTAGTCCATCCATCTGTCTGTCCGTCCTTCCGTCCTTCCTTCCTTCCTATTCTCTCTCTTCCTTTCTCTTCCCATTTCCTCCCATTCACTCCTCTCTTCCCCTTCTTCCTTGTTTTAAATTGCCTTCCCTCTCTTTTTCCTTTCGCTTGTCTTTTTTTTTTTTTTTTTTTTTTTTATTCTTTTTTCACTTTTGTTTTTGGGGAAGTTTAGTATGAAGACATAATTTAATTTTCAAAACTCTATCTAATTTTTCAGTAGGGTGGGCTGGAAAACCAATATGAACAATCTAAAGTGACATCCTAAAGTCAAAGTTCCGGAGTCATGGTTTCGGAGTCATAGTTTCCAAGTAATTTTGTAGTGAATTGACTTTTGGATGAAGGCTTCCTTTCTATTTCTCATTACAAGCTTTGAGATATTTTAACTTTAGCTTCCAAACCATGAGAAAGAAGAATCAAATATCACATTACTTCTCAGGTATGTGGGCAGAGAATGGCTGCGGTCTGAGCTATTAGGAAAAAGCAGGTTTCAAATTATTTCAGAAAGTAGCAGTTATTTCAGGAATGGTGAGAATTATCGGGACAACATGAAGGTCAAAAATAAAAGGTAAAAAATTGAGCTGCTCAATGTGTTCTTCCTATATTGAAGACCTTTTCCATTTGGAAAAACATCACAAATATTAAAGTGCTTTAGGCTCTCAGATATTTACTCAGCACAGCTGTCAAGAAGTTAAAACATGCACTATATGCTGCAGAATCCATCAGTCCCACACAGCATGCCCATCATATTAAATAACAATATAAATAAAAAAGTCTCACCATTACTGCAGACAGCTAAGTTTTATAAGTTCTTTAGGAATAACAAGGAAGATGACTTCAGGAGAAAAGGAACGTAAGATGGAAGATAAATTCAGTGTGTATCTAGATTTAGATACTTGCACTTATTCTGTTATGCTGTTTGCTGGATTTCATGCTTCACTTTTTGGCTCCATTGGCTATTATCATTCAGATATAATGACTCAGATTACAAATATCAAATCTACATGTCTCAGGTAATAGTGCTCAAATTATACTAAACAGAAGGAAATCTGTAAATAAGTAGTCAGTCTGAAGAGTTGTTAAGATGTCATCTTCCTAATAAACCACCATAAGAAGTAGGTCATGTTTTAAAAATATGAACCAGAAAAATGTTGAAATTACTTAATTTTAATTTTCTGTTTATTGTGAGAAAAATATCAAATTGATATTTTAAATAAATTAATATTTTCCAGAAAACACAATTTGAAAGCCATTTAAGTTGAATTAAATCTTTGATTCTAAATTTGGGAAAGTGCATTTTCCCACACTTTCTTTAAAAAAAAAAAAAAAAAAAAAGAAGAAGTCCAATTCTATCCACCTGATTAATACAGTGCAGTTGCTGTACCATAGTGCGGCCAAGGGAGAGATGGATTAATATGTCAGTTAAAATTGACAGTAGGATGACTACTAACCTGCTTGATATAATTCCATGGGGTTTCAGGCCTTCTAAGTGAATGCTTATAGCCAGAAAACTTTGTTTTAACTAAAGATACACAACTGCTGAAGTAGCTTTTATTCTGACACAGAATACTAAAATTAAGAGGTTTTTTTTTTAAAAAAAAATAAATTAATTCTTCTCTTAAACAGCTATTAACAGGGTTTTTTTCTTATGTCAGGGATAGACTGATTATAGGTGCTTGCTTAGAAAAGGCAGAAGTTTTAGAATAAAAAGACTGGCAGTATAAAGTGCATTGATGACCATGTTAATGCACATAACAAGGGACTTAATTTTTAATCTCAGATGTTATATAGAGAAAATAAGGAAATAAAACTGGAGGCAGATACAAAATACCTCCAGGAGGGTGTGTTTCGTAGCATTTACTAAACATCCAAGCAGGTGACTTTATAAATACAGGCGCTATCAATGGCAGTGATGTGTCAAATGAGGTTTATAAACTATCTACTTTTCTTTCCAAATACAGCTGAATTATGGCCCCTAGTGTCCTGTCCAGTCAGGTATTAAATGTCTTGGGATGTGGCTGGGGTCCAGCCCCTCAGAGGGGAGAGGTGGGTGAGTATATACCACAGGAGGACCAATTACCAGAGCAGTTGTTTTACCCATCTTTGCTTTTTAGTCCAGGCTTGGGTCAGCCAGCTGCCTGGGAAAGGGAAGTACAAGAGGGAGCTGGTACAAACTCAAGCCTCGCCCTTCAAGGCAGTGTGAAAGCATTGGTAAGCAAAGCCAGTGTAGACATTGCTTCAGGCTTTCCCTGCTGTGGTTATTTCATTCTAGTGTTTTAGGTGAAAATCATTTCCTATGGATGCAGCCTCATATCAATGAGGTTTGCATTATTTTTGTTTAAAGATATTATGTATAGTCATGCATATGGATTTTAAAAAATGTTTGAAGATAATTATGTAAAAATGTAACTATGTATGAAAAGGCTCCATCTCTCTCAAGTACATGAGTCCAAATGCAGTCCAAACATGTTACAAACACAACCAAAAGATGTACAGGGCAGACTAAGCGTCATGGCGCTAGCTGTGCCAGCAACCTAATATCCAGAACTTACACCAAATTTTTGCAGGTACACTGATCAATGCCTCCTGTTTATTGTTGAAACATTACCTCTTCTATCAGTGCTCTTATTTGCACTGTCTAAACAGCTATGTTTCACCCACCGTTCAGAGAATGACCTTTTGTAACTAAGAAAATTAACAGCAAGAACTTATTTTTAATAGTGTGAGATAAAAATTCTATTCAATCCACAGTAACAATTGTTTTATTTCTATTTATTTTCTGAAAGGTAAAATTTGTCATCTGTGGTGTTCTGAAAGACTTATCATACAGGGTCGTAAAAATGAAGCTCTTTTGCTTAGATAATTGTGTACCTGGAGATAGATCTCCAATGAATTTAGCACCCACCTTCATGAAGGTTGCTTAGCATGCGTTGTCAGCGTTGTTGTTGCTGTGGGTAATGAGGAGCTGCAGCTCGGCCAGCCAGGGTAAGGCACAAGGTACGTTGATGTCCTGCCTCTCATCTGACAGATTTAGTTTCTGACAAGAAGAAAGGCGATGAAGTGCTGGCACAAATGGCCCCAGAGGAGTTGATGGGCTTCTTGGCCCCAGGGCAAGCAGCACCTTCCTCTCTACCAGGAGCTGCCTAGGAACATCAAGACCACACATCTCTTCCCCTGGATTTAGTTAAACCCTAAAATGAAGCACATCATTTAAAGATTGTAATGCTTATGTCTGATAGAGAGATAAAGTGTTGAACATCTGCAAGCACAGGAAGGTTGTATGAAGCCAGACGTTGCCCATTAATTACACTTGGCCTCTTTTCATATGATGTCCCAAGACTCCTTGTGTAACTGTGAAAGCCCAGAGCCTTGGTATGTTTCCAGCAATGACTGTAAATGAAACAAAATTTGATTTGCTTTAGATTGGTCATCAGTGCGGAGGGTGGTGACTTCGGCTGCTGAGACCTAAGATGTTCAATCTGGAGAAAAAAATTTGTGAAAGATTCAGCTTAACTGAATCATTTGACTGAATCTGAATATGTATAACGTTCCATTTTCATCTTGGTTAAGACAGAAATACCCTAACACACAGTGGACCCCTAGTAATGTGGACTGAGCAAAGGGAAAACACTGGACAGTACAGAATGTATTAATACGTAAGATGCCTTATTTTTCTTAGGTGAGAGTTTCTCTGGAACTCCAGCAAAAAAACTTCTAGCAAGGGAGGAATGAAACAAAAAGGTTCCATAGAAAAGTATTAAGCCTGTATATAATTTATTCCTAATTTTTAGGATTTCAAGGGAAACTATGCCTCTCTCGTATTTGTTAAGCCTGCTACGATAATCTATAGCACTGTTGAGCATTGTTCTGTACTTAAATCCCTTGGGAGGCTGAAAACTGGCTGGAATAAATATTTTCTATTACATTTTGTAGGGCTTTCCCAGGGAATCTGACAGCATTTGTAGAGAACATAAAGATGCATTAATCATGGCCAAGATTTTAACTTTTGAAAATTTTTCTTGTTTTCAAATACACAGAAAAACAGCCAAGTTGAGAATGTAGTTCAGATGTAGTAAGCTTTCAGCTCTCTTCCTTAGCCACTGGATAGACAAATGCTCCATTATTAACTGTATGCTTAATCATATAACACATAATGTCAATTTTGTATGCTATACAAATAATATCGGAAGGCATACCTAGCCAGGAAAATTATTTCCTGAGAAATGTAGGTCCTGATGGAAAGCCAGTGGGTTAATCCATTTACTTAACAGACTTTTGAACCTAAGGAGACCTGAATTTCCCTCTCTTCAATATGGAAAGAATAGACAAAATTCTTTTTCCCTAATGGTTACCTGAATCACTGTACCAACCCCCCCAAAGACCTATGCAATGGGTACGGTCTAGAAAGTGGTAATACAGATCTCTCTGAAGCTAGTTGTATAGGTTTTGAAAATGATTGCAAAGGTTCCTACAATATATTAGTTACGGTTTATTCTTCATTGGATTGTTACTAAGGTAAATGCAAGGCTGACGCTGTGCGTGCTTTGCCCGTGCTTCAGCTGTCTCCCAACGAGCCTAAACCTCCCTGGCTTCCTCCCCCTTCCACCAGCAGCAGAGACCCAGCCCACTGCTAGATTACGATAAATTAGAAGTAGCAGTTTGATCTGATTTTGCTATCTGAACCTCACCCACAGAAAGTCTTCCATAGCGCTCTGTACAATCATTTGTCTCTCCAGCTCATCCAGCGTTTTTATGAAGGCAGGGAGGGGGCGGGGGGCTATCAGCATGTCTCAATGATTCTTCCAAGGCAGTTGTTTTCTAGATCAGTTTTGGCTCATTCTCTCAGCCTCGCAGTCACATGCACGCCACGGTGACACAGCCAAGAGGACAGTTCCATGGTGGTCTATCTTGTCATGTAAGCATTAAGGCTGAATCTCAATTTCTTTTCCCTAGAGAAATTAAAACATGACGCTGTCATAATGGCACTTCCTGGTGCACATTAGTATGTGCCACAGTCTTGTTTCTGCCAGAGCCTGAGCACCTGCACGTGTGGAAGCTGTGATGATGGGGATGAGGTGGTGACAGGGTAAATGAGGAAACGTTTAATACAGAATGATAGTTTTCCTAGCAAATACTTTACTCTTCCATACAAACTACAGACAAGAAATTTTGTATATGGTTTTGCACATTCCTCAAAATTGTTCCTATTCCCATAACTACACTGATGCATCACCTAATTTCATTTTGAAAGAGTAAAGTAATAGTTCTCCACATTTTGCCTTTCTTTTGTTACTACTTATAAGATCTGCACACCTGGGATTGTTAAAAGCTTTCCCTTGCTCCACTGAGGTGTTTATGAATGACTATCTTTTCCTCCTTATTACTGTTTTGGGGATGAAAATGTGTATCTGGGGCCAATATGATGATTATTCATAGTACTCCCTAGTTAAACAGCTTCAGCGGTGCAGTTCCTCTGGGTAAAAGTTTACAAGAATGCCTTTTAACTTTCTCTTGAATAGGGTTTCCTTTACTTTTTTTTTTTCTTCTTTTTTTTTTTTTTTACAGATACTTTTCATTTACCAGCCTCATCCTGATGTTGTAGTCTACCTTCATAAGTATAATTAACAGAATGCATATTTTTTTCTGCTGTGAATAATGAAGTATATAGTGTACAAACATTAGTAAAAATGTTCAACTACATAGAAATTTATTCCTTATGTATAAACTTTTTCTAGTTTAGAAACTGTTGGTTAGGTTTAATGTTGCTCTGAGAAATGACAGAGCTGAACACCATACAAGTTTTCTGTATAAAATATTTCTATTTATTCAACTATACTAATTGTCCCAAAGCATTAATTAATGAAAATCAGTTCCATTACACTCTACTAGCAATTTCTTAAAAACTGCACTATAACATGCTTTAAAGAAGTATGTGTTTTTCATGGTTCAATTATTGTCATGGCAAATATCCAGACCAGTGAATAAAGACAATAAAATACCTTATAAGAAGTTAGAGGCCCCTGAACACTTTTATTATACTGTACACACTGGAATCAGTGAAAGAGTTTTTAGGTACTATAGTCTGGGAAACCATCTGGTTTGTTCTATTTTGAACAAAGAAAGCCATTTTTATATTTGTACTTTTCCCGTTATTGGAGGGGAGCACTTATGCTGCTGCAGCGAAGATTGTGTCAGCACTTCCTTTATTAAATCCATTATAAGAACCAAAAGAGAGACTGGAGAGTCATCAAGTGTCTACAGGTGGGCGAGAGAGAGGCGTGAGATCGGAGCAGTTGGGGACCTTCTTACTGCCCAGCTGCACATGTCAGCCCAGCTGAACTTCGCAGGCTTCAGTGACTTCATCAGAACATCCGTAAGTGAATTCCACAAATGTAATTAAAATACCCAGTGCTTGGTACAGGGATCATCAAAGGAGCAAGAGTCTATCCACTGGTGTCCACTGGTTATGCTTCAGTGACTCACTCCTGTCCCTGGATGAGATCACCTCCCATCGGGGCAATTATTCAGGAAGGGGTGCTGGGTTGGGTTTGGGGACAGATGTGGGAGGGAGAGAGGGAGGCAGGGAGGTGGCTGTCTGCAGAACATCTGCTTGCAGTCTTTCCTGAAACGATGCCTGAGCCGGTGTCCCTCCTCCTCCTGCACCACAGCTTGGCAGCTAGTGGGGAGCAGCAAGGCAGGAGGTCTCCTAACCTGGCAGTACCCTTGGCCCCGTGGTGGGCAGCACGTGGTGCCACCCATACATACCCTGCCACCCTGCAGGCAGGGGGTACTTGCCTATGGTGAGTGCCTGTGCTGGAGCCTGGCACTTACTGGTACTTGGTGGGATCAACACAAAATAACAGCAGACCAGGAGAATGCCCATGGCATTTCAAACTTCTAAAGCTAAACACTCCAACCCTGATATATGGTAAAAAAAGTTGCAGAAAAAGTTGAGATTTATTTTTTTATTCCACTTCAGAATGAAATAAATCTGGGGCTGTTATTATTTCCTGCTGGAATGTCTGTGCCCATGAAGTAGACAATCATGTTGATTAGTTCTAGCTTTTGTTTCTTAGGAGAACTTTCTTAACTATATTTCATGTTCAACATATTTTACAGGCAGATAAAATCAGTATTTAGTATTAAAACCACAGACTCTTCCCTCTGAAGATTCCTGTTTTGCTTTTCTTTATGACAGAAAGTCTTATAATACATTATAGTTTAATTTTTTAAAACTAAAGACTGACTCATGTAAAGTTGTAGACCTGAAGGTCTCTCTTTCACCAACTAATTTAGAAGAGACATTATGTAGAAACAGTGAATAGTAATATGATGGTACCCTTGCTAAAATCCTGTATAAAGGAAACAGCATTTTTTAAAACTGTCCCGAAAGTCCCAGGCATCATTATTGAAGTACAAAGTAACAAATGTAACTAAGGACTTTTCTGTGTAGTATACAAACTATTTGAGAGCGCTGATGAGTTTCTTGTTAAGCCTTGTTCATTGTCATGTCTTGACAACACATGAAGAGTGTAGACAGCTCACCTCCTTGATGTCCAAGTTTAAGAAATTAGTCCTTCAGCTGGTGTTTCCTCCACTATAAATAGCTTGTATAGGAGCTTGCACACAGCTTCTGGGTCAAGTGAACTAGATCAGCTTGAATAACTACCAAAGGTGATTTAAAGGAACTAATAAATTTTGTGCTGAAAGTGGCTTTCAGAATTGTCTGTCAGAATTGCAGCAGTCTCCTTAATAAATAAAAATCTGGTGTGCTTAAACTCTAGAAATGGTTTATTTTGATTAATCAAGTCGTTGAGGAGTCTTCTCCAGTTTAATCCATGTGCCATTTTTGAATCATCTTTTGTGTCTGCACAGAAATGACACACTTAAGTAATTAGATTAAAATATTTCTACGCTTGCAGGTGGAAAATCCATCGCTATGACACAGTTTTGCATGGGAAACAGTTTTCCCATACCATACATTTTTATACTAAAAAAAAAAAAAATAATGTTTCCCTTCAGAGAATTTTCATGAGAAACTGGAGGAACCACTGGTCAGAATAACCTCACATACTAACTTTAATGAAAGGTCTGCACACACATGTTCATATGAGCCTAGGAACTCAAACTGACATTCCTCTGAGGGCCAGGGGAGTGCCCCTGCTCTTCAGGTTTTTCTCTCAGTTTCTTTCCATAGAATCTGGCAACTGAAAAATCCTTCTGATGAAAGTTTCAAGGAAATATATTTTTTGATGCTGTGAAAAAAAGTTTCTGATGACATCTTGTATCTTACAATAAGATCTGTTTATACTGGTGTCACATTTTCTCCTCTGATTTTTTCCTGTGTATGATTTTAATACGCATTGCATTTTTCAGGTATTTCAAGCAACAAAAAAACTTTTTTCTTTGTAAAGACGACTCTGATTCTTTGTTCAAACATATAGTAATCTCATACCTGCACCCCTGAATCTGGCAATAGACCCTGGCGAAGTTCCCACACTGATTATTCCTACCTTTGGATTTACATAGGGCTGGTGTCAAACCCTACACTGATCACAAACAGCGCTGCTCTGCGTGAAATTTGGCACAGCAGATTTATGTTGTCTTTGGCATACTTGAAGAATGTTGTGAGATATCATCAGGTCTGTCAGAATTTGGTTCAAATCTTACTTCAAAGGCCTCTAGAGGACAGCAAAGGGTGGAGCCAAGAGCTACTGGTAGGAAAGGTGGTTGATAACATTTCCTGAGTTGCTGAGATGGCTTCAGCATATTCCAGAAATGTTCATATTTCGAAGTTTTTCTGTTTCCCCAAAGGATGGGAATATCACCGTGCAGCTTTGTCACCAAGTAGATGAGTGACACAGCGGAGTTCTGTTCAGTGGGAAATGTATACACAAAACACTTTAATCCTGAGCTTCTTTCCACCCCTCAGTGTTATCCTGGTGGAATAACTAGATGGTGTGATTTACATGTTTCATATACTGGGTTTGGAGATATCTAGTACCATTTACTTCAGCTAAAGTCAGTGTAATTGAAGTCATGCTTTTGCCTTGATGAATCATTCCAAATGTTATGATCTGTTTATCTGGGTTTTGGAAGAGAAGTCATTCTGGTCTGATCTTGCCAGGTTAGGTGCAGAATGGTGAAGTCACCCACATGTGTGAAATTGCTTGCAGATGGCTAGCATGGAAGTTGAGCTTAATCTCCGTATTTCTCTAGTTTTTTATGAAACCTGTTTTCAGATATGTGGTTATTCTATTTTATTTTATTTTATTTTATTGCATTTACTTATCTTGATTTCTCCTGTGACCAAATAATTCCTCCCCTAGCTTCTTTGTTCTTAATTGTAAGTGAGCAATTATGTCAGGATGTGTTATTTTTGCAGTTTAAGCTATTCCCAGAACAAAAGAAACACTGAGAAAGACAGGGTGTGCCCAGGATGTCTCAAAAACTCTACTCTTGCTATTTTTAGCTGCTTTTTTTTTTTTTTTCCCATGCAGCAGTTTCTTTTACGGTATTAGTCTTAGCAGGGTGGTTGCAGTGTGATTTTCACAAATTAGATTTTCCTTTCCCAATTATGCTGTACTCTATTTATGGTTGTTCCACTAAAATTTAACTTCTAATGTTGTTTTTGTAGACTTGACAATTCCCTTGTCTTTCTGTTTCTCATGAAAGATGTAGAAATTCAGCTGCATCTCTTTATAGTGTCCATTAAATTCTTTTAGAGATTCTTGTGAAGTCTTTGAAAGATACTCACTAATGAGGTATGATTGCCATATCTTGGCTGAGTACTTAAAGAAGCACTGACCTGTTTATTACAAAATCTAATTTGGAAAGGTGTGGCATCTATATCTTATTTCGAAAACTCATAATTCAACCAAAAAAGATCATCTATAAACTTAACATAGCACTAGTAAATACTTAATGAATGAGGATTCTGTAAAAGGAAGGAGTTGTTTATAAAAACTACAAAATTTGCTGTGCTTTCTTGGATAGCTTTGGTCTCACAAAATTTGTGCAAAGTCATGCCGTTGAGGAAGCTTCAATTAAGCAATTTATTTATGCAAATGGTGAATGTAGTAAGTTAATTAGAACAGCAATGGGTGTTTGCTAGTGATTCCAAGTTTGGCAGTCTAATCACTCCACTCTGGCATGCAGCATGCCATTTGTCCCTTAGGCTTCCCATAAAAATCAGTCAAAACTCCTCATAAAAATGACAGATTGCTTCAAACTCAGGAGCTGTGTCCTGAATATGTTCTAAATAGGATTTGGTGGTTTTGGGGGGAATGGATTTGTAATCAGATGCTGAGACCCAAGAGAGAGAGGACTGAAGCAGACAGGAGGAGAAGATGAAATGAATATATATGAAGCATCCAAAGAGCATTTTCAAGTAGGGTATGACTCAGGATTCAAATTTCCCTATATATGCACACAAGACCCAGACTCGTGCTTTTCATACTGAAATCTATTGACACCCTCACAAAAAGGGCAACGTAAATGTTTAACTAAAAAGAAAAACAACCTAAAGAAGCTCCCAACCTTACCACCCCCCACCCCCCACCCCCCCCCTTGTTTACCTGGCATTTCATTGCATTCCACTTCAGGAAGGAGATGATCCTAGATAAGGCTGGTAAAGAAAGTAAATCTTTCTGGTACTTCAACCACAGAACACCAGTGGTAATCTGTGCAGAAATGTTTTTGAGCTTTCAGCTTCAAAGGCTGGCTATGAACCCACCAGGTATGATACAATTTTAGTCCTTTTTGTCATGTAGCTGCCGGTACTTTAATTTGGTGTCATCATTTTATTGTTCCACAAACTGTCAGTTGATCCTTCTGTTTATTATTTATGCATTGACTTACTTAAAGTATGAAGATGTTGACTGTCCAGATTTTTTATCCTGTAGCTCTGTGAGTTTGATCCTTCCCCCCTGCACCACCCCCACTGATTCAGTAAAATTACTACTTCTGGTGCTGCATTTACTAACTAAATTTTTTCAGTTTTTATTGGCTTCTGTTACACTTCAAAGGATGAAAGAAATTCCATTTAATTGCTCAATTTTGGCATACCCTGTTGTGGACTGAGAACATACAGTTCACACTGTCCTTCCAATAATTCTGGCAGCATTCACTGAAATAGCAAAATCATCGGTCAGAGTTCTGGGAGTAAGCCACAATCCTCACAGTACAGTGGCTGCAAATTTAGGTTGCCCATAATGCATGTATGTATGTGTGTGTGTGTGGTCCATTTAAAAATCATTAATTGATCCTGATGACATGTGGCATAGGAGTGGGAAAGGCACAGAACAGCCACTGTCATATCCACAAAGCTGTAAGGATGCTACAGCGAATTTAATGTGTTTTCATTGCATCATCCATAAATCCATAACTTCAATGAAAAACTTATGTGGGTTTTTTGTCCCCCCTAAAGTATATTTGATGTTTATAAATGCATGGAAAGAACTACATAGACGTATATGCACGGGGGAGTAGTGACACCTTAGAGTACTATTTTTTTATTCTAGATTTATTGTTTTCCAGAAGAATTCTCACAATTAGATCTTTTGCCATACTGATAACTGCCTTGCATTTCTGATAAAATAACGGTCAGATGACTCACATTACTGTGCAAATAAATGCTGATTTTTATTTTTTTTTTTTTTTATAAAGAGAATTATTACACTCTTTCTTTTTGCTCGAATGGGCCTATTTCTTCACTGTTTTCAGCCTTTAGGGTGGGTAATGTGTTTTGGTTCTTCCTTTCTTTCTCCAGCTTTTCAGTTTCGATCCATCTGTTAAATGAGAACAACATCATCCATTGTTCTCCCTTCTCACATTTTTTTCCGTTAACACTGGTTTGTTTTAATGTCAAGAGATACAAAGATTTTCTGTTTATTACTGGTGAAATGGCCAGTCATCAGTTCATCCCAGGGGAAGAATCATATATCCTAGTGGAAGGAAAATATCACCTTTTAAAAGGAATTGATGATTGAAATTTTGATGAAATGTAGTAATGAAAGTGAGGATTATACCTACAATGACCTTCCTGAGAAATTTTGAAACTTCATATAAATCTTCTAATCTTACCTACAGTTCCTCTTTTATAACTACTACATGTTCTTATGTCACCTTCTGCTGTAACTGTCTCTGCTCTTGTCTACGTGACAGCTGAAAAAGAAGAGTTGATGTATAGTCTTTTCTCTAGCTGATAGTGAGTACTGGCACGGAAAAATTCTTCCAGAAGCGTTCATCGCTGGGCAGTACCCCATTGGCAAGTGACAGCAGAGCTGCAGTGCAGGTAATAGAAAAGCTACCCAACTTCAGGTTTGCTGATGAACAGGAATCTAAGAGCTTTGGATCCACAGAAATGACTGTGGCCAATTTCTCTTTTGTGATTTTCCTTTTTTCATTATTTTTGACATTTCAGAGATGAAGCTTTGTTATATACCACAAACCTATGGCAGTGGACCAGGGAGATAAGAATTCACTGAGATATAGAACATACAGACTAAGAAAATGTGTGAAAAATTGAAATGACAGGGGTGGGTTGATAGCTTGTTGCTATTGAGCTATAGTACCTTGGCTGGAGAATTAGGTAGTTGGAGACACAGTAAAATAAAATATGTGCTGACTATGTCTGGAGAGAAAAAACTGAAATATTTAAACCTCCCAAATCAGGACTTATAATAGATAGATGGACCAATTCAGCTTTAACATAGCAGTGCTACAGATAAAGTATGATATATAGTTGATGAAGTATCATTTTCAACATGTTACACTGGGCTTGTATACTTCAGTAAATAAAATGAAATGTCAAAAGGATGTCCACACAACTACCAAATAAAATACAGCAAGGTCTAATCAAATATGATCACATACAAGAAAACAATATGGAGAAACTAAACTTGTTAAGAACTAGAAAAAAGTTTGCAAATAAGAACATTTAATACAGATCTCATTTAATCTGATTTGTTTTCTGATAGTGTTAAACAATCTCATATGAAGTATTTCCACTTTCCCAAGCTACTCCTTTTTACATTAATCCGTGTGCCCATCAACTAAAGAATTAAAAGGGTCATATCTTGGCACTTCCTTGGCAGTTCAAAAAGGGTTTCTTGCCTTGCCTGCTAAAAACTTGAGCAAAGAACCTGTGTTTAGAGCAGTATAATTTTGTCTTGTCTCACATAATCAGCCTGTTGCACAAGCCTCACTGGAAGAGGTGGTGATAGGGCCATCATTCCCCCTGCTTTTCTACCCTTTCCATCACACTCCAGACATTCATAAAATCCCAGCTGTGCACTGAAGCATTTATTTTCTTCTACAAGCACCGGTCCTACAATTAGAAATGACCCTAGTAAAGGAGGTTGCATGTGATGAGTTGAAAAAAGGCAAATTACAGTTCGAGTTATATCAATTGATTCTTAGGTATAATGAAATAAATTCAATCTAACTTCTATCAAGTTTCCCTGACAGACTTGTTCTTCCCATCAGACTATCCACAAGGAATATGTCACATCAAAATGCCATACTGTCTGAAACAGACATACTCCAGCCTGTCAAACTCTGCACTTACATTTGCAAATTAATTTCATCGGACTTCAACTCCTTATATAATAATCTTACAGCATAAATGTTACCACAATGCATTGTCAATAGATTGGATTTCACTGGAATCTGTGATCCAAATCAGAATTTGCCCTTTTTTTCTTAGCTGCACCGTATTGCATGGTGCTGAAATGGAATAAATGTTTAATTAAATAATCCTTTCTAACATAGAAGAATAGTATTGATTTTCCTGTTGCGGGAAAAAAAAAATCCAACATAATGTGACTAATTTTTAAATGTATTTTAGAAATCAAGTTTCAGGTCTTTATGTAAATTATTTCCAAAGGTAAGAAAATTTACTTTTCTGAAAAATTAATTTGTAACTAAAAACAAATTATGAGATAAAGTAGTTTATCTAAGTTTGATTAACCATTTTCTAAAAGAGAGCAAACTTTATTACAAGTCTCTACAATGTAATACTGAAAATTTCTGGTCTTATTTTACAGACATCATGTGCTTAAATTGTTAGTAATAGAAATACTGTCACACTTCCTTGTGCTGTTGAGTTAACCAAAACAACTTCTCTGGGGTGTCAGATAAGCATAAAACTTGCAAATATCAATTTAAAAATAAAATAACAGAGTTTTATATATTGCATTTCATTTGTTCATTTAAGAGAGCAATGTCCCAACTGACCCTGAGAAAGGGCTCCTTGTTACACTAAGCTGTGACTAAAATAGCAGGCACCCAACCACCCAACAGTTTTCCTAAACTCCCACATTTAATAAAAATCTGCTGGAAGTGACAAATTCAAATATATTTTCTGTGGCCTGTATGCTCTGCTATTAGAGCACAGAGAAGGAAACAGGTGAAATCTTTCAACAAGAACTTGGTTAGCATGGCATAAGCGAGTGTCCTGGATAAATACAGCATGCCTGGCTTCTGATTCTACATGAGTGGGTGCATTTACATATACAAATATTTCCTAGAAGGCTCCTCAACTTTTTATTTATTTATAGCTAATATTTGTTGCATATGCCCTTTTCAGAAGCAACTTTCTCTTCCAAAATCCTTTCTGTGTGTAAAAATACAGATTAATATTCTGCTATATTAGTACAGCTGTGAGCATTGGTAAGCCAAATACATGATACAGATCTTAATTTTTCTTCTTTTTTTTCTTCTTCTTTTTTCTCTACTTGGTGAAGCTCTAAAGAAGCACTTTTACTCAAACAAAAGAATTTTTTAAATAACTATTTATATTTCCAAAGAGAGTGAGTCCTGTGAGAATAATACTGAGTGCTAAAACTTGTTTTGCATGACAAATACCACAAACAGTACAGAGAGCTCTTAATGATGCAGTCATATTGTTGGTGCTGCCCAGATTAAAAAAAAAAAAAAAGACTAATATTAACCTGATCCCTTTGAAACCACGCAGATTGAATACATTGATTAGTAAGTCTGAGCAGTAATTCCTGAAAATGAGCGTTGTGTCTCTCTGGCTTTCTGAATGTTTGCTGCTATCTGATGGGGAAAAAAAAAAAGAAAGCCAGACAATAAGCTTTACAGTAGAAATTAGTGTGTTCATCAAATAAAACTGGTTACACCAGAAGATTTACACCATGCTGCCTGACATGCTGACTTAGTTTGCCATTCTATGCCATTGCTTTGTGTCTGCAACCGTTCCTCTGATTCAGAGCTCATCCTACAGAGTGACCGGTGGCATTTGAGTAAATTTGTTACTAGACCATCAGATCAGCGCCAATATGCACCTGCTATCACTCCAGTTTTGCAAATGACAAAACCAAAAAACCAAAACAATGGACTGACGTAATGGCCACTTCTTAGAGGTTAATGCAGCTGACATGATTGTAATTATCCTAATAAATTGTCATCAGATTAGCATTAGCATGTTAGTTGCATTAAATAGACATATAGAGATCAATATGAAAATCTTAACAAACACTATAAAGGTGATAAATTCCATTGCAGTACAGAGTAAGGATTCATCTGTTCTTAGTAATACAAATATATATTGACTTTTGTTCTTACCATCTAAGGCACATTGATTGGATTAGTTGGAGATGCCATACAGTTTCCAGTATTGTAAATTTTCAAGGAAAGACTGGAAAGATTAGTCAACCTGTGACACATTTATAGTTGATATTGTGTGGAAGAGCGAAAGGAGATTTACTGAGATCCCCTCCAGTCCTTTCTTTTTTTTTCTTTTTTTCTTCTTTTTTTTTTTTTTTGAGGGGTGTGTGTGTGTGATTATAGGACATTTGTTAAATTAATTGCTTTTCTGATAATCTGTTTGAAATGCAACACTGGAAAATATTTTAAAGGCATAAGGCAAGAGTGTATAAACAAACAGGGTAAGAGATTAAAGACCACAGCACAGCTCAGTTTCCAAAGTGTTTTCCCATATCCATGGACTACAAATTTTCAGTAGGACATGAGAAACTGAAAAGTAATTCCCCCTCTATTCAAATAAAAAAATGCTTAAAATCCTTGCAGGTTTTCTTCTGCCTGTGTAGGTAATGGAAGTGCAAGAGGACAAAAAGACCTAATAGGCTTTATTCCTCTCCCATATAATCCACTCTCAATAGCTAAGCAGAACAGAACCCAAAGTAAGTTTATTGTAAGTAAATCTAAATGAGACTTTTTTGTCTGTCAAAGGAAGATACCCTTTCCTGAAATTGTAAATTCTTCCTTTTAAGTCTTATTTTCCAAATCTTGTACCCTAAATAGCAATTGTCTCAATATAAATTGTGCTCATAGTTTATAAACAATATTGCTCAATAGTGAAGTATTTTTAAAATGTGATTTAAGAAACAATCCAAACCACAGTGACACATAATTTATCACAACTTTCCAAAGCAGTCTAACAGTCCCCTATGGGGAGGGAATCTTCCTGCAATAGAATTTCTTCAGTTTTTAGAAAGATTTTTTTTTTCTTTTCTGTCTTTTTCATGATTTCCATACAGTAAGACCTGACATCTGCCCTTGTTGCTGTCTCCTTTGGAGTTTTTCATGCTGCCACAGGGAAATTCCATTCCAGGTGGTGTCCCTTTGTGTACAGTTGATGTTACATGATACATAGAAGCTACATACACTTTGTTCCTGTGATTTCATTGGTGAAATAAAAACCCGACAAGGTTCTGCCTGAGTTATACTTTTTTTCCCCATCATGAGTAATACAGAACCAATATATCGTCTATAGGTAGTGACACAACTCCAGGTTTGGTCACCATCGCATTACAATCAGCATGTTGTATTACTTTTCATGTAGAATAAGAATAATAATTTGTCTGGAATATTTAATACAACCTAACAAGAATGTTATGCAAATCGTCACAAAAACTGAGCCTGATCTTTATTTCTTTTTTCATTTAAGTTTTGAAAACCCACATAATCTGTGATGGCTACCTGAAATAAATTTGACATCTAAACCACTAAGAGTATTTAATTTTTTTATGATGAGATATGCTTAGTAATCTTATTTCTTCGTTTTTCTGACAACATGACAGTTAAAAAAACAAAATGAGGAATTGCGTAAATATTTCGGTGCCTTGATAAGCCTTAAATATAGAGGCAAATGGTTAGCAAAATAAAGCTTCCTTTATATGCATCAGTCCACATTTTTCTCAGTTCACATTCCCCCTTCTGTAGGTGTTTCTCTGCCTCCGAGTGGTGCTTTCCTGGTGCACACACACATGCTACCAAGAAACAACGCTGTCCACTGCTGTAAACTTGCCTAGCTCCATTGATTTTAGTAGCACAAGGCTGATTTACGCCATCTGATGAGCTGATCCTTAGATCCTTACCTTTTTTTTACTGCTGCATGCCAGAAAATTTTTCTTTGCCCTGTTATTTTTTGACCATACGGTCTGACTGACTTAATAGAAAAATAAGAACTAATTGCTTCAGTTTCATGCCCAAGGAATCTTTAATATGAGAACATTTCTATTAAAATAGTTGAATACATTTAGCACACCTTCTCCTTCTGTGAGTATCTCACACTATCAAAATGACACTCATTCCTCCCACTTTAGAATGCAAGTGCTTAAATAATATTTTACCTGGAAAAGGAGAAATTGAATGTCCTGCTATGGTTTCTTGTTAATGATGTTAAAACTGGTAGAAATGTAAATCCCAGTGGTTGTGGGTTTTTGGGGGTTTTTGGTTGGTTTTTTTTTTCCAGATTGCAAACAGTGACTGCTACTATTGTTACAATTTAATGATGTTGCACTTTGTCTTACTAATGTAATAGAAACACAATTTTGGTAACATTCGGGGTTCAAAAGCAGAACTAAAAGAAAAAAAAATTGTACTAGACCCAGCTGCACCAGTAAAATTGTACTAGACCCAGCTGCACAACTTGGAACTCAAACTGCAATCCAGACAGTGAGACAGACTGACTTCAAGTTTCTCTACCTTTCATCTTGCTTCACACACTTTTTTTCTTGTTCCATCACCCGATGATTTATACAGGATATATGAACAAGGAATTGACTCCAAGTCAATTGCTATTTAGATTGAATGCCTCCACAAGTATATTACCTTTGTGAATTAAATTATAGAACTCCATGATTGATTTTTTTGGGCCACAATGAATATGAATAATTTGGAATACTGGTCTTCTGTTCAGGTTAGGTTAAATATTAGGACCAATTCATTATATCAGAAGGAAAAGGATCCTAGTTTCATTGTATGTAAAGAAAAGGTCTCATATTTATGTCTATTGTCTATTTTCTGTAACAACAAGGTAGGAACTTTGTCCTTAATGAGGACCTGCAGTAACAACCACAGTCATTACATGTTTTCTGGCCACTCAAAAGCATATAGAAAAGGACAGAAGTCTTGTACGGATACAAGTGTTCATTGTTAAAAACCACTGGGAGCAGGGCAGGAAGATGAATGTCTTATTTAATGGTCCTTTGGGAGCCAACTTACACATATTAAGATTATATAAATCTCTTTTCTGGTTTCTTTACCTGATTCATTAGCACCCTAAGTATTTCACAACTCTTTTCTCAGCATCTCAGAAGATGCCACAAATTCACCATGTAATTTGTCTCAGATCTGTAACTGATTTGGAACTCATCCCATTTGAAAATTAAAGGACAATGAACTCGATTTTTTCTCTTGACTTAATAGAACACAGTTTTCAAAGGTTGTGTTTATGCCTTTTTGACCAGACAAATTAGCCATTATATCTTCTTAAACAATTCATTAGTTACTAATGGCTGCAGTGACATCTGCTGATGACAGCGAAGCTGATCAAGTAATGTTTTCAGTACTGCTAAATTCATCCTCTCATAAATTCCTGAGTTTGCAAAGAGCATAGAGGAGCAGGCAGAGATTTATTCTGGAACAATTATTTATTTATCCAGAGTTGAAACCTCTAACTGTTCTACCACAACTTGCATCCAGGAGAGTGCACGCATGTGAGCTCTGTGGCCAGGAGATAATGGGGAAAGTTGCAGAGAATTTAATTTGCACTGGCCACCTACCTTTATGCCCTCCATTGATATTTGAGAAGTCTCTCTTTCCATTAAAATATGTGGACACTGAGAAACCAGAAAAAAGTACAGCCTGTTTGGACAGTTGGCTCCTCTCCACATAGCAAGGACTGTGCTCAAGCATTGCAATCACCCAAAAGCCTAAAGATGCTTGCCACACCTATGCAGCTTTGTTAGATTGCTCCTATGCTGATTTTTGAAACTACACGTGCAAATCCCTAAACCACATCAGAACCCTAGGTGTGAAATGTTGCCCAGTTCTCTGAAAGCTGACCAGGACTGAGCCTTCCCCTCTGGAGAGAGGATGAAAAACTTGCTTGCATGACACATGTTGTCCTCTCCTACAACCCAAACAAAGCCTGGGCATGTCTGGGAAATGGCTAGTAGTGAGGAGCCAAAAACGTGCTGAGCAGAGTGCTAGTCATCAAACTCTATGGAAGAGTGCTCTGATGCTGTTTAATTGATAAAGAAGCATGAGTACTACTGGAGATGATGAGATAAACCATTCAAGGTGAACATGCTTATAAAGTAGCCCTACCATTATAGGCCTGGTCGCTGCTGTACAAATAGGGTAAGGCCTCAAGAGCAAGTTGGAGTGGTAATGCTGTCTTACAGCATTCATATAAGTTATTTCCTTGCAACTAGTGACACATCTGGAAAGAAATAGTTACCAACTTCTATAGTGTTTTAGAACTCCAAGCCACCATACCATCTTATCCTTATGTACAGGCGAGTGATGGAAAAATATTCTACTGAAAAAAAAAATACTGGAAGGTGAGGGTATATACTTGTCTTGTAACATGTAAATGGGTATTTGCATGTAAAAGTGGTAACTGCATCCTGTTGCTTTGTTTCCCAAGTTTATGACCATTCCCACTCCGCTACACTCCCCTTTTTATAATAAAAGTGGTTAATAAACCTTTTGTTTTGGTTTAGTTTAGGGTTTTTTTAGTTGTTTGTTTGGGATTTTTTTGTTTTGTTTTGTTTTGGGTTTTTTTTGGTTTGCACATGGCCTTGGAGTACTTGAGAGTGTCAAACTTCTGACTGTAAAAGGTACTGGGAGATAGTATGTTTAGTTTTCCTATGCTTCAACCAGGTTAAGTTGTTTCAGGAGAGAACTTAGACCTACTGTGGCCAGCTCTTTTCCCACCTTTAACCAGCTGGCCAAAGGGCTATAGACAGGTTACAGACCCATGCGGAGATGCTCTGAGCATCCTGAAAGGATAGCACACAATTTACTATGTCCAGCAAAGCCATAGTGGACTCAGTATAGCTTTTAGGTATTTTTAAGCAAACCAACTGATTGTGGGCTGATTTATACCAGAAATATTTCATTCCTAACTTGTAAAATACAGTCATATGCCCTCAAATTGTCAGAAGGATAGAACAGCCTTAGTGCCCTCTGTGAATAAGGAGACTGCATTTTCAAGGAGATGATAATTCAGCATATACTAGTATAGGAACTTTTTATTGCAGCAAACATTTTTTATTTATGTGAACAAGTTAGTCTGTGTGCCTATCTCCAATAAGCTGTTCACATGCAAATATAGGGATGGAAATGGACCACATTTACAGCATCAGACCCTGACATCTGTCCTCCACAAGCGGAATGTGACGCTTGCCTGCTTCAGTCTGGCAAATCTCACTTCTTGTCTTCTATGAATTGACCCTCATGCCAAACCTCAATGCTTTAGCTCTCCTCATACAATTCTTAACACTTCAACAATTCATAATTTTTCAATCATCTTACTGAAATATTTAAAAAAACTATTTCAATAGGGTTTTATTTTAAGGTGCTTTATCAAAATAAAAATGTTTGTGGTCAAATCCAATATCTACATGCAGGAAAAACTAAGGTGAAAGATTTTTATAAAACCTTCCTTTAGCATTTCCAGGAACTGAGTTTATTGGTTTTTTTTCTTGAAAGTACTTTCAAAAAGTAATTTTTTGTTTTCAGATAGAAATGAACATTCTGGAATTTTCATTACTTTAGAACTTTATTCAACCTGTCCAGATTTTCATGGAATAGAAAACCATTTCCCATTCAGCTGAATTGCAAAGTATTCATAGGATAATTCCACTAAAAAAAATACTGAAAACACAGTAAGTGACCTCAGAGAATAACTCAGCATATGGAATTTCTTCTTGATATAGCAGAAAGCAATTAGATTTTTAGAAGAAATATCTATTACCTGTTCATGCTGCTAATGGTCACATCCACAATCCACACCAGTTCCTAGTGATTTAATAATTGCCATTCTCTTACAAAAATAGCAATTTTCTCATACCCCTACAATATGGAAGTAGTTTTCTAGTGTGAATGTCTGTATCTGCAATTATTCATATTCAGTGACTTGAATTTTTATAAAAGGTTTTTCTGGCAAATCATTTTAACTCAGTTTGTAATCCTGCTTTGCAATTTAAAAGTTGAATGAATGTTTCTAGACTCCATTTATAAGATGGGAACTATAATGGGAACGATTTCCCAGCCCACTGAATTTCCTAGTAGACTTTTCATTTGCTTGTCTCTGTCTAAACTCCTAGTCCACAATGCTGGATTAACCTTTCTTCATGAAAATAGCTCTTGTATGGAGATAGCCTTTACAAACAAGGCAGTACCACACATCCCTATGGCAGGCTATTACACACACAATAGCGTTTCCAAACTACCACTTCTTTGTGCCTTCTTTGAAGTTAGAACAATACCAAGCAACTTAGCTCCAGGACAGCTCATTTTGTGTTTTATTTCCATATTCTGACAAGAAAAAAAAACAACCCCTGCATTATTCTGTTTGCAGCTCAAGTACAGGCATGAGGGCAAATCTTTAATTGCAGACACAGCTGTTGCAACATTCATAAAACACTGTTTCACAGAAATCTCTATGCATGTGGGATTTTACTGTGGCCACATAATACACTTCACTTAAAGAAAGAAGGTGAAAAAAGTCAGCATTTTTTATATCTGTGTGAGTGGCAGAAAATCAGCTCTTTCTTAATAGCGATGAAAGATATACATAGTGATATATATTTTATTCACTACTCAAATAATCCTATTCTGATCCTATTTTAGTCCCGATTAACTCATTATTTTAAAATTCAATAGTCTCATTTTGCCTAAAATACCACTCATTCTGGATTCCCAATTTCACATCCTATTCATGAACTAGAATTACTGTTACCATGTGTTCAGTCCTGTCGATTTTGTAACGATGGAAAACTGGGATCAGGAAGAGTTTCTGATTTCCCTCTCCCACAGACAGCAATTCATGATTAACTTGCATATATGCCTTGCTGAAATGTCCCTTAGGATAAGCTTGCCCACTGCTCTTTGCCCAAGTGTGCTGCGAGACCAGAGTGTGGCTCAGTAACATTCCTGCACAGGAGGAGGCTCTCAGCTTGCCTATGCAGCAGTATTTGTAACTGTTTAAGGGCAAAATCATTCTGATAGATTTGTGCGCTATCCAGACAGATAGGCAGAGCCAGTGGTACTGAGGCAGTCTCCATCTCAGTGCAGTCCCTTAGGCCCTCAGTAGCTGAGCAAGGTCAAACCAGCAAACTGAAACTGTGTCAGGACCAGGTTTAAAGCTATCCCTAAGGCACGAGCTTCATCCATCTCTTCCATCCACTGAGAAAGTGGGTGAAACTCATACAGGACGTAGCTGAGGGATGCTTAGGAGAAAGGGAGCACGTGTGAAAAAAAGGGCATTTGTTTTTGTATTGCTGAAGGTTGAAACATTTCAGTATTTCCCATGTTATTAAAGAAGATAAACAGAAACACTTGCTGTTACATTAATACTAATCATATGTTTCCTTTTGATTCTGTTGAGCTTTGGATGATTTTTATAGTACCTTAAGTAATACAGTATGGGATGTGTGATTATATTTTAAGATTACAGTGTTTACAATACTTTATACAAACATACAGCTGTCACTGTGTTTTAATGTCTAGATCTCATACCAAACTTGCCATCTCATAACACATGCACTACTTTGGAACGGTTCTTAGTCCTGTGCTATGTAAGAAGGAAAAAAAGAAAAAGAAGATAAAATCACTGCAAGTAAAGGAAGAGAAAGTGTCACTGCTGAATGACCTGGATCACTTGCTAAGCTGGGCGTGAGCAATGTGCTTTTGAACATGCAAAAATGCAGCATTCAGAGAAGTGGAAATTTTGGAGATGCTTTGGAAACATGCTCAGTAACTAGCTGAGCATGAGCTTATTGTCTGATCTCCTGACCATATGACCACAGTCATAGTTAAGTGAGCAAACAATAGAACTAGAGTAAGAATGTAATTAATGTTCACATTTCATCTGAAATATATGATAGAAAATCAAGATTAATTTTATGATAACCTGAAGAATCCACATGGAGAACAGAAATCTGGTAAATAACAAACTGCTTAGTCTAGTTAATAAAATAACTGAAAGTTGAAGCAAAACAATTTAAAATGTTTTTATATATCTTTATTGGCTAGAGTAATTAGCTTACTGATGACTGTGAAGTAGTTTCTCTCCTTAACAATTTGCAAGTTAGAACCAGCAGATTACTTTATAAAATTTGGGCTCTATTTCAAATATAAAATAATTAAGAGAAGTCTTGTAGCCTCAGCTTTATAGGAAAGCAGAACAAGTGAGTATTAAACTCCTGTGTTCTTCTAGCATGAATTTTAGACCCTAAAGCTTCTCCCATTGAAATCAATGGGAAGAGCTCCATAGACTTCAGCAAGCACCATGGCTTGCTCATGTTTTTGCTAAAATGTTTCTTTCAGAATGAAGCTTTTATCAGTCCATCCATCCATCCATCCGCCCCCCCCCCCCCCCTTTTTTTTTTTAATTAAGGGGGGGAAAAAACCCCCAACCAACCAACCAACAAAAGCTAAATTTTCAACTGGTATAAATTGGCCTGTTGACTTTATTGGAGCTCTACCAAATTATACCATTATACCTACTGATGATGTGGCCTCTGAGTCTCAAACTGTGGGATAAAACAGGAACTCTCAAAAGGTAAACAAAATCATTTTTAGTTAGTAATTAGTCTTCTAAACTTCAAGAACCTTAATGAGCTGCAAGCAACTGAACTTCCTTTATTTCAATGCATTGCTCCTCATGTTTCATGCTACTTTATTAGATTAGCTTGCAAATTAGCTTACATTAATGAAAAATTATTAAACTTAAACCATTTAATTTCCTTTGGTTTAACTCTAAAGGCATTTTGAATTGCTTTTAAAATTAACAATGGGTTTATTCACTGATTTTTCCATGCTTAAAGTTTAGTAACAACTTCTTTCTGCAGATGGATAGAGTCTACAAAGTGGCTAAGGGTGCCTTTGGATAATGATGTGAAGTCTCTCGTCTTCAGGTTTTCCCTGGAAACTCTTCCCTGTTTGGAGCAGGTTCAGAGGGATTTAAGCAGCGTGGTACAGCAATGGCAGCAAGTACATTGCTACGCTATGACCAACTCAGACCCAGGTAGATGACAAACAATTTTCTCTGTATATATGATACATGTTTGCTTATAATAGTAACTCAGAGGATAATTTCAGAAGATGCATGTGTATTTTGTGTCTGTGTACTTCATGCAACTTGTTTAGTGATACGCTAGAAAAGGTAGAGAACTCTTAACTTTATTTGAATGTGTGTGTTTGGATCCCTATAGTAAATTACATTATTCTTACATGGAAAAAATAAACAACATTGACTAGTCTGCTTTTAGTATGCACTAGAAACACAGCCAAAACTGTTGGAGTTTGTTTTTCTTACTTATTTGAAATTTCTCAATTCTATCTTAAGTACATCCACCTGTTACCAGTAAAACATCCCAGACAAATTGCAGCTTAATTTAATTTATGGTATGGAAGGACCACACATTCATTCTTCAGCTGATTTATAGGACCCCAATATAAATTTGAAATGTAAGACGTCTGTTGAAAACACTGAGCTTCCAAAAAGCAGTAAACCAAAAAGTGAAGTCCCTATACCCCACACAGACATAGCAAACCCTAACCACTACGCAGAGATGAAAAAGATGGGACACAAGCTGAGGGGAGCTCACAGGCTCTTTGCAGTTTAAGAGAATTTCACAGTGGCTCCCTGAACCCAGGTGTGCTTTGAATGAACAGGTTATTCAATGCCTGCAAGGAAAGAGGCTGCTGGAACAGTTGCAGAGGGACTAGGGAGGAAGGGGCTGGTGCTTCCTAGTACCACCACCCTTTGGACCCCCAGGTGGTCCGAAGGAACCAACCCAGCCCTCTGATTCCAGCAGTCTCCTAAGGACTTCAGTGGATATGATATTGAATCATTCCTTTGCTGAAAGCTAGGCCTTTCCATTACCTGACACTCTAAAAGGAAAGATTAAGTAAAATCTGAGAATGCCTTGTGATGCTTTTCTGCAAGGCAGTGAATTTCACCCAGGCTAAGACATAAACCTATGAATAGCAAGTCTTTCATGAACAAGCACACAAAGAAAGGATTTATTATTTTGTATTGTAATTTACTATTATTTACTCCTTGGAAATAAATGATCTACAAAGAAACAATGTGTTTTGAAAACACAGTATTACAGGAAAAAACATACAGAGTTTAAACAATGATTAAAGAAAGGTTCATGCTTTTATTAAGTATCTAGTTTTCATAAGGTATCGGTTTCATTATCTCTGAGGCCTGGAAGATTGTATTTTTGTTTCTTTGAATAGCCAAGAAAAGAAGATATGAACTATGAGAACTGTTAAAGCTACAAAAAGTCTCTTTGTGTTTTCTTTTGAGGGTAAAGGTAATTTGTTAAGAAACCTCCTTGACAGGATGATGAAGCATAGTTCTGTTGTTTTTTTCCCCACAGTGTATAGCAATGAGAGTCAAAAGAAAGCTAGGCTTACTGTAACACGTTGACTGACAATTAGATTCAAAAAAACCCCACACAACAACCAGATCTTAGGAAATCAGATCTTATAATGGTACCTAATGGGATTCTGAAATAAAGTCTACTGCTCTCAGGTATCATCAGGTAGTGAAATTAAAAGAAAAGCACAGAAACTCAACTATTGCCAAAACTTGCTCTTAAAGGATGCTGTCACAAGCAGAAATTTCTTTGGCTCCACAGTTATATTGAAAATTTTAGATTTCCTGTATCATTATAGACTATTATGCCTTATAAAATTAATAAATGTGTTTAAAAAATTTGGCATACTCTACACATCAAAGCCTTCAGAATTTTATTCCATGCTTTTAAAATATACATGATAATGAAATTAAGCAGCTGAACAGGAAGAACTTATTTGATTCAGCCCTGCACTAAAAATTGTGAGGGGTACTGGCCTGATAACTGATACTACATGGAGGCAGAAGCTTTCCAAAAGCCATGAGGCCAACACAGCTCTCATTATATTCAAAAGATTAAATTCTTCTACTTAAATTGCTAGTCATGCTCTCACTTCCCTGCTCCCCACCAATGACATCATGGGCTGTAGGTAAAGGGGAATGTTATTTTATAGTGCTTTTACTCCTTCAAGATGAAGTTGGATGGCTATTTTAAGTGCTCCATATGAAAATTATTTTTTTCCTGGAAATTATGCATTGCCTCCATTCTGCACAAAATTCCATTCTTTGGAAGAGTAGTAATGGCAAAATTACAATTATTTTTATCTTTCAATAAACTAATTGGTAACTTGGTCCATAACTAACTGTTCCAAAGTAAATATGAATTTAACTGCAGAATACATAATAAAAACAAATTTCCTCTAATAACTGTAATAGCAATCTTAAGGCATATAGACTGTTTTTCAGTGTTCACAAAGTCATCTGAAGTTTTCAGAAATGTAATAGTAGCATATTAAGTGATGTTACTTAGTGTAAAAATGTATAACATAATTATAGGAGATGATGGAAATGTTTCATTTTCCCTGGGACAAAGGAATAAATCTGTCATAAGAACCTTACAAGCTCTACTATTTTAAGTTTTAATATTTTAAATCTAGGGACAAAGTCAAAATTTGCTTTGTAAAGCACACACTCAAAAATGATTCTGTTCAGTGAAACACTGTTTCCACTGTTGATGGAAAAACCTTCTGCCAGCCTTATTAAAAATGCAATCAGTACCTGGCTTCATGACTGAATGCTTTGAAATAAATCATCAGCTGTGGACTGGAGCATTCACTTGAGTAGCTATTTCATACTTAGCATTTTAAGAGTGTTTCATCTTCAAACAGCTCCTAGAGACAATAGGAGTTACTATATCCCCCTCTAAAGAACTGCTGGGAGTTAGGGAAACGTTATCCCCATTATACGGATGACAGTGGCAAAGGTAAGGATTACAATTCACAAAGGGGTAGGATAAGGTGCTTAGCACCAGATGATATTTAAGCAGCCAACTATGGCTATCAGCTGAGCATTTCTGTTTGCCCATGCATACAGTACATGATTAGCCCTAGCAAAAGGTGGCCTAATGATATTAATCTTGCTTTGCACCTCTCAACTTTGTGAAAGATTACTCTGGAGATATAATTCCCACTGCTTTTCATGGGACAGTGCAGCCTCGCAAATATAGTTACAGGTTAGTGCTAACTAATAGCTCTCAAAGATGAGTGTGAGCTCTGTTTGTATTTAAGTCTTTGGCTTAGATGGTTTAATTAAGAGTTAAGGCTTCCAAGGGCACTTCAGGGCTGCCCAAAATTTTAGATCAGCTATAAAAGTAGCTTGAAGTCTGGGCATCTGAAGAAACATAGTTTAAATATTCTCTTGTATAATCTAGCCCTTCATCATAGTACTCTCAGAAACTCTATTCAGTAAATTCATTCCACTTAATTTTCAAGCCTTTATAAAAATCTCCCAAAAATTTTATGAATGCATTTGTAGATTTATTTTTCTAGGACCTTCTTCTTCACTTCGTTTCCCCTATAAATATCACTGGGCTCATAAGTATCTACTGTTTCACTCAATGTAGACGTGTTAAAAATCTGTGTTTACAGCTAATTAAAATGTTTCCATGTTTTCCTGATAAGGAAATAGCCTTTCTGTCCGTGAGCTTAGCTTAAGCAGGGCAGCAATTATTAATGAACATACATCTGCCATAGCAAGTGCAAGGAGTAAGATTTTCTAAAGAACACTAAATGTCTTCAGTGCTGGTTCACAGACTTTATTCCTGAGACTCAAGGAAAGCTGCCAGAAAGAGTTCATTTATCAGACACCTGCAGTCCACAAGTGAACTTCAGTTAGTTGAGTCATGAAGAGGAAGCTGTACTCCCAGATGCTAAATTTCACTGGCTTAAGTTGTTATTTTATCCTTCTGCCTTACAACCTTTCTTCTGCTGCCTCTCATCAACACATACAACGATTCAGATTTTCCTGTCATTTGCATTCTCTTAAACAAACATATACTTACTCACTAGGCTGGCACAAAGAAGAGACAGATCAAGACTGCTTCTGCAGAAGACAGCAATCATATCATGTCCCTCTCCTTCAGTTCAGCAAAGCAAAGGAGGATAAAGAACACTTAAATCTTCTTCAGGGGAGTCTCAGCTGGAGTACAGCTGCCTTAATCAACCTGTCTCAGAATACATATGCAGCACCTGGCACAAAAGTCATGTCACAGATGGAAACGAATCTCACTAAATGGTGCTCTGTGTTTTGGCTCTCTAGGTGCACAGACTGCCCCTTAGTAGGTACAGGCAATTAAATAAATTAGAGGAGCCAGAGTCAGGGAGAGACTTGCATCTTCCTTGTAAACATCCCTGCTGCACATGATAAGTCTGGCTGGAACTGAGAACTTGGCCCATTAGTTTGAATCTAGATAAGCATTCCTTCCTTTTCTCTCTCATCTGAGCCATACATTTTGATGTGTCCACATGGAAGGGATTATGCTCACGCTTCTTTCTCTTGTGTTCCAGACGTGTTTGGAAAGCTGGCTGTGGGTATGCTAATCGAGCCGTGTGTGCTTGGAGGACAAAGTGGAGGAGAATCCCAATGTGACGCTGCTGGGGCATGCACATGGACAGCTTGAGCCAGCCAAAGGGAAAGGCTGTAAATCATACTCAGAAGGAGATTGATGATGTTTGTGGAACATGCTCTCAGGGTGCCAAAGAGGTGTTTGTTCCTGAGGCTTAAGAATTACTTTGTGGGAGGCTTTTATCATTAAAGTTGATGATGTGCCTACAACCAAGAAAATAAAAGAGCGATGCTTGCAATAGCGGAGTGATTTGTATTCTTTTGCATGACAAAAACTTTCATCATCCATCCCTTTGACAGTTATGATTTGTTAAAGTTTTCTCCAGGGTGTTTGTAACAAAGATTTGAATTTATTGTCATGTGATTTGCATCTTTATTTCCACTATGTATGAAATCCGTAGTATTTAACACATCTAGCTCATAGTTCATATCTAATTTACATACAGTGGAGACCTCTTAAACATGTAGCCTTTGTGTATAATAAACTGATTCATTGTAAGAGGCTGGTTTGTTTTATGAAGTGTTAATTAAAGTTGTTCTCAACCTAAGATAATGTAGGCAAAAACCCACATGTAGTAGTCCTATTAATTGAAGAACTTAATTTAGAGTTACTTATATATTGCACCATTAATATTTTTATATTTGTTGGACAATTTTTGAGATATCATAAAGAGTGAATAAGCACATAAACAGAGAAAATTAGATACCTGTTCATTTTATAGATACATATATATATATATAGATATGATCACTCAAGTACATGCTATACATGTGCACATCGCCGATACCTTAGCAATACATTTCTGAATAATGGTAAGAAGAAAGGAGGACCAAGCAAATGCTTATTTTCTGTTCTTACAGATTTATTTAACTTCATTTTATGTTTTTTTTTGTTATGCTGATGTATGGAAAGAGTAATGTATGGCTAATCAATATTTTCTGCAACTACTTCTGCCTAAATGTAGGTAAAGCATGTGAAAGTCAGTGTTAGTGCAAAAGATTGCTTGATTATAAAATCAGATACCCATTGCAGTGGGTCACGGTGTTGTTTATTTTATGTACACACTTATTAATGTGTTTTTAGGTCTGGCTAAAAGTATATAGCGTAATAAAACATCAAGAAGGACATAGCATTTTCCAAGACTTCAATAGTCTGTGCCCACACCCCAGAGTTTATATATGGTAAAACATCAATCATAGTCACCATGATATTTAATAACGTGAAACTGTGTAAAAATCAAAAATAATTATGCCAGTTGTTAGTTCATTAACTCCATTTGCTCAACTGAAAACGTACAGAGAGCTCAACTGTACTTTTCAAAGCTCAGAAGCCTCATGCTGATTGAATGTTGGGTTAAGTGGCTGAGCTAAAGTTCACAGGACACTTTTTTTCACTGACAAAAGTGTCAGCAGGATTTTAGCTTGTCAGTTTGCAGTTGTCTAGACTAACCTTATCCTCCAAAATGTTCTGAATACTACCGCACTAAAAAAGAAACTGAACTTTGCAGAAACCTAGATACAGCTCTGAAGCATATTTGTTCTCCTTACTAAAGTTTTACTTCATCTTTACAGATTTCCATGAAACTGAGTTTTAGATATGGCAGGATTAGTACCGTAATATAGCAAATATGTGTGAGATACCATTCATAATCTTATACAGAGAAACTGACCATGCATGTATGTCTAGCAGTTGCAAGGTGAAGTAAAACAAGCTTACTCAAATCACTCCAGCTGAGAGAGAAGGCATGTGCCACCTTATTAAAGCAGGCCAGATGACTGCCTTGTGCACTTCATTTTTCACGAGCACATATAACAATTCTTTGTTGTTACCACCAAAAACTGTCATTCAAAGGGCAGAAAAATTATGAGACATGTATTAAAGTAGTAACCTTGAGCCCAATATAGGATCCCATCATGTTCAACATTGCAAAACTATAAAATATAGCCTAAGCTTGATATTACAAGGAATTAGACACACGTAACATAATGCATATAAATGCACCGTTAGGTGATTACTCATCTATTTTACACAGATGCCTTCATAAGATAAAGTTCAAAATTGCTAAATGTTATGAAATAATATTTTTCTGTGCATTAGAAAGCATCAAAGAACAAACTGACTTAGAAAACTGTTCCTTTCTAGAGCCTGCAGCTATCTCAGCATTTTCACAATGTTTAAACATTTGGAGAAGTAAAGACTTTAATTTGAAAAAGAACTTGGCAGAATGCATTACTGTGGTTATTTCAATACATATCCATCTTCCTATCAGGCTATAGCACACTATAAAAGATGTAAAATATTTAACATGGTGAGTCTTTAACAGAATCTCAAAGATCCAGTAAAGTTTCTGTTCAGAAGACAGAGTCATTGAATATGCATTGTGTCCCATTCCCTAGAAATACTACATCACATAAACACCATCAGCTGATTAAAAGGTTTTCCAGGGAAAATTGAAAGCTCAACAGACAAGCACTTTTCTTTGTAAAATAGTTCCAATTATCTCAAACACTTGAAAAAAATAAAATTCTATTAGTGAAAATACTTAAAGCTGCATTTCATCATTAGCAAAATCTTGAACCAGAGTAAATATATACATATAATAAACACAGTACTGTCTTTTTTTTTTTTTGCCATGGCATTCAAGATTTTATATTCAAATAAACATTTTTCTCATACTTGTTGCTTTAACAGATAAATTGAAAAAACTGACCAGTTCTAAGGATTTCTGAAATATCTTCTCTTTTAGTATGACTAATATTTTCATCTATGAAAATAATAAATTATTCCAACTAGGTGTCAAATTGTTCATGAAATGTTTGATTCAAAGTTATAGATTACTTGGACGTCCCATAATTCTTTATTTCAAACCACAGTTTTAATATTTAACTTTTGCTCTGAAAATACTTACTAATAATTAATTTGTCTGGGGTGAAACTTTTCCCCAATTCATCTCCTCCATCTGCTTGCACATACTGTGAAATTATAATCAGCTGTAATTTGTGACAGAGACGTGCCAAACATTTCTAAAACAATTTGGAAAGTGGCAGACTGGAATTCTTGCCAACTTGCACTCCATGCAGATGCTACTTGTTCTTCTCACTTTCCTCACCAAAGCTGAGTTTAAAAAAGAAATCTTGAAGTTCTGCTAAAGCAATATTTGTGGAAACCACTTCATACTATTTTGCTCTCCTCTTGAGTTGCAGGGACCGAGTCCAAAGCTCATAGGAATCAGTGGAAAAATTCCCGTTGGCTTGGCTGAAGTTAACTTAGATATTACATAGTTCTTCCACAGCTTCCAGTTGTACCAACTAATTATAGGCACAAAATAGACAACATATCTCCTCAGAGCTTACTTATTTATTCATTTACTTCAGACCCACAGGGTTCAAGATGGATTTGCAAATATTAATGACTATTACTCTTAAGGTAAATAACTAGAATTACTTTGGTAGTAACATGAAAGCAATGAGTGTTTGGAACAGAACAACTAGCAATTATTTCTTATTCCTACTCCTAATTTCTCTTGAATTTCAAAACATAATGCACACCTTCATTAAGGGAGGTAGATTATAAAGAGATTAAACAAAATGATTAGACAAGATCATCAAACAGCAATGAGACTTGTGGATTATAGAAACTGTGTTAAATTCCTCTCATGTGATCACATTATTTTGAAGTTTCCAGTTCAGAAAAATGCAGATCACTTGAGGTCACCAGTTTCAAATTACTTTAAAGTTGTGAAGGGTGAGCAACATCAATAGTTAATCAGCTTGTTTCAGAGCCCAAAGCTTGCAAACTCTGATTCATGTACGTTGATTATTGTGAGTCTGGAACTAAAGCCTTCTAAGAGATCAGTGTAACAAACCATGTGTTTGAGTTTGTTACACTCTTGGTAGCACAACATGTGACACGGAAGTTCCACTTTATGACAGACTTGGAGACAGTATAGCATAGACCCTAAAAAATGGTATTTAGAATGAGTTCTACATTTTTTTCTACAAGCAGAATTTTTGAAATTATTTGCTTAAATAAAATGCATTGTAAGTTTTTTTTTTGGAGGGTTATGTACATATAAAATTGAAAAAAATCTGAAACAAAACATAGCTTCAAAAGGAAGAAACCCCAAACTTTATCCAGCATTTCTCTTCAGTTAGAACTTCGTGTTCAGTTAAATGTTGTTTTCTCAAACTTTCATATTAAACTGGAATTTATACTTTCCAATTCCAAGCAACATGCATGTGTAGGATTACCAGAGGAAAAACATCCAGACCCTAGATGGAAAGGAAACTGTGGGAGGCTGTCCATAGCCCAGTTCCTTCCCAGCCTCCACCAGCCCAGGACACCATGCAGTCTGGGAGCGGGGTGGGGGTGAAGAGGATGTACTGACCGCCTGGTCCCTCTGCACAGCTGTGGTGGCAATTGCCCCCTTTTGGCACCCATTTTTGTCCTGCCTGCCTCTCCTGGATGGCCACACTGCTGCTGCCATCTCTGACATTCCTGCTGCAGCAGACGAGGCTGGTGCTGCATCTTCAGGCACAATATTTATTCAGTTTTACCTGGGCTGCTGAGAAGGCTTATCTCAGCTCTCTGATGCATTAAAAGCAAAAGGGAACTAGGTCTCTCTCATTGCTATTGTCACTTCTGTTTGCTTTCAGGGTAACAAACTGCATACATTTCAAGTCATTAATTGTATGTGGAGCAAATTGTTTCTACTATATTGGGAAACTTTGTTTATTCAAGAAGTGCACAGTCTTTTCAAGGTAAAGCTCACATCTATAGAAAAAATTATCTCAGACTTAAATGTGTGCTTAAGGACCCTCCTAAAATGAGGATTTAACGTACTAACAATGCATTTAGATATGACATTTACTTCCATTTTATAAGGCTGTACAGTTATTTGAACTAGAGGCTCACACATAAGAAACGAAGAAATGGAGATTATAGGAGGAAAGCTGGTATATAAGGTTCTTTCTCCAAGCAGTTTAGCTATAGGACGGTAGTATAAGCTTGCCAACATTTTTTAGAATTATTTTCCCTCTAAACTCCGTGAACTACGTGGTAGAGTGGGTAAGGGAAAATTAACTTTAATACCGTATAACATGCCTTTCAGTTGTCAGTAATCAGATACGCCAATTTTTTCACTGTATATTTAAAAACAAAGATTGCACAAGGAGTACAAGGACGCTGTGTTTACCAGTAGAGATGACAAACAAAACTGAAGCAAATATTTGGGAAAAATAATATGTGCTACAAAAGCAGCATGAGAGGTGATGCAAGTGAAACCAGTTCTGTTTCTTTCTCTCTCTGTGTTTATAACATATCTGAAAGATTTTGTTTCATTTTATTCATTTTTTCTATTTCATTTACTCTTCCTTTTATAATTTTAAGCCCAGATGACCTTTGTCTTGTGAAGACATGGCCTGTTTATGTGTAGGTAAAAATGGATGCCCTTAGGTATCATGTATACCATACCTCTCATTTCTAAAGCTATAGTACTTTTTTTTATTTTCTTAAAACAAATTTAAAACTCTTATCTGAGTCAAAGATAGTCACTAATTTATCACTGGACATCACAGGATTTAATACAAACAGGACTTGGATACCAACCCAATCAAACTGAAACTCAGGTTCTTCAAGATCTTGAGATAGATATATATATTATAATGAATCAAGTTTATATTAAGAACGGGGCCTTTTTCTTCTATTTTCTGAAACTTTAATTTTATACTTGCAGGCTTTTCTGTAATACTGCAAAGTTTAGGCTGTACTTCATGTTGGTAAATGAAAGATGCTTCTCACATGACTCCAGGATGTGGGGCTTTTAAAATCTGAAATGTATTACAAAGTAAACGGCATTAAGTTAACTGGACTGCAAAAGCCAACTGTCTCACAGGGAAAATGGTGTATGGTTGTTACACTAGTGGCATCCATCAGCCTGTTCCTTATTCTAACTCTTTTAAAATATATTTATATTTTATACCAGATGAAATAAAGCAAGAAAACAAGAGTAATGTCCTACTGAGATGGCACACTGTGCTTGTCCTTTAACATCTGCACCATATCAGAAAACAAAAGTATGACTTTCGGGCATAGAGAACAAATGCACCATATTCCATAGCCTTATGCATCATGCTCACTGATGTAACTGGGCCACCAATGACCCCTTTTTTGTATTTGCTTTGCATAAATATATCAGCTGTTTTTTAAATAACTGATATATTACTAAACAAATTCACAGGGTTTTAGTAATTATGTAGTCAAAGAAAAGCAGCAATGTTTTATGGCATGACCTAGTGCTTGTCTTCTGGTGCAAGCTAGTACTACAGCTTGTGAAGAGAAGGCTCAAAGCTTTCAAAATGTTGTCTGCTATTCTACCAATGCTGGTACCGTTGTCCATACTGTACAATGAAATTAAAGAAACTCCCCTTTATGATTTCTGTCAAAGAATAACTTATGAGAGTGCCAGCACCGCTTGAAGAGCTCTGTAGGAGGCCAGTGCCACCCTTTTGCTCATGCCTGCTCTCTGGTATCCCTGAGCTGGGCTGCAGCAGAATGTTTAGTTCAGCATGAGGGAACTGTGACTTCCTTGGGACATGCTAGAGTGGGCAACTGGGATGGAAATGGAAACAGAGTAAGCGCAGTGTTTAATTAATTATTAGAAGCAACCTGTCTCTGATGCGTGCGTAAAATTACTGAGCTGAATTCCATTCTCACATACCCTGGTGTAAATCCAGAGGAAATCCATTATATTCAGTTTATATTAAGATAACACTCCCAATGTTAAAACTTTCAAACACAAATTTATTGCTGGTGAAAATATTCTCACCTCATCAGTCACAAGTTACATGGTTTACTTTCTCTAGTGGATTTTCTGCCATTACAATCAGCTTTGTCATTCCTATCACACTGCCTATAATCTCCGTTTATATTCATAAACAAAAAAGACCATCTGGGCACCTATCCAGCATTTCCTCAACAAAGGATAAACCACCGGTGGAACTTGAGCATCTCCCTGTACCAAGGGGAGACTGGGAAAACTCGGTATCACACATGGCTGGGGACTCATGCCTAGAGTTCGGAGAAGCCGTTTGTGGAATGAATAAAAAGTCCAGCTGAGACATCTGACAAGAGAGAAACTCTCTTAGCTCATGTGCAATATGGCTACACAAACAAGTTACCATGAAGTAACCAAGAGACTTAATTTAGGATTTGACACATGAATGGAGAGGTGAAGCTTTAAACATAAATCTGGTGCAAATCACACACTGAAAGCTTCATACAAACAAGCAGACTGTACATTTGAAAGTGTGAGAGGCACTGACAGACAGGCATTTGAAAACGTGATAAATGGAGTCTGGATTCATCCAAGGTGAGACTGACTATTATTGGGCTAAATCAAAGGATCTGTGAGAGTTTTCCTCATTCTTGAAGACAGGGTCAGTTTGATTTGGTATGGCCAACTTATTCTGGAGTTTATAACCTTATATTAATAGATTTTTAAATATTAGATATTTCCAAAGTAACTGCCTATATAAATCCTGTTGCTCCAAGTAAATGTAAAGTATCTTGACACACTTTCACTAAGGGACTGGCTTTCTCAAACTGTGTTAATAGGAAGTTTCTTTAAGGATATCTCAAATGTACTACAACGTAAATGCATAACTATGCAGTTATTTAGCTATGGTAGTATCTAACACTCAAAATATATGTCTATCTTAATCTTTGCAAGTCAATTAAGTAATCATGCACTTCGTTAATAACTGGATCTGTACAATTTTTATATCAGTATAAATCCATTTATAGAGTTAACATTCCAATACATGTTTTTTAGCTCAGAGAGACTCTCATAGGGCAGATCAGCACTGGAGCTGAATATTTCCTACATAGAGAAAATTTAATCTGAGCATGTTTGGAGGGAGATGTCAGCTCTTGATCACTATGCTGCATCATTTTGTATTTCATGTATTGGGATGTTAATAAGAATATATAACCAAGATTAGAAATATCTACAAAAAAACCAGAAAAATACTTTTTCCTTTTCAACTGTAATATACGAAATACAAGCCTGCGGGCTTGGCACTAACACATATCCTGTTGTCAGGTGTTAAGCTAAAAATAGCTTGTAATGCAAGGTCTTGTATTTGACTAACATAAACGTATTGATTTTCTTGTTACACAAAGGAAAAGAGCAAGTCACTATTTTGAAATTTTTCTCACTCATATAATTTGTAAGTTGATTCAAAGTTGGTGACATCTTCAGTCACTCAGTAAAGTTCAAATACTCCGGTTGTATATCACACTCACATTATTGTACTTTATAAGATGTGCTAATAGGAAACTGAACAAGGCAGAAGGTATCCCAAGGGTATTTGACACAGCATCTCACCAAAGGCTATTAAGGAAACTGAGCTACCAAGGGCACATTCTCAGATAGATAAATAACTAGTTAAAATTCAGGTTTTCATAGGGAGTGAGAGGAGTTGTCCCAAGTGGAAGTTTGTGCTGTTCAGCATGTTCATAAATGATCTGTAAAAGAGATAAATAGTGGGGGTAACAACTTTGCTGATGACACTAAAGACATTCAAGACAGAAAATGACAGATTCAGCTGTGAAAGGCTTTGTGAAAGGTTCTCATATAATGAAGAGTCAGGAGATTAAAACCAAACAAAATTAAAGTAGACAAATGTAAATTGATGCACAAGGGGGGAAAAATCCTTAATTTTGCTTCTGCAATAGCTATTTCTGCAAATGACAGGTACTCTTAGGACTGAGAATATGTATTATAGTGGGAAATTATTTTTAAAAAGTAAGATTTTTTTTAAAAAATGTAGTAAAAAAATCAGATTGAATGTAAGGGGTTATTAGAAAGTAATAGAGAAGAAAACATAAAACAGCATCCACATCTTAAGCATGAACAGTTCCTTTCTGTCTTCCTTCTCCACCTTCAGAAATTATACAGTGGAACTCAATACTGAGAAGGATGATCAAAGGTGTGGAACAGCTTCTGTACAGGGAAGAGCCATGATTAAATAGAATAGAAGCCCTTAGCCTGAGAGGCTGTAGAAAGATCAGTGAAATCATGAGTAGCATGAAGAAGGTGAATTAGTAAATGATTGCTCATTCTGCCTTAGAAAAAAAACTTAAACCAACCATAAAGTGAGTTACAATAGATAAAATTAGCAGGTGGCAGGTCCAGAACAAACAAGAGGTGCTTCTGCAAAGACTGTGCAATTAAGCTGTGATACTACTAGCTACAAGATATTGCAGATGGAAATGTTTGCATGGCTTCAGACAAATTTGTGACAGGAAAATCTGCTTAGGACAATTAAATGCAGGCACCATTTTTGCGGTTCAGGAGCTACCTGAGCCACAGATGGCTGGAAAGTATTCTGCAGAATATCCCAGCATATAATAGCCCTATCTACTTGTCCTGCTCTCGTGTACTTTCATTAGGCATCTGGTACTGGCAAGTGCTGAAGAGAGAATCCTAGCCTTGACAGAGGTGTGGTCTGACTCCATATGGACATTCTTATGTTCTTACATCAATCTGCATGTGATTTGGTAAATGGAAAATATATGTGCTTCTGTATTTAATTTGTTTAATTATTCAGTCATTCAGAAAACATATAAGTTGAGAGCTCAGAATGGCTGCTTTTTTGGAAGGCCTACCCTATGAAATCTGCACAGAGATCTGATAAGGCCTTAATATTATAGTAATCATATACTTGATTTCCTTCAGTTTTTCACAGAGTAAATAAAACCTCATTAGTTTTGCTGATTTTTCATATATAAGAATTCCAGTGATTTTGTTGGTAGCAGCATATCCTATTTGAAAAAGCCCAGGTCAGAAATATTAGCTACAGTAATATATATACTCTTCTATGGAAACAAATGAGGTCTTGTTCATGGTTATATTTCCAAAATTGGCTGATCAGATAGTCACTTCATCTGGTTTTGTCCAAACTGGCTTCTATGCAATTTTTTTACATTCATGCTTTCAAAGGAGGAAATTTTGGATGGAATGCATGCAAAGTTCTAAATCAGATTTATTTTCCAAGTGTAATTTTTATATGTATCAAAGTTTTGGCATTCATCTTTTGTAACGGAAAATGAAATTATACACAGCTTGAGCTTAAGCATATAAAAACATAGAGACAAACATACATTGTCCATAAACAGGACTTCCTACTGAATTATGTAATCTTCTAAAATAATCCTATGAAACCTACAGGATTATGTTGGACTTCCTTAGATGGCTTTGTAAAAGTTAACAAACCTAGATACATTGTTAATAGCATAAATATTTTAAAATCTGTGCATAGTAAATTTGCAAAACTGTCTGGCCAATCAGCATAATTTCAGAGGCCAGGCTAGAACTGCTGCTTATCTGTACCTAGCTGTATGTTCCTATATATATTTGTTTTACATATATTTGTTCTAATTTCAGAAAGAATTGCCAATAAATTACTTCACTGAGAAGGCGGCTTTCTTCTGAAAATTGAAATGTAATTAGATTTTAATGATGTTTATGCAGATGTATTGATAAATCCCTAGAATTTGATGAAATCAAGCAAAATTGCCTCCACATAGCCAGTTAGAGACACGATGTCTTACCTAATATACTTAAAGTCAGCAAAATCTAATTTGCATAGGCAAATGGTTTCCTTTGATTGTATTGTCACATCGAGGAAATCAGATAGGAAGGAAGGTAAAATTTTAGCTTTTAATGGAAAAGAATCTCATTTTACTTTTTTTTGCTATCTTTTGGAATACTTTGGAAGAACGTTCTGAATATCAAATTTGTTCACAGAAAGTCACAGAGGTTTTTAATACTTCTCGTGAAATTAGCTAAAAGTTAATTTTGCTAAGTGAAACCTGCAAGGTCTTTAAATACAATTATATTTAATCCAAAGCAAAGCTCTAAGATTTTTTTATGAGGCAATAATTTGGCTTCTAGGTGAACAAACTCTGAGGTTGATGAATAGTCAGAGTACTACAAAATAGGAATCAGATGTCTGCCTAGTAAAGCAGCCCACTACACTTTGTATTGGCATTGTCATAGAGGTCTTTTGGAATCTGTCTCCTTAAATGGCAGTACACAAGTAAATGCTTGCATAACAAGTGAAAAAGTATCCAAATGGGAGGTGGTTGAACAGGCATGGGAGCCAAACCTGGGCAAATGAAAAAAAAACCATCTTGATTTTGCCTAGCCTCGCAAGCTAACATAGATGACATCAATTTCTGTGCCAGAAGCATGTGAGAAAGAATTGTGGTGGTATACTTGGAATTATATCAACCCAATATCAAACTATGACCAGGTTTACAATTACAGCTCTCACCTCCAGACTGGAGTAATTTGAAGTCTGATCTGCTACCAAGAAGCTTTAGCTGTCTGATTACCGTGCCCCATGGCATAGTCAAAATACCTTCAGGACTGCAGATCTACATCATACAAGTTTAGATGGTTTTGCATGGCTTAGAGCATATTTTTGCTGTAATACATACTGTTTATTCTCCTGACCTATATTTGATGGGGTATAACTTATACTGGTCTTCTAAATCATCAGAGTATCACTGCTGTTTAAGTAAGAAAATTAAATCCCTGGAGCCTTCCAGAAGTTGACGATTTTTCATAAAATATTAAGTTAATTTCAAAGCACAAAAACTTGTAAAACACCCTGTGGACAAATTAAAAAAAAAAAAAAAGTGACAAAAGACTAGCTTCTGTCTATAAATAGTTCTCTGGGTTTTCTTTACCCTGCTCTATTAGGAAACATCAACTAAACATGAAATGCTCCTTGAGGAGAAAAATGCAATCTTCTTGTTTCTGGAGTGGCACTTTGCACATAGCTATGGAGCATGGTGAAATGACAGGGAGAAATGTGTGAGCCATCTCCAAATGAGCTGAGTTAGCAATAGGTCTGCATTAGTGTTAGTTATCCAAGATAAGTGCCCTTGACTGGGCAATGGTCTGGGCTAATACAGCCATGAGCCTTGTACTCAAGCTTACTCATTTATTGTGGAAGGCAGATAGCCTTGAGGCATTTAGGAATAACACAGGAAATTTCTCATTATTAATGGATGGGCATTAACTTTGACAAGTGGACAGTCTACTAAATCTGGCATGCTTACTCCATTCATTGGTATGATTCTCAGTCCTCAAAACTCTTCATCATCAGGTAGTGTTTTAATAGTAGTTTTAATCGCAGCCAGGCTGAGGGTGCAATCTCATGTCATTACAAGAGCATTTGATCATCTTTGAAAGGCCATGGTGACTGGGGGAGGCTTCTGTTGCCTGGAAAAAAATCCAAATCATACCTACCTTCATGGTCAGTCACCTTAAGTGCCTGGTGAGGTTATGGAGCGGAGTCCTCCTGGAACCTATTTGTAAGCACGTGAAGGACAAAAATGTAACCAGCAACAGGCAAAGTGGATTTGCAAAGGCCTGATTCTTCCTGACCAGCCTAACTCCCTTCCACGGTGGCCAGTTCAGTGAATGAGAGCAGGAGATGCTGTGTACCTTGACTTTAGCCAAGACTTCCAACACAGTCTCCCACAAATGGTGAAGTGAAATTGTTGAGATACTGACTAGGTGAACTTTAAAACAGGGGGTAAATTTGCTGCACTGCTGAGTGAATATGAGTACAAAGTCCAGCTGACAACCAGCTACTAGTGACACCTGTCCATGATCATTACTGGGACCAACAATTTTTAATGTCATTGTCAATGACCTGGGCAATGGAAGGGGTTGCATTCTCAGCAAGTCTGCAGATGATGTCAGACTGGGGGAGCAGTTTATATGCTCTACTCTTCAACTCTTCAGCATTTGTGAGATTGCTGAGAGTATTCTGCCCTGTTTTGGTCTTTCCTGTACAGTTTAGGTACTGATGTGCCGAAATGAGTCCGAGGAAGGGCTGCCATGGTGGCCAGTCAGCAGACTACACATGATGTACAAGGACAACAAAGAAAAACGGATGGGTCAGCCTTAGAGAAAGCTAAAGGGAGATCTGGTATCTGTATTTGACTACCTAATGGCAGGCATACAGAATACACAGACAGTCTTGTTGGAGTCCATAACAGGTCAAGAAGCAACAGAAACATGTTGGAACAAAGGGTAGTTCCAATCTCATATAAAGGCAAGCTTGTTTTACCATAAGGGCAATCAGAACGGGGGTCCAAAGGGGCTGTGGAATCTCCATTCTGGCAGATACTCAAAACTGGACTGGAAAGTGCCCAAAGCAACCTAGTCTACTTCAAGAAGAATTTTGAACAAGACCTCTGGAGGCCCCTTCCAACCTAGTTTATTCCATCATTTCATCCACTCTTCCAGCACACACACACACAGACGCCAACCCCACCCAAAAAAACCCCAAAACTTATAGACCACAATGATCCACAGGAATTTTTTTTTAATACTGATTTTGGGTTATAAGACCTACTGAATTTTGGTGCACTGGTGAATTAATACGGCAATGCATTGTCCCAGCTGATCAAAGAGGCTAAAGAAAGGTATTTATGACTCTGGCTGATTTGATTAAGTAGTACATTGAACTGAAGAATTTGAACAGAAAATGTTTTTTTCCATCAGCACTTATATATGCTTTGAAGTATTTTTGCAAAGCCTGTTTTATGCAGAGTGGCATTTTGTTTAACGTCCTGTGAAATTTAAATATATGATTAATAAATTATAATGATTAATAAACTGTTATTGTCTGGGACTGTCCATTTGACAATGATTTGATAATATGAATTGTTGAAAGATGTTCAGAACTGTCTGCTTGCTCCACATCATTTCAAAAAAGCCTCCTTTACAGCACAGTGGAAATTGCACAATGACCAGCAAAGTGAGCAAGTTTCTAAGTCTACTCTGGCTTGCTCACTGGAGAACAAGAGGCAAATCATTCACACATAAGGGTAGGCTGCAGCCATGGAACCCAGCAAAGTATCCGAGCACAATAAAAGTGACATGCCCCGCAGTCACATTACAGCTTGGATAAAAATGACAAGAAGTATGCTTGATAGCTGCACTTAGAAGTCAATGAAAGCTCAGCAGCCACTAATGCCAGCTTCTGACAGGGATGTTGAAAGCAAAAGCTCACTTCCGAGTGGTCCCTGCTCCATGAGTTGTGCTGGTGCAGCATTCTTGCCACTGCTGCCTACCTGTCCCCACTTCACCTCCCAGAGCTATTTTTTAAAGTGTTGTACATGCTGTCAATCATTTGAACTTTGATTAATGTGTGCCTTTATTGCGGAGTGTCTGGCAACATCTCCATTCTAATCTCTTTTTACAGGTCTGCATTCATCAGAAAAATACCTGCCAGTTTACACGTGACACACACAAAGTGGCTATAACTTGTATTAAGATTATAGTTTTATAGTCATAATTAAACTATAAACTCTTAACATTTTAAACCCATCCAATATAGCAATATATTCTATTATTAGCCTTTGCAGTCCTTGCTCAATATCACTGCTACTGCTGACCTCTGCCTTTCCAGACTTCATCCTCAGCACCGCTGTCCCTCCAGCTCTCAATTCCCCACTGTTGTGACAGAAGGTCACAGGTCAAAGAACAGGATTTCTGTTGAAGACTGATGTTTTTATTGCACTACAGAAAATGGGAGCCCAGGACCAGGGTTTTCTATGACAGCCCTGACCCAAAACACTATACCAGTGCTTAGCATGGGATAAGCATGAAGACCTTTTCGGCTGATCTTCAAGCTGCTTCAGACAGTAGAACATCCCTGCAAGCAGGACCATTTCTCAAAATTCCTGGCTGAGTAGCTTAGCTGGGCAAGGGAAGCTGTGATCCTTTTCCACTAAGGCGTTTCCATTAAGGCAACGGACTTGGGAGACATTAGAAGCCCCCGCAACTTAGAGGACTCCCTGGGCTAATTCAGACTAGACAACGAGAAAGCAATAGTGGATTAAAGAGACTTTTGTCTCCTCACATTCATCCTGGATGTACCCAGCTCAGCTGTGGTACAGCTGTGGGTATAGTCCATTGAATTTGTATCAGAACAAAAAAATGGTTGCCAACTAATCATTTAAAGACTAGGCAGACTCTGGGGTTGAGGCAGACAAAAGCTCTCTAGTGATCTTTATATACCTAGGTACCAGGATCGAACTGCTCATTAATCTTTCTCTAGAACAACCCTGTAGCGTGACCTACATCTTACTTGTGCTAATAATGTTTCTGTATATTTCACTTCAATTCATGAATCCTACACGGAAGGCTTTGGTGTTAATAAAGTGTATAGTTATATTCCTTTTGACTGCATCATTCACGGTGCATTGTTTCAGAGGCAAGCTACACAAGAGAGAATCATTTTGTTACTGATAAAAGTGTTTTGACCTCATTAGCTGAGCAAACAGGAGAGTGTTTGAACCACAGGCCCCTGGGTATAACAAAACCTTGCCTCAGCCTAAAACTATCTACTATGAGAATGGAGTTTGTACTGCAGAGGTGTTCTTGAGACCTTGGGTGTCCTTTTAAGCCTCTGGCTGAATAGCAAGTGCTGAATGGACACAGCACTGAAATACCTGAAATGAATGTAAGCCGTGTTAACATATAAAAGTAAAGATGCTGCAAATGAAATTAGGTCTCTCCTTGAACTGCAACCGATTTGCAAACAAATGGAGAAAAAATGTCCACCCAATTTTGGTGCAGAGGCCTCACTGCATGAATTTCATTGAAAGCTACTTTTGCAGGGATGAATTTTTCAAATGAAATTGCAAATGTTTTTCAAAAGTCTTTAGAATTTTGCTCAACCCTGCATATTACATGATCTGTAAACCGGAAAATTAACAAATCAAATCATAATGTTTATACATAAAATTAGTCTCTATTAAAATTTGTAGACTATTTAAATTCTTATCACTTTTTGCAAGTTGTTGGAATTTTTCCTTCTATGGTACTAAATAATTTCTCATCTATTTTGTGTGTTTGACAGATGAGACACAGTCACAGTTACCCATATTTCTTAGACTCAAAATATTATATTTAAATCTAAACACAGTTTGGAACTAAGTCTCTTCAGACATTATTAAAAACATTTAGTACTATTATAACTTCACTCAGGAAACAGGTTGATTCATTCAAGCAAACTGTGGTGCATGAGGTTTTACATCCTACTGAGCTATTAAGTTGTAAGATTGCCTATACATAGGTTTTATTTTATTCCTAATATATGACATCAACACTTTTCAAAAGGTGGGAGGGATTAAAAAAATAAACTTATGGTAGCACTAGAGGAAGCCATGTTACATCCACACTTAGGATCCTATTCTGCAGAGTGCTCACAGCCTCAACTCCAATGATGTACTGTGACAAAAGGCATTCCGCTCTGTGAACGGTCTGACCCTCTATTAGACAAAGGGAATTGCTCTCTTTTTCCACTGAAGTCAATTGGTCTTTGGTTGTTGACTGCAGGGGGATCAGGAATTTGAGCAACAGCTTTTCAAATCTACTGTTTAATTCCTGTTTATTTTAAAGAGTTTTTCATATAAGTAGGACTTAGTCAGTCAGGAATACAATGACTAACAAAATCATACCAACTAGCATTTTGTATTGTTACATATTTTTTGGTGGCCACTGCCCAATGATTTTCTAAAGGTAAAGCTGTAGTGAAAAGATATGAGGTTATCTATCTATAATGGCTTTTTTCATTAACCTCGCCGGTTAATGAGTGCATTGTGACCTGAAACCCTTGTCTATCCTTACAGTTTTCATCCAGTTAAACTCTGTGTATTTTTGTAATCAAGGTACACAATTAAGCTTTTATGCCAAAATGAATGATTCAGCATATGATGTCTATGTTCAAGCTACAGTATAAAGAGATACGCCAAGCAGAGATTTAATGAGGAGGATTAGGGTGGATGTGCTGCCTAATGCAACGTGGCTGCTGCAGCTCACAAGATCTGTACTCTGTGGTGTAATAGCACTCTTCACAGTATCTGAATCTGGCCATGATGGACTGTGCTTTCTTAGTAGTGCTACTGCGCTGCCATCGTGTTACATAGATAAGCAATCAGAGCTGAGAAATGTGGTGTAACTGGGTCATAAATATGTTATACTTGGGGCTGACCTCGCAGTGGGCATCATAGTGGGCAGGTGTCTTCTCTGATTTCCTCAACCCATTGCTTGGGGCTGCCAATAACCCCTCTTCCAAATCCACTTCTGGCTCTTTTAGTACTTTTCTTTCAAAGGAGGACAAAAGGAGTAGAAAAAATACTCTCGCCTCTTGTTTTTATCAGATTTCAGAAATTCTAAATCCTTTCCCCGGGCTTTTCAAAAAAGGACGTCAATAAGCACTCTCAGCTCCATCAGATGCATCAAACAGGTATCAACCAACAATCGGAACCTAATTTGTACCTCTGTGGCCTCTGCTAGGGGAAAGACAAAATAATCATCTCAAACTGGCCTGCAGTTATGTGGGAAAAAAGGATGATGGCTAGATGATGGCCAGCAAAATACCAACAGCAAAGCACAACAAACTCATTCCTAGAATGACAGAAGGTTCTGTGGTGTAGGATAGGGCAAGTATGCTCAGACACTGATTATCAGCGAGACAAAATCCTACCAGAGCCCTTTTTCCTTAACTATTGCCTTGTTCAGCGTGCCTCTCAAATGAAAGGAAGGAGTCCTTGGAGTTAACTGTGCCTGACTAGACACAGCATACTAGCCCTGAAGTTATGGGACTGCATTCTCTAAATGGCACATTCTGATTTCTAGTAAATGTCTCAGCCACATACAAGCAAGTTAAATTGCAGCAGAAAACCAAGGAAGAATTGCAGGCCAGCTGTGAAGAGTAAATGGAGTGATAAGATTATTACTGTATTGAGGAAGCAGAACAGAAAACTGAAATAAGAATTTGTCTGTGACCAGAAGCTGTAGAGACCCTGGTGCCTGACCATTGACTAATATTATGTTTCCTCATAAGCTTCATTTATTTCTGCTGTTCATTGAGTTGGTTCTTACTAAAATTTTGAAATATAAACTTTTTGTAGTGTATTGCTGCAACACCTGAAGCTGTGACAGTGCAGCTGCCCTTCAGTTTGCCAGAGACAGTAGAAGATGGTAACGTTTGTATTCTGTTATTATTACTGCCATTATTTCATATACTATTGTTTTAAAACATTTGAAAAATCCCTTCAGAAGGTGTTTGTCTACCATATTTCAATTGATACTTTTGTTTTATAATGTTTAAACAGGGCTAGGAAAACAAAGATGTGTGTTACCTGCCCAAGGAAGGAAGACAAGGAAAGAAAATTTTTTTACAGACATCATATATTAATTTTGCTACTTACTTTAGTTTAGAAACTCAAAATCATACAGACAGGATCACAAAGACAAGTTGCTTAGAGAAAAGCCAGGACATCATAAACTCAGCTTGCTTATTTCATGGTAATTCATTCATGTGCCAGTGACCTGTAAAAATGTTGTTAAAGAAGAATTCATGATTACTGGTTAAAAAGGCTATTTCTTGGTGCAGTGTGCAGAAAACCAAGTCTACTTTTCAATGCCATGTGTTTTTGTGCCTTTCTCTCAAGATCTCAACAAGTACATTTTTAAAGCACATATTTTACCATTCCTTTCATGTTTTGTAAACATTTGCAATGATAACACTTGTGAACATCTTTGATGGTGCTTTTTAGTTTTCCTGCAAAATGCTTAAGAATTGGAAACCATGCTGTCTGCTGAACTCAATTCACAACTTAGGTCTCCATGTGTTATTGTTAGTGCTTAGTAGCAAGTAGAATTATCCCCATCTAGTAGGTGTAACGTGGCATCTGTTGAGTCCATTGCCCTCAAAGAGAAGCTGGTACTGGGAGTCTCATAGCCAGAAAATTTGTAATTAATTAAGCCAAGACATTAATTCCCTCTTAAATCTATGTACATGTTTTTTGTGAAAATGAACAAGATGTGTGGAGAGACAGGTTTTCTCAATTACCAGGGTTAATATTCATGTGCAAATACAGACTCAGCTAAACCCCACACATATGTCGTAACGTCTACATTCGTCATCTCTTTTTTTTTCAACTGGGTATACAATATTCATCCAAAATACCATAAAAGACTGACTGCAAAAATCACATTTTATAGCCTGCCCCAGGAATGTTTGTATTAAATTGCTTTAGACTGAGAAAGTTTCATTGTGATCAGGACCCAAGAGATATAAAAGGACCATAAAGTATGGGTCATAGTGTGAGTTTATAAGCTAGGCTTCTACTTAATTTAAATTATAGTGGCAGTGCAAGAAGTTGTGGTTTACCAATAGTACTGTTATGCCTTGAGTTAAATGCTTTCTTTCCACTGGCAGCTTCAAGTACCTGCCTCTCGTGGAAGAGTTAAATGCCTTATGTGTGTGTGTCCTGTAATTCATCATTTGAGAAAAATAAAACTTCATTATCAGACATAAGAACAAGTGCTGCTGACATCTCGTCTGAAGAAGCTGTGCATGTATTTCAGTAGTAGCTCCATTTCAAGTTCCTCTTTGTTCCTGGATCAGTGCCAGTTTTCAAATCTCTGCCTGAAGCTGGCACATGCTGCTTCTAAGAGGAGCAAGAATTTAACATCTCTTTTGAAAATTAAAGTGTGCCTTGTGATTGGATCAGATTGGCTAACTATAATTCTATGATTTATAATTTCTTTAGTTGGACATCACAAACCACAATTAGAAATACCATAAGATTAATCTTTTTTTTTTTAAGTTCTGAGATGTATCTGCTCAACTTTTGAAGCATAAGGAGATCTTAACAAAAGAGGATAGACTATAACAGATAAACTAGGTTCCATAATCTTTTGCCATATCTGTTTGGTGGTGTTTTTAAAAGATTAAAATGACAGAAAAGCCTTGATCAAATCCAGTAAGCTCCAGAGTTTAGCCCAGATGTCTAATACCACAGTACACTATGCTGGGAGAAATAACAAGGGGAAAATCAAAGCAGAAAGCAATTTATTTACCCGTTTGTAAGTCAAATGCAAGTAGTTCTGATTTTACTTATGTTTTAAATATCTGCTTATGTTTTCTTTAGCTTTGAGTATTGATTTACATGGTATCTCAATCTACGTTTCTCTGCCAGTGGATTAGACTTTTTCAAATAAAACACCTATCACAAATATGTTGAATTTAACATGGGACAGTTTCAAGCAAAAAGTGGTCATGTATGTTCTAATATGGTTGAAATTTTCTGATCAGAGTTTCTTCAGAGAATATTTCTATTTTTCAATTTTGGCATCTGGTATCAGAAAATACAAATTTTCAAAGGCTGAATGAAGGTGTTTAAAAAAATCAAAATATTTTTTCATCAAATAAGTCTTTTGGTTTTCTTTTTTATTGTATTTTCAAACATCTTAAAGAATATGTGCAAATCAGAGAATTCAGTTACTGTTTATCCCCAGTTCCGATAGATGTTAAAATAATTTTACAAACAATAACTCCTTCTGGCATGATCTGCTACCTTTTACTGGCTAAGAACTGTTTTCTGTCCAAATGCAACAAGCTAGGTGGCAGTTTCATCTGATTAAAATGCACAGAGGTGCTAAGTGCGGCTGTTCATTTACACAAATTAGATCTCTCTATTGCCCTCTGTAGAAGTTGTGAACATGCACCATATGGGGCATGGGAATCAGGGTTGAGACCATGTCTCTGTATTATTGATTTAAAGGTGGACCACGGTTCAGTTAGAAATTTTGGAGTAGAATAAATGTAGGCTGTCTTGGAATTAATTGTAGTCATACCTCCTATCATAGACCATACGCTGATATTGAATTCCAAACATTATGGAGACTAGCGTTTCATGTGGATTAGGTGTTCTTCAGTATTTTCTTTGGAGTTTTCATTAAAAAACTTTATAAAAAGTCTTTACTTTCAGGTAATATTTATGTAATTGTCCTGTCCTCCATACTGCATTTTTGTCTGTGCAACCCTGCTGAATTTAGTGTGATAATCCCTATTTGTGTCACAGCTAAGCCTCTCTCAGCTCTTTCAATTCTAATTGCTAAGAAGTAGAAGGATCTGACAGACTGTGTCCAGCCTCCTTTTGCTGATAACACTGTTCTTTTCCTTCTCTTCCCCCTTCCCCTCCTCCTTAAAAAAAAAAAAAAAAAAAAAAAAGATTTGCAGGGTAAGGTGACCCCAGCATAATAGGTGTTACAGATCTGAGAGTACTTTTATAAGGTGCTGACCATTTTCAGAAGTGAACCATGAGCATCAATAGGAGATGAAGGGTCTTACATTATAGCAACAGTTTGCCCTACACTAGCGTTAACACGTGGTTTCTGAAACGCCCACTGCAGCATTCCAGCATTCTCAGCATTTTACAGGCTTTGACACTACTCGATTGTACTTCCTGCAAGAAAAGAGGGAGGTTATAGGAAATAAAGGGAATGTAGCACAGAAATGACCTGACAAAAACTGAATCTACAGCTCACTCTGGCTCTCAAATGAACAAATTTTGTACTTGTTCCCCATCTGTAGCAGGTTTCCCTGTCTGTGAGATCACATTATAGATAAACCAGGAAATGAAATTTCATGCCTAAATGCCTGGAAACATTGAAAATAAGGGCCTTAAATTTGTCCCCAGATGATCCAATGACAGCCACACTACATACTTCCTCAGGATCATTCTCATACCCTGTTCTTTGCAGGTGCCCAATAAAACATTTCTAGCATTGTCCTCACATACCTACACCTTCTACACACAACGCTCTCACTACATCATGCTGAAAAGGGTGTTGTCTGGTTTTGTGTCGTAATCCTCTGTGTTTGTAGCCAACAGAGACTGACTTCATCCAGAGATCTGGCTTCTGAGCTATGGCCTTTTTCCATACTTTACCGCAGGGCCCTTGGACCATATTCGGAAGCCCCAGAAGGGCTTACCCATACCTCAAAATGGTGTGAAGAATGTGCTTGTCCTTTCGATCCAGCCACCTAAGTGCCTGCGCAGAACAAAACGGTGCCTCCTCCCCTAAGTTAAGGTATGCTTCAGGCATCTGCTGGCTCCATCCATGTCACCTCAAAGGCACTATCCCTGAGGGGCACCTATGAGCGGGAGAACCCTCCACTGATTTGCTTATGTGATGATGTACAAGGGGAAGTGATTTTTAAACATAAAGGAAACATTTCAGGAGGCAAGTAACAAACTTTTTGCTTAGTGAAGACCAAAAATTTCGCCAATGTCCAAGACAGAACACGCTTATAGAAGTAAGGTGAAAGCAAATACCTGATTCCTAGGCAGCTCCCAGAGATCAGGTGTTAGTGAGCTGTGGCCTTACAGCAATCCAAGACATTTGCTTTCTCTCTTGGACAGATTTCTGCTGGAGGCATTCCTCACTTCCCAAAGTTGTCTTAAGACTCTCTGCCAAGATCCAGATAAGTTCTACTGAAGTAGGTAGCAGATAGCCTAGTCACTACATTCAGGCTGGGCTATATTTGGAAATTGGGTAGCTTTATGTATTTAGTTTTCCCGTTCATGCCATTTGGGGTTTTTTTGCCTTTTTATTTTTTTTTTGTTATTGGTTGGTTGGTTTTGGTTGTGTGTTTGGGTTTTTTGCTTTGGTTTTTGGGATTTTTTTTTTGTAAGCTATCATCACCATATGATGTCATGGTCACCTTGGATATGGAAAGATTGATTAAATGTATTTCTGAAGTCAGAGCCATTTCCTTTCAGTATTTGAAAAAGTCAAATAAATCTGCTTCCTGGAAGCATGAAAAGCCATATGAAAGCCAGTTTTCATATTATTTCTAAGCTGTGAATGCATATTCAAAGTATTGTTTACCACAGTAGCTTGACTCGTGAAGCTAGCACAACTACCAGATTTAAAGGGAGAAAAGATGTATTTTCATGCACTGTGACATTTTAAAATTTGTACAGCATTGCAATTGTAGGTGTTAGTTCTCACAGTCTGTTATATTTTCAGACATCTAAAAATTTTGGGTTCAGGTATTGCCTTCTGTCAAAATCTTGCCATGTCATGGCCTCTTCTCTGGAACTCAGAGAATTTCAAAACAAATTTTATTCTCTCTGATTTCTTCTTCCTGATATTTCTGTTGAAAAGACAAAATAAAAAGTAATGGAGAGAGGGAAAAGACAAAAAATGTGCATGTACAAATTAATAAATACAGGCAAAAATCCTTCATGTTAATTTTCCACCGCGGGCTACCTTGATTAAAATCTGTTACTGAATTTCTACTAACATTTCTAATTCAAGTTATGTTTTCTCTGACCCGTAGTGCTAGCAAGGCTGCAGACCACTTCAAATTGTGAATTACTTTTCAATCCAGTGATGAGACTTTACATTTACACTTAAATGTGATTGTTACGTAGTTGGATTTTCCAAATGAAATTATGAAAGTTGCATAAATTTGTGTTGTTTGTGAATATCCAGGACATATTTCTTTCTCTATTAGAATTTAATTATTAATTGATTTAACCTGTTAAAGTAGCTAGAGAAATGCATTGTCCCCAGCATATTTTGTGAAAGAAACAGAAAGCAAAAAAATCTTAGAATTTTCAAGATTAATATATTTTTAATGTTTTAAGCCATTATTTACGGTAAACATTTTCAGATGGTTTGCATTCATTTTAGTAGCTAGTTAAAAGAAGGTCTCCAACTGAGCCTTTATTAAGCATGTTTTTGTTTGTAGTAAGATTTCTTCTGATTTAATATTGCAACTGAAATTGCTTGATATCCTTCAGTGTGTGTGATTGAATATAATTTTGAAGACAGGCTTTCAAATCTGTTTTAAAAGAAAAGAGGGATACCAGTGATAGTCTGGGGACTGGAGGGTGCAGATGAAAGAAGGAAGAAGGGAGGGACATGAGGGAAGGTTTTATTTTCAGAATTTATTTTTAATGTCTCTGGCATGCTTAGTTTGATTTTTCCTCTTATGTTCCAGACCACAGGTGTTTCCCATTAAGACAAGTGAACTGACTTTAACAGTATCCTGCAGAGCTGTGGGCACAGAATACCTTCTGTGAACTGCCAATAATTATTTGTCCTGGCTTTGTTTCTGGAGATTCTACTTAAATTGGTTCAAAAGCTGGTAATCTGTTTCATCCCTGAAGATTAACCCCCTTGGAAAAAAAAAGGAAGAAAAAAAAAGTTAGTGTGCTCCACATAACTGAACAGAATAAAAGAGCACTAGTAGTATCTTTGTTAAACTAGGGAATGATTTTTAAAGTGTGATAAAAGGAGACTTTGGAAGTGCACTCAATATGTAGCATCACTAATAATAGAGCTCTACCAGTTGCCTCAACAGCATACCCTGCAGACAATGGGATCGGTGATAAATCTAAACCTGGTAAGACCTAAAACATTTATTATTTACAAATGCTTGTATTGTAAAACATGCTGACTGCAATATCAGCTTCAAGTAGCTACTTAAGCTATAATTAGATTCAGAAACCTCGTGCAGCCTGCCATCACTTAGGCAAGACCAGATGGACATTTGTCCACTTATTTCATGGGTCTTTGGATCATCCCTTGTAAGAACTTCAAATGCCTATATATAGGTGTAAGTTCTTGCACTGCAGGTTTTGTATCCAGGTTACAAAACGAAAAATCTTTCTTGTTTTCAGCACTCTGACCACAATCCCAATAGTCTCAAATTTCCTCCGAAAGCTTGGTTCAGCAGAAGATTTGAGCACTTTGTGGTGTCAGGGCCTATGAGAAGTGCTGCTTCACAGGAAATTCTCAGAACCTTCCAGGATAATTGTCAGAAGACCAAAGAGGACAAAAATCGATTACCTTTATAAAATGTATATTTATTTCTGTGAAAAGTGCTAGATCTTTTAATTTAACTGCATTTAATATTTGTTTATGACATCCCAACCCACCATACAGTTGAACTTGGAAGATGAAGCCACATTGTGAGCTAGGTGTTTAAAAATCCTATTCACAATGTTCTCAGTTATACTTTCACTTTGTGTTTGCCATGATCTTGCACGGATAATGCATCTAACCAATACCCAACATTCAGTCTCCTACCATAACATGGAACACTGTGCATGGACATGCAAATTCCTTTGTCATCTGTATGATTTGCAATGAATAGGTTAAAGAGGGAAATTCAGCCAAATCCTGATCCCATTGACATTGAATTCAATAGGAAAATACGTTGGAGAAAAATGCTATTATCTGATACCTATTGATATGTAAAAATTAATTCAGTCCATCTCTGATGTTTCTCATAATAAATTTGAGTGCACTTGCCATAGGTAGGTAAAAACAGAATATATTTTATCTTAGAATTAATTATTGTGCAGTCACTTAGCTCATATATTGCACACTTTTGAGACTTTTAAGTTCTGCAATAGCATAACTTCTGAAGAGTACAGCACAACAGAAGCCACAAGTGGTATTTACCTTGTCGGTCTCCAGAGAACATTAAATGAGTGGCTGACAAGCACATTGAGTTTTAAAAAGCAAAACTAGTAATGAGACATCATTTAATAGTAATGGGTGGAAAATGTAAAATGACATAAAAAGTGCAGTTGATTTCCTCTTTTCTCTTCTACAGTCAAACAGACTCGGGTTATGGATACACTGCAGTCAGTTTTCAAGAGTAAAATAGCTTCAGCCACAGGCTCAGACATGGTGATAGGTCTCCTGAGCCCAAGGACAAGGCTGTCTCTATGCTGTTAGCAGTGCAAACATTTAGATAAGATGCTGAGGTAAGACTTGGACAGAGAATAAATTGTATCTCATGGTGGCCACTCCAAACCATACAGACACAGGCCAGATGGGGCAGGCCATCTTGGAAAGCCTGACCTGTCTGTAATCACACTAATCAAGATATTGCAAATAATATTGCTGCTAGTAGTGCTAGTACTATTGGTCACAGCACTGTCAAGCCTGTTACAAACTCTCAAACTCACTGAAGCAGCTGGGTAAATGCCCAGATGGTTTGCCCAAAAGAACACTTGTGTCATCGTTCTTCTGCACACTAGTGTCTTTTAAGATACTGCAAATACATGTACACAGTCCCCAGCCAGCACTGTTAGTACAGTTTAATCATACCAATATATTCCGCTGCTAAGATCCTGATCCTCTTCTGAAAGGTGGTAGTAGCTCTGAAGGACGCGCTGTGTGCATGCAGTACCTACTTTGCAGAAAAAGAAAGCTTTTTAACTAAGTGTCAGACATTTTTTACAAGGACCTGAAACACAAATTAAAGGCCTATAAGGACACGACTATATATTATGTCCAATTATTAAATGCTTTTTCTGTCAGGTTGAATGCACTTTCATTGAATGATTTCATACATTCCAGTCTGTTCATCCATAAATTCATCATATCTGAGGTAAGCTACAGTTAACACATTTTTAAATGGTACAGCAAAGACAGCTAGTATCTCTAGAAGGTAACAAAAGCAGACTCTTTCAAGCCACAAGCATACTGACATGAGCTCCTGCAGCAGATAGTCCCTCTGTGTAATATGAGGTCCCCTTCAATCACATCACCTTCTACTTACTTCATGGTGAATAATGCAATTCCAAGAGGAAAGGGCCAAGTCCCTGACGGAGTCAGCTGTCATTCTAAATACAGTACAATTCTGGTTTATTAAATCATGATAATAAAGCAAAGGGAAAGGGAGAACAAAAGAAAATGAAAGAAAACTCCAGTGACCGGCGTTTTAAGAGTCTGCACTGCCATTCTGGTTTGACTTATGAGAGAGCTCAGGAAGCACACGTCTCCCTCAGCCCCAGCCACTGTGCTTTTGGTCCACTTCACAGAGTGGTCTCATGATGCTCAAGCTGGATCTCTTTTAGGGGAAACTCAACCGGAAGAAACAATCTAAGACTGCAGTGCACATGGCCCATGCACTCATTCAGTTCACAAGATCAGACTAGACCTAGTCCAAAACAGTTTCCTGAAAGACATCTAGGAGTATTGATCTCTAGCCCTCTCTTGCTGGGCTGTACTACCTGCTACTACTCATAGAGCCTTGCTAACCTCTCTTGCTCCGCCCATGAAGGAGAAGCCAGTCAATTGCTCTATAAGCTTTCTGATTTTCCTTTTCATGGGTACAAGTCCATTTAGCCCATGAAGAAAAATACTTTTGAAGCTAAAGAAGACAAAATATGATACACCAATGGGTTAATAAGCAGAAAGCAACAGGATACCTACAGCAAGCTGGGTCTTCTGCTGCTGTAAATCAGCTTCCCTACGTTGACTTTAGTGGAGTTATGCTGATTTACATTATCTGAGGATATAATGCAATGTATTCCAGTAATTCAGATGCTGATTTTAGCTAGAAGTATGCATATTATAACCACATGTTGGGGCCCTGAGGGTATTTCTGGTAACATTATTGATTCTTTGAGAAAGCATGCTGGGGTCACTATAGCTTGCATACGTGTACATTTACATTATTGGAATTTAAGATAGCTCATCTGCAGCTGAATGCCTTTTCATATCTTGACAAGTGTCAATCACAAGAAACAAACTTCCAAGTAGTATCTAGCAGCTTATAACAACTGATAAACACAAAAATAATAAAGAATGAAACACAAGGAAATTAAATTCAAAAAGTTTTTACTACTATGCATGCTATTTTTATTACAGCAGCAACATCCTCAACCACTTGCCATCACTTTTTGTTTCTGCTTTTCTATTCACCTACAATCAATTTAATATATTTTTAAGCAATGTATCGGCAGAGGACTTATATAGGGACCACAGCTCTAGACCTTTAACTCCTCAGTCAAAATCCATTGAAATAATTGAAATTTCTTTTACCTTCTGTAGGCTTTAAAGAGTTACAGTATTTTACTACATTTAAACCACAGCTGAAGAACTTTAAAACTGATGAGGAGACCTCATCTTGCTATTATGAATATGCTGATATAACATTTTTGAAAGGGTAGACTTATACCAGGTAAATACCAGGATGTAAATGCATTTGTATTGTGTGAAAGCTTATACTAAGACAGTTATTTATCTTCTCATGTAAATCAGGTTGATATTAAATACCTTTATGCCAACATGATTGTGCCTGCAATGGTGGCAGACCATGTTGTTCCTTGTGCCTCCCTGACCCCTACTGACACCCACGCTGGGGATTCAGCTATGACAGAGTCCCTGCTTCTGGTTCCTGGGTACCACCACAACACAACACAGTAACACCTGGGAATGTAGAAAACATGCTTAAAGGATTTATTTTAATATGAATGTTGGATAGTATTACAAGAAGATGAATACCTCACTTGAGTCCATAGGTTAAGGAGTGTATTTGAAGGATTTTTGAAGAATCAGTTACCGTGGTAAAAGAGCTATTTAACGTAACTTTATCACTATTCCGTTATCAAAAGACCAGGAGTGTGATGAAATAACTCACAGTATGATTTAAACCCTGAGTAAGAAATCTGATATAAAATGAACAGAATAACTATTACAGCTTTGCTAGCATGCAAAGTTTCTGTCACTAAAGTGACTGATTTCCCAGGGCTTTCTGCTCTTAAAAGTTGGTAGAGACATTATAGTTTTATTCATTTAACTATCCATCAGCAGTTGGCAAATTTCAAAGTGACACTTATTTTGGCTCCTATTGATCACATTCTTTTCACAGCTGTTACTTGAATTTCCTTTACAGATTTTATTAAATTTATATGAACATTGAATCTGTGTCAAATGTGACCTGGGAATGACCCTAAACATAATGAAAATCAAAACCATTTCCCTGTTTTCATTACTAGATTTTAACAATTACTTCAAAATGAGCTCCCTCCCAATGGTGGGGTTTTTTTTTCAGAGTTAAAAAAAAGTAAATCTCTTTGTGTCATAAATGATGAAATGGACACACAGTGAAAATGAAAAGGGCACAAAGTTGCAATAGTAAACAGAAAGCAGGCAGCATATTAATTTTGTCCCCAATAATTATTTTCAGGTACTTTTTTTATCGATTACATATCTTAAAGGGAAAATTCTTACTGTTTGCATATGAAGCTCATTACGTAAATTGAGTGTCTGGCTTGTAGATTTTAAATAAGCTAGCAGAGAGGAGGGGGCAAGGAAAGAAGAGGGGAGAAGGAAAGGGAAATTTGAAGAAACATGAATATTTCCAGAGCCAAACATTTGAAGGAGTGCTTTTTATAGTTCAGCTGGGACAATACTGGTCTGTACACTTCCATTGGTGGGTGTTTGGGTTTTTTGGTTTGTTTTTGTTTTGGTTTTTTTTTTTTTTATCTTCAAGATTTACACTTTCAAACAAAATATTTATGAATGGAGTCCCACTTGTCTGGTTTGAAAAAGAAATGTGCTAAGAGCTCAGTTAAGAGAACAGTGTAATGAGTTCAGAAAACATATGCTTAAAATTTACTTTAGTTTTGAAAATCTTACAGAGATTTTTACCCTCTGGGAGTAATGAAAATACTTTTCCCTCTGAATTAAAAGGAGAAAAAGGTTGCCAATTTAAACTGTATGACCCCGAAAAATTTTTGCATTCTTACAGGAGCCTGACAGATGATGTCTTGGATCCATTGATACAGTCATAGATATCCAAACAACTGATCAATATTTAAAGTTCTTAACCTGTACACAAAAGCTGTTTTTTAGATTATTTACCAGTCCAGTTTTCTACTTGGATGATGTTCTCAATAACATTTCCATATGATTGATCAAGACAACCAGGCCTGTTTTCTTTCATGAATTATATTCAGGTCATGCTCAAAAATTCTACTCAACCTGGCTGGTACTAAAGCAAGGGTGGGTCTCAACTACTATACTTTCTCTAGGCAGAATTCATGTAGGCATACCAGAGTTGGATTTAAACCAGCTGGGTACCCAGTGGTCAATCACCATCAGTCCAGAACTCAGACTAGGCCACAGCCTCTTCTTCCCAGTCCTCCAAGAGCTGAAGACACACATCATTAGCCTGAGCTAAGCTTAGCTGAAGTAGCCTGCTGGCAGTTCCCAAGATAACCAATTTAACTTCTTCAGATATAGCATGCAACCAGCACCCTCTGCCATGGCTGCATTATGCAAATATTCAATAAAAAAATCATCTTGCTTATGCACATGCTGAAAATTAAACAGGCATATAATATTTGCAATTAATTCAGATTCAAAGATCTTTGATTGTACCCCTAGCCCAATAAACAACGATATGGTATTTGCCCTCCTTTGGAGAGGGGGAAGCTCCTAGAAGGGCATTAATTAGAATTTAAATGCATCCCAGACTATAGTTATGATGACTGTTAAACTATTGTTGCATGTTTCTAAGACTGGAGAACATTTCTTTCATCTAAAACTTGGGCATTATCTTCTAAACCTTTTTCATCTTTTTTTTTTTTTTTTTTAAATCTATTTTACATCTTTCATCAGTTGAAAAGAGAAAACCTGGAGAGGTCAAATGGAAGAAGAAAAGAGAATGACTACATGAGGATTTGAGGATCAAATAGAATATTCACAATGCAGGGTCAGCTATCTATTTTTGGGAACAAACCTCCGGCATATGCTAGTAAAAATTTGTTTACAAATTATGGACTTTGAAAAAAACAGAGCAGATTAAATGTACAAGTGATAAATTCTAGTGTGACTCTCTGTGAGAAAAAAAAAGGCAGAATTTTGCACGACTAGTAGGTGTTGTATTTGCCCATGGGGAGACCAGCAGTTGAGAGAGAATTACAGTAGTCTAGCTTGAAGAAAAAAAAAAAATCCAACTGAGCTGTTTGCTGCTTTTGGCATTTAAGGTTTATTGGAAATGTTTCATACCTTATCACCAATAATGACAGCAACAAAAAACAAGTTCATACTATAAGCCTTGCTAATGACTTTGTTGTTGCTGAAAAATAAGGGAAAACTGATTTTTATAAACTGGCACAAGCAAAGCTGGACAGAGCAAAAGAAAAATGAAAAATCAGTAAATAATTTCTGAAATGCTAAGAGTTTACAGCTATGCATGTATGCTGTTTTCATTTATGTTAAGCAAATTAGATATTCAGCAAATACTTGAATAGTGTAGAAAGAGCTTCTACAGTCAAATGCCATCTTTCCTCCAACCATCCTTTTAAGGATATCTGTTCCTTTAAGGCTTTGGCTGAAATAGAGATACCCCTGAAGCCTTCTGACAAACACTTTGCCAATCAGCTGGGTATGTGTTAATCAGCCTTAGTGAAAACATGGTTTCACTCTCTCACACAGCCTCTTTCCTCTGATGTTTGTCAGCTAACCTGTTGTTTAATTAAGGACTTGTCTTAGTTATAAGCTCAGACACTGACTTCTCATTAATCACTAGCTAACGTAATACAAATCTTTAATCATTCAGTCTAGATTCTTTGTCACCAAAGGACTTCACTCTGTTATGATAATGAGTTTTAAATATCTTGGAGGTCTAACACCAAGGCTAAGCTGAAAACCACCCGAATGGTCCCAGAACTGACAGGTGCTAAGAGCATCCGGTCTCATTAGTAATAAAATTACCATTAACATTTTTATTTGTATTTTTGACCATTCAGAATAGTGCATTTTTTTCATTGTGGTAATAAATATTTTAAGCCAGTTACACATTTCCCATCCTGGAAAATCCCAGAAATCAACTACGGTGTCTCCAGGATTTCAGCACAGTTATTTTGCCTCTGATTCTCCTGAAGTGTTTCCACTTTCCAAAAAAGAGTAACTTTTGTATAAGTAATTAGATGAATTATTTCCTCTAAGGGTAATCCTATCTTTTTGACATAGCACAAAAATACCCTCCATATTTTTATACACAAACTTGTAAATCATGAAGGTTTTTAATGTTCTTCCATAATGTTTCTAATACTTTGATTTCAGTAACTTACCTGTTTAAAACCTTAAAAAAATTAATAATACAAGGCATTTATTGATGCTAGCATAAAATTAAAACAATCAGAGAAATAGGAGCAAGACATGGAATTGCCTAGTATAGCAAAATCCTAGTATGTATAGTAAAACTTAAACACTGGTGCTACCCATAAGCTATCAAACCTAGTTCCAAGGAAAATATTACAGGACTCGTTACAGAATACAGACCAAAAAGACACTGTGCTACAGGATAATGACAAAATGTATAATTTGGATGAGCTAACATATTTACAGCGTGGAACTGCTATGGTCCTGCCACCCTGTTTGCTGACTGAGAAGTCTTTTTTGACACTAAGGTGTGATCTTTCAGATCAAGATTTACCTAATCTTTAAGCTACTTTTATTCCTAAATATTCCTTAAACAATGGAGGGATTTTGGTGTATTGCATGTGACTGTATTAGAAAATGTGATTTTTAATTATTTTTTTTAAAATTCACAGAAGAAAGATTAGGTACTGAAGGAGAGGCCTCCTCAAGCTGTAGGACAACACCAGCTCAAGTCTGTATATGTGGTGTTAGCAAATGATATATTTTAATGCTATCTAGTGAGACAGTAAAGATAAGGAATGAATATTACATGTTTCTTAGCACTACAGATTTGTAGTGTCAGAACTGAAGGTCAGTTCCTCTTTCCATTATAAAACTCATAATTTAGGAATTTATAATAGCTGTACTTCAATTTGTCTTGAACCACAGGTTTGAAATAACTTCTCCAAGATGTCGCAATCTTTGGGAGTTTTGTAATTCTTCAGAATACTTTCCTCAAGGCATGAGACAGTTAGGATAGAAGGCTGATCATCTGAAAGCACTGTTTTGAAAGCCTTCAGTAACACAGTTACACAAAAATTATCTATTAATGGGAAGAGCTGGTTCTGTCTCCAATTAATAAAAAAATTAAAAAAATATAAAAGAAGCAGAATATTTTCCCTTTAAATGAAAGACCTGCCTATGTCAAGTAGCTGCTTTTCAATGCAGTTGATCTAACAGATGAATGGTAACAGCACATCATCAAGACTCATGATTGCACTCACTGGGCAGACGTAGTAGTCTATAACCATTTAGGTTATAGGAATTAGGAGAGTAATGCTGGACATACTTATCACAGAATCTCACAATATTTCTTTCTCATTGAAGGCAGATAACAGTGAACAAATCCCTTTTCTTGCCTAAGCCACGAGGTAAATATATGACCCCATCCTGCAAGCCATGACCACAGGATTGCTGTGGGCAGGGTGAGCAGGATGGGCACATGGGAACTACCAAAAGAAGGATGTTTCAGTAGAACAGGACTCGAAGGCCATGACTGTTTTTCCTCTGACGGCAGAATTTGATCCTATGCTACTGAAATGAGTATTACACAGGCTAACAGACAACTTGTATTCAACACTGTTTGGTGATGGTAAAAGAAACTTTGACTTACACATATACATGATGCTTACTTGACATGAAAAGTTTCAGGCATCTTTATAAAGTTATAAACAAAACATAATTTTTTAAGCCTTCAGACAGTCCAGCAGGGAGAGGCACAATAACCACCTCTGGAATAAATTCCTAGTGGTGTTTGATTTCCTTTACTGGACAAGATATCCTATTCCTATGTGAACATCAGAGATGTATGTAAATTTAATAAATTACTTTGTTCACTCCTACAGCTATTAGCATGTACTCTTCCTGTTGTAAAATCAGAATAAAAATGGGAAAAGGGGCTTGAACTGAAATATTAACTGCACTTTTTCATGGGATGTTTTGTTGGCTTTGGTTGTATCTCCATATACTCTGATGTTTGGGAAACTTGGTTCATATTATTGCAAAGAGTATTTGTTCCCCTTCAATGGGGTTCAGATAGAGTTTGTGTATTCTCTTAAGTACAATAAATGTCATGATGCTCTTGGGTGGTTTTCCATTGTATGTGGTCCTGAACACCTCTTGCCAAGTTTTGACTGTACAGTCAAGATTTTTGGACAGGATTACTGGGAGGAGACTGACTGGATCACTCTCTTCTACTGTGTGTTTTAGGAAATCAGTTCTAGCTTGTTCAGTTCAGACAGCAGAATGGGTAATCTCTCTACTGCATTTGTAGCTAGAAAGGAGTCTCAGATTACTGAGTATGACAGATTTTCCTCTGCACAATTGTAGTTCTTTTACCTACCTCAAACACTTTTTATAAACACCTGCATGTCATGTTTCAACACGAAGTTATTCCATTATTAGCAAGGAGATTGTGTTTAAAATGTAGAATGTATGTAGTATTTGTCACTTCTAATAAGGACTGAAAATTAATTCAGTTGTGTGTCTATATCCTGTAATTACAGAAATGTGCAGAGTCTTTATAAAAACTAATAATTTTGGAGTAAACTAATTGATTTGGGAGTATAGAAATACTTTTCTCTCTTTACTCATGTATAAAAAGTAGCTATACTCCTTAACAATATGTAATTATATGGATCTGCTGCTTCATATTCCCATCATAAATTATGATAGCTCTGATTTGTCTTCACTTCAAAATTTAGTCTGTAGTAAAATGATATGGTTATGTGCTACTGATCGTACAAAACATAATTATGTCTAAATTCCCACTCTTGAGATTTTAATGAAAAAACATTCTTAATCTGTTCTATTTTGTGCTAAAATATTTCCCTAATGCTGGCAATATATGCAGAATGTAATGTAGATACACATGTACCCAATTGCTTAACCATGAATGATGTAAATTGGTAGTATTTACAAAATGTGATGCAGGAAATTTGTTTACTCCAGACTAAACAGAAAGAAGGAGATCCAGCTTACTGCCCTATATATACAAATATACACCAGTGTTGAACAACTTGAGAGACTGCACACGAAAAAAGGGCTTTCAGCCTTGATATATTTTATGTGCTATTAGGATTGAGTTATAAAACTATGTGTTAATGGTCCCTACCTCAGGAAAGCATATAAAAGAAGTTCAATGTACATCATATTCACCAAAAAATACACAGAACATAGAAGCATACATTTAAAATATGAAAACACAATGGGAACATAATGTAATAACGCAAAAACATCTGAAAACAATTATAACACTAGAAAGCAGGGAAATGTGTCATTCCTGCCTCAGCGTGCCTAGTGGGGACTTGTTGGTTAGTATTTCAAGAGACACAGGCACATCTGTGTGCAATATTCTGTGCAGAATCCACTGGTGAAATGTTCAGGAAAGGTTTTGCGTCGGCATGTCTTCACACCTGTCTGACAAATATCCGAACTTCATCCCAGTATGCCCACCTTAGCTATAAACATGTAGTCAGGTTTTTAACGACAGTGCACATCTCTCAAACACCATTTACATGTCTTTGAGAAAAGTCCCTCCATTCAGAAACGCCAAAAAATAGGAAATGCCATTGATGTGATGGCTTGGTTTATTTAAGTGCCAACGTCCCATTTTATCGTACTGCCCTTTACTGTCTCTATGTTCATTTGCCCTTCAGCATCCGACCCTCCAGCTCTGCTTCAGACCATTGGTTTGATTTCTGCTGCTTCCTGCATGTTCCCTCCCTGTTCTGGGTATGTTCCTCAAGCACAGGAAAGCCAAACAGCTTGCAGACTCAGAAAACAGTGAGTAGCCAAAGCCCTTCTTTGTAGTGAACCTCGCTGAAAAGATCTGTATGTTTTTACCCTTTATACATTTTGACTAAGATGTTCTAAGCCACCATTCGGCCACGCAATATTAGCAATGAGAGAGAGGATTTATTAGGTACTAGACATGATCTCAGTTTCAGGTAACCTGAAAAAAGTGCAGTCATAGTTCTGTTGCTATTAAAATTCAAGTCATAGCAAATAAGCAGTGGAAGGAAGGGCAGCAATTTAGGTGCGGGGGACTGAAAGAAAAAGGCATAAAGCAGAAACAAGAGCCTAAATTGCATATTCCAACTGGAAATTTATTTCAGAAATCCTGTTACACAAACACTGATGCTTTCCAACACTCATTAGTCACAGAGCACTTTAAAAGAAAGTGATTTTTTCCCTCCCTTTGCTTATTTGAAGTAATCTTAGCTTTAATTATTATAATATTAATGGTGAACCATTGCTAATATTTTAGAAGTGGTAACTTTAAAGCATATTATTTAACATCTATTTATCTGTACTTTTGAAACATAGTTTCAAATACTTTTAATTCAAATTCATCTTCCCAAATCACAGTTTCACAGTTATCTATAAAAAGTGAGAAAGTCATGCTACCACGATCATGTTCCCATACAGGGCTTGCATACATGATGGATACTAGGGAAGTTAATAAGACATTACCACAGTATATTTAGGGTGTTATAACAATAACGCCTTATTTGGAACTTCTTATTCAAAAGCAAAGATGCCTTTTTGCAGATTAGGGTAATCCACTTCTAAAATCCACACAAAAAGATAAAGAAGAATAGCCATCGCTGAATAGCTTTTCCACACTAGCCATACTGTACTTTTCCTCATATTTGAAAGCCCTCAGAAGTCTGATCCATGCTTCTGTAATAAGGGATATTAGCAGAAGTGGTATTCACCAGCAATGCAGCCAGGCAACATCACAATATTGCATTAAATGCATTCAGAAATGAATTGGTTATGAAAAAAGGGTTTGACAGTGTTTTTGAATGATGCTTGCAGCCACACAGGTGCATAAATGGCTTTGAAAATCTGTGTCTTAGAAATATCTACTGCTGGTTCCTCTGAAGTAGTCCTAATGCTGTAAAAAATTGCTACTGAATTAGCCTTCAGATCTAATAAAGATGAATATAGCCCTGGTGGAACACTACCACATGACAAGTGGTCTACTTCTCACAAATATACCTAGATTCTTCACCCTCAATACAACAGTGTCCTTGAGAGTGATACTATTGCTGTGTTATTAGCAGATGTTTTGCATGAAAAGTGAGCATAATAGGCATTAAAGTAATTGCATCCCAAGCAATCTCATATTATGAAGAATACTCTCCCAGGGAAACTTACATGCACATCCATAACCTAATGATGAGCTCTTTTTAACGTTCTGTTGCATTCAAAGTATTCAAGTAGAATACAGTATAATGGCTCCATGTGATGAACTTCTTTATGACTTCCGTGCTCCGACTCCTTTTTGATATCATCTGGAGCTTGAAATTTTCAGCCGCAGTCTGAGCTGCAATCAATGTGTCTGTCCCTCTACAAACAGCGTTATCCCACTCCAGTTGTACCCATACAATTCCAGTCGTCGTTAAACTTGCAGGAAAACACTGATCTTATCTTGATACGTTTCAAATACGTTTGGCAAAATCCAGGATGATCTATAGGTATGGGACTCAGTGTTTACTAGTATTTGAATCTTTTCAAGGTTGATTGACAATGATGTCAAAGAGAGTGCTCACATTTAAGCTTTTCCTCCAAAGCAGACTTTTTAAGAGATTTCTTTCTGCACGTATCTTCCACTGTGGGATCTTACTGCAGCCTTTCCACTCATTCAAAATACTACAGAGACCTTGTCCCCTCTTGGTTTATTTGCTTTCAAAGAAGTTGTAAGGATTTAATTTTTGAGTCTCATTTCTCTTCGTAATGTGCTTGAAATTAGCTAGTGGTTAAAAAGTTAGTAAGGGATTATACGCAGACATACACATGAAGTGACTGTGGATATAAAAGAAAAGAGAATAAAAGCAAAGCAAAGATGAAGAAGGTATACAACGTATGGATGTATTCAGTGGAGAAACACAATCTGCCTCTCTAGCTACAGATTTTGACTTTGCCTTTTGCAGCAAAGTGCAAGCAGTTATTAGGAGACTAATGATAATTCTCTAGAATAGAAATGGATCTAATCTTGAATGAGAAGCAGACAACCTTGGCAGAAGAATAAATGTGTTTCAACTGACCGTACTTAAACTGAGAATGTTTCTGGGCATCACAAAAATTAGGTAACAGACTGCTAGTAGTAGCAAAGAGATTTAACTGGAAGAACAGCAAGAAAAATAAACATGAATTATGTTTATGAATAACGAAGAAACTGTTAGAAAAACAAGTTCAGAAGGGAAGAGACAAACAAAATGAGGATGAGGGAGGAAGAGGCTTGGAAGAGAAGAAAAAGGTGAGAGTGATGGAAAATTGATCGTGATGGAGATCACAGAAAGGAAGTGAGCAAATATTGTTCAGGTAAAACTATGGCTGGAGAAAGTCAAGTGCTTCAGGAAGACAAGTTTAGGAGCATGGAGAGTTTCTGAATAACAAAAACTGTCCCAGTGCTGAATGGAAATGAATGGAAGGGAACGTGCAAGATCTCTGAGTGAGAATCGATAGTCATGCAGAAGACAAGATTTTCAGCTGCTATAAATCTGGGAAAGTTCAAACACATATTTTCATCCAGCTCATAGCTGAAGTTCCAACAGCACTGCTTGCAAAGGTGTTCATTCACGCTATGAATCCAGTTGCCACCTAGCAAGGCAAGCAGCTGAACGCATGAGAACAGCCTTCACCCAGGGAGAATAAATATAACAAGTTCCTAAGTGCAGAGTGACTCTTCTTGCACACTGAGTTCCATGAAGCACTTTTGAGGTGAGAATCAAGGCCATTATTCTTAATTGCATATAGCATATCATTTTGTAAAGAAACTACCACTTTTCAGAATCCACAACCTCTGAAGTTTAAAACAGAAGTGTGCTTGACTTACTAAATCATTAAAGAAAGCTTGTGAAAAATTAAGCTTGTTATATAGTATCATAACTGCAGTCTAGATTTTATTGTAATAAAATATATGAAACATAAACCCAAATGCCTGTCCAGAATTTATGATATAAACAACAAATACAGTAACTGGTGAAACATACAAAATTTTCATGCTTAGATATTTCAGAAAAACAACCAAAAATAATTTTATAAATTTTACAAAACAATCCACCTCTGGGATTAAGAACAAGCATGAGACATTTCAGCTGAAAGAAAAATCGTTTCAAAAAGTCAGTGGCAGCTGCAAATAGAAACCAATAATGGAAAGTGCCTTGTCGACCGTAACTGTTATAATGGTAGCACAACGCTATAATGAGCAAACATCTAATTGTTTCTTTTTTTATTTGTTTCTTAAGGGGTCTCTAAAAAGATAGATGAAAGAAGAATCCAGCATCTTGCCTTGCATGAACCAACATACATCTATTTTAACTAAGTCTGTCTGAAAATCATATCACAAAATATACCTAAGATTTTTTTCAAGCACTCAGCTTTAGTACTCCTAATAAATATTTCCTGTCCCATTTTAGTCCAGGCTTTCAAATCAACATGGTGAAATTAAGTCAATTTTATATTGTTTTAGATGACTTGGTGATTTAGTCAGATAAACACTTGCTAATGTGGAAAGCCAAAGTGATGAAATCATATCACCCAGAATCCCAACAGACAAGCTTCTCAATGCTTTGCAGGCCTGGTCTCCTTAAACTCTCTTTAAAATGACTAAGTTTCTCCACATTTTAAACAGTTCCGAGAATTTGCATACAAAAGATGACCAGTTAGCGAGTTAGCCAGCCAGATCGTACTGTTAGCACAAGATCACTTGTAAGCAGAACGACATGGTGGAATTTCTTTTCTGAATTTGCCAAGGTTTGTTCTCCAGCATTAAGGTTGTCTTAACTTGCTTTGGTTTTGCATAGAATGCATATTTATTGTATTTTATTAATCTGTGTATGTTCTGTTCTGTAAATGCTAAAAACAACCTCTTTCTTCTCTGTTAACTTTTCTCTTTCACTCTTGCTATAAACTTACTGTAAGAGGTACAGAACTGGAATTTCCGTACTAGGTAGGCTTTAAATGTCCCCTTTGTTTCTTTGTACTTAAAATAAGTTTGTTTTTAAAGTCTTTCAAATTTTCAAGTAATAAGCACTATATTGGTGTTGCCCCAGCCTAGAGGTTGTCACCAGTTGTACGTGGGTTCAAACACCAGGGATGGGCTGTGGAGCAATGGTGCAGCTGAGGGATGGGTTGCCCCTGAGCACCAAATCCACTGATCAGCTGTCCAGGCATCACATGGGACTGTGGCACCACTGTTCTCTATATTGGTTTAAGTGATGATGGACCTTCATGAATAATTCCACTCTTTATTAATATAAATGTCAAATTTCCTGATCTGGACAAAGGCATAGATTGCTTTGACATTTTACAAAAATCTTAACCAGGATGGAAACCCCTTTGAAAATACCTCTTTTTGTACAGTAACTAAGTGGTTGCTTTATACTTAGAAAAATATCTACAAACAATAAAAGAACCACATTCTGGAGATACTGAGAACCTAGGTTATTCACAGATCTCAAGAGAGGTTGCAAAAATCAAAAATCAAAAGGCTAAACCCTGACTAGCTGCAATAATGCAATAGGTTTTAAAAAAGAACAGAAATTCCTAAAAGCATATCTACATTAAAATGTTGATTAGATTTCATTTCTATTTTTAAATAATGTTCATGAACCAAAGAAAGTCCTGAAGCATATTAGTGAGAATCAATACCAGAGGGGAAGGACTCCTTGTTATGCAAGAAATTAATATTTTCTTTTGGCAATGAGATTTTAGTGGATTTATTTACTGTTCCTAAGATTTAGGAAAAACCAGTTTAGCTAAAAATAAATGTAAGATCTTTACCAAAGAAACATATTACCCCTTAGACAAAAACCTATGCACCTATTGTGGCATTTTAAGTTCCGTATCCAATCTAGTTTTTTAAACCTTATAGTATTCTGAATCACTCTGAGATGCTTCACTGTGAGCTCTCGAGACAGAGACTTCCATTTGTAAAGAAACTAGCTCAAAATGATTATCTGTTGCCTTTAGGGCCTCATAGAATAACAATAACAACAGCAGCAACAAAAATAATAGCTACATTGACAATCAATCTGAAATCTAGGGTAGGATATATAAAATGATAATAAAGTGGTTTTGACACCCAGCTGTAACTAACATTGTTTTTAAGAGTATTATTGCACATCATCTGATGCATGTATTTTTATACCTTTATCCTATATCTGTACTGCAGTGGGCAGTCACAACCATTTGCTCTCAGCATCTCTCCAGCTGAAATAAAATTCAATAGAAAACATTTCTTTGGGGAAAAAATAGAGATACAACATCATATGTACAATTGCCCAAAGTTCATAGGGAATGTGGTCTGCTAAGAGTTGCTTAAAGAATTGATGGTCATTTTATGTAAATCTAACCTTTTATGGAGCTCAACCAGTAAATATCATAAAGAAAGATGTGTTCCTACAGGTGTGAAGAACAGACTATATGTACACAAGGTCAAAGAGAGGACAGGTTCCTAATACTACATTAGTAATAGCTGCTTCATACTGGCAAATTACATCTGCCTAGCAACAGCAGTGAATTGTAAAAGTAAAATACAGCACATTAATGTGATGAAGTTTATGCTTCCACCATATCAAACATCTTCATTAACACTCTTTTCCACTGTGTGTATCTGAAGGAAGAAAGCAATTAGAAAGCTTGGGATTTTATGTTAGAACAGGGAGTATTTGATCAATGGTTTTACTCATTGACTAACGCACATTTATCCTAGCCCAAACTGTGTAAGAAATTTATGTCAAAGTCAGTTAATAGTTTCAACTAAAAAATAATAATTAGTGAAAAATATGTTTTTTTCAAAACAGTGTTTTATAAGATGATATTTTTTAAATAAATAATGCAAATTAAGGAAGATGTTATAGTCAAGCCATTTTCTCTACTTTTTTTCAGGGAGAAGTCTGGAAAAACATTTTGGTTTAAATGTTCAGTTCAGCCAGCAAATTGAAAAAATCAATTATTCACACAGGTCTATTTACTAATACTCTATGTGGAGGAGTAGATTGGGTGACTAATCTTGTTTGTTCCCACATGCTGCCTCCACTTGCTTACATATCTGCTGAGAAATAGCAACCCTGAGCTTCCAAAGCCTCATGGGTTTGGACCTGACTGTCTTGCAGTAGCAGTATGGACTTTGTAGAGTGTGCACTGGTACCAAAACCAATATGTACTTTTCTCACGTGCTGTAAATACTATTAGAAAAGAGGGTTTCCGTACTAATGAAGATAAGCATTTGGAAAGACACATCACCATTTCTGAGGAAAAACATTGAGTTTGACTCATATTAAGTCTTTTTAAGTTACATTGAAAGACAGTTTTCTCCACAAACATTTCTCATAATGAAATACTATGAAGGCATATGAAATTCCTATTTTACTTCAATCATACAAACCATCTTTCATAAAGTGAAACAATAAAATAGAATTGACTGCTCAGTATGGTATCATAATACTTATATAGCTGTAAGACCTAACAAAGATCTCAAAATGTCATAACTTTAGATTTAACCCAAATATAGACCCTTTGAGGACACATTTAATTTTTATACCTTATTTTTCCTCTGTCATGAAAAGGCTTTAAAATTATTTAAACAGAGGGAAATGATGTGAACATCAACATACACCCACCCCAGTCAAAATGAACCATAGAGAAGACTTGCTGGAGTAGCTTTGTAGGAGTTCAGAGCAGCAGGACAATTCTTACTAATTCTTTTTATTAAGTGTTTGTGTAGTTGCTTGTTACCCACTGAGGGGTACACAGTGCATGAGCAACTGCACATGAGACTGTCCAAGAGCTATCACTGATTAATGGATACGTACCCTCATAAGGAAGATATTGAAAAGCTGAATCACTCAACTAACTAAAGCACAGTTAATTTGTAAGCCCAAATAAGTCTTACACTTCTTTCTTACATTTCTTAACACCCATTATACATAATATGGGTAATCACATGAACGTTTGCAGGCTTAGTAACCCTGATCACTAAAGACTGTCTATGTTATCATTATTTGAATGTGGCAAAGAGTGTTTTCAGTCTTAATAAGTGTTTGTATCTCCACCTGCAGAACAGAAAAGACATTTTAAAGTACTTTATTTTTTATGCCTTAGACTACCTGGTATGTTAAATAGGCTCCAGACACTGATTTTCACCAAAGTTTCTAGTGAATAGACAAGTTTGATATCCTACTGCACAGGAACAGTCAATTCTTATATATTTACAGTTAGTGAAAAGCCCAAACATAGGACAGATGAAACCTTATAAATGCAAGTCCCTGCACACTTCTACAGTGCCATTATATTTTAATACATAAATAAAAACATGTATAAAAATGTGAAGAAGCACATGAAGAAACAGAATATCCTCTAGAAAATTATATCAACGGTGAAAACATAAGGAATGACTTAGAGAGGCAAAAAGGTGAAGTAATTGTTCCTAGATCACATTGTAGATCTTTGTCCAAGGCAGGACTGATGAGTGCTAACTGCTGAACTACCTCTCACTCTTTCTTTTCTATTTTAAAGCCATTAGTATTGGGAATGTGTCCTACAGTTATCAAATGAGTTTCTGATCATCTTCATAAGACCTGTTGTAATTTCCCAGTCTCAGGAATACTTTTAGACAGCTGCTGCTTTTCAAAAAATCATCCTTTTAGGAAGCCATGTCTTTCTTTGTTACCCAAGAGTAATATTAATATTTTATCCTCCACTCTGGATGCACCTGTGGTTTTTAACCATGAGTACCCTAGTCAGAGATTTTTCCACATGACCTCAAAGCCCATAATTTCATGAGCCTCAGTTTTTCAAATGACACCTTATATTGCTGAAAAAAGGTTAATTTCCAGCACTGACTTTCAGCTCTGGAATGTCCCAAAATAACAGGCTTTAAAACCGTGACAAGTTTATGCCCAGAGAAGTACGGATTAACATGTCATTTTTTACAGCTTCCTTTGAGCCCTGCCCTGGTGGGCTCATTGTAACTAAGGCACCTGGTCTCCCAAGCAAGGGGAAATGAAAAATAAGCCTCTGCAAAAATAAAAATCTACATAATTAATTTAAAAACTTTTTTTTCCAGATTGGAAGTGCTGTATATGGAATATACAATGGCATGTTGCTGTAAAGGCTTTTACAAGTACATGTTTGGGACAAGCTATACAAATGTGCATGCCTCCTCCACCACAGAGACAAAATTCCTAGATTCTTCCATATTCCTCATCTACAACATTTGGTAAATGTTTACTTAAAACGTTCAATATCTAAATAGACTTTGGGACATAAAATATCTGCATTTAAACTTTAATTCCCACTGAAATCATTTCAGGCAAACACAAATGATGAAAACATGTTGTCCCTATTTGCAAAAGATGCAGGGGAAATATTTTACAGGGATCCATAAAGATTTTACTGTTGATATCAAAAACAGACTGTCAGAGATTGTGTGTGGCACTAGTACGAAAGGAAGATGGACACAGAGAAGCAAACATGAAAAGAGGAAAATTCAAAGAACACTAGAAAAGAACTTACAGAAGAACAGAACCTAGAAAATTAAGGCTAAGCAGAAAACTACAGGAAAGTAGGTAAGGGAAGGATAAAGATGATGTTTCTGGCAGAGAAAATATCCTTGCTTCTGGAGTTTTAGAGATGAACAATAAAATCATTTCCAGTAGCCTTCAGAGTCCTATGCAATAACAGGACATTTTCACAACAATAAAATTCAGGATGCAGTAAGAATTAACGTCCAGCTCCACTTAAAAACATGAAATGGTGGGTTGGGAGCATGGGGAGAATGGAATGCCACTGGACCCAAGTAGCTATTCCTTTATTGCCTTTGGTATTCAGATGACATTTACTCTTACCCTTTTTTAAAATCCTGGGGGAATCACTGAATTACATATGCACATATATATCCAGAACAGAGAGTTGAAAAATACAGTTTGCCTTCAGGGCCTGCAATTAGGGATTTGCTAAGTCAGCTGTATGCTGCCAGGGAATCAAGGAAATCTCCATTAGAATGCCATTAGGACCTGCAGAAAAGCCCTGCATTTCTTAGCCTTCTTGTTCTACATGCACTCCATTATGCTCCAGAAAATGTCCATATTTTTGCAGAAACATTCCTCCTTAATGAATATTATTACAAGTTCTAATAGGTTTGTTTAGATCGGCATAAATACCCTTCAATCATCCTACCTAAGGTGGCCCAAACTGGGCAGTCATCTGATGGATCTGGCAGCCTTCCCTATTGGCATGTTGAGCCTTTGGCAAGAGTGGGTTGAGCACAGTTCACACAGAACTGCTGAAACAAACATTTAATAACATAGAAATTATTTTTACATTGCCAGTGAACAGCCAAACCAACATGAATGCTCATGCTAGATTTGCCTGGCTTGCTCTCTGACCTTCAAATAGAAATGTTTGTTCATAAACAGCTGTTCTTTTAATCTCACATGATTGTTGTGTGAACATTTATATAGAAGGTATTAAGGGAGCAATAGAACTGGAGGAAAAGAACAAGAGCTCAATCATTTCTTGAGAATTTTTTGAGTGATATTCTTGGTAATTGTAATCTGCACTTGGTTTTAGTTCACATTAAGGTCTAGGAACCAATAGGAAAGATGGAAATTGCTGCCATAAATTATAAAAGGAGATTTTCATTAACTTGTAAAATAAATTTGCAAAATGTGTTATGTAATTTTTTACTCAGTTGGAAATTCTGGCAACACGAATAGATAGTGTGAAGTCCACATGTGGTAACGTGCGTGCAAAATGACACACGCATGCAAAACCACACATGCACACGCATTCTGTGTACATCTTGCACAGGTGAAAGTTCCCATGTGATCAGAAAAGGTTTGATTAACTGAACCTGGTGAGACTACTGACCTGAGACCTCAATGCTTTTTTTTCTTCATCCAAAAGAGCTTTGTAGAATAAGCTACTAAACTTTTATAGAATGAACTACAGGGGCTAGAAATCCCTTCTGTTGGAGGAATCTGCTGTGGGAGGAAGCTTTCTGACATCAAACTTGGTATTTAATGTATATGAACATTCTTTTTCCACAGTGTTATTTCAGTTAATTTACTAGAAATAGTTACATAACTTGTTTCTATCTTATTGAGTATTATTGTATGTAACACACTACAACATACAGGGACATCCTGCTCTGCAGAGAATTTTGGAGCAGCAGCACAACTTGGATCTGGTTGTTCTGGCTGCTTTAGGAAGCATGCTTCTCATTAGGAGTAAACCAAAACACATGAAAAGGACCTGGCATAATCTCGAAGGATTCCATGGCACAACCTAGGTCTTCCATGAGTACTGCAAGTTTATCATGAGGTGAAGGACAGTGCCAAAACCTGCCACTTCAACAGTTCATAGGAAAAATCCAGAATAAAGGAGTCAGCATTCTCTGATCACCTACCAACTCCTTTTCTTTTAGGGTGAATCTAACCTTTAATATATAATGTATATTGTGCAACCAGCAGGGTTTTTTCTTGATAACTTTAACCATTCCCTTCAGTACTCTCATACCTGCCAAGATCTTTAAGAATGTGGAAGATCTGTGGAAAGGTAGACAATGAATTTCATGTAAATTGTATAACAGATTCAAGCCATTCACCTGATTCATGTAAAATGTATGAAACTGAGAACTGTCTTACATAAGTGATGGCAGAGCAAGGCACTGCACCTTGAAAGAAGTTTGGCTGAAGGGATGGAGTGTGCCTAGAGATCAAACATCATTTTAAAGAGGTAAGAAATCAAGCATTTTTATATTTCATTTTCCAGGTTTCTCAAATGCACTAATCCACAATTCAGACTAATGGCTTGTAAAGTTTCCCTTTAAAAAAACAAAGCAGTTTTGAGTTGTAACAGCATAAAATAGTGTCTGAAACCAATACATTCCATTTTTATACTTGCATAACTTGGAGACAATTAAACTTTTTTCCCATAACCTAATAAAAAAAAATCCAGTTTTGTTTTAAAATCTTTGCCTGCCAAACGTGAATCAGAATTTTTTTTAGGATTGAGTTATGAATCCATGAAAATAGGATATATAACAGAAAGCCTCATAGACCTGTAACTACAGAAGTGCTAAAGAGGCACTGGTTGGAATACAAAATGTTAACAGCTAACTTACCTCTTTATTCATTGCTAAGCAGTTACTGTGAATGTTTAGATTTTGTATAATTTATGTAAATTTTTAAACACCTGTTCTCTTCCCATAAAAAAAGTATATGGAACAATCTCTTCAGTTTAATTGATTCTTGGCTTGAGTTGTCATTATTATCTCAGCAACAACAAAGAAACTGTAGTTCCCTAATGGTCAGATTTTGTTGGCAAAACACAGATGTTCAGAATCTACCATTCTAAAACTGATCTATTTTTGGTGATTTTGTTGAGAAAATATCATTAAAACACAATTAGTGAGTCAGTGGTGAAAAACAATGACTGATAAGTTCTCACCACTTGCATTCCCCTTCCTTGCAGATATGATACTGCTGGATAATGCAGTTGGGTTGCTGGTGTCCTGCCTATCTGAGTTTTCTCATGCATCTGTCAGTAAATTGCTTTGCCATAAGCTGCTATCTGTTCTGTTTCCATCAGGACACTGCTTTTGGGAAAGTGCTTAGGAGAAGGGAATCCCCTAGGAAAAGGTAAACTGGGTGCAGCTCTAAGTTTGAGGTCATGTTATTAGTTAAGAAAAGACATCTTTCATGTACAACAATTACTTTTGCCCATACTTTGTCAATGAGAGAAATTATGATTTTGTTCATATCAACTTGCAAACTAGAGTAGTTGAGTGAGCTCCTCTCCAAGCCCATTTTGAAAGCCGCCTTCTCACAAGTGCATAGATGCCAATTGCCACCAGGAGAAGAGGGCACATTGCCCAGTAACCATAACCTGTTCACAAATGGGACTGATTCAGGTGACCATATCCACTAATAAAATTCATCCTGCCTGCCTACTGGACCCCTTTCTTTCATTACATTCAGCTACATCACCTGAGATAAGCTAAAACAACTGAACCAAAAGACAGCACTTGCAGCCAGATTGCCCTTGCAGCATCATAAAGGGGAGCTGTTGTTTCTCAAAGGTCTGTGTGGTGCTGGCATGGGATTTGCAGTGGAATTCCTCTAACTCTGGAATACAACATGCACAGAACAACAAACAAAGCTTATTGGAGGAATTCAGTCCATTCATCTTCTAAGAATTGTAATACCCGTAATCATTCTTACAAGCTTTTTGCTTTGTAGCTTCTCAAGGATGAGTTTAATTCCTAATTTGATTACTTAACAAGTTTGTTCTGATTTTTATTTCTGCATACTGACATTTTCTAAATTCATCATAAGACACGATAGGCTGTAGTTTTACTAACAGAAAAATAATGAATATTCAAATTAAATTACATTTTTATTACATTTGCAAAGTCCTCATTTGGGGTTTTTTAAACTTTTTTTAAGATTTGAACCAGCTTGTAAATGTCTGACCATTTGTTGATTCTGGCCTCCCACGCTGTTAAGTACTCTGTGGGAATGTACAATCTGGATTTCAGCTGAAAAGGGGTAATTTTCATACCCATACATTACACTTGTCTAACAAACAGAAATCAAACTGAATGCACTGCCTTCAGTGAGAGGAAGAACAGCAGTTCAGTGTGGTGATGCAGGCTGGCACATGCTAGTAGGCTCAATTATTACAATTAACCTGATGCAGAGGACAACTTGGCCTGTCTTACTAGACCTTATGTTGAATACAGAGGGTAAAAGATGACTAATCTGAGCTTTATCGAAGTTTCATTCTGCTTTAGCTGAATTGGACTGAACAAGGTTTAAGCGGAAAAGAAAACATTATACTTCTTGAAGTAAGCCATATTTAAATTTTTAAGTGTCAATTCTGTCACCTCACGGCCACTTCCTAACTTTCTAATTCCAGTCCTGCCTGGACTCAGGATCACAGTTCTGTAAGAAATTTCTTTTACTAAGCCAGAACTGTAGTAGACATCTGAAATATTGCATTAAAGGTAGAGAGCAGAGTCCTGATCTGCCAGCACTGTGTGGCATTCATTCTCACAGACACTAGTGCATCTTCCTACAGCTGTGCTTTTGCAACTCACTGTGCCTTGAGCACAGAGCCTAACAGAGGAATTTGGGCTTTCTACTCTTTGCACAGCACACAGAATATGTTCAGATCTCAGCACATATGTGTACACTCTTTTAAGCCTTCCCCCCATGCCAGCTGATTGTCTTCAGTCTGACAGTAATCCCCTTCCCTGGGACATAATTCCTGTCTTTAATGTGGAATAAGCCTGGAAGCTGGAAGACATCCTCTTTACTTCTATAAACAGTTGTGGATGAACACAACTTACCTTGTTCAACATCTTTTACAAAGGTTCTCTATGTTTTTTATGAGCATTATTTGAGTAAGAATGGGTCACCAGTTTTAGCTAGTTTTAATGGTTTGCATATTAATGTACTTGAAATGGTAAAAATGTATTAAATATATCCCAATATTCATTAAATACAGTAAATGTAAATATTATACCATCTGAAAATACTCAAGGCACAAATCACACATTTAACACTTACTACTGCATATAACAGAAGACATAAGATATTCAACAAACATAAACCCCACAGATGTAATAACCTGTGTGGGGGAAAAAAAAAAAAGTTAACAAGTACAATTAAGAGGGACTCATTTTGGTGCAAGTTTTACTTCTAGTCCTTGCAAATAAACCTCTTTGCTTTCACTACATCGCTGGTATTTTTCTGTGTAACTCTACTCTGTGTAATTATATTCAGGAAAGAGGAAAGAGATCAAAAAGGCACTTGCTGGTATTTGTAGTATACAAAAACTTCTCCAGATAGTGGCTTCTAGCATCAAACTGCATCTAAAAGGACATTGCCAAAGCAACAGTTTCCCTCCTGTCTAGCTATTGGAGGTAACCCAAAAATAAAATGTGTGCTAAACAAGCTAAATTATTTGTTGTAATGAAAATTATTATCTTTCTTCATATCTGGACAGCATGGGTGCTGTTATTTCTTGGTAGGCAGAAATGTTTCCTACTTTTCCAAATAAGTTTGCCTGGTTCTGCATAGTCCTTAGTCTGAGACTGTAGAGAACATGCTCTGGGCAAACATACACGGATCACTTTGCTTCACTCTGAAGCAATCTTGACTGAAACACTGTTTAACAGAGCACAACACTAGTCGTCCTCTCTGTCTGGAAGAACAAATTTTGTATTCATATCTTTCTGAATACAGATCCCTCACGCGTCCTTGCAACCATGTGTGGTATGTGTGTGTGCATACACATCCACAGCTCTGCAAGTGATCTCTAACAAGAACCTTTTTAACAGACTCAGAGTTTTAACCAGATCCTCTCTGGTTCTGAGCTACACTAGAAGTACACAAAGAGATAGCAATTTAGCACAGTATACCTTGTAATTAGTTTAATCATTGTCAGCATGTAACTATAAACTAATACCAATTAGTTGTCTTAGTATATCAATGGTGGTTTTCTTAGTCGTCTTTTGAGTTATGGTTTTTTTGGAAGGAAGCGGAGGTCTCCTGTGAGAGGCAGGAAGGCAACTTTTCACATTTTTTAAGATTTGCAAATACAGGAGCTGTTAGGTGCCTGTTATCAAAAATCAGTTTTGGCATCATTTACAAAGCAGCAAAAATGGAAGGATTAAGACATTTGGAAGAGTACTTCTGCAAATGTTAGACAGCAGTGACTGAGATAAGGCTAACTGCAGCACTTGGTGCAGGATCTGGGTTGGTAACCGCTTCAAAGCTCAGGGGTCTTCCAATCCATGGATCGGATTCAGATCCTTCTCTGTTTTTAAGTGGCTGAAGGTGATTTTAATATTGAGTTAGATTCTCTGTGTAGAACAGAATAGCAAGTGCTTAAAAGGGTGAGAGAGATTGAGTCATCATCTTATAGTAGTGTAGCATACAATTGCAAATACTTACCATTCATTTCCAGCCTGAGACTCTCTCCTCAGGTACTCTGTCATTCCTTTCTTTTCTCAGGGTAATACAAGATTATCACAGTCTGTTAAGATAAACAATGCAAAGAGATATACCAAAAGAGAATTTGACCCAGCATAGTAGCAGTCTTCAGTGCCACTGCCAGTAGCATCCAGGCCCTGCATAGTTCTTCAGGTGTGAGAGCCTGTCCCAAGCACAGCAGTCCGGGGAGCCGCCTCAGGAGGGTTAAGCAGCTCCCAGCACCTCTGGGAAGATCAGCCAAGCAGTGGAGGCGGTGTCAGTGCTTGAAAAACTGCACAGCTGTCTTTCAAGGGACAAGGGAGATAGAGGAAAAGCTGCAAATAGAATAACTATTCAGGGATAGATTGATGGGGAGTGAAGGTCACAGAATGGTTATTAAGAAAGGAAATGGTAACAGCAGCAGCAGCAGAAACAATTTTACCTGATCAGAACACATCCAAAAACTGGCCTTTATTTGTACCAGCCCAAGAAATTCCCTTTATCTCCTTCTCATCTGATGGGCAGAAGTTAGGAAAAAGAAATGGAAGGGATCTCCCCAGAGACCAGGTGTTCCTTCTTCTCTACAGCAAAGGGAAAGGAGTTCATTTCATCTTGTTGTGGTACAGAAATGCTTAAAAGGACCATTTTAGGGGGAAAAAAATCACTTCCAGTCATCTATGATTTATACTGAGACAGTGCAATGCCAACATTTCCAGATGTTCAGAAGCCTGCTGGAAAACAAAAACATATTTCCAAAAATTCCTGGGGCTAGAAGTGCAAATTTCATCCTCACTCATGAGATCGCACATAAACAGTACCTTGGTGCCACCACAGGGCTGCTTGTAAGCGTTCACCAAAGTGGAGGAAGCTACAGACCCGTATGTCCTAGAAGGCTCTTCAAGCTTTGTAAACCTACAGACCCAATACCCAGCCTGTGTCAGCGAGCTCAGTCCCCACACTGCTCTAAATCTGCTTGGCTCTAATTAATCCCCAGTTCAGCTACTCCCCAGCTCAACTGTTCCCACTTACACCCACTGAGGATCTGTCCGTGTTTATCAATGAGAAGAAATTCCTTGGGCTCATCTGTGCTGCAGGTTTCACATTCAGCCCCCCGTGTGTGCTCCCTTTTTTCCATCTGTAGGGAATGTTGCCTGTGTCTTGCTTTATTCCAAGAAAACTACACATTGGTGCCTAATTTTTGTCATGCAAAATGAACTTGCCACAAAAAATTTGAGATGACAGTTTAGCCCTGAGTTGATTTAAAAACGCTACTAGGTAAATTTAGATTTCTCAGTGGGCATATCCACTGGACAGAGATATTTCTTCTAGTGTGTATGCATGTGCATTCACACATACACATTTGTGCCTATATATAAACACATATTTGAGGTCAGAATAAGGAACACAGAGCACCTACCATTGAAACCATGAAGTGAAATTAAGCTTAATGTAGTGCTTATTACCTCTTGCTGTCAGGCCATTCATTTGTGTCCACATGAAGGCCCAAGTCTGAAAATTTGTCACCAGTATCTTCTTCTTTAATGCTGTCATCTTTGCTCTAAAATATTTAGATGCATATTTAAATGTGACTTCAGTGGCCACAAAGAGAACAGGAATAATGAAGCGGTTTGAAGGTTATTAGTAGGACTGTTAGAAGCTAGAGAAATGACAGGACTATTCATAATCATCCCCTTGCATGAAGCCATTTGATTTTTGTGGCATGAAAAATACAAATAGTGGTTGTGAACAAGACATCCTCAAAACTGGCACAAGAATATGTTCGTTATTCCCTGTAAGTAAGACCCCATTATGAGTGATGAAGTGTCAAAAGTCACAAAAATGTTGAAATTCCACTTTAGCCGAAAAAAGTAGTGCACAATGAATCTATGTGTGAAATGTATTAAATCCAGACTAGAATAGTATTTCTGTCTCCATTAGCAACAAGCACCCAAGAGGATGCAGTGACTGACTTAAAGAAAAGATTGTTTGTGATATGAATGGCAATTTCCCAGAGACACACCAATGCAGTGGCACAAATGTTCAACCTGAGTCTCCTCCCCAATTCCCAGTTCAAGTGGTGTTTCAAACCAATGAGGCAAGCAATGCCAGCCAATCATTTTTGTATTATTTATTACTCTATTTTCACATACAGAACCTTTGCGTTAGCTATTAGCAGTGATTCAATAGCACTGCTGGTTGTAAGTGTATAAGGGAAAGTTTTCCTCAGAGACTTGGCTTTACCAGCAGTTCCTCTACATTTTCTCTGCTCTCTAGTAGCTGTTCTACCTATGATCCTATTCACTATATTTTCCTCTTTAATGAAATTTTACACAGTTGTCTGACAGTTCGGGTTATCCAAGGATTTATTTTCAATTGAACAGTCAGTTGAATTGGTGCAGGTTATCTGAAAAATGAAAGTATAGCTCTCTTGGGGAAAGAAAAAAAAACCAAACCAAAAAACATCAGTGAAGTTTCCAGATACGATAATGTTATTACTTGGAGCAGAAGCATAAGAAATCAAAAGTTTCACCATACATAAAATCATTGATTCCCTGTGCCTATATGTACATGAATTACTTTTCATGGTATTGAAGTTCACTAACACAAATATAGGTCACTTGCATAAGCAAACAGTCCTAATAACTCTCTTGAGGGACCTTCATTTAGGACCAAGCAGTTTTCATGTACTTTTTTTTCAAAGCTAGCTTTAAATGTGCTTATCTACCTGTATCAGAAAGCAGTCACACTTAAAGAGGACATATACAACACTGTCTTATTTGTTCATTTATGATCTATGCATACATGTTAAATAACTTTGTTGATTTCCATTTCTCATTTTTGTTTCCCCTTTTCAGTTAGTTTTATAACCATAACAAATTACATTTGTCAGTTCAAAATCTGTTTCTACACACACGCACACACCACTCCCACCGCTATTCTTTTCCCTTAGGTTTCCAAAAGTTTGCTTGTGATTTTACAGATAAGCATTCCTAACCTGTAAGACCCTATTAAGAGAAGTTTAGAACCAGAACATAAAAACTTGTTGTGAAGAGGCGCAGTATAAATATGCAGAGAAGTCTAACAGTTTATTTTGTAAGGGGGGGTGGGGGGGTGGGGAATCCCAGATTGCAAATACCTAATATTTCAGATGCACAGCTCTAGTGTAATGACTACATTTGCTTCTATGAATTGGAGTCAGATGGTGGCAATTTCCATTTTCGTGTGATCAGTCTTTCAAATTTGGAAGTCCACGTCAGATACCTGCTTAAGCTCTACGGAGTGAGCAAAGCAAATTACTGGAGAAGACTCCAAAATCAGGCTTACGAACAACCCTGTAGTCACAGAGTAGCACTGAGGGGTGTCCTCTGAGGTACTTAACTTTTGGCATAGATGTGTGTATAGTAAAGGAACAAGGCTTTTGTCTAATCCACAGCATATATTTTATTTGCAGCTGATCCCTTTACTCCCTGTAATAGGAGCTAAATCTTCACACCTGACAGACCCTGACAAAGGCCTGGGACTGAGCAGCGTGCAGGCTTAGCCTTTTCCATCGTGGCCTGAAAAAGCCCTGGAAATCCAGTGTTTTCACATTAAACCTTCACAAGGGAGTCCACCCGGAAAACCACAGGGAGGTTTGTCTCCTTCTGCCTTTCCACAGTTAGACCTAAAGCTGCTGTTGCCCCAGGACTTTGCGTCTTTGGGACTCCTTCACAGGTCCTTTTTATCAAACCAGGTTAAAATGGGCCCCCTTATAAGCTTACAGCAACTGGGAACCTGAGCCAGAGAAGGACGGCAGTTACTTATTAGCAAGCAGCCTAAAGGGGATTGTCCACCAGTGTTTGAATATCTAGCTATCAATTCACTGCAGCTCTAGCAAGGAGGGAGAAAAAAAATCTAGTAAATGACTAACACATGTGCATAGAGCAGGACCTTAGCTCTAGATGTACTAATAACTGTGACTTTTTGTACGATTTTTTTTGGAAGAGGTCAGAGGAATTTAACAAACAAGGTCCTACCAGGCTTCCTGTTACTTGTAATTACAAGAATGGGCAATCTTTCATTTTAATAGGTCACATACTTTTTTTTTTTTTTTTTTTTCCCTTGCTAGCATTTCTTATAAGCAGACAACAGTGTTAAGTAAAAAAAAAAAAAAAAAAAAAAAGCCACTGGCATTTAAAACTTTTAGACTAAACATTAACACTGCTGGTATGTTAGCAGAAACTGGGATGAATGTTGCCCTAACTCCGAGTGCAAAGGGCCAGCTAGCAGCAGCATGATGCATAACAAATGAGCTATCTGGAAAACGTAGGAAAAGGATAGTAGAAGAGGAGACATTGCAGAGATGGGGAACAGTATGAAATACAGTTCAAAGACTCATTGTACAGGGGTGTCTGAAAACCCTGCAGGTATGCACAGCTATTACTGCTTCCCCCCAGCAGATCTAGGGCCTATAGAAATACAGAAAAAATTACTGTTAGTCAGCTGGAGCATTCTTTTTTGGGGAAGCTTTTCTGTTGTCTACTGGCTGTCTTAGCTAATCCTTCCTTACATTTTCCATGGAAGATCTGTCTTTGCTAAGCAACGAGGGGGTGATTTGGTGCTTTAGTTGGATGTATCTCTAGATGTCAACTGAATTGGCAATTTAAGGGGTAGACTGAGACACAGAAAGACATCAACTTTTCCAGAGGAAAAAAAAAAAAGTCTACCTTATATTTTTCATTAAGGGTTGATATACTCCGCAGACAAGGAATACTAAGAGAATAACTGATGATCAGCATTGTCTTGGTAATTGTCACAGAAATACTGAGTATGGATGCTTTGGATCATAGTAAAGATCTTAAGTTCTTCCTGCTTCTATCAAGACACACTGATTGTTATTATTACTACTATGTGTACATAAAGCTTCGTTACAGTTTTTGTTCACCACATATCAATACCCACCCCCCCCCCCCCCCAGATTATGCACAAAAGCAGTGAGAAAATAAAACTAGGGACAGCAGTTGTTATACATTAAACCAAACAGGATCTTGTTATCATAGCGTTCTGTACTTATGGCACAAACTGGTAGAGAAAATGTTTTGCAAACACTTGTATTTCTAAAAAGCTCTCATTACTTAATACTAGTACTGAAACAATTATGAGAAAATATGTTAGTTCTGCAATTGATTTAAAAATATCAACACTTTATTAGCAAGCCTAGTAAACCTAACAGTACATTTTTAAAAAGGCTAACAAATTTCTAATCTCAAAAGGATTGAAAAAATTGTGGGATTACTAGATGGCTCTGTGTGGAGCCCTCCATTCTTCCACTCCCAGCCCCGATCACCTGACTGCCCTTTGCAGAGGTGTTCCTAGCAAGTACAAGCACTACCACAAGTAGCTAGCACCCTTGTTTTCTACATAAACAGAATGTTAAAGGACTGAACCATTATCTAGTCAACCCTTACTACAAAAGGAAGCTCTGTTCCCTACCCAGGTGTGTGCTAGGTCTCCAGGCTGTGAGCAAGAACCTCCCTGCAGGGCTGGTGGCTGCAGGCTGCTGCTCCCCGCTGGCTCCCGTGGCTGGTCCTTGGCCCTGCAGGGAAGCTGCAGCCTGCTCAGCTTGTCCATACCACGACATCAGGCTCCAAAGCACGTTGGTCAGCTGCCAGAGGCTGGTTTAGGTGTTAGACCTCCAGTGGCTTAAAGCACGGATACCAAGGGAGCTGTTGCAGGAGCAGTGCAGCCGCAGTACTGTGCTGTCAGGGTCACTTCATCTAGTCTCCTATAATGGCAGGTTATTGTGCAGTAGCTAATTAGTTTAGCAGGGATGGCAGAGGAAATGGTCACTCACAACTGACCCTGTGAGCACCAAACCAGCTGCAAAAAAGAGCATGGTGTCATGCTGACAGCGGTAACCTTGGCAGATAAGGACTGCCCCTTGTCCCTGGTGGCTGCTGACTCTCACTGTCATTAGCAGTTCTGCTGTGGACAGGATGAGGTGGAGGTGTCGGAGGTCCTGCTGGAGATGCTCCTGTGTGACCCAGGCTTCGGGCAGCTGCCCTGTATGTGAGAGGGACTACCAGTAGTAACAAGCCGTTAGGCTGGAGTGGATTGATTCTCATGGGTGTACCACCACTTTGCTGTGAGTGCAGGCTGTCCCCACCACCTCACCACTGGCCCTTCTGTACCACTTTCTTTTTTAGTGCTGTTTTCTTAGAAGAAAGAGGAAGACAAGGTCTGTGCTCTAAGGAGAACTAGGTTCTCCCCACACACGCGCTGGGAACCCACTTACCCCGCTGAGAATTTTACACCATGACCCTGTGCAGTTTTGACTGCCAAGAACAGCAGTGACAGCTGGTTTGGTTGTTATTGTGTCAGTACCGATTGCTTCAAACCAGAGAGGAGGCTCACCGCCGGGGCTGAGCAGGAGCAGTGCGTTGCTTCTGCCCGTGTATTACGTACTGTCAGTAAATCACGATTTACTAGCACTTAGGGCCTGATCCTACAAGGTGCTGAGCACCATATGGCACACGCAGAGCAACCTCTTTCCACACATCCCCTAACAAGTCAGCAGTTTTTAACTTTAACTTTTCAATGAAAAATACTGCTGGTATAATAGACTACATTTTGTAATAAAAAGAGAAAGGTAGCAGCTAACGCAGCACCATTTAAAGTTGCATCTGGAATACAATTGCTGTTTAAAACCAACGGGGAAAAGCAAGATATGGAGCATCAGAAGACAGCTTAGAATGGAGACCTTTAAAAAAGAAGAATGTGTTATAAATAATAAACACCTATACAGTTGTACATGATATAAAACAAATTCTATTTCAATGCCTTGGTGGCATTAATAAACCTCTCAGCTTTACTCTCCTGGTTTATGAGATCGCCAGCACCCCTCTATGGAATTACATGCTTTTCCACCACAATGTAAAAAATCATTAAGACATTTTTTCAATATTTTGTTATTGTTTGACCTACAGATTAATATCCCTCTCTAGAATTTGCATCTTCCCTATTGTCTTAGAACAAATTACAGCACAATAAGTGCTGTCTGACTAGAGAGTATTGTGTAGCATTTGCTACTTGCAGTATAGTTATGACTGGCTCCTGCATCAGCAAAAATGATTAGAATAAAAAAGGTTTTAGGAGCTCTGAGATTGCAATGAGGTTATAGATCAGAAGATATTTTCTTGCACTAGTGCCCTTGGGCTCGGGAAAACAATCTGGCTGTTAAATGTTAATTGCTAAATTAGTGAAGCCTAAGCCAAATGGAGGCGGATTCTTCAGGCTGGAATGACTATGTTTGCAAAAAGAAAATAATCAAGGAGAGCTCTGTAAAATACTTTCTTCAAAACCTGAAAGAACACAAAATTACCTACGTTCAGTATCAATTCAGGCTGTATTCATAGAAAGATTTGCTTCTTTCCATTACTCTCATTTTGCAGAAAGTTTTAGGAGTGCTTTGTAGTTCTGCACTGAAATCAGAAAAAAATTTGCTGTTTCACCTGGGTTTCATGTGAAACACAGTAAACTTTAGCTCCTCTGACTTGGCTGTTGCTTAGAAAATGTGATCCTTTGTATGCAAAAATAATTTTCAGCCTGAGGATTGTCAAATAACAGTTATGAATTCTAGGAGGGGAGACAAGTAAGTGAGAGCCTGGGAAGAAGTGCTGAATAACCGGGATTGTTCAGGGTAAAGAAGCAGTGCAGGAAGGAAGCCCGGGGTGTTTATATGAGCAGAGGAACTGGAACAAAAGCCAGGAGAGCTGGAAGAAGTTAGTCAGTGGAGCAGCAGGAGGAAAAAGAAAAATATTAAGGATTCTGTGGAAGGAAGGAAAAGGTGATAGTACCAGAGATGGTGTGCAGGAAACAAAGGCAACTTGCATTTAGGAACCAGAGACCTGTCGGAGAGTTTGTGTAAGAGATGTGCACCAACTGTATAGTGGGACAGGACTATTGTCACTAGGGACCAGATACCTGGGGAAAGTGATGAGGAAGAAGCAACACATCTAGGTTTTGAGCCCAAATCATTAGTAAATCTATAAAAAAAAATAATTCAAAAAAGCTTTAAACGATAACAGGGTCAGCAAACAGGACATCATTAAGCTATTTTCTAATTGTAGATTTCCCTTTTGTGCTACAGCTGATATATAGAAATAATAAAGAGAATCACTGAAAAATTAAACGCAAAGCAAGAAAATGAAACATGTATGGATACACAACAGTCCTTAACTACACGTGTTTAATGATCATAAGGATTTATGTATACTGCACACAGCTACAGTCATGCTCATGGGATGAATGATTTTCAGAAAATAAAAACAGCTGTGGGGAAATTTTCTCAAACTGTAATAGTAACAATAAAAGCAGTAAAATTAAAAGATGTACCTTAAAATATTATTCAAGTTGACAGTCCATATGCAACTATCTTTTTATACCAGATACAGCTCAATTAAAATGCAATTATAAGTACAATATTTGCTCCATATTTTGTGCATGCTCTGAGAATAGCACCAAATACTCTAATATAAGTTTATCTTTTTAATGAGCTTTGGGTTATTCCATGAACATGTGTATCTTAATAAGGACTGTGCATTATACCCTCTATGGGACATTGAATAATGGTTCAAAGTAGAGATGGCAAAATAAGTTGGATGGAGTGAAAGGAAGAAAAGTGGAACAAGAATGGTGGAAATTTACATATAATAGTTTCCCAGCAAAGTGACGTGGGAAGCAATATGACTTTCAAGGTCTGAAGGAAGGGGAGCTCCATTCCAGAGGTCCTTGGAGGCAAACAAAAGTCTGATTCCTTTTTACACCAGGCTTGGCAGGGAAAATTATTTTCCTGCTTGCCAAAATCTCTGGGATTTCTAAAATTCCCCATTCCTCCCTGAGATGAACCTAGATCAGTTGGAATGAAGCAACGTGGAGAAGTTAAAACACTCTCCTTGCAATAAGGACATGAATGTCACCCTTCCACTGAGTTACATGCAACCCCTTTAGTGAGCAGCTAAATCTCAAGGCTACCAGTAATTTGGGGGTTTAGCACCTCCCTATAGGAGTTAGTCAGCCTTAGTTATATTCCACACATTTCAGAGCCACTGAGAAAGAGTCTAAAACAACAGGCAGGGTCATCTATGGAGCAGGCCACCAAGGTCTAACTCCTTTTTTTGTGAAATTCTGACTTGAATCTTAGATCCTACAACTCTGATGCTTGTCCTAATAATTTTTTAATTGTGAGGTAGGTAACTTTTATCTTTTTCCCTCTCTTTTTTTCTGTCTCCCTCTTCCACTGCTTTTCAAAGCTGGTAGGTTCATTCTCAGTAAATTGTTACATTTTGACAGAAAAAAAAATTGTCTTAAACCAACCATCTAAAAAAATATGATCCTTAAGAAGAATGTAGTCAGTAGCAACTGCAGAAAATAACACTGTTATATATCACAATTATTTCTGTCTTTTCCTCTTATTTTTTTGGAAAATACATATGAACAAGGTGTCTTCCCCACCTTTGCTACAGCAACTGCCAGCAAAGGTTAACCTTTTAAGGACAGTCATTGCATGTGTGTCATGAATTTTTCAATATCCTCTTTATTGTAGTAGTAGTTCTGATCCTTTCTTTGTCTTTGTTTCCGTCATTATGCCATTATTATAATCCCACTGAGGCCTTCTCAAGTAGAATTAGAACAGCACTTAATTACTGGAATTAGAAATGACAAATATCACAGTTTTTATCCGGTTGATCTTATCTAAGCTCTTCTGTTTATGAACTTGAATAATCTTGAATCAATGACTTCTAACATTTTCCAAAGACTTAAAGAGCGTTGTTTTGGTTTTCTTTTTTCCCTTCAGTGCTTACTTTCTCCTTCTTTGTTCAAAGTAAAACGCTAGCTGCTGGCAACTTTGTCTAATTCTGCATCGCTTGCTCTCATCATTTTTCTTAGCCCTCCATCATTAATTCCTCATTTTCAACTTGCAAGTAACAATAGGTTCATCTGTCTGCAGTAAAATCACCCCAAATCTTTACTGAGAGTCTCTCATAATTCTACCTGTTTAATTCATGCCTATTGGGAACTTTTTCTTTACCTCTGAAGTTGGCTTACTTGAACAGAATGGTTGCAAAGTTGTTTAAGCAAATATAGGAAAATTAATTTCCATCATTGCTGCATTTGATTGTTAGTTGGTTAAACATGACTTAGGCATGGAAATACCTGAGTCCTTATCTAAACTAGGCTCTGTACATTATTTTTTGATACTGAAATTGTGTGGGAGAGAAAAAAAGACAGCACTGCTTTAACCAGTATTTTGTATTAGACATTTCTCACCTTGCTGCCTCTATCCCTAAGTTGTCCATCCAACATCTCTGGCATTAGCATGTATTATTGTAATACATGTATTATGTATTATTGTAAAGAAAATAACAAAAAAGTATTCTAAGTGTCTTCAAAGGAGAGAAATAAAATATAAAAAACCCTCTGTGGTGAGGCTAAGTATAATATGGAGCTAAACCCAAAATCTCTAATGCTGCAACAGACTTCCTACTTTTAGATACCAGGGGGCCTGTTCAAACAACTCCAAGCACAACAGTAGGTCATAATTTAGAGCATCTGAATTGCTTTAACATGCTGAATAGCAGAGATGTCGGAGCAGATGTGTTGCATCTGTACTGTGTATTATTTCTGCTATTTTAAAACAGTTTCATTATAAACACAACTATGAAAATAGTTCGATTTTTTTTTTACCTAAATGCTTCCAGTCATGCATGTGTTTATTTCTTCTGAAAAGACTCTCTGAAGAATACCATAATTAGCCTTGTACTGAAATATTGTCTGTGTAACACATTGTTTAGGAATATAGAATAATTTGAAGATGCTCTATTCAAAAGCTTGACTTTCCTTTTGTTCTGGTCAGTATGCACACCTCTAGCTCGTCTTCCTCCTCATTTGGCATGAAGTAAACTTCACAAAGCATTAATTTAACAACTTATCAATTCAAGTCATTGCTAGAGAGAGGAACTATATGGAGTACTGTGAATTATACTGCAGTGTTCTTCATAGCAATTTCTCTCCCATTCAGTTTTGCAAATATCTACATGATTTCCATTCCAATGTTGCTTTTGTCCCAGTTTCAGGAGCCATTGCTCCCTTGCTTCTAGACTGTTAAGATCTCCTCCCTGCAAAGAGTAATTAAACATAGCAGTATCTCTTTGGTGGGACTCTGGAGTTTCCATAACTGCTTTCCCCATTGTTTTAGCTTAGATTATCACTTCATACATCCCAAATTCTGTTGCATTCCAAGGCACACAAAATATTGAAAAGAAATAGTTATGGTTCAGAAGGTATTCACATATATAGAAGGTAGGCAGCTGAGAAACACCTTCACATAATTTCTTTATGAGTGATGGGCAGATATAAGAAGGGGGCAAAATGTATATGGTTCAAAGAATTAATGATATAAGAAAGGATGTTTTAATGAGCAGGTCATTAGCAGATATTAGCTAAAAATCTGGTTCCGGCTCTCCCTCCACTGCAGTCACAGATCTATTTAGGTATCTAACTCTGATTTCAAAGGGAATTAGGTACCTAAATACCATTGCAGATATGGGTCTGAGTTTTTCTTTTTTTCAATTATTGAGCTATAAAATGGGGGTAATAGTGCTTCCCTTGCTTCTCATGCAGTTACACTGGTGTATTGTAAGGATGAGTACAGTGGGGAATATGAACTGTTCAGATACTACAGTAATGGGAGCAGTAAAAAAAGCCTAAAATAGAAAGAAAATTGTAAGAGTAGATCATGAAAATCTGGTGAAATGGAAAAAGGCGGTAAGGGACTGCCATGGACCTGGGAAAATGGTCTGGATAGGCTAATGGGTATGAATTAAAAAAGCCCCTGTAATATGGGAAAAAATTTAAAAGATTAGGGAATGCATCTGAACTTCTGGCTTCTTATCCAAAATGAGTCCCAAACCACTCCCAAACTACAGAAGGTTTTCTCTACCTATTGCTAGTTTTAGTGAATAGATGTTTGCATTTATAATATTGCTTTTTATTCTAAATCAACATATTCAAGTATAGAATCATATTACAATGAGAATTTCCTATTAAAGGATCACATTCTAAACTGAAAATATTATTTTAATTTCTTTCTATCTCAGAATCTTTTGGACGTGAATGTATTCTAATAAATGTGTATATTTGTGCATGAAAGAGACATTTGTGGGAGACAGTACATTTCCTCTGCATTTTGTGCAAAGAGGAAATTTCATTCTTCAGCTATAATGTATTTCCAGGCTTAGACATAATTGGCAATTTGTGCACATATTTGAAATTAATTTTTAAAGCATACATCTCAGCTTGTAAAGTTGCAGGAACAGAATTTGCACTTCTATATCAAAATTAAAATGTATTTAATTTTGGGCAAATATTTCAATCAAGTTTAGATGAAGGAACTTTTCTATGAATATTCACAATTAAGTAAATAATGGATTTATAATGTAACACATAAAAATAATAAAATTTAGGTGATGCAGTTCATTGGTATCATAAGCAGTTTGAAAGTGAGGATTCATTCTGGTCAAACAAGTATGCAACAGGTTGGTAGAGTTTTCCTTTGGCCAGATGTCCAAAACCCTTGAAAATTGTTTTCAAGCAGGCTTTCACCAAAGCAGATCAAAGTTTCTGCTACAGCTTTATTTTGGAGGAAGGTTTTTGACTGTAAGTTGTGCAATCCTGGAAGAAGAAATCTGGGAAAAACAGTGTTTCTGTAAGATATAGGGTGAATTTCAGAACAAATTCAGGTCCCACAGAAGGAGCAAGGATCAGGGTTATATATGAGCCTCACAAAGCAGTGTAGTGATCTGTGATGACAGAGACACAATGATTCAGACAAAATCTTCTAATATATCCAAATTCTAGAAGAGACATCTGCCAGTCATAGCAAACTTCTGATGCAATTGAGAAGGGAAGACAGAGGGATTTACCTACACTTCCCTTGTCCCTCCAGTTCTCTGGTGAGGAGTGGGGATGCAAGACATCAGGATATGAATTCTGCTGTAGGTGTTGTGCATTTGCCTTTAGGTTGAACATAAAGTGCCAGAAACAACTTGGCTTTACAAGGTTGTCTTTACTTTGTGTTTCATTTCTGGCAGGTCCACAACAATATTTTTGCTCTGCTACTACCAGCAAAAAGATCCTGTGAAAAATCAGTCAAAAATTGTGCTATACATTCTCTTCCTAGTTTTGTACTGCTTGGTCATTTACAGGTTGTCAGCAATATAGCAATCTGTTTTAAAAGGACTTCATAAGGTGTTGTGGATTTAACAAGAGAGATATTTACATCTAAAGAACAGAGAAGTATTATCAAACATCTCCAAGTCCTTTGGTGGATTTCATGAGATCATGCATGGCAATTTGTCATTGCTGCATGTCATCCATCAAGCACTGTTCTCGTATTGTTTTGGCTATTAAAATAACAGCTTCCAGAGCCAATTTACAATCTAAAATAATTCACAAAGCAGCAGTGCTTTGTACCATAAAAATAGATGCCAGAGATAATTGGGCAAGGTGGTGTCATGTCACATGTGTGCAGTTCATTAATTAACTGCTTGAAACTGCTATAAAATAATAGCCATGTCATCAAGATGAAACTACAAAAGTGCAAATAAAATAAAAGCACGCTAAGAAAGAAAACAGAGCAGCTATTATTAAAACATCCTCAAGTTAAAGTTCATTTTTACTGCCCACTTCTCTGGTCTTTCTGGTGCCAAACCTGAACCTAAACTGGTACCCCAAAGACCTTTAGTTTATATTGCTTCTGGCCAGGCCCCTTCCCTCCATGCAGAATGCAGAATCAATTGGAATTTACACTATCATGTTTTAAGTGCACAGTGATCTTGGCCCACACCGGTGCCAAGTTTGTATTTGCAGCTAATGAAAAAAGTGCCAGAAAGTCGATGGGCAACCTGCGTTAAATATGAAAGAGAAGCCGGGGAGTTTATTCTTTCTAAGTCCTTTATCTGGGGTCCGTTTGAATTTTTGCAGAGCAGCAAAAAAGTTTTCTTGCCTGTAGATTCCTTTTGTGTCACATTCCTCTACCTTTTAAATACACAGAGCAGCAAAATCCAAGGTCCCTACAGCCTGGTTTTGCACTCCTGATGCTGAATGTTGAACCAAGTGCTGCAGAACCTACAGCAGCCCCATGCCTGCTCCAAAAGTGCAGAGGCAGCAAAATACCACAGGGCCGGGGGGGTCTGCATCCCTCATGCCTCAGTACCGCCTCCCCACGAGATCCTGACATCACCCCGCTCTCAGTTAGCGGGTTAATTGTTTACACTGAACTTTGTACGCTGGAACGATGCCTCCTGCCCCAAAAGTCTGTGTTTCTCAGGGTTAATCTTTGGTGGACTATTTATGGAAGTTTACCAGCTGCTTTAAAGAAAACAGCTGGAGTCAGAGTCTATGAAGAAGGCCTTAATTTTATTAGTTTTTCCTACACAATATAAACCTTTAAAAATATTATAAACAGACATTAAATACAGAGTACAGTCAAATCCTCAGAGCTACACATGGACATGTATTCCATAGTATGGAGATTGTTTCTAATTTTATAGCATAACCAGTGCACTGGCTGTGTTTTTGAGCAGTAGAACTCATATTTATCCAGAACACTGTGAAGATTTGGGGTACAGGCACTGGTTTTGGTGCCAAGCATGCTCTGCCCAGGACTGCCCTGGGGCGCAAGCAGTATGATGCATCTCATCATCAGAACTTTTTGGAGTCTGTCATAAAGAGTAAACGCACTGACATCAGTAGACTTTGTCAGTGTAAAACACTGCAAAGTAGTACTGGCAAAGAGGAATCACTCCCCTAGCCTACACAGTGACTTCTGATCTTAACCCCACGTCATGGTTCTCTTCACTAGCGAATTCTTGTGAAATAAATACTGTATCTGTTCCATCAAAGATTTGTAGCATGTATGACTTTAACTACAAAGCATTCTATTTATTTTTTTTTAATTCATTATTAACTTGAATTATTTGGATTAACAGAAGGGAAATGGATCTACAGTGACAGGTGATGATCTGAGAGTGATTATGTAGTACATGTTAAAGAAAAGGAGATAAGTAAGTAAGTGGGCTGTTAGAATTAGTAAATGTATTACTAAATGAGACCTGGCACTGTGTGATGAAAATGAGAGTATCTGGGTAAGCAACAGTGATGAATTTCTCAGAATTATACCATACTTTAGCCTGTTTGATCTCTTTTTAGCTTAATTTTAGCTTTGTAGAGTAATGTTTCATGAGGCAACCCATCATACCATTACTGAATATTCGGGAAGAAAGGAAAAAAAAACAAAAAACCCTTAATAGGAGCCAAGGTTTTCCAGTGATTGTTCATGAGCTTAAAGAGATGAAATATTTCCTTGTCAGTGCTTATTCCACACCTGACATTTCTCATATTTGATCAGTTAATGGTTATTGCCCACTATGCTACTTTAAAAGGTCAGATAAAAAAGGGTTGTTAAGTCTTCTTCAATTGAGAAACATACTGGAAAAACGTGTTCTCATCTATATATCTCTCTTTTGAGAGGCATAGATATCAATAGTAGTACTTATCAAGAACATACTTAAGATAATACTAGCAACATGTCTGGATGCTCTCCAAACAAAGATCTATGATGTAAGATTACCACATGTAATATTTTGCTCTAACTTATTTGAGTTAGTTTAAGGTACTGAATTCAACTACATATATTTCTTTTGAAATTATTCACTACATAGCGGCCATTCTAGCCAGACTATTTATAACAAAGCTAAAGAAGAAAAAGCTTTCCCAAAACTACAGAAATTTTCCCAAGAAACAGTTGTTTAATTTATTTGGTGGTTTTCCAGGTGTGAAGAAAAAACACAAAGATTTGAACATTCAAGAACTTTAATGCAGAACATGCATTCTTTCTGATTGTTTTTAGGAGAGGAGCATGCACATGATCTCTCACACAAAAGTGGATACAGCTTCAAGGCATTTTTTTTCATTCTTGTTGGTGCTGTTCATCTGCATGCTGCAATTTTTTTTCAAAAATGAACACAATGAATAATTTTTTAAATAATTACTTTGGCCCATATGCAAGGATGCTAAGCTCCTCAGTTCTCAAATCTGCACAAAAGAGCCATTCTGTCCCGATAGGTTCCTCTCAAAGCCTGAAGGACAGAAAATAAATAAAAGTCATGGGACCAAGTGAGCAAGCACTTGGTTTAATTTAACTCTCACAGTGCAATTGTTTTTTGTGCAAGTCATATCTTATACTCATTTATAATCTAGCTATTTCCATTCAAAGAAACATTCATAATTATTGGTAAAAGAACTTTTTCCTGGTGTCACAGGCTTGTCAGAAAAGCATTTTGCTCTCACTAGCAGACTTCTCACAATTTTCTGAGTAACCACAATCAACTAGGTTTCCTTGTGGCTTTTGCCCTAGTCTGGGGCCAAAAGACGCAGTATTGCTGTTTATCTCTGATTCTCATCAGGTTTAACTAGTTCTCATCAGAATAGGCTAAATCGACTATGAAATAAAGACGGAAGTAATTATTGACATACGTAAACAGTGATAATGAATATTGACTGTCTAAAACAGAAATACAGCATCTCTTGGTGTATTTATTATAAGAAGCAGGGGGGTTTGTGAGGCACAGGGAAAGATACCCCAGGTCACTCTCTGATGCTGATGATTCTTTTTTCAGAAGTCATTGTCTTTGCAGATCCCATCAGATCCCTCATGTGTATGCATCTGTCCCTGATGCCCTTTCCAGAAAGGAAGTTTCATTTGCTTACCTTCTTTTGAAGCCCAATTTAGCCATCCTATTCACTGCTAAACGTTGGCATTGTATTAAAAAACTCCCTAGCATTGCTGTTGCTGTTATTCCCATGAGTATCTTAAGTATATTGTCTTAGTCAGTTCTGAAGTGTGACTGCACTGCATGTTAAACTGGTAGGCTATAAACCTCCATAGATTTCTTGTTTTGACCTAGGTAGGATTTTAACCTATTCTCCACCCAAAAATAGTGTATAGGAAGTGTAAAAACTTGCAAACATGCAGTGAACATGGAAGTATTACAGAATATTTTGCAAGCTCCTTGTTTAGCAGAATTTGCACGTATACTATGGGGATTGTGTTACAGTTTCCCAGCTGAGAAACCAAGTCCTTTAAAATGCAGACACCTTTATTTTATGAATAAAAATAAAATGGTACATTCTCACACTGCATTAAATATATTGCATGCTATGGTTTAACCTGAGGCATCTAAGCCCCACACAGCCCCTCCCTCACTCCCCCTCCGGTGGGATGGGGGAGAGAATCAGAAGGCTAAAAGTGAGAAAACTCATGGGTTGAGATAAAGACAGTTGAAGAGGTAAAGCAAAAGCCATGCACACGAGCAAAGCAAACCAAGGAATTCATTCACTGTTTCCCATGGGCAGGCAGGTGCTCAGCCATCGCCAGGGAAGCTGGGCTCCGTCATGCGCAACAGTTACTTGGGAAGATGAATGCCATCACTCTGAACATCCTCCCCTTCCTTCTTCCCCCAGGTTTATATAAAGTCCCCACTTCCTTCTTCTTCACCCAGCTTTATATACTCAGTATGATGACATATGCTATGGGGTATCCCTCCAGCTGGTTTGAGTCAGCTGTCTCGGCTGTGTCCCCTCACCATCTCTCGTGTCCCTCCAGCCCCCTCAGTGGCAAGGCCTGAGAAACCAAAAAGTCCTTGACTTAGTATAAGCATTACTTAGCAACAACTAAAAACATCAGTGTGTTATCAACATTGTTCTCATACTAAATCCCAAACACAGCACTGCAACTACTACTGAGAAGAAAACTAACTCTATCCCAGCCGAAACCAGGACAATGACCTGTTACATACATATATAGATACAGATGAATCCACTCACTGCTAACATCTAGGTCCTTCTGGAAAGAGAAAATAGCTATCATTTTGCAATAATAGCATTAAGAATGTTGCCTTTTAAAAGCAAAATTGAAGAAAAAGGCCAAGAAGTCAATTTGTAATATTAGCACTATTTTATTACACTCCATTATTTCATATCTCTCCACGATGTCTCCTCTTCTCTATCTCCTTTTTCAACTAAATAGGTATAATTGTTCTAATCTTTTCTTATAAGAAATCTTTTCTTTTAGCCGTCCTTCTCTGGTACTTTTCTCGCTATATCCATTTTTAAGATGGGATAACCAAAAGTGAACATAGCACTGGAGGTAAGTGCCATCATTTTATATACTGGCATGTATAATGGTTTTAAAGGTTCATACAGGATGTAAGTCACACATTTTCCCCTTGTTCATTTTTCAAAATTCAGTCACTTCAGGACTTCAGATGTTCAGAAAAGTGTAGAGGTAATGGATTATCCCCAGCTCTACCAAAGGGCTTACTGAAAGATAGATAAATCATGATCAACAGAAACAGACTTGGTCTATTTAGCTAATCTTTTTTCCTATGAATTTGAATAGAGCTTTTAGCAACTCAGAATATATGTATTAATGCTAAAAACAAAACTATCATGAGGTTATAAATACCATGTATCTGCTTTAATTATTGGTTTATTGGAAATATATTCATCTGCAAGAGAGAGATTTTGTTTGCATTAACCCCATCACTTTCCCTTGCAGATGCAGGGCATGCCTCCTCCGTGCAATGAAGTATGGTGCAAAGGAACCAACATCAGCCCGCCCCGTTCTACATTAACAAGCCACTGTTGTGCAGCTTTGAGAAAGCAACCACATTTCAGAAATAGCTTTGCTTTCTGGTTGGGTCTTACTGTCCCACATGAATGGCACATTGACAATGTGAAATTTTTCTGATTCTGGCACTCAGACACTCATAAGGCATTTTTCACTTAAATAACCTCCGTTGCAAAGACTCCTGACCTTAGGTCACAGACCAGGCATTGGATATCTTCCACTTTACTGTAACAGCTCAGCTTTGAAAATCAATGGACTTCCAACTTTTTCTGTCTTCCTGTGAATTTTTCTCCAAATCTTTATTCTACAACATGCTCTGATGTCTCCTGAAAGGCTGTGTTTGAGCTGGCAAGTCCTGCATTACATGGAAGCCCAGCGGTAATGTATTGCACTTCCATGATACACTGGCATTGTTTTCTGAACAGGGAATGAACCAGCTGTTAGGAACACCAGTTTCATTTCGTCCTTATTCTGTAGCTGGTCCTACAAATGCAGGCACAAAGCCTGAACCAGGTCTTAATGAAATTAAAGTTAAGCTTTTTTGCCCTAAATGGGAGTAATGCTTCACTGAGAGGCTGAATACAATGCACATGGCACAAGGCTCCCATAAAATACTGGTCATAATCAAGAACATGTGAAAGATGCCGGAGTTAAAAAGATCAGTTCACCAGTTGTAAGCCGATGTAAAAGGCAATCTATATTAATAGGGAGATTTCACAGGAAAGTATCCAAATCCAATCATGCAGAACAGAGTAACAGGCAGAGAGAGGGCACCATGCTGTTTGCCCAAACCCAGGATCTAGAGCCATGTATAGTATGATCCCATGCAGTAGGAATTTCCCACTTGTTTCTCTATACTTCCTAAATGTGGAGCTCACAGCCTAATTCTTAATCAAAGGATCTTCTTGACCTGATGTGTCACTTTCTGTTTGTCATTGTAAATCTCTCAGCATTCATGGCATTCCTTAAACAATTAATAACTATCTAAAGCTTCACCTCAGCCTCTAGGGGTGATTAGATTTGTTCACATTAATCTATATTGCTGTCCAGCTTCCATCTCAAATTTGCTATGCTTTTTCTGTCATCTCTTCTTTACAATTTGAGCCCATACATCCCCTGGTACTATTTTTCTTGGTTCACAATGAACAACGATCTCAGCATCACATTCTTCTTGCCCAGCTCTTGTTCTCCAGTGCAAAACAAAACAAGACAAAAAAACCTTTTCTTCTATTAGGATTGTGACAAATAAGCAATACAACAGTTGGTGCTATACTTTCTTTCTGGCAAACATCAAGAAAATGGGTGCTTGTCAGAGCTTTTGAGTAACAAGTTAACTGTCACACTTTCAATAATAACCCTGATTTCCAGAAATGAGGCAAACACTCTCATAAGTGTGGTGTATTAAGAAATCCACTGGATAACTGACCAACACAAACTGGATAGAGGGACCGTAGCTGGCTGAGACCTTGTGGCAGATAAAGAAGAAAGTAAAAAGGTGACTGTCATAGTTTGTGATCTAGTTCAGGAAAAAATTCAATCTTCTGTCTAGTTCAGATGAAAGAAATATGCTCTGTGTTCATTATCTCATCCATACTCGTAGTTGAGCACATCGTCTGGAAAGGATGCCACATGGAAGCATATCACACTCTGGTTTATACAAACACAGTACACAGGGCTGTTTGACATTAATTGGATCCACCCAATCCTCACACAGAGGCCAATTTGGCTCAAAGAAAATTTGTGCACTTTTCACATGCAAGACTGGAATTCTACAAGTTGATACAAACGACATTCACTAATTAGCAGCTTCTGCATTGTCACCTCCAAGATAAAAGTTGCCAAGTGCCCCCACCCTCTTGTCTCAAGCTACTCTTTGGCAGGCAGTGTTACAGGCAACATAAAAACAAAACCCCCCTCCAAATTGCTCCAAGGTGACTTGTACCTAGAGCTCAGCAAAACTGCCAGTTTAGACTACAGGGAATCTCCATCTATGATGCCCTCATCACTTTTACCTTGCAGAATTCACTTTAAATTAAAATAGAAATTGAAAGAGATGTGCATATGAGCTAAAGCTTAACTAGCCAGTTTTATTTCAAGTAGTGCCAAGTAATGGCTCTGTGAAGGACAGAACTGCTGTAAAACAGTTTCAGATTATTACACTTTACATAAAAAAACAAACCAGAAAGAACAAAGCTAATTAGTTTGCAAAGACAGAGACACGTTAGTTGCTCAATAAATATTCACTGAAGTAACTTTCATGCAGACCTTTTGACATACCATATCAAACAAAATGCATGAAATACAATAATTAGTAAGATATTCTAAATATAGTGATATGTGTGCTATTAGTTCATCATTTCATACCCCTTCTCTCAATTACATTCAAAATTCTTTTCTTCAATGGAAAAATTCTGATGAGTCCTAAAAATTTCCCTGGAGAAAGGTATATATAAAATATCGCACAGAAAAGATAGAAATGGGACTAGTAAAAAGATCATTGCTTATTCTCTGCTTTAACTGTAATCTACCTGTAAGAGCAAGAAGATGCTACCTTTTTATAATGACTATGTAGTGGCTACACAATAGTATTGTAGTCTGTGACTGGCATTTTTATGTGTGATAGCCACCATCCATTATTAAGCCACACAGAGATGCTATTACCAACTCAGAAACTACAGAAGCAAGCAGAAATCTGCACTTCCTCACCCAGTGACTGCCTGTGTACACCAGCCAGCATCAGCTGTGTTTCTTCCCTAATAAGACAAAGCAAAAAGGCACCGAAGGAATATACTCATCTGGCAGAGACTACGGGCAGAAATAAAGGCATCAAAAGTTCAAACATGTGCAGATACTTCAAAGGAAAATTATTTTTCAGGAATCAATATCTTATGCAAATGTCTTTATCAGGCTTTTTTTTTTTATTTTTTAGATAAATTAACTATTCTGACAAAACTGTGGAGACTTTGTATGTCTTCCCAACATATTATCAAAAGACAATTTGTGTTCCATCATATATGGCAATTTTGCTACTGTTTGGAAAAGGAGAAAAAACAACCCCAAGAAATAGTCATGGTGAAAATGAGATTACATGGGTATACTGGAATGCTGCTTTTTCCCTACCCAGAGATATTTTTAAGAAATTAGAAATGAGTTGAGGTTGAATCATCAAGGAAAATGGGATTATGCAAAAGAGAAGAAAAGAGACCACCACCACAGAGAATACTCTGCTGTTCACTGAAGAGTCTCTTCCTGGACATGATCATGCTTATGGAATACACCATCATACTGCATAACAGTATTCTGCAAGAATTTGAAGTAACTGCCATTTTTCTATTTTGTTCTATTAATATATGGTGTGGTATGTTGTTTTGGGTTTTTTTGGGGGGTGGTTATTTCTCAATATTCAAAGTGTAGCACAACTCTTACCACTGCCAAAAATCACTTCAACAAGATTGTTAACAGTTTGATGACTTTAAAAAAATCAGTAGCTTCACAATGATAATAAGCCTCTGAAATCATATGTTTAAAAAAGCAGTTTCTTAAAATATCTCAGCAAAAATAATTTTGTCTTTTTCAACAGACTTCTACTTCAAGGGCAATTCTGAAGGCTCGTAAAGTTTAGATAGTTCACTTAAAGATATGCTTTATCCTAATGAAGGTAAAATTAGCTATATTCAAGGTTCTAACTGATAGGAGCGTCCTTTGTTAACCTTATCAAAGTTAGCTGTATGCAGCTGTAACAAGGTAAGCAAATGAAGACCTGGGCTCTCTCATGGCTACCGGGAGAGGAGGGGACTTTCCCAAGGGATTTCTACAGCCTTACCCTGACAGCCAGGCAAGGTAGGCGCTATTAGCTGAGACCCACAGGGGCAGCATCTGTGATAACAGTGCCTCATTTTGCACCATCAAGGTAAAACAGCTGTTTTCTAAATCTAGAGACTGATAAATGTTTAGATATAGTTATCTACCTACTCCCTTGTAATTCTCTAGATGTGTTTTTAAATGTGTACATTTGCATATGTACATATTGTTTAGCTACATACATAACAATAGTTTTGTACTACTCATTTCATTATTCAGAGATGGAAAACAGTTGACCAAACAATTTATATTTTTATGTAGTCTGTGAATAAGTGGCCAGAGGAACGGATGGATAGGTGGGTAGGTGGGTTCCTGAATAGATGGGTAGATACCACACAATGTCTATTTCTATGTGCACTGAATTGCCTTCTTAAGGAAAAAATAGAAGAAATGGATTGAATGTCATCTATCTTCAACCGAAAGCTAAAGCCTTAAACAAAATAATCTCTACAAAATTAGTGCAAATAATAATAATTAAAAAGACATGTTTAACCTAAAATCTCCATGATCTCAGGAGATTAGATGCTTAACAGATCTCTGTTAATCCAGCCTCCTAGATGTACTTCTTTGCTCCACTGCACTTTTATTCCCTGCTGTTGCATGAGGGAACTTGGGTTTGATTTTCAGCACTTGACCCAACAAACTTTTCCCAGAGAGAAAGCCATTCCATCAATATGGAAGAAATACAATAAAGCCAAGAAAGAAGACGGATGACCTGTCAAGCAATGAGAGTCTTTTCTCCGCTGGGAGAGTGTACCACTTCCACAGTACTCTCCATCCCTTTCTGATCAGGGAGCTGGTGTCTGGGTCACTTGAATCCAGTGTTATTTAATACAAAGAATAATAATGGATATTAATCTCATATGATTAATGCATATGAAATCTCACATCATATTTATTAGGAGTGCAAATCATGAATTTCTAGCCTAATAAGAAAGATTAATTGAATCAAGTGTTTAATTTCCTCTCTTCAAATCATATCTTGATGATTCATGAATTCCATAGCAAAGTCATTTACATTATCATATCATCAGGAAATATAGTTAGTTGTCAGAAATACAAGATTGGGAGCTTAAATCCTTACATTTCAAAAGATCGTGTTTTGTTCAAATGCAGGGAACATGTAATGGGCCCGGTGAGCTGACCAAGACTAAACATTTGATCCTATCAGAAAAGCACTATCACTTGTATTTTCTGTAATGTGAAAGTATGGCTTTTTCAAATCACCCTGACACTGCACTGAAGTCTCCTCATTCTTGCACTGTGCACACCAGGAAGTTTAAAATGTTAAATAATCTCTGAAACTGCCCCAGAAACTCAAGTTAGCTTACTAAAGTTTTTGGGGTTTTTTCCCCTCCATGTCTGAAAAACTTCTCTGTTTCACTAAGGGCAAATCTCTTGTGTTTTGTAACATTGTTATTGAACAAGTTTAATGATTTGCTGAGGACCTCATCTAGCGGCATTACCAAGCAACATGAGATTAGAAACGTATGGTGATGTAGGCTCTCCTAGAATAAATGAAAATATTTTATTCAGCTACCAAGAAGGGTCTCCTGAGATCAAATTAGAAGCTAGCTGTGAAGGGAGATGTTTAGGCATGCTCTGGAATTATTTATCAGCATTTTCTGCTTGTGTGAGAATAAGCAGGCATTAAGTTTAAATTAAACAAAGGAGAAAGAAAACAAGTTTTTTTAAGCAATTTGACTGCTAATGATATTTCTGAATTATTCTCAGTTTAATAGTTTAAGTAATTTGCAATGATAATAATTGTTCCTGCTAAAGCTCCAATAGTGTCAATTCTATCCTTGCTGGAATGAACTTTCTTCGAGACCTTTAATGGACAAGTAATTGCAAATTTATGGTGGGCTTTGTTAATTTTAAATTTGTTTTCTTCTTGACATTTCTTTTAATTTAATTTAATTTTATTACATTCATCAACGACTACAGAAACTGACTTAAAAGTCCATTAAAAAAAGAATAAATGTTTGGGGGGTTTATATTACACTTGTTTATCTTTATTTATAATGAGTCTGTGCTTCCAGATAGAACAGAGGCAGTTTAATTATTACTTTTTAGCCGTAATGTGTGCTTTCCTCACACTCCTTCAAGATAAATATGTTTTAAATTCTTCTCAGCCAGCTAGAAACTGTTATTGTGATTTTACTACTCAGGTACTATAATCTGCTCTGTAAAATATTTGGAGAACTATGAATGTGTTTAAATGGAATACCCAGGGGGCTAAACTTAAGCATTGTTAAGGCTGTAAGACAAACCAGTAGAGAAGACAGTTGGTCCCTAAAGTAAAATAATACTGCAATATATATTACACATAAATATATGTAATATAAATAACATGAGTGAAATGCAACTCTATGAAGAATCTTGGTCTAGCTAATCGCAATGAAAATTTCACCTCGCACTTGTCCACAGAGGACACAGCTATCTCAGAGTTGTAGTTTGCTGGTACTGTCAGGCACAATACCAATAAAATTATATTTATTTGAGCTTCTCAGGGGGTTTCCATTGTCAGCATTTGTTTATTTGTCCAGCCTGGAGATGCCTGGTGGGCTACAACAAGGAGGGTTTCCTGGAGACAGGTACAGTGCCTTCTCCTGCAGGAATATGACATGACTTGAGCACTGCTCTCCTTGTCCTCTCCAGCCATGGGTTAACATGTGCTGTGCCTTTTCTTACAGAGAAACCACCACTGGATGAAACAGCCTTCCCATTCACATAGGCATATATAATTTTGCTTGCGTGTTTGCAAAGAGCAGTAGCAGAAAGGAGGCATCTCTAACACATGTGAGTATGACATGGCTTGACAAGTGATGTTATACAGCTTCACAGCTTACTGTTACCTATGTCTTTCTGGTTCTAGCCATGGATTAGGATGGGCTGTGCGCTTCAACAGAATGAAGAGATTCTCCTTGCTTCCAAAAACTTGTAGTTTCACACTGGTCAAGGCATCAGGAAGACATTGATTTGTTCCATAAAGCAATGTGCTATTAGAATTTATATTGTATGCTCAGTGTCTTTTCTTAATGCCTGATTTCAGCCCCTAATAAATGTCCACTTCTAACTTAAAACCATCTGAAGATGAAGGTATGTACTAGAAAAATTGTCAGTCCCTCACATGCTAATATAACAGAACAGACTCCCACTTGCTCTTGAGCTCTCCATTTTATGAGGGAGAAAGGGAGAAACATTTCTTGGCTCAGCATCTTCTCTGCATTTCTGCCAAACAAAATGCTTGACAAGTGCAATTTTACAACACATGCTTGATGTGAACATAATGTCACCATGTTTGGCATTAACAAAACAAATAAAAGTTACTGGGGGGGAAAAAAAGGTCACAAAAATGTTTTGGTTTCTTGTATTTCCTTGCAGTATTCTTCCTGCTTTCATTTCCTTTTCAGATTTCAGTGAAACAAATGTTTAATACATCAGAACAGTAAGGATGCTTGGTGGCTTCTGCCGAAAGTGCAGCAAGCTGGTAATATTTGCAGGCTGTGGCACAGGCGTCCGCAGCACAAGATCCACTGCAGCAACCGCCTGGTGCAACCACTCACAGCCCCAGCTGGGAGGCCAGGCGTGCCCCTGCAAATTGCCTTCTGGCTTCTATATGTTGTGCTTGGAGCCATTAGGCTACGTCCACTTTTAACTGGAACATACTGGCAGAATAGAGGAAGCTTTTATGCTGCTTCCCAAGTTGTTCTTGCTGCAAGAACTGACCTACTTTTGCCCTGTAGAGCTGTCATTCTGGCACTTTTCACAAGCACCAGATATGCCGCTGCATTACACAAGTGCACATTTTCAACAAAGGGAAAATCATCTATATGACCTCAAAATTAGAGGTGAAGTCATAACTTTTAAAACTACAAACCCTGCACGTGTGTAGGCTGCTCTGCACTGTGGTTATGACTCATAAGACCTAGCTCAACCTTTTTATTTCCTATATTTCACTGTGATTATGAAAGAAAATATGCATTATAAAATAATGTGGTATGAAGTTCTCTCTTCACTGAATCCATGACCATTATATCCAGTCTCCTTGTGAGCATAAGTAGCTCAAATGAATATGAAGGTTGGAAACCTTGGCTCAAAACCTGACGTTCCTGACTCAAGTGAGTATACATTTATTTTCTTTCCTACTCCCTGGAGGGGGCGAGGCAGGGAATAATAATAATAAAAAAAAAATAAACAAAAAACCCCACCAAAACCCAAAACAGCAGCCAAAGACAGAAAGAAAGAAAACCTGGAAGATTAAGCCTGCTATACAAGATTTGCCTCTGTGCTATTCACTAAATCCTCCCTTCTCAAGGGAAGGAATGATCTGATGTTATGTTATGTACATTTCCACAAAGCCCTTCTATGAAATGCACCATTTTCATTACCTGTACAGATACTGGTGAATGTATTTAATGAACCCTCGCCCTCAGATGAGATAGTGAATAAAGAAAAAGCTTAGCTCTTGTGGAAGCTGCAATATATCTGGCTGGAATAATTTTGGCAATATGTCTTGTCCAGCATCGGCAACCCTCATTCTCGTCTCAGAAGGCCAGCTGCTCAAGATCTGGTTCTCTCATCCTGTGTTTTCTCAACTTGACTCATATAACTTAATAAAACCTTCTTAACCAGCCTTCTCTGTTCTTTCATTTCCCTATTCCTGGGAGTGTCTGTATAAAACACCACTGATAAAATTATCTTCAGCTATTCTGCTTCAATCATATCAAATCCCTCCTTGAATCTTTTTTTCCAATTTCCTTTTCATTTTTTTTAACATCAAATTCAAGATCATTTCCTGTTTGAAGTCCCACAAAAATTCATTATAAATCACACAACAGAGCTGTCTCTTCAGTTGAATTGCTGGATTTTTCTTTTGTTTGTTTTGTTTTTCCTTCATACCTATTTGTTACTGCATTCTTTATTACATTCTCTAATGCCCCTTCTTGAGGCTACAACAAACCAATTCAAGTTCTCCTCACACCCACCTTTTATCACCTTCTAATCCCCCCATAAAAGTTTTCTCACAGAAAATCCTATCTTGTCTTCCCTGAAAAATAATCTTGGCGCACCTTTCATTATCAGTACCTGTCTTTGTGAGGCTTGTCTCTAGGGCATATGAGGTTTCCTCCATGCTGTCTATATTTGCCATCTTATGGAAGTGATTGATGATAATAATTTTAGTTTTTACGTACCTTACTTTTTTTTTGAAGTTGCTCTTAATTTGGTAACAATATAAATAAGATATGTCCTTCTCTATGGATTCATTACTGCAATACTCATTAAGAGTTTAAGTCATTTATTAGAAGCAGAGAGCTGTTTACAGTTTCTGTCACTGTACGAAACAGAGTATGGAATTATGCTTTAAAAGCCCCAGCTCACAGATAGTTATGAGACACTTCCAGAAACATATAACCCATGATTTCTAGTGGGGCAATATTCCTAGAAGAGACCACTGATGGGGGTTGGGGTGGTGTCCAGAAGGTACCAGGCACTTAGTTGTTTTTGTGTACTGCTAGCACAAATAGTGCTTAGTACCTGCTGACATCAATGCTTTTTGCATCACATGTGAAAACACAGGTTAGGACATTGAATTCTATCATGACATGCTCAATTTAAGTGAAAGAAGCCTGTGCCAGAAGTTCTCAGTTCAGTCTATAAATAAGCTGGCAGTATAACAGCGTGTTGAACTTTGTATTATTTCTTATCCACACTTGCTGTTGTTTCCTTCCACAGATCACAGCTTCCTATTAAAATAATTTGCCTTTACTTTCAAAACCACATGAAGGAATCTTAAAAAAAACCAAACTAACCAAAACCAAAACATGGCAGGAAATTTTGGGAACATATATACCGTATTACAGATTCGAGGCACAGCTATGTTTACTGGTTGAATAGTCCCTCCTTCTAAAGGATTTTTTATTTCTTAATATCTCACCCCTGGTTTGCTTTCCCTGCCCTCTTTCATAAGACCACAAGATTTTCCCACTAGGATGCTTGGTGATCAAACATGAGATTTCTATCATCAGAACGAAGGTGGAAGGAAATATTCCTTTCTAATAACCTACATCCAGCCAAGGTGCAGCCAGAAAAACTGGTGACTTGAGTGTTAATTCCCCAGTGGAAGGGCTGCTTCTTTATCCTCTGCCTGTGGGGGACAGGGCAAAGCCTCCTAATTGGACAAACTAGAAACTTCAGGGATGTGGAAGAGGAACAGGTGAAAATGTAACTGATCATTATCTTCAGCCAGTAACTGGCAACCAGATGCTCTTGAAATACATCAAAAGAGCTACTCAGTAGCACAGGGCTCCCTGCTCAGGGGCAGTAGAGTAGGTTGTCTTCAGCCAGAAGAAAGTGATGTACAACTACGTTGAACTCTGTTTTGACTCTGTAAAATTTATGAACTTTTACTTGTCAGGCAGAACGTGGCTCAATAAACCAAGGGATCATTTTTCTTTTGGCCTTGCATAGATTTTTTTTTTTAAATTTATTTTTTTAAGCTGAATTACCTAGGCTCAGTCTGAAGCTGAGATAGTTGGATCTCAACTATTGCACAGCATGCTTCCGTATCCAATTCTGTAGAATAACATAAAAGGAAGGTCTTGGACTCTGCATTATGCAAACATATGTCCCTGGTATTGTCATTTAGGAGACTGTATATCTAATCTTTTCATTTTCCTGCCTGGTCACTTTTTTTTCCTCTCTCTTCTCCCAAACTTCTAAGTAAAAATGGAATCCTTTGAAAAGAATTAGCTTTTGTATCATTTTACTGTTTCAGCCTAGAAACACAGTTGGTCTATACAGTTGCTGCACAACACAGGCTGACAGCAAAATCCTAATGAAAGATGATAGCAATTAACAAGAATTATCAATGTTAAATTCCTTCACCAAAGTGAAAGAATAAATTCCTGTCTGATAACTGAGAAGAACAATATCCAATTTGTGAGCATTATCCACTCTTTTGAGAGCACTGAAACTGTAGGTCTTTTCCCTGAATTAATTTTGAAAGAATGCCTGACATTTTCATAAAACCATGGTCATGAATTTTCATTTGGACTTTTTTAAAAAAAACAAATAGATTCATCCTCATATGCTATCACTGTGGTAAGTGAAAGCGGGCAGGTTTCCCGAGAACACACCTGAAACCTGCCGGCTTGCTTCATGTTGACAATAGGATGATACAGCTGTGTAATAAAACCAGAAAGACTTAGCGAGATGGCTTGACGCAGATGCCTGTGACCTTTTTTTACTGAACCGGTCCCCAGCCTTAAAAGAGATGTTGTCACCATTATTTGAAAGGCTGATCTAACACTGCAGTTCAAGTAAAAACCGGACAGGTTAAGTAGTTAATTGTTATTCTTGGCTGGTGCTCCAGTACACTGACTTCACAATGAAAAACAACGTTGCAGGACTGTAAAATATCTCAAAAAGAAAACTACACTCAATTAACGGCTCTGAGTCACACCAACAAAAGCAAGAAAATGTAGAGCCAGAGAACTCTCCCTAGTCTGATTTTTCCATGTTGTGTCTGGGTATTGCAAGGTTTTCTAGCACAACAAAATGTTCACTGAAGAGCTGTGATGTATCTTTGCCTCCAGGGGCTGAGCTAAGGGAAACTCATATATTAAATTTCCAGCTCTAACAGTGCCAGAATTTAAGTACAGATGAACCTGTCACTATACTGTGGAGGAGCAGTACAGGTTTAAGCCAAATATACTTGGCTTTCTTTGGCTGGCTTTCAACAAATAGTGCAGGCAAATTTGCTACATGGGGTTTCCCAGGTCCAAGTCTACCCAGAGATTTGACTCAAAAAAAGCACAGATCAACACAACTAAGGCCAACCCCTTTGGTTATGAGCCCAAGCTTATGTCTTTCAGTCTTCTGGTAATTTCTGGTACAGACAACCTGAGGTGGACCTACCTGTCTTTCTGTAACTTTTTTATGATCTCTTGGGGATGTTCATCTTTCATTAACTGTTGAAAAAGGTCCAACAAAATATTTCTGCTGTCTCCCAGGTTATTAGCTGCCACTAATTACTCATACACACTTTCGGCAGCTGCATTAATTGCACACTTGTCACTATCCTCCAACATCATTGACAAATTTTAATATAACATCAAGAACTATTCTTGAATAGCTCAAAGAAAACCAAGGCTTTGTCTGCACATGTGAGACTTTTTCACCCAGAAACATATGGAAGCATACTAAGCATTGTGGAAAGGGAAGTAGAGAAACTCTTTGCATTTTTAGCAGGGATTTATTTTGAACTTTGTGTTCTGTTTTCATCTGCCTGATTGGAGCATGGAATGCTCAGAAGCCAGCAGTGCTTTCAAGAATCAGAAAGAGCAATTAAATTAATGGTTTTGTCAGAGCAATAATAATTGTATTATTACTATATAGCATGGCAGTATCTAAAAGCCTCAACTAAGAATACGACTTCATTTTGTTAAACCTTGGAGAAAAACATAACGATGTTCCCCCCTCCCAATCCCAAAATGGAAACGGATAGAGAAAACAATATTTCAGAAAGGAAGCTTTTATCTCTATTTTATAAATAAATTTTATAAATAAAAGAATGACCCATAGACAGACAAGATGAGTTACCTAAAGGAAACCTGTGGCAAAGTGACTGAATATGCTTCCCCCAAGCCATATGCCCTAACGACAAAGCTATCCTTCTTTCCCAGGCAGCAAGAATTTCCAGTCATGCCACTCCTGATAAAACATGCAGACTTTCTGAAAAGGAGTGATTTTCAATTTACTGATAGATTAGTAAACACATGATTCCTGTGGACAATTTGTGGGATATTTTTAGAAATAACTAGCCTTAAAAATAACCAGGTTTTTACTGCAGACAAAATCTATACAGTAATTGAATATGCATTTATAATCCAAAACTATACAATTAATGAAATTAAGGTATATTTCAATAATATTTACTACATCTGTAATTTATAGAGCTGTAAATGCAGATTTATAACCAGTGTGTTATGCGCTGGTGAAATCACTGCTTAAAAATGTGTGAACATTTGTGCTGTAGCAACTCTGTCAAAAGAACATCATGGTGATCGTTTGGCAACATGTATATGTTGTCTGATGAACTTTGCAGTAGTTAATTATTACTGCTAATGAACATTTGATTAAATTAACTTTCTAAAATATACAAATGATTAAGACAATATGAGAAGATTTACTGCACATATTGATAGTAAATTCTATATGACACTTTCCTGTGTATAATGTGACGAAATAGTAAAATTTCATTTAAAAGTATCCCTTTTAAAATAATTTCTAAAGAACCTTTTGGAAAGCTCTGTTCTAATATACATATACCCAGGAGTCATTTGAATGAGCTCAAGATAACCACAGTGCTGACCCCAGTGATACATTCCTGTCACTATAAAATGCTGCAGAAGGATATTAGCAGAACAGAAAAAAATCCAGAGTGCTGCATACTAACAGGAGTTTCTGCCTTCTGTTCAAATTCAGGGCTTAGTGTAAGAGAGCTTCATCCCTCTCAAAACACTGGTTGGAACAGAGTACTTGTCACATGTCCTATTTTTTTAGCTTGTTGAAGTTGACCCTGTCCGTTGTGCATCGCACTGCAGGTTTTGAATCAGCAGTGAATGGTAGAAGAATGTATTTTCACTCAAATCAGTACACATAGAAATAAACAACTTGAAACAACTCTGTTATTTATCTTTTACATTACAATCATTAAAATATTGCACTGGCACTGGGAATCAATTTGCTCTTGTTTCAAAATATTGACCTTAACTTTGTACTAAGTAGATTTTGGGGGTTATAATTCCACAGAGAAAATTAATTTTCTTATATTATATTTTGCAACACATAACGCACTTAGTGGTTCCTTGCTCTCTAAGACTGATAGAGGAAAGAGAAATCTCCATGCTAGTCATTGCAGCACAGTTTCTGTCAATGATGATGAGACTATTGGAGTGTGGTAACAAAACAGAAAGCCTAAAAGCCATCATCTATCTTTTCAACACATGAGTTAGGATCCCACAAAGTTCTCCCAGCTAGGGCAGTCCTAAGGGATACTCAGAAGCTCTCCCCCACTTTTTCGCGGCCCCCTGATACTGAACATCTTTGGTAATAGGCCAAACAGGTCAAAAGTTTTCAGGTGGAAGACAGAAAAGTATAGGCAGAAAGACAGTGTGATCACATAAACCACTGTTCTTTGGAAAATCAGGATGAAGGGACTTTTTTCCTGTGGTATCTGGACTTCACATTGGATTTAATATATGAATATTACTCCCTGTGTAGGACTCATTGAAACTCGGCTTGCATGGCTGCCCAAGATAATAAGCAGACATGATCCTACATTTGGCTTTTGGCAATGCCAATAGCATCCTGTTATCTTGTTTGAGTCTAGCAATAAATGTGAAATAAACTAAATTTCAGGAGTAAAACAATAGTCATTTTGACAATAAATGAAAATTATTAATAGTTGTATTTTAAAAAAAATATTATGTACAAATGCAACCCTCAAAAGAATGCAGAGAAGCAGTGATAGTAACATGACATATAGGACTTTCAATACTTTCAAACACTTTCAATAGTCAGTTGTGTGCTTGACTTAATTTTGACTTTGTTCTGCTGTAAGAATGTTGAACTTTTTTTCTAATTTATGTAAAATGTAAAGTTTCTAAGTATAATGTTTTTTATAATAAACTTGTAATTTATTCTGCTAATGAGTTTAAACCCCACCAAAAAAACCCCCGAACCATCAGTGAATGTTTAATCATCAGCAATTTTGCCACTTCACAAAAAAGGTGACCCTCTCCTTAATTTGCCAATAGGTACCAATACTTTGTATTTCTGTAATAGCTCCTTGCTGAAGTTTCCAAATCATTTGCAAGTATTGGCAATTTAGCTTACAGTACTTTTATGCACCTGCTACTTTACAATCTTTGTGTTAGATGTTACAGAAAAGACTGTAATTGTTAAACTTTTTGCTTTAAGTTGCACAGGAAGACTGAAGAAAGATGGAAGCAGAACTCAGATTTTGTGACATACTTTAGCCACCAGGCTGTTCTAAAATTTTGCTTTAGGAGGTATGAAAAAAAAAGCTTTTGAATCTGAACTTAATGTGTAGGTATGGCTGCTTCTCACAGATCCACCTTCAGTTTCTAGCTGAACCTCTGTGGGTGCATGCTGATGTTCTCTTAGCTTTAAGACCAGCTCCTGGCTGTTAGTGCCTAAATACATAGCTCTTACTCATACAGGTAAAGCATCCCCTTTCCACTCACAAGCATCTGAATGATTTTGTAACAGCATCTGAGTAAGACCTGCAGTATTTCACTGCCAGTATGGAGAATCATTCTACTCAGAAAAATGGTGAGTGTGTATAGCACAAACATTACAGCCCTCCCATCTGGCACATATTTAACAATTTATATAAAACCCATTATTGTAGGGAAAAGAACCCAGAAATTACTGTAATACTTTAATTTTCTGTACATTAGCCCACTCATTTAGTTAAAGGATGCAACAGCTATTGACATACTAACTGTGGATCAAGAGGGTACTTGTGGATATATCTCTAATTCTGTCCTCTTAAACCTAGCAGGAGATTTGGATTAATCATACTGGCATCAATGATATAAACAGACAATTCATCCTGAATCATTCAATAATCTTCAGTAAATGATTAATACACTTTTAATCACAGAATACCTGGTATACTTCCAGTCAATACTTCTCATGAGCTTAAAAAGATACATTACTGCAAGATACAGATAGAATTCTGCTTTGTTAGATACAACTGAAAATGTCTTGGGTTTATTTGGGAAAGCAAATTTAATGACTGATTTTTTTAAAATCCAGGGAGAAATGATTATGTAACATCTTGCTGATTTTCTTCCAGTTAGATCTAATTGAATATAGAAAATAAACTGGTATTTTTATTAGTGGAATCTTTATTAAGTCTATCATACCCAAACTAAGTGAACTCTCTGAATTTGGGGTGAGTGTGGTATTGTTCTTTCTTTAGGGCATAGAAACATTCTTTCAGGGAAGTTTGGCGGTCATCCATCATCAATGCTCTCCTTGGAGGTTATCATGCATCATGGTGAAAGGGCCTGCCCTCTCCCTACCAACAATATTTGCCTTGAAGGAGAAAATGCCCCCTCCCCACAGCCCTAACATTCTCTCTGTGACAAATCCCTGGTCCAGCAGGAAGCGGCAAGGTGCCTATCGCTGCCCTTTTTGAATATCAGACCTCTGGGCATTTCAGCATGCCACTATACCATGAGAAATGTAGGATGAGGCAGGAGACAATGTAACTGAAATGTCAAAGGTTTGAGTTCAATTTGGTTTGAAGGACGGCCAAAGGCTCAGATCACTTCTTGTTTTAACCAAGCTGTTCCTAATACACGTTGTCACTTTGTCATCGGTAATACAGCATGCTGCACGTGGCTGGTCCAAAGAGAAATAATACCTAACCTAGGTTCAGAAAAACACCCTCTGCACTAGAAAGTAAGGTTGAGATATTATTTTTTTTTAACTAAGTTTGTATTCTTTTCTATCCCTATTTGGTCCTGGTTAGACCACAAGTATGAAAATATATGTTGTCTATCGGTCTTCACTTTTTAGTGAGTGCTTGCTTTCCTAGAAAACCTTAAACAGAGAAGCACGTACATATTCTGCTTTGTGCTGAAAACTTCGCTTTTGTTTTTCATAATTCTCCTCTTCTTTTATCTCAAGTAAGTGTCACTTTGCATCCCTGGCACAGTGGGTTCCATGAGTCAAGCTCCTTAGTGCAACCACAAGACCGAAATGAATGTGCATATTTTGCTCTCTGCTCAGGGAAATACAGTGCACTTGTCATGGCTTTCAGGGAGGTTTTGTTTGTTTGAATAGGTGATGTGAAACAAAACACCCTTTAAATAAGACATAGAATGTTAGATAAAATTTATTAAATTATGCTACTGATTAGTGAAACTGTTTATTTCATCCAAAACTCTATTTGCCATTCCAGAAGGTTAAAAAAAAAAAAAAAGACAGCTAATAAATTCTCTTTCTGTTTGTCATGCTCATTACTATGCACTTTTATCCCTAATATCTATCTGACATCCTGTAATTGGAATGTTTTCATTTGCAGACTTAGTGAGAGGAAATATTTCCATTTGAAACAGCTAATAAGTTGCCAAGAAAGATATCCAGGTCCCGTATTTATATCCAATATTTTCTTTCAAATCTGCCCCATCTTGAAAATATATTTCTAAGTACCATCAGTGTGCAATGACAGTCTATTTGAAACTGGAATATGCCCAGGTTTTGCCCCATTGGTTGGCAGAAGGATTTTACTGACTGCACAACAGAGGTGAGAGGAAAACATATATTTATTTCTCTGCCATAACATCAAATAATGCAGAAATGCTAATAATATAACGTATCAGACATTAATCTCATATTTGATTACAGTGAATAATGAAAATAAAGGGGTTTTATTGTAGTGCCCATAGTTACTCTCATGAGAGAAATAGTCTATCCTCTTCAAATATCCACTTCAAATTATCTCCTCCATCTCAGATATTATAGTAATATGGTTGATTCTACCTCCTTGAAACTTAATCCTTAATCAGATATTTAATTTGCTATTTATCACACCATGAATAAAATCTACATTAAATGTCATAGGTATTGAGACTTTCAGCTTGAGGTTAACACTTCTTAAAATACTTAATTTGGCAATGTCACTAATAAATTATCCTGCTGCCTGGACACTAGTAGAGAAAGCAGTGCACATGTAGGAAGCAGGGCCCTCAGCTTCTGTTGTGTGAAGGACTCAGGGAAAACTCAGGATGGCATCAGGGAAATCCAAGCTCTTCTTCAGCTGGTGGCAGGATGCTGGGAAGAGGGCAAATATGACTGACTGGGGATATTGCTCTTGGGGGTGCAAACTTGAGCCACTTTTTAGTGACATTAATACTCAAATCCAGAATTACAGGGTTTTTTAGAGTGGCTGCCCTGTATTCAATGGAAGTCAGGTAAAGCCAGGAATAATTCCTGAGCATCAAGAGTTGGTGCAGGCTTTGCCAGAAAAGGTAAGGCTGCTGCAGTACAAAGGCTAACTAAAGAGTATAGTTATTCCTACGGACCTAGCTTTTATTTTCTCTGTCTTTCACTCATACACAAATGATTAAGAAGAATGTTTCTCATGCCTGTCTTCTTATATGATTAGCTTTCTGAAAACTGTGTCATTTGCTTTAAATAAAATATGTATGACTAGATTTCTAAGAGTTTAACATATGCCTTTTCCTCACATACTGTAGCATACTCTCCCTCTCAGCATTTGTCCCTCCTTGCAAGACCCGCACTGCTTTATATTCTCAGAGATTCACATACACATTTCAGAGGCTTTTCCAAATCGTGCCTGATTTATCACCATCTCATATAGCCCAGCACTGCTGAATGCTAATATTCACCACAAACTCTAGAGCAGATACATGTTCTACTTTGTTAAATTCTTCTGCAGTCTTAGTTCTTAACATTTTTATCAGCTTGAAAAATTCTACTCTGACCTGCCAAACCCTTCCCCTAAGCACTTCTAGCATCCTTCTTACCTTGCCTCTTTCAAATGAACTGACGTTGTCTAAATGACTTTTTTTGTTGTTGTTTCTGAAAAAATTTCAATTAGTCCTTCAGAGTAGATTATTCACTCCTCATATTCTTTTGTTGTGTTATTGTTGCTTTTTAACATCCAGAATACTAGTACAGTGCACAGAATACAGAGGTTTTATGATTATGGACTCTCATTCATCACTCTATAACAATGGTAAGCAATCCCTCAAAAATCATTGCTTAGTTCTGTTTTTTCCATTACATGTGTACTTTTAGTAGTCATAGGCTTATGTATTTGGTGTAACCAGTAGTATATCTTTAGTCATGGTCTCCATGAAAATTAAATCAGTCATGTATTCCATCCTTGTATAAATATGTAAATTTTACCTCACCACTTTTCTAAGTGTTCCCCCAAATCTTAATGTTTGCAGCACCCCATTTACTCCTTTCTTAGCTTCACATTTCATACTTTCCTTGCCAAGAGTTTTGAATTCACTTTTAGCAATACAATGCATTAAACAAATTTGCACTTTATTGTATTCTTTCTTTTGATAACCCATTTCTTTTGAGCTCTCATTTATTTGCTTACACTTACCTTAGTTTTAATGCCATCATATCCCCAATCCATTGAGACAGATGTAAATCCACACTTGAGATGATGCCCCCAATGTGTTGTCCTTGTCCAAGCATCATTTTTACCAAGGTGCATTTCAAAGATGTTTTACCACACTGAGTTTTTCATGTGTGAATGTACTAAAATGCAGAGGTGGGCTTTGCCTAAGTAATTAGGTATTCTTCATTTTATGTACAGTGTACTCAGTTCATAACACCTTCATCTCATCACCTATACCTTTTTTTTTAATCAATTAAAGGCCTTTTCTGATGAATAGTTTTGAATTCAAACAAAACCAGAGCAATCAAATGTTCGTGGACTGCACGGGTGCTGGTCCTGGTCATCTACATTATAATCAAAGCACTGACATTCCTGCTTATAAAATATTCCTGTTGCTTTCCCTCCTACCTAGCAAGGTAGGTGGAGAAAGAGCGCTTCACACTTGAAGTGTCAAGCTAAGACAGCAACCAGGAACAAGCAGATGCTTTTCTGTTCCCTCGTGAAGGTGGGATACAGAGTATTTGGATTACATGCTGTGGCTTGATGTAGCCAGAGCTGTGGCAGAAGAGGAACAGGTGGAGGATGCCAAAGGGGTGGAAAACTGCCTGAGGCCTCAGCTCCCGCAGGCACTGCTGCCATTTTCTGGGCCTGACAACCCAGAAGCCGTCTGCAAAGAGACAAGTCCAGGTTTCAGGGGTACAGGGGAAGGAAAGCTCTGAGAAGCAGCCTGAACTCCAGACTTCGCGGGGCCACCTGTAGCTGCCGTCTCCTTCTCTGATTTTAGCCTCATAATGGTTACGAGGTGGCATAAAAACCATTCTAGAAGTCAGTAAAAAGTTCAGTCTTCCTAGATTTTATGTGCAATGGGTTGTTTTCAGAACTGGGTTTTGTCTTATCTGAGGCAAAAATTTCAGTATTTCATACTTGGGGTCAACATTTTTGAAGGGTTTTTTTCACATCTCAGTTCCCATTTTCCACCTATTGGTGAGTTCACGTGTTTATGTTGGCTGCAGCAATATTATTCTGTCTGAGGAGGGAAACCATAGAAAATATTTGTATATGAAATGCCTGTAGCACTTAAAGAAGGCCCCTTCTATCAGCCACCCAACGAGCCTATATCTGTATACATCCATCTTTGGGCAGATACATGAAAGAGTGATTTTACAATAATATTTGGAATAATTATACTCTGCCACACTCAAAGGTGGTATTAGCAGGTGTAGCACCATTGACTTTATTTGTACCCACTTAACCACTTGTGGGCTTATTATACTTACATTCAAGAAATAGTAATACTGGTACCAAAATGGAAGCCTTTTTTGTGCATTTGGAAAATGAAGCATTGTGAAGTGTCTGCCGGAGTCTGGCAGTGTACAGCACACAAACCCCGACCCTCACCACCCCATGGCGGCTTGTTCTGCTGGGGACAGCAGCAACCAGTGCAGCAGCATAGATGAGCTGCTCTGAATAGAGCATAATAAGTGAGAGAGAATAAAGCACAGAGTCTCTGAAACCTGTCCCCAGGCCTTCTCTCTGCAGCTCCAGGAGTTTAGAGGTACCTGAGATATTGTGTAATACAGGCTAAATTGGGAAGGAAATTTTCACTCCTAATTAAAACTTGTTCTGAGGGTAAGTATCAGTCATTTAGGAGCATACTGCTTTTACAAAGTGAGAGTGAAATGGAAGCAACTGACAGGTTTAAGCATCAAATGTATCAAAGGTTACTCTTTTGTTAAGAAGCAAAGATGTTTCTTAGGGAATTATGTCTGTGGGTTAGGGTGGTTGTTGGTAATTGCCTACACCCAACAAACAGGACAGGCTTGCAGAACGTGCGTAACTAATTTAAGAGGAAGAGTACACAGATGACTGGAAACCTGTAAAGCTTCCTTGGAGTCCAGTTTTCCAGGATTGCCTTTCCTAGATCATTACTAGTTACAAATGGGCTTTAACAGGACCGGTATTATCACTTGCTTTCTCTCCGTGCCCCACCTTCATGCCCCTAAGATGCATACGCTAAAGCAACAATACTGAAGAGAAAGCTACATCCAAAAGGCCACTAAAACACAGCAGAGTTCAAAGGAAAAGAATGATTTTGGGGAATTGTTGTTTTTTGCTGCATAACTACCTGAAGTGAACAGGCTGCGATGAAATATCTTCACGTCTACCGATCACAAAAGACAATTTATCAACAACAGTAGGTCCGTCTGTCTAACTACTTTTCTTTTAAGTAATGTTGATGACTTTCTAGAAACAATCTGAGGTAATTCTTTTTAAATACAAGCAAATGGTAAGTAATTAAACAAACTGCGATTAAGAAATTGCTGGTAATCACTAGGATACAAGAAGTAATGGATTAAAGTGTTTCCAACAATATTAAAAGGTGTGATTTTTCCCTGTTTCATTCCCGTGCTTTAATTTCATTAATATGCCATGCTACCAAGAGAGATAGCCCCGCTTCTTCTTCAGGATCCCTGTCCTGTGCTTTGGTGATCATGCACATGTAATGCATGGTCCAGTGAGCCTACACATAGTTATAATTGCCCAATTAAGAGTTAAGGTAATTTTCAGGTGTTTGATCAGATGCATCTCACCAAATCCTCCTCGCTGCTGAGCGCACCTTGCAGGTCAATTTAGTGTAGTTTTTCCTGATTCCACAAATAACTCCCTTTATGTGACCTAGTTTAAAGCTAGACATGTAGAAAAGTAAATGGCAAATGAAAGATTATTTCACATCTAATGCCTCCATAAATGTGTGTACCTCTGATATAAAAAGCTGGGTTCTAGTTTACTAGAAAGCAGAGGCTTGATCTTGGTGCTATGCTGGGCAGTGTGCCAACCCACAATTTACTATTGGCCTATATTAATGATTTGTGAGGTAACAAAGTACACTGGTTCAAAATTTCATGAGAGCTATAAGGACCTTGCAGGGACAAAAGATTTCTGTAATTCTTAATCATCATTCTTTCATGGTTACATCCAAAATCAATATTGTTTTTCTCATTATTAAGAGAAGAAAAAAACTGAAATAACAATATAATACCAAGTCTTAAGCTATAGTGCCGTGTTTTTGTTGGCAGTATGACGTACTGAAAATTATTTTTAAAATTCTGGGCAATTTGTAAAGTGCATTATAACATGCAACATGATACTACATATATATATCTCTATATATCTACTCTACGTTATGTCTACACAGATATAATTTCACTCTGATGAGATAAACAGACCTTTCCACAAGAATTCTTTATATGCTGCACATAATGCAACTTCTGCTGTACAAGTGGTACAGAAAGCTTTAATAAGAACTGTTTTTTTAAGGAGAGCAATTTACATTAAACTGCTCAGGACCAAAGTTCAAAATCTGATGGGCAAAGACATACAGATGAGAATGGCAGTCAGTAGCATTTCATCTGTGGTTAAGAATAGTACTTTGACCCAATTTTTCATCCAATTTTCGTACAAACAGGCACAAATTCACATGCGCAATCTGATACACTGGGAAAAAAAAAAAAAAAAGTAAGGATAAATGCATGTGATAAACTGTGATAAATTAGAGCTTTTTTTCCCCTGCTATCAACAAGCCAGCAGCTATTTATTCAGCTGTTTGAACCTGGCAGAAATTGCCTTATAGAATAGATTGGAAAAAAATCTGCTAATACTATTTTTGGGTGTAATCTTACAAGTATAATTTCACTTACTGTCTGCCTTTTTTTTAGCTTTTGGTCCACATAGCACACACTGGCTGGAGACGTTGAGAAAATGCAGGCTGGTTTCACATGTTAGGAACCACGAATCAATGTAGTGTCACTCATGCACTCTTTAAGATGTCTACCCAGCCAAGAGTACTTTGCTTTTTCCTGAAACTGGTGGAAGTGGATAAACCACAACAGTAGACATGTGCGAGGTCACTCTGAGACATCTGTTTCCCCTGGTGCAGAGCAAGGGCAATTCACCTCACCCAGCGATTGCTTACCATTCCCCAATAAGCCACACAGCCAGTATCCCAGACAATGGCACAAAAAGGATTGCTACTGTACAATACCTATTCTAACTAAGAGGTTAAAAGTTTATTAAGTTGTGATTAACTGTGTAAAACGTAACACATTATAAATGTATTATTACAGATTTTACTATCAAAAGTAAATTAAATTGGAACACATTAACTTAAAACATATTAGGCAAAGATTGAAAAAAACATAAAAATGGTTGCTGGTCATGTTCTTTAAAAAAAAGGCTGTCTAAAGCAGCAGAAATTGAATTTATGATACTTGGGAAAAGAAATGGTCCCATTTGTGTGGCAGTTTGGTTACAAAACAGGCTTAAAATGGACATGGATTCAGAATGTAACAGATCTTATGAGTCTAGTATAAATCTAGAATTACAGTGTTGCCAAGCCAGAATTTCTGAGATTGGAATGAGGTGCTGGTGCTGTGAAACTGCATTTTTCAGTGATGCAATATACCGACTTATTTAAACCCCGGTCCCTGCTCAAGGCTAACGTCTGAATTCTGAGCCATGTGACCTTGGTATCTGTTTTCTATGAATCTGTGAATAAGTCTTTTGTTTCTATTTTTGGGGGAGGTGTTAGGAAAAAGAGAAAAGGGCTGTGAAATACTGAAATAATAATAAAAAAAAGACTGTTACATACAGTTATTGTTATTTATACATACATACATAAAATGTCAAGATAAATTTTACCCATGTGTCTTGCTGACAAGCAAGAGAGATTAGACTCTACAATTGGATTACAAGTATGATCTTAATTAATCATGGTTACAAATTCCTAATTGCTGTTAAATCATTATGTTTTATCATGTTAATAGAGTTTAATTTTAAAAGACATTTTCTTTACAGGTAATCTTGTATTTGTGTATATGAATCATGACATGCATAGGGGACTGTAAGAGAGGGAACAAGATGTCTTTCCTAAGACTATAACCATGTAAATGAAATCTTTTTAATATATATATATTGTATGAACTCCCAGACTAAAATTTATAGATGATGTATGTATTTATACATCATATAAATTTCCAGATGAGGTTTGTGTTTCTTAGTACAGTTAGGAAGAAGTAATCTGGGAAGATTACTACCGAGAAAGAGCACAGACCCTTACTGTACTCCCAGGCTATAACTAGTCATTCCCTAATCAGCATGATTGGTTGCTTTTGTACATTTTAAAGCACTGAGATGCCCAGCTCTGTTGATACTATATGCAAAACCTGAAACTTAACAAATGGTCTAAATTTCTTTTGGCCAAAGCACAGATAAGCCCTACCAACCTTGGTACTGAGGTGATGAATGCCATTGTCTAGATTTTTGCTGTCCCAAAACTGTAGCCCATTTCAACAGTCTCTTAACAGTGGCATTAGCTGAAAAAAATCTAAACTATCCACAGTGTCAGTATAAAAGTCTAAGATACTACTTCTAACGTACTTCTAAGAAGATTCAGGACAATTTCTGAGTTTAAAATGTTTATAGAATAATTAAAAAAAAAGAAAATGCAACACCCTGCTCTTCTGTGCCGTACAACCTGTTTAATACTTTTTTAAAAGACCCAAAGGTGTCCTCAAAATATACAGTATTGATGGGGGCCAAAGTAAAACTACAGAGCAAATCCCTTCTGATATTGAAAGACTGATGTATCTTTCCTGAGAAAGAGATGAAACTGTCTTACCACAGTGGGTGACTGAATTGGTTCAGTAGTCCAAAAAAAATGGATATCCCCTTCTTCATGGCTGAGAGAACATGAGCCTCATCCTACTAGAAAAATGAAGCCTCTTTCCTAAGACTGAAGTCTTCAGAAACTTTGAACAATGTGGGAGCCCCTCAAAAGGTCATGAAGGAAACCATTGCAACGGATCTATAGTTGATCTATATCTAGGATTCTTTTGTAATTCACACATTATTCAGAAACAAGCTGTGAATCACAAGAAATTAAAGAGGAAAAGCAACTTTGCGCTCTCTACAAATATGCCCCAAATAAATAAATAAATAAATAACAAAACACAAAATGTATAAACAGATTGCAAAACACATTTAAGTTCAGAAGATGCAGACTTTCAGAGAGAGATGCAGATAAAGACTTGCAAAGTAAAAGTACTTTTTTTGGATAACTATCTTAATTGGCTCCCCTTTTTTTTTTTTTTAAGATCAACTTGTGCTTCTTTTTGTGATTTTTTTCTATTTAGTCTTCTAGCATAGACATAGAAAATTACTTTTTAGAATACAGTGCTTTTATTTTTATTACAATTCTCTGGATTTGCATTTCCAGGCCAATGTATGGGTTATGTCCTTTTTTTGTCTAGTTTCTCAATTGCCTGAAATAACGCATAATGTCATAGATGTCCAGTGAACTAAAATGTTTGAGAGTCACCACTGGAAGATGCAAGATGCATATGAAAGCTTAAGTTCAGATTCCTTCACTTTTCCTGAAGCTTAAAACATTTAATTTTGCTTGACAAATGAAAGCTGTTAAGAAGATACCACCTTTTTACTGAGGTACCAAAGGACCAAGTTATTAAATTTATATTTGCCACAACAGTATAACTCATTTCCTCATCAATTTGAATATTATTGCCTATTCATCATATGTTTAACAGAACGTAAAGACTATTGGAAAATGCTTTGGCTTCTTTTCTTCTATTTAGTTTTGAATTTCTCACCGTAGTCCACCAAAACCTTAACTTTCCAGCAGAACTAGTTTATAATTCTAATCAAATTGGGCATTCTCCAACATTGCAGTTGGTTATGTGGTGCACTTGCTACCACAAACTGTCTTAGACGTGCACACACTTTAGTATGAGCAAAGGATTAGTAAGTTTTTTATTGAGAAGACATTTTTACATGCATTTAAACCAAAATCCTTTAGGGATTCTAGAGGCAGACACTATATAAATACTTGCATGGCATTCTTTTAAATATATTTGGACCAAGATTAAAAGACAGGCCATTTTTATTTTGCAATGATTGTTGCAAGTCTTATTTTTAGCTCAGACAAACTCAGAGTAGCTTATAAATCACACAGGTCAGCAGATACTCCTACCTCTCTAGCAGTATCTTCAGACAGCACTCTAACTTCTCTCACTCATTACATCTGTAAGTCTTCACTAGATTTTAAATAAACATAAATTACTTTCACAGAACTCAGTTTAGGTAAGAGGAAATTTTCCACAGTTCCATACTAATAACCACATCTGATGACAAGAGCATTTCTGTTCTCATGAAATTTCTGTGAAAATGCAACACAATCTATGGACCTGTTTGTAGAAAGCTATAAGAAAAAATAGACAATATAAAAGAAATGTTAAATGCTTTTAATCTTTCAACAGACTACTATAAACAATACCGTTCCCTAAAATATACTTATTGTCATATCTATTCAAGCCCATAATTTATATAAAGTAACAATGGTATTTTTCTTGCTGTATGTATTCTTTAAACTTCTCTGGGGATAGGAGTTTCATTCCAAGTATGACCACAGATTTTATATTAATAAAAGGGACTTAACTTTATCTATATATCTTCTCCACCATGTAAATTTTCCTTCCAATGGTATCCATTTAACCATTCCATGCTTTCAAAGCTTAAATTATGTCTTTTTTCATTCTGTTTACAGAATTCTATGCCTTAGATAAGAAGAGTTTAATGGAAATCAAACCTCCCATTTACATTTAATATCACCAATGCTATTTTCCAGACCAAGAATACGTTATTTGCCCACCATTATGAGAGCCCTGATCTAATGAAATATGTATATGCATATAAAGAAGATGGAAAGTCAGCACAGGTGTACGCCTTCAAGTTAAAAAGCAAAAGTTCTTTGTAAAATGTCTGGCTGCAGCTGAAATGGCTGTGTCAGGATTATAGATAAAAGGATAAAAACCTTCAAGTGAGTTAGTAGTTCTAATGATTCAAGTGGCAACTTGCAAAACTGGTTTCCATTCAACAGAGTCCTTGGTTTCATTCTGGTTTCGTTAATCATTTACTGTATGGGTTTGGAAATATCACATTCCCTGTATGCCAGTCAGAAAATATATATATATAATTTTATTTATAACAGTGTTTTTACCAGGCTCACTTAATTACAGCCAGATTCTGACAATGCATTGAGTAGCCCCAATGAGTTTATTGAGTACTTCCAGTGACCCCTTGTAGGAAAGGTGCTATTAGCATTAGGAAAAGTGGCTCAATTGATTCTCAGTGTTTAGGAGATCATTTGAAATCCCCAGGTGCTAGGTAAATGCAAAGTTATATGTCTGTTGCGTATAACTCCTATGGACTATGAGAAAACAATTATCATGCAAAGGGGTTCGCTAGCATGCACCCTGCCTCCTGTTAGCTTCATTAAGTCCCCGTGTGGGAGCGAGAGGCTGTAATTTGCAGATCCCTCTGACGAACTGGGTCTTTACAAGGTAATCTCAGCATACATCATGTTTTCACCAATGAGTATGATGGAACATAAAACAAAATTGTGGTGACAAGCAAATCCATCAATGGCACACCCAGTAGATTCCAATTACGTTAATTAGAGTAGACTTTCTAATGAGTGGAATGTCAAACACTGGATCCATGCCCAATGCTAATCATTCATTCACTTTGCTGCTGGTTCTAATTCACATTATGCCAAGGAGGTTTCATGCATTCTGACACCAAACTATGAGCAAAGTACTTCTGCTTTAGAAATAGAAATAGAAGTACAAGCACAAGTTTGACATACTAATTAAATGTGCCAGGGTGCAAGATATATTGCTAAATATCATTCTGTCCCTGTAAATGTAGGCATCAGCCAAAGCACAGAAAGGGTGTAAAGCAGTATTTATAAGAATTCCACAACATAAACAAGACAGTGATAGTAACTACCCTGTTACTCTGAGAAGTTTACTGAAGTGGCATTCAAATAATAAGGAAGAGCCTTGGAGGTAAACCTTTTACCTTAAAAGAGTACTGAAGTAGCAGGGTGTAGCTGAGTATACCAAAGCCATGAAGTGCTAACTGCATGAATACTAACCTGATATTCAGCTAAGTGCTTTGTATATGATCTAAGAATATTCCAGAAAGATCCACTCCAGAAATATAAACCGCTTGCATTCAGGGGAAATATTAACCTGCACCAGTACCTTGAAGAAATAAAAATTTAGCTGCCATCTGCTGATAATTAAGCATGTTTGAGCTTGTTTTGTATTAGCTTCAACAACTGATGAAGATGGATGTGCACCAGGACACCCAGCTGTGCAGAGGAGAGGCAGAAGCACAGACACACATCCATCTCCCCTGATGGTTCAACTGCAAGGACGGGAACCTTCCCCAGGGTGGGGAGAGGATAGAAGGCAGTAAAATCCCCATACGCTGCAGGTACTCTGCTATCCAGACTGTTATCTCTTGAGTTCAGTTTCTATATTTGCCACCTATTTATCGCACAGCAACTAACTAACCACATTTTCCAGCTCCAATGCAGAAGATTCTGCCTTCAAATCAATGTTCAGGATACAGGGATGCACAGGTGATCAGTGTCTTCAATATGGTGTGAAGGGAAGTTGATGCTTCCACAGCCTTGGAAGAGCAGCTGGGTATTGATTTGGTTCTCGTGCACACTTTTAGATAGCCCAACCTGCTAACACTGAATTAGAGACACAGGTTTAACTTAAGCAGTATATATGAGATCTATACTTTGTCTGTCTGGAAGGAAGCTGAATGCTAAATTTTCCATCAAAATTACTACAGGTTAAAGTCACAGTCTTTACTTAACCCTATAGATACTCTCCTCATTAATTGTGTTCATAGATCTCTGGTTCCTCAGCTTCTACCCTCTCGCGCTCATGTTAGCGGAACCAAGCAAGGTGGCAAGTGAACCAGAGACTGTTCTAAGGCGATATCCCAAGACACTGTGACTGCAGTAGTGTCTAAGTATTTATCAGACACAAGACCTAACAGGATAAATTCCTGGTATCAGCTGTATAATTTTCTTTAATAAAAATAATATTTAAAAAAAAAGAATTGTAAAACGTATTTAAGATCCCTGGAGATGCTTCAATCTGTAATGGCTTTTCAAACTTATGCCTATTATGTAAATCATTCTACAGTGAATGAGAATAACTTCATGCTATCTAAATTTATGGATGGATGAACTGATTTATATAAAATAAAGATCTGCCTGAACTACAATCCTTGCCTTTTTCAGGTTTGTCTACTTTTTATCTGTTTATTTAACTTGAACAATGTATCGTGCAGGCACAAAAATGCCCTTAACCTCTTGACTTTAATCAAAAGGACAGATGTCTAAATGGGATCTCGCATTAAAAAGATTCACAAGCATATGATTCGAAGGATATTAGAGGTGTAACAAAAGGGATAAACAGAGTCTGAAATATTTTTAAATAGAAAATAGGGAGTAAAGTTAATTTCTAAAGAGTTGGTTTACATTTTCCTGTTTTTCAGCCACAATAATTCATATTTTTTTTTCTTTTGCCTTTTCAGACTTTCCTATTAAACGTACTTTTTAAACTGGAAAAAGAAGAGGAAAAATAAAAGTGAACATTCCATGTCTAATAAGAATGGAGAGAGTTTAAAAAAGTCCTGATGTATATTAATAATGACAGCAATGGAATATCACAAACAAAACGGCTAGCTCTATATTTGAAATATTAAGACAGAAAATTACGAAAGCTAATACTTCATGAGATTTCAAACTTCTGTTCAGGCATATACCTTTAGGAAAGTTTCCAGGTTTTCAGATATTTGTTTGGGTCTTCTTGCAGTTCATTTACTGCTACCTCAAAGATTCTTAAGTATAACATAGAGCTCTGTTATGTAACTTAGACGTCTGAAAGCAAATTATGCTACTCAGTCATTGCAAAGCCATAAGTAAATAATGAGGAATCAGATGAACAGGCATTCAAGTCACCTGAATTCATAAAAGCCAATTTTGAATAGCGTGCACAGTGCCCTTCCTCTGAAGGTCAATTTCTGACCGATGCAGGAAAATTCATAAAACCCATAAAGTGCAGCAGCACCGTTGAAGATCACCGGTTTCCCTACGCACGCCACTGCTGCTTTGCAGTGTGCTTCAGGTATTAGAAGACCATACACTTCTCTTTCTTTCATGGCACATACTAGGCAGCTCAGAGTGCACACAGCTACAGTGCTCCATCACAGCATGAAAAAGAAATGGAAAGAAGCAGGGCAGTTTCTTGGGTTTCCTCTCTCCTGTAACATGGTTTATCCTCAGAACATGCCATGGCTCTGCCCACATGTGATTCTTTGAACTTCAATGCTGCTGGGACTGATAAAAGTTTGACACATTACAAGTGTCATTCCAGAGGAACAAATATCCTAGGAATGTATTTATTTACTTTATGTATGTACTAACAAGGAGCCTGGGTCATGGTTTGGATTTTCCTTTCTTTTTTAGTTCTTTCTACATATGCTATTTGGTTGTCAGAAGCCTTCCTTCTCTCTCTTCTTTTCCTTCTGTTGCACAACTATGATATCTCTCCTCCCTTTAATGGATCTGCCTTCTTTTAGACCTTTTCACAATTTTTCCTTCTTTACAGATGAATTCCTGCCGAAATTGAATGGAACATCCTAAATAATACTCCAAGGGCTCAAACTTACTGAAAAGTGATGTGCAACTGAGGAGTTGCAGTGGTTTTTTTCTCTGAATATGAACTGGTATGGAGGCAGAATTTGATAACAACAATAATCATCAGTTCAAATTAAGTGGGTTTTCCATTTCTTTTCACAGAAACAAATAATTCTTTGTAGAATGCATTGACAAGTGAGGTTAGAAATCAAACTGTAGATATTAATAAAAATGGCCAGCAGGCCTTGTACTAATATGAATTAGTGTATTTTTATTGGATCAGTGGAAAGATGTCAAAATATATCAAATGAGGATCTTACCAGCCATTTTAAAACCATCAGTTTAGAAAATCACCGTTATCATTAACAACTAAGAAAATAATTTAATATTTTCTACAATAAAGTCAATTTGAAAGGTACGACTATAACTTCTTAATGTAATTTTTCCTATTAGGCCATAAATAAGCTTAAAAAGTTCTTTAAACTTTTAATCTATTATTATTATTTGTATATCCTTTATTTCATGCTATTTATAAGATTATGTTAATAATAGTGAAGCACTACAAAACAAATTTCATTCACCTTTACTTTGCAAAGTTTGAAAGACCAAAATGTCACATAAAAAATTGTTTCAAAAGTTTTGGTAAATGAAGGATTAAATCAGTGATTAGTTAGGTGCTCCACCTGTTGCATTTAATTTATACTTATTGACTTTAATGCATCACACAGTGCTCTAAATTCAGATTTCAGACTACCATTGCAGCCTCAAAAGTTCATCTTTTCATGGTGATACCTTCATTGTGTAGAAGCCAGTACTTTGGTTAACATTTCAAGGATCAGGTCAGCAATCTTTTCAGATAAATTCAGAAGTTAGTACACTCTGCTAAAAAGTCATGCTTCCTCAGAAACCGCTTATAATAGACAAATCTAATACATTGGATGATTTGTAATACATGCAAGGATCAGTAGGTCACATTAAATAAAAGTAGATTTAGTCACATTGTGTAGCCTACACTGTATCATAAATTATTAAAATTAATGAACCCGATCCCCTCTGCAGATTACTCCATGGCTGACACAGGTATAATTTCATTGATATTAATGATTCACTTCCAGTTCCACAGTGATGTAAAACTGGAATAATAGCATGATGATTCACATCTAATACTGTTAAATTAGCTGCACCATTTACATTAACAGATGGCAGGCAAATACGTCTTCCTTCGTTCATTCAACCCAGGTGATTAGGGAGTTCTTTTTTCTGTCCACTATTATATGGCACATTAATCTATATGTTTCATATACACCTATGTAACAGCTTTTGGATCCTCATCTTCAGAAACGTAATTTTAGTATGGTGAGAATTAGATTGAAGGCTGGGATGGAGGTTGTGTCAGAAATGGAATAAAAGTTGTAACCTGAGCTATAACACACACACCTCTGCCCTCTCTGAGATATTTTCCTACCCTGATGGATGCCTTTGGTCTCGAATACTGCTAGTGAACTGACCAGCCTTTCCCCAGGCCATTGCACTCTGTGGGAGAGGCTTAAGGCTCTGACACTCGATGGCCCAAGCCCATCTGACTGTGCTTGATGGAGGGCCTCCTCTAGGCCAGCTGGAATGAGCAGATCTAGATTTACCTCCACTCGCTGCTTTGCAATCCAGCAAATGAAAGAGCAATACTGTCAGAATGCACCGATGTTTAAGCTATTACACAAGCTAAATCAAATTAACTCATTGCAATATTCTGATCACAGGGTTTTTTTTCCTTAAATGCAGATGAGCCATGTGTTTGACTTCGAAAATTTAAATAAGAATGAAATATGAAGCTCATGCCTCTGTTACTTGTCCACACCATAGCTCCTCAGCATGCCTTAAAATCTCTTTTATAAGCAAAAAATCCTGTGACTGAATATAGCTTTTAATGGAGCGCCTTTGACATACAACTTTGCTTTTGACACACTGTAGTTCTTTGAGCCTGTGGTATTTTTACTGAAGAGAATAACTTTATATTAACAATTGAATAGTTACCTAAAATGATTTTATTCTTATCCTTGTTATTTCAATGACATATATTAAAGTGGAATGGAGAAAAGTCATTACATTGTAAACACTAAAAGACCTATATACCCAAAATCAATACATTTTAAATAACATATTGCTTTGAAACAAGGCTAACCTGAATTACAGTTAACAGTATGCAAACACTGAAAAAGATACTGTTTTCTTCAAAACCTGGTACAAATATATACACAAATAATTTAAACCTGACCATTGGAACTGGAATTATTAGAATGTTCACACAAAACATTTTTTTTTTTTTGTTTCCAGCTGTATGAATACACTATGGTCATCCAGAGCTGGGGCTTACAAAGGAATATGGCTTATTCAGTGAAGAATGTATGTTCTGCAGGTTGGACACATTTAGGGCATCTAAGTACATGAAAGGCTATCAAATAGCAATGTATTTCCAGCGAAAACAATTTGAAAGTTTACCTTTGACTAAATTAAGTTTTGTTATGTAATAATGGAGTCACAGTTAAATTTCAAAATTTCATGAGAATGTGAAAACTAATTAAATCCCTCAGAGTAACTGATTAAAACATTTTCACTTTAAAAAAAAATCTGAAGTTCTGAAAGTGCTGAATTAAAACTTTTTACTTGCACCCCTCCCCAACCCCCCACCGATTTTTGGCTAACTTTTCTTGATGTTTATATTACTCTTAAGCTTTCATTGTTGTTCGTTATTTGAATATTCATGTTAATCTTATGCAACTATGGTATTTGCTGGATGTCAGAAAAGCACTGTGCAGCAACACTTTTGTCGTACTACGAGCATTAAATTGATGTGCTGTTATGCAGAATTCTAATCAAGTTCTGTTGCCAGTTTAGCACGTGCAGTGCAGCACTGCCGTGACTAATTTTTCCCATCTTCTTTGCACCCATTAAATTGTTAAGTTTATTCCAGGAAAATGGAATAAAACTTTTGTTTACAGAGAAGTTTGCCATAGCTTTTGTTAGTGGCTTTATTAGTGCTGAGATATTTTAAATTGTTTGTTTGTTTCTGGAACTTCTGTGCACTTTTGTTGTTTTTGAGTCAGGGCTAGCCTCACTCCACGTATCAACAGAGGCAGAAAATGAAAGGCTGTGGGTTAGAGCTGCTGGTGAAACAGCTGACATCAGAGCAAACAACTGTGATGACGTGATGATAGATACCACAGTATTAAACTGGCACTTGATTGCATGTAGTTGAAATATGAAAGGGGATTTTTATATGGGAAAATCATTATCCAGAAGAGAGAGAGTGGTTTATTATGTCCAAACTTGAATATATCGTCACCAAGAACGATGCTGCAGATATGTTTCTGGCACAGTACCACACAAATTTACTTCTTTGTTAATAAAAAGCCTTTGTGTTTCTTTGGTAGTTTGTTTTTTGTTTGTTTTTATTCAATTGAAGCATGATTAGCATTACATAAAAGGAATGATGACTGTATTTTAGACTTCCTTTTGCTGATAAATAGTTTGATTTTTTCATTCAGAAGTTGTAGTATCTGATTTTACATGTACATAGAAAAACCTTACTTGCTATATAAAAAAGTATAATTAAAATCACCTAACAAACACAAGAGAAATAAAACTTTCCAAAAAGAAAAGGAAAACATGCATTTCCTGTGATTTGAGATATGATCTTATTTCTCCTTGAAAAATAAATTTTAAAAAATTGAAAGAAAAGATTTTTAGCACTCCCTAGAAGTCAACACTTGGCCCTCTGTCAGAGCAAGGAAGCAATCCAATTCCAAAGGTAAGGAAATACAAGGGTTTTGCCAGAAAAAGGTTCCCCTTCAATACCTTGTCATCACCTTTTCATTAAAAAATATTATGATATAATACTACTTTTAAATTTAGCTTAATTGTTATATACTTGACTCTTGCCTTCAAGAATAACTTCTAAATGTTTTTTTCTCTTCTGATAAGCCATTTCTTTATATTTGGGACAATGTGAAATACCTTCAAATAGGTAACTGCAGTTTTAGCTGATTGATCTTGTGTGATGTCAAGTAACCTGAAGCACATGTGTTACGTCTCATTGGAAAGGTCCTTCTTTCTCTAGAAGCCTGTAGCAGCTGGCATTGATAGCAAAACATCTGTACTCCACCCAGGAGTCAGTGGCTACGCCACTCTGAAACAGTGTTAAGCACATTCCCCGTTTCTGTGCATGCATGTTTATGTTATAAACTAGCTAGATAAATGTATAAAATATCCACTTCACAAATATGAACCTGACTATCCAAAAACCCTGAGTTTTGTACCTTTCATTTGGAATGTATTTTTAAAAGCCAATGGCACTGAATAAAGGACTTTGCACAGCTTCTTTCAAAGTAGAACCATTTTCATTAGGATTTTATCTGTTGCTGGAGGTGTTTTATTCTGTTTAAATACATAAATCTAATAAAAATGAACTCAAGATATTTGAAATGTTCTTGACTCATTTTTCATGAAAGGAAGATAGAGACTAGAAGGCCTATGGTGATATCTTCCTCCATAGCACACAGAAGTTTTGAATCCTGTGTAATCCTTAAGTATGTTCTATGCTCTTTTCCTCAGCACAGCTTTTGTTTTTACATTTGCCTTCTGGACAGATTCTCCAAGACATTACATCTTTTTGTGCAACACAGGATATGCACCCTAGGGGTGCCCATAAACCCCCTTTGGTTACCTCCATGTGAGGTACAAACTAGTGCTGTAAGTCATTCAGTTTGCATTGTCTTCTACGTTATGAACATCCTTTTAGCAACCCCAATGCACAGCCTGTACACATCTATTGCACCTGAAGTAACAAAATTCTTAAGAGCACACAATAGGTAGGTTTTTTCCTCTTATTATAAATCAAAATAAATAAAAATTTGGCTATAATTGAGAGCTGTATGTCTTTAGGCAGTTCCTTTCAGTAACAACAATTTAATTAGGGTTACATACACCCCAACCCTTCTCAAGGGAACATCTTACTAGAATAGGAATGGATAATGTGACTACTCTCTTGAAAGCAAAAGCCTTGTAAGCTGGCAGTACTGTGCCTTTCTGCCATTTAGATTCTAACACTGATTAAAGTCAAATTCCGGTCAAAGATAATGCTCAAGTTTTGGTAGCAATGTAGAGGAATGAGGGCAGTGGGTTGATTAGCATTGATAACATGCAGCTGTGGCCTTGCTAGGAAGGCAGTGGGTTGATTGACATGGATGATGTGCAGCTGTAGCTCGTTCCAATAAATAGTTAAATAGCACTGAGGAGTATGGGAGAAGGTGGTTGGATGGAGGAGGAGTGGTGTGGTCTGGCATTTGGAGGTGGGTGAAATGGCATGAACAGTAGAACCTGACTGATGGTAAAGCCTTTGCTGCAGCTTGCTAGTTTTGCCTGTGCTGTGGCAGCAATGTCATTTGAGGAGGGGGAGATCTTTGAAATTTTTTTTTGCATTTGATTCATTAATACACATGCCAAAGCAACTGTACTGTGGAAAAGCTGGAAAGGAAGAGTTGGGTTGTAATTTGAAGACACTTAATTCAAAAGTCCTCTTCATAACAGAAAACAACTGGCTAGTGTAAATCTTTCATTATTTACTTGTACATGATTGAGTGAGAGTTACTTGAGTATAAAAGGAGATACTTCATCCTTTCCTAAGATGAGCATAGAAATATACTCAATGGCAGACCAATTATGATGATATTCAGGTATTTTGAAGTCTCTTGAATAGGAAACATAGAGCTGCACTTGTGTGATGATTAGCTTCATTGAGTTCTACTAGCAAATGTAGTACTTAACTTCAATCAATGCAGAGGTTAGGCAGTTTACTGTATTGATGGATTTCATAAGGGATATATGGAGTCATCTGGAAAGGGGTCACTCTCACGAACCTGCTGAAAGAGCTGGCCCTGTAGATTTCATAGAAAGTAGCCACAGACTTTATCAGATTACTATCCCTGAATTGTAAGACAGCTACATGCTCTCAATCTTACCTTACTTACAGGCTGCAGTGTGCAATTACTTGCAAACAACTATTGATTCTGTTAAAAATAAATAGGAATCTATTACAGGGGAGACTGCCATTTCTAGTGTTCAGAAATGTTTTATTGCCTTCCTGTTGAAATACTGATGTCTTGCTCCAGGAAAATTATAAGCCTAGGGGGAAAAAAAAATGTATCTTACATCTTTGGGGAAAAGGTCTAGGGACTGCATTGCTATTAGAGAGAATAGGATCAAAATTATGGGCTAATATCTGAAAATGGGGATCCTAGTCTTTGAGAATCTAGAAGAAACAACAGGGCAGTTCAAATGTTTAACTGCTTAAAAGCTATGTACATGCAGCTAGTCAGCCTCAAGCTGTTGGGAGCTAGGAAATGGTATGTCCTTGTAAGGCAAAAGGACAGGGAAAAGGAGATATCTATGCTGAAGCTTTTATCATTATTAAACATTCATATAACTGCATTTTCCTTTGGATTTATCCATTCTAAGTAGTTCATAGCATTGCCTCTGTCATTAACACGTTTGGAATAATCATTAATAAATCCCAGGGCTACATTTTGCAGATTTTGTCTTGCGCTGGATACTTAAGTACACTTCTCTTTGTCACTGCCTAAATACATACGATTTTGCATTTAGTGCAAATTTCAAATGAAATCATGTGCAGAGTTAGGCTAGATCGGTATTTAGATGACAAACATAAAGAACTATTAAGCAGACAACCATCTAGAAGAAATAACTAATTTTATTATAAGTAGTTATTTTCCCTGCTACCAAAATGGAAATGTTGCCCAGGCACACTGCCAGGAGATGCAGTGCTTTCTTCTTGAAACCTCTCTTCTCTATAAAGCACATCCAAAGTCAGGGTCTAGGCCACTCTGCTTCGGAGTCAAGCTAAGCTGCTTCTTTAACAGTAACAATGTTAATGATCATAAAAGCTGAGTTTGTCAAAGTCATTGCTGCAGTCAAATGTTAGGTAGTGCATTCTGTAACAAGAGGGAAGGAAGCTCTTATGTGCCGCTAGGAAAGGCAAGTATAGGCTTTCCATACTATCGAGTACCCCTCCTAGGTCAAGCACAGAGTGAAGTTGTGATTTCCAACTAGAAGGCACAGAAACCTGAGCCCCTCATCCAGAAAGGTCTTTCCCCCCCCCCCGCGCCCCCCCCCAGTTTGTGATTATGAAAAGAGCTGAAGAAATCCTTGAAGCATACATGCTAGATAGAAAAGTATTAAATTAATAACATGATAAGCATTTGATTGACCGCAACCTGAGGGAAACCGTTCAAATATTCATAAGGTCCAATAGGATGAGCAATGGGAAGGCAAAGGAACAGTATACAGTTAGAGAGAGACTTTGGATTATTAAGCTAAGTTCAAGACCAATTACAACATGAAAGCAGGTCTAATAGCCAAAAGTGAAAGCTTTCTAAATCTCAGTTAATGCTTTAAACCATATTAAGATGCACAGGCTAGGGTTAAAGTATTTACTCACTTCCATTGAGAAGCATCACTACTTTCCTAAAAAGTCCATGAATAACTTTACTCCTCTGCTTAATGTTAATCCAGTTTATATAAACTGCATGCATACATGACTTTTCTGTATAATTTCAAATACAGCATTTTTTAAGGTAATAGGTTCATTGGAGTGGCAAGGGCTGCAAATAAAAGGAGACAAATCAGAAATAGATGAAAACACAGATATTAATACATCAGCAGATAGAAGTGTCGGCAATTCTGGCTAATCGAAAGAATCATCTTTGTATCTAAAAGACTAAATGTAGGTGTTTTGATGTATTTAGATGCTATGTATAAAAACACAATGAAATCTTGGATTCTTCTTGAAAATGAAAAGTAGAACTTGGCACAATTAATTGATTAAGCATTTCCAAAATAAAATATTTAAAATGTAATAAGACTGCAAAATCCATACAGTCAGTTTAGTCTTCAGAATGCAAATGTTTTCATCTGTCATTTGGGTCTATATTAGAATTTTATGTTTAGAATAGATTGATGGTTGTAAGAGGATTTGGCAATTTCAGATACAATGGAATCTTCCTATGGCACAAGCATGCAGAGAGAATTTCACTGTCTGCATGCGTGAGTGAAATCCCTTTGTATAATCCACTTCACATGCTACAAAAATTTGCTGCCATAGTCTTTGTGGAACTAAAAATATAGCACATCCTAGGCACAGAAAAAAAAAAAAAACCAAAACCAAACTTGGATACATGTGGCACCGTGAGAAGAGGCATTTTTATTCTTTAAGCACAACTTGCCTTTCAGTCACCCTGAACTGCTTTTCAGCGTTGCAGAAAGCCCACAACAACGACACAGAAGAAAAGCTGCAGCCTACATACAAAGTGCAGGCTTCAAAAACCAGAGAAGCACCTTAATTATGTCTAAGTTAACTGCTTTCTTAAAGAAACAAAGCAGAGGATGTGAAAAGGTGCTACTACATTATTATTTCAGTCTCAAAACACAGGCTTGATCTAGTCATTTCATTAGCCTGTAACACCAGGCTGAACTCTGTGTTAATCAGCTTCTTCAAAGCCTTCATTTTTAGGTAAATGGAATTCCCTGTCCTTTGGCTAAGGCGGGCAGGGTTTGTGTAGGACAATGCTTTGAAAGTTCCCTGCAAGTCCTTTTAACTTCCAGATTCCCAACTTTTTTTTTTCAATTCTTAGGCCTGCAGCATTGCAGCTTGAATTTATGTTAATGAACAATTGGATTATGCTACTTGCTGCCAGAGCATCTGATACATCTGCATCGCTCCTCTGTTCTGTGACAATGCCTTCAGTGATGAGCTGGGCACATTTAAACATTTTTTGCACTGATGTATAAACTTCTGTGTGGCTTTTAAGCAGGAAGATAGTGGTAAAAACTTTGAGTATGTAGCAGGCGGAGAGCCAGGTATGATGCATCAGCAGCAGATTAGTCGGGACTGCTACACAGTGGAGAGAGAAAAGATTAAACTTTCTTCATTTGCTAGTTATGTTGGAGAATGCAAGTAGGAATAACGTGCAGGTCTCTCTTTTCAGTTTAACTCATTAATTAGTAGTCACATCTGTTTATTCTATTTGCATGTTTAGATTCTGTATTGTATTGATTTGCAGCAATTTCTTTAGCCCTGTCACATCTAAGATGTGTACTCGCAGAACACACGCTTATGCGTGTTCTGTTCCATGAATGGTTTTTTAGATTTCCATTGATCATCTCATTCTTAGCTAGGAAGGAAAAATCAAGATAATGAAAAAAAATCTGGAATAGAGAATTTACTTCAAGTAAGTAGAAGTCTCCACTGGGCTTGCTTTCTGTTATCCTGTACTTCTCAATTAATGCTAATTTTGAAAGTGGATCCCATTCATTGTATTTTCTCAGTGTTCTGTCCTCTGCTTTTAAATAGGAGCCAAAGGCTGTTATCCAGTCCAGCAGCTAGCGATCGATGACAGATATAGATTCAATTTGCCTGAGACAGGAAGAAAGGGAACCTGGATCTCCCACTTCCTCAGTTTTTGTAGCAAACAGTAATATGTTAAACTGAAAAAAAAAAAAAATCCCCACTGTCAGTGTTACAAGCACTTGTCAACATTCACTTTATTTGTTCCAAATTCATTTATTTGTGTTACACTAAAAGTCTATGAATGTCTCTGATATATAAAGCTTGGTATTTTCCCCTGTAATTCCATCCCACATCCTTCAATGAAATCCAAAAATTGAGAGGTATCATTTGAACTGTGGTTTCAATCCTGTTTCATGTAACCCAAGATCCAGCAGTTGAATGCCTCTGTAAACCCCATTCCTGTTACTCACCGTGGCAGTGCTGGGACTCAGTGTGTGGGATGCTGTGAACAGGCATAAATCCTTGCCAGACTCACATTTTCCAAAGGTTGCAAGTAGCTTAGGAGCCTGAGTTTCATTTTCAAATACAATGTAAGCACTAACAAGCCTTTGGTTCACAATTAATGGTCCCTGAGACATTTAGGAGAAAATATATGAGAAAGATTTGGGCATTGCAGAGCAACATACCCTTCCTGTCTAAGCCCAATATCCTCAACAATTGGAGCTCATCTAAGAAGGAAGCGTGAGGTCAGAACCCCTCTTGTACATTATTTACTTGTTTATGTTAAATGAAAGAGTTAAACATGAGATGTTTAGAAACACCCAGTTGAGACAGTCCTGGGCTCAACAACAAGGAGTTTGTGATTTGGAAAATAAGCACCACCTCCATCTCCCAGGGTAGTGTGTTAATTACATTGGCAGTTGAATAAAAGACGTCACAAGCATAGGCATGCATGCACACACAGACATGCAGAACGCTTATCAGTCCCCCAAATCTGACAGATTCCAGCATTTTGCAGTCCTCTCTCATATATTTTAAACACTTAATATATCTTGCAGTTAAATACCTTGTTTTCTAAATAGCTTAAAGTATGTCTCAAATGTGTTTTGTAAACTGTGAAATATGTTGTTTTGCAGTCTTTCTGCACTTAGAGATTTCTGGATTCTTACCTCTCTGTTTGCATAAAGTATAAAACTTATCTGGAAGTCTCTGGAAAAACATCAATTTACAGCAGCAAAGCAAATAGTTGATGCAATGGATTGTGCCCTCCAAATTTTTGCATGTCTTAAAACACTTTATTTTTTCCTTTGGAGAATTCACAGCTCTATCTTCAGCAAATGAAACAAGAACTGCTTACTAATACTACTGACAATATTTGTCTGAGAAACCTAATTTAATAACATAAATGAATTGGAAGTAGCTCTTAGCAAATATATTCCTTAAAGGTTTTAGAATGAGAGCTAGCCTATAGAAATAATATTTCTTTGTAGAATGACAGTTTTAAAATGACTGCAATGATTTGTAGGCTAAGCTATTAAACTGTACTGTTTGTATACAATGGTTGCTCTTAACAGCCTCACAGCATCTATTTGCAAGTAATTACCCTTACTGTGGTATTTGTCACATGCCATCAACTTAGCTTACCATTACCTCTACCGGTAAGTAATGCAGCTAGTGAACTCTTAGGTAAAAGGTAAACACTGAAAGGTTTCATTGCAGACCACCATGTGCAAAATAACAGAGAGCAGAAATAGATAACGCTGACAAAGTGCTTTAAGACTCCATTGACCTTACATCTCATTTCTTAACAATTTTCCGGTAATGTAAATAACAGTTGTTCCATACCTCCTCTTCAACACTTTGTTGGCACAGTTGTTGAATATTAAGAACATGTGCCTCCCAGGCTTAGGGACAACTTTTGCTATGGTATGTTTCAGGAAAACAGGTTGTTTCTTGCTACCGATCCAGGCAGGTTTTCAACTGACTTGCAAACTCAGAGTCCAACTATGTGCAGCAATAGAAACCTGAGACTCTTCGGTTTGCTTTATGGTACATATTATTATTCTGCGCACAGAGTCACTGAGCAATGGTACAGGCTTTTTCTAGAAGGACATTATAATGTGAGTCAGCTACAGCCATGAATTTTATTAACTTTTTTTGTTAGGAGCTGCATTAAATGGCAACACTAATGCACAGATGAGCTCTGCAATGTTCCTCTTCCAAGGCTGAGCAGATGGCTGTTTCGATGTGTGCTTGCTTTCATGTTCTCCATTTCATGCAGTGTCCCTTATCTTAGGCAGCCCACTTATATTTATGCTGCCGGAGAGCCTTTAAACTTGCTGGAAGTTTGTGGAGTAAAGGGATGGTATGGTGGAAAAGCCAGAGGGAAAACTCAGATAAGACTCTGGTTGTGCTTTCTCCTCTACTTGATTAACTCAGGAAGCTGCTTAGATTTCCAGTCTCTTTTGGGGTGATGGAAGAACTAATTTGTTAGGGAAAACCCAGCTGAACCCTATTTCAAAATCAGGGAAAAAAACAAGGCTCTAAAATTTTCCAGTAACACTCTTTCTCTCCCAATGTAATTTTTGTTAGGTTTTTTTCCCTTTTCGTCTTTAGCTTTGTACAAGGACCCAATTTGCATTAACTGTAAAATAATTTTTGGAAGGAATAAACAATTCAAACAGTAGAGAACAATAAGAACTACAGGTGCACAGGTCCTTTGAAAAGTAAGTCACTGATGTTACAAGAGAGGTATTCAAACTGAACCACTGAACCTTTAGAGGCCACTGTTCTGTTCCCATTGCAGCTGGTATTTTCCTTCTAATTTGCATTTAAATGTAGGCAGATCCAGATATTCACTCTTCTTCCCCTGACAGGCTTCTATTGCAGGTGGTGCAAAATGCCCAGATATTTTTTTTTTTCAGATCAGTCTCCAAACTGCATTCTGACATGTTCCTCATTAATACATGGAATTATGGAGCTTTCCCATCTTCCATGTGGCCCAGCACACTCCCCACTAACAGACAACTTTACAGTAGGAAGCCTGAGGATGAGGAGCTGTTACTTTGCCTTATTACTCTAGCACCTGACATTGCTGTGACATGGTCTGGTGCAACCTGCATGTGCTGCCAACTTGTTAGTGCAGACGGAGGCTATGCAAGCACTATGGGCTGATAGTGTTATGCAGCTCTCCAGAATCTGGCTTTAGTCAAAATATGGAAATCTGCACAAACTGCAGACTACTGGCAGTGTCTGGTTAAACTGTCTTCTGTTAGGATTTGAGAATAGCACCTCAACCACAAGGAAATTAAATGCAAAAAATAATAATTATAATAAAAAACACAAAAAACCAAAAAAAACCCCACAAACCAACAGTGTTAAACTGTGTTAAATATAAAGTATGCTTAAATGGTAAACAGTAATGCTTCGCTTTCCACATCTGATCACCTTACACTCTAAATGTTGTACTTTCCTTACTATCCCAGCTGAAGACGTAGCACAAGAATGCAATAATTATGAGATTCAGCAGCCAGTGAGGATCTAGTGAAGGAATTGGTTACCAATTCTGGATCCTACTATGATTCAGCTTAATTCTAAAGATAAAGACATGCATCTTTCACCAGAATTGTGTCACAGTTCTACCAGCTTGCTTACGCCATCAAGACTTTTCACATGAGAAGAAAATTTTCAGATATTCAGAAAGGAATACAGAGCAAATCAGCAATAAACAGCGCCTAACTCTCTCTGCCTGAAACACTTCTTTAGCCTGAACTCCAGTCAACAAGCAGTTGTTGTCTGGGATTTGGCTTTTATTTGTCTTTAAGTATCAAACTCCCAGTTTCTCTTCTTCTGTTCTTACAGTCATGATCCTCTCAGGCACATATACCCACTCCCTTTTGCTTCACTTCCTGCTATTTCATACAGATAAAAAAGAAAAAGATTCACAACACCTTGTTGAGGCCTGGAGAAATTTTAAAAAAAATTGTTCAAGTTATGAAAAGAAATGGATAGAAAAGCTGGGTCGGGAGTCTAGGTCCTGTGCCATAACCTCCACTTCAATTTTTCTCCCTGACATACATGTATATTGTATGTCATCAATATGCATAAATTCTTTGCTTTTAATTTTGAAATACTGGTTTACTGTTTTAGCATGGCAGGTTTTTAAATTGTCTTTTTCTAGCTGAACATCATGGATATGAGCATTAATTGCACAGTAAGAACAGACTGAAAAGGTTAAAGGCAGTGCCAGAGAATCAAAACTAACACCCATTAAGATCCATATTCCTTTCTATATACAGGGGAGAGTCTTTTATATGAGCTAAACTCCTCGAGGTCTTGTTCAGACATGAAACCCAGTCAGCCAAGAGTAGCAGGAGGAGTAATGCCATGTGTTTCCAAAACTCCCTACAGCTGGTTGCACACCCTTAGTATCACACATTCCCAAGCTTTCACAGCCTAATTTAGCCTCTTTTTCATTTTAATATTTTTAAATCCAACTAGAAAAATTGTATCATCTATGCACAGCGGGATGTCCCATTATACGTGAAATAAGCTTTACTGGTATTACAGAAATGACAAGTTCATTCTTGACTCTACGTACAAAGCATAATTCAGTTCCATAAAGCTTATTGCATTCAGGCAACCCAATAGCATATGTGAGCCTTGTGTTATTCTGCCCTTTCACAACATTTACAAACTGATACATATCTCTTCAAGAGGATAAATGTTTCCCTAAGACAAAAAATGTCAGCTTTAGCTTGGACTGCATTAGCTCTATTGAGTTCTTCAAATACACACCAGGTTAATGAAGACTAAACCATGGTGGGCTATGCTTTTTGATAAATATTGAAGTGCTCTTTGATCCTGATAACCCACAAATGTTCAGCATGAGTGAGTTTTCACGGTCAGCATGCAATGATTTTGATATTTGACTTAATCTGTAGCCCAGTGTGGTTTATTTTCCTTATCTGGATGGTATGCTTAGAACAAGAAAAGACAGAGAAATTAAAAACAGCACAGTAACAGTGTTCAAAAGCCTTTTCACTTTTTTTCCTGTTTTACAAGAATTCTGAGTCAAGCAGGCCCATGGCTTAAAGACACCTCTAAACACAAGTCCTTGCAAACAAAAATGCACTGTGATGCCCCTCCTTACACTGGACAAGCTATTTCTGCTTTTGCACGGGGGACTACAGTTCATGTTTTCATTCACTCAGTGACTTTGTATCAGACTGGGAATTCGTAATAACAATATTTTGTACTTATATCAGTGCTTATATAGCACCTTTTTATCCCAGGCTCTCAAAGCACTTTACAAACATTAATTAATTAAGTCTCACAACAGCCCTGTGAGGCAAGGAGCTATTAGGTGAAATAATTCCTTTCGGTTTCTTGCCTTTGCCATAGGGAAAAGAACTGGCATAAAGAGCTTAGTTTGTGCCAAAAAAATATAGCCTAGAAATAATGCTGGCAGGGCTGTATGTCTCAGCACTGCAGGAAGCAAGTACTCCAAATCCTTATGCATTAGCAGAACAAGGAGCAAGTACCGCAATCCGTGAGCTGATGGAGAGGGGGGAGCCTGTACTCTCCACTAGCTGAGCACAATTCCTTTGCAGGCATACAGGTTATTATTTTAATTGTAAGAAATAAAAAGTGAGAGTTTGCCTGGTAAGTGTTCTAATGCTCTTGTGGATCCTCAGTAACAATGCACGACTTCTCAAACAGCAGTTAAAGCCAAATGGTACATAATTGAAAAGAATGAGATTTGCCACATCTCTAGGCATGAAGAATTACCAACACAAGCTGAAGTTGTTTCCTGGATCTGGTAAAATTAGCAGTAACCAGCTGATTATACAAAGAAGCCAAACATGAAAGAACACAAAGATAAAGCGTGACAGATAAACACGTGACAAAGTGTTATTTAAAAATGAACGCTAATATTTTAGGCAACGAGTTCAGATGTTGAAGCACAAAACCTCAAGAATAATACAGTGATCTTGATGTCTCATTAAGGGGCACATTTGGTGGTTCTGGGTTTTTTTGCCTTTCTAAAAACAGACAGGAGAAACAGGCTTGAAGCTTACAAAGAAAATGCAGACTTACAGCTTTCAAAAAACCCCAAACTCCAAACCTACACTTAGAGCTTGCAAAAAAAATAATGCCGTCTGAATTCAATGTTTAGCCAAGCACTGTTTATCAGGGTTTCATTCTGTGCACTAAGAGCATAAATGGTTTCTTTTTTTCCCAGGGCCAGATTTGGATCACTAACTTGAGTTGGGCCTGAGGGAGAAACACAGCATGTATGATGAGCTGATTAATTACCAGAAATCAAATGCCTTGCAGTCAGGAGCAACGTGCTTGAAAGAAAGCACTAGTACTATAAAAGTGGTGCATATCTACATGCATGCATGGCCAGACAAGAACACCATGGGGATTAGGTTTCACTGTAGCCTGAAACAAAGGATTTAGGAATGATTGTTTATCCTTGACAGTGTGACCTGTGCCAGTCTTTATTAACAAGGGTTTTCAGTATATGACATTTAAAGTAACAGAACCCTCTTAAATAAACCTCAGGATTTTACCTTCTAAAAACATCACTAGGATTTCAGCTGCTTTTCAGAAACCGTGGCAGTGATTCATAATTAAAGGTTAGGATATGTCTTATTTCAAGCCTTGTGTGCATAAACATAATCCTTCTGATCCTGTCTCTTAGGAAGAGCTCATTTAAAGTGGAGTGCAAATCTACCAGGAAGCCATAAATGAAGGTAGAATCATATTAAATATTAGGAACATTAAATTGGCTAGCTTGGAAAGTTGTTAAAAAATAACAGGATAATATGAGATAGGGCAGACCATTTCAGTAAATTTTCCCTCTCTCTGGAAGTCATGTGTATATGTATGCAGATGCCTAGTAGTATTTTATGTTTTCTGTACAGGATTATATCAGAATTACTTATTTACTCATGAAACTCTGAGAAATCACAAACTCACTTGTTTCTTCTAATATATAATTTCATGCAGTCCTCCAAAACAGAGTGTCATCTTGTCTGGGTGGAAGTTTTAATGGATGATTTAATATAAAACATTGTTAGACTGCTTTAAAGTATGCTGTTTGCAGTTGTCTGTTCTGGTATTTATTTGTTCCTTCCACTACTTGCTTGCCAGACAATAAATAGTACATTGTCATCTCGCTAAGAGTATTTCTGCAGTTGGAACATTTGTTCCTGTACCTATGAACTACCCTTTGAACCAGTAAATGTTTCAAAATAACATGGATGCTGTGAGTGAGGCTGTGGCAAGCATATGACAGGCTGACTGGGAGGCAGCAGAAGACCAAGCCAGATAATGCTTTCCTCGTTACAAGCTGTAGTCATATAACCCTGAGAGAAATTTTTGCCTAAAAAAGTGACGGGCATGATATGTCACTATTTTCAGCTGGATTACATTAAAATTCAGATAACTTTTCTCTTTTTTTTTTCTTTTTTTTCTTTTTCTTTTTTTTTTTATTTCCCATGTTTCTTTGTCCTAAGAGAAATATCACTTCAGAAAGGGCATTTTGTCCAAACCTTCCCATTTCTTTTGGCTATATTACCTAAGGATAACAAGCAATTCCTGAGAGCTGTGAAAGCTCTCCATCTCCCTTTCTAACTTTTTATGCAACAAACATTTATAGGTGAATTCTACTTCATTTTCTATCCTGATGACATATTTTAAATGGTTGATTCTGGAAAAAAAATATTAATACCCTACCGTAGCCAGTCACAACTGAGAATATTATTTATTGTTTCAGTATTGCGTGCATGTGTCTTGCTTTCACCCCCAACAACCAACATGTTCTTTGACCTGAGCTGGGAATCAACATATTTTTTGAACTCCTTTCCCCACCTGGGAGTAAAGAAGCATCAAGCAGAATTAATTTGGCAAGTTTCTCCACTAAACATGTACAGAAAGAAATGAGAGAACAGGGAGAATTTTTGGATTCCATGGTCGTGGTTCCTTGAACTCAGGGAGACTGGGAAAGTTGAGGACAATCCTGCTTTTCACTGAAAGAAATTCAGGCAAAATACCACTGCAAGACAGCCTTGCAAATTATTATTTATACCTCACTAGGACACATGGGCCACCAGGTATATTTTCTCCATGGCAAAACAGTACTGTATGGCATGACGATACATATAGCAAAATACAAAATAATTCTGAGTAACAACTGGCATCCCTGCATGTGGAGCAGCCATAAACACCCTCCAAAGCACTGGGCAGTCTCTTGAACTCAAGTTACCTTGTCAGCTACGCAGTCTGTGGCCACAAGAGTGGTAGCTGTGTAGTATCAGCAACAACATCGGGATAGTAATATGAACGTTGATTCTCGTAAACCACTTGCCTTCTTCCTTAGCTTCCCCTTATACCGGTGGGAGGATAATAATACCATAAAACAACCAGGCAAAGCTGTGAAATACATGCAAGGACAGGGTTCAAACATCATTTGACAACATACAAACAGAGAGATGAAGATGGTGAGAAAGGAGAGGTTTCCCCTCACCCCAACTACAACAGTGTTGGGGTACAGAGCTCAAAATCTTCAAAGCAGAAGAAACCTTTTATCAAAAGATATAAATTTCTTCCCCAAGAACTGTAATGCTAATCCTATTAGCATATTAGTGTGTGATCATGGCTCTAGAGTTACACACAATGTTCATACCAAATTGGAACGTGCTGTGAAAGCAGCTGTGAGGGCTTGATGAACTCAAGATAAAAAGAGCCATATTCATCAGCTGCCAGCAGCAGCAGCCCCACGCTAATGGGGAGACAAAGTGGAGGGGAGCTGGGGCTCCAACAGGTCACCTTGCCAGGCAAGCGTCTCTCGCTGGTGGTGCACATCGGGCTGCAGCAAGAACTAACGCTTCTTACCTCGTCGGTAAACATATGCTTGAGATCCTTCCTCCTGCTTCAGCATCTCTGTAACCCAGACTCCAAGACCCTTGTGAAATTGTGCCACGGGTACAAGGACTGCAGGAAGACAACCTGAAACGGGACAGAGAGATAAGCATCTGTATTCACCTCTGTGTCCTACCCCCTGCAGTCAAAGTCTGCTGAGATGAAAGGCAGATGTGAAACCTAAGATAGGCACGCTACAGCTCTCACTGGGGTGGGAAAGGGGGCTGTGCACAGCCAGCAGTAGCTTGCAATTATCTTTATTAAAGCACGTATTTTAAATTTTAAAGAAACAGTTCCAAAAAATCCATATGAAAACTTCGTAATATATATTTTACTTGGGTTTTTTTCCTTTTTTATTTAAATGTCAATAATTAAAACTGCTAAATGCCCATCTCAGCTCACCAGTTTGGCTACATTAATCCTTAGTACCTAACCAGCTGTAGTGATGATACTTCTCCATAGGAGTTTGATGATGGAGTGAGTCTGACTCATGCTATTAATTACAGTAAATGTGAGGATTGCTTACAGCTCAGACATTGCCTCCCAATCACCATCCTCTTCTGGCTCCTCACCACCATCACTACCACTTATATTCTTTGGCAAGCAGCCCATTTCATGAAACAGTGCCTATGTCCAAGCGTGAAACTGTGGCACTCATCTTGAATTTCTTCCACTGTTGTTGTGCCACTTGTCTCCTGATGAAAGTCTATGACATCAGCTAAGTGAAACAACACCTGTTATTTTTTTTTAGTATTTCCTTATTACTTAAAAGTGTAAACACTTAAAAAAAATACAGAAAGTGATTTTAAACCTTATTATATCTGCTTATTACAGAATTAATATGTTGAATGCAACTGGTATCTCATACACTTCCACAGGCTTTGTACGGTGAGGATCTGCTATTTCAGAGAAAGACTCCATAAAGAAGGCATTTTCAGGATAACTTACACAAAAGAAGGGGTTTTCTTCTTCTCTCTCCTTTCCAATGCAATGTGTTTGAAACAAGACATATATTATTTACAGCTCAGTACTATTTACTTTGGATACTCTCAGCATCCATATGATATTTTTTTTATTATTTCTTTTTAATCCTGCTAAAACCAATGCTACCTTTTGGCAAAGAGTCCCATGGTATAATTCTTCTTCGTTGTGGAGAGAAATATTTCCATTCCTCAGCTTGAAATCTCATCTTTTAACTGAATATCCTTTTGTCTGTGTAATATGAGAAAGCTGGAGCTGAATATTCCACTCTCTGTTCTCTATGCCATATATTATTTTATAAAGCTTTATCTGCCCTCCTTGTATTTATCTTTTTCTCTAAAATAAACAGTCTATACTTCTTATTCTCTGCAGAGATTTTTTTCATGCCTTTAGTTATCCTCAGAGATCATTGCCAACTGTTTTCTGCTTCTCCTTTCCCTCAGCTTTTTCAACAGAGGTGACAAAAAGTTTTTACCATGAAGCTTGTCAATGGTTCATATAATGGCATGAAATATTTCCCATTTGTCTAATTTACAGATGACATTCCTTAAGGTATGTGGGGTTTAATTAATGTTGCAAAAAGCAGGATTGCCTCACCTAAAAATAAAAGGGGTGTGTGTGTGTTAAAGTCTTCTTTTACTTTATAACTGCACTCTTTCTTAAATCTGTCATGTTTATATACGTTTGTATGACATATGTTTATATGGCAACACCGACTGCTTGTAGCTCTTCTTAGAACCTGCTGATTTCAGATAAAACAAAAGTTTATACTTTATTGATACAAAAATGGAATTGCATTTGGAGTAATAATTTCTACAGATACAAACTGTTTATGCTGTTTAGCTATATTAGGCTATAAGATTAAGAGAGACAGATCGACATTTCAAAATTCGGCTGAGAGGTACACTTCAGTGGTATGCATATAAGTCTTGTCTTTTGGCTGCCTCCTCTTCTCCCCGTCTGCTGCAATGGCTGGCTGCCTGCTCCCGCACTGGCAAAGCCCTGGCCACCGTGCCAACAGTGCCACCAGGGCAGCCTGCACCCTCTCTGCCGCAGTGGGTCCTTACTGATGCTAATGCTAAAATATTGGCTTCACATATCCCTTTAAACTGTTACACCTGCCTGACATTTACATGCCAAAAGGAGAAAAAGGAAGCACAGGAAAAACTTGAAACACGAAGAGTAAAGTGCAGTTCATTACACAGTGCTTTGATCTTGAGAAAACAGCAGGCTAATGGAAGAGGACTGAGTCCTGCCGAGCGGTGGGGTAGGCTGTAGGGATGGTGTCATGTGCCCAAGAAATATCCCAGGATTTTGAAGCCCACTGGCACAAGCTGCTGTCATAGGACAATTACATTTTCCAAACAGACAGCATAAACCCGAGTCTGGCATGCTTGCCTGTAAACCTGTGTGCTGTTGAACCAAGCTGACTGGATTTGAAAAAAATTTAGTCTTACCTGGATATTTCCTGTCTCTGGTATCAGTGCATGATGATGATGATGGATGTACATACACCTAGACATATTCTGACATATATTGCAGGTGGAACAAGTGAAAATGAAATTTGTTGTAAAAAGGAGCAAAAAATGATGATATTCATTTCCACCAAGATAATGGACATGGAGAAAAAGTGAAAAGATGCACATAAGCTCATGTGCATATACCTATGTGCACACACACATGCATACACATGCATACACCCACATTCACAGTCATTGCTGGCTTTGTCACCTCCCCGTTTACTTATACCAAAAGAATGAAACATTGTTTAGACAGAAATCTGATTTTCAGTTTAATTGTTCTCTCTTAAATTCTGCAGGATATTTCTTAACAACTTTCTGCTTGTTATCTGCTACAGCTAGTTAGCTGTATACAATTTCATGCTATTATCCTATTTATTTAAAAATAAATTAATCTACAAACATTACTCTTGTTATAGAATCAGAGAAGCCTAATCAATGAGAAACATCTGTTTATATTTCTCACTATTTTTATTATTACTACAGCTCCGTTGCATTTGAAAAGCTGGTATGCACCAGTCACTGGTTTTCTTTTTAGTAATTTGCAGCCTAACTTCTCAGTTTAAAATTTCCCAGACATCTCATTAACACTAATGCTCCCAACTTTCCCAAACAGAGATTTTCAAGGTCTAAGTGAATACAAATGGACTTTTTTTGAGAAAGAGGTCTGTAATTTTTCTACCATCTTCAAGAAAAATCAACAGTCTATTGAAAAATCATTTCATGGAAAGCTCTGAACATTTTTCTGCATTTTTGATCGTATGTTCATTGTTTACTTTAGTGAAACCAACATTGCATTGGCAATGGTGGCAATGTAAATCCTGAGGTTATTTGGTCAGATATACTCCTCTTTTCTAGCATTCCCTTTTGCTCATTTAACTACTGACTTCGAACTCCACACCGCTGTGACTGGGCACAGTTTAAATAACAGGCTCTATTTCCATATAGGTCATGTTGACATTAAAAAATTTGATCAATTCTAAGTAAAATATTAGTTGTTTCCTGGGAAGAGATGATAAAATCCTTAGAGAAAAGTTATTCATCCAAGTAATCCTAGTTATTTCAGTAGAATTTCTTGTTTGAGAATGTTTTGAAGAGAGAAATTGGTCTATGGCATAGCCCATGATGATTATAACAATTTTTTATATATCTATATATTATCACAATTTCAAGTATAATGAGAGGGAAAAACTGAGATTTTAGAAGAATGCTGGTTTTCTTTCTCATTGCTGTAAAGTGTGATGTTACCTGTGAAAGCAAAATAACATTATCATGTGAAAATTCTAGAAGACAAGACAGATAAACTTCTGTAGAGTTGCTATAATGCACTCAGTTCCCAGAACGCACAGCTTGCCATTGAAGCTGTCCACTGGCCATTTTCAAATGTTTTTTGTGACTTAAAGATTAAATGGAATCAATAAACACTGGTCTGGGAGACAAAAATCTACATGCACAAGCATAGAGACACACAGACTTTCATATCTGGGGAAGTTGTTTTCCTGGGACCACACACGCCTGATTAAAAGGCTGGGAGGATTTGCCCTTCCTTAGAGAACTCGCTGATAAAGTGTAAGTTACTCTGATCATTAGTAAAAACTTTTAATAAGAGCAAGTATCTCTCATGGCCATCACTTTCCTGGCCATCACTTTCCTGCCAGTTTGTTGCTAACTGTATTATAGATGGCCATCATCTATGCACATCAACAGAGATTTCACTTTTCAAAAAGGACTTCCAAGGGCAAAAAAAAAAAAAAAGCAGCAAAACAGAAGGTAAGGGGGAAAAAAACAAAGCCTAAACAAAATGTACTTTCATGAGATAGGGGAAAAAAAGATTGTGTATATAAGAAAATATCTTTTTCAAAAGAAGGGCAGATCTTCTTTGGACACACTTCAAGTCATGCCTCTATGATTTTTTTTTTCATATGTATGTGTACATATATATATGTATAAAATTCTTAAATTGATACTATTCTAATGCTTTTGTCATATTTCAGTAATGTATGTTAATGAATTAGACCTATAGTAAGGTTCCCTACATTACATGTTTGATTTGAAGTGATTTACAGATACTAACAAATCTTCAAAACACTTGGGAAACTGAGGCTGAAATTTTAAGTCAGTGTCAAAGCCTGGATTAAGTCTGAAGAGCTAATGAGAACCTTTAGACCAGAGGAATTAAGGAATTTATTTTAATTTAATAGTGCATTTTCTCTATAGGAACGGACTTAATTGAAGTAAAGCCTGAGTGGAGGCACCTATCCTCTTTGCTGGTCTACATCCCTTCTATCCACACAAAAGACTGATTCGTTTGGGAAGCAATTTAAAACAGATTAAAAAATATAGTCAGATTGAAACATAGATTAAAGCTGTACCTTTATGTTTTAAAATGTTCAGAGTAGAAATTAAAATATATACTGGTCTCAGTAGTTCTGATTTACTTAAAAAGTGAACTTAAAAAAAGTTTATTTAAAAAGTCTCCACATAATGCAATAAGCTCACCTAGGCATACATTTGCTTATACGATTATGAAATCTGTTAACTGCTTGAAAGGAAAATAGTATCTAAAATATACATCAACATGTAAGCAGCCTCTTTACGCTGGGTGCTGTACAAAGCCTCTCTAAGCTGAAGATCCTGCCATTCAAACAGAAAAGCAGGACCAGGTAAAGGGGAGTAGATGGGGATGAGATGGAGATGAGACAGTGGCAAGACGATGCAATTGCTTGATGCAGGAAAAATCCATGATAAAGGCAGGGATTGTGTTCCCCCAAATCTCACCCTAAAGTCTTTGCAATGTGATTCTCCTTCTACATCTCTCACATATTCCTTGATACCTTGACCCCCTTACCGTCACTTTCTGACAGAGGTGCTCTTTCAGCAGCTCTTTTACATAAGGAGTCAGAATTTCCTTTAATGGGAATGAAAACAGTTTAATTTAAATTGTCAAAATACAACACAATTCAAAAGATGAATTCTTGTGTTCCCCAACTAACATTCACCTCCTGAGTGCCTTATAATTACATCGACAGTGAACCCTGGGAAAGGATGAAATTTAATGATATGAAGGGTGGGGGGGAAATGAGCATCAATTTGTTAAATACTGCATTTTCTCTTTGGATTTTAACCTTTGGAGAGTACAATGCACATGTGAAATGTGATTGCAAAGAGAAGAGTGAATAGAAAAACCTATTTAGTTACAGTATAATATCATAGCTGTATTTAAAATTCCTGAAGTGCTCCGGAGTTCTGGCTGCGGGATGTTTTCCCCAAAGTACCTAATGTAAACATAAGCCTGTTTATATTTCAGTAGGTGCGAATAAACTCAGCCAATACCCAGTGCCAAGAAAATGAAGCACTTTTTTTCCCCATCACAACAATTGATGTAAGTAATCAACTTGCTGTGTGTTGTGAGTGAGGCTTTCATTCTGCTGCCTCCAATAAACAATTCTAATGTGTAAGTGCTTGAGAAGCTCGGAGCGGATAATTTTCTACAAATAAAAATCTTCATTTCTTGGTGTTTTTGTGGTAAAAGAAACCCAACGCAATGTTTTCCAAGACCAACTCTCTGACATTGCGATGACATGCAAAAGATTTTAATGGTTACTTCTTAATTGTGCCCATGCTATGAAAAGAGCCATTGTGCCAGAGGTGGCCAGAGGAGCAGAGGCAGGGGAGCGGTGGCTTATAGCAAAGAAAATAGTTTTAGCAGCCTGTGGAGCTTGCAGCCTTTTGTTTCTCTTGGGACACTGCAGAGATAAGCCAGCCACCAAAACATGATTGAGCTTTTGATGGCACTGAAGGGAGAAGAGTGACTGGGGGTGCAGAGCAAAGGCAGGATTTCTCTAACATGCGAGGAGGCAATAGCATGAGGTGGAACAGAGTTCCCTGGGTTTGCAACAGTTTTTTTTTAAGTGAGATGTTTCTGGGGAACTGAAACATTTAATCTGTAGCCAAGAGCACAGAAGGGAGGTGGCTTTGTATTTTGTAAAAATAATGAAGCCATAGATCTGGAGCCAAATTTTGAAGAGGATTCTAAATGCTGTTTTGGGGAAAAGATTATGGAAAGAATTACCAGTAGCTGTTGTCACCTCCCAAAGCACCACTGCTGAAAGAAAGTACTGAATAGCTTTTCTAATCTTTTCTCTCATCCCTTTCTTTTGGATGAAGTCAAGCAGAATGCAGTTAAAGGCTCTATTTCCACTGAAATCTTCTGTGTTAAATTAGACCTTCTGAATCCAACCTTTCCCAGCAGACGCTCTTTTCCTTTTCTTTCCCTTCTCTCTCTTTTTTTTTTTTTTTTTTTTTTACAGTAAGTAATCAGTGGTTAATTACTTGACTTTTACATGGTACAACCTTTGAGACCTTCCTGACTTGCTGAGTATTCAGTCTACTGCACAGAGTATTCAACAAATCCAATTGCCTTGTTAACAATTACAATATAGGGGAGGAAAGGGAAAAAGTTCCAGGAGCTGCAACTTAGACAGGTTTGTTACATGTCTTGAAATCAGGGACTGCACCGAAATCAAACATGAACTGACAAAGACCTTTACGATTTTTAGCTCTGATCTAGCTGCACATGCATACATATTCATACATACCCACTTTCAGTTTGCATTTGGACTTTGCACAACTCTCTGGCTTTGTGCAAGCAGAAAGCTAGGTTTCAACCTGTGTGGGCTCACACCCACTTCCACCCTCAAATTTGACTATGAGGTTTTGAGTTCAAGCAAACTTAAAATTGCAAAGTGAAACACCATCAAAACCAATGAGTTTTCTCTGGCTTGGTGTCAACAGTGAGAGAAACTGCACATTTTGCACGCTTTTGGAGTATGGCTTTATGGGAACACTTCAAAAACATTAATCATCCTTTCAGGAGACTTCAGGTCTCATTTTCTACATTTGCTAACACATATAAATCACAAATCTGGAACATCAGCTCTGATCTCAGTTATATTTGACACAATTCTCTTGTCATCAGCTAGGTTAAGTATTTTTACACAGGGTCCTGATCCTACAAACAGTTTAACAATACAGCTTTAAAATTAAGCGTATGCATAGATGCTTGCGAGACCACAGTCTCAGTTTCAGGTTATGGAACCTCAGTTTTCAGAAGGTAAACTTGTTGTATTACTGATCATTTTTCCAGTTTTTGTCTTATTGTTGTTCCTACCTATTTTTAGTTTATAAGAATTTCAAGTAGTGTCACACTAACTTCAGCGGAAGTGTGAAACATTGCATTGTTTGACTAATTAAGATTAAAAAGTTTCTCTTGAACAAAATGTCATATCCCTCAATTATATCTAATGAGGAAAAACAGAATTCTTAACAGGCCTCTTGTAAATTAAATCGCCCCTTTTGAAAATAGTTAAGGAGTGTTAATTATTTGATAGAGATGTGAGCTAAAACCTTATTGAAATGTATCTATTAGTAAAAGATTACAATCTAAAGAAAAATGTATTTAATAATTGTTTTTTAAAAAAGGGAAAGTTGTTTCAGATCAAAAAATTAACACTTTTCTGGGATTCCTTGTAGAAACACAGAAAAAGGAGATATTGTCATTACAGGTTTTTTTTAATTATAGAAAAAAACAAGATGTTGTGTTTCTGCTTCTTCCGAAAATATAATTTACAAAGCTGTACATAGCATGCTATGAATATCCCAAACCTGCAGAAGAACCTTAAATGCAAATTTTGGAAATACACAAAATAACCAAAAATTCATAAGCAAAAATTTACAGTTTAACCAAAGGCAAGATAGCTTAGCTATGACACAGGCAACTCCTATTTTACTGACATCAAATGAAACAATCAATGAACTGATCAGAAGAAGTAGTAATTCTATGTTGTTTTTCATTTCAAATTTGATCTTAACACTAACTGAAGAACATTTTGTCTGTATTCTATATCTCCTAACTATTGGAATTTGCAGTGGTTCTGTAAATGTTTAATATTAATAACAATAACAAAAACAACAACAACAATAATAATAGTATTTATACAAGGGCATTTTATGTCTGTATATACACACAAGATCTTTGAAATGAAGTCTTTAAGCTGGGTACCAGAATGTCACACTAGAGTATCCGTGAAATGTGTTCCGTTCATGCTCATACCTAAAAGCTTCTGGGACTGGTCAAAGTTCCCTAAATCTCAAAATAATTTCCTCTGCAATAAGCTGGACATTTTTTCAAGAGTTTCTTCATCCACTGACAAAATTACTTAGTTCTCCTCCTCCTTCCAACCCAGAAGCAATATCTTCCAGGTTACTTTGCTATCTGCTCATGATGGATAAAAGCAGGAGCAATTTAGCTACTCAAACAAGTCTGATTTGTAGTCTGAAAGTAGAAATCATTAGCAAAATGCTATTTGGCTAGTGGCAGCTTAAACAGTGATATATGATTTTCACTCATTTTAAGTCATTTCTGCACAATTCTTAGCTTCTCTTTAAGTGAATCTGGGAAATTTTCTCTGTGAAACGCAAAGATTTGTGCATGTTAAATGGGAGATTATAAAACTTTTTTGCAGCTGTCTGATCTCTTGTTAGTTAACACATTTTTCATTTGCTTTCTCTTCTCTGAATTGTGGTGTACTTCAGACACAAAACTGGAAAAGACTAATACAGTTTTTCAATTTAGTCTGGTTTGGACCTTGAAATAAGTTTTGGGAGTAAACAGTTGACCTAATTACATCTATAGTGAAGGCATTAAAATGCAATATGGTCTGCAAAATGCAGTATGATAAGCAAAATACTAAAGACTTCAAAAGAAAAATGCTGCAAAGCACACGTAAAATTTGCTTTACTACAGACAGACACAATCAGGTTAATAGTATCAGTGTGTTTTTAAAAAATAAAGGCAGATATGTTTCAATACAGGAGTTTGGAGAAAAAGAGAATGGCACAGGGAAACCCCTGAAAAATGTACCTTCCCACGAGAGGCAACTTTGTTTTCTAAAGGGAGATTAGTTATAATACCCTTGATGCTGCAGTGAAATGCTTACTAAATAGGAATGAGCACTGTACTTTAAAAGAAATCTAACAAACAATCAGCATATTTTTTTACGGTCACTCTTTTATAGTCTACCTAAGAGATTTACAGTCTCTATAGCTGTAAACGGTGTGACTGAGTGATCTCTCAGTGAGAACTGCCATGGTACTGTTGCCTCCCAGCAGGCAGTCCAGTCAGATGATGTAGAGTAGGCGTAGGGAGACAGATCCCATTTGAATGCATGAAAAAAACATGATGCTGAAATTTCATAGCTGTTGTAGAGTATATTCTAGATGCCTGATCCTCATTTTTTGCATGCTTGGAGCTTCCATTCAAACATAATACTGGATTTGTGCAAAACTGCACTCTGTCACTTGTTTGAATTTATCAGCATTTAATTTATGCCAACTCTGAACACACTGCAGGGCAGCACAGAAATCACAGGAACTACACATTGTTGATGACCGTGCTGCTTTCATTCCTGTATCAGCTCAGGCTGCAAAGCTACGCACCCTGGCCTTTTGGAAAGGCAGAGGCAGCAGAAGAAGCACTCCTGAAATTTCTTACCACAGATGCCTCATCTGTAAATTGGGACTAATAGCACTTCACTATTTTGAGCAGTCCTTAATGTAGAGTTCAGACCTCTCTAATAGATTCCACTCTGAGCCTCAAGTGGTTTCTCCTGTGTCCAACAACCTGCTTCTGCAAAAGTTGCTGACTAGCTTGATAAGGAGCTGGATTAAGCTATTTGTTATCTGCCTGTATTGTACCCCAGATACTTATCTATCTAAGGTACTTATATCAGCACCTTTACAACTAAGCACTTCCAAGTCTGTAATGGAAAGTATTTTCTTTATCATAGCCCTGGAAATAATATTCTTTTCAATTTATAGATGGGGAACTGAAGCAGAGAGAGTAAATGACTTTCCTGCAGTTTTAACAAGAATCCTGAGGCAGAGGAAAGACCTGCCCCTTGCCTGGCTTTGTGTCAGGCTGCAGCAGCAGCTGCCTGGCAGGGGAAACAAGTGCGAGTCGGCGGAGAGGGAGGAAAAGATTTTTTAACCAAATGTATTATTTTGGTTATTTATCAGCCATATATCCAATTCCATAAAGTGCCCTGACCAAAAGGGATCAGGGAAGCTCATCAAAACTAAATCATTATTTTATCTTTTTTTATATGTTTTGGATCATATCATATCCGTAACTGTGTAATTTACAAATCCTTATGAAGAATGTGAGCACCTTTTAGGGACATCTTTTTGTTGAAACCTTGAAATATCCCCGGGGAGGGGGGGACACACGGCATGGGACAAGGGACACACAACACCAAAAAACCACACACCCAATTAAAGAAACCCTAAAATCTTTTGCAATCATATGTGCTTATTAAACCTCATAGAATTACTGTAAGTTCACAATGTAGTCCTGATTATTTCTTAAGACAGAAGAAACAGTAGCAAGAAACACCATCTATTCTTCCCAGAAACAACCACAATTGAAGAGATAAGTATTGCTGTTTTGAAATATATTCTGATAGAACAGAATTTGGAATTACAATGAGAATAAAATTAACTATTTTGAAGGAATTGGTCAAAAGCAATCAACAATTAACCAAACATTAATGCCTTTTGTTCTAGCTGGCACTTAGTAATTAGCCACTAGTTGGGACCATATGTCACATATCTGCTTTGGAAATTAAAATGACTGACAAAGGAAATTAGAGTGACTGGGGTCAGTGATTATATTGAGCTAACTGACTATGGGTCAGGTTAGTGCCTATGTATAGGATATTATGTTTTGGATGAAGTGTGCTTGGAGCTAAGGGAGAAAGGCCCTGTGAGGGATGGGAGGAGAGAAGGAATAGGCTCCTTCCTTAAAAGCAGCTGTGCAGGTGCAGTGGGGACTTTCCTAGAGCAAGCGGGGAAGCTACTGTATGAATCAGAGAGAAGATACATGGCCAAGTCTACCAGGTAATAGCAAGGGAGAGATTTTTCTGGGGACTTAGTGAATACTGTGGAGAGTTTGGGCAACCTTTAAAGCCACAGGAAGAGTGAAGGATTGGTCCCATGAGGACAGATTGACAGGGAAAAGATTGGTTTCCCGTCTTTCTTATTTAGTCTTTCCCTTGTGGCACGTCTGAGATTTCTTTATCTGAAGTGTTTTCTATCTTACAGTTCTGTTGCCTCTTCTTAGTGGCCTTTTGGTTTATAGCCTGAAAGACATCTAGATGTTTTATGTACTTATTTTAAGAAAAAAGGGCAGGCAGTTCCACACAGAGGTCTGGCAAGCATGTGGTCCCACTACTAAGTTACTCTGTATTGGTTCATCTCCTATAGTTACACAGTGAGATACTATCCCATGAGAAGTTATTGTCTAAAGAACCACAAAAGTGAAAGATTTTTTCCTGAGGTGGAGCAGTAACTTTCTCTTCTGAGAGAAGATATTGCAGGGATCAGAAATAGTGATCCTGATGGTGGGTGGCTGAATACATGTAGGTGATTCGCTGAGATGTAAGATATTTCATTCACCTCCCAAGAAAAGTAGATAAAATTCTGGTACAAAATACTTTTTGTTTGTTTGTTTGTTTGTTTTCCAGATGGTAGAAAGGGCTATGAACCATGAGTCCTTCAGCAGAAATTTTAGCTTGATTCCTGCCAAAATTGGTTTTAAATATAGAAAGATGTCAAATTATTCCTTACTGTAAACAGAAAATGCAGTAGGAAAAAAAAAAAAAAACAAACCCCAACCCCAAAACATGGCAAAGTATAACATATTTGTCATAACTGTTTAAATTATTGCCATAAATTGCATACTGGATATTTGTTGCCTGAACTAACAAGTCTAAGGAAAAAGGAGTTTCTCTCATATCATTTCTATCACTTCATACTAAATGTTCCTGTCTCACTGCATTGTGGGTAGGACACTAGCTGCTGTGACATTGCCACACAGTCTAGGAGACATCATGCAACAGGACAATTGTGATTTAAAGAAAAAAAAATGGGGTTAAGATAAATCAGCCCTTACTACAAGGGCTGTTTAGCAGGATTACAAAAGCAAAACTGTTTCTTCAATTACAGTAAACTGTAGTCCATCCTCTGACTCTTTGGCTGAAGGTGCAAAAAGAAGCATTTGCACAGGCTTTGCTCTACAGAGATATTTCACTGAAGGTGACCCTTGCACACACACCAGTCCCTGGACACTCTCACTTATTGTGGTTGATATTAGCCGGAGAGCCTCAGCCTAATAACTTATTCTTTCGAAAGTACTCAGGCTCTGTCGAGAGCTAAGGTGCCTGAAAGAAACTTCAGGTGGAAGTAATGATGCTTCCCTCAAATGAAGCATCCCCTTTTCAGGGAGGATTACATAGCCTGTGCTCCTCCTTGCACCAAGCTAGCCGGGCTGCCTAGTGCTTAAGCTGCCACTAAGCATAACCCAGCTTATTTTGGCTAGTACCTGGATTGCTTTTGTGTCAACAACCCTCTCTGGTATCTAGTTGATACACTGAGAGTATCAAAGGTAAGTCTCACAGCTAGATTCCTTCAAAAGAATAGTGAGATTACTGTTGGCCTTGATGCTATGTGGAGAGCAGAGCAGGTCAGATGGGCAGGAGCCCCCTAAGCGGGGGAAGTTCTCTAAAGAAATGTGCTGGAGAGCACAGAGAGCTGCCTGGATATGTCAGACCTCATTTGTATGATGGATATAAAGTATTTGTGACATTTTTGTTAAAACATCACTCTAGGTAACCCTGGAGTGACCATGTTGTTTGTATTCATGTTTGGAAATGTTTGTACAATGTTTCTGGGAGAGAGAGGTCATCAAAAGCTCCATCAAAGTCTTCAGCGATTGCAGAAAGGAAATAGTGAGAAAAGGGCAATGGAAGAGTTTTCTTTCAGGTCTTCTGTGTTTTATAGTGAGAACTGAAAGGGAGTCTGTAGTGTCACTGATGTCTCCTTGAAAAAACTATAGACTTGATGTATGAATTGTTAAGAGAAAAGGAGGAAGAACAGTTGTGGTGAAGCTCACAGGGGCAAGGAAACCAAAAGTGAGATGGAAAGCAAGTGAGATCCCTTGGGCTGGTTTCAGCAGTGGGGAGAAGGAATGTTGGAGGGGCCCCTACTGATCTCTTATCACTGCAGCAGCTCCAAGGAGATCCCGTGTAATACTTACATGTCCTTAACAGATATACTCACTACAGACCCAGTGAACTACATGCAAATTTAATCAGAGGAGCAAGACGTTATCAACTGATATACAAGCATCTCTGTCCTGCTGGAATAGCCTGGGGCAGGTAGACTTGCTTATCTTAATTATTCACATTTCCCAAGTTACTGTTTTCTTGTATCTGCCTCTCATTTGTACATCTTCCTGTTGATTAGTTCTGCTTAATAATCCCCTGTTTGGGGAGTGGTTTTGTTCTTGGTCATAGTTGGAAAATTAAGAAATATTGCTCATTCTTAAGCACAAGAGTAGTTTAATCTCATCTTCTTCCCTCAGTGTGGTTTGCCCTGTTATTCAAATTTTGTTAGGAACACAAAATATAAACTCCTCTCCTCTGTATTGTTTGGCACAGGGTACCAGTGGATCTAGCATTCTTCCAGTGCTGAGGAAACTGTCTTGGGGCTTATGATTTTTTAATAAAATATTTGAATAGTTACTTGTGTAAATGTTCTGCTTCAATTATTGATAGGATTTCCATCCTGCTAATGTTATACCTAAGGCATCTTTCTCAGTTCTTTTGTATTTATCACTCTGTATAATATATAGAGAGAATATACATATTTCTCACTGTCATTTTCCATCTGTATGAAACAACATATCAAGTGTTGGTCATCAAGGGAATAGAGACAAAAAAAGCATCGGCATCTGTTGACAAGTTTTTGTTTTCCTAGCGGGAACCTTTGCTTGGTTTATGCTTTATTATTTCAATTAATTGGGCAGCCGTATAACCCAAATATTAGTTAGCTTAAAATAATGTTGAGTTTATGTAAGTTCCCAATTTTATTTTAAAAAGTGAAGTATTCTGTCAGTGATTTTACAAGAGTAGACAAGCATGAAATTAATTTTACATATTAGCACTAGGTAAGCTTGCAGCTTGCTAACATTGGTAGGAAATTTTACTAGAACGGTATTACAAGGCTGTGGGGATTTCCCCCCCTTCAGCTAGGTGAATTTCTTCAGCAATTCAAACCTCTAATAACTTTTAAAAATAGGATATCTAAATTTCTATACTGGGACTTCCTAATCTAATTCTACTCTGACACCTTGTGTATGTGTAGCTGTGATATAAGAATATATTTTCATACACATAATATTATTACGGCACTGTATAGTTAGGTTAGTGCCATGTTGGGAAGTTTAGACTCACTGAATTAGAGAAAGCTTGATTTACAGCTCAGTTTAGACCTGTGAATGTAGGGCTGAATAAACATGGAGATATTTGTCCGCTATCCTACTATACGGTGCTCCTGCTTTAGAACAAATGAACTGCCAGCACAGTAGAGTTCAGGATATTCTTCAGAAACAGCTGTGCTGTTCTTCCCATGGATACTCAAGGGAAAGGTTTGTATTCTGTGATGGATTTCTATCTACTAGATGGCTGGGTTCATCCTGACATGTCCAGGTGTGGCTGATCCAGATTGTTGCATAAAATGTTCAGCCAGATGCAGCTGGAAATGGCTCTACCTGAGAAGCACCATGTCTTCATTATATCTTTCTTCTCAAGTCATTCTTTATTTATATGATTGACTACTTGCAGGCATTTCAGCACAACCATTCTAGGAATTTGTTCTTCGAGTTGAAAGCCGGATTGTATTTTTATACTAGTGCATTTCTATCATGATATAGTTTGATAACGTCTGTCTTTCAGCAATAAAGCAAGCTGGCCTAAATTTATAGTAGATCAAGAAATACTTGTAATTTACTACTACAATGTACCTTTGAATATTTAATTACAGCACATAAGGACTTGTGATAGTTCTAGGCATGGTGCTAGATGACTTCTAATATAGTTGTATAATCTCATCCTTCTCTTTTCTCTTGAAAAGATAAAATAATCTTTTTTCTGCCTTTTATTGTAAATTAGAGTTCTAAATTATGTAGCTGTCATTTGAATATGCTAATTGTGCTACATTATTTTACAGACCATTAGACACGCCTATAAAAATGTGTTTAAAGTTCTAAGCCTTTTGATTAACTTGTTGAGACTCGGTATTCCCCAGTACTTGTTTAAGACTGGTAATTGGCATTCAGAGAGGTAGCAGAATGCACCTGCCATTCTGACCACTGGTGACCTTCACTATGAATTAACCGCAAAATCCATGTCAGGCAGTTAATTGAATGAAGCTGTGAACTTGTAAGTGGTAATGGTTATGATTAGTGTATAACATGCCATAACAGTAGTGATGTAATCTTGGTCTCAAGAGACTTAGGGTTGAAGTCTTGGGGGTTTTATATGCCAAATTAAAGAGGGGTAAATGACAAGTGGGAAACTTGAAAGGGAGAGAGGGAAAGGAATCCCTCTTCTCTTCTTCCCAAAGACTCTAAAGATAAAAATATTTAATTGGATTTGAGAGGTTGGTGAACTTTTATTCCCATCAAAGTGCTTCATCTGTCTTTAAGGTAGAAAGAACTGTCAGCAGCCCTTTCATCTGGGCTATGAGAGGTATTTGTCACTTGTGGTTGGATGTGAGGAGTAGCATTAAAATGACTGGGTTTTGTTGTGGTTTCAGGGAGCCAGAGAAGATCCATGGCTCACTGGGGCACGTGCTGCGCGTAGTATGTATGTGCGGACTGGCTTATATGCTACTTTTTTGTTGTTGATACTTTCATAGCCATTACAGTAACAAGATTAGTGATGCAAAGCTGCTCATGCTTTCTTTAGACTTCACATTTTTGTACACTGGTGACAAATATGAACTGAGCAGCCAGAAAAAGACATTTGGTAAGGATGATGTGGGTATATCTAAGCACACCCTGCATGCAAGGAGGAAGAGCTTTTGTAAACTGGATGGATCCTGCTGGGCTTTTAGCTTTAGTGCCCACAGATAAAAAGAACTTGCCTTTTGTGAAATTTGCTTCCGACTCCATGCCGTGTTTATATGCTTGTTAGAATATGACATCTTGCAAATATACTCTACAAGGCATGTTGTTGAACCAATAAATGGAGAAATGAAGCCTTTCATGGCTGTTGTATCAGGCCAGTAACCAGCCTGCTCATGAGCTGAAATGGAGCATATGTCCAGAAAGGCAAAAGAAGGTTTTGTAAAGTGCTGCCAGTCTAGTCTAAGCATTGCATCCTCAGTTTAACAATAGTTGTGCTGTTGAATCACAACACATGTCTTTCAGAAATCTGCATTTTTACATTAACTAACATATTAATTACGTAAATGATTTTATATGAACGAATTATGGGAACCAAATTTAACTAGAGTTTAGGAAGAGTAATGGAGTAATAATCTAGCTATTAAAATGGTCAAAGATCTGCATCACGGGAGTTATATTAACCTTACTAGTAATTTAGTGTGTCATAATGAAGTTAAACTTCCTTTGTCAGGACATTTGCGACCTAGCTATAATAAAACCCATATTTTGGCAAGAGAGACTAAGATGTAAGCATATGCCTTCTTTGTGTAGTTCACACAAAAGCTTCATTATGGTTGTGTTAATGCATACAAATGTGTGCATTGAGTAACATATCTAGGCTGTATATCTGTAGGTTTACGCCAAAAATAGATATTAAGTACTAGCTAAGATGATGAACCCACTCATGCACTGTAGGAACACTGATAGGCTACATATTTCTGCTTGTTATCACCAGAATGAAGCTGGAACTCTGCCTCTCTGGGGATGTTACCCTGAGCTTTTTGTTTGCTTGTTTTTAAGAATCCACCCTTTACATGAATTGTAATTTATATAAATCTGAATACAGTGTTTAGAGGTTTGTAATTTACCTCCAATCTAGCATGCCAAGACTAATTGTATCAAATGGTTCAGTCTTTCCCCCAAATACCTTCCTTGTCTATTACTTGATTCAAAAAGTATAAGACAGTATATGGTTTTCCACGCTCCCACATTTAACTCCAGCTTTGTTGCTTTTTGCTAAAGTTATTGCAGTTCTGTGAGGTCTTGGTACATCACATAATGCAAGATCCTAAATAAGTAGCTCACTCTTTGGTCTTGTTTCCTCCAGGCTGCCCTAACTGCAGACCCCAGATCATCACTCTTCAACAGGTATGCATGTGCTCTGAGGATTGCAGAACCTTCAGTCCCACAGTGCGAAGTTACAGCAGAGCAGAAGCCGAACTTGTTAGGAGGTCAGAAAGCTAAGTGTTATTCAAAACTGCGTCTAGAAGGCCACAACAAAAGCTAAAAAGATATTTAGAAGAAAATGAATGCCTCAGGCCAAACCTGAAAACTTGAAGAAACTTTTTGATTCTTTAAAGCATGAGATTCAGGTGATTTCTCTCAAAAAAGAATCTGAGACAGAAGTGCAAACCTACATGTGGGTAACTGTGGCCAGTAGTCCTGCCATTTTGGGCCTGTTATCCTGGTTTCAGCTGGGATAGAGTTAGTTTTCTTCTCAGTAGCTGGTACAGTGCTGTGTTTTTGATTCGGTGTGAGAACAATGTTGGTAACACACTGATGTCTTCAGTCGTTGCTGGGTAATGTTTATACAGAGTGAAGGACTTTTCAGCTTCTCAGGCCCTGCCAGGGAGAGGGCTGGGGGGCACGGAAATGGGAAATGGGGAGGGGACACAGCTGGGACAGCTGGCCCGAACTAGCCAGAGGGATATTCCATACCATATGACATCTTCCTGAGTATATAAAGCTGGGTGAAGAAGAAGGAAGTGGGGACTTTATATAAACCTGGGGGAAGAAGGAAGGGGAGGACGTTCAGAGTGATGGCATTCATCTTCCCAAGTAACTGTTGCGCATGACGGAGCCCAGCTTCCCTGGCGATGGCTGAGCACCTGCCTGCCCATGGGAAACAGTGAATGAATTCCTTGGTTTGCTTTGCTCGTGTGCATGGCTTTTGCTTTACCTCTTCAACTGTCTTTATCTCAACCCATGAGTTTTCTCACTTTTACCCTTCCGATTCTCTCCCCATCCCACTGTAAGGGGGGGCGAGCAACTGTGTGGTGCCCAGTCACTGGCCAGGGTTAAACCAGGACACCTGTGTAATGCCAGCACATACTGAAACGTTCCATTTCTACACTCTAACAGAGCCCAAGCCCATTACTTTTGTATGTTCAGACAAACCTTTTTTTTTTTCCTCTGCTTTAACAACAGACATGGTACGGTTAGATTTCATGTGGTTGATAATTGTTCCAATATTTAAATTTTACATCATTTACATACATCTACCACTAATGAAAGAATTTTCAGAGCCCATGTCTTTGTCCTTAGCAGAAATGTCTGTACTTGACAAAGTTTATTTTCAGTTTCATTTCTAGTTCTGCACTAGCGTTTGAATGCCTGATTCTGAGCTCGCCATGTGAAGTTCTTCTGCTGTTGTCATCAGTGAGAGCCAAGGGCACTCAGTACCTGGCAGGAATTGGCACTTTGATGGCAAGCAGGGACATTGCAAAGCAGGATTAAAGTGCACTTGCTGACAGAGCTGTTTGAAGAAGCTTTCAGAGCACCTGCCCATGCTGTGCCTGACTCTAGACTTTGCTACCAACCCCTCAACTTCATTAGCACCAAATTCATTTTCAAAATTAAATAAATAAGAGACTGTGACAGCATTATTTATTTACTGAAGCACGCATAAGATATTCCCAAGTAATAAAACATAGCATCTTACTGTTCTTTCTCCCCCAGGGCAACTTAAGGAATAGAGTTGTTCTGGACACCTTGCCTCAGAACAAAAAGAGAAAGGGTAAAAGATTAAAAATTCCTGAAGTTTCTTTAGCTTTCACTAAAAAATAGTTTGCCTTTTCTTTTTTTTTTTTTTTTTTCTTCCCCAAAACCAAGAAACCAGACAGAAAATGAAGTAAAATTCATGGTTTGAGGGTTTTACATGTTCTGAGAGTTTTTTTGTTTTCACTATATTTTGGTGGTGATCATTATCATATTAAATGACAAAGGGCAAGAGAACAATACATTCTGTGTAGCTGGAATTGCTCCCTATCCTTTGGACTTATCTTTGAATAAAAAATAATTTCTGTGAACTCATGGGTGAATTCAAATTTCTAGAGGCAAAGAACATTGACAAGGTAATCGGTTTTCTATAAAAACTTTCAAGACTGAGAAGAAATCTTGCCATAATAAATGAAACTGTTTGGGTGGAAAGGAAAAGAAAAGGGGGAAAAACATGAAAAGCTGAACAACAGGTACTTGTGGAAGTTGCTAATTTCCTGTAATGATGAATCTGTAGTTCAGGAATATTCCATTAATTTTTAATGAAAATTTCATATGCACAGTTTTTTTTGGTAAAATGTTACTGGAGACATCTATTATTATTATTATTTTTAATAGAAAGGGGATTCTATTCCACTAACAACACGGGTACAGCAGCACTTTAGCATGTTTTAGTGGTTACTATTGACCCCAGACAAGAAAATGGGTTACTTCCCAAATTAACTTCAACATTCAAGAGCAGCTCTTCCACCCTAGCAAGAACTGCACCCTCTTCACCCTAACACATCACACAGTCACTTCCCATAGAACTATCCCAGCTGAAACTCCTACCGCAAAATTTGGTGAATCCATAACTGATTTGCTACTGTTATCTGGACATCTTCCATGCTACTTTAATTCTGTAACAATGAAGATCAGAATAAACTAGATAGATCAGGGATGGATGCATGAGGAAAATTCCAGACTTAATTAAATTTGGTTTATATATAAATGGTACCTATAAAGCTGTATGTAGAAAGAGATCATTGTTTCATGTCATTTGTGAAGTTGCTAGTGTATGTTGTCAACTGACTGGCTGGACAGCTTCTGTAGCATCGCTGGATAACTGCTGGGATCAATTTGAATCAAATTACATGCATAAATCTAATTATCTGCTATTGTTTATAGAAGCGAGTCCTGAGGGATTTAACAGACAGGAAAGTGTGAAAAAAGGGTTTGAATTGGGTGGTTCTGTTCCGCTGCCCCTCAGCTTTCAGGTGTTCAAAGCTACAGGAAATAAAAATAAAAGTCACTGTTAATATCACAGTAAATCATTGCATCAGGCTTCTGATTGTTTCTTTTTATTTATTTTGCTAGAATGCCACTAGACTAAAAATTACTCATTCTTGACTGGAACATATTTAATATTTGAATCAGAAAAATAACACGGAAATTTAGTCTTTCCTTTCCATCTCTCCCTTCTCCACTAAAAGTATTAGGAAATAAAAATGAAATTTTGATTTTTATTTCATTTGTTACTATTTTAAAGATGGTTTTGTCACAATTCTGTTTTGACCCTTTCACAATGCTATTCTTTTACTCATTCTGTGTTTTTCACTGATGTATATAATTTCAAATTCTTCAATAATTTAAGAACATCTTGGGGATTGTCTTGTAATAGTGTAAATGAGGAGTAAATCAACTGAAGTTAATTCAAAACAGATGCAATGGGCTTGAAAATCAAATCTTTTTCTCTACTGTATTATCTTTTAAACAAAGTTGTTGTTCTTGTTTTTAACTACATATGTTTATTTCATGTTTGCTCTGTGTTGATTAGATCTCTCTGGATGGCTAAAGACAAGCCTACTCAAGTTATAACAGGAGCAGTGCCTATGAGCTCAACTGATAGGAAATGCTTTCCAATCTTGCTGAATATGGCAAGTCTTTTACCAACACTTTATTGTGTGCTACAAGACACAACAGTTTTAGACAGGATTGCATTTCTAATTGGTAATATCTAATTAAAACATTCAAACCTTAGAGTACTAAAACCTTATGCAGTTTAGATGCTATTCTCTTGTTTTCTCTGAAGTTTTTTTGCGCTCATGAATGTTTTCATGAAGTTTCCTGTAAATTACACTGCTTGCTATTCAGAGATTGCTTTGTTCCTTAACAACCTTTGAACCTTTCTCTTCCTCAGCAGACTGGTGTGTAGTGCTATAAATTGCAGTTCTCATAAACTGCACTATTCTTCTTTACAGAAGAATACTTGACACAGAACTTCAACATAAAAATCTTAAAAGGAGTATATTATTTGCAGTATTTTCTTTCTTGCTGCTCAGTGGCGTAGGTGTGAAAACAATGTAAGGAAGACAAGAAAGGTGGTCAGCTGCTCTGGACATGTTTACTGATTTGAAGCGTTCTCTGAACTTTGCCATTTACTCTTCCACGTTATACACAAACTTTTATTGTTCTTAAATACTTAGGTAGCTGTTAACAAAAATGAAATAAGTCATTGCTCAAAAAATATCTGTAATGCTTCTAGCAAGGCTTTATCTTTATGACACTAACGATAATCCCTTGTGTAATTAACTGTAGAGTGGTTATGCATGCAGTATGCAGTCCATGACAAGCCTCATAGAAAATACATCAGTATTAGCCACAGGTGAATTCATTTAGAAAGATTAATGACTGCACCTGAATTTTAATGTCTGAAAAGGGATGGAACACTGAATCCTTAATTAAAAAGTTGAATGACTGGTATGGTTTGTTTAACATCGCAAATTTCAACGGGAGATTTTTATATTCAAATGAAGTCTGCAAAGGAAAACTTTCGTTAGAAGGTGGTGAAGTAAGGGTGAAAAGCAAAAATGTTTTATGTGCTTTACTTTATGTAAATCGATACATGGATCAGTAGCTTTGATATGGATCAAATGAAGTATAATTATGGCTCCTTTCTGTTTACAGTGAATATGGGGCAAAGAATTCTTAAGAAATGCAAGGCATTGCTACACTCCTACTGATATAAAGTTAGATGAGAAGAGCAGTAAAATTGACGAGTGATCTTATTCTTTCCTTAATGAGATGGTTTCCTCTTCATTATTATTTTACAAAGTTTTTAATGAAGAGAAAGTAACCTTGAAAAACACTTACAATCCCATTCCCAGATGATGCTTAACTCACCTTTTTCAAACTCAGCTTTCAATTAGTAAGTTAGTTAAAAGTAATTCAGAGATCCACCATTATCAATGCAAACAGTGTCTTTCAAAAATTTCTTATGTTTTAATATTTAATAAAAAGAGAGGCTAGATTTTGAGAGGAATAAATAATTGAAGTAGAACTCTCATACCTGTTCAGAAATGCTAACATAAGGGACATCTGAATGTACTGTTGCTACGCTGCTTAAAATACATCTTTAAAAACCTTCTGCTGACTGCTTTCAGTTAGTCTTAATCATGGGAAATGTATTCTAAAACTGGAGCCCCAGTAAAGCTTATTTGAACAGCAAAATAGATTACTTTTTTCAAAAGCAAGACTGTGACGTTTATCTACTGACCTGAATAGATACTGAAGGTCAGTTGTTTTGCTGTCTTATTCCTAACAAATGACAGTCATCCAAACTTTATTTTTAATGAGATCTCCTTCTCTTTAGCCGCAGTACCCATCTCTAGGAAAACAAGTTTCCAAGCAAAACCAAGAAAACTAGTTCAATTGAAGACTGTCTTCCTAATAACCTAATTATATTTCCCATTGCTCCACTTTTTTCTACTCGTAAAAGGAACATAGACCCAAAACTTTGAAATGAGAGAGAGGAGAAAGAAATAGGAAATCAAAAGTCAAGCAGGGAGTGCCAGTGATTTATCCTGGGAAGCGTCTGTGACTACTGCCCACAGCTGTAGTAAAGCAGATTGCGATGCTCTTTAGCTGCAGCACGGTGCCTGCTGTACCACATTTACTGCAAAGCAGAAGCATAGCTTTATTCTTGACCACTTTCCAAGGAAGTGCAGTTTTAATGAAAAGACATTTAAAAAATGTGTACCTTCTTGTAAAGCTTCAGAAGAGAGGAGGCATTTGGAAAGCTGTGTGGGGTGTGTGTACGTGTGAGTATAAACAATCTTTCAGCCACTCATGTGAACTACCTGCACTATTTGCCAAGACACAGAGAACTAACATGACACATACATACACATACTGTGTGTGCTTGTGTATTTATGTATATATATAAAAAAGTTTTCATTTTGAGGTGTATCAGCTGTTTGAATGCTCAGTTGAGGAAGAATATGTATAATAAACTGCTAACATCTCCAGTTTATTGTTTGGCTTGTTTATTGTTCTGTATTTCCATAGTCTCTGCTGCAAAACATCACTGGCATATGAACTATAAATATTTTTGATGCCTGAAGTTTAATTTCCTGGAATTAAACACTGCCATCAGAGGATAAAAATAAAACTGAAAGACATTTTGAAACTTCAGGATCCTTGTCTTGATGAACTTGCTTAATCCACTTGGCAAAAGTCAATTGCAGGATACACCTTTGGGTGCATTAAAGCAGTGATTTTGTTAATACCAACTAAAATCATCTGTAAAAGGTGTTATTAAAATCGTGACAAGGAAATGTTGACTGACAGGAACAGGTTAAGTCCTTGTCTATCCAAATTATTTTACATAAAATGTCAGCTGATTCAAGCAAACCTCAAAAAGTACAACAGTTGCATTGAGCTCAGATGCTTACCTAAGTATTGTCATTGAATCTGTTTGGGACTTGACCCAAAATCCATAGGATTCCCTCTATTGACTTCAGTGGAATTTGGACCATTATTGTCTAGGTAAATAAGGTTAATAACATCTTCTGAACCAGGTAACTTTAAGTTCCCTGTGTTTAGCTTCTCACTGTTAAGGAGAGTGGTCATTATAAGAGATGAGACTAGAATGAGATCCTGTTGCTTGGTCTGAATGATAGACCACATCCTTTCCTTTAATTCTCTGGGCAGTAAAGAGCTTTGAAAGTCAAAATTTAGGCTGGACAAAAAATAAGCAAGATGAGAATTGACACAATACTGGAAGAATGGAATGTGAAAACTAAATATAACAATTTCAAAGTTGTTCAATTTTTTCTTGAATAAGTATTTTAATATTTCTTACTTTATTCAGACATACCTCTTTTATCACTATTCTAGGGATTCCATATGCTCAGGGGAAAACAAGCTCCTGATAAACATTTACTATACACAGCAAATCAAAGGTCCCAGATGGTTGTTAAGATTTCCATGTGCAGACACACTCTTAAGGACACGGGGACACACAGTCACACACATGCCACTTCTGCAAAACCAAACCCCTCTGCACCCTAGGGCTCTCGCTTCCCAAAGGAGGTGAGGGGCAGATGTAATATGGGCAGCCTGTCTCCCCTTACGAAAAGTCTAAGGAATTTGCTCAGAAGCTTCCCACAGGTCTCAAAGGTTTATAATGTCCAGAAGGTGAGCACCCTTCCCACTTAATGGAGGGTAAGAGTAATCTCCTTCCCAGAAACCACAGGGAAAAGCTCCCTAGTTTTTATGGCAGACTTTCCATTGACTATAACAATGTTCTGGGCCTGTCTCAAATCCCTGATTCTTCTGTGAAAGTTTCCCTTTATGGTAATGATCTTGCCTAGCACCACCCTTTTAACTCAGCACACCATATTTTTAAGCCAGAAATGCTTTTAAGTCCAGGTTAGTATTCAGCTGGAAAATTTCATATTGCCACGGATCACTTTGTCCAGTAAAATAATTTCATGTGTGGGTGTTGCATAAATATAACTGACATGATACTTTGAGAGAGGAAGAGAAACCATTTTATGCAGCTTATATCAAGTCTATAAATCTAACAAGTGTTAGACAGTTGATGTCCTTAAAGGAGCAGTGGATAACCTCTTCAGGGTGGACTGCAGGTCCTGAGGTACACTGTAAATCCCCACATCTGCTGCAGTCTTAGCCTGTTTATCTGGAAGCCAGACACATGCAGTGCATTAGTGGATCAGATCTGTAGCACTTTCTTTGCTGAGGAGGAGTATAATGCTTTTCACCATAAACTGAGCTCAGTAGCGTGTCTTGGCATTATCAGTACAACACAAACTTTTTAACACAATTTAGAGTTGTGGCTACAGTCGAAGTATCTAAGGGGTGTATCTGAAGCAGTCATGTTTCTTGAGGTAATCACTTCAACAATATATATAACCTTAGAAAGAGAAGGGCCAGCTAAAAGCTATCTGAAAACAATGTAGCCCACAGGGCACCCCAACACAAGCTGATTCTCCTTTCATTACTTCTTAACCATCCATTAAAAGCTAAGCGCTCTATTCTGCCCTTACTTGCACCCTGCGGATCCTGGAGGTTTGTGCAATGTGAATGAAAGGCACTACCCCAATCTGTCATTCAAACTACAATTAGACATCCATCTTCAAGAACCCAGGGCATAAAGAAAATATAAAATAGAGGGAAACAAGGGCTTAGGAAAGTAGGAAACAAAGAACACATGGCCCACATAGGCATTTTAGATGTGTTTTCATTTGTGAAATATTTTCTAGGCTTGGAAAAAAATTGGGTGCATAGGTTAAAGCAGTCCCTAGGCAACTTTAACTTGCACAACCAGCATTTACTCAGCTGATCACCATCCGTTATCACTGACCTTGGCAGTACTACAAGAATCCTATATTCACACGGATAAATTCTTCTCCACAACTTCACCAATTTATTAGGGATAAACAGGCTTTACTTCAGCATCTGGCATGTGTGATTCATATCTATCTATTTTTCATTCAGCCTCCTCTTTCCACCTCTCTTTGGACAGTGATTGCTTCTCCCCCATTTCTCCTGCTGTGTGCTAAGTAAGTTTTCAAGAGATCAGTTCATTCAGGAGAGAAATCTGACAGTGAATAATATCCAAGAGAGTGCAAGCTTATGTTACTCCAATTAGTCATGAAGAAGTATGTAGGAAAATATGAAATGCAAGGGATCTAATACTGGAAAAAAATCCTTTAGGTTGGGCAAAACTGGTACAGAAGATACTGTTACCCATTGTATAGTGTTCTCTACTTGATAAATGTTGAAGGAAAACCCATGTGACTGTAGAAAACTGCTTTTTAAGCACTTCTTATACATTTATATTTTAATTCAGAGCCTAAACTTACAGCCAAATATGGATTTCCTTATTATTTTGAAAAAATGTGAAAAATATCCTTGTGTATGAATAAAAATAATATAAGCTGATTAATACTAAGGATAAATAGCTGTGACTAGCACACTGACATTATATTAAAGACCACCTCAGTATCATTCTTGTGGCAGAGTTTGTGCATTCAATATCAGAGAAGCACATGGCTAGGTATTACTGAAAAATAAATTATTCTTATAAGTGAGACTGAAGTAAGCATTGCCAGAATGAAAATGCAATTCTTCAAAGATAAGTTACTCTTTAAGATCATATACTTTAAGAAGTGTTTAGGTTTTTCTTTTCTAAGAGCTGTTGCAGATTTAATATTTCTTCTATAATAGAATGTCTGTGGAAAATCCAAGTAGAGCACTTACTGCTAAGCCATTTCTCATGTAGTTTCAATGTCTATTCTGTACCTTTGTGTACCACTAAAATTCATTGCCATTTTAGCAGCAATTGAGTATCATAGAAAATAAAGAGCAACATTAAGGCATAAAAAATATAAAGCATTCTGTAAGTATTTATTCTATATGTGTATGTCCTGATTTCAGACATCAAAATAATTTCTTGACCAAAACAGACTGCTGCAGAGTCATATGTTTTATGTAAGCAGCAGAGCTGGAGGTTTACAGTTTTCACATTTAGCATTAATACTCTGGGATTATGCAGCTGAAGAGTCTGACTGATTAACAACAGTGCTTTTGTTTATATGGTGTTAAGGTGAAACAGTCCAGTGACAACTGTATTATTTCTTGCCCTTTCAGCTGTCCTGACTTGTGCAATAAACTCAATGTCCTGTCAGGTTTCATCATGTATCCTCTTTATTATCACATTGTGTGAATCTGTATAGTTGTAAATTAGAATGACTGGGTTGGATTTTTAACTTGAATTCCTCATCACAGCAAAGATGCCACGGTTGCCATGTCAGTCAGGCATGGATAATCAAGTCCATAATAAGGGATCTCAGGTATGCTTGGTATCTGGCTGGAAAATTAAAGTTTTAGAAGTTAATGCCACTAGGACTGTTGAGGAAAACAGCTGCAATGTAGGACCTGGTAATTTTTTATATTTTCTTTTAGGGCTCAATGGGAACGCATAAGGCAGTGTCTGTTACTTTAAAAATATTGGTATATTTGACTATGTACACACATTTCTATTATCCTTCATAAAATACCCTTTGAAAACACGAGAGCAGGAGTCTGGGGTGGTTGATCAGGATTATCTAAACATGCCACCAGATTTAGTGTTTGTAGACTGTGTTTGTCGCTGTGACTTGGGACCTGTTATATTTGCAGTCTTCACAGTCTAAATTTTCTTTGAAAAGTAGTTAGCCGCACAGTACAAATCTGGAGCGTGGCTTATGTTTGTTTTCATCAGTATGCAATAATCTGTTCTCATAGGATGGCTGTGTGAGCCACAAAAGTGTAAATGCGTTCTTGCCTATGTTCCTATTCCAGGTGCTGAAGCAGCTATTTCTCCTTTGAAAGAGCAATGAATCTGCTAGTTGTCAGCAATCTGAGATTTAGATGCTAACTTTTCCCCTTGTGCTGCTGTGTATTGATCTCCTTTATCCTAATTTCTGTTTGTTTGTTGTTCGGTTCACTGTCTCCGAGTAAGCTAATCTGTTTTATGTATACACATGGCTCTGGTTTAGGCTTGTGTTTGCTTTAGGATGGTAGAAGTTCAAGAATGATCGAGGTGTCTGTTACATGGGGCAGGCTCCCTGTTATACACACCCCCTGGGGGATACTGGAACCGTTTGATAACTGGAGCTTCATCATTTGCAGTTTTTCCCTTGATAGCTGATTTTGGTGAAGTACAATTCATTAAAAGGGGGGGGGTGGGGGTGGTGGTGCAAAAAGTTGCTAACTTCAGCATCATAGTCAGTTGGATTTCTCTTCGTAGGATACTAAAAGACCCTTAAATCATCCAGCTCATCCCTTGTCCCTTTTGATGGGTCACTGCATGACTCTGAACTGCTCCGGATCTTCCCTTTAGCCAACATGCCACTCCTCACTGCTGCTTCTAAGAGCTGATAAGGTTAATGGGTGTTTTTGTTCTCTGCTGCCTGTGTCTCTGCTAATTATCCCAGAGGTACAAAATAAAAACGAAGAACAGAGAACAAGTAAATAAATAGAATAAATTAAATCCCTCAATCCAATATGGAAAAAAATTGCTAATAATTGCTAGTAAATTGATGGTAATTGCTAAAAATCATAGCAATTTGTTTGCTTTCACATAAACAAATTACTAAAATATGTTGCTGTGACTTACATGTCCCCATTTCATCTCACTCACTAAATGGTTATTGCTCCACATTTTAAAACACTGTTTATATACAATTCTGTAACAACCTCGCTGTATGACAAACTCACATTAACATCTCTAACTAACTTGGTGTTTGGAGCATTTGCACTCACAGAAGGTCTGTCTGGAAGGCCCCTAAGATCAATGAGAATTTTCCCATGGCTTTCAATATGCTTACTGTGAATCCCAAAGTGAAAAGTAGCTTGCAGGGAGCCTGGATATTGAGCAGGCTGGTACACACAAGTAGGAAGTGCCAGACTGTAAATTTCTGGGAAATGTTTTTGCTTCCGAGCCAGACTGCTGGGTCGGTGTGAAGCTTCTGCCTGTGGTCTCTCGTGCAGTTGGGGCTACCAGGCATTCAGCAACAGTGACAGTGAAGGCCTGACCTCCACTCTAGCGCTTTGGCTGCCACAGTATCGCTTCGTCCCACATCAGTGAAATTTAAATAAAAACAAAAAACAAAAAAAACCAACCCAAAAAACAAACCCTAATGGTTCTTTTATGCACTTCAGTAAGCAATTTTTATTTTAAATGTGTAACATATGCTATGTCTATGTATTTCCTTCTCATCCACTGCCCTCTCTGTCCTCTCCATTCTCTAAGACAAGGAAAATTTTAACACTTTTTCCTCTGCTGTGCATGGGAACACCACTCAGACTTGTGCTGCGTCAGTCAGAGCTCATCACTCCACAGTCAGGCATATCAGCTTAATCCTGCCATAAAGTTCTGATTTTCTCAAAATCTGAGAACTGAGTTTGTCAGCCAACAAACAGCATTGAATTCCTTGTTCCACATGTTGAATGACGAAATGTGTATACTTTTATCTTTGTTGCTGGATTCTAAGTTCTCAGCAGTTCATATGCTTCTATGACAGGAACTTCAAAAACTTCCCTTAGTTATTAGTAACTCTGGTCAGGGAAATTTAGCTGGAATCATATTCCTGTGGTATATTCAGCTCTGTCAACACAGTACAAGGTCAGCTATAATTTTGTCAGAATTAGCTTTCCAACACACACACACACACATACACACACAGAATACAGTTCTGACAATGTTACGGCACTCTAGTTTTACCAGGTTTTATTTCAAAGTGTTCTGTTTATAGCAACAAAATAAAAATAAAATCAAAGTAACTGGTTTTTGTAAGTGAATTTCAGAACACTCAGGTTTAATTTCTTGTCTCTTTCTAAATTTAAAATGGGTTTATAAGACAAAATGTCCACATGTGATCCAGGAAACTTCATATAACACTGAGCTGAGGGAACTCTAATATGTATCTCATTGAAATAACTTGTACTGTCTGCCATACTTGTGAATCACGTGTCTAATGTTTTCTATGTGATACAATATATATAATACTAGAGTTATTCTGGAAATGATAGAATGCGTGTGCAGTTAATATTTTGTTTGATGTATGCTATACGGTGTATTGTGGATCATGAAAGGAATGAAAATCAAATTAACTAGACTAGTCTAAATAAAGAACAGTCAAATGCATTTTGCTACAAAACCCAGGTAGCCACCAAGCACATTTAAAGATCCTAAAACATCCCAAAGCTTTCAGCGTTTTTCAACCTTACCTACTTCGCAGTGTGATTGTTAAAATGAAATACTTCAGTACAAAAAGGGAAATATACAGACAAGCACAGATTTCACACACTGGAAACTACCTCACATCCAATGTAGGTTGTGTCATCTATCTCTTCAAAAAACATAATGAAAAAAGATTTCTTATACATCATTAAAAATGCAAAAGAAAACAAACAAACAAAAAAAGGAAAAATATACAACGTGAATACAAGTAGGGAAGTTTAACAGATATCAGTTCCTTTCTTCGGAATGCACAGGTAACATCTATTATGCCTTTCTCTGTTTGCTTTTTAGTATCCTGTCTGCTGCTCTCTCTAACTTGCTGCAAATTGCTTTTAAACACTAGTCTGTAGTAGTGACAGGGTTTTTCACATCTCTAAAATGAAAATTCCTGCAAACGTTAACTACTAATTCAATAGACGCGGGGCCTGCAAAACAATGCAAGCCGTAGTTCTTATTTCCTTCACATTTACCCTTCTTTCAGAACAATCTGCTCTCAGTTAATCCCACTGCTTCAGATTAAGATTTTAAAATTAAAATCTGGAAAGTTGCTGCCCCTCAAGCAATTTTGATGGGAATTCCAGTTGAAAATATAGGTTCTGTGTCACCGCTGACTTTACTGGCTTGAGTGAGCCTCCTTGAAAAGCTTTGTGCTGTCCTCTGCTAAGTGTCCTTTGGCACATAAAAAACAAATAGTGAGAAAGGAAGGTAAAATCTGTTTGCACTTTTTTTTTTTTTTTTAATGGAGGTAATTATAGCTGTTTGTTAACTCCACTGAGAGGATCAAATTCTGCTCTCTAAAGGCAGTGTAAGTCCACTGAAGCTGTCTGAATTGCTCTGAATTCAACCAGGTAAATGCCAAAAGAATGTTTCCCCTTGGACTGCAATGGCACAATGTTAAATGTGTTAAACAGGAAATCAGAACTCCAAAAGACAAAGAGTTAATTAGTACACAGCTGAATATATAAACTAAATAAATTATCCAGGACATATTGTGCCCAAAGAAGTGGTGCCAAGTGTAGCTATTTTGAAAAGCTGTCAGATGGAGGCATTTGGTGGTTTGCATAGCAGATATAGACAGCCGAATGCCTCCCTTGAGCCTGGCACCATTGATGCTGTATAACCTTAATTGAGATACGATTCCAAACTCTTCTCCCTCTTTTGCTGTTGGCAGTCACGTCTACGTGTGAGTGGACAAAACTCCAGATGTAGTAACTCAAAGCTGTAACCTCCTCTCCCCAAACTGATATGTGATAGGAATGCTTAATACTGAAACTGCTTGGAAAGATTAAAACAGTACTTGTCATCTCTTTCCTGAAAAAGAAAATAAACTTGATTTTCTAAACTGAATGAGACCTAGTATAATTATGTGACAAAGCAAAACAGGCACATAGCACCAAAGGAAAGCATTTAAAACATAAAAGCCAAAGAAAACATCCAATTCTATCCACTTTTTTCCTCATTTCTGTTGAAATAGTTGACATAGATACACAACCGACCGTATGTAGCACATCTGCATTCAGAGACCAACTGTCTAAAAATAATCGTAATACTAATTGTGAGAACAATGAAGTCTGCTCAGACATACCAATGACATGAGTCAGCAAAAAATATACCCAGCTGTTCTGTCCTTGAAAGAGTCCTGGGGTGTGCACAATGCAAAAGTTCATCCTTTTTTCCTTTTATTTCTTTTATTTTCCTCAAGGACCATGGGTCACCGTTTCATTTTGTCCTGCTGATCATTAACTTCAAGGGATAAGAAGAATGATTTCACCAGAACATCTCAAAAGAATTACAGTCTTGGGTTAAGTTCAGTGACTCCTGCTCTTTGTACCTCTCTTAGCGGTGAAATAGACCCTTTTCTGCTCACCTCTGTGCTGCTACAGTCTCTCCCTGCTCTACTGGCTCTTCTCACACCTTCTGCCCTTTTGCCAATGCTTTCACATTATGTTGCTTAAAATCTTCAGGCTATCTGGCGCTTCCTTAGGATGCATTCAGCAATTTGCTTTGCTTTGAAGAATACGTCAACAGAAGGAGGAAGAAGATAGGGTATGGTCAGAAGCCTTGGATATTAAAAAGACACTTTCGAAAAATTGCCTTTTCACAGTTTATATTTTCTCTGATTTACATTGAATGTTATTAATAAAAAGAGCAAACTAAGAAGTTGCCATTATTCCCTGTAACCACTACAAAAATAGCTCTGGAAGTAACTTTTTTCCTATAATTTTTTATTTCATACTAAAGGAAATCAATTATTATCATGTTTTGTGATTTCTTTTAAATGTAATTAGAAATCATAATCAGTAGCCCTTGCTAACTGAAAACCATTTTATAGTGCAGTGTTCCTTACATAAATTGATATTTTGACCATACTACTATGACTATCTCTGACAGTCACTGAAAGCAAAGTATGTTCCCAGATTTCTTATTTAAACCTGATGACACAATATATACCACTAGTAAACTATAGGCTGGATCCTTAGGTGCTCTGTAAATTGAATTAATTCTCTTGAAGCAGTGGAGCGTCAGAACCATTCATTTATTTTAACAAGCATATAATTACTTATTTTTTCCCTGTTCATGGTCAGTTAGGTATTTCTGTTTTCTCAGTGAATTAGGATATCATATGGAAGATGCACACTTTCTGTGTGTTTCTTTCCATGTATTCCATGTGTAAAGACAGCATCTTTTCTTTAAGGACATACCTTTCCTGCAAGTTCACAGGGCTGAAACAGGCCTTTGTGTAGTGTTAACAAAATCAGAAGAGTCCAGAAAGAGGAAATGTCTTTTCTCATGCAGAGGACCTGACAGAGAGAAAATTGGAGGTTTTCCGTAAGCAAGCTGCTTGATTGAAGTCAGATAGTTACTTAGGTCTCATTACGTGTGGTTAGTTTGGCTAAGAATAGACACATTCCAAACCAGACATCGATGTCTTAAAAGCCACTCATGGGATAAACAACAGCTTCTTTCTTTAAGCCACTTAATTTTTGCCATCAAATTAATATTTTATTATTCCTCAGAGCCCCTGGCATGGTCTTTATGGTTTTAAGATGTGCAACACACCATATACACAAATTCTAAATAGGGTCTTGCAAGTCCATTGAGAAAAGGTGCTGGAACTAAATATTTTAGTTTCCAGCAGAAGTAATTAACTGTGTATAATGCTGTAATAGCTTATTTTTCTGTTTTCATCCATAAATACCTTGTTTAAAGCTGTTGATTGAGTCTCCTGCTGGTAAGCATATCTTTTATAACCTAAACTATTCCATATTTCACACAAGAGACTTCATAAAGGAGACAGATTTATAATTTTTTTCACTGATCTCAAAATTATCAGTGATTTTTTATAGAACTTTTTGCATCATTTACTGAGAAGGTATTCGTGGCTTTATAGACTCTTTTTTCATCAGTCATTCAGAAGTAAAAGATTTATGAAGTCAAACATTTTTTATCATGCTCTGATTCATATAAGCATGTTGGTTAAAATTGGTGATGCTTCAGTCAAAATAAATGTTCATAGTAATGAATTTATACATTTTAATAATGCAGAATAGGTGAACTAAGAAATAGGATAGCTTAAACATAGGCAAAGACAGCCTAATATGGGCCAAAATTTTCAAAAAGGACTTTCATGAATTAATTGTACCTTCTCATTTGTTTAATTCTTGGGTATTTTTCTGGATTACTGTAAGTACTGGAAAAAAACCAAAATCAACCCTGCCACATTTTGAGAACTGATTTTATCAAACAGGCAGAAAGGTAGTAAATTGTTTGTCAGAAATGGCTAGAACAGTTGTAGCTAGGACATGCCAATAGCAACATACAAAAGGATACTTAGAATTCTTTCATATTTAATGTGGATCAGGGGCCAAATAATTAGCAACTTGTAAACACTGTGGGATTAGACATGCTCTTAACCTAAGTTTATGCACATTTTGGAATGTTTTCTGCACAGCCCCCAGGGCAGGTGCACTGATATTGATACTCTATGAAGGATTTAGTCAGGTGTTTTTTAATAATGCCAATGGGATCCCTTTATGCCTCTGTAATATGTGCTTCTGTAATAAGCCTTTAACTAGAGTTTACATGCGTCCATTTCTGTCTGGCTCCGAAGACATGTACAGGGACTGTTCACAGCTTTGTACTGATATGCTTTTACACAGATCATTTTACATTAACGTGGAAGTGTACATTTTTTACAGAGCATCTGACAGATAGTATAACTTTCCTATAAAAACCTGCCAGGAAAAGGCAGCTACCAGTCTTAGTGGTCATTAGCAAATACCTGGATTAAATTCCATATGGAGGGAATCTGATTATCAAGACAGCTTTCTACAAATGATGTGCAAACTGATTATAGAAAAGCACAGAGGATTACAGGAGAATGACCGTATCAGGAAAAAAAAAAGAGCAGAGTTAGAGAGCTTAATCTGAGCTGAGTGGAACAGGCCAACTGCAGCCAAGTAGGGTAGGATGGCTCCATCCGAGCATAACAAAGTAGGCCAATAGTGCTGGCAGTGGGAAGAGGCGTGTGAGCCAACTCTATCAGGAGTAAAAGAAGAGCTAGGACGAACGGTTCCTTTGATGAAAACTGGAATGAGCCGGACTCTTTAAAGAGAGAATCAGACCACGCTCAGCAGAGAAGAGAACTGTACTTAAAAAGCCTGAAATTGATATTAGTTGATTGGAAAGAAGTGTATTATGCCAGAAGAGGCAGCCTTAGGTTGCAAACAGAGTCAAAAACCGTGAAGTACTCCATGTAAAATAGCTTGACATGCAGTACACCATAGCAAGACAGACTACTAAAGAGAAAGTGAGTGAAACCACGGTTTACAGAGCTCTTGGAAATGTGTGTTGATCGATGCTACTAACAGCAAAATCAGTGATTCAACAAGTACCTCTCACTGTATTTACTTTCCATCAGTATTTCTGTCCTCTATTCTGTCTTCCAATGATAAATTGATAAGAGGAGACAGGCAATCACAGAACTCTTCAGGAATGATTTTGAGAGAAATAGAATCCAGTCATGCTTTCCATTCATTGTAAAGTATGATGTAAAAGCAAAGTAGGGTGATTGCAGTAACTGTTCAGTCACAGACAAATGAAGCCAAGCAGTAAAGGTTTAAGGTAATATTTTGATGTATGTTAAAGCAAATATTTTCCATTTTATACTTCAGAAGTTTGCATTGAAGTAGCAAGTAAACTCTTTCCTTCCAATGATGAATTGCAAATCTGGGACAAGTAGATATCTCTGAATAAGTGTTGAGGAGATGCATCATGCTTCCTGTTAAAGAACAAGAATTCATGGAAGCACATCAGAATAAATGTCTTTGTATTTTAGTGTAAGTATCTTTGATTTTCCTTTATGAATTTCACCATTACTATAATGGTCTTCTTCAGGTTAGAAGAATGGCAAGTAGTCCCTAAAGGCAGGATGAGCACAGCACAGAGCTGTCACTGACTTTCATGTTCTTCAGTGCATTTGTATTGGTCATTGTGCCCAGAAGTTCACTGGAGTATCTCATCAAAGACAAACTAGCATCTGAGAACTTGGAGGTTAATTTTTTCAAAATGAAATAGTAAACTGGTCTTGTTACCTGTCCTGGTTTCAGCTGGGACAGAGTTAATTTTCTTCCTAATAGCTGGTATAGTGCTCTATTTTGGATTTAGGTTGAGAATAGTGTTGATAACACACTGGTGTTTTTATTTATTGCTGAATAATGTTTATACTGAGGACTTTTCAGCTTCTCAGGCCCTGCCAGTGAGGAGCCTGGAGGGGCACAAGAAATAGGGAGGGGACACAGCCGAGACAGCTGACCTGAACTAGCCAGAGGGATATTCCATACCACAGAGCATCATGCTGAGTATGTGTACTGGAGGAGTTAGGGGGGTGGGATCACTGCTCAGGGTCTGGGTGGGCATCGGGCAGCAGGTGGTGAGCTATTGTATTGTGCATCACACGGTTTGGTTTGGGCGTGGGGGGGGGTTCACCTTGAATTTTATTTCTCTTTCTCTTCTTATCTCTCTTTCTACTATAATTATTGTTACTTAAAGTAGTATTATATTCTACTTTATTTCAATTATCACATTTTTCTTATCTCAGCTCGTTGGTTTTACTTCTTTTTTTCCAGTTCTCCTCCCCATCTTACCAGGGGAAGGAGGGAGGGAGTAAGCGGCTGTGTGGTATTTAGCTGCTGGCTGGGGTTAAAACACAACGTTGCCAACTGTTTATTTTTTTAATTTGCACTTTATTCTGGATAAAGAGATGTCTTGTGAATCCCTCTAGAATGATAAATGGTGGATGTTTTCCTATTTCTTCCTCTCCCAGAGTCTGATCCATGGATTGGTAATGATTAATTCCTGAGCATTCATTAGCCTTTCTGCATAATCCTGGTCTGAGAATGACAGTAAGGAGGATTCCTTATAATAGAATGATGTAATACTTTGGGAAATTATTCACTGAGAGTTCCAGTACAATGATGTTACATTGCAGAGAGATAATCACAGAAGAAATTCTTACAGTGACACAGCATGTCTATGAAAGTCTCTGGGTTATAGAATCAAAGTGTTTTCTACAACCCCTGTCCATTTCAAGCTTTAATAATGCCTCTCATCATGATATTAGACAAATCAGACTGATTTTGCATTATTCTAGTAGCTTCAAGCCAGAACTGCAAATCCTGGTCGTGTCTGATAACCTCAGTTTAAAAAAAAAAAAAAAAAAAGAAAAAAGAAAAAGAAAGGTCTTTTCTAATTCTTCAGGGACTGTCTATTATGAAAGAATGAAATTTTTCAAGAAATGAGCTACAACTTGTGGTAAATTAACATTCCTGAGACTGAATAGTGGCGGAATTTCTGCCTGAGAATGAAGGTGTCCTGGAGACTTACATCTGATGCTAAACTTGTGTCCAGGCAACCATCAAATGAAGTTTCATTTTGGCCCACATCTAAAAATAATGGTGAAATATCAAAAGGCTCAAAAATGTATGTATGAAAGCCTATGAGAGAAAGAAAAAATTCCCTCAAGTATGTATAGCAATTAGCAACGAAAAGATGAGGAAGGATGGAAAGATCACTTAGTATAATGTTTAATAGAAAATAAGCAAGTAGGGAGCACTGGGAGGAAAGAAAGAAACTTGATAATATGTAGAATGCCCTTATGCTATGTCAGTTTAAATCTAGCCTGAAAACTTTTCTATTCAAGTTTACCTTCCTATTTCCCCATTTTATCAAGGACTGAACTGACTGCTTGTCATGACTTAACCCCAGCTAAGCCCCACACAGCCACTTGCTCACTCCCCCTCAGGTGGGATGGGGAGGAGAATCAGAAAACTTTTGGGTTGAGATAAAGAAAATTTAAGAGGTAAAGCAAAAGCCACACATGCAAGCAAAGCAAAACAAGGAATTCATTCACTATTTCCCACCAGCAGGCAGGTGCTCAGCCATCTCCAGGACAGCAGGGCTTCATCACACTTAATGGTTAGTTGGGAAGACAAATGCTGTCACCCCAAATATCCCTCCTTCCTTCTTCTTCACCCAGCTTTATATGCTGAGCATGGCATCATATGGTATATATCCCTTTTAGTCAGGTGGGGTCAGCTGTCCCAGCTGTGTCCCCTCCCAGCTTGTTGTGCCCCCCCAGCCTGCTCGCTGGTGGGGTGGGGTGAGAAGCTGAAAAGCCCTTGACACTGTGTGAGCACTGCTGAGCAGTGGCTAAAACATCTCTGTGTTAACAACACTTTCCAGCACAAATCCAAAATCTAGCCTCTTATCAGATACTATGAAGAAAATTAACTCTATCCTATCCAAAACCAGCACACTGCTTGATGTTAAAAGCAGAGTATTAATTGGAAGTCTACTGTGTTTCAGAGCAGATATTGCAAATGCAAAGAAAAACTTTTAAATGAGACACACTACAGCTGGAAATGCAAACTGCATTAATCCAAGGAGTTCTTGGGGTTTAGTTCTGCCAAAGGGAGAAATAGGTCAAGAATGAAGTTTTAAAGGATATAGGAAGGGTTATGAAACAAAATCATAGAGGATAGAAAAATAGCTGCATAACAAATGAAAGCACACACTGTCAGATGAGTCCAAGAGACCAGGCAGGAAGCCAGCAAATATGGTTGCAATATTTAAAAAAGGGATGAAAATCATAAAGGAAATTATGGATACATTAAATGTCTGTATGTGGGGAGGGAAGGGGGCAAAAGTAAGTGACACAGAGGGATGCATCGGAGGAGTGCACGAGGTTACATTTTACAGCATGTGCAGAGCACTGGGGATTATCACAGTTCACACAGGGCAGCAATAAGGGCATCCTAAATATTAGATAAAATTGGAGCATATTGGAGTCAATGTGAGTTTTGACATTGACTCTGACAGAGCCAAGATTTCATTCGTTAAGGCAGGACTTTAACACCCACCTCAACAAGGTAGGAAAAAAGTCTATTTCATTTTTTAGAGGGGAAACTGGGATTCCATCAGACAAATGGTCATATTCTGTAGACTTGTTGCCTCTGTAAAGGTCTAGAGACTTCAAATTTTAACAGCTATGTGTATGACACATAGAATAAGATCTCAAAGAAAGATTTAAGTGTTCAGCTTTTCACTACAATATTCAGGTGGAATTAGCTGGTAACAAACTGAGAGTGCTGCCTTGAGCTAAGCCAACAGGAATAATCTTACACCAGACATTGAAAAAAACAGGTTTCCCCACCATGCCTAGCTAAAAAACCCATTTTGTGGTTTGGTTGTTGGGTTTTTTTAGGAAAATCTCTTTGAATAACTGGAAATTTTTTTCTAAATAGCTCAGTCTTGGCATGACGCAAACACAGCTACTGAGTATTGTTTCAGATCAGGAGGTGTTCATAGCTTACCAGGAGAAATGTCAGAGGACACATTCATCAGGTCCCCAGTATATGGATGAAGAATACCTTAGGAAATACTAAGTAAAGAAGTCTGTAATCCAACCCTTCAAATTCAAGGTAAGAGGGAAAAAACTCCTAGGTATAAGCATTTATTTGTATTCCCTGAATGAACAGTGCATGACTTTTTCTCTTTAAAGAAATGTTGGAGGACTTGTTGAATACATGTCATATTAAACATGTATTCAACAATCATTGACAAAAACCCCTCTGAAATAAAATGCCAGGAGTACAACCTAGAACACTTCCCCCTTTTCACAGTTGAATACCCTGCTAAAATTAAAAGCCGTGCACTCTCTTTTATTTTTCCTGCTAGTGCAGCTAGTCTTGCTTTATTTGCTGTTTGCGTTATTTGTTATGACATAGCGTTATCAGGATAGGAGATGTATATTAATTCCAGAAAATCTGGTGACTCACTTGTGGTGGCTATGGCTTGTAAACCTCCTGATGAGTGGAAATGAAAATTGTTCAGGAATGGAAGTGCTTCCTTGCCTAGCTTTTACTTTCTGATGGTGCTTATAGAGATTTCTCTTCTGCCATAGCTGTCGAAAGCATGTGCACAATGCGTATCTGCATATACCTAAAGATGTTCCAAGTAGGAAAAAAAAAAAAAAAAAACCACCAACTAAAAAATGATTTTTTGCTTACAAGGCCACAGATCATAAGGGGTTTTAAGCATTATTGGACCCTCAACCTTACCTAAGTCTCTTTTTTAGTGTGTAAGGCATATACAAACATTCACTTTGCACCTGGTTAGAACATCAAAGTGCTCCAGCCTCCAGACTGTTTTCATCCAGATGGAAGCTCAGTCTCCCTCCCCTAAAATGAAGACTATGTAAGTACTGTGCTTCATCAAAAATCACCAAAGCTTCAGCTGCTCAAACCTTAGCTAAAATCCGCATGAGCTCAGTCAACTTTGGCTGAAAATAAAGGAGCAATAACAGGGGCTGTCCCCTTACCTAACCTGCAGCTGCAAGGCTGTAGCTGTAGCTGGATGAAGGAAGGACGTCTATGCTTGCCTTGAGCTTCTTGGACCTATTTCTAAACAATATGCTTTTGATCTCCCACATCTCCTGAAATTTTTGCTTAATGTACTAACCCTCCATCTTCCTTGCTGCTGGGACTTTCCTCATGACTCTTTGTCCTGGAGTCTGGCAGTCTCTCCCTAGTCAGATTGTGCATAAATTATTACAATGTTCCTACTGCAGGGATCAACAAAACCCCCTGTCTACTTAAAAACATGATTTTCAAACTTATTATTTATATAGAGAGTTGCCAGCTAATATGGGATATTTTAGTCAGGGTGTTTGTTACATTTCATACACTCCATGTTCTGTTTCTGTATCAGCCAGGGACCACTCTTTTGGAAGGACAGATTCTTTGTAAGAAAGAAATTAAACTGGCAAGCAAAACTATTTATTCCAAATCATTTTTCAGTTTTTGACCAGCTACAAGCTTAAGGTTGTATATCCATAAACCACTGAGCCAGACTAGATATTCTGGAGCTGAAAATAACTCCTTTCTTTTCCCATAGGGGGGGAAAACCCCCCAAAACCTTTCTATTATTGGCCTAAGTTTATGACTTAGATTTATGTAAAATAGTTAGATGCATTTTTACACATTTCTAATTATTTCTTCACCTTTAACTACTATAATTAGAGCTGTATTACAGATGAGGGAGACAAAAAGGTTAAGTACCAATACATTAATTATTTTTTTAAAAAAAACAACCAAACTCCTCAAAACACTTCTCAAATATGTAGATCACAGGTTACATGAAAGTAATTTGTAAAAATGTTTTGTTTATGCTAACATTTGCCAAGCTATATAATTCACCTTAAGCTGACCCATTCGAGTCTTGTACTCTGAGTCTGACGGTGGGTGACCAGGTGTCAATGCATATATAATATACAAATAACCAGTCAGTCAGCTGTGTTCACCAAGTTTCTAGTTCTAGTTCAAGCAGTCTAGGTTCACAACACAATGTAAGGTGTTTCATCATGTTCACCCTTGTATCTATGCCTATGAGGTAAGTCTTGAAGTTGTCCTCCCCATCTGGACCACAGCTGCAGCCTGCACCAACAATGCAGTGATCAAGGTGTAACCTATCCTGCAAGGAGAACCCTCTGGGAGCAGTCTAGTGGTCTCTCCTTCTAAGACTGTCCCCAGTTGTTGCTAGAAAACACGGAAAGATGCATGAAACTGGAACAGGTGTTATAAGGCTGATGCTCATGACCAATGCTCAGCTCTCATTCAAATAGATAGATACAGAATTTGCTTGCGTTCTCTTGAAAATACTCATACAGTTCCAACGTGCTAAAAGGTGGGAGGTTTCATAATGGAAAATCAGTTAAAGAAAACAACAAAATTTATTGTCATAAAATCACACGGCAACTCATAAAAGAATAATAACATTTTTAAACATAAAAGTCTGTGATATACATAAAGTAGCTGAAAGAAACACTTTATGGGTATGTCATAGCCATTCAATGAATGGGTTATTAGCTTAACACCTCAAAGCAAGGCAAGTCTCCTGAGAACAAGATTTGGTTTTGTTAATCCTAAAGCACCTATGACATTAGGAAATAAAATCTGAAGGGGAAAAAAAAATCTAATGTTGAGACTGAGTGCATGGTACTTTGCATGTAAAATATATTCCAGCATTTTATATATAGGACAAGACACAGATACAAAGAGTTACAAAAAAAAAAGGAGGAATGTATATTTAAATAATATGGGTAGTAACAGTTTATAAACACAGAAGTACAGGTGGGCTACTGCATGCTGGACAGTCAGCCAGCAACTAGAAATGTTGTTATTTATTTCTAATTATCAGTTGTGCCTTTAAATATTGATGTTATTTTTCTTACTAACCCTACTATTGTTAAAAGTTCTGTTGATCTGAATGGTAGTAAAGATTCAGGATTTGCAAGGTTTGGGTCATCTGAGAAACAGATTACTTACAGCATCTAGTTAAAAATGGCTTATCCATTTTCTTTATGCTTCTTCAGGGCTTTTTTTCCCCCTAATAAATGGCTCACAAATGTTGGCTATATTAGATGACAATCATAAGGCCTAAACAGTTTTCTAAAATGTAACCATCTACAACTTTTATTGTAAAAGTTTTTTTGAGGTTTGTTTAGAGACTGCCTCATAAAGACCTATGTGTATTATAAGGCCTGTATTCTAGGAAAATGCATACAAGTATGCGAATAATTTGAACATTGAGCATACGAGTAAGTAACCAGTCCTTCTAAAATCAAGCCATAGATTGGCACAATTAAGAATCTGACAGTGTCTCAAAACTTGTGTCATTCTACAGTCTAACACAAAAGGTGCTTTTTCAGTTCTGTCTATAGTTCAGGCTGAAAAAAATACGCTTGAAATCATATATTTGAACAAAAAGGCATTAAATTAGAATATTTCATTGAAAACCATCTTATTACTAGAAAAGAATGCAATAGATCTGATGCAAGTTTCCTCTGATGAAAAATTAAAAGGAAACCAAAACTCTGCAGAGAATTTGGGACCTGATATGCAATGGGAAATGCATGTTTTCCATAGACTGAAAATGCATTTTATATCCTATGGAAAGTAAGCAGCTATCCTTGTACTTCAGCCTGTCCACCCCTTGCAGAGTGCATGACTTCTTAATGCAGTTCTAGCATTTGGGAATTCCCAGATTGTCCAGAATTCCCTCTATTTCTCCATGCCTCCCAATTCTTCCAATTCAGGAAAATGTTGTGGAAAAGCAGAGCACACATAACAGGCTTTAACTAGTGAAAATAATTAAATAAAGTATTAGCATTTGCACTCCTTTATCAGTAATTCCAAAATGAGATAAGTAAATAAAGTTGCAGCCTAATTAAACCATATTCATTTTATCTTATCTATTTCTCCGCAAGTGTCCTGGACAGCTGTACCTTACAAAACAGATATCAGATGCCTGAAGAGTAAACTCTCATTAGGGAGATACTATTAAGCACGCATCTTTTTGTATGCCATATGAAAGACTTCAAAATGCAGTTTTACAACTCCTTTTGTGGCAATGTACAAATACAGTGCTATAGAATAAAAAGGTAGAACAGAATAAAGATATGTTGCCTTTTCATTACTAGCATGAGATATTTCTCTAGTGACAACAGCAAGGGAGTCCCACATGGAATGTTATTATTTCTGTGTTATCGCCTCTCACTGAGATACCACAAGTCCCAGCATATTTGGTGTTTTCCTTATCAACCCCACTGTAGTGGTCATGTGCCTATGTGAGAAGCCCAAATTTCCCTCTAAAAAAGAAATGCTCTTACACTCATTTGGGGTGCGAATTGATTCATGACTGGTCACAGCTTGGGTTGCCGGTAGAGTTTCTAGCCTACTTTAATGTCATTATCTAATAGCAATAAGGGATTTTGATAGCAAAAGCAACATCTCAGAAGTGTAACTAGCTCACACTACAGAAATTTAGTAGAAAAAGCTATATTTCAAGCACTTACCATGGATGCTCTTTCAAAAACCTGTGACTAGCACCTTATTTCATCCTCAAACATGTCATTTTGACTCATTTGTCAAAAGCACTTACTTCAGTCTCAGCCAGCTGCAAAACCATTTGAGGTTATCTTGCCAGAGAAGGAGCCCTCATATCCTGCTCGACTTGAAAAAAACCTTTGCTTTTTACATACCGGAAGGTAAATACACTATAAAAATGCCAAAGCCTACCACAGTTCAGATATTTGAGAGCCTCATGAAGAAAAGGCACACAGAGAGCCTGAGTAGATGCTGCCCATGAACTTTTCAAAGAATGCAAGAACATAATTCTTGCCTCTCCAAGGTAAGCAAGTCATCAGCTCACTCCTAATTCATTCCTCTCTTAACAAGCTTATATAGCAAACCACTACACAAAAAAGCGTGCTTTAAAAAGAGATCAACGGGAACCCCATTCCCCAGCTGTGCTGTGAATCTGCTCAGGAGACAAGAGCTATGCATGGCCTTCCTCATGGTGCAGTGTAGCATTTAATGCTAAAAGTAAGTGGCAGTGACAATGTAATTAAAAATTCCCTTCATTTTTTTAACTTTGCAAAGTAAAAGATTAACAGATTTGAACAAGGTTTCCAAGAATAAAGCAAATGCCTAACTCTGGGGATGGCACCTTTGTAAGTAGATATTATGTCCATGTTGAGATCTCCCTACTCGGGAAGATAGGGATTCCTATCAAAAATCGTAACAGATGCTTACATTCACCAGCATTAGCAGATGCCACTTTATTAAAGACAGCACCAGAATGAACTCTCTGAGTTTGAATTTCATAAAATTTGTTAAAGAAATATTTTTGAGAAGAGAGACAGAAACTATGTTTTAATGATGTTCACATGTTTCCCCAAAAAAATGAAAGCTGATATGTGCAGGCGTCGAAAGCATTACATGCTAATTTCATTAAAGTGGGGGAAGGTGCCTAGAAAAAGCACAAAAGTAAATGCTGTTGACCTCTCTGGAAAGAGGCTGAAAAGGAACCTGCTCTGGGAAGCCAAGACTTTTTGCCTCTGTAACAACTAGGTAGGTGATGGCTGTCTTGGAAAATTTATGGTATAATTTTATTTTTAGCAGATGTACCCTAGAGACAAACAGTTGTGCTTTATGCTACACCTAAATCTTATGGATAATTAAAAAATGTAACGTGGAGGTTCGATAATGCTGCAGACAGCAACAGTATTTTCTAAAATGGATTATGAATGAAAAGAGAAAAAAATGTCCTGATACTGATCTAAGGCTTGAAGATAAAAGGTTAATCAAAACAAGACTTTTGCTGATGCTTTCTAGAAACTTGTTGTTTTAAGGGGAAAAGGTAAAAGTTGAAAGTTTGTATGGAGCCCACTAATTAAATTAGCTTTTACCTAAAACAAGACTTGCAGTTCCAACTAAGATGATCAGATGCCAAAATAAGCCTTAAGTAGTATGAGTAGTTATGGTCAGAGACCTATAACTCAAAGAGTTTATTATGGATATGTATCTTTTTCTCAAGCAGGGAAACAGTCCTACTTGCATTTCCTGCTCTACCTAAGTAAAACAAGTTCAAATCATCGATTCCATTTTCTTAGTGGATCCCACGTGATAGACTTCCCATTCATTTAAGCTATAGTGAGTTTTTTCCTAAGTCAATTAAATGAGGCATTGTAGTCTAAAAGAAAAGTTTTACCAACAGAGAGGCTGATGAAAGAAGTGCCCCCTTTGTATATCAAAATTTTAATTTCCCATGTTAAACTCTTTCTAATTTATATAGCACTTGATCCTTCAAGTTGATGCTTCAAGCCCTTGGACATGAGCAAAAGTGCTGTTGATAGGGTGTTTGGTTCCCTAATTTCCCCCCCTAATTAGCAAAGTTCAAGGTGGAAGTAAATGAATTTTTGAAAATGAAATACAAATGGACAGAAACAATACATCTGTGAATTCACTGTTCATTATGCATGGTTTGTAAGAATGCATATTTCAAAAAGAAAGTCATTAAAGTAATTCCACTGTTCTGTTTTGCAGGTCTTTGTGACAGTTTAAGCAATAAAATGGTTTAATCTCTCTGGATTGCTAAAGCAGAAACCCCTGACAAGGACAGGAGATTGGCAGAATTTGTAATAATATATTTTTACTTATGTCACATATTTGTAATTTCAAGGACATGATTCACAATGACCCTATTGCAATGTTGTGTAGGCATTGTTCTACGCTGATTTGCATTAATATCTACAGAAGAGTTTTCCTCTCCTAGTACCGCTTCAGAGGATATGCTTGTCATTAAAATGCTGGTCACAGATGTGGGTTAAAATATCTCTAACCTTTACAAATGTATTATGTGGCACTACTGACATAGCTTTTATTGCAGATAAAATCTATAACAAATTCTCTGTGTGACAGGAGAGGAACATGATTTTGTATTAAACTCAGATGATAGAGATGCATTCCTTGCTTGTACTTTTAAAATGTTTTGGATATAGTAACAATGAGTTAGGATTTCTACTCCATTGTGGTTAAAAGGCATTAAATCTATTTATTTTGGTTCAGCCTTTGGTATTTTAATTTTTTACTTAAACTGACTTTCCAGAGAGGACCTAAGACAGTAGAAAGATTTTAATTCATTTCCAGTCTTGGTTGAATCCATCAGATGTAAACAAGAAATCAGTTTATTAAGATGGACTACCAAATTTGTATCATTGAAAATGTTTTAGAACCTACATTAGAATCATAGAATCATTTAGGTTGGAAAAGACCTTTGAGATCATCAAGTCCACTTGTTAACCCATAACTGCCAAGTCCATCATAAACCATGTCCTGAAGTATCACATCTACACGTTTTTTAAGCACCTCCAAGGATGGTGATTCCACCACCTCCCTGGGCAGCCTGTTCCAAGGCTTCACCACCCTTCCAGTGAAGAAATTTTTCCTAATATCCAATCTAAGCCTTCTCTGGTGCAACTTCAGGCCATTTCCTCTTGTCCTGGGTAAACACCGCCCAGGACACTCTGCTTCTGTTTCCTAACTTCTTTTTGGTATTCACACACCTAAAAGGGTCTCACATTAATGTATTCATTTTCCAAGTAATTTTTGTACATCTGTCTGTATAAAGAGCATCCTGAACAGCACTTCAGCTTGCTCATGCACCCAGTAGGAAGGTAGTACTTCTCCCACTGGTTATAGTCACAGTATAGTCATCCTGGATATGTTTACACATGAAAGTTGCACCATTTCACAAACTGAAGGCATATGTTTAAACTAGTTCTTAACAGATACTATTCCCTGATAATTTTTTTTTCTGCAAGAATATCTTTTTTTTGCTTAACCAACTGGGGCTGACTCCACCCTTGTTGCAAAATAACGGTTTTCACTGGATAAATTGACAGTTTCCATTGGCGGTTATATTGGCATAACTATCACAGAAATCTTACAAAAAGATCTACCACTGTAACTCTGTCATTAGGAATGGTGAGGCTGCCGCCATGCAGCTGAATGAGAGAGCTTGCTGTGAGCTGAGACCTAGACATTGTAAATTTATCATTCTTACTGGGTAGAGCTGGACACTCAACTGGTTGTGTTGTCAAACACACTTTTTAGGATGATCCTGTCCTAACAAGCACAAGGCAATTACTCTTCCATGTCACAACACAGTAGACACCTGTATCAGAGCTTGTGACCATATTCATGTATTGTTCGTGTAATTACAGTAACACAAAAGCTTACTACAATTTTTCCCCCTTTTTTAAAGAAAAGAGCATCATACCAAGTCACTGTTGCAGCTACAGCTTCAGGGTCTTCAGCTGTCAGCAGTCACAAAATATATTTAAATTTCATGTTTACTGGTAGAGGAAGGTACATCTATGTTAGCAGATGATCTTTAACTACATGTTTTCTTTGGGAAAAGGAATTGGAATATGGGGGGAAATTAACCAAAGAATAAAAGAAAAGAAAATTAATTAAATTAAATTAACTAATAGTCGTTACGACATTTTTCAGAAAAGATATTAAAAAATCCCATCCTAGACACAGCTCTGGCTACAAGGATGCAATTGGAGCAACAGGGGCAGCTCTAACGTGAAAGCCAGTGCTGGGGCTCTTCAGATCAGTACAAATGGATATGCGTGTACTGGAGAAACACTTTTAAGGGGCAAGGAGGATTTCATTTAGGTGCCACCAGATCTCTGCATCTTTGATTCTCAAGCAGTTTTCTCTTCTTATGAGTCCCTAGCACCTTGGACATCCAGGAACAGTGTAGGTTTATGGAGTAATTCCTTGCACACTGAAGGAGGAATAAGCTCTCTGAGAAGTTGACACAATTGTCTGTGGACCCTTAGAGAAGCGGTCTGTATTGACAGTAATGAAGACAGAAAACTGCACAAAGTTTTCTTATTTAGCAGTACTTAATGAAGAAAGGGTGCAGGGAAGAGAACCAAACAAAAAACAATTAAAAGGTGTAACAGGTACATACAGAATTACTGAATTTTGGATGGGATGAGGGGTGGTACTTGGCTGATTAAGATGTTACACACTTTATTTTGAAGGTATCTAATGCTTTTTTTGAATCAGAAGGAGGTATTTTGGAAAGGAATTAGTCTGTGGTGCATTAAAAATATATGTTGTTCAGCTCTGAAGTGTTGAGTGTCACCACTGCTGCCATGGGACAGGGGTCGTTCAGAGCTAGAAGAGTCACCACCGGTACACTCAGAATACAAGCAGGAAAAGTGGAGGAAACCACTCATTGTCTAACTGCTGTGCTCTTCTTCTTTAACCCTTCCTTCAGTGCAGCAAGAATTTGTCACAGTAATTGGAGACTGGATATTCAAGTGTAAGAGCTGGGATATGGCCCACCACTGAGCTGCCATCTGCACCTCTACGCTCACTACAAGGCTGCTGTGTGCTGGCACACTACTGAGAGCTAAGGAATAGGTCATGATAACAGACGTTTTGGGCCCCATAAGTGGGTAATCAACTCTTCCCAGTGCCCCCTCACAGTTAATGTTGGCTTGTAATGTCTCAAGTCAACTTCTGTTCATAGTGAATCCTACGTAAATGTGTATATATTTTGACGTTCTGATTTACACACAGCAGAATGTATACTTAGTGACTCATTTCCTTATCTGGAAAAAGAGTGAATTAAAATCAAGAACTCTGAAATTATTTCACTGTTCAAATTATTTAATTGATGAGTTTTCAACCCTTCTGAACTCAGAGCAATAAGGTAGCCGGACAGCTGTAAAGCAAAATCTTTGTAAAATAAAGTATTTGATCAGTGATAGCAATAAAACGTTTCTTTTGAGAATTGCAAGAACGTGAGGGAGCTTCTTGATGGGAAGAGAATTGTGTAGATAAAAGTTCTCCGACCCTACTTCTGAATTTTCTCTGCAATTCACTCACCTAATAAAATAACGGGAACAGACACCAATTTTGATGTTGTTGTTGTTCTTTTAAATTTGGTTAATTTAGTCATGATGTTAAATCATTTCCAGAATCCTACATGAAGTATAGTAAATTGAGATATGCAAAGAATACTAGATAAGGCCTTTTCTACATACCAAATTTCCCTACTTGTGGAATGGGAATACTGCTGTTAAAGCTACTTTTTTAAGAAATTCTGAAGTTTGAGGTGAAAAAAAAAGTGTTATATGAAGAATATACATACATAATGTTTGTATTACAGTAATTTCCAAACAATTTGTTTATATAAACATGCATAATATTAATAATAAACTTCCTGATATGATTGCCTTTTAAGTTATATTTTATAAACTATATTATTAATACACATTTTAATATAAACACCAAAAACCTGATTAAATACGCTTTTAAGATCCCCATTTACTGTTATTCACTTTGTGTCAGGTTCTAACAGCACTGACAGCAATTTCGTAAAGACGTTAATTAATTTTACATGATATTCATGAGAATGAATGTATTTCTCATCAAGATGTACAAGATTCTGGCCAGAAAAGAGTAACGGAGTTTGCAAAAAATGTTAAAATGCAGTACATTTCTGAGACAACAATTTGCAGCATGCATAGGAGAAAGCTGATAGCAGTTGTTCATATTGTAAATTATATAATGTTTCTCTGTGTAGTATGCTGCTACAGAAAGTGAAGAGGAGGGAATTTGCCTCACTTTAATGCCTTTTTCAGAGGTGCTGAACACGGAAACATTTGTATCAGTCTAAAATTATGTGGCAAAGAAGATAGAAATGTGCTATAAATAAAATTCCAAGCCATTTCAGTCTTCAGTCATTAAATGCCAGATAAAAAAAAATCATTTAATGCTTTTTCATCATAAACAACTACAATAAACATTATTTTTATTTCATTTTGCTCTGGTAGAAGGAAATACAGAAAAATATTACTGAATTTCTTTCCATTTTTGGCAAAAGAATAATTTTCTTAATTATAACAAATATTTTTGTTCTGTTTTCTACTTGATTTTCAGTAAACTGTTTCCTTCAAATACAGTCTATAGCTACAAGAACAAATTCAGCCTGATTCAGATGTGTGACATACCACTGAAGTCAACAGAGCTGTCTCTGTATGACATGGATTTTTCTTTCTGTCTCTGTCTGTCATATATAGCCATGTCAGTGTGATTCAAAATGAATAAGCTCTCAGCACAGGCCAGATTCTGCAAGGTGCTGAGTCTCCTAAGCTCAAACCAGCTTCAAAGGAAGGACTCATTACCTCCTAGCATATCTGGCTCTAAACACAGTATTTCCTTGTATTTCTCCATAATTACCCTAGGAAATACTTTGAATAGAACAAATATTGAGTTTAGCCAACTGCCAGAGCCAGCTTTAGCGTTCTGTGATAGATCTGTGAGAAGTTGCATTTGGCTCATTTTTTGATTTTTTTGACACCCTTTTTCTCTCCACTCCCTTCTCCCCCATGCACACGTACCAGGTTTTGTTCTGTTAGTTGTGCCCACTAAACACACAGCAGGCCTTAGAGGTCTTTTGGAGGGTAAGACGTAGGCTTATGCTACACACAAAGGCTGAATATATGCAGAGCACAAGTGCATGCCTCTACCTCAGTGTTTGTTTTGGGGCAGGCAATATTCATATTCCCCACGATGCTTTCTTTTCGCAGAAGTGGAACCCAGCTGCCTCTAACTGTCATCAGCTTGAAGTAGTCCCTGTCATCATAAAGGAAAGTGCTATCAATAAACCTAGCTCCCCTCTCCACGACTTGAAATGTTCCTCTCCCTTCCCAGCCATCCCACATCAGTCAATGTTCACAGCTGCCGTTCCTCCAAGAGCAAATTGTTTTTAAACTTGCCAGGTACATCCAATAGAACTTTATAAATTAATATTATTCCTGCACGGCGAGCTTTAGAGCTAAACCCACTAACGTTGCTCACAGATAGATACAGATAAGGGAGAAAAGCAGAGCTGGGTTATTTCAGCCTGTGCCAGGACTGGCAGAGGGGAGAGTTCTGCTCTGCAGTGCACGCGCTCTCTCCCAGGCCTGAAACAGCTCCTAGATGGGACACGACTGAACCTGCCCTCGGCTTCTTCCAGCTACTCAGTACTGTCGTAAGAGACAGCACCTTTGACAGTCTGATCCCAACCAATCCAAATTATATTTGCACTGATCAATACATCTGAGGGTTCTAGATGAGAACAAATGAACATAATCCTGCTCACTCCTTCCCAGGGTTTTGCAATGAGATGAGATGACTGCATAAATCAGACCTGCTGAATAAAGTGCTGGTGGTGTAATAAAACCATGAATATTAATAACAGGACAAAGCATACAACAAAGAGTCACAAAAGAGTGACACAGTAACGAAAAGGTGGCTAAGCTTTATGCTCTTCATGGAGTAATTTCTTTGCATTACATAACCCAGTGGAAAAGGCTAAAGTCGTTGCTTAAATTCAATCTTCAATATTGCTTCTCTGCAAAAATAAATGTGATTAATTAAAAAGTAAGGCTTGCATGAAGAATAGGTTTGTCTGAATTCCTGAGCAAACAGAAAATTAACCCAGAAAGATTTCTTTAAAAATCGATTTAGCGATTTGTTTGACCTTATTAGGTCTTCTTTAACAATTCCGTTGATTTTTGCCCATCAGCCCTCTGTTGCAAATCAGCTTCAAGACTTACAGGGAACACAGTTTGGTAGTATGCAAATCACACTAAATGAATAAGAGCTTCCTGAAGGCAGTCAGAGAATTGAAAGATTTAATTCACCCAGGTGCTAAACTTCGTGCCTGCCTAAACTATTTTCATTCACTTTTGAAAGAGAGAAAAAGATTTTGATTGCTAAAACAAGAAGTGAGAGAAAGTAATAAAAATAACATAGGAAACCGCAGTCCCTGGTCAAAATATATATTAAAAAAAGTAGCTAGATTTTCCATTCAGAACTCCCTGGATGAGATTCTCAAAACAATGACAGCATAGACACCAAATTGCCACTAACTGTAACTGGTAAAAGGGTATCAACATCCATTAGCTGCTTGTGAAAAAGATCTCAAAATAACTGTGTTGACCTTTGACACTGCGATCCCAGCACTGCTCCCAGTACTCACCTGGAATAAAAGACCACAGATGCATTTAATTAATCCATCTCCTCTAGAAACCTGCTGTTGCTGATTCACAGGTGGAACCTGGGTCTAAATGTAAAATGGGAGGTTGGGGGTTCTGCCCACCTTAGGTGACCTGGATTGCTCTTTGAAGGAATGGCACTCTCACTGTCTCCCCCTTTTGAATATAGAGAGAGATAGAAAGATGAGGCTTCTAGTTCTGTATTTAAATTAAGTATTTAATGCTTGGTTTTATTGATATGCTCCAGGATTAGCAAGCAACCTAAAATTCCTAGTCTTTAAAAATATATTTCTTTATTCAGATCTTTGGCCTTAATCCCATGAAATAAATAACTGTTTAATTTTATGTACTGTGTACAGTTACACTGAATTTACTAGAAATAGAGAATAGGAAACTAAAGAATAGCCTAAACCTTTCAGGAATCAAGGTATGAAATGGGAACATTCTCAGCTGAGTGTTAGTTAATATACTTTATTATTATATTGTTCCTGAAATTAAATCGCAAATCTCAAAATAGTACTTGTAAAATGAACATTTCATATACTAAAATACTGCTTTGGTAATTGGGGAGAAAAGAGGACATTGCTATATGATGTTGGTAGAAACATCATTGCGTTCACTCTACTAATCTTCCGTTGCACTGCATGGACTGAAACCAGCCGAGGCTGCTGGGAGGGATCAAACAGGAAAAGAAACAGTGTGAACTAATGCCAGGAAAATACCAAAAGTCTTCAAATGAATCAGTCACTGGAAATGCCTATCTGTCATGTTAACAGAACTCTTTTTCCAATTGCAAAGACAAAGATCAGAAAACGGTGAAGTCATTATGCAGTCCTGCATTGCAGATCCAGACAGGGCAGGGAGCAGCCTCTGCGAGAGGACCTGGGGCTCTGGGGAGAGGGTGCCAGGCACAGGAGCTGGAGCAGGGAGGAGAGTTAAAAGGGCATACAGGTGAACAAACATGTGGGGGAAGCTCTGACACAGGTAAGGAGGCAAAGACTCAGGGAGAATGATTTAGATTTCAGTGCCACTCAAAAAGTGTGCAAGGGAGCTATCAGCTATCCAGCTGACTCCTTGACCTGTTCCAGCAATTAAAGGCAGAAACACTAATGCTGTATTTACAAAGAGAAGAGGCACTTGATCTTTTATAATAACAATAGCCTAACTCTGTTGTCTTGTTTGACGACATTATATTCATAAGACACAAGTGGAAGAAGCCCCAAGTTGCTTTGAAAATACAGCTACACTTCCAGGAATACTCACAAATCCCTTTTTTTCATGGAGTTTAAAAGATGTGATTTGTTTCAGTCGGTCATTCAAAAAAAAAAAAAGATGTGATAAAGCTGTACCGAATAGCATACTGTAATATCAAGCAATGTAATCGGATGTGATGACTGCAGTCTTAAAGAACTCACTGTGAATTCTGATACATAATCTTGAATACTAGTAGATAACACTTCTAAAATACAGGGTTTCTGAAATTTGCGCTAATCTTGGTAAAACAGAATCCCACATTAAACAAATTGAATGTCTTAGATTTTTTATTTATCATTCATTAATGCACATGCTGGGTTTTTTTATACTTTCTTGCTGAACTCATTTATATACATATAGGTTTTCACTTACATATTTAAAAGAGCAAAACTTCAGGCACTTTAGAAATGTAACGTAGTTGTTGCAAGGAATAGCTAGCCCTCTGAGGTGGAAATAAGCATGTTTATTTTCCATAGATTTCATAATATTTGTTTTCAATTTGCTTTCAAAAAGTCATTGGGAAGTGGGTAAGAATACAACTAATAATAGAATAAACTTTCCCATATTGCCATTTTTACCTCTGTAATATGGTGTTTATGGCTGGAGTGTTTACATACTGGTATGTAAACACAAAGGCATTTGGAAGTCTGTGATATTATACCTTATTCTGTCACCTGGTATTTGTGGTAGCTTTTGTTTCCCAGTGTGGTGTTCCTCAGAGTCCTTTTTGATGCTCAGAGCCTCACAAGAAATAAAACTGTTTTTTATTCTACATTCAGAGGGTCAGGTAGCATAATTATGCAGAACAGGGTATCCATGAAGGCATTCTGTCTTTCTTATGGAGGTATATTATCTTATTTTGTTGTATTTCTTCTGCTTTCCTTTCTTTTCTTGCCCTCCCTCTTCCATACCCTCTTTTCAATCATTTCTTAATGTTGATACTGTTAATACTATTACTTCTGTTCTTTAACCAAACAAACTAAATGAGTCTCCTGTTTGACCATTTCTTGCTGTAGTCTAGTTAAAAAATGTGTTGTTTCCTTTTGCGCAGGATAACAGACTGGCACTGAGAAATGTGTTGAGGCCATTTATATGCAGATGATCTGCTGTCCTGCTTCTTTCAGTAGGTGCCATAAATTAGCATTCAAATTTTGCTACAGTTTTGTCAGGGTTTGTTGGGTTTTTTTATTATTCATTTCATATATATTTAATCCCACATCAGCCTCAGTTGTTCTGCAATATGTGCCATATTGTGGCAGCTTTTCAGCTGCCACTGATAGTTTTCACATTCCTTTAGTGTGAGTTTTAATTTTACTAACACTTTTGTTAATGAAATACATTTCACTTAATGGAATTAAATGCATAGCCTGTCTATTGCTCATTACACTATACAGTCTTAGAATTTGGATTTAAATTTCACCCTTCTATAAAGATTATCTGCCCATTTTGGCCTAACAGGCACTCTACGCTTTGTACAAAGTGTGGAAAAGCTGTCATTACAAGTAGAATATCTGTACTAGTTTCAATGTTCTCTGGAATGTTCTATTTTATTCCTTTCTCTTCCATTACTAAATACATTTAAAATGCATTTTCTACCATTTCTTTAAGTGGGGTTTGAAAGGCTGAACTAGCAATCTGATCACCCACAGACATCACAGGTAAACCTTAAACTATTCAGAGGATCTATTTTTCCATTTTTTTTAATGCAAATTATTAAACTATTTCAGAAATTCTCCCCAAATTAAGAAAAAAATCTGCAAGCAGACAGAAGAATTAAAGTCATATAGGAATTTACCAATTAACCAACTTTACTTTTTTCATAGATAGCACATCTTGTGAAGAGTCTGTGGAACAATTTTTTAAATTAAATTTTTGTTGGGATCTGCTAATCTGAGTGGTTTAGTTTGGCAGCGAATTCCACATGTGTGACCTAATATCTCCCTGGCGGGTTGGACTTGAGCTGTCTCCAGGCTGAAACCTGAAGACTGGTTGCTGTTCAGACAGGTTCTTTCTGAGGTGATTAGTTTTGTCTTTTACGAAGATTTTTGGTACAAGTTGGGGTAAATAAAGAAAAACCTTTGGAAATGGCAGGTATAGTTGTAGGTTTCTTTTCTAGCTTTGTCCTGGACCTACAGACTTTGTGATAAAGGCCGCTACAGAATAGGCCCTTCAGACTTCTTGCAGGTGATTGGAAGCAGGGTGTCTGCCTCACAAGATTACAAGAGGACTGTTTGCTTGTTTGTTTGTTGAAATGAAAAGAAGGACCTTTTTTTCTTTTATATATATGGTTTCCCAGCACTATAGCTTCTCACTGAAAATTACGTTGTCATCAACGTCTTTGCAATTATCAGTAAGTTTTTCTGAAGCAGAACAGTGAATATATTGCCCATAGTTACAGACCTGAGACAGGGAAAACAGGGTGCAAAACTTGCAGCTAGCCGCACCATCACCGCATCATATTTCTTCACCTCCACAAAAAGACCTACAAGGGATCAAAGGTTTCCTTAGAGCCTTCCTTGGAATCTATGACACTTTGTCAAAAGTTCTCCAGTTTAACAAAGCAGCTTTTCTCAATGCAATTTCTTCTTCAGCCAGAAAACCTCTGACTGGCTCAGCCTCCTTCAAAGGTTTCATTTAGAGAGTCACCAAGGCTCTGGTTTCTTCTGCTTTTCTCCTTAGGAAAACAGACCATAGGCTCTTCTTTCTGGACTTAATCAGCTCATGCTCTGCAAGAAGCACTTCAGGTAGAACCTTCTGATATTATTTTGGATATTTGGGGTTTAGTTACAGTTTGTATAGGCATTTATAATAAGTTATGAGAAATCCAGGAGCTCTTATTTTATCTGAATGTGTTCAGTTATTGTTGATGTTCACATCTGCCCCTATTGGAAATGGGAATAAACAAAAATAGCACCAACAGCAATCACATTCATGCTTTTGCATATTCATCTGACTTTGTAGGTACTGAGTTATATCTGCTGGACTCTCCTATCCAGGATAGCCAGTTACTAGAATGTATTTGGCTTTTCTGCTGTTATAACCATGATTGGTTCTTTTCTGCTTTTCCATTGTCTAATCAACAGAGAATTGTTAACAGGTTGTACAATTGCTGAGCAAGGTTGCTCACGTGGATTTAAATAAATCAAAGGGCCCTCTTTTATAAATGAATCAAAATCAAGCCTCTTGTAAAGTTAAAAATTGTTTTTGAATTTCTTTGTCCATTTTCTCTAATCTTTTCTACATCCTTCACTCTGACTCTGCCTGACTTTCTCTGTGATCTCAGCCATGCTAAACAGTACTATGCTTTTCTCATTCCTTTTGCTTCAGTAATATTTTCCTGGTAAACTGTACTCTTGTCTTTTCCCGCTAGATTATCTTGTTCCTTTCAATGTTGCTTTTCTTATTCTTAGTTATTTTGGATGGAGGGCTTAACAGATTCTGTACAGGATGCTAAAATAATTGTTATATCTATGGCATAATCTTTCCTTATCAGACATATTTCAAAATGAAGGGCAGAAGTGGGAATAATGCGTAGTGCATCTATGAACAGCATATTCTAAAGCATGACAGATACACCATTGAAGCTGCTGGATTCTTCAGAAACACCAAAGATACTGACTGACACTAAAAAGGGGGGAGGGACAAGACACATGACAGGTCACCAAGTTCAATGGAATATATTATAGAAACTGTGAACAAAAGGCATAGAATCTCTTGAGTTTAGTCTTCTAATTGCATAGACAACCAGGTGAAATTACTTCTTTAATAAAAGAATCATTATCCATTAGAATGTTTTTAATTTATTTTACTTTATTTTTTACCCCCACTACAGCTATTGAGAGCCTGGGAAAAAATCACTTTTCTGATGGCTGGAATCATCTCTGCATTTCTTATCCAAGCATAAGCTGCTTTTCCATTTGTCAGCCTTGTCCTATAGCTTTATATGGCTGTTTTCCAGCCTGGTGTTTAATAAATATGTTTATAGACATCAGCCATACCCCCTTTCAGCTTTTTGCTTAGCCAGAAAAGTTCTCCTCCCTGAGTGGTGGCTCTCCAGCCTGCCAACCATGGCAGTTGCACCTCCCTACAGTTATTCCAGATTTAGCGTATTTTCTTGACTCCAAGTGACAAAGATATGCACAGAATTTCAAATATGACCACACTCTCAAGCCTGTGGATGGCATGAATATTTCTTTTTCTATTATAGAAAAATATAATAACATATTTTATGTGTGTGTATAAAATATTTGGGTACATGTATTTTATGTAATAAGAAAAAAACAGTGATCCTTTTTTGTAATTACTTTGTATCCTAGCTTAGTGGAAACTATAGATTTCATACTTCTTCTCTTTATGTCCAGATCTTAAAAGAAGATTGATCCCAAGACTGAATTTTGAGGATTCCTGCTAGTATACTTCCTGCAGTTTGGTGCTGCTGCTTTCAATACCACCTGTTGCCATCTATCCATTAGACAATCTCTTATCCACTTTACAACTCTTCTCCTAATCCCCTGTTTCCTATGTGATGCTGTATCATATGCAGCACAGATACAGATAAGATGTATCACAAATCCTTTGTCTAGAAAATCAGTTATCTTATTAAAGAGAGATAACAAATTCACTTGGCATGATCTAGCTTTAGTAAATCCTTTTTGTATGTTATCCCATTTTCCATTTACCTCCCTGTCTTCAATTATTTTTTCCTTCAAAATTTCTTCTAAAGCAGCCAAGGTCAAACTAATGGGTTTGTAGCCACGTAGGTCTCCATTTTAGAAATGGGTAATACATTTGCTATTCTCCAGTCAGCCAGTATCATGTCTGAGCTACTTCCTATGAGGTCTGGGATTTCATGCTCCCTTTCTTATGAGAATTGTGGAATAGAGTTCATTTGATACCTCTCCCTGGCCTGAGTGCACTGTGCTTTTAGCTTTGCTTCCAGTTTGGTAATTTCTATCATCATGACTTCTTTCCCATTATTTATCCTGTTTCCTTTCTGGTCAATATTACTGAAAACGTACACAATGTAGTCAGTTTTTGATTGTAGATATATTTACTTTATTTCCATCACATCCCCTGTGTATTGAGATCCCATATTTTATCTGGTCTCATTTTACCTACGTGAAGACTGTTTTGCTATTTGTTGCAATATCCCTTTCTAATTGCAGTTCAGTTTGTTGACAATTTTTGCTTTTTCTTATAATTTTACCTCTGAAACCCATCTGTCTCTGCTGATATGTCTTTTTTGTTTCCTCCTGTACCCTACATATCTCTAAGTCTCTTCTTGAAGGAGTTCTTCCTTTGCACAGCACAGCTTCACCACTTTCCCATGCATTCTCTCCCCACTATCAGCTACACATTTCACATAGCTTTAGCACCTTTGATTTAAAGTAATTCCAAGGCTCTTCCACATTCAATGTCTTGAATAGATCAGTCTATTTAATATCACTAACAAGACCTTTTAGGTTATCAAAATTTGCCCTTTGAGCTATGAAGTCTTATTTTTACTGATTGTTCCATTTCATTTAAATGAGCTTAACTCATGATCAGCATTTGGACCAGTTTTCCCGTAGTATCTGTATTGCTTATTAGAACAATGACAGTAATAGTTTCATCTTCTACTGGCTGTTGACTGCTTGGTAAACATATGCATTAATTTGACCCAAACATTCCATTTGATGAAAGCTGTCCTTTCTTACTTCTTTTTAATCCACCAGATTATTAGAAGGCAATGATGCAAGGTTACTTATGCTTTCTTCACATCTTTCCTGAGTAGCTAGTACACTTCAATACTGTGGTTCCAAGATATAATTTTGCCTTCTTTTCCCTGATCATCCACTGGTATTTCCTCAACCATAGCCCAATTTTCATTGACTAGATTTTCTTCCTCTTGTGTGCAGTAAGAAGGCATGAAGATGACTTGAATCTCTGCCAAGGTTTCCTTGTATTTCTTAAGATTCTTTTTTTAACAATGTGGATCTCAGTCTCAATTTTTTCCATGGATATTCAGCCAGATACTATTCCCATGAGTCTTCACTTTTTAGGCATTTTTTCCCTACCTAAAATGAAGTTATTTAGTGTAAAAAGCTTTGATTTATTCCCATGGGAATTTCATAGCATCATTTTCCCACTGTGAAGAAAATTACATTGAAAAAAAAAAATCTTCCCTATTCCTAGCAGAATCCTTTTTTTCTTTCCCACCCACATCCCACATCCTCCTTCTTGGGAAATGACCTCACATCCTGTTCTGTGGAATTTATCTAGTGACAACTTAGTTGTTATTCTTTAACTCAGGCTCCCAGTTCATGCAGACATTACTTTTTTCTCTTAGCTCATTTTACCTTCTATTCACAGATGATCCTGCCTTTTATTCTTCCCTCCTCATAAACTTTTCTACCATTCTCACTCTTCTTTGGATCCTAGTCTCCAATTTTTGCTGGAACTAACTTTTCCACTTTCTACCTTCTGTTTTGGTTTTGTCTGTTGTACTTTTTCAGTCTCCCAGATGGCAAGCATATTCTTTAGCTTTCCTTTGTTTCCCAGACTGTTCTGCTTGTTCTTTTTGTTGCAGGCTTCCCCCTGCAACTCACCAGTCTCCTCTGAGCTATCTCTTATATGACCTCTCACTCAACAAGTGTCTGTAAATCCCCAGTTGCCCATTCAGCTTGCTTTTTCTTACACCATTTCCTCAAATCCACATCTTCCTTCAACATTGCCTCCAGGCACATCTCTAGTAAGGTCTTCTCTTCATGAACTTTAGCAGATGACACTTCAGGCATACATATCTTTCCAGAGAATATGATACATCCCACAGCTTCTGCATCCAGTTCACATTGTCCCTGCAATTTGTCTCGTACCCTCCATGGCTGACTCGGTTCCTTCAATAGTCATTTCCTCTTACCTATACCTTTAAAGTGAAAAGCCCTCTAGTTGCTGAATATTTCTTTCTTTTTCTGGGTTTCCCTGCTGCCGGTGACATATGGGTTGGTGGGACTGCATAGTTATGCCATTATCAACTTGGCATACTGCAGGACTGAGGACTGTATCGCAGAGGCAGAGTAATAGGAGCAAATTTGGTTCGCAGTCCATCTTTTTCAAAGCCATCTATCAACCAGGAGGCTGCTTTCCACAGCTGTCATATACAGCTTTGATACTGAGGCTCAAGTTCTGAGTGCCCAGCTGGAATCAAATTCATCTACTATTACCTGGTGAGTGGTCACTAGGAAAAGAACAAATGAGAAAATAAGAAATAAAATTTGGGGTCCAACATACAGGTAAGATATGACCAAAGAACAGGGTTGGGAAGTTCCGGAGAACACACTGCGACGAATGTGATTTCAGTAAGGTTAAATTTTATTTGGGTAAATATTCAGATATATAGAGCCTAGTTGAAGGATCCTCCCCCTCTCGTAATAAAATAAGCAAACTCCCAAACCTTCTCCAGTGAACCAAGAACATTTCTCAGAGTATGCATTTTATGGGACTCAGGCAGACACCAATAATTATGTCACATAACATTTAGAAAATCCAAATATATTTGCCAGCACTTTGTCTAACATCTATGTGATCATTTATCTGCAGCAAATTTTACTGTAAATGTGATTATTTCCAAGAAGCGATTTCTCATGACTAGATTAAGTATAGTACTTCCCATATATTCTGTTCAGACAGAGGCATCATTCTGGAATCTATGTTACAAGTAAATCTTGGGATCCTACAAAGAGAACTCTTAGGGCTTTACCCCAAAAATGTGGATCAGGAACATGAACACAACAGACTTATGTTGGACTCAGCTTGATCTGCAGATGGCCAGAGACAGAATTTAGCCCTGATTGTCTTCGTAGACAGTCTCATTCTACTGATGTCTGAACAAGCAGTGATTTACAGTAATACATGCTTCCTACAAGACAAAGTTCAACTGTTTTACCTGCTAATATAGGACATTTTGTCCCACCAAATCTCACCAAATACTAATTCTCAAAGAATGTTAATTGCATCCATTCCTGTTTTCAGTCAGTGATGAAAGGACATATGAGCAGCCATTCTACTTTCTTTTCATGACTTGTGGTCTATTTTCTGAGCACATGAATCGATGTAGAGGTTCACAAAATTCTGTACCATGGTGTGAAAATAACTTCTTTGGAGTTCTTTAAACAAAAGAAACAAAGTTTAGTTCAGGTTCCTCTTGAATTGGATGCAGGTTCAAGAGGGTTGAACACACACTCATACTTTTCTAATCAGCTTAAGTACTGCATTTAAATCAAATCAGGAATGTGCAACAGGTAATGTTTGTGGTATTTATGGTAATAAGGGAGAAATTCTGAAGTGGTTGAATGCAAATTTTTTGTCTCTTTTTTGTCTTGATAGATTTTAGATAATGTTGAAAATACTGGCTGGAGCACACACCATCATCCTGTTAGTGGTCCTCCTGCACAGAAGTGCTTTGAATGCTGCCTTCCCTTAACTATTTTAAAGACACCTGCACACTCATTTATAATAAATCTGTCAAGGCACACTTGGAAATATCCCATCCCCATTTGTACAAGTTACTCTGTTCAAAATATTTCCATGTTTAAAATCATTTAGCAGGGTTTACCAGATTTAGAATCATTTCAGGCTTGCAGTATAAAACCCTAGCTGCATGACAGACTGAGTTATTAAGTGTTTATAGAAATCTGATCAAATGGACCATCAGAAGCTGGAGGGAGCCGGAGGGGGGGTGGGGGTGGGGGTGGGGGGTGGAATCTGTTTTTAACTCGACCATAATGACAGCTTTCCTCATCTTACAACTGTGACATGAAGAGGGAGCTGTAGCTCTTCCGAGACACGGCTCTGCCTGAACCAGCGTACCCAGCCGAGCGCCCCATCTCCTCTCTCCTTCCTCGCTCTCCTCCGCTCCCGTCTCTCCTTCACTCACTCACTCTTTTTTTTTTCTTTTTTTTTTTTTTTTTATCCCTGTGCCACTGTGCCAGTTAATTTAAATGTATCTGTTCAAGTGGAGATAATCCATGCAAATCAGAGGCACTGGCTCCCAGTGCTTGATTCACAAAGAGAACTCAGCTTCAGGAGGTCACTCGTTCACAGCTGCTCCTCCCATTATATTTTTCCCTTATTGCAGAACTGCTGCATGTATACAGTGACTGAAAGGACTCAATTTACTGCAACTGCTGCCTGGTTTTACTTACAACTTTCTTTAGAGGGGGACTTACCTTCTGTCAGTCTTAAAAAGGTAGGAAGTCTGATTCTTCTAAAGACATGTAATGCCTCCAGTTTTTGCTCATTATCAGATCCCACTATAACGATGCATATTGTTGTGAGAATTAGGTCCTAATAGAACTGCGAACTGCGCCAGGTGCCTGATGCGTTTGTTACTTGTGTGTGTATAGGTGCAACTGTTTTAAATGGCTGTTTTACTGTTTATTTTCCCAGCAATGTATAATATCCTCCCCCCCCCCTCCCACCCCCACAACGGTTTTCCTTTTCACAATGGCAGGTAGGGTCTTAGCACAGCAGCTTTCTAATCTGCAAATGTAATCTTCAGCCAAGCTTGTATTTTCTCTTAAAAATGATTTCTAATGTCTATGTAAGTTAATGCAGTGCTCTGTACCCCCCCAAAGGAAAACAGTATCGAGAGAGTTTGCTGGCCTGAAACTTTATTAAGGTGCTATCTTTGGAGCAGAACAAACTGTTGAAAGGTTTTTAACAAAAATAAAAAGGTCACCTTTTACTTTGCAGTGTTGTAAACAAGAAAACTCCAGGCCTCGCTGCAAATGGGCCTGCCATAAATTCAGACCACAAGATAAACATATAGTTAATAGAATTGCCAGCAGAAGTGGTGAAATGGAACCCTCACAGTTTTCTGTTAATATTTTTTGTTTAGAAAGGTTGGACAGGCAGTGCTTGCTCTGCAAACAAAGTGCAACTCAGAAACAACTATGTGAATGTGATTCTCAAAAAATTCCTTAAGAAAAGGGAAGTAAGGCACTTCTTCATTGGTTACATACTAACTCTGAGCATACATCACGTGAAATATTGAACTAATGTTTCTGACAGCACACACTGGTTTTATGAAAGCAGACAGTAAATCTCGCATTTATATGTATATTTCTTCGAATTTGTTGTCAGAATTTAGGGATGCAAATGATTAACTATAAAAACAACTTTGGATGTGTTAAATCACAAATAACAAGTATGAAGACTAATATATTGAAAAAATTAGAATTATTCTGACTTACTGTTGTCCCACAGTAAAGTTCTTGTTTGTTGTCTTGCACAGCTAGACTTAAGACATTACAATTATTGGACTTGGAGCCACTCTGCTTTTGTATAGACTTACTATCTAACACATTCAAGTTAAACAAATAACAGTTCTGTGAAGGTTTAGACAGAGTTTAAAATGAAAATCTAGTTGACCAGCCGGGACAGAGAGAGAGGCTTAGATGCTCCAAAACATATCCTGTCTCATTTCTAAAAGAACACTTGAGGCATACATTATCAATTTTACCTTTCTGGTTTAGATATTTTTAGTTAGCATGCTTCAGGAAAGTGTACTTGCTCACTATATTAAGTATTTCAGTGCCTAAAATGTGCATCTTCTTTATTGATATACAGTCTGCTTTTTGAAAAAAATGCATTCTGATTTTGGAATACAGTACAAACCTAGAGAACCTTGTCATCGTTAGCATAAAGAAGACATCTACACAAGTATTACTGTGCAGAGGGCAATCTTTCTTTCTCTGGCATTTGTTAGGATACTGTACATAGAATTTAGCAGATAAATATCTTTTGCTTCATGGCATTTTGGAGATCCTATTGGTATGCAGGTTACCCTGTGAGGATGGCAACTGAAAAAAGAAATATGTTTTATAGCAGTGTGTAATAAAAGCCCTTCAGAATGATGTAAGTGGAGTCTGACCTTTCTTTCTTATCCTGTAATTAGAATTTTTATTAACTCTTTCAAGTGCAGAGTTTTTTGAGTAAATTAATGTTACTTAGGAAGAACAAGCATGTATGTTTGATCTATGAGTTTTAAATTTTAGAATACTTTTTATACAGGGAAAAAGAAGTATATTCTTCCCAGCAACTTGCTCCACAAAAAGCAATTTTGATTTATAGTGAAGAAAGAGTTGGTGCAGGCATCCTTCCTCCTCCAGAGAAACGAAAGGAGAGGAAAAAAAAAAAAAAAAGGTGGAGAGAAAGCATTTCTCAAAAAGACTTCCTTCATTTTGTAAAAGAGGTGGGGAATGGATTTTAGAGAAAACAGCTGAACTTAAAGAAAGACATTAAGGATCTTTTGTCTGACTGAATCACTGGTCAGGATAAAGTTGGGAAGTAAAGGTGATCCCTGTGGAGTTTAGCAATATACAGAGATGTGATTAGATGACTCACCACTGGAGATATGAAAAAGGGAGAAAAAGACCTTTCCAAGGAAGATTTTTTTGTAAGTTGATTAACATATTGTTGCAGCAGACAGTTATTTCCTGCTTCCTTTCTACCTTTTACCCAACGACCAATGTCTTACAGAGGCAAAAGTGCTCCTTAGTGAGTCACCAGTAGCATTCCATACAGTTACTTCCAAATTATGTACACAATTCTCCTTGTAGGTTCACCAGGTTTACCTGATGTAACTCTGTTTAAATCCTTGACACACTGAAATAAAACAGAAGAAATCAGGTATTGATAATATTGAGACCTCTGAATATAGTTTCAGTAAAGTCTCAAAGGAGCGAACTTTTGCATTTCATTTCAGGCTAGTTTATGCTATACAATTTTTTAAACAAGATTGTCAGTGTCTTTTAAGGGCCAGTTCCTTTTTTCTGCTGGTGTGGTTTCTTCCTCTGCCTCTGCAAACTTGCCATTGCTATAGTAACTCGGTCAAACATCTCTTCAAGATAAGTTACCTGATACTTTGCTGTAGTGTGCCTTGCAGCAGAATCTATAGGATGCAGTAAACCTTGTGGCTCTATATAATGCAGGGCTCTTACCCCCATCAGGCTCTTTTCTGCTGATTTTACAGAAGACACTTAAAAAGATAAATTATCATCTTAAAAGGATGCTATAGAGATTGTTAATAAGTTCCATCCGACTTCTTAAAGGCCTTAGTTGTTCTCAGCTCTAAGCAGGTACATTTGCTGAACTACACCTTAAAAATACTTTAGAGAAGGAAGAAAATTTGGGAATCCTAGAAAGTAAGTGGTAAAGCCTTTGAGAAAATGTACAGCTATGAACAGGAAATCTAATTGTCAACAAAGTCCTCTGTCAATGATTTGTCATTAGTATTTTCTATAATTGCATAGAAAGAATATGTCTCCCACAGCTTCTCATCAAATTATGTACACAGTTATATCTTATTCTCCTTTTTTATCATTGCCTTGTATTGTAGATTAAAATGTAACATTGCAGACTACAGACATTGCATTTCTTTTGCAGATAAAACATGCTTATACCTCTAGGGGTTAAAAGCTGAATCAGATCCGTAACTTGCCTACTGACAGCCTTTGAAGTGGCTATTTATTTATTTATTTATCTACATATTTATTTATTTATTTATTTATTTTGGTCTAAAGGTTTAGATTGACATCCTTTTATATGTTTGGATTTCTTCAGCAGATGTAAAATGCTTGGTAATGACTGAAATTAACCTGAGGCTTTATATATTCATCTTCCCCAGGAACTGCACTGAAGCTTTAGTAACAGCTGAGAATTTTATGCAAACAACTATTCTCATGAGAACCTTTCATTTTTCTGTCTTATTGTACTCCCTTTATAATTTCTAGAGGTGTTTTAAGTCAAACTGGACCCTTTTGTTTCCTCTATCCCCAGTACCTGTTCTGGGGAGTCTACATGAAAAGTTTCACAGCTGAAATGCACCAAAAAAGGGGCAGATAAAAGGAAAATAAGTGGAGTGGAAATGAATCTTTAAATGGCAAGTCTCTGAAACATTGAACATGGTTATCTGACGTTATGTCAGGGAGTGTTATCTCTTGCGGAGAAATGAGCAAGAGCAGTCCACACAGGAAAAGTAATTGTTGCTTTACTTCTGTCTGTTTATTTGGGATAGCTTGAACTGTCTCCCACTTTTTTCTTTCTCTCAGTGTGAAAAGATTAACTATTAGAAATGCAGCCAGTAGGCATCTGACTCAAAAGCAATGCTCATTTGACCTTTGGACACAAAATATCCAATACAAATAAAAGTCTAAGCAACCTCAAACATCAGTAAGTACAAGAAATATGTAGAATGTGGATCAGTAGAAATTCATCACTTCTAGAGATAAAAATAAAATAAACCACTGAAATCACTTGGTTAGATTACCATTTATTTCTCCATTCCACATCAGAGTATCAGATGCTGAGGTTTTGTCCAGCGTACTTGAGGCAAAAGAACAGTGGCCAAATTCTGCATTAGTTTTAACAACTGCAACTGGAATGTCAGGGAGAGGAATAAAGGGGAAAAGGAGGGTAAGAGATGCTTAACCAATACATATGCATTTCTCAAGTATTAGATTTTATAAAAGACAAAGGGTTTATAGGAATTAAGGTGTATTTAAAGCCTGTGTGAAGCTGCCATTTCTTTATTTAAAGGTTACATTTGTCATGTAAGGGACTTTATCCCTCCCATTGTTTTAATTCTGCAAGTTTGGTTGGGAAGACTTAGGGTTTTTTTTAACCTTAGGGGGGGATGTTATGTGAAAATGCATGAGTATGGATGGATGAAAATCCCTCAATAACTAACCACTGTTTCTTACTTCTCTTCCTACCAAGTTATGAAGGAGGAAGGCAGAAGAGACAAAATGCATCCCATGTGAGACAGAAGACTGAAAGAGGGATGCAGGTTCTGTCTCTGGAGAAATTAAAGCTAGTCACAACAGGCCACTGGAGCCAGGACTTTGATATCTGATTTGTCCCTACAGAATAGTCTATGGCTTAGAAACTGCACTCTGAGGAAGAGAATGAAATACTTGCTAAATTCCTTTAAGAGCCCCCATGCAATTTTTGTTACCTGGTCTTTGCACTAGCTGAGTTAGGTGACTTCACAGAACAGTAACAGTATAATGTTAAATGACAACCTAAAATTTAAAAAAGGAAAGAAATTTCAAAATTTGCTCCAGGAAACCCAAGGATATATAATTCCCATCACCTTTACAACTGAGACGAGAATGGTTCACTTGGAGGAGATAGGGGAAGTATATTACATTTTTCTTTCTATCACTTCATTGTTCATATGTGCTTGATCACAGCAGAAACAGGCAGCTGAGTGAGCAGGCTGCTCAGAAGGGCAGTCCCACAGGGACCTCATGTGTAAGTGACCTTGTGCCACATTTCCTGCAGGTCATGGAAGTGGTCTGCACCAAACTTTTCCATAGTTCCGGTAGCTTCTGCACTTCCTGTCCAGTGAGTTATGCATAACCTGGTGTCTCCTTTTTCATGGGCAGGAGGTCCACAGAGAGATGCCTGAAAGTTAAAGGTAAATGTTGAGCTTGCCAGAAAATTATGCAGGCGATGCTCAATATCATTGGTCTCCCAAAGGCCACCAACCAGTCTCAAAAATATGTCTGTCAATGACAAGATCAGAAGTGTTTTGCAAATGTGTGTTATTTGGCTAGTGTGGAGCAGGCAGGATGGGCAGACAGACAGACCCAGAAGACTATTGAGGTAATATGAGAGACAGCAAAGGACATTAGGAAAGGCTGCTTAAAAGTACAAGACATGGTTTACAGTCAGAACATTTGGTTTTAATTTATTTAGTAATTACATTAATAGATTGTGAAAAACGAAACACAGCATGGCACTTCTGGGGATCTTCCCTGTCTTGTTTGGCATGTATCTTTTCTTTAGCGTTCTAGTCTCTCCCCTGTGCTTCCCTTTATCCCCCCCAAAAATCCACCAAATGTGTATCATAAAACCAGTTTAATTTCCTACAAAAGATTATACTAAGTGTGCTTTTAATGTAATGATGTCAGTAGTGGATGATAACATGTATTTGGTAGTGCAAACTGCTGATTATCTGTCAGGATAAATCTGTTTATTTCAGAAATAGCAGTCTGACAACCCCCTGTTGTTAATCATCAAAGTACATGCTGATGCCAGGTACTGTTCGGTTGGAGTCTCTCAGAGGAATGTGTTTGTTAGATTTTTGCTTTGACAGTCTTTACCCCGAGTTTTGCAATTTTTCTGTATATATATATTTTTTTTTAATTTACTTTTGATTATTTTTATATTTTTTAAAGAGAGAGGCTAGAGCAAAGCCACTGATCTACAACTTAGGTTCACAGCAACTCAGAGGAAGGAATGACTTGTGAAAAGAGAGTGGATTATAGGATTACACAGCAGTTCAGACTGTGCCCATGGCTGGGTTCATCTTCAGTAATTTCAATGCAGACCCATTAGCAGTGAACAGAAAAAAGCAAAAGAAAAGTTAGGGAGTTCTTTCTCCCCAGGAGTCACTCCTCTGATATTTGTTTATTTATTTTTCAGTATTTACAGCAGTTCCTAATTATATCATGAACTAAAAACACCATCTCCAGATGATGCTCATACCATCCCTCTTTAAATGAGATAAATAGCAAAGTGAACCAGCCAGCTTTTATAACGTTGTGAATTTGGCCCAGCTTTTGTGTTATACAAAATGAATATTATGTATTTTGAGTGAAACATAAATGGAATACAGAGGTACAGTTTGCCAAATTTTAGGTGAAGAGGTATTTTATCGGACTTTATTGCATTTTGATCATTTCATGAATGTCGTAAAATGCTGAATAGCATAATAAAAATTGATATTTATATTGACATTTCAGGATTCTAAATGGAAGCTGAGAAAATCTAAACAGACTTCAGTATCTCTGCAGCTGTTCCTCCAAACCCATCTGAGTTCTGGCTAATTCACTTTTTCTCCCCACATACCCTCAATTGGCCCTAATATAAACATCTCTCTCTAAAGCAATTTCTCCCCAGAAGATTATGCACATCTTCATCTTAATTCAGAATTTACATGTGTACTTTGCATATTTTTGCATTGGTATGTGTGTTTTAAATTAGGTAAAGGTCACTGTCATTCATAATCAAGAAGAAGGTGTATAAAAGGTCAGGATTCAATAAAAAAACCTGATTAGATGTAGAGGTTTGTTCATATGATTCAGTATATCATTGGATAAGTGGAAACCATGAGTCAACAAATTAACCTTGGTATAATGGGTTACTGGCTTCATTAGGATCAGAAATGAGATTCACAATTTTTTTTCCAATGTACTCGTTGTTTGTCTTCGTTATAAGAAATACTTTGCTGTTGATAGTTACACAACTGAGTATTTTTATAATTTAATTTGGCTTAAAATGCAACACAAATGACAATTCTTGTGTTAAAATAGGAACTGAAGCACCAAACACATTTGATATGAATATACATATAAATGAAATGAAAATTATTCACTGTAAAAATAGATAATATAAAATAATGGCCTATATGTTTCATATAGACTAACATATGCATGCCAAAGAATCTGTGATGAGTCAGGCTTTCAGGGTCTAGTGTCAGGAGATATAGATGCAAGTGAGCGTGAACTAAGAGCAAGGATAAACTTGCACTCCATGTATTCGTTCTGCCACAAACTTTCCACGTATTCTTGGGTAAACCACTTACATTGGCTATGCCTCCACTTCTATCTGCAAAAAAGGAAATATATCAACAGCACTTACATTGCAGGAATGTTTCTGTTCCTGCAGACATGGATTTGCCAGGAGGTCTAAAAAGATTTCTGCTACTGCCCTGTTCATTACACCATATTCCTGGTCACTGCCTGCAGTCAAAATGGCAGGGCTGTGGATCTCTGTGCTTGAAAATATCTGAGGATCCTTCAGTAATATTCTCCAGGATAGATGAAAAATATCAGAAACAGAAGGAGTCCATATTTACAAAATAATTTGAACTAGGAAAGACAGCATCATTTATACAAAATGGTAATACTGTATTCTCCTCTTCAGACTGTACAAGCTCGGTGCAATTTTTATGATTCCACCATAAGCTTTTCCAAACAGTTGTGGGTGAGGGTTTTTTTTTGTGGTGTTTTTTGAGTTTGGGGGTTGGTTTTGGGTTGGGATTTTTTTGGCTGGAAAGTGTTGCAACTATTTCAACCTGTACCATAGCAGAGAAGTCTATTAGAAAATCAACATTACAATTAAAATAGTTATACATGTCAATGTTTCAGACATTGTGTATTTCTTTAAGCTTTCTTCACGTCTGTGTAGAATAAATATCAAGTTACTACTTGTTCATTTTTTTTCCCTTGGGCAGCATTCTGTACCTATTAAATCCTAAGTATGAAAGAAAATTAGACTTGCCTGTTACCACTATAAACTTACACCCAATGGTTTGCAAATAACATGTAGGTGATCTCTCTTCTGTACACATATAGACTTGGGGTTGCTCGTAATTAAAGCTGCAAGCATCACAATTTAAGATGACTATTTTCTGATGTTCATATGCCTCATTCTCTCACAAAATGTAATGGAAGGAAAACACACAGAACCATGGTAAACCTTCCTTATTTACTGTGTGGATTTTATGCGGTTTTAGTACTTCTATAACATTAGTGCATTATTTCATTCTTTCAAGGTCAGTTGGGTATGAGCAGGACTTTCAGATGGGGCTTTAGCAAGTGAGATTGTAGTATCTTTTCCTGATCCTTAAAAGGATCGGACAACTTTTTGTAATTACCAGGCTTAGCTTACTGTAACTCCCAGCTTCTACCTTGCCTCTGCTTCATAGGTTTATAGGCTCGAGTTGTTTGAGTAGTGCCCACCTTGCGGAGTTCCACTGTAGGCAGATTCCTAACGTGTGCTGATCTTGGAAGTACCAAGCTACAGAACCAACACAGGAGTGCATGGAGGGTGTACCTCCAGGAGGCTGCAGATAAATTAGGAGTGCGCTCTTGAAGGAAATCTCCGTGTCCTTCCAAAGCACTGAGCACTGGTCCACATCCAAAAATAGCCTTGCTCCTTCTGAATATCACTGAGCTAGAGGATGTGTTTTGTAGGAGTGCCACTGATGGGATTTGACCAGTCATGGGCATTCAGACCACAGGACCAAGCTAGAATGAGCCTGAATTAATATACATGACATATGCATGACATGTTAGGTTCTCGGTGCCTGACAATTCACACTACAAACTAACTTCTATTGAGTGGTAGAATTCACCAGCTCTGATCCTTATTTCAATTTTAAGGAGTCATAGTGTGTCCAAGTCATTACTTCTTGGGTCTTGCTGCAGACATAACATAAAAGGGAACTTTGGCCAACTCATTAAAGCTAGGAAGTCATACAGATCAAGGAACACCCTTTCTGTACAGTGACCATCTCCTGTGACTGTCAGATGATGAGGAAGATGCTCTTCATAGTCTCTCTTCTCTCAATATCTGCACAGTAACAACCAGAATTGAGTCTTATGTACACAGAAAGAAAAATTCCTTATGCTCCACTGAAGCTGAGGAAGTGACCTTAGAAGACTGGACAGGACAATCTGGTGCATAACTTCTTAGAAGTGTAAAGAAAGCTAAACCATAGGAGTTTTGTAGGCAGTAACACAGCAGTTCCAGCCAGTTTTGTGAGGGCTTTCTCTGTAACATGGTAGGAGGTAATATTCAAGTGGGTAAGAGGAGAAGTTTATGCAAAATGACCAGACTCCTTCGCAGTCCTCTCTCTGAAACAGTGTTGTATCAGCAACTAGGCTGCCCTGGCAGGAAGGGATGTTTCTTTTTTTCTTGCAGTATCTCATACAAATCTTTGAATGATGATAGTGTGCAATAGTCCCTGCCCACACCAACTCACTTTAGCTGCATAGATCTATAATTTTGTAAGTGATTTGTTTAGCCCATGGTGTCTGTGCTGGAATCTTTGTGAAGACAAGGTGTTGGAAATGAAGAATCTCCTAGTTTTGGCACTAGTTTTTAAGGTACCTTTGGAAAAGTCACCCAGGTGGATTTTTCCAAACTTAAGGTTGTGAATTTAAATTTCATGTTTAAGCATCTAAATTAGCGGTCTGATTTTAATGTGTGCTGACACTCACATTTTCAATCGACTTCAAAGCGAGTTGTGAGTGCTCAGAAGTCTAAACCTATGAAAATCAAGCCAGTTAGACACTCAAACTTGAAAGGTAGCTCCCATACCATTATTGTTATTTGCATTACTTTAGTAGCTTGAAACCCTAGTTATAGGACTAAAGTGCTAGGCACTGTATTTCATATTTCTTCTTTTTTTCTCATTTCTTTATGTATAAAATCTGACACACAAGAATGTTGTGATGATTGTTTGGTTAATATTTGTATATAGCTTTGAAAACTAAATGCTCTATAAACACAATATAATTATTAATGGAAGAAAATAGTATTCCTATTATTCATTCCTTTTTGAAATAAGTTCCTTGGATTTTGAAGAACCAGAGTAGATACTGCATGCAGAATACATAGATAGATAGATAGATATAGATATAGATATAGGTATAGATATACATATAGATATAAAATAAAATACAGGACCCAAATTCATAATTTGCTGTTAAAATAAATGCTGTATCTGCAGTGGTTTGAACAGTAAAAGGAAATGAAATAGTCATATACTGTGTTTAATTTGAACCAAAATCCACAAAGTTTAACAACTCTTAGATAATTCTCAGAGAAATTAAGTAGAATGATGAGCCACAAAGCTTTCCTTAGAAACTTTTGTCTTATCCATACCTCTTTGTTTTAGTTATGCTGATCCCTTACTAGCAAAGAGTATACTCTTTGTAACTAGGACCTATGTAAAGCTTGCTTTTTTCCCCCGTGGTTTCGATAACTAAGCTGCTTGGGACAGCTTTGATGAAACCATCTTCTTTCATAGAATGCAATTCCGGCAGTGCTGATAAATTCCACAAAATGGTGTCAATTTAACCAATGTTTTCTTTGGAAACAGAACGAGGAGGGAAATTGGTAAAGTGATGGTGCTTTCAGAACAAACCTTTAAATAGAAATTATTTTTGCTTACATGGTTTTGATAACAATCTTATACAACACAAAATTAAAATGAAACATTTTCATTTTGTCAAAATGTTTTGCTTTAAAAAATGTGTTTTTTCCTAGCAGATAATTAAGAAATAGTTCAAAGATAATTTTAATTTAGAACTTTTTAAATATGAGGTGTTCTGTGAATCAGTTTCCAACCTCTGAAAAGCTAAGGAGGTCAGTGTTCCCATTGACTTCAGTAGCATATCCCAATATCTGAGGAAATGCAGTCATGATCTGCTTGAGCTTTTGTATGCCTAAATACAATATGCATATGTATGATTCACCAGATCCCTAGTCTTAGAATAAAATGATATGTAAACATTTCTCAAGAAGGAGAAAATTGGTTTTCTTATATCAGTTTTTACTGTTTGTTGGTGGTATGGCCTGTGGCTATGACACCTTGACATAGGCATTTCCCAGTGCTATCAAATCAGAGGTGCAATTTTAATATATGTAAAAGTGCAGTTTGCATGTTGGGTTGTTGTTTGGTTTTTGGTTTGGGTGGGGTTTTCTGGGTTTTTGTTTGGTTGGTTCGTTGTTTTTTTTTTTAATAAGACAGGTGGTTTAAAACAGGCATAATAAGTTTGTTCATGTAGACCTTCATTCAGCCATCAGGAGTAAGTGTGCTGTCAGCATGCTTGATAAATATCCAGGCTAAACACAAATGTTGTTATTTGTCAAATAGTAACTGTTTTAATGGGCAATTCTTCATGATCTTTAACAGCTATAAATTGATCTCCAGAACTCAGATGTCACAGCATAGTCCCAGTATTTCTAAGAATCCAACTTTAAGGAAACTACAGTACAAAAGATGGAAATGCTGTAACTAACTCCAGGGACAGGGTATATTAGGCATAGTAATGAGGATTTTAGCAACGAACAGCAAGTCAAGGATATTATTTTTTTACAAAGCAGATAATATAGTAATCAATCTAAACAGCCATTGTATATCATCCAATACTTAGGTTTTTAATAAAAGTAATCATCAATAATTCTATTTAGACTTTCAGACCTCTACATCTTGAACCATTAAAAATAATGATACATGATTTTAATCTGTTTGGTGTAAACTGATTGATTTCTTGCTTGTAAACTGCACACTCTTCAGATAGATCGATTCTCACATTTACCATATCTAATTATTTTCTGTTTCCTTCTTGCTTTAAAAGGCATAGATCATTTGGGGCTCCCTTTTGCACCCTTTTCTTAACTGACAGTTTCTTGACAGCTAATACAAATAACAAAATAAAGCCTATAGAAGAAATAAGTTGTATTTTATAGAAGGTTTAACACAAGTGTTTCTGTCCTCTGGCTACAAAGTCCTGTGCATGCTTCCTTTATCTTATAGTCTCAGGTGATGGCATTAGCAAGCTAACATTTTTTTGCATTTCATACATAATATTCTATGTGATTACACACCTGACCCTGGACAACTGAATGAATTTTACCCAAAAATGAAAAGAAAGACATGCTCTTGAGAAAAAGGACCCAGCATCACATCTTCTGTGAGATCTGGGAAAGTCACTCTTTTGGAAACTGTATATAGAGATCAAATCTGATAATAAAGGCTCTCAATTCTAGCAGGTTTCCCTAGAATAGTACTTCAGAAATGCGAGGTGTGAAAGAAAGGCAATCTGTGCCAGATACTGATTAAATTTCAGTCATCTATCCAAAGCAGTCCCTAGTTGCTTGTAAAATGCTCCATGTAATTACAGTAACTATGGTTTTGAAAGCAATTTACACATTAGCCTTTATCTTGGGTCTCTCTATGTGGGTGCATTTCTTCTTTGGAATCAATATTCTTAAAACATACGTTAATAAGCTATATGAGTCTGTAGCCATATAGAGTCTTTAAAAATTCCATCTCTAGTATTTTCTTCATGGATTCCTCTTGGATTTCAGAAAAGCTTAACTGTAATCAAATATCGCACTCTGGATGTTTAACTAACATTGTTCAGTGACCCCAGTGGTAAGTCACAACCATATTCAAAACTGTTAACGAGTTAGGAGTTGATGCAAAATCAAACCAGGGTATATTAAAATGCTGCCAGGATAAAATAATATTAAGGGCTAAACTTTGTCCTTTGCTAGTTACAGAGGTGCAAATGTCAAACTTGGCAAATCCTTTCAAAACTTTTTATGTCCTAATCTTTCAAATCTTCTTCTAGTCATTGGGCATGGAAGATTTTGCTAATGCAGGAGCCACTTAGGTAGTTACAGGATGAACCTCGGCCAAATAAAAAGAGTGTGGCTCATTGCTGTCATACTCCAATTTTAAACTAATGTAAGTGTGAATTTTGGAAGGAAACTAAACTGGCTATTTCATTAAATTTGTACTGGTTGAAAGCAGAAGAAATGCAAGGACTGAATCAAACTCCTCACAGTCAGTAAAACTGTTCCCACTAGAGTTGCAGAGCACAGCTGCAGGTAGCTTTAAACATTTTTTGGTTTTGTTTTATTCTGTTTGTTCAAGGTGCCTTTTGTAACAGCCAAGCACAGTAAAGCTCCTTAGTTATTCTGCATCTCATTGTTACCAAGGCTATTATGCTAACTGGTGCTAATAATATGAAGCACATTTATGTTTGTGTAGGAAAACTAGGGTCACTAGAGATAATCTAAAAAGTTGTTCCACAAGGGATTATCTAGGATGCTGTTTTCCAAAACTGTCACATATCAGAAAAAGGGCAAAGCACTTGTAACTCTTGTGATTGATCCTCTGTCAAGTCATGATTGCTGTCACCAGCAGGTTACATTCCTTCAACAAAGCAATAGGCGCTGCTGCATTTTAAGCTAAACCAGTTAGGCTTCCAGTGTCATATTCCCTTCCTTATCGCTTTCCATACTTCATTCTCTCACATTAAAAGAGATAAATTTGCAACTGAAAAAAGATGACGTGTGCAAGATCTTTGTGTACTACGTATCACTATACCTTAAAATTAGTGCCCTTTACATACTGTCATTAGGTTTATTGTTCATAGCTGTTATGTCTGGCTAATGACCTGGTTCCACACACGCTAGCTATTATGTGGGGAAGCAGTATTATGTGTGACAGCAAATACTATATTTGGGTCTGAGGATGTTTCATAATTGGACTTATAGGCCCTGAAATCTCAAGGCTAAAGCACTTAATTCACTTGAGCTATGAGGGTATGGAATGATTCATCTGTTAAAAGTTAAATACAGGCTTTAGTGGCCTGTTGGACAAAACTGTACACTTAAGATTCTTATGAAATAACAAATATTTTTCAACCTGATTTTGAAATTAAATGCTTGTACAGTTCTGTTCAAAGACTCAGAAGCCTCTGTTGTACCATCAGACACCACTGGTTTATTAAGCTGTGGTCAAGGATGCACAGGACTCCTTGTCTTTATCTACCCAGAGCACTTTCTGAGTTTTTCTTCCTTCTTGTAGTTCAGTCTTTGAAAGCATTCAGTGGATAGACCCGTAGTTCTCAGATATTTCTGTGCATTTTTTTAAAGAATGTCAGAGATTTTGTTGACTTTTTCATTGAATCTTGGGATTTGTTATTTATTTGCATTAATTGACTTACTGTAATCAAATACATAGCTTTTTTCTAAGGCATTTACTTCCAAAGATACCTGTCAGTAAACCTGGCAGATTTCCTGCTTTCATATCCATATACTAAGTTGCAAGTAAGTTTGAATTAAACATTCCCTTTTTGGTTTTAAAGTTAACAGTTTTTCCATGATCTTGTTTAAAATGGTTGTCGGTTAACTCTTGATTTTTGTGAAAGATTCTTCAGAAAGTGTCAGTCTTTACAAGTAGCCTCATTGGGCTAAATTTCAGCTTGCCTTGCATAAAAGGTAGTGTTCTGTCTGCTTTGACTTTGATTTCATGGAAAAACATTCCTGAGCAAACAATGGAAAATGGCTCTTGCCCCAGTGATATGTCGCCTTCCTCTGCCAGAAGTTGCCATCCTCCCATCTCTGCTTGTGGAGGAGTTTGTGCATGCATTCCTTTGCATTGCAGGCAAAATGAGCTGGGAAAGCTTAATGAACTGTTGAAGGTGAGTATGAGCTAACCCAGCTCGTTTTGTCTGAAATGGATTGAAAAGCACTCACATGACCTCCTTCCTCTGTCAGAGCTCTGGGGTAGTAGCTTCCCGTGATAGAAAACAGCACCAACCAATTCAGTGAGATCCTGAAGACAACTTTTGTCTGTGTCCTGAAAAGCAGGTTCATAAGTCACATTACCTTTTCTCCAGCCTTTACAGAAAGACTTATATCAACTGTAAATGAGGAGTTGACTTTTAAGGGAAGCTAAGCAACCAGCAATGAATTACAAGTAGGCAACACAGCTTTTTTCAAAGCTATGGCCATAGCTTCTATTGGTCATTTCAATTACCGAATGGCCAGGGGCGAAATGTCCAGGCCAAATTTAGCAAAGTCTGTAACAGCAGTAGTAAAATGCTGTCTCTGGCAAATTCTCTCTTCTCTAGACAGTGGTTCATTTTAAAAAATTACTGTCTAGGTGGTTGAGACTTCTATTATCTTTAGTGAAGAGACTTCTGGAGCTGAAAGGCCCTTTCAAATAGCCATATTCTGACTCCCAGTTTTTAACCCATCTGTCTCCTTATAAATAACATGCAGAAAGCTGGAGGACCTGAAATGCCTACATAAATATTACAAAATAATCTCATGTTCTCCATAGTCATGAATGCAGCTGATGCCTCCATTATTTCACACATTAGTAACGCAACTGATTCATCTCTGCTACTCTTTTGCCCTCTAATATAATATTGGAATCAGGAATTGTTAAAGTTCTCATTAGGTTTGTTGTGGGGTTTCATAATTAATTCTTTTTTGCGAGCTGGAGAGTCTTTTGATTTTTGCTTGCATATTCATAGAAGAACTATGTCATAAACAAAGTCTAAATCTGGCACTACTCTCTTGTTAAGCCACCCTAAGACTGTGTTGTATCTTTCTACACTTTACCTCATAAAGAAAACAATGTCAATGCCAAGTATGGAAGGTGAAGAAGGCTGCTATTTAAAGAATAATTTTCTGGCACATGCAGTAGCATTGGAGGCACATCATAAACAAAAAGAAGGTACATTGGTTTTCTTCCACAGTGCAAAATTCTGCCTTGGTCTATCCCAACAGAAAGGACAATATGCTTCTCTGTGCAAGATTGTTCAGTACAATCCAGTTGATCAGTAGGAATGCATCTCTTCTATTATACATATATAGAGATAAGTAAAAAATAAATGTATTTTCAGGGTCCTTTTTTAACCCACACTCTCCATCTAACACAAATGCCCACATGAATCAATGAGATTTATCCTGTCAACATGAAAAGAAAAGCATATATTGATAGATAATGTACATGAATACACTGGTCAAGCAGCAGATTTAAGCTTAACTGATACGTTTCGTTCAATGGCGACTATATTTGCTTAGGGCAGAAAAAAAATTCTGTATCTCCTAATGATGTGGAAGTGAATTCTTTATCTCCCCTGCTGTTAGCTTGCTTTTAAGGCAGAACTGGAGATATCTATCACAACTAAATAGGTATTTTGTAAACTGTACTTAACTTAGCTACCTTTAAGAGAAGTTCCAAACCACATATCATATAACCATTGCCAGAGATTTTATCTAGCTTGACTGGAAAAACAACTTAATGCTAAATTCCTCTTGCCAATCAGCACAACAGAATTTTGTTTTTTATCTACTCTCAGCTAACTGGCCAGTATTACAGGCAGAATTTTGACTTCCAGTTGCTGTTTTCTTTTATACCCTGGGCCTGTTTAGGGTACTCACAGAAATGTCAACAATAATACGTAAAACCACTGTCATGTGAATTGATTAGCTGATCAGTTTCCCATTCTATTTCTTTAATACATTTTTTCCAAGAATAATGATTATATTTATAGAAATATAATAATTTTCCATGCTAAAGTAAAATGGTATTTGACATTAACAAAAGGTCAGGTGTCATACTGTAAACCACAATGAGTATTGCTTTTAAAGATTATTGAATTAAGAGTTACATATATTTGACTAAGTATAGAATTCCAATAACTGCCATAGTAGCAGTGCCCTTTTACATGCCATGGATTTATTGACATTTGCTAACTGTAAAAATGCAAAACAGTTTGCACGTAATAGGCACTATCAATTTAAAAAATAAAAACATCTCATTGAAGAACATGTCCATTTTCAACATTTCCTTCTGATTTTGCTTGCACACATTTGGACACTCAAATATATCTTTGTGCATTCCCTGTGATTGTGGTTCATGTGGACAAATACATGTTCACTTTCTGAAGGCACTTTCACATTGTACATCTTTATACAGTAAAACCCCATGACTTTGGGGTTTTTTCTTAAAAAAATAGTTATACTGCCATTACTGCCCTGTAAACCTGATCCAAGACTTTTCAAAGTAAGTTTTAAATGAGTGTGAGGGCAGCATCATAGCCTCTCCATGGTGTTTGCCCACATCACAGATCTGCCACGGTCCGGTGTGATTGACTGGCCTTAACTGAAGTCCCAGGCCTTTTAAGGGCTAGAATCATTGTTGGAATTATGCCAGGGCTTGTTGGATGAAACACCAGTACTTCAAGAACTGCCAGTGTGTTTCAAGCTGTGAGGGCAGATTAGCTAAAAAGGAATTTTGACATTGATAGGTTTGAATAATAATACTTTGCAAATGTAGCACCTTTTATGTGTGCTTGCAGTTGATAATAATAGGAAAGCTATAGAAAAGGAGGCTCCTTCTGTTCCACAAAGCTGTCCCACACTACTATTAAACTCTTACAAGGATAAACTGTTTATTAACTAAATGAGTTAACTTTCACTTTAAAGAGATAGTACACATTCAAAGTCATCTGTATTTTCAAACAACTTTTTCTGGTAATATCTGATAAGTTTCTTATAACAGAAGAGGTCTCGAGGTTTTTGTTGTGTGTTGTTGCCGTGGCATTCTTGGGATCTCTAATTTGCAACATATCTTCCAATATTTAATGACACAACCTAGCCAAAAAAACCCAGACTGGTCAGTTCCATATTCAGTGTTTGAGAAAGATTTTCACCTAAAAATCTGCCTTTTAAATAGTTTCCTATATTAGAATGTGAGTTCAAAGGAAGGTGGCTATCTAACAGCTTTTCATTAGTCATCATCAACTTGTCATCAGCAAGGGTGCCATTCAGGGTACCTTTAACTCTTCCTTTCTTAGTTAATCCTGTCTGGACCTTTAAGCTTCTGGTCCCACTACTGCTAAATACAGGGCTGTTCTCTGCCCTTTTTCTTTCAAACTCTCATCAGCTATTATACTCAATAACTGAAGCCTTAATTGTAAAAAAACAGTTAAAATTGAAAAAAATGTGTGGTGATTTCCTGTAAAATCAGTTTTAAAAAACATCAAACAAAACCCAAAGACAAAACATGAATGCAGTGTAGCATCTGATGGGCTGGTAGTGTACAGTACCTCAGGTTTTGATGTGAGAGTTGCCATGATGGATAGAAAGAAGGCTTGTTTTCACCGAACAGCCACGCAAATACAGGCACATATAATTCAAAGTCAGCACTCAGTTTTCCAACATGGGTGCCTTAACAATACTGCCAAATCTTGCATTCGGTCTATTAGATCAGCACTTAGGCAAATAAAACAGCCATTTGAGTGACAATTTCAGCATACTAATGAGGTATTCAGATGTCAGCAATTGAAAAATACACATTGGCCTTTTGAATTTAGGCCAAGATTGGTTCTGCGTTATATTAAGAAGTTTTAAGACTTTATAGAAGGGTCAAAATAATTTCTGAATTTATCTTAATCTTTCTGGGAGAGAGGCAGATTGGACCAGATTTCTTTGTGAAGTCTTCCTTTTCCTGCTTTCCACTGGGTTTTGATGTAAAACTTTCCTTGGTCATTTTATTATTAATTTACTGCATTTTGGCTCATAAGCAGGTTAAAAAGCACCTTTATGGAGACTTCCTCACTTTCATTCTCATTCACTATAGTTCTCACCACAACACAACCTGTGACTTTACAAGTGTCTACATCACTTCTGCTGCCACAAAACTGCATTGCTGTGGCTGTACTCTTTCCTTTCTTGCCCTGTGCCTCTCTCCATCATCAAAACCAAGTTTAGCTGAGCCTAAAGAGGTCCGTGTTGGATATGAGTTTTGGCAGACATCCAGACCAGCTTTTGTTCCATCTAAATGTTTGTGGTTCTTTTTCATATAGATATCAACTCTTTCATTTTCATTGTTGTTCTTTCTTTTGTAAGTATTCATCCATTTCCTAAAAAATGTTAAGACAGTGAAAAATATAAAATATTACAGGTAATATTTATCATAGAGATGAAAAGTCTCTATTATGCTTTATTTTTCTTTGAAAACTAACTAGAAAATATATCTTTAATTATGACTGTGACTTTCAAGAACTAAACCAAAGTATGAACTACTCAATGCCTTTCTTGTTATTAATCTATTAGTAGTATTAGTGTGCTGTCTACAAGCCCTTGTTCTTACTAGAAGAACACTGTGCTAAAGTCCTTCTAAACAGACTGGAAAAATTCCTGTGCTATGCGTAAATTCAAGATAGTAAAAATAGCATGAAATAGAAGACAATGAGGCAAAATCTGCCAAGATGATAAGGAGTATTTTTTGCAAATTTTAAGCCTTACCATTCACAGGTGCAACAGAGCAAAGAGGTTTTAAGGAGGAATTTGAAATGGAGCAATGATGTGTTATTTAACAGACAAATTAGCTCAGATATTATTGGGCATGCTCTCTGCCTATTCTGATAATGTAATCTATTTTAGCTTATTTGCTAGCTCCTTGAAATTGCTAGGTATCCATTTACTGGATTAATTAATTAAACATATTTAAATTATGCATTAGTCATGGCTTTAGAAAGTTAAAGTAAATAATATAGGCTTTATTAATTTTTCCCTCTCTTGTAATTCTCCTATCCCCAGTCTCTAATTTTCATCAAATTTACTTTCTTTTTTTTCTTCCTTTTATTTTTTCGTTAATTTTTAAGTACTGCTAGTTGTTTCACCACTGGCTGAGAAAGGAGCAGGTGTCTTTTCTCCAAAGTGACACCAGAGCTGATCTGTGAAACAACTGAGAACAGAGTTGTCCCTAGGGAGGGATCGCACCCAGTTTTTCCTGTGACAAGCTGTCAGGGCTGGAGGCTTAATAAATTAAAGGGCTTTTTTTTTTTTTTTAAGCCAAATATTTTCCACCACTTTTATATTTCCAGAACATTGTTCTGGTCTTGTACAGGAGACAGGGAAATGTAAATGTCAAACAGGCACTTCTGTTTAAATGGGCTCATTATACCACAACATGTTGAGGTTTTTTCCCTACCGGCCGGTTCTTTTCACTGTCGCATCCTGTAAGCACTTTCCTTGCACCTGCCTGAGGAGACTAATCCTCTATTAAAACATGTTCAAACTGAGCAAAGGCAGAAATAGCAGCCATTTCACTCAAACAAAATGAATCAAAACCTTGTAAAAATAAATAAATCAGGGTAGCTTTGGTGAAGACATTTGGCTGTTTGGTCTGTAGTTGAAGCCCTCTTACCTCAATTTTCCATCTGGAGAGCAAGCTTTGCCCTTAGGGCATAGACCTGTTTTGAAAACTGCGTGAAGAAAACTCCCCCAAACATAGGTCCTCAGCTGCGATATGAGTACAAGTGCCATACAGACCTCACTGTTCCAGGGGCACTGCCTTCTTTCAGTAGTGCACTCCCCGAGGATCAGCCATACTCTTATTTTCTTCTCCAGGATCGTGTCTATTTATTTAGATGGAACCATAATTATGGGTAATAATATGGATAATGTGTATTTCTCTCCCTGCTTTGGTTCAGTGTTGGAGTCTACAGGGAACTGTGGAACATCACAGATGATGACAATGTCACTGACTGGTTCATTGAGAAGAGAAGCTGCCTTTACCAGATAACAAAGAACTACAGCCTGACAGGGCAAGGGAAGAGGGAAAATCTGTTCTGACATGGTAAATCAGCGGGCTAAATTCTGTATGCCTGAACTGCACTATCTAAGAACAGAAGTCCTATGGGACAGGCTTCATCAGTGTAAATTACAGGGCTGAGCACATTCACAGTGCTTAATAAATAACCATATTAAAAAACAAACTTGCACACCAACAACAATAACGCTACCCCCCACCAACCCCTGAAAAACTCATTGCAACTTGCAGCTGCTGCACGTAAAGCCGGATAGATAATGCATGATACAAAGTTACATTTTTTTCTATAGCTAAACCCATCTCTGCTAATGAAACTGGTGTAAAGATCAGGGATAAACAGTGAACTGTTTAATTTGAAGATAGTCAAATTATATGAATAAATGCATTCATACTAGTTGCAATGAATGTTCAACTCCTTGCAACTCTTAAGGATTTTGTATCTTTCAAAGTTGGATCTATGAATGGATTCTGTTGACATTTGATGTCAGTAAATGATTGATAACCTCAAAAATCACTTCAAAATGCAACACTGACAATGTTCTCTCCTGTTTGTATAACTTTTGTTTTCATTTGTTTTGTAACATCATCTTTCTTAAGCTGGCTTTAACTGTGTGTTTCACTAAGAAATTTGAAATCCCTCTGTGTTAAGAACATATCCCTCCCAAATCACTCACTGAAGTTGTCCCTACAAGAAAGGGAAAAGAGGTCTATGCTGTCACTGAGAGACATACTATACAATCTCAAGTCAAGTCAAAAAAAGAGCTGGATTGATGCCAGGTATTTTCCTGGAGGCCTAATGTACCTAGATACTTCTCAGGAAAGTTGTGGAGCAGTAGTTTAGAATAATGCACAATGAAATCAGGCATAATTAAATCTACGAACAACTCCCTTTCCCTTTCTGAAGCATTAGGGTTCAAGTAGTACATTATTTTATTTTGGAACTGCAAGTACCTTGATATATATGAGATGGTATCTGCTGAAAATATTCCTTTCATAATGCTAATAAAATACAATTAATGCTAACATGTTTCTGAAATAAGGTTATAATGGAGCACTTCAGCAGCTGATTGATTTTGATTACATATTTCCACAAATGAGTAAAAATGGTGAGAACTCCTTTACACTGCTTCACCAGTTTCAAGTAGACAAAGAAATTGTATAATACCAGTCATTCACATTCTGGAGCAAAAACCTGTTAGTATGACAGAATGTCAGTTTTCTCCTTTTCCTATTATCATGTGTTTGGACATCTCAGCTTGTTTCTTATACAAACCAGCACAAAAGTTATACTCCAGCAAGAACAAGAAAGCAGAGAAGTTCGACAGGCTGCTAAATTCTAAGACCTGCTGAGGTTCAAGAGGGGCATTTTATGTACCAGTTTGTGTTAATGGTTGTTCATCAAGACACATTATAGCCCTTAGAGACTACCTTAAGATTACAAGCCTATACAATAATATAATTCAATCTATGAAGCAACTTGCTACTAGTAGGAGAAAGCATTACATATGTAGAACAGTAGAAATTGTTAAGACCCTGGGAAAAATGCATTACTAACATTGTTGAGTTATTATTGGAGGGTTTTTTTTAACAGAACTAAAGCATTCTTTGAAATGTCACACTGCACAAAGGCTATAGAAACAATAAATATCTTGCAGATTACACTAAGGATATCTCGGTACCACAGTTGTAACAGGTTAACGATTTACTTTTTGTAAAAACTTTGCTAATAATTTTCTATGGCCCACTTCTAAAACATTGCCTATGATTTTAAAATCTGACTCTTTAAATACTATACTATTCATTTGCGAAGCTGCAAGATCCACAGAATTGCAACACAATAAACCATAGTAATTTGTGATGAAACTCCACTGACTCTGGTAGACCTAACCCTGAGGTGAATTAAACACGGTATTGTTCTAGTCATATTGTACAGCAGCTTTTTTCCATTTATAAAGCAATATGGTTTACTATAGTCTTCTTGTCCTCAGTTCTGCTTTTTGAATTACTTTAATGACAGTTATAAATAATCAAAGCCGATATGATGGCTTCATGACCTACTTACTAGCTTCAGGCCCCATGATGGATTGTACGGCACATTGAGACAGGCACTTTAGGGGACCTGCACTGATACATACATGTAGCTCACGTTAATGTTAATGAGAAACTTAGATAGCATATCTCATTCAAACATGTTGTATGTAATAGGAATAAATGAAGGACCTTTTATTCTTTATTCAGAAAACCATGGGACAGAAATATGCATTCTCGTGCCTGGATATGAGATGAATATATAGGTTATAAGATAAGTGGTGAGAAAAATAGCAGATTCTCTCCAATTAATTCAGTTTTGAAGGCCTGTAAGTCACAAATGTCCTAGTGTAGCCAATTTGAGAGACTACAGGGATACAAAAGACTTGTGCTGATACTGTCTTCAGGGATAAGTGCAAAGCTCATTCTCAGCCAGGTGATCTGTTCATGTAATACAGTTCTTTTTCTACACTGTACATGTACAGCCTTTCTCAGCCTCCCTCTTCCAGCCCAGAGTTCCCCTTCATGCTCCCCTGAAATCCTGGTGTTTGACTCAGATCTCTTGAAGTCTGTTTGGCTGACGAATATCCTCACTTCCTGCTGTTCAATACCCTGAGCAGGGCCCTAATTTGCTGCTTGAGTTAACTTCATTCAGGCCATTGGGCTCTTGTAAATCCCATCACAGGGACTTTATGATATTCTTAGTTTTATTTTATTCTGAAAACCCCAGTGCCTAAGGTTATCAGATTATGGGAGTTTAATTTCTCAGTGACAACACAAACCCCAAAAGCTAAAAACACAAGAAATACATAAGAATCGAAATTATAGTTGTTGAAGGGGTTTTAATCTCATTATTTCTAAGACAAGCCCTTGATTTTGCAAGAAGTATAAATCATGATTGTTAAACACTTAGCTATTCTGTACCACTCTGCTAGGAAAAATATTATTTCAAGAAAAGGAATTTTATAATATTTCATCTTAACCCATTATTCCTTGTATCTCATAGAAAAATGTCAGTGCTTCTCATGCTATTAATGTCTATCATTTTGTGTTTGGTCATGTCTAATATCTTAAGCATGGTACTGTTGAAGCCAACTGCACGACTCATAAATTCTGTCTACCTAACAACATGTAATGCTCTGTAATGCCTAAAAACTGTTATGGAGATTTAACTGACAAATCTAAGGATAGAATTCATCTCTAAGAAAACACACAGAATGACAGGAATGTTTAAAATTATCTCATAACAAATGCCAAAAGGAGAGGGGGTGTGTGTATTTTTTTTCCTTTAACTGAATTTCTTCAGTCTACTCCATAGGCTATTGTTTGTTAATTTCATAAAAACGCTTAAGAAATTAAAATAGATATTGAAATTAAGATCCATCCAAGCTTCTCTAGTGTAATACTCAGACATAGTAAACAATTACATTACATAAACCAACCATCTGAACAGAAATGATAATTAAAGTAATGCATCGGTGTGCTTCATTGATTTATGAATTTGTTTAATGATTCCTGTTAGAACAGCAAAAGCCATTATGCATTCACTGATTTTAAGAGATGTTTGACCTTTCACTAAAGAAGAAATATTCCTGTGCTATCAAAGAAATTACAAAAGAAGTGTTGCTATGACAAACTTTACAACAATTTGAAAATAACATCCCAAACCTATTAATTTTCTTCATGCACAAAGCTGTTCCCATTTTCCACACTACTATTCAGAAAAGAGTAGAGAATCTGCCTAGTTGACACTTGCATATGGGTTTTTGTCTGAAACAAATAAATGAAAGGAGCCCAGGGCTGAATTTATCTGAATTTGATTCAGATTGAACCCAACCAGCTACCCCATGTTCCTGGCTGAAAGGTAGTAGCCCACACTCCCTACTCAATTACTGTTATTCATTGGCATTTTGAGTACCCTTCCAAAATCAGAGCTCTGCTGTGTGAATTGTGGTTAACACATAGACTGAAATACAGCCTCTGACCCAAAGCGCTTATGATCTAGACAGACAGTTGGGGAAAACCCAAGCATACAAATGAAAGCACACAAATAATAACCTCCTGCTGAAATCCAGGGAGATTTTACTCTCTGTTTCAAGCTAATTCTCAGTGATATTGAAAATCTCACCCACAAAGAACAAGCAAATATAGTATCTTGCTGTTATGGAGATGGGGAGCTTAAGCAGAAAAAGATGAAGTATATTATCCAGCTCTGTACAGGAATTTTGTGTTAAAATTGAGTCTTAAAAACAGGATCCTAGATTTTTGCAGCAGGTCAACATAACCTGCTTCCCTGCCACAGACATATCCTGGTTTGCCCACAACAGTTTTGTGAAGAGGGTCTTCTCAGACCTGTAATATGCATCCATTAGTGCTGGTGAAATCCACACCAGGTACTAAGAGTAAATAGTATCAAATGCCTTCAAATCTTGGCACAGCAGGAGGCATCCTGGAAGTAAGGAAGGAGGAGTCTTTTAAACTAGGTGTTGTAAAACAAATGGAAGGGTCCAGAGGGTGCATTTGACATTTATCTGTGTATTTCCTTGCTTTTGTTGTTTTCTGTCATTGTCCTATCATTCCATTCTCCTTGATTTTTGTGTAAACTTCCTTGTTTGTTTGCTTTTCTGATAACTTGTAGAGTAAACTACTCCTTCACAAGAGAAAATGCAGCTGGGAGAATAAGGCAGGGGAAGGGTTTCTGGCTGGAATACTTTCAACATGGCATCATAGTCGCCTGTGACTTTGAGCACTGTGAAACATTTTTTTGTCCTGCTTTCTTTCCTTGCTTTTCACAGTCCTCTTCAATCTTCCAAGTGGGTGATAGAGAGAGAATCCCTTACAACACTAAACACATTTTCTTATTTACTGTTAAATCTACATTTTCACACATAGCAGAGATTGCACATGTCAATATATCTTTTTAATTGAATTTGAAACTTGTCACATCAAGTTGTAAGTCTCTTAAAGTCCCAGAGCCCATTTTGCTGTGGGTTGACACTTCAAAGAAGAAAGGGAACAAGAACAGAAAGCTCTTTGAATCACAAAGAACCAAATGAAAACACTCCATCAGACTTCAATCCTCAATTATGCTTTTTCATTTTGTCTGCCAAAATCCATAAATGACTTTCAGAATGGTAACATGATGATCTAGAGACCAACTCTTTACCTCTTCTTATCATTTTAGCAGCTCAGCTGGTTTAGGCAACTGGAATGTATTGTATGATTACAGGGGTGGACAAGAAACTGTGGATTTAGGAGGACAGACTCACAAACTTAAAACCGGACTTTGTCTTAGTGATAGTTTTTTCTCATTTGCTGAGACTGCCATTCATATTCCGTAGGTGAGGAACAGTAGGGTTTACAGGTAGAATCAGGGGATGGTTCTACTACAATTGTTAGGAATCTTTTGTTGTTGTTGTTGTAACAAATGTTACCGTTACTCTAACAGCAGCCCATAGTTTCACAAATCTTAAAAGATAGTAAGAAGGTAAGTGAAAGGATATTCTGATTTATATTCTTTCAGTTCTGGATACATGAAGGCCATCGCCATTTGAACCCCTTACAATACTGATAATAAGAAGTTACTATGATATCATAAACTCTTGAAGTATTTCAAAGATGTACAATGGAGCAAGAAAAATGTGCAACAGTGGGAGGAGGAATTGGGAGGTGACAAGACTCCTTTGCTATATGAGCATCCAGCCTGCCCCACAGAACCACAGTGGCCCAGGAAAGCCAGCATGCTCTCATCTGCTCCACAAAACTACCTGCTGATAGAAAAGAGCCAGCTGGCTCCCCAGTCCTTTGGTCGCCAGCTCAGTGTGAAAACCACAAGCTAAAGCAACAAAAGAGTGTCTTTGCTCTCACCTCAGAAATAGTGCAGGAGCTGACACCCACTGCACTCCTTAAAGGCTACTTCAGTCCAGAAGTGTTATGCTAAATTTGGGTATCTTTTTGTACTGCAGGCATTTAAAGCTAGGATAGATATTATTCTAGGATTGAAAATATTGTCCAGCAACAGTTTGCATGTGAACTCTTGCTGTAGTCACTGTAAGGTATCACATAGTTTGTTGCCTGTCTTCAGAACATTCTCAGGTAATGTGGATTTTACGTGACTCCCACACATGCTTATCTTTATGCGTTGTAGGGAGGCCCACTGAAGTTAGGAGGGCTCTCTAATTTACTGTGTATCAGGTTAAGCACTTTCATAATTTCTTGATGGATCACCGAGTAAGTGGCACCAGTGTAAAAGTTTATCACCATTACTGGCAGTAATTGGCAAACTCTTTAACAGTGCCGGTAGAGACCACAGTCAGAGACTGTCTTAAATCTAGCAATAAATATAATCTGCCTGAGATTCCACTTTAAAGAGCAGCTTGGAAGCAGAGTTTTGAGTGAAAGCAGAGTATCAGTGTGAGCCTGAAACTTATTCAAGCTGTCAGTCTCGATGCCTTGTGTCAATTAGCATGCCTAGCTTTATTATTATTGCTTGTTTGTATATTTACCAAAATGTAGGCCTACATTTTTCTAGCATACACATACTTCTAGTGAACAACTTCTGTGAATCAAATCTAATTGAATGGTATGTGGCAGTTAGCTTATACCAAGTGAAGCTTTAAGCGTAGGCTGGTGGATCTGGCTTTGCACGTGCCTCCCCTCACCTCTTCAGGTAGCGGATGTTTCTGTATCACTCACTCACTAAAACATAGACTGTGCTATTGGCAAGCTACTTAAATGCAGAAAAATTCATCCAGGTAGGTTTGCCAAAGCAGTAAAAACAACTTAATTTTAATGTTTGACATTTTACTAGCCGTCAGCCTTATGTGATGAGGAACTGCACAACGTGCTTCAGAGATAGCAGCATCTCTTAAATGTCTGGGCCAGTAAATGAAAACAAAGTTTAGCGTACATGATGTAAAATATGAAGTCTAGGAGCAGTGAACCAAAAAAAAAAAAGGAAGGAAAAAAAAAAGAAAAAAAACCCCACAACCTTATTAAATTACAAAAATGTGCAGCATACTGACGAAGGAAAGAGATTTGGGAGATTACCATAGAAGAAATGTTGATGTCTTCCACTATGTGGCTGCATTAGAAAAGGCAAATATGAAGGATAAACCGACCCTAGAGACAAGAAGGCAAAGCAACACAGAGAACCTGAGCTGTATTAACCACAATCCAGTTTAGTATAAATTTGTCAGGGAGAGCAAAAGGCTTTAAGGTAAGATTATGACTTTAGGCAAGGCATATTTTATAAACAGCATCTGCCAAAAGCAGCCACAGAAAGCATTTTGCAGTAAAGAGCCCACTGAAAAATCACTCTTCCTTCCCCAGCCTCACCCCCCTAGAAGAAGTTGAGACGGGCAGTAATTAGGAGTAATGAGGAGCAGCTGTAGTCCAGCTGCTGTGGTGGGAGCAGAGCCTATTTCTGCCCCTGCCCACACATGCTCCCCTAGTGTCTGGGGTGTCAAAAGTGTGTTGGAAGGGCAGGGGTGATTATGGTCTCCCCTGTGCTTGGGCCTGGGTCTTGGTGTTCCTGTGGCAAAGAGTGAGTCTGGGCAATTTTCTTTTTTTCTCTTATTTTGGGTGCAATATCCTAGGCTGGGCAAAGCACCTGGAGTCTGAGCTGGAGTTACTTCTGAGGCCACAAAATGGCTGCCTGTCCTCACAGGAAAAGCAGTCTGCCTTGGGAGAAGAGGGAGGTCGGTTTAACTGCTTGGAGATCTGCTTGATTTAAGAAGAAAACTTGGTGTCTTCCCTGTGTAAAACCCTCTCCTGGAAAATATTAGTGGTGGTGCCGAAGGCAGCATTGTAATAGGCTTTTTGTGGTTAATTCTTGCCCTGTGACAGAGCTAAGGATTTGTATAAAGGGCAGCACTTGTTTTTTCCCAGATCCTTTTCCTGACTGAAATTTAAATCCAGGGGCTCACTTTCATGAGTTTTGGTGTTCCTTCCCTCATCATTCCCTTCCCTAACATCAATCAGCGTGTTCCTTATTTTCCTTCTGTCTCTCGGTTTTCCCCCTTTCCAGAGGGTCTGCCTGAGGTGTGCATTCCTAGCTGGCAGGCTGGGTCACACTGCTGGAGGTGTTGGGCTGTGTAGGGCTGGGGCTCAATTTACCCTGAAAAAGGGGAGGGGGAACAACACAGAAAGAAAATAATAATTTTTTAAAAGCCAGCAAGAGAGCAAGCAGTCAGATAGGCCTAAAAAGGGATTTGTAAAGTTTGGCCCTTCCTTTTTAGGATGGAGATGTGCTATTGATAACTTTAAAAAGGTGATGAGAGATAAATACATTTCTAGATAAAAAATGGCTGCTATACTTCAGGCAGCAATGTTTTTAGGATGTTTGTTTCCCTGCAGTAGTAGAGTAGGCCATATTCTTTCTTAATAAAATGCAGTTTCCATACCTTCTAGATCTCATATAGCAAATTACACAAAGCTAAATACTAGCACAATCTTTTGGCAGCACAATTTGAAATATTTTTTTTTCCTAAAAGATTGTTTTATACCGTAGACCTTGTTTTGATTTCTGAAGTGGAAGAGAAAGGAAATTACCTGGAATTTCAGATGCATGTTTGCTCAAGATCAAAATGCTGACAAGTTACAGTTGCCCTTAGAGGAGCTCAAGTCTTTTGTTACTAAAGAGAGGAAGGGAGTCCAACAGCATCGTTAAAGACACTGCTATTATGCAGTATCTTTCATATGGTACTGCAATATGTCATCTGATTGTGTAAACCTCTCTGAAATAAGTGGAATTCTTGCATCAATAATTCCAGCTGAACATAGTATTCTCTTTATGGTATGTATTAACACTCTACAGAAACAATAAGAACAAAGTGTTTACCAGAACTTTGTATGATTGAGCTTGCTTTCCAGTAGCTTTGGAAATATTGAATCGTTTTTGTGGACTAATTTTACTATTTAGTGACTTATTAAAATAAAAAAGGAGCAGCTCATCCCCAGCTTCATAATGTTTACATGGAGAAGTTGCCTATGAATGCAACCAATATGAGAAACAGTGAAAGAATTTTCAGCTACTGAAATAGATTACACTACTTCAGAGCTGCATATTGAAAAAAAAGAAAAGGAAAAAAAAAACCAAAAAAAAACCAACACACTGACTCTCTTCTGTGGTCTTAGATATTCTGAATATGAGTGAGTGCATCTTGTGTTTCTCTGGAGAAACACAATAAAGATGGAACAAATAATCCACAATAACTGTTTAACTGCTTGGGCCTGCTTAAAGAGTAAATTTTACACTGGAAAAAGAAGGAAAACTAAACTATGCAGATATAACCAAAGTGTTTGATACGTGTTATAGCCCAGTATGTGACACAGTTATCTTCTGTGTCTGTGTGCTTAGTATTTCTGGCTGTTGGGCTGTATGCCTTTTGGAGCATCCAAACAATTCCAAACACTAGGCACATAGACAATTGAGGCCAACCAAGTCTGAACCATAATATTAAAAAAAACAGCACTTGCTGCCTTTTTTTTTTTTTTTTCCCAGGGAAATAAGCCAAGATGGAGTGATTGTCTTGGGTAGACTGATAGTGCCCTTGAAGTCTGTTTCAACATTTTTTTATTATTTTTTTTTCCTGCTTTGACCAAAAAAGGGAACTGCACTGAGTTATCTTCCTGAATCACGTATAGCCATGATATGCGACTCTGGCAAGAGTACTTGGCCGAGAGTTTACAGTGCACCTGGATTCTGCCTCAGCACCTGTTTTATGCTGCTTTCAGTGGGGATATAAATTCTTTCAGGGAGTTTATATGGCTGAGTATATTGATATTTATAAAGCATGTAGGATAGCTCATATGCAACAGTTCTAGGGTATTTTTATTCAGGCAGGCCTTTGTTTTACAAAGCAATGTACAGACACTTCAAGAGTGACTCAGGGAGGGATGTTCAAATTTGTGTTGCCTTGGGAGTGCTAGAAAAAATGCTGGCTTCCTCCTTTGGAGAGTATGAAAGCTGGAATGCCAAAGCAGTTATTACCTCTGCTGAGAATGTGAAGTTTGTGGGCTATGGGGGACTAAATGTTAGTAATGCTTTATTTATAAGGCCTAGTGATCAAATGTTCCTCTAATGACTTCTCATTCTTCCCTCTCCATCTCACCAACTCCATGCTTATCCACAGGTATGGTACATTGTCAAAATATGACTTTGACACGGAATTGCCTTAGGAAGCCTTAATTGTAAAGCTCAGAGTGAAATGGAAGGACAGGCTACACTTTCTGATTTCCCATAGATCAGTATTTCTTAGATGAATACATGTTTATAGGCCCCAAAGAATCTCTGCTTGGGTGCAGTAAATGGTAGTAAATTTGCCCTCTTATTACATAGTCTCACTGGGTACTAATGTAATTATCTCTTTGGTGCAAATATAACACAATTTGCTGGTTACTTTAATATATATTCAGTGAGATTTGAGGGAGATGGCTTTACGTCCTGAAAGCTTTGTGTCTCTGCTAGTACAAGCATGCTAATAGAATGACTAGTCACAGTGCTGAGATGTGGTTAAAGATAGCTGTCGCCCCTCTATGTCCCTGCGCCAAAGGAATATCCATCCCTGGTGTCTGTGATCTCTCCTAGTCTGTATAGCTGTGTTTGTTCTTGTTTAATGTAACAGCATTGCATTTTTCTTTCCAAGTTTGTGGACATAGATTTTGCTCTTGTTTCAAATTGTATTTTTAAACTGATTCTTGTTCGATTTTTTTTCTTTTTTCTCTTCAGATTTTGTAATATCATTATACTTACATTTGTACTCCTAAAACTGTTTAACATTCAGTGATGTTTGAGCTGATGTAGTGTCAGGATATTATTGCCATAAAGGGTCTTTGGCCTCAAAGCTGTACTTTTATGACATTTAAACTTGAAGTACACATGTCTCTGGCAATGAGTCAGACTTCAAGAATTTTAAATTCAATAGTGTTTAGCACTAAGATTTTCCTGCCACTAGTATGTTTGGGTTAATAGTTCTGTGTAAAGAAAAAATGCACTATATATATATTATCCATAAAATAACAAATGATAGAATTATGCCTTGCATCATCAATGAGAAATTAATAAATTACAGAAAAATGTCAATAAAAAGCCACTCAGTCTGTAAGCCCAGCAATATATCTTGTAAAAACATAGTGCTTGTTTATAAAAATACCCAGAAATTCCCAATATACTGCAAGCATGATGATTACAACAGAAGGTAACAATGATCAGCTAATAACTACCATGGCAAATTTGGGCCCAGATTTGACCCAGCCCACACAAATACTGTGTTTAGTTTGGACTCTAACCATATAAAAGCAGAAGTAGTATGGACTGTTATTTGCTCCCACAACAAACACCCTTGTGTTGAAACTGTCTCAGCTGTTCAACCTCAAGGTCTCTTCCAGTCAGAAAGTCTTCAGTTTGGGATGAGATGAAGGACTTTGGTATTGGAGAAAACCCGAGGGAGAGTCTGTAACAAGTCTCATTGCTGGTTTTCAATAGGCAAAGGGGAAAATTTGCAGAATACAGGTACCTACCTATCTTTGAGCTCCCTTATCAGCAATTGATTAGGGAATGTCTATTTGCTCAAAGTATGTGTCTCACCTGTAAGTGCTAGGGAGAGGCTTGGCAATGCTGTGCCATGCAGAAGTCTCACTGCTGCTTTTAGAGCCATATACATAGGGTCAGTTAAAAAAATGATTGATCTGAGGGTCAGATGAGTGTACTTGGAGTATTAAATGTGAACACTGAAACTCTGAAGTTAAACATTGTCTATATTCAAAAGTCTTGCTGATTTCAACATTTGCAACTGAAAAGAAATCATATACCTTAAGTAACGCATATTTTGCAGCATCCTGCTGAACTGGAGTGAGCTTTCTACTCTGGCTAGGGTAGAATTCCTTATTCACAATTCTCTGCTAAACTGTGCCAACTCTTCAAGGTGTTTCTAGTTGTCTATATTGTGACTTGCTCCAAGATGACTAAGGAGGGAAGGTACAGGAATTTTCATTATATTTACAATATGATTCTCTTGTAAGTGTCACTTAGTATTATTTTGAACAGCAATTAAAACTTAAAGGAATGTAAATTATTAAATACTAGTTTTATTAATACATTTTGATACTACTTTGCACAAATAATGATCCTCTGGACTTGGACAGTGGGCTGTAAACCTAGAGCTTTGAAGAAGTCATTTCAACACTCAGCAGTATCGTTGCCAGACCAGATCTGTAGTTACTATCAAGGTTTCCTGATGCTAGTGTACAAAAGAAAAAGATCATTCTGCAGCGTAAGCATCCTCTAATTTGAAGAAATGGCTTTACTGCAACAGTAGTTATTGGAATAACAGCTGGTACTGTCAATGCTGCTGCACAGGGAGAGCTGTAGTGGTAGAGATTTGGTTCTCACCTACAATAGAAACTAGCATATGAACCTCTTAGAATTTTTTTCTCTCTTCAGGAGAACTAACACAGAGTCACTTTAAAATACAAGTGTTGTACATACAGAAACATCACAAGGAGAAACCAAGAGTAAATTTAATTTAGCCTTTTGCTATAACTGTGTATTTTGAGACCGACAATAATTGCACTACCTACTTCTGGGAATGTAACAACCGACAATGTGGAATAATTATTTAAAAGTTTTCAGCTAGTATTCGTTCTTTGCAGAATTAGATGCTAAACTGAGGAGTCACAAAAACAAAAGGCATCTCAGTTAAGATGCCAGATGTTTCAAAGCAACAATAATATTTATTTCACTATCTACTTGCAGATCATAATTTACTTACAGATTGATTGCCATTGGATTTTTTTGTTTTAAAAAGTAAATAAAAAGATTATCGCAGACTTCAAAAGGAGGCATTAACGCATTCAACTACATCTTTTTATAGCAGTTATGTCACACCTTTATATAAAGGTCACAGATGGAGGGAAAGCAAAATGTGCCACCTCCTGTGTCAAACACAGCAGTTCCTGAGACTAGCAAATTGTTCTGTTACCAGCGTCTTGTATCCATTTGGGATTAAACCATTTTTTTCTACAAAGCCTTCAAATGTGTCTTATGTCTGGCAGAATATATCCATCACTACACTGGGACTACTGTTCTAGCCCTGAAAGCAGTTTTCCTCCACGGATGAGCTTATTTTAAAGTGCCAGTTCATCTGAAAAGCCATATGCCTGGGGTTTTTTTGTGTTTGGGTATGAAGCAAGGGGGAATAAGGTCAGGGAATGAGGGGTGCGTATGTGAATGTTTGTGTTTCTTTCAGAAGGGCATTGGCAGACTAAATTGATTTTTATCTCCAATTGGAGGGAAGATGGAGCTGTCAGAGAAAATACATGGAAGAAAAATAAATTAAAGCATCACTAAAATGTGTATAATTCATGTGCAAACTATATAATCATGCAGGAAGAACTGTACCAGGATTCATATTGATATTACGTGTATTAAACTTTTCCCATCCCAGTTATTACTGTGACCTTTGCTGTTATGATACTGGTGAATGGAAAAAGCTTGTTCGAACTTGCAAAACTGTTGGCATTCTGGATGGTTTCCCCAAAATAAGGGTCACTGGTTATACATCATCTTCTACACCCTAGATGTTACCAGGAAGTCACTCCCAGTATTAGCTGTGCTTTCACCTGCTAAGAAAAGAAATGCATAGCTTCCTTTATTCTGAGACGAAAAAAAGTGGTTTAGATGCCACTTGTACAATGCCTGATAGAAACAACAAAAAAGACTTTAACTTAATATTTTCATATATTTAGCTGATGTCTAGAATATATGACTTAAATTGATGCCTATCATTTTTTGGACTGCAAATGATGTAATGTGATGGAAGCTGAGCTTTGGCATATTACCAGAAGTTACTGGGTGGGGGGAGATACTGCTTTGCTAAAGCTTAATTCGATAGATTGGTCTTTTCCATTGTGATTCTGTTTTTAAAAACTCATCTTTAAGGGAAAATACCTCAACCTTCTCTGAATAATTATTCCATATTGTCTGTGACACAGACCTCCAGAGTATAACTGTTCATTAAAATGCTGTTGCATGATAAGCAGACTGAAGTTACTGCTATCAATTTCCTACAAAAATGGACTGTTTCTGTAACTTTTGATAATGGCCCCTTTGTTCAAATCCTGTTAAATAACTTAGGACTTTGTTTTCTTTCAAAAAAGGACACTTTCTTGGAGAAAGTTGATCTGCAATTTACAAGTAAAGCTGTTTAAAATTGATCACTTCAGAAATATTGTTCCACAAGTCTTTCAAAAGACTTTTTTTTAAAATGACACTTACTATTTTAAGGAAGTCTTTGAAGGTCTTAAAATAGTATTGTATCTATATTAACTACAATTTTGCTCCTGTGCTCTATCTTAAAACTATGTTTTCTTTGTGTTTTTAAAAGTGAAGCCGCTCTCCTTTCAAACAAAATCAACAATTGCTATGTTCTATTATTCAGTCTACAGAACTAATTCTGGCAGTAGACAGGGAAACAATAAAATAGAAATGCGGGGCGTGGGGGTTTGGAAAACAAAGCAATCAACACTTAAAGCTGAAAAGGAGGTGCTAAAAGTGGCTGGAATTGAAAGTTATCCAATTTCTTATATGGCTCCACCTACTAAAGACACTATTACATGAAAAAAAATCTTCTAGAGCTTATTTTATAATAAAGTGTTTATCTGGTACTGTTAGTGTCGTTTAGAATGAATCAGTATAGCTCCTTGTGATATGCAAAGGTTTTTCAGTGTCTAAATAGTATTAAATTAATACAGATGAGATTAAGACTTTAAGAGACTGTTCAGTTTAAATAGCTAAAACCATCATTTTATTAAACTAAACCAGAATTTTTCCTTAAACTGTTATTGAGGGAGGAAACGGTGCTAGGTTTCAGTGAAGTGCTTCAATTTTTATTTTTGTATGGTGGTTTAATCGTATGTTCCAATGACTGAAACAATGTGTAAATTCTCAGCTCGTCAGACTTTCCAAGCCTCTTCCTGCAGCCTTTGCACATTGGCACAGCTGCGAGAAGCACCCGTGGGCTGACACCACCCTGACTCATTTTGTGGGGTGTATTAACCTGCAATGAGCGCAAGGCTTGGGGAGCATCACCTGCAGGAAGAGCTCTGTGTTGGTAGCAAGTGTTGAGTTATACATCCAGTACCTTGAGCTTTAGAAGAATTCAGCTTATTTTAGAGCAGTTCTTTGCTACCCGTTTCACCAAGAATCAGAAATGGCGATGACAACATCAAAATATTAATGAGGCTTTCTTGTCAGTTGTTATATGATTATAGTAAAATGATGCTTCTAATCATGATTTATAGGTGTTTCAGTGCTTACAGTAGAAGTGCAAGTTTTGCCATTTATTGACTTCATAAAGATAGCCCATAAGAGATTAAGGTCAACTTTCTCAAAGGCTTTGTTAATTTTCAGGGGTGCCATAGATGCACATGGTCTGATTTCTTTGGAGTTCCACATGTGTAAGTTGCCCAAAAAATCTGGGCTGAAAGAGATTGAGAGACAGGGGCTTGGTTAGCTTTTGATATTTTCTTGGAGGAGGTTAGGTGTGCTTTGTCAGATAGAGACACTTAATGTCAGGTAGCTATTCTCTTTGCTGGTTCAGATGCATGAAACTTGGAATTAAGGAGTAGTTAATTTATCTTATAGAAGAGCAGTTAAGGTAAAATATGAGTTTGATGTGATTTAGGCATTTGAATCTGTGCTTATAACACAAAAAGCTACAACTTTTGGAAAGAATTAAAGGCACTATGGAAAGTTAATGGAAAATAATATTTACACAGTTGAACTGAATGTACAAATTAAGGTATATTTCAAAAAACTTTTTTTAAGAAAATACAGTCAAGGATTATTTTTCCAGGCTTTTTCAAAAGGTGTTCATGACACCTGAGTATCAGAATCTTTTACTTTCTTCCTAGCTACCAGACCTTTTGCAAATAGTTACTTAATAGCTTCTTTCTAACTCTGCACAAAGTATATTTCTATCACAAATTTCCTAATACAACATAATACGATATTCAGTAGTTATTAGTATGAAAATGGATAGCTTCCAGAGCTAATTAATGTGCTGTTATTTTGCTTTTGTAAATAACTGCTGGCTTTAAGGATCTGTGCATGGATACAGGAAAAGTCGGTGCAATAATTTAATACTGTTTCATTTTTAAATAGCTGGCATTTGAGTGTCAGGACAGTAACATGTAGCCAAATTATAACAAAATGGTTTTTGTTTTCATGGAAAAAAAATCTCAGGTCTTACCACAAAGTCAACCCAAAGGTAAATCAACACATTATGAATACTTCTATAACCAAATAAGGGCAATATCTCTCAATATCTGGATAAAGTAAACAGTCCTTATTTGGCAGGCATCAGTATGATTGCTATTTTACTTTACATCTATATGCTTCTACCTAGTTGCTTAGTTGATGGTGATAAACTCTAAGCCATGACAGTAGCCCTGAACCAATTTATCAGCACACTATTTGCATGCTGACTTCAGTCATTATCTCTGTATTTGTACTGTCTGGTTTCTCTTGAGGCTGGGAGAATTGAGGATTCATAGAATACGGAAAGGAAACAGCTAAGACAGAAATTTGATAATGCTAGAGAACTGGAGTTCATACATTTGGCTCTGGATTTTCTTTTCATGTGTTGAAAATGATTGGGCATAAATTTAATTGAGTTTTCACATGCCATCCAATAATACTTTGCTCCCCTAGGGTTCTTCTGCAACCCAGTCTCATCTATTTTCACCAACTTCCACTCACAAATGCCAGAAGACCAACTTAATGCTAACAAAGTGTCTAGCCTGGCAGATAAACCCTCAAGGAGGCAAGAAAGAATTATCTATATTAGAGTGGCATTTCAGAACTAATCCCCCATTCCAGAAAGTGGCATATTTGGCTTCAGCAATCTGCATTAAATAAGCAGGAGGTAAATTTGCAAGAGAAGACTTATTCTGCCTTCCCTGAAGGAGTCTGTTATTTGAGATGTCTCGCCCGGTAATGTCATGTGAGTCTGTGGTTGAGTTGAAGTACTTCGAAGTCCAGTGGGGAACAGATAGCATCATCTTGTTTGATTTCTTTTTATTAGTTCTGCCTTTTAGTTTGCAATACAAAGAAGGATGAAATGATGAAGGGCTTCTAAAGCTGCAGGATATGGGAATTTAGATATAGAGGAATTCTGTGTTGGTTGGGTTTTGGTGGTGGTTTGTTGTGGTTTGGGTTTGGTATTTTTTGGCTTGGTATTTGCTTTGGGGAATTTTGTGGTGGAGGGTTTTTTTGTTTGTTTACTGAGGAGGGCAGGGAGGAGGCCAGCAAGGAGAAAAAGGAGAGTTTCCTACCTGATAAGGAAGCTGATTTAACTGAGATTCAGTACCCTAATTATAGCTAGGAAGAATTATCTAATATCCTCTCAAACATGGTTCTTTGAACTGTGACTCCCATGTTTTCCATTAAAATGTATGATGAGCTATCTTGTCTCTTGTGATCAGTATTAACTGACTGTAACAACTCCAAGATTACATGCAGCTTTCTGACATGTTTTCTGGCTCTGTGACAAGATCTCAAATGGGTACAAATTTCAATTTGTTTAAATCCAAACTGGGTTCCAACTAGTCTTTTCTTGCTAGGGAAAGGCTGTGCCATAACACAGCTAGTACAGGCTCAGTTTATTCTTGAATTATACTACAGCCAATAGCCTGGGAACCACCAATATACTCAGTCCTACCATAATCCTTTTTGTATTTTGGATCCTGCTAGCTTCTAATTCCTTATTCATCTGTGTTACTCCACAGTCCTGAGTTACTCCAATCTCAAAAGGCTATATTATATATAATGGAGAATAATATCAATCTTCAAACAACAAGCTATTTTCCTAATAATGCTAATTGATATTAATATTTGATATTATAACTTGCTATGAAATTCTTTTCCTCCCCACAAATTTATAGAAACAAGTTGATGAATTACTGATATATTTTTTTTGGCTGAGTTTGAAGATTTGGGTATTCACCAAGCAAGGTGGTACATGTAAAAAAGGAAAATCCTGACTATTAATGCAGGGCAGAGCAGAATTATTCCAAGTCTTAATCCAGTACTCGCTTATTAATTTCATGTGTATGGGAACAATTTTCTTTCCTTTTAAACAATCTTTCTTGTTTTCATATGCTCCTGCTACTTCTCTCTGCCACAATTCACTGCAGAAAGAAATGTAAAGGCATTGTCAAAAGGGCTACTCTTAGAGGTCTTCTGTCCCAGAGAGAACTAGAGGATTTGAGAATTATGTGGGAGTAAACTTAATCTTAGACATTTCCTTAGTAATTTTGCAGACACAAGAAGGGTGGCTGGTTCAGATTAAAGCCAGAATAAGAAGTTAAAATGTAGGCTGTACTTTAATATCAATACTAGTGTAAACAGTTTTTAGATATTTGCTGTCTGTTTATGCCCTTGCAGTTTCCTCTCCCAGCTGTACCTGTGTCAGCATGAGGGAATTGAACGTGGGAACTGATCTAGATTTTTTGACAGAATTTTCTTGCAACAGAGAGCTGGGGAAGGGAAAGGTTAATAAAAGGGTGACAGAAGATTTAAACAATTTTTGCTGCTGATCATTTCATGTTGTCAGATCATGGCCTTAGAAATAGCTTTGTTTACCTATAAACAACTGATTGCCTATATTCTTAATATTCATGGAATGTCTCTTCAAAGGGCAGTAAGAAAAATATCTCCTCCTTTTAATAAATTCTGATTGTATGGAATGATAGTCTTCTGTTCCAAGAAAGTGAGAGTTTGATCTTTCACTGGTTGATCCAGACTTGATCCCATAAATCATGTGGCCTAGCAAATAGACAAGTTGAATTCTTCTGGTTGCAGTATGTTATAAAAGGCCCAGTCTAGGAACTAAAGCCAATTCCAGCTTACTGGTCAAGGCAAATGTAGTGGGATCCTCAGAAGCAGTCTGTGTGAAGAGTATGTTGAATGGAAATAAACTAAATAAAGCTTCCCATATGGCTCATTGAGAACACCAGGATCTTGTGTTTGAATGTCTGAGTCCTCATCTGGATTCACTCAGTAGAATGTGGATTTATACAAAATACTGCTTATTACCTACCATTTTTTAGAAACTCTCATAGCATGAGAAGTTCATAGGGAGCAACAGTAATAGTTTTAAATGTGCTCTGATTAATAGGGGACCACCCTATGTTTTGCTTGTTTGACATTTGGAAATACCTGTTATTTACTCCTGATGAGATAGATCTCAGTCAGAACCTATGTTAATGATTACTTCTAAAAACTTGATTATTAGCATGTCCAATTGATACTCAAGCAAAGTGTGTGTGGGGCCTGTATTTGTGCCTGGTGGTGTTTAATCATGGAATAAAATGCAAAGTCAATATGATTGCATTAGTGATATGATTCAAATACATGGAAACTCAGATTTTTGAAAAACTATGCTGGCTAGAGGCTGCCTGCTGTTTCAAATGATTATCACTTCCCCTGTGAAAGGGCAGAGGGAAATGGTCCAAGCAGGTAACAGCTTCTTAATTTGCTTTCTTAGAGTCTCACATCATCCACATATGGAAGAAGCAAAATCAGGTTAACACCCAAATTTAAACATAGCGGAGATGTATTCTCATGATGTCAGTAATAAAAGTATGTGTAAAACAGCATGTATATTCTGGAAAGGAAGCTAATGATTAAAGCCAAGAAACATAGTCTGGCACAAATCTTATTACAAGTCCAAAAAGACTTGATGATACACAGGGAGGTGTAGCATAACAGCAGGAGGAAAAAGGAAAAGGGGGATTGGGCAGCTGTCTGCATCAGCAGAACCAGACAGTGCCAGCTAGTGTTTTGTATTGGGAGTAGCTAAAACTGGTAGTAGTGCAATTCCACAAAGCTATTGCTTTTTTTCACTCTGAATTTGAAATAAGCACAGTCCAACACTAACAAGTTTCTGCACACAGTGAGGATCTGGCACAAGCTGTGAACACAAAAATAGAGGGAGATTCCTCAAATTATCAGGAGTTCAGATCATATTTGGAGAAATGTAAACCTGTTTTCTTTATAATTGCTACGATTTCTATCAGAAATATTAGGTCTTCCTTATGGGGAAAATATGCAAGACATTTTATGGGAAGCATGCAGTTATAGTTTCTGAAGACCTGCTGCGGTAAGATGTAAGAATCGATTGTCAGTCACTTTAAAATTCACTCAGGTAGTAAAATGCACACGCAAATAAAATCAGTTTTAATAACTACGTATTCAGGATAGACATGTTCTGAAGGTAGCCGCCTGTTTTCTGTGATGCACTGTAAAGCATATAAGCAATCAGTGAGATCTTTCTGGTTTAATTTAAAGGACTGTAATTTTTCCCTCTGGTTTATTTATTGATTATATTTCATGTTACTGGGGTAAACACATCATACAAGAGAAAGAAAAAGCCTACTTATTGGTAAACAAGATCACAGAGGCCCAGTTCAACAAGAACTTTTACAGTAGACCTTTGCAGTGTATTGGTTTTGGAGGGAAGGGGGAGTTGGTCTTGAAAGTATCATTTCTTTGATATTTTCAAGCTCATTGCTAAACAATATTTTTGCCTAATGAGAGTTATGCAGCTATTTAAAAGCATATACATGTTACCATGAGTAAACAAAGGGGGGGGGGGGGGGGGAGACACCAGATTAATACAATTGGTACAGGAGCTGCTTTCATAACTCTGCAGTATGAGATACCAAAAGGTCTGTCTGGTGTAGTGCCCTAGTTCTGGTAGACCTGTATTTCTCTGAAGCTTTCCTGTCGTATATTTGAGCACCAGCCTTGAAAATCTTAACCAGCCACATTCTCAGCCTTCCCCAATATACTTACTGCTAGGGCCAGAGCCATGAATGCTAAGTAAGTGGTTGCTTAGGGTAGAAGATTGCCAGAGGCAGCAAAATTAGCCAAGGCCTTGCTGCTATTTTGTTTATCCCAGAGCCCTTGAAAACCAGACTTGTCACTGAAAAAGTGGTCTGGAGGGTGTGGGAGAACAGCTACTCTGTCCATTACCCTTACCAGGGCTGGACTGGCTGGCACAGATTCTGTCCCATCATCCTAGGATGGCAATTCTGCTTTTATTACTCCTCCTCCTCAAAGCTGGGAAGCTTTGAGTTAGATTCTTGCCTGCTCTTTAAAGACAATAGTGGATATTCTCTCTTTCTATACACTTAGCTGCCATGCAGAGCAATAGCTTAATAATACTACTGTTACCTTCATGTTGTCAATTCACTAACATTTGTAAGAATTAAAGTTTCCAAGTCTAAACAAAATTAGGATAAGAATGAGCAGAGAAATTACTTACTAATGTATCCAAAGCTGTGTTATTACTGCTTAGTATCTCAGCTCAGTAGTGGGGAAGGGGGAGCATGATAAATGGCTCAGGAAGGACGTGCTTCAATAGAGCTCTGCTTTGGTCTGCAAATTAAGCCAAAATGAATTGGGCAGAAACATACTTTGAAACAACGTCCTCTTGCCCCCTTCTTTTCCCCTGAGTACATTAATGATTACAAGATGTGGGATACATATCTGAGCAGCAACAAGAGCCTGCCTCCCAAAGAGGAGAAGAATATGGGAACACACCCAGAGGAAACATAAGTTAGCCAACAGGCTCTTAACATTAAAAAGTACTATCAGCAACAAGGGATTGTAATACCACACATGTATCAAAACCAGGCTTTGCTTCTGTATTTTTATTGGTATGTTAAAGGTACCAAGTAGCCATTCTCAAATAAACAGAAAATTGTTCTTTTTTTTTTTTTTTTTCTGAAAACTTTTATTAAAAGAACAAAACTTGCTGACTTTTCTCTACTTATAACATTAATAAAATAGTGCTTTACATTTCCTGGGCGTGGAATTACTTTCTAACACTATGTGCCAAGGAAACTGAGGCACAGAGAGGTTAAATAACTAGCACAAATGACCAGAGTAAAACTAGATTCCTTGAAATCCAGTCCTATGCCCAGTTCATTGATTAATGCTGTGTATCTGGTGAGCAGCCTTTTGTCAACTCTTCCGTGACTTTTTTTTCCCTTGTTCTTAGAAGTAAAGCAAATTTAAGAGAGGCAGAAAGAGAACACTGTTTTCATGAAACAACATAAATCTGTCTTCCTGTGCCTCATTATTTTCTTCTCTGAGACATCTGGAAGAAAAAGACCATGTATTTTTTATCCCTTGCGCTGTCTGTTGTGGATCTATTTGTTCTGGATGGATTGGGAGGTATGGTCTCACCAAGTGGCATTTTTCAGATTTATCTTGTTTGCCCTGCAGATGAAAGGATTCACACTTTTGGGTTTTATGATATTATTTGGCAAAATTTAATTTTACATATGAATAATATTCTGATATCTGCACTCAAACAGTTCAAATTGTGCCTTGTGTGGACTTTTCCTTACAAGGAGATAGTCTCTTTGGTGTTCTGGCTGTTTTATTTCTTCCTGTCTTTATAAAAGTGCTCTTCTGTGGCCAAAACCCTGTCCGGTATTCCCAGAGTAAAGCAGTTGGAGTAGGAGAAAAGATGTACTGGCCCTTATCTTAGTCTGGGACTAATGGTATGATGAGTATTTTTAACAATGCATTGGCCACAAAGGTGTGGGAAGCTTCCTTTTGAGATCCTCAAGAGTTGATGTAAATTTAAATGAAACCTATGAACAGGTTTTGGTAAGATATGTATCCTTCCCTTCTTTCTCACTGGGGTGCCTCTCCTGAAAGATGCAGTTCAAAGATGGCCCAAAGCATTTGTACTGGTCTTAACAGCTGTAAGGAACACCATGTTGGGATCTGTAACTTCAGTTTCTAGTTAGACTAAATACTAAGCCATTTTATTAATAACTATATGGTGTGTTGCTTAAGTTATCAACAAAATTGTAATTGCATTTCATTGTTTTATTGAGAGTTTAACTAATAGGACAAGAGTGTATTTAAATTCAGACTTTTCTCTCCTCTGGTCAGTAAATACATTCTGCTGCAGGTACAACCAGACTTCAGTTTTGTGTGATTTATTCCATAGCTAGTTTAGCAGTCAGAAAATGAACATTGGATACCAGTTTTCTTTAAAAAAAAAAAAAAAGCCATTACTAGTCTGGGATCTGGACAGTCTTCTTTTGTCATTACTGCCTCCAAAATGATTATAGGCTGAATTCATGTACAATCTATCACATTATCCAAGGGCATTCTATGAATAGCTTCAAGCCAGTGCTAGCTTTGGTGAAGATATAAAGGCAGAATATCAAAGTCAGCAGTAACTTTCAATAATTTGTTCCAGGGTTAGCTAATGCAGATCAAAGTATTCATCTATGTGATATGTCAAGCCGCAACAAATTATATTATGGATTATATATCTTCTTCAGCCACAGTAAGATCCAGAAATGAAATGTTTGTGGATGTGTAAACAGAGAAAATAAATTGGTGTCTATATGATAGAAGGGGTATTTCTTAGCAAATCAAGAATTTCCAATTTCACTTTCTCACCTCTGATTTTTTTTTCAAAATAAAGAAATAGTAGATTTGCTGTTTCCCATCCAAATTGGATATTCATGTTTTTCACAATAAACAGACATTTTCATGGCTTTAAAGGTGGGTTTTTTTTTCCTTAAAATCTTCCTCTAGTTACTCTGCTTTTTGAAGAACATGGAAATCTTCTGATCATTTATACTGGTCATACTTATTTGGCTGTTAGAGATCTGCTGTCAGCTTTTTTCCCACATTTCGATAAGAGAGATAAGAAAGTAGAGCTCAGAAGATTTTATCCTAATTAAATGTAAAGAAACAAAAGTGTCATCGTAGGCACTGATAATGTGCATTTACCTAAGAAATCTTGGAAAAACTCATGACTAGGTAAGTGTAGTATGTGAAGGACTTCATGCATTGGGCTTTATATGGAATGCACATGCATGTACTTACACATATTGATGTGCAAATGCACACATACATCCAGTGTTAATATAACTGGGTTTTGCCTTATCTCTTATCTCAGGGTCTGCTTTCATTGTTAGTGGCTGCCCTTCAGAAACTGACAGACCATTGATAAAAATGCTTGGTGGAGATCTAGATAGATCCTTGTGGTTTAAGTAATTTTCCTCAGTTCCTTGGGATCATCAGTTTGTCTTTCTTTCCCATCAGAAATACTGGTCATCCATGCTAACTTTGAACAGGAAATCTGGAATATATTTCATGGCTTTCGTGGAAGCATCTTTATTACCGCAGTTGTGAGTCACCACTATCATTATCTCATAGGTTTATTTGAATTACTTCAGAGGCTCTGACATCCATTTTCACAGCTGGACCAGGAACTGACACCAAACCATAGATGTAGGGCAAAGGCACTCTCTAGGGACCTGGAAGCTTTGAAGATGAGGGTACAGAAAGTCCCAGAGAACTCCATCAGCGATTGCCTCTCTCCCTCCATCTCTTCTTTCCTTTTGAGAGTTGTTGGCTTGGACCGGGGAGGGGTGTGAAGTTTGCAGTCTCAGAGGATGCTTATTTTGACAAATTGATAGCAGCAGCAAGGGATGGGAGACCAACCCAATGAATGAGGTGGCTCAGGGGGAGCCAAATACTGTTTCCTGTGCTGTTATACCCCTCCTTGCATGTGGTGGGAGTGATGCTGACCCTGAGGAAGGTGTGATGTCTGCAGATGCATAAAAAGTGTAGGTATGTCTCTGTTTCCAGTTTCCAAGGAAGTCCAGACTTTTCACGTAAAAAATCTGAGGTATGGTAACAAATGAAGTGATACCCTGCCAGGGGTTCCTTCCTCAGGAATTAGCAGTCAAGGGAAAAATGGCAAGTGCCAGGGGCCTGGGCGCTTTGAGGGATTAATGCTGATGGTATTGATAACCAGCTAGTCAAGAAAGATGCAGTGTAAACTGTGCTAAGAGCTTTGGGGGAAAGGAGGAGAAGGAAAGGTTTAGCTGTACAAATCCAGGGCTGGTTTTGTGGAGCTCGGTGCATGAGGAGGGGAGATAGACATCTGTTTGTGACAAATCAGGCACTGGAGACTGGGGTGCAAGAGTTAAGAGGAGTGTGTATACAGGGAAAGGAGAACATTAGCCACTATAGGAAAGAAAGGTCAAAAAACCTGAACGCTTTGAATACAATGGGCCTGATAATCCTAAATTTTAGTAGAAATCCTGAAAGCACAAACCTGAAAGCAAAGCAGCCTGTACAGACTGGGAGGAGATAATTCAATACTATTTAAAATTTTATTACAGTACCTGTCTTCAGTGTAGTATGCATGGGGAGGGGGCTATCTCTTTTCAAGACTGTGACCTCTCAGATCTCAGAAAACTGAAAGGAAAGGAATGCTACTACAGATTGTCTCTGGATGAAGAAGAAAACTCAACCGAGCTCCCTTTTCTTTACGTAAAAGAGATCTTGGAAATCTGCACAAAAGCAGGGTCCTCTCTGAACAGAAGAAATACTGAAAAATCCTTCATTTGTTATCCAGGAGAACTCGATTAATGAGTACAGTATACAGTCAAGACTGTTACGTTGTTATGACTTTGCAAAACTCTTCCACTGTGGTGGCCATGGTAGAGATAGCAGGAAATGGCCTGTTCTAGACTTATTTTGTGGTGCTGAAATGGTCTACTGTATTAGCAAGACAGTTTACCAACTACTTTATAGGAAATAGGATCACCAGTCTAACAATAGTTTTCCTATTAAACTGAGTCTCCTAAACAGTTTCAAGCAGCTTTAAAGAGGGCTTGGCCAAACAGTGCATGCATCTGCACCACCTGAAAAATAATCATATTTTACATGGGTTTATTTGGACCTATATGTAAAAGGAATTAAAATTCTGCTTTCAAATAAGCATCAAAATAACATCTCCATAGATACACCTTTATGGCTTTGTAAGCAGCCTGCAACACTCCTAGCTTCACAGAAGAGTTTCTTCTAGCCATGATAATGCCACAATATTTTCCTTGCTGGCATTGGTTTCTTGATTTCTATATAGGTTCACTTGGCAATTGTAATGTAAAAAACTACTAAAAAAACCCACCCAAAAACTCACCGACCAAAATCCAAACCAAAAAAATTCCCCAAAACCAATATCAGTTTTGTAGGAGACAAACCCTTACTAAAGCAAATCTCATAGTGGACAGCTGGGCTCTTGTGGGTAGAATTTCACTAAAGTGTGGGAGATGCTGAAGTCTGCAAAGAAGCACAGCCCAGACAAGTACATAGCGAAGGCAAAATGATTAAATACTCTCCAGGTTTGTTTGTTTGTTTTTGTCAGAACAGAGCTGGCAATTATTGCCCAAAATTTAGAGATGGTTTAGAGACCACAGTATAGTAGTATTAGACAATCTCAGTAACCTCTCTGTTCAAGGTTAGTGGTTCACTGAGTTTTGTCTAGCAAGAGCCACCCGTTTTTGTTTTATTACACCTTGGGATGCCTTCATCCTTTAGCTGAGGTAATTTCATAGATGAAGTGCTGAATGCGGTTGGTGCACTGCAGTTTGTCTCCTGTTCAGATCTGTAATATGTGGTGTCTCCGCTGCCTGTTGTTGTGGCCTTTAGCCTGCTTGTGCTCCTGTGAGTCTGCTGAGGAGCATCTTCAACGAAACCCTGCTGCCCCTCTGTGACCATGGCAGGTGGCTTTGCCACCTCAGTGGGCGGCTGTGAGCCTGAGCAGCTGCTGAGGCTCTCTCGTGCCCCACAGAGTTTTGAAATTCTTGTTGGCAAAGGAGCGCTCCAAACTGAATTATGCTGGCTGCTGCAGGAAATGAACGGTGGCTGGAGTCTTGCCACCCTTTTGGTTATGCAAATCGGGAATTATGCAGAAGAGCTATTTGAGTCTTGTTTTATTTTTGCTTAATCAGTTGTCAACATGTTTATACAGTTCAGTCACTGTCACTTGCCATTGTTTTGCTCTGACTCCATGTTCGCGGAGGAGTTTATCATGGGGAAGGGCGGGTAAAGGGGCTGCTCCTTTGAGAAGCAGCCAGGTGAGGCTTGTAGGCATTCCCCAGGGAAACCACCTTCCCAACTAGGCACTGCAAACCCCGTGAGGCAGAGAAGAAAACAGAAATTGCCAACTCCTAAATCTGCATATTAAGCCTATGTCAAATCAGTTCCATTTGATGCTGGCTTGTCCTAAGAGAGATTCCTGTCTTGATGAAAGTTGGGCAGATCTAGAGTAATTTTATCATCTGCAATTGAGTTATTCTGAATTTGCTCCACCCTAAAGTTGGTATTTGGTGCAGGGCCCCTGAGGCAGAGCCTCCCTTATGTAGGAGGAAGAAGGATGAAGGCAGCAAGAAAAAAATGTAATGTCTGTACTGCCACCTACCTGGGTGCTGTGGCCAGGAAGGACTGAGACAGGTATGAGAGCTGCTCCCATTAGGCAGTCACAGAGTGTAAACCTATCATTCTTATGGGGAAATGGCTGAGTTAAGCTAGTAGTGTTGACCCACTTGTTTTCATTAGAATGGATCCCATTGGGGCTCAGTGCTTATACTGGTACAGGAAGCTATAATTCATATTTCACAACACTAGCTCTTGTAAATATGATGTAGAAATCAATAAGTTGATTTTTTTTTAACTCATGTTCCAGTTTTCAAGTTATTAAAAAGTTCCTCAAATCTGACTTTGTACAGATCTTACTGTGTGTTCTGTCATCTCACCTCTAATTGTGTGCTGCACCTCAAAAAGACATACTCACTTCCTTTCTTCAATTACAGAAACTCTGAAAGAAAAGATTAATTCTCAAATCACCATGAATCATGACAGCTGTGGTAGCTCAACGAGGAAAATTGATAGTGTGTGTTTTTCTGGTTTTTGGGGAAGTTTTGTGGTCTTTTGGTTTTTTTTTCTCAGTTAAGTTTACCATAATATACAAGTATCTTCAAACCATGTGTCAAAGATGCATCCAGTGTCTACTAAACAGTGGTCCCTCACTGAAGAATGACTATGGATTGATACCTACTAAACCCAGGGCATGGGGCTTGTAGAATATATAGAACAATATTCCCACCCCTCAGCTAAAAAGGGTGGGATTTTTTTTTTTCTTTATTAAAAATCATAGAATTGGTGGCAGGTAGGAACAGCACTTTGTTCTCATAAATGAGAAGAGCTGTAAACACTGATTAATCTTCATGTAAATTCCTTTTGCCACTGCCCTGCTGACAGATCATTATCCTCTCAAATGCCTGTCTCTTTAGCCATACAGCCTTGTGACTTTGTCATACTCTATTAAGTAAACTGTGTTGTGCATGGCTTGGAAAGGAGAACAATAGAGATTTGGGTGTTGCAGTTGGGGCTGTTGGCAAATTAATAGATGATTATTAGATGCAAGAGAACTACTAAATCAGTTCATCGGCATACGGCTCAGCAGTGGTATTTTGGCTCATGGCTGATGAGACACGAAACTAAACTGTAACAGTTGCTCCTTGTGTGATTGTTAAGCCTGGTATCTTTGTCAAGTTCCATTTTGAGTCATTATGTCATCCTTTCTGCTGTTCCCCCATAGTTTCAGCTGGATTAATTCTTCTTTACTTCCTCTTCTGGAACCTGCTATGTTGGGCTGCTGGCACTCTTCACGGGCGTCAGTGGTAGGTGGATGTGAGGAAGTAATCTTCATCTAAAGCCTATAAAGCACTTGATCTAAAAAGATGAAAGGACCCTAAATAAAGGAAGAGCTATCACTGTTATTCAATCACAAAGAGAAAGTAGTTCCTATTATCATCATATTGAGGTTGACATCTCGTGCTCAAGGAAAGGAAAAAGTCTTTTGAGTTGGTTTTGGTTTCCCTATTCTCCCATTCATATTGTACCTTAAAGCCTGCCTGACAATATTGCTTTTATCTAGTCACTACTGACCAATAATGCATTTATCACATTGCAATATCTCCAAGGTAACACATTGCCAGCTAGAGATGAAAATAGTTGAACTGAATTTCCTCTACACAAATGACATTCCTCAATCAGAATACACATAGTAAGCAAGTTATTGTGCATCCAGCACTGAGGAAGGACACCACCCTGAGTTCTTGGTAATGGGAACTTGTATATATGAAACAAAGGCAGACTCATAGACCAAAGTTCCTGAAGTACTGTGGTCTTAAGTGCAGTGAAATAATACTAGTTATTATCTCCAGTAGGTAGTATATGAGAAATGGCAGATTAAGTAGAAATTATTCCAAATACAGCTATACCAAGTAATTTACATATACTTACAGAATATTTCTTTTGTGTAATCCAATACTTAACATTATCTAAAAGCCTTTTAGCTTTCAGTGTTGTCAAATGCCTTTGTCCATTATAATACGTTGTTAAGCAACCTCTTCTGTATTTTCATAAGCTTCTTGCTGATACTGTGAAATAATGGTCTTTGTCCTTTAGCTGAAGGTGTGGGACAAAGTATCACTAGAAGAAAAACAAGGGGAATGAACATGCTGACCTCATTAGAGCATAAGTGGTTACCAAAAAAATATTTCTAACTTCTTCCTTGGAAACAATCTGATAAGAAACAAACAAGTATGACTTCTGTTCAGTCTGTAAACACTTTGCATATGTGTAATTAGGATAAACTTTTTCTTTTCCCACAGTCAATTTTAATTATGATAGCCTTGTCTTCCAATGTCCATAGTTGTCTTACTGAGTTCATGGGTTGATTCTAATATTTGGAGGGGATAACAACAGAACTGAGATCCTCTATGGAAACTGAGACGTCAGATGATTTTTATCATAGGCCACATTTTACTTTAGAGTGAAGATCCAAATAGTCAATGTTAAGAGATGGCATTGCCAAAAACACTTTAACACACCTACTCCCCCTTTTACTTCCAAGAACTCCTACTGTAATTTCTTCCTTAAAAGGTACCAGAAATTCACAGTAGTTAATCTTGGGAGAGTAAATTTGTTGGGAGGGAAGAGGGCAAATTGAAATGTTAAGATGTTAAACACTATTTTACCTATCTTTTGTTGAGTAAAGCTATAATATAAATAAAATTATATTTTAAAAACTTTGCAGAAACTTAGCACATAGGATAGTTTAGTTTGGAAGAAACATTAGTGCATATAGTAAGAAAATATACTCTTTGGGCAGTGTTTATATGAAGACTTTGAGCTGACTTCTCTAGGATTATTTTTTTTTCTCCTGGAAAATAAAAAAGTATGCTACTTGTCAAGTAATTCTAGTAGTTATAAAAACTTGCTTTTAATATCTAATTCTAGAAAAACAGGGGAACAAGTAGTGAAGCGGTGGACAAGATCATGATTGTATTGTGATTAGAAGTTTAAGAAAAAATACCCTAACAAGGCATAATTCTTTAAAACCATGCTATATATAGGTGTAAATATATATTTACTAATGTGTTTGCATTAGTGTGTTTGGGAATTTTCTAAGGCTGTTTTATAAAAATCAAAACTATATCACTTCATCTCACTAAATCACATGTGCATTAATGAAAACTGACACTTTTTGAAATCTGGTTGAAGAGTTAAGAGTTCGGTTTATGGTAAGGCCAAAGGATGTATGGTGGGCTAGTAATTTTATTTTGATTTCTTGAGGAAAGAATAATAACATAGTCTGTAACAATTTATTATATGTTTGATGGGGAAATGTGAGTGTTGCTAAGGTCGGAGGAATAGTTCTTAGGAATAGGACCGAAGACCTTAAACAGAGGCAGAAAAATCTGACTTGAACAGTGTTAAAGCTGATACATCTGGCAAAAATATAACACAGTGCGAGTATTGAAAGGTTCAAGGAATGCTCTGATGTTAGTGAAAAGTGAACTAGACTTACTGTGCAGTAAGGAATGACTCATTTTTGCCTGCCCACACAGAGGTGTCATGTAGCAAGGTTGTGGAGTGTAACAATGTCTCTGTTACAGCTACAAAACTATTTAATCAACAGAGCAAATACATTAGCAAATGAGAAGGCGTCTGAAGAAGAATTTGAGCATGCTAAGAGATAAATTGCTCTGTCATGGATAGGTCAGGCCTATGCACTGTAGGCTGCCTTGCCTGCCAAATCTTCCTGGCCTACTTCTTTGTCTGAGTGTTCACAGGAAAGAAAGGGGAAAAATTGTGGGATGGATTTATTAATCTGCCAGGCTGATAGCCTATGTGCCTGTGGCATGTTCTCTCTCCTTTCCTGTACTTCTTGTAGGATGTGATGCTTTTGCAAAAATGAATGCATGCTTATGTGAATAAAATATGCATAGGAGGAGATCCTGATAAATGGCACACGATCCTGGTCACATGATAGCAGCTGGTATGTGTCAAATCAGGTGACTTAGTGCTTAGATGCTCTCTCACAGCTGACACATACTCATCATATGATAGGGGCATACTTATGTCTTTGCAACAGGTAATCCAGGTCCTAGGTATTGTTTTCCAGATAGCTTTTGCAACCTTGATTAATCTTCTGGAATTAAATGGCTAGACTCTAAAAAACAGAAATATTTCTATCCCTGTAGCATTTTTTCCCTGCTCTTGTCCAGCAATTTCTTTTTTTTTTTTTTTTCCACTCCTTATATATGAGATATTAAGCTCTCTTTGATTGCCTGTCAGAGGTACAAATTTGTATCTTTCGCTGATGAGGTCATAAGTGGACCTCAGTCCTGACATGGTTTTTGGTGACTGTTATAATCAGGACAAATGTTATTCCCCCTTCAACTAACTTCTTACAGATAAATCTACTAGGGCTGTCTAGCTAGAAGCTGGGAAGTAACTACTTTGAAAATCCTTTGAAAAATCCAACTTAAATGTACTTAATCATGGGAAACAAAAACTGAAAAATACCAAAATTTCAGTAAGGTAAGAAGCTACCAAAGCAAGCAAAGTTCACAGAACCCTGGACAATGTGCTGGGTGTGTAGTGAGAAGACATTTTGTTGCATCAGAAGAACTTTAGGATTCAGAACTTGGAGTCCATCTCCATAAAGAAAACTAAGAAATCCTTAGGGTATCAGGATGCTTCGATTCCTTTGGAAGGAACGTCATAGATTGCCTCAACTAGAAATCTGAAAGATCCTAATTCCCTGTGTGGACTGTCAGCACTGGCTGCCTTTTATAAGGGAAAAAGAAAACCAAACAAAGAAAAAAAACCCCAAAGCCAACAACAAACAAACAACACAAAAAAACTTCCAGCATTTGTGGACTTATGCTGCCTAACCTGCATGTGGATCCAGACTTGAGGTGCTCCAAGATCTAGGGAATGCCTGAGCAGGTTTTGAAGTTTTGGGCAAGGGTAACTAAAACAGAACTTAAACTGTTCTTTAGCCCATCTTGCACAGAAGAATTGGCTGTGTAAGACACTTAGAATGCCAAGAAACAGTACGAAGGAGAAGAGGGTCTGCTTTCTTCTGCAGTCTTTGTTTACAAACACTGGCAAGTAGAAGTGCCTCTTGTACCACAACTATCCAGTTGAAGCTGCTATTCACAGACACACACATAAAAATAACAAACAACAAAAAATCAAAGCATCACTTCTTAGAGCACTGAGTTTTGGAAGCTGTTAAAGGAAAAACCATGGAGGATGCTAGATAGAACCGCTTTATAAACCTAGTTCCTGGCCTTTTCCTGCCTAATGCCACTTTCTACATGGTGGTAAGTGGAATAGTTATTAGGTATTACCTTTTTGAAAGTAAACAGTCAGCCAAGCATCCCAGGGATTCCTATGAACATAGCATAAACTTCTGGCCCCAATTGGTCATTTGATGTGTGTTTGAAGGATGACTTTTAAGGGAAAGAAAGAACAGGGAGAGGCTTACAAAATACAAGGAGAGTGGCCAAGTTTAATACAACCTGATTCTGGAAATATAAAATTGATAAAGCTTGGCTAGGAGTCGTATATTGTTATCCTGTTTAGCTTTTAAGGGAAATCACCACTTGGAAGTTAAGTGGTGTCTTTGAAAATCTCTCTAGACTACAAGAAGATATTCTGCTAATTCAGCATAAATTTTAGATTGAGCCAAACTCTCTCCAAGTCTCTTATAAACTTATACATCTTTGAGTCAAATGCTGCAATTTAGATTGAGTATTCTTGGGGGGGAAAGGAAGGACTGAGAACTGGCAAATAATAGAAGAGGGAGGTGAATTGGCTTTACTTCTTCCAACATGCTAGAAACAATAATAGTATTGGGTAGAACGAGCAATGGAGAACTCATCCAGAACCGAATTTGGCATTTAGACATGAATTCTAGCAATGCTTGCTGTCATATGCTCTGAAGAGCTTTCAGTAGTAAAAATAGCATCACCAAAATTATAGTCCATATTGAGACTGAATCCTGTAATAATTATAAACTAAGTTAATGTTCTTAGATGTGGAGAGAAACCAAAAAGAAGTGAATCTGCATGTAAGTCCTGACATAGATCCCTGTATTTGAAAAATGTATTGTGCTTGGATGCCTCTACTTTAAAAGCTATTGATAAAAAAAGACACCTACTTTTACAGTTAAGATATGAACATTTCTTTGGTCCACTGCAGGCAATGAAAGGATTAGCTATAATCATTACTAGGCAACAGTTGTTCTGTAGCCTTGGAATTGTAATGAAAGTCCCTAATCCACTTCTTTTCTTGCAAATCCTAATTTACAGATGTTGGTAGGAATTGGAGGTAAATGTAGTTCTGCCTTAATCTACTTTCTGTCAGATATCCACAAGTACAAAAGTGAATGGAAGATTATTGTATTAGGGAAGAATTTTTTTATTTAAAAGGTCTTGTTATCAAACAGGTTGCTTTAAAATTTCTAGCACTTGCAAGCTTTCCCCTTCAAAGTGATGGAAAGAAATTGAAATCACCTCTAAAAGCTTGCATTTCATGTAAGTTGCTGGAGAAGGGGAACACTACTTTAGTTAAAACACAAGGAGCTGGGCTGTTGGGGAAGAGCAAGCCTCCAGCCCTAATAATGCAAGTCTCCTTTCTAGTGAAAGAGACCATACATCAGCTTTTGTTGCATCTCACAAGCCTATAAACTCTCCTTTCCTCTCTCCCCCTTCTTGTTTCAAAATGGATGTATATCAGAAAATAATCTTTCATTTCCAGAAGAAATTGTGTTAGAAACAATGACCCAGTTTCCTCATGATCAGACTTGGAGATGTGGGTATTAAAAATTATTTCAGGTATGGTTCCTCTTTTTATATGCTTCTGATTTCACCAGAGTGTTCTTCAGATAATAAGATGGATTAAGTTGTTCTCATCCACCAAAGTTTAGGAACATGTTGTTAATGCAGCTCATTTTGACTGGAAAGCCTTTATTCTGAATAATTATGCATTCTGTCCAGAACCTCACTGATGGGAAGCAAAGTGTTTCTCTCCTTCATTTGCAGTGCTTAAGTGAAGAGCCAGATGGGTTCAGCAGCTAGAGCTATAAAAGAAGCTCTCCTATGCCTTTGGTTGGATGTTCTGTACCATTGCATCCCTAGTAGTAGCTGCTTCTGTTTGAACTCAGGGTTATGAAAGATGAACTGCATTAAACAGTAAATCATTAAATATCAGCTGAGTAAAAGTACTGTGGTGTGTTGGCCTGCCTAAATCACCAGCACCTGTCTCCTCACTGCAAAGAACTACTCTTTAAAATAATGCAGTGGAAGACTGACAGAAGGACCAGTACTCAAGTCACACAAAAAAACCCCTCAGACTCATTTTTTTTTGTTTAGAGTTTCAGCCAGTGACTGATCAGCATATACGCAGCTGAGGAACTGCTAAAGCAATGTTTTGTTAGAATTCCCAATGTGTGTGCATGTGTGTGAATAGACATACATACATAATAAATATATAGAAATTGGTAATTCTGTTCTTGTTCAACTTTCTTTCTGTTGTGTGATTGTCCTGCCTTAAAATCTGTTTAAATTGTACCTGCCTGATATCTTAGCTTTCTTGTAAATGCTGCATTTGCTTGTTTTATCTTGCTTTTATGCTGGATGTGAAGACCACAAACAGGAAAACATATGCTATTTGAAAATCAGATCAAATCAGGAAGGATGCTGATGGCCTAAAAAAAATTGTTCCAAACTAGACCTTTATTTGTCTGCAAGAATTGGTTTCTATAAAATGTCAGAACAGATTAGTACTAGAAAGCTCCCTATTGTGTGTAGTCTCACAGTGCTCAAACAGATCAGCTGTGGCTTGTGAATCTTTGCAGCATTAATTTTTTGCTCAGCTTTGCTGTTTTGTGTGTTTGCAGGGTATTTCTGACTGCTTTTCCCAGTGTTTTAGTTGTCATTCCTTGATTGTTTTGCATTGTTGTATGCTCAAGAATGATATAACAAAAAAGTAATCATTACCATACAGCTTTCAGCTCAAACTTCTATAACCTCATCTATACCAAAAGCCAAGAAAAACATGAAATGCCCACTCCCGAAGTTAATGATATTGAAATAAGGCAAAGTCATGTACATATGAGAGAAAGGGATTACTCCTGCCCTTTCTTACAGAGAGAATTAATTGTCTTATGAGGTGACTTCTAGGTAGAATTTGTATGAAAACTTTCAGTGTTATACTGCCATTTGTATGAAGCGCATAGCAGGTGGTTCTTGGGTTTTTAACTCAGAATGCAACTATAACCACTAGTAATGTTCACTCATTAATATAATTCCATTGAACTGTGTGGGATAAACATATGGGATGGGAAATGCCGCATGAAACAGTAATGCTGTCCAGACTTATAGATACACAGATGCACTGCAGACTTCTCCATAGCTTAAGTTTACAAGTTACAGAAGAGGAATTCAAAATCCTTCTTATAGTTTCTCCCATATCCTTCTCTGCTTTCTTGATGTAAGATACAGGGTTCTGAAGCTAGTATAGAAGAACCGCTACACAAGCCAGTGCTACAAAGAACTATACTTTTTTTACTTCATTCTCTTCATACATTAGATAATGAAAGCACAAAACATCAAAAATAACAAATTATATGGCTACAGCTAGAGAACATATTTTTCTGGAACGTGAGATAAATACTATTTAAATAAGTGAGAGTATTTAAGGGTTGTGAACCTGTGATAAATGCAAATATTACATATTCTTTGATACGTGCTGAGACATCAGAGAAGAGTGGTGTCTTAAAGGCAGAAATTCATGGGAATCGCTGTCTGCACTCTTGGCGTGGGTGCCTAGTGAAAATAGAATCCAGAGGACTTCTAAGCAGCAAGAAAGATGATTAACCCTCTGGTATACAGCATTAGCATCTCTTTCATTTCTAACACTCAGACATACAGTTATATATGTCATTGTGTCAAGTCTGAACCATGGATGTTCCCATTGCTCTCTGTGGTCCGAAGGCTTATTAACTGATTAGTGCAGGTTAGTTGGCCACGTCTGACTGTCCTGATCTAGCAAGTATGTTGTCTGACTGTGCCGTCCAAGAATAAATGAAACAATAGGCACTGCTAAGTTAAGATACTGGAATTAGATTTTCTTGGTAGCTTGCTGTCTCTAGAGGTGCAATTTGGGAATTAAATGCTCAATAAATGAAGCTTTTGTACAGGCAAACTATGTGGGGGTTTTATGTTGAAAATAAGTAGCTGTGATCCTATCGATTATAGGCTCAGGTATTGTACACAGAGTGCTCTTTTCCCTTACTGTACTAACAGTTGAAGGGTAACAGAAAGAAATACAGTATGAAAAGTGACTGAAATGGGCCTATCTCTGTCTCTAGCAAACACAGCGATCTGGAGGTCCTTTAATTCAAGATCTGTAAGTGGTTATATAAGCTGTATTCTGTAGTAGCCAAACGTGGCTACTGTTAGTAAATAGTAAGTTGTATTTGTGAAAGTTAATTTCTGTTAAGATTATTTAAGAGATCTTAACTTGCATAACTTCATAGAGGACATAAACTACTGCTGAACTGTAAAAAGTAAGTCCCTCTTCTGACTGTACCCTCATGCTGTCATGGCATTATTCTGCTATTACTTCCAGTGTTAAACCTAGGTTTAGGCTTCAAGAATTAGATCATACTTCCTAGCTTTGGTTTCCCTTTCATCACACTGGAAGGTGTGTCTTGCTTACATAAATACTTAGTTAAATATCCCCTGGCTGTTCAGCAAGGACTGTTGACAAAGTGACGTAGCCCATATACTTACTTTCATCACTATTAGGGTATAAACTACCTTGCAAATCACATCATTCTTAACACTAAAAAAATAGGCTTCATAGTGAAGGGCATCATCAAGTGTTTGTGCAATTAAACACATCAGGTATGCTTGCAATGATAGTCTCTGAACATCCTGTATTTAGAATCAATTGTGCTGGAAACAGTATGAGAAAAATGTAGCTACCACTCCTAGGTCAGGACAAAATACCAGTACCCACCGTTCCCAAGAAGTCTTTCTCCATCCCTATGATTAAGTACATGAATTTATCCACCTCTTCTCTCTCGATCTGTTATCTCTTGTTTGTTTTTATATTGGGAACCGAAGTGACTGGGATTGAACCTTGGGAAGCGTGAAATGTAGTCCCCTATGTGGGACACATATAAGGATTATCACAGTCTCTCCATACCAAGTAATTATATTAGATGGTACTATTATAAAGCTGTTTTAAAACAAACAAAAACCCAAACACACACAAAAGCAATCTTATGTCTTCTATTCCACAAGCTGCTGCTTCTTCCAATTTGACTCTAACTATATAAAAAATGCAATAGTAGTAAGCTTTAGAAACTTAATTTAAGATAAAACGCTAAGCAGCCTTTATGACCTGAAAAGCTCAAAGATACTGTGTATCTTTTAGCTGTTTTCCTTTCTTTTTAAAGAAGTTGTGCTAATCAATTTCTTTTCAAAGTACTCTAGTTCCTAGCAGTTTCCTAAAACTGGAGGGAAATTGCTGTTCTTTGTAAGCTAAATCAATCTCTGAAGAGCCTTATAAGAATAAAATAGCTTAAGGATGAAACAGCAGTAAGAAAGGAGATCCATCTACCAATTTATCAGTCTATCTATTTTCTAGCCCTATCTATCTATAATGGTTAAAAGTTTTAAAGGACACTAAATTTAAGTATTTTATATTGCTTTTCATAAGGGCAGTTCAATTTATCTCTATTCCTTTAGAAAGATGAATATTGTCACTGTACGTTGTAAGCTTGTGTTGGCTAAAAGGAGTCAGGGGCATGACAGCATTTATAGAAGGCATGAGCTCAAATGTCAGTAAGGCATCCAAAAATGGATGAAGCATCACCCAGCCACTGCCATCTGTTGAGTGTTTCATGACAGCTGTATCTCCTGACCAGAGCTGGTGCAGATAATCATGAAAGGCACAGAGGAAGCATACAACAGTTATACGGAGAGAGGAAAGGGGGAATTCCACCTTTAGCATTGTTTTTAATTGCACCATAATTATTTTTTTAACAGACACCATGGTATGTAGCTTAGGGTCTGGCCTGATTTAAAGCAAACAATAAACCACAGTGCAGTTGAAAAGCAATTGAAAATTCCTCTGCAAGAAGGTTTTGTGCAGGCTAAGTATTTAATAGTGTTTCTCCCAGAAACTTTGCCCTAAAGATACTCCTGCCATAATAAAAAAATAAAAAACCCACCTGCCTCAACTATTGTGTGTCAACAAGACTATCAAAGCAAATATTATTGTTATTGACCTACTAACGTGAATGTTTTCAACGTTCTTTCTCTTAAAGAGAGGGAAACTTTTGGCCATCAAAACTGAGGTACTAGCACTATAAGGTGCTTAACTTAATGCCAGCTAAATCACTAAATTAACTGTAAAACAGAGTAAAATTATTCTCATTTTTCTATCATTTTCTCTAGCGTGTGGATCTACTTTCTCCCCTAAGGCATACAAAACTGCCATCTGACTTTATTGTTTCTGATACAACCTCTTGTAAGCTGGGGAACCTTCTAGATGAACTGGCAACCCAGACAAGTCATGAAATCAATGGCACAGGCAGTAGCGAAGGGTAGGTGTCATTGCGAAGCAACATCTTTGATGTGAAAGCCTTCTCTTATCCTCTTATCTAACCCTTGCCTTCCCATAGCCATGTCTCATATTGTTCTGTCACTTCAGTATGTCAGGGTCTCTGTTACTACAGCTCTAGGTTATCAGACAGATGTTGCTGTAAACTGGTATAGCATGAACAATGTGAGTTTAGTTCATCCTTTATATAATGCTAATAAAACATACCATTTGGGAAATAGAATTACTTAAAGATATGTCACTTATGAACACATCTGAAGTTAGGAGCTGAGACTTTTGTACAAGTTCAGATAACTTTATAGGCAAATTTAGATAACTTTAAATAAGCTTCCACTCCTAACTTATGTAAGATGATAGTAATTCAGCTATTGTAAGTATAAGGTTTTTAGATCTTTATGATTTAAAAGCAAATTATGAAATGACAATCATAGCATAATGAATGCAAAGAGATATGTCTGAGGTAGTCTGAGATTATTCAATAACTCAATGGTTTGCTGATATGGTTGAGTCTCAACAGATATTTTTTTTTTTTGTTTTCTAAGTGCAAAGAAGGTTATGGCTGCTGCCATGTAGCTTAACAGGGTCCTCAATATCTCTGAAGAAATGATCCCTCCCAAAGCCAGATAACAGTTGTCCATGTAATCTATCCAAAACCAAAATTGTCTTGAGGACATACAAGCCAAAGGTCACTTGCAGGACTGGTTCTTCTGTTATTAATCCCAGAAAGATGTCAGGCTGCAGTATGGCTGCAATATCCTTTAGGGCAGCCTTGTTTGTTTTTTACATCCATTCAAACACTAATAAGATGAGGAAATGCATAATTAATAATAGTATGAGCAGGGGTGCCGAAAGCCATGACTTACCATCGTGATGCATTGTGTTACATATCTGAACTGGCTCTGCTAGTTCAAATACCTTACACAATGTTAACCTTATCTGCGAGAAAACCTCTGTTACTATTTGAACAAGGAGTGGGTAGGAGTAATTTCTGAAATGTGTGTGATTCCATAGTGTTGGGTTACATTTAGAAAAAAAAAAATTAAATGTCAAATATGTATATGTATAAACCGTATGTTAAAGCAGTACAGGTTTAAAACACAAATCCTGCTGCTAGATCAGTGGGAGGCTCTGGTTTACTGCTACATTAGCTTTTACAAAATTGTTTGGCATTTACATCTTCTTATTTTACAAGTTTACTCTGAAAGAAGCTAGTGAAACAAAACATAAGTCTACCCTCCCCCTGAAAGGCACTTTTATGTTCCTCCTTTTTTAACCTGGTAAAGTGGTTGTAAAATGTACTCTTGATTCTTAAATAAAACAGCATGTAAGTAGGATAGGTATGGGAAGTGGGCCCCTTTCTCAAGGCTTTATAGACCGCACAGGACCTCAAACAGAAACACTGATGCTAAATGTAGATTTTATAATTTCTTTTTTTTTTTTTTCTTTAAGGAATTGCACAGGGTGCTTCATATTACTGAGAGATAAAAGAGAAACAAAAAGAGCAGATATTTCTAAAATTGTTAAGTCAAGAACTATTTCTTAATAATCAAGATGACAAAATGAAGTTTAGTTGTAATACAATTCAGGAAGAAATGGGTGATTTCAGAACAGCTATTCAGATTCCCGCAAAAATTAACAGGGAACTAGATTGCCACTATAAGAACAGGACAGACCATATAATTCAACATCTGGGATCCAGGAAGACCCCCAGTTGAGGGTACTATTGAAATTCAAAACAACAACAACAAAAAAATGATGTGTGTGAGGGAGAACCCTGAAATATCCGTAGTTGTGATGCCTGCCTTGTTTATGATTAAGACTCATTAAAAATGCAAAAACTACATTTCATTGTAAAAAACAGTGAACTGGAAGAGTGGAAAGAAAAGGTTCTAGGATTTGATTTTGCAATTTTTAAGTCCTAGGATTAAATGTGGAAAGGCATAGAGCTGCAGCATTTTGGGGATTGGGTTTTTTGTTTAAGACTGCAATTGTGTGCTCTTTTTTCCAAGGTAAGCGAATGTTAAGTACACTGAGATACTATTGCTCCGTGCTTCCATGCTAATAAGGCGTGCTTCCCACAGTGTGTGACAGAAAGGATGAATGCCGTGCAGTGCTAATGGTTAATTTGTAGTGGCATGTGTTCCTTGAATGTTTGTGAAGTTTCATGATTCACCATCACACAATTGAATCGCTCCTTTTTTTAAGATGTAGTGATATGTAGTGAGATGAAGCAATGCTGACAGGGTTTTTGAAATGTACATTGTCCTCCACAGCATATTCACTGTATTATAATAATAATACCACTCCTTAAATTTGTTAATTTCTCACAATTTGGGGGATAGAGTCCTCATCAAATAATTTCAGTATTGACCATGGTTTAAAACGTTAATTACTGTGGAATCTGTCACAGATAGCGTCAAACCACAGTGATGCTAATCTATGACATGGATTTGAAACTCCTTTGGGAAGCTCATATTTAGACTAACTGCTGAGTGAACATGACTGCTAGGATTACAGAGGCCATGGACAGTGAAGAAAAGCAGTAATGCTCCTTCTAACTAGAAAGTAAACAATAGGGTGATTGTCTGCTTACACTTTGGGGCTAAACAGCCCAACTGCTGAGAAGCTCTAGGTAAAAAACTGCTATCAGCAAGCAGTCTTGATGTTTTCTTCGTGGAGCTAGATGTTGTCAAGGATTCAGCTGAGCCACCCTAGTGAGTGTACAGGAAGCAAAACAGGATATTCTTGTATAGGCCCTGTTTTGTGTAATTATGCAACACTTGAACTCTTGTGTATATTCCAGAATGGGTAACACACCTCTAAAAGGAACAGGGAGCCAGCAGCAGCAACTAGCAAGTGAAATATTCTTATGAAAAGTGCTCTTGATTGAAATCAGTGTGTTTACATTTTCAGTTATCTTTGGTAAGGATTGTTCCACCTTAGCACACCCTCAAAATTAAGAAATTATTTTCATCCAGTTTCATTTCCTGTGTTTGTTTCTTTTAACAAGCAATCTAAATCATTTCAGCTGTCTCTTAAAAAGGAACAATAAGGGAAATGATCAGGGAAATGTCACTTCATCAAACATCCCCAGATATTTCTCAGGAATATGCTGAATTTGATGAAACACAGGCAAATTCCCTAAGAGGCAGCTGAGGATCTTTCTTCATTTTAGCAGAGGCTGCTCTTGCGCCCGGTGACTCCCAGATTTGTACTGGGGAGCCTGGTTACCCAGAAAATCCTAGCATGTGCACTAGGTTTTTTGGGCTCATTAGGTTCCTACGTGTAATACCAGGAGCCAGAACACACAGGAAGCTCTGACTGGGTGTACATGTGTGCGCACGTGTGCATCTACATAAGTATACTATCTGCATAAGTAGTATGCTGTTTTCATTTAAATGACCTGTTTCAATTAGAGAGCCTTTTGTTCTGTTTCTGTAAATAAAAAACACATGTTAACTTTTGAATAATCTCTGGGTTTAATAGCTTGAATCCTGCCATGTCCTGTTTGTACCACAGATAGTAATGAAACTACTCTTATCAGTAAGAATCAGGGTTGAATACTGGAAACTAAGTTTTGCTTTCAGCAGTATGTTGTTGTTGGGGTTTTTTTCTGTATCTGGCAATAAGGTTGTCCAAAGAAAAATCTTTGGCTAAGGCAAAGCAATGGACAACCTTTTGTGGTCTGTGGATTGCAGCACAAGCACAGATTTTACTGTCCATTATAAAAACATTCAAAAAGAAATCTGTCCCACCCAGAAACAGAAGAGAACAAAAGCAGACCCTTTCTTTAAATAATAGTGGTAATGTAATCAAAACAAGGAAAGTCTAATCTGTATACACAAACCCGAATTCTACTGTGAGGGGAAGCTGAAGCAGTGAATATCAACGAGGTTGCAAGAGTATAAATGAAGGCAGAATATGGCAAATTATTTGTGATTTTTTTTTCTGTTCTTGGTCTTTAGTCTATCTGATGCCTGATAGCCTGCCTTGATCTGTGCTCAGTATAGTCTCAGTCTGTAGTGTTGGAAATCAGAGGGAAACTCACCTTTAGTTCTCATATCCTGCTTTTGCTAGCAGTTTGTATAGGGGGCTATAACCTACCCCTTTGCATCATTTGTATTAATTTATGAGGTGTATGGCACTGCATTTAATATTTGCATTTAATGAAATGGGTAATAGTAGAATGAGCACAACAGGCACAAAACACAAATGTCTGTCTTCTCCATAGTTCCAGGAATGTATTAAGGGTGAGGTTTCATAGAACTATTAAGCAGCCTCACCTACTTCTTCTTGATGCTTTTCTTGAAAACAAAAAATAGCTGCAGAAGAAAAAAAAAGTATTTTTTTAAATTTAGGGAGTGGAATATCTTTTACTGGGGTGTCAGACAAGTGCAGGTTTCAGCACAAGGGAAGAAGTAAGACCACATGGCTGGGAACAAAGCACGGGAGTGAGGCTGCTTCCCCAGTCAACAGTGGCAAGCTGTCAAACTGGCTCAACTGTTGTGTGAAATCTCAACCTAAAAGGATTTAGGCAAGAAATCTCTTTTTTTTTTTTTTTTTTTTTTTTTTTGTGTGTGTGTGTGTTGGGTTTTTACTATGCTTGAAACTTAGAAAGTAACAGTTGTGTTACACTGAGAAAAGAGAACAATGTATAAAATACTGTATAAAATCCCCCAGTGAAAGTATGCATAAGCAGTCTTATTGTGGTAATAGATAAAGTAAGGATAAAGTTTGGGGGTTTAATCACATTTTTCCCCCTCTTTATAAAACACTTTTTGTACAATGTTTTCTCTTCCATATTTGTCCTTTCGGTACTCTTCTTTCATATTTTAATTGGTTTTCCTCCTTTATTTTTATCTATGATTGAGATTCAGGCAGTTCCTTCATATTTGCTTATTCCCTGTGCTTTTTCTGTAGTCATCAAGTCTCAATATCTTTCTACAAACTTTGTAGTAGTTCAGAATTTTATATTTATTTATTTATGTTCTTACCCCTAGTTACTTACCCTGTTACTTCATTACCCTTTCACTGAATCTTGTTTTCTTGTTGATTTAATATTTTCTAAAGAAAAGTAAGCTCAAAAATGGAGGTATGACCAAAAAAGACCAAAAAAAACCCCCACAAACAAACAAACAAAAACCTCACAACCAAAAAAAACCCCCACAACTCATAAATGCAAGTTTTTTCTGCCAGAGTTTTAAAGTACTGTCATGATTCTTAGGTACCTGGCACAACATTTTTTAGTGTTTTAGATGCCATCTTCTAGGCAGCGCATTACTTTGAGGAGTTTTGGGCTTCAAATGTGGATGAGAATAGTTGGGGGGGTGGGGGTGGGATGTATAACGGTTTCTGCCAAATTTACTGCAGGGGCATAATAGGAAGCCTTCTGAATAAAATTTTGATTTGTTTTCAATCAGATACAGCAGTCTGAGTTATAGTGTAGGTTACAGTGAAGTCTGTGTGCTAATAACTTTTTTAAAGCGTAAAAAAACCTTACCATCCCCCATCCCATACCCAAGGTCTCTGGAAGAATTACCCTGGTTTGTATTCAACTCTTGAAGTCATTGTCACTTCTTGGGGTGCCTATTCACTATCACAAATGTCACTCGTATGTCAGCAACCTTCCCTGAGCGTTACCACTGCAGGTTCCCACCAGTAGGTGTGGTGGACAAAGTACTTTCAAAAGGTTAATCAGCAGCATTCATTAATAACTAGGTAACAGTATCCCGCCTGCGGGCTACTGGTTGTTGGCAAATCACTCGCATGGTGCAAAGCTTGTAGTTTTTGTTCAACTGGTTGAGTGCCTTGTTGCCAGGCATCCTGCTGGAGGAGGAGTTTGGCAGGACCACTGCGGCGTTGTGCAATGGCATTCATTGAACAGCTTTGCTGCTGGTACCTCAGGGACTTCCTCAGGCTTTGCGTCTCCACGCTGAGCTCACTCGCAGGAATTTGCTATTTTAAGCAGGAGCAGAATAGCCTTCCTAAGGATCCTGATTAGCTCTTGGAGTGCTTCCACTTGTGCTGGTGTCCAGCCCTGTTAGACTGAAACACTAGAAAATTTGCTTGATTGTTGATAGTCTTTTGATACTTTCCTATGGTTCCCTTTCATGTGATTAGGAACACGGATAAACCCTCTTACAACTCACTAAGACACATAGCAGAGACCAGCTTACAAAGGCACAAAAACATCTACAGTATGCACTTCTGCAGCAGCACAGCAAGTCTCCCTCTTAACAGTGTTACTGTCACGTACCTATGGGTGAATGAAGCAACACAAAGATGCAGTAAATAAATGATGGCTTTGCGTCAGGTTAATCACTGGGTAGGCCAAATAAGGTGCTCAGCCTGGGTTAATGGCTGAGATCGTGTCCTATTACATTGCTGACTAATGTACTTTTCAGACAGAAGTTTGTACTGTAGACTTGGCCTCAGGTTTTACTGTTTTAATATCTCTGTCAAAAAGGTGCTAGTTCTTGATATATCTTTGTATATTCATTGCATTTTCTAGGGTTGACAAAACATTAATTTTATAGCTGGATTCTATATTAAAATGAAAAAACAAAACAAAATAATAACAAACTTCCTGTCTTTGTTTGGAAGATAACAAACTGCCTTAACAACAACAAAGAACAGAACCCTTTTTTAAGGCCACATAATTACAAAAATAATATTTGAATTAGCTCTTAGGTTTTTTAGCCTTAGTGTATCAGACTGATCTTTGTCAAACAAGCTTATGGCTTACTCAGAGTGATTTTTTAGCAGCTCCAGTGGGGCTAGTTATGGAGTGAATTATTACTCAGCGTGAGTAAGGAGATCAGAATTAAGCCCAGATACGGTCAGAAGGAAAGAGGGTTTTGTCTGATTTGTCTATGATAGATCTGCCCTGCTGCTAACTCCCTGGTCTTTCATTTAGTTTCTTTTTAGAGACTTTTGTTAAGACTTCCAAGGAGTCCTGAGAGGACAATTGAGCTTTTATGGGTTTTTTGCAGAAGCAGGGAGAAACAATCAAGTTGCTGGCTTTCTGGTAGTGTTGATTTATTTTCTGTTCATCCTGCAAATATTTTTTTATGAAATCTATTTTTTAAAAAAAGAACACTAAACTAAAAACAAACAAACAAAACCAACAAACCCAAACAACCAAATAATATAAGTTGGGCTTTGAGGGAGCAAGAGGGGGAGCTTCAAGGTTAATTGCAGATAAGGATTTCCCAAGTATACAACAACATTATGATCAGCCCTTACAGCAGGGAGGGTTATAGCTTCTGTTTTCTAAAAGAACAGATTTCCATCTACACTTGTCCCTGTTCAGAAAGGCTTGGTAACTAAAGAAATGGGATGGTTTCTCACAAGATGCTAAAAACATGAAACAAACTGGTTTAGACTCTGAAGTTAGTGGGCCACTTGCTGGGCTCAGTGGTGCAAAATGACTCACCTTACTACCTGAAGGCTTCCCCTCAGGCAGACTCAGGGTCCCGCTTTCCCTTTGCACAGGGAAAGGAGCCTGGCCAGACCCCTGCCCCGCTGGCTGTGCCCATGGGGGAGCCCCTGGGACCCGCATACAGCAGGCTGGGGCCTTCCTAACTCAAACGTGCTCAAAGGAACCCCAGTTCTGGTGATGGGGATAGCTTCATTTTGCCAGGAACTGCCTCTCATTCTCCTGCCCTTTCTAGCATTTGTATTAAGCAGCAACAGCAGACCAGGGGATCTGTGTGTGCACTGCAAGATGGCCAAAAGAATTTATGGCCTTTGGAGCTGATGGGACTAAGTTTGCTCAGGATCATGCCCTTAGTTAGCGTCCTGCAGCAAAAAGGCCTAGAGTTTAGAAAGGAAACTCTCTCAGGGATTTATAGTATTGATGACTGTAACCAAACCTGGCAGCCCTTGGATCTTACAGCCCTCTCTGGGCCTAATCAAAGGCCATTGACGTAAACTAAAACATTTGACTTCAGAGAGCTGTGGATCAAACTCTGCGTCTACACTGACTGAATTTGCCCTCCCCTCAGACACAACCTCACTTTAAATTCTTTTCTTCTGACAGGCCTGTAGCCTCATTCCTCTCTCTTAAGCTGGGAGGGCATTTCATGGTTCTCTAAGATGCCCAGAAGTGACTTTTTTTCTTCTCACGGTGCAGTTTCACATTATACCTAATTCAGCATAACTGCTGGCTGACACCAAAAGTCCCATCCCTGTTTTCCTGATGTCAGGTTTAGGGATCATACGATCTTGGCAGGATGACTTGACAAAATTAACCCACTCCAACATGCCCCACCTCCCACCCCCAAAAGAAGCCACTGTCCTTTCAGCAGTTTTCCACATTTGCCATGGATTAGTGTAATGTGACTCCGTGCCATGAGTCTCAAAAACTTGGCCAGGGGCATTACATAAAAGCAACGTTAATTTGGATTAAGGCAGAGAACGGAGACAAAGAAAACATTAAGAAGAATTCAAATTAAAATAATACGAAAAGTATTATTTTCTATCATACAAGGCCTGGTCCAGAAGTATCAATTAGATACTGACCCAAAGATAATGGTTAAGGTGGAATTTATGAAAACTATCCTTAATATATGTTGTTTTACTTACTATGATTCTCCTCTTTCTTTTTTATTTTTTTTCTCAACCCAGATAGCTGTCAGTCAACCTTTAGCATCTTGTTGAAAGGAGCTTGTTCTTGATTTTCAGCCAAGTGTTCCTGGACCACTGCAGATATAATGTCATAGCAAACAGGGGAACCTTTCTCCATTCTTTCCTCCTTTTTCCAACAGACCTTGGCATTTGCTTTCAAGCCCAGTTGTTCAGTTTTTGTTAGCAAACTCTTTTACTACATTCTTTTGCCCAGACATTGATACATAAATAACTTCATAGTTACATGATTAGCTTAATTTTTTCTTCATTTCAGAAATAAACTCATTTTCATATCTTTCTTCTAATTTAGGCGGTGTAAATGTCATCTACTCATATATTATCCCCATTTCAAAGTACACCCTTAAACCTCACTTAGAGGCTTGAACTTTTACTTTCAGTATGCATGTTTTGAAAATAAAAACTCATAAAAGGACTACAATATCTATTATTAACTTCCAAGTTTCAGTACTTTCAACATGTCTTCCTACCCCTATTGGGAGTCTAAGCAAATGTTCTCAGTTTCCCTTGACACAGTAATGAGGAATTCTCCCTATGTGTCCTCTCTTCTCCATGATTTGAAAATTAAAGCTCTGTCTTTAGCTATAAGATGTGTAGCATATCTTTCTGAAAGATAAGTTCATATCAGATTCAAGCTACCCAGCTGTTTCAGGGCTCTGCTTCTATGTCAGGTGTTTGGATTTCAAGAGGTTGGAAGCAGACTTACATATCAAAATTCATAGTAATTGTATCTTTTAGTGATACTCATAGCAGAGGTATTATTCTTTATTTTTCAGTCTGAGGGGGGTTTTTTTGGTTTTATTGGGGAATGTGTTAAAATTCTTATTTCAAAATCACTCAAAAATAGATTACTTACAACACAAAAAATAGAGGAACAGTTAATTTTTAAAGTTGGAAATGAAACAATTACTCCTATAGAGCTCATGAGCATCCTTACTGAAATATGTTTATGTTCTGCTTTCTCTCAATGAAATATCTTACATTTACTAGATAGTTTTCTAGTGGTTGCATGTTCTGCTGTGATGTAAATTAAGTATGAGATGTTGTAAGCTAAGCTGTGTAGGTATTGTCACTCTGAGCAAAGGAGCTGCTAGTGCCTTCATGAAAAGATTCGTAGGTGATGAGAGATAACTCTCTCAAAGTCACCAAGAACCAAGCAGGTTTTTTATTTAGCATATCTTTTTCACTTTGTACCTTCTGTGTCAGCTGTGACCGACACAAGTCCTCCCACTTTCATCAAGGCAGCTAAAGGATTAGATTGTATGCTGTGCAACATAGCTTCTTATTCAAGTAAATGAAAAATATATTGGAATGTCTTCTGGTTAATTGGTTGGAAGAAGCTGAGGTCCTTGCACTCAGATCCTTTGGAAAATTGCAGCTACATGATTTTTGTGCACTCATGGCTCTGAAATTGTCAAGTTGGCATTGAAATATATAACATGAGGAGTGAGAGAATGTACCAGTTCTCATGACAACAGGACTTCCCATCACTCTTTCTTAATAGTTATTCCTGTCTTACTTTATGAAGTAAATATACCATAAATAAGGATTTTCTAGCCATATACTATTTAAAAATTATATGGGGGGACTTAGGAGATCAGAGAATCTCTTGCTGGTGTATAAGGGTGGGGGAAATGTAAAAATATTTTCTTGATTGTCTTAATATTTCTGCTTCTGGAATTTTCTGTATCCATATAATAATCCCAGTCTACTCCTCCAGCTGGGACCTCTGCAAAGAAGTACAGGGGGGCACCAAGGCTGGATGGGACAGCATGAGAAATGCATGCTTTGCACAAGGTCTTCTGTGTATTCTTTCTCTTCTGTCTCTCTGTCCTTACAGAAGGAAGTACAGTGATGTCTTTATACAGAAGTGAAAATTCCCCAAAGACTGAATTTTGTCTGTAGCATCAAAGAAGAAATTTGTGTTGGGCTGGCTTCAGATATAAACACAATAGGCCCACCTGCACGATTTGGCTCCAGACTGGGATTAAGGCCTTTAACTCTGTTGACCATGTGTTGTCTCAAGCTCTCCTAAGTCCCTAGCCTTTCTGTCTCCCCTTTCTTCTGTTGATGTCTTTTCTCAGAAGCTGGGGGGGATGTAAATGAGTGAATACATGCTGTTGCAGAGGAGAAACAAGAAAGTGGGGCTAGAGAGAAGGCCTGTGCTTTTCAGAAGGGGAGAGAAGTGGAGGAAATAACTGTATGTTTTGAGGGGCTTGAGATAGACATCTTCTACTGGTAAAGTGAAAAACTTAGGTGAGAGACCTCTTCATATATAGCCCCCAAAGCCCCTTGCGTTTTCCTAGGACACCTTTAACCAATTTGACCCAATCACAACATATGCACATAGTGATCTTTCTAGGATCACAGCATCTCAAAAATTCCATTGGTCCTACCATGCCAACACCACCCACATGAATTTTTGGCTACATCACTGTGGAAAAACTTGAACTGTGGACTTCTCTGTCGCATGCAAGTAGGCCAAAACATGCCATCTCATAAAAATCCAACTATAGAGACTGTTAACATTCTGTGGGTTATGGCTCTGGCCTGGGAAACTTATGACCTAGGTTCAGCCTTATGTTCTGCCAAATGCAGTGTGAAAACTCTGGTCAGAATGGAGCACACCCAGCAGACTACCCTGAGCCTCAAATAAAACACTTTAATACTCTTGCTTTTGCAAATCTTTGTAAGGCTTTTTATGAGCTCAAAGCTAGGGCAACAAGTTTCAAAACCACAATGTTGCTGCAAAAAGGATTTTCTATCTTCCTATCAGTTCCAATTATGTGGTTTCTCAAAACGTATTTTCCTTCTCAGAAGCCATGTTAGTGTCTAAACACATGGAAACTAAGGTTCTCAAACAGCCATTTCTATCTGAAAAATTCAGATAGAATATCTGATATTCATTTCAGAATATCAGATTCATTTGCAGCAATTCCCACTTGATTCTAAATATCTCCTGCTGAATAAATAAGGAAAGGAGGTATCTTGCATGCCGAAAGCTTTTCTGTATCTCCTTATTTACAGGGATATGGAATCAGTGTAACGTTTGCCTTTAAGAAATTAAAGAATTGCTATTAACAAATAAAAACTTAAGCTAGAAGATTTACATGTTGCCTTGATTTTTCTCATTTTTGTAAGAAGGGATTCTTAGGACTCATTCTGTGAGTGTAAATTTCACTGTTAAGTGCAGCTGAGAGCACATTATGAGGTTTCCCAGGGTATTTTGCTCTCCTTACCTGATTCCACTGGGTCTTTTGAATCCACGCATTGCATTCATAGCTTCTAAAAATCCTTTCTTTAAAAGTTTGTTTGGGCATTTCTTTTTCTTTTAATATACTAAAGTTTTGTAGTGCTTTTTTTGTTTTGTTTTATTTTTTAATTACTGTTGTCAGTGTGTACAATCAGTGAACAAAAAGCCCTATCAATTTCTCCTCTTTATTTGCAATTTGATTCTGAGATGGTTGTTCCCAAAGCTGCTCTGAACTTTGTCCCTTAAGACAAACAAAATTTTCTCTTCAGCTATGGAAAAGAGTACTGCTCTCTTATCCAAAATGAAACATTCCCAGAAGAAATACTGCCTTGTATTGAGAACACTGCATTTTATCATCTTGAGAGACAGGCATCCAGGCTCTCTTACAACTTCTATTCTAAGATGAGCTTTAGGACTTAGTCACAGGGCTGGGTTTCCTATTGTCCTAAACTCAACATACTCCTCCACATGAGTCCAATATAGGTGTAAAATGCTACTATATCAGAATGGTTGAAACATATTGGTCTGAATATAAGGTGCAGTTATAAAAGACTGGGGTGGAGGGGCGAGGGGGTGGAAGCCTACTTGCTATAAATCAGGACTGAACATGTGACCTACAACCATCTTCTATTCCGTACTTCCTCCACCACCACCCCAGCAGCACTGAGTTTTAGGTGGGAGGAGGTAGGAAAATAAAACTGAGTCTTGCACTCAGGACACCAGGTCTAATGCTGCTTTGCTGGGGATCAACATGCCAGGCAAGTGATCAGCAAAGCAGGTAGGCTTCTGCGCTTCCTGTGGGGCAGACTTGGTATGGGCAGGGTGACAAATAGATATTTTTTTAATTTAATTTATTTAATTAATTTTTAAAAATATTTAAAAATAAATAAATATTTAAAATAATGCTTACCTTCAGTAATAGAAATTCTTTCTCCATCTGCTTTTCAAATTGAAGGAGATTTCCCCTGATTTCCAACTAACGCAAAGGGTGCAGGCAGTACAGGGGAAGGTGTAACTTTTAAGGGGAAAGGTTGTACCCATCTTCTGGAAGAAGGAGCACAATAAAATCATTGTGTTCTATTCCTTAAAGTCCTGTTCACGTGTGTGGTGTATCTACAGTAGAACAACGTAGGCATAATTTTAGCAAATTCTAAAGCTGTTACGTTTAAGCTGCAGACATATACATCTCAATCACTGTAACTTTCAGTGAAATGGACTAAGCTTTCCTCTGTTGTATGAACACATAAAAAACATTGTGCCTTTCCTTTGTTATTAAATCTTGCCTAAAACTGTAAAATAATACACTGAAGTAAGTTACATGTATTATTGAATTGTTAAAAAAAAAGAAATAAAAATCAGCGTAAAAGAAACTGTCCTCTATGAACTTCTAAGTTTAATGCTGATATGACTCTCATGTGATACATGCAAGGTAAAGATATATTAAAAAAATCAGCTCCTCTTCTGTGCTGCTTTAAAAACATAATTTTAAAATAACTACAGCCTTTAATCCATGAGGAAATTTCTTTCTATATTGATACTGGTTTATGCATTTATACTTTTAATTAAACTATTACATACTGAAGTATTAAAGAAAATTGTTGAACCCAACCCTTTCTTTTCTTCCCCACACTTTGAAAATAAATGATTTCTAAATAAGTGACCATTGCCAGCCTGAGCCAGAGGGCAGCATTCACCACCTTATGGTACACTGCAATTCCTGATGAATCTCAGCTACTTTTAAACTCCTCTCTTTCTGTACAATACCAATAAATGTATTACAAAAATAATTGCCTCATACAGTGTATTGTAGAATTTTTAAAGTGAATAAATGACATTGCCATTAGCGTTCAGTTATAAATACATTTGAATTTAAAACTGAACATATGCTACTTCTCTCCTTGAAAGTAGTAGCTTTTGCTTTCAAAAACCATGCCACAGACTCAAGCATGCCATAATAATAATACTTAGTGTCAAGGATGTAAAAGCTCTTTAAAGAAGACAGTATCAATATCTTAATTTGATCCATTAGATAGATATTAAAGAAGTTTCCTGCTTGAAGACTGCACAGTGATCAAAACTGATACAAGAATACAGGTCATGTATCTTAGCGGTGAGGTTGATTTAGTTTCTCATTTACTACTCTGGGTATCAATTCCAAGCTTTTATTCATATGTTTGGGTTTTGCAGCAAAGCTGTTATTCTCTTTTTTTCTCTCCTTCGATAATATTAAAGATCTTCTGTCTCAGCTTAGAATCGAATTCTTGTAACCAATTTAGGCTGGAGAATTCCTTAAGTGCTCCACTATTAATAACTCCAGTTTCACGCTCCCCTCCCCCGTAACCCTTACGTAATTATTTCTTCCAATAAAATATTTTTTCATCAGATCAGAAATGTATGAAAGAATAGAGCACACTTCTTGGCTCCCAGACACATGCAAATCACTTATTATTTAAGACAGAACTACAGATAAGATAAACATGTTTAAAAAAAATAATAAAAGTGAGTAATGAAACACTTGTCTGCTTCATTTGGCAAAGAATAAGTCTGGCACTGTTATCAAATACTAGAAGCAAGTAGAGGAGAATGTAAGAGAGGGAGATGCATGGAAGGATTATGTAGGAACGGGAATACTGTGTTCTCACTTAACCCTGTGGAACAATTAGCTTAACCACAAAGCCAAATCCTGAAGTAACTTCACGGAATCCAGTGAAAATTTGCTTGATTGCATTGGCTGGGAATCTAAGGTTCTCTGTGTTGATTTCAAAAGAACATCTCCAGATTTGAATGAGGATAGCTGAAAGTAGGGCTTGACCAGGATTTCACAGATGGTAATGAGAGTAGTTTCACTGTGTTTTGTTTCATGACAAGTGATGAGGGAGTTTTGAACCTGCACAGGCTAAGATCATTAGGAAGGCAGCCTTCCACTGAATAACCTTAATTTTCATGATCAATACAGGCAGGTGGCAACAATGCTCTCTTCAGATAACTAGCTGTTGAAGATTAAGATTTGATTGTTTTAGTTTGGGTTTTGTGGGTTTTTTCTATTTGTTGTTGTGTTGGTTTGGGGTTTTTTTTATTAATCTTCTCCTAGTGCTACGTGGGATTTAGCAGTCTCTTACCTGCTCTCAGCCACAAAACTGAGCTCCTGAAATCATTCAGCCACCTTTTTCTTCCTCCCTCCCTCCCTCTCTCTCTGTCTGCAACGCTATTCTCGCACTCCTCAAGGTTCACTAACCAAGAAAGAAAAGCCTCCCACATTCTTCCTTTTGCTAAATAAATACAGATTCATTTCTGGCCAAGGTTGTGAATTGAATTTACCATGTTTTGCCTTTTTTTTAATGGTTGTAATGTTTGTATTTTAAATCCACTAATATTTTGTGCTTTTTCGGTTTTGTGCTTCCTGCAGGTGACAGCACTCCAGGGTTATCACTTCAGATGAAGCTGGGCACAATGAGACCTAATCTTGGGTAAGAGACCCATAAGGGACTGGAGGGCATACTGCAGCAGACTTAATTTGGCTTCTTCATCACTGTTTCCTTTTATGATTTCCTACAAGCATTTCTCATCAAGTTGAGATGAAGGTAGGTCCCTCTAAATTTCACATGTGCATTTTTCATCTAAATGAATTAACTCTTATCTTTGGCAATTTTTACCACTGTTATTCAATGCAATGCTGCCTGTCAACCCTCTGAGCCTGCAAACTACCTCAGGACCCGGGCTCAGATCCCAACATTGCAGCATGACATGATGCCACTTAAGCACTTAATTATACATAAGCAGACAACGATCCACATTGTACCCTTTACAAAAGAGCCACAAGGAAAAATAAAGTCCCACTGCCTTGCCAGCCAAAGGGATGTTTGCCAGCACCAGGTGGTTGGAAGCATGAGGCAAGTGAGGGGGTGACTTCTGGCAATGCTTGTGCAGCCACAGTGACAATTGGGGGGGGGGGGGGGGGGGGGGGAAATGCTTCTTTTGAGAGAAAGGCCAGTAGCATTTGGTGTTTGGTGTCAAGGGGCTGAAAAGGGTGACACATGAGGCTGAAAAGCCTTGCAGGGGCTCCTAATGAACCATTTTCTGTGCTCCCCCTCCTACTTGGATGATTGTACTTAGCTGGCTACTGTGCTCTTGTGTCCAGGTTTTGCCAAGTGGTTATCTTCCTGCTTGCATCTGTTTATTCTGTATTCATCTCTCTGTCTGGAAGGGTGCAACCGAATATCAATGTAGCTATTGGGGTTTTTCTGTCTGATTGAGCTAATCTCTCCTGGAGTTCTACCAGTGGTCTAATTTAGTTACCTGATTTCAAATACAGTTCTAGTAGGAAATGCAGAGGAACATGAACATGAAATTCATCTATATACATAAACATATACTTGTTTTACATCTTCTGTGATATTTATACACAGGTCCTCTTTTCTAGTAATAATGGACAATCTCTAGTTCATTGGGCAGGGACAACTGGGCAGCAAGTGAGTTTAGTGTTAAGTGTAGACCTTGCAGACTTTCTGAAGTGTAATAGCTTCATGTAAGCTACAGTAGTACTCACTTTCTTTTGAATACTAATAACGTCATGCTGTAAGCTCATTTTTTGTGCTCTCCTAATAGAAGAAAACCTGTCTTTATATACTTTTATTTGGAGAATCAAAGTATCTTATAGAAATTAATTTTGTGCTAGTTAGATAAATGGTGTAGCTGAAAATGAATTGTTAGAATGTTTGGAGTGGTTGAAAATCTATATTCTGCATAGCCACTGCCTAGTTTAGAAGGTTGAGGTATTGTGATTTGCACTTCTATGTCTGTGGTTCAAATTTATAGGAGAATAACAGCAACACATTTGATGGAATATCTGTAGTGAGACTCTGAAGCCATGCTGCAAGGTGTTTAAGGCAGTAGTAGACAAGTGTCACTTTAAAAAAGGAAGATAAATAATCAGTGAGGTTACTCCTTTCCAATATATTGTTGAGCTTTTGTCACATAACCAACATCTTTAACTATGGAACAAAATATTATTTGAAACAAGTATTTATTTTCAGGAAAATGTGTTTGTATTGCATGAAAGCTAGATATGCAAATGGAGTATGTGCTTATAAATTCTTGTGGTCGTTGAATAAATTTTACCTAATTCTTTTCTTTTTTAAAAAAAAGTATAACAAAGAGAGAGATTTTAAGCAGATGGCTGGGATCCAAAGGATAGGTAATGCAGGCTTCAACAGCATTTATAATAGTTCACTTCTCTAAGTGAAATATGTTCTCTATTTAGAAAAAGAATGAGAATATGAAAGATGTAGTGTCAGTGATTCTTCAGATTTTCATTCTATTGATCAGAGTGTAAGAAAAAGTCTTTCCATACACCTAGCTCTTTTTTTCAAATTCCCAGTCTCAGTACTTTGTGTGCTCCATGGAGAGGCTGTATACAATTATGCCTTGCTAGTAAAACAAGATAAAATAATATAATCCCATTGCATTGTCACTGAGATAAAGCGTATGATAACTTATTGTTTTAGTTGATCAGCAGGGTGGCCTAGTACAATGAATTCCCTTCTCCTCGCTTTGGCTTATCTTCTGATTTTTGAGAGACACAACAAAGAAAAATAATAATAGCAGTAGTCTTTTTGCTTTCACCTCATGTGAATATTACAATAGTGGAGTCTAATGACAGAAAGGACAATGATTATATATAATACTACCTGAACATCAATGGCATCCCATGCTGCAGCATGACTGTATTGAAATGTTGGACTTATGTAATAATAATTGTACAGGATAATAAAACCACATTTAATATGCATTCACCTCTAGCTTGGTTATAATTGGTACTGTACCTAAAGGTCTCCCTTCCTAAATCAGGCCTTCTCTAAGTACTAAACACAAATACTGTAAGTTTCTTCCCTAACAACTCAGTTTCAATATTTTTGTTTTTCTGAATGTGCCATTCTGGACAATACCTGTCAGTTACTGCAAACATTTCCACAAAAGGAACAAAGGTTCTGGATCTCATCTAGAAAAAATTATCTATCCAAGGAGAGCAGTCAAATCCGCAAAATATTATTTTCTCAGAAATAAATAATAGGCAGCTTCTGCACTTCATATATTTGATTTGTTAAGAGCGGTTTTCTCCTCTCTTGATTTGAGCAATCAGAAAGCAAACAGAGCATCTCCTGCATCTTATCTTGCTCTGCATGAAAACACTTCTCTGCTACCAGCCAGGGGTTTAGCTCAGGTCATAGTGGTTAATTTTTGAAGAAACCCCTTGTTAAAATATTCTCAGCACATAACTGATAATAGGGTATTAAGAGAGATGATGCAGTCTGTTCTCCATACACTCTTTTTCCCTGAGGTGTTGTGAAAGAAATGTGAATTTCACAGGTGCAAAACGTATTCACCCACCTCTGCCTTGCACCCCAGAGGCAGAGTACTGCACAAATCACTGTGCAAAACCCCTCAGAGCCATGCTCAGGAGGCTGAGTGCCTGTGCTGCAGTCTCAGACAAGGGCTTTGCATCTTTCTTAGCAATTCAAATTAAACACTCTAAATTTTGTGGTGAATATCACAAGATGGGATCATTCAGAGAACTTGCATCGCACATCATAGTGATGGCCTTTAAAGCGTTCACAGTACCAGCTTCTTCCCCTCCTCCCATCCTTCAGTAAAGCAGCGTAGCGGGACTGCCACTAGGAAGGGCTTTAACGATCAGCCTCACTGCAGTTCTTTAGGAGGGGATCTTGTGCCCTTCTGAGGTCACTGAGAAGCAGCAAAAGCTATATTCCTGAGCCTATAATAGATGCAAATTGTGCAGATGAAGGAGAGGAAGCTCTAACAGCCGTTGAATGCAATCTGTGAACACTACTGTTTCATTTATAGTGATGCTACCCAGGCATTTGCACTTAAAAGGAACAATAAAGAGTTGTCAGAACAATCGCAACTGCGGCAAAGACGTTTTGAGCCATGTGAAATGTTGCCTGCAAAAGATCTGCTTTTTCCTTTATTTTTTGTTATTACTGAAGGCTGTACTAGTTCTCCTTGTTTTATGACACCAAATGGTTCATTTGCCTTCAAAGACTCAAGATGCAAAGAGGGAGTGAAACAAATTAAGTCAAAACTGCAATGACTGGTAAAAACTGCACAAAATATGTCACAGCTTTTCTTTATTTCTTTATTTAGTTTTGAAGTAGCTTTGCTATGCAATGAGGTAGTTGATTCACTAACTTGCCAGCCAACCTCTAGCAAACAGCGGTAGAGTTGCTGTAAAGTTTCCATGTTATTCTTGCTTACAGGACAAAGGGCCAGTCCTCAAATGATGCAGCCTTTGTAGGTATGCATCTACCATGTTGAGGATCTGACCTGCTGTTGCTTTTTAGTCTCGATCTGGAGAGGGGGTTTGGCACAGGTGAGAAACTGCACACTAAAAATTTTTAATAAAAACATCTAGTGGCTGTCAACCAACAGTTACTGATTAACAAAGAATAACTGGTTTGCATTTAGTGTCCTGTTAAAAGCACAATAAGCTGTGATTGTGAACATGATTATCTGTGAACGTTGCTACTTACCAACTGCAAATGTGAAAGCTATGAGGGCCTAGGAAAAACAAGGAAACATGTTGTTGTACCACAATAGATGCATTCAAAGTCCCTAATACTACTGAATAAGAGTAAATAGCTGTTGAAGGGGAATGTGGATACTAAAAAGAAGTATGTTCAGTTTATACAAAAAAACCCAAAAAATGTTAAAAAAAAAGTTGAAGTAAAGCTGTGTGAATGTTAGGGTAAGATTGGCTTTGTAACTACAGCAGAATAAAATGTATTATAGGACCTGTTGTCATTCTGGATCTTCTAGACTTCCTCTGGGATACTGTTACCTGATTTTTATTAATATAATTCATTTGAATTACATTAGTGTTCAGAGGCCCTGGTTGAGACTCAGTCATAGTCATCTAGTTGTACTCCAAAGATCTCACAGTTTAAATATACAACATAGACAATGAGCAGGTAAATGCCCCACAGCTGAAGAGAATTCAAATTGCTTAAGACCTTGTCATGTAATAATGTTGGTTGGTTTGGTTTTTTACATCCCTCAGTAAAATGAGTGATCTGCAAAATGAGAACATGCTGTTCTCATCTTTCAAAAAAGTTATAGCATAACTAATGATAGTAAAATGCTCTAAGAGCCTTCTAATTGATATATTAGAAGTTCAAAGTGACGATGTTTTTCATACAATATGGATTTGAACTGTGTGAGTCTTTTGAATCAGTAGCTTTTAGTGAAGTTTGTATTTCCAAGGGAAAAGGGGGGGGGGGGGGGGGGGGGCGGGGGCGGGGGGCAGCGGGCAGCAACAGTGTTTAATAGTTTTGTCTGTATGTGTGTCTGTACATTTGAGTGAACAAGAGATCAACAGGGCAAAACGTACTATAAATGCTGTAAAGTCTCATACAATTTTGTCAAGCTGTAAACCCAAATGAACTTGCAAAGTCATGCACTAGTTCAATTTTGGAAGGGAAAACCTGGCTTTTAAGCCAACTAAATCAATCCCTAGTTCAAATTAAATTTGGAGTATCCTGTGAAGCTCCAATACACAGCTCCAATAACAATCAGCACTTAAGGTACAGGCAAATAATGTTTCATTTAAAAGAAACTGAATGAGGATTACTGACAGAGAAAGTTTTTGATGCTGTTTTGTCATTAAAGACAAATTATAGCATTATTGTCTTAATCCCATATGTCTCAATCATCTCTCACTCCTCCTGTCTCTCTTTAATGTACAAAAAGCCCTGTGCATGGATGGTCTTGTGTCTTCATCTCATTAAAACCTTGCCATGCAAATGTATTGTAAGTGTTGCCTGAAGACTTCTGTCTCATGCAAAATTTAGCTTAAACTGTACTGGCATCAAATAATTTGTTATGCACAAACCTTCTGTTTGGTTTGCTGACATTCCTCCTTAGCTGGCTCTCATGGTGATTCATTATCTTGTGATATAGATTTCCAAGTATCATCTTTGTATTGATTTTTATATCTTTAATAACCACTCCACAGAAGATGGCTCCACTTGGTGTCATTGATCGCATCAAAAATTCAAGGCTTACAGAAATACTAGAGGGCTAATTGGTAGCAGAACATTTCAGACTTAATCTTAATGCAGTCTTAATCTTCTGCACTAACCTTACTTGAAGATTTCCTTATTGAGGCTAAAGGGAAACTAGTGAATAACTGGAAATTACCTGGTAAGAGCAGGTAAGACCATGAGGACTGTAAATGTGGAAAACAGAGATAACAAACATTAGATCTGAAAAACAACTTTCTTTTGTCTCTCCCCTTCCACCCAAGTATTCTCCTTAAAAAAAAGGCAGTACATATTTTTCCTGTTAACTCTGTGGAAAAATGTATGTTCACTGCATTACATACTGTACAGTGGGCCAAATGGAACTGAGTTCCTGACTTGATTTAAAGGAAACTAGTAGGTCTGACAAGTTCAAAAACATGTGTTGTAGGTCACTCTTTTCAAAAAGAAGTGATCAAGATAGGTAATTTTCATCTTTAATTTCCTATGTAAAAGTTAAGGGCTCTATTTATAAGCTTAAGGCCTCAGACAGTCACATCTTGGCTAGGTTTTAATTTAGAAATTTGAAAATGTGGGCCAGAACAGCAATCTGGGAGTCCTTCAGTCTCTTTAATTTGCTCTAATGTGTTGTTTAAAGCTTCTACCTCTTGTTACGTTTTTCAGCAACATGATCTGTCAACGACAAGGAGGTGATATGTGTGTCTATATTTTTTCATGACTGCATTTGTGACACTTTTTCACCAAGTTATTTTCCAGGATTTTGAACTGCTGAGTTATATTCTAAAACTTCAAAACAACTGAAAATAAACCACACTGAGATACAAGGGATGTTTTTTTTTAGAAAATCCAGTGATAGACGAAGAATATGTAGAGACAGCAGCATGTTAAAATCAGGAAAGATAATTTCTCAAAAAAGCTGCCCTTGTAAATTGTTAAAAAACTGTTAAAAAAACTGTCTCCCAACAGCCACATGGTCTGTGGATTAAACATAGCAAGGCAGATTGTCCAGCTAGTACTAAGAGTATCAATCAAGGCTACTCAATCAGTTCTTGCCAGTAAAAGGCATTGAGACAGCACCAAGTCTGCTAGTTCAGTCAGGCACTGCGTGCCATCTGTGCAATGGGAACTGCTTGGTATGCTTCCTAAAAGATTAGAAGAACGGTTAGAAACATGGGATCTCCCATAGGAATGTGAAAGACATCATATGTCTGGGAACTTGATGAGAATAAAAATGGAATGTATTCATAGACTAGGTAGGAATAACCTTGGTCGCTTTTGACCTCTGTGGTAAGCAGACCTCTTTTTCCACTAGACCTTATCAAGTCTGTCAGCTTAGCACTAGTTACTTTATGAGCAACCTAAATTTGGAGCAGGCTGTAAGAAACTCACATTATTCTCACAAAGTCCAATCGAAAACACATTACACGGTTAATGCATCCATACACCCCTCATGCCTTTATTATGTTTGTGTTGTCACTCTCAGACCAATAGGAAATTATCCACATCAACCAAATCTTCTCAAATAGGAATCTAGCAGCTCTTTTCATTTCATATTTTTGTTGTGTTTGTCACTATAACCCAATGAAGGAACGTATTCATGGACTAAACCAATCAGTCAGGGAAAGACTATCACCATAAGACCAAACAGAGGGCCAGAAAATACAGGGTCAGTTATGCACCTCTTATTCACAGCAGGGAACAGTGACTCCCAGAATTTTTGTCCATCCCTGCAGAACAATTCCTATGAATAATTATATATGAATATATTCCTTAGCCATCAGCATGGTTGAGGGATTTATGGTTCTGCCCAGTGTCAATAGGTAGGTTATTTGATAAGGGACAGTGATACAGCTAGAATGTAGTCTAAATCTACTAACTTTCAGCCTCGTATTTTTCCTTCCTTTTAGTTTAGAATTGGTTTCCATTTAAAAATAAATAATAAAAAACCAGTGCACGTTCAGTGACATTTATTATGGGCATGGTATACAAGATATGCACACAGAAATGAAAGATGCAACATACTGACAAAAATTAGATGGCTGAATACTTGTACCTGAATACAAATATAAACACTGGGGAAACCTCTCCTCTTTGTCCCCCACAGCAACATAATACAAAAGACTCCTAAAAAAGTACCAGACCAAACATGATCCAGATGTCTATCGAATCTCTGCCTTTCTGTCGTCTTATGGCTTTTTCCATAATTTTTTTTTTCTAACTATGTTATTAATTTTTTAAGAATGGAGAGAAAGTGCACCAAAAAAGCTACTGATGTTTCTAGTAAAAAGCAAATGCTGAACAGTAAAAGGTTAAGAGATCACTTGTTTGCTCTCATTTCTGCACAAAATGTTCTTACTCCATTCATTGTTTTGTTTTCAGGTTTTAGAAGAAAAGACCCATGGTCTCATGCCTTAGTTAAGTGTTATGAGAAAAAGGAAATAAACAAAGTATAACTTACAGATTTTAGCAAGTGTTGTTCTTCACATATATCCTTCACTTTGTCCACCTGCCAGTGTTCATAGTTCACGACATGTTGCTGTGAGGCCTGGTTGTGCTGCAGGACGTAAGAGTAATTCCCATTGATTTCAATGGGTATTACATGCATCCTGCAGCGGGAGAGTAGAGCCCTCAGGTTTCACTGAATAGCAAATAGTCATGTAAAATCCACGGGTCCTATTCTTTCACTGCAGGATAAGTTGAAGTCAATGGGAGTTCCTTGTTAGATGCTGTGATGGAAAAATCTTATCCTTCTAAGATAAGGTTGCCCATTCATTGTTGCATTTTAATGATTTTTTTACAAAGATACTAGCAATCTCATTTTTTCTATAGAAAATATATGAACTTCTGACTGTCTTTATTCCACTTCATAATTAAAAATTAAGCTAACCCCAAAGAAAACCCATAGAAAGCAAAAACCGATGGAAGAAATGGGAGGAAACGGAAATTATGAAATCACCATGATTTTAGCATAGATGTTAAACACTTCTGAGAGACTGACTGAAATGTGGTTATCTCTAAAAATGCTCTCTGCTCACATTAGTTATCCCAACACAAATATCCACTGTTGATGTTACTGATCTAAAGTGATCTAAATAAGTTTGTAAATCCATACAGAATTTGGAATCTGTTTCTTGAACTTTTTCTTATGGCTTGAATTTTGAGGCTGAGTTCTCATCAAATCAAAGTTTGCACCCAAAGCAGAATTCAAATATTTCCTTCATTAGTATGTTATAACATTAGCTGAAGGAAAGGGTTTCTTCCCCTCCCCCTGCATTCTCCTACACCTCCACCCCCAAGCGCTCTCCTTGGTAGTTTGAAAGCAGCAAAGAACTTACGAAATCTGGGCAGTCTATCAGTTTGCTATGGTTCATTTTAGCTAATCCAGACATCCAGCACAGCAGGGGGAAAACTGCTGTATCTAGTGAAACAAGAGCATGAATAATTAAAACTCTGTTATTAATGAACTTCCAGTCGTTATGTAAATGAAACTGATTTCAAGTCTAATTTGTCAGCCTGAATTCTTTTTCTGTTCTCCTTTTGTCTAGGACAAGAACTCATCATAATGGACTTGATAATAAAACACTGGCAGACATGCTGTGTGCAGTGCCCATCTGAGTTAGGGCTTTTAGCACGGTTAATTGATACAGTTACTGCAGGATAAGTCTATAAGGCATTTTGTATGGCTTTACGTTTTACAAGCTTGCTTTTTTTTTTTTTTTTTCTTTTCTTTTGCCAGTGCTAGCTGTTCTTTGCACATTCCTCATTAGGGTTTACCTTTACATGAGTGGTGGCTTGTAATTACTGGCTGGTAAATACTTTCCTTTGCATTTTGTGGGTTGTTCAAAGACAGCAGAGTTCAGAAAGGTCTGTGGGAAGGGAAGTCTGTAGTTATCAAACAATGGCTAACAGTCACCAGGAGAAAAAGCCTGTCAAAGCACAAGGCTAGCAGGCACTGGGTCTTACCCCATTGTCTTGAATCAGGTGTCAGTCATCCTGCCCACTCCATTTACTTTGATATGAAATAACCTGTATTGAAGTTATGTAGAAAGGACAGGCATTCCATTGGGAAGCTTAAGACTAGAATCCAGAGGAAACCTCGAATCTTAACTTTTTTACTTCCACTAAAACGAGGCAGAATCCTTTGAAATAGTCCATACCCTATATCGATCAAGCCAGTGGTAGACAGCAGAATTTGTTGTGAAGTTGATGGGGCCTCCAAAATTTAATTTTCAAATAATGATTTTTTTTTAAAAAAACTCCTCTTACTATGTGTCCCTTAGTTTTCACCAGTTAAGTCTCTTTTTTTTTTCTTTTTGTCAATATATTCAGTATATATTTTGGCCTATTAGTTCAGATTTATATTGTTGTCAGGATCAAGTGTTTAACAGGAAAAAGATGCAGTACATGTGTAGGAAGTAAGGAAGGAGAGGAGCATGAGCATATATTTCCATATGTACCTTTTGCTAAGAAAAGAAGAGGTTAACAAAAGAATCATCAAAATAGGCTATTAAGAGAATTAAAAAAAAAACAAAAACAAAAACAAACAAACAAAAACCAAACAAACTAAAAAACCCCAACAAAACCCAACCCAAACAAAAACAAAAAAAAAAACCCCAAACCATGGAAGAAACAGTGTCTTCAGTACCTTGGCACCAGCCTAGGTCTGACATCAGGGAAGGGACTGGAATCCGGCCATTTTACTCACAAGAAAACTGTGAAGTAAGAAATGCTTATCTTATTCTGTGTCAGAAACAATCCATCTCTTTGTTTGTCTTTTGCTCTCTTTTTTTTTTCTCTCTCTCTCTTTTTTGTTATAATAAGCGTGCTTTTTTTGTGCCACTTTTGTTTTTTTTTAATCAGCTTGCTTTCTTTAAATGAGACAAAAAGCAGGGAAGGATCACCAGTTCTACTCATAGGAAATTGAATAAGGGTGAAAAATTCTCTGTATGGAAGTGGGAAAACTTATACCTTAAAGGTTTATTTTCTGGTTTTTCTTTTTTTCCTCCACCTTAGGCTTTCTCTCTGTGCCATGTTTGTGCAGATGTCTAACTAAATGCATACAGGGTAGTGTTTAGAATTATCTTCTGAGACATATTTAGAGTAGACTGGCCTATTGGCCCTTCCTTAGCCTGGCAGACCAATTCAAAGAATTAAGGCAAGAGGAAGATAAGAAGTAGGTGTGAGTATGTAGAGAGGTAGCATTTCCTTCAAATGGTAATGCTGGCATAACAGGAGTATCATAAACCTGGGAAGCGATAAATCTATGGGTAAGGATAATAGGGAAGCAGAGCTGAGGGGTATAGGAAAGTGTCATGATGCATGGAAAGCCTGTCAGGCAGAGACCCTACAGCAGGATTTTTATTTTTTTTTTCCAGCGGTTAGAGACTGATGGCAGATTTTACAGGAATGGGGACCTGAGTGATTTCTGCTGTTCAGCTTTCTTAATGATCGTCTTGAAAGTGCAGATTTTTTTGCAAATCTTACATTAGGTATTAGCAGGACTCTAAAGAAACTGCTGTTAACTGGAATTATATTTAGATAAAGCTTTTGCCCTGAAATCATGTTCATGCACCTTATTCACGCTAATATACAAAGAGGCTGGATGTAGACTGCTACATGAAGGGGACAGAAAGATCTGTCCAGGCTTTTGGGGCACCTCTCAGTTCTTGGCTCAACTTGCCTTGTTCAGCCTCCAAACCCCATGGAGCTCACCTGGAGCCAGCGAAGGGAATGCTGGTCTGCCAAACCCCTGTGTGGCTGGGAGGGCTTCCAAGTGTACCCTCAACCCACTGTGTCACACACTAAATTGTGATATGTAAGTTAATGTTCACAAAACTCTGTCCTGCCTGAAGCAGGTGCAAATGCCAGGAAGGAAGAAGTTCAGTGCTTTCAGCCTCTCGATGGGTGGGACAGACACCAACCTCGGGCTTTGCTTTGGATAGCTGTTGGGGACATTTCAATTCTCATACTTTCTCTTCTTTCCTGTGCAAATTGTAAACGATAGGGAATATTGTGCAGTTTCTGTCAAAGGAGAAAGAAGTTTTAAAAACAACTCCTTTCTGTCACACCTTCAGCTAGAGCTGCATGGTGCTTTGAGCATTCTGTCAAAGATGTTTGGTGTACTCAGTGTATGCATTAAAATTGCTGTGGGAATATTACTGGTTGAGAATATCTATTAGATGTATATTTTGAGGATGTCTTTTAATATCTGCTAGCCTGACATTATTATTTTTACAATAATAAGACCTAAAATAAATTACATACTTGCTGAAGCTTTAAAACGTTCTTGCAACATAAACATAATATAAAATCTAATTTACATCTAAGGGTAGAGCTGAAAAGAAGGAAAAAGAGAGGGGAGGGAAAGGGTTCCAAGTTTCAGGGAAACAAGTTTTGTACAACAAAGCAGGTGTTTATAGAATGCTTCATTTTAATTCAGTACAGCTAATATCCCAGTTTATGTTGTTTGGAGTAATAACAGTGTAACACAGAGCTGTAGCAAAGATTTGCAGGTTTCCTTTAGGTCAGTAACAGTTGCTATAAACATGTCGGGCTATTTTTTTATTATTATTCTACTCCATCTACATCCAGCAACTGGAGGGGAGGGGAAAGGGAGAGGGTTAACGTTTTTTACAGTTTAGAAAGCTTTTCTTCTTGTCACATTTAAACTAAATATACACAGGTGGCTAGGTGGCACTGTGGATTAATGTACTTCTGAATTAACGTGCCTAGAGTGGCCTGTATCACAAAGTGAGGATATCTGAAGTGCAAGTTTGCTTCCCCTCCTAGTTCACCATGTGTGCAATCATTTGAGTTTCATTATTATTTGTACTGAAATCAGAAATCCAAAAGAATGGGCACTGTAGTCATGTGAGAAGTATATTGATGAACCTGTGTTTTGGAGCTATATTTTTTTCAGTCACTGTGCTGAAGCGTTCTATTTATTTTAACTATAAGAAAAAGAAAGTTACCTAAACTGTAAAATATGTTTAAAAAGGAAAAATAAATAAATAAATGAAGTTTTTCAAGTGTATGACATTAAGTAAAAAAATAAAGACGTAAAACAAGTACATCTCCAGCACTACAGGTACCGAGTGTGCTACAGGAGCACTCAGGCTGGGAGCTGTGGGTTCCTGTTGAAGCAATTTGAATTTTTTGTTGAAAAAATTCAGAATTGCAGGCTGTAACCCTACTGAAATCCAGCCATGCTAAGCAGGCAAACACACATTGCACAAAGCATATAGAAATCATGCCTCTCTGCAAAAAATTTTTTTATATAATTATTATAACTTTTTCAGGGATGGCCTTTTCACTGCAATAATCAGTAAACGTAGCTTCAACAGCAACTTTGATAGAAGTTTCTGAAAGCAGCAGTGTCTGCCGAAGCCAGATGAACCTTACTTATCTAAGAAGTTTTACTCATTTAAAATATTTTGCTTCTCTGAAAAACAGGAAGTAGAATGCATATAACCAATAGAAATCAATTATTGCACATTCTTTGCCTCCTCTAGTCAACTCCAGAGGTAATAATCACTATAGGGATTTCTAAAAGGTAATTACTGTATATTGGTTAATTATAGTTTATTAAGATCAAACATACTTCAGTATTTAGTTAATCTAACAGGAAAACAGTGTTTATAGTTTTAAATGCAAACAGCGCAACATGCACTGAAGCTTAAAAAAAGTGGGCTTTAGGATACAGCAGTTTAGATGTCACGAGTACAGAATTACCCACCTCCCCCTTTGTAATATGAAATACAGTTTCTGTGACCTGAGGCAACAGTTCTTTATGATGCATGGTATATACTCATTGTAACTACTTCTTTCTACTGAAGTTGAATGTTGTAAGAGGGGGGAACTGGTCAGGTACAGGGTATTAACAGCAAGATATCATTTCATGTGTATTATTAGTCTAAGATGTATACAATTAGTTAAAGAAACAACTTTGTAAAGAACTAAGTGCCTGTAAAAAGCAAACTGATTAAGAAAGAAGTACCTAACATCTGACTAGATCTGTTTTCCTTAAATTGAAAATGAAAGCTGCCACTTCTACTAAAGGCCCTTGCAGCCAAGAGATTTCACAGCAGTTCAGTTAAAGCCTAGCTAATGAATATAAGTTACTATGGTGGATTTTAGCTGACTTTGAAATTAAAGTCTGAAACCGTTGGGTGCTGTTAGCAGGGCTAGACTACAGCAAAATGGACTTAATAAACTCCATTGTGCTGTTAGATCCCTAGTGAGATTTGCCTTCCATCCATGACCAATTGGTATTATTTTTTTGGTGACTGGTACTTTTGTCTGTGAGACTAGGATTTCTGGGAGTGATTAGCACTTTTCAGCAGTGATTGACAGGTTGTAGCAGCAATGAGACAATAGATGGAATCATTAGGAATTCAAATGCAGATTTTTGTTTGCATGCTTTAGGACTGATTTGAGTGGAAGTGAAATCTAGATATGAGGGCAGAAATCAGCTATTATTTCATCCATTTTTATAAAATACAAAAGGAAAAAATGAAAGAAAAATGGAAAAGAGAAGAGGATAGACAATAAGGTCACATTGTTGAACAGGGCTCTTCTACTACATCAGTTCGGTGGGGTTTTTTTCTTTTCTTTTTTTTTTTTCCTTTTTCTGGGTAATCCTCTGTAAGCATTTTGAATACATGTCAGAAGTAACAAAATGCTGCTTTAAAACTCTCAGTTTGTAATTGAAATATTTTTTTCTCATCCTGAAGACAAAGAACATGTAAGACAGCAAAAAATAGTATCACTTTGCAGAGGAAATACATGTATGTGTTGGTGCTGTGCTGAGGCTTGATAGAATTGTCTCTGTTGCATCTAAACAAGAGGCCGTAGGGAAATAATTATAGTGACTGATTCCAAGCATTGACCGGCAATTGATAATTGGCCATAAATAATTAGGAAATAATGGCATGTCAGCGGTGTAAATTATGTAAATGTAGTATCTGTGTCCCTAGATACTGATTCTGAGTGCCTTATAAGTGATTTTCTTATTCAGACTATAAATTTAATATACTGTACATGACAATTTAATCTTGTATGGCATCAAAGCTACCAAGATAATACAGAATTATACAAGCCTAATCAAAGAGGGAGAAATCAGATGAACGTCATTATTTTGGAGAGCTGGTTTAATGGGAGTTGACATTTTCAAAAGAGCATGGATTCTTTTTTTCTTTTTTTTTTTCTGAGACAACAATTAATCTGAACTGGGTTTCTGAATCAATAGGCTAACAGAACAAAACACTGTCTGAAATTACAGATGTGAAATCGTGCTTCATATCTTATAAGATATTAATTATTTAAAGTATGATTCTCATAACCCATACTGTTTACATAAAATAATCAACAATTATGGCTCTGAATTTTTATTCCTAAATTGTGTGCTTTTCAGGACAATGGATTTTTTTTTGTGTGTTGTGACTAACTTCTGAAGTTTTCATCATCTTTTCCTTTTCTGATGGTATCAACAAAGGCCTGTGACTTTGATATTTTGGATCTTAAAACACTCAGATTATATTACAAACCCCATTACATTAGTTAGCATAAATTGCACAATATGTGTAATGCCTCCCAAGACTAAAATTTAGAGCACAAAGGGGAAGGTTTTTCGTGAAGGCTTCCATTCTATGTAGCTTGGTTTTGCTGGACTTGTTAGCATAGGAGCTGAAAGATGTTCCAGAATTAACTGTTATCAATGAAATTTAGTCCTGATATTTTATCCCACAAACTACACGAAGTTCATAAAATGATCATTTTACTACATACAGTTTTCAAAATGCCTAATACTAATTAGAAACAGGTATTTGTCAAAGTCAGTTGATTCTGGAGTGTCAATGCAGTATCATTTGAAAAAGCTTGTAAAAAGTGCCAGATAAGATATTCTGATGCCAAGCTGATGAACCAAATATATGTGGCTCTAGCATAGTATGCACATACACAGAGTTGTTGCTGCAGTGTTGTGCATCTGCATTAGCGTGGGAACGGTTTCAACTTTCCTCTCTATGTTCAGATTTTCATTCTTCTTAATTGGATTTTGTCACCCAGAATAAACAGAACCTTTGAATTTGCTCTTAATATTCAGCAGGTATTTGTCTCCCACTGAAGCCAGTAACAAGTACATAAGGGCTTTGCTGATTCAGGACCTGGAGAGATGTAGTGATGCTACATTTGCTCAGTAAGGATAGCAATAGTTAGAATGAATAGATAAGGTGGAAGAAAGGGGGGAAATGTGGGGTGGAGGGAAAAGCAAGAGAGACACATTTGTGAGAATGCTGTAGTTATCTTCCTGTGTCCTGCCAACCCAGCTTGGAGCACCTGCTGTTGCTGTGTGAGCAGTAGCTCCTGCTGTTACTGGAAGTGAAACCACCCTGCCTGTACTTGCCTGTCAGCACTGCTAAACATTTCTGCTTTCAGTCCAATTAGAACAAGATACTTGCCAAAAACAGCCGGCACTTCAACATCAACATTATTAAAAAAGACCAAAAAAGCACCAAACTCACCTGCCAGCTAAAGCCTCCCCCCACTGCTTTTCTTTTTAGTGAAGAACTATTCTAAACTCGGACCTATTCTAAGCATCATGCTTTTAGATTTCAGTGCAGTTTTTAATTTCTCTTTTGTGTGGTCTTATTCATATTTCTCATTAAGAAATAGTTATTTACTTCTTCTCACTTAGCAGTGGAAGGTTTTTCTTTTTTTTTCCCTTATGGGAATTAGTTATAAAAGGCAACTTTAAAAAAAAAACAACAACTGATTGCTCCTTCTGCAAGAGTCTAGACATTCTAAGAGAACTAACTGGGGAAAAGATGTATCTGCATTAAAAATAAGGTAATTTTTAAATAACGCCAATATAAAGTGGACATATGGTATGAGATAAAACATGTAACGTAACCATATAGACATTTGGATTCACACTGCCTTTTTCTGGCTCTGACAGTGCTCTGTATGGGGAGATAAGGGCGGACTTATAAGGCTATGATTCAGTAGAGGCTATTTCGACAAGTTTCCACTCTAAGATTCTGTTCATCAACCTCTAATTAGCACTTCATCGCTTTCAGCTTTGTGTCACCCAGCTGACTAGAGGAAGATGACACCTCCAACTTGAACTGGGCTTTTTTCCATTTTCTTGGAGCTCATCAAGACATGTGGTGCTTTCTTAAAGTGCAGCTGGTGCTGGCACTTTCATTGTAAATTTAAATCACTGTGTTTGGAAAAAGGTGATAAGAACAGTTTGTTTCATGTCCCTGGTGTTTAGCCTGAGGCAATTCTCAGCAAATTTATTCAAGGCTCCTTCTGGTTTGATCTGCTATACTTTTTATTATTATTATTATTGTTATTGCTATTATTATTATTGTTGTTGTTGTTAATAATAATAATAATAATAACAATAATGCTAGAAAACACACACCTAAAAGAATACCCTGCACAGTGTATAATTTTTTTTCCCACAGTCACTAAAGTTTAAAGTTTAAAAGAAAAAAAACACTTTAAACTTCAATTTAGATAAATAACAAAAATATGAACTTCATGTATATGTTTGGAGGAGGAGGAGTCAGGTTTCTTCAAGTGTTGTTTTGGGGGTTTTTTTTAATTATTCTTATATTACCATGTTTTGGAGGAAAAGACATTTCATTTTTCTTCAATTTACATTCCGCTCTATTGCTCATGTTATAGATAACATATACCTATACTTTATTACACATTTTTTCATCTATCCAATTACTGAATTACTTATGAAATAATACTAATAAGCAATGGTATGTATTTATATTTTATATAAGAATCTCAAAGTATTTATACTTATAGAAACATGTCTGGAAAGCCAGCTTCCAACATTTTTAGATGTGTTCATTATACTCTTCTTATGTGCTTATTTGTGTACATTCACACTGTGAAGATCTGAAGGTATACTGCCTAATTGATACATTTTCTGCTTTTTAAATCTTGTGCCAAAATGAGTATAGTATTAATAAAATAGATTAAGAATTTGCACATCAACTCTATTTTCAAAATTCCATATTACTATGTAAAGCTTCCGTCTTCTGAATATATACTCTATATTCACAACTTAGTTGCATAATCAACCAAATTAGAGAGATTCCATCTCAAGAGGGCAGCTATTGTATATTTACTTAGGGAAACTTGGATGCTTTTCAATTTCACAATTAAAATAATGTTTCTTTTTGCTATATAGTAGGAATCAAAAATCATGGTTGCTAGTCTTTTTTCCTTGCTTCCAATATTTTTACTAATTTTTATCAGACACTGATATAACCTTTAGAAATAAAACACATACTAACAAAATTTCTATCAAATTTTTACTGGGCTTTCCTGGTTTGCTGCTGTGCATTTCAATGCTGTTTAAGACCCTGGTCATAAGTACGGCTGCACCACAATAAATGGCATTAAAAGTCTAAGAACCTTCTATAATGACCTTACAGAGTAAGCACAAAATTGTGCCTTTCTTTCTCCAGTGAGGCAGAAATGAAAGCACACGTGAGAAAAATTTAGCTTTTAAAAACTTTTAAAAACTGAGCCAACACATTGGCTTAGATATAATTTTGCATCCTGACTAATAGTTCTAGTGTAAATTGCTGTATTTCCATTGCTATAGAAATTAAACTCTCTGATTTCTATATATATGGAGAAGTGCAGCATATGTAGATAATGGCACAATCCTGTATTTATGATATTCAATTTCTCTATAAATATAGATGTTCAGTGATTATCAATAGAGCTGCTCATTAAAATTCAGACTTAGATACAAAACGATGCCGTTTTTTCTTAATATTTGAAAACCTAAAAATATCTCTCTAGCTCTCTGAAAATCTGTATTTTAGCATTTACATTCAGCAGTTTATTGCAGTAGGAAATATTTCAAACAGAAGAAACAAATTGTCCCATCAAAGTACTCTAATGATTCAGAAGACCATTTTTTTTCCAGCAAACCAAACATTAGGAATGAAGTTTAATCAAAGATCTAGTGCTGCATTCCCACTGAAGATGGGAAATAACTGATTATTTCTCTGAGTTTTTGAGAATCCGCCTTGTTAAGAATAAGATCAAGCTCAATTGCAGTCTTGCAAAATTGATGTTCCCTTTACTGCATCCCTTATACAAATGGTTTTACATTGTGAAAGGCTTCCTTTAATGATTGTTTGTTCCTTTGACAAACTAGCTAATTGTCCGCTGCTCTATTCATCTTAATTCAGGCTCATTACCCTTCATTTTTCCTCTCTACCCTTCAGCAGCTACTGCTATGGCCTCACACTGCTATCATATCCAGCAACATAAAACCATTTTGCTGTAGTGCCACAGGGAGCTTACTTGTGCTACCTGCCAAGTAGATATGAAGTAAATGGGCTGTCTCTGTTCCACATACTTTAAAAGCTCTTTCTGGAGCTTTCACTGTTACCTTCCCACCTTAATACCCAAAATCCCACTTTGGGAACTTCCTCAGTCTTGTTACTGACTACCCTAACTACCCCTGACCTGAGCACTGAGCTACCCCCAGGGCTGTCAAACTAACCCTCCTCCTTTAGCATTTGAGAGGTTGGGTATGGGCCAAGGTATATCCTAGGGAGACACCTGTGACACAGGATGAGGGGGTTTTGACTTTGAGCCCCTGGTTCCTGCCTTCCACTGCATGACCCTACATGCCAGACATAGCTGATATGGTACATGCAGGCAGTGGAGCACAAGGAAAGCCTCTGCACTGATTAACAAGTGCATTTGATTAAGGTCTACGTACAGGGACTTTCAGGCAGTCCCGTGCATGAATCTCATGTTCAGTATGTAGGACTCGACTGATCTGCATCTCCTTGCCTCCGTATTGCCTTGGTTTTCTGCCATTGGCAAAAGGCTGTAGATTGCAATTCTGAGTTTCTCCCAAATTTCCAAAGAGAAAATTAGTTAGATTCATCTTGTTCCCTGAATTGGTGCTACTTTTGCATCTCCCAGCAGCTGTCAGAACAAAGGTATTTTATAACCTTTGGCTGTATGAATAGTTATGTGAATAGGAGTTGCTTGCAGTTTTCACGTATTTTGACTCTCCCTATGTCGTGCACAGCAGTCAGTCTTTCCAAGAATGGCTAATACATAGGACTGGATGGAGAGATCTGCATGTATTGACAATTGGTGATAAATGGGGATCTTCTTAAGCGGGTATAAGAGATACTTCCTGGTGAGGGCCCCATTCTCCACATAAAGACAGACAAGAAAGGAGTAGTAGCATAGACTATCTGTTAGTTGCTAGGCACTTAATTCATCCTTAGACCTCAAGGACTCAGCATGGAGAACAACTGAGATAAATAATTTGTGTTGGCTGTGCCATCTCTTGCTTTTGCCAGAAAGTGTCAGTTTTTCCTTGCCTAGTAATAGCACTGATGGCAATTAGTACATTCTCGTGTGTTTGGTACAGAGTAACTGTGTATAAATGTATATTAAATAAATGGTACAAAACCAACTGTGATCATGAAAATGTTTGCGTGAGCCAAACCCTATCAGATAAACAGATATGGTTTTTATAGTGTAATTCGGCACCACAATGATAACCCAACAATAAAACCAATATAAGTACAGATATAAAGGTATGAAACAACATATTGTCAGAAGCAATAAAAAAGATTTAGCAATACGTAAACAGAATAGATCCACAAGAGGCCAAGCATGGCAGTGGTTTATTATACAAACCTACCTACTGAAAGCCTACTGAGCAGAATGTAAAAGAGAAAGAAGTGGTGGCAGTTGAGAATTTGTGATGGCTGTTTTTATTACTCTGCTCTTTAAGAGGGATCTAATTCGGAATTTGCATTTCACAAGAGTTTTGAGGTTTTTGTGATTCTGATTTTAAGAGCATTTAGCATTTATGTAACTCTTAATTCATCAATGTACAAACATGAACTCCAAACAGCTGCAGTAGTGGCTCAGATGAAATACGTGAAGGTGTACCGTTGTGCTCTAGGTTATTACAGCACTAAACATGGAATGGGCATGAGGATACGTCCCTTGTACCCCTGTGCGAGAACCAGCTTTGGTATAGTTATGTGCAGCTACTGTTCTGTTCACTGCTCTGTACTGGCAGCACAAACCTCCCTAAAGCCATGGCAGAGATACGGGATGACAGTAAGACAATTGCTGCTTTTGCTCTCTTTTGTGTAATGAAGCTAGCTTAGTAGTTGGGGGGAAAAAAAAGTAAAAATCACTGACTGCATGCTTTCCTGAAGCTTTCTCAGTGTGCATTTGCTTAGAGTTCCAAGAAGCAATCTCACCAGTTCCAGCTTTAGCAAATTAAGGTGGCACATTTATGCATTATGAGATTGGCTTAAAAATCATGAAGTTACAGAAGGGAGAAAAGGGAAAAAAAAAAAGCTTTATTCCTTTTTATTATTATTTTATTTTTATGAACTTGTAGGATATACTAGGATGATATTTTCAAGCTTTTTCTAAGCTGATATTTTAAGAAACTGGGGCTTTGAAAAATAATGAGTATTGGGAAATCTCAATAAAACCATGAGTCGTCAACACACGCTGCAGCTGAGCTGAGCCAAATGCTCCTATGGCTTCTGGAGCAGTGTAGGCTTCTAAGCAGTGGCTGCCGTTCTGCCTCATCTAAGTGAGGCTGTGTATTTCTGAAACCCTTGGAGACCTCTTAGAAAACCTGAAATTTAGCAGTTGCGGTGGACAGAGTTTTAAGAAACACACTGAAAGCATACAATTGCCATTAATTTTCTCTTACCGCTTGCTGAGCATACACACAGTAGTAAAGAATCTAAAGGAAATGGGTATAATTGAGCCACAGAATAATAATAATATGGCCTTAATTGTAAACTGTAATGTGTGATGATTTTGAAAGAATTAAACTGAAAGCAAACACCTTTGACTTTTGAAGATTCATACTACTTAGGGATACTCTATTTAAACCCATTGGCCAATGTAATCTTGGTCTTGTTCAAGCATATGGATTTCTCTGGAACCAAGGTTTAACCAGTAAGGCTTTCAGCTATTTTTTTATGATGTTTAGAACATGTTCTATCCTATTGTTCTTCTCATGGATTATATTATGCTATTTTTACCGTGACCCAGGGTGCAGGAGAGTTTATTTTCTGAGGGAGATGAGAAGTTTTTGGTATTTTCTCTAATAATGCTAATTATCTCTGCACAAAGCATGCTTTGCTTAAACTTGATGGTCTGATATATGTTTTACATGTATACATCCTGCTAGGGAATCAGTTATACATATACAGATGAGGATAACTTCTCTTTCTCCCTGCATTGTTCTGCTGTTGGTGAAGCTAAGCTTCTGCAAATAAAAACTTATATGTTGAGTATTTATCCATTATGTGCATTTACAATCTGCGTATAAAGATAAATATTCTTAATTCTGAACTTTTTCTATTTCATAATGTGATTGCCTTACAAACCAGAAACAAGTAGTAATGGCTTAACTGTGCCAACAAAGCACTTCACATGGGGCACAGGTTTGGAAATGAACTTCAGCACAGACGTTGTAGACATCTGAACTCTATAAATCCACAGGTGTTTAAGTAGCCCTAAGGGCTAGGTCAGATAGCAGACTTGTTTCAGTATGACTTTACAAGGATTTAGTACTGTGTAAACAACACTCGCAAGGTTTTCTCTTTACTGCTGAGTAAAACCAGTAGCAGGAAGAGCCACCTTTGATTCTTGTACCATAAAATGTTTAGTGTTCTTTATTCCACGAACAATGTTTGCTAGGACGTTTTTGGGCAAAGACCACATACAAAATTAAACTTTCTTAGCCAGTGTGTTTTGTGACAAGATGATATAAAGTTTACCATTCTTGAAAAGAAATTGCAGGATGAGTGGAGAGTTTGGGTTTTGCTTTCTTTTGTTGTTTTTGTTTGTTGTTGAAGTCGGTCTTTGTTTTGTGTGAAGTATTCAAGTAATTCTGGAGAAGGATAAATTAGACTAGTTTTATATGCTCATGTACTCTGCAGATCTTAGGTCTGTGCATTTCGACCTAAAGTAATGTTGTTGTTAAAATTTTGTAAGCAGATGGGCTTATTTCTCAGTAAAGCAACCCCAAAGCATAAGCTAGCTTGCACAGAAATACTGCTGAATTGTTGGGAGGGGGGGAGAGAAAAAAAAAAAAAAAAGACTGGGTAATGTAGAGTGCTGAGAACAGTGTTCTATTTTTACCCCAAAATCTGGTCTACTAGTAATAGTGAAGGATTTCCATTGGTACCTAAAAAAAGAGAGAGAGACAGAGACAGACAGAGCTATACTAAATGACTCCCCAGAATAACATGGTAAAAGAGCTTGAATGGGAAACTAGATCCTAAGGAGGAGGAGTGAGGAGCTGAAAGGAATAAAACAGCACTCAGAGAGGGAAAACAAGATAACCAGAATCTGAGTGGAGTACAGTAATTAGGAACTGGAGAAGGAAATTAAAATCCTTAGGGAATTCTGTATCTGAGAAAGGAACTGAGAGAAATCTGTTGAGGTTTATGAGAGGACAATTACTCCAAAAGCTTTAATTAACTCACATAGAAAGCTTGGTTGAGGATCCTCCTTGTCCTTGCTTTTACACTAGTGTATGACTCAAGAAAATGCAAACCATTTATTTAGTAGTTAATAAAAGCTTATTGATCAGTGTATTAATCTATAGGAGTGGTATCTAACAACTAATTCAATCATGTTTTCATGTTTTCCTGCAGCATTTTGGCTTCTGCTTCTGTGCTGCTTGTTGTTTAGATGTAAATGTATTTTGAGCATAGATAGGATGGCTGGCATTTAAAATGCCCCTGTTGCCTAAATTATTAAATAAGTATTACTAGTTAACCACTATATTTATGACGTGAGATTCTTTCGTACAGAGATTTACAGGAATATATTGTAGAGATTGCTAGATGTTTGCTAAATTTTGATGGCAAAGAGGCACAGAGAGACGGTTTTAGTTACCTTTAGTCTGTCCTGGATTGTGCTTTATTACAGAAGTCTAGTGAAGTTTTTGTTATGTGACCTTTTTTTGCTGGACTGGAGTGTTTGCCACAAATGTACACATTTAATCTGGTATTCCCTGCGTCCTCACGCTGTCAGCTATCCTGACACCAGTCTACTGCTCCCAAAGTCAGAGTTTCCTATCTCAGTCAATGACTGTCCATAATATACACAAAGGTATAATTTCTATTGATTCAACTTAACTGAATTACTGAAACTGTTTCTTGGAATGTGATGAGGAGAAAATCTTTGCACTTAACTGTATATTACATAAATACAGTTCTATGGAAACATCCCTACATCTGCATTATCCAGAAAAACTCAGTGCTGAGAAATGTCAGGAATTTAAGAACATGGTACATATTTCATGCAAAAATTTTGTCCTTTTTCAAAGGAATGATGAGATTGTACATCTTGCAGTTCCCAAAAATATAATCTGAGAAAATTGTCTTCTCTGTAACCGGACCCAAACTATGAGACCATTCAAAAGATTTTGAACTGAGTCTTATTTCTGTCACCAGTTCATCACTTTTGCAACATAAAAAATGTATATGTTATGTTGTCTGGGAAACATTTGTTTTGAAGCATTGTAAGACAAAAAATTTCTTCCTGTCTTCACCACTCTCCACACCCATCCCTGCTTTCATTCTTCAGGTTATTCTAAAAACCTGCCTCTTTACAAATCACATTAGGTATGTTGTATGCATTAAATGAAAGGCTTTTAAGTTTCAAGAACAGGCTGTATGAACTTGTATGTCTTGTGTGTACATCAGCTAGCATCTTACCTAAGTGCAATGAATTTGGTTTGTGTTATTACAAGATGCATTTGACTGTGTCTACATGATAGATTAACAGTTCCGAATATCATCATATGCAAATGAAAGGAAATCCTTTTTCCACTTTATAGCACAAATGAGAAATACAGTGTATTCTGAAAGAAAATATAAATGCAGCTACGCCAGTGGCTTCCTAGTTGATATATATCCTCTCTTGCCAATATAAGAAAATATACATGAAATAGAATTATTACAATGTTTATACATGGTGATGGTATTTGGGTTTTTTTTGTAGACTTCAAAGAATAGTTCTCAGTCTAAAATCTGAATGTTAAAGAATACACAAGAAAAAATAAACTAGTACATACCATTTTAAACTGGTCACAGGGACATTATTCTACGTTATCCATATTTATTTTATGGAGAAACTCAAAGAACAAGTGTATCTGGATCTCATTTGGGGATTCCAAGGTAGTTTATCTGATTGTTTTCTGATGCTTCTTTTGCTGTTTTTTTCCTTGTCATTTTGCATTTTTCAGTAATGGAAATTCCTCTACATGTATCCATCTCAAATTCAAGGGAGAAAAACTGTAATAAAAAGTATTTTCTATTACTTGTCTATTGGTTAAAAGAAATTGCCACATTTAGCAGGATTCACTAGCAGTTTAGGTCTACAGACTAACCATTTTTCTCTCTTTTTCTGGGTGTTTTTTGGGTTGGTTTGGTTGTTTGTTTGTTTAGGTAAAATATAAAATAGATATGCAGCAAAATTGGATAAAAAATCTGAAGTCTCATCTTCATCACTAGTATTTCATATGCTTGAATAAATAGCTATAAAGATCTCTATGCTCTCAAACATTATTAGGACTATGTAAATTGCCTGCAACAAATGGTGTATTCATGATCTGATTATGTCAACAAGGGCCGAAATTTTGTCATACACTGACTTTATTGTAAGGCAGCCTATAAAGGGCTAGCACAGGGGCATTGCATTTCCCCCCAGGTACTTGAAGCTGAACTCTGTACAGTTGTCATTGCAGAAGTGGAGATGTGGTATTTTTAATTGGGCTAAATATAATTGTTAGACCTTCCTGGATTTACTGGCTCTTCATATGGGAGCAGGTTGTACCTTTCAACTGGACCTATTCTGCAATTCTCTGTCAAGAATAAACATACTACCTCCCTTACTTCGCCCTCAGCTTTTCAAGGACAGTGCTCTGTTTTTTAGAAACTTCTTTCTTGGAGAGGTAATCATGTTGTTGGGGATTTTTAGTAAAAATAAAAAGCCTAAAAATGGTTAAGACTGCAGAGGCACATTGAGGAGGAGATTAAAATATTCCTACTGCACTGTGAAGCTGTGTACTTAAAGAGCCAGAGCTTCATGTGGTAAGTGCCTTTAACCATGAAATAAGCAAGCTGTGTTGCATGAAGTTTTAGCAGTGAGGCACGCTGTCATTAGGAAGAAAGAGAAATACAAATGCAAGACAAGATAAAATGTTTCTCAATTAAAAGGACTTAATATTACACTATATGTGTTTTATGTGTAGTAAACTTGACCTGCAAAATAGTGCAATGTCTATGCTGTTATGAAAAACAGCGCTGCTGTTTCTATGATTTCTTTTCCTCTGTATTTCATTGGCTACCTGCCTATCTTTAATTTGGTGTTAAGAATTTTGTCTTATGAATTATTAAGATAAAATCCTGCTTTTCTATTTTTATTCATGTTTCTCAGAACTGCTTGCTTTGTACAATACATCAAAGTAAAAATAAGGTTGAAACCGGTCCTTGAAATTCATGGAACCACATTGACGTTGATTATAAAAACGACCATAAAAATTAAATCTGGTTTTCCAGTCCTCTAGTGAGATATGGAATAAGGAATTTCAAAGATTGATACATCTTTAAACCAAAAGAAACTGTAGTCGCCATTTCTAATCTCTAGGATGACCAAGCCACAAATGCAGTGAGCCCTGTAATTTATGGTTTAGTTTAGTTGCACCTCTAATTAAAAGCAAACACAAAGTGTGTTTCTAACTTCCTTTCATTTGAATAAGAACAGAAAAACCCTTTCTCAAATAACTACTCTTTCTTCGTACATGTTGCAGCTCTCTCTAAGAGCTCTGAAAGGAGTTGAAGTTAGTTGATAGAAAGTGGCTCCTGGTAACTAATTCTAGCAGGGAGGTCACTGCCATTTCAGTCTTCTGTATTGTCATTCTATTTTTAAAAAGATAAGTAGAAATCAGAACACTAACCAACAGGGGCTGCCAGAAAAGACTATTTTTAAAAAAATCAGTAGAAATGGTAGGCAGAGGTTTTAATGTCTGTGGCCACACCAAAGGAATTGACAAACTGTTAGGTTTTTATAATAATTTTGCATTAGTTTAAGTTTCTGGTTTCAAAAGTAACAAAATGGGTCATCTTGTGCTTTGGAGATCATTATGTACTGTTTGCTAATCTAAAGATTGTCTCTACTTTTTTACAAGGGTCTCTATTTTCATAGCCATTACGAGCTAATCTATAAAACAGATTAGAGAGCCTCTCTTTTTGTGTTCATTTACAGTATTTCTGAAATAAGTATAATAAAGAAGTTTTTTATTCCAAAACACTGATTTTCCTTAACATTTCAAAGATTATTTGCTTGTGAAAAGACTACACTTAACTATTCAATACAATTCTCTGAATTCCATCTATGCATTCATCTGTGCTTAGTTCTGTCTTGCTACAGTGTCGTCTTCTTGTTTATTTTCCATTACTGTTGTACAAAATGGTCTTTTGGCAATTAGCAGTGCTGTTTTAAGCATGGCATGTACATATAAAGCAGCAGAAAAAGTGGCATCCTATTAAAAAAAAACCAAACATGAACATTATTATCACTGTGCATGGGAAACTTGTTATATAAGGACAGTACTTCATTTGAGAGAACCATTTAATTGAATTTTGATACAGCTAAATAGCACCTTTGTTAAAATCAAAATGACCTTGTGTAAATCACTTCAGAAATGCACCCAGGTAAAAGAACAGGTATAAGAATTCACTAATGGTAGTGCATTTTGCAAGGTTGTATTTTCATTAAATTGATCACAATTTTGCCCTCTATTTTTTCCATGTATGGAGGGGAGTAGATTAACAATTTCCATTTTTGAAACGTTCTTGCTTTATAAATTAGTTCCCTTTCTTTCAGCTTTTATACTCCACGCTCCAGATAATAAATGTGCTCACAAAAGACTTGTCTGAAATAATGAAGCTGTTAAAGAACATTGTAATTTTTTACTTTAATAAAATTAATCTGGCCCTCTAAACCATTGGAAGGCAAACTTGCTCTTAGAATGCATCGCAGTACTACATTTGTGACACTGATAGATAACTATTAACTCCTTTTAAGCTTTAAAATGCTTCAGAATGCCAGAGTAAAGAATCTAAAACTGCAGATCTTATTCAAATGAATCAGGATAGAGCAGATGGTTGAAGAAGGCACACAAGCAAGAAGTAAATCTCCTGTTCTCCCTTTCTGATTGCTTTGCCCACAGAGGAATAACGATTCAAAGAAAATCAGTAATCATGGCGGATGTCATTAGCATATTCCCAATAAGGGAGCTTACATAAAAATTCCCAGAGAAAATGAATGGCTGCTAGTATAGATCAGTGTGCAAACAGTGCATTTCCAGCTGCCTCCCAAAACAGATTTTCCAGGACTTCTAGAAATGAAGTTTGAAAAACTGAATGAAAAGAATGGCACATTTGCTTAGAGAAGTGACGGATATTTTATTAACTAGCTATATTTAACAGACTTGTCAGTTGTAATGCTGAGCTGAACAGCCACAAAGAAGTTCTGTGCTTAAAATTAAGATTTCATCCAACCTTTAATATAATATAGGAAGAACATTTTGCTACTTGGTTGTTTCTGTCTGGAGAGGAGTGTGCAAACTGCTGTAAATCCCTTCCCTGACATGTTTTCTGATTGCATTATTGTGAACACTTGTGGTAAATGTCTGTTTCCTTGTTGGTTCACAGTAGTTATTAAGTTGTTCACAAATCAGTGGCAAAGCAAAACATTTTCTCAAAGTGTTGCGGAAGGAGTACTAACCTAGACAAATGGCTGTTTTCTTGTCTGCCCATAAGCTATGGGAAGCCCATTAGCCAGTGTAAATGAGCATTACCCTATCTGAACAGTCAAGCTGCTGCCTTTCATTCATACAGAATTAGGATTTGGCCTCTTATTTTCAGCTTTTCACTTGGGATATTTCGAAATTATTTTACTTCTTTTTCCAAGGAAAACGAGCGCAAATTCAAGAATTGCATGCAGGTTTGTCACATTCTCCTACTTAATATAGTTCAGAAAGTAGCGTGATATTATGTTGTTCTTATTCAGTCTAATTCCATAGTATAAGCACGATCTAAGGGTAAATCATCACCGCTCTGGCCTCTGGATTAGGCAGTCAGCTGCCATTGTTGCAACTGGAAAATGCATGTCTAATTTCTTGTGTACCAGGCTGAATATTTATCTCTTATTGGTTCCAAATACAACAACCAACCAACAGTCACTAAAATAAGTACCATCATCAAGACGTTTGATAAATCTTAGAAAAGCAGCCATGAGACATGTTATTGACAAGTTTTGTTGCTGAAATAAGAGAAAAACTAGGTAAGGGCGACCATGTCCCTGCAGATGCCATCATTGATTGTGCCAGCAGGAGGCAGATGGTTAAAGGATACAATGGGAACTGTCACAATAGTTTCAATTTTATTATTGAAACCCAAACTTTCTGTGGCAGCGGACAGATTGCCTTCATTTTTCATCCATGAAACATCTTCAACATTTCCTAAAGAAAAAAAAAATCTTTTAAACTAGCACTGCAACCAATAATGCCTTTTATGTATACTAAGATGGTAGAAACCATTAATAAAATGCCTGTCAACAGCACATCTCCCTTTTCTTTTTAGCAAAAAGAGGAGAAATCATTAATTACAGTTTCTGTCACACACAAAAGACATGTTTTTTGTTCTGGTCTCTTAGCACTTTAACAGCATGCATTCACCTAGTGGCCACCTATTCTGCAAAATTTGAAAAGGGATGTGTCCTTATCCATCTATGCAAAACCTTCTGAAGACATTGCATGTGTCTGCCTGGGCAACAAATGCAGTATTTTGGGTTGACACTGAAAAGAAGGATTATGAATATGGATAGGATGCAAATACTCCATCTATCTTAATCAGAATACAGGAATTCAAGCTGTTGGAGGGGAAAGGAAGCGGGAGAAAACCTTAAAAATCTAAGCTGTAGCAGCCTGATTCTGCTCCTACCGCTATCAGCTGGGGCTTTAACACTGAAGTTATTAAGGTCAGGATTGGGGAGTAAATTTACAGGATCTTTTGTAAGGTGAGCATTTTACACACAGCTCTGCCAAACACGTTGACTTTGATTGAGATTGCTTGCTCTACTGAATTTATGTGTATTTTAAGTATTTGCTGGAAAGTGGATTTAAAAATCACTACTACCCATTCACTTATCACATCTGAAAAGTATATAATCATATAGAGCTTTACATATATAAATTAAACCCAAAAAATCTACATATTGCAAATTTGCAAATAATGCATAGGGAGATGTAAGTAGTAACCGTTTGTTGGGGCAGACAGTTGTTATTTCAATTTATTAAACCAGAATGTCAACAGAAAGGTCTTAGTTTCTAGGTTTTTCCCAGCTCACCGTTTCCTATCAGTTTTAATGGATGCCTGTAAAAGCAGAATACTAAAGAAATACCTTTCAAAGCATTTTTTTCAATTTAATTTATTTTTTTAAACTGTGAGAATTGCACTTTTGTACTTCTGTGTTTCTGTTCTATGCTATCTAAATATTTTGAGACCCATACAGAGGATTCCTCTGTCTTTTGAAAGAGGTCATCACTGAAATCTGGAAAATCATATCAAAATATGTTTTCATTGTGAGCATATGAGACTTTTTTTCAGCCTTCAGATCTAATGAAACAGAAAGCAAATAAAATACTCTCATTTGTTCAGAAGGTAAACATCATATCTATTAGAGACTTCTGAAATGTGTCATTTATGTGTTTCAGTTTCAATATGTGTCTCATCAATTGTAAATGAAAGGCCCAAACTGTCTATTTGGGTCTTAAAAAAAAGTCTTATTAGAATAGAAATTTAAGAACAAATCATCATCTCATAAAAAAAAGTGTAGATGAACAGATTTCAGTATGTTTTACATTATAAATGCAGAATATAATTCTAGAAATGGTGAGTTTAGTGCCTTAATGCCCCTACATTTGGTATCATCACTTACTGTTCCCCTACATTTGGTATCATCACTTATAGTTCCTTGATTAAGAAACATTAAATTTTACATTTTTTTTCTGATATTATGACTACAAGTACACCAATATTTTTTTTAATAATCCAATGTACAAATACAATATGTACTAGAACAAAATCCATTTTAGTATCTAGCAACTTTAACACCAAAGTTAAATGGATTACCAGTAAAAACCATAATAAATAGTTTGGGCCTTCCATTATTTGTATGCTTTTGTATGGAGGACAGTCAAGACCTTTAATCACCCATAGGAGTGTAAACAAGTAGTTTCAGCTCACATGTTCCACATTACCTGTTTCTGCGATTATGTACCAAACTCTGTAGCAAGGATTCAGTCCTCCACAGCTGAAGTCAGTAGAAAACTTACCATACATTTTCAAGTCATGGAAATTGCAGCTCTATGTTTTTAAGATTTGTCTGACACTTAAATGTATGGACATAGTCTATCAAAATTTGCCTGGGCTGTAGTCCTCTTATAAGGATGATTGATTTTGAAAGTAGCTTAATACTTTTTTCCCTTGGTATCGCAGAGTCAAATCTGTGATGCTCTTGCTCCGATGTCAATAAGAAAGTTTTGTCAGAGGATTCATTCATTTGGGGTTTATTGCCTGAGTGTAGATGAGCTATACTATAGCTTTTAATGCACTAAAATACATAATTCACATCACTGAGACATATAGTATGAACGTAGCTATTAATCTGTTGTCTCTGAAACATAACAACTGACCAGTCTGTGAGCTACATGCACTATTTTTACCCTAATTGTTTTTAAAACTGTGGTGAGCAGAATATTTTAGTAGCATTGGTTAAAAATGTCATGTCTGAAAAATCTGGCAAGTATTCAGAGTCATTTAATCTTTCACCAAGATTTAATCAGAATAGTCTTATATCTCTTTTGTGCATTGTCAAATGCTCACCACAATTTGTCTCCCCCCATGGTGGACTGACAGATTGAGCAAATAAGCAAAGAGCCGGAACATTTGACTGTAATTGCAATGTCAGCACTGTTAAACTATATTTATGAGAAGAAAGTTAACACTGCAACATTAATAATTTCATTAGTTTTACATGTGTTTGCTTTATAAACAAGCAAGCTATTTTTTATAAATTGTCTGTGAACAATACTTTGTTCTTCTAGAAGAAGGCTACAAATTCCTGTTTTGAAAGAAAAGTAGGCACATATAAAATAGTTTGGGTCCATATTACTATGTTTTGGGAAGAAAAAAAAGTAAAATCTTTAAAATATTTGCCCTGAGCCAGACTCTATAAATTGTGGTTTTCCTGTCAATAAGCAATAAAATAATGGCCAGAAACATACAATAAAAATGGGCAGGGCTAGGAAGAGTAGTATTTTGTCTAGCTGTACTGTAGCTCTAAAATCACTTTAGACAAGTACATGAAGTCTTTTAGCTTTTCTTGACTTTTTAAGCCACTAGATGCTCACCTGCACTTTCAGTGATTTATGGCACTATTCTAAATGTACTGGCTACTAAAGACAGTTTGTCGCTCTCTAATTTTGGAGGGACATAACACATGAAACTGCAGCAATCTCTTACCTACATAGTTCACTCTATAAGGGGAAACTAAGAGAGAACATGACATATTAAAAAATAAATTACAGTGTTATACTCCTTGGTCCAATAAACCACTGTGGCTGCCGTACCTCTGACTATTGAGGTGTTGTTTTGCACTACAGCTTAATCAGCTGGGTCTGGGCTGCTCCTTGGTGTTCATGTGCCTTAGGCAGCATAAATGCTGTGATTCACATGCACGATCACATGAGCCTATGCTGCTCATTTTATACAATATCAAATAAAATTATTTGTTAGAATGATTGATCACATACTTCTTAGCTATTTAAATTATGAGAACATAGAGTTTAAAAATATATCAAGTGATTCACAAAATTTTAAAGTCATTTGCATGTGCATTTAAATTCTGCTGATGATGATTCTAGCACAGGTGAGATTGATTCAATAGGTTTTCTGGCTATGCTGGAGAAAAATGCAGCTGTCCAAGCTATAGCATTTTTGAGGTGGTAGGAAACACTGCAAAAATGAAACAGTAAGTGATGATGTTAATTTAGTATTCTCACTGTCATTTTAATTTGTAAATAGATGTATATGTATGCATACAATCAAAAAAAATCAACTACTTACACTTACTGTGCTTCCACAAAGTTGCAAACATTCTGTCTTCCTGGCAGGGAGAAAGACCAGTCTTACGTCTGTTCTTTTGCTGTGTTCTCCCTTAATCAGTTATCAAAAGTGATTAATAGAAAAGGAACAGTGAAAGCAGAAGAGGAATGATATTAGGCGGTCATATATTACGAGCATCTTCATTTCACTAAGATCTGGTAATTGCACCTCCCCATGAAGTTTCTTACCCATACCTCAGTCAGAAGAACAGGTAGATGACAGCCAAAGACTACTGGGGCAGTGTGCAAGAGACCAGTTTCCATAGGATCTAGCATCTTTCCTTTTGGCTTTAAAGCGGCCCAGATGGTATGCAGCTCCTTCAAGAGACTCAGTAGTGTACTGTGATAAACTGAGCCATCTGGACCCTAAGGTTCCTACAGTGACCAGAGCAGATAGTGTAGGCTTGTGTGATCATTGGCAGATCACACGTGTGGAAAAATTAAGATTTCTACTCATTAATAACTATAAATCATTAAGAAACAATGATGCCTTAATTTTAGTGGAGCATCTAATATCAGTGGCAATAGGATCTTCCAACGGATAGCCCACAGAAAACCTGTCTCCCACAACCTCAGAACTGTGGGAGTCCTGAGATACCATCTTATGACAACACAGACCTCCTTGGCAGCTAACACATCTAGAGATCACTTTGAATTTTTCCATGTCTCCTTCAAGCCCTGACCTAGCACATATTTCTTCCCCAAATGTAAGTCTCATTCATGTCTGGAGAAGGAAGTCTGACTATAGAAAAGAATAGAAATAAAAAGCTACGGAAATTAATTTAGCAAACTTTTTCTAATGAATTACCATTCTCTGTGTTTGTGGAAATGCCAGGTACAGTATGCCTCATTGATGCTGACAGAGTAAGAATAAGTAATATTATGCACATGTGTATCTTTTACATCTACATGAAACCTGGAATAGAAATTTCAGCACCAGACAGACTAAGAAAAAGCCTCTATAAATTGAAGAAAAAACCCTCATGAAATAATATCCAGATCACCTTGCACAAAAGTCAAATTACAAAAACAGGCACAGAGGATATAGCATACTTCACAGAGTGGGCAAATCATGATACACTTATTCCAAGGGCAGGATGTCTTGCTGGATAAAGAATCTGTCACTTGCCTTTCAGGTCTCTGGAACATCATCACCTCTTTTTTAAGTGAGTTTTAATACAGCTGAGCTGTCCGAAATTTGACCACATTACAAAACTAGGAAAGCTTTGCAGTATTTGGTGCAATTGATGTGTTCAGGTGAGGTCAGAAATGAGTACGCATGAAGAGTGAGTCATTTGTCACCAAGAAGAGATTCCAGTGGGAAAGTAGAAATGTATACAGTGGGACAGTAATGGGGAATTCACATTACAGCTGTCTGCTTTGTACCTGGTCTGTAAATGATTTGAAAGCCGCTTTCTGTGTATGAGCTTCCCAATCCTCAAGCTTATTATGTCTTTTCAAAGGAAGATGGGTTAGAGGCTGTTTGGTCGGAAGACTTGTTAAACTTTTACTTTTACAGATGAGTATCTCTCCAGCCAAGCAGAGTTCACTGGCAGGGCAATACAGGGAAACTCTTTACTGAGATATTCTTCATTTAACCTGGCATGTAGTAAACAAGGTTGCCTCATTTATTTCCTACTCCTATGTCTGTTACCGACATAACCTTTAGAAGGTGAAATATTCATGGGAAATATAAAAGCAAATTAGTTTGCAATTAGATTCAGATCTTGATTTGAATAACTAGACTCTTTTGAATATACTAATATATAATGATTGAATTTAGTGAACCTAATCTAGATTTGTTGTGTATTCAATCCAGTTGGACCAGTATACATACACAATGTGCTTATTGTATCTGCAGTGTGAAGTTCTTACACATCTACCATTTATGCAGTAGTAATGGTAAAATGCCTCTCTTTCTCCTTTCTGCCTTAGTGGAATAATTATTATCCAAGCTTTATTTTGGTTATGATACTTAGCAGACCAGTTCTGACATTTTCACATATTAATCTCTCAAAATGATTAAACACATGAGAAGTAGATGACTGTATATGAGTTCTGAAAACCCGGACTAATGAACACACCGCACTGAATAATTTTAACACACAGCTGGATGGCACCTTTCCTTCTGCCTGGTGCCATTGCTCTGTCCTCAAGCGTTACGCAGCCCTTTGCTCGCTCTGCTCCGTGTATGTTGTCTCTGTTTCATGGAAAATTGCTGAACTGAAAAATGCACATGACTGGTGGGGGGAGAAGAGTTCATAAGAGGAAGCAAGGATCCCCACCAGTGTGTTTCTTTCCCTGTCCTATTGCCATCATGCAATTACCTTGACCTCCTGCCCCATTCAGATAACTGCTTTGTAGCAGATACAGAATGGATAGCTTTTTGACAGACAGTTTTATATGAATATACTGTGAATCTGTCTGTTTGCACTGTAGTAAAAGCCAGGTAGCCAGCAGGACCTAAGCAGTGGTGTTTGGTGCTGGTTTCTCTCCTTCCCTGCCTCCCTCCCCAAGCTGAGCCTATTTCCACATCCTATGGATGACCATTCAAGCAAGAAAGCCCTTTTTAACCGTCATTCATGGAAAGAGGCTGCATATAGTTGGACTGGCACACTCTCTGGCTGAGCCTCGCTGATCAGATGAATTGTTTGAGCCAGCTATTTCTTACATGCAAACAGGGAGAACTTGTTCAGACAGTACAGTCACCCTAGAATGGCATGCAGGGATTTAGCAAAGTGCATGCATAGGACGGCCTTTTTAATCCTTGTTAGGCTCTTTCTACAACAGAGCACATTCAGGAACGATGAGAAATGGCTCTCAGTCTTTCACAGCCTGAAGAAAGAAACAGAAATTTAGAGTTTGTTGTGGTGGTTGTAAGTGTGTTTATATTTTCTTTATGTTAATGCCCCTATTGAAATAGAAGGTCTTTTTTAACCTTTTCCTTAAGACAAACAGCAACCCCATGTAATACACACAGATTAATGCTTCCTGCCCTTTTTAGACTGAGCACAAAGTAGTGACTAATGACCTAATAGCAGCATTAATTTTATGTACTCTGGCAGTATTATCTTTGTTTGGGAAATTAATATTAATATAAAGAAAAAATACACAGTGATTATTGTATTTAGGAGCACCTATCTGTTGGCTGAAAACAGAGGAAAATATACTATCATATGTACTCTAAGTAATCAAAAATCTTATCAGAAAACTTTCTGGAAACAGAGGGGCTAACTAATTGTTCATACTCTTCATAGCTGGGATTTCTCATTAGTTTATGTAGTATTAATTTTCTCTTAAACAAGAACCACAAGAGAGGCAATATGATATTTTGAAGAACAGAAATTGGAGGTGGACATGCATTTTTGATCTTACTGTTTTAAAACAAAATACAACAACAGTAGAAGAGCTAGCAGCTGAAATATCATAATTGCTTGTGTGTTTTAGTGACACAGAAAAGTGAGAATTACCAATAATCACAGCAGTTTGGGGTGGAGTTTTGTTGTTCAATTCTGTTATTGTTGAGGTTCAGAATGAATTAAAAAATACTCCCTTTTTAGTACAGTAGAACACTTTAGCTTCACAATTGTTTGGTTGTCTTTGTTCATGGCTGGGGGGTTTATTCAGGACACTTACAAAACATTTCATTGTGAGAATGAAACGATTTTATTCTTTGCCAAAACAAAGCAGGAAAACATATTATTTTCAAAATAAGTAATAGTAAAGTTTATTTTTAAATCATATGGAAAAATATAGGAGGACAAACTTAACCAGCTGCATTCAAGTACCTACAATAAGAAATTAGCCTTTTCCAACAAAATATGCAGTTACATTTTGATCTTTGATCCAAACCCCATACCTTTTACGAGAAATGAGGCACTGAAAAACATTATTAATTAATATTATGTCCAACTCAAAGTTACATACAATATTTTATTTTACTGACAAACATTGTTGTTCCAATGTTTTGAACATGAAATCAATCCTTCAAACAAATTACAGTAGCCAATCTGAACAGTGCCAGTTCTGTGGGAATGTTAATCTGTTGAGTAAAGGGAAATGTATTTATTTGGAGACTGTGTGAAAGAAAAAAAAAGTAGTTGGAGAGTGAAAAGTGAGAGAAAATAAGAGAAAGTGAAATACAAAGAATGGAGTGTCAGTTTATTTATTAAAATATTAAGCAAGCTTTGCTGCAGGTTTCTTAATTTTTATTGAAACTTTTTAAAAATACTCCTTATTTGGCATTCTTACATGTTAAGAAGTTTCTTGTCCAACACTGTCAGAAATTAAGAAGAATCATGAGAATAATTTTTCTGTTCTTTAAAATTAAAATAACTTTTAATTTCGTCATACTCTTCACATGCTGTTTTTGTTCTGTCACAGTACCTAAGAATATCAAAATAAGTAACAAATAAAGCCTGATTCATGTCGCTGCTATCTGGAGCACTTTTAAAGAACTGTGTATCTGGAATTAATTTTTACTATTAAAATTTTAAGATAGGAGCCATATCATCAACGAGTATTCATTACCATGGATTTATCAAATTATAGTGGAGTTGATCCCAGTTCTCTCAGAAGAGAACCTGAGTGGGAATGTCAGTCTCTGCTCACACATCCTTTGGCTAAGGACCCCAGCTGCCTGTGCACTGACTAGCATGATAGCACTCAGGGGTACTCCTTGTTGGCTGGCAATTTATTTTAAGAGTTGAATCAAAAGGAAGATTATTTTAAATGACCCCAGTACCAGACTCAGCGTTTATAGCTGTATGAAATATCTTCTTTCATGCTCCTTCTTTTTTGATTCTTGTCATTCCTTTAGATATACCTGCTCATTCTAACACTTCTGGCAGTACCATGCAACTCTACCAGTAATCTAATGGATCTCTGGACATCTGTAGGAAGGACCATAGCATTAGTTCTGACCAGATGCCCCAAAATCCCAGACAGGTGGCTGGAGAACATGCACGGATTGGTTCTACACTGTGTGTGGAACTGAGTCCAACAAGTCACATTAATGTTTACAGAGCTGCAAGATTCAATGGGGACACTTTGTAGATTATTGAGTTTTAATAAGTAAGATGAGCAGCAAATATCATGTGTATACCTGGGAAAACCTCCAGTGTGTGTACTGCACCTCTTTCCATGCAGGAGGATTTGTCTCATGTATGCATTCTTTAAATGAAGGTGAATTTTCACCTGCCATGGTGTGCTACTTGTTTAATTCTCTCCTACGGTTTGTAGTGCAATGTTCTACATCAATTAAAAACAGATGAGAGAATGGTTTAGCTGAAGAGTTTGTTTCCTTGTAATCAACTGCAAAAAAGACCAAGGTCATGTAACAGATTTCTTCTTCACTCTCACTTAGCAAAGAAGGCTGTGTGAATGCAAATTGCTTTATTGGTGGAGGGAATTAAAATTATAAAAAGCTAGGCTTAAAGAAGTGCAAAATCAGGACTGTGTCGGAACAGGGACAATATAATTGTGGTATGGATTCCCATATGGGACTAAATTATCTAGATTTTAGTAATGTCAGCAGTTCTATGTGACTGCTGGAATGCAGCCAATGTGCCACATTTGCTTCATTTTTTAAGATGGTTCTGATTCTACACAACTTTAAATATGCAGAACGCTAAATTTGCTCTAGGTGTCATAGTGGCACTTCTGTGCTGCATAATTTTGCATGTTAATTTTATTTAATAGAAACATGAAAGTAGCCTAGAGTGTATCCAAATCCAAGGTAAAGTTACTATGATTTTGGTCCAGCTTATGGTGTCCTCAGAAAAAGACTGTTTAGTTCTATGGGCACATATCAAGGCTGTCTCCCTTTACAGTGCATTCCATTCAGTAATACTATTTTGTAGCAACTCAATAAAGCTGATAGTTTTTCTGGGTAATTACCCACAGCCCCCTGCAGGACAAATTAGCATTCATGACCTGAATAATGCTTACTAGAAAGAGTTCAATGGAATTTACTTAATCAGAATCATTGCTTTCTTGTGGCTACACTATTTTTAACCTAGTCCCTATTGTCTGCTAATAGCAAAAATCCTGTCAGTGCCAGTTCCAACTTGGCACTGGGTGTATAAGGAGAGAAAGATTATCTTCCTCAAACATACACAGTATGTTTTTAAAGTTTATGGACTGTATTCTGCCATCTTTACTCAGACCTCGCTTAGGTAAAAAGTGCATTGAAGTCAGTGGGAGATTTGCCAAATGACAGTCTTGAATCATATATTATGAAAAGAAGTATATATATGTTTGCTAGGCAGTTCATGATTTATAATTTCTGGTAACCATGAAAGGCTGCTAAAGAGAACTTTCAAAGGTGATTTTTCTTTTCTGGGTTTGCGAGAGGAGGAAAAGTTCCAGCCTATTTCAAACCATTTTGTAGGGTTGGGCTTTTTTAATTACCTCTGATGTTTTCCAAATTATTTAAAATAGAAATAGCTATTCTTTTGATGGTTTTGATGGTTTGTGTTTTGCCTTCCACTTCCTAAGACTTTCTAGCATGTCAAGGTTAGTGCAACACAGGTGAGCCCTATAATGTCTTAAACAGAGGCTCACTAAAGCAGACTAGGAGCATTGGAGAGAACTTCTGAAATATTATAGAGATTAGGTGCATGCACATACATACACACACGGAGCCATCAACAGAACCAGAAAAATACACAGCAGGAAAGTTATATGAAGTTGAGCTACTACTTCCCATGAAATAATTCATGTTTCAGCTGTGTTTTCCTTGCACAGGGTGTTATCAATCACAGTAACAGGAAATGAGAGTTGGACCCAATTCATACTCAAAGGTTTTGCCAGTGTTGTCTGATGAGTGACTTCAAACTATGGCCAAATGACTTTCAATTCCTGGCCAAAGCTACAATGTTAGAAAAATCATGTGCAGAATTGTAGTCCTCTGATGTCCTTTGACCTTTTAAGCAAAGGTCTTTTACTGTTCTCAGTGTGTGTTTGTATAGTAAGACATAGCTAAAAGCAAATTTTAATGACTGATTTAATGGCACTGGAAATGGATGTTGACAATAGGGATGCTGGAAATATAGAAAACCTTGCAGAACTCTTCAGTCTTAGTGAAAGGGGGTATATGAATAGGTGTCAATATACAACACACAAATAAAAACTAATTTTCACTTTGGTGGCTTTCTCCAGCTCAGGCTACAGGAGTCAGAATAGTCCCAGGTGAGATTAAGCAAGAAAAGAGACAAACTGAATAAAACCAATGAGAACTGTTGAGTAAAGAAAGACTCATCAAGACCAAATTTATACTCTGCTGTATATTAGCACAATCCAGTTCAGGATGATCCTGACTTACTTGTTTTTGTAATTATCAGGAGGTATTAAGTAGTGCTGCTCTGTGAGGAATGGAGTAATAGCACTGCAACCAGAAGTTAATTTTATTGTTCATAGGTGCAAAAAAAAGGGAGTTTTCCTTTAGGTTTGCATTTCTTTTACTTTAGGAGTAGAGACTATGCCAGGATGTTGCGGGCAGAACATTTCTTCTCTGCCATCACTGAAGAAACAGAGTCTGCTCAAGTAAATCAGCCACAGTTGCTTCTTCAAGGAGAATGAGTACTCGGGTTTCAAATGCAATAGATGAAATAACAGGTTAATTTATTTTAGATTAGCATCATATTGTTTATTTGAAGAGGAGATGTAATTACAATGGAAAACTTAACACTAGCTGAGTTTACAAAGAAGTCTTAGTCACTAAGGTGGAGTTTGTGCAGTCAGTTTGGCTTTGGTTGGACTGACTCATTCCCAAAGCAGACTATGAAACCTTCCGCTTGGATAGCACCACCCTATCCCACACCCATCAATTATTTAAAACTTCTGTTCTGGATCTTCACATTCATCCTTGAATTAAAATTAAAACCTTTCCAGAAGAAGGCTAAAATCAGGTTCTAAAATTCTAAATCGTCAAGTTCAGGTTTTACTTTTAAAATTCCTTTACTAGATTCATTTAAATTTGAGACTAAATGTGGTTTTCCCCAGCTTTATATCCGTATGCAGAAAGGTTTGGAGAGACCATCACAATTGGAGAGTTTGGTTGTGAAAGTACTTAGGAAGCCTGAATTTTGCGTTTCTTTCAAAGTGACGTCTCTCAGCAGGAAGCTGGCCAGGGCAACTAAACAACAAAAAATGGGCAAGACAGCTTCATAGGAATGAATTTAACTGTTTCACAGCAGTATTTCCTAGCTCTTTGCTTTCACTTCTGCTTTTTACAAAATGTTGCTAAATCAATCTTTCACATTGCACCATGATATTGACAAAAATTGTAAACTATAAGTGTAATGCATTTAACATTCTTTTGATTTCTAGTTCATTTAATTCTAGTTCAGATGCTTAAGAGAGAAACTTAAACATTTTTTAAATAAACATTAAAAAGTAAAACAGAGACAGCAAATGGCCAGACTCCCAGAACTTCATTTTTTCTTTCACGTTAGTGTAAGAACAGGTCACATATGCAAAACATCAGATTGAAGCTCGAATTAATTTATTAAAGTAATGAACTTGATCAACCACTCCCAACAGGAGTTGAAGATTATTATTTGTTGAAGACAGTACACCGGACTTGTAGTTGTATTGTTGGAGGAACAAGTAATGAAACTTCAGTCATTTCAAATACTGTTTATTGCCTGTGGATTCAAAAAAGGGGTTATTGATAGTGTTGAATATAAAACAATTATAATCCTTCCATAGGTACAGGTGTGTAATGCAGAATGCTTCAGCAATATCTGTCTGTATGGGATCGTGGTTCTTTGCCCAAGAACTGTTTATTCATTCTGATGCAACAGTAATTAGAAGTCACCCACATAGAAACTCTGAATGCCTCGACGATTAAACTTGCAATAGCACTGATAACCAACAGTAACTGTGAATACTTTATGAGATTCCTAAGACCATTTTGCCTGAAAGCACTGACCTCTGGAATTAAATTCTGAGAGTTCCTTGCTACTGACAATTTGTGGAGTATTCCACTACCTACCTTGGGCTTGAACCGAGGCAGCAGCACTCTTATCTAGTCAATGTAAGATCATAATTCTCAACTGTAGTCATGTATAAATCACAGAATTAAAAAGAAGCCTCTTAACCACCGCAGAAAAGTCTGCAGTTCCAAGGGATGAGGAACAGGAAGGTATCAAAACCACAGCATTTAAACTGGTAAATTACTTCAGTAGTTTGCAAGCACATAGGAATTAATGTCCTCTCTGATATGTGCCAACCCAGGTTATATTCAGTATCCTAGGTGGAGATAAGGGACTGGTTTTGCTTTGTTCATGAAGGAACAGGAACAGCAGGAGCACTCTGCTGGCTTCTAAGGCAGCCATAGTCTGGGAACTGAGATATAGCTGCTTGATTAGAAGTGAATAAACTGAGAGATTGACATGACTTCAGTCTATCTTGCTCTATGAGGTGTTATGGCATCTGACAAAACTGAAGCAAAAAATTCCATTGGCAAGACACTGTTGTGTTTGCTGTGTATTTCAGTAGAAGACAAGTTGCCAATATCCTGCCATCCAAAACGGCCAAGATCAGAAAGACGAGGTGATGGTGAGCGGAACTATTCATCACAAACTAGAGTTATGCTGTTCCTTTTTGACTGTATGTAAAGGAAGCAGGGATTTGGGCAAAAGAGATACTGAGGGAGAATCAGGACTTCTTTGGAGGCTATGAGATTTAGATTGGCAAAACCAGCACACTGGAAGTTGTTTAATTGGCTTTTCCTGTCTGCTAAATGTGTGTGCTTTTCCAGGAGGGTACCAGTATTCATGTGTCTATGATTTTTTTAGAAAAAGTATGAACTGTCATTACTGAAATTCTTAGTTTATCTTGAACAGTAAGCAAATATTCTGCTGTGACGTGAGAGAAACAGTTTAATATTTTACCTCCTAAATCAGTGGGAGACTTAAAAATAAATATTCAGTAGCTCTCTAATGAGTTTGATAAACACTTCTGTCAGCTAAAACCTCAGCTTAGAAGTGATGTTCTGACACTGGTGTTCTTCATAAAATAGTCCCAGAACCTTCAACAGTTCTATGCATTGCATAGTGGAAGGATGTGGTCCTAATAGATTAAATGGTTCAATTTAGACATTTATTACTGCTGTGTGGAAATATGGACTCCTGCTTCCAAGTTGTCATGATGCCAGCTTCTTTATTTCCTACTGGTTATTCCTGCAAATGGGAATTCTCACAGCCTCCACCATACTGTTGCTCATGCTTCAGAAGATATCTGATTAACATCCACAAATGTGTTTCACTAGCCTTCTTTTAACCCCGTTTTAACTTCTTTTGTGATTATATTACAAAAAATACATGACAATATTGAGGGCACTGGGATTTTCATGCCAATTGTGCTAACCACTATGTTTGCACACATGCACTTTTTGTCTTTTGTTTGGAAGATCACAGTCACAGGGAAAGATGGTCACAGTTTTGTCCAGGGCCAAAGGATGTGACAGAAGGGATGATGGCGGGTGGAGCCCTACACATAAAATCCTGTATTTTCACTGATGGACAATTTATGTAACTCAACCTTTCCAAAGAGTGGATATATTTAGTGTTATATTTGAAAAGCTCATTCTAGTCATTAATAAACTTTATCAGTGTGTGCACTGTTAAGATTTATTTATATTTTGGTGAAGGTCTAAAGATATTTGAGTGGTTTTTAACAGAAACAAATGCTTTAGATTTGCAGACAGACTGACATAACATTATCTTTGAGAAAAAAATTTACAAGTCAAGCAATGTAGTATGTCTTCTATAATATTTGAGTGGGAGCTTTTTTATCAATAACGTAGCTTTGTGAAACACAGAAGTATGCTGCAGACTGTGACCTTTGGAAAATAATATTTAGTGACATTAATCTACATCTAATGGAGGGGTTTGTATCATCACTTTGGTTTATAGCTGCATTATTGTAGCACATAGGCTGTCACCTGCATTTATATAACATGAGACTGATTATTCCTTATCATGCACAAAATGCAGACCTCAGGGAAGAGTTCATTTTGGACCATTTCCAGGGGTATGTGTAACATGCTACAAGCAGAGTACTGCTTTTAAGGCTATCGAGTGCAATTTGCACTCTTTTTTTTTCTCTTCAGTATGTCTTACGCTTGACAAGATAATTGCCCCCCATAACACACACACATCCTAGAACACATTCATTACAAAGCCATTGTATTGACGTATAGATACAGATATCGGTGAAGGAATGTAGTTGATATTCTTTATACAGTACAATATATGTGGAATATATCCTCATAAGTAAAATAGAAATTAGCAATTGTAATAAACTGAAGATGAGGAAACAGAATTGAGAACCTTGCACGTGTAAGCATTCCACTGGCTAGAGAAAACAGAATGCTCTATTTCACATAAATAACTTTAAAGAAGTGGTGGTGATCAGAGTTTACTTTTTACAGTGAAGTTTCTTGGGAATTTGTGAATATTTTAGAGTTTAGACTATTGTGTACCTATATTACCTATGCATAGATATGTACATATATGTGCTTTGAGCGTTTATATTTCTGGAACATAATCTATACATACTGGAACATCTTACCTTAGTAGTTTATTGTTTATTATTATTACAATTATATAAAATAGATATAGAGAGAATTTGCAACAATAGATATATAGAGGATTTACAACAAAATATAAAAAGCTGTCTTTGAATGTAACATTTTACAAATGATCTATCAGCCTCATTATGAATCTCAGTTCAAGACACTTCAGAAAATACAAAAAAATCTATTTTAAATTAATTTTGTTAATTTGTTTCACATAAATTGGTAGGGACAATAACTTTGCACTAGGATTATGGTGTTATAAGATATTATTTGTTATATTTACCCTTTTGCTTCTACAGTTACTTGGTGACTTTTTTTTCTTTCCTTTTTTTAGCAGAGATTATAGTCCATATATTTACGACTCACTAGCAAAAAAAATGGGCTAGATGCCTCATATTGGATTTCTCCATCCTTTATTCTGAAAATTCTACACTGGTCTTCATTTTCAAAGCACCTAACAGAGGCTGCTGGTCCTTTGATATGGTTGTACATAACTTAAACATTGTTGAAAAGTGACAGAAGATCAGCTGTGTTGAGTTGTACTTCCTATTTCTTAAGCTATAGTTTTTATTGAGTGATATAATCAAAGAAGATCCCATTATAGCAGCATCTAGATCTCACATTCCAGTTTGGTGAGAGCAGTATATATGACAAACAACAGGGCAAAGCTGGTCATGCAGAAAGCAATCATTCCTTTTAACCTCTGTGATGGATTGTGTTAGGTAAGCTGTGACCCGCTCTTCCTTTGGAAAGCAGTTTGCTTATATCCATTCATGATGGTAACAGTATATCCTGTGGGTAACATTATTTTACATTACTTCCACAAAAGTAGGTTCAAGTAATGTGAAATAAACATATATCAAACAGAATACTATATGGTATTGTTCCACTGAAACTCGTATTGTGCAATTCTGTGGATGGAAAGAAACCTTTCTTCAAAAAGGGCTGAATTTGCGTGTGAGATGCACAGTATTCCTCTGTTTGGCAGTTACAGGAATTATACCTTTGCTTGGTGGCCTTGATTTGTAGCAGCAGCTAAAAGCAGCTCTGTTCAGTGAAGGACGTTTTTGTTCTCCTCTAAACCTAATACAACATGTATGAAATCAGTGACCCAACATACTCAACAAAATTTGTTTTATAGTAAAGAGTTCCCAGCCAAGCAACCTTTTTTCAGGCCTTGCATTTGCAACACCAGCTGTAACAACAATGAGGAAGTGTGTTCAGACACCATTCTGCTCGCTTATGGCTACTGAGTGACAAGACCATGGTGAACGATAGAGGGTTTCGAGGTTGCATTACATCAGTCCAGCCAAAAACTGTCTGGCTAAGCACAAAGTGAAAGTGAAAGATTGACATTCTCATGTAGTGACTCAGTTCTCTGTTCTGTTCATTTATATATATGTCCATATATAAAATACAGAGCAATGGAAACTTGGCGGGGAAGGAATATGTTTCTTACATTAACGATGAAGTCCGTGTTTAAAGTGACTGCTTTACAAAGACAAAGAATATTTAAACATTTTTGTTTTCAACACTGGCATCTTTAAATAGCTGTTTCTTTTGACTGATACCCTAAAACTAGACCCTGTTTCTGACTGTTTATGTTGCTGAAGTTCCTGCTGTACTTCCTACATATGTGATCAGGGGAGTTTTCAAATGCACCTTCTTTGTGCTGCACCTTCAGTTGATTTTCAAAGAGGTTGTGTTTCCTCTTTAAATGTGAAATGTACTCATTCTAGCCATAAGTATTTTTCAGTCTATCATTAATGTTTGTTTCATATCCAGAAAAGTAATTTTTGATGCATTAATATGTGATTGAAAATTATATTATTTAGAGAAATGTGAATCTTTGATAACTCCAGTGAAGTTGGGCTTGCTTGAAAATAACTGAGAGTTCACACACACAAATGAGTGACATGGCATTTTACATCCACAGACTATTGAAGTGTATTATCTGTCTGCTTGTGTGCACTTAAATTGTTAAATCCAAGTTAGCTTAGTCTGGGAAGAATAAGGTCCCAGAACACTTTCTTAATGAAATTTGGGGCACGTAAGGCACATTGACTAGGTTTTTATTTTGCTAGCAAGAGTATTTCTCAGTTTAATACAAAACATGTTGTAGATCTGTCCTGACAACAAAGATCTAGGAATATACAAATAGTGCAGTACTATACATTTAATTTGCCTGTTCAGTAGTTTTTTTGTGGGACCAGCTGGATGTAAAACTGGACAGTAACATTGCAAAGGTAGCTGAATTGCATGTGCAAATTGCAGTAATTATACATGAAAATTAAGACAGTGCTACAAATTTCTTTTTGTACATGTAGATGCATGCATGAAGTTTAGAAAATCAGTCCAGAAAACTTAAAGCACAAATGAACCACATGGATCAGTAAGTGAACAGCCTGAAAATTCTGCTGTGTATGATGTCATCCCTTTGCTGTAGGTCAGAAATAACTTCATGCTGTTAATTATAGGTATTTATCATAGTTCATATGATTTTGTGGGGCCTTGTCAGTGATCAAAGGTCGTTCTTTGGATGCCTGTCATCAAGTGAGTTAGTAATTGTAAAATAGCTTATTTACTGAATCTAATATGCCATTAAATAGACTTATTTTCCCCTTTTCAGCAGTTTATGTTGTTGATAAAAGGACAGTTCTGTTTTAGTAAAGTTGATTTGTTGCAGTCAGGTACAATAATTATGTACTCATGTATACTATATGTTTGCACATTAACACATGAAAGTTATATTCCAGAAACTTTAAAAGTCTATCATAGACTGGTAATAGGCAGGGAGATATGAATTAAGGTGAAACGGCTTGTGGAAAGTTAATTTTTAAAGGAATAGCAAACATAACAAAAAAAGAAGACAGTGAAATCACTACCACACATATTTACAGTGTGCCCAGACTGATTCTTGAAATATTGTAAAAACGTAAGCTGGAAATTTAGACCTCAGACAAAAATACTGCATTTGAGAGATGATGACTGCTCTTATAAATCATAATGAACATACGGAATATAAAAATAGAGAAGGATTTGAACTGGAAGTGAAACAAATAGTGCTACTATTAGATTGTATTACAGGTGGGCACTTTTTTGCCCCTACTTCTCTAAGCCTGAAAGTGCTTGTGTTCTGACCTTGCACCTGGATTCAACCTACTTTCTCTGACTTGCATTCTGCCTGGGAAAACCATTTATGTAAAGAATGACCTCTCTCCAGGTTTTGCAGCTTGGTTGTGGTGTAGATGAGTGTGCCAGTTCAGAGCCCTCTGTTCAGTGTTGACTAAGACCTTGAAGAGTTCTTCAGCCCCACTAGGCCACAGAACAGCCTATTGAGACTGTCAGCCTTTTTTCCTGCCAGCTACTTTTTTTATTAGGCTGATAAAATCCTGAATTGTTGAAAAGCAGCTGCTCTGAGGAGGATTTAGCTAATTCTCAGGGTGCTTCTGGGTGTGGGGGAGATATATTTACGTCTGGACTATGAAGGTCCTTCGCATTGTTAGACCTAGGTGACCTCTTTCTAGATCAAAAAGAGGTTGCTGGAATGCAATTAAAATGCAGTGTTACTTTCTTGTAAAGCCCTGGTAACCCAATCAACAGTTCTCTTTCCCCACCTTTTTGTCAGTTTTTTGCACTTTCAGATTTTATTCCAAGTTTTGCCTGCACCATAATTTGGTTTTACCTTATCAGAAAATGCCTCAGATAGTATTAATAAAACTCTCTTTAAAAAGAAGAAAGGAAAAAAAAAAAAAAAGAAAGAAAAAAAAAAGTGTCCTGTCTTTTAACAGCCAGTTCTGTGGAGGTTCAAACTATTAATTTTCACATATTGCTCAAGTAAGCAGAACTATGTGCATTTGATTTTTCCCCTAATAATCTTAGATGTAGTTTTGTTGTAATGTAGTACACAATTCATATTGATTAACATGTCTGTAAGCGAGATACGCGTTTTATAGACACATTCCAAAGTGAAGCATGAAATCGAACTGTAAATAATTACATTTTTAAAAAGGGTGGGTTTTTTCAGTTCTATGGCAAAATTTGTACTTACTGAAACAAAGGTTTGATTAAAACTAAAAACAAATTTACATTTGTGGGAGTTTCAGCACTGTTTGCAATTTGTTATATGCCTTTACCTGGCATGCTATTTCACCCTTCATGACACACATCAATACCTTCTTTATGTCTGGCTATTACCACTCATTTAAAAATCTATTTTACATGATTCTTTCAGCCAAAAATGGACCATAATGACATAGAATAGAGCCTGTGCTTCATAAATTCTCCTGGAATCAATACTTTGGCTGGGAATTTGTCAGTCTCACAAAGCTATGCATCATTAAACTTTACTATTATTACAGTGGACTCTGCTTCAAAGTTCACTACCTAGCTGATATTGGATGAACCCATTTAAACCAAGGAAAAGATGTGAGACACAAATGCTTCTGTACTGACATGTATTTATCCAGATAATGTTTAATTTATGAAATATAAGTAGCTTTTAAACTGCTTATTGGTTTATGGGCAAAGTTCAGCAATATCATCATTAAAGATTATATGCTGATTACAAGTTATTGGCAAATGACTTTAAACTGAATCCATTCAGATTATTTCAAATATGACTTATTCAGCCCATAGGATATTATACATTAATCACACAAAATGAATTTGTGAGCACAAACATCTATTTGAATTCAGAAGCCACAGCCAGCCAAACCACGTTAGCAGGAGTTTTTATTGCTATTAGATGTAAACAGAGGGTTTTGCCACTGTATCTATTTGTAATATGAGTTTTCTTACTAAAAATATAGGTATTAGTACAAACAAAAGTATTTTTTACACACTGTTTATCATGTGGTATGCATCAGTATTTTGTGTGAAATATTTTAGCTCCCTTACCAAAGAGCGAGGATTTTTACATGGCTCCCAGAATAATGAACAATCAGTGAAATCCAGGAATTTATGGATGACACTCAGGAGAACTGTGCTACTCCAGATTAATCTCGAATACTGAAAACATACCCACAAATGAGGATTAGCTTATAGAAGGGTTAGAAGCAGAATAAAACCTAAATTCAAAAGAAGATTATTTGCATGCAATAAATGAAACAGGCTGTACATACTGTCTGCCTCACATGCTTGCTTGCTTGCTTGATGACCAATTCCTGGATTTTAGAGCTATCAGACCCCTTTGGGTAGCCTTCCTCTGCTCTTCTGGAGTGCTCCTGACCACGGGTCAAATAACAGTCTGCTCAGCTGGGGGTACTCGTGCTGACACCCATGGACATCGCACTGTATCCGTCGTGTACGAGTACTTGACAGAATACTTAGAATCAGGATTAGCTAAGTATTTGCTCAAGTACAAGGATCAGGATTAACTGAATTGGTTCAAGGGGCTTTTGGTTCTTCTTGCCTCAAAGAAACATGGATGTATACAAGGCTCCAGTGAAATCACAAGCTTCTAACAATGCAAGTATTTTTGTTAATCTCATGAGAAGTCACCTGCAAAAAGATAAAGAACAAAATCAATGGTTTGTTGGCAGGCACACACACAGGCACATGCCCTCTCTATCCTCTCCTTGGGGCTGCCACACCTGCCTGTCTGCTGTCTCAGCATCATCTTGTGCACTCAGGAGATCAAAAAAGGAGAAAACAAAAAGGGTCATTAGTTAAGAGGCGCAGGTGTGAAGAGACTTTCTAAACCATAGACTTTGTGCACCTGCTCCAGGGAGCATTGTTGGGAATTGGGACAGGTGTACTAACCTCCAAGCCTTGCCAGGCTTGTGGGGATTGCTGGCTACGGACACTGAATGTTGTGTGTATGCAGGAGAAAATGCTCGTGTCACTGCACCTTTGTGTTGTGATCCAGTGCATTCATGATCCAGGGCAAATTATGGTACCGTGATCTCTTACATGCCTGTAAATGATCTGCAATATGAGCTCTCGTTTAAAGCTAGGACAAGTTCTGCATGTCTCCGATCATCTATAAAGATTGCATTTAAAAAAATGTGCTCCTGCACTGATTACCCTGTTCATTTCTCTTTAGTCTTAAATACTGAAAAGAACCAAAATACTCAAGAGTAGGCTGGAATATTGCACTCCAGTTGATCAGGCTTCCCTCAAACATGTTCATTTCAGTTGTTTTTCTAACAAGTATTGGGTTCCTCTTACATACTTTTTCCAGAGTAGATTGTGTTACTGGATTGTTTGCTCATATTTTGATAGTATCTTAAAGGTGCCTACAAGATCAGGTTTATAATTCTAGGCCCGAGTTTATAAGAGGACTTAGTCAGGTGCCAAAGTAACTGTGCTGGGATTGACGTTCCAATAGCACAGTGCTAGAGGTGCTGTTTGGAAATCATTAATGCCCTGCCAAAACCTACTGAACATATCATTTGAAGTGTTCTCACAGCTGAAAACCAGACATACCTCTGATCTCTCATGCATGCACTGTCTTTATATATATACACACAAACACACACAATCTGTTATATAGGTTTCTCATCACAGAGGAGAATACTTGAACTAAATGTAATTAATATGGTGGAAGCTGAAAGTAGAATAGAGAATGATACAAAAAAAGGATGACTTACGAAACAAGGATGCTCGTAGCATGGCTGATAGGAGTTCCCTAAGGTTTTAGAGAAACTATTCGGCTTTTCATTAGTATTGAGCACTTCCTCAGGGACACAAGCTACACAGAACTGGAAAGATAAACTTACCCTTTCACACACAATCCCATTCAAAAGCTTTCACAGCATTTCCAAGTCAGATGATATGACAAAGATGCAACTGCTGTCTTCATTATTTTCTTAGTATTATTTCACTTATAACACATACTTACATGTCTGGCATTTCACAGATAGAAGACAGTAATCCAAGGCTCTGTCCTTGGCATCTTATAGTCTAATCAGCACAAATCACATCTGAAGCAGAGCCACTATAAACATTTGTATACCTCTGGAAAAAATAAATTATGACAACAAAGAAAGGTTCTCCAGGAAAATTTTTCTGTTTAATTTTTGTTAACCCAATTGCTTTAGTAATACTGGCCTGTTGAGAACAGTGGCAGTGGGCTTTTCTTAATAAATGATAAGAGGTGGAAAGGCTGGATAACGAAAATTGAAGGAAGAAAATGAGGAACTGGAGGAAGGGGGAATGAGGTCATGGGATGCACTGGGGAAATGTGGAAAGGGGTTGACTGCTTGAGGCGGAGGCAGCAGCCTGGAAGAGACCATCAAGTCACAAAGAGACAAAAGGAGCACAGCACAGGGCAGAGTCTGCAGAGTGAATGTGGAGTGTCTGGGGAAGCAATAGGAAGCCAGAAAGGAGATGTACATGGATTAGAGTCATTACAGGGATCCCTGAATGTGAAGAGCAAAAATCACTGGTTGTTTTAAAGAAACAGAAAGGTGTTTTGCAAGGTAATTGCTGAGGTTTTGAGCTGAGAGTGCAAGAAAAGGCTTTGCTAGCTTGAGATATGTGGAAGTTTGTGGGACAGATTTTTCCTCCAAAGCACCTCTATAAATGGTGCAAAACTATTGCTACAAGCTTTAGGTTGAAACAGCAGATGTGTCTTTGCATCATCCTTTTGAGTCTAAGACGCTTTGTGACACATGCTGAATCTACATTTGGCCAAGCCAAAAGAAACATCTCTGCTGTCCCTCCCATAGCCTAGTCACCCATTTGGTCGCTAGCTGCCTAAGACACGTGACCTTTCAAACCTTTTGTGAAGGTCATCTTTTTATGCATGAAGTACAATCCTGAGCCTTTTGAACATTAATAGTAAGATTCCCATAGATGTGGTGAAACGAGAGTTTCATCGAGGCTGTCAGTGGCTACCAGCAATCCCAGTGTTGCACAGTGTGTTTTTTTCAAAAAATGCTACCTTGTAGGGGGTGCTGATATACTTCTCATTGACTCCAGCATGTCTAGTTTTAGCTCTCTGCATCTATTGAAGTAGGCAGTCCTACCAACGTTGCTTTAGTCCTTCAAAGTTCAGAATTAGAAGTGCTTTTTTTAACTGTCTGCCTAACAGTCTGTTGTGTTGACATCTGAGGAATATCTAGTGTATTTGAAGCAAATATATTCTTATGGGATATTCCTGTTGGATTGCATGAAGAATATTTTTTAATATGATTTTCTCTAATAAATGCTCTGCTGTGCTTTTAGAATTCCATATATTTGATGTAACTCTATATTTTATTTTGTAGGGATTTGGAATAATTTCTTCTCAGTTATACTTACTGTCCATACAGCCTTGTTTTCTTCTGTAAGATACTTGTCTTTTAGGATTTAGGCACCTGTTTTTATGATAAACCAAATTCTCTTTGGTTTTTATTTCATGTCCAATGTACTGGCAAAACTTTTAGAGGGATTTATAGATACTGCATTCTTTATGCAAACAGCTCAGAATTTTTAAATTGTTTTTGAAGTGTCATTCAGTAAATAAATAATTTTTTTCTCTACCATTCATTGAGAGTAAATGGTTAGTGGGAACAGTTCCTTCTCTAAATCTACACTACTTGAAGTCCTTTCTATGCTGCCTTTATCATCCTTGCAGAGTTCAACAACTACATATTTGACTTCAATTTATAAAAGCTTACCACTGGGGTAAAGGTAATATATTTGTTGTTTTGATATAATCTATTTTGTGAGTACTACTGTCAATATCTATAAACTTCTCTCAATATACCACATGAATGTTAACATTTTCCTTTTGACTGCTATTACCTCTAAAGCAGTAAGGCTGTTCAGGAGGGAAGAGGGAGAGGGATGTTTTGGATGATTTGCCAGTTACAACCCAGGGGACTACAGATGTGACTAGTCTTAATTTTATATTTATTGTAAAATTAAATGTTGACATAAGGTCTGAGGGATTTGCATGAATACAACAACGTCATTATTAAACAGCTGGGATCCTTGAATTTTTCAAAACTAATTCCAGGGGAAAAAAAAATGAAAGCAGAGCTCATGTGATAGAGTGTAATGAATAGTGCCTCTTGTTTTCTCAAGAAATTATTCTGCACTCTTGAAAAATTATCGGCAGTGGTAATTTCAGTGCTTCTTTCACTTAATACTTTTTGCATTATTCACATGAAGTCTGTAAAGCCATGTAATGTGCACATTGATATCCTTTTTGCTATACCAGGTGCCAATTTTATTGCAGAATATAAATGTGTGCTATACAGAGGCCTATTTTTCTCCTCAGACAATAATGAGATATGTTTGTGTTGTTTTAAATAGCGCTAGTTGTGTTAAAACATCTGGTTACAGAGAAGGGTTGTATTAAGCAAAGCGTTATGCCTGTCTCCTGGCATATCCGGGACACAAGGTCAAATTTTGCATTAAATGGCTAAAGAAGGGTGAGACGTCAGAGACAGGTGTCCCTGGCTGTGCTGTCAAATATTTAAAACCTAACATCTGCTGAAAAAGTCTAGCCAAACCCAGTAATGGACCAGAGCTGTGTAGTTAGTGCATGTGCTAATTCCTTCCTCACATAGCTGGTGTGTCTTTTGTACATCAGTCCATAACCTTAACTGCCCTCCTCTGGTGGAGCTACAGTGCAAAGAGCTTTTGCTCACCATGAAGGTGGTTCTCCCCAGAGGCCCAGTACACTCGGTGTACTTTAAGTACTTTAAGTAGAGCAGCATCAGCTGGCAGCTTTGTGGTCCATATACTCACCACCACAATAAGCAACTTTGAATGAGCCAGCATGTATATGTTAAAAGCACGTACACTCATTGACAGAAATTCAGAAAGTCTAGTAAACATCCTGTCATCCAGACTGAAGATGATATATAATTATCCTTTTTATACTACTGTGTGCCACCCAAATTGTGGTTGCATCAGTGTAAGTAGTTTCATTAACTCCTGAAAGAGTCCTGCTGAATTCCTTCCCTTTTCATTAAGTGGGCCACTGAAGGGTCAGTATAAGTGAGAAGCCAAAGACAGGTGCTACTAATTGTAGAGTCAACTATTAGAAACAGAAACTCCTCTGTCAGGGAGCCCTGGGACAGATGCATGTCCACAGCTGTTCCTACTGCTATCAAACACACACCTTATTCAGTAAGTGCTGCATACAGAATACAGACAATAAATGGTCCTGCTTGTCAGTAAGACATCTTTAGCTAACATTAGTAGCCACATTTCCAAATTTCTATCATGAAAGATTTGTCAAAGATTTGCAGACAAGTTTGCTTCAAGCCTTTTCTCGATTTTCAAACCTACATTTTTCTTCTCAGTTTACTGAAATGGCAAAGGATGCCAAATTACTATTCAAAAATACCGAAGAACTGACAAGAAGCAGCCTATTAATTTATTATTTTTTTTTTCTGTCTGTCTGTTGTCAGTCTTTCTTTCAAGCATGGAGTTTCAGCATTAACATTTGGAAAGCAAGGTCTCCTCATCACAGCTTGCTGGATTCCAAGGAAGACTTTGCAACCTGTCAGTAAAGCTTCCAAAGTGTTGGAGGCAATAGAGCACAATGCATCAACATACTTCCAAATTTCATTCACTCCCATCTTTGCAGTTCTTAGGAAAATGGGAATTATATCCAAATTCTTGTCATAACCCTTTGCACCTATTCTGTATGTCTTGTATTCCTGCTTATTCAGCCAAGTAAGGGAACAAAAGCTAATGCTGCTCACTCCCTTTTTCCAGCTGTCCAAACTAAAGGCTGTACACTGAGCCAGGCTATTTCCTCATGTCCAGTTCTTCTTTATGTGTTACAGGATAGAATTAAGGACAAATGTGGCCCTTGTAGCAGCACTCTTCTCCCTCCCCCAGATAGTCTCTGTTCTTCTCTAGCTGATTAGAACAGCTAGCAAGCCAGATGAGGGGAAAAAATGGACTTTCACAACTGCAGGAATGTAGCTATTGTGGAGCAAAGGGAGAGAAAGTGAAGAATGATGTATTTCTTAGCAATGGAAAAGTTTCATTGCTACGTCAATTATAGAACTAGAAGAGACCACTGTAATATCCTATGTAACACAGACTGTAGACTGTCCCTGAACTGATCCCTCCTTAACTGCCATGAATCTTTCAGAAACCTGTGATCTTTTATTTTTAAAATTCCAGTCTTGGAAAATCCGCCGCTATTACATGTTATGCCTTATTCATGACTACACTGAAAAGTTCAGTCTTGCTTTTAGGGTCTAGGAGACATTTATCCCCCTTAGTGGTACAAGGAGCCTTTAATAAAGCAAATGCTTTTCCTCCACTGAGCAGAAGGAAAAAAGGAATGACTGGAAAAGGCTTTAGTGAATTGGGGCACGGTTCTAGAGAGGTCTCCAGGCTTCAGTAAGCAGAGCTGAGGAAAGCTGGGACAAGGTTGATCTAATGAGTGCATCATGACCCAATGAATCAATTGGTTGTTCCAGCTGTGCTTTGCCTCTGCAGCTTATTTGAACTGATTTGTTCTGCCAGTTTATTGGTAGAACTGCGTGATTTTCAGAACCCATCCTTGTTGTTTGGACTCCCCACAATTCCTTCCTAATTATGTCATCTCTGCAGTCATCTTTATAGTTTTAGTGTGTTCATACCATTTCCTATTTAAAGTGGCTAGGCCCCTATTCGTAGTAATTTGAATCACTGTGTGTAAAACTGGAGGGTCTAAGTTAAAGACAAGCTGTATTTTACTGACGACGGTACTTAACGTGTCACAATCTTTTGAGTACTGATAGTATGCCTCTGCTCAGCAAGTCTTCTGGACAAGACAACCACAGTAGGAATTAACTTTCTTAATGGGAAAGAATTTTAGAACATTTCATCATAAACAACAATTTGTACGCCCTTGAGATGTGTGGAAATAACAGGGATGTATAACACAGAAAGACCTTGCTGTGGGAATCCTTAAACCTAGGCTGAGCTAACCTGTGAGTTCAGATGTAGATGCCAATCATTTGAGCTAGCTGTGCAGTATAAACATCCTGGGAATTAAAGTACAAGTGCTAAGGCACATCCCAATCTTTTTCTCCAGGTTTCAATTTCCGCTGACTTCCAGTAAAACTGTAAGATTTTGTTACAGCCGCATGCTTATTGAAAGCTAAATCAACTAATCTGTCCTATTAAAATAAAAAAAAAAAGTCAGACTGATAGCAATGTGTTATAAAAGACATAAAAGCAACTAAAATCTAAACTGAAGACAAAAATTAAAATTAATGTCATCATTGGCTCTTCGAATTTCCTTGCTGGAAAACTAAAGCAAGGAGATTTTTGAAGTCTGAGGGTCCAATCTTGCATTCTTTCAGTGGGGAGGGTGTTTCGTATTTAGGCATCTTCTGGAATTTCACTGTGAGTCCTCTTACATAATTTTTCAGGTTTTGATAAATCAGGAAAAATCACCACCTCATAAAATTCAGGATTGTTTTATAACCTTACACATTTCTTTGGCGTGTGTTAATGTGAGCTGTGACTGTCCCCATGAAATTAATTTTACTTAGTGTATAAGAAGTGGAGAATATGGAAGCAGAAAGAGCTTTTTTTATATTATTCTTAATAAGTGCCAGTGTAGTTCTAAAGATAATAGGATTATTCAAAATGTTAATTAATTTGCTCCAGTTTGATAAGAAGTAAAGTTCAGTATTGCTTCTCTCTCTTTCCCAGAAATGATGTCACTAAGTATGTCTCTGAACTTTTAAGTATAAATATTTTACTGTTAAGATTTGTGAAAACACTGGTTTTTAGAAGGTACATAGTGCCACTGAAAAGAGGATGTCTTGTGTGAGTTCACACAGAGTGGAGAAAAGGGAAGAGAAAAGAAGGTTCAATGATTGATCTTCAAATCCTCCTTCAATGTCCGAAACTACCTAACTCCAACTCACATTGAAAGCCAGTGGCAGTATTTAACTTTTATTCAAAATGTTTAAACTTAGGTTTTTAAGGTAAACAACTAAACCTATACTTAAGCATCTGGGATAAAAGAAAAAAAAAAAAAAAGGAAAAAAGGTGAGTTGACTGCTTAAATACCAAAATTTTTCAGTCTCCTTTAGCTTAAAATCAGCACCATCAGAAGTAGTGTGATTTCGTTTCAATGCTAGGATGTGGACTACATTTACACTTGGCCCTTGAGTTTGGACTTGGCTCCTACACTATACTGTTCTTTTATTAAGCTGCTTGCAGCTTCATAATATTAAAATATAGGAGTTGGTGAGATAAATTCTGGTTAGCAAAATTTTTTAATTATCAGTTTTATTTTGCTTGATATGCAGCTCTGTCTTTTGATTGGTAGAGGAGGAGTTGGAGATCTGTATCTATCACTTAACTAAAAACATTTTTGTACAAGTGTGATCAGTTGTTCCTGGAAGTAAGGAATTATTTACATGCAAAAAGACGACCACATGAATTGTAGGAGGATGTTGCAGGTTACTGACATTCCTTCCAAACTTTCAGAAGCTTTATTTTTTTAAGAGCTGATTAACATGGAAATTAAAAACTTTACTGTCTTCATCTGGCAGACATACAACTGCTCCCCACTATGGCTGAGGTAGGTTGTACCTCCAGATTTGTGTCAATTACTGTAGGAGCACATGCTACACCAGCTGATGCTAATGAGAGAGGAGGCAGGAGGTTTAAGGAAAGTCATTTAAGCCTCTTTTACCTATGAAAGCTATGTTCACAAATGTATCAGCAATGTAAACGTCTCCATATTTCATTCTTTACATACTTCAACACCGGTCATTTTATCTAAAAAAATCACTGCTAAAGGCACAGAGTAATTAATTTTTGACCTTTCAGAAGACTGCAAATATTTCTAATTGTGTGATGGTTGTTTTTATGGTGGGAACACTTATTTCCTGAAGTTGGATTTTGATTGACAAACTCATTTCATGTTAAAATATCGCTTAGCCATCAGGTGGTTAAAAGCTTTCAGCTGTTTCTAGCCTTGCCTGGATTTGAACCAGTGACCTAAAGGCAAAAAGCTTTGTATCTCATTAGCAAAACCCTCAGCTATGCTGTGCAGCCATTCAATTCAATTCAGTTCAATTTAAGTGAAAAAATTTAGCTGTGATATGAAACATAAGAGAAACATTTTACATTTAATTTTCTGCGTGTGTGTTTTTTTTAAACACTGGTAGATGGAGTTTCAAAAGGGAGATGATTTAAAAAAAAATAATGTGTAGCCACTGCCATGACTATTTAAACGTCAGAAAACTCTAATCTAAGCAGTGTTATTTCCTGCTGTGACTAAAGAAAAGCAGAAAAAAGCAACTTTGCTTCTTTGCTGTTCTAACATATTTCTAATAATAAAGAATATTGTCTTTGAACTCTCCCAACCTTACTCTGCTCTCCTTTGCTAAAGCCATTAAAATTATTAGAACTTCAAGCAGGGTTACAGTGTTAAAATGCTTGACTTTCCCCTTCCTCCAAACAGAACAGGCTGGTTTTAAATATGGCACACATCACAGTAATCCAGTCTAACTCTTCTATCAGTCTAGCTAAATTTCTTCAACAGATTTGCCCAAAACTGTGTTAAAAAACATAAATCACTGGATTAAACTTGTAGAGAATGATGAAAGCTGAATTCATGTATATACATGTGGTGGTACAAATGGACTCTTTTATTATTTAACCTGAATGAAAGCAATAAATTTGAAACAGGTTTAACTGATGATATTGGTAATCCACAACAGATTTCATGAATGTTGTTGAATGAATATTGGTTTTGTTGAGTAATCTCTCAGATTAAAGAAGGGACAGATAACTCAAACAGTCTGTTGAGACTCATATTTTTTTCCTGTTTTAAGTTTTGTTCTGAATGAAAACTATAGTAGTCATTGCATTTTTCAGTTATTAATAAATAGAATACTTGCTTTAAATACTTATTAAATGTCTAGAAAGCCCATATTAATCCTCTCTAGAACAGACATTCTCAACAGCAGAGAAATTTTTAATTGTTGTTAGCTTAGCTCCACTAAAATGTGGAAGTTAAACTCAGATTGGTAATTTTTGGGAGTCTTTACAGACTGTGTTAATTCTCCTCTTGGATTGTAGGGAACATGATTCTCCTATAATTTATTCTCTCCTATAATTTAGGAAGCCCTTTCCTGGCAATTATGTGAAAGCAATATTTAGCTGCAGGGAACCTTTATGATGATTTGAATTTTCTAGATGAGAAGGATTTGAGCATAAGCAATTGTGGGTGTGTGCTGACACAGGCATCATTACTACCTTTTTCTCCATTTGATAATGATGGAACATGTAATACAAATATACAGCAACAATACGTTAATCAAGAATATTTCACCAATGGGGGGAAAGGTTATACTGAATAATGAATTATCGTATCAACAGATTACTGAGATAACCAAGCTGGACTGAAACATTCAAATTGAAATCTCAAAAACAGCAGTTAAGATTTGCCCTTGCTGAAATGAGCGAAAGAGAAAGAAGCAACATTTACCATGACTGCAGTAGAGCTACAAGTCTTTTAAGTCTTCTACGTGGGTGTAATTTGAATGGGAGGAGAGAGATTTTGAATCAACCCTATGGAAGTTGATCTTGTTAAGGACATGTTTTGACATTCTTAGCCTTCTTTGTCATGTTTGGGGTTTTTAATAAGATGCACAATACTATGCTTCTGGTTTTATATTTTAACCAACCCACTTGACGCTCACATCTGAAGAGATAGGTTGGTGTGTAATCTGTGAAAAAGCAAGGCAGACTGATTACTAGTAAAGTGCACATGGAGATGTACATGTATTCATGCATACTACAGTGAAACTGCAAGGAACTGCAAACATGGTTGATGCATTGAGCTTTAATATTGCCCCACATATTTTATGTATTACCTTAGAATGATGTTCTGCACAGTCATTCCTATGCTTCTCATCATATGTCATTGATGCATATATTTAACACATTTGGTTATTTAGATGTATGTTCATCTGTCAGTGAAAAAAATCCCTCAAATAACATTTTTCTTTAATACCAGTTCAGCAAGATACTTAATCATTACTTACTTGAAATATCCACATTGTCTCATGTAGAACAATGAGAATCCTCACATGGTTTAAGTTAGGCAGGTGCTTAAATGTCTTCATGAGCTCAATGATAACTATGTAACTATGGCACAATATGTCCAATGACATAGATGTTCCTTAAATTTTACTTGCCTGTCACTAGGAGTAAAATTTGCCCCATGCTGCTTTTTCTCCTGCTGCGTATGTTTTAATTCCTGAACCACACTCTCCACATTAAATATTTCTCTATGACAATTCCAGTAACATTTTCTAATCACAAAATAATATTTACCATCTTCCCCCATGTGGTTTTCAGAACAGAGGGAGCTGCTGCAGTTCTGTAGAGGTCGTGAACCTGCTTGATGAAGCACAGATGAATATAAAGTATTCTACTGAGCTTAACAGGCTTTATTAATGTGCAGATCCAATACACATTTTTATTTAAATTCATCTAAAGGCTAAAGGACACGTTTTTCAATTGTTATTTTGCATGTAGTTTTGTGAGATTAGATTTGCATGTGTTTTTTTTTTTTTTAAGTATGATTAGATATCTACAAATTATTTTCTGTTAATTATAGTCACTGTACCTCATAGTGCTTTTGGACTTTTAAGGGAAGAATCAGCTAGCAATTTAATATGAAAGAAATTTGCACAAAATTCTCTGCTTTTTGCCCATAATCCATATATTTAATCTCAGTTTTGACTGAAATTCAAACTTTACATTTCTTTTCCTTTGAAATATATAAAAAATAATTATTTTAATAGAATTTTTTCCCTTCTTTTCTACTTCTTCTACTCTAATAGAGTTCCATCCATAAACAGGAATGTTTTCCTGCATTACCATTGGGGAAAGCATTTGCAAAGAGTCTAAGTCAGTTCATCTGAACCTTAGTCTTTTTCTTGCTTGATGCACGACTAGTTTTTTAAAGGTACTTTAGTAACTAAAGATTGAGAGATGTGATGACTGAGATTTTTCATAAATATATGTTGATTTCAGTGAAAGACAAATGTCTTAGTTCGAGTGGATATTTCTGTAAATTCCCAGATAATATGTATCTTTAAGCACCTAAGTCTTTGGCACTGAAGTCTTTGGCACACATTTCCTTTGCAGTACAACTGCTGTGTGAGATGTTATCATCTTCCACTGTTTCCCCACTGCTGGAGATTGCTGCTCCCACTGGAGAGCAGGCAGGTTGGGACACACACCCACATCTCAAATCATGTCAGTAAAGAGTCTGAGGGCTTTAAACTGCTGACCAAGGGGCCTTTAATCTAGACTCTGAAAGTTTGCATTTAAGCAGCCAAGAAGCACGTATGCATTCCATTCCCCATACTCAGCAGAGGGGCAAAGCAGATAGTGGGAGAAGGTATCTGGCAATTTTCTGCAATTACTTTTGCTGCAGCCTATTGGTAAATGCCCTTAGTCATCTGAATTCCCATTTTCAAAAATATCTCAGGCATTCCTAAAGGATTGGCTCTTCTTAATATATTTAGGTGCTGAAATTATAGCAGGTCATTGCCAAGGAGAGGCATGCTACAGATCGGACCTGTAAAAACACAGCTGAATAGGCTTTAGGTGCCATTTCTCTCCTAGTGTTCAACTTTAGAAAGAAATGGAGCATTGTTTCCTGAAAAGTAGTAGTGAGATGCCCACTGAGTTTCAGATGCCAACTCTGACATCTGGCGCAGCCCTACACACTGCATGCCAGCCATATATCCCAGACACAAGATAAAACGAATTGCATACAATATTCCAGTTCTCCTTTTATTTATCAGGAGAAAAGATATGTGTGCCAATTAGGATTAAGCTGTTGTTTCATAATATAAAGGAGCCAGCCAAAACAGCAGCACTTCTGCTCTATAACCAGCACCATTTTCTGAAACTGATGCTTCAGCTGCTCACTAGTTCCACCAGTCCATTTTTCTGATGCCCTGATAGGGGCAAACTGGCATTCATTTAGCTTGCTCCCAATGCCTTCTCATTTGTGCTGAATCTATTCCTAATAAACATACTTAATTTCAGTATGTGAATGTTTCATTTCAGTGAAGTTTTAGCTGCTTAAAATTTAAGTCTGTATTTGTGAACTCTTGGCACTGACATCTGGATAGTTAGTTTATGGGACCAGATCTTCAATTTCAGAAGGAGCTGGCACAGCTTGGGGATTTTAAGTCATCTTTATACTTTTTGATCCTGAAGTATTCTAATTATGAAGCATGTCAGACCTGTTCTCAGGCTTCTCTGTGGCACCAAGGAGTCATTGCATCAGCCTGAAGCCTGCATAGGTGCAAAGTCATCCTTCCCTCTAGCCATCTCACCTTTGCTAGCTGTAAAGTTTCATAGCAGAGTTAAGGGGGTTTGTTGTCAAAGACAGTTTTAGAAGAGCTTTGCATCAATGCAGGAAACCCTCTTCCTTTGCTATCAGAATGTCCAGCATTCTATTCTTTGTTATTCTGTTATACACACTTCAAGAAATAAGCAGAAGGCAAATGCCTCTCGTGGCATATAACCATTGCAAGCAAAACCAATTACAACAAGCTTGCCAATCTGATGAGGAAGGCTTTAAACTTATGTGGACCATGATATGGGGAAACAACTTTGTAGTTAAGTGAGGGAACAGAGGTTGGGGTGGTTAATATATAGGGTACGTTAATGGGAGGAAAGCAACCACCAGAAAGGTTAAATCCCACCCTGAGGGCCAACCTCAAGTGCCTATGCACAAAAGCACACAGCCTGGGAAAAAAACAGGAGGAGCTGGAACCAGACATGTGGTTGCAGAAACATGACGTCTTTGGGGTGACAGATGCAGTAGAATGGCTTCTAGGACTGGACTGCAGCTAGGGTGGATAGTACAGGCTTTTTAGAAAAGGCAGACATGGAAGAAAGTGATGGGGGAGTGCCATTTACATGAAGGAGCAGTTCGAATCACTCTTCTAGGAGCTTTTCTAAGGAAGAGGTGGTAGGCTGTTTGGATGACTTTTTGGGGGAACTGGTAAGTGGGGTCCCATGGGAACCAGTGTTGAAAGACAAAGGAGCTCAGGAAAGCTACCAGATCTCTAAGAACAGCCTCCTCAAAGCACAATAACTATCATACCAATACTCAGAAAAATCCTATGAGGCGAACATCTTGGTTAAACAAAGATGACTGAAACTAATGACTGAACTCCAGTGCAAAAAGGACATACACAGGAAGTGCACATATACGACAGGAAGGAGAGGATACTACACAGGAATGTAGAAGACTTGCCTAGGCAAGCAGGGAAGGTATAAGGAAAACTAAACCTCATCTATAATTGAAACTGGCAAATGAAGCTGGAATTGGACCTGGCAAAGAATATCAAAGTCAACAAGAAGAGCTTCTACATCTGTATTAGCAGTACACAGGGGTAACATGGACTTGCTGCTAAATGGGTGCTGCTAAATAGTAACAGCAGATGCAGATAAGGCTGTATGTAGCTCATTGCTCTGCTCTTCACTGACAAAGTCTCCCATGACTCTGACTAGACACACAGGATTGAAAAAGGACAGGATCTACCAGCAGTGGGAGAGGATCAAGTCAGAATTCTCTTGAGAAACCTTGACCCATACCAATCCATAGGACCAGATGGGAGGCATCCAGAGGTGCTGAGGGAACCTGATGAACTGGCCTCATTGTGGCCAGTGAACTGGCCTTTCTCCATCATCTTTGAGAGGTCATGGAGGTCCAGAACAGTCACCAGTGACTGGAGGGAGACAAAAGTCACATCCATCTTCAAGACTATCAGGGAAGACAGCCCAAGGAACTTTAGCTTGGTCATCCTTATTCAGTCCCTTGGAGAATAATTGAGGGATCTTGGGAGCAATTTTGGGCCATGTGAAGAATAAGAAGGTAATTGGAAATAACAAATTGGAATTTACAAAGGTAACTCATGCGTTACCAACTTGATTATCCTCTATGGTGAAATGAGTAGGTCTGTATGTTATAGTGACTGTCATCTACAATGATCTTAGCAAGGATTTCAAAACAACTTCCCTGTATCCATCTTGGGATATCACAATTTAAATGAGTGAACTACTGAGGTGAAAAACTGGTTGGATCATCCAGCTTGAAAGGTAATGGCCTATGGTTAATACTTAGCTTGCAAAGTGTAGTTCCTCTGTGATCTATACTGGCACTGTTTCATATCTTTACCAGTGACCTGGAGGAGAAGACACTCATCAATTTTGCAGGCTTAGGAACCTGGAGAGACTAGGAACTGGGACAATGAGACCTAATTAATTTCATCAAGAACAACTGTCAAGCCCTGAACGTGGCAGGAAATTAGGGTCCTGCTTCAGAATAGGTTGTGGACTGCTACACAGCAGCTCTGGAAGGGAGCTGGGGATTTTGTTGGACAATAGGCTACACTAGGCTACACCAGAGTCACCAGTGTGTCCTGGCAGTAATGAGGGATCACAGCATAAAGAGGTTGTATAGCCAGGAGCTTAGCCAGTAGATCAAGGGAAGTGATTATACCCCTTTAATTAGCATTTACTAGACCAGTTTTGAGCCCCCCAGTACAAGACAGACATTGAAAAACTGGATCAAATTCAGTGGAAGGACTACAAGATGATCAGAGTCTGGAGCACTTGGCCCGTGAGGAGAGGCTGAGGGACTGGGGTGTGTTCACCCTGGAGAAGGGATGACTCCCAGGTGACCTAACAGCAGCCCTCCTATATCTGCAATGAGGTTACAGAAAAGATGAAGCCAATCTCTTCATGGAGATGTACAACAGGATCAGGAGAGTTAACAGTCATAAACTGGTATAGGGAAGGTTTTGACTAGATGCGAGAATGTGTTTCTTCTTATTCTATGAAAATAATTAGTCTTTGGAGCAGGTTGCCCAGAAAGGTTGTGGGATTCTCCAAAAGAAGACGTATTCAAGTCGAAATTCCTGCTTAAGGATGAAATCTTAGTTGCTTGGTCTAAATTCAGTGTTGAGACAGCTTTAAGCAGTAATTCAGACTAAGTCACCTTGCCAGGTCTTTTCCAACCTGAATGTTTCTATTATTTTTCATTTTCAAAGGTTAGACTTGCAAACTCTAATTAAGCAAATTGTTAATCTTTACATGTTGTTGACTTGTAGGGCTGATCACGTGTACAAAATCTGCAGAATCTGTTCCACTTTGCCTAATATACAAATATACATCTGAGAAAAGAGGTAAAGAGAAAAAAATTTCCAAGGGCAATAATTTGGTGGTGTTTCAGCCTACCTGCTTCTCTGTGCTTTATCATTCAGCCACCATATGCTAACATTGCATTTCTTCACATCAAAGAAGAATTGATGTATTTTGTTGACTTCTGGGATACTGAAGATTTTTGCAGTAGCTCAGGAAGGAGAAGCTGTTTAGCACAGGTGGTTCTGTAATTCTGATGTGTTGGGAGAATTCGGTGTTAAATGATCCTCTGACTAGCACTTGCTCATACATGCACTCTGATGAGGAGTAGGATTCAAATTAGTACATTGCCCTGAAATATAAATTATGGAAGAGCAGAGGCTGGCTCAGGTGCCAGATGGGTCAGATAGATTACACTTGATTAACCACCTGGGTCAGGTACCCTGGTACAGAACCATTCTTAGCTGCAATACGTATGACTAGAAGTTGAATTCACAGTGGAGTGGGGATCTTATGTTGCAGTGTCCTTGTCATTGTCAGTTTAATTCAGACCTGTAGCATTATATTATTGTAATTCAGTGTAGTTGTGCTGGAAAAACACAGATAGGTGATTTAGCTTGCTGTTTGCGAAACTCAGCTGTTAGGAAGAGCCCCAGCCATGTGGCTTGGAGCAATGTGATGCTGCCCTTTGCTACCCAGACATTGAGACAACTGAGTTTAGGAGTAAAAAGAGGGAGGGGAAAAAATGAGTTGTTGTCTCATCCAAATTCTTGCATGAAATGCCCAGTTAGGAGTTGTCAGCTGCTTTGAGGTGTCTGTGTTGCTCCTCTCCACAATTTCAGTTACGTGGGCATAAATCCATAAAATGTCTAAATGCTACAGAAGCATTTTATGTCCTCTTACCAGCAGTTCCAGCTCCTACTTTTCCATATCGTGACTGAACTACCCACCCCACGGCGTTGGTGCACACATGCAAGTATCCAAGGATTTGATTTTTAGGGGGAAATCTTTCCCTATCTTTGTAGGTAGTAGAAGTAATGCAGATTCTAGGGGCAGCACAAAGGAAAACTGCTGTTCGAGAATCCAAATCCAGGTGGCTCTTCTCAAGCCAATTTGGCACTTCAGCAGCAACTTTTACTGCTTTGGCATTCCTCTTCTTTTGGACATGTGTATCTGTCACGCAAAATAAGTTGCAGAGTTCTCAGGCTCATGAAGCTTTTAGAGATTTTGCTATCCATTAAATCTCAACATAATAAGTGAGATGTAAGTGCTAAGTTTGGATCATGGTACCAAACATAACTGATAGTAGCCCCGCGGCTATTCACTGACTTTAGCTAAATTTAAAACTTTCATTCATAAATACAGATTAAGAGAGCATACAGACCGTTACAGCATAGCTACAGTCCCGGCACACAAATTAATGTGTGTCTGCACATGAGCACACAATTAAAAGGTAACCTCTAACTCAGGGAAGTTTTATGCTCAGAAGTCTTTAAAGACTCACTGGCACAGTCCCTGTGATTGTACAGCTGAGTATCTGCCATGGTGTTTTATCCAGCCACTCCAGGGGAATCTTAAATGCATGCGGAAAATGTCTGCCTACACCTAACAATCTGACTGCATCCACTAAATGAAAATGAGGATATTCAGTCTTAAACATGGCATTTTTTTATTTTTATAAAGAAATCAAAACCAGTTGCAATTAAATAGCAAACAAAGGAAGAACTGGAATCCATAAAACATCAGGGGCAATATTTAAAGCAACCAAACTAAAATCAGTATTTCTCTGCTGTATTTATATACAAGTGCACTTATTTTTAAAGTACCCTAACACTTAATTTTGCTTTCAGTTGTATTTTTTTATTTGGATTACATATGGTATTGTGATAGGATGTTTCAGAAAGCCATAAAGTGTTCTTGCCTGTAAAAGCAATGTCCTTTCTTGTTAATGCCAAGAATGCTTTTCCCAAAACACTCATTCCCTGTTCAAGACACTGTAGCTGCTAATGAGGAAAACACTGCAAGTACCTCATTCAAATGTTTTCTTTTGTTTATCTACAGGGAGTTTACTCTGTAATAGTGAAGAATCCCTGAGTATCAATGAGTCTGAAAGTACTCATATTCTGCCAAGAATAAAGTTGTAAAGCTTTGTGTGCCAACACTTTAAATTAATCTAAAATAATGCAAAGGGGACTTCATCATCTTGGAAGGCTTTTTAAAGCCTCATCACTATTGTCTCAATTAATAAGAATATTCCATATCATTCACATGGCTGCCTTCCTCTATTGCCAATTATAGTTTCAATGTATGAAGTTCCTCTGAGGATGTGTGTCACAACTGATAGAAAGGATGATATCGTCATGCAACAAAATATACCTTCACACCAGTAGCTTTGTAGCATGTTGCTAGTTTCCTAGGCAGCTCTGCTTACTCACAACCTTCTTTCCTAAGCATCACTTAGTGCCCAATGCTAATCAGTCCCTTTAGATGGCTTTTACGAAGTAGATAGCGCATTAATTTGGCATACAAATTGAGAGACTATCTTTGATGGTGAAACAACATTAAAATACCCATGCTCACATTTCAGTTTCATACATAAAACATTAATGCAGTAACCCTCCCCAGCATTACAGACAGCATCACATTTTCTCTGTTGAATAGTGTTTCAAATCTAAATCTATTGCAAACTTAAAAAAAAAAAAAAAAGAAAAAAGAAAAAAAAGGTCATAAACAAAATATCATGCCTGCCAAAAGGCTTTCTTTATGTTCCCATCCACAGGGCCCTCAGTCACAGTTCTGGCCCAGGATTTCCTCAAGAGATGCTGTTTAAGAGCTTTTTAAAAAAAACACAATGCCATTCCCATGATATATGCCGTTTTAAAATTTGTATTTCTGTATGGCCAAGGCTGCTGTGTTTTGTTATAAATATGTGAAATCAATAGATTGACCAGGTCTCCATTTTTACAGGGGATACTGCATCATTAAGTACTGAAAGAATATAATGTAACTATTCAAACTGCTTAAAATATTTCGTAACCATAAATTATTAACCAAAAATATTTTTTGAGTAGATAAAAAGAGTTGTCAATTCTGCATAGTGAATGCCTCATAAGGGGCTCATTTATGGTTGAAAACTGAATAAAAGCAGTAAATTAAGAACAGACGTAACCATAGAGAAGCTGTAATCCACAGCAGATTTCCTTGGTGAATGAAGTATTGTTGTGTGGATTTATCCTCCTTGCTTGTACAGTTAACCAGTCACATCTGTGGCCAAAGTGCTGTCTGTGCACACAGACAAGTTGGGTTCAGTAACCCCATGGAGGTAAGCACATGCTGGTTTACACTGTATTGATAAAGTGCAAAATAAACTTCACCGGCTGTTTCATTGGGGCATGCTATGCTGAAGGGCAGATATAATATTGAAGCTGAATTCCTGTGACTTGGAGACATAAAAATGCTAGGGCATTTGAAAAACTGGAAGCAATGGCATGTTTCTCCTAGATTTTATATTAACATGGCAGGCCTTGTTTTCTGGCAAGTTACGACAGACTGTGTCGCTGACTCACAGAATTAGTGTTTGTACTTCCTAAATACGATAATGAATGGGAGCTGCTTGAGCTATAGTGTTTGTGAAGGGAAAGCCACTTGTTATAAATATTCATTTGACAAAATGTAAATAGTTTTATAGGAGTGTAAACTGTTGCAAGTTATTTGATTCAGTACAGTTGTCTCTTCCGTATTGTTTGTCATAAATGCACATAATGAACCAGCCAGGATGACATGTAGACTTGACAGTGAATTAGTTTAGCCTTATTGCTGTTTAACTTAGTGATTACACACCAATCAGATAACTCATTTCCTTTGTTAGAGAAAGCCACAGCAAGTTCTGTATTTCTTATGTATCTCCATTTCTTTGCTTGTTCAGTACTTCAGCATATCATTGGACACTAATTTTGATTTTACATCAGGAGGTTGTATCTACTGCAAGATCACCAGCTTATTAACTCAGAACATCAAAAAAGAAAGAAAGATCCTTGTGAATTTCTTTTTATTGTGTAGGGGGTTCTTCAATTTTAATGCATGCTTTCCTGACAACAATAGGTTTCATTTCAAATGAATAAGCTTCTTTCTAGCTGTGTCTCAAACAGAATTTAAAAAAATACTGTAAAGACAGCAACAAATGTTATTTAAAATTCATCACTGGCCATTTAGAACCCACTGACTTCATAAAGATTTTATTTTCTTTATCTGTGTAAAAACACATCAGGATTTATGTTTCCTCTTTAATTCATGTTGTAGAGAACATAGTAAATAATTATGATCATCTCAGCATCAAAAGCGAACTGTAGTACCTGTGTCTCACAGAAGACAACTACAAAGTTTTGTAGTCTTTGTAGATTCAGCTTGCGTGTGAACAGAAACATTTGTATAAAATCAATCTCTTGCTGGTTTGAAGTGTGTGCTCGTGTCAATGTGTGCATACACATGCTTAACCATTATTACTGCATACATGTGTGTAGGCAGAGGCTTACTATATTCCTTTTTATCATCAGGAAATATGAACTGTCTTTGGAGTTCTGATCCTTAACTTGAGATGAGTGAAATAGAATTTGCAAACTCTTCTGTCCCTTTAAATTAATCATGGACTTTGAAGGTAGTATGTATTATGTTTGATTTTGCTCCTAACATAATTTAAAGTTTAAAATCATTGTTGTCATTTTGTACTGAGCAAAGAGGTCACAGCTCTATGCCAGCTACAATCATTTATACAACAACAGCAAATTTGGCTCAGGGGCAGTTTTGCTGTTTGTTTCGGTGGTCAGAGTCCTTTTGTATCTATTGCTTTGCTCTAGATTATGTTTTCTCAGAAAATAAAGAACAAAACCCCAAGTCTGGTGCTTTAGAAGGTTAAGTGAATAAAGTATTTTTTCTCTAAGTTTTGTCCCAAAATCTTGTCTGGGAAGTTTATAATCTGGAGGATTTAAATAGATTTCTATTTTAAGGCCTCTTCCAAGGACTTCAGTCAGCTTGCATCAGGCCCTTAAAGACTCCTGGGAAAATAGAAGATTACGTGTTTTAAACAGGAATTATTTTTTTCCTAATGTTTACTGAAATTTATCTGAATACCTTACTATGAAAAATTTAGAGCAGCAAACTTATTCAGTGCTCTAAAAGATAATTTTCTGAAATGAATGGAATTCATGTAGAGCTATCAAATGTAGAGGGTTTTGGAATTTGTTCGGGTATATTTTTTCATTTAGTAAGATTTCTTTACAAAGAGGTCAGCAGGACTTTTCTGAAGGGATTTAATTAAAGTTAGCAAGTAATTTTGTGTTCTGCAGCATGTTATATATTGTGAAAAGGTTATGAATTTACCCAATGCAGTGCATCAACAGTGTAAAGGTGATAGGTGAAATTCTTTTTGTTGCAAGTGCTGAGATACAATCATTTAAAAGGTCAGTTACGCTCAAGAAGAGCATTTATTTAAGAAGTACCTTGTTTTGGGATATGCTGCATTTTTAAAGGTTAAGATAGTGTCTTGCTGACCAACGTGATCAGTGAGAAGTACTTTTTTTTGTTTCTTTTAAAAGATTTCTGCATGTTACTTCACTATTTAGATTATTTATTAACATCCTGTGCAATACATCAGTGATTTGAAAGCTCAAAATACTAAGATTTTCCACAGAATTACTAAAACTGATACATAGAAGCTTTGAGATCTAGAATTAGTTTGTTTAGATTGTTATGTACATTGGTATGGTAGTAAAGCTCTAACAATTCTAATTGTAAGAATATAGGAGGCAAGATTTATCACAGTGAAGTGTGTGTTACTTTGTGTATAAACAGTAGTTCTGATAGGAAATGCTAACCATCTAAAGTGAGGGGGGGAAAGAGTGATTCTTTTTTCCTTTTATAAAATGACTTAGGACTGAATACACATACAGATTATGTAGCTATGATAAACAGACAAAAGTGAATTATATTTTAAATAATAACATGAAAGACCATAAAATCAGAGAGGATTTTTAGGGAACTTGAAAAGATTTTGTTTAAAACAATTATTTGTTACTGGATTTATGCAGAGAAGTTCATATGCAATTAAAATTCTTGTGTGTTTAAAAGAGTTTTTCCCTTTTCTTTAGATAAACTTTTCAAATTGGCATTAAATTTCCTTAAGTCATAGTGTTCCTTCTGCTCACACTGCTCAATAATCCATAAACATCAAGGAGGAAAGAGATCTTTTGTAACCGTTCTTTGCTGAATAAGTTGTTGTTACAGTCACTCTTTTCCTTGATCTTAAAGATTGCCAGTACAGAGCAGCATTTTGTTCATAATTTGTTTAAAATGCTTTTGTTGCACCGTTATCCTGTAGAAATTATACTAGCCATGAAATCAAAATTGTTTTAATGAAATTGTATTGATCACTTATAGCCACTGAACTTTGTACATTCCAGAGTAAATTATGTAAGCAGGAAAAAGTTAAAAAAAAAAAAAAAAAGGTGTACATAAGGAATTAACAGTTAAAAATGAATTACTTACATTTGTTTTGGGATGATTTTTACTCAAATAAAGTCATCCTCTTAATTTGCCTTGCTTTCCATTTGAAAGAGGGCAAAATCTATTTCCTGGGCAATTTTGCACAGCACAGATATTAATACATTGGGGTTTAATTGTATCCTGTGTTTAAATACACTGTGGGTGAAACCCTAGACCTCTGCTTAATTGCTGTGAGAAAATAGCCTGATTTCTCTGAGATTAGGCACACGCTTATGTATACTTTGACCCACGAGTGCCTCCTTCAGAATTAATCTTCTAAGGTACTGGGATTTGCTTTTGTACGTGCAGTAGACCCATTCATGACAAACGGTGCCTAATAAACCAAATTCACCCTCCAGACCTCTCTTTTGCTGTCAGAGTTTTTCTTCAACTATTCATTTCACACATCTCTTGTCCAGTTGCTTATTAGGAAATAAACTTTAAAGCAGGCAATAGGAATAAATTTAATGATTCCTTTTAATTAGAGAGGCTTAAGGTTTAAATAATGTGCTGTGGAACTGGAAATGTAAAGGATTTCCATCTAATTGTTGGGCAAAAATATTCTGAACCTGATCCAAATATGCTGGCTGTTACAAGACAAATTTCCTCATATTTATTTTTAAAATTTCCTCTGTGCTATTCTTCAGTTGAGCCATCTATTCCATAAAAGCACTTTTCCCTCTGTCGTCTGCATTAGGATTGTTTCTATAAGATGTAACAAAAAAGTTCTGGTTTTCAAATATTTATATTAGTCCAAGTTAGTCCTGTTTATACTTTTTGGCAATATAAATTTTTACTTAAAAATGAAGTACTTCAGTTTAACTAAACAAAATGTGTTGAAATGGATGGTCTTATAAACTTAAGTACACTTGGCAACAGAAAGGACTAAGGCTCCAACCACAAAACACTGGCTCAAGTGAGTAGCCCCTACCCATACAAATATCTCATTAACATCAAAGGGACAATCTGTGTGAATTGGAGTTTTCAAAGTCTGGCACTAAAGCACCAATCCTGACTACAAACACTGAGACAGATGTAGAAGTTTACTTCATTTTATTAATGCTATTAAAATCATGAGTTGGGATCATTAGCAAAGTATTCCTTTACATGTTTTTCTACAAATAACATTTGTAGATATTGTTTCTACAATTAACGCTTGCAGAAGCCTGTCCTAAAATTAGAGACATTTGATTCAGTTTTGAGTTAGCATTAGACAAAATGATCTTTTTATGTTTTCATAGTTCTGCAAAGCAGCTATCTGTATTTGCATTAGAAATATTAAATCCAACATCCACATATTACATTTATAAAGGTTTAGCTGGAAAGAGTTTGACTTCACTTTTAAAAATCAGTAACATTACAGTAGCAGAAATAATGATGTAGCATAAAAATAAAATCCCAGATGAACTGATTCTTTTAATTAAATAACTGGATTGAAAATTATATTAATAAAATATTATTTAACTTCTGCAAGTTTACATTTGTTCGAGCAAACTTTTCACTAATTATCAGGTACTTTGATTTTTTGTCTGTTATTTGTCTGTCATTTTCTAAATAAGTGATCAGAAACAGATGGAAATGAAAGGGGTTTTTTGTTTGGGTTTTTTTTTTTCGGTGGTGGCTTCTTTTTTTTTTCTTTTTTTTTTTTTTTGTGGTAAACCCTCCAGCTATTGTTAAGACAATAAGCCTTGGTTGGCTGATACTGAACTACATGGTCAGGACTCATATAAGGGAAATGCAGTCTTCATTAAACAAGCCTTTTAACAGCAAGCCAAGCTTGATTAAAATCATATACAGATGAAATCATTTCTTTACAAATCCTTTGTAGTTTTGTGCATTCCCAATAACACTTTAGGCTTGATAATACTTGGGAAACAGCTGGGTTATTACTTAAGATTCTGTTGTTACTTCCAGTTATCCCTCAGAAGTCTAAATACATAGTATAATTTCTGTTCAAATAACTGCAAGTGTATTAATGTTATATACAAATGTAAAATGGGTTGGGCAAAAGTAAACATTACAGAAGGCAAGGAGTTATGGCTTGCTGTCTTATATGGAATTCCTCTGCTAAAACCTTAAGGGGCAAAACTTTAAAAACAAATGGAAAACATTCTGTGAGCTTTGTTATTGTTACTCTAATCAAGCTGTGATAGCATACGGCAATCCTAAATTACTTCGTATTGTAAAATGTAGCTACCACTTTGTTTAATTTATATTTGAACAGTCATTAAGAGTTTACACTTCCTAAATTCAGAGGCATAATGTAAAAAGAAGCAAACTTCATTAAAAGCTTAGGAAACTAGGAATTCTTTTTTCCTGGCATCTAGTCAGAGGAAAAATATTGTTGGTAATACTAAACAAAAGAAAACAAAACAACTGTTTTAAATCTATTGGGTAATTTTATTAGCCAAAGTCCAATTAAGTAACTATAATCCTGTTGGTCTTTATTACTAATGTGCATTCCTTCCATAGCATAAATCTCTATAGGAGAGAGCTTAGGACTTCATGGATGGCAGAGGCCCATTGCAAATGACAATTCACTACTAAACAAAGCAAGAAAACAACTCAATCAAAAGGTCAAATTCCTTTCTGTGGGTGATGACAGAAGGATGATAAGAGGAAAGCCTTTTTCTTTCCTTCTTTTAATGCATCCCTTCCTCGCAAAAGCAAGTCTTTAAACTCTCCCTAATCAACAGGACCTCAAAAGTGGGTCCACCCTACCCTGCCAGCTAACAAGGCAATCTGGGATGTCAGCCACTAGCTGTCAGTACTGGTAGGATGAGTTGATATAAAGCTTTTTTTTCAAGGACTTGTAATATTTGACCTGTTCTTTCATTCCCAGCCCACGCACGCACATTTCTTCTTCACCTTACCAGCTGTTGGGTTCTGTATACTGTTCCTGTGAAGCAGCCTTAATGCTTAGCCTCAAAAAGCATCATTCTGTGTAGTTTTCCCAGAAGAAGGATTCCTGTAACTTATTCTTAAGACTTACAGGATTTTGTCTGTAGCTGTTACCAGATAGCATGTTTGAGCATGCAGAATGCCTGTGTATTTGCAAGACTACTCCCCATATTTTCCCTTTGGTAATTCAGATACTGAACTGTTTCTGCTGTGGGTCTGCACTCCACACTCCCTCCCACAGACCAGCTATTTCTGTCTGAAGTAGGGAAGGGATTGCACCTATTTTCATTTGATTAAAGGAGTTTGTGTGCAGTGCAATTGTTGTGGATGAATTTTTTTACTGTGTGGAAAGAACCAAAGACTTGAATCATATATGTTTCTGGGCACTTTCAATGGGATCAAAAATAATGCTGTGCTAATGCACAAACTCTTATGAATCCCACAAGAATGTTGTGAACAACCAGTGACAAGTCACAGCAGTTCAGAGAGCAAGTTATGAATCACGGCAGTCCTGCTATTCAGTATTTCATGTATTCTTTCTTTCTTTCTTCCACCTTAAAAAATACAGACATGGGTTTGCATCTAGTAAACCTATCTAATCTATACACTGCTGGAGTATATGAATGCTATTTCACAGGCATTGCTGTTTGTGTTTACAGCCAAAGCAATCTTCTGCTGCAACATTCAATAAAAAGAAACACGTAAAATATCAAGATTGAAAACGAAATATTGTGGCAGCTTCTTAGCTACTAAAAATCAGATAACACCACTAAAGCCAATGGAGCTGCACCAATTTGTATTTGTTCCAAGTCTGACTTAAAGTTTTAAGGAATAATGCTTTCTGTTGTCCTCTCTACAAAATATTTTAGTATATTCCATGTCACATGTATATGCATGCAACAAACTGCCTTAATCTGGAAAGATTTAAAAGGGGAAGCTAGACCGAGATACATATCAGTAGATGGGAAGATACCAGTAGATAAAATATGATCTTTTCAAATAATTACCCAATAAAAAAACCAAAGGAAGGGATATAGGCCATTCAAATTTAGCCCCATTTTAGATGGACAGTCTGTATATCAATAAATATTAATAGCTACAGTTTAATGTCATAACCCAAGATTTATAGCATTAAAATTAAAACTCCCATACAACAGAAAGCAAAGAGAGGGTAAGTCATCTGCAAGTAAGGAGCATAAAAAGATCCTATAAAAATAGTCATCTAGCTGTTCAGCATTCAAGGAGTTTACATGTTCCGTTAATTTTCTTTGAGTCTTTAGCCATTTATTTTGCTTTCTGTCTAAATTTGCATGGTTTCCCTAGATATTTAACCTGCAGTTTTAAAATCAACACCAGTACTGAATTTTTTCCCAAGGAATAACTTTTCTGAAGAAAGTCTCCTTTTGATTTGCCTATATTATTGAATAGATTGTTGTTTATACACCTAAAACTTTGTACTTTTCTTTCTTTGCCACTTATTTACTAATGCATGCACAGATATTACTGATCCAAGACAGTATAGTCTCATGACACCTTACTAGCTACATGATTTTAAGTGATGAATGTACTTAGGTTCTAGCCCAACATACTCTTTCATTCATTGTCTTTTTAGGTTCTTAGTTTCATGCTTTAAAAGTATCATGATCTTTTATCAGCTCACAATAGTGAGCTGCTTCATCAACAGTAGTCCCTGAAATGAAGGTAGATTGTAAATCGCCAGGCACTCCTAGACAAAGAACATACTGGGGAAGGAGTTCTGAATAGGATTGTACTCTCATAGACTTTCAATAAAAGAAACTTTTAAGTTCACTATCAAATTCCAATATATTAAGCTGATTGGATATAATTGAGAAACTTGGTACAGTTCAGCTGGCCTTTAATCACACTTCAGTCTGCCATCAACTGGGCTTACCAAAACTTATAGATGTGATATTTATAAAAAACAGAATTATTTTTCTGTGTACAGCATGCCAAATTCTAATATTACTTCATCCCACAGCTAAAGTATTATTTGAATTGGCATCTGTTTGCTCATCTGTGAACTGTGTCCATCTCTCAATAATATTGTTGCAATTTCTTTTCACGTATTGATAGAAGAATAAGACTGAGTTTTATTTGCCATACTTTTTATGGTAGGTCAGTTCAGCAGCTCATTTCTGGCTAAAACAAGATAATCCAAAGAATGTTGCCATTTTGAAAGCAGATCTGTTAAAAAATCTTATTTTGTAGAAAACTGCTTTATTCCAGAAGAAACAATGAACTTGGAAACTGTGTTTGAAATTCCTTCAAATCTTCCTTCTTCCATTATGTAAGGCTTCCTATGGTTTAACTTACACAGGTGCCATAATGTCATTAATAATATCTGCTTGTATTATACAATAACGACAGCCTACATGTCATTTTTGATATTTAAATGAACAGGTTCTAGCAGTAATATTTCTGAACAAAACTACTAATAAAGTCTTTTTAACAGGACAATTGTCTCAATTATAGTAAGATCCAACTTTTAATCTGACATTTGCAAGTTCCTTTTTCTACTTAGGGTGAGTGTCTCCTGCTTATCAACTGAACCAAAATTTTCCTAGTCTTGTTTTTCTTTTTTCTATTTTTCACTTTTTAGCATGCCTTATTCCTAAATTCAGACTGCAGAGACCGTATCATGCTTTAAACCACCTTCAGTTATCTATGGCGCACAACAGATCTCAGAGTTATGACATAACATTTCTTTGCTGAATAATGGCAAAGTTGCCCCACACATTTATAGGTCTCGCTATGTTAAAACTTGAACAGGGCTAACAAGGTAACTCTGCTGTGCATACAATATGTTGCCTGGTACTTTGGCAAAAAACTGCAAGGTTCCTTTCCATTTATGTAGACTTTGATAAATATTACTCTTAACATCCAATTACTTTAACTGCTCTATTATCTCCAATTTTGTTTCCACTACAAAAGTTTATCTACATAAAATTTTAAAAGTTCAAGTTTATAATTATATATATATATATTTGAGATCTAAATAAAAAGCATAGGAAGATTTTAAGTATTTTGAGAAGCAAACTTGAGACGTTGCAATTATTTATCTATGACATCTTAATTCTTGAAAAGAGTATCAAATTACCTGTTGAAAATAAATGCATTGAAACAACGTGTAATTACAAGCCTATTTTGTCTGTATTTGGATAAAACATTAGCTTCTGCTGTTTTTCCTCCAAGACTGATAAATACAAATCAAATGCCATCCTGACCAAACAGCATTCAAATGTCCATGAAAGTAAAAGAAACAAAATAAGGCAGAGTCTGGCTCTGCTGATTTTACCATTTGTTTCAAGTTGTTTGCTTAAAATTATCATAATAATTGAAAGGTTACCCGAAAGAATGTGGAAGACAGAGACAACTGCAAAAGTGATCCATGTCAGAGCAATGTGAATACAAATGCACCTCCTCCCTAGGTGATCAGGAAAGAAGACAGACCAGTTTCCCTGGAATAGGGGTTTAGCACAGTGATTGGTAAACTACTCACATTAATTTAAAAGAAAAAACATTAATTAAACATAACAGTTCACGATAGTTCTTGTTCCCTTTTTTACATCTCTTTTATAGTTAGTAATAGGTGTATTGTTTCTAATAATGCACTGGTAACACTGGTGGTGGTATTTGAGGTTATTTATTTATCACATAGCTCATCATTTGTATGCATTTTCTATCTTTTCTCATTCAGAGAAGAGTGGCGTTCCTCTAAGTTTCCCAAACAAAAGCTTCAGTGAAGCTGCTGAAAGGTTTTCCTGTACTTTGTAGCTTGCATGTTTTTTTGGACTCCAAAAGTTTGAAGCTCACGCTCAAATCCACCTTTAAGAGTCTGATAGAGATTGGCACCCATAACATTTACAGCCACTCAGGTATGCAGTATTATCAGACTGTTGAATTTTAGTAATGGAATGGACAAATTCAGAACTAGTGTTACAGAGAACCAACAGGTAAAATTACCTAGGACCACAGACCAAAAGGTCTCCACCAGTGTGAGTTAAATGATGCCATGAGTATCCAGCATGTCAGGAAACAGGGTCACACTTTTTCCTCTGCCTATATCTTTTTCAGAGGGTAGTGCAGCTCGGAAAGGGAATTAGATGACAAGTCGTGGGAAGCCTACACAATTGCAGGTATTTTTTATTAGAGGACATAAAAAAAAAAATTTAGAGTAGCAGGCATTACCGGTATACAGCAAAAAAAAGAAAACAACCTAGATATATGTTATTGAAGGGAACAAAGAAGGGGAAAGAGGAAATAAATTGGTGACCTACTTGAGAATCAGAAATTCCTATTTTGACATGACGGAGGGAAAGAGTATCAAGAGAAAAGTCGGGTAAACAGCATGCACGTCTAAGCTCTTGCACTGAGAGGGGTAGCTAGATTTCCACAGAGATGTTGTCTGGGGGTTTTTAATGAATGGGTTTACTACAATAGTCTTGATAAGTGTTTAGGAGAACGTTCCACAAACCTCTGTCTTACAAATGTAAAGCTTCTTAGTAACTACTTCATGTAAGGTTTTCTCAGTAATTTCTCCTTATGATACATCTGGAGCATTGTCTGCTGTGGTTAGATTTTACAGTCTTAGGGGGAGCAGTGCACATTATCAGTAAAATGTTTATATTTAAGAACAAGAATTAAATCCTTTCTTGGACAATACTCTGAAGTGTATATTCAGACTTCCAGCTACTTTTAATCACTTTCCTTTTAGAACTTTAGCAAGTGGCATCCCCTGTCCCAGCCCCTTTATTAATGGTCAGTTGTAAATGACTTTAGCAAATGGAGCACCATTTGTCACGCTGTAACAAGTGACGCACTGTACTGTATTTCTAGCTCTACCACTTAATTTAAGCATTGAGATTTATAGCTTGTCATCATCCTCTCTGTCTTCCTGTTCCTTCTTTGTGCCTTCCCAAATGCTAAGACAGGTTGTTGGGAAAGGGGTTTATAAGTAAAAGCAAAGACATTTCTACCTAAACTCAGAGCACTGAAAACATTCATTCAACTTTCACCTGTATAGTGAATTCTCCTGGTGGTTTTTCTTCTTCTTTTTAAGTCCTTCTCCATATTTAACTAATATTTGATTAAAAGATCCCCCTTTTTTACAATTTCTCTCAAAAGAATCCCACTGTAATTCTATTGCAGTCACCTGTGTATACACTATGTTTGTTTATTACTTTGAAAGACACATATGGTACAGACAGCAGCCAACTTGTGCTGCAAATTAAAAACTTTTATTTGAACTTGAAATTAGTTCTTTCTTCAGTGTGCTACTATGCTCCATGACATCAGAAAATTTCCCTGGGCTACAAATTTGTAGCCCATTCCTTTGTCTAGGCCATATAGATTTTTATATAGATTACAGACTCTGTGTGTAATTTATATACTGCCACATGGAAAGTGGCAGGCGTCCAAGAAGTGACCCCACCGGTTTAAAGCTCCTATGAATCAAACATCTGTTCTGTGTTTGTGTGCATTTGTTTGTTTGTTTATTTAAGAGCACTGAGCATTGGCCTTGCACACGCTTATCGTGTTTCTTCTAACAGAGCAGATATGTTGTTGGGTTTTACTTGTAATTATAGCAGATAGCAGACTTACTTTCATGTCATCCTTGTACCGTTAGTAGTTGAGTGCTTGTTTCTCTCCGAACTGGCAAGACCACTGGTCTCTTGGTCAACACTATGGATGTCTAGCTGGACATGAGGGTCCTGAAACAAGTATTATGTCTGCAGCAGTGAGTAGATTTAATATAACCAGACTGCAAACATTTAGCCTGTTTCCCTACTCTCCAACATCTTGCGAAGTAATTTCACTGATATAAAGTGAGTGCAAAGCACAAATTCAACGATACACATGCAGAATTTCCAAGTATACTCGTGATGTTTTGCACTGTTTCTGCACAGCTGTAGCTTATCAGAAGAGGCATAGGTTAGGAAAGGATCAGGACCAGTAACATATGTTACGCATGCTGTCTGACAGGTCAAAGACTGTGAAATTAACAGTCCATGTCTCAGTCCTTCTGTAACAGTTGTGTCACCCGATGTGACCATCTCTGTTTTCTGTACTGAAAGAATGCTGAAAACATTCCAGTGCTTCTTTCCTGAATCCTTGCAGCTACAAGCCTAAGCAGAGGCTTGTCATGTGAAAATGGTATAAGAAGCTTTCAGAAATTCCATATAAATAATGTCATATGACTGTAACTTCTCAGAACAAAGGCGCTAAAGATCAAGCAGAATGTTTTAGCTGGAATTCTAGTTGCACATGCCTACCTGCAGCAGCCAGAAGGGCAGGCAGGACCTACCTTCTCCAGGTGCCTGCAGTAGGCTGCAGCCTCCGCTCAGACCAGCAGGCTCTCCATGTTTACCAGTAAGGCTAGGCAAACTTGAGAGTTGCCTGCAGTCTTTGCCTGTTAACAGTTGGGCCCGAAACATTTTCAGTTTCCCAGGGGTCCTTAAAAAATCCTAGCTCATAAATTAGGAAAGAAACCGAGAATAGAACTGGAAAATGATTCATTGACCTGCTGCTCTCCAATGTGGCCTTCTTTAAAACTCCAGGATGAATTCCAAGGAGTCTACTAAATTTACGGGAATTAAGAAGTCACAGAATTACTGAACAAAATGGAATAAATTCAATTCTAGAAAAAAAGAGGTAAATTTTTATTAAATCCTATGAGGTTGCACCTGTTCACAAAGGTTCGAATTTTAACCCAATAAATCGCCTTGTATACCCCTATATTAATCCATTATTTTCTGCAGCAGATTCTCAAATACTTTGTATCCTCTGATGCAATTCCACTGCTTCACTTTGAATGTGATCCCTTTGTATATGCTGGCCAAAATCACATTTGTTTGTTTTTCCAGTGCTGTATCACATTGCAAGCCCTTATTTAATTTGCTGTTCACTACTAGCCCTAAGTTTTGTTGGGTTTTTTTTAGTGCTTTCCAAACATTATCTTCCTTCCATAGTATATTTGTGTTTCAGATTATTTCCCGTAAGTATTTGACTTTTTAGTTTTCATTACTGAATGTTGTTTTGTCTTGTTTTTCAGATTTGCTCCCCAGCTCTTGTAAGCTCTCTAGGTCTCCCTGTCATTTAATGTAATTTAAATAAAGCTTCATAGGTAAATAATGCCCAATTAGATTGCATTCTCCTCCTCCTCCTCCTTTTTTAATTCATTTATAAATAAGAAAGAGGAAATGCAGAAAGGTTGCAAGGGTAAAAGGGGAAAAATATTAAAAATGGAATTAACACCCACAGTATGTCAAATGTGTATATATGAAGGTTAAAACTTAGTATGATACCTTCATATATCATCTGACATTTTAATATATTGAAATAAACATCTGTTTTATGTTGGAAGGAATATACCACAATAATATGGAATATTTTCTTCCTTTTGAACCTCCACATTATTATTTTGTTATGTACAGGAACATATTCAACAGATACTGCATAGAGCAATACTGTTCCCATTACTAAAAATGAAAATGCTAGCATTTTACCTCTTTTCTGGACAGAGCTGTGTGTTTTAGTTAGTGACTGCATTAACTGTGCACCAGGCTAGAATGAAACTTCAGTGCTACCATGATGTTTCTTTAAGCAGTGTTTTTTCAATTTCAGACACAATTCTAAGAGCATAATCTAAGACATTCCCTCTGGAGCTGCCTCCATACACAAACACACTTTAATAAGTGAGACCTCTGCTGGGGTCATCAAGACCGAAATGAACAACAAAAAAATCTTCAGTACTGCTCGTATTTATTTAGTGACCCAGCCTTACCCTTTAAATATAGTAGGATCAACATACTGGGGCATGACCTTAAAGAGCTGTCACGTCACTTTTACTCTGCTTTTCTTTTAAAATGTTATGTAAGTTGGGGAACTCAGCTGCAATGTGTGCTGTATCATATATCTAGATTTATTTCTCTGGATTATGGGAAATATCTGTGGAGTGGGTGTCTTTAATTATTTTCAGATTTATATTGGTATTTTAGGACTGAAATGGAAATGCTGAAAAATAAAAATGTCACCAGTAAATTTTTAGCAACCGAAACTGGTCACCTTATTAGTATCCAGTAGTTCTGTCCAAATCCTCAGCTATTCTTTATTACTGCTCTCAATCCACCCCACTTTGGTTCGGACTTGGACAAGTCTTTAGCTAAACAAGAATTATTGTAGCAGGATTGCCAAAGCCTTTTTCCCCGTGTAAAATCATGTGTCTTCAACACTTCCACCCTCCTTTTTTTTAAATTATTTTGAGGGTCTATCTGCTGCAGTATTAATGGCAGTAACATAACTATATTTTTGTTCCAGAGGTTTAGTTTGTGTGTCACTGGGATTTTTTTCACACTGGTCTGAAGTTAGAACACTAAGGTGAAGTGCTTCTTTTTGTACCTTTAATCCCTCCAAAATCTTGCATTTCTGTTCACCTAGCAAATAACTTGATCGTATCCAGACATAAATATGGCACAAATACAACATTTTGTGATTCTTTGATGTAGTTATAGCTCATGATGAAAACAATTTCTTCGTAACTAAATCTGCAAAGGAAAATTCTGAGCTAATAACTCACAATCATCCCATCTTGCTTCAGAATGACTAAATATTCATTTTCATTTCACTGATACACAGTTGTTCTTTTGACAATAGGCAGGAACAGCATTTGGTAGCATGAGACAGTATTTCAGTTGTTGTTTTAATGTCAACTGACATTCAAGGATAAAAGCAGAATTCCAGTTGTGGAATAATACATTCTAATTTATTGTCTTTAAAAAAAAAAAAAAAAAAAAGTGACACTTCTGTGTAGACATTTATTCTTTTATTAACTCATGTGTTTTAAAACATTACTCTCTAACCAAAGCCAAGCATCTGTTGGGAAACAGAAAGTGTAAAATATAAAATTTCCTTGTGTACTTAATGTTTTTTAATGATAATAATAATAATACAACAACAATAGTTCCAAGACCACATTAAAGCTGCTATTCTGATACCATGGCCACTGTTACAGGTGTGGTACACTTTAGGAAAGCGTACCAAAACACAAAAGATAGCCAAAGGAATGGGAGAGGATAACGCAATCTGACAACTCTAAACACAAGAGTGCAGCAACACTTACATTTCCTTTCCCCTGAAAGGCATCAGGATCTAGCATAAGAACATTTTATTTCTGGCTTTTTCCCCAATATCTTTTTCCAACAAAGCCAACTACAAGGTAAGAAAAGGCAGCAATTAACTGCATTATACTAAATAGAGCCTTAAGGAAAGGTTACATTCTGTGCTGAAAAGACAAGGGCAAGAGACCAAAAAAGAGCCAGAGTATGCTCTGGGATGGTTCATAGCACTGCATGGGAGTGGTGATGTTTGCTCCTTTCCACATGGGATGTGAAAGGCCAGTAACATTTGCATCTCATAGGATAAACCAAATCAGGCACAAGTATAGTTTTGAAAGTTCTTGGTTTGATTTTGTAGCAATGTGGTATTTCATCAGTTTTTGCAGAGGAAGCCTTTTATTTTGAAACTACAGATCACCGTCTCAAACCCCAGTGAAAGATTGTGATTCAAAGTTTAGAATATATTGTGTTTAGAACATATCTTTTCTTCCCTACCAATAAAGTATCTTTTTATTTTCTCCTATACCAATGTTTTCGCATAAAGTTTTCAGTCCTTTCTGTTTTGAAATTTGTCCACTTCTGCTTTTTGAAGTTGCTTTTTTTCCAGAGGTACCTTTAAAAATGTTTTTTAAAATGCCATGAAACATTGCATAAATTGTAATAAGAATGGTTAGCTGTTTTGTTGGAAACAAAATTATGGCTGAGATTTTTTTTTTAATATAAAGAATAAATCACCTTCAAATTTAGAAGCACGAGTGATGTAGGCTTTATTTATTCTGCCTTTAGCAGGGAGATGAACTAGTTCTGGTTTTCTCAGTATTTTGTAGTCAAAGGATCATCCAACCTTGTTCTAAAAAGTTCCGTGGACTACTACATGTCTCCAACTCTTACTCAACAGCTGGGGAAGGGGAGTAATAAATAAAATACTTAACTTTTAGATTAAACTGTCTCTAGGATTTTAAAAAATACATCTTAATTCCATTGCAGTAATTACAAATACAGGTTCCCAACTGTGTCTGCCTGCAGGTACTGACTGCGGTGGGAAGCCAGCTCCGGATTGCGGCCGCCTGCGGGTATTGACAGCAGTCAGGAGCCAGGTTTTAACCCTGCCTGCCGGGAGGCGTTTGATAACATGGGGAGGCAGCGCCTGGCGATGCCTGCTAGCTGGCACAAGCAGCAGTCCTTCTGCAGCTCACCAGTGGTCTACAGGCTGTTGAGTTATACTGGATCAGATTAACCTCCAGAGGTCCTTTCCAGTACTGTTTTCTAAAATAGTATGATATGACTTGCAATAAATTTCAGGGATGTCAACAGGATTTTAGGAGAGGCTTTGTTTTAGAAGATGCTAATGAGCTCTGCTGATAGATGATCCCACTAGAGAGGAGAGAATGAATTTATTATGTCAACTGGAGACTTCCTAGAAAAGTTATATAAATTTAAGAGCTCTGCAAATTATCCTCTACTAGTAGGCTGAGAAAGGACTGTTAGCTGAATAAATTGTGTAGGAGCCTCTCATGGCAACTACAGAAAAGTCTATGCATGCCCACCTCCATCATAAAAAAACAAATCCTGCACCAGATCACTGGTGATGCGAGGGCTAACAAAGGCTTGTTCAGTAATTCAATGACAGGAATAAAATCCACAAAGTCAGAGCTGAAGTGTGAGAGAACGGTGGGGGGAATACAGGCTCTTCAACTCCGCTCCCTCTTCTGTCTGCCATAGGTTTTGCCATGGAGCCCTTGAGGTGGCAGGAGGACAGCTGGAACTGAGTAAATGGCAATGCATTTCCTATCTTGGTGGAGCTGATAAAAGGCATACTTGCACTTAGTGTCCTGAAGCAAATACATACAAATTCAGACAGTTTTTAATTCTGCTACTGTATATTGGACTCTAAAGAACATATGTTCTTGATGGAGGGTACAGTGTTAAGTTTTGCTTCTTTTCTGAAAGATAATTAGTAACAATTTCCCCTTAATGAAATGTGATCAGCCTCCTCTTTTCCAGATATAAATGTTCTGCAAAGGCTGACACAGTTGAGATAACTAGACTAAATGCTGTCCTCCAGTCCATGGTTTCAAGATAGCTAATAAGCCTGATTCTTCAGAACATGGTCAGAGAATAATAAGCAAAGTTTGCATCCAGCTTTCTAAGTTCATCAGTGGTATCTCTGTCTTAAAAGTCACCGAAGGGTCAGGATTTATTCCACAGAATATGTGGCTCTCAGCAGTATAATCAGGTGCTTTACGAGTCTGAAATCTAGCTGGAAACTCTTCTAATAGTAGCAAGTAACAGCTATATAATCATATTCAGAATGAGAGGATAATACACAGCAGTATTTGAAAGCAGGAATTGTGAGGCAAGGTGGGCTACAACATTTTTCCAAGAAGCTGGCAAAAGAGCTTCCAATGAAGGCACTAGTTAGCATTAGCTCATGATATTTCTGACCAGGCCACATAGACAGCACCTGTTATTGTAAGGTGAAAACCATCAATGGCAGAAAGATTTCCATTTTGAAATAATGCTGTACCTCAGTCAAAACAAAAAAATTAGAACTTTATTAAGTTAAAATTAGAAAATTAGAACAAAAAAAAAGAAGGTCCTAACGTCGCAACAGTGCTTTAATTTTTTGTCAGCCTGCGCTAAACAGTGCTGTTACATAGTATGAAATTACATGTACGCCTCTCATAAAAGTAGTCAACTCCTGTCTTAATGAGGTTGTACAATTTTAAGGGACAAAACACACAACAAGAGCTCATTAAACATTTGCATGGACAAGAAAGACTTGTCAAATTTTTGAAGCTCTGAACTTGTGTTTCAAGATAAAAGGAAGCATTGATTTGAAGAAAAAGGTTTTCAAAATGGAGACTGGCAATGTAATTTTCATTTCATTTATTTTAGAATATCAACTACAAATGCACAATGTTTTAATTTCATATTTCTGAAGGAAATTTGTTCTTCTTGAAGTAAACTTCACTTTCAAATGAAAATAGCAGAAGTTTATGGTTTTGAGATTTCCAAATTATAATTTCTTTTTTAAAAATCATTAATCTGTAGTTATTCATGATATATATTTATTTCATATGTTTCAACTTTTAAGATTTCAATTTTCACAATTTCCTGCAAGAATTAATTTTGTTTTGTTTGAAATTCTCACACGTGAATTACTGGAAAGTACTTTACCGTACATAGATGAAGTAAAACCCAGCAGACTTTAATACGTAACAGACTGTTGAATGTAGTTGAATATACAGTTGCATCTTGGGAAAAAGAGTGAGGTTATAAGACTAACACTAAGGACATATAAAGTCATTAACTACTTCCAGTCATTAACTACTGAAATCAGCATAAAGTCCAGTGGTGTCTGAGCCTCTCTAAAGATTAGGAAGGCTCTTTTCTTAGTTACTTGCCTACTGACACATTTCCAAAACAAAAGCATTTTATGAAAAGGTTTCCTTATAGAGTAAAAGGAATAATTAGTTGCACTGAGTGTGAGCAAGTTGCGGGCTACAGATGAATACAGGTTTTAGATGTTGTTTCTTCTGGGCTTAGTATACATATCAAGTTATTTCCAGGGCTGTGATTTCTGCCAAGCCGTCAGTGTTGTGCAGGCTTTAAAGAATATGGTAGTAGGAATACCACTACAAATCTGTCAAGTTTTAGTCTTTAGAAGTGAGACTCATTTTATTGTTTAGAAAAAGTCCAGTCTTAAGTTGTCTTACTCCTTCAAAAAGACATTCCCAGAGTGCTCTAATCAAGTATTAAAATTTCATTCTTTCCTTCCTTGCAAGTTTCCTTCTTCTAGCAGCAGTTGCCTACATAGTCTGAAAACACATCAGATAAAATTAAACTAATATACCCCTATCGGCTGTAATTGTCTTGGGAGACTTATGATGCCTAATAATAATGACATGAATTACAAAATATTTGTAGTAACTGAGTTAAAAATCTGTTATTCAAACACTACTGTCGAGAAGTTTCCAGAAGAATGTGGTGTCTTTCCTTTTTATCCATTATGGTTGTGTTCAAGACAATCCTTGAGGGCATTTACTTTCACATGTATAAAATAATCATTAAGCATTTTGAAAGCAATAGAAATCAAAGGCAGTTAAGTTCCACAAATATAACAAGTATTTATCTCGCTGAGTTCAGAAAAGAAGCAGATGGAATGTATTTCCAGTATTATTAAGCATTACAACTTGTTTAAAAGCTCCTGAATTTGCAGTGCAGTGTACCTGAATCACAGATTGTATATTATTCCCTGGTCTCATTAGAGCTTTCAAGGAGAAAGCCATCCTTACTTCTACAAGCTACTGGTGTGTCTGCCAGTGCAATTTATGGTGCAGGAGTGACCATTAACTCCTACTCCTTTAAAACATATTTCCTCTTAGAGACCTTGACAAGTTAGACATAGGACAAAAGTGTAGTTTATTGACTTCTGATTGAAGAAGATGGAAAAGTAGTGTACTAAAAACAAAAAAAAAAAGAAAGTAACAAAAATAAACCTTGAATTATGTATACTGTAAGGTAATAAACAAGATGTCATAACTACTAAATTCTCCCATGAGCATGTATTGTTATTTATTATTTCTATTACACAGGAGAAGTTAAAGAAGGAGTAGGGCCCTGTTGTGCCTAGTGCTGTATGGATGGAACAAAAGCATATTTGTCTGAGAGAATTTACCAAACACATTTTCATTAAAACATATATTCATAATCCTAACTCTGTCATATATTTAAAATGTTAGTCCCAGCAGTCACCCATAATTACCTATCAAAATGAACACGTAGGTCGCCTCTCAAAGCAACATTTGCATTCCATTCATACGCACAGACCCTAAAGGAGATCAGGGCAGCAATGTGCTGTCCCTGCACTGTACCACAGCATTAGCACGTCAGGAATCAAGAGAGGCAAAATGTATGGCTACACATCCCAGAACAGAGCACCTTGGAGGCAAGTAGAGAAAGGGCAGCCTTCTTCCAGATCAGCTCCCTGTTGTGCAGATCCCTGTGACGGCCATGAAGCTTTGCTTGGACCAACACTGGTTTCCTCATGCCAGCACTTACCCATGGCAGCGGTCCTACTCATTCCAGTTTGACAAACTACTGCCAGCACACCATTTAGTTATAAATATTTGCAGTATCTGGCTTTATTCATGACTAAGTAAGTTTAGTTAGGAAAAAATGCAATCAATACTTAAAGGGACGCTAATTTTAACAGTACATTTTCTATTGTAAGTATTTCTACTGCTATCAGTGGGAATAAGATTAGATCTTGTTTCAGCTCCAGCCCAGAGAACATGACTTCACTGCTGAGTTACAGCCACTACCATGTGGCTGTGGGGATATTTACAGCATATAGTGTATTTCTAAAGACAAATACAGGAAAAATAGTAATAGACAAAGAAAAGGCTATGTAGTGCTTAGTCTGACAAAGGTGTGAAGCCTGAAACACTTAGCTATCTGATCAGCTTTCCCTGGAAGGGGCTTAATTGTGCTTTCAGTCACATTGCATGGCCTCTATGTATTCCTTCGTTCCCCAACAGAATTGTACAGACTTTTGGATGGAGAAGTCCAGAAAATTCATTGTCTTGTAAGAAGTCTGATTTTGATAGTGGACAAGATGGTGAATAGAGCCAGTCTAATACTTGTATTATGACTTTGCTGTCTCTTCAAATTTATTACCTTGTGAATTTCTAGTGAAATGTTGATGCAGATTCCAAGGAAATGTTGTTCAAAAAACTGGGATCTATGGATAGGAAATGACATCTTACTTTCTTTTCTCATTTAAAACAGAGATTTGGCAACCTTGATAAAAATGTCAAATAAAAACCTGAAACTATTTCAAACAAAAGGTGTAATCAAAGCTTTGAAATTAACCAATAGGAAAGTCAGAACCTTTATACTTTACTGCTGTTATGTTGCATCTCAAAAGCACAAATTAAATGTCAGAAAAGAATTGATTTTCCCATCTTGGGACCGACAGCTACTTGATTTCTTTGATATTAAATATAGTATTAAAGTCATAGGAAACCCACAAAAGCTCCTTAAGTTTCACAGAGATCTCTTTTTCTATTTGTTTTGCTTTCCTCTCTTCTTGCTGAGCAGTAAATGGGAAACCACAAATTCCACAAATCATGACAGATCCATACAGATCTTGAATATTGAAGGTCTTGTTCCTGTGTTCCTACTCAAGGGCACATAGGAGAAAAAATCCTAACTTTACTTGCCGAATTGCTGAGCAATTGCTGCTGAGGAAAGAGATCTTGGAATTTTAAAAGTTAGCTTCCTGAAAAAAACCCACCAAAATCAAACACAAACCCCAAAACAGAACCAAAATAATAGCTCAGTGCTCAGTAGTGAGCAAAAAACATTAAGAGAGGAAGAGAAACAATCGATACATCATGAATCCATGGTACTCAATCAAACCAAAGACATTTTAGAGACTTCCTTCCCCTTGCCTGGTTTTTGGGGTTTTTTTAAGTAATGTTAGAACCTGAAAAGTTACGGAGAAAAGCAGGTAGGCTGATCAGAGGTGTAGGACAGTTTCTGTACAAGGAATAACTAGATGCTTTTCAGCTGGGACAGATGACTGATGAGGGATATGATAAAACTCCATAAAACCAGAGTAGCATGGAGAAGGTGATTAGGGAACAATTATTCACTGTCTCTCACAATACGAGAAAAATGGGCATCAGATTATATTGTCAGATAGCAAGTTAAAATCAAACAATACATAATAGTATATAATAATACCTCATATATCTGAAGGGCTGTAGGTAATAGAATTTGCATGGATTCAAAAAGCAGCTAGAGAAATTCATGAAATCCACCGAGAACTGACTGCAGATGGCTGAGAGATGGAACATTACAGGAGACAGGCATCACTAGATGCCTGTCCTGGTATACTCTTTTCTAAGCATCTGCTGCTGAGCACTGGACTATAGTGACTTTTGGTCTGAATAATTACTATTATTCTTACGTATTAGATGGTGCTTCCAGAAAATACAGCCATGTTGGAATTCTCCTGCTAGGGTTTTCTTTTTCTTTTCTCTTTATGTTTGAGATGTAGAATACCCACAGCTTCACCGAAAGCCGTGGTGACGATGCTCAACACACCTGAAGACCAGTCCTCAAGGTGTGTTTTACAGGGATTCTATACACAGCTGCACCAAAACTTGGTCACTTGGTCTCTTATGCTAGAAACAAGGGACCACCTCAGTTATGCTCTGTTTATCACTTAATCTACATTAGCAAATCAGATATGGATTAAGCAAGGGAAAGAAGAAAGAGGTACAAAGAATCTAAAGAGAACAGACTTTTTCTTTCCCCTGTTAATTACCACCTGTGCAGGGTTTTGACCACCCAGAGATGTTACATTGCAGCTGCCCCCAATCACAACTGATGTCAGAATAGTATCAGAGATATCCAGAGGCATTTTTCTTACCAAATGGTACAGATTCTCTTTCAGTACTCTTTACCAATGCCTTTCTGGTCAGTTGATCCAGGACATCCAAAATCTTGAAACTAAAAGGGAAAGCTGAAGTAGTTGTGGGACTAACCCTTTGGATTTGTAAATTTATTTGGTGCCTTTCCCTTTCCCTCTCTCCCCCTCTCCAGTTGGTGCCTCACTAAAATACTGTGTTGTCCCAAAGGCGGGTGTTCTTGCGTTACTACTGGAATACTCATCCCTCATGTTGGTTTTGCCCATAATCTACCACATCATGTATATGCACAGGCTGTGCTCTTCTAAAAGGAGTCCAATGCCTTTCAGTGAATGAATAGTGCAAACCAAGTCATATTTTAATTCTAACACTGCAAGTGTACAGAGTTGGAGAAAATCTTCACTGCCAAGATTTTCTCTCTTCTTGCTGCAGTCTGTCCTCATTTCTCAATTCTTCTCATCCCTCTTCCACTTTGACTTGGTTAAGGTATTTTTTGGTAGAAACGTGCATAATTTGAATTAGAGAGTATGCTGTGTCGCATTTTCATTAAAACTACAGAAAAAAAAAAACTTAGCTGTGTGGAGTATAAGATCAGAAGAGTCCCGAATCCTATCATTAAATCTTACCTTTTTTTTCCCCTCTAGTGCAATAAAGCAGATGTCCTGAATTTATAAAATAGAGTCGAAAATGTCTGTAGTAAAAAGAGAAATGGAAACATACAAGGTTCTTTTCCCATTCCCACATTTTGTCTCATGTTTTTATAATACTCCATCTGTATTTCTTCAAATAGTTCTGATCATATGATATAATAAGGTTTCCCTGCTCTTCCACTTCCTTTTACAATGCTTCCCTGAACAGTAATGGGAATTTACTTACTGGCTTGAGAAACATGTCCAAAAGCTACATGAATTTTTTCAGTGTCTGAAATGATATACAAAATGCTGAAGATTAAGTTTCTTCGAATTACAGAAAAATATAGCAGTTATGCTTTCTCTTGCCTATAAAATATCCATGCCTGTCTTTGGAGACCAGAAAAGGCTGAAGTTTGCAAGCCTTTTGCCTCATTGGTAAATAGAAATAAATAAACTATATAAAGCACACCACGAGAGCCCACTCCATCATTCCTAAATCCACTTTCTCTACAAATAGGCAGGTGTTTGCTCCATATACTCTGTCAGGCTAAACATACTGCACTCTAAAAAAGTCCAAGGTACTGTTCATACTCCAAATATACTGTAATGCCTGAGACACAAACTGAGAGGAAAAAAATTCAATTTTGCTGAATTTTTTTGACAGATATATATTCTGTGATATGGACAGCAGCACTATTTCGCCAACCTTTTGAATATAACTATAAGAAAGATTCAGGGCAGCAAGCCCTGTTCAGTTTGGTGTCACAGTGGTAGCCTCATGGTCCCCATAAAGCATCCTTCCTCCTAACACGTAGCGAAAGAATCAAAGCTTCTGTGTGTCTTACCAGTTGCCAGCTGCTGGTTCAATTGCTTGTCGCCTTCACGAGCTATTACTTATTCAAAGTTATAAGCCCAAGATGGAACAACTCAGGACCAAAGAAACAACAAATTCTTCTTGTGTTGCCCCCCACAATATGTGGTTTGCCACTTAGATGTTGGTGATTATTTGGTTTCATACCTTTGTATCTTTTTAACTCACTGCCTCATGCACGTTTCTTATACTCTGTCCAACTTTGTTGCAGCTTGTTATGTCTCATCATGTTTTCTTGCAATTCATCACTCTAGCTTTCAGCAGCCTAATTGGATGCCATGTAACTGAATTTAACACAACAGAATGTATAAAAAATATTTTTTTCAAAATGTTTTCATCTGCCAGCATGTTAGGTACTGAGCCATGAATCTGTGCATAATGGGGAAATAGAAGCTCTATGCCCAATGAAGTACGTCTGCTGTTTGTGAATTAATAAGCAGATCTCTCCAAACTAAAAGAGTATTTCAATTTACAAACATTTGCTGTAGCTATTGGCATGCCATTGCTTCATATTCCTGATATTCACAGATCCTCAAGCCAGTGCCTCCCTCCCTCATTGCCCATCAACAAAGGAATGTGTCAAAAACAAATGGTAGTCCATAGTTGTGATTTCCCTTTATTTCTACAAAATTGCATTTTTTATTTGTTCATTTTTTCTTGTTTCTGATATTGCTGTACTAAAACTAAGAGGTAATTGTCGTTCCAAAGGAATAAATTAGGTGCACTGCACAAGTCAGCTGTACTTCATTTTTGACTAAACACCCCAAGGCTTGGTACAATTCTTGAGGTACTTGCAGTATTGTAGTTGTTGTCCACTTCACTTTGTGATGGATTTTTCTTAAAATGAAAGTACTATTGAATCGTACAATGAAAGTACTACTCTTCACATTTTAGGAGAGGAAATAAAGGTATAGAAAGGCTAAGTGTCTGAATAATTATACATAAAGTGTGTGTCACAGGACAGAAATGAACCAAATGCTACTGAATAGTATTTAAACACCTTAACTCCCAGAACACCATTTCATCCTATCTTAACTCCAAGTTTCTACTACACCCCTATCTGATCAGTTGATTCTCTTAAAATATTTCTAGCATCAGAAGGATAAATACAGAGCAGTTGTCTGATTGAGGGAGGTTGAAAGTATTAGTCTTAGAAGTAGAAAAATTGAAAACAAATTAAAATATGAGAAGCTCACAAAAGGAAGGGTAGGAGCAACCACTGTAAAGTAGATGAAATAACACAAGAGGAATAATAATAATAAAAAAAACCAAAACAAAACAAAGCAAAAAACCAACAAAACACCAGTGCGTTTAAAATGTTGTAGAAAGTTGAATTTGACGGAATAAGATAGGGAAGCAAGTGGAAAACACCAGAGATAATGAGGTCAAGGGGAAGGTTGGTTTCAAGAGCTGCCCTAACATTTGTAGGCAGGGGAATTAAAAAACCTGGGATAGAGAAGAGTGGACAGAGAAAAGCAATTTTCCCTAGAAAGAATTGGGAGAAGGCTATAGACTTGTTTCAGCTGGAATGAGCAAGAGTGAGTTGGTATTTTGGATCTACTCTGTTTTAAAATACAAATTTTCATAAGAACCTGGAGGGTTTGGAAAAAAAGGAAGAGTTGAATACAATTTCAAATCTAAGTGGTGCTAACACCATTTCCTATAAAAGCAGAAAGTGAGAGCATTCTTGGCCTATCTACAGCCAATTTTTGCACCCTTTAAATGTCATATATTTTAATACTGGTGAGAATTATCCCACATTTGCTAGTTTTACATATATTACCTCCTTAATAAAAAAAAATACAGTGAATGGAGTGACTGCATATATTTGCACCTGTAGATAAGTAGTGGCCCCTGGACCTGTTTTTTCTTATATCCACCTTTAATATTAGAGTCTCTAGCACAAATAGCAATGCTCTGTGCCATTGTGCCTGCTAAACCACATTTACTTCCAGCAACAAACAATAGGAAAACTCCACGTGGCACTTTGATTACACCAGGAACCCAAATCACTAAAGAGACGCAACATCACAGATAAGTATTTGTAAAGGTTTGTCAGCCCCGATAAAGTTATACTTTCCTAGACTCTGCTTTTTCCATGTACCTCTGCAATTACCCACTTCACAGAAAAAGGATGATGCCGCTAAAATGATGAAACCTTAATATAACCTTTTCAGCAAGAGATAAAACATATTGATTGGTGACTGCTGAAGGACATCATTAAGCAGTTCAATGTTTGATTTCATTTCTTCTTTCTTTCTTTCCTTTTTTCTTATTTATTATTTGGTTGCCCGGCAGGCATCTCTGTACTGACTGACCCTGCCAGTTCAACTATTAAAGAATATATCTCTCTGAGGAGGCCTGATGTAAACATGATAATCTGTTTGGCGGCCCTTATGATGGCCTATGAATAAAACATATGACAACACAGTTTGAGCTGAAGAGCTTACTATCTGTTACCAAAGAGAATGTTTGGAAGCTCCCTGATGGCTCTGCCATTCTGAATCCCAAAGGCTGTCTACTTTGCACTCCTGCTAACCCACTCAGACTACTCACAAAAGGTGTAGTTAACTATTTTTCCCTGCCAACATCTATTTTTCTAATGGCTTATTAAAAAAGAACTAAAGCAACATATTGGGGATTTCAGTTGCATATCTGTCTGGGATGAGAAAGAAAGGATTTTCCTGAAGCCAAGACAGTGCTTCTTGGGAGAAAAGCAAGAAAGCAAGAAAGGAAGAGAGAAAGACAGAGAGAAAGAGAGAAAGAAAGAAAGAAGCAAACAAACCCGCTTATTTTCTTTAGGGAAGATCCTAAGTTCTTTATACTAGAGTGTTAAAATAGCCATTTTGGCTTACACATAGAATACAAGCCAAAGTATGGCAGTTGAACTCACAAAATGTGTTGCTCAGAAGCACTGAGTTTGTAAACTAGTTTAAATAAGTGAACCTTTTCCTCTGACTGCCTGATGAAACCAAGGAACTCTAATTCATGATTCTACCCACAAGCCTGAGAATCACATCTCACCAAGTCGAAGAGGCAAACCCTTTTCCTAGTTCTTAAGGTGGATAAAGCCAGAGTGGAATTGTTTAATGTGACCTTTCCAGCACAAGAGAATTGTTGTTTTTCTATTTTCAAGGGTTTTTTTTAAACCTAGTCATTAAAAAATGTTTATAACACACTTTTTTCCCCTGGAAATCTCTCCCTTTATGTAGAAGCTTTGGCCATTAATCCTTTAATTATGTTCCTGCATATATTTAATTTTTGATCTTCTGTACTAGGAACTATAAAATGTGCATTTTATATAAAACCTATTTTATACTGATGCCCAACAGCTGCTTTTGGCCAAACAACTTTCCAGAGACTGTCTCTTGTCCATCAACAGTTCTCTTTTCAGCAGCAAACGTACACTGTGCAGAGCACTTTTTACCCTGTAGCTTCCTCCATTCTTGTTAGTTGTTATTGGATGCCACTTATTCCTTCATGGTAGCAACGTCTGCATAAAGCCTAAGTAGGAATAAATAGGTTAAATAGATGAGGAGGTTGGGTTTGTTTTTTTTTAGTAAATTCAGGCCATCAAGCTGTGCAAGTGAAAAGTTATTTGAATAATCAGTGCAACACCGTCAGTGAATGTCAAGGAAATATCTAGTTTAAAATAAATAAAATTAATGCCTAACTAAACTTTATTTTGATCACCTTTCTGCTGAGTCTAATTTATTGTATGAGATATTTCTGATGTTAAAACTCTCCAATTAGTATTTTAGATGTAAAACCTTTTATTCTAGATTTTTATTTCAGGAACACATATTAATATAGAAAAGCTCTAACTCCAAAGCTTGCAGAGGTAATTATTTTTAATAAAAATATAAACGAAAATGACATGCAAGTGATTGATTCACCTTTATGTGGTCTTTTTATTCCATCTTCATTTGGATCATGCATGGTTGGAATGTTCATTCCATATGTATATTTTCTAGTATCTTTCAGGATCTGTTTTTGTGGTCATTGTTAATACTTTATCTGAACATATGGCTGCTTATCTTCATCAGGAATTTTGAAATCTGTTGGAAATATGCTTCAGTTATGAAAAGTAAAGAATATTTCCCCTCAGATCTGAGTCTGCCATTGATTTCAACAGTATCAGGATTTGATCCTCAAGGCAATCCACAGCTAATATATGCTGACATTAAAGGAGCTATAAGGATTTAAATCAACAGAGAATCAACACTCGTTAAGTGATTGACAGCTACTGGGTTTTACCTGTCTAGATTTTCCATAGCTCTTTCTCTTTCTCTTTGGTTTCCCCTATCAGGTGTACTTATTTGTTCAGAAAATGCAGACTGCCTTAAATGTGGAGTCTTGAAGAGAATAGAACATAAATTTCTGAATCTTGTTTACCAGTTTCCAGTGATAAGGGACTTTAGGCTTCTTTTTCTTTTTTTTTTTTAATGGAAGTCTGTCTTGTCTCCTTCAACTCAGAAAAATTGTTTGTCACCTTTGTAACGTAAGCCCCTCTGCTTCTTAATTTCAACCAAAATCTTCACTTTGACTGATGCATCAAGAGAAGGGCAATAATTCCCTCAGTGCTATGCTTGTCTGCTCATAATTTTGCTTGGGAAAAGTTGTTCTTAATCTTTCTTTGTTTTCTTCAGGATATTCCCACATAGAATTTTTCTATTATTTCATTATAAAAGAAGACTAGAACTGTTAAGGGTTATCATAATTGTAGTCCCAGTTTAGTTTCTTCATTATGTGCTTGTATGCTTGTTGTCCAAATATTGTTCCAAGATATCAATTAGAGGTATCAAAAAAGTATGCATAATAAAGTACTATATCTGCTAAGCACTTTACCTGTGAGAAGAAATGGTGTGATAGGATAAGTGCATTCAAAGCTATCCCAATTTTCTTGTTTTGTTTGAGAAGTGCCTTTTCAGCCTTTGAAAATTAGTTCTAAATATTTATTATATGATAGTCATGCTCTGATACAAAAACTGAGGGGAAGACATGACAAAAAGCATTGAACATGAGAAAGGAAGTCTTTACCTCTTTCAAGTGTGTGTAATGCGTTTCACGAAGGAAGGGTCAGGTTACATATTGGGGAAAAATTATCTAAGCAAGAGCTGTGGAAGTGCTACATTATATTGCCTGTGGAATCTCCTTTACAGGAATTCTTTAAAAAGAGTTTGGACAAATATCTGTTGATAATTACAGAAAACAGAGGATCCCACCTTGGACAGAGGATTGGACTAGATGAGTTGTAAAGATCCTTCTCAATCTTATTTTTAAATCATAATTTTCTAAAATACAGCTATGTGGAAATACATTACTTTTATTTTCATTCTGAAATAGAACTCAGGCTCAAAGGTAGGAGACACTAGATCCACCATCAGTGAAAGCTACTTCAATAAGCCAGCAGAGCTGGAATGTGACCCTGCAGAAAATAGATACCATTTTTTTTATGCTGTCAGCAGCAGTAAGGCAGTAAAAAAAAAAAAAAAAAAGAGAATGAAAAAGAAAATGGAAGATAGAAAAATTGTTTCCATTAGTCTGACCCAATGCAAATAACATTGTAGGCTGGATTAAGAATGAGACATTCCACTTCACAGCAATTGCATGTGGCACCTGCAGGTGGATTTGGAAGGACTTTCCATGCTCGTGGACAATTAGTGGGCCCCAGATTATGTCTTTGTGAAGTTTTTTTACATCATGGTAGTAAGACTGAAAAATTAAATCCACTTAATAAGTAATGTTTTAAAAAAGTTGAAGTGAAGGGGAAAAAACATAGATTACATGCTTATCATAACTCACCTTAGAAGAAATCATTCAGCTTACTTAGAGGTTATAGTATCTGACAACTGTCTTCTGTGTCTTTCTGTTCTATATATCAACATAGCATCCATGATGTAGGAGAATATTTTTGTGAGGATTCTCATGAGGTGCTTCAGTGATATTTTGAGACACAGAACATTTCCAGAGTATATATTAGTCAAGGTAGGAGTAAAAATTTCATGGAACAGAAGAGCAGTGGGGTTTTTGATGAGATATGAACAGCTGTCACCTTTGAAATTTCCCTTTCCAAATCACTTTCAGCTCTGAATATGCTTTACACAGGCTGAACGACACATCTAACTACTAATGTTAGGCATGAACTGCTGCAGGGAACCACCACTTAACAAAACTATTTAATGAGCATCTTTTTTTACGGAGAGCAAATTAGGTTTTGAAAATTCAAGAGAATCCAATTGAAACCTAAGAAAACAGCATTGAGTGAAATTAGAGGATATTAATTTAGGACTAGACCCTTGTTCTTAAGATACACTCTGTAGTGTCAGATTCAAAGTGTCCAACAGTGACAGGAAACTTACTGGTGACATACGTCAAAGGCAAGCACAGATCCTCCAGAGAAGGTTTTGATCAGGGAAGCCTCTTTACAAGACATGAGCAGTCAGGACAGCTCCACCGCCTAATGCCAAAATAGGGTAAAGGCACAAGAGGTCTTTTTGTGCTTGTTGTATACTCAGGAGAAGGTTTTGTCTGAAGTCATGTCTCAGCTCTTTCCAGCTCTTTTCCAATTTCATGTGTCCCATCCAGTACAATTTTCAGTGTTACGCACTCAATTTAAAGGACATTAACTTTCATGTCTCTCTATCATATCCAATATTAAATACCAGTAGAGACTTTACTGCAGGCTTTACGATAACTGTTAGCCTATGGTGAACTTACATGACCTATGTGTGAAAGGCAAGACAGCTTGCTATCGTGTCAAACACAGTATGATGAAGATTATTTGGATCCTATGTACGCAAAGGTTGTGCATTAAGTTACATATTAAATACCTTTTTACAGACACATGACCATGTAGGCAATTAATGAGATGTTTACTTCAGAGTAACCTAGATGAGTTGTCTATACAAACCTTTATGGAATGTTGCTGTTGCCTTAAGTAAAACATCCATGTTATGTGATCCATACAATTGGATTTTTGGCTGTTTTTTCCTATGTTGACAAAAACTATTCAGTTTTTTATACTTACTCTGAGAAAAATAATACCCAGTCTTTAGATCTGGCTGGAAAAATAACACCTGCAAAATATAAATCTGAGACTACAACCATAGTGAGTACTATGAATACCTGAGAATGTTTTATTTTAAAATTACAGTACTTCTTTCTGTGGTCTTTTTTATAAAAACTAGAACTGTTTACAAAAATCAAAAAACTTGAAATAATTCTTTCACAAATAATTTTGTTCTCTTCATGAGGAAAGCACTGATTTTTTTTTGCCCCTTCATCTTGAATAGACTTAACATCAATATAGCTGTTTTTTCTAACTTCAGCTTCTTGAAGTGAACAGCTTATCATGCCAGAAAACCATTTTTTGTTCATGCACCTGCACAATGATTAATGGAGGTACAACCCTGGAAATAACATTTGGCAGTTAACAGCTGCTACCAGCACTCTGGAGAGTGCACAGAACCTTGGAAACTTAAAGCCACAGATTTGTTCTCCTCTAAAAAGCTGAACAGAATTCCTGAGTCATGTGTGAGGTGTAGATTGTGCATCATAATTTTAGGTATGCTTTTTACCTCTTCGTCCAAGAGTGACAAGTTCAAAGCTAGCTGATATATTACAACAAAAGACCTCTCAGAAAAGTGTCAACACACACCTGGTGAATATTGCTAAAACAAGCAAAGAAGTTTACAACAGTCAAGTTAAAACAAACTTAAAAAGTTGCAGTATGAAGCATAATCAACTGGCACACCTCAGCCAAGAAGAAAGCACCCAGTTAGTCTCAAAAGGGAGTACATAAAAGATAATGAAATAAATTATAAATAGGATAGCAGCACCAAACCATCCCTTCTTGCCAGATGTCAACATCTGTATTGCATATGCAATACAACATTATGCATATGCAAGTTCAGTATTGAAGCTGCAGCTATACTTCTGTGGAGTGAATGACCCTATTGACCTGCACCTGTGGCAGAACAGTTGGTGACAGCTGGTAAATGACAGTCAGGCTTTCTGATTACGTGAAGCAGGTATGACCAAAGTCTTGGACTTATAAGTATTCAGTAGTAAATGTTCAAGGTCAGCTTCAAAAGAAAACTAGAGCTCTTCTTCTTGACCCTAAAATGACCTGTAATACCATTTGCCACAGTAGCACACTAGACAAGACCCCAGGAAAACTCACATATAGATTGAGATCACGTATCTAAAGTAAATATTTTCAGGCCAAAAATTCAGCACCTGAAGGTTCTCTAGAAAGCTAGAAAGTTTGGATTTGGCACCAATTTGGTTCCCATCAATTCATCAAAGCCTTATTGACCTAGATCTTCAAGTGGGTTTACATATGCTTCCAATATCCATTTAGCCTCAAGGTATTTGTAATTACCAAGGGACTGAGCGGAATGTGAATGCTGATGTCAGTGCCAGAGGTGACTGTCTCAAGAAATGAGAGACTAAATCCAAGTTAATCTAGTTTTGATCTAGCACAGCTACATTGCAAGAGCTCTGTGCCAAGCCTGCTCATGACTGTTGCTGTGGAGGATGTTACATACATGTTAGATACTGATGTCAAACTTGCCTTGGACTCCCTAGAAGTCTGCTCATTGCTGGATCAAGAAAATCTAGCTGTTTTGTATTAAACCTGGGTCTTCTTGTCTTGCTATACTGATTGCTATAAATAAACACTCTTTTTTATTCAAGTCAAAGTGCGGCCATTCTCAAACAGCTTATGTTTTCCAGTTCTTGCTGATCCCTAACAGTGGTAGTAAAAGGTTGGAGAGAAAGCTGGCTCTGTGCACTTGTGGACATCTCACTCATGCTCTGAAGCTTTTTATGGTTTATTAAATAAATGGATTTAATGGATGTGCTGGCCCTCTGTTCCTTCTTCTTTATCTAATACCTTTGAAGTACTCTCAGTGCTCGCTGTCAACTAAGAAAAAAATATCAGTCAGACTAATGAATAGGCCCAAAGTTTCCCTCCCTATTCTTCTCTCCTGAGAAAAGGCCATGGCATATTGTCAAGGCAGCACAATCCAGATTTACTATTCTCCTCATTCACTCTCAGCTAAAAAAAGCTTGCACCAAATTGCAGATTAGTAGAGCATCTGAGAACAACTACTTGTCAGGAAGTCAGAGTAAAACTTGGCCACGGAAGCTTTTGGAAAGGAAAGGAAGAAATTCTGCTTGAAAGATCAAATTCAGAAAATGTCTCTGCTAAGGAATTTGTGCCAAAGGGGTAGGGTAAGACACTGTGTTACAAAAGGAAACCAAGGGCTAGAGACACTGAAAGGAGAGGCGTCCCACTGTGGAATGACTGGAATGCCCCGAAAGGGAAGACTCTGTATTGACCATCTTGCTTGATCTGCATGTCAAAAGCAACTTCTGCCATATAGAAACAGGCTGCTGCTCGGAAAAGCGCTGTGATAAAACAAAGCACTCGAGGCCGTGCCATTGTTCCCTTCCTTCACTGTTTTCAGGACAGGTAGATGGCATGAAATAGCATGTCTTTCAGAAAATGCCATGCACAAAAGGGGTAATGGCAGGAAACGGTAATGGTCGCTTTGTAATGATTGAATCTACCAGAAGTAGGACTAAAGCTCGCTAATGTACCATCGCATTTTTTAACTGCTAAGTCCCATAAAACTAGATATGATTTTTCAAATTATCTTCCAGTTTCACAGAATTCTCCAGGCAAACTCAAAAGTACTGGAGTCCAAGCAGGAGAACACCTTCCCTAAAGAGCAGCTTACATAAGTTAACAGGTATTTGTTGTGTAGCAAGGATGAAAGATGTTGGTAAACAGACAACCACGGAAGAATGTTCTCTTGCCTGAATTGTCCAAATGTTTACTATACGTGATGCGTGCTTTTTGAGCACTTCCTGACATACAGAAAACCACATAGCTTTTGGAGATATGCTCATCCATTAAATAAATACATGTCCCAATTGCTATGAAGACAGGATCAATTCTGCAGAAAATTTAGAAGCACGTTGATTTTTGTCATTCTGCCTTCCAGTTACATCCATTTACACTAATTAGTTCTTTTCCATTTCATACTGTGTCATATAGATTGCAATTTGTGAGAGAATACACAGTAATTTCAAACCAAGTACTCTCAGGTAATTTATTTGAGACAAAATTCTTAATTTTTCACTTATCAGTTCTGCTTATCTTTCTGCTTTTTAGAGCCTTGAACTGCCCCCATTGGATAGGATCTTTGTCACTGGCTTTAACAAGAAAGTTATCAAAAAGCAATGGCTCTTCAACTTGCCTACTAAGGAGCTTTGTAGGTTTCAATATAAGTGAGCTGATGCTGTTAATCACAGAATCAACAGCAAATTGATCAATGAACTATCAACATAGACATAGTTTTGTCCCTCTTTCATCCATATTTCTGTCTAAAGGATAAATCTGTCTGAAGCATCACTTAATTTCCACTCAAGGTTTCTGGTACCAAAAAGATAGGTACAGATATAAGTACAGTTATGGATACATATTGTTTTCCACTAAATAAATGAAAGTGTCATGAAACTAAGAATTCATTTGCTATAATTAAAAAGCAAATGTATTTGTCAAGATATTTAGCTAGAATGGAAGAAAAAAGTTGTCATTCAAAGATGAATGTTTTAAACTTCACTCAGTTGAAAGCCAGTAAGCCAATTTACAACTGTCTCAGTGTGGTTCAAATGCCATAATCAATGTTAACAAGAAGAAAAAAGCTTTGTACTTGAAGTAGATTGACATAAGATATAATTATCTCTGCAACATCTTTTTTTCCTCTCCAAAATAAAATAAATACTCTAGAAATAGAAACTGTGAGTTCAGAAATAGGGATTGTATTATTAATTATTTTGTAAGCAGAAAATATTACATCATCTAATGACCAATTCCAAATGTTACTATTATTGAAGGCTATGGTACAATCAGTTGCTGCACTGTACAAACTTTCCCTAAAAGTGAAGCTTGAGAAAGAAAAATTCCCAAACATGATCCCACAAAAGTAAGACAACTAGCACTCGGCATGTTTGGTGGGCTTTATGGATGTACCACATACGGTACTCTTTTGAGAACTATCATTACCAGCACCGGGCACCATGGCTGCTCAAAGAGCCAGCAAGATGGTACTATGTAAGATGGCTTCTCTGAGGCTGTTAATTTGAAAGGCTGATTTTAAGAGTCAGGCATGAGCTCAGAAGGCGATGAATTTGGTGTGAATTGAAACACTGAGCCTTGGTGAGAATCTGGAAATTTCCAGGCTTTAACTTAAAAAATAAAAATAAAAATCTTGCCACAAATTATATTTGTTTCTTGTAAATGAGACCCAGTTTGCTAGTCATGCAAGTTCTGAATTGGGCAGAATCCATCTTTGCCAGCACCTTGTAGCAGTTGCTTGCATGATTAAACCAACATTTGTCCCTGAACTACCACATTCTGCCAGTCTTAGACATGCCCCTGTATCAAATGGCTTTTCAAACTCACAGGGACAACTGAGGTTGGGTTTAAACAATATGCAGGGTCAGTTTGAAACCTCTGCTTGGATTAGTGACCCTTACTGTGTCCCAGTTTGATGCACAGAATGTTGAGCAGTAGCACAACACTAGTAGCACATACCTTACACATCCATGCATGTGAAGTGCCTAGGTTAAATCCAGACCTGGTGTTAGTGAATTCACCTCCTCTTGCATTCAGTGCAGTCACACCCACACAGCCAGGTAGGAATTTGCCCCAGGGCATTAGAACTTCCCAGGGAGTAAGACAAATATTTAAGAAGAGGCAATTTGTTAGTAGCAAAATAGCCAAGGTACCTAAGCAAATGTTATTTTGTATTGGATATCTTGTTTTTAGCTGAACAAAAGCAAACCAGACAAACCTAAGTTAAAAGAGGAAGCTGGGGTTGTTTGTTTGTTTGTTTGTTGACTGTTGGTTTTTTTTAGTTATCAGTCATTAGATAGGGACAAAAAAATCACAGTGGGAGACTTGTAAAATGGTTCTTGGGATCCTCAAGGGCATTTCTTTCAGTCTTTCAACAACATAACTGGTCTATATCATAAGTCTTATTTATAAAGAGGCTTTCAGGCAATTTCACACTGCTTTTCTCTGATGCCGCCCAAAAAAACATGTAAACCCGAGGGATTAGTAGTGACTTAGAGGGAAAATAGTGTAAAGTTACAGGATGAACTGAGCCAGCGCAGCTGGCTTGATGCACTGTTCCCTTGGGCTACTGCAATGAATGAAACTTAGATAAGTGCCCCAGTCCACTCCCACACCACCAGTGTACTGACTCTTGTTATATTGTGCACTAGAATTACTTGGTCTCAGGGGGCCATCAAGTCTTTAATGGCCTGTAGTGTGGAAAGAGAGGAGTTCACTACCTAGGAGCTGAAAGTTAAACCTCTTTTGATATTTCTTTTTTGACAGTAACAATTGGGAAGCATGGTAAACAAAATGTTTACTCACACATTGCGGTTGGTAGCCTATTTTGATTCAATTATTTTTATGTTATAGTATCTTAGCATGCAAAATAAATTGTGACATTAATTATCCATTGTGGGTCTGTCCTGAGTTACAGGTATCAAATATATTGTGTAGCAACTGGTTAATGACATTGTACATCCCAGAGCCTTATTTTGAGAATATATTTTTCATTTCTTAAATTTCATCATCAGAGGAACTATCAAATACATAATGAGACTGTATCTGTTTTCATCTTTCGTTTACTATATTAACTGACTTGCATCTAGTTAATCCACTTTACATTTAAATTGTTACTAGAAGCCTCATATAAGCAATTGCTGTCCTGTAAACACACAAATGAAAAACAACACAAATTTCACTTCAGTCTTCAATATGCACAAGCTCTGTTGAAAAATAAAGGTCTTAAAACCCCAGCACTTCTGGAAAAGTAATGTCTATATAGCTCATTCCTATTTGCTAAATGAAATAGCAATTCATTTTAGGTTTGTTGTTTTCAAACAATAAAAGTGTTTTTGCACAGACACTTCCAATTATTTCATACATTGGAATGTTTAGCATTCACTTGTCAGAAGGAAGTGTTGTGAAAAAGGGTAGGAATATATATTTAGGTCCTTCTACTATTGAAGTCAATAGCAGTATTGTCTGTCACTTCAGAGTTGGAACTGGAATATTTTTAATGGCTCTGTAGTCCTTGTGATCTATGTTCTAATGTTCCTACTCACTCTTAGTGAGTAAAAGGCTACTGAGGGTGTATTAAGAGTAGTTTTGCTCCGTAAATAGTGCAAGATCAGACTTACTCCTTTCCCACTGAAGTGCCATGAGCATTAATTTGTTAATGTCAGTGCAGCACTTTGAAGACATAATAAAGAAAATAAAGTTACTCTGGTGATGAGTGCCACAGAAGTGTCTATAAATGAATAAAGTGCTGTCTAAGTGCTAAGTATTATTATGATTACTGCCTGCATTTGCAAAGAAGTGGTTAAATACAGTGGGATGTGGGTGTAAAATTACATTTTAAATGGATCTATTTTTGAGATTACTTATCAGCATGATTAGTGTGATAATAATTACATTTATCATTAATAATACATTTTTGAAAAGTTAGGCAAAAAAAGCTAACAAGTTTGATTTTGATTTTGCCAGAAATGCACAGTGCTTTCCAAAAGCAATCTGTGGAACTTGTCTCTGGAATGCAGCTGTGTAAGATTTCACTAACATCTTGCAGGTGGAGCCTAATTTTAGTTCAGCCTTGAGAAGGGGGAATTGTTTTCTCTGATATGCACAGCACCATAACAGCAGCAAAGCAGGTGGAGCTTTAGACAAGTACTTGTTTACTTTCCCATTTTAAAAAAAAAAACACAACACAGATGAATCATATCGTTAATCATACAGTTTCAATTTGGTTTTAACAAGTCTAACAAAATAGTCTGCAGCACATTTGACCTACTGATTCTCAAATGTAGAACAAACCCAACAGAATGGAAAATGTTCAGAAAACGAGCATTCAATCCTAAATATAGTGGAGAAGGAGCTGGTAAATAATGGGAAGGAAAATTTAGAAATACATCTGCTCAGTCACAAAGACTGAGCTGCAGAATCAGTCTCAACAATTTCTCTGTCAGCTTCAGCACTCTCTTATTAGAACTTTTGTAGAGCTTTAAGATTCTTGAGCTGCAAAACATGGATATTTAACAGGCAATAAAAGCTAAGCAGCAACTCACTGCTTTTAGTCAAATTGTTGAAATAGCAATTAACTGAATGATCAATAGCTGGTGACATTTTCATCAGTTGTTATGAAACTTCTCAGTTTGTACATGGCACGGCAGAGTAATCGCATAGTGTCCATGGGGTAAACAGCACACTATTTGGTTAGAAAGGCTATTTTGCTATACATACTTCTTTTCTAGAGTCCCAAATTTTGGATTAATGTAAAAGATATATTGAGGTTTTCAATTTATTGCCTTGAAAACCCAAGAGTCCTTTCCAGGCTTGTGTTCCACATTTTTTTATGTGGTAGACTGTGGAGTTGTTGGTAGCACACATGCTGTATCTGGTTGTTTTTTTCAGATGACATTAACTGTGATATTTATACCTTGGGTTAACTTTACGCATCTCACTTATTTAAACTTATTCACTGTAAGGTTAGTCCAATGTAAGGTTTTTCAGGTCTATCACAGAAAAAACAGCTGTGCTTTAAGTCAAATACCACCTGTAAGGAAATCATGGCTACTTGATTAGAAAATCTGCAGCTTTCTGACTCTTCTTGATTTCTAGTGGTTCTTTTAAAATTAACTGAATGGACAGGAGCTGGATCCAACAAACAACATTGTTTCATGTCTTGTTATTTCCAAACATCATTTTGGGGAGTTACACACTTACTACCCTTAACTATATAGACCTTGCCTTCCAAACATCTGTTTTGATGAACAAGAAGAGGTGAAAATTTTTCTCCAAAATTTTTGGTGATTTCTCAAGAAGCATAAGCTGCTCCTGCATTAATAATTAGATGATCTCATTTAAGGTCTATATTCAGAGTTCTTTTCTTTTGCTCCAGACAGACATGGAAATTCCTGAGAGGGGAAATGGTTTACTTAATCCATTCAGTGATGATCTATTTATTTCTTTGTAACAGTGGTAAAAACATAATACTTTTTATCAAACAGTCCCACAGTGCTTATCTTTTTTTTTCAAATGGCTCAGCCACCTCAGAAATGCGGCACACACTGGAGCGTAATGGTAGAGGCTGTTGACTTCTCTCCAAGTAATTCTAGTATGAAAGTGATTGGTTGTGACATGCCTGTGAACCTCAGAGATGGTGAAGAGAGCTCACCTTATCTTATATCTCACCTTATCTTAGCACTTACAAGGGGTCTTCCAGACCTCAGAATAGAAGAGCTCCTTATACTGAAGGCACGTTTTCTCGAATTGCATGTGTCATCTCCTCCCTCAGCGTGTACAGGACCTGTGCGATGGGTCAGCAAAGAGGTCTTGGCATCAGTGACTGACCTCTAGTCTCATTCCTGTCTATTCCAACTAATGCAGTTGCACCTGGCTAAGAATGAGGTGTGTGCTAATCTGAGGACGTGCTCTGAAGTGATCCTGTTTATCAAGGTTTGTGAAGGGAGACCTGGCAAGAATAAGCAGACTAAGAACATGAGTTCACTGGCATATTTGAGAAAGCAGTAATACCCCAGGAAGGATTTTGTGGTCAGAATCCCATTCTTTGCCACTGAAACTGTGCTGCCCCAGTTATAGGGCCAATTTATCACTGATGCTGAATGTCTTCTTCTGAAATGTTTAATGGAGATTATAGCATTTATAGCCAGTACCATGAAAACTGACCTTTCAAATCAAGAATGATATTCCCAGTGTTGGAGAAGGAAGGTTACACAATAATTCCCTTTAGTCTATCATTTTTTGGTATTGATCTATGCCATCCCTGGGAGCAAACTCCAGCTACATGTGTAAAAAGGTTTAGTCTCTCAACTGGAGTACTAGCAATGTTGGTACTTAAGCCTGTATAGATTAGCACTGTAGGCATAGCTCAAAGAATGTTATTACCATGCTATAATAAACAAGAAACTCCACAGAATAATATTTCTTTCTAGTACTATCTGAACTGCAGCAACGCTGGTAAGGATGATACTCAGACTGTCAATAGAGACAAGTCTTCGGGCCTGGCATATCCAAGTAGAGAACAGAAGTATGTGAATATACTGTAGCATTTGAAAAGCAGCCAACATTTAGAAAGATATGACCTGGCAATAGTTTTTGCCCTTGCCTGGTTTCAGTGTTTCTTGAATTTAATGGGGACTTACAGAATACATAGCCATTGCTAAATTTTAAAACATTATTAAAGGCATTCTAAATATTCTTCTTGCTTAACCTCAATTGATTCTGCAAATATTTGCCAAATCTATATTTATCCCCCTATATTTATGATGTCTTCAGTTTTTGTTAACCCAAAATAAGACTTTCTAGCATTTCTTTTTTTACTCTGTCAAAGAAATTTGAGCTGACATGTCTTGTTCTGACTAGTATTTTTTTGTAAGTGATGGAAATGGACCTCGAATCCAGAAGCTGAAAATGCTCAGCACTGAAGGAATGAGCATAACAGTGATGGCGTTTCAATTCGAGCTAAAGACAGTGGCTTTTGCTCCTCTCCTCATGGTATTTCAGGACTTCCCGTGTCAGCTGAGGGAAGATAAGTTACTATGCTGATTAATACTGTTAGCATACGGAAGTCCTCCTTCTGAACCAATGTTTTCCAGTGTAAGTCAGGGTAACTCCTTTCAAGTGATGCATCGGCATGATATCGAACCAAGCCTTTTGTCATTACTGCCACAGTTAACTGTATTTGGCAAATGAGAACTGTCTGGGGAAGTTAGACCTTGTGCTTTAGAAAAATAATGGTGTTGTGTCATAGACTTCTCCCCAGCACCTCACATTAAAAGTAATTTTAAAAGACCATATCCTTCCTTTAAATTGTTGACAAGGACAAAAGTAATGAGTAAATGCAATGTTGCAAAGAACGAAGTGATCACGGTAGCAATTGCTGCAAAGCACAAAGTGATCAGGGTAGCACTGATGGGGGGAAATATCCTTTTTCATTGCCTTTTTCAGGACAACATCAGCTACTTTATCAAGATATCCACTTGCGCATTTCTCTTTGTTAATATTTTGAGGGAATCGACTCTCCCTTTTCCTAGGGCCAGGTTACGTGGAGAAAAAAAGACCTGATCCTACTTGGAAGTGTGCTTTCCAGTTTAGTGGAAGGGTTAGATAATTTTTTGAAACCATTGGTGTCCCTCGCTATGATACATCTACTGGTACAAATAGAGGAAGCTTTCAGGGATTGGCTCTGTGCCAAGAGCAGTCTATGGCTCCAAGGAAATAAAGTCATAAACTCTCTAGGAGTACTTTAGTTCTGTAGTTGAAGAAGCATTCTGTATGAAATTTTGCAAATGTAAAATATCAAAGGGATTGATTATATTATTTTCTGTTTCTGATGGTTATAGGAGAATGTGAGTCCTATTGCAGACATTTTTGTGAGATAAAATATCACTATAATATTTTAATTTCTATGCTGAAAATTTGCATTAAGGACAGATTTCTTTCAGCCAAATTTTAATACCAGAGCAGACAACAATTTTGAAAGAGGCTGGAACTCAGCACTGCCCCAGAAGTCAGCATTTATGGATCTGTGCTGCAAAGAACTGTTTCTGCTGCAGTTCCACTCTATTTGATGAGGATTCCTGAAATCTAGCTGTCAGCTTTTCTGCTCTGCCTCCCCAATTCCCTATTCTTGATCATCAAGAGCATGGCTTTTAAAAATAAAAATCCATTTCAGGGAAAAAGAGAAGGAGTTTTTAAATTAACATTGAAATTGTCAGAGACTAATTGTATGTTAGCATCAAACAACACTGCTGATGTTGTTGCTGGGTTTTGTGTTTTATAAGTTCTCTGTAACCCCTAATCAAACATGGGTGAGTATCTGTTGAAACAATGTATGTAATTTGTTTACATTGTTAGTTGAGATAATTACAAAGCAAGCACAATGGAAATAGCTGGTTTCTTACTTTTATGTGGAAAGTGTTGGAGGGGGGGAACTCAACAACTAACCAGCCGTTGTCAGCTGCTCTCTAAAATATTGCCTAATTTACAGTTGTTGCATATTAGCATTGCTAAGAATGCTAGGGACATAAAGTGTCATGTTGAATATAGGGTGATGACTTCATACTAGAGCAAGTCTGGGGATATGACCAGTTTGCAGTCACAGAGAAATCAGCTTTAATTAATTTGAGTGCCAGCACTGTGTATAATTACACAGCATGAGAGTTTGCATGTAAATTCTAAAATGCTGATTGTTGAAATACTTGCACTTACTTATTAATACATTGGGACTAAGCAATCCTGGCCTGTAAGCAAGGTGTAGAAAGAACACACAGTGCTGTCAGGGTAATTTGCACTACCCTATAGTTAGCAAGCAGAATTCAGATAGTCCTGCTTCTGGAGTGATAAGCATAACGTATTAGTCATTCTTGTGGGTGACATACCTTGTAGCCCACTCTCAGTGCGCAACTAAAACAAGATGATCTATTATTATTAAAGTTGTCAGAAATATAACAGCAGGATTTGAGCTTCATTTATTGTAGACACTAGCTACAACTCAATCTTGCTTTTCAATTTCATTTTTTATTTACTTATATATTGTCACTTCTCTCAATTAGAAAAAACGGTTTGCAGGCAAATGTAATGTATAAATTGTCAGAGCAAAATTAGCCCTCTTGTGTGATCCTTTCTACCTTTCAGAGCTAATGACAAAAGACCATATGTAGCTTTTTATACCCTACCCAAAAATTAGCAGTGCAAGGCTTTTTTCTGGACTGTACAGTTGCCAGCGTTATGTTCTGAAGCATCAAAACTGGTAACCTGAGAAATGAAAGTCATATATAGTCTGTCCAATTTTTAATCAGTATGTTGGTCTTAGCTATGTGTGACTAATCCTGTTTGCAATCAATTTATCTCAGTATTTTGCTGCAGCGATGAGTTTCACTGATTAACTGTATCCTGAATAATAAAATAGCAGGAACACTAAAACCACTGTTCCTTAATTTGGGTGTTTTTTCTTGTTGTTCATTAATTTATAAATCAAATATATAGACATGTATAAATATATACATTTATGCATATAAGTCATATATAAAGAGATGTATATACACCTATATATTTGTATACATAATATATACATATATCTTTCTATGTGAAAAATCCAGAGGTCTTTTCTTGTCATTCATTAATTTATACATCAGCAACATATGCTGCTACCTTTCTCCTTTCTAAACTCAGATAGTCCACTCTTTAGTATCTCACCATATGGAAGCTTCTTTGTATCTTTAATCATGCTGTTGACCTTCTCTGGGTCTTGTCAAAATACATTCATAATTCAGAAAAAAGAAGTCGGAATGTACTTGAACATCACACAATGATTTTTGTATACATCTAAGCAGAATAACAGAGGTTAATATAGGAGTTTACTTCATATGTGTCTGAAATTTTGCTGGTTTTTTCTGTTGTTTCTTAACGAATGTTTTTCATTTGCAAAACATTAACATTTGTCAGGGTTATTTCCAGCCACACAGAAAAATATCCCTTTGTGTATTTTGATTATTTAAAGCAATTTTGTTTTTCTAATCTGTATGTGCATCCAGCACAGCATGTTCACTGCTTTGAATGAATATGTGGGGAATGCTGTTAATTTCCTCATGTGCATGTACAGGAATGCTTTTATTGTCTACTGCACATGTTGAGATGGGGTTGCTTTGTCTTCTCTTCCACATTATTTAGTGCAGACTTCTTTATATTTGAAATGTAATAACTACCATAGATTACAGAATTGACTATAAACAGTACATGCTAGACACAGTTATGGTTTGGGGCTTCCCAGGGTCCCCAAATAAATTCCAGAGTGCTCTGTTAGACAGCAGGGCTTTTTACCATGTTAGGGTGCTAGGTGGTTCAGAGGGGAGTCCAATATAACTGAATGGTAGCCGGAAGGTTTTACTTAGATTACATGAGGAAAAATACTGGCGCTTTAAAAAAAAATTCCGATTACTTGATTCCAGGAGTTTAAGAATGCTCTAGAAAGCATTAGTTCCAAATCCTTCCCCTACAACATACATTTTCCTGAGCACAGCAGATTCTGCTGCATAGCCAGCGAAAAGTGCTCCAGGAGGTCTACACCTCCAGCATCCTGCAAAGTCATTTCTGCATGGATCCAGGGACTAATAGCTTGAAACGAGTGTCACAGAGACAGGATTGCTAAGGTGTTGTGAATTGCTCTATGACTGTATGTGTTTTCACTCACCAAGCTTCAAGTACAACTTGAAAATATCATGTTGAGAGGATTATGTGCTTCATCCTGCCTTACATTTAAGCATGTGTCTAATTTTAAACACATAAATAGTTCCATTCACTTTACTGGGATTATTCTTGTACATAATTTTAAATATGTGCTCAAGTGATTTAGTAAATTGTGTTCACAGAAGGCATCAGAGGCAGCAGTAACAATGAATGTGATGGGCCAGCTGGAGACCAACTGTCCAGTGGAAACATCTCTTTTCTGTGTCAAAACCACTAGGTCTATTCTTCTGCAGTTTAAAGAAAAATCCCAGTTTCTCAGGATTTCTCACATCTTCCCATGTAAGGCTGTTGTATGGTTTTTCCTTCAGAAGGAATTCTTCCAGCAGCCCTCATGAGCTCTCCTAGCTATAAGGAGATATTGTTCTGTGGTCTCAGTTCAAGCTTCATCAAATGGTTTATCATATTTATACTATCCTTCACTGTGTATTTCAAGCAAACCCAGGTATTTTTAAAAGTAAACAAAAAGACATTTCCCCACTGTTTTCAGGAGATTTCAGTACAGGCTAGTGCTGAATAAATAATTGACAGTACAGAAAAATATATTTTTCTTTTTCTGAAACACAAGTCAAGCACAGGACTACAAAGCAGATAGCTATGATTTAAAAAACTATAACTCAGTATTAATGTTTAATGGATGTGGCACATTCCTTGCTGTGAAATGTTATAAATCACTCATTGAAAGAAAACAACAGAATATTTGAGGAGCATGTTGAAGAGGGTTTTGTGTGGTTCAAAGGTGACAGGAAACAATGACCACCTGAAGACAGTATTATATCTCTGTGACAAAGAGCAACTCGATTCTGATCATCGCCTAAACACAGAAAAAAGAGTGGTGCTTTTATTGTTCTTTTGATTCTGCTGTATCTTGGATGTATTCTTATTTCTTTTAGCAAGAAGTAAGACTCTCCACTCCTCTTCTGTCATTCTTAATTAGAAGCTTTTTTTCCATTCCAGTTGTTAGTCTATCAGACATGAATGCTCTTCGCTGTGTTTGACTGTAGCATTAAGCGAACTAGCTGCACCCAGAAGACTTCATTCTGCCATCCTTATTCCTGTTGAGATTGATTTTGGTACTGCCTTTACCCATCCTCGGCCATTTCTTTCTTCTCAATAATTATATTGAAATAAGTGGGACTATTCATACTAGTAACTGCTCACCATGTAATGAAGTTCAGAGCATGGCCCAGGAGGACTGACTGATGGCTAGTATGTTAGTCTGCATGAACGTAGGTAGCTGAATCCGGTCCACTGAGTAGTTAGCTTAATAGCACTTTCCAGAGTAACAACTGCTTAGTATTATGGAGGCAGAGCTGGATCCTAACATGTTTTCTCTCTGTATTGCTTCTCACATTCTTTTTTATTCCTGAAGTTAGTGTACTTGGCAAAATGTTTCCCTAGAAAAAGCAAGGTATGTGTTTATAACCAAATGAGCAACTTGGTACCACAAAAAAACCCACAAATCACATTTGTTTATAACTTGCTACTACTTTTGTTTGTTTCAGAAAAGCCTATTACATTTTCTCTTAAATGATGCAATATGACCAGTGTGATCTTGTGGTCTAAACGATAAGAATAGCTGTTTCTCAGATTTTACCTTCTGCAGCTTCTCAATGTTTTTCATTAAACAAAAGGACTTGTAAACTTTAATTCATAAAATCACCTTTTAACCTCATTGATCATCATAATGAACCTTAATAGCTAGACATTCGCATCATACAAACTCTATTGTGGTTCAGATCTTGGTGGATTTCTTTTTTGAAAGATTTTTGGTGCACTAGTTGGTTTCTATTTTGATTATATGCATTGAAGGGAAACTTTATTGTGTATATTCCTTTTTATTTAAATAAATAGTTGATTGTTTGAAAGAAAACTTACTTAGACCAAAAGGTCATGGGGAGGTTACTATTTTAGACATAAATGGCTCTTCTATTTTATAATTTCTGAATTCTGCTAACCTTTCTACAGGTGTAGTTTAGATAATTGCTAATAATTTCTTTCCCTCAGCTTCTAAAAGTGGATATTTTTCCCTTTACTCTAAGACATTCATTTATATCAATAGGGTAGTTGTGTATAAAAATACAGAGTGCTATCAATATTAGCAGTACAGTTTTGCCTTGAATGTTGCTACTCAATATTCCCGTTGAGCGCTGTGAACCTGACTACCACTAATAATAGGTTAATACTAAAATTAACACACAAACCCCAGAAGAGAAGTACCCAAACGCCTCACACAGCTCTTAAGTAGTACCTGTGTATTATGTTCTGTATTGGCCCTCCCATGATGTCTTTTGTCTTTCTGCTATTTAAGCTGACTGATAAACCCTATGGCGTGGGTACTTTAATGTAGTGGAAGTATTCTCACTGTATATTCTTTTGTGCCAGAGGTTTTCATATCGGCTGAATTGGAAGAAACGTAGAACTCGACATTGTGAGAGTATTTCTAGTCTAAAAATGCTTAGTGTGTGCTTACGTATGTTAGGTCTTATCTATGTACACTTTTACAAATATACACATATTTTAATTTTATAATCAGTTAACATATAAATTTGAAGAAATATCAAAACATTCATCGAGGTTCCAGTTCGAACACACTATGATCAGAGCAAATACTGATAAGTTAAATTCTATATGATATGCAGGTAGAAGACCATCATAATGCCCCCCCTTGACCCCAGTCTCTTATTATTTGAAGCTCGTTGATACCAAGTGCTGTGATGTATTCACAGACAGTTGTTTAAAGCTGATGAGTTGAAAATACTTTTTTTTCCCCAAAATATTTGGCTGATTCTTTGGTAAAAGTTGCCTTCAGGCAAACACATGGAAAATGATACAGCTTATTAGAGCTTAAACTGAGAAAAACTTTTGATAGCCGATGTTCACACATCACTAATAACCTGAAAAGCTACGGGTTTTAGACAGTGGTATTAAAAGCAAATTCCATGTGATACATTGCACAAATGCCAATCCTATTCATACAAGGGTCCAAATGTTAAAAATGTATTAAATCAGCTTTCTGAATGCCCTTGTTCATTATTTTGCTGACTTGGAAACCTTGGAGTGTTTTGTATCCATTTCATTATCTCCAAAAAGCATGAATTGTAATGGAATTTACATAAAAATCCTGCTGGAGAGTGGAGACTTTACTACACAGTCAGCTGCCCCCCTAATCCAATCTTCCTCAACACAGTTGGCTCGGCGGTTGCCAAACTCTAACAGTGGGGATCTCTTTTGTTAAGAAAAGTATGAATTTGAGCTTTAAAATGAGCAGAAGTCTTTTCTATTACTCAGGATACCTCCTCTTGCTGAGTTTACATGAGATGTCTAGCAGGAGGTGTTATTAAATAGCCTCAAAAATTAGGCAAAACCCCCAATTATGTAGAAAAGGGACACAAAAGGCTCAAAGAAATGAGCATTTGAATTTTCATTATTGAGTATCCATGGGACACCACACCACTATTTGAATTTTGTTATTAACCCTTTGCATAAAAAGGATTTAATACTTTTAATCAGTTTTGAATTACACTTTGAGGAAAGCACAAGTTGGGAATTTTAAAAAGCCTCCTTCATTTCTTTCAGTGTTATTTCAGTGCTCTCATGTTTGCACTTATCTCAAAAGAGTTTTAACTTTGTATTAGATTTTTTGTGAAGGTTGATTACATGGGCATTTCAGTCTCACCTTCATTCTTTATTTAGCTGAAATTCCTAATCACTTCAGTGGGTGGTAGACAGGACTCAAGTGTTCCTTTAGATGAATTTCGGCTTCTAAAAAATCTTAGGGGTTGAGTAATATATTCTTGTTTATTTTTTCCACTTTACAGATAAAATCTAGAGAGCATTCATCATCACCTGGATAGAAGTGATTTAAAGCAGTTCACAGTTTAGGCTGGCAGCCATTTTCTGAACTTCAGCAAAACATCAAAATCACAATGGCAAGAAATAATTTAATAGTGATTTCATGTGACCCTTGCAAAAGGGATACAGACACAGATACACATACTGCTAGGGAATTCTACCTGGATCAGCTCTTGCTTTATTAACAAAAAGCATCCAGCTGCCCCTGCCTTAGGAAAAATGTTTTCTGTAAACTAACATTAAGGAACCTATGCTCTTTTATTCTCCTGAAAACAAAGTTTTATAACCATTCTACTTTTTTATTCTGATGGATCCACTCCCAGCGCCCTTGTCTGGTCATGAGGCTTTCCCACTTTTCTGGTCAATTTACTCCTCCAGTTCTGATTCTTTGTTTCCTTCATCTTGTTGCAGTCTTCATATTATTTTTTCTGTTGTCATTTACAATTCTTTTCATAAGCTTTTCTTTGTTGTAATCCCTCTAACAGTGGTGTTCAATTTAAGTATCATTGAAAAATAAAAAACAAGCTACTATGGCAGAACATATGTAAGCTTAGAAGCCATACAATCACTAACACAAATCTTCATTTGGTTTCCTTTGTTTTTACTGGGGTCTATTGATTTCTACTGGAGTACCAGTCTTCCCAAGAGCCAGAAGAAGAGCAGTCATTTGGCTTTCTTCCAAAACTTGTTTGCCAAATTATGGCGTTAGAAAACTCCTGGACTTTCTCATAGAGAAAATAGCAGTGTCCAAGAACTGTAACCAGGATCCTTTGAGTCTGCCTATTTAGCCACTATGCCAAACTCTACACTCATTTAGGAAGAGATCCACTGAAACCTCTGACATCAATGGATTTACAAGGGCTGGCTTCACTCAACATTAACAGCACTGGTGAGAATGACAGGCTATTACAAGCTTTCTTTTACCATTTTTAAAAAAGTTCAGTTTCCAGGTAAATATAACACTTCACTTCAGACCTATATAGAAGATATATATTGGTGTGGCAGTAAAATTTGGCAAATGTCGTTCATTTTATGACCGACCTTAAGTTTTTAATATCCTTTTATGTGGATGGAATTTGTTTTTCCATCTGAAAGAAACTCTTAAAAATGGACTACAGCCTTTTTATTGAGGTAAATAGAGGTTTGGCCTTTGTCTGCTCATTTTCTGACATTGTAGTTACTTTTTGGGAGAAGAAATGAAGGAAGCATATGGCCATTCATGGCCAGGCACCCTTGAACATTACTGATGAGTACACAGTGCTAGTGAACTGAGAAGGAACTGAAAGGACTCACTATTTTTTTGCTGCAGTACTACAGAATCCACAAAATAATGCAAAAGTCAAATGCAAAAAAGCACTATTATGAGAGGAATAAAATATTTTGGGGCATTCAAAAAAGCCCTACAGAAAATCAGATCTGCAAAATCATTGCTTGGGAAAAGCTCTGTTTGAAGATTTGTGGAAGGATTCATGATTGATCCTTGTATAGAAAAAAATATAACAGGGGAACCTTTAATATTTGTGTCCACATCTTTAGCTGGTGGAGAGGATGCAGTTTCATTAAGTCAATGCAACTGTCCTAATTTGCACCAGCTGAGCTTCTGCTTCTTTGTTTGTGTAGCCTTGTTGGCACCCCTTCCAAGGGAAAGCAAACATTCATTGTTCTTTCCTGGGTCAAAGAAAAGTCAGTGCAGAAGGATCCCAAAGTTTCCTTACTTCTTCTTTTTTTCATTTTTGCAACTACCATTATTCACATATAAACTACTTGAACTTATAGTGCAGAACTTAATGCATGTGCTTCTGAATATACTTGACACTGGCTGACAGATTAGTAATTTCCATGAGTGAAATTCATGTATTGTCATTGTTTTATGCAATATAATTCATGCTACATTAATTCAAAATGTGTAAACTAAAAAACCCAGCACAATCTGAGTCACAGTTTATTTCTGATTAAATTAAAATCACCTTTCCCCCTAAAGACTTGCTTCTTAATCATTTATTTCTTTTAACAGTCATCTTAGACCCTTTATTATTTCATCATTGTAGTGTCACAGAATCTGTTCACAGTGAGCTGCTTTTTCACTCTAGGTCCAGGCAATGTAATATCTGGATCCATGCAACACTGTCTGCAAACAGGCTATTAGTGATTGAGGCATGATCACAGAGAGATAGATGATGGTGTCTTCATTTGCATTCATATCTATACCTTCTTATTGCACATTAAGAATTATATTGCTAGCTACAATTTTATTATTTCCCATACAAATACTTGCTCACATTCTCATAGGATGTTATGTGTTCATTAGAGTAAGAGTAGCTCTTCTGATTAAGTTGAAATCCATATCATGAAGGGGCTTGGAAGTTATTGAAATAGACTTTTGAAAGCTGTTTTCCAGGAAACAGTTAAGGAGAAACTCCTTCTCAAATGTTGGTAGGTATCTCCAGTCATCCAGCTTCTTCCAGAATTAATTGGGAGGTCAATACTTATTCACCCCTTAATTAGCTAATGCTAATTATAATGTAAGAAATATCACAGCAGAACTGGAATCCTAGGATCCATCCTCAGCTGAGACACTAGAATAACTGTCCGGACTCTGGTTGAGGGTTTGGTGCTGAACGTTCCTTGTGACTGTCTCAGAAGGGCTTGCAAATCTCATTAAAATGCTGTAACCAGAATGAAATGTGGTTTGGAGTGATTTCCTTGTCCCTGATGGAAATCACCCGTTCCCAGGATATTGCTATCTCAGTTTTGCTAGGGACAATATATCCCTAGGGCTCACAAAGCACTTGGGAGTAAGGAAAATGTTTGGCCTTTAAAACAGACAAGGTTGTGTCAAGAGTCAGTTATTTTAAAAGAAAAAACGAAGTCCAAGAGAGAGAATCTTTGCAAGTTTAAAAACTTTCCCCTTTTCAAGTGGTGCAAGCTGAGCAGCAGGCTCTCTTCGGCTGTGCATTCAGCACTTTATCCATTAACAAAGTATAAATATTTCCAGAAAACCTATTTCTATATTTGTTTTTAGAGTGATGTCACTTCCCGTCTTTGTACAGCTGGTAAGAGAGCAGGTTTTTATTACTGGGGGACTTCAGTCCAAAGCGAACTCTATTTTCAGAGAACACAGGGACACAGAGCCAGTGTGCTAGCTCTGTAACTGCAGTGGTTTTCACTGTAAATGAAACAATGCTACTTTCCAGATCCTCACACAAATTCTCTGTATTTTTTTGGTTTAGTACAGGCTAAAGAGCACATTTTTTCGTGGGGAGTCTCATGTGAAAACACTGACAGCCAATCACCAGGCAGACTCCAGTAGTAATTACTGTAAACTGTGCTGCTCCATCCAATAACATTAATATTTTTAACAATTCTCTTTCCAAAAATAACTACACTTTATGAAGATCAAAACTGAACAGAACCATATAGTTCTCTGCTGTCTTCAAAGTATTTTCTGAAACCAACCATTATTTAAACATATTCTTCAGAACATAAGAACAATATATTTGATGCAGTAAGTTTATCCGAAACTCTGATCGTGCTTTTATCAGTATCAAAATATGTTTTATGACATTTTATAGAAATGTGTTACATTTATATACCCTAGTTTACCCTCCACCACTTTACCCCCGAGAAGAAGCTCTTTGAGGCAGGGTGTTGAGCAGCATCCTACCCGTGTTTCAGCTGAAGGGTGTGCTTCCCTCAAGGAACAGGAGGCTGCTAAGTTTGTAAATGTCTTCTCAGCCTCTCTCTTTTGAAAGGCCAGTGCTGCTGGAGCTCAATCACCGGCGGACAGGCAACCTTTCCTGCCTGGCTATGGTAAACAATCATCAGGTTTTACCTTCTCCTGCAGGAGTCTGAGCACATTAGCTGCATGATAGACCTATGCTTGTGAAAGAAGGGATCTGCGACTGCTTTTACATCTGCAAAGTGCAATTAGCTGTATTTTCTGAGCCCTGGCTGCATCGTTAACAATGCTCTTTAGAAACATTTTACAAAGAAAAAGATTCTGTTTGTTTGCCATTTATCTACACATAATGCTAAACTTGGATGGTATGGCCATGGTTTTCAGAGCAGGGCTTCTTATCTAGCCCAGTAAACTGTACGATGCTTTATGGAAGCCAAACAGTTCCTCAGAGTCACATATTCCTCTGGTGGCTCAATCAGGATAAAAGCCAGGGTGTTCTTACTCCTTCCTTCTCCCCACTTAATTACAAGGCCTCCGTCACTGCTGAAAATATGCATCTGAACTACATTGGCTGGAAAATCTGCTGCAGACAAGAAAGAAAACAGTATATCACACATCCATAGCCTTGGGACTTGGGGCAGGTCAAGACAGGGTTAGCAGCTGGTTACAGGTGATGCATCTTTGCACCAGGAAAGGTCAATTTAATGTGAGATCCCTATCAAAAATGCTAACTCAGTGCCCTAAAACTCTGTTTGAGCCCCTGAAGAAGGATTTCAGTAGCTAGATCCTCCATATTTAACATTTTAGTGTTTGGAAATTGATTTCCTGGAGATTTAGATAAAACACCAGGTATCTTAGCTTCAATACAAGTTTTTAGAACTGGAGTTGATATGGGAATTTTGTGTTGTGCTTTCCTTATTTTGTGTATTGTTAAATTACACCCTTTAAGGTGCTCTCATCATTAGTGTCATTTACTCTCAAATTCTTATGAATGTTATTTCGAAGCGCTTCAGATATTTTCATGTTAATGACACATGATGATAACTACCATTATTTTAAAAGACACCCCCATGCAAACCTAGTGACTTTTAAAGAATCCTGGAGTTTCTTAGAAAAGCAGTAAGACAATAAATTAAAATAAAATCTATGCTAATTGTGAGCCAATTTAAAAGCCAGCATTTTAGTTTGCTATTTAAAAGTAAGTGTTTTCATAGTCTGACATCTAAAGGAAAATAATTCCATTGATACAGCAATTTTAGAACACAGAGGGCAGAAACACCCAGGTTTTGGCAAATCTTTGGAACAGCTAGCAAAAGCAGTGCCACAAGAAAAAAAGAAGTAATCACTTCCATAATATAGAGAGTGCTAAGATCATGTACTAGGAGTACTCTAAATGTTAGTTACAGAATCTTGAAGTCTATTCAGTATTACATAAAGAATTAATTCAATGACCTAAGATCAGATGAAATATGAAAAAGCTTCTTAGTGTGCCTTTGTACCCTGATGGAGCACTTTCAAGCGGAAATAAGTATATTCATTTACTTATAAGGAAGTTATTCAAAAAGGGAATTCCACTGTGAATCATCTATGGACAAACTAATCTGGTGTCTTTCCAGGAGAGGCAACCATCTAATGTCTGGAATTCACAAGATAAAAGACATTTTTTTGCTGATACATAGATACATGCTGATGGTGATTGACTATTAAGAGATATAAAGGAACAAAAGTTTTACCAGAAGCTTTTGGTGCTGATAGAACATATGTCAGTTCTGGGGAAGGACAGGGGATGTAGGAGGAGCAGGGCAAATCATAAAACCACAGCATGCATGTTATGGATAACAACTGAAATACACAATACAATAAGAAACAACCCAGAATACAGCAAATATTAAAAATTCCACCAAACTTCATATAACATTAAAGCTTTGAAATTATCAGTGAATTTCCCCTAATCTGCTGTTCATACAGTATGATCTCAGTCTTGCCAGTGATTTCATTAGTTTAAAGCAGATACGTTTTGTAACAGCATTTTGAGTATTATTCTAAGAGCCCAGCCAAGCATCTTCATTTACCTTTTTCTGCAGTGTTTCTGGATTATCTTGTTCTGTGGAATAGTCCAAATGAAGCTGCGATAAGCATGAAGTTGTAGAAATCAGATATAATTAAGGGATTTGTTCCATTCACCTCCCATGTTCATCCAGTTGAGTTTCACATTGAGCTCCCATATTCAGCCAGTTTGTCAATGTACTTGAGAAGACCTTCAATATGTCACTTTGGCATTCATTTTAGAATACAATCTAGATCTCTTCTAATGTCCTATCTCAGTACCCTCAGCAATTTACCTGAAGAAAATAAAACCAGGAAGGAGACAGTGTTGGCAAGCGGGCAAAGCACAGAGCAGTGCAGTTTCAGGTTTTGTACCCGGCTTAGTGGCTGAGCACTGCTTTGCCTTCCTGTGGTGCCATTTCTATGAAATTTCAGTTAACTGATTTCTTCAATTAATTGTTCTTGGTGATCTACATGTGGAATACACTATGAAAGACAGATAGTATTTATTATTAAGGATATGTCTACTCAGAAATTAAATATTTTCATTATAAATGTAAGTTTATATTGTTGTACAAAAATGTTTTCAAATCCCTTTTTTGATGTTCTTGCATTGATCTACAAGTGGCTGTTTTCAATTTTGCTTAAATTGATTAAAAACAAGTTAAGAAGCTAAACCAAAACAGAACATTCTTTAACCTGGGTTGTACTTTTTTAATCAAAGCAGTTCACTTTTTTTTTTTTTTTTTTTTTAACCTATTGAGGCAGTTGATGAACATGAAGCAGAAAGAAAGAAGGCAGAGTACAGGACAGTAAAGAGGTTAATGACAGGAAAGACTGAGAGACTGATAATGACAGACCAATGTAAGTATGGAAAGAGAAGTTTGTGGGCACAGTAAGACATCAAAAAGTTTTCTATTTAGAAATAGAATTTTCTTCTTTTTGTGCATGTGTAAATGATAAAGGGGAAATATAATACTCAGGTCTAAGCTGTTGAGAGCTCAAAGTATGCAAAGCACCATCAGTAGAAATTATGTCAAATAAAAAATGATAGAAGGAAAGGATGTGATGAAAGGTGATGTGAAACTCAAAGAAATTATATGACTGTATATTTATGTTTGGAAACCCAGAAAGAAAACAACCAAACAGAAACAAAAATAGTATGATTGGGAAAAGCTGTTCGTACTTGCTAAAATAGAGTGAATTTTGAAGGGTTAAGTATTTTTTGTTGGTATTTTCTATATAAGCTGAGTAAACTAGTTCAAAGGGAGCAAGAATTTTTTAGGAGTAAGAACTTTTCACAATCTTTTTTTTTTGCTGTTTTGTGGGTTTTTTTCTTCCTGGTCTAGTATTTCTTACCTCTTTAGCTTGTGTAGATTCAGAACAAACGTTTGCCATTTCTCTGCCTTGAAAGTCAACATAGCTACATTTTGATAGGAGTTTTTTCATGGTACATAGGGTTAAAGAATGTTGTTTTGTACGGAATCATGAAAGGATATAAATGCTGGAAAATAATTCTGTAATTAGATAAGGGTTATACTTGTTCTTGAATGGAAACATATTGTTAGCATTTTCTAAACAAATTATTGCGCTGCAAACTACTGGGAATCTATCATCAGCACAATGTTTACCAAGAGCTCCCTGGAAACACCCCGGCTGATTACTGGTATTCAGGGTGAGGTTTACAGCACTGTTTCTAGTCTGTGTGCCTTGCTGTGTACCTGGTCGATGCAGCAAATGGTCACTGCTTAAGTTAGACTCGTAAAGGTTCTTTGCTTGTTTGAGATTTTCCCATGGAGTTAGCAAATAATTGGCAGAGCCTTTTATGTATTAGGCAAACCACATCTCAAACCACATTTCATATACAAAATTTTCAGCTTTTCATCATTCCTATATGCACACTGTTTCTGCAATATGATTTGTCTGTATTGATACTGCTGTGATCAGGAGGGGCTGTTTGCTTCAGGTTTCAAAAAGAGGATGTGATTTTCCTTTTTAAATGCTCTGGGATTCTTCATAATGAAAGGTGCTTTATTACAAGAAGTTTTTGTATAGCTAGAGCATTGTATGTAAACATAAATCACTGTATTATATTGACATGTATAGGTACGTTAGGTATAATCCTCTGTCCACATCTGAGCAAAAAAGTAACAATATATCTGTGAGTTATGTTGTCATTGGGACAGATGTAACTGCAAACACATAGCCATAAACATAATTTTCTTATATCAAGGAAAAGCCTGGGAAAATTTATGCAGCTCTTAACCACAAAGATTTCAATAAGCCTTCACTAAAGTTACCTCAGGATAACTGAGCTGTATGAGTTTCTATCCTGCAGGGACTTACCATGTCACAACAGTGTGTGATAGAGCAGTTCCCACAGATGTGCTGCAGCCTTGCCTGTGTAAGGCAGCTGGCAGCGAGGGCAGAGATGGGCCTTCCCACCACCGTGTCCCGCACAGTTCAGATCTGGATGATATGGGTGCTGCTCAGGTCCAGCTGCAGGCTCTGTGGCTATTTACTACATCTGCGAAAGAAATCATAAATCGTAACTGCTTGTCTTCGATAAGTGGAGAAATAGCAAGTATGTATACTATCTGTATAAGAGATTGAAAAATTCAAAGTAAGAAATTTAGGTTAACATTACTGTTCTTAATTCAAAAGATTCTTTAAAAAGATTGAAATTTCTACCGTAGTGTGCATATTTACAATATTCCTTAATGTAGCACCTGTAACATAAGAAAACCAACCCAGGTGAACAGAACAAAGTGTACAGTACTTTGGGGTCATTCATGCTTCAGTTTCAAGATTTCTTGGTGATTGTGTATAAGTTTGTTTTGAATTATTATTTGATCAAGACAGGACTTACACTGATCTGGATGCCTTCTCCGCACTGAAGAGTTTACATACCTTGTAATTGCCTCCAATGTATTCCAATTTTTGTGTGTGTTTGTAACTATGACATCCGGGGTTTTGCCAGACTTTTTGGGTGGCATTACTATAGGCTTCATTCTCAAAGTGCTGAGTGATACATTCATGAAAAATACCTCCTCTTTGCCCATAAAAAACCCCAATCATATCAGAGATATTAAAATTTATGCTAAGTCTATTCAGTGAAACATAAATAGTCATCACTTGGAGAACCTGCTATGTGAGGCATGATCCTGCAATATGCCAGGCTCTTCCCAGATATTCTCAGCACCCTCAACTTTTAGTGAGTTGCCTGATGCTCAGCACCTTGTAGGATGTGGCCTCAGAGGAGCATGTACAGACCCAAAGCAAACTGGCATACATTCAGCTCTTCATTGTACTTTTCTTCTCTCTCAAAAGCAACAGTTCAAACAAAGGATTAATTTAGAAAGAAAAAAATAATTAAAATTGAAAGAAAAGGGATGTGTGAAAAAGAATGTTAATAAGAGTACTTGAAGAGGCAAAGAAATTAGAGAGATGGAAAACCTAATTTTTCTTTTAAATAACATTAGGAAGGTTGTAGATGTTGTTTAATGCTGTCCTTGAATATGTTGCAAGTGGCACAACCACTTCATGAGATGCCAATTGCTGAAATACAGAGTTGTGATTTAAAGTGAGTGTCACCTTAGTTTTAGTCCAAGTGATGGATTTTGTTTTGAAATGGGTTTTACCAAACCTAACATCGAGAGATGTGTTTTCATTTGTTTTAATTTCAATTAGAATTACTTTGGTTAAAAATACCACTTCCATAACTTTTTATTAACATATTGTATCTTCTGATGTGAACTCAGATTGGCCTTACAAAATACCAAGTATTCAGGAAGAGAGCTGATACACCTAGAAAGCCAAGACAGACACCAAAAATCCCAATCTGTGTAGACCACCTTTGGACATTTCTTTCCCTTTTAACTGAATGGCTATAAACAACACAAAGAGATTTTAAAAATTGAGGAAGCATATTCTTAATAGCTTGCACCTGGTTTATGTGAAAAGTTAATATGGAATTCTGCAATACTGACTGATATCACTTTCTTTTCATTTTTTATTATGATAAAGTGTAAAAATGGCAAGGTGATGGAATAGGAAGCCTTAACTCTTTATTTCATTTGTTTTTAAGTAGCAGATTGCATAGTAAATCAACTTAATTTATGTACCATGTTCATTGTGAAATTCTCCAGATTCATTAAAGCCCTGGAACTGCATTCATATAACAGAATATGACCTCTTTTCCTGGCTGCTTAATTCATTTTCAAGCTGCATACACCTCTTTGAATATGTGTTAAAGTAGTAGTCTCATTTGACAGGGAGATTTCATAAAGCTTTGAAGTGTATCATTAAAAGGGACGCTGTCAATTTGAATTTTTTCAAGATGACCAATTAAAAAAAAAATCTCTTGGGTGTTGGGGGGTTTTTTTCTAATTCCTAGAAAATGTTTACAGGTTTTTTTTCCCTGTGAATGTTTGGAAACATCATGTAGAAGGCCAGAGAATATTACTATCATAGCCATCATTATTAATCATGAACACTTTCATATTCCCCCCAACACACGTCCTTTTCTCTAACAGGAATTAGCCCAGTGCATACAGCCAGCCTGAGCCCTGTGAATCATTTCTGCATTATTTTAAAACTTTGAAAGGGGACTTTGCTACAACATTGCTTTGCCCTGTGCACGGAGGCTATTTTCATTCTTTGCTGCCTGTTGTTTGAGGAGGTTTTTTAGGCCTGAGCTTTCCAGCGCCTCTCTCCAGCAGACCCCTGCCTACAGAGACCGCGCTGCCAACCAACCTTTCAGTCATGGGTCTCTGACCGACAAGCTCTGCCAGACGTAGCTGCCATGATTTCAGATATTCATGCTCGCAGCTGTCCATCTTACAATTCTGCTGGAAATTACTGTCAACCTACAGGGACAAGAGAGAGAAGCATGTGCCTGTACTTGAGCCACTACATTCACATCACTGGTTAATTTAAACTGCCAGTGAAAGAGCCCTTGCCCTAATCTTCTGGGCTGTCAATGGGATTATGGCCTTCCAGCGGAGGGGCAAGGCATAAAGCTGGGAAGTGGTAACATCCAAAATTGTGGCAGCTTTCTACTTCAGTTTATGTGAGCCAGAGCACAAACTACCTGCACTAAGTAAACAGGGAAAAAAATTGAGAAAAAAGGTCTTTAATCTTTCCCAGCTACACCGTATGACAAGTTTTTAGATGAGAAAGTGGCATTTGAGTTCCCAGTGTCCTTTTAATGACTCCGTGAAATGTATTTTATTTTCCCAGTGAAGTTTTTAAACTGTGAATATTTTATCCAAGCGATTAAAGTTACTTTTTACTCTTACAAATTGGGCACAGAATATTTAAATGTAAGAGGGAGAGGGAGCACTAGATATGATAATATCTGACAGTTTATGGGAATGTGTTTCAAATTACAAGCAAAGCATGTGCGTGCACACATGAATATAGCTGTGGTTTATCTTCGGCATTAGGTAATGTTCTTTCATAAAAGAAAGGAGTGAAGGCTCCTGCTATTCTGTTCAAAGGGAGGACATTTATATATTTTATATAGCATGCTTTATACTGCTGTGTTATGGTATGTAATATATTGGAAGTTCTTAGTCTGTGATAGACCCCCAAAGGGTAGACATGTAGGTCTAAGAGATGAAAAAAATCAAAGACATGATCTCTTGACAGAATTATATAACCTTCTCACACTGCCTCTGAACTTCACTGAATCCTCGAGGTGACAGAAAGCTGGCAGGCTAAGTAGAAGCAGCTGCTTGTGATGGCATGCCTAAGATATATGAATCTGTTCGGTGTGATCAATGGCTGAATGCTCAACCGCCCAAGTCATTGATCACCACGATGACCCCAGTTCCTGCTAAGTCCATCAGGTTGCTGTGGAGGCTTTAAGGAGGAGGGAGTGAAAAACGGAAAGCAGGGCACAAACAGCAAAGGAAGGAGAAAGACAGAGGCAGGAGCTCTCCTCATAAAAGCTATTCAGGAAATTGCAAAGCTCTTTACTATGTGTGTGGTACTGATCACACTGAAGTTTTGCTTTAAGGTGCATACCTGAATAAATGCTGAGCAATTCTGTTCTATACATAGTCTGAGATTACCACAGGAGCCTGCCTTCCATCAGGTCTAGGGGTCTAGGTTCTCCATACTCCTTCAGCAGTCTCAGCTACAATATGCACATTCACCTTATTTTTTATATCCTTTCCACAAAAGTTCTTTTAAATATTGCATGTAATAAACAAAATATCAACCTACATTACATGCCAAATTATGCCAAAGAAAGCAACAATGTTATAGCATAAGCAGGACGTTTATTATGTGAACGTGTTATGTGTAAAAAGGGTACAAGTGAGTTTTATTAAATGTGTTCTACTCATATGCAAAAGCAATTTAACAATTGAACTGTTTCACAAAATGGACTATTTTAGTGTGGTTGCGTCATGAAAAATTACTTTGGTAGAATGGCAGAACAGGTTTCCACACATGTTGAGTCTCAGAGGATTTATCTAATTTCCTCAGTTCACTAACAAGTATCTTCTACAGCTTTTAAATACAAAACTTGGAAAACTCAATTGGGCTGCAAAAGGGCAGGCTGGGTTCCTTTTATCTCATGCATCTCGTTATTACTAAAGATGCTCCCAGTTAAACTTTAGCAGTTTTTCTGCTACCCTTCATTGGGATAGTTCAACTTTAGTATAGCACAGAATCTAAATGCACTGAGACTGCATAAATCTCATTGTTGATAAAGTAAGTAATGCCAAAAGAGAATTCAGTTCACTCCATCAGAACTAGGAATAAAGCCACTTTTTCCACTAAATCATATGTGAACGTGAATATACACAAGGGGCCTGATCCAGAATTAAAAATCTCTCCCAATAACTTGGAATCTGGATTTAGTCTGAAAAGCAGATCTGTTGAATGAAACCAGTACATTTCACATTGGCACTTTTAAGCTTGGAATTGTCCTATAAAGGCAAAGGTCTTTGAGGCTACTGTTTAATGTTAAGATTTGCTTCACAGAGCTCTGTTCTGAAGGAAAGATCGTCTCACATATACAAATTGTTTAGTTTCATATACCAAAAAGTTATATGAATGTCATCTACTTGCATTTAGTATTCATGAAGTGGTGGAAGTGGTCACCAAGCCACTCTCAATCATTTACTGGCAGTCCTGGCTAACCGGGGAGGTCCCACTTGACTGGAGGTTAACTGATGTGATGCCCACCTACAAGAAGGGCAGGAAGGAGAATCTGGTGAACTACAGGCCTGTCAGCCTGACATTGTCACCAAGGAAGATTACAGAGTGGTCAGCTTGAATGCCATCATGTGGCATGTATGGGACAATGAGGGGATCAGGCCCAGCCAGCATGGGTTTATGAAGGGCAGGTCCTGCTTGACAATCCTGATCTCCTTCTATGATAAGGTGACCCACTTGGTGGGTGATGGAAAGGCTGTGGATGTTGTCTACCTGGACCTTAGTAAAGCCTTTGACACCGTCTCCCACAGTGTTCTCCTGGAGAATGGCTGCTCATGGCTTGGACAGGTGTACTGTTCACTAGGTAAAAAGCTGGCTGGGTGGCCAAGCCCAAAGAGTGGTGGTGAATGGAGTTACATCCAACTGGTGACTGGTCCCAAGTGGTGTTCCCCAGGGCTCAGCGTTGGGGCCGGTCCTGTTTAAGATCTTTATTGACAATCTAGATGAGGGGATTGAGTGTAGCCTCAGTAATTTACAGACGGCACCAAGTTAGGTGGGAGTGTTGATCTCCTTGAGGGTAGGAAGGCTCTGCAGAGGGATCTGGACAGGCTGGACCAATGGGCCAAGGCCAATTGTGTGAGGTTCAACAAGGCAAAGTGCCAGGTCCTGCACTGGGGTCACACCAGCCCCACACAGCGCTACAGGCTGGGGGAAGAGCGGCTGGAAACTCCCTGGTGGAAAAGGACCTGGGGGTGCTGGTCAACAGCCAACTGAACATGAGCCAGCAGTGTGGCCAGGTGGTCAAGATAATGGCATCCTGGCTTGTCTGTGAAACAGTGTGGCCAGCAGGACCAGGGCAGTGATTGTCCCCCTGTGCTCAGCACTGGTGAGGCTGCACCTCGAACACTGTGTTCAGTTTTGGGCCCCTCACTGCAAGAGGGATGTTGAGGTGCTGGAGCGTGTCCAGAGACAGGCAATGAAGCTGGTGAAGGCTCTGGAACACAAGTCCTATAAGGAGTGACTAAGGGAATTGGTGTTGTTTAGCCTGGAGAAAAGGAGGCTCAGGGAAGACCTTATCATTCCCTACAACTGCCTAAAAAGAAGTTGTAGGCAGGTGGGTGTGGGTCTTTTCTCCTAAGTAACAAGCAATAGGACAAAAGGAAACAGTTTCAAGTTGCACCAGGGGAGGTTTAGATTTGATATTTGGAAAAAATTCTACACTGAAAGGGTGGTCAAGCATTGGAACAGGCTACCCTGGAAGTGGTTCAGTCACCACCCCTGTGGTTTTTAAAAGATGTGTAGATGTGGCACTTCGGGACATGGTTTAGTGGTGGACTTGGCAATGCCAGGTAGTAGTTGGACTCGATCTTAAAAGGTCTTTTCCAACCTAAACGATTCTATGATTCTGTGATGTACCAATTAGATTATATGACTCGAGCTTAGAGTCAAAGTGCTCAGAGCAGAAGAGATTAATTTCCATTTTCACCAGGAAAAAGCCATATCCTTATTTGTTGTATTATTCTGATGCATGCATTAATATTTCTTTTGTTTTCATGTTCACCCGTTTCCTTTCATTGTATAGCAGTTGGGTTATAACCACAGCCATTAGTAAGAGAGAGTTTCCAAGTACACAGAATCAGAGGAAGTCCTGTGTTTTTGTGGGTTTTTTTGGCAAATTATTTGGCATAATTTGGAGGTTCTGGAAGACCAGAATTTGTTCTGGTGCAAATTTGGAGTACTTCCAGTGGCACCGTTGGGATTACAGTATTGTAAAAATGAGACATTTCCTACCATGCCTCCATATCCTCATCTCCAGGTCAGCAAAACTACCTGTCATCACATTTCTGACCTGGGTAGATCTCTGTCTTATTCTTACCTTTTCTGAGCTCTTCTGTTATGTATTCCCACCCTACCTCTTCATTCAGTCCTGTAGCTTAATGCATTTGACAGAAATTCCCTCCATTTTTATCTTAAAGGCAGACAAAAAAATGTTCAAGTCATTTTGCTTGGAAGTCACAACACCTATATGTATTTTTTTTGAAATTGCATCTCCTGCAGCAGAAATGGGAGCAGTCAGTTGGCCCAGAGGAACTTCTAGACACACAGCTGGACAAATTCATGCTGTTCACTTTCGTCTTATGCCTGTAGGCATTTTTTAACAGTTTTCAGTTCGAGTGCACTTTTACCTCTTGTTTAGTTTTAATTTGTCTAACAACATAATAATACCTTTAGGGAATATTAGTCCTACAGCAAGAACACACATAAATTCTGTGGATACATATATGTGTGTGTGTGTATGTATAACATATATAAAAACTGAGCAGTGCCTCCTCTGTAGTAGTGCCACTCTCCAGCTTTGTTAAGCTGTAAAAAAAATAATAATATAGTCACTTGCATAAACAAGGGAAATGGACTTTGTATTGATTAGGCTTTATAGAAAGTTTCCTTAAACTTGAGTAGAGTCAAAACTAAGTGGCTAGAGAACTGAGTAGAAATTTCTCCATGTAATATACCAAGCAGTGAGTCTTTACCCTGGAGAGAGGGAGAAGCAGAATGTGTTGAGCACCTGGGAGTGGGAATAAAAAAAACATTAAACTCTGAAGAGTTTTACTTAGCTTTTGAATCTTACTGTTGTGCTATCCTGTCTTTCTGTCACACAAAGTTCTCCCTTCCTTGGCAACCATATGAAAAATGGAGCTGCAGCAGCTACCTGTGCCAGACTCCACGTTCTCTTCTTGAAGCAAGACATTCAGGCTGCAGAGAGCTGGGGTCCGGGGAAATGGGTGGCTCTCCCAAGAAAATGTCGGGTTTGGTGGCTCAGGAAGAGGCTCTCCGATGGTTAGCTGGAGTGCAGCAGCTCTTGGAGAAGGCACCTGCAGAGAGCAGGGTGGTGCTGGGCAGTAGGAGGGTGCCAGGAGCTCTGCTGGTGCCGCAGGGAAAGGGGATGCTGCCAGACTGCTGAAGTGAATTTTTGGAGGTTAAAAAAAATGTAGGCTACTATACTCAGTGAGGGAAGGTGTGGAGTTTTCTTAAAACAGAGACTAAGGGAAAACCTACTTGGAGAAGGAATGAAAGGAGGGAAGGAGACAAACTGTTACTGAAAATTACAGGCAACCCATGGCAAAAATGTGCAAACTGCTGATCAGAAACCTAACAAGAACTGTGTGTCCCCTACAGAACTGTGTGGCATGCCATAGTTTATAGAGATTACATTGTACTGTACTCTCTTGTACCCTGCAGAAAGCACACCCTCACCAAAAAACTATTTTGAAAAAGTTAACTTTTGCTTAGTGCAAATATACACAAATGGGTAAAGAGCTTGATAAAATTTATAATTCTTTGTCTCTAACAAATCTGCTTTTTTTTTGTATAGGTAACTTATTCTTAATATTTGTTGGGTAGGACTTTGGTACAATCCTACACAAGAATCAAAAGGATAGGAAAATATTTTCCAGAACTGGAATATTGATACTGGAAATGTACATGAATATTCCCAAATATATCAGCCTTTAACTCAGTTATTTTTCATAAATTCATAAAATTAGCAAATGAAACAGGAATGTGCACAGGGGAATATATAACAACTCTGTCAATTTCTGTATTGTCTGATCATTTTTATTCCACGCATCTTTCTTCATATGGTCTTTGAGCCCATAAAGTCAAATTTCTTCTCTGCTGCACTGCAGTAAAATCCCACAAGGTCCAAAAAGCATCCTCTAATAACAAGGCACTGTTCTGGGGGCAGGAAGGGTGTTTGCAATATCTTTTATCAAAGTCTCCAGTTTATAAACTATTCAAAGAAGGAATATATTGTTTGGAAGAGATTTCCAGTTGCATATGGCATAGATAATTTCAGCACTATTAAATCATTATTATAAAGACTATGCACCAGACTCTCAGCTGGTGGAAATCAGCATAGTTCTTCCCATGTTACATGAACTAACTTACGTTAATTCTTTAAGTGGAACAAGTTATTCTACAAACATTTTGAAATCTTTAGCAATGCATGCATATTGGATTTTTTAGACATAAAGTTTCGGGGGTTTTTTGAATTTTAATTTTAGTGGAGAACAGCAAACTCTGTACTGTAAATGATCTTTGCAACCTCTATGGCACAAATGTCATTTGGATACATTATTAAAGCTTACAGTTCTATAATTATACATAAAGCTTATATTATATACAGAAAGCTGCATGGAAATACCTATTTTAAACTACTGGGACCAGCCTTGCAAACATAAATAGTTTTCATTTATAAGATCAGACCCATTGATTTCAAAGGGTATATGTGTACATCTTCCAAAGTACTAATGTGAAAAAGCATTGTAGATTCTGTAACTTGTAGCTTCTCCTTCAGAACTCTAAAAATACAACAGCTTCACTGATGGATTAGGAGACGGTGCTGTCATATGACACGGGCCCACAGATGTTAGGCTTTAGCACCTCAGTTGGAAAAGTCTTCCCAGATCCTCAACAGACATCCCATGTAACATGGACTTTCATGTTATATATGATCAGATGCCCCATCATGTATGGAAAGCATACTGAGCACATTTTTTCCTGTATTTTCTTAACCAGGCAAGGCTTTTACATTTTTTTAGTATCGGCAGTTAGGAAGCCTCTAGAAAAGCTGCCTTGGCTCACATGGAGATAAACTGCAGAGAGTGACTTTATACTGCACAGTCAGGGGGGCTGATCAGACTTCATTACCATTGACAAGATGTAGAGTGGTTCTGACTCTAGCTCCATCATACCTCTCTGGGACAACAGTGGCCCAAGTCAATTCTGTACCTACTCAGGGTTTCCAAAAATCTTTAAGACAGCAGTAGTCTGAGACCTTATTTGAAATGAGTTGTGATAGTTTTCTACATTTGAGTAGATGAACAGCTATGAAAAATGCACATAAAAGCAAAAAGCAGTGTAGAATATTTTCTTTAATGCAAAAAAGCAAAATCAACTAATTGACTAAAGACAATCTTCAGAATATGCAGAATTATGTTTTAATGCCTTATGTTTATCATTTTTTCCTATATGTCTGACTGTAACCCAATCTCATTCAAGCTATCTAATGCATTTCTGATGTGTTTTTTACCATAGAAGTTAGGCAACCTTATGAACTTACCTCTGTTCCCACTTTACCTTGTGGGTGATGTGTTTTCAAACCAGATGATACTCTATGCCAGAAATATCAAGCCTTGCCATAACCTGAATTTAGTAACCCCCATGTACTTCTAGCTTCCTGACTCCTCTTACTGTCTGCATTTCAGTACGGAGTCCCCAGTATCTGCTCATCACTCCTAATTACTTTTATTTTAGCCTATGTTCCTGATTTCTGAGCCAAGAAGTTTAACGAGCTATGATGTACTCTGACGAAGCATTTAATCAGGGCTGAGTAATCAAACAAAAAGCTTTTCAGGGCAGGGTGCAATATGGGAGGAACCATACTGTCTGCCTGATTACGGTGTTTCCTGTTCTCAGGCCTGAAAGAGTCCCTGCCCATGGCTTGACGGGAAGAGCTCCCCAGTAGAAGCCATGTAAAAAGGGAGCAGTGGCAGAAAACAACATGAAATCAGTGAAGTAGGAAAGATTTAAAGTATACACACTTTTCATCTCCTAAAGCCTTTGTCATCAGGGTGCAAAACTCTCTAGAAATATTTGTGGCTATGGGTGAGGGGCAGGGGAAACCTAGCCATTAATTCCTAAGAGGTGTTATCAGATGCATCAGGGTTTGGCTGTAAATTTGACTACATTGCTGTGGTGCACAGAGAAATGAGTGAGGAAATATCTGATTAAAGTGTACATTGCTGCTGAGGCAACTGAATGTTGCCATAGCAATTGAGATGAAATGTGCAAAGAAGTGAGATAATTAAATCTAACCCCTTTAGTAGTTTTGATAGTCAATGCACTGCCAATAGGAAAAGTTATCTACAGTGTTAAAGATAAAACATATTCCTTGTGGAAGTACTCCTTGCTGGTATTTTGTTGCTCTCTTTCTAAATGCATTGCTTCAGGTAGCTAATTTGAATGTTCTCTTTAATAATCAAATACAGTTTTGACCTTGGTCTGTAACAGCCTAGAACTTTTGCTGACATTTTATCATGGGAACTGTCTACACAAAATATCCAGAAAGTTTTTATTCCCCCTTCCTCTGTGTGCAGTACAGTAAAGCCCAGGTTGTCATCTCAAAGCTTACAGTTCAATAATATCTAGAACGTGCTGCCCTCTTCAGGAGCTAGCGATTAAAAATAGGTGATTTCATTTATTGATTCAAAAATTGTAGTGAGCAAACGGGATCTACAGAACTGAATAAGCTGGGGGTGGTGGTGGGTGTTGACATTTGCAATGCCAATGCCAGAGACACTGAAAGAAGTTGCAACATTAACATACAAATCTGATTTTAAAAAAGTAAACAAGTAAAAAAGTAAACAAAAAATGTGTTAACATTTCTTCAAATTTGAGAACCGGGTGGTCATACTCGCATCCACTCAGGTTATTTATTTCAGCCAGTGAAAGCAAAACCTAGGAGAAGCCTTGAGTCACTTGTTCTAAAGTAATAATTCCATACTGTACATACCAGCAAATAGCCTGTTATTAAAAATTATTTGTGTCCCAAAAGAGCTCCTACAGTACAGTCACACTAAACTTATTTTACTTTCAGCTGCTATGCTCATCTGAATCCATGTAAGAATTTAATCCATGATTTAGCAGAACATTAAAACGTACACTTAACTTTAAGCACAAACATTGCCGCAATGACTTCAGGGGGATACTCGTGTGAAAGTATTGGACAATTTGTGTATCAGCCCAGAGGCCTGCATACATGGCTGCCAGGTAGGTGATAGGCACACAATTTTCAGTTCATATCTCACAAAATCATAAGCCAGGTTGTAGAATCTTAGTTAAGCAGTGAAGAACTAGAGGCAGAATCTACCCTTTTGTGAACGTAATTCCTTTCGAAGTCAATGAGAACTTCTGTTCATTTATGAAATGGTGGTATTTTATTGGTTTACAAATAGCTTTTGAAAAAAAATTATTATGGCTTTGTGGCAGGGGAATTCCAAAGCTGTGTGGAGGAAGGACAACTACTACTTTGCTGAAATGAATGGATTTTTTTTATGTAGCAGTTCTGAACAGGCAGTGGATTAATGATCACCTCTCCCAAACAGCAGTTTGCAAACTGTGAAGGCTGAGGAGCAAAGATCTCTAGGAAGGGTGCAGAAGCCAGTGCCTTGTGGGAACATGGCTCAACTGAGATGGATGTTCAAAGGTTTCTTTTTAAGTTTACATGAAATACTGTTTCTTTGGCTGAGGGGGACCCTATTTTCCTGCATTTCATAAATGAAACAAAAGAGATATTCTGTGCTACATCTCACATGAAGCACCATGCACAAGATTTAGCCCACAAAGAATAGAGCAAAAGTGTCTTTAAGACATCTCTGTAGATGCTCAGATTCAAGGCTGGATACAGGCCAATGAATCTCCAGTAAATTAGAGCAGCCCTCAGGGGTTGCTCTAATTTACATTAGCTTTATCCAGGCTTCCCTATATCTTGTGCTGTGCTGCAACCTAGATTAAGTCTGAATTTCTGCAGCACTGAACACCCTGGAAACTCCCTTTTTGCCCAAGCTGAACTCCTTGAACAGAAATAACTCCTGCACCGTACTGGGGAATTCTTCTCTATCTGGACACTCCCTTACCTGTAAATACCTATATTTCATCCAGCAATATATGCAGTCATGGTGAGATCCTGGAATCAATCTATCATTTATTTTAGCTTTTAGGTTTTTTCTTTAAAGGTAATAGCCCTACCTAGCTAGACATTACATTTTTTTTTCTAAGTGGTTTGTGACTCTATCTCTTGGTTATAGTACCATTTTCTAAACATACTTTTTTAATTGAACACCTTAATTCTCTCCCTTGAATGTTTACTTTAGGTTTTTATGCATGTGTATTTTTCTCAAAGAATTAAACTAGTTAAGAATTAACAAGTGGGTTTTAAGTGTTGTCCCTTCTTTGGCATAAATCTCTTTTACCTCTGAAAACTATGTATCAGGCAGATAGGCAGATTCTGTATCTAACTGGCCACTTCAGCAGGAGTAAAGTTGTATTCTGTGTGAGAAATGATCGCAGACATTAGCCTATTGTCCTGAAAACTTTTTATTCTCAAACTGCACAGTTGGGACATACAGCACAAGATGTTATAGAAAAGTGAAAATCCTCACTGGGTGAATATTGAGTGAAAGAGATCATTCTGTTCAGCCTTTAGTTAAAGGAACTGGTAGCAGTGATTTATTTCTTTCTAAAGAAAACAGAATAGCTACAATGTCAGGCATAAAACAGACTGAAAGGGATAATAGAAAAGAAGGAAGAAAAGGACAGTTAACTAGTATCCATTTTTTCATTTCCACATCAGAGTTAAAGCACGCTGATGAGGTGTGTGGTGTACTTAGTACTTTCTCAGTACCCTAGTCTAACCACTGCAAACTTACAACCCATGAGTAATTTTTTTCTAAAGCAAAATGTAAAGGCAGTTAATTATTTTAATAACCGTGAAAAGATTTTTTAAGAAAATCATAATACAATTTTTTTAATGAGTTAAGAAGGAAATCTTTAATATTTCATTGATTATTGTCTCTTCTCACCTTAACCCCTTATGCACATGCCTTACCCTGTTTTCTCCCACTCTGTAACAGTGACAGCAAGCCCATGGTTTTATTTTCAAAAGCACAATCACAAGTTGGATGCCAAGATCCTATGTCTGTATTTTATGAACACTATGCAAATAAATTCCAGCTGGTATGCAGTTCTAACGATGGATATACACAATAGCCTGTGCTTTTTTCTAATCCAGTACCTGTTAAATACATGTAATGTATATTCAGAACTGCATTAAAATATTGATCTATGATTTGAACAGATATTTTCATTTTTTGTTTTGATGCTGATGCATTTTTTGGCACCTAGAATCCCTGCAGATAACAGTATAATAACCAATAACATTTTCTTTGCTTTCTAGGGTCTTTATGGCAGAATGATGAATTCCATCTTTTCCAGAATGGTAAGCAGAAAGCTATTTCTGTTTCTGATAACACAAAACATAAGGTAAATTCTTGTAGGAAAAGATTGCCAAATTGCTTGAGAAATAACTGTACTGAACAATTTCATAATTATATGGCTTATACAACTGAAAATATTTGAATATTCAAATCCTGTAAGCTACCTAGAAAAGATTTGCAGAACATTATGCTAATTATTCAAAAGAAAATAAGTTAGGATTTAACATCTTTTTTTAGAAATGCTGCTGACCCTGGCATGCTCAACTTCTTATTTTTCTTGACAATTTATTATAATGTATAAATTCTCATAAATACAAATACGTTGTTTTATCAGTGAAGAACATAAATATGTCTTGTCTTTGGGCTGGAAAAGGGTGAGTCCCATAGCATGCATTACTATTTGAAATGTATAAAATTGATCTTTATTTATGTTTCACTAGGGCTTTGCTGTATCTGTGAATTTAAAAATATGTAGTTTCCAAACGTAGACATCACTTCTGCACGCTATTGTGTTGTTTAAAAAAGATGGTTTCATTCGTCGTTCTTTTTTTTTATGGCTGAAAAAGGCAATATTTATTTTTCCCCTTGATCATAACATCTTTACAATGAAATAAAAAGAAAAATTCATCATACTGTATGTGTAAAGGTCATCCTAAAATAACACTTCTGAGCAAACTATACTGAATCCTATGAGTACGTTGCTAAGGAGAAATGTTTTCCGACAGGTCTTGGGCATTCACTTTACAAAAAAAAAAAAATTCTTTCCCACTACATAAAAATGTAGTCTGAAATCAACATGATGAAGACCATCATGAAGTGAAACTACTGTTAAAGTGGAAAGAAATATTACTCAAAGAGTATCCCATCAGAGCACAAATTCTGACTCAAAATGTGACTGCTTCTTAGGGTTACACTTGAAAGACCTTCCCTCTAATCCCAAAAGGAACTCAAGACCCTTTAAAAAAGGACATTATTCACAAACTTTAATGCATAAGAGCTTAAAACAATGATAGATTTAAAATACGTGGGACTGATTTCTTGTTGTCTTTGATAGAAACAGTATCAAAGTTGCCAGTGTTCAAGAAAAACCAATAGCAAACCACAAGTTTTATGATTAACTTTAAGAATGATGACTTGATTTCTGATGAACATGGAAAGTCAGAGTTGTTCTTTGAAACTTTTTTCTAGGAAAGTAAAACCTGCAGGTGAAGCTGTTTTGAAATACTTGTTTATGACTTGTAGATCTAGTCCTCTGACAATAACAATGAGGTCTGCTTTGGCAAAGTCTGCAATGTATTTTGACCTGCCTGCTAACAGAGGGAATTTCAGAAGTATCAGGGCTGAGGATCCTTCAGGGGCATATCTATGATTAAAGAGAGGGAAAAGTCATGTTGAACAAAGGGGGGGGACGGGGGACGGGGGGGACTAGGGTTGGGGAAAAAAAACAACAAACCAAACAAAAAAACAATCCAAACAGGCATGAGAACTACATTTAACCTCCTTCATCCACAAACACAAAAATGTTCGAGAAGAACTCGAGAGTCATTTTTAATCAAAAAGATTAACTATGTGACAGTTAAGTATGTTTGGGATTACAGCATCAAAGGGCCTGTCTCTTGTGTATATTTGCCTATTAGCAGTAGGTACTTGGCACAAGGATCGTTTGTAGGTTGCAGCCACAGACAGACACTTGGGCTGCATACACCCTTTTCTGCAATGTTCATTAGGCAATAATATTGTCAAAAGTAAGTGTTTACCAGCAGATTTAGTCTACTTAAAACCATTTTAGCCTGAGGCTGATCTTGTGAAGAAGGCTTGGGGGAAGGGCAGAAGAGAGACACAACATTTCATTTTTCATGAAAACAAATGTATTCACCCAGTATCCTGATTTGAGGTAATTTACACCTCTAAATTTGCACGTTAAGTGAAATTATTTTTATTTTGAGGCCAACCGTGTGATTTACACTATAAGCAAAGAAGATAGGACAAAAGGCTTGGACCTTAAGGGTTGCTACAACAAAGACAGTACTAGACTATTTTGGGAAGAATTAATTCTTGTCTGTATAAACATGTACACCTAAATGAATTTTCCCTGACTTGCTCCAGAATACAAGGTTACTTTGCCAATTATGGATTTCCTTTATGTAAATATTAATTAAAATATAAATATATTTTCAAGTCGGATGTCTTTTGTTTATGGAATGGGAAACTGAGCTTCCTCATATTACTCCCTTTCAACATTTCAAGGCTTTTTTTAAACTTAAAAACAAGATAAATATCACAGAAGAAAATAAATTGTTGAATATAATTAATATCACTTTAAGAAAATAACTTTCCCTCTCGTTTCTAACTCTAGCTATGTTTAATGAATAAAGATTAAATACACATTACTATGAACAGTCACAACATCTAGATTTTAATCTAAAAATGGACTTTTTTCTATATATGTTAATAAATTATCTTTTACCTCAAATTATTCCTAAATATGTAACATTTAGCGGTAGCATTTCATTATATATATCATCATATAACCATTTTGTCATGAATTTTTAATTCCACAACTTTTAATATATGGAAAATCATGTTAGATCAACTGAGAACATAAAAGACTTACTAATGTGGAAGACCATCTTGGCTAAAAACTGAAGAAGACAAAAAGTAGTTCTCATTTTCCTCTCAATTAAAACTCTGTGCAATTATTATTTTATATTATAGATCGCTTTTGGGATTCTGGTTACACAAAACTTTTTGGTTCATTTCACAGGAATAATATTCATCTTAATTAGCAAAAACAATTGATGGGCTTTTCTCTTTTTTACAAGAGGGAGTTCACTCAGTGTACTGATTACAAGTAGTAGATTATCCTGATAAATGAAAAGTTCTTGTCTTTCTGAACAGCAGCTGAATATGTTATCTGTCTTCAGCCTTGTAGCTTCTTTGTTAGACGTCACCTTGTTGAGACAGAATGACTTACTTGGTAAGTGGTTGACCCGATTTTTTGTCTGGCACCCTAACGTTGCTGGGCATTATGCCAAGCTGGATTCTGTAGCTATTTATGACTGCATTCAAGGTTCAACTATGCAAATCACAACTATTAGCCAAAAAAGCATAGCAGATTTGTTTTTTAAATATTTCCATAGCTCACAAGGTCAAAGCATTTGTTTTCACAATTTTAAAATATAGTTTTGTAAGTAATGATCAGTAATGTTTAAAGAGATTGTCACCCTTTAACATTTTATTTAGACTGAATTAGACAGAACATAAACATTTTTCCTCATGTGCTACAAAATAATTGTATGGAGCACAGGAAGAAGAGACATGAGCTGAAGTGGAAAAATAGATATCATTTTGTCTGGTTATGAACAGCTTAGCTGCACCATACAGAATTACAATAAAATGAAGATGGACTATGACAAAAAATCTTTGGGGAGTGCAGTGTTCCTCCCGAAGGCCACCCTGATAAGCTGGCTGCGGGGAGCTGCAGGGACGGGCAAGCTCTAAGGCTCACAGCCTGGGCAGCTCCACGCTACCTGCACATCTTCTGTTCCCAGTTGGTATGAAATCAGACCCAAAGCCCAACTGAATCCCTAGTCGGTATGCATTCACAAATATTTTTGCCTCTGTTAATTCTCAGGCCTAAATCCATCCAGCGCCTTGTAGGTGGATTGTGGTTGCAGGCAGATACAGGGTGCAACGGCCCCGCAGACCCGTTCCTGCCTGAAGCTGCGGTGGTTTGTGAGCCTTCCTTCAGCTTGGGAGGCTTCTGCTGCCTTCAGCGCTGGCTCCCCACCCCTGCCCCCTGCCATTCCCATGACACTTGAGCAACACCGAGGCTGAAAAGGAAACCTTGTGCAACTTCAGACGGAGGCAGTACTATGAAGTTCTTTGGGTTGGGTTTGCCCTTTGCTCTGTGCGTTGTCCAGTATCAACCCTGATTGAACCCTTTGATAATCATACGCACAGGCTGTCCTTGCCACTGTCATCCTGCAGATCAGCTGTTGATTTGTTTCAGTTCTTGTAAGTAACAGTGAAAACATGTTTACAAAACTAGCAATGGTATATGTCAGGTATTAAGAACCGTCTACAGAAAACTGAAATGTGATTTAAGCACATACAAAATGGTTATTCATAAGGAGAATTTGAAAAGAGGTTGTGTGCACAAGGTGTCGCAAGACAGATTTGAAAAAGACATACATCTCTACCGTATCCTAATTTCCTGACAAACTTAATGAAACTATTAAGAAACCTTACACACATATCAACAGGCTTATCTATAAAAAACACACAATTAAACATAATAATTTACTAACCCAGTACTTAAAGATTATTTGACAATATAACAAATAGCCAATAGATAACATGTAATATGTAATATGTAATATAGAATATAGAGAGGCAGGTATAATGATAATATAGATTATATATAGTAGACAAGATAGTAAATTGATACATTTCCTCTTAAAGAAAAGGGAAGTAGATTTAAACACGAGCAGTGCAGATTCTGTTTTCTAATACAGATTCAGGTATACTTTGGATTAGGTCCACATTTTGTGACAGAATCCAAGGTGGGAGCACATGTTCCTTCATCAGGTGAGCATCCTTCACATCACACCAAGTGTGGATAAAGGCTGGTTAATTTATTGATTGTAACATGAAATTATTAACAAGGCTGAACCTCTGGTTCAGGGTATTTCTTTGTATGAAAATCAAGGATTAACATTAAAAAACCAAAATAAAAAGTTTATCTGTTTTAACATCTTGCTTTATCAGTTTGCAACAGTTCTCTTCATAGTTGTAAGGCAAAAAGCATTTTGTTAAGATTCTATTGACTAAGAAAAACAACCTGAGTGTGAGCTAACAGTGGCTGAGTGTAGTTTCCATTTGTGAGATACTTTTTATTCATCATCTGAATTTTATGGATTGTAGTAAAATAAGTTGTTTCATCAAAAGTGAAAGAATTATGGGAGAAATTATGTGAATGAGTGCAGAATAGAGCCAGTTAAGATACACTAATCGGTCAAAGCCTGATTTCTCTGTTTTAGTTACCATCCACTCAGAGGAGAAGGATGACTCATTGATCTTATTAAGGTTTCTTCCCTTACTTACGAACTGAGACTGTAGGGCTTCCCTGAGTCATCTATAACAGTATTTCCCCACACTTCACCTAACAAGGTGTGAAACAGTCTTCCAACAAAGTAGGGAAAATATATTAAAGTGGGACAAAAAATAAAGGTTGAACTGGGAATATGGAGATATTCCATCGAATTCATAGGGTTTGTACAAAGAAGTAGAGTTTGAGCCTTATTAATACAATACAAAGCCCCAGAATTTATTCGTGGTTAAATTTCTGAGCTTTCGCCAATCCTTTTTTAAAGATGCCCTTCTCCAATAAAAGGTACATGACACTGTGTAAAGGTAAACACTAGCAACTCTGTCCACAATCAAATCTAAATAATACTTTAAGAAATTAAATCCAAAACATTACCAATAAAAATACCTAGCATGTATTTCTTTCCTGGGAGCCTACATAGAAATTGAATTCTACTGAGCTGCGCTTACACAGAACAGAATTCAATTAAAAAAAATCCGCCTGGATTCCATGCTGTGAAAAGCCCTTGCAAATTTATTTTAGGGACTCTGGGTGTGGAGCCTGGACATAGTTTTATTTTATTTTTTAATGGAATCAGTCTTAATGTCTAAGGTTATTCTTTACTTGCCTCTGCTGCACAGTTTTCACATACAAGCCAACTGAGGACAACTCGTTATTAAAGAAGTCAGCAGGTGTCCTGTGTTCTGAAACATATTAAATAAAGAACTCAACGGGATCATGTTGACTGTAAGCTCCACAAAGAAATTAAATAATGAAGACAGAAGCTCTTCAACAAAGCCCAGTTCTGCATAAGTAAAAAATGTCTTGTCAGAAGATGGAAAGTTCTCCTGCCGATTTTTACTATTGTTTTTCTGAAAACAAGCAGCCCATAGATTTTAGACACTTAAACCTTCTGACCTGAGTCTTATGCAGTAGAGAGCGATCAGAATGATGGGAACTGAATAGTCAAAATATGCCCTTCTCTACACAGCTTCATAGCTCAACAAAAGAGCCATTGCAAAATGGCCTTCTTATCGCTCTGAAGTTTGTTGCATTGTCTTGCCCATGTCAGTATTAATATGAAACAGCTCCAGTAAATACAAAGAAAAGAGTAGAAAAGGGTCTGTTGTATTTTTAGTTAATATTTGTCTAATGTATGAAGCCTTACAGCCACAGAAACGTTTAAAATACCGTTCCATTTGAGATTTAAATGTATTTTGGGATAAGGTAATTTTAAATCACATTATGAAGGTTTTAAACTAATATAAATACAGGTTTGAACTTCCCACTTATTCTGAGTTGCTAAGTAATTGCACCAAACAAATGTTTTTAGAGTGGGCTTTAATATAAGGAATCACAACATTTATTGGATTTTCAATTTTTCTAAAACGTCATGAAGCAATTGTTTGAAGAAAATTGACAATTAAGAAATCTAACCAAGTCTGGTTTTGAAGAAAAATTAAACTTGATTTAATTCTCTTTGAAAAAAAAAAAAAAAAAAAAAAAGAAAAAAGTTGACTTCAATAGAAGTAGGTCTGGGCAACTCAGAGTCGATTGGAAAATAAATTATGCTAAGTACATCCAGACTCACCGAGCATCTTTAAGAAACAGAGTGTTCATAATGAACCAAAGTCTTCCGACAGCTTAATATGACTTTAAAATAACTAATATGAAAAAATATTACAAAACCTTTGTTGACCAGGTGTTTTCCCTTTTTATCAATACAATATATTCCTATAATGGCCATCCCATGCTCTGTCATTAAAATGTGAGCTTTCCTTTCAGGTGCTTTGCCTCAGACATATGGAATTCTCATCTGCAGTTTTTACTTCCAGTCTCCAAGTTAGTCACACAGGGCTCCTTGAGCAACAGTTTGCTGCAAACACAATTCCATACTTTGGGGCTCAGTGAGTTAATATGTCTTTACCAGAACAATTAAAAGCTCCTTCTCCAAAACTCACCATCAATTTTAATGCAAGACATAAAGAGGACACATTTTCCTATATCTGAGATTTCCAAATTAATATTGTTGATAAGATTTAACAGGCATATTTATAGGACTGGGGATACAGTCTTGGTTCAGCAAAAGTTTGCTCACCTAAACCTGTGCATTTGCAGAAGTGGGGCCTCAGCTTATGTTAAGTTACAGGTAAAAAAGTAAGTATGAGGTTCCAATGTCCTGATGCCATTCATTCCTATCAGTAATTTATTCCATATACATATTCATTTTTTCAAGAAGGAAACAATTCTATAATATTAATTCTTCCCTAGACACAACTTAAACTTGAATTAGTTAATATGTTTGCCAATCTCTTGTTGTCAGCCTAACGCCGCTTGTATGGGTAATTATGTGTTTAATAGAAATATTTCCCAGAAAGTTCACATGAGACCACAAAACTAGTCCAGTTATATGCACTTCAGCCTCCCATATATGATGGAAATCTTTTCTCCTACCGTTTTTTCATTCCAGTTGCTGTTGTCACATGCCCCAGCAAAAATTCATAGTGATCCTCATCCTTTCTTAAAATGAAATATGTGCACATCAGTCTGCCTGGGTCAAAAGTTGTACCAGTGCTGCATTACGCCAATCCACAGCCAAATGCAAAAATACCTGTAACAGACCATATGCTATAGCTATCAGGGGGTGCACTGGTAAAACTGAAAGCTGAATTTGGAGCAACACACAGGCTGAGAGCTATGCTTGTGGCTCAGCCTGTACAATTGTCTAACACTGAAATCCCAAGTCAAAGAACATGGCAGGAGGGTGGGAGCTTACCCTTGGAGATCTCTTGAGCAAAGCACAAATGGCAGTCTGTAAGTGCACTGCAAGAGTGAGTGACCAAACAAACTGAATGCATTCAATCACTTTTAAGACATCTCATCTGTGTGTAGCGTTTTGATCCCGTGCATGAGTAAATGTATGATTAAATTTTTATTAAAAGGTAGTGCTCCTGTTTTAATGATAGTTAATTAAATATAATTAAAATGAAAGGATTAATAATATTAAACATTTCATCAGAGGTAAAGATAAATATAAATACATATATTGTAGTATGATTCAATACGAATATATAATACTCAGCCTATATTATCTTCAAGGCATTATGTAAAATAGCAAATTAATAACACAAAGCATGAAATAATATAATATTCCAGGTACTATGTAAATTAAAGGCCTGGTTCAGTACTTCTACATTCATAAAATCTATTTGATATTTGGGGGAGCAATATGCAAAGAATAGTTGAGGCAGCCTTAAAAATTATTATAGAAAGTCTCTATGAAACAGATGCTTACACTTCATTGCTACGTCACCTTTCCATGTGAAAAGTAAATTACAGTGCTGAATGACATACATTTGGGCCACAATAGAAATCCTTTTTAGAGTCATAGATTAGAATTTGGAAATACTTAATTTCTAGCTAACCCTGAACCCATACATTTTTATGGCCTGACTTACTATTTTCGGAATCTTTGAATCAGGCCTTAACTCTTCATACACAAGGTATTCCTCTCTCATGGCACTTACTTCTATCAGATATATCTAGTCTCATTTTGCCTCTGTTTGAAAAAAAGATCAGTATTTAGAGCAGCAACATGTTATGTCTACCCATAGATACCCTGTGTTTTAAACTATAACACTCACTCCTGTTGTCATTTCTGCCATTACATACACCAAACCCATATTTCCAGATGTATATCACTATGAACCTTTGACCTGTAAAATTTTGTGCATTAACATATTATAATAAGTAGAGAAATGTGTTAGCTTTTCAAGCAGATCTTTAAATTGTGTAGTTTCAAATCAGAGACATTTTTAGGTCTCTGCAGACTATAAGGAACTAGTATTTTTCTAACAAGATCTTAAGACCCTCCGAAGAATTTTAAGGATTTTTATGAACCTCTGTATGCATTCTTTAGCTAGATTTTGGCATTGTTTCAGTGTAACTCCAGTACAGCTCAATCAGTTTATTTTATAATTAAAAACAAGGAAATAGTAACAAAAATACATAATATATGGTACTCATGTTTATAATAGAAACATCCATAAAGAAAGAAACATGTTCTAACTCTTCTCATTACCCCAAAGGGAATTGCATCTTTAATCACACAAAGCACAACGGCTTTCTAATTTTGTTTAAAGTGTTTCAGTACTTACAAAAACCAGATCAGGTTATTGTAAATCTAGAGCAAATTAGAATCATTGGCCTCTGCTCAGCTGTATTCAAGAATACTATGTAAATCATAAATTTAATGGCATACTAAGACACACATCTGTTTCTATTTTGTAGAAGTTAATAATCTAACTTCAGAGTATTTAAACATTACTTTCATTAACTGGAAAATTGTGAAAAATAGAGACTGCTATAAGTCACAATGTGTTGCTGCATTATGCTAAGTGAAATATAAAAATTGCAAGTCTGTACAGTGAAGCATAATTTTCTGAGAGATATGTGCCATTGTCTGTTTCATGACCTTGCAGCTCCTCTGTTTACTAGGGAAAACATCACTTACACAAACAGAGCTGCATTGCTAAGTAGAATCTGCACCTGCACCTTGTAGATTTCTATTTATATTTTTAGTAGCAAATGTCTTTCACAACAAGGAATAGATGATGCCTTAATTTCCCAAACCTATACAGATATTGACCTAATGGCTTCTGTTATAGCTAGCGTTGTATAATCCAAGTAAATAATTAGGCTTAATATGCATATTACAACCTATTTTAAAGATATTTTTGTCACTAGAACTGATAAAAATGTTGTGCTGCATAGATCAGTTTTCAGTATATAGGTTTTTTAATAAAATTTACTTTTTGGTCCAGGGTGTACACTATAAGTTGCTTCCTTCTATAATTCTTGTTGATAAGTTTAGTTTATTAACAGATTAATACACTATACTATATTACACTGTATCATAAATTTGGCATCATGCACAATTTATAGGACTTGCAAAGAACCAATTGTGTGCGATTTGTTGGAGAAATGCATCACTGTTTTCAACTTTTGGTTGTAAACACACTAGTTTCCCCAAAGGAAACAAATCTATTACCATATATTTACTAATCTTTTTGAAAACATAGTTGAATTCAGTTGCAAGGCAGAATGGAGTTGGTCTGCCAACTTCAGCACTGTAATAAAAGGTCTAATTTGTAAGGTTTACTATGATAATGGACTCTAAGGTGATAAATTTTGACCAATAAATTCCTTGAAAACTCAAAACTGGGTTGCACTAAGTAGTGAAGTTAAGATATGCAGAATATTTAAAGTAAATCTTTATTCATAAAAATTACAATGTCAAAAATGTAATTTATTATAGAATTTTTTTCTCTTCCAATAATCTGTTTATTAAAAAGACTTCCAGTCTTTGGGAAGTCAGATGTCACTTAAGAGCTGTTTTGCTTGTGCTAAAATTACCTGCAGTAGTAGATGCTTTGCATTAAAGCTTAGGGTGCATAAAGCTGAATGGGATTTATGGAAATGACTGTATGAATATGTATCTCACCTTTTACCAGTGCTAATTTCAATGAGCTGTATTTGAGAGAGGAATTACATTAATATATACAACTGATAGGGAATTTGCACATTAATTTTAGTATCAACAAAAATTCTAAAGAAAGCAAATTAAACCAATGTAGCAATATAGAGAGGTGACGGGAAAAGAAAACAGAAAGGCCAAATTGGGCACCTCAATGGTACAGTGCACATTTACGGTTTATTCTTCTGTAAGATTCGGTGGTTGCATATGCAGGAAATTCTCCCATTCCTGTGTAAATGCATAAGGAGTTATCACTTTGCTTTCCAAACATGCAGTAAAAGCTTAAGTGTGTTGTCTTAAGGATATATTAAATGTAGTACTATGATTTACCAGATAGAATATGAAAAGATCATATTTTGGTGCTGATTATTCAACAAACAGTAGCCAGTGCTCATAGTAAGGTAGGGAATAGCATCCTAATTAATTATTGACTGTATTTTAATATTTATAATTAGCAGTAGTACTAAGCAGTCAATCGATGTTCCTCACAACAGGAGTATGGTAGTAATATCATTCTCTGACTGCAGTGTTTTTACAAAGGCGTAACCATACCTTCAATCAGATTCAAATACTATTTGTCAAAAACATTGAGGTCTGTCAGAAGTAAATGATCGTTTAATTAAAGAAAAAAAGGTGGAATATCTTTGATCCCTATACTTTAGTGATATTAATTCCCATGTGCTGCAGGTGTTTGTAATGTATAACAAATCATTACTGAAACAGAGGCTTTTATATGCAGTTTCAGTGAAGGAAAATGACTGTTCTTACAGCTGCCAGAGTTACACCTGGCATGTAACACAAGCATGACAAAATGTGAACTAGAAGATGTGAGCCTGGAAACAAATCTGGGTATGCCCCTCCATGCTCTGCCCATGCCAGCTGAGATGGATTGCAAAGCAGTGCTGATGTTAAGAGTTGGTGGGGAGGGGGGGAGACTGAATTTGCTGCTGTTTCTAGGCCCTCTGACCAGTGATCCATGATGCATCTCTGGTATCTGCTCCAGAGGGAGCCAATCACATAACTGTCGGCATTTCAATGGCAATCAGTACCAAGAGGCAAAAATACATTCTTATAAAAAAATATAAGGGACCAAGTCCTTGGTTTAAACTCCAAAACAAAATCAAAGCAAGTATAACCAATCAACTCAGGTTATGAGCACTTCCAGAGTTGGATGGGAAACTGAGAAGCAGAACCAGATGAATTGTACAAAAAGCACAACTTATACGTTGTCTTGATTAAAGGTACCAATTGAGTATTCTAAATTAAAAAAGAAAATGACAAAAAACCCCACTTATTCTTACAGATTAACACCTAGTAGCACACTGGGAAAACAGTAAATGGGAACTGAAATATGCAAGTTTGGAAGCAAATATGGCTCTCACGCCTTGCCATTTGATAAGGGAATTTGAAAGTTACAATCATGACGTGTGGAAGTCCCAGTGGGAGATTCTTTTCTGTTCCTGATTGATTGATCATGAGCACCCTGTTCTTTCTGGTTCATAACCTACTACCGTATCTCTGAACTTGATTATTGTGACTATGGACCAGATTTTCATGTAGGCATCGTACAGAATTCCAACAACAAGACTCCTAAAGAGAAACACGGAAGGAATTTAAGCTCTTAAGTTGAAAAAACCCTGTTTCAATGCTGCCTACCTGGGGAAGATGCCTCTGTTCAAAAGGCACTTCCATGTTTTTACATTAAATTTTCCTACAGTGGTAATGCTCATCATGCCAAATATTGCTTTAGTCAAGATAAACCAGACTAAGGAGCTCTGCACCAACATCATTGCCAATGAGCTGTAAAACAAAGCTGAGCAGTTGAAAGTGACAGTCATACTGTAAGGGCACCTGACACGCAACAACACAGTTAGCCTGTCACTAAACCCAGTGGTAATCACCACTTTCTTTTGAAGGTGTAGCTTTATTCTACAACAAGCAGTTAAGAGACTTGTCCAAAGTGTGTGAAACAAGATCAGTTCTCTCCTCTGCCTGAAAGGATTCAAACGTGTATTTCTCCCCAGCTAAACAGTTCTCTAACCCACAGCCTGACTGGAGATGGAGATACTCTCCACTTCTGCTAAACTCATACACCCCGCAGAAAATTATTCAGGATTCACTGGGCTAGAAAGAGAGAGCACCAGAGGGAATACAACTCTGTAGCTCAATGATTTGGGCAATCAATTGGAATGGGGAGGCCTGTGTTCTGGTTGGTGGTCCAAGAATTTGATGTATTTTATCCCATAACTTCTCAAAAAAGTAAATTTAACCTCACCCCCAACGTAGGCATCTAAGTCTTTATGAGTTTGTACAGCTGTGCAGATAAAGATTAATATCTCTTTAAATCTTAGCCTATGTCATCAAGGACATGGATTTTAATAGTGCCTAGGACGATTGTATTAGATGCTTGGGTAAGAAACGAAAAGCCTTCATGGATTCATACTTGCAAATACAATGGTTTGCCTTTGAATTCTCCATTTTCTGTTCATCTGTTTTGCATCACCTTCCAGTTTGCGGCACACAAACAACAGAAGAGTGGCCAAGGACCTGGGTAATATTATAGTTAAAAGCAAGCTAATGAGTATAAGTTCTAGATCTGCAACTGGAGTTTGATAAAGGAAATCATAGGAGGTATAGGGGTTTAGTGTAGACACCCGGTCTTTCTCCCATTATGTTATATCAAGCAGCTGTGTAGCAAGAGCTGAGGAGAGGTGGTGAGAATACACAGTGACCTCCAAATATGCCAGTCTGAGATATCGGGTACTTCTCTGGCTGCAAATTACCAGGTGAAAGAGATACAGAGATTTAGCAAAGTCATAGCAAAATTGTGTAATATAGTTGTGTAAGGGGGAGGAGGAGAAGGACCTCCCTACCTGCCAGGCAAAATTACATTTATTTTAAATAGAAAAATCTATTTAATTTGTTACTATTCTCTTGAGCTTTGCTTCTTTCCTTAAAAAACATTTGCTGCCGAAATGCAGAAGTAATGCCTATGCAGATACAGCAGTTGGAGAAAAGGGAACCTAGAAATGTGCAAAACTATTTGGAGAATTGGGATCTCATGACATATCTCTTTCCCCAAAAGCTCAGCACTGCAGTTCCTTTTCTGGTATGATCGTTTCAGCTTCTGTGCTGAGCTTTTCATATGAAAACAGGGAATTGTACTCGTCTCTTTTTAAACGTGTTCTGCTACGTGACTCCTAACAGCTCAATCTTGAAAACTCTTTGGCCTTTATAAATGCCTGCAGCACTAAACTGTAAACTTTTCTCCACCAGCATACACCCATAAATACCCAAAGCCCAAAGTAAGGAATGTACTTCTTCAACAACACTGAGCTCCAGCGTTATTGAAGCTCCCCCAGATTCACTTTTCAGAGTAGAAAGGCAACTGCAGTGTCTTAGCATGAACATAAAAACCTGTATCTAAAGTCACTGGTAAAAATCACATTGATCTCTTAAAATTATTAATTATAATTTTAAAAAATAGTTTATTAATTTTATACAAAATTTATTAGCATGATACAATTCTGTTTCAGAATACCTAGCTAATATGGCATACGCATGCTCTTGTTTCCTAGCTGCATTTTCTCTGAACAAGGTTGTTTCTAATGTTACTTAATTAACCAAAATCAAATTAATTTCTGTCTAAGAAACAAGAAACAACAGCTTTGTTGAATGAAATTATCTTCATTTTCTTGAAGCTATTTAAATTAAAAACATGAGTTTCTACAGTTGGGAAAAAACCATCCATGGTTAAAATCTTTGAAGCCCATCAATCTCTTTAACCACACAGCTAATGTGTTCCTTCTGTTTTCTTTGAATGAAATCACCATGAGTGGTTAGATGTTGATTTAACATAAAGCAAATGGAAATGGGTGTTTCCTTAGTCATGTGTAGAATTTATTTTTAAAAACAATTACCAAGTGTTATGAGTAAGACAGTGATTTTGTCATTTCTTAAATAATGATATAGATTATGAGTTATTAAAACTGATTACTGAAGTAAACTATGTAAAATGCAAATTCATGTTACATTTATTTGTTAGGAACAGCTGCAGAATTCTCTTCTTTTATTGATGGGTTTCATTTTTTTCCCAAGCGACACTAAAATCAATTACTTAGTTTAAAAGACTGGTAATTGTCAAGATATTTTTCCAAACTTTTAAGACAATACACTGGATATTTTCTTTTATGGGTTGTATCATTCACACTTTATTTATATAAATTTGTCCACAAAATTAATTGGGGGTTTTCCTAAATAAAAAAACCCAAAATTTTGACTTTTCAGTTTTGTGTTGAAATGGTAAAATCATGTAATGTTTTGTTACTTTTCCACGTACCATGGAAAAACCCCCATGTCTTTATGCTGTACCAATTAAACCGCATCTTTATATCACACCAACTTTAGCTGATGCTACTGCACTACATACATACAACCTCTTCTGTCAGTCTTTGCTAACATTATGTCTAACAACATTACAACTAATATCTAATTATAAGTTCATTGATACGCTATTCAACAGGGTATGCACAGATAGGGAGGAAATGTCAGTTGCTAGTATTTAAAGTTCAGTCATAAAACTCCAGTAATAAAGAAATAGGTTGCATAAAATCTGTGTAAACCATTTCTCATGGGAGAACTGACACTTACGGCAATACAAAATATTATTTATCAAGATATTTAAACGTTTTAAATTAACCTTTTTAAAAATAGGCAGATGTAAACTGCAATTCTATGGCAGAAAACCTCTAGTTGAGTCTGCAAGTTTGTATTACAGACTTCATAATTTGGCCAATTTTTTTCTGCAAGTTAAATCATCTTTATCAGATGCATCTTCTTCAAGTACAAGCTGACAGTGAAATTTTTTCCAGTTCTCAGTGTCCTACATGTTGGCCCTAGAAATGCTAATTGATACACAGTTCTTGTGATTATTTAAAAATTTACTATGAATTTGCTTTTATTTTTTCAAGGACATGATCCAGCAGTTTCACCAAAGCAATTTGAGAGCAATACACAGAACATACATGAAAACAAAAATTTAACATTAGTAAAAGGGTCAAATAAAATACTATCAAATTATTTTGCTAAGCTTATAAGAGTTCTCACAGTGTTTTCAAGCTAGCTATTTTGCACTGTTGCAGCAAAGCAAGGTTTTAAAGGAAAATCTACTTGTCTGTACTTACTTGGGGAGTATGTATGGAATGAGATACACATTTTATAGGGATATGGCAAAAAGTAAATAGGCAGCTTTAATGGTGAAAAGAAACTTGATTTGTTATAATTCTTTTTTATGTATTAATATGCAAATCTTGCAATAATTGTGGCCGGGTAAAAACTAAAGGATGAGATTCAAGTATGCCATGGGTGTATGTGTCTACAATTTTCCTGTTCTAAAGAAACAGATGCTGTTTCATGTGAAGCAAAATTAATCACTTGAATAATACTATTTTACTTGCCAAAGTAACATACACCTCTGCCAGGTATTCTCATATCTTAATCCACATTTAATGAGAATTAATGGGAGCATGTGTTTTCGAAACAATGGCTGAAAGGTCTCTGTCTGCATTTTTCCCAATTGTTTAAAAATCAGTTTTACAACTTGGAGCTGTAAAACTTACAGTTGTAAAACTCAATTTCTGCATGTAGAAAGAAATATGATTCCAGAAGTTTTTGATGAAAAGGGGGAAAATAAACCTCAGTCCTGCCGTTGAATCCACATAGGTGAATTCACTTCCACTTCAGCAAATATTAACACAAGGCCTAGTTCTGCAGTTCTTTTCAATCTTTTTGTGGGTAAAAAATTTCTACAGAAACCAACAGACATTTTGCTCGAAATAGAAGAATTCCTCTCTCTCACACCCTCTCAAAGGGAAACTGCCAACCCTATGTAATTCTTGTACTCTCAACTGTTTTGTGGCTAAACCCTGCTCTCATCAACTAAGCAAAAGGCTGTTACTTCCAGGCTATCACTGCTTATCTGCAATTACATTTATGTGACATTAAAAAAAAAAAAAAGAAAAAAGTAGGATTTGTTAATGATATGTTTTAAAACTCTGGTAAAATGATAGCCAATCAATATGTATGTCTTTCTATTTCTGTGACCCTCTTTTAAAGAAGCATGTTTCCATAACAGATGCATCCAACCCTTTCAATGAAAATCAGTTTCTAATATAACACATTAAAATACCTGTATGATTTAATTCCATTAGAAATGCGTAAGAGGTTATTAAGGGTTTATAGAGATATTTATGAGGATATTTTCAGTAAGACAGGGCAGTTAGCTATACTAGGGGTACACAAAGGACTTAAAGAACTAGGGAGAAAATAGAGAACCTGCTCTTTTCTACATTTTGCTCTCACAGTAACCTATATTTTAACTATATATAGTAGGTACAAACTATCACAGGGACACAGGATCTCCTGCCCTGGCATGCTGAGCGTGGCTGCCAGGCAGCGTGCAGGTTTAACCCCACTGACAGCAGCCCCAGGAAGATGCGCCGCCCGCCATGGCCGAGCAACCTCTCCGGGCCCACAAGCCTGGGAGTGCTCTCCCCATTCCCGGTCCCCTCCACAGGCACGGTCAGCGGGGAAGGTCAGTGAGGCTATGGCATGCCCATTTTGCGGTGATTTTTCAGTACTAATCCCTGGGATTATTGCTAGTGCTGTTGAAAGTTTAATGTGCTCTCACAGAGGCCTGGGCCAAGGCTATCCTCCCCACTAACACTTCAGGTCGCAAGGGCTGATAGATCCAGTTTCCTTTTAACCGTGTCACGTCCCTCTTCATACACATTGCATTTTGCTAAGCAGGAACGTTAATTGCACAGGTATGCAGAGCAGTCGAGGTAATTATGTTAAAAAGTAAATCTTTGCCATTAACAAAGGCAACGATCCCGATTTCCTGCAGTGGTGTGGGGGATCCGAGCCGAATCGCCAACGTGCTTTGGACCCGGCAGAGCCGATGGGGCCCCATTGGTCCCCTGCCGTGCGTGCCACGCTGCGGGCAGGCGCAGCCCAGCGGATTTCATCCCAGCGCCGCAGCCAGGGGAGGGAGGGGGCGGCTAAAAAAAGCCCCAAAGGGCGGCGGGGGCAGGGGGGCGCTGCCAGGCCGGGGCCGCACCTCGGTCCCTCCCCGCGGCCGCGCAGCCCGGCCCTCGCCCCGGCCGCGCCCCCGCCCGCCGCGCCCACCGGCCCTGCCTAATGCCCAGCTGCTTCTGCCTGACCTTGAGAGCTGGGGACTGGGCATGTTGCGAAGCCTGAAAGGTCAGCGCGGATCCTCAGTATTTTGCATCAACACGGGGGGGGGGGGGGGGGGGGGCGGAGGAACAGACCGAAAAAGCCTGCCAACAGTCCCAAACCTTGGTTTCTAAGAGCAGATTTTTGCAAAGAAACGCAACAGCGCTACTACTCTGCGTTTTGTATCTGAGCGCAGGAATGAGTCAACTCAGTATCCTTTAAATCGTTTCCAAGTGCCGTTTACCCTGTCCTGACACGCTTTCCCCAGCGCAGCGCGGTGCTTAGCAGCGCCGTCCCTGCCGGCTGCTGCGGGCGGGCGGGCGGAGCGGCGCAAGGAGGTGGCTGGGCAGGTGGGCGCCGGGCAGCCTCCGTGCGGGGAAAGGCGGGGAAGGGGCCGAAAGAGCCCTGGAAGCCTCGGGGAGCCGGGAGCCCCCTGCCTCCCGCCCCTCGCCTGCTCTGGCCCGCTGGGCGCGCCGCCCGGTGAATTATTTTTGGGTGCAGACGCCGGGGGGGAGCACGCACGGTGGGTGCAGCGCGTTGGCCCGGCCCGGCAGCACCTGAGCAGGGCCCGGCGCACAAGTTGGGGTGCGCGGTGGCGGTGCGCGGTGGCGCGGCAGGGTACGGCCAAGGAGAAAGTGCCGCGGAGACGCCTGCCGGCCTGCGGCGCGCCGGCAGCCGCCGGGAAGCGTGAGGGGGGGCGGCAGGCCCGAGGCCCCAGGCCCGGCGAGCGCCGGGGCCCGAGGCGCCGGGCAGGGGCGCCCGGCGGCTCCGCGGCGGCGGGCGGGCGGCTCCGCGTCGGTGCGCGCCCCGCGGCAGCCGCGGCGATGGAGCGGGGAGCGGGCAGCGCTGGCGCGCAGCCCATCGGCTCGGCCTGTGGTGCCGAGCGGCCGGGCGTTTGCTGTTAGCCTTCACCCCCCCAGCTGGAAGAAAGGGAGGAGGGTGCGCGGGGGGGGGGGGGGGGGGGGGAGGAAAAATTGTCCTTCGTCGGTGCTGCTCTACGTGATAATATGTTTATATGATTAGCTGAGCCCAGGGGTGGGGAGCGGAGGGAGAGGGGGTGGAGATTGGAGGGGGAGGAGGCTGGAGGTGACTCCAGTTCAGCGCCGGCGGAGAGTCTGTGTCAGGACTTCGCAATCCCCAGTCACACACGGAGAGGTGCATGAGCAAAAAGGAGGCTGCGATACAATTCATTGGGATTTTTTTTTTTTTGTGTGTGTGTATGTATTGCGTTTTTCCCATTGCTGCGCGCGTTACTAGCTCAGCGGCCGGCCTCCAGTCGCTGGCGGGGCAGCAGCACCGGGAGGAAGAGGAGAAAATCCGAGGAGGGGCCGGACCCGCACCCCGCCAGAGGCCAGAATGTCATCCCGGGAGATGTAAATCTAGTCGGTGCGAGCGACAGAGACACAGAGGAGGGGGGGTCCATTGTAACATTTTCGAGTTGTTCCCCGCTACTCCCGCTGCTGGCATCGCCTCCCGATCGTTGCACAGAAAGGACTCCGAAGGCTGGGCACACACTGCGCGCTGCGCCCGTCGTCCCCTCCATTTCGTTTTTTTTTAAATTTAATTTATTATTTTCGTGCGTGCGGGCGGGAGCCTGGCTGCATCGTGCGTTTCGTGCGGAGCGGAGTGTCGGAAACTGCAGGAAAATGTTGACTTAGCCCCAGAGAAGCCTCCCGGCTGGCTGCTTGGAGGAGAAGCCGCCTTCTGGTCTGCGCTGCCCCGGCCCGCCGCGCCGCAGAGCCAGCTGCCGCCCGCTCCCCGCCCGAGCCCGGCGCTCGCCCGCCCGCTCCCCGCTCCGCCGCCGGAGCCCCGGGACTAACTCCGCCGCGCTCCCCCGCAGCCCTGAGCTCGGCGGGGTCACCCGGCTCCCGGGTCCCGCCGGGGCGAGAGATCCCGGCCCGCCTTCGGCTCCCAGACAGAGGTAAGCGGAGCCCCGCGCTGCAGCCGCGCCGCTCGTTTCGTACGGCGCCCGCTCCCCACTTCGGCCGGTCGCCACCGAGCCGCCGGCGGGGAAACGCTTACTTCGGGGTCTGCCTTGTCTGCCGGTGCCCGAGGCCTCTGCCCACCCCCGCTCGCCCGCCGGCCCCCGCCGGAGCCGGGGCGCGCCCCTCGCCGAGGCCGCGGCCCTGGGGCGGCAGCAGCGCGGCGCCGCCGACCCGCACGGCCGCTGTCCGCCCGCGCGGAGCCGCCCCCCCGCAGGCCGCCCCCCCACCCCCACCCCTGCGGAGGGGCCTGCGGCAGCCGCGGCGGGTCTGTGCGGCCCCCGGCCGCTGCCCGCCCCGCCTTGGGGCCGGGGTGACCCGCGGAGCAGGCCCGGCCGCCGCTCGGCTCGGCGCGGCGCTCCCCGGCGCGCAGTGCGCAGCGGGGAAAGTTGCATCCGTTCGGTAAATAATTACCTGTTGCGGGTTTATTTTTGTAACTCGGCCCCGCGGCTGCCCACCGGCCTGTGCGGGGCGGGGGGTGGCCTCGGGGAGAGCAGTAAATTGCCCTTTGTCGGCTGCGGAGTGAGAACAACTTTTTTTTTTTTTTTTTTTTTTTTAATTTTATCTCTATTTATTTTCACATGTAGAAATCTGGGGCCATCTGGAGACAGAAAACAAGAGTGTGTCATGAGCCTCAGTTGCTGTGTCTGGCTCTAAAAATAACATCTCCTTGTTAGTCTGCGCTAGCACTGCTGGGCTTCGACGGTGGCTTGTCGCACCGGGACCCGCCGGTGCTCAGGTGCGGGTCTCCCGGCACGGCGCTGCCCGGTGCGGGGTGGGGTGTGGGGGGGCGCACAACAAATGTTCCGCTGTTTGGTTTCCTCAGACGCCCCGGCTCCCTCCTTTTGTTGCTTTGCCACGAAAAGAGGTGCCATTTCGCATCATTCCGCAGAAATTGTTTGAATTAATGCAAGTGTGAATTCTTACCGTTTGAAGGAGGGTATTAGCATATCAAAGGTTTCTCGGCTCCGGCTCAATTGAGAAAACTTCAGCTTGTCTTCCATTTGCTTCCCAGCAGAGGCCCAAAGGGCAGAGGGAATTGTAAAGGGGTAAAATGGGGAGGTGGATGCGGGCTATGTTTCTCAACTTTCGCTGTTTGGCAATTGTGCGAGCGAAAAACAAGGTCCCATCGCTGCAGAGCCCTTGCGAGCGCTGGGACAATTACACTCCATTGATTAATGGCTTGTTCCGAGGGGAAAAAGTGACCTTTTCCGCCGGGCAGGGCTGCGTGGCTCCTGCCGCCCCCCTCCCCTCGCCAGGGGGGCTTGGGAAGCCCCTTCCCCCGCGCCAGCGCGCTGGGCACGGCCCGCACGGTGCTGTGCGGGGGCTGGGTGGGGAGCACCTTCTAATTACTTCGGAAAACAAATGCAATCTTGTAATGAAAGACCTATCGATTCCAGACCTTTGAAACAAATACGCTTCCCTCCTTCATGGGTGGGTAGGCTGGAATAATAGATATTTTTATGGAGAGTTGTAGAAGAAGTTTTGAACGCCAGCGGCCATATGCTTCCATGTCCTTTCTGTTCTAGAAAAAAAGTGAAAATGAGTGATTCTTGTAATCTCATTTAATCAGGGATAGAGTGTTTACAAAGATAACCTAATTTGCGGTTAGTATTACCCTGTAATAAACAATTTGAAACCAAGTATGGAGTGCTGTTCTGGTGGCTGTGTAGAACATCTATTCCATTGTAAGTTGTTTTACACGACTACGTATTTGCAGGTTTTTAGTCTTTTGTTACTATTTCCTTGAGCCTGAAAGGGGATGTGGCCCGGCCTGCCCTTTTATTAGCTTTGCAAATCAGTGTTCATAATCTGGCAACCCAAAAGCCAAGCAAAATCCACTTACCTGTCAATAAGTTGGGACCTTTTCCAGGGACCAGATGTTTCTTGGGGACTGTGTTCTGGTGTATATCTCGGGCAAAAAAAAGAACTTTCTATCCCTTCCTTGCCAATGCTGTCCTTCCAAACCTTTTACTTGAATGATGCAGGTACTAAAACATAAATTTTGTGTTTTTAAAAAGTTGGTTTAAGTGCTTGGTATGTAGTGTTTGGTCTGTTTATCTTTTTGGGGTTTTTTGTTTGTTTTTTTTCTTCCGGTTCTTCATTTGATGGTTTGGGGTGTGTGTGTGGTGGCTTTTTCTAAGCCATGAAAGTGATGTGCCTTTAGAGTAGGTCGTCTTCACTCATGCTTCAATTTCCTTTCATTTAATGAAAGAACTGAGTGTATATGGTATGTCTTGGCAAAACCCCGTGCAGTTAATTAAATAACTTTTATAGATTTCTGTTGTTCTTAAGTGGACACGACCATTTTTTTAGTGGTCCTAAAATCGTGTGTCATTACTTTCCAGGTAATTTCCAGCAGTTTATTTACCTAATGTCTTCAGCTGTCTGAAGTAGTACCTTTTGGTGGTATAAAAGGAACATATTGATGTAATTGCCATTATCACACTTAAGTTACTGTTAACTAGTGTGCTTTGAATGTAGAGTGCTATAAAGAAGGTGCTTTCTTTCAGCTATTAGGGATAATCTAAAAATTGTCTTGCAAATGTTGCTTTTCGGTTTGTATGATGGCAACCTCAAATTCGACAAATCTCTAAAGGTATATATAAAAAACATTTAGTGGAAAGAAGATTTTCAACATCCAGATGACAAAATTGGACCACTTAGAGAAAAATTAATGTGCTGCAGCAGCACTTCAGCTGCCATTTTCAATCACTGTGGGTTACTATGTGTTGGCAACAGCAAAAAAGCATAGACGTTCAGATAGCTCAGGGAGCTGGTAGTTGGGGGAATCAGGATATTGAATCATGTGGGGTAGAACAAACCAATTACTTCAGATTTTGACTTGAGAATTTCCAGTGAACATTATTTTCTGGCTTTTGGCTCCCCTGCTCATTAATAGACCAACATCAAAGCAAGCAACCAAACTTCGAAACGTTATAAAAACTAATGTAAAGATACAGATCTCACATGTAGTCTTGCAAGTCTTAATTTAAGACAAGCAGTTGGAGTTTTTATTGCTGCAATTTTCACAATCAGCAGAGACATTAACACCAGACTTCTGGGTGTTTCCCTTCTTCAAATGAGCAAGAGGAGAGCTTTAAAAAGACCCAAAGTTTGCTTAGTTAGTTCTTATTTGATCGCTGCAGAAGCTTTCTCAATGTTTTATTTATCTCTTACTGCTTTTAATGCATAAAGTCAGGAAAGGGGGTTACTCAAGAATTCTAGTTTGTAGTAAGGAAGCACCTTATTAAAATTTAAATAAGCAGGGTAGTGTAGTCTTAAGAGTTTGTAGTCTTTATGGTTAATAATACGTCCTAATATGATGATTTTTATTTCTTAAAATGCAATATATAGACATGACATTTTGATTTATGTCTTTTAAATGGAGGTAGTTATGATGAAGAAAAAATGCTACAGTCTTGAATGACAGCTTCGTAGAAAGGTCCATCATTTTCACTTAAGGCTGTTGGAAAGAGAAGTTAGGCAAAATATTTATCAAAGTTACATTTGCAATACATTTCTATATCGTGTGTCACAAATTCATACAAATAATAATACCCATCCAGTATAAATAATTGTTTAATGTTTAGAGAGGTAGAAACATAATCATAAGTTTTAAGGAATTTTACCAGTCAAAAAAGTTTTATGTATTTCCAAGCCCTTGCTCATCCTGTGTCCGCCTAAGATGTTGACATACATGGAAGAAAATACTGTTAACTTCTAGTATGGCTCTTGCTGAGGGTAGCACCATGCCTAATAATAATAATAATAATGAAGAAAAAACTACAAATAACCACTTGGAGATATTTTATATCGAAAAATGCTTTATGTCTCCTCTGCATTTCCACTGAGGAATATCTGTGGATGACTGATAATACAAGGACTGGAAGCAATGATTAATGATTTTACCTGGTCAGCTGCAAGAGAAGAAGTTAAACTGCGTCTGGTATATAATTGAAATCGTATTAATGCATAGGTAGACAAGCAGTCAGTTATAAAGCAATATACTTTAGAGTGCAGGCTAGTGAAATTTATAGTCAGGCATGTTACTTGGAGATGTCATGTTAAAAAGACTCTTTCGAAGCATTTTTTAGGATTGATGTTTGTGATGTACAAAAGCGATTTGAAATCGCAAGAAATTCACCTTTTAAAGTATTTATGTGCAGCTTTTAAATTTAAAAGCTGTCTGTTATTTTTTTAAAACCCTCAGTTTGAAACAAGTAAAAGATTTAAACCATCATAGTTATAATCTGATGTCAAGAAAACTGGAAAAAGGAAAAGCTATTTTAAGGCCATTCTTGATACTCTTCACAATCATGTTTAATATTTAAATAGTTTTCAAAGATAGCTGCATTCTGTTTCCAACAGTTCTTAAAATAAAAGTAGTAGGTGGAATATCGGTAACTTGCAATTTAATGTGCATATATACCTGGTTTAGAAAATACTTCCAGTCTTTATTTAACAAATATGATTCTTTCTAACCGTCTTCATTTAAAAGGTGAAAGATGACAGGCTTAAAGCCCTTTTCAATAGATCATTTTCTTGGAGTTCATGTTTTTTTCAACCTGTAGTGTACAGAGATGTGTTTCTACAGCACAGGCTTTGAAGATTGTGTCGCTTTCTATAAGCGATGTAGTTATAGAAATATACTTACTGAATGTTAAAGTCTTACAGCATTCTCTAGATACAAATAGGTAGCTGACCAGAAATTGATTCCTTAGGAAAAGAAACCCAACAAACAACCCAACCTTCAAATGCCAAATCATAGCATCTCCAGGTTATGGATCATTACATTAAATGGATTATTTTATGGGTTTCAGAAGATTATGTAATCTGCATATGTCATGATTTCTTTCTTTTTGATTTTCATACGGTATTGTAGTGATTCAATTTACTCTAGCCTGCTGTTTACCCAGATTATTTAGAAAGGCATGATAATCAAAAACATTGCAGCCTGACTGAAGCAAGCACAGTGCTTAATACCTGGAGGTGGAGTGCAGTCCCCAACAAAATGCTATTGATTGTTACCCTAGCACAAAGCAAGTTTAAATACAGCTTGCTTAATTTAAAAAAATAGGTTTTATGAGTGATGTACTTCATGTTTGGGGAATGTTTTGTGTGTTGTCTGCTAAGTAAAATCCCATCACACTTACATAAATTCGTTCAATTATCAGAGCAGCTAAGGGGGAGGAGGGGAATCAATTTACCCTGAAAAGCACCAGAAATAAGATTACCTTGGCTAGTAGGAACTTGCCAGCACTGTTTAAATTGCTTAATATTGTCAAACGTTGCCATTTTTTATGTTCAGCAAGAAGGATATTTACTATTCTACATGTCCAGGTCTGCTATTCGGCTATTTCTTTATAAGGTATAAGCATGTCTTATTTTTATTCCTACAATAGCAGTTACAGATAATCGGAAGATCTAACAATAACTTTATAAAATAGATGGAATAATACCATTCACTGGAGAAATAGTATTTACTTGAGATAAGTGATCACAACTAGTTTTTTCTCCTGTCTAGCTTGTTGTTCTTGTAACAGACAAATGTAAATACCTTAGCAGACATTTCAGAGTGAAAGGCAGGAGATAAAATGTAATTACTTTTCAGGGTGGCCCTGACGATGCCCGTGTTCTTGTCTGTAATAAAAAAAAATAAAAAGTATCTTTGCTCATCACCTTAGAATATGAAGGCCATTGTTACTTCTGAATATAAAACTATTTTCTGATTTTTAATATTGACCTCAGTATTTATCTTTAGCTCTTCTGTGTAAGGTGGAATCCTTGTAGCCATAAATCCTAGTTGCTGGTGTCCAACTGAGCATTTAATAGAGCACCTAATGGACTCTGCTCCTGTATTTTTCTTGAATGCATAACATCTTGCTTCATTCAGTCACCAAAACTAACTTTGCCACAAGGACAGGCAACAGGACAAGTTAGAATCAATGGACCATTTGTAGGTCACAAAGTCAGTTTACTGGAATTTCAGAGGAAACTGGTTGAAAAGAGAGGACAAATGTCACTTTGAATAGAGATGTTTGAATCAGGCTTCTGCCTTAGGGTAAAATTTAGGTCTGTTGTAGCCTAGATGTAATGTCTCCCTCTACAGAGCACAGCATTAATCATGGCTTGACAAGTGATCATGGACTGAGAAAAATAGGGCCTGTCGTGGCTGTGTGTTTTGTGTTTTTTTCCCACCTAATCTTAATCTCTGAGGACCACATTATAAACACTAACATTTACACAAAAAGATTTAAGTGTCAATGTCTGTATTTCAATACTGAAAATAGCTAGCTTCATAGAAAATCTAGTCATAGCTGATAAGAAGCTATTTGGGTTTCTTACGTAGATGCAATATTAAGAATGTTTTCCTTTTAATGTAATGCAGTGTTTTGTCATAGGAAATTTGTCTTACGCCATTTCCTCATACAAATATGGTAGGATGTAGGTCTGCCTGTTTTGGCCTTTGGTATGCTAAAGACCTCTGCAATGACTGTGTTTTTGCTTTAACAGTGTTTTACAGTGTGTTTACCACCCAAGGAAGAGAATTCCTTTTGCTCAAGTGGCAATATAGGGAAAAAGTAGAATAGTTTTTAAAATGTAATGCAGATTGACTTGACACTGATCGATGTATCTGAGTGTTTTGTACTATGTTTGTATTTTAATGATGTGTTACTTGGCCACAATGAACTACAAAAGCTGGAATGAAATAACAGAAATGAAGATTGCTATTTAAGATCCTGAATTCTGATACTGTACAAATAAAAGTGTGTTTAATATGTTAATTTTTAAATTAGGGATGGCTTGGTGCATAAATTAGGTGTTGGGAGTGTTCATACCTTTTACGGCAAAGAAGGGAATTTTCATATTTCTTGGGCTTCTTCACTGCTTTGTGTGGTGGGGACAGTGCAGGGAGCAGCTGAGCACTGTGCATCACCGCTAGAGAGGTGCATCTCCTTAATGTACGCTTAGATTTCTATCTACAACTGTTGAAAAAACCCCAGATAAAATCAGCAAGTAGCAGCAAAACAATTTATCACTGGAGAATCGTGCTTTAAAAATTAGGCTCCTTCTGTTTATTTAGTTGCCTCTGGACATGATAAAATCCCAAATCTCTCATTTGGGGTAAGCTGCTGCTTTCCTTTGTGCCCTCTGTTGGTATTTTCCTACCAGTCGACACCTCAAACCGATTATTGTTCTGTATCTAGATGGCAGAATGATATAATGCCAGTTATGATTAAAAATTGTTTCTGGAGGCTGGGGAGGGGATGACCGACCTTGTTTCTGACTATCATACTTGCTTTGCTGTTGGTGGGATCCGGTGTAAATAGAGTGCGAGCCTTACCCTGAAATGAGGCTGCAGTGCTGGAGAGAGATCACATACCAGAAGGAGACTTTAGTTCACCTCCCCATATATTCTCTTACAGTATCATATTTGTCCTTTTTTACGGCATAGCAGTCTACGCTGGTGTGAAGAGTGTTCAGAAACAACTCCCTCTCCATAGGCAGCGTTGCTTCTAAATAAAGTGGCGCTTTAAGAAAAGATTCCCAAGAACAAGTTCTGCTGTTGACTCTGCATTTCTCTGGGAAATTCCCGATGTCTGTGTTGACAGTAGGCAGGATTCTTTTCATCTGATCCAGGCATACTTGTATTCATTCTTCTAAGCTTAATTTAGACTTCTACGCGAAGCAACCAATGTGGAAAACTTCGCTTTCCCAGAATGAACAAGGATTGCATCCTCAGTTTGAACAAAGTGAGACTTCTCCAGAATACCGATCTGTAACTATTTCGTTGGTAAATTCGTCATTTCAATATTGAAGGGCAGCGTCTCCTGAGGCTTTGATTCACTTCATGCTAATAAGTATTTCTTAAACGCAGACTGTCAGTCGGTGAGGCTGATTCTTGTGTCAATCGGTATAAAAGTGCTTAAAGGAGGGAGGTTGCCTGGGCAGTGGAGGCATTCCTGGCTGAGCTGCTGTGCCGGGAAAATGGGCTGAGGCTGGGAGTTTAGAGAGGGAGTGGAGTTGCATGCTGACATAATTTGAAAGTAAGAAGAAATCCTTTTGCCCTTCAGGCAATAATCTTACCAGGTGCTTGAATAGAGCATCGTATCTTCAAAATGTTGCCTTTTTTTTTTTTTTTTTTTTTTTTTTCCCTCTCTCCTGCTTTCTTTACTTCCTCATTCTTTCCCTCATTTGAGGAGGTGTATAATAGTATATGATAATAACTGGTTGTTGAGCCAACTGTTAAAAGATATTCCAGCAGCAAAGAAGAGCTCAGTGTGGAGCAGTCTCATTGTCTTGAAGTGAACACCCCAAATTTATCCTACATTTGTCCCATGTAATGGCTGTAGCCATACTAGAATATCATGAATATTTTTCTACTTTTTTTTAAAAGCTGACATTGAAACCTTTTGGGGTTTTTTTGGAGTTTTTTTTTTTTTTTTTTTTTTTTCCAAGTGGAAAGTCAGGTCACATGGGGCATATGTGACTTTATGCCCTATACATGTGTATTTATTTTATGAGTATTCTTCATGAGTCTAATGGCACTACTTGCAGAAGTAAAGAAAGTGGGATTTGGCTCTGAAGAGAAACAAAACCACAGGCATACTTTCATTCTTTCCCTGTTAGAAGGGAAATTAATGTTGCCTGATGGCTTTCCAGTTTTTTGAGTGTGTGCTAAAGGTTAGGTAAGACGAAGGCTCAATTTTGATCTGCTTAATATTTATAGCTTTATTCATTGAAGCTTTTTCCCATTTGTGTTGGAGGGATTCTTTTCTAGAAAGCTCATGCTATTATGGCGAACAACCTGAAGACATTTTAAGGTAAGGGTATTTTGGAAGAAAAGCGTTTTGCCTCCAATTGGATGAAAACTACATTGTTACTTCATAATTTGATATAAATGGATAGAGACTTCTTTAATTTTCAAGATAACTTACCATTCAGTTCAATTACTTTTTAAACTTTTATGGGAGTGCATATGTAATTGTATCTCGAAGTGGCATTGGATTTTATCTCCCAGCAGTAAATAGAATGAGGGATGCTGCTGTTTGTTTGGTTTGGGGTTAGGGAGATGCATCAGATAGGATGAATTTGTTTTCTTGTTTGGGGTGGTCTTTCATTTCTATTTGGTGATTTTTTTCCTTTCTTTCCTTCTCTTTTTTTTTGCTGCCTTGAAAGCATTTAGGGGACTTTGAAAAAGAAATCTGTGTATTTTTATTAAGGAGAGACTAAAGCTGAATGTTTTAAGTTTTCTGAGGGGACAAGAAGAGACACAGGGCTGGAAAAATGTTTTTTATGTGAACTCCTTATTTCAGATAACATTGGAGAAGGATTTTTGGGGGAGTTTCTTTAAAACGATGATTGATTATTTGCGTTCCTATGCTGACTTTACCCACATTTTCCACATATTTTTGCTCATTCTTCTTATTACCTGCAGAGGGAGCTTGTATATGAGATAATCAGAGTAATCAAGGCATTCAGGGCTGAGCTGTTTCCAGTAAGTACAATTCCATTTCACAGTGCCTTCTCTGTTATGCAGAGCAGAAAGGCTCCGCAAGATAGCTTTTAAAAAGCCTGTCCGTCAGTAACAGTAAATAACGATGGGCAAAAATGATAAAGTGTCAGTAAGCAAAAGCTGACTTTAGAAATACTTCATATTTCAAAGTGCCTTTTTATTGGAAGTTTAAAAAGAAACTGTGGAAAACAATTCTTATGTGTCGAAGTGCAAGAGGACAGTTTTGGTACTCTATGATGGGAAGCAGATTTTTCTTGCATAAACTGTCTTCTCTGAGTCTAAAAACATCATGTCAGCATGAGAGAGACAACACAGTACTTTCAGGTCTTCAGTACATCTCGTGCAGTGTAGTGTGCTAGCAAAAAGCAATAGGTAAGTCTTTTCTATTTATGCAAGCAGTGTTATCATAATCACGTTGATTGCAGATGCAAGGCTAATTCTCAGTTTTGCTTTTTCTCTATTAAAAAAACATAAAAAGGTGAATGAGCTTTCATCCAGATATAATTGATGAATTCATACAGTCGGACTAAAGCAGACAAACAGTGGTAAGGATAGCTGTCTTGAGTTTTTAAAAAAAACATTGACAACAAAGAGCAAGGAATATCATAACCTAAGTTTATTTGTAAATTGTAGCTTAAAAACTAGCTTGAAGAATCAGAAGCATTTTAGATAATGATCTTCTTTAATCTAGTGCAATGAAAGAAATGATCTGGTGTATTGCAGGTTTTGTAATCTGGATTCTGGTTATCTGGATGATGAGAGTGTACAATCCTTCAAAAAGTTAAGACTTCAGAGAAGAAAATAATTCATTTATAATACAGTTTTGCTTGCTGAGCAAGAAGCATAATAGACAGTACTTAAATGAATTCTGCACTATTTATCTCTGGAAAAATGGTGGCAATCCTTTTACTGTAAAATATTTCAGTAAATTTAAAGATGATTTGCTATGATGCTGTTAGGAAATAAAGCAGTATGCATGCACATTCCATAAAGCAGAAACAGCTCTCCATAACATACTGTTCTGTAATAAATCTGCCCCATAAATTGGTTTGAGAGTTGATCCCCACCCCACCCACCCCCCTTTTTTTTTTTTTGTTAGTTTAAACTAACAGAACTTTACACTTAACACATGTTCAGGCTAACACGGTCTTAGGGTTTTACTTTGGATTCTCTTTTTAAACACCAAGAAAGATTTACCATATCTAATAGAGCAGCAACTCTGTGTCAATTTATTATTTATACTGGCTAATCCTTGCTAATGTGAAAAGTCAGCTTGTTATTGTAACACCAAATGGCCCTCTAAGTAGGCAAACAGTTAAGTAGATCTCCTGTAATAGGTTGTTGTCTAATAAAGAGATTTATGGTATTGGCAAAGGCTATTGTATAGGTATTACCCTCTCACAGCATGATCATGTATTATCTTAACAACTCAGTGCCACATTTATGTTGAACATTTTCATAACAGGGTAAGAATATTAGCCACAGCAATTACACTCCAATAGGATTATAATGGTAAGATTTACAGAAAATACATAAATTATGTCTTTTGTAGAGATTTTGATAGGTGCTACGAGTTGAAAAGTTGCATCATCCTTTTTGCGTGGGAAAATACCGATGTATTACTTGTGATGAAGAAAGAGAGGTTTCTCAGTTTAATCTTGTTGAGGAATTATGGGGAGGCACTGGGCATAATCTTTCTTTACACAATGTGTCTTTTTCTTTCCCAGTGAGGTAAAGATGTTTCAGAAATTCCATTCAGTGGAGATTGCCGTACAATGTGAAAATCAAGACACGAATGTAACTTTAATTCTGTTGTGAGGATAGTACAGCTGGGATTAAGATATATTTTTTTAAAACCTTGTATTTTGAAGGTAGAACAATGGTAATTTACTTGCTACATTGGAAGAGCCTGCTTGAATAAAATCATGTTACATTGTTTTAGCTGTAGCCTAACACACTTTTTCTGTTTCATTAGCACCAGGTTTTTCTGGTGATAAGTAACTTGGATACTTTTAAAAATTACTACAAGCAACAAAAGTGACAATAATGTCATACTTGTACAGTTTTCATGTTAAGTGACATTCAAGCTGTTCCTTAATTCTTAAAATTTTCCATCTGTTTTTGTTTTTTTTTTTTTTTTAAAGCAAGAAAGCGAGACATTAGTACTCATTTACTTGGCAGAAACAATGTACCAGTAACATTTAATAAAACATAATTATGTTTTATCAATAAAAAAACCAGTTATGGGGTCTGACTGAAGAAAATATATTAGGTTATATAGTAATTTTTGAATAGATGCATTGAGCAGCAGTCTGAATGGCACAGTGTGACAGAATAGCCACATGTTTTAGGATGATACCTTGAGGTATAGTTCAGTAAATACTGGAATAATGAGTGCTTAGACAAACAAAATACTTTTCTTTCCCTGATTTACTGTAACAAAATGATAATTAGGTCATTCCAAAATTCAGAAAAGGTATAGATGGCAGTTCTTGCTGTAGAAGAACTTCCCAATACGTATTCCATGCCATGTATAGTGTACAAGCATGAATAGTGTTAGTTAAATTTGTAAGACACAACAGTTCCTGGATGTTTTGGATTAATTCTATGTGTAAGACTGTATGTAGAAAGGTCCTGTACCCATCTGTTTTAAATTGTTATTAATTACGAAAAGCCAGCGGAAGGGTGCACCTGTTTCTTTTGACATGAAATATTCCACTTCTGAAAATGTGCTAATAGAAGGTAACGTTGCACATAGTTTCATGTTCTCTGGTGGATTACTGGAAAATAATTGGGGCCTCAAAACTGCATTAAACAATGAATATTCAAAGCTTGAATATTTTTGTAATGATGACAGCAGTGTATGACTTCATCTGTCATCAGTAACTCATACACCTTGTATTTACACAACTAGAGCGAAATTCTGGATCTTTGTCTTCAGTCTTGTGTTCAGAACAAGAATTATGACCTATAGAATAACATTTTCTATTTTAGAAAAGCTCCTGTATGTTCTTAGATTGGCTTCACATTTTATTTATTTTGAACTGTGGAAAACGATTGTATCTTTTGTCTGTAAGTAAAAAGAAAACACAAAAGGACGAATGTTACCCCCTGATGAACGTGGAGCTCCAGCCGATTTAAGAGCGTGAACTGTGACTGCATTGTTGAGGGCAGTGCTTGTCTTGTATACCCTAAGAAGAAGCCAGTACTTACAATAAAAGGATGAATAATGCATAAAAAAATCAGTAAGAGGTAAAGCATTTTTATCAATGCTTTAAATATTATTTCTAATTTTTTTAAAATTTATTAAAAATAGGGTACAGTGGATTTGTTTTACACATTTATCTTTATCAAAAAAAGTTTTCTAATGCTTGGGAAGGTAATTTCTGTGTTTGAAAGAGGAAAATATATGCAGAAATATTCTTAGCAAGTTGTTAGCCTTATGTGCTGAAACATTTTTTGGAATACGTATATATTGCTGTAAGGTAAAGGTAAAGATGAACCATTTTTATTTTTGTACAAATGCCATAAGGAATGGATTCTTAAAATTAGTATTCTTCTGTTGGCAAGACAATAAGTCAAAGCACAAATCCACACTGTAGTCATTTTACTTGTAGTGCGCATTAAAAATGAAGCCACACTAAGTCATACTTAACTGCCCACAGACAACTAACCCTGAAGAAGGAATAAGTCTGTCTTTCCCCCCCGCCCCGTCTTTTTTATTATTATTTATATCTCTTTGTCTGTTTGGAACAGCAGTGCTGTTATGACTAATAAAGCTTTTGTGTTTGGCAAATGGGATGCAAGAAATCAGCAGTTCTTGGCTCAGGACTGAAAAATCTGCTGAACAGAGCACATAAAACCAGTATAACCTTTGAAGTATACCTGTGAATGAAATTCTTTCTTATACTTCTGTCATCTGTACAGAATTCCTATATTTTTAGTACAACTTCACTTCTAATGATATTATTTCTGATTATAGTGACATTTAAAGCAGTTTGGACAGACTCATGATTAGAAAGTACTGTTCTCAGCTTGCTTCTGAACGTATAGTCCCTTAGATTATTATTATTTTTTCAAAGGTACTAAGATAGGGACTTACAGTGAAATCAGCATCTTTCTATTGCCTATCTAAATAATGAAAAAATTATTTGGTTTATTTTAATTATAATTAGCTTAATTTTTTGTCCAACTTTGACTGATCTTTGTATGTGATAGATTTCTAAGATTCTGTAAACAATTAATTTCATAGTTCTTGTGTATTTTTCACAGAAAAACACTCTATATATGAAACAGTTATTTAAAACAATTCTTCTTGTGCAATATAGGTTGTGTGTATATATATCTATCTATATATAAAAGTTACCAAAGTAGTGTATCTTAATTGAAAGAAAGTGAAATAAATAAAATTGTATAGTAAGTCTGCTGGAAGATAGGCAGTAAATTATCTCTATTTGTGTTTTAGATAATAATAACAAATACAACAAATAAAGCTGCAGCATTAGCACATTATTGAAACTAATCAGTAAGGATTTCTGAAAAATACGTGGAGCAGTGGGAAAATCGGTTGCTGTTTCAGTGCTGTGGTTAAGCAGTTTGCACAACTGTGTTCGCTACTTTGGCACAGCTGAGAGATACGATTAATATCTCCTCAATCACTTAATTACAGCCATTATTTAAGTTACCTAACAGAACAATTGTTCAGGTATTGTACATATAGGAGATATTAGCTGCTGCTAAAGCAACAGAGCAAATATGCTCAGTGGAATTTTATTATGGCTCACAAATGGTATGAAGAAATAGCTCCCGGATTGTGCTCTTAAAATTCACTCAAGTCCATCTGATGATTGTGCAAATTCTGTTTGTACTGCAGTGTTAGTGAATAACCGTGAATGACAATCTGTACAAGATGTTTCCATCCAAAAAACCCACAACTCAAACATCCAGAAACCCCAACTTTTTTACTGTAGGCTTGTGATTCGGAGCTCTCTGGTGACATGGTCTGGTACGGAGCTGTCACCACCCTGCCTGCAGTGGTGGGCTCTGTCATGGCTGCCGCACAGGTCTGGGGAAGCGCGAGTCCTGTGCCACACATCCAAATTTGTGGCTAGATTCCTTCAGTTGTTTCATAATGAAAAAAAAGGTGTAATTAGGGCTAATTTAGCTAATCATCAGAAACTGGAGGTAGTCTCATCTGCCCTTACCCCTCAAAAATTGTCTGTGATATGAAAGCGCGATCATGGCAAGACAAAGAGGGGAGCGTTGTATGTGCTGTCTGCAGGTGAAGATCCTGGGAAACAAGGTTTGTCCTTTTTCTGCTATTCACAGCCAAAAAGTCAAAATCTCCATTTTAATGAAGACATTTCAAAGAACAGACGGGTTGAGAAAGATATTATTTCTTTAAATGCTCCTGCCTCTTAAACATGGAAGTACCCTTAAGCTATAAATTAGAGTATTTTACCCTGTGCGGTTGATCTCAGGCTGCCCAGTAGCAATGAAGAGTTAAAGTTTTAAAAAAAAGAGTTGTCAATGGCTTGGTGGTTTCATGTTTTTCAGTCTGTGGTTAGCTTATGTCCCCCTTATGTCCTGTTTTTGTCAATATTTTCCTTTCACCTAAGAACTATAGCAAGTGGGAGGAAAAGTAACTTGAAAGAAAATAATTATCCCAGAGATGCATTTTCATGTGGGAACCTTTATAATGCCTTCATGTAAATGACACTCACTATGGAAAACGTAAGAGCATTTATGAGTAGAATGGTTCATCCTGTGCTCCATGGGAAACACCATTTTGCTTATCTCTCTTCCCGGAAAGGGCACACCTGTGTGCCGGGGCTGGGGGAGGCTCCGACCAGCTCCCCATCCATGGCTGCTGGTGAGCAGTGCAGGGACCCCAGGAAGCTTGCAGGAGCATCTTGAGTAATGGCGTGTCCTGAGTCCGTGCAGTTTTACGAATGTGTAGGAAATGGAGCCACCTTAGAGGATAGTTTTATTTTGCATTTTTAATTTTTGCATGGTGGGTTGTTCTTTGTTTGGTGTTTTTTTGGTGGTTTTTTTTTTTTTTTTTTTTTTTTTAAGCTATGTGTTCTCAGGCATCCTCGCTAACATTCACTTTAACTGAATGCCTGCTTCTGGTGGGGGAACCTACAACAGAACAGCTTTAAGATCAAAAAACCCTTAGAGTTGTGTTGACAAAACCTTATTAAGCGGTGTAGCACAGTATATGGCACAAAGTACTCCAGTGCATACTTGGAGCAGCAGCCTGGGTCACTCACTGGTGATGCTCATAGCTTTGCTGGCTGGATTCCTGAGTTGTGGTTCCCAGAGTCCAGGCTTTTTAACTTGGAACAAGAAGAGATACAGATTTATTTAATTCAAAGGCTTTGTATTTGTAAGCTTTGTGGATAGTTCTTGTAAAATTTAAAATTGTTCTGTGATGGTTGTTGCTATCCTCACCACCATCTTAAAAATTAATTGTTTTGTTGAATAGTGTTTTCCAATCAGCTTGAATTATTGATATTTTGGTCCTTAGTAGAAGGGTAGTGGTACTTTTCCTCCTATACCATAGCCTGTTCCACCACAGTTTAATGAGTTATATCCCTGTATCTGTAATAGAATAACAACATGAAAAAAAATATGTAATTGTGGCTTATTGAATGGGGCTCAAAATGAAAAAGCGGGAGATGGACTTTTGCATTAAGTCCAAGTTTTAAGGAATTGGTGCTTTGAATGCTGAAGCAATTGGTACCTGCTGTTTGGAAGTTAGAGCTGTTAGTGGTAATTGCAAGATAAACAACTTCGTAGAGAGGAATGCATGTTTAGTTGGAATATTTGAAACTATGTAGCCAAATATATTCTTAGCTATCTTAAGCTGCTATTAGAGACTGTGTTTTTTGTAAATATTTTTGAAAGTGACGGAAATAATAACAAACGTTGGAAAACAGCAAGTGAATGTCTGCTTATGAATATGTGTACGGTTGAGTACAGGTGTGTGGGAGTGTTTATTTATATCGTACTTACTCATAAATGCAAAGTGTCCAGTTTATCATGTGCTAAAATTGTGAGGCAGAGCAAAAGAGGTTCTTGTCCGGTCATGGCCAAAGGGGCTGCCAGCCAGGAAGAGCCTGCTTTCCTTTGTTCTGCTCCCGGCCAGCTGGACTGTACCTGTACATGTTCTAGTTAGTAAATAACAACACTGTGGAAAAGCTAAAAAGTGGTATTTACTTAATTGTTATAAAATAATATTGTAACAGTGAATTTGGTTTTTATTTTGGTGACCTGAAATCATTGAGGTGAAGTGTCTGGCTGTTGAAATCTTAAACTGTGCTTGCTGCAAGCTCTTCTTGTGTTGTGCACCATAGTAGTCTTGAGTTAGATATTTTTATTTTCAGAAGATCTATAAAGCTGCTATTTTTAGGTCAAAAACGTCAAATCGCCTTTTGACTGAAGAGATGTTAAAGTAAAACTGAGCAACTTCTGCAGAGTATGTTGATAACCAGACAGCATCAGGTGAAGTATTCTGTCATGCCTGTGTCTGTCGCTTCTTACGTATCTGAGAATATGCGCCTTTAGGTAGGGTTGGTTTTTTTTCCCCTTCCATTTTTGTCTGTGTTATTCATCCTTCTGTCTGTCTTTTTCTCTTCCAGAAACAAAATCTTAGTTCAGCCCAATAGTGACCCATAAATAAGCTGTACATTTATTACTGTCACAACCTCTTCTGTATTTGATTTTTAAACAAAAAAAAAAAAAAAGAAGCCTGGAATACGCAATAGATGTGTGGAGATTGTGGTCATCTTTTTAAAATTAGTATTATTATTCTGGGACTGTGAAATCATCAGTCATTTATAGAATATGATTACTTGCAGAACAGCAAATGTTTCTAAATAATTGTATGCAGGTACACATGCAGACGTGCATCTCAGTGCACGTGTGTGCTGGCCCCTCTTGTAGCATTTAGTGCCAGCGTTGTCTTTTTCTGTCTCCGCATTTATTACTCCTTTGACTCATTCTTCAAACAGATTTGTGGCTTCTGATGTGTATTGGTGGGCCTTTCATATGGATTAAAAAGTGAGTATTTGCAGTTAGTGTAGCTTGTGTTTGTGTCCCAGATAGAAGAAAGCCTTGTACGTTATGTTATGAGAGTGCGGCAACTGATCCTAAATGCTGACGGTCCACTTGAAGGAAATCAGATTACACTCAGATATTTCATAATAGCAAGTCCTTCCCTTTTCTGTACTGTGCTGCATATTTTCTGTTCCCTGTTGACTTGCATTCCTTCGTTGTCAGTCTTCCTCCGCTCCTTCAATTGCCTCTTTATTTTGCACAGGCTCCCGGACACATCCACCCATGGCACGGCAGGGCGGGCCTGCCCGTGCTGCTGCATCTTTCCTTGGGCCTTCCCTTTTCCATCTGCCTGCTTTCCTTCTGTGCCCTACCCAGAGGCTTTCCCACTTCCACTGCACTTGAAACTAGCTAGGGGGGATGCCATCTTCCAGCTCTGCCTGCTCCCTTTGCCTTTTTTTTTTCCCTTTTCCTTTTTTTATTTTTTTTCACCCTTTCCTTTTTTTTTTTTTTTTTTTTTTTTTCTTCCCCCCTGGTATTTTTTCCCCCCTTTTTTTTCTTCTGGCCCTATGGTGTGACTCTCACTGATTTCTGGTGAGTAACTGACAGTACGGGGGAGTCTACCTAATGATGATGATTTCATTGTGCATCTGATTTGTAATCTATTGCAGAAGTGCCTGCAATGCAGAAGGCTTGATAAGTGTTATTTAATGTTAGAAATCTAAAATTTTAAAGTACACAGATCACCAGTTAAATCAAGGTATCTTGTTGACTCTATGTATAACTTGCACGGTTTTGTGATTGTGAAGGTTTTGTGCAGTACGGTACCTTTGGGCAACCTGCGAAATACATTGATCCAGACTAAATCTGGAGTTTTTCAGTTTGCTGAATGAGGAGTTGGTAAAATGGCATGCATTTTCTAAACAGGGACAACTTCTCTTAAATTTACTATCTATCTGTTGAGCTGTCAGCCACTCTGTCACTTCAAGGCTTAAAACTATATTCATGAAAACAAGTTTTCTGGATTTCAAAGAAAATTCTGTTTTTGTTAAAAGTAGCAATCAGACCAAAAGGTTAGACTATCATCAAAGTGTCTGTAAAAATATGTTTAAGACCTTGTTCTGTTCATTGCTATCACAAGAGAAGATGACTTGTAAATTGCCTTTCATAAAAGTGAGCTTGATTTAAGGTATTAATAAAATCTAAATTTGTGCATTCTTGCTGTAGGGACTGAAGATTTTAATTTAGTGAAATGCCAGAACAATTTTTTTGTGCTCAGTTTGATGAGTGTTATGTGAGAATTCCATCTTACTAAATTAGGGCAGACATATATATTACACTGTTTACAAACTGTTATGATTAAAATCTGTTAAATTTCATATTGAATATTCAGTCATCTTTGAGCAAAAAAGAGACACCTCGTTTTCGTCTCAGGGCTGTTGAATTCTTCTGTTAAAATAGATTAAATTGCAAATGTTAATCTGAGTAACTGTGGGAAGTTGTGACCTGGATTTGAAATAGCCATGAGACTACTACAGCAGCAGTAAATCTTCAAGAACATGTAAGGCTAGCACATAACAGGGGATATGTCTGATGCGAGAATTAGAGTGCGGGTGGAGGAATAGCCTGAAAACAAAGTCGTGTGCCAGTATCACGTTTTCCTATTCTTATTTTAAAAAAAAAAAAAAAAGAAAAAAAAGGTAAGAATTTTTCACTTTAAAGCTGTTTTTTTTACAGGCAGTGCACAGGAACTTCACAAAATTTTATTTAAAAATGGTAATCTAAAATTTAAGCTGTATTTAAGGAAGACTGTTTGTGGCACTCAAGGCATCTGGGTTCTTAATCCCCATGTGCTTCCTTCAGTGACAGTGATTCCAGTCTTTGAAATATCTATGGGAATTGCAGGTGCAGACTTCAGCCTAAGGAAAGCATCTGAGGAAGTCTGAGGAGGAAGTAGATACTAAATGTACTTACCTTTTGTTTTAGGTTTTTTCCTTCTGTCCTTAAATAACCGGTTTATTTTTTCTTGGCTAAGGCTGGCTTCAGCCCTAGTTCTGGGTACTTTAAAGCCTAATAGCATCAAAAGGTCCCAAGTGTTAGTTATCAAGCACTGGCATTGCTGGAATCTTTTATTGTCTTATTACTTTTGATTTGCTTCATCGCTGTTATAACATGTCAAATAAGAATGTAGGCGATGTCAGGAGAATATGATAATAGTAATTTTTAAAGCAATGTTTTGACTTAAAAAATAATGTTAAACCAATCATTTTTAAGCAATTCTTAATGAAAAAATCAGGAGAAATTAATTGCTAATTAAAAAAAAAAAGATTAAATATTTTTGACATACTTATTTGATCCAGTTTGCTGTACTCTTATATCTCTGGATATATTTGATACAAATTTCATCTTGCGTAAAAGAAAGAAACGAGCTTGCAGATAGTTGCCCACATGTGTCCACGCACCAAAATTATCTTGGAGTTCTGTACGAGGGTATTGTAAGTGTTACAATATCTATTATTGCAAAATTGACTTTTTTTTTCTTTTTTAGTTTCTAAAAAATACTAAGATTGTAGGGCTTATGAAGTAAGCCTGTAACACTTTACCTCTCCATTTTAAAAAAGTCTTTTAAAAACTGCTTTATGATAGAATGTAACACCAGCTAGACTATGACTTTGTTCATTTTATTTGCTGCAGAGGAAGGGTGATTGGCAGGCTCTGGCATTCAGCTGTCCGTGGCTGAACTGCAGGGCTTGAGTTGCATTGGCAGGGCCGCGCGTAAAACTTTGTACCGTGTTTGCCAACTGTGTTCTTGGCTCAAGTTGATGTTACATGTCTCTCGACTCCAAAGCATGCTCATTTGCCAAATTCTATCTAAAAATGTATGCTGGAATTCCTAATTAAATAAACCCCTTGATATTTATTTTATGCCTTGGAAAGGCATGCATTCTTTCAGAGTAGATGCTGCTTTGGTAGAAATACAAATAAGAATTAAAAAAACCCAAGGTGGATTAAAAAGCTGTAACCAGGGTTAGGAGAGAAATGGTCTCTTGCAAACAGATTGGAAGCTTTGGGTTTTTGTGTTGAAATTTTGGGACTTTACCAAGTTCTTACCTGCAATTTTTTGCATACCTACATTATTTGTTTATTTCTCAAGTGTTTTTAAAATTGTTCCACTACAAATGATAATTGCAGTCAGTATATAGTGTCATTGTTCTTTCCTGCTACATAGCAATATAGCTACCTTATTGTTGCCGTAAGCTAAAGTTACCAGTTGAACGGTAAAGGTATAATTTATGCCAAACCGGTCTAGAAGCTGTTTCAGAAGACTGATAGCAACTGCTTTTATACATATTGCTATGTAAAATGCTTATTAATGTTAGCAGATGTTGCACTTTAATCCCCCAGAATGATTGTTTGGTAGCAGCGGGAGATTTATTAAGCTTGAGTTGTGTGAAATTGTGTGTGCATAAGCTGCTATTTAGATTGTAAAAATGCCATTGAAAACTGTTAAAAAGTTCTGACTGTAATTGGCAGAGAGGTATTAGCTGTTCTAAAAGAAGTATATGTGTACCGTTGGCCCTTATGCTGTAACCTCTTTATCATTTATCTTCTTGTATTAATGTCACTGAATTATTAATTCATGAGCAGGGTTGGATAGGGTGAAGGCACTATTTAAATGTGTGGCACATGTATCCTTATCGCTGGAGACATGAAAAGAGTCATTTTGTGTTATCTATAAAATGGAAAGGACATTTAAAATTTCATTTATGGTAATCCACTTCACTTCCCAGTAAAACACCTAGATTATTGCTACTATGATATAATGTTCTTATTAAAATTTTGTAATCTTTCCACTCTGTTTGCTTATAAATATTGTTGATAGACAAATGTAGGCTTACTTTATTTTTCTTTTTAGTTGCAGATACAGTTCGTGAACTGCAGCAGAACATATGAAGAGCAGGTTTTTTAACACAAAATAAAAGCCATTAAGTGTATGTAATTGTGAAAGGGGAAATATATTATTTAAAATCGGAGCATAGCCTAAATAACGAAAAATACAATTTTTTTCCAAAGTAGCAGTGTCATTGTCACATTGAGCTACCAAGACTTACATTATTTAAAAGAACTGTAAATGAGTGACGCAGAGATCTTCATATGCCTGATGAAACCACAGAATATCAGAGGTCATGTTGCTGTTAAAATATGTGTTAAAAATGGATCTTAAATTTCATCTATATGGATGCTTTAAAAATGGTTTAAATATGGTGCTATATGGATGATTTAAAAAAAATTAAAGTATATGGGAAATACAATGTATTCAGTCACTCCAAAAGAGTAAACTCTTTTATTCATTGAATACTTTAAAAAGTATTAGTTCTTTCTTAAAATTCTTTGAAACAAGCAATTTAGGGATACTTTGTCCTCAGGTGCTCACTGTGGCTGGTGTGGCAGTGCTGGAGCTAACCCATATTCCATTTTGTTTAATAGTTAGAAAATAACACTTCACAATTCCCTTTTCACAGTGCATGGAAAAGGCCCTTACTGTTTCTACAATACATTTTTGTTTTTCTTGTTTTGTCTTTCCCCCCCCACCCAAGGAAGAGAAAAATACTGTGTAGGATGCTAGGGAGAAGAGCTTTAAACAATGGTGCGTGCAAGTAGAAGGAGCCTTTCTTTTGAATTACAATTTAGAGCTCTTTTTGTTCATAACTTCTCCAGATGTAATCGTTATCTTTTTCCGACTTAGCCTTTTTACAAAAGGAATAAAAAATGAACTGAAATACTTTTATATTTTTCTATTATAGTTTGAATAAATAAGAAAGCCCACAGTTCACGCCAGTTACAGGAGCGGTACAGCTCTGATGAATGACTGGTAGTCATTCAGCTGCCTTGCACAGTTAAGGGTAGCCAGCTGAATGTTCATCGCTTATTAAAATGTACAAGAAAATACTCTTGACTATAGTTGCACCATTAGATGCCTAGGCAACTCGTACGTCTTTGCAGACCCCATCACCCTGTAACAGAAGTGAGTTCTGTGTTTTGTTGCAGAGTCAGGCCCTTTCTGAATAGATACTGAAGATTTATTTGCCATATTTATTGCATATGTTTTGCACGTTCTTGGTGACATGCGAGCAATAGTTACATGATTTGGCCATGTATCTGTGGGCAGGTGCGAGGAAGAGAGTTAGTGCTGTCTGTGCAGTACTGTCATGTATGGCTTCTCACCCTTGAGTTCCTGTTTTCACCATGAATATGTGCATGAGAAAAGGCAGTTACAAGGGAAAAAACCCAAAATCTTCATGATATTTGAGTTTTCAGCCTTCTACTTTTAAGTGCTACTGGTATGTAAAATTGGTGAACCTGAAAGATATGGCTTCTGTCAATGTGTGCTGCTTATTTGTACTTAATATACATACAGAACTCCTCCAAAGGGTTAAGTAAGTTCATTGAAGTTTCTACCTGTAAGTCATACTTGCCTGGAGAATCTCTTGTATGCTTAGAAAGTAGTTAAGGACTATTCTTAGTTGATTATTCTTCCAAAGGTGACATATCTGAGGGTCTCCATCATGCCTTCCCTTCTTTTGTTGTCAAAATGATGAATTTTGATGTTGTTTATGGCCATGTGGGCTGGCAGTGCACAGCACTTCTTGGGTTTCTCTGCAAGACATGATCCACTACCTTCTAAATAACTAGATGGTTGGTGAATGGTTTGGAAAGTAAAGCTTTACGGCATTACTCTTAGGCATTTGTTTGTTGTTGTTAATTTTTAGTGGAACTAAAATGTGGTCTTCTGAAGCTCCTGACTGTCAGGCTGCTTATAAGAAAATCCTGTTCTCTGATCACTGTAATATTTATTAATTGTGCTTCAGGGAAAAAGAAACTTCTTGAAAGTAGAAAAAAATGCTTAAGCACAACATGTTTTAAAATGTAATTAAAGGCATGCACTATTGATATGGTCTTTCATAAAATGCATTATTGTGAAGCTATTGTAAATTTTAATACTTAAGGTTACAATGGAAGAATAGGTATTTCAAAATATATTTCTCCTGCTGTCTCTGTATTTAGTCACAGGTTTTTCACATTTCTTTGCACACTCATCTGATCTATTTTATCCTAGATTACCTCATTGCTCCCAAGAAATCCCTTTTGGTAATATTGATAACCTAATATGTGACAGATTTTGGTCATTATTATTTCATTTAGTGGTCATATGTATAGACCAAGAGGGAATCTGAATATTGATTCACTGAATGGCTAGTAACAATGATTTATGAGTCAAGGATTCAGTGCAGTGAGCCAAACACAGCAGAGATTACATCTTATGTGCCGCCATTGATTTTGTTTCATATTTCACTGCACAATGATTAGGCCATGGTCTCACAGATGTTAACATCAGAACCATATTCTTCTCTAAGCAAAAGATATGCAACAAATTATACCCAGTGCATTGTGTGTATGTTCCTCCTGCTTCTGCTTTTAAAAAAAATATAAATATTTTCCAGTTACTTTTTAAAGAATTGGTATTTCTCTGGTAACAACAAAGGGTTTTGATACGATTTTTAAAAATAATCAAAAGTGACTTTGCTGCCCACACAAGCTATGTCATTTATATTGAATGTAGACCACACAGACCAATCTCAAATAGAGCTGATAGAAAATGGGATGCTTTAAGGCAGATGCTAAAACAGCACCTTCATGAATCTTTCTGATAATATGCTTTGGCACATGCCTAGAAAACAAGTCTCCAGTGCAGTAGTTTCCAGGGGTTTCATGCTACCAAACTGGGGTTTCTGCATGAAAAGCAGATGCCAAGGCTGCAGCACAGCCATCCCCGACCGTGGCTTCATTGAAGATCCAATGTATTAGGGCTGTACAGCCCCCATTAACCCCGTTACAGCATGGGTACAAGTGCTGTAAATGCATACATAAAAATCTGGGGGTTTTCTACCCTTGTCTGTAACTTGATTTTGTTTTGAAAGTTAGTACATCACGGTTTTTGGCTGGTGGCTCTGTGTTGGTCTGGTGAAGTTGTCTTACTTCAGTGTGTCAGCTGTGAAAGGCATACCATACTAGAATCATAGTGGTTTCAGTTGAAAGCAACCTTAAAGATCACCTAATTCCAAGCCCCCTGCCCTGGGCAGGGACACCTTCCACCAGACCAGGCTGCTCCAAGCCCCATCCAGCCTGGCCTTGAGCACTGCCAGGGATGGGGCAGCCACAGCTTCTCTGGGCAACCTATGCCAGTGCCTCACCACCCTCACAGGAAAGAATTTCTTCCGAATATCTAAGGTAAATGCCCACTTCCAGTTCCTATCACTTCACGCCCTTGCAAAAAGTCCCTCTCCAGCTTTCCTGCAGGCCCCCGTTAAGCACTGGGAGGCTGCTATAAGGTCTCCCCAGAGCTGAGCTGCTCCAGCCTGAAGGACCCCAGCTCTCTTGGCCTGTCTTCACAGCAGAGGTGCTCCAGCCCTCTGATCACCTTTGTGACCTCCTCTGGGCTCGCCCCAACAGGCCCATGTCCTCCTTATGCTGGGGGCCCCAGAGCTGAGCGCAGCACTCGACATCTGAGTTCCCTGCTCAAGCCCAGCGGTAGCAGCCACGAAGCAGACGGGGTGCGCTGAAATCCTGGCAGTCAGCTAGAGAAGCACCACGCTGCTGCACAGGTACGGGCATGTCTGACCACAGTCCCAGGATTTAGTTCTGGTTGTTTTGTTTTTCGGTCTACTTCCACTTCAAACAAGTTCTTGGCTGTGAAAAACACTGGATAGGAGGAGAAAAAAAAGAGATCAGCTAAGTGGCAGAACAGCTTTGAGAAATATGGGCCTTTGCAAAGCCTTGTCAAGGCTGTCAACAAACAGTTTACTGTCTTACAAGACTGCAGTGTCTTTGGTTGATGTTAGTCTAGTGATTTTTTTTTTTTTTTTTTTCTTCCAAGGGAAAGGAATGATCTCTTCTAATACAAATAGATTATTTTGAGGATTTCTCTTCTTTGAGAAGTCTGAAAAGCCTTTGAATTTTCTCAGCTGTTACGATTGCTTCTTCTGATTTGTCATATGGTTCTCAGTGTTTTTTATAGCTATTCATTATTTTCTTGTTTATTTTTGATGTTCGTATAATCTGTCCTATGTAGGTTTGAAAATGAGAGCTATTTGTTTTGTAGTTTAATGAAGGGAATGGCAGACAGCCTCAGACTGTGCCTCTGGTGTCCAGAGTGATCAGCATATTTAACATGCTCAGCGTGACACTAAGATATTAGCTGATAACAGTTGTAATTGACTTACAGCCTCTCTTTCCCTACCCACTTTGTTGGATGCTGGGGATTTATCTTTGAGACCCCAGGAAGATGTAGCGCACAGAGGGCAGAAGTGTTAGAGGGGTTTTACCTGCTCTGTTGGAGCGGAGGTGGTCTGATGTAGTGGCACGGTGTCGATCCGGGTGAAATGCAGGGAATTCGCAATGAGGACTGAGTGACAACTCCCCCCACCCCCGTTGGTTCTGAGCATTTAGCAAACGCAAAAAGAAATTCAGACTTGGCAAAAGGAGAGTGCCTGGAGCCAAAAAAAGCCATTCTTATTAGCGTTAGCAAAGGTTTACTTTGCTGGCTTATTGAATGAAAACTCCCTAGAGTGTCCAGGCTTTATCCTGTGTTAACAAGAAGGGGCAAAGCTGGCTTGTCAGGAATGGACTGCCGTGTAAGATGTCTGTAAAACACCAGAGTGAGGCCAAGCCGAACTGGAGTGCTGATGAGAAAAGAAAATCTTCGTCTTTTCCTCTCAAATCCTATTTATTTTCTCTGTGAATGATTGCGGTAGACCACTGGGCTGCTGTGGACTGGTGAACTGAATTGTGATGTTGCACTGTTAAAACAGTGTCAGTGAACTGTTCGGTGCCATGCCTTGCATAGGTGGGTCTGGCATTTTGAATGATCTGCTGCACTAAGGAGCTGGGAACCTGGGCTGGGCTGGGCTGGGCATTCCTGCGGCCATTCTCTATTGGGGGTTCACATTCACTGCACACCGTTTCAGGTGTTCCTCAGACGTGAGTATGTCACTTCAGAGCACAATGCAGCTGAATGTATTGAAGTAATTCTTTTTGTTGCAAGATTGGATGACCTTGGTCAAGTCTTGTTCTTACTGTATTATTCCCCTCTCTGGTACTATATTCCTTCCGTGCGACTTGGGAAGAGATGTTTTGGGTTAGAAATTTGTGTTCAAGGTGACAGTTAATAGGGACTGTTGAATACAGAATTGAAGGTAAGACTCTGATACATTTTAAGCATTGAATTGCTTTTAATGGAAAACAAGCTTTTGTTAACCAGTTTTAGACAGAGCAGAGTAGGCTTTCCTTTCTTCTTGCAATATGCAACTTGGTTTAATTGGAACAGATGAGGCATTGATTTTTTACCATAGGTAGTAGAAGGATGATAACTAAGTCAGCATGGGGTCTTGCTTGTCTTCAGTTTTTCTTGTAAAATCTTTTAACTTTGCAGATTTCCTAGGATATGGTGCTGTTACATTAATAACTTCGCATTAGTGCTAGTCAGTTTTTGGATAACTATATTGAAGGATTAGGAATAACTCAAATGCATCTGAAGAGATGTTCAATGTTGAAAACTAGAGCTGGGTCTTATTGCAGGTACATATAAAACTGTAGCTGTTGGATCATAGTATTAGTCTCATTCTAGTATTTTACTAATGTGGCTTAGTTTTACTAATCACACGGCACTAATTAAATTCTTATGTTACAGATTATGGGAAGTTTAACTTCATTCTTTTTTTAAATTGGGAGAGCCTCATGATGGGAAAGCACGTGGACACATGATTTCTCTGGAGACTAAATAGTCTATTATATTGTATGAATATATACCTACTCACCCTTGCCTCTTCTTCCCCCTGCTTTCCTCTGCAGAGCGTCTCAGATATTACAGAATTACTTAGTTTCATAAACTGGGTTATGAAAGGCAGTGGGGGTGCTGCATATGTGGCAAGATAGGTCATACAGGATTTATAAGAAGGACTGACTGGGTCATGCTGGTTCCTCGGTGCGTCTGAGCTATGCAGCTATGACTGATGTTCCTTACCTCTCTCTGCCTCATCACTGTAAAGCTAGTGTAAATTTTATTTCTGTAGTAGGGATGCTAAAGCTTGACCAATGTCGCAGGTGCTTTGTGGTGGTGTTCCTAAGATGATTCGGAAAATTTAGCATCATATTGTAAAAAATATAGTTATTAATTCAGTGTTAGTCTGAAAGACTTTCAGCTAAAGAAAAACATCCTTGCTTAGCTGGAAAGATCTCTGCATTCCCCTCTGTCTTAATCACCTGGAAAGCTGGATGGAACAGGAGGAAAAAGGCAGCTCTTGAGCATGCTGTGTCGGTTGCCCGGAAGCTCTTAAAAGACCCTTTTTTGGCTTTTGAAAATAAAACCTTGGGAAGGTTAAACAGTAGAGTCAGGACGTGGCAGTCTTTTAGAGGTCTTTCTCTTCAAAGATGAAAGTATATCAAGGAGCATGCTTGGAGCAGCTTTCTCTTATCTCTGGGGTGCTCTTGAGCAATGTTGCGGGGAGAGGGATGGCCAACAGTGGCATGTATTCTGCAGCGCTTGTGTTTCCTCTGTAAGAAGTTTCAGAAGTACAGAAGAACAAGGAAGCAAGGCAGGGGCACTAAGATATTTAGAACTTGGAGCACAGCTTATGAATACCGTATGAAGAGAGAGAGGCCCAATGCCTTTGCAGTGTACGGGTTTGAACATTAACATTTCCATTACTGATCTAGTCATCTTTAACAGCAAATGGGCAAAGAAACTTAACAAGGTGAACTGCTCTGTTTCCAGCGGAGGGCTGGCTTTTTTTTTTTCTATGGGAGACTGCAGTATGGCCCAGAGGTAGGGATTTAAGTTACAACTGAGTTTTTTCTGGGCAGCTTTTATTGTGCTCTGAAATTCAAGCAACCTTTTGCTCTAGGGAGTTTCTGCCTGCCCCACCCACAAGCCCAAGCAGTCAGTGATCCAGAGAAAAAGTTTATTAAGGTCTGAGGGGAAGTAAGTTATTTGTGCAGGACAGCTGCTCACCATGGTCTCCTTTTTCTGTTTACAAAGAAGTAACTTAACACAGTTTTTCCTGGTCTTACTTGTTTAGTTTGGGCTTTGTTGTTGTTGTGAGATGCCACTGACAGTCTCCGTATCGCTGATGGATGGATGGTCAGAAGGACGTGGCTGACAGCAGTGTCTGTGGCCCGAGTGTTCTCTGGCTCCAGCTCATGTCTGGGTACCTTTTTCAGCATTAGCTTTTGTCACACTGATGATTAGTTGGTTCAGAACTGCACTGTTCTTTTACTTGGAGCCACATAGAGTTTCGTAAATATGTAGGTTGCATTAAAAATTGTTCACTGTGAAGCTGTTCATTTTTATTTGAAAGAAAAGAAGCAAAGCCAAACCCTGTTGCATTAGTTTTCAAACATTGCTTAATGTTTTCTTGCTTTTTTAGAAAAAACATGTTACTGATAATCTGGTATGGGCTGGTTAGTTTATTTTGAATTCTTTTTGCAGCAGCACACTGAGTTAAATTCTGAGTCTGTAGGCTATGACAATAGAGAGAACAATATATTGCACAAAGCACTTAAATTTGTTCTTAAATTGTTTTGCATTTATTGTTGAATAGTTTCTGCTGGTTTTAGTATCACAAAAGCATCAACATTCTTTCAGAAACTGTTTTTTTATTAAAATAGTTAAAATAAATCCATTTACAAGGTCAGGAACTCTTACCGAATTTAAAAGAAAAAAAAAAGTCTCTGCCATAAAGCTTGTAACTGTTTCCTAGAGACACATTGGGTACTGCAAGTGGTGCTTGATTATTGCTTTTGTTTTTAACAAAACCCTTCCCCCCTACCTCCAATTAAAAAAAAAGCCCAAAAGGAAGCGATGAATTTAAGCATGATAAAGCACAGGTACGTCGCTATCCACTTGAAGGTGAAGGAAGATGTCTCAAAATCCGGGTGTGCAGTGATATGTTATGGAAATAATGATAAAACTTGAGTCTCAGGAAGTCAAAATCTTCTGGACAGACTGGGAGCAATCAGAAGGCTGACTTAATTTCCCTTTTAGCCATTATTGTTCCTCATCTGTTCTCTTGGATTATTCTGATTGCTTACTGAAATTATGCTGATTAGTCTGTAGTGTCTGTGAAATAGTTTTATGATTTTTCCTTTGGGTGCTACAGGTAAAAAATTAATCCAAGCTTGTCCCAAGCTTTTAGCTGAACTATCTCCAGGGTTTTTTTTTTTTTTTTTTTTTGATATATCATGGTGGCAATTTTTCCTTCTTTACTCGGCAGGAGCTCCTTTGCAATTGTAATTTCTCCTGAATGCAGTGCATCCTTTGTGAATTTTTAGATTTATTTTTTTTTTTTTAGTTGCAAAACTCTTATCAGCCCAGTGTGAAAGATCTAGTGATAAAATATGACTGTCTCTTCATAACTGCTTCTGGCTTGTCCTGTAGCAGCTGGTGTATCACCACCTAAATTGAGGGCACATCTTTTACCCCTAGGCACATGGGTCTGTGCCAGGGAGAGCCGTGCTCTGGCTGTCCTGCACTGAAGCACTGTGTTTGCTGTTGCATGCCCTTTGTTGAAATATGTGCGGATAAAAGCGCCTGTGATTGAAGAGCACCTGCCTGTAGCTGGAAATTGGGAAAAGGGTTTGTTTTTATGTATAAATAAACATAAAATCAGTCAGCCTCAGATGTCGGTTCTCTTTCATTTCCCCGTGTGAGAAATCACAAACACGCTTGTGTTGTGTGCGCTACACTGAAATGGCATCACTCCTCTTAAAGAGGAGCCAAGTAAAGAAGCCTACTTGGCTATTTAATAATCTCCTGCCACAGTCACATTACTTTTATTGAGAGCCAGAGAAATTGTTCCATAATGTTTTCTGTTAATTCCCATCTTTCTCTCCTTGGGGAAAAAAGTGAGTGTCAGTCTTGTTGCTGTCTGTGTGCTCAGGGAACAAACTTATAATTGATTAATATTAACAGTGACTAATACAAAAGTTACACATTCTACTTCTGAAAATGATCTACAGTTCACAGAATTTCTTTGTCTGGCATTTTGTGCTCTTCAGCATTTCTAGTTCTCCTTGTCAAATGGGTAAATGTATTTTTAAAGCTCTCAACATGCTCCAGTACTCGTAAGGGTCATAAGTGGCCCTTGGATCCTGCCACTTAAATGTGTACATAGTCATTGTTATGTTTTTAAAGTAATGTTAATTTCAGCTATCTCAGAAATACTTCCACACAGTTCTGTCTGTTGGTCTTGGAGAGACCAAGCCAACGTGGCACCAGACTCAGCTCTCTGGATCTGTAATTGCTGCAATGAGAGTCATTCTTCCAGAGTTGTTCACACATCTGTAATATCTAGAGCCAGCTTTGTAGTTAAAAATAATTTGGGTTTGTATGGATGTTAATTTTTCTCTGTCTCCCCAAACTCTTAATAGTAGGGGCTGAAGCATGATCTGGCCTCAAACAGTGAGATGTAGAAGAGGATGTATGTAGTTACTCAGTTGTCTGGTGAAAGAATGAAGTCATTAGCAAAAGGGAGCACTCTGCTGTTGAATCTTCTATCACAGCTACTGCACTCTATCACTGTAATTACATTTTTCAAATGCAAATGATAGCTTTAAGAATTCTTCCTTTGGTACATCGTTTACTGGAGCAGTGCAATTCATATTTCTCAGTCTGGGACAAATCTCGTCAGAGGCTAAGGACAGGCGAGTCTCATCCATTGTCTGAAGGTGTTTATTGGGTAGAAATATGGCAAACTGTAGAGTCATATGAAGAGGATTTCTCACCAAGCAGAGTATTATGCAAAGTTGCTGTTAACGCTTCTCTTCAGAGGAGTGACCTACACGTAGCAAAAGGGAACGCCAGAGCCGTGGCAGGGAGGAGACCTGCAGAGCCCTACTGTTAAGTGGTGTTGCTCTGTTGTTCTTAGCCACTCCATGTTTTGAATCCCTAAGAGATAAGGCAGTGCCCTAGATTTAATTTTGTTGTTCTTTGAGGTAGAGAAATGCAGGTTGTGTCAGATTTGGGGAGTGGGAAGAGCTTAGCCTAGTCATCTGCAAATCCAGTGCCTTATATTCAGAGAGAATGTTATCTTCCCCCACCCACCCAATGTGTTTTAGTGCAAGTACGTCACTAACATTCATACTTCCAACTTTAACACGTATCATTATTTGGCATTCTGTTTAATGATCACTGACCTTGCGTGATTACATCCCACAAACCTGCCAAATTCCCAGCTACAGTACAGGTGTACTGTCAGTTTTTATTAAAAATGTCTGTCTTCATGTCAAGTAAAATTTGGTATTCCAAATTATTGGTGTTCAGCTATTGATGGATTTTTTTTTTTTCTCCTTTTCTTCCAAACCCTCTGCTTCTCCAGGTATGAAGATGAATAATGCAGACCGCTGGTTTCGATGATGCTGGGCTTTTATAACTGGATTCATTAAGGAATACAAAGAAAATTCTTACAGGGATCAATAATGGTGTCTTCTGGCTGCAGAATGCGAAGTTTCTGGTTTCTGCTCATTATCAGCTTCCTGCAGTGTACTGAAGGTAAGCTGTAGTTTATTTTTTTTTTTACTTGAGTTTGCAGATGTGATGAATGGTCTGTACAGTTAATTTCTGTTAGATGATTTGAACTTTTAGGATGTTAAACTAGAAGTATCTGTAGTGTGTTCTGGGTTTAATTTCTAAGAATCAAATTGTCTCTTTTAGAATGAAAAAAGAAAATACATTTTTTGGTTTTGATATAGTGTGGTATGTTGAAACTGAGATGCAGTGTTCAGGCAACTGAAGTGACATTGTTAATATCCTTGATCGGTAGGTGCCTTGTTTTTGGACTTTCCCTGTTAATTCGTTTTTCGGTTCTCATTGTGCAGCCATTTATCAACAATGTATAGATATGTTAAATGTGATATAAAATAACTAAAAAGTGGAAATGAAATACCCGTTTTACTTTTGTAATTTGGCTGGCTGAAAATAAAATGGAAAACACTTCATTAAGATTAGAACTATGCAAGATAAATTTCAGGAAATAAAAATCTAAGTGCATACAGAAATAGCATCTACTTAAAAATATTTTTGCTTTTTTAAAAAAATGGGGAAAATGCTTCATTGCTATCAAATGTGGTGTTTAAAATAGCTCTTAAATTGAAGAGATGAGGAAGGAAAAAGCTTTTTTAAAAAAGTATCCTCTATCTCATTTTCTTCATAAACTTTATTTCATCCCTTTAGTCTGTCTCCCCAGCTGTTCTTGTGGCCCTTTTAATAGACAGAGAAACACCAATGAATGATCAGGAAAACATGGTTTATGAATTTTTAATTACAATTATTTGTATAGAACTTGAGGTTGTTCCTGGGTGTAATCATTTTGATTGACTAGATTGCAGGTGAAAAGAGTGGTTGAGTAATAAAATAGCATCTCCATGCCTTATTACATTATTCAGTAGTCAGTATATAATACATAGGCTTCTTTGGTGCATCTGTGGTGTGATCACACCATCTTTTAAAGCAGATCCATACCTTACCCTGTTAAAATTCTTTGAATTTTAAGGCTAAATTTTCAGAGATACTTCAGGAAAGCTGCTCTGCCTCCCCCTCTCTTCTTTCTGAAATCTATACAAACATAAAGGATCTAGTCCCCAAAAATGGCAAACCCCAAGATTAAAAATTTAAATATTGTATACAGTCTTCCACATTCACCATGTAATTTCCTAAGCATTTATTCTAGACTAACACAGCTCGGGCCTTGTGTCGTAATGATAGACAAGCTTTACTGAAATAGGGTGTTCATATCTATGTGTGAACGTACACATGTACCAGGGAGTGAGTCCTAGGCGTCTTCGTGGAGGTTTCTGAATGTGGGGAAGTCTCATTTCACTTAAATAGCATTCACAGTCAGTTTTTCCTCCCTGCCCTCTTTCTTCTTAAATATTGCCAGAATATATTAGAAAACTGGCATTTCCCACAGCACACTGCTGATCTTGGATGGTTTCATCACTGGTGGGGTTTCTGGTTTGCTAGCTGCTGTACTGACTGCTCTCTTGGTGTCTGTTGAGTCAGTGGACTTGTGTAAAATCTCACTTTTATAGGAAAGTAAGTGCCAACAGCTGGGAGGCAAAATGCTTTTCAGCCTCTTTTCACAGGTAAGGAGGTAAATGTGTATTAGGAGAATAGGATTATAAATCTTAGAACTGGCTGGTTAGGTAATCACTTCTGTTAATTATAAATGCACTTACATTGCAAAAGTGGTTGCACTCCTCGAAACCAACGGTATAGGAAGTAGAGGCATCTGTTTATGTATTTTCTGAAGTTTTAAAATACTAAGGATTTTATTTGTTATTGCAGTTGTTTCAAATCCTTATGTCTAGTACATTTTACAAAGATTCACGTACTTGCAGTTTCATGCTATGTGGTGGTTGAAAATATTTGAAAACAGAAAGGAAAAGCAAACAAACAACTCTTGGTTACAGTAGCAAACAGCATGCTGCAAAGAGTGTTTTATCTGCTGAGTTTGGAAAGGAAAAAGTCAACTGAGAACTTCTGCAGATTGAATTTTTGCCATTTCAGAAAGCTAATTTTCATTGTCATCTGTAATATTTCAAGTTCATTTTGTTCTGTCCCTGTTTTTTTTTGCTTTTAGTAGCCAGTAGCAATCTTTTGATGCTTCAGTTGTGAATTTACTTTTTTAAAGTCTATACAAGAGCTGCTTTTTCAGCTAAAAGAAACAGGGAAGGAAATTGGGAGCAGATATCAGAATCGTACCAAATTAATTGTAAATTCTTAAAATAAATGAAATACTGTGTCTGTGTATACTGGAAATGAATATTAATATAGAGTTGGCTTCCAGCCACAGAAGCAAAATGAATACCGCATTATTACACTTTCTCACAAGATTACATTGCCTTCTGCTTCAGTAATAAGAGATGCCAAGTGTAACGTGCTTTAGTAGCACTTCATGCCTGGAAGTATGAACATGAACAAAGGTTAAAATAAGAGCAACTAACTTTTGCTAGAAATAAAAAAAATATCTTTAATTCTCTCACTTGCAGCTTAGGGGTTTTTCTAGAAATCTTATGTATATATGCAGGTTGTTGTAGTTGGTGGGGGAGAGGAAACGTGGCTGAATTCCCTACTGTTCTATTTTAATGTTTCTGTGCAATTAGATGGGACGGGGGGAAGATCCTGGATGTGGACAAGTGAATCGTTTGTTCACATAATGAAACATTTTCCAATCAAGATAAAGACTTTGTTACTTTCACAGTGCCTTAACTTTAACTCAGCAGGGAACTAGCAAGCAGGCACAGTTATATGAAGGCTGCAATTTTCTTTTAGTGTCAGCTATCCAAACAGGGATCGTATCTTCAGTTAAGAAGGTCTTGGTTTAGCCTTTTTTTTTTTTTCCTGGCTAGTGCAGTCCAGGTAGGGTTGTCTTTGAAGCAGTCCACTTGTTCAGGTAGAAGGAACCTGGAACAGATGAGTGCTAGCAGCTGGAGGGGAAAGCTGCACCGAGTTATATACACTGCTGGTATATTGATCAACAACAGGTCAATATTGTTGTGTAGAGAGCTGAAAAACATCATTGCTACCATCATCAGCAAGCATTGCAGCCTTAAATAAAGAAAAGATGAAAGGCAGGAAAAAGGAATGAAAAGCTAAAGTTAAAAGCTTGAATATGAATGTCATTTCCGAAGGTATCTTCTGTCACTTTTTCTAACATACTCTACTATAGGTATGTCTTTAAAACTACAGTTTTATTAGAAAAGACAGACTGAAAGAACTACCTTGGGAAGTAGTTTGAGTTGGAGTTACAGAGGTAGCTGTGCGCAGCCTGGCCTCGTGCTGTGGCTGATGGCCTGGGGGAGACGGGAGCTCCCGCTGGCGCAGTGTCCGTCCCCATCCCTCTCCCCGTCCCTGTTCCATGCCACCCTGGCTCTACGGTCTGGCAAAAGGAGGGTGCTCGTATTCCTGTGGGTTCCATGCAGTTGAGCCCCGCACCTTTACTTACCTGTTTCCTACAAACTGTAGGAAATGAATTACTTCTGACACCATCTTTTTTTTTTTTTTTTTTCTTTTCCCTTCCTAATTAGGTGAAATCATCCATCAAGTTAAAAATTATCTGAGAAAATACAGAAAGTCAGAGAGTGAGATCACACATGCCTTGTTTCCATAGCAAAGCAGAGTAAAAAGCTTATTATACATATTATTGGTTTCTCTTCCAGCAAGTTAAGACAGATAGACTAATATGCATATGAAAAAAAGATGTCAGAGCTAAACATTCTGATTAAGATTGGTTTCTGGACTGTACAAGTTTAGATATTTTAAGTTTTTATCTTGCTTACAAAGTCCACCTTTTTGACTAGCTTTAGATGCCTTTTGTTCTTATTGTCTACTACTGCTTGAGAAGCACAAGTGCTTGGGAAGCACTGAAATAATTTTAGTTGCTTGCATTTTATTTTAATCAGGTTTTAATATAATTTTATTCATTTTATTATGAATTATTATCTAGACTTTGTCCAAAGAAGAAGCATCATGCTGTCATTATCTATTCTGTTTTCCTAAATGGCATTCATGTTTTTTAAGAAATCCATCCTGTCTTTGCCTCTGAATGTACATTTTACTTAACGTTATGCCAAGAAATACATGTTCTTGTAAATTCCGATTGTGCCAGCCAAGGAGCTGAGTGTTAAATTGGAAGCAGTTGTAAGTGTATATCCAATGTTAGTGCATTTACTGAAGAAGTCATATTAAATACAGACAATATACACTGGGCCACTACAAAGGTATTTGATATTTTAGTGTATTGCTTCAGGTCTTCAGCCTCCTGTCAAGCCACCCAGACTTAGAACATCTAAGACATACAGCACAGGTACTCACATTTACTAGGAAGTATTAGTAGGATTGCCCAGGATAAAAATTTAAAAAATCTTGTACCCTGGACTTGAGAAGAAATCAACTTCTGTTAATTAGTGGATTTAAGTTCTGCAAGGGGTGAAACCCATTACGGGGTCATGCAAGAGCAAATAGGAGCACTAATTTAATTTCTAGCCAGGGAATTTGTCACAGTGAGAGCTCTGTGAAGCACACAGTTAGCAGGCAACTACTTGGTTTAACAGAGGTTGCAAAGCATCCGTAAATGCAACCCAGCGTGCTGAGGCCAGCCAGTTATTGCTCACCCTTTGGAGAGTCAATCTAATAAGCCTTCCGATACTGTCTTAATTTTTATCGTGTATACCTAAAGTGTTCTGTGATTCTTTAGCAAGTGTTTTTTCTTAATTGGCTGGAACAGATTATGCAGAAGAAAATATCTGGGTGGAAGGAGCAGTTAGGTTTCTGCAGAAAGCAACTGCTGCGCTGAGTCCTGTTTTCTTTCTGGGAAGAACATGCGATTTTTCACTGGGATATTGTGGTGCATACTTACCTGGGACATCTCTTTTTTAACTTTCCTGAGGGGGGTGTAGGCCCAATGTATTTTCTAAAAAGGAAATTGATCTAAACAGTGAGACCAAACTTCTTGAAGAAGAGTGTCTGTTACACTTCGCAAGTGCATTTGCAGCTAATAGAGACTGACAGACTGCCTGGAAAAGCCAGAGATTCTTTAACATGCTGGCAGTGAACATCCTTTTGTATATTCCCTGAACAGTGAGGTCTGCAGGATCCTGTGCTGTAACGTTACATTTTTGAAACCAAAGCCAAACCACCACTATTTTAAATTGAGAAGAACTGTGTACAAGAATGCGTGAAGAACTATTTTAAATATTATACTAACATTTCTATGAGAATTGCTACAAAATGTTAATGTAAGGGTCTTATAATTTAGACAAAGGAAAAAAGCATAAATGCAGAATAACTATGCAGAATTACTATGAGGTGAATAATAGTACTACTATTTTGATATGCTGTCCTTTTTCTCGGTTACTTAAAAACATTCTCCTTTATGAGGGGAGATTTTGTATCTTCTTGAGCTCTGTATTCAGAAGAACAGAACCCTGTACGGTGTAAAGCAGTAGAAATGCAGTTGTGTTGTGCTAAGGGCAGATGCTGTATTTTCAGAGCCCTCTAAGCTATTACTTCAGTTTACCATCTTCCGTTGCTGTAACCTTGGTGAGTCTCGTGGTGAGGCGAGCCATGCCGCTGACCACTGCAGTGAGTAGAGATTGACTTAACCTTCAGCTAATCTGCACTGACACCACTGCCTAAGGGGCTTTTCTTTTATTAAATATAAATTCAGGTATATTTTAGATTAGTTTATTACGGGAAGGTGCCTTTCCAAGAACACAACGGCAGAATTTGGACATACATGTCTTTTAAAAAACAAATAGGCTTCATTAGTATTCTGTTACTAAATATAGAAAAAAAAAACATTTATTTTTATTAATAGTTGTATTTTAAAGTGTTTAATTATTTTCATTTCTCTTTTCTGTTAAGTGGAAGAATACTGTTTCTATCATAAAAAGGTTTTTTATATAGCTTTAACAACGTCTGTCTTCATATTGTATTTTTAGGTCATGGTGTAAAATGGAAGTATAACTGCCTGAAGCATCTGCTATCAGTGAATACCGCAGCACTGATTTCTTAGTACATTTAGTGTCCTTATGATCAGATTATAAAAATTACCATCAAGTATAATGATTTTAGATTTAGTATTTGTTGACAAGTTCTGCAAGCACATAATGCGTTTTCTACTTGCAAGTAGATTCATTGATGTTCATGGTCTACCTCTGTGAGTAAACGGTACATAAAAGTAATACGTTTTGTGCTGTGTGTTATACAGATGTCTTAATAGCAGCAAGTGTACGTAGGATGAAAGGGCTACAGAAAAGGGACTTAGGGGAACAGCTGTAATATGTTTCACATACGTGTTACGTGCCTGCCTCCATGTTTGTAATAGCATTCCAGGTCGTGTTATGTGAGGAAGAGGAGATAAAACAATTCACAGGGAGGAGTTTTTGGCTTGTTGTCCATCCATACTCTTGCATAAATGCACTTAATAGTATAGGAGCTCCCAACATGTTGTCATGCAGTTGTATATATTTATACAGTAATCTTCATGGAAGAGACACTTAAAAAATGCCTGGCCTTTTACAGTGGCTAAAGAAGTGTTGTATTTACTCATCAACATTGGTTGGTCAGAAGAATATTTATAGTTATTCCCTCTTATTATTTTTTTATTATATGACTTTCTACTTGGATAATACGGCTCTAAAGCAGCACTTCATTGTATTACATGCCGTCCAAGTATAAAATGAGAAGAAAGGAAAATAAGGAAATAAACCACACATGTAGTTCAGGTTCATGAAAAATTTTGTTGTACTTTCAATTTTACATGGTACTTCTGTATCTGTGTTGGTAGAATCAGTGCTGGTGTTTTTTCTTTCTAATCACTTCAAATTTGATAAGATCTCATTCTGTCAAAGCTGGATCAGCTCCAGTTTTACTCACTTCTATAAATAGTACTGGTTTATGCATTGATGGTTTGTTTGGATTGACATTTTGAATGAGACACAGGAACGCTGGGTATTTTTCCAATCATTGTTCACTTTTTTTCCAGGAATATTAGATTTTTTACATTTTTAACCCAGGATAAATATTGTATGTGTGATTCTGTAAATAAGCTATACCTCAAATCCAAAGACACCATATGATAAATTGAATATGCCGTTCTTTCTGATAGATAGGAGCTGAAAAAATCCTTTTGCTTGAAGGTGTCCCCAAATTGCTGCCTTTCCAGAAAGAGTCTTGACTACCCCACTGGCTTTCAAAACCCAATTGTCTAAAGCTCTTTGTGTTTCTATAATCTCTGTCTCCTGGCTTTCTTTTGAAGTGTAGGGAAACAGAGATGTATGAATGTTGGCTCGGTTCGTGGGTCCTCTTCTCAATCAAGGAGACAATTCATCCGTGTCCTGGTGACATTAAGGCAGCCCATGTAAACGTACGTGAGTGTGCTGGTGTTGGTAGGGGAGAATCCCTGGCTGTTCCTCCTGAGCTTGGACCAGTCCGTGTGGTTGGGAATGTTTTGTTCTTTTTGTTTTCTCAATTCATACTAGTATAATAATCACTGATGTTTTCTCGGTGTATAAAATGTGTGTGTGGGAGACTAGTTGGGAAGCAAAATGAAATTTTTTTTCATCTGTTGCCTGAGCAACACATACATGTGAGAAGCCCAGGGGGACCACATAACTTTCAGTTGTTGGATACAGCATTTGGCAAGTTTTATGAGGGATCTTGACAATGGAAGGAGAGCTGGCTTTTGTGTTCTCCCTTGTCAGGGATTTTGATGTCTCTCTCAGGAGTTTAGGTAGTTTTGTTCTGTTCTGGCAGAAAGTACAATTAATGCAAGGTGCTGTTTGAGCAATTTTCCTGTTAAATTTGAATTCAGTAATTCATTTAGTAAACCTGAGAGGAAGTTGACACTGAAACCGGATTCTCCTTTCTACTGCATTTTTAGTTGGAAAAGCAATCAGAAATGTTTGCTTTTTAAAGACTTCAGTGCTCTTTCATATCACTTCTGTTTTAACCATCTTCCTAGTGAGCTTCAGTTGCATTTGCCTGTTCACCACTGATCCTGTTTGACTATGCATGTGACTTGATCTGCCTTTCACAGTATTTCACATTAATTTCTCCTGTTTCTCCCCATTGAGCTGCCCCAGTTCTTTTCTCAAACTTAGGCTTGCGGGTTGCCTTTAATATTTTGTCTTTTTTTAATTATTATTATTATAAAATGTTACTGCACCATTGTTAACATTTACCATTGAAAGTCTATTGGAAAAATGTGAGTTTATGCCTTAGAACTGATCTTTCTTTTTAGTGGCTTAAGATAAATACGCTTTTCGTAAACAAAACCGAACAGTTTGCTGCTTATGCTTTTGCATCATTTAATTTGCAACAGATGAAGCTGGTGTGTGTGAAGAGTGAAGCATGGAAAGTACTAGAGGGCAAACGGGTGGTTTGTGATGTGGATTATTACCCGTAAAGATGGATAGAGTCCACAAAGCATCACTTCATGTATTAATGTACCAGCTGGAAAAAAAATTAAATATATCAGCATAGCATGTCATGCATAAACTGTTTGGTTTAGGCCTTCAATTCAATCCCACTCAGTAATAAAAAAAAAATCAAATCTTCTATTACTTTATGCTAGTGGAAAGAGATAATATATATCTTCATATGTATAAAAAGCATCTGTGCAAATACATTTAAAAAAATTCAGAATACAAAAGTTGGGAAGTCATCCATATGTAAACTGTCTTGAAGGTTTTAAAATATACAGTATTTTGTTCTGCAGTGTAAACTAAGTGCTGACAGAAAAATGGTTGAGAAATTAATCTAACCACCAGTGTTTTCTTTACTAGTTACACTGTAATCTAGTAATATAACAATTATTTTGTTATATGTATTTTATATAGCAGTGTAACAATTAATTTGTTGTATAAATTATTTTGAATTTCACTCTTTTAAATCAGCAATGTCCTAACTCAGTGGTGGCAACAACTCTAGTCCCAATATATAATCTTACTTTGATACATTATTTTCTATTCCTTGTTTTTGTTATGAATCCATTTTACAGCATTTTTATGTTGCTTTCTGCTTACAAAAGGTTTTTTGAAGTATGAGGAGAGACTTTCTGAATATTTGCTATTAAAAGTTTGTCATCGTGTTGATGCCATTTGTAAGACTCAATATTTACTCCAAAGCCTCATCTGTTTTTACTCTTTTTAATGCCTTTTTTTTTTTATTTGGCTGATTTTAAAAAAATAAAAATCTGGTGGTGATAATATGGAAAAACTTTACTAAAGAAAATCTTTGGTGAAGGTACAAATGATTGTGACCTGACCAAAATTTATTCTCTTGATCCTATTTCCATTTGGAGTAAGGGATGAAATCTTAACTGGAGTGGGGTGGGGGGTGTGTGGGGTGTGTCTTGCATTTCAAAGCATTCAAAGATGTTAAGCAACAATAAAACTCTGTAACTATTTAAATGACAGCAGCTGACTATTTGAATTAACTTTGTGTTTGGCTTAATTTGGGGTTCTAATTATTCCTAACTTACGTGAGTAGATTTCAATTATACAATACTGCAGGGATTTGTAGCTAAGGCAACTGAAGGAATCATTTTACATAAAGTACTTTTGTTCAACCGATTTGGCAGGTTGAAATGGAATGATAGAAAGTGGGAACTCTTGTCTGATAAGGCCCAATGAATTGTTTCTAGTGACACGATGAAGAAATGAGTAAAGCTTACTATTGAAGATTTTGAGAATTTTTGTGCAACATGTTTGTATTTTGATAATGTGGCATTAGTTAACCACTCATAAGCGGGTGATTCTCATGAGTATTAATAATATATCTGTCGATAAAAAGGCAGTTCACATTTGTGTGGTACCTTAGTTTGGTCTTCCTGAAGTGACTTTTCCTAGAGCTTATTAACTAAAAATTTCATTCTTAAAAAGACTTTAAATATGTATTTATGTATGACAGCCTTTTAAATAGGAAAACAGTTTACTGCATGGTATTTCATGTTTTACACATGAAAGCATTTTTAGACATACAGCTCTCATCTCCAATAGCCCATTTATTTGAAATTGCCGTTCCATGAAAATAATTCTCATTTATGCTACATCCTTAAGATAACCTAGGGGAATTAGAGGTAAAGGAGGTATTGGAATAAAAGACTCCGGAATCAGTTTCTGTTTGTATTACCCACATAAATGTATACTCTTCATTTGGACTTAATTTTTGAACAAATGACCTGCATAGTTTCAGCTTAAAACCAGGTATTTTTAACAATGTGCACATACATGCTCAGCTAATATTTCATTTTTGTTCTTTGAGCATTCATAAAGTCATGCTTTCTAAATGAGATCTGTGGCACAAGTTAGGTGTCTCCTTTTGATGATGTAGATTCACATCGCTAGACTTAGAATGCTTGGTTTTGTTTCTCTCTGGGTTTTCCACACTCACCTTTTTTGGTTTCTTCAACCAGAGTATTGAAGGTTACAAGAATGCTTATTCTGCTGACTCAGAGGAACAGGCAGCACAATAGCATACCTGCAACCTAAACTGATAAGTCTGGTTTTAGAGCTGTCAGATTTGCCTGTGTCATTTGACTTTTCACCTAAACCTTAGAGACTTTTAAGAGAAGCATGGCAGTTGTTTTCTGTGTATGTTGAGTTTAGGAGATCAGATCTTGACATACTTCTGATGAGGTCAATATAAGACTTTGATGCTGTTTAAAGGGAGCAACAAAACCTACTTAGGAAGCATATGGTTAGAATGTATAACAGTAATTTCTAAATTATATTCCAAATAAATACTTTGGAAAAAAAATATTTACACAATAAATAGATCCACATGCATCTCTCTCCCCACCCCACCTCCTGGCCAATTTCAGTTTTCTGTGGAAAATACCTATTTTTGATCATATGTCTGCTGTTAACATATTAACACTACACACTTTCAATTAGTACTGCTGACAAGTTATTTGGGAAAGTCTCTGGAGCATGTGGAGGTGTGCACAGCTTCTCAGTGTCAGGTGTTTGCTTTCCAAAGTGAAGGTATTAAGATTTAATTCTCAGATGTTTGCAGCAGACAGTGTGCCTTTGGAAGGCTGTGAAGGGCAAGGCTGCGGTTGCCCCCCGTGCACCTGGGCAGGAGGACACCTGCGCCCGCCCCGGGAGCCAACGTCATGGCAGCTGGGACGGCTGCGCTGCTGGGGACACGCACATCAGCGGGGTGAGCCAGATAACACTGAGCTCCGGCATCCGTGTGGTGGCCCGATACGGGGAGCAGGGCTGGCAGGAGACAGTCTTTCTTTTAGGGAGATGTTTCCCCTAGTCACCTCCCTGAACAGTGTCACCTGGGCGCTGGGAGAAGTGTAGGTCATGGGAGAGCTGTCAGCGTGCTCCACCCTTAAGTAGATGATAAACACGGTGAGATCTGTGCGTGCACTGGAGCCTGGGAAACCATGGCGCAGATGAATGGGCCTTCTATTTTCAGGAGGGAAAACAGATGTAAAATGTGTCATTCTTTGGTCTAGTACCAGTTTGACTCTTCACAGGATTAATGCTACTTGGTGGGACTCTGTCATCTACAGTTAAGAGTATCTAGTGCCTGCATCTCCTTGATTTAGTTACAAAGGTGGTGAAACGTATCCCAAATTGTCAGCAAGTGTTTAAAAGTGTATATATGAAGGCTGTCTTTGTGGCTTCATAAGGGTGTGGTTGGGTAGATGTCAGAGTTATATCTGATTTTTGTTCTGAAGAGGGAAACAAGATTTTTCCCAAGGTGTCATTTCCCAGATTAGCTAGTCCTTTCAAAGGTGCATTAGGGCTTTTAAGATTGTGTACAGTTTTACAGGAACTGAAATTGCCTTATTGTATCTTGGTCCTTCTAGTTCAGATTTTTTCCTTTCACTAGTGGTCAGTATTGGAAGCTTCTGAGGAAGGTGCCAAAATACTAAAATGTGCAAAGTAGCCTGCTTACAGTGGACATTTAATTATCCTCTGTCATTGAGTCCCAGTAGATATATCCTAACTCATTGCTTAATTAAATACTTTTTTTAAATATCCTAAGTTGTATCTTTTAAGTTTTGGAGTGCATTACTGTGGTCAGGAGTGCCCTTGTCCTTTGTAGACTTCACTCTTTAAAGACATTATCATGGAGCAGATTTCTTAGTCTCTCTCTTCTCACCTCATTTCCAGATCATTTAAGGAGCATACTAATACCATTGCCTTGTAAATTTTGTCATCCTGGTTTTCTCCCCCCATACTCTCTATCATCCTTTTCTGATGATCTATGCCACCTCACAAGCCTCCACTGTGCAGAGGAAATCATTTAGCTTCTCTGCATTGTCTTCTTTAGCCTTAGCTGGTCACCTAACTCAGCAAACTCGTCACTTCTCACACAAAAGTAGGCTTCCTACTTTTGTTGTACTTGAATTTCTGGTTATATATAGAAAATGTTTTGGAAAAACACCTGTGAGTTTAAGATGTGCATAGAACATAGGAGTAGAAAAAATACAGCACAGAGTCGGGAGACAAAGCAGTCATATTTTGCTGGTTTGGTTAACATTATATAGCAATAGAAGTCAGACACTTTAATTTTGCAGCACAGTTATAAATTTTGCTATATCTAATTGCAGCAAACTCTTCCTGCTCAGCAGATTTTTCTTCTTGCTGAGCAAGTAGAGTGTTTATATGAATGATACTTGGGTATATAAACTTGGTTTATGGATGTTTAAGGACTTACAGTTTTCTCTGTAAAGTCAAACTTAATTTTTTTTTTTTTTTTTTTTTTTTTTTTTTTTTTAATGAAAAGACTTTATGGCCAACACATACCCCGTGAGAAAAGGAAGAAGTTACAGATGGTCCAGAGGAGAGGGTCTGCTTCATATATAAAACCTTCATGTCAGCATTTCAACAGAGCATTTTCTTAGGAGATCTCTGTTACCACTGACACTTTCACATTGACAAGCATATGGGATGTAGTGCTGAATGTGTAAATTGAAATGATCACATCTAGCATTTCCCTCTACCAGGTGCCAGCTTGCTGCTGCAGCTCTGCACTTAATGCTGAAGGAGGAGTGCTAAGAGTAGTTTCATTTGCTAATTACCTCTTATCTCCAGTACATAGTCCTTGGGCAAACAGCTTACCCAGGTGTTTTTGAGAACACCTATCTGGACAGTGCAGGATTGCAGGTGGTCCTGTGGTGACAATACAGTGTGCAGAACATGGAAGAAATCTCCATCCATCTGTGGTTTTTTTTATTTTTTGTTTTTTTGGGGGGTTCTTGTTGTTTGGGGTTTTTTTTAAGTCTTCAGTGAAGAACAGAAAACAAATTTGAGAGGTATATTCTGTATTTATCAAATTTGTCAGTGTGAAAAGCAGAAGGCTGCTATTCTTCATCCCAAGAAAAATGTGTGCACGTGTTTGTTATGTTGGTTTTTTTGATAACAAACCTGATTTTCCTGTCGTGTAATTTCAGCAGCAAGGAAAGTATGTACATGCCAGTAAGAGTTTTGCAAGGACCTGCAAGTTAAAATAAATAAATGTGGTGGTTTGAGGAAGTGGTAGACTCTAAACTGCCTTTCAGTACTCCTTTTCCAGGAACCAGTTTAACAGGATTATATAATTTTACTAATACCACTTTGATCTGTCATTTATACAAAAAGGCAGGCTTTCCGAAACATTTGCCTTACATGTTCTTTTTGGGCTAGACTTAATCACTTGCAGAACTGATAATATTTTCTCATTCTTTAAGAATTCATATTACAGTCTTACACTTAATACGACTGTGGTTTGAGTACAGAATGGTAAAAGGAGCCTTTTAATTCATAATCCAGTAATTCAGACAGTTAAATTATGCCTCCCTTTACCTGATACTTATTAAAATGAATCCAAAGAAACTTTAGAAGTGTTGATGTTATCCAGTTGCCCTTTTAGGTTTCTTTAATGTTGTTTATAGAATTGTACATTCTTTACTATGAGTAAGTGCAACACCTGTTTCTTTATGATTTTTCCTTGCATTTTTCTCACACTTGCCATAAGTCACAATTTTTATTCTCAGGCGTTTACTATAGAGTCCAAAATTCATGATGTTCACTTAAGCATCTCAGCTACATATGTATATGCCCAAGATAATTTTATTAGTAGTTGCACCTTCACGCTTGTTTTATTTCTTGCCTCTAGTTTGCAAGTTAATATTTACTAGCACTCAAGAATCATTATATAGAAACACATCCAAAGAAACAAAACCAAGAAAAAAAAATAGAGAAAACAACCCAAAGGAAAAAGGAAAACCACCACAACAGTACTGGGCAACAGTACCTTCCTCTTGAATGGAAAAACTCAAACCAGAGCTTAGAATCCTGGTGAGGACATTTTAGGTGCTAACAATGCTCTTTTTAAAATCAGTTATAAAGAGTTAATAAATACTTTAATACATTGTTAATTGATAATTACAGAATCTAGCAAATGGACAGGATTTTTTTAAACTAGCTTGAAAATAACTCCTACCATATCTTGATATACTCTTGTTGAGCTCATGCTGCTTTATAATTATATATGATTTTAAACATGTACTCATTTATGTCTAAAAATTATGGTCTTAAGTGTATTCAAAAAACATCAGTATCAATCGCAAAGCCTATTTTGAAGGATCTCTGGTTGTTTAATTCTCATATGTTTCTGTGAAAACAAATCCATGCATATCTCTGTCTTCCTCTCTTTCATTTCTTCTGTAACCTATTTGGTTTGTAATGTTACTGCAAGAAAACAAGGAAGTGCTTTTTCAACAGCTGGAAAAAAATTGCCATTTCATTATCAGTTTGAGTAGGAGTAAAACTGTTCAAGGTAATAACTCTAGTTAATAGATGAGGCAAGGCTGACAATTATGGGTGCATTTCTGAATGTGTTAGGTGCCTAACTTCTGTGCCAGTCAGGGAGAATGAGGTGCTTTAGAAACCTTAAAGAAATATAGCACTTGTGAATTCTCACTTAACTGAGAAGTGCATCCTCATAAATGGATGAGCTTCCCTCTGCCTCTCTTTAGATTAGGAAGACCAATGAAACTTGGGTTGCATTTGTCATGCACAGGTTATGCTGAATTAATAATTCCCTTTCACTCTTGCCTTGGCTGTGTTCATCCCCTGCTACTCTTGTGCTGGTCCTGGTGCTAACCTTGGAGGGGTGTTGGCGGGGCTCAGCAGAGGCAGCGTGCTGCAGGGTCAGGTTAGCTGTACTGAGGACCTAACCCCGCAAAGGGAACTGAGCAGGTTAGCTGAGCAGCAAGGTTTCTGGAGCTCAGAAACCTTCCTGTGCGTGCTCTTGTTGAACCCATTAGCTGGTACGTTCCTCTTCCCTGTTTCTCTGTCTTCTGCATATGTCTCTGGAGAATAAAATAAAATTTTCATAGTAGAAGAGAACAGCTATGTGCATCCACTGAGATTTATCTCCCCCCTGCTAAAGCCTGGTCTTGTATTAGCAGGTTCTAAATTCTAAGTAAATTTCCTAACAAGAAAAACAAAATCCAAAGGAAAAGAAAAACAAACATAGCTTGAAAGCTTGGGAAGATGTGCAGTGGAGTAAAGCACAGCTCTCCACTTCATGGTGTCCTCAGAACATTTTATGAATGGGTAACTTCTTGTACTGTTGTGTTAACATTTCTTCATTTTATAAATGAATAAATCATGGAATTAAAGGTCAAATTACTTGCCCTAAAATACAAAGGGAGTAAACACTGGGACCCTGATGAGCGTTCAGAGGTCCTTTCCTCTCAAACTAAGGATGTTAAAGGAAACGTTATTTTAAAAATAAACAAATTCACTTACAGTCAAGTCATTTCCTCTGGCATCTGTTGCATAAAATATACATTTATAGATTAACAGTTTTGACTAAGAACTCAGCGGGTACCAAAAGGATGGTTATAAATATATGTATAGATATAGATATCTTTTTGCCTCTTACAGGTGGGAAACAACCCTGACTGTAGTCCTAAAAGGAATGAGTCTGGAATAGTACCTGAGCGTGCAGTTACTCTATGCAAATCAGACTCCCTTAAAAATCAGTGTGTGGGTTTTGATGTCAAGGATTAGATCTTTCTCTTCTCTTTGCATATCTAAACTGTTGGCAATGCATGTTTCTGTTAAAGCCAGTCTAAAGTAAAATAATTATTCATGATAATTGGATCCAGCTCTCTAAAATTAATTTAAACATTCTTCATGTGCTTAATCTGTATTGTTTTCTGTCTCTGAGTTTGTAGGCAGCAATTCAGCAAGCTCAGAGAACAATTACTTTTTCAAAGGATTTTTTCAATCAATTAACTAATTTATAATCTTAATCTGATTCTAGAGGTAGAATTTTCTGGCTAATTTGTGAAGACTGGAACTTAATTGACACACAACAGCAGCACTGGTCAGTTTGCTTCATGGGCTTTGGGGACGTAAAATGGGTATCCTGGATTCTCCATGAATTCAGTGGCAGCAGTGGTCTGCCCTGCTGTTGAATGAGGGATGCTCCCCCTCCACCCCAGCCCTCTCCCCGGTGGGCACGGTCGCCCCTGCAGCCCTGTGCTGGCAGGAGCCAGGGTTCAGCCCCCAGCACGGTGCTGACCCAGATGGTGTCCCTGCCCTGGGGGTGGCACAAGTGGCTGGGCATTGATGGGGACGTGGAGGAGAACACAGGGCTACCCAGCGCAGTTTTATGATGGAACAAATGAACTCTGAAACTATTTCCTTAATCTCCTGTTGATGGCCTAGTTTCCACAAACCTTCAGTTTTCTCTCCCAAGAGCAAGATATTTTTAAAAGTGTTGATGTGCTTAGAGATGGAGGTGACCGCTTCATTGTAGGTGCACGCTGTAGGTTCCTAGGTGTTACAAGAAGGATGTTTATGGATGCCGTTAGGCATTGTATCTGTATTTTTGGTGCATAGGATGTAGTCATGGGAGACTACGACAGTGGCGTTTTCCAACTCGTGTTTCTGCCGAAGTGCATGAACCCAAGGGGAATGGGTAAACTCAAATAGCATCTCGCACCTAGGAATTTATTTCAGGCCTCTGAAGAAGTCCTTACCTTGTTTGAGGGGTCACTTCTCTAGATGACTCCTAGACCAGGAAAACCAGTATTTTCAGCAAATACCTCCAGGCTAGGTAAGGCCACAGACCTTTTAACTCTGATTTTCATTATAATGGTCTCCCCAGTCCAGGCATCTGGAAAACTGATCTGTGCATCACGAAATAGTCTGAGCAGAAAGTGAGATCAGCCGTTTCTTGTCTTTCTGATACCTGTAGCTGTTTCATAAGTTTCAGTGTGAGATTTATGAGCTCAGCTGGGATTGATCATGTAGAAACTAACTGAATTTAGAGAAAACTGGACACTTCCATAAAACCATGATTTTTTTTCTACTCCTTTCCAAAATTCACAGCAGAAAAAAGTGCCTTCAAATGAAAAAAATAGGAACTATTTGTAGTGAAATATTTCATCTTTGAAAAAAACCGAGTTATTTTAATAGTAATGTTTATGACATCATAAGCTAAACAATAATTCTTGAAAAGATGAACTTCAAATAAAAATCAATGTATCATATTAACTGAATTCAATTTCTATATTCTGCAATTAAAATTTACTATTTGTCTTTAGTACTATACTGTGTAACTACAATATAATGATTATATGAAGAATAGTTTTGTTTTTTCCCATTTTTTTGCTACAATGCTTGTTTCTTTTGGGTCAGCTTCATGCCATTAAGACCATGTTCACGCACTATTTTGAAGAATATAAATATATATAGGGAGATAGAGGTTGAGCTAAATAAATAAACTCACTGTTTTCATCATGACTGATGTTTGTGATGGTCAGCATGTAATCTCCTTTGTTACTTGGTTTGTTGATGTATTTAAACATGTCATTGTGCAGTTTGATTTCTAAGTATAGTTGTCACTATTCTAGACTATCTTATGATTCGATTATTCATAAGGCAAGCTGTTGGTGCCAAGGCGTGGCGTTTTTTATGTATAGGTTGCCCTGTACCATGCAGAGGAGGCTAGATTCATGCAGAAGGCAGTAGATTTTGGGATGTGCAGGAAATATTTAAAACAGTTCAAAAAGAAAACCTTGCTGTTATTTTAAGAAACATGGACTGTTTCTTTCACCTCTTAACATGGAATATTTTCTGTTATTGGAGCTTAGCAGATCCAAATCTGAACAAAGAAATTGGATGTTACAACAATACCAGAATTACAGGTTTCTTATGTTTGGTGGTTTTGCTTAAGATTCAGCTGGACGTAACTGCGTTTTGTAGTGTCAAGACTCCCAAAACGATACAAAACAGTAATGGACAGTGATCTGGAAAAGGCGTTGTAGATGGTAGGCATATTATCAATATGTTGCATGTGGCCTTCATAAAACACTAAAAAGAGGTATTAGGTAATAAGCCATGTATATGTTGAATACTTCTAAATACGCATATGATTTATAATCTGGAGTTGTACGTTACAGTAAATCTTGAATCTCATTTGAATGAAACGTGATTCCCTAGTGCAAGGAGAGTGCTGTCCTACTTAATTGCATTTTTTTAAAAATATATTTTTACACCAGAAAGCAGGCGGGAAAAATACAAATTTCCACAGCCACATTTGATATGACTAGTGCAGGAAATTGTGAAAGGCAGAGATGCCTGATAGGAGACTAAGATACTCCACTTTGATGGAAGGGAGAGGAAGGTAGCCCTGAGCAAGTGCTGTGAGCAGCCCTGGGGGGACTCCCATCTTTCAAAAAGGAACAGAGGAAATGTAGCTCGGAGTGACTCTCTGGAAGCGAGTTACAGCTGTGGGTAAAGGAGGAGCTCAGAACCTGCCGAGTGAACCAAAACAGTGCAAGAGCTAGGAAGGGTTTCCTTGGGAAGCAAGCTCTACAATTTTGCTTTTATATTTTACTTTTCTTTCTTAGCTCTTCCCAATTGTGTAATCAAGAACGTGACCTTTTCACAGTCCTCATTTTTTTTTTTTTTTTTTTTAATTATCTACCTAAACAGGGAGTGTCCAGAACATCAGACCAGCAGCAGTGGGATGCATTTCATTCTAAGTTGCCAGTGTCAGCCTGGCAAGTGGTATTGTGAGTGTCAGGCAGGAGGAAGATGCTCCCCTGGCTGATGCCCTGCAGGCAGCAAGGTGTCCTGTTTGGTGAGAGGCAGGCAGCAGCAAGGCAAGATATTCCTGCAGGATGGGAGGAAGAAAATACTTCTTATGCAGGAAAAGCTGCAACCTCTCAGTCCAAATAATTATGCGCAAGAGACATTTATAATGAGTAATATGCAATTTCTCACATGGAACAGGAAAATAATGAAAAACAAATTTTGTACAGATTTTCTAGTTATTTTTTGTCAGGTTGAGAATATTTGGAAGGTGTCAGAGTGAGAAAACCCAGTCCAGGTTTCTCCACAGTGATGAGCTAGAGTGGGGCTGATGCAAAAACCTCCCAAACAAAAACATTTAGCCATAGGAACACAGAGTCCTTTTGAAACAAAGAGTAACTTTGTATCACTATAATGAAAATATTTACCTGGAATGTTTATTTTTCTACATTGTAGCTCATTGGGTTTGTTGATGCTATAAAGGGTTAGAAATGGTAACATGTATCTTGCATCTCCCTGAATTGGGTTGTTAGCCATAATAATCTCATGAGAGATCTGAACCCTCTCAATTCCTTATCATCTGTAGTAGTTTCATTTTCTTTCTAATTTCCCCTTCAGCTGTTGTTCTCTATTTCTGGCTTGTCTACAATTAAAAAAAAAAAAGTTTTTAGAACTGTCTTCTTGTTAATCCCTTTCTTTTGGAGTGTTTCCCTTTGGGGCAGTTCTTAATCTCCCAGAAGCATCAAGGCATTCAAATTAATGCTGGTTTAGTGGCCAGTCCGGATAAGAGAGCATTCTTTAGCACATGTTCTTGTATCTTTTTTTCCTCTCCCTTCATCCAGCAGGATTGTGGATTTCTAGAAAGGTTTGGAGTTGAGGCTGCAGATGTGTTCTGCTGCTAGTCTCTGCCTCCCACTATCCTTCCTTGTTTCCTTGCCAATTCAAACAGCACTTTCCAGATTTTCTTAATGAAATTCAGTTCACCTTACTCAGCCTAAAGTGAGTAGTAGTGGGATGTATTAATTTAACCTGGAAACTTGATCTGTGAGTTATCTTGGATCTATCAGCCTAGGTGCTTGTTGGGACTTGGATTCGAGTCGCAGGAATGAAAATTTGTTGCCAGAAATTCTAACTGCAGTCTCTAGGCATAGCTAGCATTATCCAAACATGAAACAATTAAGTTGTCTCATTATTCTTCACTTTGCAGAGGTGAGAAGCGTGTCAGCACCTTCCCACAATGAGTAAAAGTATTTAAGATCAGGTATATATTTTTCTTATTACTTAAATTTAATCTCTTCCCCAGGTGCTTACAATTTTTTTGTCGTCTTTGCCTGTTTAAGACTCACACTGAAATAAATAAGAAGCCGTGCTGTGCATCTGGGGACAGTGCTTGGCCCGTTGGAAGTGTTTTGCTGTGTAGGGTTTCTACTGCTGTGGTACAGGTCTCATAATTTGAAATATCTGCTGTGCATATTAAACCATAAGAGAAGTGGGGAGAGGGGAAGAGGAAGACATGGTTATGTTGGTTTTTTTTTCATCTGTACAGAAAATGTGGTTCTCTCATTAACATTGTTAACACAGTTAGTAAGGAAAGAACCTGGCTGAAACAAAAATATGTATCAGTAAAACTCAAAATAATTGGCATCAAGGTAGTAAAAGAAAATAGTCACTGATATATAGTTTATTTTTTAAATCAAGGCATCGACTTTTTTAAAAAATTGTGAGTTTAATTTTGACATAATTAGGTAGACGTTACCAGCATTTCAGTGAAGACGACATTTTCTGAAACAAAACACACCATTTATACAGGCTGTTGAAAACTCAGCTCTCAAGTTATTCTGACTTCAGCGGTATGAATTACGCATATAAGCAGAGCCTTTAACATAAGATGACTGCGGCACCAGCATCATCTTTCAACTGCTTTCTCTCCCCTGTCTCAGACTTACTCCTTCATTTTGAAAAGGTCATATCTGTTAGTGTAAATGGTCTTGTACACCAGTACCAGTCATAATGGAAGGTAAAGGCAAAGGAATCCCTATTGTGGAGAATTGTCAGTACTTGTTGCCTTGTCTATATTTCAGTTATTATTAATTTAAAAAGTCCTTCAGCTGCTAAGAGTAACAGAAAACTGAGATTATACTTATTTGTGATTAAAACAAGCCAGTGTGACCACTTAAAAAAGCATCCTACCCTTCTCCCCCACCCCTGGGTACTGTTTCCAACTTCAGTTTGCCTCTCCCTACAGAAATGTGGTCTGAAGCTCTGATCAGTTATGCAGCATGGGTGATCCACTTGCACTATGACAAAAATCAAAAACAAAGCACCACATCACAAAACACCTAGCCAAAACAAGGGAGGAGCAGCAAAGATGAAAGGCAAACTATTTTCTCCCCCCTTTTTGTGGTGGTGCTCGTTACACCATTTGAAAAGACAGCCTTGGTCTTTTTACACTCGGTCTGTAGTTGGAGAATCGGATTTTCCCAGTGCAACAGGATATGAGAAGACAAATTACAGGATAGAACCCATGATATTTTTTACTCCCACTTTTGGGAGGAAATGAGAGATTTTTATGACCCTTTTTATTTAAGGAGAAGAATAGAACCCAGGTTGGATTTGATGTTGTAAGTATTCCCTTGCTTATACTTTTGAGGTATTATCAGTTTTTATTGGTGGGTTTAATTTCCATGGAGTAAAATCGGTGCTAATTTCAACATGTGGCAGGCTACTGTAGTGTTATTTCTTTTGCTGTTTTACAATTTCTTTTTCTGTTCTACTGCTTGATTACTTTTATTGTAAACCCACAAAATAGCTGGCACAATGTGCAGATTAAAATTATGCTTTTACAAGAATGATGAAGTATTAAACTACTTTTACTCTGACATTTGGGGCAGCTAGATTTTTAATTATTTGTCTAAAGTTGTTAATTCAGCTCAATAAAAGCCATTTCCACATGATAGATGTAGATGTCAAAATGCCACAAAGGGTTCTCTGCTTTTGATTAGAGGTGTTACTATGAAGTTAAACCCAGATTACAAGAGCATCTTAAATTCTATTGATTCTGTCATCCTTCTTTTTAATGTGCTGTTAAAAATCAATATTTAGGGGGGGAAAAAAAATAAAATAGAAAAAGGCAAAGAATGACACTGTATTCCCCCCTAGACCTAGTGGTTTCTCAGTATGTTACCAAGAGACAGTCTCCACGTCTTTCAGTCAAGAAAGGACTCAATGAAACAGGGATTTAGTCTGACTCGGCTGTCTTGCTTTAAGTTTCATTTTGTTATACATGCTTCACCCATCTTGGGACGTTGTGTCGGAGCATGTGCTTGGGGGATGCAGCTGTCAAGCATTATTCCAGATAAACAGAGCCCAAGCTACATCCTATCAGAGGAACTGTCCAGAAAATCAGATACTGCTTCTTTTGGGGTTAGCTTGACTTCTGCTTACATGCAACACAAAGGAGCTTACAGAGAGAAAACACAGTCCTTGGCACATTTTGACTAGTTGCAAATTCATGAATACTCTGTATTCTGTCTTTGTTTAAGGCTTAGTCCTTATGACCCCAAGCGTTCAGTTATTCCCTTCCCTTTCCATTACCTTGCACTTCTTTTCTCAGGGAGATAACAATGGTAATTCTCCTATGCAAATGACACAATTCTTAATGGCAGTATTCTTTAAAAAAGAACTGGTAGTATTTTAGGAATAACAAGAGAGTAAAGAATGAAAAAGGCTATCAGTATTTATGGGAGTAATCCTGCAGAGGACAGGTCATACAAAGTGGTTGAATCTTTTGCTTTAAGTATGTCTTCCAGTGTGTTTTGTTTGAACCTTAAGGGCATAACCTTTTTAGAAGTTAAAGTTACAGTTTATAGGATAAATATACATATCAACTTTCAGCATTTGAAAGCAGAAGTGCAGTTAGGAAATGTGATATTTACTGTATTGAGCAGAATTTTTTACTTTTAGTGTATGTGGTTGTAATCTTAAATTTCTATATCCTGCAGAGAAGACTAAAAATTGGAACCAAATCTTATTCAGTTCACACCATCCTGCTTAAAATGAAAATTTCTACAATCTGATTTTTTTCCTAAAGACAAATACTAAATCACCATGCCTAACTTTTAAAATTTCTTTTACATAGGAATTCTGCAGAAACATAATGTACATGTTATGTACTGTGACTTGGCATTTATTGCATTTCAAATTTTATGCCTCAAATGGATGGTTTCAATAGGAATTAAGACTTTTTTTTTTTTTTTCTTTCCATTTAAGTAGTTGCTGGGAAAGAGGGAATAGTCTGAAAATACCATCTTGTAATCATGAATTAGAAGGAGTTATGCCAAGTAGCTGCAGAGGCCATTTAGTATTTCAGAAACACAGCAGGGGAGCTTTTTTAAAAGACATAATTAAAAACAACAGATGATATAGGCTGTTATGGATCTTAGGTCCCAGGCTTCCAGAATAATTTTAAGTTCCCCTAAAATACCTCTTGCTGTTGTTGCCTATTAGCATTTATCTGCTATTTCCCTTTAGTCAGTGTATTTGAATAGGGAGATTTCAGTAGGTCATACCTGTGTTGGTCACTTCCATCATATTTTGGTCAAATACTGTTTGTTTGGTTTTAGGCAATGGACCTTCTGAGTATTTGAATAACATTCATAAGTTTCGCTGGTTTGAAAACCTTAGCTTAACTAGGAGAAAGATGATACCATACCAGTGTAGGTGAAATTATTTCTATTGTTATAAATGACAAAGTTGTTTAACTGACTAAAGGTCAGTATTCTTCTTCACTAGTTACCAAATTGTGCGTGAATTGTTTGCAATCGGCTTTCTAGTGATTTATGCTTTAATACGATTCTGCATTAACTACACAGGCATATATCTTAAATTTCCTTGTAGTATCAGCATTTTTTACTAGGGATTTCAGTATTTTCAGGAAAAATGCTTTGCCACTAACAGTGAAGACTGATGTGCATTTTTAAAAAATATGGAACATAAACCCATGCATAACCTTTTCAATACTATAATGATATTTCTGAAAAAAACCCCGTTAAATAGGATTTTGAATTGAAACCATATTCTTTTCTTATTGCAGTGTTGATCTGTAATCATTACATACTGTCCTCTAAATTCCAATGACATATTCACCACCGTAGACGTGGGTCAGTAATGCTGTGACATCGACCATTGGCATCTTTAAACAGGATATTGTCTAATACAGTTTATAGCTTCATTCCCTGTACCATTAAATAAATAAAGCATTCAGTGTGTGCATCAGTGCCATCAAGCATGAATACCCTGGTGGACTGGGAATTAAATGCCAAGTGAGGGTCAGAAGCAACAAAGGCTGAATAACACTCAGCAAATGTATACATATTAGGTAAGGAACAGTGCTCCTGATGCAGAAGAAATTGAATAAGCACCTTGCAACATCTAGATGGAGCATAAAGGCTTCTTTTGTTTGCCTGAGCTGCCAGCATTGACCCAAGTAGAATATTCCATTACTGAATGAACTGAACAATAGTTTATTAGAGGTAGAAGGAAATCTTGGGATCCCAGATTCCTCTATGCAAAACAATTAGGCCTTATCGTTGTACAGTCTGAACATGGGCTGGTAAAATATATTTTGCAATATTTCTCTTAGCAGGCAAAAAATATTATAATGGTTTTGCCAGACGTTCTTTCTGTCTTAAAATACACACCTATAGCTTTATATTCTTACAGATTAGGAGTAACTTTGACTGTGCTAATTGTCCTGGTTTCCCTGTTACTAGTAGTTCAGTTTTGGTTCTAACAAGTACTTCGCTTTTTGCAAATACAAAATGTATATGTAGGTGACAGTATTGCATTCTGGTTGACCAGCATGAGCTTACAGCTGAAGCAGCTTTTCCTCATCAAACTTAAACATTTTTTCAGAAAATATCAATTACGTTTTATGATCTAATATAAATGTAAAACAATGTGTCTAGCAAAAGTTCCCAGAGGCTGAATTTAGTTTTTTTCTTTCTTGGGTTATGTTTGAACGGTTCCCATAAAGAGACATATTTTTATAAATACTTAAATTGGTTATTCTTCATTATTATAGTTTGGCTTGCTTCATATTACTCTGTAGTATACAAATATCCTAGAAATATTATTTTTTTTCCTAAGATTTAACAGGACTGAGTGCTTAAAAGAGTTACCTTCTTTGCTCTGCTTGCCTGAGGTACGAATAATGAGCTTTTTGGCTCATCTAGTATAGATCATTTTATTTTAGCATTAAAATATCCTTTGTAAGCAACTGAAATGAAAAGGCAGAAATTGTATTATGAAACCTTCATTAAAACAGAAGGACAAAAATTAAACAGGTGACTTCCTGGTAAGCTGAATCAAGGGATAATTATTGCTTTGGATGAGTAGTAACTAGGAATGTTGGAGTACTGATAACTGTCTGTTCCTGTAAATTTTTTTTTTTTCCAGTTTTTGTATATAAAAATTAAGTTGATTGTAACGCTGTCAGTGTGTTGGGAGAATAATTGCCAATAGTTAGAAGGAAAAAGTGTGGTTATGACAGAATTTTCCACTCAGTTACTTAAACGTGTTCTGCACAAAGAAATTCAACAACCAAAAAAGTTTGTGAATTGCCTGGGAATTAAATAATGAAAATTAAATGAAATTTGTTTTGGAAATAAAAGTGGAAAAAAAATCAATAATGCATCAAACTGTCATAAGAGGCTATTCAGTTTCTTGCATAGTTTTAGTAATTTATCTCCTGAACTAAACTGGTGGATGTGCTGATATATGATACTACACACTTACCAAATTCTGTAATTTAATCCACACTGTAACTCAATAGCCTTCTGCCTAAGATGTTGTAATCTCTTTAGGATGTGCTTATCCATGAAAGTAGAGCCTCCCAGCCTCTGTGAGACTATATGTGAGTGCAGAATATAGTGCCCATTTAAGTAGGCTGATGCTCTTTTCTTTAGGTAGTTTAAGAGATCTGATTTTGTAAAGTTTTGTTTCCTTAAAAAAACCCAAAAAACAACAACACCACCTGAAATTAAATTAAATCAAAAGAATAAAATTAAAACATCATGTTAGTTGTTTATTCCTGCAGGTGAAATATTTCAGACCAGATCCTCATTAAATTAGAACAAGTTTAATTGCAATGACTTCACTAGCCATGAAATCAGTGTTAGCTTTCTCTTATTAAGATTCATTTTTATGACTTTGTGTAAATATCTCCTGTTTTCCTGAGAGCCTGAAAACATTCATATGAACCCTAGAACTGACAAGCATTTCGTGCCTCCACTAATTCCTACCTCTGTTTATGTGTTCAGAGCTAACAGAAACATAAACAGGTATAATGCTGAGGACTTTCAGGCTTTCCTGTAATCTCTTTTAATGCTCTTTATTTGTGAATTGGATAACAGTTCGGAAAAGGTCAGGCTATTGTCTTTTGATTACTCAGTAGCACAGTGACTTCATCCAGAGTTACAGTAGGTTGGCATCTGGTCACGCAAAAAAGGTATTCAGTGTTCATCACTCATAGCAGCTGTGAAAGTTTGATTCAGATGTTGAAACACAGTTATTTGTGTGGTCATAATGAGGGGTGGGTGGTGTTGAAAATATAATAAACCAAGACTTCTATGTGATTAGGACTGCTCACTGCCTAAGCAGGAAAAAAATTCAGGTCCTCCATATTCTCCCATTTTAATGATTATATTAACAGTTTCATGGAGTAACTGGACTACTGGAGTACAGACAATTATAACTACAGTAACTGAAGTGACTGGAATACAGACACATTTGTATTTGAAAGTAAATTCAGAGAAAGTAGATAATGAGGTTTGACTATTTTAATCTAATGAATAAATTAAAAAATTACTTAAAAATGTAGCAGTAAGAATAGACAAAAAATAGACAAGAAAAGAAATTATCACTTGACTGGATGTAAATGCAAACTGCAAAATCATGTAAGATTATTTTTTACTCTGTATTTGCAAAGTCCTTAAATTTATGAAACAAGTAATGCAGATGTAAAATGTTTTGTGGGAGGACATCATCAGGGTGAGTTTGTGGACGTGTCCCTTCTCCATCTTCACCAGGGTCCATTGCCTCACATGGCAGGGCTCAAATGTTCTTTACTGTACAATGAAACTCTGAAGAAAGACTATAAAATGGATTTTTAGGCTCTACAGTTGTGGGTCAATAATATTAAAATGTGCTATGTCTTCACTTAGAAAGACATTTTCCTCTTAATTTTCAACCTCTTCAATCTATGTGTAAAAGAAGGTGCCATTTTTGGAGCATTTTTGTGGAGCTAATAACTATAAATAAAAAAACTAATTTGTGTGGGTTCTCAACAGCATGCAGTTTGACCCTATTAGATTCCTTAGACCCTTTTGTCTGTCTACCTCCATTTGTACCTGCAGTTGTTAGTCTGTAAAATGATAATTAAGATTTTGGCAATTAATTTTTTTTTTAAAGTTCTGATAAGTGTATCGTACCACAATAATGAACATGCTCAATTTGTGCTTGTATGGCACATTTTTTCTTAGGCATCTTATAATCTCTGCTTCATTATCCAAACAAGATTTCAACTTCCTTTTCAAGTACATCCTCATGATTAATTGGGCTATTAGCTCGAAGGTACCTCATGCAACTGAAAGGGTAATGTAGCGCTGATGTTTTGGGCTGTGTGTGGTGTCGTCCAGAGACCAGAAGAGGCACCCCCAGGATTATGTCTATGACAGGCTTGAAGATACCCTGTTCGTGCTTTAATAAGCAATTGGAATGGGTAATCCAATAATGCGTCATTCTAAGTAGCAAGTAGTAATTGCTAGAAAATAAACGGAGATCTTACAGAACAACTGCTTGCATGCACTTGTGGATTTTCAGTGTAGATCTGGAGCCAGGTGTTGAGGCAGTCCTGTTCATAGAAGTCTCTTTCTACTGAGAAAATAGAAATAAACGTAAGTGACTAAGCTTTGTAAAAACAGTGTTGTCTCTTTAAGATTGATAGTCTGTGTCTGAATTTACATTTTTTGTGAAAAATAATGTAGAATAACAATAATTTTCTCATTTATATTTTCCCCAATTTTAGGAATAATTGAAATGCTCATGCATACATTTAAAAAAACAGATAACACTAAAGTGTATCAAAAAGTATTTTATGAACACTGATTGGTATCTCTTAAAATACTGATAGTGTTTGAATTACTTAGCTGTAGCTATAAACTATACTAAAATATGTCTTATGTTAAATAACTAAGGAAAGGTAATTCTGATGTTCTTTGCTATTTTCTGCTGTCTTTTTTTTTTCTTTAACTTCATTATCAGGAGTGGTGGGCTCCACCACTCCACTGAAAGATCCTTAATCTGATAATTTAACAAAAAACCTCTGGGACTGTCTAACACTCGCTCCCCAAAAAGTAGCCTTCTCGAATCCTGGATAAGGCTGACTGGTTGGTTGGTTGTCCTCTACAGAGAAGTTCAGGGATTTATATTATACATGCATATGTCAAGCGTGTATCCTGGATGGACTTTGAATTTCAGAACTGGTCAGAAGGAACTGCTTGTTGTGTTCAAAGGACGGTGAGTGTTCCTCATTGCTTGAAAGCAGGATGCTTCTAAACATGCACAGCTCCTGGTGTCCTTGTGCTGTGTTGTGCTTGCCTCTGCCTTCGCTTGCTGTGTTTATGAGGATGGTTATTAGCAAGCTTTTCCCTGCTGTAGGTACTTACACATAAATCACCTCTTCACCCTCTGTTGGATTGATTTTGGTACCCCATGTGATGGAAATTCATAGATTCTGAGCCATTTCTGTACTGTTGTAATAGACGTTTCGTCTCAGAGGAGCTGCAGGCTTCCCAGGCGGAGCCCCTCTGCCTCCGGATGCTCCCTGCGACTCGCAGCAGCCCACAAGCTCTTGCACAAACCAATTTTTTTTGGTGTGGTTTTTTTTTTGAGAGGGGCCTCGAAACCCATCGGCATCCCAGCAGAGGACAGTTCTGATACTCTCTCCTCCCTTGTTTGAAATCCTACCTCCTGGCTGGTGTGTTCAGCCTTCTCTGATCAGAAACTTCAGTGTGGATCCAAGAAAACTTTTCCAAAAAAATATTTAAAAAAGCCCAACAAACAAATCAGTAACGTTTACAATAAGTAAACTGTCGCAGCCCCAGCTGCATACCTGCGTCCCGCAGTCCTGCCCTTCCCAGTGCAGCAGAAATGCGGCATTGCAGCCGGCCTGGCCAGGTTTTCTAAATGTGGGCAAGGTTTACTTTGATGTTGACTGTACAGTTTTATTTGTCTTGGTTTACATAGTAACTTGAACAGCTGCTGGAGTATACTATGGCATAAAAGTTGAGTGTACCCAGAGCTGCCCAAGTGTGTAACTACTTGATGTTACGTTGTGCTTCCTCACCCTCCTTCAACCTTGAAGAAAGGCACTATAATATTTTATAAGCTAATTGTGCTTGATCTTGTCAAACTGTAAAACAATAAAACATAAACACTGATTTTGGAATCCGAGCTGAACAACAAGCAGTTTAAATACTGTCTGATTTTGAAATGGGAGCCGAAGAACAAACAGTTTTGCCCAGGCATGCAACCTGGAGTGCCACATTAATTCACCCGATCTGTTCCCGACTGTTCCCTCCTGAGGTGTTGGGGGCTCTTGTCTGTGTCATGCCAGCTGGTGAGGTACACTTGTTGGGTTGAAGATGGCTCTTGGCCAACCTGTATCGCTTCCAAACATGTTGAAGTGACTAAAATTTAGATTTGAAGTATTTAGTTACTCTGAGCCAGCTCTTTAAGGTTTTCTTTTTCTCGTCCCCGGTGACACACCCTTTGTTTCTTTGTGCTGGAAGATGCAAAATTTGTGGGCTGCTGCTTTGAGACTTGAGCAAAAGTTTCTGATGAACACCAGATGAAGAAAAAGTCATCTTTTGTAAATGTTTATGTTACAGTTAAGAAATAATTTCTTCCTAAGCACCTGCAGTTTTAGACAGTAGAGTCTACTTACAGCTTGGGGATTTTTTTTTTTAGTGCTTATTTGTGCTGTTGTTGTGACTCTTGGGCTCTCATTAGTTTGGCAGATGCCTTGCTCTGAAACTGTGTGATGCCCTCCTGGATATATAATCGAGTCATATAAAAACGACTGTACAGATTGTTTGAGATACTGTATGGGGTGTATTTTTAGGTTTGGCCTCTTTTTGGGGCATATATATGTATACAGTTAATCTTTGCATTTTTTCTTTTCAATATCACTTTATCAGTAAATAATTGATAATTCCAGAAGCCGTATTAGACATTTTCAACATTAGCATGGGAGATTGTGTCATTATATGTTCAGTTTTGTTCTTGCTTAATGTTAGGTATGTGGTCCCACACTCTTAAGATCACTGTGCTCCTTGCACATTTGGTGGTACTGCAAGTGGGATCCAGAGTCACTGGTGGCCTGACCTGGAGCTGTCCACTGCTAGCCAGTAGGAAAGGTGTTTTTCTGGGACTTAGATCTGAGTTAGCGCTCAGGACTACTTGCAGGCATCTCCTTCCATCTGAGATCTGGAAGTCAACACTTGTTTCCTGGACTTAACATCTTTCTAAGGTGAACCTGCTGGGAGTGGTTCTGGTTTCGCTGCTGGTGCCATCTCCCACCTTTTACACAAAAATACGCCTGTGCAGGTGTGCTTACACAAGGAGCTGGAAACTTGGGGAGTGTCTTCTGTGCTTGACAGAGGATAGGTGAGTGTTTATCTCTTCTGAGGCCACCCTAAGCTTCAGGCTGAAGGGGTCTGCTCTGCCCCTCCTGTCAATAATTTGCTTGGGGAAGGTGCAAGAAATCCTGCAAAATGCTGTTCTAGAATAGCCTGATGCTGGTGTTAGATACATATCCTCCAACCTCAGTCAAATATAAATTGTCCTAAAGCATGAAGACCTGCTGCCAGTGATCTCAGAAGAGAACAAAAGCTTCTAACTAGGTCGCTCAGTTCCTGGTCATGCTCCTGATACGATGCAGTATTCTGTCTGTGCTCAGTTCTAGGCCAAGTTACAGCAGTAGTCATAGCCAGAATTATTTCTTCAGTCCTAAAATTAATGAATCCTCAACTGCCTTTGGGTTAAACTTGTATAATAAGTCTCTGGAACAACCTGGTGTTGAGAACTCACAATGGTATTAATGTGTTACCGAGGAAATGCTAATTAACCCACACATATAATTTCCACGAAAAGCAAATGCTGAGTGGTTTATTAACCTTTTGTCTGAGGGAGGTGGAGAGAAAATGTAGGCCTCACCATTGATCTACCCTCCGAGAGAGATGGGCAGAGAAGAGGTGGAATTGCAGAGTGTATTATTTCTCCCCAGTAAGAGTGCCAGTGCCATACACAGAGTTTATTATCAACTTCTGCCCACAGGGAAGTAGGAGAAGGGGGTGGGGAAAGAAAAAAGTCATTAGTGTCTGCTTAGCAGTAGTGATGTCAGGTGTCAGCGCTGGGTTTGTTAATTCCCGGGTGCCTGGGGAGGGGGGAAGGTGGGCAGGGGGAGGCCAGGGAGCGGCGGGCAGGCACTCCACTGTGCCGCTGGCGCTGCTGTGGTTCTTGCAGGCACCTCTTGGTTTGCATTTAATAAGAAATGTTCAAGCGCTACCAGTTTGCTTCTTCCTTCCCTAAGAAAGAGGAATGGTGAAAGCATCGATTTCATCTGGAACAAGACTCTGGGAGGTGCTAAACTAGCTTTAGCCATGAGTACTGCGGTCTGCAGGCATGGAAATAGTGGGGGATTTATTTTTAATTTCCATTTATTCTGTTTTTCCCACTTCTCTGACAAGTTTGTTAAAAGTTAAAGTTTTCTAGGAACACTGAAAGCAGACAAATCTTTTTTTTTTCTTCTGATCTCTAAATTTTTGGATGTAAGAGGATGAGATTAAATTGGTTCTCAAATTTTGCATGACTTGGTCACCAAACCCAGACAATTCAGATTTTTTGTTCCAGAAAATGCTGTGCTTTTTTAGTATGTACATTTGTAATGTAAACAAGTTGGATAACTTAATTTAAATGGCAATAATCCACCAGATTTGAAGAAGTACATGTTTAGTTGAATTCCAGTATGCTTTTCCCTGAAAAAGGTCCAACATAAGTAAGGGTAAGATTTTATACTCATTTAATTAAAAGGAAAAAAAATACAGTATAACAAAAGAGGAAGAATGTAAAAATCTCAGTGGAAATATCATTGAGGTAGATGTATCTACAAATTGGCAAAGGGAAGTGCAAATTCAGTTTAAAATCAATGTTTATCAATATATTTGGTAATCGGTGAGCTATCCTTTCTTCAATAGTAAAGATACAGATGTAAGGAAGGATAAATTGGTTGTCTAAATATAGGTTTCTTTCTGACAATTTAAGTAGTTGAACTTTGATCTAAACAACAATTAAAATGATTCTAAACAGTTTAATTTACATTCATCTGTTCTGTTTTTAGAGGTGTGGACGGCAGTGGCTCTGCATGCCACCCATTCTTTGCCCATGCAGTTATTCCTTGGCTTAGCATTTAATTATTATTGTATCAACAGACTCTTCCCAAATCTCCAGTATGTAAACAAGCACAAACAATATTGCATATCATACACAGAAGCACCATATGGTAATCGAAACCAAAGACTTCTCTGAGCTTTACTCAAGGTTTCCACCTACGTGAACCGGTAAAGCAGAAGACCTTCTGTCCATCCTGGGAGTGTGAGGGATCTCTCAGACAATCCTGTCTCACTGCTTGCTAAGGAATTTCTGAGTAATGCTTGTCACCAGAAGGGATCTCTTTTATCTTGGTTGCTGCCAGCGGAGCTTGGTGGAGGAGTTCTGTTTTCCTGTCAGGTACCCTTGGGAATTTGCTAAGCAGCATGGAAGTGACCTAAATCTCTGCTTTTATCATACAATTAACATCATAACTTAGGCACGGAACATGCCTCATTGTTTGGCCCTTGCTTTGAATTCACCTTTTAACACCAAAAGCTAAAAATGACCACAGGATGTACTTACCAGGAGGCAGCAGATTTACTGTACAGAAGTAAAATGAAAACACTGCTTGTGTGTACCAGTAATTTAGATAAACTCTAAAGGGGTTTCTCTTATCTGTCTCAAGCCAGTGGCATTTTGTGCAGCCCTGTGACTGGGCATCAACCTTGCATACATTTGCTCAGTCCTAAGGTTTCTCTTCGTGGAGGAAGACCCACATGTGAGGATTGGTACTTAGACTGGGGGATGTCATTTAAATTTACATTCCATTCCCCTCTCCAAATTTCTGTGAGTGTAACTTAATTAGTAAGTTGATCTTAACCTTTTCCTGCTGCTGTTTAATTCTTAGAAATGCTAACAACCTTTGGGAATGGTTAGGTGGAGCGATTCCTGTCTAGACAGTAAATACAGCTTAATGACTGTCCTGGTCTTTAAACAATCTTTAACTCATTGTGAAGTGCATGCTCCCTTATGCTTGGTTGCACAGGGGGCACCTTCAGCATCCTGACCTCTTTCCAAACAGGAAAATCCCCTTCATATAAACAAATATGTGTGTGTATTAGCAACGGAACCTTACCCAAATCTTTAAATGTGAATCGTGCGTGCCAGTTTTCACTGATGGTTAACCGAGGCCAGATAGGCTAGTAAACGAACCCTCCCAGGCTGTAATGGATTTGTGGGGACCAGCCCTGGCTTCATCTGTCAGGGATACTGGGACAGTGTACTACGCTTTCTCCACCCGCTCTCCAAAATCTGGGAGCTAATTTAGCATAATCTGCAGAGTCTGGGGAGTTGTTACTGACCTCTGCGTTTGCTTTCAAAAGGCACCATTCTTTATAGAAGTTTGAAGCCAGACATCAAAGTATTAATCTTGGCGGACACTGAATTGCACAGAAATTCTGAGGGAGTTGTCAAAACGTGAAAGCAAACATCACAGAGGAAAAGCAACCGAATGCTGGTTTTAGTTACTTTAATCTATTCTGGTTTTGTATAAACACATTTGTGATGTTGCTTACTGCTGGCTGTGTACTCTTTTGGGCATGAAGATGTCCTTGATTCCTGTCTTAGGCAGTGTTTCTTCTCACATCATCAGAAATCGGTCCTGATTGACAACAGACATTTGTGTTTTTAAACTGGCTGTTAGGAACAGTCACAGCGCCACAGAGAAAAATAGGAGACATATGTCCGCGGATGTGTGTAGTGAATGTTATCTATTCAGAGTAGTAGCTTCCAGTGGGCTAGCAGCAGGGAAACTTAAACACATGTACTGAAGGATTCAAGCGTCAGTCTTCATCTGCTTTTCCTAAAAATGTGTGCTTTTTTAAAAAAAAAAAATCATCCCTAGAAATCTTTAATAATCTACTGCGGATTTTACTGAAACCTTTGCAAATAAACTTCTGTAACTGGCTTTGCTGAGGTGGTTATGTCTGTGACCGTCTTTGCTAACGTTCAAGATTAAGGTGTCTAGGTTTATGTATAAAACTTATTTTTTAATGTAGATTAAAATATGAACAAAGTAAGTGCCGTACTTATTCATGTTCTATTACAGCCCACACAAAGAAAACAGGAAAGTTAAGACTCAAGGTCTATTCTATAATTCAGGGTTTTTACTGAAATTTGAAGGCAATTTAAACCACCTACTTATTTCAAAGGTAGTATCGATAGACCACCTGCTGTTGACATGCACTAAGAAAGATGGAAGGATGTAAATGAGTTTTAGTGATTTGCCTGCTTTTGAATACTGATGAGGCTAACAACCTCCCATCCTGCACTCTGGCAGTCAACTACCAGGATTCAGCATGCCTTATTGGAAAGTGAGTGTTGTCATCATGAGCTATCATTAGACTTTGTTGTTGTTGATGTCTGCTTGTTAGCAGAGGATAATTCAAGTGTAATTCAGTTAGAATATTTCAGGTATGTCACTAACGATGTCTTTTATAACCGGCATTTGACAAGGGAAACTACTTGCAGCTGAAACTTGGGAAGACTTCTCTTCCCTGCACGTAGGTGGCTGTTGAAGGATTTGTTGTGAAGAGCGAGGTTTAAGCTGAACTATCTGAAAGAGGGAAGAGAGGAGAAGGCTGCCTATCCCCATCCTATGGTCATAAATGTAGTCTTCCAAGCTCAGTCAGAGTTTTCAGTCTATCCAGGGAAGATGTGTAAACTTGCCAAAAGGTTGTCGTGCTTTTTTGCTGAGAACACCAGGAGACGTGGAAATTAAATCAAAGATTACAGAAATGTCTGTAAGTTTTTCTTTCAGTGCGGATGCAGAGGCCTTTGTGATGAAGACATTATTTCTTCCAGTGGCCTAACAAAAAACTAGGAAGCAAACGATTAAGAGCAGGAAGAGTTCAGTCACTTTTTGGGCTGATGAGATAAAAGCCTGAACAATCGGGTGGGACTGTCCCTTCGGAATAGTGCAGTTGGCTGCCGGGGGAGGTTTTTGGATTGATTTCCATTCATTGTTTTCAGTGACCCTCCTTGAAGAGCCTGAAAGACATTTTTAGAGTTAGCACCTATTCTGTCTTCACTCGTAAATTTTGAAAGTGCTCCACTGTGATTCATCTGTGGTTGCAGACAGCCACTGGCTGTCTCCTCCCCTAGTATCAGCCATCCCTTTGAATATTTACCACCTATTCCTTGTTCCTGTATGGCTTCAGAAGCAACAGTTGTCACAAAGAAGCAGGCTGTCCTAAATGACAGCTTTCACTGTCTTTAAGATCATAGGTCAAAATGTAAAATGAAGGTTCGGGATGATTTGATAGCACCAGATACTATCCTAATGTCTTCGTCAACTGATTTTACAGTTTAATTCAATGCTATAAAAGTTACAAGTCAAAGAAATGTCTGCTTGTCCTTAAATGGGCAGCTATCATAGCAGTAATTTGCTTATGAAATGCTTTTCTTTCTGGAAGACTAGTCTGTCTCAGTTCCCATCAAAAATAAATCAATTTCCTGTGGAAACGGGCATAAATCTTTCAGATTGTTTCTTCATGTTTTTGCAGCGTTTGTCGGAGTTGCTGTTAGCTATAGCTGGGTATTGTCTCCTGATGAATTGTAGTAGCGGATGAACAAAACAATATTAATCTGTTTTTGTTAATCCTGTTTTGTAATTAAATACATCTTTCATATAAATCCTGTTAACATTTGAATGAAAGGGGATTTATGGAAACATGACTTGCTTTTTATAAGATAGTTTTAGGATTATGAAATCAACACAGGAAAAAGAAAAGTTTGACTTGCTCACATAGCAAAAGATTTTCTCTTTGTTATTCTTGCTTTGCTGGTGCTATGAAAAAAAATATAATAAGAGCATTCAAGCTGGGTTGCCTGTGGTTTAACTCTAATTCTATAGGCTGCATACTCTTTCTCCCCAAAATCCCCACAGCAAGTGACCTTGTCAAACAAAAGTGTGGAATAATGGGAGGCAGCCCAGGGACTGTGGCTCATTTACAAGCAGCTGTTTGCTACTGTCAGAACAAAGGCAAATCAAAGTTGCATTAACGGGGTATGACAGGCACAGTGAGCAACTCCCCAACAATGTTCATCCTCTCATGTTGTTCTGGTTATAATATTGGTTTGCCTGAAGGAGAAAATGGTCATAAGGTCAAGTCAGACATGTATGTTTTCAAAAGCCTTTCAAAATTGCACATATTTTTCAGCTGATCAACTATTGACGTTTTTTAACAAAATTAGCATAACGGCAAGTAAATACTTATTTATGTGTGTGTCTGGCTTTCTGTATGAGAATTAGAGCCACACAGAGAATTAATAATGCTGTCTTCACAGCAAGGTAAGTTTGTGCGTCATCTAGCCTTCCCCTCTTGTCTGATTCAGCCAGCCCGAGAACTAAGGCAATCGTAGGTAAAAATTGCTTTTGAATTCCTACATGGCATCCAAGCACGTTTGGAGGATCACTCCATCTTCTGCATAGCTTTTGCAGTTTACTGCTTGACTAGGACTTTTCTCTGCACCTTGCAAAACACCACCCAAATATCTGACCCTGTGGTAAAGAAGCTACATGAATGATGTACAGTCTTCCTTGAATTTCTATCAGTAGTGTACCCTGAATCCCAAGAAATGTTGTGAGCAAGGTCTACTCGACTAGTTGAAACCTGGTAATACATAGTTATTGGGAAAACTCAATGCCAAGAAAAGAGCACAGGAAATTTCTTGTGGAATAGTGCAAATTTTTAGGCAGAAAGGGCCAGAATCCAGCATAGGAGTGAGCAGTACTCCGTACTTGTGACTTAACGGAGTACAGAGTAGGTGAGTTTGTAGCCATGTGAATGAGGCTGTTGCATAACTTGAGCCTGTACTGCTCAGCACCAATCTGTCATACAAAATCATTAGGAATCAGTTAGACTTGCTGAGAACGTGTCTGAGAAAGGCATGGGAAGAAAGGAAATTCAAGCAGAAAGGGCAGAATTGCTGGACAGGAGCTTTATAACAAGGCACACAATAGGCAGCACATTTCTCAGTGTTTATTGTACCTCACGTAGGGTGATAAAGGCTGAAGGCAGAGCGACTTTTAACGGTCCCTGAAGTGCAGTATTCCCTGAGAAATACACAGTTTAAAGTGCCTTACTGCCATTATGAAATTTATAAATAAAAATAAGGAAAGCGGTAAGACTTACACATTTATTGGGCAAATAGATATGACTACATCATTAATAACTGGACAAAAAGATCTGTGTGTTCCAAAAAACAGCTGAGAAAGTCTTTTATATTTAGCAGGTATTTTACTACTAGTGTAAATTCCTGAATTGCTTGATTATTTTTTGATAGGGAGAGAGAGACTAGGAAGAGGAAGAAGAGAAAAATGCTTTTAAAGTAAAATATACTGCAGATTTAAGGCAACTGTGGAATACATTTTGGTAATGGCATTTGACATCTGCTATATTTCACAATTCAAGATACTATAAACTCTTTTAGAATTTAACAATTTGAAGTGCAGTTACTTCGTTTTCAGCCTAATTTGCAGTTCAGTTAGGTAGTTGAGAAAGTACAGATATGAATAATGTGGATAAAGACCGATTAAGATACGGCCGGTGTATCTCCTAACCTTTAGAGACAGTGTGCTTGAATTCTAAACATTTAGGGTAAAACTTTCAAAAGTGCAGTGGCTTGCATGCATGCAAAGTTGTACTGACAACATCTTTTAAAGTGCTAACATGAATGTGAATTTAATTTAATTTATTCTCACAAACTTGCAGTTCTAGCTGTATGTGTTACAGTATCATGTACAGGTGCCAGCCAAGATTATGGCTCCATTGAGCTCTACTCATCCAAAAAGTTCTATATTTATCAGCCTGGAGAGCTTGCCGAGTTCCCTCTTTCACTGCCATTATCAACTGTTTTGAAATATTCAAAACCTTAAGTGATACTGAAAACTTACCCGGTGTCCAAAGCACATTGTGTATTGTGAAGTGAGAAATAGAACTGTACTTGTAAAAGTGTGCTTGCATTTAGCTGAACGCTCAAAATAGAAGAACACAATTTGCATAGGAAATTTGATAATACTAAATTATTTCTTGGAAAGGTTCAGATTTCTTGTACTGCTCTAGGTGTCACACAATACACAGCAGTTTTGTATCACCAAGTATATTTAGCAGTAATTAAAGACATTGAGTTTTTATTTTGTTGCAAATCAATCTGTTAAACTCACATGACAATATCCTAAATTTCTCTCAGTTAATGGTCCTACTCTTGCTGGGAAAGGAGGACATTTTGTGCATTACTTTGCTTGAATAGTGCTAAGAGACTAGCAGATGGTCACTTTCCAACTGGTTTGCCTTGAAAAAAGAAATTAAAATATTATAGTGCCGGGGAGAGATGTTGTAATGTGTCCCTTTCAAATTAACAGGTCGTTTTTTCTACTATTTTATGATTGTAAAATAGCTCAATGTCACATAAAAGGTTAAAAGCTGGAGTAAATGGCATCATGGGAAATTTGAAATAAATAGGGTCTCATATGGTTTATGGCTCTATACTTGAACACACAAGGAATATATTTCTTTCCTTGAAAAGGCGTTCTGTAAAGAGCTTGCCATGTTAATATGAATTGTGGTCACAATGGATTCTATTTAAAGTAGTTTTAATTCACAAGGTATTTTTTTTTTGTTTACTAAATTACTCCTTGTAAAGGCCACTTGTGAAAACTGTTTGCAAGCCTAAGAGAAAATATGATATTTTCAGAAAAAAAACTTGAAGCCACAGATTCCACTTCATTGAATTATTCTGCTGGTGTCTTAGTGGTTACTCTTCATAAAGCACAGACCTTCAGAACTGATTAAGTTTTAGACTCCAGACTGTCAGGTATTTCATAGTGGTGCCAAATTTGTTTTTTGTGGCCAAACTGCCTCGACTGTGATGTTCTGCAATGTCCTAGTTCCAGCAACCCTACTGAGCAAGACTTGAACAAATTTAGCTCCTGTCTCTGTCCCATGGGCTGGTTTATTGCTATGCAGGTGAAGAAAGCTGGTGGGAGAGCCCTCGTAAAGCTTCTCACTAGCTACCTGGGTGAGATGACCCTCGTTTCTTCTTCTGATACTGTCACCTGTGGCTGTTACAGCGTTAGTGTCCAAAGACTAAGAGAAGATGCTTAAAGCTGAACTGTAAAAATTGAAGGGCTTCTGATTTATAAGTCCGTACAATTCTCATGACAATGGGAAACATTTTGTCTTGCAAAAGCATTAGCAGTGGTAACCTTTAAAATTATCAGTCCTGTGTATCTAGGATGTTTTTGTGTTGAATCTGATACAAGGAAAATTTTTAGGTTTGTTTTGAATGGGGGATTGCAAACTATATCTAATTCCATCAGGGGCCTGGAAGGAGAATTGGGAAAGGAGAGTCACTGAAACATTGCCCTGTACCCAGAGCTTGTTCCTGAACATAAAGTTTATGCAGTTTTCACAAAGGGAAATGCTGTGGTTTGCTGTTTTGGAGTTTTCAGTCTTGTCCTGTTCTCCCAGAAAGAGGCCTATGGATAAGTTGCCTATCAATGAGCATCACAGCCAGTTTGTTTCAAAGTGCCTTTAATTTTTAATTTCTGTTTTGCTTCCAGCCATCTTTGCTTAATATAGTTGGTAAGCTGTGAGGAAATACAGAACGTATTGCCTGTATTTCTTAATAGGTGAATAGCAATGGTAACTGCAAAAAGAGGCTATTCAGATAGGTGATGAAGCCTGAAGATATAATTTCCCTAAAAGCTAGCTTAAGCCAATTAAAATTAATAACCATTTCTCATAACTACTGCAGGAGAGAGTTGTGGCTATTTCTGAATGATACTGTACAGGGACATATTAAAATTGCATTTCAGCTCAGAACTGTTTAGAAACTGCTTATCCACGGCATAGTAGTACCTCACCCAACCTAATAAACCCAGGTGTGGCCACAGTTGGTCGGCTTGGCGCTAGCTCGCAGCGCAGCTCTTGGCCACTTTGAAGCACGAACGGTGCACTGGAGCTTGCGGCAGGCAGGGAGGCACCGTGCCCGCTGCTGCACCGTGCAGGCTGGCACAGCCACCAAGGGATGGGACGCCCTCGGTTTTCACCGCGACAGGACAAACTGCCTCTGTGCCGGTTCATACCATACGAGTAACAAGTTGGTTTCAGAGTAAGACCCAATAATGCCTTACAAGAACTCCTCGCATAACAGCAAAGTTTATTGAAGTCCAGGGATTAGTGTTGCAGAGAGTAAGAGGTTTGAAGGCTTTTGTTCAAAATCGCAGGAGTCTAAGGAAAAAAGGTGAAGACAAACGATGATGGATAGAGACTGCTCAAACAGAGGACATAAAAATTATAAAGAACTGACAAATCAAATTGACCACCTGGAAAATTGTTCAGAGGAGAAATACCAGGTTGTTATGGCTTCCTACCAACAGAAGAGATGGAGGTATTTTTTTCACAGTGGATTATGATGGAGCAGGGTCTGGGTAATATTGAACTCCTTCTCCAGCATGTTGTGTCACTGGGAAAGCCGGTTACACCGTTCTTTGAATCTTGAAGGATGCAAAAACTCTTGGATGACAGAAATAGATTGTCACAGAGATGTTTAGCCCTAAAGGTTCAAGATCAGTGAAATTTAGCAAAAGACATAAAAATAAACTGGTGCTGTCACTGTGCTCAGGAATCTAGACTAATTTTTCAAATAAGAATAAAATAGTGGTAAGAGTGTGCCGTAGTAAATTATCTGTAAATCAGCTAAAGGCCTTTTTCCTTCTGATGGATGCTACATGTGTATTTTGCAAATGAGCATGTTTATACCCAAATGGCATATTCATTTGCTTTTGCATTATCTTTTCTAATGGAAACCTTTATTTATCTTTTTCATTTTTTTTTTCTTAAGGTGATCGAATTTTAGAGGCATATACAGTGATACAGATATTAATAGGCATTATTGTAATTTGCTATAATTAATCCATAATTGTGCCTTTTAAACAGGGATGACAAATATAGGGGCTTCAATTTTTAAATTATGTAGGAATAATTCTTCCTATATGTAATTTAGGTTTTATACCTGGATGAGGTATTTGGATTAAAGAATATTCTGAGCTAATAAGAAGAGGCAGGAGTCCATTTCAGCCTGAATTATCTCATGATGAACTATGATCCTATGAATTGTTTAGGAACAAAGATCAAAGATGAATTTGCTTGAGCTCTCATAGCTACAAACACCTACACTGTGCTTCCTGGGAAGAGGAATATGGATGGGATTTGGGTTGGGTTTGGGGAAAGGTTTATTGTGTTTTGACTGAGACCGCTCTGCAACAAGCATTTATTGCTTTTTACGTATTGCTTGTCTACAGATCTGAGGAACAAAGGTTTTTACTAACATCCTTAGCTTGTGTTGGGTTGAATATTACAGCAGAAAAACTGTGTGGCACCATACGTTTTCTTGAGATGCTTGGTTTATCTACCAACCAAAATCAAAAAAGGTACGACAGTTGCTAGAGTCAATAAAATGAAATAAATAGCTTTCTTTGAGTAGTAGCCAGACAGAAGGAAGCGCTGTTAACACGTTATACCCCTTTGAGTAATGGATAAAAAATAAATTTGTAAATGACATTTACCCAGGTGTGATGTCAAGATAAAGTTCAGGAATTATATAGCAGATATCCAGAACGTTCCATTGAAATGTGGATCCTGAGCTGAATCCTTTGCATTCTTTAAGTACTGAAAGAAACAAAGATCATTGGAATGGCATACACCAAAGTATTAAAATCACCGGGATTTATCAGCCTTGTTACTTTTAATGTATTTTGCTAACACTGAATTTAAATATATTAAACATTTAAATACATTAAAGAAATTGATGGTGGTGGTGTTTTGCTTGCAGTAGGATTAGGATTTGAAAGAAGATTTATCCATTGGTAAAATAACAAGGAGACAATCAACTAGTTGCAGCATTTCAAACAAGAATCAGTTGCAATTCTTCCTTTAGAAACCTATCTGATAATCTTTTTCTCTCTGTAGTTCCGAAAAGGAGATTTTAATTTCTCTTCTTTCCCGCAATCCTCTGTCTCTCTTGATTTTCTTTTGCTTGAAGTCAGCTGGGAACATAATGTACTTGCCTGTTGTTCCTCCTATTTCCTTACTTTGAAGATACTTCCTTTAAAACCAGCTTCAGGATTTCTTGAAGGATGAGATAGAGACACTAATATAGCTTTTCCCCCTTTTTGGCCTTCCTGGTGTTGAAGTACTGGGAATTGCTTATGCTCAAAGTTTGGTGCGTGTCCAGCGGTGATGTGTGATTACACCAAAAACAGAAGGAAAAAACAAGTTTGGATATGTTTATAAAAGGTAATTATCATCACAGAGGAAAAAGACAATGATGCAGTAAGCTATCTGAACAGCTTGGCATGGAGTCAAATTTTAATCTATGTTACTGTGCTTTTGAAAGCATTTATTTTGTCTTGTACTTCCCTTTCCCTGTTCGTCTCTTTCACAAGCATCTTACGTGTCCATGAGTGAAACGAAGGGCTGTTTCTTGCTTCCAGAAGGATGTGCTCTGGGGAGCAGGGGTGCAAGGGAACTAGAAATTCCTGGGACTTGTGACAAGCTGCGATAACGAGGCTTAAGACGTTAGCAACAGTGGGTTAGAAGTGCCTTTCTAGTAAGCACAGCTGCTGAGACCTTCCAATGCCATGGCCAGGCTGGCCGGTCCCATTTCTCATCCCCGGAGGTGATGGCTGTGTGCCGGCGCTGCCTGCTCTGGTACCCTCTGTGGGCGGGAGGCGGATGGTGCTGAGCGCCGCCGTGGTGCAGCCCTGCTCGGGCGAGCTCCCTGCTGGTACAGGGCTGCCTGAGAGGAATGGAAAAGCTACTTTCTCAGTCTCTGACCAGAATGCATGATAAGGCTTGGTGTCAAAAAGGGCAAGATTGGGCTCACAGCAATTATGGCAGAGGCATACTGGTTTCCTTGACAACCAGATTGAGGATTCTTTGTGATTTATTATTTACCACTTCAAACTCTCATTCTCTGATTTAATTAAGGAGAGAGATTTCCATAACCCCCCTCCTGTCCAAATTTTAATACCCCCGTGCTATTGTTACAACCAGCTACACCTATCCCAAACTGATGCAGCTTTAAACCAGCTACAAATTAGGCTGGGAATTTAGCATTTGGAATTTTAGGCAGGTTGCTTAGACAGCAGTTAACTGAAGTTGTGGGTATTATGTTGGGTGATGACTTGTTAATCTGCCCTTACTAGCAGCGATAATAGACATCTGCACTCACCACCTGCCCGTCCACCCTCCCTACCCCCAGTTTTTCAAAGGCAAGGACTGCAACAAGTGATACTTCTCGATTGTCCTTAGAGCTATGGGAAAGATAAAATGGTACCTGCAAGTGCTAGTTTCTCTTGCTTGGGCAATTCACATTATTTTCTCCTTGAAGGCTTTATTAGCAATACATCAGCGACTGTTGTGTAAACAAAGATACTTGGGAGGTTTTTTACTACTACCGGTTGGATAGCTATTTGAAAACAGAAATTCTCTCCTAAAATGTGGCTAAAGGTGGGAAGTGCAGGTAGTCTGCTCTGCCTTCACATGTATTTCAAATATGCGTTTCCCACATTTATAAAGCATTGACTGAATCGTGATCTACAGGGCCTGTTCTAAATTTAGTAATTCAGAATAGAATTTTGAACACAATAATATATATAACAGAGATTTTTATTCAAATGTCATAGGCAAATCTGTGTCATTATATATCAAGACTGAAACTGGGTTCTCCAAAGGGCATTTTTTCTTAAAGTACTTTACTGGGTTGCATATTTTTTATTTCATATTCAGCACGAGGTGTCTGCTGCATTTAATAAAATAAAATGAAGGTCACAGAAGATCACTAGTTTTCCCATAATGTGTCCCAGTAGATGACTGGAAAAAAGGTAGTGATTGAAATGGGTTGAGGATCCTGCATGCAGACCATATAGAAAAAATGTGTCATTTTTTAATTATAGGGAAGAATTTTAGTTCTAATTGTGTTTATTTCACTACATGTACTCTTTCAGATGTACCACCCCAGTTTTAATTTAAAAAATTTATACACGTTTTGTCATCTTTACCTCGGGGAGTTCCTGAAGTGAGTCAAGAGGTGTTGCTTATCCCTTGGTGGGCTAAGCATGAAGCTCATTGAGCTTGCTGAGTCAATAAAAAGACTTGCAGTGACCTAGCCACTCTTGTGTCGAGTCCCAGTTCAGAAATGCACCAGTGCCCCATTAGGCTGTTGAGGGAAACTGGCTGCTGAAGATGCATCTTTAAAATGGAGTAGTCTAATGAAGCTCGTTAATGCATTTTTCATTAGAACAAGAATATTGAGTGTCCAGGTTAAATTCTAAGGAATCTATCCTGCACTCATTGAGGTTAATGACAAAGCTCCCAGTGACATTAGTGATGCAGGATGAGAACTTAATTGGGGTAATTAAGATTTTGCTTACCGAAAATTCCCTATTATTTTCAAGTAGATAAAATATTACGAAATTACTACTATGAAGAGTTGTATAATGTTGGATCTCAACACATCCTTCAGAGATGACAGCATTTCAGTGAGAGATAATACTATTTCTGTATTTTGCATTTGATTCATAAAGTATCCTTGTAATCTTCTAGAGGCTTGTGTATGTGAAAACCATTGTGAAAAATAGGGTTCTTTGGTATTTTGGAGTTCAAACGTTGTCCTTATTGTGTAATTAAAGATAGCATGCGCCCTACATTGCTGAAAGCCGGTAAAGATCTGGACTTCAGGTTCAGCAGTGGCAGAGATGGAAAGGGCACTGCAGTAGTACCATGGGATAGTATAAGTCGCAGAGAACAGTTTCATTAAACACAGCTTGCTTTGTGGCAGTGTAGACTTACTAAAATTACTGTTTGTGCCGAAAGAAATGCAGCTTGCTTACTGAGTAGAGTAGATAGGATATCCAGCTTTAGTGCCTTCCAGGGAATCTAAAGCCTCCATTATAAATGATTATGTCAGGATTCCTAATTTAAATAGTTACCCTAACACCTGCTCATTCCTGCCTCCTTTGGACACCCCTAACCTTTTCCTTCCCTCCTTGGCATCCCCAGCAGATTAACAACTCCCTCCTCAATTACGCTGCCATAACGACTGCTTTGATCACGCTCTGAGCTCGCTCTGGAAATTATCTTGATTAATAAAACTCACCGCTGTAGAAGAAACAACAATGTAAACGGATCGATGAGCGCAGGGACCCGGTGGGTTCGAGCAGAGGCTGGCAGCAGGCTGGGCAAGGCTGGCTTTGCTGCTGTGGGGTGGCAAGGAGGCGGCAGCCCGGTGGGACCCGCAGCTCCTGGGCAGCCCCGCTGCTCCCTGCCGGCCCGGCGGTGAGATCAGGAGCTGTCCCCCCCTCTGACTTGCAGAAACCGTCTGTCTGTTTGTACGCCTAAATAATGTATCACGAGAACACGGTGCTTTCGGTAGGAAAGTGTTGGTTTAGTTGGTGTGGAAAAAAGTGGAGCAATCAGATCTTTTATACTTCACAGCTGCCTTCTCCTCAAACACTTGCTTTAGACACATAGGGAAAGATTTTTTTAAAAAGAGAATGGTGTGACCTGGTACAGTGAAGCACTATGCAAAATACGTTAATTACTGAGGAAATTACCTTCCATGTCTGTAGTAACGGTGCCGTACTTCTGTTTTGCTAGTTATTGAGCTTATACTTGAGCACCTAATGACGATTTTTCTGCGGTCTGGTGCAGAGCTTTCCTAGTCCTTTATTATTGGTGGTATGAAGATCAATGAACAACTTTGGAAGCACAGTCTTTCAGCTATTAGATTTGTGCTGCTAAATAGAAGTAATTAGCAAATGCAAAGTTTTCCTTTCTGTGTTGTTTTACAGTGTGTATTCATCCCTTTTGTTACTTTCTAATGTAAATAGCATTAATTATGGAACTCTTACGACATAATTATGGAAAATTGTTTACTTTCTGTCTTAGTACTCGGAGAGAGATTTTGGGGATTGTGATTTTTCATTTCTTTCATCTGAGCTCTCCTTAGCTAGTTTGCTAAAAGCTGAGAGCATGCTTACATCCACATTGCGACAGCTGGGGTGGGAGACACAAATTCCAGGATTAAAAACCAGAATCCAAATTCAGAAGCCCTGAATTTGAGTCCAGGTGGAATTTAGCTATCCTGTCACTTTATCTCCCTTGTCTTTCACATCTGCAGTGAGGCATATGGATATGCAGTTCCTTTATAGGTGATTAACAGCAGTTTGACAGGGTTGCTGAGGTGCATATTTCCATTATTTACTCAGGAAATGGTACCTCGGTTGCCATTCTTGCTCCCTGCTGCCCAAGAAAGATGTTAGAACTGCGTATATTCCTTAGGACTTGTTGAATTACCTTTTTATTGATAAACAAATAGTTTTCCTTTCTTCATGCAATTTATTATTTAGAGCATGCTGTCAAGTATCAACATAGGATTATTCCACAATTCCTGGAATGAGCCAGAACTTAAAGTATGTTGTAAAAACTATGCATGGTATATACCTCTCCGCTCTATAACAGTCTTTCAGAAATCCACAAATGTTTCAGAGAAGGTAAGGTCAGAAAGAGAGCCTTTCGCTCTGACAGGCATTTTCCAAGATTGCTTGCTACTCTTGTCTCATATCTATTTGTGGGAATATTTGAAGTGACGGCACATTTACCTGAAAGTACGTTCATCACATTGCCCTTCTTGTTTTCAAAAGGTGATGGCTGTGTATTTTGGTTTAACAGTTTTCGCCTGCAAGATCTTGAGCCTTTATGTTTCCATGGGTGGTTCGAGTCCTCAGAAATGTTTCAGAAGCTATACTGAATGAGGAGGGGGATTGCTGTGCTATTTGCATACTCATAAGCACTCTTTAAGTGGCTTGCCGTCATTAAAATTAACCACATAATTTTTCCACTGTAAATTATACTGTGACAATTGACTCCACCCCATCATTTCATTGAAATAAAAGGGAGTATATGAACTCTTACATTTTTGCTTGATTCCATTTCTAATGTCTGTATAATTCTGTTTGTAAACAAGTAAATGCCCCTTTGTAATTTTACAACTGTGATCTCAAATATTACAATGTGGTAGAAATCATCCAATATTTTTAATTAAATCTGTGTTAATTTTTTTTTTAGCATTAGGTCTGTATTTGGTATTTTAAACTCTGGCACTTTAGAATAAGATTTTCTTTAAAATGACCTAGAATTATCAGGATCTAGTTTCTACATTCTAGTGAGATCTAATGTTTTGCTTTCATAACACAGGTTAGGGTATAACCCGTTCAGGAAGGCGATGCACACAGCACACCAAGGGTTATTTATTGGCACCCAGTGTGTCACCTGCTGGAATGATTTAACTTTCACCAGTGCACATATTCCCAAGGAAATGGTACACCTCTGCATGGTTTCTATCAACTGCTGAAGTGACAAGGCTTTGGGTTTCTTAAAGATGAAGCAAAAAAACCCATGTTTCTTTTGTCAGCTGTTCACCCTGAATGCTGCTGATGGAAATTCCCCTTTCTTCCTCTTCCTCTGCCCCTCCTCAACCCAGGGTTTCCAATCAAAAATGAATAAGATAACTGGAAATATAAATTGTTGTCAAAATACGATTTTATAGAAAATAAAAGAATATTTATTTTTATTCTGCTACCAGTATCCTGTGCAGAGGAAATAATTCAATGGGAAATCCTGTTGACACAACGTTTCTGACACCAGCCTTTGTGTGTCTTACCTCCCTGTTTCAGAGGTTGTTTCTGATTCAGAAGCTTCTCCTTCCTGACAGGTGGTGTGCTCAGAGTTCACAGTTGGTAAACTGGAGATAACCTCCGTGAGGGGGATTTACAGAGACCATGGGACTTATTTGCCTTGAGAAATTTTGAAGATGCAATGTGTTTAACGGCAAGAAAGAAAAGGGTAGAGTGCTTTTTGCAAGCTGGCATAGGATCAAGCGTGTATGATCTGAAGGAAAAAAGGAAGGAGATTCTTGCAGCCTGAGAACAGACATCTGGCTGGCAAAAGAAAAGAAGTATCATTGACAGATGAATACTGTTTCAAACTGGGATAATTTTAGATATGAGGGCAAAGTTTTGCTCTCATGCATAGAGCTCCCACTGAAAGGGATGGGAAAGGTGCATACATATGAGAATAAATTTGGTTCTAAGTGAGAACTGAACAACACACATATTTTTACACTAGATATTTAGACTTTCATGTTTAGATCACATGGTTTCCATCTGCCTTATGTAGGCATTGCTAAAACGCTGCCAGGAACCAAGCTTTGGTTTGGTGACGTTCATTAAAGGAATTACTGGTTTCTGTCCCATTTCAGTGTGGCCGGTTTCAAAGTGCAGAAGCCTGTTTTCACGTTGAGCATTAATTAGCACTCTTGTGGCAGCCTCAGCAGGCAGGTGAAAGATTAAATGGGTCTGAAGACCAAACTCTCTCTTTTCCCATAGGCTTGAGACATGATGGACTAATGTGGGGATGTGTGCATGGCTGCTGTCTGGGCTGTTGTTGTTCCAGATGATTGAAGGACTTTGGTGTACTTGTCTGTCAATGTAGCACTCTTTTCTCTTCTGCTATTAACAAAAAAAATAAATAAACAACCCCAAAATCCCGATCACCAAAAAAATCCCAACAACAAAAAAAAACCCCAAACACCAACAAGAACCCACAAACCCCAACAAAAACACAATCCAGAAATCCCCTTAATTCTGCTACCTTGGAGAGGCATGTTCTTGCCCTGTTGAATGAGAGATGAGAGCTGTTTAGGAGAATTTGAATGAGATCCTTGCCAGTCGACGGTGTTACATTAAAAGGCTGAGGTGCTGCTGCTCACTTCAGGCTTTGCTGAGTCATTCAACAAGGTGCAGAAAGCAGGTAAGCCCTGACTCGTTTTTTGCTGAAGAGAGCCTCACAGGGATGTTTTTGAGAATTGCATGGAGACTGGAAAAGGTAAAAGGAAAATTGTAATAAGTTTCAGTGAACCTAGAAGGCAGGAGCTGTCCTGGGGTGAGTCAGAGGGCGTAACTCAGAAGTTTGTCCTGAATTTCTTTAATCAGACATACCTTGCTTTATGTTTATGTACTCCGAGTATTGAGTATGTAATTACAGAAAATTACGTACAGTTGTAATTCTGCTGCTCACACTGAATTTGAAAAACACTAAAATTTGACAGATTCTGAACATCGTATTTTTTTAAAGGTTAAATCAAAATCTAATAACATGTAAAAATATTTATAAAAAGCCACCATTAATTACTTAAAATTCCTAAAAGCTTTTATTGATAGCAATTCCTATTTCAATCTTTTAAGAGACAGGCTTCCAGATTTTAGCTAATTAAAATATGAAACGGGATGTCTGAGAAATTGAATTCTAGAAACCAGTGTTAAAAATCACCCCTCACAGCTGATTTGTTCAATGAAATAGTTGTTTTGCTTCAGTGCAATTTAAACTGTGAAGTCTGTTCCTTAGGACTTTGGACCTCCTTGTTGAAGTTCAAATAATGAGCATCCTTTCATGTACCGTGTTTTGAGTTAATTCCATTTCTACGAATGAGTTAAAATGAGGAAGATGTTTCTTGCTAGAAAATAATTTCCTTCACTACATAATCCCTTTTCTGTAGTTGTCCCCTCCTTCCAGCATCTTAAATGAAAATGGCAAAGAATACAGCTGCAGGAGAATATTTTGGAAATGATCGTTTCCTGCCTAATTTGACCCTGACTGAACAGTGGGGTTTTGTCTGCCGGGCGGCAGCTCGGGCTGGCTGTGCGCTGGCTGCCGGGTTTCCCTGAAAGAAGAGCTGAGTGCTGTGAACTCCAGACCTCTGTGCAGTATCAGAAGCTCTTACTGTGCCAATGTAATCTTTTAATAGACATGCTTGCCAGGATGACTTTTTTCCTTCAAAGATAGAATTAGAAAGCACAGTTGTCATTTAAATTGCCTCTATCTTTGTAGTATTTGGTAGTGATCTGTTGACCAGGATTGGATAATTTAAAAGCTGTTTAACAAAATAACACGCTTGTCTGTGTGAAATTTATACAGTGCTGAGAGATGGGGAGAAAAGTCTCCCTTGACAGAGTTCATGGGTTTCTTTAGAAACTGCAGGGTGCTAAGGCTTTTCTGCGGAATTATAAAAGCTTTGTGGAGCCCATGTTGAGCATTTGCATGATTTTCAGATGGCAAAGTATGTTCAGCTGTCTCTGCACCCTCCACGCGCTCACGTACGCGCTTCGTTGGGAAAGGGAGGGGATTCTCAGCAGAGTTTTCATCGGGCTTTGCGTTTGTTGAACATATATTATTGAAATGCTGCCCCAGATGCAGCACTTCATCTTGTGTAGAACTTGAATCATCATGTTGCATGATTTCGTAAAATAAAAGAGATTGTGAAAGAGACAACTGTAAACATTCTGTTTGAAAAGATGTGCTCTTTTCAAAAGACCTTTCTGTTAGAGCCAAGTAACACAAGAAGTACTATTTCCTTGCTTGCAGAGACATATATATTTATTTCTGCAAAGATTTGTTTTGGATTCTCAGTTCTTCCAGTATCTGCATTCTTTGAAATAATTTTATATTTCCATGTTGACTTTCTCTGTGCTTTAAGTTTTAATCAAAGGTTCCTTGCTTCTGATGTTGAGGAGTACTGATGTTAGCCTGTTTACATTCCACTATTTTTCCTCTGTATGGGGTGAACATTCAGATGTGGTGGTGCCTTTTTGCTTTTATCTACCAAACTTAGCACACACTCTTAATATTGACAGCTCAAAAAGATGGCATGCTAGTGGGCAGGATGCTGTGAATTATTAACTTTTCTTTGCACTTTGACAAATTTAGGTTATCTTTCTAAAGACAAATCGTCTCTATGAAGGAACCAAGACAGTAAAATAGTAAATAAGGCATTGCAAACTTACATGAAACAATTTTTAGCCAAATGTGAATTTAAAATATCTCTGAAACACGGTTCTGAGCTACATTTCTTTCATGGGACTTGTGTTTTTTCCTTTCATGGACTAAAGTATAAGAGGAAAGAGTTTTGTTTGTGATGTTTCATTTACATTTTTTTCCTCTGTTTTTCTACATGGATTCTACAATAAAGCATTTAAGATTGTATATTGCCACTAAAAAACCCCTCTACCTTTTTTTCTTAGAAATGTGATTTTGCAAAAGCAGTTTATTTTTTTCTTGCAATAAAGAGTCTGCACTCAACCAATTTGTGAGCAGATAAAATGTGCAGGAAACATATGTTTGCCAGGAAGCTTTTCTATAATCAAAATAGTCAGCGGGACAGAAGCCATGCCCTTTTTCTCATTAGGTATTAATCTTCTTTCTTTTTTTTTAAAAAAAACAACAACACACACAACACTGATTAATATATACAAACGCAAATGAATCAGAGATGGCATATGTTGCATCTGGTAATAGATGCTTACTTGAGTTAATGTTTAGGTTGCGCTGGAAGTCCCAGCCCAGGCACCAGAAAGGTCTTTGCAGTCGGGAAGCACTTTGGGTTTTTTGGGCGGCAGACAGCAGGGGCCGTGTCATCCATGGCACAGTTTGCCTTGAAGCAATTAGCAGGAAGATGAGGAATGTTGACTTCAGCTGCAGGAGGGCAGCCAAACAAAATAGGTTTATGCAAGGTACAGTAAGGCAAGCTGCAGGTTGAACGCAGGATGGTTAGAAAATACAGTATTGAAAATATTCATGAGAAATTGCACTGGAGATAGAAAGTTACCAGTGACAACAGTAATTATTGACAGAGCCACATACTTACATTGAAAAAGCTCTGGAATGATGCAGAAGCCGGCAATAGCATTCAGATGCTGGTCGTTCAAACTTCCATCCTGTGGCAGTGCATCTGTTTATCAGGAATTATCTCCTGAATGTAAATGAATTTCAGTCCTAAGTCATTGCACCTGTTGCCAAGAGGTATTTATTCCAATCACTTGCCTAAAGCGCAGGGAGTTATTGCTTGATGTTTTATAGCTCCAAAAAAAGCTGTCGTTTCAAAATCATTTGTTCAGAGAGGAGAAAATGGAGCAAAACAGTTCATTTTACCCTAAGCACTGCTATTTGGCAGTATTCACATTTGCACGGCACAAAGCTGCAATATTGATTTTTCGCTCACAGGGCCTCCCACTAGTTCTTTCTTCGATTGTCAGGGTTGCAAGATGGATTGAATTACACTTTGTTGATACGCTTATTTTTTCTTTGTTGATAGAAAAAAATTACAAATAAAACTTCACCATAAAGATCACGGCAGCTTTGTTAGGAGACTTTACATTTATTTCGTTTATTTAGTTAAAATTCTTTTTGTGCCATAGAGATTCCTTAGAGCAGTCTTCCCACCTAGCGCATGCTGCACTGTTTTGCTTTACTGCTTGCTGCTTTTGCAATCTAACACCTGCATTACAATCTCAGGTGTGTCACCTTTTGCCTGCGAAGCGATCTAACCTTGCTCTAGTATTTTTAATGTTTATCCTAATACAGAACTTCTCATGGATGTCTGCAGGGAGGAAAATTGCAGGATAAACCACATTTCTAGTACTTTTAGCACTTGCCATAGATGATGAAATAAGGTTTACAGGCAGCGGATCTCTGTAACGAACTGCGGAGGTCTTGTATTTGAATTCAGGGTATTTCCTAGCAGACATGGAGGCCGTGCTGCAGGATCTGCAGTAAGGGTTTTGTGCTTGTCACAGGTAGCTCGGTGTGGGTCTGTCAGCCCCGGCCCCGTAACGATACATACGTCTGACCTGCTGCTGCAGCCGCACTGCATGCGTAGCCACCGACACCTCGGTAGCTGCATCCTACCCACCCTGCCCCTCCCCGCCTGCCTTCTGCAAAACTCCCCTTTGGACAACCAAGGCTGCTGTTCCCCCCGCTTGCTGCCCCAAACCCAGCAGTCTGGGGGGGCATGGGGACTCCCCCGGCCAGGTCCTGCTGATGCCGGAGGAAGCCCTGTGGAGTGCAGGAGATACAGGCACCATTGCCGCGCGATGGAGGGGTGAGCTTTATGTGGACGGCATTAAATTTGACGGGAGTGGTAGGATGTAGGAATGACAGTCACTAGCAGCATTATATTTGGTCCCACCACGCCTGTCGTGATGGTAATTAATGAAAGGAGCTGCTACATGCATGCGTGGGGGGGGCTTTTGTGCGTACCCCTCTCTGTGCCCATTTCACGCCCTCACTGAGCCGTGAGCAGCTTCTGTCTTCATTGTATTAATTTGCTGCATGGGAGGAACATGTAGGGTGTTAATGTGGTGGATTCGTGTTTTAGCTCTTTCCAGCTTTCTGCTCATGATACTTCAGCAAGCCTCTAATAACAGTGTTTGCGATTGCACACGGCATGTGCAGCCAAACCGACAGCCAGGAGTGATTTTGAGATGGAACTCTGTGGTGCTTTCCACAGTGATATGGCTTCTTCCCTTATTAACAAATACTGAAACATATTGGCAGAGTGACAGTACTGGTTTCATGTAGGATATGGTTCCATGAAATGTAAAGTAAAGGCAGACCCGGTTACTGCGCTCTGGTCTTCACCTTCCCCTTGTGCTGGGGTGGATTCCTGCCTGGCCAAGGAGCTGGTCCTGAGAGACCTCATCGGTTCTTCTGCAGCAGCGGGAGGTTAGTGTCAGACCAGCCCCTTGCATTAGTTTACTACACAAGTCGGACAAAAGCTGGTGCTGGTGCAAAGGGGAAGGCAGGGCCATGCAGGTAGCGGAGGGGCAGACGGGAAGACGGGCTCTGGCTGGCAGGGAGCCACATCCCGACACTGGCGTGATCTTTTCCAACAGCTCGTCTTTGCAGTTCTAACAGATAATCGTCTTTGTACGGTAGGCGTTTTAATCCACACATCATTAATTCAATAGAAAAAGTGACAGCCTCTGGTTCGTGTGAAAGTTTACTATCAAGGGGTTAGTTATCTCAGGTTGTTCTTGATCTTTTTAGATGCTTGCTTCCTTGCCTTTTCTAATGCATCATACTTTTTAAGAAAAGTTTATTTTCTTTGCCTTCAAAACACTGTAGAACTCCAACTTCCCATACTTACTAGCTGTTTGGTGTCACAACTTGTCTTCAGCAGCCTGCACTGAAATATTAATGACCTTGTGCTGCTGTATTAGGATGATTTTTTGTTAAAATAGGAAACATAGGTAATTCTGCTGAAAATTTAGAAGGGGTTCACTGTTTTAAAGAAATAGGTATTTAACACTACCACGTTACCCAATTTGTCTTCCAAAAGGCAGTAATGCACACATTTTGTGAGAAACAGAAATAATCTATGTAATAATAATCCACCAGTAGCTGTGTACAAGAAAGTGTGGTATACAGATACATTGTTCTAATGCTATGTATTTTTTGCATAAAGAGGTGTCTGTAAAAGACAAAACATTGGGATGAATATCCAAATCATTGTTTTCTTTCTAAAGTATTTCATACAGCTTCATTAGAGAAGGTACCTATTTTTAGGAATTCTCTCATGCAGAAAAACATGTTAAAAATAAGAATTCTATGAAACACATCTATCATTTTTGGGAGGGACAGGGAGATTTAATATAGTACACATCTGCAGTTTGCGGTACTGATCATTTATATATTTGTTCAAAATCTTACCTATCTGTGGTTTAATTTATGTAAAAAGCAACAGTAAGGAGCACTGAAGTTCGACTAGGTTAAGTTACAGCATGTGTATTAGATCTAGTGGCACAAACATGTCCGTGCTGGGGACATAAAATAGCTATGCAAAAGAAACAGACTCTCCCTGGAGAAAGTAAGATACAAATTAAGAAAAACTAATGAAGTTGGAACTGTGGCTTTGGGTTTTTTGTTGGGGTTGTTGTTGGGTTTAGGTTTTCTTGGTTTTTTTAAAGTCATTCCTGCATTTGCAAATCCTGCGTGCTCTGCTGCTTCCTGCTTTCAGACACAGCCTGTCTGGCTGTGCCCAAAGAGGGGAGAAAGAAGTAGAGAGAAAAGAGAGGAAAGACGAACATGCAGTTTAGGCATGCAGACAGGTATTGCTGTCTGCCCTGGCCAGGGTTAGAAGAAGTGAAGAATTTCCTCCTTTCCCAGAGTAAGGACACAGCAGCAGCAGTGTAGGGATGTGACGGTTTCAAGAAAGATGCCTCACTTAACATGGTACCAGGTCACAGTGTTTAAAGGTGTACTTCCTTTAGCACACTGGTGAGAGTTAGTGCCTATGTGACAGAAAAGTTCAATGCAATATATCCTTTAGGCTCAGTTCGATTTTTTGATTTTTTTTTTTTTTTTTTTTTTTTTAAGGTTTCAGTCGAGCAGCACTACCGTTTGGTTTGGTTCGGAGGGAGCTCTCCTGCGAAGGCTACTCCATTGATCTCCGGTGTCCAGGAAGCGATGTTATTATGATAGAAAGTGCTAACTATGGACGGACAGATGACAAGATTTGTGATGCTGACCCTTTCCAGATGGAGAACACAGAATGTTTCCTTCCAGACGCCTACAAAATTATGACACAAAGGTAAATATATGTTGTTTTGAGAACTGAAGAGGGAAAACTTCTACATTCCCTGGCAGAGTTAAACATTTCCTATGAATGCCGTAGTTCCCACCTGTAAAATGCATCCAGTGGAAAATGCCAGAATTATTAAGTGCCAGGGTGATTATATGTCATTATGTATGTGTACAGAAGCATATATGCATATAAGCACAAGTTACATTATGCCTTAGTGACAGTGACTGTCATTCAGAGCAGACAATCAGTCAGAAGAGCCAATAATAGAATCATAGAACTGTTTATGTTGGAAAAGATCTTTTAAGGTCATAGAGTCCAACCATTAACCTAACATTGCCAAGTCCACCCCTAAACAATGTCCCTAAATGCCAACACAAGTGGTTTTAGTACAAAAGGTGCATTGGAATGAAGATTCACAGGAATTACTGTGCTCCAGGCCACACACGGGCAGCAGTCACCAGTCACCTATACTGACAGTTGTGGAAAAGCCAGCACAAATCAGTCATGGGCATTGCTGCTGGCTTACACTACAAGCCTGAGTAAGTTCAGGATTGGTGGGAAGTATTCTTCCCAGTGCATTTTTCCTAGGGTGAGGAATCTGAACAGAAAGGGGATGGGAATAACCTGGGAGTTTCCTGGTGCATGTGCACAGAAGTGTCAAGTGAAACACGCAAGCTGTCCTGCAAGTTGTGCTCCGTTTACTGTGTTCGGTTTGACTGTGGTAGCACTCAGTAACATATAGTCACGTCTGAAAAATAATCTTCCATATTGATTTCCCAATTCACTCAAGTTGTCATGAGTGTGACTTTAAACTTTTTATCATTTTCCTGTGAATATATGGATGTTCTCTATGGTAGTCAAATATTTGGGCTAAATCTCAGGCTTCAGTTTCAAATGCTGGAGGGAAATTAAGGGTATTGGGCCTTTTATTCGTGTTCTGTGTTCAACCTGTGACTTGTTCTGTGATCAGTAAGGGAAAGGCTCCATTGCTACACTAGTAAAAAGATAATATAACTTCTTTAAATCATGTTTGAATTATCTTTCTGTGGTTCTAGTTCGTTGTTAATTAGATCAAGCCAGATTTCCATTGAGACTGCAGCAGCAGTGTCATCATCCTCTAATCTGTCAACTCCCTTTGAAACCACCTTCAATTGCTTTTGTAAATGTAGTGCCTCTCTGTAGACTTCCTTGTTGTGTAAAATGCATGTTGTGTTTTGATCAAAGTCCTCCTTATGTTCACTGCAAATATACAGATTAAGGTAGTCAGAGACAAATATAGAGGCACAATCTTGCTTAAAGTGACATCGAACTGTTACTGGAAAGCTGAAATTTCAGTCCTCCCCTTTCAATTAATCAACTGTAAGTTTGTGATAGGAGAGAGTATTTTTTAACTTCCCCAGTCTTCCACTCCTACCCTTTTTCAACAGATTAAAATGCATTTGTGATCACATGTGTGACATTGGTTCAGTATGTCTATGCTGAGAGAGTTTCTCATTTTTGTTCCTTTTTTTTTGTCATGAACAAATGGCAAAGATCATTTGACACTTTGCTTTCTATTTTTGTCTGGCATTTATAGTAATTTGGAAGTTTGCTTTTGTAGCTCGCTCTCTCAGATCCTGTCATTAAGTAGAAAAGCTGTCTCTTGCCTTGTTTAATCTTTTCTCAAAATTGCTCAATTTGTGCTGTATTGCAAGCATAGAAGAACGCTGCAAATTTCTTATGAAAAGTTCTTGTATCTCATTTATTTATAACTGCATTGGTGATCATAATTTTTTGTCGTCTAAGGCAAACTGTTGTTTGGTACTCAGCACATGTCCTTGATCTGCTATCTAAAAGTATCACATCAGCTGTATTTTGATGGCAGCAATTCCATAGAAAAATCTCACCTGAAGGACTATCAGATTCACTGGGTTTTTTCTTTTCTTTTCTTTTTTTTTTTTTTTTCCTCCCTAAACTGACCAGAAAAATTATCTGTTAGAACATTTGATCACAGGGGAAACTTTTCTAACGTACCTTCAGCAATAAACAGCAGTAGTTTCTACGTTGCTACTTAAAATCTTACAGTGTTTAAAGACTGATGATATGTTTTTATCACTTCAGCCAGCAGTGTTTTTACCACTGCGTTGGACCACTCAGTTCAGTTTACACCTACATTTAAATGTAGTTCCACAGCAATTATTAAATACTCATCATTCATTTGTGACATTACTCCACAGCTTTTGTACAGCAACTACATTTGCTGCAGTTCCAACGTGAAAACACCAGCTTAATGAGATCAATACTGTGAAATCTGAAGACTGAAAAATAAGATGAGGTTTCCAGTTTAACACAAAGTTGTGTAATCCAATGCCCTGCTCCCCTTCCAGAGAATCTGAGATACTAGCATACAAACTTCGCGTGTCCACTTGTGCATCATCTCTGCTTTCTCAGAACAAGCTGCTACTTAGCCTTTTCTCCCTCCCTTTTCCTTCTTTCCTGCAGTTCTCAACAGATTTTTAACTTAATGTTTTCCTAGGAATCCTGACTTCATTGCTTTGCTTTTACCTTTGTAAAGTAGTTATTAAATTTTTAGTTTCTGATTGAAATTACATCCCAATTATTCCAGAATAAAGTCTTTCAGATGTATTTAGATTCCATGTCAACTTCAGACTGGCACGGTTAAAATTAAAGCTTTGAAGAAAGAGCCTAGACCTTTAGAAAATCTGTCTCCCCTTTCACAGTTCTCTGATAATTAACCCTGGTATTTGCATACAGTCAAGTCTGAGAGATCCTACCATGCGTATAGATACTACCTTGAGTATAGAAATAAGCTTATTTCTAGAATATTTGGTGAAGGAGTGCTGTGTGTGGCAGAGGACCCATGTTTCAGGCAGTTAGATCTTAAAATAGCCGCTCCTTGGTGCTCCGCTGTCCTTTAGCGGGGACAAATCTCCTCTGTTTCCTCTTTGTTTAAAAAGAAATTAAACGAACAGGAAGCAGAAGATGCAAAGGAGCCTGAGGACATTGCTCTGGTAGTTGCGCTCTTATAAAGTGTGTTTGTTTGGCTGTAGCCAGAAACTGTCACAAGACTTTGAAGTTGATAAGGCTGACTAGTACTACTTTTTACAGGTATAGCAGATGTTTGAAAATTAACATGATAAAATTTACTTATGACCTAGTCTTAAGTCCACGTCCATTGTAAGCAGATTGCAGGTGGATTGTGTAAGTTATATTCAAACCACCTGTGTGTTTATAAGGACTTTCTGCTTCCAGTGTCAACTTCAAAGCCCTGCTCTGCAACTGCAGTTTTTGTTAGGACGGGCACCAGGGGTTACATAGATACCACGTAGTCTTTGGACTTCTGTTTTATTACCTTAAAATAATAACACATATTTATAGGTACTTGTAAATACATACTTAAAATACATTTCAAACACAAAGGCATGTTGTGTATGTAATTTTATAGTGGAACAATAAGGTGGCAGGATGCATTTTTGCATGGTGGGACCTTTCTCTTCTGAATAAAAATAGGGTTTTTTTAGTAGGAATCATTTTGCCTAGACCTAAGCTTTTTCTTCAGGAAAAGTTCCGGATTATTTTAAAAAGTAGACACCATAACTATCTTTGTGTTTTCAGTACAGTACAATTAGATGGATTTTTTTGCCTGTGTATTTAAATAAATACTTGGGTAGTATGGCAGATAATAATTTTAAATAACCTAATTCTAAATCTTGAGAAACCCTATATTAAAAAAAAGTCAGGTCCATTCCAATCTATACGCATTATTTCTTGAGTAATGTACAGTTAGAGCTGTTGGTGGGGTTTAAAGAAAATTAACATTTTGCATTTAAAGAAAATACAGCCTATTAACTTGGAATCTATGGAATCATTTACTTAGACACAAAATTCAAGCATTTATTGTTGACAGCCAAAGTAATGTTAACTTCAGAGAGGAAATACCATTTCCCTCCTAATAAAGGCTGAAATTCCTTGAACTTTTAGATTGGAACTTCTGATCTGTGTTCTGATACTGAGAACATAGTTGTAATCATAAAAAAGAGGAAAAATTCAAAATGTCTGATACTGCAGTCTTTGCCAACCATGCAAACATCCACATTAAAAAGTATAATCTTACAGCTGGTCGGTTAATTTTTGATCTGCAACAGAAAGGAGGTTACATCAATCCTGCACTGAAATGGCCTTGAAATTCAATTTTCATTTACAATTTATACTGTAATTGTAGCTTTATCTTTACATCTTTACCTAAACATATTTAATCAGTATCAGTTTGCTTTTTAAATATGCACAAACAAAGCAAAACTCATTATATTATGTAAGCATAAATAGAAAAATCTGTTAGGTATAATAGATGAACTTAGGGAGCTAATTTTTTTAAATACCCTTCCCTTTTAAAGCATTGCTGCAGAAAAGGAAAAGTATTAAAAGAGGAATAAATCTTCAGCAGTGAGTGTTTTTTTCTGTTGTACATATCCTGTCCTATCTATAGCACATGCAACACATGTACCTTCAATTACCGTGTCCATCATGACACCAGTGAAGAGTTCATGCCTGGTTTTTTGTTACCATGAGCATTTCTCACGTGGTAATACTCTTAACCTGTTACGTCCATCATCCCTCTGCAAGACAGCTGTGCTTAAATGGAGGGTCTTCAAAATGTAAGCAAAGTGCCTCCTGCCTCACAGAGCGATCAAGGGAAAATGAAGGAAGCAGCATACCCATTCCTTCTCCTGAGATTCTATTTTTTTCTTAATCCTTCCCAACGGGAGAGTGGGAGAATGGAGACGTTCATTCTTTTCCACCTATTCACATGTCCAAGAAATATGTCATTTTGAAAGATCCCATATATAAATGACAGTGAGGCATTTTTGAAAGAAAACAAAATGAGTTCTCCTCTGAAGATGACACATCTCTCAAGCCCTCTGTCTTGTTCCTGCTTGTCAGGTCTGCCGAGGAACCACTGTCGTGCCGTATTAGTGTCCTTTCAAGAGAAAACAAGTTTGGTCTGTTCCATAATGTGAGTGGATAAAGAAAATCTTCCACTGGACTCCAGGCTTGGATGGATAGGGGGTAAATCTCCTGTAACTGATTAATGTCACATCAGAGTGAAAAGGTCTAGCCAAAAGCAAAGTTTGTTTGGGGTGTCCTTGCTGGTAGAAGGCAAACCCTGCTGTGGGGTCACTGCAGAGCTGAACTGGAGCCTTTGCAAGACTTCCATAAAGAAGCATTCTAGTGCCTCAAAAATAGCTTCCTCAGACAGAGCCCACGGTTGATGCAGTGTTTAAACTCTAGCATGCTTCGGATTTGCATGTCTAACGTGACTTGAAACAGTTTTCACGGGCAGGATTTTATCCTCTGCCACTCACAAATGACTGTGATTGTGGTAATGGCGCACTTCACTTCGAGGGGCTGCCAGGCTTAGTCAAGGGCTCTGCTGACCCCTGCTGCTATTCTTGCTTTTTCCTTTGCTTTTCCTTCTGCAGCCAAAGATTGCCTCCTTTTGCTAAAGATATTATGCAGTGAAAAGTGTCTCAGAATAAAAGATACACCTGGCTTTTTTCTACTTTCTGGTCATTAAGAGTTTGCATATCTGCCCTTTTTGTATCAGAGAAATACTGGTGTTGATGATGGCACGGGCTGATGTGGATAACGTGCGTTCTCGGAATTTATGCACACTGGAATTGCTGTGGTGCTGATGCTGATCTCATGTACGAGGTCCTTCCTTTGCTTTGGCGTGCCAGCAGTTTCTCTGTCAGCCTCCTGACAACTGCCTCACAAAACGTTTACCGTACAAAATTATCAACATTAGATATCTTTCTTTAAGCATCCTGTAAAAATGAAAGCTTCTACTCATCTGAAACAGACATAGGTCTTAGTACAGCAGTCACCCCCATGAGTGTTTTGACGTAGCAGAAGCTTAAAATGCTCTTTATTTTTAAACTAAGCTTTTCACAATACCAGGCCATGACCCAATTGATTTTTTTTTTCTGTTTTGTTTTGTTTTCTGTGTGTTAGTCACAAGACTTAGTTACGACTCAAATGTAAAGAAAAAAGCAGAAATGCATGTAGCCTGTTTTCATCAACTAGGCAGAATCACAGAGCCTAGAATATTCATGAAGCATACCATAGTCCTTGGCTTTATTACAGAAAAACACAGTAACACCCATGACTGAGAAGCACCTTATCTGGCATTTTGCATTTTCACTATCATTAATTCTTAATATGAAAGTAGTAGGTCTAGTTTACTCATTAAAAATAGGGGGTTTTATTCATGGCGTCGTTCCATCATGACATTACTTAGTAAATTAAATACAAATCCTTGTATTACGAGACTCTGAGCAGTAAAGTAAGGTGCAATAGCTGTCAGTGGTACTTGATCATCTTTTTGCAGTATGTTCTATTATTGCTTCCTGCAGAAGAGAGTATATCACACACACACAAGCACATAACACGTGTGGTGCTGTAGTCACAGTATTGGACAAGCCACAAAGGAAACAACACAAGGGTCACTGATACAAACTAATGACATATAAAATTTAGATTTAGTTTAAAAAAGATTTGATTCATTATTTTACTAGGGTGTCGCTTCGTATTTTATTTAGTGTTTTCACATCTTTTATTTAAGTTGGGTTTTTTTTCCTTCATTTTTGGCAAAACTACCATCAAATCCTTTTTAAGTCAGTGTGTATCTTATCTGGCAGGATAGTATATACATATTCATCAGTCTTTCCTTGTTGTTCATGTGTGAAAATAAATATAAATAACTATATATATATATACATAAATTCTTAAGTATTATACACTGTTTCTTGTATATTTGAGCATCATATATCATATAAAATACATGCTTCAGCCTGTGATGTTCTTGGGATTTTTTTGTCTGATTTCTGAAATGGGTTCTATTAGGTGCGCATAGCCTATAGTTAATCATGTATGTTTGGGGTATGCAGTTACCTCTCTTGGTAATTTACTAATGTTTTTAAGAACTTGACTGAGACAACATTGCTTAACCTTCAACACCTTTCAGTTGAATTTTGAGTTCTCTTGGACAAATTTCTATGAATTTTGTATAGTTTTTGGATTTCTAGTCTAGCCAAGATACATTCCTGGTTCAGTTGCACTCAGAACTTTATTATGAAAACCCTCTGATTTCCTTACTTATTGCTGCACCAAATTTAGTTCGTATAGAATAATACTGTAATAATTGAAGCCTATTAATTCCTCCTACCCCAATATATCCTCTATAATACTTAGCCAATACAGCTACATTATCTGATAAGTTGATTTAGGGCTTTATACATGTGTTCATATAGCCATTTATCTCAACCCTTGCTGAGGAGACCTTTATTAAGCTGTGATGACTGCTGAATATGAAATGTAACCAAGATTATTTTTTTATTCAAATATAATTTAAATATTCATCAAAGAGGAGTTATGCTTGAAACTGACAGAGACTATTACCATCAAAAAATATAATTAACTGCACTGGGTATCATGAAGCAGAGTTAGCCAAATAGCCGAGAGGTCTAATTGCTCTAGAGTCTGAGAAGCAATAGTTTTATTTTATACTGTTGCTGTGGAATTAATAGTGATGTGGTTTCCTATGCAAGGCAATTAAAAGCTGCCTGTTAAGGTTCATTGCACTATAGGAAATCTGTTGAATATCACTTAGTAAACAGAACTGACATGGAAAAGGAACATGAAGACGGGCAGAGCAGGGTATAGATCATAAATTAGGACAGATTAATATGAATTAAATATGTGTAAGTAAATTATGAGTACTTTCTAGTGTTGTAAAGTCAGCAGTAGCGATGAAAGTGAAAAGTTTTCATTAGTAACACAAAGGAAATAGAATTTAAAGATTATTACAGTGAAGCTATTTAATTCAGAAGAAAGGAGTAGAAGAGTAACGTGGGTTTAAAAATTTAAAAGTAGCTACAGACCAGTATAGAAATGAGTAGATCTCATATACTGGAAAATTCCTTCTGCCACAGAATAATCTCCTACTTACAATAAAATGAACCTTCTGACCTTTCTGGCTGAATTAAGCTTTTTAGTTGAATTCAACGAGAAAAAAAATAATATTATTAAATCCCATAGATTCTGCCTATGCCCAGGGTATACAATCTAAAAAGGGGTGGGCATATTCGTGGCATTTTGACGTCAATGACGTTGCTGAAATGGAGAAGTTTAAGGATCAAAGATACAAGCAATAACAGTATTTTACAGCCTTTCCTTTTTTTCTCTCTAACAATAAAATTGCAATCTAATTGCTTAATAAATGGTCCATGATTACTGAAAGACATAGATAATTTCCCTCATTGCATTTCCCCTCTTTGCATTTTGTTTTCTACATATTGCAGAACAATAATTAGCAAAAATGAATTTTTTTGTTAGGCCACAAATGAAAGAAATCTTTTGTTTCTTTTTTTTTCTTTTTTCTTTTTTCTTTCATATAATAACTGTGAATGAAAAGAGTTTATGTGTATGTTCTTTAATTTAGTATGGTAGTCAACTTCTATGTTTTTTAAGAAGCAGTCTTAAAAACTAGTGTCATACTACTGGTAAAAAAAATAATCAAAGAATCCAACTAGAATTCCTGTTTTATATAAAGATTGGCTGCCTGTTTCATACATTATTTAACATGCTTACCCTGTTTATATCAGTGACATAAGAGTGCATGCTGCTTTCTCAGAAGAGTACTGTCTTTGCCGCTTCACAGCACAGCGTCTTGTACTCCCAGGCTTGCACATGGTGTTAGCAGATATTTAAAGCACTTCAGTCTAACATTTTATAGGTCATGATGAACTGAGCCTATAAAACAAGCTACTGCAATGAAGTTAATGCAGTCTTAAGAGTGTTACATAGACCAAATACTCAGTATTCAGTATATTTTTAGCCTGCTGTAGACACATCAATGGGGAGGAAGGGTTCTCACCAAGTCAAACCTGTTTTGTAGTACATTTGCAGTGCAGAATCTTTAGTACAAATTTACTGTTGAAAGACATATTTTTCTTCATGTTTTCACTATAATACAGTAACTATCAGAACCCCCGGATTTCAATTTCTTCTAACACACACGTAAACACACAAAGCAGAAAAATAAAAGAAATTAGGTAGCAGAATCATTTCATTGAGCAAGCTGCCCTGACCAGAGTCATACGATTTGAACACTATGGAGGAAGGAGTCTAATCTTACTAGTTGTTAGTGACACCGAGCTGTATAACGTTTCATCTGGCAAGATACATATTTTGCCATTGTATGTGCAATGGCATCTATATTCTTTTCTTAGTAGTAATCAGTGATCTTTAACCTTAGTGTTCGTTGCTTCTCAGATACCTTGCTTCTTGTGATATATAGCTATATGATCCAGCAATTTTGAAATGGATTTAATATACACATTTTTCCAGCACTGTAAAATTGTTGTTTCACCATAACTCAGTTTGTACTCTTCTTCCTCTATTTAATACATTAATTTAGGCTGAGTTGTAAGTGTAACAATAACATAACAGCTCTGAATGCATAATCTTTCCCTGTTTACTGAATTTCTTAACAGCATTGAACTCAACTGTGCTGTTACACTCATGAAGCTGTAGGTGTTTTCTCATCTATGATGTAGTAGGACTGATACTGCCTTCAGTATATTATTCTAGTGCCAGCATCACTGGTGGGTATGAAAAACATAATTTACTTCATATATTTAGCTTTCTTAGATAATTTTGCTGCCTTTGTGACAGAGATACAGCAAAAGAACACCTCCTGGAGTTGCATTTAAAATAGGAGCACTTTGGGTAATGTACTGTGGACAGAACACATATGAGTTAGTGCTCAGTTATCATGAATGCCATCAGCAATGCCTTGTTGCTTTCTTATCAGCCACTTCCTGCTGTCAGCCCAGTGCTTATTTCAATAGAAAAGGATTTGCATCAAATGTAATACAGTATTATGTATGGCTAACATGGGGTTTTTAATTGTGCAGGCACATGAGACTCCTTCAGTGGGAGATAGTTTGATAAAAGGATTAGATCATGAATATTTTTGACACAATTAAAGATTATCTGTGCATTGATGGAGTCAAGCCAGTGAATTTTCTGATGTGCTTTTTACAGCAGTGAATCCGCTTGACTTGGGTAAAAACCAGCTGCAGAATACACAGGATGTTTGCAGATAGAAAAAACAAGCAAACAGAAGCAGCCCCCTAAACTTTGTTGGACTTAAAACTGGAAGTTCCAGAAGTGCACAGATCAAATCAGGAACTTAATCCTTTTAACTCTGAATCACAAAGAAGAAAGTGGGATTGTGCTTTCCAAGTTAGAGCAAAAGGATACTTTTTCAGGGGAAGTCCTATACCTGGAAGCCCTGCAAACTTTCCAGATGATAATTAGATCCAGGCATCACTGTGGGTAATGAATAACAGTGCTTTTGTGACAGGCGTTCCTCTCAGAAGAAAAGAAAGTACTTGTAGCGAGGACTTTCAGACACATTTTAATAGGAAATGACACCACTGTTAGAGAGTTGATTAAAGACCTACCAAGGGACAGCACTTCTGGAAAAAATCAGCAGATGAAATAAGAAAAGTTGTAATTTTATTATTAGTTATCAGTTAAATATGTATAACTTTAAAGCCATGAAATCTGCATTAAAAATTACGAGAAGGAAGACTGTACCATCTTGCTAACAGATTGCACTTTTATAAATCTCATAAAATAACCAAGTTGTCTTTTGCCTCTTGCTCAGCATTTTGCTTTGAGATCTGTTCAGCCATAGAAACCAGTCACTCCGTAGCCCTGTGGAATTGGTAGATACGCAGCAGTGGGCACATGGCCTCTGTTGATGAAAATTATAACCCAAAAAGGGGATATTCCCTGAGGCAAGTTTACAAAAAACAATTTATTCTTTTTCACCCTGTAAAACTCATCTTACATGCAGGATCTCTTGCATTATTACAAACTCTAATCCTCTGAGTGGGTAATTAACGGACCAGAAAAGCCATTTGTGGAAAGGAAGAGCCATAAGGGTGAAAAATATTTCTCCACTGAATGATCTTTAAGGAGTAAATAATTACAAGAGTGAGAGGTTTGGGATGACCAATCTAAATCTGAACATAATTAGGATGAACACAGTTTGAAAATCGAAGCAGTTGGCATGTGCAACAATTCTCATATCAGAAGACTAATTAAATATTTAAAAGCCCAAACCCCCTCACTATTCACAGAAAAATAACCTGCCACAAAAGGGTCTGTAACTTTGCAGATAATTAGGAAGGGTTACAGGGGGAAAAAATCACAGATTGGCTCCAAGGTTCTGCAAGGTCACGTCTTATTATGGTGTATCTTTTATATGGTCTGATAACGTTTCTTGCTAATTTAATCTAAGTAGGGCATCCCATAGCGATTTCCCATTTCCCTTGTTAAAAATGTGATCGTTTTCCTATATGAAAACTGCAATAGGTGAACATTTTTATAAATAATTGCTCCTAATTGATACAGGCTATAATACTTTTAATTATTCAGGGGGAATGCATGTGTAAAAAGTTCAGTTAGGGTTGCCCCAACCACACCCCCCATTTGAAATTGTCTTCATCCTCTCTGTTGTAGAGGGAAAGCAAAGTACCCTATGAAATCATGTTGCCTCAGCAGCCAATTCTGTAAATTAGTAAGTCTTACTTCCCTGTTAAGGCTAAGATACATTTATGTTGCATATGCATTTCTGCAAGCAGAAGAGCTGTGTTAAACTCAGGAGACCCATAGTGAGTCAAGCTGAATTTGCATTGAACTGACCTGGAGGTCCAGGCAAAGCATGAACATTAAAAGTGTACCATGGCTTCTACATTTCAGAAGCTGCAGTAAAAAATCACAACTGTCATTTGAAATACCTTGTTTTGGTAATTAAAGTGGGTGATTTTTTAAACCGTGTTGAAGATCTGTGCAAATTAACGTGAGGGGTAAAGCTACTTATTTTCAGTATTGTAATTCTTCAGGTTACTCATTTAATAATGACTCAGAAGCTATCTTAAGTTACATAACTTTTAACTACATTATGAATATGCTGCATGCCAAGCCATGGATAAAAAAGATTGACAGTGCTGCAAAAAAGGGTTTTTACTCTTATCCTATGCTCTCTAGCTGGGAGTCTCTTCTGCTGCAAGTCTGTTGCAGTGTTATGCCTGAGGATCAGACACTGTGATTTAGGATTTTCACTTGGATTTTCTATACGCTCCACTCTCGCACTGCGCCTCAGAAATAAATGCCCCTTTGTAAAGCTGCGGTATTATTACCAAACCCTGCGTTTCTCCCCTGAAACCTGCTCAACCCACAAGGCATGACACTGCGCTCACGCTCATCCAGTGTGAATAATCTGTGTAAATCACTCAGATGTTATGATGCTGCACTACTAAAGTTTTTGTTAGTAAATAAGCATAGCTGCAGGCTATTTATTTTGTCTAAATGGTGAAACATTTAATTGGATCTTTTTAACTGATTACTTTTCAGCAGTGCGGATCTGCTTGGCTTAGTTGGTGTACGAAGGCATGCGCTGCCTGTAATCCCATGCTGCATTTTGCTTGCAAATACACATGCACATAAATAGTATGATAAAATTATGAATATGACTTTATTTCCATTTCTTCTTCAGGCGAGGTCGCATTAGAAATGTTTTCTCTAAAAAGCACGTCTCTTCTGCTTCGTACTGTTACAAGGTTTGGGTCTGCAAACCTCACTAGGAGATTTTTCCATTTACTACACACACATCGTTGCATCTTTTGGTACCTAGCTTTCCTGTCCTTGCTTTACAGTCATCTCCTCACAGGCTCGGGCAGTTCTAGTAGGCCTTTCATCCATGTGGTAGAAAGTAGCAGGGATAGAAAGAGGGGATTATAAAAGCACTCAAAAATTTACTGTGAGAAGGCAGGAGTTATGTATCCCGCTGGAATCTAAATTTCCTTTTTCTTTCCCCCCCTCCCTATCTTACGTGATGCTTCAGTTTCAGGTTAGTAATAACGCCATAATAATAGCATTTGCACCAATAAACAAAGTACTGGAAGGAGGATCAATGGTAACAAGAAAAAGTACCTCTGACAGCTCAGATGTGAGAAGATTCATCTTTTTAACAGTGACTGCTTTGAACTTGGAGAACACAACACTAAAAGGCAAATGGGTCGTAACTAAATGTATTAAAATTGTAAGAAGAATTCGTAAGCAAGAAATACCCCATTAAATTAGTTTGCCATATAAGTCTGATACACATTCATTGATAGTAAGTCAGACTGGGTAATCCTAAGAAAGGGATTTCCCGTTGTGTTTTCTTGTCTATTTGGAGTTTTCATCCTCAGTGCATACCCCTAGACTCCCACAAGATTACACTGTGTAAAGAAAACACAATTAAATATTATTGCCTATTTATCGGGCAAACGGAAACAAACGCTGTGGTGCACCATCTACAATTAATTATACACTGCTCGGCTTCCTTATGTCATGTTTACTCAGTAATTAGGAAGATTCAACAAACTATCAATATTATGTTTAAAAAGAAAATAGAAACAATTTTCTCAGTTCCCCCCCCCCCCCCAAAAAAAAAAAAAAAAAAGAAATAAAATATTTTTCATCTGAAGCCACCAGGTTTATTGCTGTAGCGGTCATGTTGCCAAGTGCATAGAAAATCCCAAGACTGGGCTGTGAATTTTCAGACCGAGTTCCAGCATGCCTTACTGTTTTAGCAGTCACAGGAAGATCGCCAATATCTAGACACAATTCTTGTGGCCAAATTCTGCTTTCATATGTGCTTATTTATCTCCCATTGTTTTCTTAGATATGAAAACTACCACCACAGCACACTAAATCTGTTTTCCCTTTAAGCTAGGTAAAATTGGTGCTATTTTCTTTTTGCATGCTCATTTCCCCATAATAGTTTTGGGGATTGTAACTTGAAAATATTTTTCAGAAACGCTTACACGAGTAAGCAAAACTGCCAGTGTGGCATCCTGGGTTTTTAAAAGGCCGGTTGCAGGATTGTATGTCTGTCTTCAAGCAAGTGTAGCTGTGTAGGGATGCGTGTGCTCACTCTTCCTGCGTGGGTAGGGCTGTGTTACTGCTGCTGGAGCACTATGAATATTGCAGTGATGGCTGGCCAATGCTGCTCCAAATTAGGGCTTTATAGCAAGGCTGGTTTTTTTAGTAGGTCTTGGTTTTTTTCAGGCTTTGGTTACACCCAGTTTACTTACTCATTAGGTTTCAGTATGTAATAATGTATTTCTTTTGATTTGAATTTGAAACTCCAAATTTAAATACATTCTTTTAAATAATTTTATCTACTGTGGGGTGTGCGTGTGCATAGGTATGTATCTACACACCCCTGAAATAGAATCTCTGTTCTGTGGCTATTTTGTATGTAAGTTTTGTACACACTTTCTAAGACCAAATTAATAAAACATAGCATTTAAGTAATATCTGACATCTTCATACATATGTAACTTTCAGTTTAATAACAGGAGTGGAGGTCTAGTGAATATGCATACAAAAGCAGAAGCACATCTCATGTGGCTGTTGTAGACCATTAGGAATACATATGTAAAGACAGCCATTTACACTGGGTAAAGAGGTACAGGAATTTTTCAATTTAAAACATGCTGTTGTTAAAAGTCAATACACGAAGCATAGCTATCCGACATTCCCATCTCTTTTTACTCAGGCTGCAGCTCACCCAGGGTGATTAAGTAACAAGAAGACCATATGGAGTATGTGGTGTTACAACTCAGAGTTTACGTGCTTCAAGTGGTGTTTAAGCAGGTTGCTGCAGGCAATATGCAGGAACATGTCATCGTGCTAGCTTTTAAGTATTTAATCAATATGCTGAAAGAGAAATATTGTCAGATCTGACTTAAAAGTTTCAAAACATTCCAAGATAGATATTTTTAAATGTATTGACAGTTTTATTTAAAATTAATCTTATTTATTAAGCGTGGCTTTGTATTGTATCTTTTTTTTTTCTTTTTAAAGTGAAATACATGACTGTTTTCTGTGTTTTCCCATTTTACCTTACTTAATGAAACACTTCATTCACGGAAATGCAGCGTTAGGAATACCCCAAATTATTTTGATGGCCCATTTCTGGTTAGACATGAACCCCTACCCTTCTCAAAATAACACGATGTTTCTTTTATGTTACTATCTTTGTCAAAGTTATGTATGCAAAACAAAAGCATTTTGAAGGACAAATTGTAATGTTGACATTATTTTCTACATAGCGTGATTTTGCAAAATACGAGAACCACTTGGAAAGGACCTGTGTGTATCTTCATGTGACGGATGTGACTGAACCATAAAGATGACCTCTTCTCTCAGTCAGCCGGTTTGATCCACATAATGCCAATGCCTTTCCAGAATCTGCTGCTCAGATTCCAGTACTTTACTTTCTGGTCCAGTCATGATACACTGTTTTTCATTTTAATGCTGGAGTATTTGTTCAAGTCCATAGATTTTGCATTTTTAATCTTCCTTAGAACAGTGGTGAATAATGGCCCTTGGCAGGAGATAATGAAATTTTCTTAATTTATATTTTCAAGCAGAAGCTTCAATTGAAAATGGCATCCTATGGCCTGGAGACATAGCTCTAGTGCAAGTTTCAGGGGAGCTGTAATAATAATGCAGTGCCAGCGGTGACGGGGAATGATAGGACAGTGAAGAAGTAATTTAAGAAAGAAAAGAGAATGTACCAAAGCTTTATTGTAGCATATCTAATGATCTGCTGAAGATTCCCAATAGCTTTTGGAGCATGACAGGAGAAACTAATGTAATCTTGCCAAAACAGAAGCCCCTGCTTAATCAGCAGAACAAGATTATTGATTAAAACACCTCACACAATAGATTGCACATGGAATCTCATCTCCATACGTTGCACGTGGAAAAGTGCACTAATGAGCATACGATAATAAAAAACAAGCAAAAGCAATTTGTTGGGAATTGTACAAGTCAAGATTAGAGTTGAAATGCAAACAAATTATCATGGCAAGTGCAGCTGTCCTTAAAGCTGAGCACAGACGGAATGGATGCAGCAGGGACACGGCTACGCTGTGAGCAGAAGAAGGTACTTGCTAACAGGCCTGCTGGAGCTGCTTTACTTTCCTTTTTTTCTGTATTCATCTGAAATGTGAAAGGGCCATTCCTCATTTGCACAGTCTTCTTCCTGAGGTGAGAGGAGTTCAGACATTGTACTGTAACTGTTAATTAAACACTCCATTTGATTTTTAGATTAGTCTAAGTGATGCATCTGCATTATGAAAATGTAACCTTTCTTCATTCATACTAAAATACCGAAGAAACTAGTGTTACGAGTACACAATTGCTCCTTGCATTTATGAGAACGGTGATACTTTCTACATTTCCACTTGCAAAACTCCTGCCGCTGCTGGCACAGGAACCTGAACTGCCATTCCTTCAGTGCTACAGTTAGTCTTTTGCTAAATAGGGTTTCAAATTTAATTCATGTATTACCTTTCCTAAATCAACTGTTACTGGGTTTGATTAGAGTTCTTTGCAGATCTGCTTTATTTCCTTGTAAATGACAGTCAGTGTATCATAAATCTTTGTGAATATTGTGAATGACTTAAGTGTGAAGACATTTCTCAGTGTGAGAACATACGAATTATAAGATTGGATATAAAACCTGAGAATCTGAGTATTTTAACATATGCTAGGGAAGTATGCAGTTAAGTAGATTACAGAACACTTAAAAGGTACTTAAAACCTACAGAACACTTAAACACCAGATTACAGACACTGATAAAGTATTTGTGATTTGACTTCTTAAATTTGCAGAAATTAGAGCTGGTTTGTATCATGTTTTCATGGGAACAATTCTAAAAGCATTTGAATAGATGGACCAAACTAATAGTATATTATGTAGAAAAAATAATGTTGGTTAAAATTAATGAAGGACTTGCCAGTTAAGGTTTATGAGGTTTGGATTATATTTTTCCCCCGATGGTGTCTAGGCCAATTTTGCAAATCGCCAGGTACTTCATTTCCACTATAGTCTGGTTTTGGATAATACCATGAAGTGGGTGCACTCAGAAAGGCCTTGCCCCTTACAAAAAAAAGTGAAAATGGATCACAGGATTGAGCTGAAGGCTGTAACAGTGTAATATCCTCTTCTTTGGGCGTAGCGTAAAGGTTTCTCAGAATTAGGAAGCTCTGCTATGGCAGTGATGCAGTTGCTTTAATAATCTGTAGCCATGTAGGATATTCTGCTGTTTAGTGCTATTTTATGGAGAATGGAGTATCTTTTGTCCGATACACCATGAAATTCAGTGCCTCTTATCTTAAAGAAGCTAAACGGAAACCTTTATCTGTTTGTAAAACGGTCTTTGCAGGCAGCAGCAGAACTGTAGGCCAGTAACTAATAGAGAAGTTGCTACCCCTGGTTTTACAGGGGAAAAAACCAATGCAGCAGGCAGAAGACTTTCATTTATTCAGAGAACGAACTGCAGTAGTGTAAATTCCCTGAATTACTTGTCTCAGAACTACTTCTACCAAGTCCACTTACTCTGCATCTCTTCTCTCTAACCCAGGAATTGGGATTGACAGCTGCTGTAGTTGCTGGTGGTGGTTTTTGAAGGTTTCCCTGGAACTGAAATATGACCACTTAACTATGAAACAAATAGTTACCTGAATACTGACTTTTTAAAATGTGAATATTTTAATCAAGCACCTTTAATTTGAAATCTTAAAAGTGCATAAAAATCAGAACCTTATGTGGAAATTAACTCAGATTTTATAAAACACAACCAGCAATGCAGAAAAATCAGTGATTTGAATGTAAAACCTGCAGCTTAAAGCACGAATCCTTCTGTTCCTCTAGTTATCCAAGTAATTGCACTTCTTGGGGAGGTGTTGGTGTGCTTTGTAGCACTGCTGGGTGCTGCAGCAGTGGGCGTAGCTCATTGTTTTGGAATAGGAGTCTCCTTCATTTTGGCAGAAGGTGACCATCTGCACAGCAGGTGAAATCTCGCATGAAGAAATAGTCAGAAATTTTCAGACAGTCACCAACTTCCTGTAAACACCACTCAGTGCCTGAAGTTTGATGCTGGTACTTACTGTACAAAGAAAAAAAATACTGCCTTTTCTTCTGATTTATTATTATGCAACCTTTTGGTACAAACATGAAGCTCTTCATTTCCTGACTGACGGCAACATTATGAGTCTTTCACTGGAGGAAAATGAAAGGGAAGAAAACAACTTTTTGTATGGAAACAACCGTCCATCTTTTTCATAAGATTTACAAATACTGCTAGTAGAACTTTTTTTCCCACAGCTAAATATGACCTTCATGAGTTTCATTCTCAAGCAATTTCTCCCAATATGTATCCATTTTATTTTGTAACAAATCAATATTTCTCTCTTAATTGCCACTCATTCAAGTGTAAAATGAAATTTTTATACAGCTCAAAGCTGTGGAAACCATTATACTGAATGATGCACTATGCAGTCTTTTTGTAGGAATTATTTTGGCTTCGGTGTAAGTTTTTCATTAAAGAAACAAAAAGAAATTTAAGGAAATTACTTACAAAATCTTAAATCTGAGGTTTTCTCATGCTGATTAGTCTGGCCTGAGATGTGTGGCATAAAAAATCCCGTACAGGGTTTAGAACAGAGAGACCTATGAGGTTTTGGGCTGTGTTGCCTTCTGCTTTTACAGCCTCCTCCTACACAACACATGAGAGCAGCACTTTGACCTTGGTGTGAGTACAAAAAAAGGACTGGATTGTGCATTTTCAGTATTACAGATTCAGTACAGTGATTTTCTCTGCAACTTGGGTGCACATCTCATCACTTCAGCACGAGTCTGAAAGCCACTGGATGCATCACACTTGTTCCAGACTGTAATAAACTGCACGAGCTGTTGCAGTGAATGATGGTGTTACTGGGGGTGGCACGGTGTGACCTGTGCGATGGCTGTACAGGGAACCTGCCTGCGCTCTCTGGAAAGTCACTGCCACAAGCAGCACAGAGGTGATAGGTGGATTCCTCACCATCTATCTGTATCCATGGTTGTTCATATATATAGAAATACCTGGCAATTTCCAATTAGTTCTGCAATTATGAGTCTTATGAGGCTAGAAATAAGTAGCTTAAAAAAACAGGGGGGGAGGGGGGGGGAAGAAAATAATTAACTGATCAAGTCAGAAGAGTTGTTGTTCCTGTGTTTGCTCAGCAAGAGGCACAGCATAATCTGACCAGCTGTATGCTAGTTTGATTAGTATATAAAAAGGAAAGTGATTTATATCAGAGTTCTCCAGATGCACTTGCTCTGCCTTTTATGAGGTAGCATGAATTATTCTTATACCTGTTGACAATGTACAGCTGTGGAAAACCGCTGATACAAGATAGATTATTTTAGCTTGGGATGTGGGGATGTGGTATTCAGGGCGTGTGGGAAGTAGTAGAGTAATAGAGAAGTTGATGTACAGCTGGAGTCAAAGGCTAGACTATTACTTTGGTTCAGACTTCTGTTACTCAGTTTGCTGACAAACAAAACTAACCCCTGAGAAGACCAGCCAAGCTCTCTTTTTCTTTTAGTCACCAAACTCTCTGACCTTCTTTTTTTTTTTTTTTCCTTCCGTTTCCTTCTGACTATATTTTCTATATTACATTTTGACCATCTCTTCAGGGTTAGGTGGTTGTTTTTCCACTCTTGAAATTCCAAGCTTTTTTTTCCCTTTTTTTTTTCTTTTTTCTTTTCTCCATCCCCCCCCCCCCCCCCCCCCCCCCCCCGAATAGTAGTCTAAAATATCTTGGTGGTTATTATTATTTTAAAAAAGAAAATCTTCAAAAACCATGACATTCAGTGGACCCTTGTGGTTAGAGGCTTTGTTATCAAATTGTTCTCTGTATCAAAATGCATTGGCTTCCATTGTTAAGCAAATAATATATATGCTTCTGTGTCTTCTCTAAAATACATTTTCATTAATTTTTTTGCATTTCTTCCTTTTAACTTTTTCTTATATACTCAGATGGTCATTCCTTACTTCTTCCTGTAACCTAACAGAGGAAGCTTAGAGTCCATCAATTGCTCCTAAAATAATTGAAATGGAAATGCTAATGCTCTTTGTCTACAGTAACTATTCAACCAAAATAATTTCCGTGAATCACAACAAAAATATCTCTGAGATGTAAAACCATTCAGCAGTATGTCTATCTCTGAAGATGGAAGGAATTGCTCATTTCTGTTACTGTACATTTTTCAAAAGTACATATTTTTTCATTTTGTATCATCATTACATTTTGTTTTGATTTTATTGAACACTAGTATCAAATCAGTATATGCTCGGAACAACTGTCTCTACCAGAGGGAATGAGTAACATCTCCTCCAAACTTAACAGTGAAAAGCCTGAACTAAGATACTGTCTTGAAGTCTTATTTATGGACTTTGATGTAGTATTAATTAACTTCATTGTCGTATGGGTTGGACTGGCCAAGTGTAAAGAGAGTTAGCACTGCATATAGTACTTTAGTATGAACTTGCAGATTCAGTGTAATTTTAAATTAATTGGTTTGCTTTCTTTTCCCATTACAGGTGCAACAACCGAACACAGTGTATAGTAGTTACTGGGTCAGATGTGTTTCCTGATCCTTGTCCTGGAACATACAAATATCTAGAAGTTCAGTATGAATGTGTTCCTTACAGTAAGTATAATCTTTTTATTCTTGTTCACTTCCTCTGGCCCTCACAATTAAAGCTGGAGTGCTGTTACATGGAAAAGAAGCATATGTTTATGGCCCACAGACCCATTATGCATGCAGAGCACTTGCAGACTAGGGCCTCCAATTAGCTTCACGAAGTGTGGAAAGAAGCCATGGTGTGGTGCTGGCCAAGTGTCTGTCTGTGTTCTTAAGTGTTTGGCTTTTAAGGCTACTGTTTTTCCAGAAAACAAACTCAAATTAGCTATTCAGTAGGCCAGATAGAAATTTGTACTTTTGCCCGCTACCAGTTGCTGACAAATTGGCTTGGCTCACAGACTTCGAAAGCAGGAATTGACTTCAATTTTAATCATGATCTACTTGAAAGGCTACCTGCTGTTGTGCTGACTTTGGGTGCGTAGCAAAACCCAGCGCTGACACTCAGAGGCGAATGCCCCAGTTGTGGGACATTGTAAGAGGACTTTGTGCTTCTGGGGCACATTATAAGTGAATGTAGATTCAGAGTAAATAATTCATCAATAAGTTACTGAAAGTTGATTCTTAAAAACAATGGGGAAAAAAGCAAGAAAGAAAGGTTCACTTCTGATGTAAAGAGAAAATATGAACCGTGCCTTGAATCAGCTGCCAAAACAGAATTTTTCACTGAAAACAAAGTAAATACTGAAATCATATTGAGATAGAAAAAAATGAAGTTACGGCTACTTCAGCAGTTTTGTACAATATTCTTTCTAATGCCAGAATTCAGTAGCTTTAGACATACTTCTTATTTCCTTGCAATAATTGATGGTTTTTTTTCATTGACATGTATGCATGTTTAGAAAAGTTCTGCAGATTCAACAATTTTAACTGGTTTTGCTTTCTTGTAAGGTCATTCTTTGCAGTGACTTCTCCCTCGTCCTGTAACTCAACAGAGAAATAGCTGTGTTTGCAATGGAATTTGAGCAGTGCACTGATCATTCCCTTAAGTTATTATTAAGCGTGAATTTCTTGATCTGCAGTAATCCTTAACCAAAGTCACATTTTCTGTTGATACAGGAAACAGGCCAAGTCTGAGATGCAAAAACACTGTGGTGACAGTATATATCCAAAAAGGAAGGAAATGAGTTCTGGCATAAGCAAAGCTATGTCAAAACTGTCCATACTGTTTCCTGCACAATTTTAAAATTTAGACTTCTTACACCGAAAAAATAATACTCTGTACTGTTTCACCACATTGAACCTTCACTGTTGTTAAAGGCCAAACACAGATCATCTTTTTTCTTCATTTCTGCTGTGTCACTGTGAAATGGTTGCTTGCTGATTTTTTATTTTTTTTCTGTACCATTTGTAGGATTGGAAGCCTACTGCATACAGTGATCCCTAGTACCATTCCTCCTGTGTGTAGTATCGGTGGCTTGTTGTAACTGTTCTTCTCGTGCCACTTTTGAGGAGTGATGATGTCTTACTCCAATCTAACCAAAGTTTTGTTCCACAAAAATCACTTTTGCTTTAGCGCTATTTTCATTCCCAAATTCTCTGAAAGGGGACAGTGCATCTGATTCCAAACCATGAGGTCAGTCAAATGGCAAGAGGTTACGTTTCCAGTTCCAGTAGGCTAGCTCATAGAGAAAAAGTGTAATGTGAATAATGTTCAAACACAACTTTTTATGCTGTTTTAGGAAGAGAAGTGTGGATATGTTCTACTGATTGGGTATTGCTATCTACAGGAATCTTTTCTTTTCCAGTTTTCAGAAGTATAGTGCCACACCGCGGCCTACCCTGTGCTCTAACATGTAGTTATTCTACTTCTAAAATGTTTATTTTTGTTTACTGTCAATTGCATTGGCCTACCATTTGTAATTCTGTGTCTATCATAACCCAGGATTCTGGATACTTCTTGCTTTTCAAAGTCTGTAAGTTTTGGAGTTCGTCAACTGCAGCATTTACAGTGGTGACACTATGCCCAATTCCAGGACTGTAGGAGGCAACACCTGTCATTACCAGCAGTCATTAAAAAGGTTGCTAGTTACTAAAATCAGTTTTGAAGTTTGATTTCAAACCACATTGTGCTTCAGTAGCAGTTTTGACTGTTGACCGTCTTTCTTCCCTGTCCCACAAAGCCTATCCTGGTATTTTTCCAAGTTTCTTTGACAGAAACTCCAGTTATCAAGTCTAATTTTTTCCTCCCTTACTTGTTCCAGTGCTCCATATCTAAACGTACAGAATGGCTGAAATCATTAGGTTTACAAATAGCAGCTGTCCCAGCATAAGAGACTTATTAGGAAGGTGGATAGGCTTTTGTGGGTCTAGGAAGGAAGGTTTTTAGTGATCACAGCACTTCAAACGAAGATTGAGTTCTGGTTCTTACTTTTCCTGAACTTCATTCAGTTACTGCAAGAATGCAAAATTTACTGTGTTGCACTGTGGCACCTTTCAGTCCACGAGAGATTACAAATAGCAATTGTACAGGTTTTGTGGTAAAACTTGGAAGTTCTTACACACTGGAGTTGGTGTCACCCTTGTACAAAATGCAGTTTATGAGCTCCTCTTATGGCTTGCTGGCCTCCAGAAATACATAGCTGCTTTGTTGATCATACATATTAATTGACCTTTCTCTGGGTTCCCTATTCATCGCCCTCATAAGAAATTATTTAATAAAAAAGCTTCCTTTTTTGCATCTGAAAGTGTAGACAAAAAATATCTATTGAGATACTCAGTTGGATCTCCAACAAAACTAAAATTCTAGACAAATTTGATAGGCATTGCTTTGTCCTAAAATAACAGTGTTATTGATTAAGTTACAAAGAAATTGAGAGTACCATACTTGACATTTCTCTCAATTACGCTGCACAATGTATGTTGACACTTCGACTGAATAACAGAAGTCAGCCCTTTCATAAAGAAGAACATCAAAAGTACCATTTTGTACATCTGTGCATTTTTATTTTAAGCCTTTTTTGGACTCAGGAATTCAGTAGAAAACATTTTAAAGTGTTTTATTCTCTCTTTGTCTGCATTGATTGGACTTTGCAGCATTTGTTTATTTCAATAAGCCCATCTGTCCCTGAAAAATGTACAGCTGTACACCAATGCAGGCAAAGCAGACATGCCAGTAATGATCTGAGTTATCCCTATCTTTTTCCTCCTCTCCTGTTATTAATTCTAAGCAGGTACATTATCAATATTGCTCTTTGGCAAGGAATAAACTCATGCATAAAAGTTCACAAACAGAATCATCTGAAAGTCATTAACACTGATTGTGGAACCCAGGAATTCACCTCAGAATACATCTTCTGTTTACTTGGATAACTCAAGAATTACAAATTGCAGAAAAACAAGTATTATACCTAAAGATGTATAAATGAACAAAGGCTAGGAGAACTACTGCTCATTTTGAGGCTATTAACCGCCTCCCACTCCCCCATAAAGTTTTGGAATTGTTCCCTGAAGAAACACTAGATCAGCTCAGCCAATACCATTCTCTCAAAATAATCATATGTAATTTTGTTAAATGAAACTGAAAATCCAAAACTTTATAGGAAACATACAAATACATTCTTCAGGATAATACTGTAATACTGAAACTGTAATAGCTGTGCAAATAGTTTTGATACACTTCCTTGGTATCAGCAGCTACTGTTACACAGATCGGTACATCTGTCATTTTCCAGGTCATTTTATGTAACTAAGGGAGCATACTTCAAAGGCTACTGAGTATATGAAATAGATTTTATTGCGAATAATTATTGGAAAGCTATTTACTAGCTGGACTTCAGCTATATGTCTTCCTGTAACATGTTCCTTAAAACTTCCTTGGGGAAAAATTGCTATAGTAATGTAACTTCGTTAATCAGGTTCGGTTTATATTTTCCATGTACGGTAGTGGGATGGATATTTGTTTTAAACACTTAGTATGACTGTTCTTGCATACTAGCTTGCTGTTTCGGGCTTAATCGATGATGCTGGAGAATATCTGAATGATCTTAATGTTAATTTTTTCTTCTCTTTTCCTCTGGCTTACTGTGCTTTTGCTTCTTTTTTTCTAGATGATTTGCTTATTCCTTCTAGTCTGATTTTACAGTTACAGACTAAGAAGTGGCAAAAGTTCTCAAGAATAACATTCAGGAAAACAAATAAAATAAAGCCTAAGGAGGGCTAAAGGATGCAAGCTGCTTTCTTTACAAGAAAAAAAAAGCAGAGGGGTGGCTGGGGCGAAGATGGGAGAAGGTTTAATAAGCACACATACAAACCTATAAAATTAATATATTGCATTTTGAATTTATAATTATCTAATTAATATGTATATGTGCACTCGCACATATATGATAATGTGTCACTTAAAAACCAACTTGATAGCATTATACTTTGAGAAGAAGAAGAGTATGTATAGCATGCATTAGTAAAGCAATTCATTATTTATTCAGGTTCACTAAGTGAAACTACATGCCAACCTATCTGTATTGCCTCCTTAATCTACTAAAATGATTGATCCATGTTCACTTGTGTAACCGTAGAATCTCTCTCCTGCTAGGTTTTCCTGTTGTCTGTTTCTCTTTATCCAATATAGTGCAGTTCTTATTCTCCCTATATTTAGCGTCTGTTACTAATTTAATCTTTAGATTAATAGTCAATTTATGTTAATCTTCTTTCTTTTTTCCTTGCACTTTTTTATTTTTCTTCCGATGCTTAAAATAGAAGTGGAGCAAAAAGGTAAATAACGTATACAGTCCAAACCCCAGCTCCTTGTTATGTGCCTTATGGATGTTAACCTCTTCCCTTCCCCTCCCCACAACACTCTTATATTATGATAATCAGCAGGATCTCATAAGTACACCTCATAAAGAAGTCGACTGTTTGCAATAAAGTGACTTGGCTGCTTAAAGTAGGTGGCGGGGTATAGTGTCTGAAATACTTGGGCTGGAGGGAAGACTCCCTTGCTTTTTTCTCTCCCTTTCTCTTTGTCTTTCTTTCCCTCTCTTTCTCTCACCCTTGGGTAATTTCTTGTTAATCAAGTGTCATCTTGCCTGGCTTCCAGAACCCTCTCCATAGCATGCCATGGTTACAGGGTTTCCTGGTCTGTTTCATTCATTGCTTTGGTTGTGTTTTGTTTTCTCTGCTCCTAATTGCTTTCTCTATATACCTGATGATTTGTTTTGTTCCTTTATTTATAATCGAGGCACCTCCTTTTTCAGCCTCACCACTTCTTAAAGTTCTAAACAAGTCAATGTGATATTTTTTTTTTTGACTGAAATGACCTAGCGCACTGCTGCACACCAGTTAAAAGCTCTGGAGCGTTAATGCGTACTCACTAAAAGTCTTAAGACGAAAATGCAAGAGTAGCTCTACATTTTCAGCTGTCTGTGTATGCCATTGAGCCTTGGTCTGTACTAGTGAAAACAGTTCCCATCCACTCTCCATACTGGTACAGCAAGAACATGGTAACTTTAAGAAAAGTGGATGATAAAGGGTGATAATTGCATTAATTATAACATAAGGTATAATCTAGTGCCAATTAAATTGATTTTTTTTTCTTCCTGACACAGTCATTATGATTTACCTACCTTTTTTTCTTTTTTTTTCCCTTTTTATTATAAGACAATCTTAATTTGACGTAATTCTTGTCTTACTTCTCTCTGTGACTGTTAGTTTTTGTTTGCCCGGGGACGTTGAAAGCAATTGTGGACTCACCGTATTTATATGAAGCTGAACAAAAAGCAGGTGCTTGGTGCAAAGATCCTCTCCAGGCTGCAGATAAAATATACTTCATGCCATGGACTCCATATCGCACCGATACTTTGATAGAATATGCTTCTTTAGAGGACTTCCAAAACGGACGCCAGCAGACAACATATAAACTCCCAAATCGAGTGGATGGTACTGGATTTGTGGTGTATGATGGTGCTGTCTTTTTTAACAAGGAAAGAACTAGGAACATAGTAAAATTCGACTTGAGGACTAGAATTAAGAGCGGAGAGGCCATAATCAATTACGCTAATTACCATGACACCTCTCCATACCGATGGGGAGGAAAGACTGATATTGACTTGGCGGTTGATGAAAATGGCTTATGGGTAATTTATGCTACAGAGCAAAACAACGGCATGATAGTAATTAGCCAGCTGAACCCCTACACCCTGCGTTTCGAAGCCACCTGGGAAACGACATACGACAAGCGGGCAGCATCCAATGCTTTCATGATATGTGGTGTCCTGTATGTAGTGCGGTCAGTGTATCAGGACAATGAGAGTGAGACCGGTAAGAACGCCATCGATTACATCTACAACACCAGGTTAAGCAGAGGCGAGCACGTGGACATTCCTTTCCCCAACCAGTACCAGTACATCGCTGCAGTGGATTACAACCCCAGAGACAACCAGCTGTATGTGTGGAATAACAACTTCATTCTGCGATATTCTTTGGAGTTTGGCCCACCTGATCCTGCCCAAGGTAAGAATTTGTTTTTTCTCATTTTTAATCTTTTTGTACTTCCATTCAGATAGCTATGTTATGATATCTTCGGTCCTAGATTTAGCTCTTGGCAGAAAGGTGAGGAGGGGTTCTTTGTGCCATGCTCAGCAGCACAGCGTTACAGTGATGCAAGGCAAATTTGCAGAACCTTTGAAGAGAGATACGATTATTTTATTTGGTTTACAGGCTTGTGCTTTTTTGTTTGGTTTTTTTGTTTTAATACAGGCATGCAGCTTTTCTGTGTTTGAGAATGAGATGGGGAATTGTCTATTCACTTTACACCATTAGTCAGTTTGACTTCTGTAGCTAAACTAAGTTTGAGTTCATTCACACTAAGCCAGAAGCCTGTTCCCATCCGTTCAGTGTTACCTGACTTCTGAATTGATTACAACATATATGTAGACCTTTTAACTTCTTGCCACCAGCAGCTGAGAGCATTGTCTGCTGGGAGGTCCCAGAGGAGATCTGTGGGGTTAATGTGCAATACCAAGCATAAGTTTTTTCCCACAGCCCTATTTTCATGGTTCCTAATGCCAGGATAGACAATTCAATTATTATTCCATTGGTTATTATATATTATTCAAATGATTATTCAACACCTTTTTAGCAGGTTTCTCAATAAGTCCATTACAATTGCAATTCAGCTCACTTTAAGTTTGGAACAAGTACCTAAAAGGAAAGACACTGAAAAAAGAGGAAAGAAAAACGGAGGTCTTTAGGTCTCAGAAATCCCTAAAAATTATATGAACAGGCACAGCCACATAGTAACATCTGCAGAGAGTAAATACCAAGAGCAGTGCTCCGTGGCAGAAGATGCTCGCAGGAAGGAACAGAATGTTGATAAGCTGCTTTAGCAATGGAGGTAATACTTCACTTCTCTCACTGGTATGCGTGTTTAGCAGCCATTTTTTTCTACCTCAAAAAAAGTAGTAATAATGGCTTCTCCACATGAAAAGTAGCTATCCTGCTTCGGCAAAGCTGATTCATGCACAGCAGGGCGATCTACATAGTGTGCGCACAGTTATATCAGCGTACACACCGCTTCTCCAGGTACAAAAGTACATAAGATGCAGCAGAATGAGGCAGTTTAGAACCAATACATTAAGGATCTCCAGAGCCAAGTGGCAATCTGTCCAGTCTGTCTCCCAAAGACCTCCCTGGCAATACATGGCCAGGGTTGAGGCAGGTTCCAGGTGTTTGAGGACCGAGCTCCAGCTGCGAGGGCAGCCGTCTTGGCAAGCTTTGCTCACTAAGTCAAGCTAGTCCGTTCCCCAGGGAGGCTTAGGGGCTGCACTTAGCAGAGACATACCCACCTAAGTAATTAGAAAAAATGGAAAGCTTTCGTGTTCATACATTCTCATCCATGTCATTTTCATTCGGTTTAACTGTGATGAAAAGGCATTTTAAATTCTCCAAAGCTTTAATAGTAAGAGGGGAGAATGGAGGTGCAGGCTCTAAGTAGCTTTTGCAGTACAAGCAGCTGCCATGAATGTTGCAAAAGCTAGTCTTGAAACCATTGCATTGAACGAAAGGTATTAAGGAAGAGCAGGGAGAGAAGAAAAGGCTTTGTGGAATGCTTCCTTTGCTTTAGCAAACCACCAAAGGTCTCCAGTAAGACATTGCATAGTGTTTTTATTATGAGAAAATCTCCAGGATCCTAAGTTACAGCACGTGTGCTGGCCACATCCCATCTGATACCAGAAAGAGACCTGGGCATCCACCAGCACCCCATCACGTTCCTATGTTCCTTGCTGGCACGCAAGACAGGGAGAAATAGTTTGTTCCAACCAGACCTAGACGAGAAGGGGTCCAGGACACACTGCAGGGTGCTTGCCTCTCAGCTAAGCTTTTTGCCCATTCACCCGTGAGGACACAGAAGGAATATTTTTTGAGTGATTTATGAGCTTGGGTTTTAAATGTGTTACAACATCAGTAAATGTATTTTGATTATGCCTTTCTAAAATATAGAAACCATATGAAAACACCAGGTTTGTGTGAATATGTGATGCATTTATTCATGAAAGGTGTTTTTCCTGATATGAAGCCAATGCCCAGTATTTCAGTGTTGCATGGATCTGTACATAGCAGATCTAAGAATACGTTTCAGTTCATTTCCTCTTTTGCCTAGGACATTTGCCTGTAGTTAAAGACTACTACATTAAAGGAAAAATTACCTAAAATGATTGTCCTTGAGATGTACTGCTATAAAACCAAGAAGAGATTCTGTACGGTTTCTAACTCTATATTTTATTTGTATTATATTCTCAGTTCCTCTTTGTTTCGGCATAAAGTCTGTATAAAATGAAGATCAGTCCTTCTGTTGTTAAGACAGTTAAAGGATCTGTATGTGTAATAACACACTTGAAGTTTTTTTCATATGGAATGAGATTAGATTTTCAGCACATTCAATGAAGGACATTTTTGTGTTTCTTTTGTTCTGGTTTGGTTTTTTTTGTGGTTCGCTCAGATTTCTTAATCATCTACTCAAAGACACAGGTGTTAGGATAACATTCTTTAAGTCACCTAACACAAGAACCTTCTTTTAGTGTCTTTTGCAATGGTACTTTAATATCAAGTATTTAATGGTGTCATAAGGTCAGTGCCTCAAAATTGGAAGTCATGGCCTTTTCTGTTCGAATGGTTAACTTGGGACCATTGTGGGAAACTCAGCAATCTGTATTCCTTCTGTTGCCGTGGGAGCAATAATGATATATAGACACACACTGATTCTTTTTTTTTCCCTCATCTATCTGTCTTGGCTATCAGTTCTTCTCTACACCATAGCACCCAACTACCGAGCGCTTCAAAAACAACAGTCTTTCTTCCTACATGAAAGATGAATTTGTCACATTTGAGTCACACTTTCGAGCTCAAGGGTTTACATTTGCTCCCAGGGCCAAAATCTTGGATTCATCCATGACCCCAAACCTGCCTTTTTTTCTCTTTGTTGTTTCTTTCATTTTAAAATCTGCCTATTGAAACCTCTGAAATACCACTGTAATTAACCTAATGTTGACCTTGCCCTTGCTGCAAACCTACACCGTTTTCTCCTTTTGCAACTGTCCATGTTATGTACTCCCCATATTCTTATTTTCTTAATCTTCAGGAGAACTCTTCAGATCTCTAGAACTGCAGATGCTGCAGCCTGGCTACTGTTTTACCCTGACAGTGGGGTCTGCTGCCCTTAGAATTCCCCCTTAACCTCATTCTTCATGTGTTGTTTTTTTCTTCTCTCTTCTCATGGGAATTATAGTACATAGATGTAGAAATGGTTTTCAGACATACAGCTGACAAGTACCACTCAGGTATTGCAGAAGAGCACATTTTCTAAGGGTAAGTGTAAAAATTGCATTTAAAAGTGAAAACTTTATTTTAGAAATAAAATAAAATATATTAGGCCTTGCAAAAAGCCACTATGAAAATTTGAAACAAACCTGAGGTTTTATATCCTTGGTAAATTTACTGGATATGTCCTGTAATTTTCTTTCTAAAGGAGGTATCTGAGGCACCAAATGAATCCTCACTGAAATAGGATTTTTAAAAGGAATTTCAAGTTAAAAGACCAGGAAGAATGAAGGGAATTTTCCCCCTAAAAAGTGAATATGAGCATTACATTGTAAGGTTTCCTTGGTAACAAAAAGAAGATAAATCCTTTTGTTCTGTGTTAGTCCGTTAGGGAGAGATTTCATCTACACTCATCCCAATTTGCGCTAACTGTGCAAACTGTTCAAACTGAAGTTGTCTCCCCCTTTGTACCATGATACCCATCATTAAGTTTTATTGGATCACTGCAGGAAAATATGGATGTTGTGAGTGTGGACAGAACAAAAACTCAGAGAATACTATCACCAAGGGCTTGAAATAATAGGAAACTAGTGCGACTAAATCTTTGTAAGACCAAGAATCTACGACCAAGTCATGCAGCAAATTGTTAAGTAAATTAGATCTTTACTGTTATATCAAATCTGATGCACTACAGGTTGATTAAAGAGTGGTTGTACAAGTAAAGACAACATAATGGGGACCAGATAGCACAGTTCTTGATCATAGATATTTTGCTAATTTTGTGGTGTATTTGTTATAAATTTCAGGGTGTAAATTTATAAATGGCTGTGTAAACATTTGGCTTTTGACTAAATGGAATTTGGCAGGGTCAATGGAGTACGGGCTAGCATAATAGCTGGAACCTATAGGTAATTAGGTGAGTCCTAGCAACTTCCCTGCTATTCACTGAAGCATGAAAACAGGCACACAGTGGTAATAAGCAGAAAGCAGGGAAGTCTGGATTTGCACAGGCTTCTGGTCGCCATTGCTTTACATGGCAGCTCAGTGTATGACACCTTTTGAAAACGAAGGCGGGCACATTGATTTTCACATGTCCAAACACAGTGAAATACCTCGCCTATAAGAGCATATACATTTAACTGCAAAATCCATGTAGCTGATTTCTAATATTACCTAGATGCCAGAGATGAAAATGGGACCATTAGTGTTTTCAGAAGTGGCACATTATCTGGGCATTTCAATACAATTTTAAATCGAAGGTTAGAGTTGTATTTTGGGTGCCGATTTTTTTTTTATTTGGCTTGGTTAGGGGTTGTTAAACTGTATTTTATGCCAGTTTAGAATAGAAACCTGTTGGCAAAGAATACTAGATAGCTTGTGTGCATTCTCAACGTCTGCTCTTCACTGTCAGTTGGGGAGACAAAGTTACTATTCCCCTGCTGTCCTAGGCAATTGTGTTATGTTTTTTATAGACATCACACTGTTAAACAGGTGTTAAGTTTTACTCCAGTGGTGTCTTCATTTTTAGAAACAGATAGTGTGCATAACTGTTTACATCAGCTGTTAGGAACTGCATGAAACAAATGTAAATTAATTACCCTCAACTTGAGTCTTTGAATTTACTTCCTATGGCTCTTCTTTTTTTTTTTTTTTTTTTTTTTTATTTTATGAAGACTGTCTTCAGCGATAATAATACACACTTATTCTTAAAAAAAAAAAAAAAAAAGGAAGAAGGCACAAGAGATTTTCGTTTTCTTCTAGGCTTGTTAAGCCTAATCAAAAAGTCCAAAATAGAATCTCACATTGTAAAAGTGGCTTTCTTGGTGTTGGACAAAAATTACATATCTTCAGCCTTGTAGAGGCTCACCCCTGCTGCTTGGAACAATAGGTTAATAACCTCAACATGGAGTATGTTCTTCTTTTTAGTTTCAGTATATTAATCATCACTGCCATTATCTTATACTGATAAAGCACTCCGCAAGACAGTGCATGGGAGCTCACAGATGCCACCACCCTCAGCTTTCGGAACAAGACACATCAGGTGGTGGCAGCTATCATGTGTCTTCTTGCAGCTTAGAAGAACAGCCTTGCAGATTAAGTTCCCCAACAGGTCATTAGAAACAAAATGATCTGCCTTTTAAAAGCTACATGTATTCCTTAAAGTGATGTGTTGGATCATTTCTTATTTTTTCAACCTTCTTCTTCCCCAGACTTCCAGCGCTGTCTGAAGTTTCCTGGTACATTCTTAAATATGCTAACTTGTCCATTTTAAAATTTAATTCAAGAGAAAATCTCTTAGAAATTATCTGTATTTATTTCAGTTTTGTGGGAGAAGTTGTCCTTCTAAAATGTGAGATTACAAATATATTTCTAAAATATGTACTACTACTAAGCTATGCAGGTCATTTTTGAATCATAGGTGATATTCTTTGAAATTTATTTCAATGGGTAGCATTAAAATTGTTCTACCTAAAGTTGTGTAATGACGGCAGGATATTTTAGCTCAGGGTGCAGCACAAAATATGTTCTGAAAATGGTTACTTCAGAACTTCAGAGAATTGTTATGAATTCTTACAGTGAGATTTTGCTCATGAGATAAAGCTATCCTAAACATTATAGGTTTTGAGTAGTAATTGCAATAATGCTAATACACATTTCAGTGATTAAGTATGTACTAATTAGCACGATATGTTAGGGGATGGATAGTAATAATTGGTTGTCCCCTGCATCGTTCTCCATCCCCAGCAGTCGCCCATTCTCCAGGACCTGATTCAGCAGACTTTGCCTGACACTTCTGCAAGTGATTGCAAATGCTTTTGACAAATGTTAATTGGGAAAGCACTAGAAGGCTGAATGCATTGTAATCAAAAGAAAATTACAGCAGTTTCACAAGATGTCAGGCAAGCACCTGCAGAACAGATCCGAGGATTTAAATAGGTTTCATAGTAGCTGGGCTGCACCACAAGTCCGGCACAATTACAGAGTTTTGAAGCAGCCAAGAATGAGACTGAAGAGAAGACAGCCGCTGAAGTTGCTTCTTGTTTTTGAGCAAAAGAAGGATGAGAAGCACATTGTTACATTTAGTCTTTAAAAACAAATCACGATGTTCAAAAACTCCACTCTAAATTCATATGAAAATAAATTCAGATTTGAGACTACGTATTATAACTGAAATACAATTGAAAAAGGATTTTGAAATAAATGTTATCTGCTGACCTGCTGAAAGTTAATCTTATTCAAAACACTAACTTTAAAAACATCTGCTGAAATGAAGTGAGACAGCTCTCCTTTTGTTTTTTGTTTATGATTTAATTTGGAGAAGTTGCATTGTCCAGTAAGTCAGGGTTCAAGGGCCTAGCAGAAGAACGAAGAAAGAAAAAAAGAAGCCACTTCATCTACTGAAGTTAATCCTAAAAATAGCTTAATTGATTTCTATATCAGTTAGGATTTAAAAAATACTTGATATGATCTTTATTCTCAGCACAAGGATCTGTGCTTTTGTGTGCCTATAACGCACTGTTAACACTAATGAAGATTTGGAAATAAATAATGATAAGTCTTTCAGTTGCTTTGCTCACTTGCATTGTTTCAGTCATTGCTCAGAGTACATTTGAAGGCCATGAATAGGAATTCCAGGCCGTCATCTCCACTAGCATTAACTGGTATTCTCTCTCCAAAGCCCGAGCCCTTGGCGCAGCTGGGGCTGCACCTCGGCAGCGCCCGCCATGTGCCCCTGCCGTGGGTCACTGGAGTCCCAGGCAGAAATGATTTGGCCTAAGCTGATCCTAGTGTTCTATAAAAGATTAAACTAGGCACTTGCCACTGGCTTGAACAAGTTGTGTCTTCATACCTGCTTTTATCAAAAAAGGATGTTAAGGCCTGCAATGTTCGAACATGAGAACACCACGTACATGCTAGCGCTGCCTCTGTTTGGAGCTAATCGGGCATGCTGCAGCTTTCTCAAGCAGAATGACTGCCGGGTAGGAAGATGTTATCGTAATTATTTTCCTGGAAGGTGTGTACCGAGTGACTTGAAGTTTTGGGGTCTGTCTTTTAAAATGTTCTCATTAGTTACAGCCCACTGCCTTTGTTGTTAAAGCTGGACTGCATTGTTTACGGCACACTGATTCCAATGATTCTGTCTATTGAGTTACTCCTGCAAAAGTGATTAAGTAATCTTTAATTGCTTTAAATGTGCTTATTATATACTGATAGCTCACTAGTACTGCCTTTCAGCCTTTAGAAATGTAACTATCAATTTTTATTATGGAAGGGATTATTTGGAGAATGTGCTGAAACATCATACTTGGTATGAGCTGGGAGTATAAAAAAAAAGGAATCAAAGTTGTATCTTAAGCACCCAGAATAGCAATAAGAAAAGAGTAATTTTAAGATAAAGGAAAGGAGACACCAGAGAGTCCTTTAAAACTACATAAATAACATGTAAAGAACCTTTTTTTATATAATTCTGAATTCACTGACTTTATTATTACTCTAATTTTCTCTGTGCAGTGCCTACCACAGCAGTGACAGTAACTTCTTCAGCAGAGCTATACAAAACCACAGTGTCAACCACTAGCACTACATCACAGAAAGGTCCCATAAGCACAACGTTAGCTGGAGGAACAAAGGAAGGAAGCAGAGGACCCAAGCTGCCACCACCCGTTTCCACAACCAAAATTCCTCCTGTGACAAGTTTTTTCCCTTTGCCAGAGAGATTCTGTGAACCGACTGAGGCCAGGGGGATTAGCTGGCCTCAGACACAAAGAGGAATGATGGTCGAACGCCCTTGTCCCAAAGGAACACGAGGTATTGCCTTTAAACATATATCTTGATTTCAAGTAGACATTTCAAAAGCAATGTGCCGCTCTCTCATGGTGAACTTTTTTTTTTTTTAAATCTCAAACTGTCTGTCACATGATTCTTTTGTTACTCGGAGAACGCAGTATCTACAGGCAATGGTCAAGTTTTAATCTGCAAACAGCATTTGAGCGTAGCCGCAGAATTACCTCGTGCATGCGCTTTTGAGAATCCAGGTCAAATTCTAGGGCTTTGCTTGAAGACTGTTGTGAAATATGCTTACAGCTGCCTTTCTCATTATGAGCTCCCCTCTGGATGAGCTCCAGGAAAAATCAAGGGCTTTTTGTTTGTTTGCAGAAAACGTCTGGTACTTTTCACTGACTTTTTTATTGCTGTTTGTAATCTACATTATTTCCTTACGTTTTTGTCAATTATTGTCAACTACTGCCATTAGCAGCATTCAGAATTTAACATTGCTTAGGAGCACAGTGCAGCCGATTTCCTGAATGCATGCAGAAAAATGGTTTCCATTTCACTGTAGTTTTCTACATCTGTTGTAGGAACTGCCTCGTATCTCTGCGTGGTCCTAACAGGAATGTGGAACCCCAAAGGCCCTGATCTTAGCAACTGCACCTCGCATTGGGTAAATCAGCTGGCTCAGAAGGTTGGTTGAAACCTTTTCATCTGGTGTACGCTGGTGATTAAGGATTTTAACTCTGAGCATTAATAATTTGGTTTATTGAAGCCGTCTTTATTACTCTGTGTTCATTTAAAGTAGGGGTTATGTGTACTTTGTGTGCAAAGCCCTGGCCAACAGTTGGGCTTCTATGTGTGTTTGGGTACACTCTCCCTCTAAGTTCGTGTATTGAATCTGTGATTACATGGTTTTATCGCTATTTAAAGCAAAGGAGCCTTGCTGGTGTTCAAAAATCAAAAGGTATATTTGCTTAGTAAATCAAATATTCTAAATCACGCAGCAAAAACTGTGGTATACAGCAAGGTTTTTTGGTTCAGCAAAAATTATACTGTAATAAATGGATCTTTGTCTGAATGCGTTAACAGTATGATTAGAGCACAGAGCCACTTTCTGTGTTTTCCCTCCCTACTGAGATTTACTAAGTTTATGAAAACTCGATAATTTGTTGTCAGTACCAGGCTACTTGACTTTCAAATGCCTCAAGCGCTAGTATGAACAAATAGATTTCTTACTGTCTGATAATGGCAGTAAAATAAAAGTGAGGATGAATAGAAGATCTAGCCCAAAAGTCCCAGTCTGATTTCTGGGTTTGATGGCTGTTAAGAACTGCTTTTGTGTGTCACAGATCTAAGAACCTTTAATCTTCTGAGATAAAGAGAACGTTATTGGTCTCAATTAGTTGCAGATTTCAATGTATGTGCAAATGGTTATTTCACCACAACAAAGGTACACGGGGAATTGGAATTAGGAGCCGCAAGCAGAACAAGGGACCCTGCTGAGATAATATAAATTGTCATTTCAGATCAGAAGTGGAGAAAATGCTGCTAGTCTGGCCAATGAACTGGCTAAACACACCAAAGGACCGGTCTTTGCTGGCGATGTTAGTTCCTCAGTGAGGCTGATGGAGCAGCTTGTGGACATCTTGGATGCTCAGCTGCAGGAACTGCGGCCCAGTGAAAAAGACTCGGCTGGAAGGAGTTATAACAAGGTACACACCTCCTGTCACCTTCTCCTGCTGGGTAACCATTGCCCTCGGGTTTTTTTGTTTTTTTCCTTTCAGAAGTATTAATCTATACTTTGTTCCCACATGCTTATAGTTCTGGAATAAACATGTAAGAGAAAAGAGCAGTAAATATACAGCAGGAAGTTGCAATTACCTTCTTTAGGGAATAAGATATAATTCACAATAGCTGACTAGTCCTAAAATACATAGCTGTGTCCCTTATTAAAATCTGGAATGCGTTATAACTAGCGTGAGGGAAATAGGCATTAGCTCTCAGAAATTCTGTAACAAATCAGTGTGTTTATCCAGTGGTCCTTTTAACCCTGAACATATAATAAAATCAGTGGGATTCTGCATAGGTGCAGGGGTTTATTTTAATCTGACTTCCTGCAGAATAGTAGCACTTCCTTATCTTTTTAAAGACATCAACATCACTTGCAATTGAACTTTATGAATATGCTTTAATACGCATATCTAAAAAACACAAATAAGTGTTTTCTCCAGAATGATGTTCAGAGAAAACTTACGTCTTTGTGGTTTAAATACAAATCACAAATGTTACTACCATTCCTCATTTTCTCACAGGAAATGCTGTATTTCTTGGCCTCTTTCTACATCAGCTTAGTCAACAAGCTACAAATAAAACATTTTTTCAGCCTCCTTTAGAGAGAGAGCTCCATGCACTCCTCTATTGTTTTGGCAGTAGTTCTACGTACAATCCCTAGTGGCCCTTAAAAGAGTTTTCCCAGAGACAGATCAACTGCACATACAGCGATTTTCTCCTTTGACCTTTTCACACAAATCCCACCGTTTTGGCAAAGATACCTGGGCACCTGCATAAAGGTTGGGGAGAAACGTTTCCTGTGTGGTGTTTTTTTATAGTTGTCACTGGACAGAAACTAGCTTAATGTCCAGGCTGTAGTTCAAATTCGGGATTTGAAACACCAGACTAATTTTTTGATATTTCTGCAGCTTTCCAGAATGTGTCTAACTTCTGATTTTCTTTTTTCTTACTAAAAAGCTCCAAAAACGAGAGAAGACATGCAGGGCTTACCTTAAGGTATCTCTCCTGTGCTGTCACCCTGCTTTCTCCCTGCTTCAGCAACCTGCCACGCTTTATCATCTTGCTGCATGATCCTATGTATTTCAGTCTTTGATAAATGTGTATTGTGCCCCATATCAACTGTACAAATGTTGGCTTTGCACAGGTACAACACTCAGAAAAAAAAAAAAAAAGATCAAAGTTTATACCTCTTTTACCTCAACTTGTTCAAAACTAAAGAGCTGAAATGGTTATTATCTGAATTGGAAGTAACATCTCTCTCTCATAATACAGCTTTGGGTAGAGGGAAAAAGCTGGCAACTTAATAGAAATTATTTCAGCTTGGTAGTATTTTATATCAAAGACTGTTTAGACTTAATTTGCTTGCATGAAAAATGTACATTATACAGCCTGCTTTGTTCTTTGTGTATTGTTATACCTAGTAAAATCACTCTTTCTTACAGTTTTAAGAGTTGTTACAAAGGCCAGATTCAGTGACTTCCGGATAAAATGTAAAGACAAATATTTCTCTAACTGTACTAGTAAAATGTGTGCCACATGTCCCGTTAACCAGGCTGTACGGAAGGCACGCCACACATTGCTACCCAGCTTTCAGTTTCTTTCATCTGCTGTAGAATGGTTGTCCATAGTGGCCAGCTCCTGCTCTGCAGTACAATGCCAATAATGCTACTTCGTGCCTGTGAAGAGGAGAAAAAAACTCCTAGAACAGATTGTGTGTGGCTCTGAAAAATTTTATTGCACATAATTTCAGAGTTTCTTTTAAAATACTGATTTTTACTTATACCCTCTGTGATAAATGTTAGAATGATTTTTGAAAAGAACTTTGAAATACGTTGTAACATAATAAAATAATTCCGACTCCTACTGAAGAAAAATTTCTCTGTGCAGGGAACTTCTGTCTTTTATCCTGCAGCCCTGGAAGTGGATGGGAGATGTCCAGTTAAGCAAAAATTTGACAAAAATAAACAAAGATCTGGGGAGAAATTTTCTTCTCAAATAATAATAATTGTAAAATGGTTTTATGAGAAAATATTTTTTAATAGTAAAGGGAAATCCAGCAGGTGTGGTTTGAGTAGGCTGAGCTTTCTTACTTCATTTTCAATGGTAAACATGAACGTCAGAAGAGCAGTAATGGGCTTGTTCCAGTGGCTGCATCACAGGGCTGTGCGGTCTTCCCACTGCCCGCTCACCTCTGTCTGAGAGGAGGGAATGCCTCAGAAACATTACTGGGCAGGTGATCATTTCCCACAGGAAAAATGCAGAGTTAAGATGACCCCGTAATAAATAAAAAGTGGTCCATATTAATGAACGCATACCATCAGCACTATATGGCGATACACAGGAAACCGTAGCGCAACCTTAATTTCCAACCGGTGTCATTTTCTGTAGGTCTCAAATGGGCTTCTCTGCTTAGATAAGACTGATAAACCTCTTGAAATTACAAATCAAAAGCTGACTTACGCTATGCAAATGAAGCAAGTGCCCACTTTGTGACAGAGGATTCATTTGTACTTCAGATTAGAGGCTCCAATCTGTATTTCTTGGTGACTAATGAATCTGGCCTCTGCAGACCAATTTCTGTTCCACTCTAGTTAATGGCTGCGGCAGTATCAGTGTGAGCATTTTGCCTATTCTGTCTCCCATTAGAGAAAGAAAAAAGGCTTTAATGCCACTTCGAAGTATCTTCCACCTGCCAGGAAGGTCATGGTCGCTCACAATGCAGGCAGAAAGAGGATATTAAAATGGATTAGGCTAATTAATCTTGCTCTGACAATAGCCTTGACCAACTTCTCCTATTCGTTTATTTGCACGATACAGTATTCCAGACCAACATCTTTCTGTTTGTACAATGTGTTCTGTTTCCATTCCCGATGCTTTTAAATTGATCAAACAAATTATATATATGCTTAATGACACATTATGACTAGGTAAATGGGACAGAGTAAACAGGGTGTTTCAGCAATGCATGGCGTACTCAATGCACAGCATACTCAATGCACAGCTACATTATGCATTAATGTAAGAGCCTGCCTTCAATTGATTAACTGATTACTCTGATTGATTGGATTATTTTGTAAAAATAATGTAATCATGTCGTTGAATTCTTCTTCTTCCTTATTTACTGTTACTTTATATGCAGCTTAATGAACCTTAAAACATGATGATAGAGTTGTTACAAGAAAGACTTTTTAAAATGGCAGCTTTATTCAGTTTTACAGTTTTGCCTTCACTGATAACAGGGACAGTCAGTGGACATCTTGTTTGCTCTATTGATTTCCTTTTTTAACTGACCTTTGTGCAGGAATGGGAGTTAGTAATCCTTTTAAGTATCTGTGAACAGGTACAGGAATAGGAGGGGGAGTGAGAGTGGCTGGGGCTAATTTATATCCACTGAGTCAGCTTCATTTCATGCCTCCTGTAATAAAGAAGGCAGTTTGTCATAGACAAGGAGTTTATAGTGCTATGGCTCTATGAGCTGGACTAAGTTCCTAGAAGAGTATTATTGTCATTTTAGCCTAAACTGCAGAATGCCATTTTTGGTGTTCGCTTTTTGAAATACAACTTACACATTTTGGCATTAACTTTAAGATGAAAACTTCAGGCAAAACTTCTGGCATTTATTCTTACATTCTCCAGCACATTAATAAGCGTCTATATATCTGACACAAGACAAGTCAAATCTGCATGTTTACCACGTAGAGACCACACAGTGCTAGTGGCTAACTGCACTTCTATTAATGCTAATCCAGCGAGAGGATGGAAAATATTTTTATGTTGAAAATAGTTTTCTAGTGCCATTAAATCACAGTAAATCATTCTGACAGTTAAGTATTATAATTGTCACCAGATAACGCTGGAAATTTTCCCCAGCTGCCTAGGGCAATCAGACCTAATGATAGTTTTCTAATGAATGCAGGCAATTGTGGATACAGTGGACAACCTGCTCAGGCCTGAAGCTCTGGAGTCCTGGAAGGACATGAATTCTTCAGAACAAGCCCATGCAGCCACAATGCTACTTGATACGTTGGAAGAAGGGGCTTTTGTCTTGGCTGATAATCTCTTAGAACCAACCAGAGTCTCAATGCCCACAGAAAATATCGGTAAGTAAAATTCTTTTCAAGTGTAATTTAAAGCGCTGTGCGTTGCTTTGTGCAAAATCAAGATAAAGTAGTCCAGACAGAAACATACTCTTTGAAAGCCAAGCCGCACAGCATTTGGTGGAAAGGTAATGCTCCTAAGCGGGGGAGACATGCTTTTCTTGTTCAGTTCTTCAAAATTAGCATTCTTCTTTAGTGTCATTAATACAGTGTAAAATGGAAAGTAGTTGATGTTGCAGAGTTGATTTACCACTGAAAAATCATTAGCTGAATGTATGGATATGAAGGGTGCTTAAATGGCAGAGTATGGATTTTTTGAGGTAACTGCTTTCTGTAGAGCTGCAGAAATGCTTTCCTGTTACTTATAAACTGTTCCTAATGAATTTAAATTACTTTTTTGCAACATACACTGCCAGTTAAATATTTTAGGCACTCGGAACATAGACCAAATGTTTATATTAAACATGACTGCCTTCAGGTAAAAATGTGCTCAGTGAACTACATCTCCCATAATGCAGAATAACTATGCTCCAGAGACCACAAAATAGCTGAAGATAGTTGGAGCATAATTTGGAATTTGAGTGGTGACAGAAAAATGAAGGGGTTTGGTATTAGAGGTGTGCATATATTGGTACGCAAGATGTGTTAAAGCAAAAATAATTGCTATGCATAAAATTAAAATTCCTTCATCTTATTACAGAGATTAACGTAGTCTCAGCGAGGTACAAGGAATCTGAAAGTTTGCTATTTTAAGGGGTGCTGAGATGGAGACTTGGAATAGACTGCAGAAATGAGGCTTTTCACATTTCACGTCTGCATATTTCTAACTGTAGAAGATGATTCTGCCTATTTTTTGAGTAGGAAGATACTGGGATGGGGAGAAGTGTTACAGTCCATTTTCAAAGTAACTGCACATTTATTTCTGAAGGAATGTGTGTGGATTCACAGAAGGTCTCTGTCTGGATGTACACAAACAGTTCCATGGACCTCAGTTGACTGTCTGAACATCACTTTTTGTGATAAACTGTCTTCAAGTCATAGTAACACATTACTGATGCCACGGAAGACTGAATTCACAGTGCACATACATATGCGTGGCTTAAAGAAAAAGAAATCATTCCCTAATTTCATACCTTTTGTCAGTCTATAGTTTAGATCTGTAGTTAGACCACTACCATTGAAAGCTAGATTTCCTGGGATATGTAAAATCATATAGGTCAAATTGACCACTCTGACCTATATGATTTTACATACCCCAGGAAATATAGCTTTCAATGGTAATCCCATGAAAGCTCCCTAATATACAGTGTCTTATAAAATTAATACTTAAGTAAGGCTGAGTGGCATCTAAGTTTTCAATTTAAATATTTTCTAGCAGAACCAATAAAATGGTTTCCTGTATACTTTTATACACAATTAGATTTAGGGGAAAAATCAGATTTTTTTTTAGATAAAAATACTGATTTAGCTAAATACATGGCATAAGTATACTTAGGTATTCATTTTCTGACTTAAAAAACTCCTTATGTCTTAATCAGTACTTAAAGTTCTACATTTGTTAGCAGAGCATAGACCTCAGGATCTTCAAAATTAACATTTCTTTGCAACTTGTGTGTGGTATTTTTAAGTCGATGTTTTGAGGGCATAAATTAAAACAAGGTTTGATTTCATTTTATTACTATTAAAGTGCTGTCATTTCAGTAGTGTGCACTGTGTTTAGCTAAAGAAATTAACTGTGTGCTTAAAACATGCCGTACAGATCTGTCTTACAGCGGCAAATGAGGACAGCAGTGTGGGAAAAAGAGTGGGGGGAAATATCGTCACGTGGCATATTGCAGTCTGGCCGAGAGACTTTCTCTATGTTCTCCTCTTTTTACCACCTTTTTTTTTCCTCCTCCTTTTTTTTTTTTTTTTTTTCCTTTTATTTTTTTCCCCTCTGGTCTGCTTAGTTTTGGATGTTGCAGTGCTCATTACTGAAGGCCAGGTGCAGGACTTGAAATTTCCTCAGGGCAGTAAAGGAGGCAACTCAATTCAGCTCTCTGCGAGCACCGTGAAACAGAACAGCAGGAACGGTGAGTCTTGGGCACAGAGCACTGAAACTCCATTAACTTTTATAAAACTTACATTACCTCCCCTAGTTAAAATATCAAAACACAACAAAACTGCTCTGTGGCTTTTTCTGGAAGGTTGTGGGTACCTGGTTGTTTTCCTTAAATCCATAGCCTGAAAATGCGTCTCTGTTTACTGATGCTTTATTGTTAGTTCATTAGAGTGCAGGTTGCTGTCTTTTTGTAGACCTCTGTGGCATGACGATGGCATTTTTTTCTTCTGTAGGATTAGCAAAACTGGTTTTCATCATTTACAAAAGTTTGGGGCGTTTTCTCAGTACTGAAAATGCAACCATAAAGCTAGGCAGCGACTTTGCTGGGCGGAATAGCACGATCGCAGTCAACTCCCACGTCATTGCAGCCTCTATCAACAAGGAGTCCAGCCGGGTGTACCTGACTGATCCTGTGCATTTTACGCTGGAACACATTGATGTGAGTTACACTAATGAATTAATGGGAAGGTCATAAAATCAGCAAGAGAGAAAAGCAATGCAGAAAAACAACCTTTTTTCCATTTGAATTTTAAATGTTGGGCTAGGTCAGAGACACAAGCTTAGTAAAGTCTGTGAACATAAAATTAAATGAGCCTGGTTCAGTGATTATTAGAACTTAAGTGTATTCTTAATGAAAGCTAATTCAGTAATCAACATGAAAATGTAAATGACTAATTTGTTTCTAACTGAAAATTAACTCTTACCTTAGTAGCAGGGTAGAAAATAACAAAATTCTTGATTGTATGCTGTAGCAAGTTTTAATGACGCTGTAATTTTTTACGTTCATTTTGGACAAAGTTCTGGAAGCCTATACAAATTGCTTAAATGCATTTATCCAGTGAAGAATAAATATTATATCCTGGCTTGTTATACTTTAAATTTGTGTATGTTTTCTTCATGGTAATTTATTTAATATTTTTTTTTGCTTATTTAGTTTGGTTCTTTCTGTTTTCACATCTCACATGGGGAAAGTAAATAATCACAGCCATGATAGAGAAAATATGGTTTGGTTTTGCTCTAATTTTGCCTCTTTTTATGAATCTGGTTCGATTGTTTTTCATCAAAATAGATAGGCATTGAGAAATTAACTTTTTTCTGAAGTCTGTTCACATGACCTTGGCCTGGCCAAAGGTGAGAATCAAAGGAGAAAGATCATGTTTTCAAATTCTCAATTATACGAAAAATATCTTCAGAATAAATTTGCAGTCCTAATGTTGAAGAAAGCAAAAATGGCTATAATGTACCATCAGTGCATAAAATCGTAAGATGGAAATTGTAATTGTTTAAAATTGGATCTACAGTAATTGAGACTACACTTTAGAGTGTTTCGGACTATAAAGTCCCTTTTAAACTAGATGTCTTCCTTGTATAACATAGTCCACAATTTTGCTGATGAAAAACTTTATTGTCCGAAACATGCAAAGTTTAATCTAAATTACTCTTTACACATATTAAACAATTGTTATTGCCATCTTAGTGTGTGAAATCCTCATTTTATGTTATCCTTTTATCTCCCAGCCTGACAATTATTTCAATGCAAATTGTTCCTTCTGGAACTACTCAGAGAGGACTATGATGGGATACTGGTCAACTCAAGGTTGCAAACTGGTTGACACAAATAAAACTCATACAACATGTGCTTGCAGTCACCTAACCAACTTTGCAATTCTTATGGCTCATCGGGAAATTGTGGTAGGTAATGATGTTTCTAGCCATTGGCAGGGAACAAACTTTTAAAGATTTAGCTTTAAATTTTTAGCAAGATTCAATATTGCTGAAGTTTCCTAACTATCTGTAGCTTCTACCCACTCTTGCCAAAGCAGTTCACTTTCTGTAGTACTTTTCTTCCTCATCAATAAAGTTACAAGCAAAATAGCAGGAAAGAAGATGAAGGAAGGACAAGAGTTTTCTTCAAGTCATATTTTAAAGTTACTGACCAACCTTACAACCATTTTACTGACTCCCCATCAGTACAGCTGGAGAGTATCTGTAGGGGCAGCTGTGCAGGCTGTTCCCTGGAAGCGCAAGGGCCAGCTCTTCTGAGAGCAGGAAGGTCAAGGAGCTTCCATAGGGGTTGTTTAAATGCCTGCTCATACTCTGAGATTTTGTTGTCTAGTTGAAGCACTTACTGGATGTCATGGGGTCTGGAGCATGCAATATTTGCAAGGATATGAGACTTCTCATAAAGCTATTGTATTCAGAAAGGCTGCTGAAAAGATAACCAAGATGACAAAAGTGATTATGTTCCAACTGAAGCAAGGAACCTTCTTTAGCTAAATGTGAAATTAGAGTCAGAATTACACACGTAACATATTCTGCATTTTGTCCTAATTGTGTGTAAATCATTGCTTTCTTCTCAACTTGGAGTTGCAGGTCTGTAGGAAAGAACGTGTACTTTTATAGGAGGTCCCAGGGAATGCTTTCCTCTTTGTTTATATCGGAGCCTAGAGGTACTTTCAAAGTGTTACTTCTACTTGTTTTTATCTGATTGTAGAAAAAGTAGAAATGCGATCTGATCTGGCTAAAATAGTCACATCTTTGCTCTCAGACCTGCTCCTCTAGGAAGCTGACCTGAAACTGAGAAATTACTGAGTACATTTTGCCCATCTCATGTAATGAACAAGTAACTTTTCTAGATGCTACCTGTGAAAATAGGTTTTTGTTTATACTCATAAAGAGTCATATTAATTTTCTCCATTCTTGGTTATTTCTAGTACAAAGATGGAGTGCACGAATTGCTCCTCACTGTCATCACCTGGGTGGGAATTGTCATCTCTCTTGTTTGCCTGGCCATCTGCATCTTCACATTCTGTTTTTTCCGTGGCCTGCAAAGTGATCGTAACACTATTCACAAGAACCTTTGTATCAACCTATTCATTGCTGAGTTCATTTTCCTAATAGGCATCGATAAGACAGAGTACAAGGTAAGTTTTCTCTGTGTGTACTGATCTGGTTCTCTGAAATGACTGTTTGAAATGGATTTGAATTAAAACATGACAACACAGCCAAGCTTTCGGCATTCTGACACAGCAAAGCTGAAATAAAATCTCAGTATGAAAATAAGACAGACGTGTTCATAAATAGTATTTATACCCATCAAAACTATCACTGTGGCCTTAATTTCCCACTTACTGCAATGTTTGTCATTTTCAGTTGAGAAATATTGGCTGTGAAGGAAGCAGGTGGTTAAACTTTTGAAAGAGGAGATGAATGTATATATCTTTTCTCTCTATATTCATATGTCTCAACAGCTACTGACTACCTTATATATATATATATATACACACACACATTAGTACAGAGCCTTATCTATATATTTACGTTTTCTACACTGCACGTTCATGCAGGTTTTTTGGCAGTATTGGTGAAATTTAATTCTGAAGTGATTCATTTGGGTTGAAATCTAGTAATTCAGTGTAGTTTCATCTAGAACTCAGCCAAAGGGGAGAGAAATTGGATTGATTTCTGTTACGACAGTAGAGGCTTCCAAATTGCATCAGATAAAAATGGCTTGGTGGCCGCTTCATAATTTTAAATAAGCAGTATTACATTATGCATCTAGAACCAACTGTTATGTCCTGGATTATCTAAACTGTAAGTCCTAAAAATTAAAGAGTGGTTTAGAAAATTGAAAAGTCTACTCTATAATTGAAGGGGGTGCGGGTGGGGGTGGTGGCAGTAAGGGCACAATTTCCTTATGTTCATTCACACTGTTTAGCGAATTTACTTTATGTAGCTACTGAGCACACACTAGTATTTTCAAATGTTCAGTATCTGTTTTCAGGTAGGGAAAATGCTCCTGAATTTGTGAAAGATCTCTGATAGAAGTATATCCTGTTCTATTACACACTATTGGAGATGTAACGATGTGAAGATTTTATGGTTCATATTTCCATCTTTCTTTTTCTTTGCAGATTGCATGTCCAATATTCGCAGGTCTCTTACACTTTTTCTTCCTGGCAGCCTTTGCCTGGATGTGTCTAGAAGGAGTGCAGCTTTATCTAATGTTAGTAGAAGTATTTGAAAGTGAATATTCTAGGAAGAAGTACTATTATGTTGCTGGCTACCTCTTCCCTGCTACAGTAGTTGGTGTCTCAGCAGCTATTGACTATAAGAGCTACGGAACAGAGAAAGCGTAAGTAATTGCAAGTGACCTGAGTGTTTTTCAAGTGAATAATTTTTTAAAGCCTATTAGCTGTCAGAGGGTCCCTGACAGACTAAAATACCATCTGAAAGCTTTATTGGTAAGAGAATGGCAATGCTGTGCACAAATTACAATCAAGTCTTTTGTAATTCTCTAGGTTCAGAGGATTTATACTCTAGAGAAGCCGATTCAAAATTATGGTCTTTCTTTTAACACAAAAGATTGACCTGAAACAAATTGAAAAAGTAAATAACTTTTTGGTCTCAAATGTATATTAAGTAAAAATTCTCAGCTTAAAGTATCTGACAGGCCTAACCACCCATTTTTAAGCTAATGCTTCATTAGATCTCTTTGTTCAGCTGCCCCTCTAGCTAACTCTTGCCCTGAATTGTAACAGTACAGTATTCCAAACCATATGTTTCATTTCCATAATATTTTACCAGGCAAGTATAGCAGGATTAAAATTAGCCACTGCCTTTTATTTACAAAAATACGAAATAGAAAGTGACAGAAGGTAGACAGAAAAAATTTCTGAGGATCTGAGTTGCTGGAGGCATGAATTTGCCTTCCCATAGTGTTTACTTTGTCCTTTGATGAAATTAGTTACAAAATAAGAAGTTACTGTTGCCTACAAGAAAGCTGCTTGATTTTGCTACTGATGAAAGACAAGTAAGAGCAATTCAACTGGGACGTAGGCTGTATGAAAAAAGAATCACCAAGTGAAGTTGGCCCTAATAGGTTTACACGTCATTTAGTCTGGTATCATATGTATTCTTTCTCTACTGTTCAACTCCCGGTTGGTGCATTTTATTTATACCATTTTAGTTTTCAGCAGAACATGGCATCTGAACATTTTCTGTCTCGTGTTCCTCAGGAGTAAGCACTTTGGATATGATACAAAGTTAAAAGTAGGTTTTGAAGATTACATGGAAAAGCTGTGAAAAATATTTACTGTTGTTAGATTTATTAGTCCATGATAGCACCTGTGACCAAACCTTTTGACTGAAAGGAGAGCAAGCTCATTCTGATTTTGTTTCTTCTTATGTATTAACTATTTCTGATGATGTAGTTTCAAGTTCAATAGTGTTATTAAACAGGACGCATCAGAAGAGTTTCAGGTTGAGAGAAATTGTCCGTGGACTAAGTGGTACTGTGCAACCTCTATCATTTACTGACAAAATGTTAGCTTCAGAAGTATTTTTGCACTTTCCATGTACTGAACTAAAGTTCTAAAGCAATTCACTTCTCATTCTCTTTTTTTCCATGATAGTTGCTGGCTCCATGTAGATAACTATTTTATCTGGAGTTTCATTGGACCTGTTACCTTTATTATTCTGGTAAGAACTTTGTTTTTTCCCTTCCTTCTAGATTGCCTCACAGCAAAATTAAAAAGATTGAATAACATCTGTCAATACTATCCTTATTCACAAGACATTTCATGAAAATGCTTACAAACAATTTGTAATGTGACCAGTGGTTATATAAATGTTTAGAAATCTTTAAAGAGTGCTGACGAAATGATTAATTGTCAGAGCTGTGGTGGCACTTCAGCATAGCCATTTTTTGCTAATGGCTTGAACTCTGAAGGTCATATTGACATGTGTAGTCATAGTCATATGAAAAATCAATGAAGTACTAAACACAAGGGTTTTTTTAAAGAAACCATTGTTATTGCTTTCAATTGCGTCACTATTGTGCACATTCCAGAATTTAACTGCTAATTATCCAACAGAATTATCTCTAAAGGGCATTCTAATGCACTGGATAATTAAATGAACCTTATATTTCATTACACTTACACAGTATTTGTATGCGTATTTGCATATGTGTATGCATATTTTTCCATGACTACTTCTGTGTGTATTTATGCTACATGTAATGCATGTCAGGTACACAGTTCATCTGTTTTAGTATAAATAGTAGAATATTATGTAACCAGTAGAAAGCATACACATGTTCTTGCAGTCATTTGAGTAAAGTCGTATGCATGCACACCCATCTGTATACCCACAGCTGTGTGCCCCATTGTCCATTTAAGACTGAATGTTTTGTTCATACATCAATTATCCATTCTCTGAGCACTTCCAGGTAAAAAGCACATAGTCATCTGTCAACCCAGGGAAAAAACATCTCTCTGTTATTTCAGACTAATAATACCAACACCGCACAACATAAGAATTTGAAAGGAAAGTGAATGCAAGATGCACATTTTGGCTCATGTTGTTTTTCTCTGCTAGTTTTAAAGTCTAGTCTTTAAAGCCTGGCTATACGTGGGAAATATTCTAGAAGGCTGGTGCTGGGAACATAGACTATGTACATAGAGAGTTGATAGTTTGGAAGGATGAATTAATTTGTTTCCATGCTTTTGAAAGTCTAAATAGTTACCTGTTCCCCTGCCTTTATACAGTAGTAGAGTTGTGAAATGTTAACAGAAGCTCAGTTCCCTTGAATTTCGAAATTCAGAAATTGTATTCTGTCATAAATATCTTTTAGCCTGAAGTACATGCATCGGGCATAATTTTGAAATTTCTTTTATAGATCTATATGCCAGATGTACTCTTTCAACACTTTTTGTAGCTTACAGTTTACATTACTTTTCCATGTAAAAATAAACTGATACTTTGTTTATGGATCTTTCTGTAAAAAAATGTACCCAGCTAATCTGTTGTAGTTACTTTATTCCTTCCTGGTATCTTCAGTGTTGAAATAAGATTATGTGTATTTAGGATGGTTTTACTCTTTGTTTATACCAAAAACTATTTCGATCCTTGAGCAGTCACTTCAGAAAAGATAGTTGTGCAGTGTAGAAGTTGCCTGAGTTCATTGGCATATTTTCAAAGAATAGGCATAGATGCCAACGCTTGTGTGTATGAGTTGAATTAGAAAAATTATAGTGTTTGTAAGACTTAACTATAGGCCATAAGAATTGTACAGAGTTTATTCTAAATGCATTTAAATTAAATCAAGTCTCAGGATGATAGGGATTCTTTTGTAATTAAACCTACAATTACAATTGAAAAGTATGCTTAGTATTTTCTATATGATAGTATTTTTCAACACAAAGTTGTTTCTTGCAGTTGTAATCATTACTAGAAAATTGTTCTAAGTTTCATGCCATGATAGTTCAGTTACCTCAAGTCTGATTGTGTGGTGATAATTTTGCTTTTTGTGTCTAGCTTTTTGTTTTATCGTTACTTGGGAGTATTTTGCTAAGTCACCTCTATTTCTCTCCTTTGCTTTAAAATAACATTTCACATGGGAGGCTTTGGGCTTTGCTGACGGCTTTTTCACTTCCTCATAACCAGGTCAGAGTGAGAATAGAGGTGAAGGACATTTAATCATATTGACCATGTACAGACATAGTTCACTATTATTTACTGGCCATGACATTATTATCCTCCAGCAAATCATTTAGGCTGAGACGCAAAAGGCCTTTGGGAGCAGTATTCCCAACTTCAAAAATATGAAACAGCAGGTAGCAATCACACCACAGTTCCTGGGAGTAATTCTTCTCTAGCAATTGCTTTGCCCTCTAATTGTCCCAACTGAGAAAGCAAGAGAGACCAGAGGAAGAAGTGTGAGAAGTGTAATGGCTGAAAAATAGTAAGTCAGGTGCGGTGCAACCGAAGAGCCATATTTGTAGTGTAGCTTACTTAGTGTCAGTAGCATGTGAGAATTTCACCTTGGTAAGCTTCTTAGCACGTTAATCAAATCACTTCTGATTCCCAGTTTAATAGTACTGTCAATGCACATGAACTCTTTTTTGACAATATTGCTTACTACTTTTATTTACAAATTCTTCTCTGAGTTTAGAAGCATTTGCACTTGTATACAGGTTTGTACAAAATGAGGATGGGAAGTATGAAATTCCTCAGTACGTCTCTTCTGAGGAACTTTCAACTTCACTGTTTCCATAGCCTGTCATGCCTTTGGGCACCAGGGTTATCATATCTATGAGAAAAGAGCATGTAAGTAATGAGCGGTGGGAAACCATTAGTATGCCTGAAATGGTTTAATGAAAGCTTGGATCATGATACGTCAGGAGCTGTTCTTATCATTTGGACAGCTCCATCTGCATCTTTAATAATTAATTCAGTTCAGTGAGAGTTCAGTGTGCACACTCATTTAGAAGCCTTCAGAGAGCACCTCTCTCGCTGCTAGTCCCAAAGAGAAATAGGCTTCTGCATGGCTAAGAGCAAAGATCTGGAGATACAAGAGCAGTTTTAGAGCTGCATTTGCCAGGTAACAAAAGCTCTGGGGAGTTCAAAAAGGGTCAGAACATGTGCAGTTCAGCTAGGTTACTTCAGAGTGGTGTTTCTGTTCTTCTGTCTTATCATATCCATGTCAGCACTGCAGGCTGTGTGGAATGAATTTTAAGCTGCTAAGCTCAGGCGGACGTGATTCAATTGAGCAGGTTCATGGCTATAAAACAAACAGTGCACTCCTGTAATCTGTGGTCAGAAAAGCCTCAGTATTTTGACTTCTGTGTAGATCTGTATTCATTCATATCCAAGGAATGGGTGATGTTGGTTTGACTTTTAATTCAGCCCAAACTACTGGAGTTTGCTTCTCACAGATGGAGCAAACATATTGGGCTACCAAAGGTTGTTTAAGCAAAAGATCCTAGGATGTTCTGTTTCATTAACATAAGAAAGATAGTTTATTTTTTCAATCAGGTTGAGGCATTACTTCACCAAAGTCAGTGGGTGTATACATACAGATGCACAGATAATCTAGCTCTGCATATGAAAATGGACTGTATTTGTAAGCTTATGTATATAAATAATACAAGTATATCTTTCTGTAGTAGACACTTGATAAATGGTATTTATCTATTGCTCACAGAGGGAAATTTATCATAATTATTGCAAAATCTAGCTCTGTTTGGCTACTAATTCATTGTACCTGCAACTAATTTGAATCCATTAGTCTTCAGTGCAGGTTATTACATTCACTTTTAAAAAAAGTTAATTTGACTTGAAGACGCTCCCTCTCTGAAAATGCCATAGGTTTCAGGTGCTAGAAAGACAGAATTCTTACTGATACCATTTTTCATGTCTAGTACCTTCTGATTTCCAAACCAGAAATGGCCCTCTGTGTGTTGGCTATGAAAGAAGCATGATCTTCCAGGGTGATGCATTTGATTATTACCTTAAAAAATTCTTAACATTTTGTATTTTTAAGTAGTTACTTTTTATTTTTTAATATATATCCAATTTATCCAATTGTCTTTCTTTTGCTCTGTTCTGTCCAATTACACCTGTCATACTAAGAAATAAGTAGGAACTGGTATCTTAAAAAATGCTCTTTTTTTTTTTTTTTTTTCATTTTACATACATTTTTGAAATCAGAATCTGGATTAAGCTAGTTCGCTATGTAATCCATTATCCTGTCTCATAGAGTGGATAATACCTTTTAGAAATTACAACAAAAACCTAGCATAAACATTAATGAAATTATCAGTCCAAGTTTTTGCTTATTGTTATCAGCTAATGTTTTAAGAGATCTCGCATTATAGCTCCATCTACTGAAGCTGTGTCTTTTGTCACTCTCAGTATCACAGCAGAATCTTCAAATCCGACCCTGATGCCTGACCAGACTTAAATTCTCATTTTTAGCCTTCAAAAGAGTGTTGTTCTGATTCTCAGAAGTGCAGCGTGGAAGAGATTTTACTGACTATCAAGGGTATAATTTCGTGACTGTTTGAGATGTATACACTGTGGCTGTGGGTGTGTTTACACAATACATTTATATTTTTTATTACGATTGAAGGAGAATGGTACTGCTCAGGTGCAGGGGTGAATGCAGGCCAGTTGTCCGGATGAGGCCCAGCCAGTCACTAGCCCTTTATGTTATATGAAGTGATCAGAAAGCCCTCATTGTCAGAGGTCCATTTTTTCTCCTACAAGTTTGCTTTCAAAAGCCTGTCTTGCCGTTCACGTGGCCTTTGTGTGACCCCAGAGTACTGTGTGTTTTCAGTGAACATGCTTAAAGAAGGGTGTCCTACACAGACCATCTGTCAAGCTTGGAAAACATCTACAGATTCATTTGCTTAGATCAGTAACAGTTCAGTCCTCACACAGTCATGAAACAATTCAGGTTGGAAGGCACTTCGGGAGATCTGTAGTCAAAACTACTGCTCAAAACAGACTCTGCTCTGAGCTCAGACCAGTTTGCTCAGGGCTGAAAAAACTTCCCTTATACAAAGTTGGTACAAAAGAATGCAAAAGCACTCAGTGTGTTTCCTTCTCCCCTCATGTACTTCTCACCAAGGAAAGTAATTCAGCCATTCCTTCTAAAAGCAATTATTCTCCAACATGTTCTTTTCCCTCACTGCTTAGTGTCTTGTGTAATAAAATGGCAGGATGCCCAAAAGTCTTGAACTCATGAGTTCCTCCAAAGCAATCAATTTCTAGATGAAAAGCAGTAAGGGAGCCAAAAGAGAATCTATAGAAAGGTTTGGTTACAGTATTTGTAAGCAGGAAAAATAGGCTTTTGATAATGATATAATGTGCAACAGAGATGCCAGCATGTTTGAACAAGTGGCAAACCGCGGTCTTTTGACTGGTGAAACTGAAAACTATACAGTATTTCACAGTGATGGAGAAACAAGTATGATATGCTCTGATGTCAAAGTAATTTGTCTTCAAAGTACAGTATTTTGCTTTTTATCTTGGAAGGACTTCTTCAGCTACTGTGATACAGCATTTCTGTGGGCTGCTTTTGGGGGTCTGTACCTAAATCAGAATTAAAGCAAATTAAATTAAGAACTAATTTCTATTAAGAAACAGCTATCTACAGTTACCCTCTAGTCCAGCAAGGCCATATATACAGACAGAGCTGAGTGTCTACATAAAACCTGCTTAATACGCTGGAGCTTGGCTCAGGCTCTGGGGTAAGGCTGAGTATGCTTGCACGTCGCCGAAGGAAACTCAGTATATAAACACAAGCTTTTGTTTTTCATATGTCAAACCAGCACTTCTGTCACACAAAGAATCAGAGGATAAAAACCTTGCGTTTCATAAGGCAGTCATTTATGGGCTAAGCCGTATCTATGAGTTTTTGATCCAAGAACGATGTTGCTAGTACAATGCAGGATACTCCAGGGTAGCTACTTAGGCAAGGATTAGCTTCCAGCTGTGGTATAAATACTATTCTGAACTGGATTGTGCACTCCCGTTTGCATAGGTTGCAGCCAAAGTTGATTTACGTGTTAGGATTGGCATGGGGCATGTGTCTTAGCTCTTAATCTGTTTGTTTTCACAAAAAGTAAATTGAAGTTTCTTTTTTTTTTTTTTTTTTTAAGAAGGTCTGGAGAAGTTCATGTTATGTCAGCTACCAAAATGTGTAAGAAACTTTTTCAGATATAGAAAGTTTTCCTGCAAAGGCATGGAACTGAGGGTGAGGTCACTCACAGAGCCCCTGTCCTGCCTACTGCAAAGACCAGGGAGAGAAGCAACTTGTTTTCTCACCCAAGGAACTTACACAGTGCAGTGGGAACCTAGATAAGAGGAATAAAATGATGGCAATGATGTTATGAAGCGTTTCTCAGCTGGTTAGTCATTAAGTAAGAATCATAAAAGGTAATCAGCATGGTCAAGAGATACTGATGCTTCTGTTACATTTTGCGGCAATGAAAATCGTGCTTAACCTACCCCATGTACATACCTCCACTTAAAGGTCAAGTATTTTCTATCAGTTCTTGACACACAGACAGAAATAAATTATAAAAGCTTATTTTTGTTATTTGTATCACATGCACTTTTTGTATTAATCTCAAGATACAAGTGTAAAAACGTTTTACTTTGAACAAGGACTGATGAGGTCAAAAGCTGACAAACACTGTTCTGGTGTTGAGAACTGCATTGCAGTTCATGCCGTCCATCCTGATTTTAAGACAGCAGCAGCAGTGATAACTTGATTGCCCTTAGCAGTAGGAATTATTTCTATAATACATGTCATTATTAACAGACTCTGATCAGAGCCTTCAAAATACTCATCTTTTCAAGATTGTTAAGACCTGCTCTTTATTAGGAATTGAGTGACATTTATGACCATTGTGGCACAGCTGTAGGAGCACATCTGATATGAACTGGTATCCTCAGTGTTACAAAAATGGTGAGGATTTTGATGCTGTCTCAAACCAAAGGCTCCCCAAAAGTAGAAACTGGGCTTCTCCTTCAGTAACCAGTTGCAGATGTATACGGAAGGCTGTAAGAATGGATTTATAATCTATCTAATATATGTGTTATAAGGATGTTTGAGCATATTCTCCCATCTTCCCTTAGCTATCAATTCAGCTATTTCTTGTGGACCATTGCAATAGTAGATGAGGAGGTGTGTCTTCTCCCTGAAAGGACATAGCTTTTACTGTTTTCAAATGTATGACTTTATTTGAATTGTTTGCATTGATACAGGACAGCATGTACTAATTACTCAACTTTATAACACTTTTCGACCCATATTCTGTCGGCATCCTTGTATTTGGCTGACCTGTGCTCTTCACATGCTTTGAAATTGATAGGAGAAAGGCACCTAGTATCTTTGGTATCTGTGATTCTGTTTCACAGTAGGAAAACAATATAAAATTATCTTTTTTATACTTCTGTATCTTCCCCGGTGTCATCTATATGAATGACACAACAAGAATGAGACAGCATAGTCCTTCCCTTCAAGTGGCATGCAGTCTTGCTTCAGCAGAATCCAGACTACAAAGGGAAAGAGGGCAGTAGGAGGGTGCACCACCAGCATATGCCTATGGCACTGCTAAGTTTGATGCGTTTGCTACATCTTTGTGTTTCTTTGTCTTTGTCTGTTTTTTTTCTTTCGCTTTTTCTTTTTCTTCAGTTACATTTAAGCTGTTTTTCAAGACCCCAGTGGGATTTGTGAGAACAAAAGGGAATAAAAAAAAAAAACCAGAAAGGGAGAAACCAGCAAAGGTGAAAAACATTCCAGAAGCAGGACAGGGTGATAAAACGACAACGAGTATGGTGCAGTAAAGGGGTGACTGTAGTCCTCAGAGAAAGTCAGTGAGCTAGAGAACAGGGCCAGAGGTGACAGGCAAAGGTGAGCAGGGGTCGAGCACAACATGCTGGGAAGCAGAGCTAGGCTGACAATGACAGGTGTTGGACATGAGCTAAATACGGTCATTCGTGATGATGTGGTGAATTTGGAAAATAAAGTGAAACAAGGGCTTTTAACATTTTTTTCCTCTTGTCTGTATTTGCAATCACCTATCACAGGCTGTTTGATAGAGTTACGCAGTTTCACTATATATTTGAAAATAAATTACAGAGTTTTTGTTTAGTCTGTAACATCATCATTATTGAGCCTATTACTTGAAGTAGTTTAATTTCATTCTTATCTGTTTTGACAGCTGAATCTTATCTTCCTGGTGATCACATTGTGCAAAATGGTGAAGCACTCAAACACTTTGAAACCAGACTCTAGCAGGTTGGAAAACATTAAGTAAGTGCTTTGTGTTCAAGTATGAGAACTATGATTATTTTCTGATTGCTGAACTGATTGAAAGCTACTCTCCATTAGGAGCACATGCCATTGTCTCCCAGCAACTGCAGATGTCAATTAGAAGCAAACAGAGCCAATCCTGCTTTCGTCACATTGTTGCTGTATGTCACAAATGCTGGTCAAAATTAGATAATTTCAGCCTGGAACTAGTGCCAATAAACTGTTTCACGGAAATGCCACGGCACTGTAGTAATTTCATTTGCATTTAAAATGCAGTTCAAAAATGATGTTCCTGTTTGCATGGCTGATACGATTATATTAAGTTTGTTTTGTTAAATGACTTTTTGATTTAGGGATTCTGAGCAGTTTCTACTCGTAATCCTGTTCTCCCAAGAGAATTGACTCTATTATTATTGTTAACTTGAAGATTATCTGCTGTTTTCATGCTAATTTAACAAATGTTTATCATGGTGCTGTACTGCAGTATCCCTTTTGCAGAGTAATATTGTGTTATATAATTAACAAGGCTTTGGCAGCTCGTGCTTCTTTAGATAGTCTTTGACTGTATTCTGTATAGCTTTATGTTGTACTGAAGGTTTTTGTTATCAACACTGAAGGGATGTTGCAACTTTCTAACACTGAGGGTTGGATGTGAAAGGGTCTTACAGATTTGCTTTGAATGTTGAAAATGGTGAAGGGAGATTTTCAGTAAGGCTAACGTTGTGAACTAGATGTTCTAGATAGGTCAGTATCAGCTTCATTGCATGTTGCATGATGAGAGAGAGAGCTAATCTTTAGCATCTCTCTCTTTTCTTCCTTTTCCTCTTTCTGTCTTCTCATCCACACCAGTAATTACCGTGTTTGTGATGGCTACTATAATACGGACTTACCTGGGTAAGATAGAACCCTACATTAACAAATTTCTAGCATGATTTTTAACTTTACAAACTCGGTCAATATTGTGGATTTCCCTTAATTTTAATTAATTAGTTTTGAGATACCTGATTTGCTAAAGAATTTTTAACTATTATATGCCTTTATAATTTTAAATTGCTTGCCTCTGCATTTTGAATTTCCTAATTTTGACTAATTTTTATAGACAATTAAAAATGCTCTTATTAATTTCTGTTTCAATTCTGTCTAATAATTTTGTTTCTCTTTTCTGCTTATAATGCTTTCTAGCTATGAAGATAATAAGCCATTTATCAAGTAAGATCATTAGTTAGATGTGGAATTCACTGACTAAATTCCCTTTCCCTTTCATTCTGTGCCGTTCTCTACAATTCCTTTTCCTTAACCTATTCATGATGGAATCTTTTTTAGACTATTCTGTAGAGCAGTATCCATATTTTTGTCACGTTTCAGCAGGGTTTCTTCATGCGGAAGTTAGATCATCTAGCTTCAGTTTAGCTGAGTTTATCGGAGCATTAAAGATTTGGGCTCTAGGCTTTTAATCTGCTGTTTAACCTTTGTGCATTTGTGTTACGTTATTTGGTGTCATATGGCAGCACCACTGTTTAAAATCTATGGTGTGATTAGTGGCTAAGCCAGATTTATCAATCTCTTTTCTAAAAGCAGATAAAGCAGTGGAGTAGCTGGGGCTTGTGCTATACTTCTGCATTTCAAAATAGTTTTGACATCCTATGCAGTTCTTGAGAAAGAAAAAGGTCTATCTACTCTTGCTGTTTTCACTGGAGACTAAAAGTGCTAAATGGAATTGTTCTTTCTTTAGTAGATAAAAGGTTAAACCCAAGGAAATTTTACATTTGAATATGAATCTAGTAAAAGTCAACTGCGGGAACTGAAATGTTAATATTGGATTTGGTGATGGGCATTCTCTTAAGTAATGTTACTAAAATGAATTTTCTTTTACAGATCCTGGGTCCTGGGTGCGTTTGCTCTCCTGTGTCTCCTTGGCCTAACATGGTCATTTGGCCTGCTGTTTATCAATGAGGGGACTGTTGTGATGACCTATCTCTTCACAGTATTTAATGCTTTCCAAGGAATGTTTATTTTCATCTTTCATTGTGCCCTTCAAAAGAAAGTAAGTTACTGAAAACACAGATGTGTGTTCCCTAACTCTTTTAAAATATCACATATATTTCTTTAAAAATAGCGTCAAGAACTGGAGTATTTTAAAGTAGTTTGGGGAGAGGACTAGGATTCAAAAGCAGTTCTTGCTGGGCATAATTGTGGGAGTCATATAACTCCTGCCTGGCCTGGGGGGGTTTAAAAGGGATGCAACATTTCCAACCTGAGCCTGGAAAGTTTTGAGGCTTTGGGAAGAAAATTGCTATAGAAAATGCACTGTTTAACATCAGTAATGTGGTACATATTAGTCTGGACTTACAGCCAAAAGTCTTTTATGTGCACCTGAAACAAAACCTTCCTTCGCTGCAGCACTGCAAACAAAGGATCATTTACAGTATCAGCCCATCTCAAACTGTCTCTCTTTCTCAGATCAAGACAGAGGACCTCTCCTGAGATCCCATTAAGTTGCCACATAAAGCTATGGGTGATAGACAGAGATTATATTATGAGTGCTTGTTCATTACCAAATTAAGCGAGATGTAAAAATTAATTTTATTATGAACTTCGACACACACATTTTTTAGAAAAAAGTAGTAATTAACACTAGGCAGCTGCTAACGGGGAGAGTTTTCCAAAGACGCCAGCATGACTAGTTTTTTCAAGTGTTTGCCTCCCCTAGCAATCCAACAGCTTCATGCTCTTAACTGGAAAAACTGGAATCCCCTGGCACGAGGCTTCCTTCATGAGCGGGATGTGCTAAATTTGTTCCGCTCCCCTTTGCCCAAAGGGAGCAGATGAGTCCAGAAGAAGCAGATGTGCTGGGGAGAGAGGCGGCTTGCAGGGGAGAGAGGAGCGAATGGCAGAGAAGAAAGTGAAGGGCACAACTGAGTGGGATTCTCTTTGGGTTCACTGCACCCCTTCTCTTACCCAGACTGAGGGTGGGGACTGCTTCCAAAGATGTCTTAGAGGTTCTTCAGCGAAGGATGAAATAAAAAAGCTCCAAAAGTGTTGGAAGGCATGGCAAAGGAAAGTAACAAAAGTTGAGAGGAAGGGTAAACATCAAAAAATCTCTCCCCCAAAAATTTAACATAAAATGCATAAAACGTCCTATATCTGGAAATACCCAATTTGCAATATTTAGATTCCAAATATTTTTACCAGTTTTAGGCTGGAGACCTAGCAGTTATTAACTCCCATTATAATTAGCTCACCAGGGACATAATTAACTGATATTTATAAAATGGTTGGAGACCATTGGATATAGTATTGCTGTGTAAGTACAAAAATCACATTCTTGCATGTTCTCGACTGTACCAGCTCCAACAATCTCAGCATCTCTAAATCTGGTGTAGACAATGGCATTCAGCCATGTTTTAGGAAAAGATCTGGTAGACAGAAAGAATTTTATCCATATGAACACGGCAGTCCTCTCGTTTTGAGAGAGCAGAAGCACACTTAGAGAGGAGATGAAGCCTAAGAAAAGAAGAGAGGGAAGAAAATGCAAACATTCTCAAAATGCAAATAATTTTTAGATTAGGGCTTCATATAATGTTGCCCTTTTTACCACTTGTATTGGACTTGAAAATCAAAAACAGATTTCCTTTTTATTTCTTTTTACAGCTGTGCATTGTTTTTCTATTAAGTGGAGTCAGCAAAAAGCAATATTAAAATACCAGTCAAGTGTGAAAAAGCATAACCTAGAGCAATAAGATTTATACCTGAAAGAATGTTAAAGCTGCCATTTAAGATTTTTAAGTTTTGATGCCTTTGACGGGATATCATCCTATTCTCTGTCTGCATAGCTAATGTAGTCTTTTTATTCTGTTATTACTGGTTGGTCACTAAATTGAACAGAGAAATAGAATTGTGAAAGTGAAAACTATTATGTTTCCAGTTCTGACAAGATGATAGTGCTGTTGCTTCCATCAGTTTCCAACAAGCTATAATTTAGAAATAATGACAGTGGAATGCACAGTACTGACAGATAATGTACATTCACTGCAATATAGGCATTAGGCAAAACCAGCCCTGGAGGGTGGTATTTGGGTAAAAATACAGTTTTGATTGCTATTGTCTCTGCTATGTAGTGGTTTAGAGCATTTAATATCCATTAGTGTTCAGGAATGTATTTTCTTAGGTGTTATACCATCTAGTGATGATATATATATAGATTTAAGTTCTTCAGACTACAGAGTTAAAGATTATAATTCTATGTCTGTGCATTTCTCTTTCCATTTTTTTATGTGTCTTTTGTGCTGATATGGATAGGGCTTCACTTAAAATATGAATATATACTTTTATAAAAAGATAAGTTATTGTCCCTAGCTTGAAATTAAGGCTTTTATGTTCTTCATATGTTCTTCAACCTTCCAGTTTATAGAAACGTCACATGTATATTCCATGAGTAAAATTCTTGTAATATTGGAAACAACATATGACATGTAAATCTTGCATTTTCCCCTCTCCCCTTTTTACATGCACATAACTTACTTTCTATCTTGTATTTTCATAGGTCAAGCAGAATTTCCAGATTATCTAAAATCCCACTTTTCCCAGAAATGTAGGAGTCTCATTGATGTAGAAGTAGAAGAGACATTTAGAGTCCCATGTACTTGGGAAGATTTACGAATTTAGACCTACACATCTTCACGAATTTTATCCACTGTGTCCTTTTACTGATGCTGTCATGCTGCCAAGATGTGTATGCGCTCTCCTAGTACGCACTATAATAGCAGTCAGTGTGGCAGTCACTGAATACGAGAGAATTAACTGCTCTGTAAATTAATGTTGAATACTTTCATGACAAACGTTAACACAGAAATTGCAAAACTAATGTTTCCAGTAGGTCATTGGAAACAGGAGGTGAATAAATGCAGGCCAAATACTGGAATCATTCATCAGTTTTGTTGCTCTGTCAGACAAAAATGTCATATACGTAGGTATATTCAGTTTTCTAGGTTCACCAAAGGCAGTAATTAGGATTTTAATTTTTGGTTCTAGAAGTGAAAGATGTTTCAGTTCCCAGCCTTACGATTCAAAATTTGACTCTGGAACACTGACGGTGCCTCTGCCGGCAGAGCTGGTGCTCTGCCTAGATTGGGGCAGCGGTGTTTGTGAGCTGTGTGCAATCCCAAAGCAGGTGTGACCATATGAACTGGCAGCTGTTTGAGTTACGCAGAGTAACTTTATATGAAAATGCCTTTATAGTCATTGCAGGTTTTCACACTTTCTTGGAGGGCTGACATAATGGGCAGTACCGAGTAGGGCAAAGGCTAGCTACCTCAGCCCTTCTTGCATGCTGGGATGGGAAGACAGGATTTATGTGGCTTCTTCACCAAAAGCTCATATAAAAGAGACCATTTTCAGCCAGCATTCAATTCAAATAAACTTAACTATATTAATCTACAACATGAAAACAAGATAAAAATAATCCCATAAATTGTTCAGTAACGGTAGTTCAGAAACATCTAAATGAAATGTGTATAACTTGGAAACAACTTGTTCAAAAATTCTGGATACCTGATAATGCTGCCACCAAGTAGGGAAAAGTACCTGATTTTGGTAACAGCCAACAATTAAACAAGCAAGAATTATCCGTTCGCTTGAAAAGTGTGTGAGTAGTTTTAATGCAGGACTCATGTGTTTTTGCCAGTGGAGAAATTTTAACACTATTTTTGTGTGCTAAGTAATCTTTTCTTCCCCCACAGGTACGTAAGGAATATGGCAAATGCTTCCGACATTCCTACTGCTGTGGTGGACTACCAACTGAGAGTCCCCACAGTTCAGTGAAGGCATCAACAACAAGAACTAGCGCTCGCTATTCCTCTGGCACACAGGTAAGAGAGATTTTGACAGCATCTTTTAATTAACCTTATTTATAAAAAGCCTACTGAGATATGTTCCAATCAAAGCACTAATTGTCTTCTCATTATTATCATTTAGATGGCAAGTACATACTTCTGCATAGTAGAATTGATTTCTTTTTAAACATTTCCTTTTACTTTGGTCTAATGCAAACACCTTACTTTTCTTGTAATTAGGGGCTGGTTTGTAGGAAGGTTTATACCATTATGCTTCATTTAAATGAAATTTAAAAAATTATTTAATAATAACAAAAGAAGGAGTTTCACTAAATGCTAAAAGAACAGCTTGCTTTAGGCCAGAATAAACACAAATATTCTACATAACTACAAAATGGTGCATTCTAAAAATCTTTTTGTAACTTACTATGCTTCCGTCTCGCTGCTTTATGTTAACAGAGTCGTATAAGGAGGATGTGGAATGACACTGTGAGAAAACAATCCGAATCGTCTTTTATCTCAGGTGACATCAACAGCACTTCAACACTTAATCAAGGTCAGTCACTGGGAACATTTCAGTTTTAGAAGCCTTAAATTTTATGAAGATTTTATATCATTTAATGCAGAAGAATTGAAAAGAATGTTTTGGAAAAAAAAAAATCTGGAAAAAACGTTCTCTAAAAGCAGAGTTTTAAAGTCATCCACCAGCACCTTTAAACTGTGTTCCCTCAACTGGCCCCCTGTTATAGAAGTTTAATTCCTCCATTCGTGGGAATGTATTTAAATAAGTCTCATCAATAATTTAACTTAAAAGCAAGATCACAATTTTAAATCTTTCCTAACCTTTATAGGTTAAATCTGAAACAGAAATATGAGTGCAGTAACATTTTAATGCATATTTGACTATGATTTTTAGGTGCAGAAATTTTCCCAGTGAAAACTAATTGATATCATTTCTATGCAAAAGATGTCTGTGAAGCATTTATCTTTTCTATTTCAAAGAGCATCGTGTCTGTCACATGGGATAGAATCCAGATTTTCAGGCACAAAGAAGCCAAAACTCAAAATTTCTCAGCTCAAATAGGCTTTGAAATTTGTAACCTCATTCTCATGTCCAGTTAGAAAACAAGGGTATTAACTAAGACAGAATGTCCCTTCCTTTCTCCCCTTCCCCCTGTGTCTTTTTGAGGTAGTTTGCGCTAGCAGAGGAGGGAAGACTGCTCTGTGCAAGCCAAGTTCAAAGCCTGTTCTTCCACCCACATCCCTAGAAGAACACGTAGCCCTGATCTCATTGCGACCAGCTCCTGCTTAACTCAGGAAGTTTCCAACGGAAAATTCCCCCGTCAGGGAGCTATAAAGCAGTCATCAACCACAACTAGCAAGTTTTCTTCCCTTGGGTTTTTTTGGGGTTTTTTTCAAGATTTGGTAGTAGGGACATGTACTTAATTTACATTCACTTTGAAAGTAAAAAGTGTGGTATTTTGCAAAAGAAAAAATTTCAGAAAGCATGATTCTATTTTTGCTATTTAGCTTATAGAAAGTGGGTAAGACCTGTGTGTCTCACTGCTCCCCTCCCCTAAATCTTGTATGTTCCTCTGACAAAGTCAAAATAAATAAACCCTTCTAAGTAGAAAATTTATATTTTTCATGCCCAAGAAAGAAGTACATTCCCTTCCAGTGTCTTACTAAAATCCTGTAAATACAGTAGATAAAAGTCTGGGATTTCACCCTAACTGGATGTCTCTGAATCCTGAGGTTTGCTCTAATCATGATGCACCCTCAGTTAATTCAGAGTTGAACAGAGGTCTTGGAAGTTTCTCCCTATTTCGGAGTTCTTGTCTCAAGCCACTGGCAATGTTCTGTCACTATTAGAAAAATTGATACAGTTTTTATTCAATTATAATATTGTAACTATCTCAGTGATCCATACATATAAGCTAGTTTAATAATTAATGGCAAGTGTCATTTTTCCTTAAAAGTCAAGCCTTTAATGGTGGCAAAAAATTTTGGATTGAAAATAATAATTCTCTTAACTGTAAATTACAAGTAATAATTCTAACCAAGATTAAACATAGTACACAAAAAAACCTCCCGAACCCCAAGCAGAATATATTTCAGTTAGTATTTCTAGTAATAAGTATATTACAACTGAAAAAAGCTACGATAAAACCTTTTTAGTTGTTCACAGATACAAACTTGCCAGTGAGATCAGCATAATCAGGCAATAATTCCCTGAATCTTAGAATTTTCTGCTCGTTTCTGCTACTAAGTATCTAGAGTAAAGTATCTAGTAAAAAGCATTAGTATTTGGAATATATACTGTCTCGTCCTTGCCAAATAAAAATATCCATACTATAAAAATGTAGCTGGCTCTTTGGCAGTGCTTGGGTCAGTAATACACTGATCCTGATATACTGCTGTGCAATGCAATAGAAAAGAAAGTGGAATTTTACTTTAATGAAATGTTTAAAGTAAGTTTTAAATCACAGCATTTTACGTGGTTTGGTTTTTGGTGGTGGTTTTTTGGGTTTTATTTTTGGTCATTATTCCAACACATTTTTCTTCTAGTAGCTAGAAATCAGAGATTAATTGACTTTTTAATAATTTCTCAAAATAGTCTGATTATTTTCCTAATTATTCCAAGAGTTGTTTAAATGATGTTGGAATAACTTGTAAAATGGGTTTTTTAAAAAAAAAATCTGTTCATGTAGTATTTTGCTTCATCTTAACTTTGTTTGTAAACTGATTGTTTAAAGAAAATTTGTCATTCAGGGAATTCTTTTTTAAAACCTGGCAGATAAATTTGCAGCATGAATGTCCCGGGAGAAAATGTGAATGCTCTGATTTCTTAGAGCAAATATTTTGCTTTCCCCTCAGCATGCATACTTTTGCATATACTAAGATATGCTTCTTGCAGTTTGTCATCCACTGTCTGTTTGAAAACAGCAATTCCCTTCCACTATCCGTGTGTTTTTAATAAAGCGAATAACAGCTCTGATCCTGTCATAAGAGATTTTTCAATACCTTTCAACTCAAGAAATTCAGTTCTCTGTATTCTGGACAGCAACGTTCCATATGATCATTTTTAAAGTTACAATAGCTTTATGTAGTACCTTGATCTCTACACATTTAATTGCTATTCTTGTGTAACAGTGATTGTGTATACATTAGTAAATGTCACTCTCACCAGATGTTTACTTTGGGGATTGGGACAGCACCTGTGAATGACTGGGATCTTAACTATTTTCCTGCTCCCATTTCAAATACATAGCTCAAATACATTCAGAAATTTTCAGCTGAATTACATTTGACAAGTCCTACATGATTCATGATGAATAAAAATATTCTTTATTGAAACTGTCAGCCTCAAATTAAAGAACTGACATTTTTTTTCTGTTTCTTTTGCTTTAGGAATGACTGGCAATTACCTACTAACAAACCCTCTTCTTCGACCACACGGCACTAACAACCCCTATAACACATTGCTCGCTGAAACAGTTGTATGTAATGCCCCTTCAGCTCCTGTGTTTAACTCACCAGGTGTGCTTATACTTCCTGAATAAAACCGCTTTTCTTGGCTTGCTCCAAATCCCTTCTTTTCCCTAGATAGAAACTCAAGTTGCAATACCCTGAATTTCTGTCAGTTCGAGAAATACAGTATTGCTGATGTCAGCTTGTAAAACTGCACTATATTATAGTAATGCCTTTGCCATAACAGTATTTACCAATAATTATCCATGTTTTTAACACAGGTGGCATAAATCTTAATATACTATTACAGGACTGACACCACATGGTCCGAGAGCCCATCTTCAAGATATTTATCACTTAGAGGTATCATGTCTATGCAATATAAGGTTGACTAAAGCTTGCTGAAAAAAACTGCTTATAGAACGGATTAGATACTAAAGCAGTGCAAGGCATCTTGACACCTTTGGATACGCCAGCGCAGAAAATTGTATCCAGCGTCAAACAGATCTAAACTATAGTATAGTGCAGCTTTATGGTAGATCATTTTCCTGTAGGAAAATCTTGAGATTAACATTTAGAACAGTTTAGTTCTGTAGGAATAAAGGGTGTCATCACTTACCTATGCAACATTTCGTTGTTGCATTATCTAGTTGCCTTTTTTAACTACGGTGCAATTCATCAGTAATATCTAGCAGTTACTGTTTGATGAGTCATAAGATCACTTTAGTATAACTGGAATGGTAAATCCTTGATAAAGAGATCATAAAACCTTGTTTCCAGTTTTTATTTCAAGTTTCCTTTTAACTGAACTGTAGTTTCTATTTTCATTCTCTTGTTTTCTTACTTTCCTTATGCTTTCCTCTAGCAACCTACAGAGAGACAAGTATGGGAGTAAAACTTAACTTTGCCTATCAAATGTAAATTTTTTCAGCATGATTTTTAATGGGCACAATTAAAACATAACTAGCGGTCATGAAGTAGACTCAGCGGGCAAGTGGTTCACAATTTGCAAATGAAATGTTTCCACATTCAAAAAGTACTTGCATATTGCTTTTTGGGAAACAACATGAGTCTGTAGCAAACCCTATTGGTAACAGAAGTTACGCAATGCTGAAATAATTTGCTGTTTAAAACCAAAGCAGTGTCAAGCAGAAATGCTTAACAATTTACTTACATTTTTAAATTCCCACAGTAATCTTGCTACAGGCTATGAAAAGATTTCAAATGAATTACCTGATCATGGGCAACAAAATTTACCTCGTCAAACCAATTTGAATATATTCTACCGTGCTTAACTCTGCAGTATATAATAGAAAACTCATTTTGGATTATCAGATATATTTTGGTATCTGTTTAGCAGACAAAAAGAGAATTAAAATTATAGAATTAAATCACTTTCACGAGGGAAATGAATGCCAGCATGTGGTCCATGTGTTGTCTACTTTTATAAATGCCATATGTTCTGCACAGCTAAATCCATTGCAAGAAAAATCTTGGAACATATATGAAATTGCAAAACTACAGAGTTGTTTAATCAAAGCTAAAGAGACCTTTCAAACAACCCTCATCACTGTTTAAATCAGTACACATGGAGAGGAGTTAACAATAACAAAAATACAAAATGATTTGCAAATTATTCAGAATTTATTTGGAAATTATTACTCTTATTTTTTAAAGTTGAAGACAAAAATCTTTTCATGAGAAAATGCAATTACTTTTTAATTGAAAACAATATTTCCAGAGAAGATTGAATTTTCTAGGATAAGCTGCAGCTTTAATTATGAAAAAAAAAACCAACCCACAAAATGGGAAAATGTATAATCTTTTTCCAAAGCAACTTTTTTCTCATACTCCTCCAAGCCTTGCATATAATGCAGCAGCCTCACAGTGGTCAGTCTCATTTCAGTAAAGTCACTCCATTCTTTCTTTACTTCAGACATATCTGTAGATAAAGTGATTTTCTAGGAATGCTCTAGCCATCTGACTTTCCATGGTTCAGACTGTTTAATTTCTTTCAGTCGTCTTTTTTTTTTTCTTTCTTTCTTTTTCCTTTGCTTGGGAAGCACTGTGCTGTCATAGTTTACATGTCTTTGTGTCTATAGGAAAGCCTTTTCTTTATCCTGTTACCAGAAAAAAAAAAAAAAAAAAAAAAAGCCAAAACCAAAAGCATAAAGACTTTAATCATCATAAGATTTCATTTCCCCCCCCTCCCCCCAAACTTCTTTTCATGTTTCCAGCAGACTTACCCAATCTGTCATTCCTCCAGCAGCTATGAGATATCAGCCATGGCTGATTTCCTCTTCCCATTCCACAACTAGTATTTATTCTTTGGTTTAATTTCTGTGACCCATACGTACAGAAATTCCTAACATTTCTGCATTTGACTTCCATGCCCATAGTAACTGTGGGCCTTACTCTTAATTAACTATTCTGTTCATTCAGTGCTGTCACTGTGACTGATGCAGACTGCAGGCAAACTTTGACCTTTAGAAGCCTGGGGCCGTTGTTGGCAGACAGAATATTAGTGCAAAAAAATTACATTAAGTGGGAAAAGAAAAGCTGTTATTGCTTAGTAATCTAATTTGCTGAACCCTTGCTCTGACTAAGTTGCTGAGAAGCTCAGTAATTCTTCATCATGTTACAATAAATCATTTTACTTTCTTTTATATATCAGCTACTCTTAGGCCAGATAGCCTGAGCAGACAGACATGATGTGAGTTGTCCAAAGTGAGTCATTCCACCGGCTGTCTATCGTGTTGTTGGATGGTGCTTGTGGGCCCTGGTCCCTGTAGTGTGAAAGATGGCTGTCCTTGTTTAACATAAATTCTTTGTATTTATCCATTTTTTTTCATTCTTTTCTTTACTTCATCTCAAAAAAAATAAAAAAGGAAAAAATGTTAGAAATGTTGTTAAAGTAGTTGCTTGCCAGTTATGTGGGTTTATGTTGTACATTTACCTTCAGTTATGTCTGTGATTTAATTCCTTTTTAGTGTCGTTTAGGACAAATTCTGTTAATTTTCTTTTTCTAAATCATGGTGGTGTACTTCAAAACATAGATGTTTCCAAATGAATTGCTTTGCATTACATATGCAAGGGCATGGAGTGAACGGTTCCTTGTGGAAGAGTCACAGGATTGACACTAAATTAAGAAATTAAAATGCTGTTATTCCCCACAGGAAATACACGTTATTTTAAAAATGCATCTTTCCTATAAGGTGTGCAACTGTTAGCATTTGGGAATGTTCAATAACCTAACTTTTCTCAAGTCTTACTTCCAAGTACAACTTTGTCCTGAACTACATTAAAGAATTTTGTTAAAAAAAAAAAAAAAAAAGTGATAGAAATCACATCAGACAATAACCAGACCTGTCCTTTTCCATTTCAGGACATTCACTGAACAATGCCAGGGATACAAGTGCCATGGATACTCTACCGCTAAATGGTAATTTCAACAACAGCTACTCATTGCGCAACGGAGACTATAATGACAGTGTGCAAGTTGTAGACTGTGGACTAAGCCTGAATGATACTGCTTTTGAGAAAATGATCATTTCAGAATTAGTGCACAACAACCTGCGGGGCAGCAGCAAGAACCACAACCTGGAGCGCACGCTACCAGCCAAAGCTGTGATTGGCGGGAGCAGTAGCGAGGATGACGCCATCGTGGCAGATGCTTCGTCTTTGATGCACAGTGACACCCCCGGGCTGGAGCTCCACCACAAAGAGCTGGAGGCCCCACTCATTCCTCAGCGGACTCACTCCCTTCTATACCAGCCCCAGAAGAAAGTGAAGACCGAGGGAACTGACAGTTACGTCTCACAGCTGACAGCTGAGGCTGACGACCACCTCCAGTCCCCCAACAGAGACTCTCTTTACACGAGCATGCCCAATCTCAGAGACTCTCCGTATCCAGAGAGCAGCCCCGACGTTGAAGAAGATCTCTCTCCCTCCAGGAGGAGCGAAAATGAGGACATTTACTACAAGAGCATGCCAAACCTAGGAGCTGGCCATCAGCTTCAGATGTACTATCAAATCAGCAGGGGTAATAGCGACGGCTACATAATTCCCATTAATAAAGAAGGATGTATTCCAGAAGGGGATGTTAGAGAAGGACAAATGCAACTAGTGACAAGCCTTTAATAGTGTAGCAAAGAAATATTAAAGGCCACATACAAGTATTAAAAAGACTTAATTGGCCCCATGCAGGCTCCCTCATATCTGCTTGAAGAGACAATTCTGTTGACCCTGTGGTTCTCCAGTAACAGGGATGACTGGACCTCGCAGTTCTGTGAATTTTTATAAAACAAAAACTTTGTATATACACAGAGTATACTAAAATGAATTATTTGTTACAAAGAAAAGAAATACCAACAAGGTATTTTAAGATATCTTCTGCTGCTGAATTTAACAAAATTGTGAAAAAAATAAACAAACACTTCCCAGCCATTTTACTGCAGCAGTTTGTGAACTAAATTTGTAAATATGGCTGCACCATTTTTTTTTCTAGGCCTACATTGTATTATATACAAGGCGTAGGCTCTAAAATCCTGTGGGACAAATTTACTGTACCTTACTATTCCTGACAAGACTTGCAAAAGCAGGAGAGATATTCTGCATCAGTTTGCAGTTCACTGCAAATCTTTTCCATTAGGGCAAAGATTGAATACATGTCTAACCACTAGCAATCAAGCCACAGGCCTTATTTCATATATTTCCTCAACTGTACAATGAACCGTTCTCATGAGAAAATGGCTAAAGAAATTATATTTTGTTCTATTGCTAGGGTCAAATAAATACCTTTGTGTCCAACTGAAAGATAATTGTCATTAAAAAATAATTTTAAAGGGTTTGAAGAAAATATTGTGAAAAGCTCTTGGTTGCACATATGTTATAAGCTGTTTTTCTTACACTCTGTTCATAGTACGGTAGTATGTTTAAAATGCAAGTTCTACCCATTTTCACTTACTTTTCACTGTAAACAGTGTTCTGCTTTGACAAGTTAGTTTTTATTCTTACATTTTGAATTTTTATTGCCAAAAAAATAAATTTGGGGAGAAAATTGTTTTAGAAGCCAATTATGCCAAGCCTTGCACAAATTTGGTTTAGCTAACAAAGATTGTAACTCAATTCCCTGTTCATTCTTTAATCGGGGTTGGGTGGTAAAGGGGACACTGGACACTTCTCACAAGCTTTCTCGTGAATAAAAGGTGCCTGTCCTTTAAAAAAATAAATAAAACATAACTATTACTCTTCCATATTCCTTCTGCCTATATTTAGTAATTAATTTATTTTATGATAAAAATCTAATGAAATGTAAATTGTTTCAACAAAATTCTGCTTTTTTTCATCCCTTTGTGTAAACCTGTTAATAATGAGCCCATCACTAATATCCAGTGTAAAGTTTAACACCTGTTTGACAGTAAATAAATGTGAATTTTTTTTCCAAATAGGTAAAATGTGCATTATTATGTACGAAGCATAATTGGCATCAGCAGTCCTTCAACCCAGCTGCATCCTGCTTAGAATGGCTTCTTTACATTTCATGATTCAAGTGTCGAGAATACAGTAGAAGCTGTCTATATATCTCTAGAGAAGAGAGGTCATTTTACTATTTATTACTCTAGGCACAATTGAATAGGATCAAACTCATTAGGAAAATGTACTGTAATATCATATATTTACATAACTTTTAAGTAGGCATCTGTACCAAAATTAAAAATAAGGTGGTAAACACCACTATCATATTCTCGGCAACAGTAATTAGCAGTTAATTATTAGTAATGAAGATATATTGTTGCAGTGGGGAAAACATGAATAAGCAGCATTTGGATAACACTCTGAGTGGTATCTAAATAATTAATCCATCACGGCACTGTTTTGAGTTAGATAAATAAGCATGACTGTCCCTATTTTTATCAGGCCTGAGAACTGCAGAAGGCAGCTGATGCCCAAGATGTTATCTACAAATCAGTGGCAAAACTGGAAGTCTGAAGTCTTTGTTGTGTTGATTCCCAAGCCTCTTCTGTCCCTTTCAACCAGGGCCTCTCAAACCTAACACCAAGGACTTCATTTGTCACCACTTCCAAAATGGTGTTCTTCCAAATAACTCCAAAATTAATGCCCTGTCACCACAGAAGCCATGGTTTCACCTGTGGCCACTGTGACTGTTTGTATGGTAACGGCAAAAATTCATTTGAAAGCTGTATCATTTGTTACCTTCTAATGCATTGAAAGACCATTTGGATAATAAATCAATGCACTTTGAAAACACTGAAAAAGAAGAATATTTTGGGCAAGACTCCCTGCTGTTGAAACAATTCAAATTCTGTGGAAAAAAAAACAATAATAAAATCCAGGTTGAGATGGAACTGTGGGGTTCAGGTAACCTCAATGTATCTGTAATCAGGACTGTGACACTGTAGCAACTCTTCCTGAAGAAAAAGGCATCTTTCACCATGGACCCTACTGGGAGCTCTTGCCAGTATGTTCCTTAACACTTAAACAGTACTATGTTTGCAATAGAGTCACTGGAACATTTAAAATTTAATCAGAAACTGTTTACTTCTGTTTAGTAGAGATGCTTTAAAAATCTGAAGTCTCTACGAAATAAGAATTTGTTCTGATTCAGGGTATACAGCAGACTTCTTTTTGAGCAAAAAATATTCCCTTGGACTGTCTGGCAACTGAAAAGCATACTTGCTTCCTTTTACCTTAGGAAATCATGTCTTAGGGATTTAAAAAATGTGGTGCTCAAGTAATTACAGTACACATGACCTAATAACATCACCAACTTTCAGCAGAATCTTCAACCCTAGTTCAAGCAAATACTCCTTTGTGTCTAACTAAAGGTGGCAAAACTACATGCTGGAAAAAGGTTTGTAGCATTGTGATCTTAACTATATATTCAATTGCAAATGTAACAAGTACTCCTAAAACAAGAAAATGTAGCTGATGAACCTAAGATGAACCAGCTGAACCTAAGTATCATAAGGGAATTCTTTTGTTAGCTTCTTTGTAAAGTAGATGTTGCTTTTTAGTGAGCCTGCTTTTTTTAATGCTATGCTAGTGAGTGTCCTGTGTTTAGCTAGCAGCCAATACCTTGCCAAATTTCTGTTGGTGTAACTTCTCAGTGTAGTAGGTTACAGTATAATTATATAGCTGACAGCTTATTGTAATTTCTTTATGTTCTCTTCTCACGTTCCTGCCATCTTGTCTTGGGATCAGAAGGACAGAAGAATTCAGAGGAAGAGTTCGAGAATAGCAAAATAATGACAGAAGAATTAATGGAAACAAGTGTTTCTTCAGGGTCATCAGTTAACCAGTTCCTATGATGGTGCCAAGGATATGCTGCTACTTTAGGCACTGTCTTTCAGAAGAGCTGTAATTTTTTTATGGCTAGTAATCTCCTGTTAGTATCAGTGTTAACCCTACTGGCTCAGTTCAATTCTTCCTTGTAACTTCAGTCCAGTTATATTAATTCCTACAAAAGATTAAATGGGATGTGCATTTAGTGAACTGTTGTATAATGGTGCTATGCATTGTTTAATATAAAATACATCTCAATTCTACACAAGTGAACCATAACATGAAGAAATGCAACACTGGTAATACCTTTATAGTTAAAATTAACCTTTATCTGTGAATTCTACAATACACCTTTGCTTCTTTTAAATTTGAAATGAAATTACTAATAAAGTTTACATATATTCACTTATGTAGGCAATAAAAGGTGTTTCAAATTGACGTAAGTTATGGATAAAATATGTGTCATATTTTATGTCCTAATTGTTTAGGATTTTTTTTCTGAACTACTCAGAACAGACATTAACAAAAGTAAACAGTCCCTGTGTAGTGCTGGTATTGCACTTTGCCTCAAAACTGACAAAACTTGTCCACTAGACTTGATTATACAGCAACATATGCTAGTGTAAAGTTTTATCCCTGAATAAAACTATTTTTTAAATCCAGAAGCTACAGGTAGACAATTATATATACACAGCATGTCCACTGGGGTTTTAACTCACAAATTCTAGGGGACAATGAAGAACGAGAAGTGATAGGACACAGCAGTATCTTCAGTTCCACCTTAGCTATAGCCCTGCAAAGGCACTTAGAGCAGGGAGGTCATTGTAAAGCATACCTTAGATTTTTATTTTTAAATAGATGGCAAGTGTCACTCTCCACATCTATGAAGAGCATTGCTACTGTTTCAGTAAGCAAGACTTGCTGTATGGCTGCACAGTGAGGTAAGGACCCCAGATTTATGGATGCCACTGGCATACTGGGTCTCTACTCACAACTACACCACACATTGGAATCCAGCTTTGCACTGAGCTGGGGATAAAAATTAGCACAGCCACAGCCCTGGAAGCAAGAGATCTGTGCCTCTCATTTATATGAACACTTTGTAAATTAGTAGGAATTCAATTAATGGATCCAGCTCAATAATCCAGCTCTGACAAAAAAAAAAAAAAAAAATGGAGTAAAGGTTCATTAGGACCCTGTCTTTTTCAACAGAGCATTTGGTTTTGGTTTTGTTGGCTTTTTTTTTTTTAGTAAAATCCTTCATGTGGTTTTTAGAACGACAACTTCCAAATCCTTTTATTCATGCAGGATAAATTCTCAATGGTATTTTCGTTAATTCATGCCTGAGAGCATTAATATCTCTTCTTACTGTATTATGTCACCATTAATCTCAGCCGCTCCCCATCAAAGTTCCTGGCATGTGAAACAGATCACACCATGGTGCAGCCCGAGTGGTTATAAATGCTACTGAAAATCATACAAGACTCTACTCAGCAGCAAGGAGATTTTAAAGGACCATTCCATATAATGCACCAGCTGCTGAAGTCATCAGTCCAGGATCCCAGACAGGGGAAGTCACAGCTGCAGAAATAACATTCAGAATAGGTGGTTTTAGCAAAAAACCTCTTCTACAGCAAAGTTTATGTAATTCTTAACCATTTCTTCCTTGGGTGCACACCTCCTTCTGTGTATTGAAGTAGGAGCTCTGGCACAATATAAACTCTGCACTGCCAAGCAGTTTAGAGACAGCAAAGCAGAGCACAAAAACATCTATGCACATTCAAAGGTCCGATTCACATATAGGAAGCAGCAGGTTAGCATCTGTACGGGCTTTTCTAACGGAGAAGCGGGATCTCTGAATAAGCAGCATTGAATAGCTATCTGGCATAACTGTTCCAGTCTTCTTGTAGCATAATGCTGCTGAACTTTCAGCCTCCATGATTGCTTACGAGAATGAATCCCAAAGGTTAACGAGGTTTTTATGAAAATAATTCATTTTCATTCCCTTTAAATATACCACTCTCTATTTATTTTGCTAATGCAAAAAAGAAGCAAACTTCTTCACTTGTATTCTTTATGCCACTCATTATTTTAAATACTTTGCCTCCTTTTACTTTACTCCTTTCTAAACAAATCCTTGTTTTCAGCTCCTCCATTTCTTTAATCATTTAGTTGCCAGTCCATAGAATTCCTTTTTGTCAGTATGCTTTAAAAGATAGGGCAAGGAAAAAAATTACAGGTGAATTGTTATTGTTAATCTATGGATGGAATTGTATTTTCTAGTCTGTAGTTCCCCCCCCCCCCCCCCCCATGGTCTCACATCATCTTTTGTTTTCATAGTATGCCTTCATAACACAATTTTTTCCACCAAGCTGATCATAGCAAGTAATGACCTAAATAGTTATGGTTAATTTAGAACCCTGCAAAGCCTACAAATACTTCCGATTGCTCCCCTGAATGTGTGCCCAACCTCATATTTGTCAGCATTGCATTTCATCTGCATCACACTGTCTATTTATTCACTTTGTTAATCCAGGTCATTTACAATCTTCCCTAGTTCTGATTAACTGAAATAATTCTCTGGTAACAGCAAACAGTGCCACCTTTCAGATAGCATGTTCATCCCATTTCTCAGATAGCACCAGTTTGAATACAGCATGTTGGGGCACTATAACATTAGCCTTTTGCCATGATAAAAAAAATTGACCATTTGATCCTGCTCCACCTCTTAGTTTCTAATGCACAATTACTTTGGCTCTCACTTTCTCAGTACTGCTTCTCTTTAATGTCTTCTTGGTAGGGATATTTTTACAAGGACTTTTTTTTTTTCTTTCTAAAATCCAAATAAATTACATCAACCATTCCCTCTACTCTCAGCAGCTGCATGATTGACTTAATTTTAGTATGTTAGAGAGGCACAATTTTCTTCTAAGCTTTTCTAAGCAGTTACATCTCTTTCGGCAGTGTTCCCACCGCACTGTACGCCTGAATGTGGAGCTGCTAGATGTCAGACTCCAAAAGCACTTAACTGTTCAAAGTGAAACTTAGGTGGAATCTAGACACTGAAATCCCAAGGTACATCATCCACAGGTACAACAGGCATTACTTCAGGGGCATAATTAATTCTAATCTGTAGACACATACATTTTTGTTACTAAAGACATTTTTTCAGCCCAAGCTCTGTTACCGCACATGTGCGGCCACATTGCCACAGCAGAGGTGAGCCAAGGCAAGCCAAGCACCACAAGCGGTGCCGCTGCCTCGTCCCGTGTACTAGCAGAGCCCATGAATGCCATAATCCAGAATTTAGCTTACAAAGGGGCTCCTTCCCTCCCCTGCTGAAGCTACTGTCCTGACAATAATTCTATTTTGTCTGGAGATAAGAGATAAGCCCTGTGAGTCTGTGTAACTTCTTGGTGTAAATGCCACCACTGAAGCCCTGCAGCACCTGCTATCTGCCCATACCTCAGCTGGCTCATTGCAGCAGGAGCTGCACTTGTGAGCCTTTCCAAAGCTCCGTGAGCCCACGTGTATCCCCTTGCTATGGAAAACAGACTGCAAAATTTCTCCCAGCTCTTTGGTTTCATCACATGGCAGCTGAGTTCTCTGACATCAGGTTTACCGTTTGTGTTGTGAGTCACCCATGCTGCCTGTGTATGTAGAACCAAAAACTCCACAGGTTTCGGCATAACATACATCACACACAAGGGAGCAGGTGAAGCTGCTGAAAGGCCATGTCATGCCAGGTTCATGGTACCAGCCACACCATGGGGCCTGCAGGGTGGCATGTAGATGCTCTCCAGCCAAAGGTGGGCACCCTCAGGGCCCTCCATGTCCCACACACAGCCTCTAGCTGAGAAACTCAAGGTATCAAAATTGGGCTAACCAGAGTAGTTAGCTCCTCAGCATGCCACTGAAGACCTGCTCACAGCAGCCTACTTCCTTCAGTATCCGTGTGTATTAGGTTTCATGCCAAGGTTTTGATAGCAGTGGAGGGCCACAGAGGTGGCTTCTGTGAGAAGCTACCAGAAGCTTCCCCCATGCCCGATAGAGCCGATGCCAGCCGGCTCCGAGACGGACCCGCCGCTGGCCAAGGCTGAGCCCATCAGCCACGGTGGCAGCACCTCTGTGACAGCATGGTAAGGAGGGGATAAAAACTGCACAACAGCAACTGCAGCTGGAGAGAGGAGTGAGGCTGTGTGAGACACCAGCCCTGCGGACACCAGGGTGAGGGCAGGGGGGACTCCAGGCACCGAAGCAGAGATTCCCCCCAGCCCGTGGTGAAGTCCACAGCGAGATCCCCACCTGCAGCTCAGGGAGGACCCCACGCCGGAGCAGGGGGTGCCCGAAGGAGGCTGTGACCCCGTGGGCAGCCCGCGCTGGGGCAGGGTCCTGGTAGGACCTGTGACCCCAGGGGCACCCAGGCTGGAGCAGCCTGTGCCTGAGGGACGGCACCCCTGGGGGGGACCCTGGCTGGGGCTGTGTGTGAAGGGCTGCAGTCTGTGGGAAGGACTCATATTGGAGAAGTTCAGGGAGAACCGTCTCCCATGGGAGGGACCCTACACTAGAGCAGGGGAAGATTATGAGGAGGAAGGAGCCACGGGAACAACGTGTGATAAACTGACCATAATCTCCATTCCCCTGTGCTGCTCAGGGGGAGGATGCAGAGAAATTGGGATTGAAGTTAAGCCTGGGAAGAAGGGAGGACTTGGAGGAAGTTGTTTCTAAGTTTTAGGTTTAGTTCTCATTTTCTTACTCTCATCTGAATGGCAATATATCGAACTAATTTCCCCAAGTCAACTCTGTTTTGCCCATGATGGCAATTGCCGAGTGATCTCCCTGCCCTTACACTGATCCACGAGAGTTTTGTTATATTTTCTCTCCCCTGTCTACTTAGGTGTGTGGGGGTGTGATAGAGTGGCCTTGGTGGGCACCTGGCACCCAGCCAAGGTTAAGCCACCACACAGTGCTGGGTTACAGTTGTGCTACTGCTGCAAATGTTGACCCTGGCACTCGGCTCTCTATTTCTCTCAGGCAGGAGTAGCTTAATGTGAAGCTACTGCTCAAAACCTTCCCGAGGAGAGCCTCAACCTAGCTGAAATGGCTAGCAACAGGGTTGTCTCCATGAAAAAGCACAAACACATGCAAGTTTATATGAAACAGTTTCCAAGCACGTTAGAGGCTGCTGGAAGAGTCTGAGCCTGGACACTTTTTCAAATGCTTGGGAGGGAAGAGGAATACAGACAGATGGAGAAGAAAATAAAAGGCTAATATGAATCAAATGAGGTACAGAATTAATTCTGCCCTTTCTCATTTCACTCCTTTCCAGCACCACTAACTGCTGCCCCTTCAAGGCAAGACAGAAAAATTTACTAGTGTCCATCCATCTGGGTAATTTGACAAAATACTTCAGCTTAGTGGAGCATTTCTAACTCTTTAAACTTGTTAATTCATGTTTATGGCCTAGCATTGCCAGCTCACAATACGCTTACAGAAAGTGGTCTAGAAATTTATCATTCCAAGCATGTCTTGTCTTGAAATTGTCAAAGCACACTTCAGTTGCAATTTGAGTTAAGATGGACAACAAATATCGCAATACACCCATATGGATTAGTTGGCAACAGCTCACCTCTCACGGTGCCTGTTATAGGTCACAGGTTCTCCCACTTGTCTCAGCTACACTGGGCACCAGTTGTCGTAGTCCAACTCAGTCAGGCTCACACGGGGCACCAATTGCTGCAGCACAAACAAGCTACCAGGCTGCAACAAGGCTTTACCATCAGTCAGATTCTATCGTCCATGCTGTTTCTCTTTCCTCCAGAGGCCAGGCCACATTGCCCCTCCTCAGTCCAGCCACCTCCCCCTGCCTACTCAGGGCTATTTAACTACTTAGCAGAAACGAGCTACAGCTGCACATCATCCATGTCAATCAACCCACTGCCTTCGAGGCGAGGCCACAGCTGCGTATTATCAATGTTAATCAACCCACTGCCCTCATTCCTCTACATACTTTCAAAACTGAATTTAACCAAAACAACTTATTTTAAGGGACCAAACCCCTACCACTCACAAAACCACTGAAAATTAAGAAAATAGTCAATACACCTAGCAAGAGTTGGATGGTTCAGGCATTTGCCTTAGCATTGGCTTCCTGTAAATTATCTAGCTGAGTTTTCTAAAGCTATAATACACTCTTCCCTGAGAACAAGACTGTTCAGTACCAGCAAGGCAGTGTGACCTATTCAGAGGTGCTGATAATATGCACAGTATCGTACTACTCAGCATGACCTAAGGAATCTGGTCTATGTCCAATCTTAAAAGCTATGTATCTGCAGAGACAATATTTGTCTCATATGTGAAGGATTTCTGGCCTGAATTAATACTGAAGAGTAAGTAAGCAAAAGTGTGAGTAAAAGAGACACCTATACATAATGACGGCTAACCTATATTTATGGATAAAACTGCTCTTAAAAAGTGCTGTGTGAATTGCTGAGGACCATTCATGATCCAACTCATCCAGTGCACGTGGAAGTTGTTCTTGATGCAGATGCAGAGAGTACAAGAAACTACATTCTGGATAGTCTGACATCTAAAGTAAGCAGGTAGCTGCGGCAGGGGGGTTCTTCCAGGTCTCAGCAAAAGTTTGTTGTAGATTAACTGGCACTTAGGGGACTACTTGGTCTCCCCACGTCAAGATAAGAACATGCTACAGGCTGCTTAAAGTTATAAGTGTTCTAATTAGGTCGACTTGATTATTGTTCTGTGGTTTGATAGATGCTGTATTTAAAGTAATTTCAGATACTAATTTTTAGACCTTTTTTGTGAACTAGTAAATCAAGTGCAATTTATTCACAGAATTATTCTTTTCTTTCTTAATGCCTATTCCCTCTGGCTTGTAACTTTAATTAGAACCTGCTATCTGTTCATACTGGTAATGGTAACAGTTGTCGCTAGAGTACAGATGCATAGATGCAGCTCATATTGCCACTTTGACTTTATACTTAAAGCCTAACAATCTTCCTGGCTATACATCTGAGAATACATTGGATACATTAATGCTTTATTTCGCTGCCACCCTGAACTCCGGACTCTAAACACTAACAACCTGATTATTTTTAACCATCCAATAATGCATTTTCTAAAGAATAGAAACTTTACAAAAAAATAGCTTCATTTGGAGATAAATATCTGCTTGAAAAGGTTATTCAGCCCATCCAGATTTCTCTTTTATTACTCTAGATTTTCCCAAGGCAGTATTATTTCTTGAATAATTATCGATCTAAGCAATTGTGTGCTAAAGTAGGCTGATTCATTCATTAAACATACACACAGAAAAGCTCTTGGTTGCCCTGATAAAAACAAACAACTCCTCTTTTTCTTTCTGTCTGCACCTCAACCCTTCCCTAGAATATGATGATTACATTGGAATATAATCAGTTACTATTTAGTTTGCATTTGTCAGGAAAAAGAAACATAAAATATATTTCTTTGGAGCAGAAGAATTAGGATCTGGAAAGTTGTTCAAATAACATTAGCCTTGTTTGGTTTGCCTCTTTACACCTGATTTACAAGTTTTGGTAATTTGAAAGGAGTCTTCCAGCAACTTGTTGCAATTAGTGAGGTTCTAAAAGCTTGCCAACTTATTATTTAGATAAACTTTTACTTCAAATAAAAACTAAGTCTTTTTTCATTATGTGATACAGAAAACCACATCTGTTTCACATTTTTCTGATTAAATATATCAGGAATAGAATAACTTTCAGGGGTTTTGTTCACTACAAAGATAAAGACAAGCTGCTATTGAAATGGTCTCCATACCAGCCAGTATACTTTGTGTAAGAGTCAGCAACACCAGCAGGGAACAGGGTTAAGAAGGTATCCGTTAGCGAATGCCGAAATGAAAAGGACCTATTTTTCATTATGTACTCCATGGATGGTACACAGATGCATTCAGCCTAGCCAATCTACATACCTTCAAACCCCCAGCATCACTTGCTTACAGAAGAAAAGCATTTCTCCTGAACAAATGGTCATGATGCTAAAGCAGGCAACGGAAAGGATTCCTGCACGTCAAACATTTAGTATTTGGTTACCCTCCAACACATGACAGAGGAATGTTCTAAAGTTTCTCCCTGTGAAGTGGTGGATCAGCATGCTGCTGTCTGCTACGTGCCCCAGAAAGGAGTACAATAGGTTATCATCTCAGCGAGAAAGAAGTTGTAGATCCAGACAACCAATGGATCAACAGCTGTGAATCTGCTCAGTATACTGAAAGTTGTGTGTCCTGGGCAGCAAGACTTGCTGAAAGCATCCGGTTGAAAATAGCTGGTATAAGGAACGAAACTTAATTCTGTAACTCCTCCATTTGAGAGATCATTAAGGTATCTGGTTGACTTTGGCAAATTATGGGAAAACACTGTGCCCTCCTGATACAGCTCTCTGTAAATATTTTTCCTGAAATACTGAAAGATCATCACAATCATTCCATTGTAGCTACAAGGCAGTACACAAGCAGGCGTTCTGTTACAACAGGCAGTGGCAGAGCAGGCAGGATCTGCCTAAACAAGTTTTGGTTCAGTTTATGCCAATATGAAACTAGCAGATTTGAATTGAGGTCTGTGAGATTATTCCAGACCTGCACCGGTTAATGGGAATAGAGTGAGGTTTGTTGTCTGGTATGTCTATTTTCTGCCATTTCTCTCTGTTTCTTATCCCCTCTGTTTTATTACCTTATCGCAGAGCCAGTGCTGTTCCACATCCATGCTCTCCTTGTAGAATCATTGGTAAATGTAATGCTTACTACTTAATCACTTTTCTCTCAACAGGTAAGGAATAATTGAACAGTTGGGGGTGGGGAATGACAAGATTTAGTGCATTATTTCCTTTTAGGAAACAAGACAACTCATCCATTTATATTTATGGATATTCAACTTCTTCCACTAGCAAATCACCCTAAGAGTAAAGGAATCCAGATCAACTAGTCCAGTTGTTAGAAAATAGCAGGTACCACGTACTCCAAGCCTACCAGCACTGGGCCACAGTAATACCTTCAACAGGAGGAAAAGTGAAGAGAACAGAAGACAAGAGCTTTTGCATTATATCCTTTGTTGCCATGTTTCGTTCTGCCATCAGCATCAGATTACTGTTCATAACAGTAAAGCCTGCAGTGAAGTCCTGGCCCCAGTTAAATCAATGGTAAAAGTTTTTGCTGACTTCAGTGAGACTATGATTTCTTTTCTGAATCATTAAGAGGATCTTTTTGTGTATCAGTTTGTTGATTCTTAGACTTGGGTACTAGACATTAAAAATAATAACAAAAACGACCTGTTTTTCAAAATGCTTTCCAACCATGGAAAAATGCTTTGTTTCTCTTCACTACTTGTAACCTTGTTCCTGCGTGCATCACCCCCCAATAAGTGCTATTTCACAATGGAGAGCATACACTTTTTTTCCCCCACTAGATCAATACTTGTCTAAAAGTATTTACTCACCAAAAGGGCTGTGATCCTTTTCTTTGTCACCCTTGAACTTCTGTTCTGCTCTTGAATATTGGGGTTTTTTTTGCTTTTTGACACAAGTTCTTCTTTTACTTCCTGGCTATTCCCTGCCTCTAATAGGACAGGTTTTTCTTCTTTGCTCTTCTATGCTGACATTTATTATAGAGTATACATCACAGCTTTTCCACTTGTCTAATCAGAGGGTTGGTCCAGCATTGAAATTGCAGCTATTTTAAAATGCTACCTAAATACACACATTTTATCTTCAGTTCCTGTTCACAGTAGCTTAAAGGAGACAAGAAGATGATGATCAAAATAGCAAATGGGAAAGAGAGATGAGAGACTTCTTTTATAGAAACAGAAGAAGAGTAGAAGGGCAAGCAAGACATATAGGTAATCCATTCTATATTGGAATAGGGCAGGAGTTACTGTATCATACTTCTGTGAATGTATTCAAGTGAACCACTTATATTCTCACTAGCAAAGACTAAAGTGATGAAAGAAGCTGGAATAAAAGGATATTAAACAAGCCCTGGATAGTTGACTGCAATATTCACAGCTTTTGGAATCCTTTATCTTTCCTGCAATTGGCTGCTGACACATCATTTGTCTTTAGAGGAGCTTGTGCTTCTGTCCAGCTGTCTGAAAAACAGATAAACCATGTTCACTGTCAGTAAGGACTGAAAACCTCTATTCTTAAAGCAATATCTGGAGCAGAAAAGCAGTTGTTCACTTCCTCCAGTGCGACTGAAAGCTTCTTGCAGAGATGAAGATACAACAGGAAAATTAAGGCAGTCACCCTTTTGGCACCTTGTGTTTGAAGACCCCGCTTTGAATCAGGTAGAAAGGATTTAACAATGGATCCTTCAGCTTGAGGAAGATTACACCAGTTACAGCAAAACTGGGTGCCCAGTACACACTGCCAGTGCCACTCACCTGCCCCCAGCTCCTGGGTCCCGACACAAAATGACCACCAGAATGCCTGGTTTGGGAATAAGTCTCACAACAGAGATGTTTCCTTTAGCTAGTACCCCAGATTTGAAGTTTTATGTAACATACATCCCATCTGAGAACATACCTGCTACAGCTTATTAAAAGAAAAGGGTAAGAATGCCTTATGTCACATTCCAGACAACATACTCTTTACTTATGCCCTGACCTCACTTCTCCTTATGCTGATTTGTATCCAGAGGCTACTAACCTCCGTCGTACTGCAGAGAGGCAGCACCATTTACAGTCCAGATTTTGACATAAGAAACATATATGACTTTGGAATAAAATCTGAAGTGAATCTTCATCAACGTAGCTAAAATAATAAGAATTTTCTTTTTTTTTCAAAGGGCAGCATTTTAGCGTATCTCTGAACTTGACATAAAATGGGAACTTTGACAGTGCACTCCTACATAACAAAATGTTTTAATTAATTCACATTTCCAGATTTCTAATGGCAGTTACCTTTTTCAACCTTAGCAACTAGTCAGATTGCCATAATTGCAAAGAGTACATGGTGCACAGCATGTGATCAGAAGCATATAGTATACTTGAAGTGTAAAATGCTCCAACAATAAAGCTAGAATAAATGTATTACTTAGTTATTGGCACAACTGGTACATTTATAGCTGCATCCAAATAGCTCTGACTCTGAAATGAATGCCTGTGCATAATTTTTGCAATTTGGTGCATATTATTTTTCATTTATTAAGCCATAGGTTAAGCTGGAGAGAGGAACATTCTAAACTACAAAGATACTGTGGTTTATACTATTACATTCATACTGAGGGTTTTTTTTTTTTTTACTCTGTGTGTGTGTAGAGGGGGGATAATGAAAACCTTTTACCCATGCACATCAGACACCATGATGAATAACTGCATAGAAATCTAACTAAACCAAAGCAAAAGTCAACTGCCTTCCCAAGTCCCTCGCTGTACTTTCTGCCCCAAGCCTACTGAAGGATTAGGTAAGTCGACACATAAAAACTGAAATATCATCAGGTTTTTTTCTTGCATCATCCTTCTAGACTCCAAAGACAATTGCAGTTAACAAGCATACCAGCATATTGCTTTTGATTTAAATCGGTTTTAGGTCACCATACTGTACCATAAACTCTGTGTGTTATTTGCTACTCACTTGTTTGACCTCATCTACAACTGTCGACTGTAAGCTTTCTGGAAGTGACTGCATCTTTCTCTGTATGAGGAGAAAAGACAATAGATGTTGACAACCTAAACACAAACACTGATGTGCTATCATTTGCATTCATTGTCTGATACCCCAGCAAAAAAGTCTGAAAAGTTTCAGTATCTGCTCCAGACCTCATAACAAGGAAAGTTCATCAAGTCAATGACTTTGCCATAAAGAGCAAGGAGTCTGGTGTCTTACAGCATTGCAAGAAGGCTAAACGACATTATGCATAGTGGGCGTTCAAGAATACTTTCAGTAATCAGGACTGTAAGAGGAGACGGCGGGCATATTGACATATTTTATACAGCCTCTAAGCTAGATTGCCATACCTGTTATACCAAGTTTTCTTCATTCCAGAGCCAGGAGCAAACTCAGGTAAGTCTTACCAGGCAGAAACGTGCTCCTGGTTTGCACCATTTTCTCTCTAAGCTCCTGCAGTAGCAGTGTCTAATGTAGCACAAATGACTTGAAGCATATAACACTTGTAACCTAGCAGCTGCACAGACCCTTCTGTCCCCTAGCAATAAAATGGCTGCAGCTGACCTTGTCTCAGCCTGGTTTTAGAGATAGCAATGAGAACAGTATCATACCAAGGCCTTCATTCTACTGCTGTAGAAATTAGCTGTTGCAGTCAATACAAGTTCTACCAATGTATCTTCAACTTCTCTTACAACTTGGGTTTCTAACTTGTCTGCCAAAACCCCTCAACCCGCTGCCCTCCCCAAAGAAATATTAAACTTACTTCATGCATGTAAGACCTGTTAGAAAAGAAATCCCTGATTTCAGGATTAAAAGTAGCTCAACAAATTTGATCAGCTAAAACTTGAACCAAAAATAAAATACCCTACAATGCATCCATAGACTACTCAGAGACCAATTTCAATCCTGTAGTACTTAGGACTACATTATTTATAGTATTCAGTAGGTTACAAGCTGATTTGCCCATATTATTTCAAGGTGACTGCATTTTTATGTAGCATATGCCTAACACCATGGGTATGATTATTACTACCATGTAACGTCAGTTTTCATGGGTAATTAATTGATAAATGACAGCCAACTCCTTCTTAGCTGCTACATCAGTCCTTTATTAACACATTTAATTCAATAAAGAGTGTGATAGTACAAATCTTACTGAAGGACAGAGAATCAGTTCATTTTCATACACCGACTTCTGCAGCGCTCAGTAACAGGGCATGGCTCATTGCTTCCTCTTACATTGGGTCATCTGCACTCAGGAGAAAACAAAAAGTAAAACCAACAGACGCCACTCTTTTCCCAGAATAGCTTAAAATTAAGCTGAGGAAAGGACAGGAATCTCAGAGGCCTGGCCTTTAAGGTTATTTGCTGTGGCTGCAACATTACATGAGGAAAGGCAAGTGAACACTCTGAACATAACATGAGCCCCTGGAAAATAAAAATTGACCAAAAGGAAGCAGGATGACAGCAGAGAAAGAAAAATCACAGAAGAGAAACAAAAATTTTGGGGAAAAAATCCCACCACAAATCAAACCCAGAAAAGAATGGGAATGTGTTGGCTAAGGAGGGTAAGAATTTTAATGACACACTGAAATAAGCACAACTATTTGTCCAGTGAGAAATTTAAGCATGAAGACATAATGGCACTGAAGGAGGGATCCAAAACAAATCCTCCTTCTGTAGTGTGAAGAACAAAGAGGTGGTGGAAACCTTTACTGTATCTAATCTGTATATTTTAAAATAAATCAATCCTGCCAAATTTCAAATAAAAATAGTCCACTAGCATCGATATTACCAAACCTCCTGTTTACCTCTGTGAATCTGAATTCTAGTTCAACAATGAAAAAGGGCTACCCAGAAACATTTGTTATATTGAAGTTGTTAACAGGTTTCACAACAGCTGCATGAAACTAATACCCATATACCCTTCTGAGGCTAATACTTGTAAAATGGAGTTGCAAAATTAATATATGCATTTCTAAAGTGTGTCAGAACTATACTCCTGACAATGCTATGTATAAACCATTCCCTCCCTGGAAAACTTCTGAAGAAAATCTCCCCTAAAGTTTCATTCGATACCTAAAGAATAATACAAAGCTTGCCTGACTGTTCTTCATTCTAAAATAAACTGATTTTGGTGACCTGACAGGCTGTAAAAGGTATTTCTCTGACTGACTTTTTGGTAGAATGCCAAATTGAAAGAGGTACATTTTAACAAGTGCCTTTAGGTAGCTAAATATCTTTAAAATATTTACAGCAATGAAAAGCTATTGGCCAAATTCCTGCCTGAGTCATGACTACAGTCTTGCTGCAATACTGTGGCACTATTAATTAGAAATTATAATAAATTGGCTCAGATTTAGGAAGATGATCAGGCAACTATCTAACAGCTTTGTAGAGCTTTTTAATTATTATTTCAATACAAAATAAATAAATGATAACTGAAGTGATTCTAATGCATTATACTTTTTCTTTTTTCTCACACCGGTGTTTCTTTGGTGAAAAATAAGTTCTGCATTTCCTGTTAAAACCAGAATGAATGCAGGTGAGCTGCAGTTGTGTTTTCACTTCTGAACCCCATGTTGAATTCTTTTTTTTTTTTTCTATGTTTACTAGATATGAGCTAGATTCCCTTCTCATATACTTCTTCAGACTTATGTGGAGATTCAAAATCACAGTCATTCTGCTGTATTAAATGCACAGGATACAGACAAACTCAGTGTGCACTTGCTGGTGTAACTCAGAAGCTAAGATGTTTGGGAGAACACAGTGCTTTTATACCAGAAAAATCTCCTTCAGTATTTTTGTTCTAAATACTTTGCCAGAATTATGAAACAGACACTTTTACTAATGCTTATTGTATTTAACTGTGCGTGTTCTCTTCCCTGGAGCAATGTGTCCAAAGAAAGACTCAGACAAGGAAGTCCCTTAAAACATGCTCTAGATTGAAGGCTGTGGGGCAAAGTCCTTTTGCACAGAGGATGGACCAGCGTAAGCAAACCGAGGAAGAGTCCCCTGGTGCCGATTCCTTTTAAAACAAGATTTTTAAACAGCTGCTTTCCACCAGGCCCTTTGCAAGCTTCAACTTCAGGAACAGCTGGGAAAAAGCCACAACTTAGATTTGCACTCGTAGGGCAAATCTCCAGGGCTGTCTAATTACATTTGAGATTTCTCTGCCCCTGTAAGACACGAGAAGCAGCCAAGCAATAAACAAAGAGAATAATTCTGTGCTTAAACAACGGTATCTAGTGTCATTTTAGACACTGAGTGAAGACATCTGCACATAGAGCATCCCAGATGGGACTTTTGGGGACCATTCTAAGAGACAGAGCAATTGCTGTTACATGTCTAATTCCTTTAAACAGAAAACAGAAGTTTAAAATGTTTCCATATTTATTAGTTGAGGCCACGATCCTTAAAACATCGCACAATATTTAATATTAATCACAGCAAAATTATACACAGATAAGGACTTACACTTCTGCTGATTTGAAGGCATTAGTAAAATATGTAACAGTACTTGTGAAGCTCACAATTTTCAAAAAATCCACAAGACTTTCAATAATTTAACCTTATGTTAGAACTTCTTGCCTCTCAAACATTTTCCTGTTAGAGATACACAACCTTATGAAGAGGTTTAGCAGAAAAAAGTGAGATATTACAACCTTTGCTATTTTATATTCAAATACATTACCATTCACCAAGCAAGGAGATAATCATAAAAATCCTTTCATGTTTGTATTTAATTCTGCAGTTTAAATTGGAAATATTGTGAATTACGAGTCTTCATCTTTGTTTCAACTATATATGTATTCTTAAAGGCTTAGAATACTTACCATATGAATATCATACCATAACAAACAAATTCTGTGCAATTACTAAAAACATTATGGTTCAGTGTCATAACTAAATACAACATATGAATGCATACCTCATATACCTTTTAAAGTCCCAGCCTTTATTCTCAAAACATCAGCAGCTCTTTTAATGCCCATATCCTCAGCCACTGTCATCTGTAAGAGGACTGGTACACACAGAAATGGGAACTTAAAGAAGGGTGATAGAGAAGGTGTAATAACTGGGACAGAAGAAACCATTACTTGCTGGAGTCCTACTAGATATGGAAAATGAGTGCTTTAGAATGATTCAAAGTCTTATCATTTACCTGCTAAAAAAAAACCCAACCAACAAAAACCAACCAAACAAAAACCTGAGATCATTCCAGGACGGTAATAAACTTTTTCATCTACAGAGTTTGAACATGAAGAATAATCCTCCATGGATGTGCTCACCTGTACTTCTGGAGTTCAGGACCAACCATGGAGGAAAACAGATGTTCCTCTTGCAAGATGCATCTTCCTGAGTTTACCTGCTTTTCCATACAGACCCAGGTTGCTTGTAACTGCCAGCTCAATCACACACAAGCATTTAAGGGTACACTTTTCTATTCAAATTGCCCACTCTAAAAATAGAGAATTTGGAAGATGATAGCAAAACCTACGTGCCTTCTCTCTAGCACCTGCAAACTATGGCATGGCAACTTCTTTTCCTGTTGCTAAAAGAACAAGCTGGAAGGATTGGGTTAGTCTCAAGCTTTGCTCTTCATCATGAAGGTGGCAGAGGAGAAGTTCCTCCAGGGAAGATTAGCCAAGTGTGTGATTGCCACCTTTCACTATATTTAGGAATGAAGTGAAAGAAGATGGAATTTAATTCTGCTGATATCTTGAGAGTCTTGGTTTTCATCTCCATCTTCTTCTATCCTACAATTTTATCCATTACAGTGTGGGGAAGAAAAAAAAAAAAAAAAAAAGAAAAGTCGGTAAAAATGCAACCTGACAAATTTTAAAGCCAATCTTGGCCTGCAAAATAAATCCCAGGTCAGGACTATTGATTACTTAGCATTCATTGCTGACAGTGTCAAGTAAGTAAGATAAAAACCTATCTTGAAAGCATTGTTACTAAGGTTATTAAAAATAAAATAAAATCCTGCAATGTCAAATACAACTGTAAGAGAATGGATTGGACTATATTCAACATTGCAATGCCACTGGACGTCTTGAATCTGTGTCAAAAGCTAGAAATAAATCTACTTTCACCTGTAATTGAAGAATCCTTTTTTTCCAGGCAACTGTGCAGCCAGATAAAAGCTGATCTTTCAATTTTACAGGCAGTAGAAACTAAAAAACTTACTGCCAATGAGAAGACAGGAGGCTAGACTTAAGTCTTCAGGAAGGTTTTTCTATAGGTCTACTCCACTTCTGAAGGAATGTGTCCATTCATGCTACGATCATTCTGTCATAGGAACTGTGTTGTCTGTGCTTTATATGACACTTTAAGAAATATATCAACTATCTTTTACTGAGTTCTGCTGAATTATCAGATGTACCTATGCCACTGTGTTTGTGTATGTACATATATATATATATATGACCTTTGGGTTTACTGCTTTTGGCAGGAAAAAGTTAAATCTACTCCAACAGTAGAAGATACCTCTCAATTCCAAAGTCCATGGGTTTTGAAATTATTTAGGTGGTACCAGCTTGTCAGCAGCTATTATGGCTGAAAATGCTATGGTTTGAGAATTCATTTTATGACAGTGATTCACTGTAATTCTTAGCCACAAAAGCCCATACAGCATTGCCTAAGAGGTGATGTTCATCCCATGCTGATATCTGATGTAAGTGTAGGCAGCTTTCAAGTCACTTCAGTTCAATGCAATTAAGTGAAATTCAGTGGTATACAAACGTCATATATGCTGCTTACACAGGACTAACATCTATTCTGCACATAAAATACAAGCTTGCTGCTCAGTAGTGAAAGATAAGGAAGAAAATACAGCAAAGATCAGAAATGGAGAAAGTTGTAATCAATATAAGCAGAAGTATGGCGTAACATACAAGACAAAATTGCCCCTTGGAGACCATGGGTGATTGTTTATTAGCAGTTTCAGAAATACAATTTTACACTTCAAGATATCAGCTCAACAGCCTCCAGAGTCAAGGCTTCTGCTTTCACTACTAAGCTGCTCTTTGGCTGAACATTCCAGTTTCCAATTTGATCCTGCCTAAAACAGAAGCTTCCACGGCTGGTAGCACTAAGAATGTAAAGTAAAATTTATATAATTACATTATTAGAAAACATTCCCTCTTATATACCACAGCTTTGTTTTGAGTCAGGCTTCCTTGAACACTCTCAATTTAACCATTTACATCCTAGAAGATTTTCCATTCTCCATACTTACTCTTAAGGGGCATGCACCATCACAGGGTCTCCACTGTTACAGAGGAGGTGGGTTCTTAGGAAGTTCTGAAGGAACTAAGGAACTAAGATGAACTCTGAAGGAACCTGTGAATTGAATAGCTAATTGATGGGAGCTGTATAGTCATACCATTGGGCACTTGGGCTTAGCAACTCTGATGAGGAACACAACATATTTATTCTGGCAAAGGGCCACTCTGCAAACACTTTACTGTTTCTTATACCAGCTCTATCTTAGTTAACTGTACAGCATCACACTGCAACATAATTATGTTTGTGTGATTATGGAACGGCAAAAGGTAGAATTGCTTTCAAAACTTCACAATGTCTATCTGAAATCTATTTCTATCAAGTATAAACTGATTTTTCAAAAGTGTTTGCCAGAACTACCAATTCACCATGAAAAGACTCCCAGGAGAAACAAAATATGGTTTTATATGCAAATAGTTCTGAGCTTGCTAACAGGCAAAGAGATACATTATCACAGAGTAGACTGGGATAGATCTCATCTGTTGGGTTTGGGCTTTTTTGTACACCTATTGCAAGTAATTGATAAATGAGGAATATTAATAAACGTATCCACTAAAAAAAAGTATTCTCACTCTTTCTCATCTTTACTGTTCATGGAAAGATTTCTTGTTAGGGCAAAGAGAAATTAAATGACTACTAGAAGTACTCCTTAAACTATTGTAACCCAGCCTTTCTTTAGATGCTCCAAACTTTGAGAGGTTTAGTCTGAAGACTGTATTATCACAGCCATGCCAAGTTAAAGAATTGTTCTGGTGTCACTAACTGCTGTTACACTGCATTCAGTCAAGGTCAGTAGGAAGCTATAGGACCCTTGTCTTTGTCTTGAACAAGAGAGAGGTGTGTTTCCTGATTTTACTTCCAAGTAGCTACTGGACATGAGCTTCACCAAAACAAAAGAGAAAAGCACACTCCAGTAAAAGTCAAGGGCTTGTCTCTGATCAAATGTAGAGGTCAGTATCAGTCTGCTGTGGCTGACCTCTCATGATCCGTCTGTGAGGCTGCTTTATCTTCAGCATGTAATGGGGGAAAGGGCAATTTTTTAAGCAACAGAGATGAAACCTAGTAAAATAACTGCCACAGAAGAACATAGTAAAGTGTTGATGGCAGCATAAGATGACTACTTAGGTCTGGAAGATCATCTTTTCCTAGGCTCAAAGTAAGTTGCACATAATTTTAGGTGCTCGTATATAAAACAAAGATATTGAATATAGCCCTCATTGTAATTAAAAATACATAATAAAAAAAAAATAATCTACACCAATAGGATCATCAGGAATTCAGCAGAAGCTATTGCTTTCTTCACATTTCTGCATTTCTAGAACAAGCTACTGGATCCTAGCTCAGGGTCTCTTTAAGCTTACCAGGAGCTGGGAAACCAGGTCTTCCTTGACCTGGGGATCACAACCACCCTCACACTCTTCAAACAAGATGCTCAAACAAGATGAAGTTGTTGAGAAAGGCACTCTTCAAACAAGATGAAATTGTACTTTGAGTATAAGAGGACCTAAGAATACTAGAGGTTGTGAAATCAACAGGACCAGTGAGAGACTGATGCAGGATTTCACCTTTGAAATAACAGCTGCTCCTGACTTCCAATCCAAACTGAACTCTGCAGCAGTCCAGCTGCTAAACCCCATTTCAGGACTAAATTAAACTCTCCCTTCAACTGCTGCCTTGTATACAGCAAGGAAAGATCACAGAGCAAATCAAACGTTACACATATAGCAGCTGTACTAGTATGGTTCCTATTAACTTCTCTTCCCTCTACCCCCAAAAAGCCTTCTAATTCCTGGATTCCTCTCAGCTTGTAGGGAATTGTGCTGACACAGGTAAAGGGGCAAATAGCAGCAATCCTTTGCTCTCTTGCATTGATTCTGCCACAGAGAAGCATAAACAAAGCCTTCAAAAGGCCTGATCCAACCTCTCACTAGAAAGCCAACCCCATTCCTCACTAAATACATAAGTAACACATGTCTAAAGGAAAGGTCAAACATCTGTGCACAAGATGTACATAATCCTACACAAAACCACCAATTCATCATCCTCTAGCAGATAATATAGATATTTTACTATTAAAGATTTAATTTCTTAGTTCAGCTAGGAATATACATGAGTTACTTCGAGGTCTTTGGGTAGCTGTAATACAATGAACTCTAAAGTGACAACCCAAGTACAGGGAAGAGCAGTGTTTAGACCAAGCCCACATGATACTGTGGTTAGTATGCCCTATGGAAAATGAAAGTTAAACTCAGTAGTTTGGCAGGGTGAAAATCTTGAGATTTTTATTTTATTTTATTTTTTTACTTCTATACAATAAGGAAAATTCATTTGAACATAGAAAGGCAAAGTAACTCAGAAAAGTGGCTTAATGGTTCTACATGGGTTTGGCCCATCTCAAAGCCTCCAAGATGGGAAATATTTAGCATTCTACCACTCCGAATAATCACCCAGCTTCATGTCCTGGGTCATAAATTTATTAGAAAAGTCCAAGCAAAGGATGGCATTGCAATGGTCTGGGTCCTGGGAAGAAATGCTTCCCGTCACGTGTTAGACCAAGAGCACCTGCATATGAAAAAAGGAAATTGTATTTAGTGAGAGGTAATATATATACAGTCTTGCAGGAATAATCAAATGCTGTCTTTGCCTGTGCTTAGCTAGGAGAGAAAGAATGAGAAATGGTCATATTCTATGTTTCTGCTGTCACAAGAGGTAATGTAGCCAGGCTTCATACACATTTTTCTCTGCTTTTCTTGTGGCATAAAAACAATAGCAACAATAATGAGAACAATTAGAAAAGACTCAGAAAACATGGCAATGGGGCAGGAGAATGAGGGGCCATACAAAATAAATACAGACCAACAAGTCAGACCGCATCAATAATGTAGGTCAGCAACAATGTCTAGGAGTAAGCCTATGTAAGATTTCTGCAATTAAGAAATGAAAATCCTTTGACCTCATGGCATGTCTTTTGAGATGAACATCCCATGGCTACAATTAAAAATATTGTTTGGATTGGTTGACCCTCTTTGTATATATACCCTGGGCTTTTAAAGTATTTGTTCTTTAAGGTGAAAGGAAGAGATCATGATGGTGAAAGAGGTCGGGTTTAGAACTGAACTGAAATGGAAATTGCCACTGGGAAATTTCACTTCACTTTTTTTTTTTTCTTAATTGCTAACTTGACTGTTTAAAAATAAAATAAAAGACTAAAAGATTTACTTCAAGGCCAGATTCATATTGTCTCTTCCCCTCTGTTTATCAACAGATTTCATTTTGGCAATTTGGTTTAATTAAATCAGCCTACATACCTCTTAAGCTTAAACACTTTGGAATATTCAGAATCCAGACATACATCAAATGGCTAGTAGGGCTCTCTCAATAGAGGCTAAATACTCTCACAGCTACTTATAGTCATGCCCTGCTTTTTCCAGCAATACCCACAATCTTTGCAAGACAACCATAAGGAAAGCAGAAGTCACAAGCCACTGTTTAGTGAAAAATAGTAATATGATTTTGGTTTTCTCGGTCTATTGTCCAATGACCTACAGCAATGCCAACAATGTGTGTAGGACTACATCTGTTTGACATAGTGCTATGTGTTTCCTACAGCCTTCCATATAGTTGTACATAAACTACTTTAATAGATTAATTAATTATTTCTGCAGTCAGTATAAATCAACATAGCCTCATTACAGTTAATAGAACTATACTGATTTATGCCAGCATACATTTTAATTAAAAAGTTTACTGAGCCACAGTTTGTTGTGGAGTCATTGTTTAATTTGTTCCCTTTCAGCAAATTTTCTTCCCTATGAAATGCAACAACAGAATGCTTATAGTGAAAAACTAGAAGTGGCATGGACACACCAAGAAAGGATGTACAACACTCACAAAAGATGCAAAATAGTGCTGATCTTCTTCATTTTATAACTAACTTTTTTAATCACACCATATTTCTGTATTCTGTCAACCAAACTAACATCACTAATATTACTTAAGCTTTGAGAGGGGTAGAATTGTGGAGGCCATGGATTTTCTACGATAGTTCTTTTCACCAAAAGCCTCCTCCTCTCTTTTTCATGATTCTGTGAACTAAGAAGATCAGGTTGATGACTGCAAATGTGCAAAAAAGAGAAACATCCGTCCATTAGTCTGGAGGTGACTGGCCTTCCATTGCCTAGCTTCCCATAGCATTTCACTGTGCTGAAGTAATCACATTTTAGTTTTTAGAAAATGCACCTTTAATTATACAGTTATCTTCAAGACCAAGAAAAAAAAAAACAAACGACAGTTTTTCTTGGCTCTCAGAAGACAGCATTTCATGCCCCGATGATTTTTTAAAAGGAATTGAAAAAGTAAGTCTGAATAGTTTAAGAATAAATTACTCCAACATGAAGTGAGCTCTCATTCACCAATACTTACAAATAGCTTAAGCAAAGATAAAATAATGTGTATTGTAATTAATATTTTAATTTGCTAAGAAAAGCTAAATAGTGATTAAACTCCTTCCCCTCCTCCTTCCCCCTGATAATAATGAAGCTAGGCAATTTCAAGAGAAGCAGAGCAGCCAGGAGTTTAATGTCGTTGATTAAGAACATGTTTCCATGGTGGCTATTATGTCCCTCTTTAAAAGAGGAAAACAAAACCAAGCCTTATTTCCTTTTAGAGCTACAGGGTTTCTTCTGCCTTCATAAGACAGACAACAAGAAAATGTTTAGGGATAATTAAAGGCAATTAGGCTCATCAAGGCTCATTTCTGGTCTAGCTCCACTTCTTCTCCCTACAATGCGTGCTAATTGCTGCTTCAACATACCAAGTAGCATGGGTTATTTTTTTTGTACTTCCACAAACAAGACTATTTGGTCATTACCAGCTTTGACAGTGTGAATAAGAGACTCCTGATTAGCTTTTTGTTTGCTTTTGTAAAGATTTATACTACGTGTTGTATTGAATCCAACAATAAAGAATAATAAATTAACACAGAGCAATTGTGTAGTACCTTCTGCTAGAGGACCTCAACGTTCTTTGCAAACATTAATGAATTAATTCTTTCAATAGTTGTGTGTAATAGGTATGATCATCATAATTTGGACTGCTGAACACAGACACAAAGAAGTTGGGGAGCACATTTACTGTTACAGTCAACATGTTATGATGTTGATCTCCTGTTCACACACAATGGGAATATTAGCTTGTTTGCCATAAACATGCCTGCTGTGTAACTTCTTCTGTTGTATCTGGTTTTGATTTTTTGATAGTCAGGGAATTTAAGATATTTAAATGTCTAAACCTCAAAGTGAAGTTTCTAGTGGGAAATTAGTAAGAGGTAGATATTCAGAACTAGATACAAAAATATTCAAGTGCATCCACGTTGGGTGCTGCAGTAGAAGACATTATGTAGTTTAAGTATTGGAAGCAGAAAAGGTTCATTAGCACAACTTTCTGATTATCAATTCCTGACAGAGCAGTTATGACCACCCAAATCCCACAGACCCCTTCATGTAAAAGCACAACCCACCTACCCAACGCTACCACTCTCCAGCCTTGAAAGCAGTTGGGTGCCGGACACATTTGATTTTTCCACCAGAAAGTTTCTTTCTTTACTGCTTGTAAGTCCAGATCACATAAACAAGAAACTTCATGCATGACTTTATTATCTTGAACGTGCTTTTATGATTTGGAATATTTTTGAATGCCAAGGATACCTCTCCTGAACTGAAAGATGGGTAAGATCACTTGCATATACAGCACATAAGAAACTGCAGCTGATGCGTTAATTTCACTTCTTTGTACGGAGCAATTTGTTCAAGTATCAGACATTTGAATAACTGTGAAAGGAAATAGGTGCCAAGCCCCCACCAAAGTCCAGTCTGGAACCATAAATTAGACAGTTGTTCAGTCTTCTCATCTTCTAGGCCTGTCTAGTACATATAATCAAATAGATTAGGCTTCTCACAAAACAAGTGCTCAATTCACCACATGTAAAACCTGGATACAGTTCTCTGCCTTGGAGGGATTCATGCTCACACGTCCAACCTCCCACCTCCCAATTTACAAAGTCACGAGGTATAGAGAAAAAGATACCTAAACCTTGTTTCAAGAGTTTTTGCGTTGATAAATATTTAATAATTAAAAGAAGAGTACTGGTAACCACATGAGCAAAAGCAATAGCTTATCTGCCCTTTGGCACTTAAAATTGATTACAGTCCCATCTCTACCACTGATGGTGGCTAGCACACTGTTTTGAGAGGTAAGTGAATGGCTGAGACCCACAGAAGGTAAGGAGAGAACTCTACCCACTTTGCCGCATGCTGGCTGGCTGCCCCAGCTACACAAAAACCATCTAACAGGGTACCACAATGTTACCCACCATCACACTGTCCTGAGAAGAGATTTAGGATCACAAAATTACAAACACATGACAGCACATGTCATTTCAGGCAGCCTCAATGAGTGAATGGCACAGTAATTTCCTATATCATCTGGATTTGGGTGTTCTTTGAAAACCCATCCAATAAGAAGGATCGTGCTGCTACTTTTTTGTCTTTCACATATCCTACTCACACCAGTTCTGCAGCTTTTAAGTGTCCCGATTCATCATCTGCTCCCAAGTAACTAAGGACACCTAGGATTTTTACTGACATCAGTTTAGCTACACTAATTATGATTTCTCTATGGTCTTGAACAACAACAAAGGAAACAATATGGACATCAGGCATTCTGAAAGTCTTTTAGCTAGTATTTTAAAGCTCATATGGGAATGGATTCTATGCAAGTTTAAATAGACATGGCATTAGCACTTCCTGTAGTGAATTTCTTCAAGTAAAAAGGGTTTATTTGGTGCACAAGTGTATGCTTTATAACAGATAGAGTGTAGAGAAGCAGTTTGGCTGGAAATTTCAAGCAGTAAGCTGTGCTTTTGTGTAGCCACAAAGTAAGGCTGAGAGCCACAATCTCTAGCTCTAAGCACAGCTGTCTCTGCTGCTATTCATCAGGCTTTGCCCAAGGCAAGTAAGAAAGACCATGAAAAATGTCTTGGCTGTGATCAGTCCATTTCTCTCCTGATAATAAAAATGAATGCTCTGTACAAACTTTACTGGCTACACCAAAATCAAGTCATAATTATGTTGCTTTAAATCAGAATGAATTTTGGACCTACTTACACCCAAGACCTTGGCGTACCTTCATTTTTCCAGACAGTTATATCTCCCTAAAGACATTAGTACAACCACACATTGCCTTTTACTGAGAAAAGTGGCACAAACCTTGCTTTGCAGGTTTGAATATGAAAGTGTAGTTTGTTTACAACTCTCAATAAGGTATACTTTGGGATGAAAGCAGAATGTTTTTTTCCCTCCTCAAGTGAACTTTAGTGTATTCTACAGTATTGTGGAAGCAAGAAGCATCCACTCGGATTTTCTTAATAAAAGAAGTATGATTTAATAAAAGCATATGACACATTTGAAACGTTTAGAGATGAGTAAGACAGCATGACCAATGTTATAAATAGAAATACTTCCCTCACTTCTCAAAAGCTGCTCCCATTCTCTACACATGCCCCTCCACACTAACAATATCTTGGTGCAGTTAAAACATTAGTCACAAGGTGCACTATATTATTTTGGTTCCTTGACATTTATAACCAGGAGACACAGAAGGTTTTTTTCAGATTCATAAATCAAATCAACTTTTAAAAAAACAACTTTACAAAAAGACCACTCCAAGTATTTCCACAGTCCTTTTTAGCAGACCTGCTAAGTACCAGTTATCATATCTCACATACAAACTCCCTGAAAAGTCTGATTTATGTCCCTACTCAACCATACGTTGCATACAATATTCTACATTAAAGATAAAAAATTATTTACTTGCTTCAAGTTCTCCTTAACTGAACAGGAGTTTAATACCCTCCTTCTGGTCAGTCCTCACACTGTTCAGCAAAGAAAGCCTGGCTAAACCAGTCTTTCTAGCTTCCCTTTCCTCTAATACATCTGCAAACTTTTGTTTTGTATGGCTGAGGGGTATTTTGAGACCCATAGGTTGCAATATCCTCCTCAGCCACTGCTTTAGACCTCTGTTCCTGAGTACAAGCACATACCTCACTGTTTGATTAGCCTTTCAGATAAGCAGCCACTGCTCTGGACTCACACACATAATGCTGTGCAGTAGGTGGGAAGGAGGCATCTTCAAAAAGGGCTTTAGAGCAGTTTACAACAGAGATGCACTTAATGCAGGAAGGCAGAGAATTAAACAGCTTTTGTTATTTGCTAGTCACAGGGACCAGATCCAGTCCAACAGTACTTCAAATCAGTTACCATGGTCTTCCTACATACTCAAAAAGCCAGAAATCCTTTTGACATTTAGGAATGGAATCCATGCTGCTTTTTATCTAAGACTCCCTGAATCCTGAATGGTGAAAGGCACTGTGGAATTTCTGCCATGTAAAAGCTCACATGGTTTTCCCCCACTAAAGCGGTAGGATACTGGCAGACTTGTACAGCAGATTAGAGTTAGTCATCAGTTCAGAAAACAGTTCACTTGGAGTTTTAAAAGAAGTGTTCTGACTTTTTTTTTTTACTGTTTACTGGATATGCTTCTGAGCTCTGGCTAGCTCACCAATTACTTTCCATTGTTTTTGAGGTGGTTTTCTGATGATGACAGCTTGAGAAGTCCTTCCACTACTCTGACAGCTGATTAAGTGGCATTTTAATTTTCAGACAAATAATCAAGGGTCCCATGATTTTTCTGCTATACAGAAATTCATTTAATGTTCAGATATTTGTCTTATCCTGTGAAATCTGCTACTGCACAAGGTAAGGACAGACAAGCATTGTGCTAGTAAACCCGTTTTTAAGGTAAGAGCTAGAACATTATTTCTAGAAAAGGTTTTTCTGTTTTGGTCCATTTCTTTGAGATACTGGATGTTAAAAGGTTAGGCCTTTACTACCCTCTATGGCATCTTATTGATATTTCAGACACAAACATACCATAGTTAAAACATCACCTCTGAAAAGTAGTTTTGGCTGGTGAGGTACTGCATAAGGATTCAGTCCTTTCCAGTGATGTTCAAATGTCCTGTTACATTTTTCAGTTTTAACCAAAGAACTATTGATTTTAAACTACAGTGTCATGGATTATATTACTGAAAACAAGTTAGGTAGAAACTTCCTTTAATAATTAAACAGAGCTGAAAAGAGAGCTCAGTTCTTTGATTACCTGTGACTTTGCATTCTGCTTCAGCTTTGATCTGGACAAGCAGGTAGATAAATGGTTTACATAGAAAGTCACACAACTTCATTCACTTAACACTGGGAGGTTGTGCTACATATACGTGTGCACACACACACATATACCAGGCATTTACCTGATGTTCACATTCCAGGCTTTTAACTGAATCCAATGCAAGTCTGGAGTGCTCTTTAGCTCATATAATAAAAGCAACCTAGGGTAAAATTTTCAGAGCCTACCTTTAGTACTCCATCCACTTCTAAGCTTCCTTTATCTACTATACTTTTGATCAGGGACAATGGATATTTTCAAAGGCCTCAGCTGAGACGATTCCAAGGTTTTTCGTCTCCTGAGAACACGAAGTCCATTAGCAGAATCCCTGTTCTCATGTACTCCCTTGAAGCTGATCTTTTCAGCCTTTACCTACAGCAAGCATCAGCCACAAGTTATTATGAAATAACACGCTCATGTTTTCTAATATTAAACTTGCTGGGTCTTAACTGCTTTCAACTCTATTACATTGAAAAATTAAAAAAAAAAAAGTTTCCCTTCTAATCCCCCAAAAGTGATATTATAGACACACGGAAGATGGAGGTGGCATGTTTCCAGTTGGAACTGTTCAAATACTACAAAAAAAAAAAAAAAAAAAAAAAAGAAAAAAATATGGGGCAACAGGGTCTTGAAAGATCTAGAATTTAAATAAATGAAGCACAGCTAAATTACTAATTGCAATCAGTTTAACTAGTCTTTCCTCCCCAGTCAAAGGGAAAGGTAATTTCAGCATCCCAAACATGCTTTTATATCCCCATCCCTTCAGCCGGTATCATACCTCCAGCTATGCATTCAGCATCACCCCCATGTTGACTGTAAACATCATGTCATTTTATTCCATTACTTTGACATGAGCTTCCCATGGGAGTTTATGATGAGGCATTTTCAAGACAACCTGTTGGAAAGCATCACGAGGACCTAGTATTCTAAACATTCTTCCCTTCCTTACCTTTCTTAAGAGTCCAAGTCAGGTTTATTTTTAATGATCTATATATTAGATTTTCTGCAAGGAGAAGTCTATAGCTGTCTCATACTTTTCACAATACAGACACATCCAGTACAATTTGGACTGTGCACAATTGGTATTATTTTTAAAAAACAAACAAACAAAAAAAAACCCTACACCCCCCCCCCCCAACAAACATTTTACAGCCAGTTTCTCAAAAACAATTCTTTACATAAATATGACCTTAGTACTTATGAGGACTTGGGGTTTTATGCCTTTTAAAAAACATATCAAATGGACAAGTAACATTTTCATGCTGTAATAAAAGGTATGCATCCCCATTTTATTTAAAAAGAATAGGTGTTTTAGAATAAAGGCTACAGAACATCTGGTACCTATCACAGACATCACCGTTACTGTGAAACAAAGCACATACTTATATATCACTGGATGGAGGCAGTACAAAAAGGGCAAAAATTACACTACCTGTGAAAAAGGAATAGTCAGTGCTTCAGATTTCTACTTCCAGCTCTCAAGTATGACACTTCCATTTTTTATAGTATATGTTTTACCACACATTTCTTACATTACAAATGAATCCATTCTAGGGTTGCAGAGGCTGGGTACAATATGACTAGATACATGGCAATACAGCAGGAGTGATTTACAGCATGTCATTTGTGTGAAACAAATTGGCACCTAACCTGCAGTATCTATGTTTGTATCTGGTTGAAGGAGATAACGCTGTTTGTGAAGTACATCACATTTGTTATCTTGCTATAACACGGATTTCCCTTGAAATGACTTGCCTTTGTATCACTTGTGAATAGATGGAAGAAACTTAGTAATCCGTGCTTTCATATGAAGAAAGGAAATGGATGTCCTTACACTAAGATCTCCAATTTAATTCCTAACATACACACAATTTCAACTTAACTTCACCTAGCGAAACAACTCTGACTTGTCATATACAAAAGCAGTTCTTGAAGAGATCCATAACGTTTTTTTTTAATTTATCCTTGATTAAAATCCAGCTTATGATCCATGATTAGAAACCTGAGTGCTAAAATCACTCATATGACTTCAATTGCAATTATTACTCTATTGCATATGAGTAATTACTCACGAGTGGGAGAAATGTCTATAAGCATTTCATTTAACCTGAAACTTTTCTCCTCAGACTCTTTCAGCTGAAGCTTCTAACTCAGTTACATGCTGAACTTCTATTCTACCTGTCCTGTTCTTCCTTGACATTTTTATTCTTGTTCTTATTAAGTAAACTGACTTCAAGATACAGTTAAGAAAATTAACATTGCAACCTGGAGAAGGTGATTAAAGTTGTTAAAACATAAACTCTCTTATGTAAAACTTTTCCCCCACTTCAATTTCATGTCAATAAAGGAAAAAAAAAAAAAAGAGGGCCAGAAATGCCAAATTTTATACCAAGAAAATAAAATTAACTGAAGCCAGCTGGCAAGACTTGGAATTTAGATTTTCTCCCAGTTTATTTTGTGGGGTTTTTTTATTATTATTTATCTTAAGATGGAGTTTATCAGTCAAAATTTTTAGGTCACTATCCATGGAAAACAGGAATGGAAAAAGAAAGGCAAAAAAGAAAAGTGAGGGAAGGCTTGAAACTGCACAAAGGCACCTCAGTAGAAAGCAACCTACTGTACTTCACCGTGATTTGAAAATGCCAGCTGCAGAGCCCAGATATTTTGGTTTATTTGTTTTTTGAACTAATAAAGAAGGCTAATGTAATCCTGGGCTGCCTTTGGTGAAGCAGCACCAGCAGGTCGAGAGGGAAGATCCTAACCCTCAACTCAGTACCCGTGAGGTAGCACCTGGAGCACTGTGTCCAGTTCTGAGAATCCCAGTATGAGACATGGACATACTGCAGAGAAGGGCCAGGAAGGTAATTAAGGAACTAGAGCAACTCTCTTACAAGAAAAGGCTGAGAGCTGGGACTGTTCACCCTGGAGAAGGCTCTAGGGGGTTCTCATCAATATGAGAAGTACCTGAAGCGAGAGTGCACAGAAGATGAAGCCAGGCTTTTTCCAGTAGTGCCCAGTGATGGGACAAGAGGTAATGGGCACAAACTGCAATGCAAACATCAGGAAATGCTTTTTTACTGAGAGAGTGACTGAGCACTTCCACAGGGAGGTTGTAGAGTCTCCCTCCTTGGAGATATTCAAAAGCTGTCTGGACATGGTGCTGGACAACTGGCCCTAGATATCCCTGCTTGAGTATGTGGGTTGGACAAGATGACACCCAGGGGTCCCTTCCAACCTCAATCGTTCTGCGATTCTGTGATCTTTCTGATCTGATCTCCCAACTTTTCAAATAGCCCCTGCTACGCCTTCTCCTGGCTGACCCATACAGTGGCAATCCTAGGCACGTGTGGCGCTTGGCATTCCCACCTCTGCTTATAAGGTATTGCTGGAGGTATTGCCATGTACTGTCTTGGTGAACAAAGTATTATCTCATTCTTTCCATTTCCATTCTTTTTCTTTGCAGCCTTTTTGACATCTGTTCACTCTTGCCTTGGCATATCTCTGACAGTTGGCAACAGTAACTTTTGTTAAAGATGGGTGCTTCTGCATCTTTACAGAAAAGTTTACATAAATTAAATGGGAACTACCATTTATCTAGAAAAGTTAGTTCAAAGATCCTAAGTTTGTATTCCCAGCATTTGGAAGTGGGAGTCCAATAAATGTGTACAGGCCACAGATCACAGGTAAAATTCTCATTCAGGTAACTGGGGGAATCTGGTTTTAGAGGATGGGTACAAGCACATCAGCTGAGCATTTGCACATACCCGTGATTAGTCAGGAAAACTATTTAAATTTGCTGTCACAAACAGAAGATTTGCAACATAAGTGAGCACACAGAGTTCTGGCCATATCATGCATAATTAAAAAACATTGGCCAAAGGTTTCTTCCCTAATGAATTTTCCCTAAGAAGGAACAGTCTTAGAACCTCTGTTAGAAATGCCTGGAAGCATTATCATTAAAAATCAAACCAAAACAAAATGGATTTTTATTTTAACTGCATTTTTTTCTTTCAGTATAGAAAGTATAGGCACAGCTAGTGTACTTCTTTTCTTGCTGTCTTTACTGCAAAGCTTTCCCAGGATGCTCTATCTAGTCAGACCCCATTAAAATCATCAGCAAATAGAAATGTCTTTAACGTAGATTTAAAACCACAGCCTGATCCAGTATTTAAGATCTTGGCCAGGAATTTGTTCCACAGTCACCATCCGTAATGACTGAGAGGTCAGAGGCTACTTTGCTACTCACAAGTGGAAATGGAATAGCAAATGTACTGGAGTTCACTTGCTGCCAGTTGTAAGGCCAAGGTTTGTTTTGCAGTAGGGCATGGAAGATTAAAATAACACAGGAAACTTGGCTAGAGGATAGGTCCAAGTGGACCTTGAAGGAAGTAATTACTTTGTACTACTGTACTCCCTCTTCCTCCCTCTGCTCCTTCACTTCTTTATGTGCTTAATTGTAAATTACCCTCCACTCCTTCTATCACTGTTTTAGTTTTCCCTTGTACCAGTGAAGCGATACAAAAGTGCTGGTACTAAATTCCTGCTGTAAAACCAGTGCCAATACTTAGTGTCTATGAGCTCCAGAGCACTTTGAGTACTGGAGCTAGCGTCATTACAAAGCTTGTTAATGTAAAATCTTCTTTGTGTTACATTTTTGCAATACATTTTACAGAAATCTACCCCAGGGAGCCAAGGGGCAGTTGCTTCTTTATTACATTTTAGAAGAGACACATTATTAGCGTTCCAGTCTATATATTATGAAATTAAGTGGATACCCTTGGGGTTAATTCCTTGTTGTAATTGTAATGAAAAGAAACAATTTCTAACCCTCCATTTAAGATCTATAACTATTAAAATCCACTAGTCTTAGTGACTCCTGGGGCCAGTGAAGTACTTCAGTGTATATGAAAAAGGGCACTCCTACAGTGTCCAATATCAGTAATTTATAAAAATAACAGCCTCCAAGTGGGAAAACTAACAAATGAGTTGCCATTGAGCCCCTCCCTGCTGTTTACCATTGCACGCTGGATTCATCAACTACGTAAAATTATATGAATATCGAAATTATGAAGCTGGGTTCCAAGATTATATTTTGCCTAGAGTAGGAAAGGTAGAGCAGGAATCACGCAATACAATGATTAAATACAAGGAAAAATCACACAATACATCCACAGAGAATCCTCTTAGGAACAAAAGTTAAAAAGCAACATTTTTTTTTCAGATTATTCTCTCTCATAAACAATCCCACTTGCTTCAACACGTTTTAACTGATAAAAACCACCTGGTTTTAAATAATAAAAACTTAACCATCTATTTCAAAAACATTCACTTCCCTCTGAATATGCTTAATTTGTTCAGTTTGGGAGATGTACAGTAGTAACAATGCCATTGCCTATATGCAATGTCTTCATGGTGTACATGGCTGTACGTTTCTTGAGAATTCCTGCTCACTAGTGTTCTCCTACTGACTTTAATATGGCCAGCTTTTACGTCATCATACGTGGCAGGTTTCACCATCTTTCCTATATGCTTATACCCCTTTTCAATTTTCATAATGCTTAAAAGAGAGAGAAATATTTTCATAAATGAGGTGAGAAAAAACGGATTTTAAAACCACAGTAGTTAAAGGGAGATGCAGAAATACTGCACTACAGGAACCTGTTATTAAATCATTTTAATGGACTGACTAGGTTTCAATTTGACAGCAAACCTTTAGCATGTAATTCAGTTTGTTAGTCGCAAAATAATATGTACATCATCAGATAGAGTCTTCCAATTTAATATGCTTATTAAGGTCATTGTTTCTATTAAGCTAAAAATTCTGTAAGTGCATTATTGTCTAACACAGCATAAATTCCCATTTTGTATGCATGCATGCTGAATGGACATACTAATTTAATAGCAGGAGAGTTTTCTAGGACTTTGTTAGAGTTGTCTTGTCAAAAAGACTATGCCTTTAAGATTACAGGAATGGTCTGTCCTTTTGACAAAGGTACTTGTTTAGCTGTGGTTGACATAGTTTTAATACTACAAGATACTATAGAGATTTATCTCTCTCCTTTTATACAGCATAGTATAAACTCCTTAGGAGGAAGGAAAAGAGTCTTATCAGACATGGAAGAAAGAGCTGTTGTTTTCAAAAATACCATTCTACCAGCTCATAAAATATAAGTTGCTGTGTACAGAGGAGTTTAGACTGTATTGGTTATCTTTAAGAGAAAGAAGGAATGAGGCATCATTTTATAAGTCACTGATCAGAAAAAATGGGTTTATTTTTCTATGTATTTATTTTAAATTCATGTAATGTCACCTGGTACTATTGGCAAGCCATACTGGAGAACGTCCTTATTTCTCCAGTGTTTACAAACCATTTACAAATCTGATCATTCACAGCTTGTGCATTCTCTAGTCATTGTGCCAACCAGTGAAACCAGCACCACCATCTCAGAGTGGTGTCTAAGTGAGACTTAAATTACCAGATGGAAAGGACAGAGACCTGTTACTCTTTCCTGCTTTCAAAGGATTGCAGAAAGTTGTAATACAATAATTGCAATAGAAGGTGAAATTGGAAGGCTGATAAGGAACAACAAATACTTTCATTTTTATTATTGGCACTGCTTAATGTACTGAATACATTGGTCTTTAGCAATTGATGATTATTAGTACTTACATAAAATGAGCAGGTGGCCTCCATCTCAATGGACAGATGTTAGCATCACATCTAATGAAGCTAAACAGAACCACTGTCAATAGAAGGCTGTAAGTTTAACACTTTTCATAATCATTACATCCCTTTTAATAAATCAAGAGCTGTTCAGAAAATACATGGCTATGCCTAGGAAGTGGAACACTTTCTAACATTGATTATGCAGATGGTAGAAAGGGCTGCATTTCTCAAGGCCAGTTGCTAATTATCCTATATCAAATACGGATAGGATGACTGCTGGGCAAATAACTGAGCAGAATGCTGATACTGGGAACCTTGGCAAGAATTGGAAATCATTAAAAAATTAAACAGGAACGTCTGACCTTTGAACTTCTGATTGTTTCTTCCTTATGTCTTCATAGAAATAGTTTATTCAACTCTGTCTATCTGCAAGTCCCTGCAATTTCATTGCCGATCATGTGCTGAAGGGAGCTTTCCTGAAGTGGGACAGAACAACACACTGATAAGGCTGGGGTGCTTGGAAACTACTGACTTAATTTGCAATAAGAACCATATTATTCTAGCATCATAAATAATACACAGAATTTCAGCATTAAAATGCTACCAATAAAACCATGTAAGTGCTGAGAATGGGTCCTTATTATATGTGAGGGTGCATGCATAGGGTGAACATTAACTCTGTTTAACAGACAAAGATCATATAATACCCTTGAGATGCTGAGTCTGTGAATTATGCCTATTTACTGTGATAGTTGTAGTAGGGGTTTTATTTGTATTGTATACTGCATTTAGTAAAGGCAAAATTCATGTTAGGAAGTTGAAATTAAACATAAAACACAGCACAGATGCTAACATCAGATTACAACTTGAATAATTGCAGTACAAGTGCCTAAAAATTTCTTGTAATTTCCATTCCATAATGTGCCCTTAACTTTTTTCTTACTCATATCCCTTACTTCTGCAAATATAAACATCACTACATTTTTGAAAGAATTTATTCACCATATGTGTCTTTGCCAGCTCTGAATAGCAAATGTATGAATATATATAATTATCAGTGTTGCTTGTCTAATACTGAACTGTAACCTGATAAAAGAATTCAGAGCAAAGAGCAATACTGGAACATTGTAAAAAGGTAGAGACATGCTTATGTTTAGTTATTATTTACAAAATAATGACCAAAAGTAAGAATTTGCTTGTTATATTAAAAAAAAAAAATATTCAAACAACAAAACCCAACCAAACAACACAAAAGAAAGATTCAGCTTAAATGTCTTTTGTTCAATTCTAAAATTTCCCATCTTAGCTAATCGTGTAATCTCTTTTGAATATATACCTAACATAAGATAGCTGTATTTTGCAGACTGTATTTTGTGGAAGAGGTAAAAGTAACAAGGTAGAACCCTGTCTCTCTAAATATGCACTGTTAAACCATAAAGATGAGAAACACTGCAGTGCTCTTGGCTTGTGATGGAAGTTGGTAAAATGTTTGTATATAGTGAAACCCCCAATAAAATACCCAGCATTGGTTGATTCAGTGAAAATCAGCATAATTTTTTTCCAATGAAGTGAAAATATTTGCGTCCTTGAATAAATGGACAAATCATATGCATATAATTTGCTGTCACATCCTAACTATGAAGCCACAGACATAAGGCAGAAAGTAAGAACAAATATCACTCCAGAACCTAACTTGTTTCAGCATTCACCTGGAAGAAGGGAATTCTGGCTTCCAGTTTCTGCATCCAATTAAAATTTGGAATATCTCCATCCTAAATACTTCCTAGCCACCAGGGGATGAGGATTCAATCATCAAGCACAGACAGAAACTGAAGCCAGGACTCCCACATTCCCGATGGACTCCCCGCACCACTGCGCCTTCAGATAAGATCGGGCACTTGTGAGATGCGTGCAAGCCCAAAGGGCAGACTGGGATTGCCTTTGATGCTTTTGGGAAAAGAAGGGGGAAAAAAAAGGCCTAGCATTGTAGGCCAATGCATACAATAATACTATTTAAAGTTATATCTAAAATATTGAATCCAGCCAAGCAGCTCAGAGGTAATTTGCCCATAGGTCCTGCAGGTTAGCACCATCATGGCATGCCAGGTTTGAAGATAAACTATCAAACACTACAGCTGAATTTGCTCTAGAAGGACTATCTCTCCTTACTTTCTGATGAGCATTTTTCAAAATGTGACTGCCCCAGCTGGGAGAACTCAGATCTGGAGGAATCACACACCATTCATGCTGGATGAGAGTTTTAAATGGGCAAAAGGGGCAACTCTGCAACGCAAGGAGCTTTTGCGTCTCTTTAATATCACATAGTTTCCATTGTGATTAACATGCTACTTGCTTAATCCATGAAGGATTTTATTAAAAAAAAACCACAAAACAACACACAAATGAATAACCTGTTACTTCCTCACTGACGAGGAAACGGTTCTTCAGTGTGGTAGATATTGGAGCCATTTACAATCCAGGGACTGCAAGTCAAAGAACTAGTATGTTAGACAAGCACTGCCTACAACCACCTCATTCAAGTGCATGAGAAATTGCCTCTCTTCATACATTCTGCTTGGAAAGTGTAACGGTCTGAACTGCTTTGTTCTCCACATATATTAAAAGCAGATTCATCACCGAGTTAAAGAAAATAACCAAGTACTGTCTCCACAGACTTTTAAATAACAGTTCCTCCCCTTTTACTCCTGGCATTGCTACAGATGAAAAACAGAATATTGGATGCTTGCTACAGATACTTGGGCTGTTCCATTTGCAAAGAAAATTTGCGTTCTTTTAAAGAAACACGTCATAATTACAGTAAAAAATATACCACTACTGAAGTTTCGTTTTAATTGCTGGATAAAGTCATGGATCTGGCCTGGTTTTGTTTTCGTTTTTACATTGGCACTGTGGAAGTTTCTTATTTATACCCTGTAAGAAGCAACTAATAAACCTGTCTCTGATCAAGTTTGTTAATTTCAAATCTGAAACTTAAAACAATTAATTATGCTGTTAGGGAAACATTCTAAAAAAATAAATCAGAAACGTTTAACCATATGTAAAAGTAGCATTCAATTGTAAATTATAAGAGGGGTCACATAAGCTTTACCAGAAGCTTCATACTCCACACAGACTTGTTTCAGTGACACTTAGAAGTTAAATGCAGAATATCTATCAGATTTTCTTCCTGTCCAAAGCCTGGCACTTCTATCTTAAACAAATGTATTCAGCACTCTTCTTTCAGGCCAGTTATGGATTGAATCATTCATTAACTCTGGAAGCCTTCTTCAGGTATCCTGAAAAACCCTTTTAGAATTCTACTGATTTCTAATTAGATTACTAATGACTACAGTTTTGAGTTACTATCACTTTATTTACTGGAAATATTTTTTTTTTCCCTAGCATATACAGTATTTTGACTATTCTGTCAGGAGTTTTCGATAGCAGTAAGTGCCAAGTTCTGAACTCAGAGTTCTCAAGAAATGGAATTAAAAACAGCTCAATACCCACCCACGCCCCCGCCCAAAAAGAAAAAAACAACAAACCAACACCAAGAAAAACCAAAACCAAACCAAGACCAAACCAAACAGGAGAAACAAGTATTTTCCTGGAATCACTCACTGGACAATACGCTCCCACTTGCAAATAAAAGTTTTGGTACAAAACAAAGAGTTTCATTAAATTGAACAGGAACACAACATTAGTTTGGGAAAGCAAGCACAGCAACAGAGCATGAAACCATTTAAAAGGTAAATAAAACATACCCCCAAACAGAATGTAGAACAAGTGATTGTTGGTAGTGCCCCAAACACATTTGGACAGGCTCCTCTCCAGGCTGCAGGAGAAAGCACTACTGCACTTCTTGTCACCTCTACTGCCTGCTCAGATCTCTCCTGCTGGGTGATCTCTCTAGCTGAAATATCACCTCTGAGTGGAGTACGCCTGGCCTCAGCGCTTCTATAGGTACTGAGAGGGACGTTTGTGGTGCTGAGTAGGTGTCCTCTAGGGCACTCCCTGCTGCAGCTGCGAAGTAAGTCCAGGTGCTCACCCGATCTGTTACTGTTGGGGAAAGGGAGTTCTCAGGACAGCTCGTTTAGATCCTGAAGGCTGCAAACTTCTTACTACCTCCCACCATCCTGACAAGTCTCTCTCTTCATTCTTGTCCTTATACTTTGGAGGAAGCTTAACAGAACACTAAGAGTCCAGTCTACTCAAGGTACATTTCTGCAATTAGGCAAAGGCTCTGAACTCTTGTATACATCTATAGTGCATCCTCTGGGCCGAGCATGGTAAAGTTGCAGTACAGCGCATGCTTCCATTCATTACTCAGAAAAATAACATACCAAAAGCCCGACAGTCAAAATTCAAATGGATGTTTTCACTGTCACAGGGCTTGTTATTTGATTTATTTGTTCTGTCTCTTGCAGTTCATCTCTACATGAACAGATTTTCAGCTATGATCTACACACAGTAAACTACTTCAAATAACCATTGCAATTAAACTTAACCACATTTTCCTTTAAAGCTGATTTAGATTGCATTGTGATCATTTTGGATAAACTTTTTATAGTATTACACTGATGCCTCATATATATTTACCACTTCATTTTGTGCATGTAGGTACCTTTCAAGAGTTTTTCCTTCGTGACTTCTCATCTTGTGGCTATTTTCTTAAGAAAATGTAACTCCAGGCATATTTGTATCAAGAAATACAAGAATAGGGTTATGAGTAAAAACGTATAATGCAGTTGGAAAAATATAACTTCTAATCATCCAGTAGGATATTACTTTGAGAACATTGAGTTAATAAAACATGCAAAACCAAAATAGATATTGTTCATTTCTTAATATTTATTTTCATTCCAAAGTCTTGTATTGGCCACTCTATATATAGAGTTTTGTTACATATAACAGAGGGTGTTAAAAGTCTTCTCTAGCTTCGTATTATATGAGTCTATTTAAGAGAGGCTTGTAGTTTTCAGGGTAAGATCACAGATATCCATAACAAAATACACTGAAAACATACTCCAATTCCTTTATTTCTGCCTCAGAAACAGACTGAGGGTTAAATATTGCAGACCACAATATCAATACCAAGATTTTTGAAAGAAGCAGCACAGCATTTCTGCCACTCTCCCCATGTGGGTAACAATGAGACACCAGAAAGTTTGGCACATAGCTCATCTTTTACTGTACTAAATAAAGTCAGATCACATTTCCTACAAAAAGAGGATGACAAGGACAAAAGAAGAGCTGAATATTTTTAAAGTTCCAAAGACTGTGAAACCGTATTTGTTGGAGGTGGCTTCATTCTTGTTGTCCCATTCCTTTCCATAGATTTTTTGATAGCTCAGAAAAAAATAAAGTTTCCAAATATAGGCCAGAACATCTGTGGCCCAGATAAGGAAAGTGATAAACAGTCCCATGATAAATGATATCTTGGGGAAGGATACCAGATTATCTTGATGAGTACTAAAGAATTTCCATGTGGAGAACAAACACTATCAGAAAAAAGGAAGATATGGTAAAATTAAAAACATTTCAGGGACATGAGGCAAAAGGGGAAGATGAGGAAATGGAACAGTTGTCTTTGAAACTGCACTGAAAGTGATTCTTTCCATGTTAATCTTTTTCAACCAGGGTGTCTGTAGCTTTTATGGAAACCTTCACTATTTGCATTGGACTATGAAAATATTTCAGCTAAGATGGATCACAAGTGTTTTCTTCCATTTGAATCCTGATATTCTGTGGATGAAACTGAACATTTGCAAGAACTATTAGAAGTGCTTCCCTCCTTTCAGAAAGTCTCACCTTCAGTAATGTTTTTTTCTTCCCCATCATTGCTAACTGCAGTAATGCCTATTTTTTTCCACTTTTTAAATGGAAAGTTTAAAGGAAAATAGTTTCAGAAAAACAAAATTTCCATCATATGAACAGTTAATTTAGAATTGCATGGCAGTCACTTTACTGTCCTCACAATGCATAATTCCCATTTAGAAAAGCCTTAACCCTAGAGTTATAGTAGAAGAAGCGGTGCTTACTTTAGTATTTTTCTTCCTTAATCCAAGATAAACCTCTATAATTAGAATTGACTGCTTTTTAAAGGAACAGAAATGGCAAGTGGCTCTATCTTAAATTAAAAGATCTATTACCTTTGGTCTTCTAATTCTTCTCAGCAATGTGTTGTCTCAGGAGTCACTTCCTCATCCTTATGAAAAATAACTTACTGCAGGTGTAGAGGGAAAAACACATCACTGGAGTTATGTACTAAGTGACTGCATAAGGAAGATATATACAAGTTTAGAGCAATGGAAAATAATTGCCAAGTATGTCATGTATGAACAATTTATTAAAAATTTTCCATAGCATAAGCTATTCGTCAAGTAAGACATTTATATTGAAGGCTACATTTTCATTCCCTCATGCAAATGGGACACAGGAAAGTAAAAAGTAGAGGGACTCACCATTTCTTCTTTCATGCGTTAAAGGCCTAAAAGCTTAGTGGCACTTCTGGTACACAACAGCTTTGCACAGCCATACCCCAGAAACCCTCATGGCCAGCAGTAAAAAGGGGTATGCCCTGCCAGGATGTCATGACATATATTTTCACCTGTTCATTCTTTTTGCTCCCAGGATTTTCTTTTTTCCTGTGTCCTATAAGCTTCTCTTTTGAACTTCTCTGTGTTAGTGCCCCTTTCTGTCCTGCTCTTTACATGGCTGTGGCTTTAAACCTGGACCTTAATGATCCTCTGATTTTGTACTCTCATCAGTCTTTCTTTTCCTAGACAGACAAGCAGCAGATGTCCTAAGATCTTCCAGATGATCTGAGATTTTCAAGACCTGTTGTACCCTGGAATTAGCGAACACTGTATTGCAGCATGTACAGCAATAACAATGCTGGAAGCTATCTGTTGGCTGATGCTTTGCTTACAAAGTCATTTATGTAGCAGTAACCAATATAATTTGTCTAACTACTTGCAACATTAGGTGGATGGTATGTACCTCATATTAAAAAGACTTGGATCCAAACAAGTCCAACTTTCTTGCACCCAAGATTAAAAAAAAAAAAAAAATACAGAAAAAACCCCAACCAAACAAACCAGAAAAAAAAAAAAAAAAAAAAAAAAAAGAGTACCTCATTAAACACTGCCCAAAAGCAAAAGCAATTCTCTCACTGGTCCCTCCTTCAAATTAGTAATACTGACAACTATTTAATCTGGGTAATGCAATACATTCTATATTTCAATGCCTTCTGGTTTTCAGACCTGTATATATTGCCCTTTAAAACTAACTACACTGTGCAAGCACACACTAGCATTTGCTGCAGGGATTTTAGAAGTCACCAACAGGCCAGGTAGCTTATGGTTGCTCAATACAAGCTATTTTGACTCTCCTGGCTAATTCTACTTATTTCAGCATAGCTGTGCCAACAGTGGATCTGAGCCCTCTATCTAAATTTAATATGCTCATTACACCCAAAGAGTATTGCAAATAAATAGGCAATCAAGTAGCTAGAAGGACAGAAAAGAGGGATATGGTGTATAATAGGTAACCTTAGAGAAGACAATCAGAGCACTGATTCCTTTCCTTCCAAACAGCAGACAATAATAGTTCAAACTAATCATGATTAAAATTTTCCTTTTTACATTTAATTGATACTCTGGAGACTTTATTCAGCTCACTCTAAATCAGTCCCTTGGTAAGTGCCTTCACCGATAACTGGATCAACCTGCAGGTAAGAGCTGGATTGGGATCTGTAGAGCATAAAGCCGTCTGCTTTATACAGCAGTGAAAGCTGCTCCAATATATACACAGTGTAAGCAATTGTCAAGAAAGGCTTCAGATGCCCTAACAATATATTTTACCTTGAACTGGTCAAACAAGCTCAATGTTTACCCAGTTCTTGGCTTCTTCACTCCTGCTACACTGAGACTGACATTTGTCAAAAGGATATCTTTCCCCAGGGAATGAAGTTAAGAACAATTCAGCTTACAACCTCTAGGCTAAAAAGGACTTTTCAGGTAGTGTTTCCAGTGAGGACTGACTGGGATGTCTCTTTACCTGGAGTACACAAATCACTTCTACACTCCTATGGACTCCTGCCACACGTCTGACATGTTCTAGTTAGTACCAAATAATATTCTATCTATTCAGAAAATTTCAATAGACATTGCTATTTAAAAGACCTTCCAAAGCCATAGAAGAATGTGTCTGTGGGTGAAAGGAGAATGTTATCTCAATATGGTTTCTAAATCTGTAAGTTTTTCTGAGGAATGGAGTGTTGAAATCTGATTGCTGAGGCTGTGCAACAAGAATGAAAGCTAAAGAGAAAGATTAAAGGTGTTTAAAGTTCAGATATATCTTTACTATCTTTCTCAGCACATTGACATAGGGATTAAATACAGTTTCTCAGGAAAAAAAAGTAATTTTAATAGAGTCTAGTCAGAATTAGGTAATGTAAGGATTGTTATCCTCACATCTAAAAGAATATTATATCCTGAAACAGAATAGCCCTTGAAGTAGGATATTCAATAATGACATTCCTAAAAGTGCCTGTTTAGTTTTGATCAGACTTCAGAATTTATTTATTTTTTCCCACTTTTCAGGGGAACGTACTAAATTTTGGTGTCCTTGTTCTGCTGTCTCTATCTTCAAACTGCTTTCCTTCAGCAACTATTTTTTTTTTTCCTCTGTCCTCATAGTCAATATCTACAGTGCCATACAAAGCTCTTTCATCTTACAACAGTGGTGGAGATCAATCACCTAATGTGGGGCATAAGCTTCCATTTTACTAGATCGTCTTAGCCAAACTATTTAGCCTTCGGAAGCTCATGAACACGGCTAACATATGGCTAATGACCAACAAATGATTTAAGTTCACTGGAAGAAAACCATAGTCTTGTCTACTACAGCTGCTCCAGAAACCTCCAGCATAAATTTTGTGAGTAACCCAGAAGGGTAGGGGCAGGCATAAGAATAACAAACTCAGACTGGCCCATGCCTACACAGCATTTCTCTTAAGCAAATATGATTTTTTAACATAAAGCTATTAGATACCCTAATATGAGTATCTGATCCTTTGAATAGTTCTCTTTTCTGCCTAATCATTCATAATGGAGTTAATTCCCAGCCTTTTCCATAGTTGTTTTCAGCAATTGAATATTCAATAAGAAAAAGTGTGGGGAACAACTGCGGAGGAAAATGGTGAACTGTAAAAAGGGAAGGGCATTTTAGTCTAAAATACACTTTCATTTCAAAAGATAAGAGTAAATCATGTGCACTTAACTGGTACTTGCTTTTTTAATTTAATTAATGCTAGAAAGACACTTTAAGACACAGTGCTCTAAAGGTGCTTAGAAGGAAAAAATTGTCCCCCAAGTGTCTGATGTAAAGAGCCCCTGGGTGACACTCAGAGTAACACACTTTTTGAGCACTTCAACTTACTTGTGTCTTTCAGCTCTTAATTAACATAATTTGACACAATTATAGATATAAACACTTTATAAGCACTTGGTACTAGGAGTGTCAAAAAAGTGTTGATCTCCATCAGTTTATACTGGAAACAAAAAGCTTTAGCACAGCACTCAAACAAGCGCTTAGAACTATTCCACACTATTAATAACATTCAAAGAAGCACCAAAAAGAGAGAGAAAAAAGGAAGTATTTCCAAAGTGTTCACTGGACAAATTCTTTAAAGATTTTACACATCCATGTAGCAGGCTTCCTAACCCAATTAAAACTATGAAATGCACAATCAAAATTACTCTGTTCTGCTGCTCACTAACTAGCTGCAAATGACTGGGTGAGTAACTCAGCGGTATTTTGGGGGAAAAAAAAGGAAAAACAAACTCCATGTCATTCAGGATAACTATTATCATCTTATATATTATATTTACATGTTAGATCTTCTGAAAATTGATTGGGACTATGTAGGCTGGTATGTAGCACAGGCACAAGTCATAGTGTTTCAGTGTATCAAGACGGAGCACAGGTATGCCATGTGACACTGCACCTCAAGAGTTTTTTTTTGTTTATACTCCTAACTTACTTGAAAAAATATTTTGGAAAAAAAAAGCCTACACGGAATGAACTGTTCATTTTCTCAATACAGCTAGTGAATCCCCCACTTGCTTAATGCACATGAGAGTGCTTCTTTTGAAGACAACTGTAGTTCTCCCAGAAGACACTCTCGAGGAGAGGTTCCAGCAGGTAGAGTTTGGCCAGCAGTGAGACCACATCAACTGCCTGCTACACACGCTCCATTTCTTATCTGAGCAACAGATCCAGGTTCTGTGCTAAAAGTTATTCTGTTCAATGGGGGAAAGAGTAACAGCACAAAGCTCAAAGGACACTGCAATGTCACCTCTTCCTCTCTTTTGATACATGGATTTTCTTTCCATGGAAACCATTCTTAATAATTAACTTTTCAATCAATAACTTCTGTGCAATCCAAAATTTCACATCAGGGTGATGACCATGTTTTTTGTAAACATATGGTAAAAGGGTCTACTTCTAAATATTAGTTTGAACTAAAAAGTTAAAAAAACCCAACAGCTTGCTTTTTTCTTTCCCCCTTCTCTTCATATTTATAAACTAGCATGCATTTACTCAAGTCAGAGGCTGTGTTTTGCAAATTGAGTGAAGCACACAGACCCTGATACATATTATCTCTTTGTATGTGAGGTAGGTCAGCTAAACTTATGAATATTTCACCTGACAGTTACATTAATCATCTTAACACTTTGCAAACTTTTTGCCAGTAAAGTAGAATGACAATTGTGTTAAAGATGTCATCACATTAAGATACTATCCATGTAAACTAAAACAAAAATAAAATGTAAAAGATGACATTTTCAAAGTCATAACTTACTTTCACTAGGGTTAACACATTACTGCTTCTGAAAATAAACCATTAGAAATTGTCCCTACTTATCTTGTTAAGTGTCGGAAGTGTGTTCTTGCAAGATCCATCCATTTTGATTTAGGATATGCCTGATTTGCCTTGAGATTTTCTCTGTCATGTGTAATTGCTGAAACATTGCTTGCCCAAACCAGACCAGAACATCTCTTCTTTTAGGTTTGGAACCAGTCTGGGAGTTGTATATAAATGAGGATCCTAAAAAGAAGAACAAAATAACTCTAAAAAAAGGCACCAGAAGAATAAAAGAAAATCGGAGGCAGTACAAATTACAGGATCATCTGAAAAAATAAAACCAATTTTTTAGGCACCTACCAGCAGAGATTGCAAAACCTGTGTCCTTCCTTTCTCTGTCTGAAATTCGCCATCTACCAATTTAAGGCACTGTCTCAGCAAAGCACTTAAGCACTGCTTAAATCCTCTTGAAGTCAGAAGGATTTAAGTAAGTGAATAAAATTATGTGCATACTGAAGGACTTGGCTGGGCTGGGTTGCATTGTTGAATCTGGCCATGGTCAATTTTAAAAGATTACTCCAAGACTGAAACTGTTAGCTGTAATTTCCTTTACAAAAGAAGACATATTCTGCCTTTCTCCCTCTAATACATGTGAGATAAATAGAAGAACAGAAACAGCTAGAATTGGTTATTTTTCAGAGGTGGTGGGGAAGGAGAGGTAGTCTCTAAGAGAAAAAATGCAAGCTGTTTTTTATTCCCTTTCTGGATAAATATGATATCCTTAAGGTTCTTGTTCCATCTTTTCCAACACCAATGTCTTCACAGTCAAGAGATGTCCCTCTATGAAGTTGCTCATTACACCTCTCAACTTCTGTAGTGTTGCTGTTAAAAACACTAACAGATAGAGATATTTTTTTTAAAAAAAAAACAACCGCACACCCCTTCTCCCCTGAATTCAACTGCAGTTGAGGAAAAGTCTGAAATGGTGTTTGAAAAAGCTCCATCCTCCCTACTATGTAATCACAGAAGCATTTCTTTGTTTGACTTTTAGTCTAATTCCTCTTGGATCTAGGAGTCTGTTTCAGAGCATGTTCAAAACTATTCCAGTTTTAGCAGTTCATTTAGGTTGTCTTAAGCTTGATAGGAATCAAAAAATTATGCAAAGGATTGCTTAAATCCTTCAGGGTGCAATCTAGGGGGTGGTGGAAAATATACATAATGTACAAATAGAATTTACTTTCAATGAAAGTACAGCTAAATGTTCTTTCCTAATGAACACAAGAAAAAAAATGGTGTAATAACCTAGAAGGGAGAGCACTCACTACAAACAGCAAATGTGTTGAATTCCTTCTTCAGCCTGAGAGGGTTTACATGTATATATAGCACAAAAAACCCCACACAACTCAACCATGAGGGTTCTTCTCCACAGGTGCATTTGAAAAGAAAACCACTAACTTTGTTCTGGTCTTCAAAGAACAGTTCTAGGTATAACACAGGGAGTCTGGGGATGGCAGATCTCAGGTAGGTGGAGTTCAACCTTAAAATCCTAAACCAGGCAACTTAGCTCTAGATAGAGGAATTCAAAGCAGATTCCTGGAAATATGTCTCCACATAGCTTCATATGCCTCTACTTACCATGCAGGTGTTCAGACAACATGTCTTAGATCATAATTCCACCTTGTTCTAAGTCAGGTAATATAGAAGAGATTAGATGTCCAGAGATTAGACACCTAAAACTTAGTTCCTAAGTAAACTCCCTTTTGGATGGTTATGGTTTACATTTAACCTACTTATTAGAACCTATGTTTTGCCCTCCTCATGCAACAAATGGTTTGAGTGTAATGATTGTGACTGTTTTGTTGTTTGTTGTTTTTTTTTTTATTAGAAAGAAATTACAGAAGCAGCTTTTCTTTTTCTTTTTTAAACAAAAATAATTTAAAGTGTTATTGTTACATTACATTAGTTTATTCATCTATTTCCACTAGCAAAAAATATCTTTTCCATGTCTGGTTAAATGTAAATAAAACTTTTTGATGGAATAGTTGATCTAGATGACAACGATCTGTCTGTTATTCCTCAGCTGCCACTATTTCATCAAAACACTCTGGCATTGTGGGACTATGCCAGTTATATGACAAATAGGGACCATTTAAACGTGGACCTTATGTATAGCACAATGCCATATTTTTTAATAGAAGCAGTCTTGGAACAATCAACCTCATCCCCTTGCTCATTTGCAAACCCTGAATTCATTCAGCATATATTATAAATTACTTTCTTTCCCAGACAATAAGCATTTGGGATCCTCTGGCATTCCAAAGCTCTTTACTCATAAAAGGTCTCATTTTGTTCCACTCATAGGTTGTTTGTTTGGTTTTTTTTTTCCCCTCTCACAGCTTTAGTCATAAAATAACCTTTTACTTAGAATAAATGCATTAATTGAATACATAAATACCATTAACGAGTAGGAGGGGATATGTAAATGACAATATAATAAAAAGACAATCATAACACCCAAAATTGCAAATGCATAAAGACACTGATAGAATGATTATGACAGTGCTAAACTATGTACATATACACACCCTGATGATGGAAATTACATATTACTTGGTTGGGCTATTTATCCTTTGACTCTGTTTGTCTTAATGAAAGGGTTACAGTTTGGCACGGATATAAAAACTGAATGCAGTACTCAAGTGGAAAATGTAAAGCAACTTTAATAGCAGCACAATCAGACCCACTTAAAACATCATATAGTCATCATATTTTGGGAGGCAAACACATTTGTTCAGCATCTATCTTAATACTTTGCATGTGATTAGCTTAGCTCTGTCACACTGTGTAAGCATGCCAATAGCATATTGTTGAAGTGATATCAGCATAAATGAAGCTTTTCTGTTTGTTTGCTTTTTGTCAAAGGCAATAAGAAGCATCCAGTAAACTGTGCTATATCTAGGCCCATAGCCTAAACTGCAATCCCAGATATTTGTGGAAATCAGGCACAGCTGAAGGTGGTTCTCATTTACCTTCCCTGTGCATCTGGATTTAATTCACAATTACCTTCTCTATGTCTTTGTCCAAAAAGAACATACTCGATGCTTGTTGCATTTTTTCTAAGACATCACCTTATGCAGCTTCTTCTTATCATTAGAAGTTTTGATGATGGTACTGGCAGGTATCATTTATTTTGATAGGCTGAGTTGCATTCAAATCTTCAGTCAATTCCCTGGTCTGCTTGATTTATTATCCTCCACACGTACGTTCCACTTCCAACTTTGCTCAGGTACTGATTGGCCAGTATGGACAAATAGCTGCTTACACCTGCTGAGGAGAAGGCAAGAAAATCCCATATTCCTTTTCCTTAAGCCTGTCATGTGTTGTTATCAAAACTTGACACTTCTCTCTTGACAAAGAGGGAACACAAATTTGCAATAATGTAAGCTTAAAATTGCTCTGCTGTGCAGATTTTTTCTCCCTCCTCAAATCACTCAAATCAATCTACTTGTTTGTTCTTTATTCTCTCCCTCCCCTCAACCCTACTGTTGATGATGACAAGAGTCTGCAGGCACACCGAACACACTGCCTAAGCCAATATGAGGGAAACAGATTTGTCAGAAGCACCACAGAGCTCAGCTACAGAAGCATGGCGACAAGTGTCAGATATATCTGCTGCAGATCTCATAGAAACATGATGGCTGGCTCATACACTGGAGCAGATTTCTGACTGAAATGGATGGGGAAAGAAGAGCTATGAAGGCAATCACGATCAGTTCATATGACGTGGGAGAGTGTGCTGTGCTCCCTTGCAGCACTAGGTGAGAGGTCGAGACTTTCTAGACACCTTCCAGAAAACCTGTGCCTTTTTTACAAAATAGAGGTTTTGGGGTTTTTGTTGCCTAAAATGCTACAACATTTATTAAATTATCAAATTTATTCACATTTCATCTTTAAACTTGATAAAATTTGCTCCAATTATAAAACATTCTCCCATAGGTACTGTATGAAGAGAGGTATGTAATACATAGTATTATTGTGTAATAAGTGTATCATAGTAAGTGGAATTGCAGAACTAAAAATTAAGCAGTCTTAGTGGCACAAAAATCCACTAGTCTGTGTTAACAAGGACTCTCTAGGTAGGTGAGACATTGTTTTAATAGATGATATCAAGGTCTGAACATTGTCCATAGTGATTTTAAATATTAATGAAGCATCACTGTGTAGCTCTGCATATCCAAAAATGAATTCCAGTTTAGTTTTATGTAGCTGAATATCTAATCTTTCTTACTTTATAATCCAGGTTCCAAGTTTTTTAACATTTACATGATTGATTCATGCATACAGGATCAATTTGCAGGTCATTCCTTTTTTTGTTTTTAACAATTTATTCCTCCATTATGAAAAATTGCCAATCTAACCATTGCTTATTGCATTGGAATTTAGGTTTTTTGACTTGGATTAGATCATATTTTCAATATTGAAAAATTACCTCATGACGGTATCTTTGGTGACAAGTCTTTTGCTGTTCATTCAATTCTTTTTTCAGATAAGAATAACAATTATCAGTTGCCTAAATGATCACTTAATACTCACAGGGTCATATTTACTGGGCAATTGATACAAAACATCATTGATAGAAAAAAACAAAGGCAAATATATTTCTAATCAAATACTTTATATCCTTATTCATTCTACATTTGAGGCATGGTAGATGAAGGCATTAGGCACAGACACCCACCTCTGTAGAACTGTATTCCCAGTTACTGCCTCCCAGAAAGGATTTCTGTTGAGCTTTTAGTGTTTTTGCTGCCTATATACATACAAGGGAGCAAGAATAATGTATAAAGGCACTGACATGTACAATATCTTCCAGAAGAATTTGGATTCAAGGCATGCCTGCATAATAATAATATCAATAATAATAAAAAAAACCCAATGGATGTCTATTCATTAACAAACTATCATCTAAATCTTTAATAAAGTTAGCAAGGCAATAATCCTTGTTAGCACTAGTTTTTACCCCAAAAATGGAAAAATATCCTGTCTACTCTATGGCACTTATCTGCAGCATGAAAGACACTGTACTTATAAGGGAGTCAACAGCAGCACTACTTACGTACAGGACGTATTGTCAAAGAACATGGAGATTTCCACCCAGAGAATTCTTTTCTTGGAGAATCTTTGGATAACTCTGGAGATCCTCTGGGTGTTGTGAAATGCTCCTTTATCTTCAAGTAAAACAACTCTGATGGAGGTTATAATTCTTAACATCCCGAAGTCTGCAAAGAGTTCAAAAGCACCACTTTAAAAAGTATTTTCTGGAAGACAAATTCCTTTAAAATTTGAAAAAAACTTAGGGTAGTTTACTAGAATAACCAGGGAATTTAGTAGAATAACCAGGGAATTCTAGCAGTGTAACTGCTTTGTCTGAACTAAAAAATGTTTTTAAAATCAAAATAAATGAACTGAAGAACCAAAATTTTAGCTCCTCAAAATCATTCATTCTCTAGATTATGTAAATAAATTTCCTAAACAATGGAGAAGCTCCTGCCATCTAAGACCTACTAAATCTTTGAAAAAATTCAAATACATTCTCTTAGTCATGTTGAAATACATCTCATATACATTTACATAAGGAAGAATTTAACCAGCGATTTTATCTAAAATAGTAATAGTGTATATTATATGATGACTTTCATTCACAGTGCATCACTAAGTAACACATACAAAGCAAAAGGGAAAGGTTGTACTTTCATACTGAGGGACATAAGCAGCTAACTGCTGTGGTGGATGAAGTCAAAAGGAAACCCTTTGGTTTTATAGACAAGACATTGTGAAAGAAACAGAGCAAATTCCATGAAGATAGAGCTTCAGACTTGAGTTTTATAGGCTTTTCAGATCAGTTGTGTACCTTCCTGTGTCCTTCCCTTCAGCTTTTGGAATAAAGGTCAGAACTGTGTGCATAGAGATGAGAAAATGTATTATACATATAATTGTTGACCTGCAAGGTATTAAAGAGTTAATATGGATCAAAGTATAAGAAAAATCTTAAGCTATCCACTCAGTTCATACTCATTTATCTCCCACAGGATGAATTATGACCTGTTGCTGTACTTTCCTGGTTCGTCCAGAGTACTGACTGTTAAAGGCAAACAACAGTCAACAGAAAGAATGTGCCACCTTAACAAAGCATTCAGCAAAACATCCAAGGATTTTGAATAGTGGCTAGTTCAATGAAGTGAGAATCCATTTTTAAATTCAGTGTGATCACTGCTTAATGCAACAGCATAAGAGACTTCCTTTCTGTAGTCCCTTTCAGAGACATCTGTCAGAACAAGATCAATCTTTACACTGTTTGCTATCATTCACTCTAAACAGACTCACTAACAGCTGGCAGGGAGGGATCAGGTCTAGCCTAGAAGTGGGGTAGGGGGGAAAACCTACCAGGTCAAATTACAATTGCACTCAGCACATGAACTTTCTTTGTAGGAAAGAGGTTTCAGATGCAGATTTTTTAATTGAAGAATATGGAAATGTCTTTCAAATGACTGTATTCATATATGAGCTCCATTGGATCCTGATGAAATGAACTGGGCAAACACTGTTAAAATTACATACAGTAAAAAGTAGGGCTCACCCCTTTCTCAACTTTAAAAGTGTTTCCTTCTCTAAGCTTTGAACTTAGTCCCATTATATCAGATGCAGCCATTAAAAAGGAAATCAATCCACATATTCAAATTACTGACATTACAAGGAAAATAATCAGTATTGTAAACTTGGGTCACGAGCATAGTTTCGTTGTATGTTACAAAGCTCTGGGTATCTTGTGATCACAGTTACACAATAAATCTAGTACACAAGAAACAAAGCCTTGTTATATTATGAAAACATCAACACATATCAAACAATTGAATTAGACTTCACAGGTATAATAATTAATATGTGCAAAAAGGAGAACAAAAGATCAAAACAACTTAATTAAATGTTGGACTTTACAAGCATATTCTCACCTATGATACACGGACTTAAAAGCATGTAGGCAAGACTCACAGTAGGAAACATTCTTTGGTTTTATTAATTACTGGAATAGCTAAATAGCATTTACTGAGGAAAATATAGGATCATTTAATGGAAATGCAGAAGTTCATAACAACCTCCAAGGTGCAAAATTAGAAGTAATTTGATCATGAACCAATTATAGTTGTTAAAAACATTCTTGGAAAACTTCCAAGGTTAATTCCAAAGCATTAAGTTTTTAAAGAAAAAAAATTACATTTTGAGTAACTTAAACAAAAATGACTACACTATAAAATTCTAAAAATACAAAAAGTAATTTCAGTTTAATTTTAAATTGGGAAAATATCTCAGATGTGAGCTGTGCAAATTAGAGCACTGTAGCAAGTTCTAATTCACACGGCTATTTACACAGTAGAAAATGCAAGGTTGTTTTGTCTTTGCACACTTCTGGGATATTTTCTAAATGTTTTCATTTGGAACTCTTTTAAAAATAACAGGCACAAATATATATTTCTTTAAAACATTAACAGGGTTTTGTAGAGCTGTGAATTAATTGCTTACATGTGTGAAAGGCTAATGAAATTATTTTAGGCCAGCCAGGTACAGAAGGACAGACATATCGAAGACTCCTGAATTCCTGTCAATGGACCTTCACAAGCCAAACCTTAGCTTCTTCAGTGAGGGCACAGGCATTAAACATATCTGTTATACCAAACCCAAGATCAGCTGGAATTTCAATTCACAAAACAAATGGCACCTTTCCAGTCTCTTAATTAGTCATTACAAAACCTCAGCCCTTAGGGGATCCTTCATGGGGAGACCAAAACATGATAATCCTACTTTACAAAAATATCATTCTCATTTAAAAAAAATAAATCCCACTTTAAATTCAGGTAGAGTTCAGAAATAGAACTGTAAGGGATCTACCCCCAAAATTAGTGATATCAGAAATGCTTTTCCATTGTATTAGAGGATATGAATGAAATTTGAGACAAGTAACCTCAGGACATGCAGTTAATTAAGAACTGAACTGGAACACAGCTCATGGCTTTCAAATCGGAAGCTAATGTGTTGCCAGCTGGAATGTATGGCCCCCCCATGATAAGGCTGAAAATACACATTTGTAAACTGTGTTTCTCCATGTTTTCTCTGCTCTGGAGAAACCCAGAATTCTAAAAGATACTGAGCGATAAATTGCAATTAGTGCACAGTTAAAGAGAAGGCTTTTTTATTATTATTTTTCCCTCTCCCAAAAAAGACAAAAAACCTCCTTCCCTCCGCGAAGGGAAAAGGGGAAGATAAAGGGGGAATGTCAGTTATTTGGGCAAGAATAGTCAGTAAAGCTTCCTCACCCACCCCAACCCCAATATCTCTTTCTTAGCAAATAAACTTGCACATAAATGCTGTCTACTTCTGCATAGGTCCACCAAAAGTTTTTGACTTTCTTAACCAAATTTGACATAAGGATGGAGTTGTTAAAGATCATTAACTGCACTCAAATTTTATAAAAACAGCCAGGCCAAGTGGTAAAGGAGCATCTACAAAAGTTACAGCATGGACACAAATGATGCCAGATGGAAGAAAGCCTTATAAATGCTCATCACAGAGCAACACTTCACCTCAATCTTGTATTTTTGTAAACATGAGTGTCAAACAACTAAAACACACAAATTCATAGCAAACTTCAATTGATTTATCCTGGAGCTTATGCAACTATTTGTCATTTCGTTGTAAGAACTGAATGACTAGCACATTTTTTAAGTATCTATGGCAAAATGTGGTGGTCATTGTGGTTTATGCCTGTACGAGAGCACTGAGAGCTCACAGCTACACTGCAAGCTGTCCTAGCAGAGCAGGAATTCATAATGTTACTGGATTAGCTGCCTCTTGAAAATGGTCTCCAATCTTCTCTGACATTATGTATAATTATAAAAACAGTCTGGTATTCTTTCCATCAGCAGAGAATCCAGTGACCATAAAATATAACTGGTTACTGGTACATGAATCTCTTTGAATGTAAAATATTTCTATTATTTAAGTAACCAGGGAACTGTTTTTCCAGTTTCCTTTACAAACTCAGAAAGTTAAGAATCAGCTTTAGGAAAACCTTAAGAGACAACTTGCTGATTGATGTGCATTTACATATAAAGACTTGGGCAAAGACATTAGGTGTGGTTTAGATTAATTTGAAACAGATGTATAACTCATGATTGAAGAAAAGCATTACCTCAGAAATTTAATTAAATTATAAGATTCAGAGAAATCTGTCAATAAAGCCAAACATTCTAGGTCTGAAGAAATATAGCACTGTTGCACATATGCTAGCTGACTGCATGTTCGTAAAATGAGATGTTACCAATATACCATGTTACATTCATGAAGAATGACTTCCTCAATCCTTTAAAAAGGTCCTTCACTGTGCCAGGAAAGAAAAAGAGATCAAGAAAATCTCCAAGTGCTAAATATACATCCCTCTGAAACGAGATACTGATTCCACTTCCATATACTTTCACCTTATTCCTCCTAAACTAGTAAACTGCTAAAGATAAAAAGGAAGCTGCATTACAGTGCCATGAAAAAACAACCACTGTTTCTGCAATATTGTTTTTGCAGTATTTTTGCAATGTTTATGCAAAATAGTTTCAGCATAATTGGTGGGATACTATTGGCAAAAGATTTGCTAAGAGATTAGATTTAATCAGTTTTTATAATCAACAAATAGGATTTTGAGAATGATACCAGAACTTAAAGTAGTAACAAATCACTCCAAATGCATATTGTACTGTCTATTGTGCAGTCTGAAAAGAATATAAACTTTAATGAACAAAGAAATTAAATTTATTTCTAATTTGACAACTCAGATATTAATTCATTCATTTGCTCCAAACCACTTTTTATGGAGGTGTTTAACAAGCAAAACCCACTGATATTCAACCCATTATTTAAGTTAAACACCTTTAATTCTGTTAGGTCAAGTCACTTGCATTTCTGCATTTACTGTTAGTGAATCCAAAATGCCAGCAAGGATTTACCAATCCTAAAATGAAGTCCTCTGTCTTTCTCTAAAGCATTGCAGTTATCTAGTACAGAATAAATTAGGAATAATAGGATTCTTGTTTCTTTAGACTATAACTGTTTATTAATTTAGAGATAAAAACCAATTAGTATTAGATCCCTTTTCCCATCTCATTTTAATTAGTATTATATTGAACATTCTTCGTTGGGTAGTTCCACTAGCAGAATTGTAATAGCATGTACCTTTTAACTATCTGAAATGATTCCAGTAAGGGTAGCAGTAAGACTTCTTAGACATCTTTTCCTTTTATTAGTCAGGTAACACTGTAAGATTAATATTTAATGCCATTAATAATTCTCAAGTCAGGAGTTAAGGATTAAATAAGGGATACAAAAGACGGCTAAGTTTAAAACATTGTTTAATTTTGGTAGAGTTATCAAAAACTGAAACACCACCTGGGAGAAAACTGTTTAGACATGCTTGAATTTCTCTTTTTCTGTTTAACCCTCATTTTTTTCCCCTGAAAAACATTTGCCCTAATACCTCCTGTACAAAGAACAGTAAGAAAATCACCAAAGCTCCTCAAACCGTGTCAGCGACTCTTCCCAAGTTGTCTTGCAGCTACCATAAGTAGCATGAAAAGTATGATTTCTGCCACTGCCAACAGGTATCCAGCCAAAGTATTCAGTATGATGTCTCACGGCAAGAAATCAAGATCTAGAAGCTACATAGTACCTTTCTAAATTCAGTCTCCAGCTTCCAATGCTAGAAACATTCCTAGTACAGTTAATGCATGTAATTACATACCCTATTCTCAAGTAAAACTGTAGCTACAGGGTCTCTTTTATTACCTTGTGGATGAGCCCATGGACTTCTCCATCAATGACAGCTGTCAAGGGGAAAACAAAGATCCTAATACAATCTGATAAAAAGTTGTTTAGGTGGGAAATCCTTTTCCAAGAATTAAAATGCACTGTGGAGTAAATGCTAAAATATTATGACTTTATGTAGCACAATAAAATAAATTAGGTTTTTTAATACATTAAAAGGCTTCCTTCCTTGACAAAACCTTTAATTTTAGGGATAATGAGACAGTTTTTTCTTGGCTTTTACAGCCATAGAAACAATTATTGTGAGCCAGGAGACTGCCCTAGGAATACCTGGTGATTAAGTTTACTTTTGTAATATATACTTGGCCTTTTTAGGTCTAACATTATTTAAAATACAGCTAAACATATTTGAACAGAAAACAGATTTTTTTTTTGGTATATACATTTCAAAATATAAAGATAGAAAACAGAGTTGAAAGAATGATCATTGCCCTCAGTACTTGCAAATCTAGATTTCCAGGGAAAAATACCGCCATGATCTACAATTACATAAATAAATACATAGTATTCTTAGAGAATACAGAATAGCTGCTCTTCAGCCAATGACAGAGGAACAACAGAGGGTGATTGTAAATACTTGTTTATAGCAATACCATATGCGCCTGTGCTTATTGTATGCATTTGCTTTTGGCTCAGAACATAAAGCTTCCATCAGTTATCAGATGGCAAAACCTGCAATAACACATGCAATTAGCAAATATGATACAGATCAATTCTGCATTTGCTGAAGGTAAAAGAAGAGACAGAAACAGTCATATATACTTGAAAACTAAAGACTAAGTAAACATAAATCAGAGTTCTCCTTTGGAACTAGATTATATCTGTGACATTTTATCCAATTGTTTCTGTCTCCCCTGTTATTCTTTGCTGGAGATCTGAAGGTATAAAACTTCAAAAGTCTTATGGGGACAAAGCTCAGGGGGTGAGAGAGAGAAAAATAGTCTGGATAAAAGGTCACAAGTTGTGGAAAAGGGCATAAAGTAGAGTCCAAACACAAGTACCATGTATGATAGATTCCTAGGCATACTTCCACTGAAATTATCACCAACAAAAAATTTTGAAAATAAGTGCACACATGTATGCATAGAAAAAGACCAGCCAATAAATCAGTGTGAGAGTAAACACCAATGCCACAAGACAGTGAATCATCACTTACAACAAAATGTTGAACACATACACATGCAGTACATGTCAAAGATTTTATAGTTCTTTTGATTACAATTTTTTGAAGTTCAAATTAATTTCAATTTTTCTGTAGTAGGAATCCAGGGGCTATTTTAGCCTGCTTTAAAAAATTTTGCTTTAAATAATGTTAGCCAATATAGAGTGCTGTGATATGTTTATAACACCAATATTTCAATTAAATTTACACAACAGATATGCATATAAATATATATCTATAAAATTCAATTATCATCATCATTAAAGTATATCTGCTACAATTAATTATGTTCAGAAAAGGCAAATAATGTCTACATGCATTTTTTCCTTAAAATGAAATCCAGGAATTGCACATGATTTTTTTTTCAGGCAGAATAATTTCTCAATTGATCTATATATATGTTTAAAGAATATCCTTTTTTGTGTAAAATGATTGTTTTTACAGTTTTGCATTAATACCTCTGTATGTATAAGGGGCATTATGAACACACATTAGAAAATTTAATTAAACTATTAAACCTGTAACCTATTAAACTTGAGCTAAAAGTTGTCAAATTCTGGGGAAGCCATTCCACAGCTATAAGAATTCTTATAGCACCATTAAGAAAATAAAACTGAAAAGGGTTACTGAACACAGTTTCATAGCCACATGAAATAATATTTTTCCAAGTCTAGCACATAATCAGAAACCAGCCCATAAAATTCACACATACTTGTTAAGAGAAATAAATACCCATGACCCTAAAAGAGGACAAATCATTTCGTTTCATTAGTTACACTGTGTAAGGCCTTCATCAAGCAAAGATTGATGCACATGTTTATGCACACAAACAATCTCATGGATAAATTGCACACATGTAGTTCAAGACAGATTAGCTGTTACAGGATCAGATCCTAAAGAAGGGCTTCCTTAGATGATTGGGAAGCTCTTCCTGAGATTGATACTCAGCCATCCTCAATATTCACTAAGATTTAATTGAGTAATCCAACTGAGTGCATTTGAATTTGACTACTTGTCGAGTTAATGCTACATAACATGAGAAAAATGGCAGCATTGCACCATTAGAGATGACAATTTTTGGTTGATCAACCTGAAGGTATAATCATGCTGCAACATTAATGAGAAGTCTGAAAAAACCTCAGGGGAAAGAATCAAAGAAATGTTTCTTTAATTAAAAAATATGTTAAAATCTTTAGTCATTATTATCATCAAACTATTTTCATGCATTGTTTGAGAGAATTAACCAAGCCAATATTGGAGGTATCATAATGTTTTAAAAAGCTATAAACATGGAACAGAAAATTACTTAAATGTGTAAGGTTGACATACAGAACAAAATTCTTATTTGCTCAACTTTTTTTCTGCTTAGTTTCAGTCTTGCGGGGGCCAAGACGATTACCAAGCTCAGATCACAAAGAAACTAATTCTATAAAATGCTAACAATGATCCCTAAGTCACCATTTGCTTTTAAAAACACATCTATCCTGCCGTGCCATTGCCAGCTGATGAGTAATGATGAGCATAAAATCAAAGTAATTAAGGGCAATATAAGAAAGATGGTACATCTTAATGACAAGCAATATTAATTATGCCCTGCAAATGTAAACTACAGCTCAACGGTCACTGCAGAAAAAAATCCTACTAGTGGCAACTTACTCTTTGTGAGCCACAGTTCAATTAAATTGTATTTGCTCTCTTTCAAGTCCGTATAAACACTGATATGAATTGTTTTAGCTCACAGAACTGTGTGAGGAATTTCATGCTTGAAAACGTGTGTGCTTGATAACTGAGGGTAAGGCTCCCTGCCACAAAATGGCGGCTGAGACAGAAGGGCTGCGCCCATGTATGCAGTGGGGAGGGACTTCCGGGTCCTCACACCATGTGGCCGGAAGAGGGGCAGGGCCCTGGGGCAGGCTGCCTATGTGGCTGCCCGGAAAGGGCAGGGCACCTCTCACTTCTGATTTTCAACTGGGGTCCTTATACTACTTCTATTTATTATTTTCTTCATCATATTCATTTTATGTTTTTCTGTTTAAAGCAGGTGCAATCAAAGAAAAAGCACATCACGTGACACATTAGTGATCAGCCACACACCACACACAGTGCAGAGCATACGTAACCCACAGGCTGTTTCCAAAACACCTACTGAAAACAAATACATGAAAAGAAATCAAACCCCATTTGCTGGAATTCCTCACAGAAAACACGACCACTGTCTTCCAGCATACATGGGATGACAGTGGAGGATGTTTGATTGCTCCTCAGTGTGCTGATGACTCACAGAGGTTATACTATACTCCTCTGTTGGGGAGACTTACAGGATTCAAGACATACGGGGACAAATCAGTCTGGTTCACCTCCTTTTAAACCTTGGTTTAACTTAAAGAATTATATCCACTAAGGATTGCCTTAAGTGGATAAAAAGGGTGCTGGCCAACACTGGCAAGGTGTCTCCAGTCTAATCCAAGGTAATTTCCATATTCTTAATGTTTGGAAATGGTGTTTTGAAACCTGAATGAACCCAGTTTTAATTTGTTAAAATATATCTTATGAAATACATGAGTGTTTCTAAGCAGCAGTAAGAAGATGGACACTCCAGTCAATGCAGGAGGCAAGTTTCCTTTTAAGCCATCTGGAACTAACAAGGCTTTACTAAGTAAAAGAATGAGGAAGGCAACCTAGAGCCTTCCTAGTGTTGAAGTCTTAAGACAAGGAATGGATACAACAATCTATTTTGTGAATGAAGTTTTAAAAAAAGCAAATAATCCAAAAAACTTAAGCTGTTCCCAAAAGAAAAAGCATTTTAAGTTAATAGCCAAAGTGAAAAAGAAAGTCCCATATGGAATGAATAATTTTCCTAACACATCTTTTTTAATTTGAAATAAGATTTGTGATAACAATGTTAATGCTGGGGATTTTAAGTGACAGAATATTATTCTAACTCATTCCTTTAAAGTCTCAAAAAAACCCCCCAAAACCAAAAGCTCCTTTGTTAGGCCTAGTTTAGGCCACCTTAAAGCTCCTTTCAATCAAAGTACAGCTTCTCATTAAGGGAAAAATGATTATTAACATCCTCATTTTGCTTCCTCTTGTGAATTATTTGCATTCAAAAATGTGCATGGCATTAGTTTCAGGGTAAATGCAAATATGACAGCGGGATTTCTCACCAAGCTCCTTTTTATTATTAGCTCTTTTTATGCCCTCCATTTATTATTCCCTCATCATTTTTCACAATGTATTAAAATGTTACATTCCCTAAAATAATAATATTTTCCTTCATTTGGTAATTGTCGCAGTCCAGTCTACAAAAGTCTCCATCACAGTGCCTACTGTCATAAATTTGGAATAGTTTATAATAATTGTTCATCATTGCTTAGGGGAGCCTTGAGCATTAGCTATCACAGTTACAGAATCCCTTCTCTCCCACTGAGTATGTGATTATTTTAGGTGAAGTTCACGTGACAGGGGGAGAGGGCAGGGGCACTGGCAAAGCTTATACTGTGACCACTCATGGTAGACTCTCCATCTGTGGTCTGAAGATAAATTTAGATGTTTTTCAGTTTTTTGAGCTTCATCTGTCCCATGTCTGCCAGAAACAATGAGGCCAGCTCTGAAACGTATTTCAAGATTATTCTAAATAAAACACCAAAACAAAACAAATAAACTATTACTCTGACTCATCTTCCTGACATTTTAAGAGGAATGATCTTCGATACTGAAGATTAGTCAAAATATAGTGTGTTCAGTTAAAACAAAATCAAGTTACCAGTGGCATACTCTCTGCCAGGCTTGTGTTTGATAAACTGATTACAATTACTTCTTTTTTTCCCTGGTCATATTAAAAAAATGGAAATAGATCTGACTAATAAAAGCAAACTAATAAAATCGTTTGATCATCCTGATTCACCGCACTTCATCGTGCCAAGCTTCCCTGTTGACTCTCAAATTGTTATTGTCAAATTCTCAAGCATTTATTACGCTCAGGATGACTTACATGTCCCTTTTTGCTGTCACTGTGTTGATGTCCGTCATCACACCATCACCACCATCTAATTGCAGCAAAGGAAAGAGCACTCTGATATCACCCAGTGAATATGAGATAATTTTGTTTCAGAGTAACATATTCTGCATTAAAATAATCTACTGTGATCTGTATTGACATGAATACAGATAACATCAAATTCAGAGGTGCATCTAAACACGTTTAGAGAGAGATCTTAGTTGATACAGTTTTTAACTTTCCTGCAGGGGAGTCCCTAAGATTTATCATAGGATCATTTACTAGCACATGATTGAAACACGGCTACAGAATTTGACCTACTGGTGTTGAAAATTATCAAAAGGAATAGAACCAATAAAGCAGTTACTAGCAGAATGCATGCTAAAAGCAGATCGTATCCTATTTATATCTTTCCTGTGCCTTATTCTGTCTCACTTGCACAAATGCGCCCATTTTGTACTCGTGAGTGTCAGTATGAGTAATCTGTGTAATTCTGAGTTCAAGTAGCGTAACTTACTGCCTCAGAGTTTGTTCCTTTTCTTAAAGTGGTTTCTGAGTTATGGTGGATTAGTTTTCTGCAATGTTTTGTGGGAGAGACCTAGGTTAACTTCAGGTTCATCATGATACAGGACCACAAAGAGCTGGAAGTGCTGAAAGAGGCAGAAACACACCATCCACATCATCTGGTGGTGACCAGATTAAAAGCAGCATACACAAACTCCAGAAATTGTTCTACCCATGTGAAATTAAGACACACATGTACCGGGGGGATGGGGGAGTGGGATGGAGAATGTGTGTAGCGGTGAATTCAAGACACTGCAGGCTAAAATTCTTTCTCACCAATCATCTGTTAACAAGGCTGCTAAGTATTAGCATGTGCATTTCTAGCATTTGTAACGGCCAATAGTGAATTTGACACTGAAGTAAGCTTTTGAACCTAAGAAATTCTAACAAGTGTGCTTATAGTCTCTTTTTCTCTACAATTTCTTTTCTATAGCATATTTTCATCTTTCCTTCTCTTTTTTCCTATTCTGATATAAGGATATACAGCAATTACCATTATTATATGTTTTTAGAGACATATTTGGCTCAGCATCGCTTCTTTCATTCTTTAATCATAAATAATTACATCAGTAACTTATATTAACAGAAAAGATATTGGTTGTACAGAGCGTATTCCCTGTTCTTTTTAGGAGGTCCATCAGAGTACTGAGCCTTTCATTTGGGCAAGTAGTACAGCTTAATAAAATAAATTCAGTTTAATGCCATCTAATTCTCAAATGATCAATTAATTATGGACTCCTGTTTAGTTTCCAGTCCAAGACGAAGGCATAAAATCTTCACCTGATGATCAGAGAAGCATGTTTCTATGATTTAAACTATACTGTAGTACTCAGATACACCATAAGTATCTCATTATTTCAGGAATAGCAAGGAAAGGAGCACAGGTTGCAGTGCAAGGCTGTATTGACTGTTCTAACTTTTGCCAGTCATCTCTGCATCCACTTCCTTCACCACATGAAGATTTTCTGAACAATGGACAGTAAAACAATGCCTACAGTACAGATAGGTTGCAAACACAAAACCTGAACTCCTGTCAAAACTCGTAAGATGATGCCATTTTCAAGTAATCATTGAAGTGATATCATTTGCAAGAGAAATTCTTTTTTGAGAGGAACTCCATACAATTGATATTTTCCCTTAAAGGTAAAACCACAAAAATCAAACAATCGTTCCAAAACATTTTCAGTTCTCTTACTTGGAGAGTGGTGGTTTTCCACCTTGGAATCTGACCTTTCCATTATATGCAACCATTGTCCTTACTGGAGACAGCAAAGGGTTGATTCAGAGTTATATTTCAGAGTTACATGTCAGGATCGTTATTCTGAGGAATTACAGTCTGTCCTGCATTTCTGTTCCATGAAGTAGAAAGACTCCCAACCTTTTGTTAGAGAATCAAGAAAACATTTACTCTAACCATGCCGATCTCTGTATTATAAATCTCTCTTCCTTTCCCTCTCAGCATTTGCCTTTAACTGTTCCAAACCCTGTCAGAATGGGGCAATAATCTCTGTTTGGACTTAATGGTACATCTAGATCACAAGCTGAACCACTGCTACCATACCATAGGTGAAAAAGGCCAACGAGATTCACTGGGGGCAAGGTCTACCACAAGGATAAGATACAAACTGTAGTTGGCAGACAACCTATCTATATCACATATAGGCTAAGAATATACGTTTTTTCTTTAGACCTGAGACCAAATCCTGACCTACACATCTTCTGGCTGCATAAATATGTTTCTCCAGGACCAAATTTATAGAAGTAAGAAATCTTGCACAGCTCCAGGCAGAAGGAGCAACATAAACACTGACTCAGCTTCGCTGAGGTCATAGTCTTTACAAAGCCGGTAGAAAGGACTGCCCATTAATTTTCTCTGGTATGATTTTACTTTTTTTGTTACGTGCAAGAGTTTTTCGTTATGTGCAAGAGTTTTGTTCCAGACTAGTAGGCTATGGCTGCAGGCTAGGAAGAATGCACTTCAGTGAGATAGAGCTCATAAAAAACCGTGACAAACTGCAATATCAAGGTTGTCTTGGTTGCAACTGATGTACTGAAATTAAAACCCATCCAAGACAATAGGGCCTCTTATAAACTCCACAGTGGGACATGGTCACAAAACCCCAATACACTTACCCAACCAGACATTTCAGGAAAACAAAAACCAAACACCTCAAACTAACAATTATTTCAACTCTGAAGCTATTTTCATTTACTTATTTCACTATTTTTCCTTTTGCAATCAGACCAGCAAGATATTCAACAACAACAACAAAAAAACCCAAGTTGTACCAATACCTTTCTAGTAACTGGAGGATGATCCCCATTCATACAGGAATAAGATGCTTCAGTGAAAAAATATCTCCTTCATCCATGATGCAATTGTATATATTCAACTTCATTTGATTTCCTCTCTCTTTTATCATGTATGCCGTTCCATCTGCCATCAAAGTTGAAATGTCTATCAGAATATGGCAATACATACATAGGAACAGTAGGTCTGGTTCTTTTATTAGTAGTCTTTACTGAAGATACACTCTCACACATCAGCAGGCTGAGAAGAGATTGATAGGCATTTTTCAATTCAATAAGATACAATTGGATAACATGATATACAAGAGATATTGAAGCAGGTATCTACTGATAGGTAACTATCTATGTCTCAGTTGAGCACAGCTCATCCAGGACAGAGAGATGGAGGTCAGGGTGTTGATCCCTTTGAGCCCATTCTTTCAGGAAAAGGTTTATTGATAAGTAACAGTTTGTTATTATTTGGAAGGGTGAGGAAAATATTGCATATCAGAACAGAGAAAAGGCAGAGGAAATTAGTGAATTACAGAGCTGAGAGGACATCCCTGGAAGAGGAGCAAGGAGTCTGTCAAGCATTTCTCTTTCTATGAGTACTCAAGAGGTTCAAAAATGCTAAACATAAAACCAATCACAATGACAATATTATTTCAATATTGAATTAGAAAATGATTACTTCAATACTAAACATATACAAATCGGCATTTTAGAAGTACATTCCCAGGGGAATTTCTGAGGGTCTTGGGTATTTTCATTGTCTCTGCTGAAAAAGAAATACTGATTTGACTCTATCAGGGCCAATGAATTCCTTTTCTGGTATTTAATGATGTCATGAAGAGTCTAGGAAGCATTTTCTATAAGAGAATAAATAATTATAATCACAAACTCAATATGCTACTTCTTCATGAAGAATTCCTGGAGTTTTACCAATAAAATCCAAAGAATCATACAAAATTGTTGTTCAGATTATGTAACAGGGAATAAACTATGTTCTGGTGTGGAACACAGAGATGTACCAAGAGCAAACATGAAAGTGTGGTATGAGGGAAGCTGGTCTCGTGTCACCTTTGAGTTGCCTACATTCCAAGCTGGTAAAAAGGGGTATTTTCCATTTCATCAGAACTACCTCAGTGTAACTCCATTAAAACTGTGACTGCTCTATGCCCCGTGTTCTCTCTTCAGTCCCCAAGTGCCCATGCATTTTTCTTGTACTTCTAAAACTTTTCTCTTGTCCCAATATTATGCTATATCACTACGCAAGTCCCAGCATCGTGCCCTATTCTGTCATAGGGCTGGAACTGGCAGAGTGCTGTGTGCCCAGTTAGCAGCAGACCTTACCCATGGAACTGAAAGAAACTGCAGCTACTCCATATTTTTCACCATGGTTTTATTTGGAGAACAAGGTTTTTCTTCTTGCTTTTCTGAGGCTGCAAGTCATTCTGGGACACAAGAATCCATATGGATCAGTGCAGTGTTTTTTTTAGAGGGGAGCTATAAGGCAAGTTACATATTGCCTGTAAGCCAAAATATGATGAAAAATAACAACATACAGTCCATATATATATATATATATATGTATATATACATGTATAAGATTAATTATTTTCACAGATTCTGCATTTTGCTGGGCAAATCAAACCCTGAAGCTTTGTCCTGACAGTCTCTTATAAAAAAGCATTTATTCCAACTTTTCGTATTAATGCCTTCATCAGATGAAACTTTTACTTAGTCATATTTATATTAATTTTAGTAGCCAGCTTAGTGACTCAGCTTTCTAGGGGGCTATCTTCTGCTTTCTTTCCTTTAAAAAATGGAAGCAATTATTTGTGCTTATGAGAGCAATGGGAACAGCAATGCACTAAAGACAAAAATATATGAAATTATCCACAGGAAAATTATAAAGAAGCTACAGCTGCAGTAAGTGTTCTCACTAACTACCCATTCACTGACCTCCTTCTTGAATGAATGACACAGCACAGAGACAATCTGAAAGATCCATTTGGCTATCGCCCACTGAAAATGTCAGCTGAGCTTGTTTGCTGAGGAATTCTGTTCATGTTGATCAATTGCTAAAAACCTTAACACAGTAAAGGCTTAGCAAGCACACAGCTGACTTCAATGACAGCATCTACATAAATAAAGGCACAGATTCGCTTGAGTCTTTGAAGCATGATCCCTTAACTTGAGATTTAGAAGCTTCCACTCCACTGGGAAAAAATAGTTTTAAATGTACAAAAATGCTACAAACAACCAGGAAAGATGGTGTCAAAACCATTTTCCCCCTAGTTTTTAAATAAAACTGTTAAAGCCAGAATTTATTAATGTAAATTAGTTGGCTATTGTACAAATGTTATTTGATATTAAAAAAATATAACCCAGATTACATAGTACAATAGAATGCTTTCAGAATCAAGATTTGATTTACAGAAGTGAAAGCACAGTATACTAAGGCGACAATGCTGTAACTGGTTTGAATGAGAGTTACTGGTCTTCTCAATGTTGTTACCCTGCTGCTGTTGCTAAGGCACCTTTCTTTATTAGTTATAAGATTTGTATGTGGATGAATTCATCCAGCAAACATCTTCTGCACTTAGTAAAAATGAAATGTAAGAACCATTAAAATGTAGGTGGAATGGTATTTTTTAGAAAAGACAGCAAGTTCAGTAGAACAGTTGTTCCAGCACTTATTAAAACTTTCCAAAATGGTATTTCATCTTGTGTCCCTAATTACTGAACCACACTTCATGTATCCTGACACATAAACCTGTTTAAAATTCTTGAAGAGGCTGAAGAGAAATGACGTATCCAGCCCAAAGCACCTTCCGCCACATCTCTGACAACATTCAGCTCAAGGCACTCTGACCCCTCAGTTGATTATCTCTGCCTTGACAGTGCTGTCTACAGAAAATGCCAGAAAATTAGCACTTCTGAATGCCTGTTTTGCATTCTTCAAGTACATTATTAGAATTCTTTTGTCAAAAGAAGCATGCTACATCATTGTATTCATAATAAATGCTCTTTGATTTGTATGACTTTGTGTTTGTAATACACCCAAACAAAGATCTCATTTGTTCTGCTGGCAAAAGCTAATCTGCACAAGGAGGGTTTTTTTTATTATTTTCTGCAAAAACTGCCTTTCTGAGCCTAGAGATTGGGTTAGCTAAAAGCTTCACATTCATTATCTTTAAGGTACCATGTTAATGAAAGGATTTTAATCATTGACATTGCTATGTGAATTATTATTACACAAACCCCTGCTGTTGAGTAAGACAAAATTAACCCAGTGTAAGGGGCATTAAAAAAAAAATCACAGCTAATTAGTAAGCTAACAGGAACAAAGAGAATGTATAACAAAGATGTTGAGAGGAAGACACTTATGTAAAAGCTGCAGCTTCCATTCCAGCATTGATCTTTCTGTATGGAAATCTTTTTTCTGTCTGATTTGTTCCATTAGACTTGAGCATTTTTATGTTTTGTAATTAGTTTTCTAAGCCACAGTGTCTCACTTCTCTCAAACTGTGGAAATCCAAAGGCTCATAATAGAAAATGGAAGATATTTAAAAATGCTTTTAAATTATTTCCCCAGCGATCTATATCAGAAGCATAAAGTAATTCTCTGGATTATTCTAGGAAATTATTTCCATATTCTCTGCTGTTCTCCATGAATTGCAGAATACTTTAACTAATCTAGCCAGGTTCCATTGGAATAAGCCCTTCATTTTAATGGCTTGATGCTATTGTCCAGGTTGCAATTCCATATGGAGCAGATAAATGAAGCTATAGGTTTAAATCACTGCATGGCTTCTCTTCTACAGTCCTAGTCATGCTGGTTTCCAATGGGCAACACATCATTGTGCTGATGTAAGAGCCAAGGATGAGACAATCAAACCTCAGAGAAGTATTCATGCTGGGTGCCATTTGTTTATAATTGCTCTTTGTAAGTTATAGTTTCAGATAAAGCTCTGAAAATGGAATGAAGAGGAAAATAATAATTAAGTCTGTTTCTCTTTTTGAGACTGACAAAGCCTTTAATTTATTTTTTTTTTAGCGTATTTGTCCTTCCGTTGACTATTGCACACAATCCCCCCTTATCTCTTTTGTTCATCAGCCTTTTCAGCCTGATAATTAAGACTCAAAATATTTGCTGCTGTTGTTTTTTTTTTCCAAGCCATCATTTGGTTTGTGTTGTAAATGTGGAACAACAATCATCTAGTTCTCTTGTGTGCCAGTAATTTAGTATTTCAATAATCTGCGATTGTTGAAAGGTTTAAAACAAATCAACATTTGTAGCAGTTCCCTTTTCTTTGTGGGGAAAAAATATGTGACCATAACATTTACAGCATATAGTCCTATATTTTCCTTTTTTTCCTCCTTTTTTTTTGGTGATCCTTATGAGGGAATTAAAACACAGGGCAATTGCTGAGCATAAAACAGAAGACTCACTTCAAAAAAAAAATAACATTCTTGCAGAGGCAGTTTTTACAACAAAGATCACCGCTTCATCTCTGTTAGTGCTGGATAGTTCTGTTAACAATTTTTATTCAAATTCAAGTAAAATGAAGGAAAGAGGTAGTACCTAATATATTCTGCAAGGGGCACTACATTTCTGTTATGTAGAAATTTCCATGGAAGGATCTTACAGTGTTTTAAAAATATTGGCTAACCATGCCAAAAAACAAAGTCAAAATTTTGTTAGTTCCACAATATACACAATGGATCCAGGAAGGTTAATGACAAAACTGGGAACTAGATGTTAAGCACCTCAGAACACATTTTAGAGTAATGAAATTTATTTTATTTCCAGAATCCCTGGGCAATGTTCTTCTCTCCAAGTAATCAAATCTGTAAGGAACTGCCTGAGTCGTCATATTGGGGAGAGCTGTGGATGTTAATCAGGCCAGCTGTCTAAAATGGATTTAGATATCCAGTTCATATAGCACTGAAATTGTTTGCCAGTTATTGGCCCAGAGTCCAGTAAATCAGTAATAACTCCCAGAACAGAACCTACCCCACAGTCCTCACTCCCAATGTATTTTTTTCATTTTTGGCTTTTCTTTTTTCATTCAACGTTGATACACCAGGAACAAAATACAGTTTTCCCTATATTATAAGTTTTCCTATAATACAACTTTCAGAGTGCAGAAAAGCAACACAGGAGGTATTCTAAAACTGTATCAAAACCCACAAATGATTCAGCTGAAAACCTAGGAAGGACATTCAAGCAACAGGCAAGAGAGACTCTGTGGACTTCTTTGCCTCCTTTAGAAATTAGAATTGATTCATTAGTCCGGTTGAGAAATGACTGGCAGTCACAGAAGACAGCACCCAGTCTCTCATGCTGTGGCTTTTCACAGCCTGGGGCAGCCAGTTCTCGAGTGCTGGAAGTGAAGAACTTTCCAGGGAGTGCAAGGAAACAAAGCTCCTCAGTAACGTACACTCTCCCTGCAGTCAGTATTCCTATATTGCCACCCAGTCTTCAGTTAGATTACATCCTCTCTCTTTAAAAAATAGGGCTATACAGATGTGGACAAAACTCCTTGGATAATCACACATAATTCACAATCTTCCTTCCAACTTTTAGACTGTTCCGGCAGAGACTTCCTATACATCTTCCCTAGCCACCAAAGTGGTTCCCTTTCCTTCCTCACACTAAATCAGTCAGCTTAATGTTGACCTGTTGGGAATCTTGCAATGGGGAGAACTATGGATAGCTTTAGCTGTAACAACCCCTACTTATATATCATTCATATGCTGTATTTGACTAAGCATGAATTGAAAATAAACAATTTTGTGAGAGGAAAGAAGCTGAATTAATTTTTCAGATGTCCACGGGGAATCTCTGTTGCCTATTGAATGTCATGTTTTTACTGATAGCTATGTATTTATGAAAATTAGATACAGGTCTATCTCTCGATGTGAGTAGGGCTTCACATATAAGTGTGTATGTACATTTGCCTGTAAGAACTGCATAGAAAAAACTGATTAGAAAAATAAGACTATCAACCCTGATCCATTTGTGCTTTTCAGTTTCATATGCTACACAATTATTTGCTCAGATTTCATACTGATGTCAATGAAAACTGTATGCAAGCAATGAATGCATGATATACAATAGAAACTTGTTACTTATAGCAGAAAGGTTTCTTTTCTTCTTCATAAATATTGTTTAAGCTAGTCACTAAAGTCTGAAAATATAGAGGTCCTGACAATACTGTGTTTGAACAAGTATTTCATATTGTTAAAAATGTTTCCAGCTCTGTTTCTTCAAAGAACTTATGTGTATGCTCCCGTATTAGTATGCATTGAAGTTTGTTGCTGAACAGGGTTGAAACTCTGCTTTTTTTGTTTTTTTTTTTTTAGATATATACTGACTATTCTAATGGTAAAAGATGAATTTTACACCACTTCTTTATGTCTTATACAAATTATTTACAAAAGTTTATGTATTTTCATCTTTGCTCTGCTGCACTACAAAGCAGTTACCAGACCCCATTGTGAACACTTTGGAAAAACACAGCCTGGCTGACAAATTAGTAGTATTTGGTGCTAATATTACTAATTCAACATTTGAAAGGGCTGCTCACTGGGGAAAAATAACATGTTCTCTAAGTCACAGGAGAAACTAGGGAGATAGTTAATGGGTGTTGGCTGTGCTGCACATATTGTGCACAATGCTGTTCACATTGCAGCTGACTGACTGCCAATAGATGTGGAAGTAATTGTCAACAAGATTTATTGTTACTTTCACATTTATACAGTTAGAAAGAAAAGGTTGAAAGAGTTCTGTGAAGTTTGGTACTGACTTCTACCGAACCATAGCAACACACACTGATTATCACTAATGCATGTCACTGAAAGAATTTTGCATCTTTGGAGGCCTTAAAAGTCATTCTTTCTTGTCAGAGCAAAATCCCCACAATTCTCAGTAATTTTTTTTCCAAGATCAATACCTGAGCTCTGACTGCACTTCTAGCTCACAAACTAGTGATTCTTCAGTATACAGTTGGATTTAGGAATGTCAAACTTTTTTAACAACAGAATTAGGGCACTCAAGGTAATTAAAAAGTAACCACTAGCGAGAACAGGTGTTTGTTACTTGAAATTAAGGGTGGTAATTGAGGGAAGTGGGGAGGCAGTAGATCATTTTTCGAAGTAAAGACTTTAGCTCACCAGTCTGAAAGAGCACAACACACTTGCTATATAAATGTATAAATTCTGGAGGCATGAATTTCAATGAATGCTTTTTTCAGCTTCTGTTCCTGTGGTTTATGATTCTAGAGAATGTTTTTAACCCAGCTTCACTAAGGCAAAACTGTTTGATTTACATATAATTTTATATAAATTTATATTTTAACTTTAAAAAGATAGATTTTTTTTTTACCAAATGCTATAGAATTTAATCAGAAACCAAGACTCAATATCTTGGGTATTTTTCTGTCTATCCAGACAGACAAAAAGTTTTACTTTGAAGGCTCTTAGGATTGTCCTGTTTGAACCTCTGGTGAGTTTTTTCTTTGTTTCAGATGGAAATCAGTTGAGGTGAACTTGGTTATATTTTTGCTGTAGAATATCCCTCTAGCTTTGGCATCTTCTTAACTAATAGTTTGAGACTATAATACACAAGACAGACTGACAAGAAACAGCCACCCATATTCTTTCAGATTTCTGTGACGACAGTCTAATGTGGAAGGGAGAGAGGGGCTACAATTAGAAGACTTACCCAGTGCTGCTGGATGTTGCTGCAGTCTGTATGAAGATCTCAGAAAGCAAACAGGGAAGACATTTAGACCCAGCTATTACATGTGAAATGTGCTCTTACAGCACTAAACAAATACATCTGTGCAATTACTCCATCTATGGTGAAGATAATTAACTGCTCCATCACTGAGGTGGACACCTACTTGTTCATTTAGCAGGATATTTTGTCAGTTTGTTTGCTCATAATTAGCACTATTAAAGGCTCCATTTCTATCTTATAGATAGCACTGATAAGATTATTTATTTTATTATACTTTAAAAGTCCAATGTAAATGTCCTAAAGACAGCAAGTATGTTTAGAAGTGCTCTGTTTGTAAACAAAAGTACTTATGTTTAAGCATTCCTGATACAAATTTTATATATATATATATACATACATATATACATACATACATACATAGATATATATATGTGCTCCTTGAAGCACGTTTGTACTCACTTGTAGTTCTGTACTTACCTATTAGGAAGTACAACTCTAATTTCAAAACTAGGCATGCAAGCACATGGCAGCCAAACAGCTGGTAAAAGTCTCTTTGTTCATTTGTTTGTTGCCAAAGAAGGTACAGCTCATTGTAAACTAATAAAATAAAAAAAAATAGCTCTTCTTAAAACTTGATCTTGTCTTCCAATTTCAGGTCACTGCTGCAGCACTGCTGCAGCTGATCAGAGAGTTACGTTGGTAATGAAGGACATCTGGATAACGGACAGAAGAAAGTGTCAGGATATGTGGAAAATAGGATGGGAAAAGTTATGGCAATTTTGGACTGGAACTACTCTAAAAGTGTCTTAACAAGTATTAGAAAAGCCAACATTTCAGATAAGCAACCTGCTAATCTAAACATCATTTACACGGCAATCGCATTTTTTTGGAGGGAGACATCTGAAATCGTAATGCCAATTTTAAAAGAATTATATTTCACTACTAAAAAGAAAATTAAGACAGTTTGAACCAGTCTTCTGATAATTAGGCAAACACTGTTACAAGATACCATATAGGAAAAAGTCTGGATACATCCTTGTGAAGCTAATGATTTGCAACCTCAGTGTTGAATGTTCCTGACAATTACACTTGGCCTAAAGGTGAAATTTAGATCTGCGTCCCCCTTTATTCTAGGATATCCCCTGTTTTCCAAAATACCTACTAATTTAGATTGCTCCTTATAACCTTCTATACTTCTATTTCAGAAAAAAAAATGGGATTAGTGTATTTGGAAATAATATTATAAATGTCATCTATGTATGGGAAATATGACTGCTCTTTTCACATAGGCTCAGAGCTCCATGGTACAGTTCCTTAACGCACATGCATGCACCCACATGAATTGTCTCTCCAGCTCTGCTTACACTGGCTGTCCCCAGGGTCACTAACAAACTATACACCCTCAGGCAAATGTAGTCCCTTACAGTCAAATAATTCCCAGAATTAGCAAAGTCTGAATAATGTGAAGTGCTGAGAAATCATTGATGGCTGTTGTGTATCTGCGTAAACCAGAATAAGAGCACTCACACAGCTGTAAAGAGAATCAGAAGGTAATGTAAATATAAGGCAGGGTATTAATAAGGGTAATTTCTGAGAATGAGGCCAGAGGGCTAGGTACATGCTGCATTGTCCAAAAGACCCTTCTTTCTAGTAGTTCTGTGTTATGCATATGAAATACGTGAAAACTGGCTACAGAAAGATAGGCTAAGTGGAGTAGTTCAAACTTAGTCATTTTGGGTAACAGAATTTTCTGCCAATTTCTTTCTCCAGTAAAGAATCAAATCCAAAGCTTCATCAGATTTGTCTGAACTGCCCTGCAGAGTGATAGCAGGACTGAAATTCTACTTTGTTTGGTCCTCACCCCAGGTAAAGACATGAGAGGCTCACATCACTTATACCCTCCAATATTTAAGTGTCGTGTTCAAATGGGAAAATGGTTAATTTTGTAAGAAAACTTTTAAGGAGTCAAATCCTCTATCTTTGAATATTACTGTGAGCTAATGGATAGAAACACAACACTCTGAAAAACAAATTAATTTGTTGGACCATTAAAGATAATTTGTGTGAGTAAAGATACAATCGCTCAATTTACAAAACCGTCAGATAAGGCTGACTCATGATTTGGAGGTGATTGAATGATTTAGGAGACAAAAATAACTAGGTGGTTATACAACAAAAATATTTACCGTGACTTTTTTTAAAGATAGGATTACAGGTCTCTCTCACCATGCTTACATGATACAGGCAGTGACAGAAGAGCTATTTTAATTACAAAGAATCAGTGTAGCACATACCACTATTTAGCAGCTGGATGGCATTAATGCTGAGTAAAGCAGAAAGTCTGCAGAGATAACATCTTCATTAGCAGGACTATGATGTCCTACACCAGCTTGCTTTTAGGTCCACTAGGCTGAAAAACAAATATCATAGATGAAACCTTCAAATATAATGAACAATTCTGTTCCATATTTGCTGTAGAGAAAGAAAAAATATTGAGGTATAAAAAGATAATCTGGTGACTGATGCAGACAGTCATCTGGTGCCCTATTTCCCTTTCTCCCAAGCACGTCTGAGGCACTCAGCTGTCTGACATCAGCCCCTCGCCCCCTGCTCACCTTCCTTTTTTATGTGTCAGTAAAAACCTAGTACAGATAAATTAAGGTAGTTCAGAGCATATCCCTGGGTTTCATCATCTCCTCAGTTACCAGCCATAGGACAGATTACAATTTCACAGATGCTAGGAGAGGAGATATTATAGCAAAGCAGTAGTGCCACTACAGATAAGGTTAAGATGGCACTTCCATTATAAACACCTATTTTCAGTGGCTTATAACTTCAGGCTACAAATTTCTCTCAGGCTGAAACCTGGCATCTTTCGGCTCAGCTTGGTAATGGCTTTCCCTGTATCTTCATACCATTTTGATTCAGTGTTTGCGATAGGAGAATGCAAACAAATATATGTCTCTGCTTGTTTCAAATGGCAATGAAATACTTTTCTTTCATGAAAAAGCCTGGAGGGCAGGATGTTTCTGTCATTCTAACACCCATTTTACCGTTGGCTATTTCCCCATAAGATCATTTTTAAAGTGACAAAATTCACATCATTCTTTCCAAAACAAATTCAGGAGAGCTAAGGTGTATGGTCCCTGCCAATCTGCTCTGAAAAACATGCTGTGTCCCTCTGAGCGGCAAGAGCTCAGCACTCACCAGCGCCACGCGGCCTGGGCTAGTCCCTGCTATAATAAAAGCCACCCTTCGCAGAGCAGCATTCCAGGGAGCTCAACGTATTGACCAAAACTTCCATATTTTGGAATGAGGAAAAAATATGTAATGTTATATAGCACACAAATCTCATTATTTTAATGAGGCATTTATTCTAATTGTCTAATTATTTTGAATTATACCTCATTATTAAAATCCTGTTTTTTCATTTTGATCTGTAATGAAGGATGTAATGAAATCCCTAAATACAGTACTACCTTTTTTTCTGCAGCCTTCTCCTCTCATAAAGTTCAGAATTTTTGCCAAAGATTATAATTTTTCATCAATCCTCCAAAACAATAAAGTTCAGAGACCTGCTTGCATCTCTGTCTACCTGCCTGGCTCCCTTCATGGTAGTATCTATTTCACCAGATATTTAAAAATAAATAACTGTATTAAACCTGCTGAATGAGACAAATGTTGTGTTAATTTTCCTTTGTATTTCTCACGTACCAAGGTATGTGCTTAATTATTCTATCACAAGCAATGTGTAACCCTTGTGTGCTTTTAACAAGCTGAGAGTATGCTGTATCAATCAAAGCATCTTTTTAAAGTCAGACTCACAGCGGACAGAGCAGAAAAGGACAAAGAAATGGAACAGGAAAAGGAGAAAAAAACAGGCATCCCAACATTTGGAGAAGGAATATAAAAATGATTGAACATCAGTAATTCTTGCTTTCATTTTTTCAAAATTTATTTCTGATTTTTCTCATCAATTTAATTTTTGCCAGCATATCTTGTGCACACTATAGCTTTTTGTCATTCTAGAACATATGTGGTATCTACATCCTTCAGGATACTGGCATGCAGTAAACCTGCTATGTACAATGCTTGGGACACTGGGCACAGGCACATTGCGGAGAGGAACAATCATGATGGCATTGTGTTAACTACATCTCCCTACCATCTGGGGCGGCACCACACTGATACTTATTTTAGACGAAAGACATCCACATGTGGCAGATACAGACAGCAGTATGAAGCACATGGAAGTAGGTAACATACCTCTTACTCTGGTTGCTCCAACTCAAAACACGTGGCAGGACTGGAAAGAGGCTGAAGGCAAAACCAATTAAAAATTGAAATTGTTTTCCAAAAGAAACAGAACAGGGGATATGATAAAAATTATAACAATAATGCCAAGGAAATTAGGAAATTCTTACATGGAACATACCCAACAAAAACGTAGATGGAACATACCCAAACAGAAAAGTAATCATTTAAGTGCATGTGTACACTGTACTGCAAGAGTACATCCGCAATGACTGCAGTACACCAGAGAGATACCCACACTAGCTTTAAAGTAGTGAGCCTGGGTACTTCCAGCAGTCAGCTACGGCAGCACAGAGCTCAGCATGAGCTAATTTACCCAGCTTCTCGGCAAAGTAAATTGGCTGTGCTGAGCCCAGTGCTGCCTTGGTTAGATTGTTACCGGTATTTGAATTTAAATCTAGCTCAGGTTTCTCCGCATTACACTGCGGGCACTTGAATGATTGCTGGGTAAACCTACCGAAAGACTTGTAGAAAGACATTTTTTAGGTAAATTGTACACCTATGGAACTCTCAAAATATTATTAACTTAATAATATAGTGCAGTAAGACTCCTCCCAAAATACTAGATACATATGCAGTAGGAATATTCCTGATTGCATTACAGTGAATGAAATAATTGCAAAGACTATAAGGAAGAGATATGCTGCAGGGCATAAACTCCAATTTAAAGCTCCCTATAAACTGCTGGTCCAGGTAAGCTTTGGATGGCAATTGTGTATGGTGTATTTTATATTCCTAATTGGATACCCTGATTAAAAGTACCTTTCCAATGACTGCTGAAGAAGAATCTTTTCTGTACATGTAAACCATCATTATAAATGCTGTTTAAAAGCCTGAGTCCAGCCTGGTGAAAGGAATAACTTTTTAAGTCAGCATGGATATGCCAGCCAAAAAACCCACCCAAATGAAAATACCCTAACGTAGGAACATTTAGCATTTCATCCTAATTTCCAACTCACAAATGCAGCCACCTATCTCAAATGTTACTTTACTAGTGAACAGATTTATCTGTTCTGTTTATGTCAGATGACTGTTATGTCATACAAAAATATTCCTTGAAAAGATGGATGTGTTCTCCCCTTTGTAAGAAGGATTGTCCATGGTTCAAAATACTTTTAAGTTAGGCTTGGGCTGGTGATAACAGTGACTGTATGTCAATGGGTGAGAGTGGAAAAGTCCCCATACAGTGGTAGATGATTGTATGTGAAAGTGCTGAATACACTGACACAGTATCACTCTATCAGACTTTGTAAATGAAGGGCAAATTAAATTAGGCTAAATATATGGTTATTTAACAACACTCAACCAAACATTTCTTTGCTGGATAGCAAATAAGGCTTGTATTTAACCAAAGATTAGTGCATTCCAATTTTAATACCAATGCAGTTTGTTTTTATAGGAGGATCTAAACAGCACTTTATGTTGACATTTCTATTGCGTATTTAATGATCGCATATCAAATATGCATGGCAAATAAATACTGTGTTCCACGTAAACCTCTCTTGCACACTCTCTATCTTTCTGCTTCAAAATATATTTGTTCTCATAACAATGCATATCACTACAATGTAACTAAATCTTATTTCAATTTTTTTCCAGACAAGAAACAGAAACCTAGATCATTGTAAGTACTGCTGAACAGCTGTTTTAAAATGCAGCCCTGAACTGTACCTCTGCCTCCCTCTAAGCAGTCAGTCTGCTGAGAAAGTATCCTTCTGACAGAACACATTAAGACTGTCCAAAACTCCTTAATCTACTGCCCACACAGAACAGTGCTGTAGCATTTCACATGATGCAACCAACGAAAATCAGACCTGGCAGAAGATCCTAACTATGTTCTTCAGCCTGCATAGCTAAATGTTTCTTTGTGCTCAGCTAGAGCAGAGGAAAACCTCATTTGATAGCATCTTGTTAGTTCTAGGTACAGAAGGATCTATTTCCAGCACAGTGTTCAATTTTTCTGGATAAAAGTTTCATCATTCACATCCCAATGGAACCTAGCTGAAGTTTACTTCATTGGAAATTCTAGGGGACATGTAAAAATATCTGGCAGACATTTACTATGTAGAAGTCTAAAATGTCTCTTTGAAGAACTGTTTAAACACATATTGTGAATTATACTATATAAAGAATAAATTAGCATATATTTCTATTGCACATATATTTTGGCTACTTGAAAATAAGTCTAAGGCTACAAGAATTGTTCCAATTTTAATTTTAATTGATGTAATCTAATCTATCAATTTATTATTTGGGTGTCACGCTTAGCTTGAACAGAGAGCAGTCAACTCCTTTTCCTGTCCAAATACAATAACATAAAGGTAATAATTAGTTGGGGTTTTTTCTTTTTTGATTCAGAGAGGCTTTTGAAACAATATTGCAGTTTTCTTAAAGGAAAAACAAACATTGCATTTGTTTGGTAACTTCAAGTCCAGAAATAACAAACAACAGATTCCTTAGCTCAATAGATTCTGAAACGAATGTTTATTTCTGCACACTTTCAGGTTCTGGTATTTTATAAAGGAGCTTTAATGCTAGTCTGCCTCATAATTCACTATGGGATGTCTTTATATACGACTGACAGTAATACAGCTCATTTTGGGTGATTAACTTAACCCCCAGTATTGCAAGTGCCTTGCTACATTAGCATCTTTCAAGAAATAGTTGCAATGTGAGAAAATTGCCTGTAGGATTATTTGCAACTAGGAACCTGTGAAATGTAAAATAAAATTGAAGACTATAAAGTAAGACATCAAAGCTACCTAAAATATTAATAGCCAGTACTCCAAAAAGTAATTTAGAAGAATTGCATGAGGGAGTGAAAATTACTAATTTAAAAACAGATAGCCTTGGCAAAATAAAGTCAGAAGTTTAGAACAAACAATAGATAATACAAATTCATTGTATACACAATATGAAAAGAATGCAAGCACCACTAGCAGCTTTTATAGCTGAAGAAGGCTGGGACAGAAATGCCTGACCAAGCAAGCAACTAGATCTGTACAAACAAAACAACAAAGTTGCATTATATTGAATTTAGGCTACTGGAGAGAAAGAAAAATAAGTACTACTTAATCCATCTAGTTTTCTGTTACATTTTCATTCTAATTGAGCACAGGCAGAATTTGTGGGCAGAAGGATTTTCTTTTTAATTGATGCATTTGGAGCTGAGAGTCATTGTCACGCTGTTCCAAATCATGTTTTCACCTGCCCTCTCTGGGGCAAACCATATTGGAAGTTTCAGTGGAGTTTCTGTGGGAGATTACAAGCTTCAAAGCTAACATTGTGAAACCTGTTTCCCTTTTGATATACACTTTTTCTTTTAATAAATTTCAGAACAAAGAAATAAACTCAGATGAATCATAAAGGCACAGAAAACAGAAGAAAAAGTCTTCAGTCTTGAATCAGGCCCGAATTCTGCATGTCGCATGGCAGAGCTTCGAGTTGGATTCATGTTTAATCTTCTTACCGAACCATCACCCCAGAGAAATTCTTACGTACTTACTCCGCGTACTGCTCAGAACGCTACCTCTGGGCCAAGAGCACGAGCACGAGCAAGCTCTGTGAGTCATGGAGGCTGCCTGCCATCTGGGGCTGCCCATCCTCTGCTCCTCCCTCTTTGCTTGGGGTTGCACAAGCCAGAAGATGACCTAAAGGCCTGTATGACATTCACAACACGTTCAGGACTACTCCAGGTTGCACCAGTTGAATGGAACACCTGCAAGTGAAAGCAACGGGACTACTCTGTCCTTGTCTGCTCTTCACTTTGTGTGGGGTGACCCTACATCAAAGTCTAGGTAAGAAGCTGTGATTCACTGAGACCAGCATTTGACTTCTGAAAGTCTTTGTCGCCAGGGCTGTTCTGTGAAACCATGGCAATGTCTTAGCAAGTGCAGAGCTAAATCCTGCCCGTGAAATACACACTGTGCAGACAGGAGGTGCATTTCTGAAGCTGCAACATGCACGGGGTCATTCCCTTATGCAACTGAAGAGTGCATGGGATCAGGTGGAACGTGCAGAGGCCAAGAATTTTTTCTCATATTTTTTCTGCTTTTTCTGAAATGGACAGTGCCCTAATGTAGAAGTCTCCCAGGATAAGGCATTAGTACATGTTCAACAGAAAACAACATCGTTTTTGTTGAAAGGGGGCTCACTAATGACTGAGAGGTCTTCTTTATTCTCTAATAACTGTTACCCTGCTATTTCCATAGACATTTACTGTCTACAGTACAAGATGATAAAAACTGAAATTTTTTGGGAAGTTCCAGTACTTAAAAACGTGAAGAATTGTACCAGCTACTTCTAAAACAAGAAAAGAGTTTCCTGTATTAAATACTCCAGAGTAAATTATGTAATATTTGATACTGATTTTTTTTGAACCTGTGATTAATTTATCTCAAGACCTTCTTTATAATCATGCTCACTTATCATGGTATGGTGTAGATAAAGGATTACAAAAAGAGGGTTAATACTACACTTCTAGCTTATATTTAAATGTCTGGGAAGGAAGCATTTTCAAACTGACCTATCCATCCAAGTAGCAGATGAAAAACAATGCCAGCAGCTATTTTCAAATTACTTACTCTAAATAGCGACTGGAATACAATGCCTTTAAAAGAAAGGTGCTTTTTGTTCTTCTTTGAGCTATAACACATAGAGCAATAAGGGAAAGGCACCTTACAGTGAATGATTCACCTTCCTGTAATAACATGCGGAGCCTCTTCCTGTTGTGCCATACGTACAGGGTAATAGAAATCGCCTTTGAAATGACTTAACTGAACTGTAGGGATTATTCTATGGATAACCTACTGCAAGGCTGCTGTGTCTTTTTTTCTTTCCTTCGATTTTCCACAAAGGGAATCTTCCCAAAGAACACTGAAGTTCTTTATATTGATAAATTCATGATCCAATCTTGCCTGTATAGTTTCCTTGGACAACCAGTTACCAGGAATCATTCAGAGCAGCATGAAGAAACTAAATCAGTGTGGGCTGGGGGGATTAGACCCATCTTCCACCCCTGTTGCACTGAAGGTGTTTTGACTCCAGTTACAGAAGTCATCATGAAATGGCAATGCTTTGTCTTCTGAACTGAACTTTAAGAACAAGGTCATTCTTCACTGTAAAAAAGCTTGCCTGAGCCAAACTTTATAGGTCTCGCTTAATCGTTCCCTGCCTGTTTATATGTATAATGAAATACCTGACCAAAGGTGTTTTACTTGGTGAGAGCAAATGAGTGACCTTTGTAGAAGAATCTGTAATAACCACACTGTCCAGCAGACATTCTAACAAAAGAGTAGAAAAATAAAAATACTCAGAGATAATATTGTGGTTAAAAAGAACTAAATGACCACTTACTGATTTCTAATAATTTCACTGCTGATTTCTAAAGTAAATTAGTTGATGTATCCTATGTATGCTAGATTCTTTACTGAATGAACGCATGCACCAGGACTTCCATGTCAGAAGCCAGTGCTGACTTTTATGAGCAGTGTCTCATCCACTATGAAATGGAAAGGAACTGTGAAGTTAATCTTTTTTTTTTTTTTTTTTTTTTTTAGCTTTACATTTACTACCAGAACTTTAGAGAGAGAACTATGCTTCTCCCAGCTGTGAAATACTGTGCCTTGGCAATTTCCATTCTGTGGGGCCATGATCCTGAGGCCACACAGATACCAGGACTATCCTCAGCAAGCTTATGCAGTCCTTTCAGCAGCTCAGTATTTCTGAAATGCATCAGTATACTGATTCTTTTACCTTTTCTTGGGAGGGATGCTTTCTGTGAGGCTGACTGGGCAAGACTGCTCTCACCTGAGCTGATGGCTTGACAGTTGCAAGCACTTGGCACCCACATACCCACTGAAGGCAGTGGGAAAGATGAGTATTCTGAAAATCTAGGTCATCAGCTTTGATGATTCACATGCAATACTTGTACTGCTACATTACTTTTTCACCAGCTGGGGTAGCCGGCACAAAAAAGGCTTAAAACTTGGAAAGGTTTTGTTTTGTTTTGTTTTCTGAATACTTCTATTCAGGACCATACAACCCTGTGACTGTAAGAAATATTTGTTACTGAAGTACATGACACTTCTATAAGAATTTGTAGTCACTTGACTCTTGTTCATGTGTGTTGATAACAGTACTATTTATTACAGAAGCCTAAAGTGTCTCTTTGAAAAGAAATTACCAAACATAATATTTCCCTTTGTATAAAAATATCCTGTAAAAAGATTATATTCATGAATAGCAACACTTTGCTTCAATTTGTATGTCTGCAATTTCTAAAGACGCTTTTAGATAGATCTCATTTCTATGAGGATTTGATAAGACAACTCTGAGGAAATAATAAACAGATTCTATTTATAATGGACTTGCTAACTAGCACTCAGAAAAGGCTTTTAATGCGTGAGGTCTTTTTCTTTGAATTGATCTTCACTGGGATAAAATTATTATCACAGGATCCTGTTCAATCCATAAGTATGCAGGGACTTGATTCTGTCTGAACTCAGATCTAAGGAGAAAAATTCAATGTTTCTTAGAACAGTAGGTGATGGCACTATAGTGACATTTCTATTAAAAAAATATATTAAAAAACCCCAAGTTACTATTTCTTCCATGTCAGGATTCTTGGGGAGACCTCATAATGTTGCACCTACAATGTCAGACTGGCTTCTCATCTGGTAGTACTCACACCTAACTGGCACACTTACTTTTCTCAGATTTCACATTGTTCTTAACAAGGATTGTAGAATTTATATACTGAGACATGGTGAAAAGTTCAGGGGGGTGGTTTTCACAATTACGGGGAGCCCAGACTTCCACAAAACATAGCTTTACATGACTGAGCAAGCAAATTGGTGATTTGCCCTTACAAATGTTGAATATTTAATGAGCAGAGGCTCCAGGAGCAACAGGCAAGTTTCCAGTGCCCAGCTCATGATGACCAGTAGAAATGGACAGGCTTTTTATTCTGAAATGCAATGCCCCTGAAAAGGAGAGCTGGTATGATAGTACAACTGGCCAGTCAACTCCGCTGTCCATTCCCGCTTAGCTCAACCATCAAAACTTTTGTTTGTTCATTTGAAGAACTGATTTATCTAATTCCTACAAGATAAAGACTATGAAAGTTTTGTCTTACTTCCCTGTTGCATGAACTTTGTCTGTATTGTAGAGACCAGTGTAACTAGTTTAGACCAACAATAAATCCGTTCCTCTGCTCAAGGACCGTGAGGAGCTCTCTCTCATGTGCTTTTGAAGTCCTGGGGCAGGATAATGCCAGGTAGTTGGGGAGAAGAATCAGCCTGGATTGCAGGGTCCTTTCCCACAGTAGGCAGCTGTGAGTAACTTTGAAAGTTTCAAGCGTTGAAGTACCCAGTGCATCAAAGGTTACTGCTTAAATCTTCCTGCCCCACATATCTGTTACCGTCTGATCTCACTGTCTGCGAAAAACTCAGGAAATAGCTCAAAAACAACTGACACAAACATATTCGGAACAGTTATCTCTAAAATGTTACAAAGGAATTGTATTTCAGTGGTGTAAAGAGTAAAAAAATAACAGCTTGACTTTAAAAGCTGCTTTTTTACCACTGCAATTTGTTGAAGAAAATACAAAGTATAAAACACTTTACCATTATTTTAATGGATACATCATGTTCCCCAGCATCAGAATTACAAAGGTGTAATTTGTTGTATTTATAACCTCTATACTCATTTGCAGTGAAAATCTTACACATTTTCTTTAAAGAGATTTCACTTGGAATACTTACCTACCTTGCTGTTTTGCTCTTATTTATTATTATTACATATTTTATTCTATTCTTTCTAAGAAAACAAATGGCAAAAGACTAACTCATTATACATGATCTCATAAAACTCTCACATATCTTGGAAAAAAATGGTTTATGCTAAGATTGGTACTGACAAGCACCTTTTTAATTGCTAGTAATGTATACACAAAGAATACGGTAGATATCACCACTGATACTGCTGCTGAGGCTATAGTAATCTTCTGTGTATCAGAAATCCCTGTCATCATTTTGCTCTCTAGAGGATATGGCTTGATTAGGGCAGTCCCATTGTTTCATCTGAAATCTTAGCAGATTAATACTTTCATCAGGGCATCAATTTGTCCCACTTTTCTTTTTGCTTCTCTTTGTGAGTGACACAGCCAAAGGAATGCACCTCTTTAAACTGTCATTCAGTTTAACTCCTCCTCTGCAATTATACTGGCATGCATAATACATCATAACAAATTGGATTTTGCAAAGAAGCAACAACAGAAATTATATTTGCTTGTGGCATAAGACAGAAGCTGCTGTAATAGGGGAGGGAGGGGGTGAGCACTGAATAAAGAGATCTAATGAATTAAAGCCACTTACAGAAAACAGCAGTTGCCTTCTGTTTTCTCAAGGTTTCTTCTTCTTTAGCTTAAAAATCAATTGCAAAAGCAAAATGAAATAAAAAAGGAAATATTAAAACAAATCAAATAGCTTTACAATTAGCAAAGGTTTTATAAAATTGTACAGCGTTTGTTGTTTTAGCAGGAAGATTCTCTTCTGGCTTTAAGAGGTTAAAAATGACTTCCTTACTTCAAGGAAAGCTATTTGTTTGAATAAAAATTGTTAGACACACCATCAGGTGGAAAATCCTGTCATATAGGACAAATATCTTTACCAGATGTCCTGCCTGGAATAAGGAACTTTCCTTTCCTTTCCTTTGCTCCTCCCCCATTTACAAAATTCTGTGATGGTTTTCCAAGTCTCTCCAAATCCTGCAGACTCAGTGGCTGATTATCCTCCCCCATGAGTCTGATTGCCAGAGTTACTGAAGATAAGGGGCAACCCAGAATGTCCTTCAAGTAGCTGGCTAGAGCCAACAACATATCCCCAGTGTGCATGGGACTTCAAGACAGCAACTAGATCAGTTGTCTGCTCCAGACAGACCCCTCAAAAAAGGCAAAATATGTATTTGGCAGAATATCAGCAAAAAGTCTTTTGGTTTATAAAAGAAATTAGATGAAGCAGGGGAATGTTTCCAGTGGAACACTGAAACCATTCTAATGTTTTAACTCTGAGATTGTCTTCAAAATATCCTTCAAAATTTAAAATCTGTTTTTCCCACACAATTTTTGCTAGCTTCAATTAATTTCAGTCCTATGGCAGGTGCTCCATTTAATTTAAAAAAGAAAGGAAGCGGGGAATCAGCTTTGCTGGGACTAGGAAAAAAATGTTTGTCCTTTGAAAAATGTAGTATTTTTGGCCTAATGTTTAGAAAACAAGAATTTGTAAATAAAATCTGAACATTTAATTTGGAATTAGAACTGCATTTACCATAAAACCTTCCTTATCCCTGGCATCTCCCATCTCCTATGAGGATGTGCTAAAAGTTCTCGATTCAAACTTCAATAACCTAAAAATATACTGGTATGCAACAAAAATGAAAGGAAAGGCCAGCAAATAAATAACTGGAAACACAGTAAGCAAAAGCACAAAAGGTAAGAACAGGAAAGAGTTATATCTTTATGAAATCCCAAGCTTTTTTTGCAGCTAGACTTTATAAATATTCCCTGGAATGTTTCACTTAGCTTGAGGATAGTAGCAGTGACATAGGTGGTGACTTTACATGTTGAGGCTGTAAGTGATGTATATATAAGAGGTATCAGTGATAAAGTGAAGTAAGGTGTGAATTTAGACAGCAGACACCTCAAAATACTCATGATAGTTTTATGTAGCACATCTTTATACATAAGGGATTCATTCTTACCTCCTCTAAAACTGTATCCAACTAACTTTTACCTTAATGATGGATGATAGCTCCAGGACCATTGTGAGGCCTCACAACATGGAAGCATTATAATATGAGTTATATGAAGAGTAGAAACTATCAGCAAGATGACAATTTCTAGACTGATCTTAAAATAACCAGGTACTTTCCTTCCTATAATTAAGCCAAGAACTTCTTTCTCAATTAGACTGGCAGAAATTCCTTCTCAATGGTAGTGGCACATGGATATACAGTTATTTCCAATAGCATTACTGTATGTCACAGGGGTAGAAATGAATGAAGAACTGGGAAACAGAAGAGCCTGATGCAAACAGGCAAGTTTGGCTGCCAATTATTTTGGTTGCGTTGGCAGACTGCTAGCTGAGATGCAACTACACCCAAAGTTGAGAAAAGTGGTATCTTTGTAGCACATACTGTCCTCATCTACTCTTCATATTGGGATAAGACATTTGGTTGCTTGCACAATTATTACCATATTAGTGACCATTTTCAAGTCTCCTTCAGCTACTGCTTTTCCCATGCTAACACTGCTGAAACAAACCACTTGGATTTCACAGTGGGTAAAATTAATATATTTTGAGAATGATTAAAGAGCACATTTCTGTAGTTTAGTATCTTCCTGTCACTTCCTAGTCTTTGTTGCAGTAAAACTGAGTTTTCTATAATAATCTTTGGCTTAAACATTTATTTTAAAACTAATTATGTGACTGTATTGTTACACAGATAATTGCGGGAGTTGTCAATTAAATTCTCATTTATGTTCAAGCATGAGTCTTTTCTTAGTTCCTTATGCACATGCATAAAAGAAGTCTGCTTCTTGTAAACTGCAGTTTGCTTGATATATGCAGTTTTTATAGTTTATCAGATATTATTATGCTGAAGACTTCCATTCATTTCATTTTTTTTCTACAATGCAGTGCTGCATAAAAATGCACTCTATATTCAGTTTTTTCAGACCATATTTTAACCTTCATTTTTTAAACTTTAAAAAATAATAATGAAAAACTCCCAATGGATTATGTCCAAAGATCAAAATCATGTCTGTATCTGGGTGAGACTTTTTTTAATAATTTTTCCCTTCTATTGAAGCTAGAGAGCATATTTCATGTCGCTATTCCTTCTTAACAATAATTTAACTTTTAAGAGTAGGGCAAGTAGACTACTTTCGTGTTAACAGGTAATGTTGTCCACTATGTAATAGGGAACTTCCCATAGAAAGAAATGTGCTGAGGTTTATCTAGGTTTTTATGATTTTCATGCTAATCAATGTGCAAAAAATATAGGATCACAGGTAATGATGCCAGTTAAGACCATTTTTGTTAGGTTTTTAACATTCCTTTGCATTATTTGTGAACCCAAACAGTACGATTCTATGCAGATCAGAAAATAAAAAGATCAGTCTTTTCTCTTTGTCCAAATTGAACAGGAAGTCGACTAGAAGCAATAGATGGTGAAAAATAAATTGCATTTAGAAAATGCCATCAATTTAATAATTTAGAATATAATTAACAATACAAGAAATGTAAGTAATTCTTTTTATGAGGTTTAGCCTACTGTGCCAATACAAAGAGGATCTGCTGCTGAAATCAAAGGAAGTTTTGCAGTTCATTGCAATGAATCCTAAGACTTGCACATCAGATTTTGTAACAATAATACACATGTTGATCTGGAGTAGTGGATACATAGGCTTTGCCTGAAAATTAAAGGCTGGAAAAGAAAGGATATACTGCCTTGGCAGCCTAATTCAGAGGCTATGTTATCCTGCCCAGAGGTTAAGTGCCCTCAGACTGCAAAAAAAGCTTTAGATATTTTCTTATAAAATGCAACATATGATACATATATTTAATGGTCTGTGCAGCTGGTGAAGAGTTAGTCTCAGAGGGCTGGGAGGTTCAGTAACTTCCTTAACTTTTAAATACCTAATGGACATCCCCAGTGAAGCTAGAAATCTTGTAAGACCAGGCTTTTAAAAAATACCCAGTACTGCCTACTTCTATCCAGATGAGATGTGCCAGGACAGCAGCTTATATAATTAGATCCAAGGTAGATTCTCATTTGCTAAACCTACAAGATACCCTTGAAATTCTTCAATACCAGATGCTGTTATTCAGGCATTATTGATTATAATAAAGATTTGTTTTGAAACACACAACTCAATAATGTCAAGGACTTGAGTCACACTTATTACCTTGTTACACTTAAAGATGACATCCACTGAAAAGCCTTCCCAGACCCCACGGGCTGCTCTGCCCAGAGCTGCTGAGCAATAGTATACCGTCAGTCCTGGCATTTCATCACATTCATCACATCCTGCATCGTAACACTTCCGAATTCAGCCTCTATCTTTCTTAACTTAAGAAAACCAGAAACAATCCCAACCCTAGAACATTCCTGGCTGAAGTAAGCAATGCATTGCTATAACAAGGACTATCATAATAGTCTAGCTACGAAGAATTCAAGCAGTGCAACAGTAGTGGGGCTGATGGGCCAAAGAGGCTAAGGAACCATATTGCACATCAGGGAGTGGCAGAGCTGTGGGTGGATGGTTACAGGACAGAAATCCCTTTGATTTCTGGTATAAGAGTTCATGCCAGTCAGCAATATAAACTGAGACTGTTTTCTCTCTTCTTCAGAAATGCCATCATTTCCCAGGCCTCACTGATAAGCCTACCCTGCATATCCAATTCATTTCAACTAGAGTGTAGTGGTAATCCATGTATACTTTAAAAGGCTCAAAAATGAGACAGACAAAGTTTAAGTATAAATAAAATAAAGGATTTCAAATATTCTAGACCTGAAACAACCTAGAGTAAAACTGGACCATGAAACTGAAACTGCTTAGAAATAGTGATGGATCTTTAATTGTAATAAGTTGACGATATTCCTCCCTATTGTACAAATGCATTAAACAGTTTCTTAGATGTCTTGGTATCTTTTGAAAGAGGTGACAAGAGTACACGGATTTCAGACCTTCTCAAACAGTAATAATGAGAAGTTTTACTTCATTTGTGGCATCTCACAAGAATCAGTTCTCTCCAGTCCTCCTCTGTATTATTCTCAATCACCAATGTGAATTTGTCAGATTATCTAGATTTATGTGTCAATAAATGTCAACGATGATATTCAGCTCTTCCTATGCTTTACCACATCTCCAGTATACAAAGTGCTTAGGTAAGATCATCAGTTTATAAAAACATTCGGCTGCATTTGAATCTAAAAAAGACAGAGTGCTGAGGGGCAGTGGAAGGCATTACAAAGAATGTGAAGGAAGGCACATTCTTCTCTGATTGAAAATTTTGGCCTCAAATTAGGCAGTTCAATACATAGCTTCAGAGTTTTGGGATTCCTTGATACAGCTAAGTTACACAGCACTATCCATAAGCACCAGTTTCTATTACCACTGATTGCTACAAGGCTCCATCCCATCTTGGCAGATGAAGCCCAGCCTTTGGTTATTTACATGTGTCACCTCTCAGCTGGATTACAGCCATGTAGTTCCTGGGCATGAAGCCATCACACCTTAGGAAACTCCAATTAGTACAACATGCTGTAATACATGAGCTGCCCTGAGCAAATCTATTGTCTCTTACAGTGACTTCTTACTGACTCTTAAATCAAGGGAAATTATCCGCTACTACTTTTAAGATAAGCAATAGCCTGGGCCCAATATTTTTAGAAGATTAAATAAAATTCTGGAATACACAACCTTAAAATATAGCTTCACGCTCTCAGTAACTTAATGCCTAGAAAGGCAGTTACAAGTTGTCTACCTAGAAGACAGAACATCCCCAACAATGGAAGACAGAAATTAATTCCATGTGCATTTCTGTGATCTTACAATCTTTATGAAATACATAGTTATTTAAAAAAAAAAAAGACAAAAAAAAGAAGAGGAAGAAAAGAAAAGGAAAAGAAAAGGAAAAGAAAAGGAAAAGAAAAGAAAAGGAAAAGAAAAGAAAAGGAAAAGAAAAGAAAAGAAAAGAAAAGAAAAGAAAAGAAAAAAAAGAAAAGAAAAGAAAAGAAAAGAAAAGAAAAGAAAAGAAAAGAAAAGAAAAGAAAAGAAAAGAAAAGAAAAGAAAAGAAAAGAAAAGAAAAGAAAAGAAAAGAAAAGAAAAGAAAAGAAAAGAAAAGAAAGGAAAAGAAAAGAAAGGAAAAGAAAAGAAAAGAGAAAAGGAGAAAAGAGAAAAGAAAAAAAAGAGAAAAAAATGAAAAAAAAGAAAAAGAAAAGAATCAACACCAAAATTAATGTCAAAATCATAGCCTCCACTACACATACTTTCTTGCCTCTAGAGAAAATATTTTGGGAATAAAAAAAATGTAAAAAGGAAATAAAATAATAAAAATTAAATAGATGTTTACAAGTAATATACTGAAAGGCACTTGCAAAAGATTGAGTACAGCACAATGCCTGTATAGAACTGAGAGCACAGACTACCTGACTGTGTAGTCATGTTTCCAGTCATACAGTCGTTTTTCTTCTTGCATATAACAAATCTATGGGTTAAAAGGGACATTATTCCTCAAATGAGCAAATTCCGCACAAAAGAGAAGGTGCTAGTGTAGTGACAAAAGCTTCATTACTATCTATTGAATGTCCACTGCCACCTTTCTGAGAAGAGCCCAGTTCCTGGTAGACAGATGCCTGCCTCCAAACCAACCCCACTGCTGAAAATCTCCGACCACAGGCCATGGGACACAGCACCTCCGCTTTCTCTCCTGTGGTGATTTTCCCTCCTAGTGCTGTGAGCAAGTCAGTGCTGGTGCTGGAGCAGAGGCTGCCCCGTCACTGCCTGTGCTGCACCTGTTCCGCAGGGAGCACAGGGCTGCAGTCTCCAGGGTTACCAGCCGGCACCTTTCAAAACCACTAAATTAACTCTGACAGAAAGAGATTCCTACTGCAATAGCGATGCATGAGGAAGTGATGCCAACTCTATGAATGATGAGCGTTCTGCTTGCCACGTTGAAATTGTTTGTCCTGTTGTGCATATCCATAAATTAAGCAGCTGTTATTTTTTTTTCCCCAATTAAACACAGTCCTTACAATGCATAATAGGTCATTCAGATGTGTGTCTAATCTGTCTATCCCCGCTAAACAAAAGACTGGATTCAGGCTTATAACAAGGAGTCAGTTGTAGCACAATCATTTAAAAAAAAAAAAAAAAAAAAAAAGGAGGGGAAAAAAAAAATCAACTGTGGAGTTGAGTTCTAAAAGGATTAACATTGGGAAAATCTCCAGACCAATAAAAGAAACAAGAACAAGTGTGTCCATAGTCTAACTTGATGGCAAATCTCCCTCCCAATCCTGTCTGCTATTTCAGAGGATAAGAAAAGCTTATGTGTAATTAAAAATAACCATGTATTTGCACTTGCTAAACTGACCTCCAGACCACACACTTTTTCAATAAAAGCCATACAAAATGCTTTATTATTTTGTCATCTTAGTATTCAGCTGGTATGCACATTCCTGTGAACAGGTGAAGCTTGTGTCACAGGTCATTAATCAGATATCCTCCCCGTCACGTACAAGAAAGCATGGCAGTGGATCAGTGATCCTTAAATCTTTTCGAAGTCACTGAACAGCAAGACTTCAGCTTTTCCTAGAATCTGAATTTCATTACAAACCAACCACTCTCCTGCCACTGAAAGGCTGCATTAGATAACTTAAAAGGAAACGCTGGAATTCCACATTGTGTGCAGAGTAGCCTGTCCTTTGAACATCTCTTCCCCTCACTCCACTCCCCTACTTCTGTGCTGATGAAAAAGCACATCTAACCTTTATAACCTTGAAAGTTGCCTACAGTAATAATGTTTTCTTAGAGCATACGAAACGTGATTTTCTGGAGGTTCTTATTCAATAATTTGCGATTGGTGATATCTTGGAGCAAAGAGCTCAACAGGTAAGTATGAACGCAACATGTGTCAACAGAGTGATGCCTCCAAACTGGATCCTCCAGTTCAGCTGACCTGGGGTCACTAAAGGCTGCAAGTAGGGAATGAAGAGAGGTTTGGGGATAGAGGATAGGCTTGGGTTGCTTACTTTAGTCTCATCCTAGGAAGACAGTCACTTAAGAGCTTAAAAGCAGCTTAGCCTCAGCTGTACCTCTTTATCACACAGCGCCACTTTGGGAGGGTGACACAAGAGCTATAGGACAAGGAACATTTCCAATCTTCATTTCTCTTTGCAGTCAAGGTGAACTGACTGAACTTATCCAATACCTGTATTATTTAATATCCTGTTTGGCTTGGAAACCGTTCATGCCATTGCTATGTAATAGCCAACTCTCCAGGGCACTGCCAGCTCTCTCTCACTGCCAGAGTGGAGAAGGGCTCATGAGATCACACCAATTCCGGCAGGATACAGCCAAAAGCATGAGGAAGTCTGGGTAGGTCTCAGATTTCGTGCATGATCTTGGTGTAGTAGTTATGTAGCACTTCTTAATGGATGAATTCCCACTCATAGGATTTCATACCTCCCCAGGAGTATCCGGTTTGCTAAAAATGTCTAGGAGCTCCCACAAGCTGAAAAGGAACTGGAAAAAAAAACATTAACTAAAATTGAAAAGACCAGTTTGGTGGTATTTTCACCCAAGCTTGCTGTCATTGCTGGTTTTACAGAAGCAGACCTTTCCATTTGCCAGAAAACATTGTCTCCTGCTGGCAAGAAATGGGACTTTTTCTAAAGAAAAGGAAGGGAAAAGAAAAACTAAGACATTTTCTTAGAGATTTTTTACTGAAACTGTTGGCATCCCTAGTAGAATAAATCAATGCTGGTAAAGCTGCAGACTGTTAGATGACATTTTTCTCCAGTGACAGTGTTCTACTATGTCTCCTGGTACAATTATCTTTTCTTTGGCTTTGGAACAGTAGAGAAAAGAGTGAAGAAACGATTCTGATCAGAACAAATACAGGACAAAGGCAACTGAATTAAGACCTTCTATATGCATCTCTTCTTCCCCAAATCTTCATTGTCTGCTTAGACTGCAAGGATGTAAAATGGGGATAGCTTCCTGCTGGAGCTGCTTCAGGGCCCTGGTAGGTCTGGGCACCACACCAACAGCCACTTACTCTCGCCACTCATCCTCTTCCACTCTGATAATCACAGCAGCAGGTTGATTATTGGGTTGTAAAATACAAGGGATTTAGTGCTGACTGCAGCACCGAGTGCCTCCTCAAATTCCTCATTGCAGATAATTTTCATAAAATTTGTCAAGGGTCTTGTCTGAATTGTATTTTCACATAGTTAATCCTCTGTCTGTACAGCAATCTGGCCCTGTGCTGCTTGCACTGCAAAACACGCCGGTGGCTGACCTGTGTACCCCCTGCACATTCATCAGGATGCAGCCGCCCAGCCACCCACTTAGCAGGTCCTGCCAAATACTGCTATAGACACATGTGGACTGACCACAAAGAAAAGTAAAGACAGTGAGGAAATGAAAAAAAATCTAGGGGAGGTAATATGAGATTACTGCTGACAGACTTCCCCTAAGTACACCCTGCAATGTGCAGGAATATTCTGTGGAAAGGAATAAGAGATATCTCTGACTTCAGGCCCTGAACTTTGACAGGGTTCGCAGAAAAGTTCACTGGGAGCCTAGCTTAGCAGTTTATGATAAGAATGAGTTAATAACATGGAGAATGAACTCAACCGGTGCCCAATAGTAGTAAGTAGAGCAAGTTCTGACTAAGGGAAAATAAGAGTATTAAAACACAAGTTATCTGGTTGACCTTAATACCAGAGAGAGAAATAGTTGGAATTTTCCCCATGCATTTTCTGGTCCAGCCTCTTCTTTTGGTGTATTTCTGTTTTCCTTTCTTTCTTTTTAATTATGGATGGTGCTCCTGTTTGCACCTTTGATCCCACTTGTGACCATATTCAAGGTATTTATTCCCTGCAGCTAAAAAAAGCAATTTTTCTTCCTTTTTTTTCTTCCTCCAGTGCCTCACTACTTACAGGGTTGAAAAGAACCGCAAATAGCTGCCTAGCAATAGGGACAGAACAAGGGAAAGATAGTACAGGAATGCATTGTGTTTTATCTCGACAGAAAACAATACTCTTGTTAGGTCATGTTTCCATTCTGAAAATTAAGTACAGTGGCAAAAAATTAAAGTATTTTGTAAAGGAAACAAAGGTTATATTATTCAAAAAGGAAAGGAAGTGGTACAAAAATACCTCTGAAGGAGACAAGAAACAAAATGTCAAGTACTTCAATATTTATTTTTGGAAGCTCCATCATTTTGATTTTAATTAATATCTAGTAACTCCTCTCTAACAAACAATGCTTTCTTCCATACTCCCCTTCAAACACAGGCCATTTCCATTATGCATTCATTTCCCTAAGTATTTTTAACAGACAGTTTTCCTAGTAGGATGAATGATTTGTGGGGGAAAAGAAGAAACACAGAAAAAAAAGAAAAGATCTTGCTGTGCAGCTGAACTGAGAAACAGGACTTTGTTCACTCTCACTAATGGATCAACTGACAGTCAAAAATAGAGGTGTCCTTTCATCTGAAGGACAGCAGTTTAGTTAGCAGGATTCAATGAAGTTTTCAGGTGAATTCAACTAAAGTTAATTGAAGCCTGTTATTTAACAAAGTATATAAAGATCTGTTAAATTTCTTGGCTAAGAGTTGTGAGAAATGTAGAAATGCAAACATGGCTCAAAAGGTAAGAGAAATGTGTAAATACAGACCTTTGAACACAGAGTATTTTTGTTTCTGGAGCAATGTTAAGATGCCTGATGACCCAAATTCAACAGCAATGCAGCGTATAGTCTTTTATACAGTAACATGGCCAGCTCTGGCTATTATTCCTGACGCTTTTTTTCTTTAGATACATTTTTAAATAGTCTCCATAAACTGCAAAGTAATACTGGTAGTGCAAGCTTTTGCCAAGTGGTTTTGCAATGGTACTTTAAAGTAATTTCTTTTCTGTGTTCACATCACTGCCTTGTGTTCATAGGAAATAGTGGCTAAGAAGACACCATCATGCTCACATTTATTCCTTTTGCCTGATAGTAACAAATGTTTCTTAGTCGACTTTTTGCACTGGAAATTATTACTTTGTCACTAATGATCTCCTTTACCATATTTCCAATATTTTGCTACTTATTCGCAAGCCCACTCTCATTTCTGAACTAAAAGCTTATTACCATATAATTACTTCTGATAAAAATAAGATTATCATTTTACTTAAAATGAAGTATATGCGATGTAATTCTATTAGCTTTAAGGGGTGACACTCCAAATTTAAAGCATAACCACACTTAGACTCCAGTAGTGTTTAATTCCCAAGGTAGTATCTAAGCTGAGAACTGAACAGAGGAGAAAAGAAAAAAAAAAAAAAAGAAAAAAATAATCGTTGGTTTTCATTTTCTTAAATTCAGACTGTTTCATTATGGCAGTGTGGCACTGACAAAATATTGTAAGGAATAAATTCTTTATAAGCACTTTCTATTTAAAATTCTGTATTTTTTTCTTCAGATAGCAGCTACTGAAAATAACAACCCCGTATTGTAATACTGAGTAGTGAACAATCACCATCACCCCCAGGCATTCTCTATGTAATGTAGTAGGAGCCTGTGTTTAAACAGATTCTGAACGTCTGACACACACACACTATACGATAATCATCTGTCATGATGGTACTATCCTAGGGCCAAAGACTCTGAACTGCTTACCTTAACCCGCAAGGTACGATTTTTGAAGATCAGAGTTGAAATACAGTACCAGTGGGGAAAAGTAAAGGTATGTTACCCTAGGAATTCATTACTGGGTTATTCAATGATGTCCTCTTCACAAACACTAAACATTCCTTAAAAATACATAGAGGCCACAAGAACAGAAAAGCAATAGTTTTCACTCCCCAGACAGGGAAGGCTGAAGGCTTGCAACTTTTGGCAACAGGCACAAAGCTCCTTCTTTACCTGCAGACCTGAAATTGCAAAATTGGCTCAGTTCCCTGGTAGCAGACTCAGGGCAGAAATGTTTTTGGGGCAACACCACCAACAGGGTGCAGCAAGTGACAGTAGTGGGAGACCTCCTCCTGCAGGGAAAGCGGCACTGGTCTGCCACCGGACTCACCAGGCAGGTAGGTTTGTTGCTCACTGTGGGCACCACGAGGCCATTTCAGCAGTGAGGCAGGGACCCAAGAGGTTGTGTAGTCCCTCCCTTGGAGGTTTCGAAGGACCAGCTGAACAATGCCCTGAGCAGTCTTGTCTGACCTCCAGCTGGCCCTGCTTTGAGCTGGCAGATGGACTAGAGACCTCATGAGGTCCCTTGCAATCTGAATTGTTCTGTGATTCCATCAAGCCAGGAGAACATATTGCTCAAATTACAGGCAAACTGTGCAATTGCATCTTTCCTCAGCTACAGTGGCATTAGATCATGTGGAAAAAAAATAATGGAACAAATTTATGCCAGCCATCAAGGGCAACTAGCTGGCAACAGAAATTTGTACAAAAGAGAGGGAGATGTAGAGCAGTTCCTCCTAAAAGTGTATCATTACACTGTCTTTGCTTTGTAGCTTCAGGCCAGGCCAGTTCAGGTGCTGCATGAGATTTTGTGCTTTAAAATACAGCTGGCATACACATCAGCAACAAAATTCACCCTACCTCAGTAAAAGTCCCCTTACATTATTAAAGTCAGAATGAAAAGCAAGGGCAACTCTTTATCGCTGTGGCAGTACGTTGCAACTGTGATACACAAAAGCAGCAACAGAGAGAGCAGCAAGTGTGATGGCAGGTTCTGCAGTCCTCCAACCAGCGACAGTAGTCACTGATGTTGTTATCCCTCTCATAATATTCCAATTTAACATATTCTCATTTCATTTATCCCCATTCACAAAACCCTTGGTTTACTCAAATACTTTGTCTCTGAACATCTTTTCAAGGGAGGAGTGTAGAAACCACCTGAAGACTTTCCAGACTCAGCTTTGAAACCTGGTTCAGGTTCTTAGCCAGGAAGCCACCAGTGCCAATGGTCTCTGTGGAAAAAAACCCCACAACAAGACGACAGGAAAAGGGTGGGGTTGTCATGGCCAGACTAGCACGCTATGTCCCTTTTCCCTGCACCCTCAGGAGAAGGCTAGCTATGCAGTGAACTTTAGTGGATGGCCATGCCCTCGAGTCCCAGGTACAGGGAGCAGCAAACAGAGGCAATTGCAGGTACCTGATGTCAGAGTCAAGCCATTGCTCTGATTCTCTGTCCTGCCCTTTAATGACCTGCCATAAAGTGCTAAGGGGGTCTAAAACATTTCCAAATCAGAGGTAGTATTTTATAAGCCCTTTCCCCTTTGCTCTGCACTGGCATAAAGAACCCGCGTTATGCCCTTTAGAAGCAGTACCAGTGATTTAAATGACCCCTTTGGGGGATGAACCCACTTAATCTCACTCTGACAACCTGCTGTGAAATCTGTACGGCCCAGTTTCCCCATTGGTGACCGAACAATATTTTAGACAAACTGCTTCGATGGTTAGATTGTTAAAGAGGCAGACTAAACAACAATTACTCATTTTTGTTAAGGAGCTACCTTCCCTTCCCATGGAAAGAGCCTGCAAGCAAATCAATACTAGCTGTATAGAACACTTTATTGCAAGAGTACAGCCAAAGAAGATAACAAAATGTGTGTAGCACACACCATTTGAAAACGACTAATGTGAACCTCTCTCCATAAATAAATACAACAAACCACCTGGTTTTAGTTAGAGATGTTTAACTTGTAAGATCTCAATTTTATAATCAAGGCAAACAAGTCCCATGAGCACAACCCAAAATGTAAACACCCATTTTTGGTGATTCTGACTGAAGAATGCTCTACCACAAGCTATTAAAAAAAAATAATGCTATGATAAGAAAAATCACCAGTAATTCATTTACATTGTTCAACCATTGGTATAACTGATGAAACATCGATAATCTTTATTTACCAATAACTACAAATGCTAAAGAGAAATTCCAGCTGAACACAGATGCATGCATCCTGTTTATTCACTTTATGCACGGCTGAATACTACCATCAGTAACTTATTCCAGATTTTCTAGGCTCTGCTGTATCACAAAGCCACTGTGGTCTCTCACCACCATTCTATGGTACAGTCAAATTGATCAAACTGACAATGTGAGATTTCTCACATGGAAATCTGCCTACATACAAAATCAGCCTGGACAGATACTTTCACAAGCAAGCCCCCTGCTCAATGTGACTCAAGCTTGGTCACTGTTGCATTTACTACCAAGGAGCACCTAGCTGGTATTGCCAAGAGGAGTCTTAGCAAAAGGTCAGCACTGAAATTATTTTATTTTTTCTCCATTCTTTGCCACAGGTTCCATGGATGACTTCAGGGTATTCCCACAATGGATAGATTTACAAAATCTAGCACAGACAAGGTCCTGATCCATGGCTAAACCCCAAGCATTTAAGTAATACATAAATATAATATGCTTTCCACCTCACTTTTTGGGAAACTTTATTTCTAAACTAGGGATAGCAACTCTTTCTGACCTCAAAGGAAAGTTGCAGTACTGCACTAGTATCTTTAGAGGCTTTTGCAGTGTGCATCAAGCAGAAAACCTATATATAAGCAAGCAGGTCATATATCTCTACTTGAGTATAAGAAGCTGCTGGTCACATTATACTCCTAATGAAAAAATGTCAATGTCAGAACACCCAATAGGACAATTTTCACCCTTGCTGGTAGTCAAGGAAGAATTTACAAGGACTAAATGTACATAAAGACTGGCTTTTCAGTTTGTAAAAATTCCACCAGTTACGGCCATGACGGTGATGACTCCTTCTTTGGTAAAGGGCCTTGGCCTCACATGTTTTCATTATAGCACCTGTGCCAACTAAAAATGAATTTAATTTTAATGTGTAAAAACTTTAGACTTTTTTAAAGCTATGAGCTGTGGAAAACATTGAAAATTGGACCAGATTTCATATAATTTATATTTAGCTAGTTAGGTATCTATTTACTGATTTAATGTGTGTGTTTACAAAAAATACAAAAATGTTATACAAAACCTATATAGTAACAGATGCTTTATACAGATTAAACATTATTTTTAAACGTCTCTGAAGTCTGTGCCTCATATTAATACAATGGATTGTCAGAATCTTCCATTGTTCCACTTCAAAGCATGCAATTATATTACCTTAATTGGAAGCACTGATGTGTTTTCACCAAGGATGTTTATTTGTATTCTGACTACTGAGATATAAATAAGGGACCATTTGCTATGTTTAGTTTTCTACTTACATGAAATTTTGTTCCTTCCATTTTATCTTTACAAACTGTAATAGTGGGTTCATTTGCAATGCAGGACCTATAAAATTAAAATAATATAATCTAAACATTTTTTTTCTTATTGGGATCTCAGATCGATTCTGTATTGTCAAGGAACTTGTTAACTGCAGAGCACAATAGTGAGAAGTGCCACAACATTTTGACTTGTGAATTGCAGCAGAATCCAACGGGTTAGGAATTCATACACTGAAGCATTGGCATTCATTATTTCAAAGGACACTTGTGAATTTTACAGAATTGTAGAATCATAGAATCAAATGTTTAGGTTGGAAAAGACCTTTAGGATCATCAAGTCAAACCATTAACCCTGGACTGCCAAGTCTGTCACTAAACCATGTCCCTGAGCACTGCATCTATGTGTTTTTTAAACATCTCCAGGAATAGAGGTTCTACCATCTCCCTGGGCAGCCTGTTCCAGCATGTTCCAATGTTTGATCACCCCTTCCATGAAGAATTTTTTCCTACTATCCAATCTAAACATCCCCTGGCACAACTTGAGGCTATTTCCTCTTGTCCTATCACCTGTTACCTGGGAGAAGAAACCTACACTACACCACCCCACCCCCACCCCACCCCCCTTGCCTACAACCTCCTTTCAGGTAGTTGTAAAGAGCAATAACATCACCCCTGAGTCTCCTTTCTCCAGATTAAACAACCCCAGTTCCCTCAGCTGCTCCTCGTAAACCATGCATTTATGTGTCATTTGTTATCAGTACAGTCAACATGGATACCCAGAGCTTTTTATAGCTTCAGCATTAGTGAAAATACAGTGTATCTGAGATGTTCTGAGCTATTGGGATGAAAACGTAATCCTTCTTTCAGGATTTTTCACTTAGCATTCTTACCTCATCATACAATATCTGTATCAAATTATGCTAATCCTTTTTTAATCCCACAATAAAAATACATTACTTTGCCTTGCACTTTGTTTACTGTAATACAGTTCTGGTTATCCCAATACATACAGAAGTCTGTACATGGCTTGACAGTACACTGACACCTGTGGGTCAATGGCTATGAGAACTGTGTGTGTTCATTAGAGAAACAGTCCTACAAGTCACTCAGTAAAACATGCCATCTAAGACAGTTTTTTCCTCAGATGATTTGCTATTAACTGAAAACAATATCGTTTAAAAAAACCTCAAGATTACTCATCAGGTCATAGCATTCTAGATTTATCATCTAGTTGAGGTTTTATTCCACAAAGGGGTATGTCTTTGGGTTTTGCTTTGACTCGTCTAATGTGCCATACATGTGTTACTGAGGGTTTAGATTTGCTTGGGGTTTGGTCTCCTGGTGATTTACACTTGAATTTGCATAACAGCACCTATGAGACTGTTTCAGAAATGCAATTCCCAACACAAGTCTAAAAAGCGCACATGAAGTATCTGGGCGTAACCTTATACAGTCACATCTGTTCACCTCAGAGTTGTCTAATTTGACCTTTTGAATTTAGCTGGTTTTCTTGATATTCACCCAGTGTTCAGTCCAATGAGAAAAACATTTTGGATTTCTCACAATGTACATCTAGAGATTAAATGTCATTTCTCTGGGAGATGATCAGAACATGTTTAGTGTTATGCTTGCATTAGTTGACACATGAGTGCTGATTAGATGAAAAGGTCTGCAGCCATCCTAAGTTGACAGTATACAACACAGTGCAGGTACTAATCATGCTACCCCTTTAGCATGGAGCATAGAAATAAGTGAAGAATTAAATGAGGAATAAACTATTCAAAATCTTAAGAAGGGGAAAAAACCCCAGAAGACAAAAACAACAAAAAAGGAAGTTCTCTAACAGCCCCATAGCTCACAGAATCAGCATCCATGTTCTCAGTACTCTTGTAACATTTTTGGATTTTATTTTTCAGAGGCAACAGGAATGGAAACAAAATACTGTGGGTCAGTATTCTGGACTACCCAGTGAAACTTCCCTACAAGATCCCGAAGTCTGCCTTCTAGGCATGTTCAGAAGATTTTGCGAAATCCTGAGAATTTTATGAACCCTTGTCCCACTGTCTCATAGCTTTCCCTCCCAGAGGAGAGGAAAACAGACTCACAGACAACAGCAAAGAAGTTTTCATTTTTCAAAAAATGTGGAAGGTAAGAAAATACCCCTTTTGATTCAGTTAGGAGTGGACTGCTGTTAACACCACATTAGAGTATCATTACTGAAATGCCAGTTTTGCTGATATGCAGATAAATCAGAGGCTTTCCTTTGACCAGTGATCTTCTTCGGAATGAGCATGTACAGGAAGGAATTGGATAGTTTTGTCCATGCAAATGGTAGTGATCCCACAACTGGAACTCAGTGCTCATGTGTTCCCTTGCTTTCCTTTCTCTGAGCTCATCGGTGTGTCACACAAGTACCGTACAAACGAGGCAGATGACACTTCTGTCACAGACCAACCTGGTACTTGAGCATTTGGCTACCTCCAGATACCACCAAACTGCTGCAACTCAAATAATTGGTGGCAGCAGTTGTGGGAGAAGGGCTGTCGTTGAGAGAAAGAAAATGCTTTTTTAAATCAGACTTAGACCCAACAATACTGTCATAATAATAACCCTCTTCAGCCTTTGCCAAAGCTCTTATGAAGGAGCAAGTACAACTACATTGGGACCAAGTGGCCCAAGGGTCCATGAGACAAGGTACAAAAATATGTAAAGGTACGTACAAATGTGGCAGTCAGATAAATGGGAAACATTATCCCTCTTTCAGTGTGATCCAGGCCAGCTGCACTGTATTGCTGGTCTCTCTGCATGGGGCAGAAACTAAGGCACCTCTCTTCTCCTCAAAATTCTGTATCTTCAATAAATAAAATTACTTTTTCGTCAAAGGATTTTTATCATGTTATACCTAATATGTGTTAGTGAACTGGATAAGACATTAAAGCTGCCTTGCCTTTGCTAGCATTTAGAGTGATATAACTGTCCTTTTAGTGGCAAAGCTCCTCCTTTGGAAGAGCTCTTTCTCATTCTTTGTGCATCACTAATGGCTTCAGCTCACTGGAGAATGAATCCAACCCACTGGAATCAGTTTTCCATGATGCAAAATGCAATCAAATCAAGGTGCTGCCCTAGGATATCAGCTACAGATCAGATTATAAAATGGTTTCAAATTTTAATTTCAGTGCAGTGAAGTTTTTTAATAAGAGTTTCTCTACGTGCCCCTGCAGAAAACAGATGACGTAAAACGATTCTTGCCAATCTTGACAACTTCCTACGAAAAAAGCCTGCAATCAGACAAACCCCCCAATGTCCTTTCACCATCTGCATTTTCACTTCAGCTGAAAGCATCAGTACACTTTACAACATGATTCTGCAATTCCTTGAATATCCCAAGAAGCCAGGTTATAGCAGTCATATCTTTAAAAGTAAATGTACCAGAAAATTTGCTATTAAACATATGAAATATACAGGTTTGGGTAAGTATGAGATAAGGATTTTCTTTCTGTTTGGCTGAAGGTTTTTTAATGTAAATTAAGCAAGACATGAAAGACATGACAATGTGTAGCTGTGCGAGACTGCAGCACCTCCCATTCTGTAAATTCTAAACAGGAACGATGCACTAAGCATTGCTTCACTTTAAATGAAACAAAAAACCCCAACATTCCCCATGGAACAAGTAATATGAGCAAAGGTCTCTATGAGTGCCGTAACGATGGAACAAATCTTTATATTGTGAGCCATAAGGGTGATTGAATGGTTCCTCTGTAAAATGTGAAAAGATATACAGGGGGAAATATTTTAGAAGATGCCATACTAAATTAGGAGTTCCACGCCTGTGAAGAAAATCTGAGGAAAATCTATCTATAGGATAGATTTTCACTTTATTAGAGTAGAACTAATTATACATTCACTAAAAACAATGACTGTTTTATAAAACATGGGTCTTTCTGCTGCATTTTTCTCTTAATGAACCCAAGCAGATCTAATGTTAATATTGATGTTTTGCACATAATGATTAGGAACAAAATATATATGGGGCACAAGCCTGCTTTTGCTAAATTATTTGACAGCACTCTACAGAATCAGGACCCACATATGTTTTGGCCATGCAAATTAACCGAACTTAAAATACTAATTCTTGAATGTTTCCAGAAAGCTATACCTCATAGTACCAGTATAACAGCTAAGTTAACATTTAACTAAAATTATTAATCTCTTGATTTAAGTAGCAATTCCTATTATTTAAGAATTCATCATAGAGAGCTTTTCAGGATTTTGTTTTTTAGTTGTCTTGAAACTAAAATATTCTCAAGTGGAGATTATTTTTTTCTTTAATATTACACAAATAAAATTTTACACCCTATGCATCTCATTTTCATAAGGTAAATTTGTAAATCATGCATTTATTAGCAAATATTGTTCTATTTTTTAAATTACCATCAAATTACATATGTCTGGCAACTCCCTTTGAAGTAAATGAGTAACATTTATTCTCAATAAAGCTTTCCTTTTAAATAAGGCACATTAGATATCATTAGTACAAATTCATTATAAATTATACTTCAGATTTCATACAGAGTTATTTACCCAGCCCTTTTTTATGTTTGAAAGTTAACTAAGATAATATTAGTTTTAGTAAATGCCCTGCAGTTACCTAGACTTCAATACAAAATTATATTTTCTTGTTTTCTATTACATTCACGAGGTACAAATAAATATACAACCTAGGTTTATTTCACAACTATTAAATTAAGTTCTATATTTATTTTCATTCCAATGATATATCTAAATTCATAAGTGTAGTTTAAAATGATGCATTACTACTATTTTGAATGTAATTAATTATTTTTTTATTATTATACATGAATACTAAACAATTGCCTGATTACGAAGGAGCTTAATGCTGTTTTACATGATCCTTCTTTAAAAAGTGATTTCTACTTAATGTACTGCTTTCAGCTTCGTATGTTATTGTTGCAGTACCTACATCCATTACTTTTAGTAAATTCGTGGAACAACTCATAATTTCTGCTCTGCCTCCAGCATGGATGTGCGTACCGGTAGGAGCTGTTGTCATTGAGCTGGAGGCTCTGTAGTGGCATACGGGGTGTTTCTTGTACTCAAATCATACCTGTTGTGCTGTTCATTGAAAGCTGCTAATGTGTCTTGAGTTGTGCACAGAGCTGTCAAGCACTGCACACAAAAGTACAAAACCAACGGAAAGAGCAGAACATAGAGAGGAAGAAGCCTCAGCCTTTCAGCACCAGCAGTATCACCAAGTCACCTTGGCGAGGCAGCTCGCCCCCACCTTACTGCCGCCCCTGCATGCTGCTGACCCTGCCTGCCCTCGCGCTTCCTCAGAGGCTTCCTCCAAGCCAGCCAAGACCCACGTCCACCAAGGCACTAACTAGGCTTTGCTCCTGCACCCTCCCAGCCACCTTCTCCCCAGAGGAGAGGCACAACCTCGTACCAGCACACAGAGACAGCAAGCAAAGGCAGTCAGCCCTGAGCTGAGTCCAGCATTCCATGTGCCAATGCTGTACCCAGCGCAGCTGGGCTCGCAGCTACGGCTATGCACCCCTCCCTTTCCCTTCATCATCCTACACCTGCTCCGTGGCCCTGAATGGGAAAAACACAAGTAAGGGGGACAAGAGAGTAAGGAAAGAGGCAGAACCTGGGCAGACTTTGCATAGGCCATAAAATTTGGGTTTGAGAAGCTCAGCAGCTATGTATAAAAGAAGGAAGTGTAACTGAGAAGAAATTGCCAGAATTTTTCTGTCAGAAAGATTGATGACTTTTTTTTTTTTTTTTTCCCCATAGAAATGCCAGGAATGAATATCACTGAAGCAGGAACGACCGAATAGATGTGCAACATGACCCTTGTAATTAAGCAAAGGGTGCAAATGGCAAACCTAATGAGGGAGAAAGTACATTCATGATCACTTTACATGTTATCTTTACATATTTGTTTTCTCTGTTTACATTTAGATATTTTTCCTTTCCTGCTTACCCCAAATTAGATAGGAAAGAGGAGCCAGTGGTCAGGCAGGAAAGGAAGCCAGAACTCCAACTGTGCCTGCAGCTAGAAAAGCAGTATGAAAGAGGCAAAAGGACTCTTGTGCTCTTAAAAACAGCAAAACAGCAACAAAGGACAAAACAACCTTTTCCCGTTGCGTCCCTTTTTCGATCTTTGTTTCAAATGGGCAAGTCGCTTCAAAATGACTGTTTTCAAACAATCACTAGACTCGCAAGATTTATTCTGTCCTCTGAAAACAGAAGAAAATATATGGAAAAGCTTGATATGAAATGTAACACAGTCTGGTTTTTCAAAAGCTGTCAGCAGCCACAATTTCTGAGATCTGCAGGTGTTTAGAGATTAAGTATAAAGCCTCACTCAACTAGGTTAACTTTGTTAACCTAGTTGTTACCTTTTTAAAAAGAATTTATCAAGTAATAAATTCAAAGAGCTGGAAGTTCTAGAAATAAGGCAGGAAAAAATAATCAAAGCTTTTGTCAATTAACATTTTTTTCTTTTGGTTCTATCAGTATTGCAGAATTCCGTAGCCATCCTTAAGACAGGCTTAAGACAGACCAAGACTTTAGTATCTTGTAAGTCAAGACTGGTTTGAATAAATTTTCCCATCAAAAATTAAGAAAAACTGCTACGTGACCAGACAGGAAATTAAAAAAAAACAACAAACAATTTATCAAGTCTCCATGTGAAAAAGAATGTAGGACTTCATAATGTTATTTCATTGAACCTTAATTACAGGGAGTTATACTCTGGGTTTGTAAAACTTGGGCTGTCCTCACTGTTTTTCAGCCTATGTGGCACCAGGCTAGGCACCACGGCTGCGCCTGCGGTAGCTCCCCACACCAGGGCTGAGCCGTACTCCTCGGGCAGGGCAGCCCTACAGCTGCAGGTGAATTCCGTTGCAGGGCTAGTCTGCATCTCCACCAGCTGCATCTGCGCTGCTGAACAGGGCAGATCTGAGCTCAGATGTCAAGACTAAATTTGCCACCCATACCCACTACGTCCTTTGGAAGCATCGTTGCCCTTGCAGTCAAATAACTTTGTATTTCTGGGTAAAATCACCCTGACTGTTGCAGTACTCTCACCAGTACGCTTTGCAGCCCATGTTTCTAACATGGCCTAGAAATTGTTCTCTATACAGATCTCCTGGTATGAATAATTCTGGCTACAAAGGGTGCTACACCTCCAGCCACCTTCTGGCTTCTACTGGGACTCGGTAGCTTAAGTAGAACACAGACAGTATCACTGAAATTACCTCCATGACAATACAGTCATCATTTGGTGATATCTGCAGACTGATATCCACAATTACAATTCCAAAGCCTGGGACTCAAATAAGCCTCATCAGAGCCTCTAAATACCACACAAAAATCAGTAAATCAGTTTGGTTTTCTTTTCTTTTTTTTTTTTTTTTTAAGGGTAGTGTAATGAAAATATTGGGTAGAAGTTCATCTCCTATACAGCTCAATAACTATTATTTTCACAAGAAATCACAATGTATCCCAACAAGTCGTGATGATAATGTTTCCCTTTTACCTGCATTACTGTTATTTGGCATATGTAACACTTCTGTTAGCACTCTTGAAAAAACCCCAGTGTTTTCTGTTATAGACTCACATCCAAAGGCAATAGGATTCTTCTCTCGGTGCCCTGAATTACCTCTGGAAAAACCCACAAATGACAACTGACTCATGTAATCGTTGCCAGCTCAGAGGCTCACTGCGCATCATCACTTGTGGGGAATCAAAGCTATCTGTGGTGAGAAAAGCCTTTATATCGCCATGCCTCTACATCTATGTGCTATTTTCATTAAGTCACTTTCATTAGTGACTGTGTCACCACATCTCTCAGCTGACGGTGGCCCACTTTCAACATGGCTGCTTCGTGACCTGGAATGGTGACAGTGGAAGCTCATCCTCCTAAAAAAGCTCTTGCATTTTTGTAAAAATTCCCTTTGCTTATGAATTATTTGGTGTCTCAGAGTTTTTAATGCTGATTTTTTTTAAAAGGGAAGTTAAGAGGTACCCGAACAAAAACGTTCAGAAAATAACAACTCGGCTAATGCAAAGTGCCAGAGTAACATTAGCCTTACTGTTACAAATTAGCTTTATACACATTATAAAACACAACTAAGAAAATAACATTAAAAAATACTATAAGATAAAGTAAAAACAATACATAATTAATGCCATAATAAAAGAGCAATATGATGGAAAACTGTAATGGAACTAAATACAGCACTGTGAAATGCAGCCCATAAATGTGCATAAAATATGCATAAAGGTGCAACTGCTCTCAGCCTGGTCACACAAAGGAGGATTTCATGAAGTGACTAATGGTTCACTTGTTCCAACCTGCAGTCTAGAAAAGGACTGAGAGACAGAAATTTTATTTGTCACTTGAAGCATTGGTATTGACTGAAGCAAGAGAAAAGCACCAGGGAAGTGGTGAGGGGAGGGTGGGGAGAGAGGGGCTGCCAAGGAAGCTGAAAGAGCACACAGAGTACTGCAGTCAGCAGTGGAAACTTTTATTCTATCATCATTTATTCATACCATGGTAGTACCTAAGTACTATAATCAGGGATCAATGCCCTGTTGTGACAGGCTCTCTAGAAACATTTTTGTTAAAGGCAGTACTACCATCTCATTTTATGTGGTGTATTTTCAGTGCCATCCTACTTACTGTTCAATGAACAAATCATCTGCCAGAAGATAAAAGAGACGTGTTGTATGGTATTTTTGCTTTTTGGTATTTTAGGATAATAAGTAATAGTAGCTAGGGAGTTGTTTATTTAATTATTTTTGTAATTATTTCTCAATGTCATAAATGTTATAAAAATATTATGAGGGGAGGTACAAACTATGTTTTTAGTTAGAGCCACTGCTCAGAATCAGGGCCACACTGTATCCCAAATGCACACCAAGTACTATTTTCTACAGACAAAGATCAGTTTACTCAAGGACTCTGGTGCACATGCCAGACTTGGATATCCTTAGACATGCTGAGCATGAGACTAACAAGAGTTGAGTTTTACTCAATGAGAAGAATGAAGATTTCTGACATTGATTGCTGAATTGCCTGTGTTATGCTGGGCTCTTCAGTACTGAAAGGATAACTCATAAACACCCACCCCCCCCCTTTTAAGCTGCACGCACCTTCTTTCCCTTTGGTTATTTGCCCACTGGCATGGACAGACACCTGATTTCACAGGCATAAAATTAGGATTCACAGCTGTCTGCCTAAATTGCTTGAAATCCTGATCTTAAATATTTTTGAAAATTAATAGCAGAGATGAAGAGTAACTTCTATATTACAGAGTGTCTGTTGCAAGCTAAGACAATGCTATACTGAATCATATGACTGCTTTATGTTATATTCCTTACAAAAATATTTATATTTTTCAGAATCATAATATGACATATTCCCAGCGAACTCAACAAACAAACTGTGTGATAGATCCCCTGGCTGAACCCAGTGGATAAACAGGAAGAGTAACAGATTTTATTTTAGGATGAATTATGGGAGAGTGGGCACTTGAAATGTTGGCAGAAAAGCTGTCTTGAGTACTAGAAAAATAAAGTCATATCACTGAAGATGGTACAGCACATTTCCTATTAGTCTACAAACACACTGCAGCACCATAAAAAAATTAAAGCAATAATTTAAAGGAAAGAAGACTGTGTTATATAGAATAATGTGATAAAGAAAGAAAACATGGCTTTAACTACAATGAATCATGCTTTTCAAATCCACTATGATTATTAGAAATGGTAAACAAAACAGTGGATAAAGAAGCAGCAGTGAGTATGATATGCTTATGACTTTTGAAAGGCTTTTGTTAAAGTTCCTCACAAGAGACTATTAAGGAAATTTAGTAACCACAAGCTAAGAGGTAAATTCTTGTCAGTGATTAAAAGCTGGTTAATAGGCAGGAAGCAAGGAGCAGGACAAAACAGCCCATTCTCAGTATAGGAAAGATTAATAGTGGCATACCCTAAGGACCAGCAGTAAGGCCAATACTGTTTAATATATTTAATTACAATGAGAAGTGGGCCAACCCAAAACCCACAGTGTTGAATATTTCTGAATGCAGGATGGTCTGAAATCAGGATCTGGCACTCAACCCTTGTAGCTCTGACTCCTTTCAACAAAGAGGTCAGAATAAAATTGGGAGGAACATCACAGAAACACAGAAACTTAATGCACCTGGTCCAGAAAATGCAACATTACATGAAACACACTATCCAAAAAAAATCTGTATTTCAGCAGTGCCTGCTCTAATTTAAATATATGACTTAAATTACTTTAATCATTCAGGATGATATTGGCTAAAGACAAGCTCTTCAAATTACTGCCACATCTTGACCTAAGCATTTTGTTGAAGTTCAGGACTCTGTCAGAATAAATGCCTTCTCTGTTCCCCCTCTCTGAAGAAATTGATGAAATGCTTCTTTCTTCAAAGGTGTGCAAAATCCTGCTCCTCTCAGCACAGGGGACAGGATTCTTAAACCATTTCTCCCTCAGTTTTTAGAGCAACGATCCTCTGAAGCTCTTTTGTTGGTTTGTTTGTTTAGGGCCAAACTAAAAGCATACTGGATTTGGAGGGTGGGTTGGATTTGTGCTTGGTCTGGGGGTGGGGTGGGGGGAGCGGGGCCAAGGCAGTTGCTTTTCTTCTGTCTTTTCACCATTTTTTTTCATTTTCTTGTTATTTCTTTGCAGACACAAACTTCCCCAAAACACCACCGGTCAAATCAGTGACTGCAGATATTTTGTGCCTTTTTGATTTTGGAAGAATGCAATTGAGAGAATCATAATGTCTAATACAGCACAGTATAAAGAACTATAAGGGTAACACAAAAGAAGTTAACAGTAACTGAGTAAATCTTTTGACTATATATTCTAAATTAAATCTGTGGTGCAAAGGCAAGGGACATAATTCAGTGGTCTTGATAGATTCCTCAACCCTATGTTCTTGTTGCACTTACACACTTGACAGCAAATGTGTTAATACTGTCTTCTATGTCTCTGTGAATTTCTGTAACTTTTGTCCGGAACTTCTACCACAGTTTAAATTGCAGTATATATAAGCAGTCCATGTTTTGCACACCTCCTGGACCAACACAGAGAAGTAAATTCCGTAACACATTATTAGAAGTGGATCTTCTTCCTAGTTATAGGTCTGAGATGAGATGCAAGATGTAGAACCAGCGAATATATGAGATTAGTGAGTTGTATAACAGGTCTCACTTAGCATGGATTTCTCGTGGAATCCTATCGCTATATACTGCATACTGGAACTGACTGTATCCTAGTACATAATATTTCAGAGACAAATAAAATGAATGGGGGAAATCTAATTCTTCACAGCTCAAGAGGGCTCACTGACATTAGGAATTTAATTTGGCTGGATCACTGGGAGCAAGAAGGAAAAGCTGCAGGGCAGTATTGGGAAGTGGAAGGAAAAGAAGAAATACAGTCCCTTACCCTGGGCAGTTCACAGCTCAGAAATTAGAGGGACTGTGCGTGCCAGTATCTGAAAGCAGCAGAGTGTGGGAGCAGATTATAGTAGATGAAACAGCTATTCATTTCTTTTCTTTTTTTCAACCATAGTTGAGAGAAGGACGATTAAGAAAACACACAACCTACACATATAACCATGGAGAAAAGCTACTAAAAAGCATTGTGAAGTATTTTAGTTTTAATAAATGCTCTGTGTAATACACGACCCCTGCCCAGTTCAGCAATGCAAGTAAAATTTGCAGAGAATTCTGAGGAAAGGACACTGAGCGGATATGCTATATTGCAATAGTGGAAATTACATTTACCTGTGCCTATGCTCAACTGCACTGATAAATAAAAGAGGTTTTTCTAATACAGACTAAAACAGAGCAAGGAAGAGTAAAACAGAGCAACAAAGTCTGAAAAGCTGCCTCTTTAGAGTCTGGATTGCTGTCCTACAAAAGCAGTTAACAAGAGTATGTTAATCAACACACAATATTACAAATGAAAATTAACGAGTGAAGGACTGAAATATCTCTGAAAGAGATCGTGCTCAATGCTGGTTTTAAGCATTCATAGAAAATTAGATGTAAGAAGTCACTTGCAACCATGGACCAAATTCTAACTTAATAATTATAAATTCCCTGTCCTATAAAATCCCAGAGCTTTCTTGGTCAGAAAAGTCAATCACCTGTATATTTCAGAGAAATATTTAATTACCTGGAGGTGGAAAAATAAGTTTTTACTGCTTTTTATAAATTCCTGCTATGTCTACAGGAACAAGACAGAGAACAGCATTTGGGATGGCATTTCTTTTTTGTATTCATCTCCTTCCTTCATGGGCCATTAAGAAGAAGAAGATTGTTTTGAAACTCCTGGTAACGCTTGCCCTGCTGCATCAAGCCCATTGATTACATTCTGGGTTTCTATCTGCAAAAAAACAGGAAGGATCTGATGCACAGATCATCACTGAAAGGGGCCAAAGATGTTTCTCTCATCTGCAGTGTTCAATTTTGTAACTTCACGCTGTAGCATATCTCTTCACTAGTATTCATGCTAGCGAATACTAAAACTGTATACTGGCAATGGCACAGCATTCCTTTTCAGCTAATGGAGTTAATACTCCCCATGTCTCAGCTCATTTGCCACACTACACTGTCATGTTCACCTGGGGTCTTGCTATGTAACATTGTGCTGTGACATGGAGATATATAGCTAGCAATGCCCTTAGTTGAGACAAAGAATTTAGGGGGAAAGAAAGATGCACAGTATACACATTCTATCTACTAACAAAATCTTTTTCATTTGTTTGGCACTATTCCACAAAAATTCAGCTGTCGATTATCGTTTTGGTACATGATAGTAGTTCAGTGCAAACTAAGTTGCTAATTTAGTTTAGTAATTTTTGCATTTGAGTAGGAAGAATATATTACATCATAAACAAAAGAGCTTCTTTACTTCAAAAGTACATCACAACTAACGATAATAGCCCCTCATTTTATGAGATGAATCTTGAGACAAAGCACTAAGCTTTGTATGTCATCATAGTTAAGGCTGCAGGGAAATGACACACAAGCTTTCAACACCTTAAGAAAAATTAATTACATAAAATATAACAGACCAAATGGTCAAGCATAAGGAGTAGCATCAGCAGTACTGACGAGATGCTATATAGCAAAATTCTCCCATTACCTCTTTGTTCAACTAAATATACTATGCAATTATAACAAGCTCTCTTGAATGTCATCATTGCATGTTGAGCTGGTTAAGGTCCCTTACTAATTGCAAGTCACTCCCATGGATCTCATGTAGGGATAACATCACTTCTAAGTGAAGAAGGTTGGGGTAAAGACATTGAGTCATGATCTTTTCCTACATTTCTAATATTTCTGTGGATTTAAAATTACTACCTAGATCAATTGATGCTTTCACCTATTATTAAGTGTTTAATGGATCCTCTTCTCTCTGTTGATTACACTTGAGGTAAGACGCAGAACGTTCTCAGAAGGTGTGTTACTCAACAGCTCTCTGTTATTAGTGATTTGCTCATGAAAATGTTAACAGCACATTTTTTTTTTTTTGCATATAGTTCAGTGTTCTCTGTTCAGGTTTGAAACTCAGACATTTCTTAGAAAAAGAACTTCTTCATTTTACACCTCAGTTATCATTTCGAACAGTAATTGCTGTTTTTCCTCCTTCCTTTGGAAATTGTGCATCTGCTGAGAACTGTGTCGGCAATAATCTATATAGGTTATCCTTTTGATGGGTCTTGATCCACAGTACCGTTATTTAGAAATTTTTAGAACCTCTTGATCCACTTCTTCAGATCGAATTTCAGCAAGTAAATGTTATGCCTTTACATACTTAGAAATAGATACTCCCATTTCTGATCATATGGGACAAATATTAAAAGGAAGTTTTCACAGATTTTTGGTAGTTTTGAATCTGTTCCTCCCTGAGTCAAAAGGTTATGTGATATATTTTGAATGCAGCTGTCACAGCTGCAGTGTGCTTCATTATTACACTATCAGGCCCACCATCAAAAGAACCAACTTAGACCAAAGCAGACTCCCTTTTGACTCAACCAAAATCAAATTGCAAATAGGAATATAAAAAGAGAACTGGTAGTTCTAGGCTGGGTCAGAAGCCAGAAGATAAATGATGTTAATCCGGCTGCTGTTGTACTTAAAAGTCAATCTCATATTTTTCAGTAGTAATACATGAGTTTTGACTGCTTACATTATCCGTGACTATGGAGTCATCTGGTAATCTGACATATCAAAGATTTTACTTTGGATCTTTTTTTCCGCTAGAAAATCATCTCTTTCTGCAGGTAATGACACACAGCCGCAAGTGTCACAACTGCAGGTTCCTGCATCCACCATCTTCACTTTCTTCTGGCACCTTTTGTGCTGCAAAGTGTCAGTCTGGTTCTGCTTACTGGCTTTTATATCAGGACAGCATTCTGCACAGCTGCTGTCCATCTTTAGCTACTATCTCCTGCATGGGACTGACTGGCAGTACTGTCTTCCCGAATGACATTTATTGCCAGGTATCTTCTAGGACAACAATAGGAGGAGGGAGGGTCCTGCAGAAACACACTGAAAGCTTGATTTTAGTTTCTTTTCATTCTCATTTACAAAAACCAGATTTTTAAAAAATAATCAAGGCATTAAAAAGTATAAAAAATCTGCCTGTGTCCACAGCTCTTGCTCACAGACAAGGTCCGTTAGCCAATACACCTTAGTGTGTCACAAAACTCAAGACAGTAGCATTTTTGTGGCCCTGTACTTATCCACCTCGCTTAAAAGGTGACAGGTGATGATGAAAAATACATCTTACACTGGCCAAGAAATGGGAACTGCTAGGAGCCCTGCAGATAAAACTCTCCGTAGCTCCTGATAGCATGTACAGCTCTATAAACTTTTGTAATACAGGCAGAAACTCCTACAGCTTTGCCTGGAATAGGCAGCTAAACAAATGTTATAAGGAAAATAAAAGCCTCTAAAGATGGTATTTTTTTAAGGGGAAAATGTAAATATAGCATTTATATTTTTCATATGATTTATTGCTACTTTGTATCTTTAGGATAACAAAAGTCCATTTTGTTGTTCTACTTGATGGTACTTTTTTTTCCATGTATGGTTGAGCGTAGAATAAACAGGCTCATAACTGTCAGTGCATAACTTAACTGCCAATGTTGCCTTGGGGTCACATTAACTTATATACCTAATTTTCTTCTTCTTCTTTTTTTTTTTTAATTAATAGGTTTTCTTACATGTATACATTTAGCATTTTCTTGTTTATCTGACACAATGTCCTTTTGGGGTTTTCCCTGTGGGTGTTGGAAAAAGAGATTGATGAATTATAATTTGATGAAGGTAGTTATGGTAGCAGAAACTGAGAAATGGAATATTTGCAAAATGCCAGAGGTAAAGGAATAGGATACACATGATTAAAGTTGCTATAAAATCAAAGCTGTCAAAGCAACAATAGCAGTAAAAGAGAAATATTCAAGCAATGTTGGCTTCCCCAGAACATCCAGTGGTGCCATGAAGCATATTATTTAGGTAAGTCTGTTAGGAGTATAGGAGGTTTGGATTGGTTATTTTTCTCATTGACTACAAAAACCATATGTTGAACTATAAACATTGTTTGCTCCAGGAATTTCACCCAGGACAACAGGGGACTGCAATTTCGTAATAGCATTCATGGTGCAAACATTTACAGCAGCCTATATGAGGACTGACTGAATGGAAGAAAGGTAAAGAACCTGGGGACCAGACATGGAACAGAAGAACCAGAGAGAAACTGGCTTAGCAAAGGACTGAAGAAAGAATGGTGCAAAGGCTGCTGTAACATAAAGTACATTTCATTGTGGTCAAACTGTCAGACTTTTGGAGTATTGGTGGTTGAGGCACCAGAGCCCCCCAAGTAAGAAGGGGCAAAGGAACAACTAAAAGCCAACTTGGCTCTTAAATATAATCTGGAATTACTAGGTTTTTCAATATTTTCTCTTTTGTAACTTTGTTTCCAGATTTGTTGACAAGAATTTAATGCTTTGCTAGAGGAAGTTTGTTTTCACCTCTAAGATTAGGAATGATACGTGAATGTGCCCAAAACACTCTATTTCTTTGGAGGCAAAAAAACCTCCAACTGAATGAAGCTCTGTGTGTGCATACAGAACCCAGTGGGCAACTCTAAGAATGGAGAATCTCAGGAGGCACACATATTGCTACATATCAGCTAGCGTCCCTCTGGCAGAAGGTGGGTAGGCAGTGGGGAGAAGTTCCCATACAGGATAAACTCATGTTGTTCCTTTTTTCTGTCTGCTATGAACAGCTATTGAGAAAGAACTGAACTGTATTTTATATATTCCCTTCAGAAAAGAACTAAAGGGAATAGCAAAAGAAGATGACGACTGCAAGAAAAAGCAAAGAAAAATATTAGAAAAGAGATTATTAAATATGAGTGGTAGAAAGAAAAGCACAATGAAAACTGCTTTTTAGAGTTACTTAAAGATGTCAGTATGAAGCAGGGGCTACAGAAGAATAAACCAGACATGTTTTCATAAAAGAGAGCACAGAAGCTGCTGAATGCTTCTTCCCTGTTTGTAGTTCACATCAAGCACCTTTATCTGCTAGCCCAGGGAAACAACATGTTCCTCACGTGGAAAACCTCAAAAGGTGCAGGATGAGATTGTAGAGCAGTGATGATGAACAGACTTAGTGTCTAGTGCCACATTTATTGTTGAAAGATCGCCTTATTGCTCTTTTGTGCCAGTCCAGGTCTCTGTGCTAAAGTTGACACTGTTGCCAATGGTTTGCAAGAAGTCTGTGAGAAAACTGACAAAAAACTTTCAGCAGAACCAGATGAGGTGTTACATGATTCCAGCTTTTGTCATAAACCTGGAACTCAGACCAGATTTGTCCAAAAATGTTTTGTGACTCATGCCAAATGTTCACCTTGCACTTTTTCCAGTTATGCAGGGAACAGGTAACAAGGGCATCGAGTGCACCCTGAGTAAGTTTGCAGATGACATGAAGCTGGGGGAGAGTGCTGATCTCCTTGAGGGCAGGAAGGCTCTGCAGAGGTATCTGGACAGGCTGGACCGATGGGCCAAGGCCAATTGTGTGAGGTTCAAGAAGGTTCAGTGCTGGGTCCTGCCCTGGGGTCACACCAGCCCCACACAGCGCTACAGGCCTGGGGAAGAGCGGCTGGAAAGCTGCCCAGCAAAAAAAGATCTGGGGGTGCTGACTGACTGAACATGAGCCAGCAGCATGCCCAGGTGGCCAAGAAGGCCAGTAACATCCTGGCTTGTCTGTGAAACAGTGTGGCCAGCAGGACTAGGACAGTGGTCATTCCCCTGTGCTCAGCACTGGTGAGGGTGCACCTCAAACACTGTGTGCAGCTTGGGCCCCTCACTGCAAGAGGGATGTTGAGGTGCTGGAGCGTGTCCAGGGAAGGGCAATGAAGCTGCTGAAGGCTCTGGAACACAAGTCTTACGAGGAGCAGCTGGGGGAACTGGGCTTGTTTAGTCTGGAGAGGAGAAGACTCAGGGGGGACCTTACTGCAGGTCCCTGAGGGGAGGCTGCAGGCAGGTCAGTCCCTTCCCCCAGATAACAAGTGACAGGACAAGAGGAAACGGCCTTAAGTTATGATGCGGAGCCTTAGATTGGATATTAGGAAAAATTTCTTCACAGAAAGGATGGTGAAACATTGGAACAGGCTGCCCAGGGAGGTGGTGGAATCGCCATCCCTGAAGGTGTTTAAAAAACACATAGATGCGGTGCTCAGGGACATGGTTTAGTGACAGACTTGGCAGTCCAGGGTTAATGGTTTGACTTGATGATCTTAAAGGTCTTTTCTAACCTAAAAAAATTCTATGATTTTATGATATGGGTTTGTTTATGCATGGACTGAGGAATGTGTTTAGTTTGACTTAGACATTCAAAAGCAAAAATAAAAAAAATGCAAACCCACAGCAAGTAGAAACCCTACAGCTGCATTCAGAACCATAGTAACAAAGGATTCATACCAAGGAAGACAAACCGAGTATTTTCCTCCGCTGTGTAGTTTCCTAAAAGATGTTTACTAAATACTAGAGACACTTAGGTTTAAACATAGGCTTTACTGTTTAACATTGCACCTTTTCTGTCCATCCAACAGTGAAATAAAGGATTTCAATTTTAGCCCTGGAATCAGCAAAATTATTCCAGTCACATTGCCAGGTTAGTGGCTTACCTGTTTCCGCCCAGTGCAGAAATTGTAGCAGTGCATTTGTTTCCATAGTGACAGGATGATGTTATGGAGGGTGGAGGCATCCCTGCTTCAGGGAGAGTTGGGCTGCAATGGAGGAAGCCCTTAGCTAACAAGAGCAAAGGGCCTTCTGGGAATGATCAGGTACCCCAACTTCTCCAGGAGCAAGTGCTTTGCTTTTAATGTTATCCTGTCAAAGCCGAGATTCAAAGCTGTCTAGAATTAGCGATCATACCGGAACCTAATGGGAGTTTAGGCACCAAAATCACTGGAGTTCATTTTCCAGTTTATCTAAACAGAAACGTAAAAGATGCCAAATATTAAGTTTTTCATGAAGACTTTAAATACATACTTATACATTTAATTAAGCAAGCGGGTTTTTTGTTTTGTATTAAATTGAGATTTTATGAACACAGTGAAGTAACATTGCTAAACACGATGTACTAGCACTTTTGATATATGCTAGACTATTTATGTCCCCATCTGTTCAAAAGACACTGTCTGATCTTTTATTCCTTCAAGTTCTTTATTGTCTCCTCATTATGTACCCTTGACACTACTAGCTGAATTTGGACTGAAATATTTCTCACATTTTAATGCGGTCTTCATGTTTTTGCTTTAATTTTCCCTGAAGGCTTAAGCAGACACAGTGGCCATCTCACTGAAAGCAAGGTCTGGTACTAGCAAACAAGCATCAAAAGCTATCTGAAAACAAAGAAATGCTCACTGTTTATCTTCTGTGCTCAAGCCCATTGAAACCTTATTCCGCAGGGTGCAATGATTTGAATCAGGAAATTAAAATTAAACTGCTCCTACAAAATGATTTTTAAAAGGCCATACTAAAACAAAATGAAGGTGGACTAGTCTTGGTTCCATCCAGTCACCAAATCTGATTTTCTAGTTTAGTTATGTAGACTTTAAGTCCAGACAGCTAGTTAAAGGATAAGCTCTTAGCTGAAATTGCAAACTTTCTAGGGTCTAGAGGGAATAGACAGAACTATGCAAAATTCAAATCTTTGGAACATATGACATTCATCTGATTTCGTATTTACAAACCCAAAGCTCTTTCCAATTTGCTGCAGTCTAAAGGCTGTGAGCAAAACTCTATATTACAAGTCCTCCAACCGAATTTCCAGTAACCAAAAGCAAAGCTATAGACTCTTACTCCAGAACAGAGTCTTTTGATTTTTTTGACTTATACAAATCCAACACATCAGAGGGTGAGAGCTGAGGACACAGGGATCTCAAGCAAGACACAGGATAATGCCCAGTGAAGCAATTCTGCAAGCATATTACCTGTGTACATAAGTGAAAACTCTAAAAATATTATTCTAGAATCCACTGCACACAGAGACACTGAGCTCCCGTGCTTCCTATCCACAAATTCTGTCCTGTGTTTCACATATAGTATTATCTGTTACAGCCAAATATATTTCTTATGAGAAGAACAAAGTATATACCCTTAGGTATTTGCAGGCACTTGTATCACCAAAAGTACCATAAAAGAAAGAGCCATTAGCTGTAGAGGAATTATGCCACAAAATACTAGTTCCTGGTAGTATAAAATCTACAGCATTCATTCTCTACCAAACCAAAAGGAATACTTCAAAACTAAGTATATAAATTATGCTCTGTATTACATAAAACATGTAAAATTGGAAAGCTACCCCACAATTCTAACATAACACAGTGTTTTAAGTATGACAAAAAAAGTAACTTCAACGACCCGAATCATAGTTGGCATACTTATTCCACAAAAGCAGAGGATAGGTTCTAAAGTGGGATTTAATGTTTCTGTTGTAAAATGTAATTTTCTCAATTATTTTATGTGTACATGTGCAAAGAAATGTAACTTTGTAGTCTCTTCTGGACTCCAGATCCTATTAAATTCTAATCTCCATTTTTATCTTTCCAAGCAGAATTTTTTTTCCTGTTCAAAAGGAGTAATCTCGGGATGAAAAGTCTCCAAATGGAAATGGGCTCAAAATGTGCATGACACTGGTTTCTCCAAAACTCACCAGTTTTACAATATCTTTAGGTCACTGAAGATCTGATATGATTTGGTAAGAAATTCCATCTGAAATAACAGACTTTGGAATGTTGGGGGGTTTTTTTCCCTCTGGTTCTTAGTACTTCTTTAATACTGAGGCTGTTTATAGACAAAAAGATCGCAGCACGAAAGCAGTCTTCTTCCACCAGCTCTCCTTCACCAGAAGCTCTTCAGAAAGGGAGACAGTCTAAGCAGTGAACTATAGTTCTATCTAACCCAACGTTCCTGTCTAGAAACTGGAATGCAGTAACAATCATAACCCAGATCTAATGCTGAAAATCTGCCTTTTTTATTTTAAGAGAAAATTTGGCATTTTTCTTTAGGCTTTCTACTTTTGCTTTTGTACATGCATGTAAATCAAGAATGTCAGCACATGGAATACAAGTGCATCTTTTGCAGGAGAGACAATCTTTGCACGAAATCATTTTATAGGTCATACCATAAAGAGAGCACAGGCTGTTATTCCCTACCATAAATATTTGTAACTATGCTTAGAATTAGTAAGGATATAATTTTTACTCTATTCTCCACTGATTATTTTTGTATTGCTGCCCTTTCTGGGTCTAATCAGGGATGGAAGGAGATCTGGAGAATAGTGGAAAAAAGCCAAACAAGGGAGTTGAAGTCCAGTCAGAGATACTAAGTGTCAGGGTCTAAAAATAAGAAAGGGTATTCTGAGAAAATGGTGAAGTAAAGCAGTAAGGTTCAGAGATGAGGGACCTGTTGGCAACTGCTGTAAACACCTAGAAGTTCACTTACAGCTACTGAGGATTATAATGAAGGCAGGAGATCTCCCTGTGGTAAACGTATTCTTTAGTTTAGCTTTGGGTTTAGTGAAAATATCCCAGCACATGAAAAACACTTTCTGCAACATGCAAACAGTCCCATGCAAGAGGATCCCCATGCAACCATCTGTCCCACTTGCATAAGGAAGGAAAGTTCCAGCCATCCTCAATTCCAGGTCCAAGGCACCACGCTCACTCTGGAGCACTTTCTTCCTATGGAAGTAGAAGACTTTGTGCCTTTCTCCTGAACAGCCTGTTTGACCACAAGTAAATTCTGCTGGATTGATGACAGCACCACACAGATTAAATACAAAAACTCTCAAAATGGTGATTCACATTAACTGTGTCAAAACTTATGTACAGGGTTCAGATGGTATCTTTGTGGAAAATTACAAATAAACAAAAATTATACTAAATGGACAATGGTATGAAAAATTTGCTGGGTATTTCTACAGAGGAAAAGTGGTAAAAAGGCAGCTCTTCAAAAGTTCTAGAATTAATATAGCTATTACAGTTTGTCCTCAACCTGAGACTAAGTTTTTATAACATAAGGAGACAGAGATTATTTGTGGCTTGGCAGCTGAACTGAAAGAGAAAATTGTTCCTCAAAAAATATTTCAGAGCAAACAAAACTTAAAAATGATTAGGACTTTTGTTGCTGAAATGAAAAATAGCAAAAAGCTCTCTTTTTCTTGTTTAAAATTGCAAAGGAAATGAAAGGACAGATTCCCATAACAGAAGACAACCTTTTTTTTTAATAAATAGGCCAGTTCCTAACAACTTCCACCTGACACATAGGAAATATGGTTCTAACTTCTACCTCCAACTAAAGAGAGCTGAACCCACATTTCTAAAGCACGTCTTAACCACCAGGCTGGAGGGTAAGCCTTGACCTTAGATTTTCAGTGTACAGTGATTAGAAAATCACTTGTAAGGTACGAGAAAGACATGTCTTTCCAAATGCACTCCTACTTCAAACACTCAGGTCGCCGTTTAAGAGCTAGGTGTACTTGCTTGTATAATCACACCCTGTGCCAAAGCAGAATAAGATTAGGTCTGAACTTGAGTATTCTACCTTTTGAACTGAAAAAATTAGGCATTTGAAGGTGCTTCCCTTTTCTGTGACTTTGTAACGAGTATTTAGTGATTAAGACAACAGAAAAACATGAACAATTTTCTGAAGTGCTGTAATGCTGGCACTCAGCTGTGCGGACAAAGGTACTTCATCCTGTCCCTGATCTTTTGAATGCTGAATTATTTCAAGTAAGAAAAATACAGTTTCAATATTAGAGGTTGGTTAGTATATATCTTAAACATCACAGAAGCTTTTTGGTATGTGACCTCTAATCCACTTAGGCAGGGGTGTGCGTGTATATGTGAATGTATGTGCATATAATATACACATGTACATCTATAAGAACTGACCTTTGTGTTTCCACACCTTGAACAAACATGTACTTCTGAACCATTCAGCGAAATGGCAATAGCAAACCAATAACTAATTAAGGTATAATCCTCACAGATAATTTTTTATTCAGATAATTCCGAGCAGATGTTGCAATAGGGAATGCTTGAAATTCTCCACGACTTTTACATTGGAAAGCTAGGGAGGAGTCAGATGAAGCTGATCCAACCCTTCACTGGCTGTTATGATTGGCTTTCTAGCCCTTTGAACCTTGGAGTAGCAAAACCAGCCTGTAATGCAGACCAGAATCTGGCTCTAAGCCTTTGTGTTTTCAGCAGCAGAAAATAAAATTAATATAGTTTTGAATAAGCACAATGAACTTCACAGACCTGATAGATTTTTAGTTAGGGCCAAGTAGTTGAATGTAAAGCTACACACTTCTGTACAGTATCTAGATTCATATAACAGAGGTCTTCACAGAAATTTAAGTGTTGACAGATAAGATGGAATGCTTTCATGTATTTAATGTCTCTCCTGCTCTGCTAAATGAGAATTGTAGTGCCACAGTTTAACATGCTTCTAAAGAAAACTACCTTATCAAAAATTTAAAATCAGCTTTATTTTAAAAAATGCAGGAAGGAAGAAACGTTAAATAAACATAAACCAGTGTTACCTAAAGTATTTCAAAGTTATAACAGTCTCAGTGTTTTTTTCCTGTCTATTCTCAGCATTTGTAACAGAAGTTGTTTGAAATGCAATTAGTGAGAGAAGTTTGAAAGGAAAGCTTGACAATTCTTTTCAATAAAAATATTTATTGTTATTTTACTGGTCTGAGAATGTCATGATTTTTCCTTTGGGGCTCAGAATTGCACTTTAATACCTTGATGGATCATAACAGTTAGGTTATTATAAAATGTTGACAGATAAGGCTGTGATTTGTGAAAACTCCATATGAATTTTACCTTTAATTTCCGTTAACATTTGACAGAGCTTCATGACATTAGAACCACAAAGTTCATTGAAATTCAGCAGTAGTTGAGTACCTTGCATACATTTCTCATTTACAGATAACACTTGTACATCTCCTGACACAAAGATTCAAAATGAATCTCGTCAAAAGCTGTACGAAATACACAGTGTTTTATTTCACAATAAAACTGAATGCATCAAAGGGCCTCTGTGTTGGTAAATTACTCCAGTTGGGCATAGGGAGGATTTTTAATTGGTTTGCATCTTTCCTGTTCTGACAATGTTATATCAAACACATCAAAAAGTAAATAAATGACTGAGGTTGCCCCCAAGGTGGCATGTCAGCAGCAGTGTTCCTGAAAATTATTACCGAAATCATGACTGTTTCATACAGAACAAAAGCTCCTGGATTTTTTTCGTTTATTTGTGTAATAAAGTATGAACAAGCTTTGTGTGTTATGAATCAATATTTAATGAAGTCTAGCTTTCATAACTGACATCTCTACTTATTAATATAATCAGCTATTTGAAGAAAACACATCAATACTAATATAATTAAATAAAAACAATAAATAATCAGTACACAATAAATATAGTAATAATTTTTGTTTATAGAATGTATATATTTTATATATATATTTATAAACGAATATAATAATTTTTGTTTTCCCAAAATTTTGTGCATTAGTCCTACTTTACTGACTAGGGTGAAATATTATTTAAAACCGCTTCTATTTCAGTGATTCATGGAAGATGGAGAGGAAGCCTGGGAAGAAATTATATGCAGTTTTTAAAAACTGCATCGTACCAGGGCACTTCTTCAGTGGTCCCTCAGAGGGAAAGTAAAACATCAGGGAGAACAACGCTCCCCAACAACAAATCAGCTGTAGAAGCTAGAAGTCAAGAAGCTGAAGCCTGGAAATTTACAGACCCTCCCTTGACTATCTCAATACAGAGTGCATAATCCAGATGTCTTTCTGAATATTCTTTCAGGCCTAGAAAGAGAATTTCCATATTCTTCCTCAAGAGCTATATCAGAGGTTATGATTGCTCAATTTTTTCTCCAGTAAATAACCCAAGGTCTAACTTAGCAGATATTTGTGAAATCCTCAAGATATTTCTCGAGGATTAAGAGCATAGGAAAACGTCTAATAAGAATCAAATTTTCTTCACCTCATGGACCTATCGACTTTAAACTACCATTGATTTCAACAGAACATGCAGACTAATGGCAGGTTCATAATTTAATATAATAGTTGCATCATCTTTATTACTTTATTTCTAGTTAATTATCACCTTAACAGATCTGGAAGTGAGAACACCATTTTCACCTTTCTAGGTGGGATGAAGTTAATCCAACTCTGTAACCTGCTTCATATTTGGAAGTATCAGAAAGCTGGTGTTCAGATCACAGCTGAAGGTATTTAGTGGAAACAACTGTCAGATTTGATTTATTTAGCATTATTCAGATTTACAACCAAAGGCTTTTAACTGATGTGTGAATTCTAGAGACACATTTAAATGCCTTTCTGCTATTTTGATTGTTTGTTACAAAATTTTGTTTTTGACAAATCTACACAAGTATGTTATTTTTTATCATTATCATCAGGGTCCTTTTGGTTTTGTTGAGATGTACATGACTTGGGTGGTGTGTTTATTTAAACTAGCTATAGAAGACATTCCTTCCACAGCCCACACTTTTAGGAGTTCCAATAAACTTCTGAGTTTTTTTTTCCATCTGCACAAATATTAATGTAAGACAGCAGGTAGCTAGGTATATTCTGGCGATAAATATACAGGGTCATTGAACTAATATGGATTTTCAAATGCCAAAACTGTGGATCTCCTCCATTTCCCTAAAGTACTAATTTTATTGGCTACTTTTATATAGGCAAGTATCTTGGCCTGGGAAGGGAACTAACTGAATGTAGCTAATTGTCCTGGTCTCGGCTGGCATAGAGTTACATTTTCTTCTTAGCAGCTGGTGCAGTGCTGTGTTTTGGATTTGGTGTGAGAACAGCATTGATAGGACACTGATGTTTTTAGCTGTCGCTGGGTGATGTTTATACTAAGTCAAAGACTTTTTGGTTTCTCAGGCCCTGCCAGTGAGAGGGCTGGAGGGGCACAAGAAATGGGGAGGGGACACAGCTGGGACAGCTGACCTGAACTAGCCAGAGGGATATTCCATACCATATGATGTCTTGCTGAATATATAAGCTGGGGGAAAAAGAAGAAAAGGAGGACCGTTCAGAATGATGACATTTGTCTTCCCAAGTAACTGTTACATGTGACGGAGCCCAGCTTCCCTGGCGATGGCTGAGCACCTGCCTGCCCATGGGAAGCAGTGAATGAATTCCTTGTTTTGCTTTGCTTGTGTGCACGGTTTTTGCTTTACCTCTTAATCAGTCTTTACCTCAACCCATGAGTTTTCTCACTTTTGCTCTTCCAGTCCTCTCTCCCATTCCACTGGGTGGGGGGAAAATGAGCGGCTGCGTGGTGCTTAGTTGCCAGTCAGGGTTAAACCACAACATTAATGTATTAGAAATGAAATGCAGTAACTTGAGAGATGGACCAAGATTTCAATTTTTTGGATGCTGGTCTGACTTGATCTTTGAACTTCCTAAAGTTGTGTTGCTGGTACAAAATCAAATGCTATGTAAAAATAGTCATCCTTGTTAAAAAAAGAAGAAAATTTGAATGGATAACTTCATTTAAATGCCGATCTATGATAAATTAACACTTTGGCATAAGGAAGGTTTTGTGAATAGGCATACATGGAACAGCTCAATGCAACAATATGAATGAATGCTGTGAAATAAGAACTTATCTTTTCTTTGGCTTTATCCTGAACTATTTCAGAGATACATGTCATATTCCTTGATGTCTTCCACTGGAATAACAGCATGCCAAATTGAAAAAAACCAAACCAGATACTTATGAACATGATCAACTGGAGGATCTTTCAAATGAACATCACAAGGGTAAGAAAAAAGAAAAACACTATTCATTTTTGACAGAGCTGTATGTACAATTCTAAGTGATTCATCTCTAGATAATCTATTTCAGATATAAAACTAGTAAGACCTTTCTTTGAAACATAATCTAGTCAGATAGAGATGAAACCATAAAGGTCAGGATACATTCTGGAATTCAGATACATACTGAGGTGCCAAACACATTCAACTGGAGAAATTTATCCTTAATGTAATTCCCATTCCTGTTGCCTAGACCTTTGTGAGGAGGAGTTAAGTGATTCTAGTATTTTCTTATACTACGAGACAGGAAAACAAGAAAAATCTATAGAGGTCTGTAAGTCTAAGAAATGGTATTGCAGTGAGATTTAAGCCACTATTACAGAATGAAGAGACTATGAATAAATATATGGATGAATTAAGACCATCAAACTACCTCTTGTCTGGAATCAGATGCATCATATGCAAATCATTAGAGCTGCAGCCAGATAAGAATGTATAACCTTTTATAACATGTCCAATAAATTTTGAACCAGGCACATTCTACACAGATTAAACACTGTTTTCTATATTAATTATTTTTAAGTCTAAACAAAAGAATTAAGCCTAGGATTGTACCATGCTCTATTTAAAGGATTTTCAGAAGATGTAAAGTCACTGCAGTAGCATGGATTCCAGCAACTATAAGTATTCTGAAGTTAAATATCCATTCAGAACATTCTGTCATTACATCCTTCCACAAATAATGTCTTTTCAAGCACTGTGAAAAAGAAGAAAAGCGATGCATGCGAAGTAGCAGCTGGTATCCAGTACGGCCAGTCACCAAAAACCCCATTAAGTACACAAAGGTATAAAATAAAACTGTACAAACAGAAACAACTTCTGACAGTGATCTATAGCTCCACTTCAAAAAGGAAATCTTAGTTGAGTGGCACATCAGGAATTGTAATAAAAAATTAGAAGCTCAATATCACAGTCTCAGGCTACATCAATCTTTGTTTCCAATGACAGTTTCTGATTCTGAGTCAAACTCTCACTAGAAAATCAAGATAAGCCCTTTTGCTCACCAATGTCAGAGAATCAATATTCATGCCATGCATAATTTTCTGAACAGAAGAGGATTTTTCCCAACAATGATCAAAGGGTTAGTCTTACAAAGTCTTTGAGAAGACCTGGTTGTGACTCTTTCTAGATGTCAAAAATGTTGATTCAATTTCAGTCAAACAGGATTAAAATAATGTCACATATTGTTTTCCATACCATCTCCACCTTTTATACTCCCTCTCAGCACTAAACTAAAGGACTTCATGATAATTTCACGTTCTCTTCTACTTCCACTGGGAGCTGAATACATAGGTAGATATAATTTTCCTCTAATTTAAGCAATAAGATGGTATTGTTTAGTTGTTACATTTCTATTTTCTTACAAGCTGATTATCACCACAATATCCAGACTCTGCCAAGAATTTAAAAATAACATCTCTCCCTTCTCCAGAGATCAGAAAAAACAAGACAGAAAAGTGTGTGTGTGTCTGCGCATGAGAAATTTGATGAGGGAAAGCCAATTCAATGACCTGAGTTTTGCTGAATGCTATGAGAGTGAGAGTAATTTTTATTTATTCCTGTGGTAAGTTTCATAAGCTTAGTTCTCCTCTCTGTGCTAGTGAGCTTTCTGCTTCTGGTCACAGCTTCGTGGTTCCAGTGGAATGTAGCTGTCAGAACTTATAGCAAGGAGTATATTTAAAATATATAGGGCTTTGAATATCAGGGAATAAAACAGTCTACAACATATATTCACTAGAGAGCCTGAGTGGAATGCAGAACAGAGAAATGATGTTTTCAGTTGCTTGCAGTTTCTACCACTTTGAACTTTCATCATAATTTGCAGTTTCTTTACAAAGAGTGGATTATAATAAACACATCCGGAGGTCAAAACCCACCATTGCAACATCTGTGCTCAGGAGACCAAGTTATACATTCGTGGATTAATATGTCCCACATAGCAATAGAAATTTTGAAGTCAAAATCAATCAGAAATCTGCAGTAATATTAAGGGAACTGTGATAGCTATACAATATACCTATAAAATATATACAATGTAATATATTCTTAAGGATTCCCAAAAGACAAGCAAGGCTGCTGAGGTCACAAAGACATGTGAAGGGGAAACAATGTCCAAGACTCTAGTTCACCAGCACTCCTGTAATCTCTCCATCTCCACCGGGCAGGCAACAGTTTTTTCCTTTTTCTCAGAACTGTCTTTCCTTTTGTGCCTTGGTTCTAAACTACAGGACAAGAGAAAGAGCCAATTTTACCTAGCATAGCTCAGATTCAGGGCTATGCAAGAACAAGAGGGACCAAAAGACCATATTTACAAAGCACAGCCTCATTGCCACCAAATGCCCAAAATGGGAACAGAAATTGGTCTGTGCTCAAGAGGCAAGAAACAAGAGCCTCCCCTGAAAACCAGTGGCTCCTGCCTCTTAAGCGTCTGCTGAGATCGGAGTTAAACAGAGGCTGCACAACTACTATAAAGCACATGATCTCTGCTTTGGTGAAAACTAGCTACATCTGGCTTTTAATTCCTATGGAGTTCTGAGTTAAACGTTAGCTGAAAGACACAGCTGTTGAACACTGCTGTCTTAAGGCAAAAGTCTCGATGTCCCAGGACTTTGACAATCCATTTGAAAGGCCCTCCAAAATCCAACAGTGAATCCTAGGTTTGCCAGATATAAAGGCATTATAATGGAAGATCCCCTTATGGTATGGGAAAACCTCACAACCCAAGGGAATATAACAGAGGACAGTTTTCCTTTATTTTGGGGGCTGTAATACAGAAGTTTGACATGGATATAATTGAGTATATGTCATACATCATGTTTTACAGCATAGGCAATCAATTCATCTGTCCAGGAGTATAGCAGATCCTAGGCACTGGTGTGTCAAAAGACTCATGTGCAAAATAGGCTTGTATTCAAGGATGCAGAGTACAAGGCAGCGTCAGAGGCATCCAGGGCACATGTTCTATTATGATACAATTGTGGTTGCTGGTCTTTCAAAACAAATCCAATAACCTAACAATGCCACACTGGCATATTGCCCACTATGCCACTTGTAAATACTGTCTTTGGTCAAAATGGATACTGGATCCCTCCAGTCTAGAAAACATATCTATACTAAGTAAATCCGAAAAGTAGTAGTTAGAGAAGCTGGAGAAAAACATTTCTATTTCAAGTTAGTAAATTCCAGGTTCTTCACTGGAATGCCCAGCCCTTTCACTGTATTGGAACGCAGGTCCTTTCAGTTTTGTTGATTTTTCTTGATTGACTTGGAAATAATCACAGAATAAAATACAAGTTGGTAATAAAGTCTTTATAGTAACAAATCAATCAAGATTCAAACAGGAAAAAAAAACCCACTAAATTTGAATGCCTGATCATCTTGTCCTCCTCTAGGCTTTTCACCTGCAATACCTCCATTAATTCTTTTAAGCTCACTCCCTATGAATTGTGTACTTCAAACAATACCCTGAGAATTCTTTATTGGCTTTGCTGTTGGCTTTTTCTCTTTACTCCTCCATGCAGCTTTGTACTTTGCTGTTTGGGTTGGAGTTCTTTTATATTTTTTCATGCTCCTTTTCTTTTTATTCTCCGTGCCCCACGCCCCCTTCTTTTTATCCAGCTTTTGCTTAAGATGTCCATATCTTTGTTAACCATGCCATTTCATTTCAATCCTGAAATGAATTAATTGGAGTATATGGAAGAGTTGCAAAAAAATATCAGGATCAATCAGCTTTTGGAGGAATACTAAAAGTAGCTCTTAAAAGAAGAAATGGTCATTGGCTAGAAGGATTTTTAAGCACACAGCTGTGGATAAAAAAATTATACTTTTACTATGACCATTCAGCTTCTGTCTAATCCTAGAGATGCTTAAGCTTCACTGGCTCCACTGCAATTTTCCCAAAACATTTAGAATTGAAAACTCAGGAATCAACAGAATATTTCAGTCTAGACAAGGTTCAGCAAGCTTGATCCAGAAACTAAGCTGCTTAATATCAAATACAGAAGCGGAAATCTAACTTAGTAGAGAGTGACCAGAATGCAAGATTCCACACCTTTTGGCAATTGCCCTGATGACTGAACTACAGATTTATGTTTCTCTGCTCACCAGCTTTCTGCAAAACGGTACAGCCGCACCAGGAAAGGAATGCATGCCACTGCTGCCTAGCTGGTTTGGTAGGCATATTCCCAAGAGGCAGAAATACCTACTTACATCTACTCCACTAGAAAGAAGGGATTGAAGTATCGGAGTCTGTGAAGACACTAAGAATCAAGTACAAACCTGCATACTAAGTGTTAGACCATTATAGAGAAGAGTTCTTCCCCTTTTATGTGTGTTTTAAAAGATAGCAATGCCTGAAACTTGTAAGGGGAGGAGGGATGGTAGTAGAGACACCTACCTGATGAGGAAAAAAATACTCCCTGGGGACCTAGTTGAGCAGTCTTTACTTTCCTGTAAGCCAGCCCGTGATGGCAGCTCTGAATCAGACCCTGAGGTTTTAACTCCCCCATGCACTAACGCTGGGAGCTCCGCCAGCCAGCTTCAACTTCTGGTTTCACACTGGACAGCTAACAGCTGAAAATCAGACAGCACAACTCGCACCTCCCAGGGAAGTTAGCTTTTTACAATGCATGCCTCAGTACTTACTGTAAATTGATTAATATTACTCATTGCCTAAAAACGGGTAAGTATTTAGTATATGGAGTATGCTTACACACAAGTAAGCTAGAAGATGGTGGTGCAGCTTACAGGTACTTCAAACACATTTGCATAACATTATGATTTGAATTTTAATTAACAGAATCAACCCAAAGGGCCAACTTCAGACCTCAATATTACTGAAGAATAACAGCATCAAAATTCAACCATCATTCTGCAAGCTGCCCCTACAGTTGCCCCTAATTACTGATTAGCCCAATGAATACTAGGTTAATGATCTTTTCTTGAATTAGCTAGGATCTGAAATTTTGGTCACTATTTTCCACTTTTTTCCAGGTCTGCTTCTTACATTCCAAATGTTTTATGTATTTCCATCGGGTTAATAATGTTGTTCTTTTTGGTGAATGTCATCAGTTTGGTAAATATCACCAAATATCATGTATTTGGCAAATAATGTTGATTGTGTGCCCCAGCTAAATAAAGAGGTCAGACTATTTACATGAATCTTAAATCGTTTATCATGTGTAGTACAGAGAAGCTTGTCTGTGCTACAGCCATGGGGAAAACAGATATAGGAGTAACAGTTATGGTCATAACCTAAAGCATAAAAATTCTCTAGGATACTGACATAGCTGTAATTAAGTAATGATATGTTATAGGTAAGTGTCGCTCAGCAGTTCCAGACTGAAAATCCAGGATATTAGAAGACTTCTAAAAGTCACTACTTTTGTCGCATTCTTTGGTAAGAGTCAGATAACAGCTGTAGTGAAGAATAATACTTTTGTTTAATCTGTTTATTACTGGTTAAGCCAAGTCCTCTTTAGGTACTTGGCCAAGAAAATATAGAAAGATATTCAGGTGTCGTTGGATGTAATTTTGAAGTTTACACACTTTTTTAGCCTGGCAAGCAAAAATATTTCACCCAGGATATTATGCATGCACAGGGCTGCCAAAAATATGTTTAAATGTTACAGATCTACAGTGCCATCTGGCCAAGCAGCTTTTCAGATATAGTCTAGAGACATAAGAGAGAGACACTGCTGGGTATCTCATAAGGTACATAAGGGAGCTCTCTTTTCAAGATATCAAAGATCTTATCTAAAATACAGCAGACCACTGTCAAAAGCAGCCACTGATATCTTTTCCAAGAGAATAAAGGAGACAAGGAAGGAGAAACTTTGTAAGCTCTCAAGAGTATAAAGTATTCATGTATGCGCTATAGATATATACATGCATATACAGACCCACACCTATATTTGGATCTGTCAAAAGTGACATGTTTTGTTACCATTGCCATTGATGTTAGTGGGGATAACTACCCAAAAGAGGAGAAATAAATACCAGCTATTCCTTAAAGGAAAAGGCAAAAAATGAATGGGGAAACCCCCCCAACAATAGAAATCTGTCTGCTCAATCTATTTCTCATTCACCTTCTTGACGCTCTTCTAATTAATCTGCCGGTTTTACAAGAGGTACCAGGTGCCATTTTACCAGCTTTATAGCTTTGCATTGGAGGTCATTCAGTAGTGTAGCCTCCCTCTAATTTTCTTCTTTTGCCAGCATTCATAAGCTCTGCAAAAATATTATTTCCAATAAAGAGATGATTACATCTATTTCAAACTGAGAGAGTTTAGGTATCATGCAAGCGAAAACTAGTAACTTGCTGATAAAAGCCAATGTTGCATAACAGCAGAAGTTAAGAATACAATTGCTAGAAACCCATGAACGTCGAATACAATCCTTTAATATCAGAAGGGGACACACACCCACCACAAAACAACTGTCACCAGCAATACACTCAAAAAATGTAGCATCTTTTCCTGCTTCCACAGATTGTCAGCAGACCATGCTTTTACAAGTGCATTCATATTTTGTCAATGAATTTTCTGTTTTCAGTATTTTGAGAATAATTATTTTTATTAAAGACTGAGTTTTCTTAAAACCTATTAATACTCAACATGAAAAATTCTGAATGAATAAGAGTTAAATAGTGTCATGCCACTTCATTAACAGCATTGGTCTAATTTTTATAATTTTGAACCTTTTTTAAGGAACTAGGACGTTAAGTCTCTGGGAGAGACAAACCTGAGGGAGGTTTCACTGGTAAACAGGATTGGTGATTTTTAAATCATTACAAACCTTACTGTGGAGGAAAAAAACCACCAAATTCTGTCTCTGTCATTTTACAAAACTAAGACTAAAATTGAGTAACTAAGGACAGAATCAGTTTTAAAAGTCATCTTAGAATAAACTGATGAAAAGCAACTGCACAGGGTATAATTTTAGACAATACAAACAGGTCCCTTTCCCAGGTCACAGTCCCCTGAAAGCCTGATTTTTGGGGAAGAAGCATTAAGAACCTTATATTCCTGCTGCATTAGGAATAACGTAATTTATTAAAATAAATAAATAACCATCCATGCATTCTAATTTTCTGTCACCAACACAAACTAACTGAGTAGGTGGGTTTGTTATAAACTCAGAGGAAGGCAGTTATGCTCTTGTCTGGCTTGCTTAACTGGGTCTGTGCCAGAGCACTGAAGAATCTGTCATTGAATAGTAAAAGCGAAGTCTATCCTGTGTCACACATCTATAAATAGGCACGTATGTATATGTATGGGTATGTCTCCATGTATTTCATTTTCTAGTGCAAATAAACAAGCCCATTTAAAATTTACTCCTGAGCATTTCCAACAAATAATTTTTGGCAATTTTTGAACAACACAAGGGCAGTGGAATGTACAGCCTGTATTTTATTCACAAAAATATAAACTGTATACATCACACTCGCTTCTTTCCCATTTGCTTTTTTCAGGTGCACCTGGCTGCCAGTCACTCCCTGCCCACGCTACCCCAACACAATGAATGTGTTTCATATGTTCTGAGATGCCACCTTGACCGGCAGAAAGAGAATATACGGGCCCACCATGCATATATGAAGATAGATTTTTATATATGGGTGTCAATACAAGAATATAAAGCACTAATCTAACACAATTAATCCTCCACACAAAGCACTAATCAAACAAACCTATAAGCCAAACCAAATAATTCAGTAACTCTTCTTAGCTATCCTTTCCACAAATGTAGTGAAAGAAACAATTCAGTATGGATCTGCAACCCTCTCTCCCAGCTGATGAGTGGAAAATTCAGCTGCAACAGCCACTTGGGCCTCTACCCTCGATGACTCTTCCTCCTTCCTATAACTATTCTGTTAGAAGAATCATGCCTGCAGCTTTTCCTGAGGGGTCAAAAAAGAAATGTAGTGTGATTATATTGGGGCAAACACAGTCCCTGAATCTCTTTCATATCAGCCAAGAAGCTCTTTCGTTGTTTATGGCAGCATCCCTCTCACTCTGCCAGCAAGAAACACCCTTTGACAGGCCCCGTAAAGAAAGAGTAGTCTAAGATAAAAACCTCTTTCCAGTCAGGATTAATAAGAAATGAAGCTGAAGTATTCTGCTGACAAGGATGAAAAGGCAATATTTAAATTAGAGCAAAACCTAGTATACACTGTATGTAATTTGATTACACAGAAATCCAAGTGATCAGTGTTAACAAGGGTCCACTTTGATAAACAGAGAAACATTAAACAAACTCTTCCCAATTAAAAATGCGTCCAGACTGCCTGCTGCTGTGTTCAGTGGAACGAGGGTGGCCTTCATGGCGACGGCTGCAGCAGCAGCAGCTGGCAGCCATCCAGCATGGTGCAAGGGAGACACATCTCTCCTTGCTCAGGTACTTATCAGTGCCTCCAGCAGTGAGGCCAGCACCCCAGAGCCCCGAACAAGCAGGTCCCCACTGCACCCTATGACAAGATAGCTGGTGGCTACTCGTGGTGTTTAAATTACAAATCCACTTGCACGAAACGGAGCCTGCCCAATGCCAGGAAACAGACAAAGCCTATGCAAAGAGTCAGCCCTCAGAAGGGATAAAGCAGGTCCAGGAGGAGAAACAGTGATTAAATAAAGTCCAACAAATGATGCCAATAAACAAGTTTTCAATTACCAAAGGACACCCAGACAGCCAAAAAGAGGCTGCTAAAAGCTGTAATCACACCACTCTACAGTACCCACTTCAAAAAGTACAGAAACATATAATATATTTTGGCTGGAAAAGAACACGTAGAACAGACTATTTAAGAAAATTGCAACCTGCTACAAAAACAAGCTTGAGTGCCTTCTATTTAAGAGAGTGAGGCTGCATTTCAGATCCCATTTCTTACTTCAGGTGAATTTTATCTCTGAATCACACAGCAGTTATCTGCCTGCATCTGTTTTTCTTTGACACTGTTATATCCTCCTGTCCTTGACCCCATCTGAGACTGACAAGCTCTGGGGACTGCTGATGGGGATAAATTTTCCATGAATATTTGCTTGTATTTATAAATGAATTTACTTAAGCCACATTAATGTAATTTGTGTATTTGCTTTCTGAAAAAACTTGTTCATTTGGGTTTTGCTGGCATGAATGTTTACTGAAGTAAATTCCAAAGATGTAGCCAGAGGTATTAGGATCAGAAAGAGGCTTCTAAAATGTACTGAAGTGTGCAAGTGCATTTATATTTTGCACAAGACAAATGATTCTCACTCAGCCAGCCAAGGAAGACAGAGAAAATTTGGAGTTTTCCTGACCAATCATAATTAATTAATATAAGATGAGGAATAAACGCTGAAAGCAGAAAACTGTTGGTAATCAAAGTTTCATGTTTTTGCAGACTCTATAGATTCAAAGATGCAATATAGTCATAGCTGACTGTGTACAAGAGAAGAAGACCATACTTTGTCAGAAACAGAATTTGTGACCAATCATTCACTGAGCTGAAATAACCAGTGTTTCACCATTAGGTCACTTGTGTGCACTCAGTCTCTAGTGAGAGAATGAAGAAGAATTTCATGTCACAAGGTGGCTTATCAGATACAATCGAGATCCTCTTAGCACTTTTTTTGCATCATAGTAGCATCTTTTATTATTTCTGTTCCCAGTAAAGATTATAGACTAGTCTGCCACTAATGCTGCCCAGAGTATTTTATGTTCAATATGATCTCTCTCCTTTCCATTTTATCTTCAGGCCTTGATTTATCTCAGTTATAGTCAGTTAACAGGTTCCTAAGCACAAGTGCTAATAAAAGTAATAGCACTGCTGCCTATTAAATGCAATGCATTCTGATATCTGAGTATAAACCATGGTCATTTCATAAGGGGAATCACAACTCTGACTATTTAGATTTTGCTACCCTCTTTAATTTTTCAGAAAATTAAACATTAAAGTTTTTGAAGGACTGCCCTTGCAGCAGCTGGACTAATGTTAATATTCACACAATGAATTCACACAAATAAATATGGTCCCTCCTCCCCCAACACAACTCTAAAGTGGAATTTAGGCATGGCTACATAGTCAGATCAATACCAGCATGCCTCCTCCTTGGCACTGAGGACATGAGGCCTAATGCCTGAAGAAAGTTTTTAGCAGAAGTCAGTATACGTGTCTAATTTTTTTAAGACAGTTGGGTAATTCAGGTGTAACAGCCATAACTGACAGAAAAAAGCCCTGTCAGACTGTAGGTTGAGTTTCTTTTGCTGTGGGTTGCCTTTAAAACTGTGTCTTTTTTTTTTTTTTTTTTTTTTTAACAGATAAAACCCTGTAACTGTATGACCGTGATAGGCCAGAGTTTTAGTTTTAGGGTTTCCTAACAATAAATATTTTGAACAATTGTATCATTAGCAGATTTTCATCACACACGTGTAGCCATAGACAAATTTCAAAACAACCAGCTGCAATGAGTGACACCAAATCGATCTGAACCATTGAACGGTCTTGTCTTTGGTCTCCTGTTTCTTTTTCCTACCAGTACCAAAACAGGACACTTCACTAAGCGGCCACTGGCTGCCTCAGTCCTTCTCTTCCTTGTAACGTTAATAACTTTTGTTGTACTCTGAAACTAGAGATGGTGGCTTGAGAAAAACTGTGTCTTTCTATATTAGGTCTCTACAAACTTGCAATCGATAATAATATTTTAATAGTGTTTAAGCTCCTTTTAGTCATTCTTCATGAAATATTCTTTCTTTGTACAACCCTCTCACTGTCTCAAGTCTTCATAATTGGCTCTAACAGAAAAACTCCCAGCGCTGTTACTCTCAGCTGCCACCAAATAGAATTAAATAGATGTGCTCCCTACCTCTCTGACAGAACTTTTTTAAGTCTCCTAGGACAGGAGTTCCCAGTCCATAAGGGATTGACTTGTTTTGATAGGCAAATCTATATTTGCACATATACTGTGCTACAGAAGACTTCCTGAAGCACCACAAAGTATTAAAAGTTTTTATCTGACCTATGTCTCCCTGCCAAGCTGTCTTACAGTACCAGGTCCTTGGAAGACCAAACCTGAATATGGGTTTGAACACAGAGCATAGGGAACTCTGAACAGCTAATTTTTCTAATTACTGTGAAATTCTTAAATTATTTTACTTTTAGTTCTATGTTTGTGCAACAGCAGACTAACTGTAAATTATGCTTTATTTGGCTGGAAGAAAAAAAGTGCATGTCAGCTCAAACCCTAAAATTAATCATTTTCACTTTAGCCAAGACCATTAGCATGGCACAGTGAAGTAAATCCTAGGAGCTGGAAGAGGAGCCTGGAGGCAGAGCTGCCACTCCTGCTGCTGAGCAGCAACTGGGGAACTGCTGGGAAACAAGGACACCAGTAATCTCTACCTCACACCTGGCCCTCCCCACAACAGCAGTATCTTTCCTTGACTTGACAGAACAGGAGCTTTTTTTCTGATGCTCCCACCCAGCCTGACCATGTCCTGCCCTAGGCAAATAGCTGTCTGAAGCGTTTTCTGCCTTTAGTAGTCACAGAAAATGAAACCACCTTCTCACTGTAGGCTAGCAACCGCTCCCAGACTCCCATTAAGGAGGCTGGGGCATCAAATGGAAAATGCAAATCCTTGTGGAAATCAGAGAGACCAGGTTTTCAGCCTATTTTTGCCACTATCATGGTTATTTAAAGCATTGAAATCTGGTTTGAGTGTGCTGGGTTTTACATGATACTGATATGAACCTCTCCAGTCTGAAAATTAGTCTTAATTCTTCCAGATCAAGATTTTAAAGTACTTCTTACGTGAAGGCAAGATACATAGCATTACAGATTATCTTATACATCTTCACTGTATTTTTTTCAGGTCATTTGTGAGCTAAGCTTTGAGGAAAGACTTTAGTTCCTTCTTAGATTATTGAAATTGATTTGCACTTCACTGCTCTTTTAGACCTTTAGGGGCATTAGCACCATCACTGCAGGTGTTATATGGTCTCGATGTAATATGCTGTGATTCCCTTAGCTAGTGAATTGTATTTAGGAAGACTACTTTGGCTTAACTAACAGGTTAATTTAAATGGCATATGTTCTCATCTGAACTATTTGGATGACTAAATCATGTATTTAGATATGGTTAAACTCAAAGCACATACTGATGATAATATATCTGGCAAAGAGAGTAAGCAGTGATTTTCTTAGGCATTTCATTTTATCAAACAGATCTTTATAAGGATTAAAAAAGCTCCTAAAAGACACAAATAATTATGGTCTTTTCTTAGGGATTTTTGTATCCATTTGGAAGAGAGTATCTCCTTACATCGTTTTGCACAGGAGTCCATCCAAAAGGATATATACTCATGCTAAGGAACTTTTAACATAGTGAGCAAAACAATTTCAGGTGTACATCCTAAAAATACTGCTGTGATGTGCTAGTGTTGAACAACGGCAAACTAAGCCCCTCTGACACTGCAAGGATTTCCTCAGCTGTCAGATTCTGGAATCAGATTCTTCTCTGTATATTCTGATGTATATTGGCAATCAGACTGGGTTCAGCACTAACCCAACTTAGCTAAGAACTGCACAAACCATAAAAGAACTACATTTCGAAGAAGTATGTTAACTATGTTAAGAACTATGTTTAACTATGTTAAAAGAACTGTATTTCCAAAATTCAGCCTTTCAGAAAGGAGAGCGCCAAGTCTCTGCCTCTCACAGTACCATGTGCGTGCTGGTACAAGCATGAACACGAATCTGGGGAATCTCACTCTGGGCTAGTTCTGAAGGGAAAATGCTCTCAGACATTCAAACAGACTCTGGTCCATGTTCCTTAGGTCACAGAAATCTAACAATGGAGAAATCAACTCCATCCGCGCCTCCTGAATCCCAGCCTTTCCAGAGTAATTAAAAGGAAACCCAACACAATCAAACAAAACAGTACGGGAGAACTATCTGCTCGAAAAGCCCAGGAGAAGAACTCTAGCAAAGTTCTTCTGAAGACCTGTGATATTCATTACACACCACCAGGGCAGTACTGGCCTTCCTTCAGCTTCAGTTATAATTTTCCTGCTGGCTGAAGTTAAAAGCCTATTCTGTCCTTTGCTTTATTCCCAAATGTACTGGCTTCCTTGTAACTCAGGCAGGTTTGCCATCTTGCAAAGGTGTAGCAGGGCACACAGTTACCTTGCTGTGTGTTGACCAGTGGGACATTTATAAGTCACAGATTTATTCATCAACTCCCATGTGACACTAGCTTTTCATATACATGAACAGATTTTTAACATATATTAGTTGCACGTAAAGTAACAAGTGAAAATTCATGTCACAAATATTTAGCTCTGCAGTAGTTTGTACTTAATGTATTAAAACCTAGGAAATTTGAGTTTCAAATTTCAAACAAATCAGTCTACCTGCAGCATTTATTATTTATATGTATTTTTGTTTATAGAGCAAAGCAGATTTAAATTATGATTCTGGAGTTCTGTGAGCTCATCGGAACAGGAACTGTTTTTAAAATGTAGGCATAAATGTTATAATTCATAAGGGAAACGTGTTAGGACTGGACCACTTTGAAAATCATTTGTCCCCTTTGGGAGTCCTAAAATAGGATCTGAATCCACCTGAAAATCTGTTTCATTTGTGTGTGTTGATTACTTACAAAACTAGAATGTTATGAAAATTTTCTTCTTGTATGCTTCACTGCATGATCCATGCATAGAATTAGTGTTCATCAGCATGGGCTGTATGTTGTGCAATGGGATTCCTGCTTGTTATCCAGCTGTGAGAAATGCACAAGCTGTAAAATAATTTAAGAAAGGAGGGAAAGAGACTGAAACCAATGCAAATGAACACAGTAACAAAGGAACAAAAGTGTAGTACTATTTCTTAAAAGAAATAGGAGAAGACATGGATTAGTCAGGATTAGGATCTAAGAAACAGTTTTACACTAAGTCACCTGATCTCTTCATGTAGATAATACCTTTTTAGTTCTGCAAATTTGATTTTTCAGGGATGCTTTTCTGTGAGTACAGTTTTGCCTGCATGTTAATATACACATCTTTCCCTTTGACTTGACAATTTTGTCATTTCTTTCTTTGTACAGAAGTAGCCTCAACATTAAAATAGGAATATCTTTTACATCAATCTGAGGTTATTAGAATGTAACCTATACCTTATGCTTGTGATCCTTTGAAGACAGTAGATTCTACGTGGTTACAGTAACTGCTTACTTATTTAATGGAACAAAGGTTAAGAAATTCCCAGAGAGTTCCAGTGTTCGTTAAGAAATTACTAACACAAAAAGTATTACATAATCATAGCCGTAAACCCCAAACATAGTACTGCCAACTGTAATTTTACAGAATCTAGCATACCGCTTTCTGGCTTACTCAGTTCTTGAAAATTTATTAATCCTTTTGAGAGAATGTATGCACGTATGCTACAGAGACTCGTGCACTCTGCAGACTACTTGACAGTAGTCTTTCACTCCAAGCTATAAACATACTATGAATTGTGAAACAGGAAAAGTTTGGCTGCAGGCAAACTACCAACGAGAATAACTTCTAAAAGACCAAGACACTGTCTCTTTTTACAAGGTAGCAGCTGTTGTGATCATGATCTCTATTTACAGAAAACAAATTCTACAGAAAACATTTATGCTTTAGAAGAAAACATGAGTATGTAAAACACTGTAAAAATTTAAAGTAAGGGTAGCTGTCAATCAGTTTGTTATCAAGGTTTTAAATCAGTACTGTGTCTCTTCTTACAAGTCTTTAGTTCTAAGCTTAAAACAAAGAATTCTTGAAACTCATTAGAAATACCCTACATTCTCAAATACAGTGCAGAATGCTTGTAACTGAAAAATGTTTCCAGAGCATTTTCTTCCTTGAAGAGAAAAACCCTTTGCTGCCTCTTAAATCCTTTAAAAATACAAGTTTTCTTTATGATGTTGGTTAAAAATATTGGATGCACAATAATTGTATTGTGTGAATTGTGAGATGTCTGGATTCAATAAATCAAATGGAAACAAATGAGCTTTGATCAGATCACCTTAGTACACAGATAGATAGATTAATGAGCCTTGAGGCACTGTGTATTTCAGTTAAACCTTGATATCTATATCTTGAAATTGTTCTTTAAATGTTTTCCTTGCACCGAGTTGAATATTTTTCAGCTTTAAAGTCTTAATTCTCATATATTTCTGCCCAAATATAAACTGATGTCTTATAGACTGGTAACATATATATTGGGACATCATTTTGCCCATGTATAAGCTTTAGAAAGTCCATATAAAAACCTGTATGTAAGTCCTGGAAATCTTTATTTTGCAGCAATATGGTTTCATCTAGAAATGGTGACCCCACGAGGTCCTTTGAAAGTTTGGGAAAAAGAATCCCAAACCAAAATTTTGTACAAGACATTGTAACGGAAGATATTGTTTATCTTTTAACTATATGATGTCTTATCTATCTTGTATTTTATTATTTCTTCCTGTAATAATAAAATATTCATAGCTAACAATTGTAATTATTTTACTTTTTTTTTAATTATGGGGCTCACTTAAGGTGCAGTCACAAACCCATGTGGCTAAATTACTGAGAGCTGTTTCCCCAAATAAGCACTGATGAATGTTCTGCCAGTCTTTGTGTATGTTTGAAATATTTTTGTTAATTACTTGGAAAGCAACACCTTAAGCACTCTTCCTTGTTCTCTCTCCAGATAATTCTACTGAATAATAATAAGCATGGTCACTATAAATAAAAATCCACTTTCCCTTGATGCTCTTAAATGTGTACATTCATTTTCTGCTGAAAACTAGGGCGGTGGTAGGCTATGATATTTTTCTTGTTCCAGATCCAAGTCTTATTTTTAGATACTTTATTACTGGTGAGGAAACAGAGAAACTCTGCAAAGAGTGTTTGTGTACCACAGCTACATATTTTTTCCATCTGGGGAAAAAAAAGATTTTACTCAGCCTCCCTTTAACATATGGAGTTTGTCACATCAATCATTGGTGGAGAACATGTAGTGTCATCCATGTCATATGGGTGACAGTGCTGTTTTACATAGTATCAGTATTTTAGATTCATGCTTTCCCAAGCTACAAAGCACAGGCATTCTACTTAGCAATAGCATAGTTCTTCCAAAGAAGAGCTGTCTTTTGTCAAGTGTTTTCATCAGAGAGATGTAAAAATATTACAAACCATGCAAAAGTAATAATCTAGGTACCTCAGCATGCAGTCTTTCTCCAGCTTGTATAATAAATTTGAGCTGGGTGCTTAATACATATGGGGATCATCACTAGGGAAATCATTCCCTTGGTACATATACTCATATAGAAACTTTGTCTTGCTTTTGTGTCTAGGTCAGTGAAACAGTATTTCAGAGATCAACAAAATTTCTAACAAAATCTTGCCCCATTTATTTGCTTTTAACTTTAAAAAGTGGAATCTGTGTTTTATCTCAAGCCCCAAATGCATTATAATGGGTCTGTTATACTCTGCCACTTTCCTGTTATAGATCACCTACTACCACCATTCTCATGGCTCCTTTCCTGCATAAAAACGATGCCAGCTCTGTAGTATCCCCATCCTCTTGTCTGCAGGCACCACAACACTGTCAGCAATTACCATTTACCCTGGTAAGGCACTTACTGGCAGTTACTATTCAGTCCATTGGCTTGTTGACCTCTCTGCCAATAGCTAGATAACTAATTTAGGGTATAAGTGGCTGTGATAATTATAATTCAATTTAATTTCCTTTCAGTGACTCACACACAGATGTTTTGATATCACTGAAACTATTAGCTGAAGGGACCACACACTGTATAGTGCCTAGTGCCTAAAAATTTAGCACTGTGTCCTAGATGACGCAGGGTACAAATATAAAGCTGCCGTCTTCTGTAGATGATAATTTCTTAGAATGAAATTGTAATCCTCAAACGTCACCCCACTAGGAGAGTCAGCCTGGAAAGCCTGAATTTTGGTGTTTAATTCTTAAAAATTAAGCATCACAAACACTTATTAGACATGAAAGTGATAACAGGTCTGGCAACTGAGCCTGTCTGGTTGTCACTCTCGTGTAAAAACTGCCAGGACAATTTTCTGTCAGCTGTCTGTCCTGTTCTACTAAATGTTTTGTAGCTCAGATAGCCTTCAAAATATAACACCACAGGTGGAATCAGCAGTGTTCATCTTTCCGTTCATGCTTTTTTAAGTATTAATTCAGTGAATACAATATTATCATAGGACAAGATGATTTAATGTCCACTTGCCCATGGGAATTTCAAGCATTTCTCCTAAGGAATGCTCCATTCTTAGTGGACATCCTCTAGTGTTGAAACTGCATCCGTGACGCATAGGCTTAAATATTTATTCAGCAAGAGAAAAATCTACTAATTTAACATTAGAATACTGACAGTGAGGTACTCCCAGTTCTGCTTGTGAGACGGTCTCTTTGAAACAGGCCTTTCATCTGCAAAGTTCTGCTGCCTGAATGCAATGTGTTTCAATAAATAAGCCCTTCATTTCTGAACAGGGATTCAAGATCTAACATCTTTGCAAATAAATACCCAGCAACAACAATCCTTACAATAACAAAATCCTAGCCAGTCAGTGGAAACAGAAAATCCTTTAAGTTTGCCTCACAGAACTCCAAGTGGCAAGGGAAAGCAGAAATCTGCTTTGTCACTCTCAGAGACATAAGCAAAAATTAAGAAGTCATTGCCATATGGGTCCCTGGTGAGCCTGGTGACACCACTTGACGAAGCACGTATGTCATAATGTCCAGGATAAGGAATGTATTCCTGTCACAGGACTTACTGGCATTAATGCCCCTGTAGGAGTTTGTCTGGAAAAGCAAGTTGTCACTGCTGCCTCTGAGTGTCCCTCTCAAAGGAAATGTATCACTTTGCTTTTAGAACAAGACAAATAAAATAAAGCACTAAGCATGACACAGAAGAAAACCAAGGAACCTCTATAGCATGCATACAGTTTTATGTCCTTTCCATGGGACTTGCACAAAAAGGGATCAAATCACACAGATGTTTGACAAAAGGCAAGACAAAGCAACTGTGAAGGATATGCCTATGACAACCCTGATAGGGAAGTACCTTTTGCCCAGTAGCTTGCAAATTTTGCAAGCACACAAGCAAATGAATGTAGAAAACTGCAAATTTTTCTACATAATGCATTTTACATGGTTTCTCCTGCTTGAAGAAATTGTATGTAAACTGTCTGCAAAGGTGATTTGTATCCCTGGGTATAACCATTTCCTTCAGCTTCTGGCAGCAAGCAATTGTTTGTCAGATGTGATGCTCATAAGACCCTTAACTATAGTGATACAGGCAACTGCCTCTATAATACTTAACACATAAAACAAATTATAACAACATCCTTAAGATTAGCATATAAGTAATAGTGCTATATAAAAACTCATAAAACCAAAATGTATGGCTACAATAACCATATTAAAACAACCATAGTTCTGCTTTAAATAACCATATGAGCCATGTTTGGAAGATATTATAGTATTTACTGATTAAGCATAAGGAAAAGTCTATTGCCATCCTCTCAGAAGAGATCAATTCCAGTTTCTATCTTTCCTGTAAGTATTGGAAGGCCAGTTCATGATAAAAGCCCAACAGAACCATCTAAGGAGCTTCAATAATCCTTTGATAGCTTGAAAAGAATTAAACCACATCCTTTTTATGCATCCTTTTTGATTTTTCCAAAAGGGTACAATGATGCGTTACAGGCAACAAAAGAACATGATGCATATCATTAACAGAACAGTAAATCATCTCCCTTTCAGAGAACTGGGCCTCTTGACTGCACTGGTGACTTAAAAAGTCAAATTGCACTGTTACTAAACTGGCATAGGGAAGTGAATCAGGACAATATATCTCTTTTAAACAGTGACATCATTTAGGGCCTGGGAAACTTAAAATGCAGAATGGATTTGTCTCAATGAGCGCTAGACAAGACTGTACCTAAATTGTAAGAATATTCTTCTCTGGGTAGAAATTTGAAGAGGAAACCATTGCTTTGTCACAGGACTGGTACTTCCAGCCAGTTTAGCAGTTTCATTTTTCACTTGGCAGCTGAAGTGCTGAAGTCCAGTGAGAATGGAAACAAACAGAAATGTTATGTTTCTGAGACCGGTAAAAGCTAAAGGCAAGAAGATTACCCTGGTAGGTGGGGCTCAGATAAAAGACCTTTTGCACCTCTCTTGAGGTGCTCAGGAATGGGCACATGTATGTAGAGGAGTGGAGTTTTACAGAAGACCCATGGGGAAAGGCATAGCCAGCTGTCTCCTCTGCTCCACAGCCCCTGTCCTTCCCACAGCGTGGAAACTGTTCTAAGCCCAGTGCACACCAACGAGGGATGTCTCGGGGACAAGGCAGCTCTTTACCTTTCTACCTTTCCTCCAGTTCTGAGCTCAGCACGGTGACCCACTAACAGACAATCAGGCAGAGCAGAGCCAATAAAAGAAACGCCAGTCATTTTTCATTTGCTTATGGACAGGCAACTTATGATGATACTCTGATGATTACTTTCTATTGAATGAATCACCTTCTGACCCGTTCTCCTCAGTCATTTTCATTGTACGCTAAATTCCATTTGCCATGTCAGACCCTCAATTTTATCAGAGCCACTAACACAATTTTCCAGAGCAGCAGCATTAGCTCAGCTTCCTCATTTTGTCTCCAGTGCCTTGTAGTTCGATTTATAGGCAGAAATAAAGACTTGTTGGAACTTGCCTCTTTCCCCCAAGGGTAATCTTAATCTAGACCCAAGGGCAGAATATGGGCCTAACCTCCAGGCTTTTTCTCCCAAGAGTTGATATATCAGCAGATGATCCATGTAAGTCATATCACCATCATTGAATAAAAAGCAATTTGCACTATCAGAAGCAGATTTCCAGCATGGAGAAATTCACAAAGATATCTGAAAAGGGAGCACACTGGTTTTCTTTCTGATAAAAATGCGGCAAAAAACCCACCAAATAAACAGAAAGTTACAAATCAGCACAATGCAACTAGAAATATGTTTGCATTAATGCATTTCCAAATCCTTCTACACATTCATATTTAGTAGTTATATCTGCTTTATACAATCAATAAAATATAATTAAAAACCTAGAAAATCTTCTGTGTTTACAATAAAATAATATAATGTGAAAAACAAAATGTGTCAATTTTGGATAGAATAGGGGATTTGTAAATTCCTTCCTCATCACCCAACCCCACCTCCCCCGTTAAGTGGAACTTTTAGATCAGCTTAACACTAACAGTACCCTGACCCAGCACAGCATTACTTTAGTCAGAATGTCTGCCTTGGCATTGCTTAAAACAACTTCATTGAGAATTAACCATTGCTGAGCTCTCAAAAATACAGGGCAATTTCAAGTTCAGTTAGCAACTAGGAGTTCAGGACACGACTGTGTCATCAGAATAAAAATGAGCATTGCACTCAGTGCACTGACTCGTCAGTTCATTTACAGAGATCATAAATAACAATGGTCTAAGGATAGATCCCTGAGGTACTTCTGTAATGACATCCATTAAATCTGACATGATGCTGTTTAATAACACAAGCTGTATGTGCCCTCCTAAGTAGCTAGCACCCAGTTAATTACAGATGATTCTATACCTAATCCACTCAATTTATCCTGTAAAGAAATATAATTTACGAAATAGACAATAAAAAGGAAATTTAAATGCACTCCATACACATTCCATGGAAACAACTCACACTTAATCTGCAGTGTTTAAAAGCATCTGATTTTCTCATTCTGAATTAACCATAAACATTCTAATATTATTCTACTCAAGAGTCCCTTATTACTGGCATGGCAAACAAATACAGCGTCCAGCCTTCATGCCACTGAACTGCCAGCAAGGGGTACTCCGTGGGAGCACACCCAAAGCAGAGGACTGGTGTTCAAACTGTGCCTCTTCAAGGTGTGCCACACAGCTTCTGGGTAATCTGCAAGTCTGAGCAGAGCAAGCCTGGCTTCAGCCGAGCCTCACTCGCTCTGGATGCAGTCTGTGCTGCCACACTTCTCTCTAGGGAACAGTGAAAAATGCTGAACGAACATACTGGTGCTAAGAGGGCATCAATGCTTCTTTTGGAGATGAAGAAAAGGAGCTGACGTGATTCCCAGTGACAACCAGAAAGTGTGAGAGAGGGAGAAAGGTGAGAAAGAGAGGGAGATTGGAGACACTGCCTTGGCTCACTCTCCCACTTAAGAATGAAGGGAGAGTATGATGTCTCCATGGCAACCATCAGAAAGCATGGAAAAGCAGAGAGCAACAATGATTATAATAAGATTAGAAGAGGTCACAGAGATCATCAAATAGTCCCCCAAAATCTCAGGCAATCACATAATAACAGCCGCTTGGTCTGGAAGCATTCCACAGAATAAGTACTCCACATACACACATCACAAACTTCTTCCCAACTTATGACTAATTTAAGATTTGTAGTTTCAAATATAATATTTTTTTAAAAGGATAAAGTTTAATTATTATACTCCGAAGAAAAGGAGATTCAGAGAACAGGTATCCTATATTCCTGTGATAGGAAGGAATCTACTTGCTGGATCTGCTGGCTAATTTTAGGACAAGTACCTGATGTCCTGCTGCTGAGCAAGGCAAGCACAAAAAACCTCCCACATCTGCCCCGAGCAGTCTGATTGCTGGGAGAATTACTTCTCAATACCAAATTCAGGAGCCATGCAAACCCTCAGCATGTCAGCAAGATGCATCAGTGAGATTTCTGAACACTAAAACGACCATTCACCTTCTCCATGAATCTTGTCTCTGACAACATACCAGCCAGCATGTGCTGACAGAGAAGATACTTGTTTCTTAAAGAGGTAGAGGTGAAAATGAAAAAGGGCAAAGGGGACCCCTGCACACCAGGTTTGAGCTGCAACACTCCATACACTTCCAGGAAGTGGCCAGACGCCACAGTAGTGCATAAGATACAAGGCTTCCAAGAGAAGGAACAATTTACTTCTCTCACTAGTGGGTGAGATTTTTCAGAGGGCAGAGAAGGAACACATTCACACGCTCCTCCTAATGGCCAGAGCATAGGAAATAAATCTAGCTGCAACTTGCTAGACAGAATAAAATAGATACTGGGTCTGAAACTGAGTGATGCTCCACACCTTTAGAAATACGCTCAGTGTTGTCAATTCCCTCTGATATTGGAAGGAAATGTGGGGGAGACAAGAGTGCTTGTAATCTAATGCACTTAACACTTGTGATTTAGAGACCAGTGACTTTTAATTTTAAAATACACTCCCATGGCTATATATTGCTTTCAAAACCACACTGATGAAAAAGACAATGCATGGTATAAGTCTCCACTAAACTGACACCGACCTGAGCTGAAGTTCAGGGTGAAAATCTATAATCAATCCCTGTATGCTCCATGTGACTGGGGCTAGGAAATAAAGACACTTTTCTTATTTACATTCCTATCCATCACACCTTATTAGAGATGATACTTTATGTTTCAGAACTGTATATTTCACGAGATCCTGAAGAATTCCAGTGCCCCAACAAACAAAGAGAAAATTCAAGTATCTTATATCTGTATTTGTAGGACAGATTTGGAATTGGCATTCTTACATTGCATGATGGTTTGTGCTGCATTTTGTTTCTATTGCAACTGTTCCTTCAATAGCAGGTTAAGTCTAATTGGGCAATTTGCATACCCTTTATGCCTGTCACATTGCTACCTGTGACACCTCCTCTAGGAGTGACTTGAAAGTGCGAGTTATACTCACGTTGTGATTTCTGCCTACAGGACTCTCAGGAAAGGCAGCTCGGCTGAAAGTCTGAAGTCAGTATGCAGAAGAGACAGTTTTCTCACCCTTGTGTGAAATGCAGCTCAGCTTTATAGCTGCTTTACTCCAGAATGAGATAATCCACATGGCGGAATCAATTTCAGTTGATTTGCCTTAACCTTCCCAAGTCCTTCTACAGACATGGACTTAATTTGTGTTTTACTGACTCTGCTCTTCCTTCCTCTGCAGGTATCTGTCTCAGGCCTTTGTACGTCAGCTATTTGAAGCACCATTCCTATAGCTGTTTTCTTTCTACTGATACTTTCTACAGCTGTGGCAGATTGCATTGTTTTTTCTCTCCTATCGAAGGGCAGGGGGTGAAATCCAACATGTTAGCTTCTTTTCAGCATGCTTGGCAGCAAGGCATATGTGCTTCTGCCTCCCACACTATTTTCTCCATCCCCTGTATTACTGTTTGTAACAGATGTTTTCTCTGGCTTTTGCTTCTTCCTGACGCAGAGCCTCTTGCTTCCACCGGGACATTTTTACCCTGTCATTTCGAAGTCTCCGACAGCTTTTTCTGCCAATATTAATGCCATTACATGTGCTAACAAATATGTCGCACACATGTACAGGCATGGATGATACGTGTCCCAGACACTGTTATTGCACCAAGGGCTTACGACCCCTGCTGGGGTAGGGCCAAGGCAACCCAACAAGTACACCTTTGTCCCATTTGAGCGTTGCATGAGCAGTGGTTTTGCACCTCAGTGTTCACAGAAAAACTCATCTCAACGTATTTCTTAATCAATCCTGCAATATTTTCTCAGCAGGGACTTTCTTTCCTCTTTTTTCATTTTGTTCAATAAGAAGGAAATATTTCCAATTCCAGGGCAGCTAACCATGCGATAAATCCACTAATGAGGGGCAAAAGCGGGATGCATAGCATGCCTGGATAACGAGAGAAGTGTTGTTGCCTTATCTTTCCCTTTAATAATCTCTCTTTAACAGAAAAGTACATAGTGGAAGTTCAATACACAGCCTTGAGCTTTAAACTTCTGCTTGTCCTACAGGGGATTTCCTGCCCTGTCGGGTGAATTCCACTTAATAATACTGAATTCCTGTAACAGAACAGTTTCTTCCTGTGGGAATTTAAAGACTTCAAGACTGTTTATTATATTTTAACTGGTGATTTTCCCTGCAGCTTCAATTGTATTGGGTTTAATTTCATAGAAAATGTTTATTCCCTTCTTATATTTTTTCCAGTCTCCTCAGTTCACTTCTGCCTCGCCCACAAAGATAAGTTACTTTTAGTTTGTATTATCTAACCAATACGTAGGATGCACTTAAACCCCCCCATAGAGAGGTGTTATTTGCAAAATGTATTGCCTTTTCTTTTCTTCAAACACTGCCTGTAATCTCTCCCTTGCTCAAGTCTCTCCGGTGTGACATAGGTAAATTTCACAATAACAAAGCGAGCTCAAACACCACCTCACTGTACATTACAATAACCCTCCTATACGGTTATTTTGGACCCCTAACAAAACAAGCACCACAGCTCTACACAAATAAATTTGTGTACTTTTTCAAGTTAACTGATATTTTGCTTATACTTAAAATAAGAGATCTGGAGGTATTTTAATATTAGATTATTATTTCCACGCGGTCTAAGCAGCAGAATAGGGTTAGTAAACCCATGGCTCTTGAACTGTGCACAATTTACAGGCAGTTCACGTGGTCCCAGTCAGACCTTGCATAACTAACAGTAGAACACAGGAGCTGCTGGGAAACACAACCCCCAGGACACAAGAAACAAGCCAACAACCAGGGAGCCCCGAGCTCAGCACTGCCAGTTCACCCTGGGACCTCAACAGACTCCTAGCGCAGAGCCAGCCCCTGACATAGCCATCATCATCATCTACTTTGGACCTCTAAGGGGGACTGGGCAAGTTTTACAGCTGTCAGCTGGGAGATGTCTCCAGTTGGTGGCTCATGTGAGTAGAAAGCACAGTTACCCTGAACCCAGAAGTACTCTGTACAGTACAGATTTACAGCAATGTAGCACTGGGCAGGTATAAATCACCACTTGTCCTCAATGATACTTCAGCTAGAGAAAGAGACCGTAGTTGAACAGACTAGGCTCTGGGCTTGCACGAGACAAGTCAGGCAAGGGAACTGTACAGTTAAAGGAGATACACTCTTATATTCCATACACTAGACTAATCCTTAGTCAGCTTATGTTAAGGCAAAGCATGTCCCCAGAAGCAGATTCTTACTGCAAGGCTTTCTGGATCACACTGACCTGTTTTAGCTTAATGTAGGAAATACTTTGCCTTCATAAAGAAATGTAAGTTCCAGGAGAATATTTACGTAATGCAAAAGAGTATGTTACAAATGTAATCAGAGTTGTAATGCAAAGTGAAAAGGTCCCCGTTCTCTTTCCAGTTCCACATGTGCAAACCTGAAGTAACTGAACTGTTAGAGAAGTTTCTCTGGTGGTGATAATGCTAAAGAGAAGGATTCAGCCATAAGGGAGTTGCATACCTCTAGGAATATCTATGGTAACACAAAGTGTATCACAATGTTAATGCTTTACTTATGCTGCACCTTAATGTTATACTGACTTCTAATATTTGTCAAGTAATATATATGCAGGTTATCTGATGAAACGTATTTCAATCTTTTCTTAAACATTTTAACTTTTAGTTGAGACATTAACCGAAGCCAAAGATCTAAAAATCCACATACTTCAAAAGAGACTGGTTTTTGATACTGATTCTGCAGCCTGGTACCATGCTTGAGGTATGTAACTGAGTTCTCTGATGGTATCTGTTTAAATGCTATTTGGAACCAAACATTTGCACAATGTACAACATGAAATTTAGGGTGTTTTTCTGAACTATATTTTTATACCCTAGCAGTTCGTTAAAAAGAAAAAAAACCCAACAATAAAACAACCAATAAGCAAAGCTTCACAGAGTTGGTAAGGAAATCACAGCAATCTTAATAACACAAATTAACATACAAACTGGTTTAGTATATTTTTTCTTTTAATCTCAGAGGTAGTACAGAATAATATGGACCACCCTGTTTTTATACAGTACTACAGTTTTAACAGGGAGATGTGCTCAGTGATACAATAATTTTTCCATCTGTAATCTCTTCAATTCTAATGAATGCAACCATTTTAATTAAATGCTACAAGTAATAGCATAGTATAACACTTCAAATTGAAGAAACCATTTTCAACATATGGCATAAGGGTTTGTATTTGGTCTAGACCAACAAGAATTTTAAAAAATAAAGTGTTTTGTTTAATATTTGAGGTTGTAAAACATTTTTATTACCATGTAAAGTTTCACGAACATTTCTGAACTATAGAAACCAGTTTCAAGTTAACAACTGAGGTTCTGGATGCACTTCAAGGCTAGCAAAAACAAAATAATACTTGAAGTTTAGATCTCTCTGAAGGCTGTGAAAAACACTTTGATATTTTCACTTTGAAAATAGTTCACTTACAAATTTTAACTACAGCACAGATAATCATCTGATGGCTGCTCAGCGGTTCATGTGAAATGAAATCAGCTTCAGTCTATAACATTTAGGTAGTACTCAGGAGCCACATTAGTTAGTAGAAAAACCACAACACTTTTCATCAGCTATGAAAGTATGCATCTTAATCGGAATAAGGTTTCTGGAAGTATTTACTTTCCATATTAGGCATGCCTGCATGCTTTCCAAATTATTAGTAGTTTAGACTATGCAAACACAACTTTGCCTTATTTGCATATCCATCCCTACATATTTTAAAATTGTTCCCTTAGTAACTGTATCCTGATGGAAAATGCAGACTTCCTACTTGCAGACCAAATAAGAAAACAACACAACAGTTGACATCTGCCTGCATGATATCATACAGATTACCAAAAAAATAAAAATAATTAAAAAAAATTACTTGGTAACAAAATTACTTGGTAACAAAACAACATGGGAAACATCTATTCACAGGTGGTTTACCATTGACTGTCATTGTCCTGTATAGTGAAAAAACTCCCTTTTCTACCAATAACTACAAATACGAAATTTAGAAAAGATATATTGTGGAGAAAGGGAATAAACTATAAAAAAATATATTCTTCTAATTCTAAGATATTATATTGAAGATGAACTTTATTTGTATTTTAATATCTCTAGATGCACTGTGGTTTTTTTAAATGTAGATTATGCCAATATAGGTTGAACAGAAGAAATTATTTGCACCCTGTTTAAAGTCCCTTTACCACTAAGTAATATAAAGTAGCCCAAACTCAAATGAGAATTGGGTCACTGTCCTCTAAAACTGCATTACCTTCCAAACCATGGAGTCAATTTACATTTGTACAGAAAGAATTGCAATACAGTCAGATTCAAATAGAAATACTTTATGCTTACTTATTTTCCTCCTCTTTTTCACACATGCAAAAGCCTACACAACGGACAAGAGTGATGAAGCAGACCTTTGAAACCTCCATTTTTTTAAAAGTAGTAAATAATAAATACATATTTTAGAGTGAGAAATATTTGAGGCCAGAGTACAAGAGTCAAAAGTTCCTGAACAAGGGATGTTAAGATCAATATGCCGTCTTGCTATTTTGTGTCTTGTCTCAATTTAAATCCCAATAGATACAATGGACACTGTATTTCTGAAGAACTTAATTGTGGAAAAGAAGGTTGAGAGATAAGTTTCAACTCCTCTACCCTGCCTTGCCTGAGGATATACCCCTACATGCCTGCAACCATCTTGTCTGGCACTCTCCTCTCTTTTATCAGGTTTCTTGGCTCTTTATTTTCTTTTTAAGTACTTATTTTAATTTTACTTAATTTAGAATTTTATAAGAGCTAAAATACTGTGTTGAAAAGGTGTATTTAAATAGTTGATATTCAAACTATTGTTGCAGTGTTTTTAGCTATCATAAGCACCAACATTCACCCCTGAACTATGGTCTGACTGACACTGCAGTGTCTGTAACACTGAGCTGAGCTGTTTGCAATCGGATTGTGTCCTTTGCAACCGGCAAGGTTAGAAAAAGTTTTAGTAAATAACAAGCTAGTAAAAGTAAGTAACCACACCGTTTTCCATCTTCAGTAGCTGCTAACTTGATTATTTCACATTCTAGAGTTAAGGCTTGATTTACACTTCCCAAGTTTCAGCTAATTTCTCCGTGATCAGACCTTGTGTGATACTGGATAAGTATTTGAAGGATTCTTGTGCCTAGAATTTACCTGGACCAAGGCCCAGAGAAGCTTACTGCCCATAACCTATTTCAGAGCGTATTCACTGAGGCTTGACTGTACAGGCCAAGATCCAGAAGTTATTTAGGATATAGGTCCAATTTGATGGGAGAAGTCTGAACACTACCAGGCTTGTACTCCTTCTGAGGCCCAAGCAAATATCAGTGTATAACTGTGCAGTGAATCTCTGCTCACTTCCCTGCTTGCAGGTAGGTGAGAATATTTCCCACCTCACAAGCCTGTTGTGGATATATATCTGTTCACTGTTTTCACATCCTACTGTATGAGTTATGGAGGAGAGGGAGGCAAGAGCAGTAACATCTGACTTGACACGGATAAGTCAGCACTCCCATCACAATCCCACATCAGTTCTTTGGAGGCTACGTTCACTTTAAGTGATCCTGAGTTTAATACTCACAAACATTAGATTACTAAAAAAGTCAAACAGGAAAAGGTGCCAGAGTAAATTTACAGGAGTTTCCTTCCATACTGAAGACACACTGATGTATCAGCATGAAAGGAAAAGACAGAGGAAGGAAGTTGGCAGAAACACCAACTTGTTTTCAGAAATACATCTTTATATTTGCCTCTGAGTAGAAACCTTTTCAGCATTCATGTGTTAAGCTTCGTTTAGAGTCTGGATGGTCGTGTCCATGTTCACTTGCAAATATATATTATTTATGGGCTGATCTCACAAATATTTACTACTGAACATATGGGTGAACGTTCAGCTGGTGTAAATCAGCAGAACCACCAATCTCATTTACATTAGCCAAAGCTCCAGCATGTTATGTTTATTACATTAGGGACCCATTCATATGGATAGGATTTACCCTGGTAACTATCCATAGGTTGGTTAATCCAATCTACAGGTTGACAATGGTTGCAGAATTCTTCCCCTACTTATGCTTTGTGCAATGCAGAGCTTAAGCTGTTGTTTAATGAACATTTTGTTATATCTTGCATAAAGATTTAAGGTCAGCGTTGTGCTCCTGATACTTTCATAGAAAACAACTGAAAAGTTAAAATTATGAGTTAGTAAACCCCTACTTATACAAACAGTCACATGAAGTAATCAGCAATGCATGCCCTAAGCCATAATGGTGCAAGTTATAGTGTAACCCTGAGCACTTCCTGGGAAGGGCAGTAATCCTCTGGTTGCTCTTCAGGACACTCAACACCTCATAGGATTTACTTAGCAACCTTAGTGTGGAATCAACAACTTGTCAGAACATTATACCAACATCACATGGGTTTCTGGAACAAGAAAGAATTGAAGCACTTTTTCCTTACAGACCCTCTTTGTCAAAAGAGGGAAGTGATTTCCTTTGTGCAGAGACCTTTGGTAAAGCCTTCTTCTGTAACACCCACAGCAGTCCACTCCTATATGTGAATTAGCTTTGCAACATTATTTTCAAAAAACCAAAACCCAAGGTGTATCAGTACCTTGGTCTGCCTTTCAGCTCTGGATGAAATGCAAAGGTAAATCTAAAAATTAGTAATGTGGTCTGAAACAGAAGTTAAGCAACAATGGAAATTTCATATCTTTTGTCACTGGTAGTGTATAAAACCACAAACAGCAATGTTTTATTGCTAGATTTGCCTATCTGCTACACAAACAGGTTATTATATAGCATGCAGCATGACTGGAGGTAAAACTGAATTTCCTCCTCCCCCAGCCTGTCTTTTCTCATTTTCTCTCAATTACCTTATTTTCCATATTGTTTCCTGCAGCATTTATGGCTTACATTTTGAACCGCAGATCAAATACTTAAAAAGCATATTTCCCTCCAGGTTTTAAAGTTCTTTACTCACTTTTTAATTTTTTTTTCCAGACAACTATTCAAAGCTGTTGCTTGAGTAAGTAGTAATAAAAGGTAGCAGACAACTGACCTCCTCTAGATTTCTGGAAAAGTAATTAGTGAAATTCTCTAGAGACTTGGAGACATGGGTGATATATTACCACCTGTAGGTGGTTTAGAAAGGCATATTTTACAACACCCACACAGTCATAATCAACTTACATATTTTAATGTAGGAGCAGTATAACAATATTACATGAAAATGTGTTTTTTAAGCAACATATTTCAGTTTTCTAGGACTCATACCACATCCTTTAAAAGATCTATTATTATAGACGCAATGTCAAAATGACAACTGATGTTGGAGGCAGACACAATAATGTGAAGTTTTCAACACTCCTTATCTCATCCAACAACCAATAACAGTCTCTCTGCTAGGATTTTGCAATAGAAGAAACAATGTAAACTAGGCATACTCATTTTTCAACTTCTCCTTTGGTAATTTTTGCTTGTCATCATCACTGCATGCATTTACCCCTTCATAAGTGAGACCCAGAAGCTGTCTTCAGAACAGTATTTCAGGTAAAACATTTAAAAGTGTGATTGCCAGCCAGTGATTTCAACCAAGACATCTTGTTTCCTCTTTGAAGACTAAAACTAAACCTTAAGTAACCCTGAAATCACATTTCTTTCAGTATGTATACATTTCTAATAATAGCAAGGAATTCATATTTGCCTATTCTTCCTCTTAAAAAGAAATAATCTCAATGATCTCATTTTCACATACTTGAAGTACCACGTCCACTAAACTAGTACTACATGTACTAATATTTCAAGTGAAAACATCCCAAAACCCAACAAAAAATCAAAAGCCTAGAAGAAAATAAGTGTGCCACACAATATTTTTTTCCCAAACAAATGATTGAGGCAGTTGATTACCTGAAAAAATTGTAAATAAAGTACCTATACAGTGACCCAAAGAAATAAAAGGAAAGGATGTAACTGAACTAATAGAAAGGAATATGATAAAGGAGAGAGCCAACAGATCCTCGTGACATTGAAGAAGGTAAAGCAGTGTTCAGAAGGCTCTTCTTTACAGGTACGTCTTGCACTCCCAATCCTTCAGTGTATTCCAAGAACGACTGAAAATGAGAAGTAGTTCCCTGTATCTGTTGTTAGGCATACTGGCGCATTAACAGGAACATGATGATATAGCCTTCGTAGTATTGCTCACCTCATTTTGGGGCTAGACAGTGTAAAGAGGGGAGATGGGAATGCCTGGCATATGTCAAGTCCAAGATTTAGCTCAGCATGCTACTCCATGCTCACAGATCCCTGACTGTACGCTCAGTCCACTTTTCTGGTGATTTATTGCAACAGAACAACTTCTATGAGTTTTTGTCTTTATTTTAACCAGAAATGGGGCAAGGAATGCAGGAAAATAAGCACCAGCAGTAAGTGAATTCAAAGGTCAGTTCCAGAGAAGTACAAATGAATTTCTGATTGCATGAACACAGGGCCAATCTCAGAAATAATTCTCAATTAATAATGATCATGTTATGAATACATTTACCAGAAGAAGGAATGCAAATCAAAGATCACACGACGGTTTCTATGTGAAGCCCTCAGGACTGGAATCCAGACCGAAATGACTTTGAATCCATACAGAGGTGCTGATCTACTATTTGGAATCTGTGAGAGCAATCAGGTTTTTGGCATTAATTGTATGAAGGTTTCTCTTGATGTATCTCTTTCTGCTTCCAAATGATCTTTTTTTTATAGGAACTAAAAACGATATCCCCAGAAGAAAGATGACAAGGGAGATTTCTTCACACTAGAGAGAACACTGCCTATTCTTCACAAGCATGAAGTGACGTAGGACAATTTCTGTTTCAAAAGGCATGTAACAATCTCAGTACAGTTGGCCTGTGGAATGCCACGCTAAAGCAGCTGTGGAGGTTTGGGATTGGGGCTGACCAGGGCCTGACCAAGTGAGACCAAGTCACCTCTCACAGGAGCCTGCATTTATCTACATTTGTCCATCTAGACATACCTACACAAAAGGTAAAGCTGCACTGTAAAAATAAAACTCAAAACCAGATCAGGTGTCAGTGAAGTCAAGAACTTCTAACTATTTTAATGGTGAAGTTAAACTGGTTGTTAAGCTTTTTTTTTTGTTGTTGTTTGATTTTCTTTTTTTTTCTGTAATAGCATGCTTATCTTTAAAATTGATTGCAATGTATATAGTCATACAGTCTGTTGTGGACTAAAAGCCCTTAATATGTCTCTGTGCGTCATACGTTCGCATTTTCTGATTTAGTTGCCTTAGTTACTATATAACAGCAAAGAAGACATTTTTTAATCCATGGATCTTAATATATTTTCAAAGGAAAAACAAAATTAATTTGCCACAAATACAGTAATAATTGACAAAAAAATTATAGAAAGGTAGAGTGACCTGCTAAAACAATACAGCAAGTCTGTGGGTAATCTTAGAATAAAATCCGGATCTTTCACTTCTCAGAGCATGTGTATCCTGTGACTACTTTTACAGGATCAGTGTAGCCCAGAACTACAGATTCAAGTTAGTTAAGCTTTCACAGAGTAAATATGATGATCCTGCAAGTGTGCTATTACAAAGACACATGCTTTCAGTCCTGTCTCAGCGCATCAACGTCTCTCTTCATTTGCTTTGCATGCTTTCTAATCTTTCAGATCTATAAACCCAATACTCAAAAGTAAGTGTACAATGACACAGCTGAAAGTTGTGAGCATACCTTATATAAGCACGCTAATTCTATGTCCTAGGCTCTGCTGATGCACTCACGATACTTTTGTGCAAGCCTAGGTTGGAAAACTCGTTATGTAAGTTGGGCTCACCTAAAGCGAGCATGCATCATGCGTGCCGCAGTAGGAAGCAGAGTGCAACGTGAATACACGTATGGAGCTACTATTTTTCACCTCTCGAATATTTCGATGTAAAAATAGCTCCTTTCCACCTGTGAAAACTGCTTTGAGTTTTCTTTGTAAGCCCAAGGTGAAAAGAAAAATGTTGTGCTTTTTCATGAAACTAAGAAAATAGGATTTCCCTCTGTAGCTGAGAAAACATTTCTGTTCAGCTGTCAGACTGTTCATTTGAATAACTACAGCCAAATTTTGCATTTGTGCATAACTCTTGCTCATTTTAAATAGGTGCCATCCAGGAGTAGAATTAGACCTAGTTTTTACTCAAGAGTATGCACAGAGGAAAGAAACAGGAAGAAGTGATAAGATTAATTCATAGCTGATTCAAATTACTGTGAAGCCACTAAATCTAGAACACAGTCTCACAGTTTCTTGAAGTTCACTACTGAAAGGAGCTATCTGAAATGCCAAAAATTGTTAACTAATTCTGGAATTGTGACACAGTTTTGCTTCGGTTCTGCATCTCGTGAATTTGTCATGCCTTTGTATATTGTTTGCCTAAATAGACTTCCTGCTATTATTTTGTCAAACACAGCTGTAAGGAACTATATGTTATAGTTACTCTAATCAATGCATATATTCAAAGAACTGAACCTGAAGGTGAATTATCTGAACATGAGTTTTGACTCTGGCTGTAAAGTCAAAAGTTTGGAGGTCTTGTTTTAATTTTTACCAGAGACAGCACAACAGATGCATCTCTTCACTCACAGGTTTTCTTAAAAACCTGCACTGAGCCATGAAGCAGAAGAGACCTGCATTTGCTGACAGAGAATGATCTCCATTCACACATACGGTTCTGGGACTAGCACAAAGGCTGAATGGAATTTATATCCCTCCTTCACCTAGTCACCACTTGCTTATCTATCACAGTAGTAGTTTGAAACTAGTTTGAAAGTAGGTTGAAACTGATCTTTCACGTCACCCATACTCCAGATCTGGTATGCCCTGGGGGAAAAGCAGAAATGTATCCCATACACATCCATGCAGCAATCAATCACTGAGGAGAGACTTCAGGATTCAGAGACTTTTTAATCTTATTTGACTGTATTAAATAGTTCCTGAAACCTCACAGTAACAGGAGGAAATTCAATTAGTTAACTAACCTAAGAATGGTTTTAAGAACCCAACTTCATTCTGCACTGCCAAAATTATGTACTGCTAAGTAGATTTTGAGGCAATTCTTATTAGTTTCTAATATCTACATTCTTGCTGAACATAAATTTACTACTGACTGTCTTTTCCAGAGTCATTCTTTGTTTCTTACATATATATAGGAGTTATTTTCACACTTTCTAGCTCTTCATTGCTAACTTTGTCCTAAGTGAGCTTTCAGAAAGACTCACCAAAGACCCTACTATTTCCCTAGCTATCTACATCCAAACTTGGAATCTAATGCATTTAAGCCTGGTGCTCTGTCAAAGTTAATAGTCATAATTGCCTAATTATCTGCTCTAGTATGATGGTAAAACCTTTTAACATTTCTCTTTTCCCCAAGGAGAGTGTATTGCAGTTTCTGGAATGCTGCCTTACCCTTCTTTTGGGAATACTTAGGCAAAGAATTCATTTTGCTCTCAGCTAAATGAACCTTATGCTCTCCCTCTGTAGCCATACTGTCTGTTTGCCTGGCTGTTTTACGTGAAGAGTATACACCTATATTGAGATATATAGTAAATTCACTAGCATGTTCTGTTTGCCAGATTGCCATCTCACTTCCAGTGGTGTAAATCACAGTGTAAGTAATTATGCTGATCTCATCAGAATTACTTTAGCCATGCAATGTTATATTAGTTTTAATTCCCTCTGATTCAGCCCCAAGTTTTTCAAGGCTACTTGAATTAGAGGAGCCCTGTGATGGCTCTAAACTGTACCAGAAGATAACTTCTGGTCTAAGCTGCCGAGAAGGGTCGCTCTGTAGGTGAACTGAACACAGTTCTAAGACATCTAGACTAGAGCCTCCATCACCTTGCTCCTATGAAGTCACCTACATCAAATCATCATGAGAGATACTAGGTATAAACAGTGTTGATAAAAATAACATACTAGGTAGGTGCTGAAATAGTTGTGAAAAAGAATTATTTTTCTTTATGGCACACTGCAAATTTCATATAAAAGAGGTTCAAGTTAAGGTCAGTGGCTACTGTAATGTTCTAATAACAAACCTAAAATCAGAAGTACATTCACTCAGGATTTAGATTTGTAAACCATGCCTGCATGCCTTATTGCTCTACTTTACATTTTTGTGTTCATTATTCCTTCATTTCTAGAATCTAACATTTTGAAAGTTTGAGTGTAAATCAGAATCCACATTACGCATCACCTTTTTTGTCTGCAACACATTAAACACAATCAGTCCAACCGAATGTATCGGGAAACTAAAGCTCTTCGGAGCCTAATTCAGGTGTGGAACTTGGGTCCCCTTTGCAAACACAAAGGTGCGTTTCCAGTCACGGCCCTTTTTTATTCCTCCTCCAGATTAATTCCTTCCTTTAAGTCAATCTCTCCATAAAGTCTGTTTTTCTTCCCACCTACTTGTTAAGACAACTGAGTGTTTATGGTTAGTTCTTCCTTTAAAATTAAAGTTTTTATTCTCCCTCTCTATTTGGCCTTATCGGCCAAGTCAAGTGGTGTCCCCATAACTGCAGAATTCTGCTTCTGTTCCTCCATCCTACTGCAAGACTCCACTGCCACTTGACCAAAGGATGTATAAGCTGAATCCCTGGGACCAGGATATCTATGTGGTACATTTTAGAGGGCAACCTTACTACCCACCCCTCTGGCAACTGGCTGTCCTGGAAAAGGACTCCACAGACAAGAAAAATGCAGCAAGTGATCCCACATGGGTCACTTTTACTAGGCTAATAGAGAAACGACCTTGTGGGAGGACATCCTTTCAAAAGTAGCTAAATCTGCTGATGACAGAGAGCTGAGAAGTAGTAAATACAGAGGAACAGAGCAAACAAAGTCATAATGATTTGGATAGAATTAGGCTTATGGGATGCTAAGTAGTTTATGCAGTTCTGTGTAAAGAAGTAAAAGGTAATGAGGCTAGGGACCAAACATAATCAGGGAGACTGAAGTCTAAATCAAAGCACAACACAGAATAGAGACCAGGAAAAGGAAGTGGGAATAAGATAGTTTAAAGTGTTTTCCATGATCATGCACAATATTTGGCAGCAATAAAAAGGCAAACAAAAGTTCAGAGCAGGAAACTGGATAAGGTAGAGGGGAAAGAATAAAGGGGGAATTATAATTTATCAATGGAAGGCATTCTGGCACCACATGAAAGAATACAGAGGCCACATGTGGGATATTGTGTGCAATTCTGATCACCACGTTACACTGCAGAAAGGACATCACTGGGATGAAATAAAGCACTAGATGGACATCAAAATGTCTTACAATTTGGGAGGATGGATTGTTAATTCAGAAGAATGATTAGTCAGCTTCAGCATTTGCAGGTGTTCAGAAATTATTTACAAATCATCATAGTGCTAGAACTTATTCTAAGTGGAAGGGCATGGACTGATGACAGGCTGATAGTGAATTCAAGTAAAATGTTAAATTAGATATTATAAAGTACAAACAGTAATTCAGCTAGACAATAAAACACTTTGCCAAGGCAGACTGCAGCAGTTCTGTTTATTTTAGGTCCTCAAAAGCAAGCTGGATTACTTTAGTCTATTTCTGCAACTTTTAACAGCAAACATCCTATTAACTTAGCAAAACTTTTGCATGAAAAATACTTAGAAGTGAACTCATAACCCACTAGATTTGTAAGGAGTTGAAAAAAGTTAAGAGATACAGTTCATACTGACAAGGGAAACTGTGTAGCTAAAATTCCCTTACAAATTATTAGAAATGGTGGTGTAAGAGGCTGTAACTCTAAGTATGTAAGTACATGCTTAATTTGATACATAGTAGATTTAGAGTGGCCAGTGAAACCACTCACTCAATTAAAGGTAAGCACGTGCTTAAGCAATACAGTAAACTCCAGATAAATGCATACTAGATTTGTAACTATTTGGCAGGTTTAAGTATGCCATCTCCAAACTTCTCATGTATTCTACAACATGTATAGGCCCAAATACTAAAAGACAGACTACACATACATTTATGTTCTTGCATACAAATAATTCCAATGTTAAAGTTGAAAATGTGCCTAAATTTGTGTGACAACTTGACTAGGTCTTTAAAGAGAGGTTTTTAAGCATTCAAAATATTCAAAGTACCACCTAGCATGGATCAACCATGGAATGCAATGGGTACTTAAATACTTAATACTTCAAGAAAAAAAAGCCATGCTTATAAAAAAAAGTGGGTTTACAAGAAGTTATATAAAACACCCATTCTTTTAATATTAATTCTAAGTAACTACATTCAGGAACTGCTGAAGTGACTTACATCATACCTTCCTCTTCAATTTCAGTCTTTAGGAATCCAGAAATTTTCAGATTTTTTTTTTCAGAGAAAGAAAGCAAGTTAAAGATACCATCATATGTGCTTTTCTGTTCAATTACTGCACAGTCCTATTACTGAATGGATGTCCTATTTATAAACACCCATAAGATAACTTTCAAAAAATACACAGATAAATGTAAAGCTGTTTTTTCTGACATGCAGTGCATTTGAAAGTGCTAATAAATCAAAAAGTGTAAAAAGAGCAGCTTTTTTTTTTCTTTTTACAAACTAATAGTTGAGATGTTATATGCAATCAATAGATACGAATAAATCTATTTTGAAGGGTTTTAACTAGTTTCTACTCAGTCAGGGCATACCAAAATCTTCTGTCAATAAAGCCTGGATTAAAAAACTAGCACTATCTGATACATTTGGCACGTCAACCAGCAGGAATTCTTTATAACAGTAAAAGCGAGAGATGACATAAAGATGCAGGGGAAAATGAAACTCCAAAAGCTCCTAAAATCAAGGAACAGAAACAAACAATTCCCAAACAAAAAATATCTGAGAAGCTGAACTAAAACTGAAATATACATATAACATATAAAGGAACAGAGAATCAAATAAAAGCAATGCAAATGAAAGGGAACAGAATCTTCTAGAGAGATGAAGGGTAGCCTGGGGAAAGCCTCCAGAAAAAGAATTGCGCAAAAGTGTTACAAAAGTAGAAGAAAGGTGGAAAAAGAAGGCAGTGAGTAATGAGAAAGCACAGTGCCCACAAAAGCCATAAAGCACAAAGATGAAAAAAAAAATAAAGCAAGCATTCTCTTTCCTTTTCCTCACTCCTCGAGATCTGTTTGCCCTCTAAGAATTGTTTTTGCACTTATTTTTATTTTTCCAGAAACTGCAAGATTGGACTGCGATGGAAACCAGGGTTAAAACCTGTTTCACTTTTACTTTTTATCTTCACATGTAAAAATTAAAAGCCTGAATTTCAGTGTTAATTGCTGACAAACTATGAAGCTGTTTTGCTTTATGTACCTAAAGGCCTTGCATCCAAAATTTCCAGTGCAGGGATTTACAGATGTGCAGAGTCCCTGACAAATCAGCTCCTACGTGACAAGATGTGCCTTTAAAGCTCTACACTCAAAATCACTTACGTTCCTTTGCCTCCCATTCACTGTCTCCTGAACATCACAAAAAGACTGTGATATGTCTGCTGAAGGACTTATCAGTACTGTTGTAAAACATGCTGGAAACAAAATGAAAGAAAAATTCTTGATAGCAAGGGGACAGTTTTGCAAGTGTGGAAAACATTATCTCACTTTTCTGAAGTTCCTGTTTTCATAAATGAAATTGTTTCTCCTCTATAATGTTCAGAAAGGCACTCTCTACTGACTGCTCTAACAATCATTAAAAATGTGGGTAGTAGAGTGGTTTTCCCCAGTTCTTCCTTCCTTATCAGTTTGGACTTTTGAGTTCTGTAAGTCCTATACATACTAGCATATGGATACATATCCATATGAGCAAATGGATAGTGTATGAGCACTAAAGCGAGGAAACCAAGCTACAGAAAACAATTTCTGTATTTAAAAGACTTTTTTGAGAGACAATCCTAGAAATTTAAAGATTAGCTTTAAGTACTTCTCATTAGAGTGCAGCAAGGATTTGGGGGGTTTCCACCATAAAGACTTCCCAAAGCTCTTTGTGAAAAATCAAGGGAGAGCTCCGATGCAAATTAACACAGCAACTTGGATACTTCTCTGTTCTGTTTCTAAGAACTCACACCCAATTACCTACATCCCAGAAAACATTTTAACTACCGAACATTCACATAGCCTAGAATGCTCTTTTCCTTTTGGCTATTAGCTAAAAGACTTCAACAAAAGCAAATGAATATACAGAACTGCCGCATACAGTAAGGCAATATTTTAGAACGAAAAACTATCGTAGCTATAAATCCCAAATCAGTTCTCCTTTATGATCCTGTGTAGTTCTCAGATTTCTGTTATTTTGGGGATGCATCGTCAGCTAAGCTGCTCCTAGGTAGTTTAGCAACTGTGTGCCATTAAAGAGAGAAATCACGGAAAACAGAGATGCAGATTAAAAGACCACATTAGATATAAATAAATAATAGTGAATTTCAATGTATACCAGCTCTTGGATGGAAGAAGTGGAAGTGGTGATAGCATACTGAGAAAATCAATTGTTAACATGTCTACAAATGTCCCATATATTTTTCAGGTATTCTTTCAAGGCATTACACTGTGCTAATTTGTTCCTAGAAAACTAGGTAATTAATACATTTGTTTTATTGTTATTGATATATATTGCGCCATCTTAGTTGCCTTCACTAAGATTTATTTCTCCTTTACAAGGAGAGCTATTTTCTGAACAGTATCACAACCAAGTTCTCATCTAGCCAAATGGAGTCACAGTGTTTTTATGGAGGGAAGAAAACCTCTTTATCAGGGACCAGAGTCCCTCATCAGAACGGATCCATTGAGGTTTTCCACTGGTTCAGAGTTACTTAGGAGGATGAAAGGAAGAAAATGTTTGGCAGGCTGTAAAACTTAAAACCACAAACAGCTATTTAGACCTGGAGCTCATGAATCTAGTAGAGCTGATAAGAATTTAAATATCTTCTCTCATAAATTTATACCAGAGTAACAATATATTCAGTGTCTCCATTAAAACAGGATGAAATAATACGGAGAACACATACTTTGCTTCAGTGTACTTTCCTTCTAGTTATGAAGCCAAAAAATGTTTTTGTTACTTGGTCCACTCCTGGAAGAAAAATGCACCAAAAATAACAACACAAAGAAGGACTCTTTCAGCTGTAAACTTGTTATCTGTGTTTGATGTGTTCATTAAAAGCTATTCATTATATTGCTCCAAATCCCCATGGTTTCAACCATTCTGAGCAATTCCTAAACGGCAGAATGAATTGTCACTATGTATCATTCTCCATGCACTTCCTTCCAAAATTCTAGATTTCAAAGTTTGATTTTGTAAAATCTGCAAGAAAGATACCGTGAGAGGAAAAGGATATCTTGAAGAACACGCTATAAGAATCCCAAGGCCTCTTTAAAAGTGAATGGCCAGTCTCCCAGAAGGATGAAAGAGTACATTTGATGGTGGATGTTCTGTTTATCATATGAAAAAAAACTACTCCTCCTCTGAGACTTCACAAGCTGGAAATGCAGTTTCTCTGCTGTCTGTTACACTTGGGTACTTCTGCTTAAATTATCCATTCCATAGATTCCTTCTTGTCTTAACTTGAAGCTTGTCACATTAGGACGTGATGGAACACTAATGCAAGCAATTTTTATCTAACAGATACAAATAGTATTGACTACTATCTTCCTAAACTTCCTTTCCCGTTGGCTTAACATAAACATATCCAGTTAAAACACCTAGGAAGTCATAGATACAAAATACATTTCTGAAGTGAATATAATGACCGTTTGCATTCCCAGATACCAAAAGCAAAAAGGATATTGCAATCTCACAATATTAATATCCACATAAAATAGGTCACTGAATCTAATGCAGAAAATCTTGCATTTAGGGTTTGTGCAACTCACTCAACTCCTGTCACTGGATGGGAAACAGGAATCATTATACTGATAATGCAGGACAGCACTGATTCTCGGTAAACAGATGTAGATCAGCTAGCAAAGATTCCTTTGTGTTAGTCAGGATGGCTAAGTGAAAAATTACACATTTTGTTTTGCCACAGCATAGGACAGCAGTTATGTCTTAGAACCCTGTGGATGTGAATAAAGACAGATTTCCTCTTGCAGCTATTATAAAAACGTGCTCCTCTAGGCAAGTGAGGCTTATGAAGTTCTGAGGCATCTCACACTGGTGAAAACATTCCAACCTCAACCTCAGCCTCAACGATATCCCCAGCTCAGTCACACAGCTTGCCTGCTAAATAAGACCCAAGAAAATTGTGGTGATCCCAGCCTGAGAATGCTAAAAAGGAGGAAGATGAAAATTATTGCATTAAAGCGTGTATGCATCAAAGTGCTGTCTATTGACTTTCATTTTACAAAAAGACCATTGGAAAGCATGTCATGTAAAGGTACTTTCGTATAAACACGGTACTCTTTCTAATCCTTCTGCGTTGTCAAATCACAATAAAAAGCTGTGTTAATGAAACAGAATAATTAAAATCATAGCATTAGCATTTTTTCCCCTAAAAAAAATATCAGATTATCACAGTACTTCCTTAGTTTATGTGTTTCAATTAGACCAGTATTTCAATGTGAATTTGGTTTGACCCAACTGACCTACTCCTGGCTTTATGCTGGTACTACAGGACTCAGAATGTAACTCTTTTTAAAATGGGACTTCCCATTTTCTCTCTAAACCTATTTCTCTTTCCACATTAAAGAAGAATGGAAAATGGAACAGAAACTGTACAGCATAAACTGGAAACAAACACAGACTCAAATGCCTATTACAAGAACAGCATTATATATTAACTACTTCTGTTTTCAAAATTATTGTAGAATACCACATTATTATTTTCATTAGGAAAATTACTAGGCTAAAAGTACCACTACGTTGATGGTATTTTCCCATCTAGGAAGATGAAAAATTTTAGAAATACTCAGTCAGACAAAAGCCTAATTCAAATTTTATTGACAGAACTTCCAGCCAGCACAATGTACTTCAACAATACATTTTTAACAATTCTTCTTTGATGAGTAAATAGGTAAAATAGTTGCATGAAGTAAGTCGCATAGAATGAAATACTTAAATATGAGAAGTGTGACTGCCTGTTTACCGTGAAAAGAGCTGGCACTTTAGCACTGGCTCAGAAAGCACCATTCTTTATTCTGATGTTGGTCCTTTTTTGGCACTAATTAAACAAGACAGCGCTGTAAAGTATCTTTCTACTTTGTGAACATACATCCACTGATGTTTGCATGTAGAACAGCAGCTTATGGCTCAACAGCAAGATATTCTGGATTGGAACATGCATACAATTCCAGATATCAAAGTTAGCTTCAGTTTGACTTTGTGAGATTCTAAAAGCAGCTGTGCTTTGTTGCACTTCCTTAGATCCCAATAGTGATTTAGTTCTGAGGATTATATATTTGTCTCTTATGTGTCAAAAGTCTTATCCCTAGTGACATTACAACTCTGTTTTTGTATTTAATGTAAAAGCATGATAGCTTCACATTGATGATTGTCAGCAGTTGCTATTTATCATCTGTCAAAAGTTTTCCTCATGGGAAGACAGAAAATCAAATGGATTATAGCTGGTTTTTTAGTTGCTTAAAGGAATCTTACATGACACAGGCTAAAAAGAATGGCGAAACTGCTCCTGACAACCAAGTTAGCATTCATAGCAATATGCGATTTTATGTACATAGCAGGAGAACTGTCAGCCGTCTTGACAAAGCAGCACACTTAAAAATGCTATGTCGGTTTACTCGTCTGACCTCTTGGTTGCAAGACCACCTGACACTGTAGTTGCGCACTTCTAAAGCTACTTACAGTACCCTATAGGAAAAAAAAAGTGAAACCCCAAGACTGCAAGCAAACATGATAGATAAAAGATCTAACAGTAGATGGTAAAAATGTCATATAATTACACCTCTGCAATATCTTTTGTTTAAGATTTTTAGAATTGAGGGATATAGTCTCCAAAGACAGAAAGAATGAGAGTGATGGCACCTGCAATAGGACTTGTCTGTGCCCCGAAGTCACATCCCTGCACTTATACAATAACTAGAGGAAGGTATCCTTTCCTGAAAAAAAAATGAGAAAATGGCTGGAGAATAAATAAATAAATGAGAAAGATACTAATTTAGACTCTAGTCGCCTCCCTAGTTGCATTAACAAACACACACAAAAAAATGATGGCAGAGATAGCTATGAAATTTATGTAAAACATGCAAAAACCTTTCCAGTTACCTCTAACAAAATTAAGCCACAAAAATTGAATGAGACATAAAAAATTCTCATCTTTTTGCCTTTTTAATGCTTTAAAAATGTGTCAATTTATATACACATCTGTAAGATAATTAAGTGAAAAGCACTGTCTGTCATTTCCTCAGATTGCCTGGAAATAGAAGGAATTCAAGAGTTGGAGTTAAAGCTCCTAGAGGCACGATGGCTGAATCTCAAAAACTTGTAAACTCATGAAATCCAGGGGTTAACTACATTATGAATAGACTCTTCATTCAGCCTGCATTCTGGGAACAGCCACGAACCTGGTTCACGTTGTAATGCTGCGGACAAGGCTATTTTAATGACATTTCATTTGGAAATCAAACCACAAAAGTGGTTTGCTGGTCCAGCATTCTCCATGATCTCCTTAACCTGTTTCAGGTTTGATATCCTTTTATCTTAAATAAAGCTACTGAAAGGGATTCAGTGTTTCACAGATAATTATGCCCCACCTCTAATTTCAGTACATTGTAACAGATAGATTAAGGGAAACTCAGGGAAGCAATAGGGATTCAAATGACATAAAATAGAATAAAAGATTTAAAATTCAGTCTTTTTAGTCTCAACTTACATTGTCAGATAGAGAAACCAGCTTTATTTCAGCCTTAATGGTCGTGTGGAGATTACTGGTCAAAGTGCAGAGAATATAAAGCTCCTGTTATAGAAGTACTTCTGAAAAACCTGAAGCTTAGATCTGGGCTTCCACCCTCTTTGAAGCTTATTATGAAAACCTGTCCTATGACAAATGTCCAGATAATGATATACTGTAACAATGCCTTGGTTTCCAAGAGCCATCTTACAGACTTGTGCTGTACCATACCACCACTGGAATTACATCTTTTAAAATATTTTATGTCCTTCTAGAGTTGTGAAAAGTGACAGAAGTCAGAATAGCTCTACAAACCTGACTTTGAAAAAAGTGACGTATCCTGTCCATGGCCACAGAGGGACAGAGCCAGTATTAGGTTAGTGAACAACAAAACCCCAGTGATTAAGCTCATTAGAAACAGAAGTATGTCTATCAGCAATGAATTGTAATGGTTCGGAGTCATGATAACAAACCACACACACACACAAAACTCAAACACCACAGATGGGGTGGATCAAAACTGTTATTAGGATTTAATACTATGTCTGATCCACCTTCAGTGTCAAGCTTCCTTTACTTACACTCACACACTGCAGGAAGGAAACCCAGATTTTTATACAAGACAGAAGGGTAGTTCTCAAAAGAGACAGACTTTTTTTTCCCAACCTAGCATAGATATTCTGCATTATATTTAGGGATATATTAATTTTACTTCTCTGTGAAGCCTTGGTAAGTGTATTCTCTTTTCCTGCAGACAAGTTTTGAGGTTTCTATGGTAATACATGAGACATAAATATTATGGCAATGGATACCATCAAGAAATGTGAAAAAAGCAATGTTGACTTTATGATTTGTCTGCATTTACTAACTGAGCTGGAGCACTTTGGTTTCTCTGTTAGGTATCCTAATAATTGTAAAGAGGAAGAATGAAAAAAGATGCATCTAAACACCTTTGGATCTCTCTGGAAGCCTGTGATAGAAAAGCATTTTGGGATGAGAACACAGGGAGCCCAGGAATTTCTAGGGTTTATGAATTCTTTTCTTTAGATGGATCAAATTTAATAATCTATTCCAATTTCTAGATTTGAATAGGCCTCTGCTTAATTATCAGAACACAAGTTAAATCAATTTTGTTAGCTATCTGGACTGTATTTTCACTTTTTTCTTCATCATATTCACAGATGTAACTGTGCATGTGTACATGGTTATATACAATGCACAGCCTCACACACTGGGATTTTCAAGTACACACAAATTGCAAATTACACTGGGGCTAGGCACTGATGCATAAAATATCATTATATGTAAGGTCACATTCAACACATGCATGGCTTGAATCCAGTGATCACCATTTTTACATTAAACAGTCATTGCTGAAAGCCCACGATTGCCTACCTATGCTCAATATTCATTTGTAGGATTCACTCAGCTCATACAGCTCTCTCGAATGACGCCTTTCTTTTAGCAAAGCTACAGGCGAGAGAGGACTTGTCCCATCCTTGCTGTGGGCTTTCTGCACAGCAATAAAGCTGGGATGAGCACTACAAAAAAGGCAGTGCCTGTGGGTGTGAGTCTGTGGGAATTAGTCCATTAAGAGTGCTACCCCTAAGCAATTTTTTTTTCCAAGCTCTGTTTTTCATACTGAACAGTTCCTTTTAATGAGCACTAATGTCCACTCTGATCAATATCTGTAGCAGAAAGCATTACTGTCACTTTCTCTGGTCATACCCAAAGCAAAAGAGAGAATTTCTAGTGTTTTTTTCAAGCAGCATAAGAATTCCAGCCAACCACTACTTGACAATGAAATATGGAGAAGCAGAATGAACATAAACACTCATGGATCTTTCTCCTCATGATAGCCCTTCTTAATTTTGTGACAACCTTGTGATTGATATTGTCAATATCTATGACACAAACCACTTCTCCCCATTTGTCAAACTATAGCAGAGCAGCAGCAAACAGCTGGGAACACACATGTTGTTATCTGTAAGACTTAGCACGGAGGACCTTGAAAGCATTTTTACAGCAACAGACAGAAAATAAGGAAGAAAATTCACCCTTAGCCTGTCCTTTTTTGTATGTTGGCATTTTTTTAGGAACCCATGCATGATCATATCTCTTGCTAAGAAAATGCTGGTACTTGTTTTCTAGTTCTTGTACAAAGACTTTACCATTTTTTCCCCACAGACAGAGGTATTGAGAGCAGTGGGAGATGATTCCCTATTATGAGACAGGGAGGGATGCTGCACAGAGTAGGGGAAGGAGGACCACCCTATTTCAGAAACTTGGACAAGGAAGTCATTAATCTCTCCCTCTTTCAGCACCATCTTGCCAATCGTGAAAGGCTTCACTGACCATGGCGTTACATACTTTAGATCCTTGTACCACTCCTCAAGTGTTGACCTCACTGAAGAGAAACGGGTGTCTGAAGAGCTGTGTAAGGCCAGCCCAGCACTGCATGACTGAGGGAACAGAAATACTTCATGTGCCAACCAAGATCCTGAAACTTCTACTGAAGTCCATTTGTTGACAATGTTATGCCATGATGCCCCTACTTCCCACACAGTTCATCAGTTTCCAAGGCAGTAACTTCTTCAGGAAGTCTGAAACTAACAATGTAACACTGACGACAATTAGCAGAACCAGAGAGGAAAAAGATTGGTCTCTCATCCTGAAAATCTGCCTTAGATTTATCTAGGCCCCTCCTCAGCTAACTTCTTTTCACCTGATACCTTAGTCCTATTTCCTTTAAAGTCCTCAAATCCATTTGAATTAAAGATAGGACAGAGATGGAAGGTCCTTGACTCCTCCAGTTACTTCCAGCAGGGAGGACCAGACTTATAACAAAAGGAGGGAGCGCTGAAGCAAAGGATATTCCTCTTGCAGGCTTTCTGACATTTTGGGCAAACAAGAAATTAATCTCCCAGCTGCATTTGGGAGAAGGAAATAAATAAATAAATCCATGCTCAAAACCTGAGTATAGCATTGTCTGAATTCAGATACACTCACCATATGTCTACATGCTTCTATCTGATTAATTTAAATTTAAAGCATGTCAAAGGTGGCATATTTTATATTCCTGCTTATAAAAAGAAAAGGAGGAATGGAAAATTTAACAGATGCCATAGTAGTTCCAGACACCAACAGCCTACTCCTATGCAAAGTAAAGCATGTAACCATCTTTAGTTACTGAAAAACTTTAACACATACAAGTTCTCTGTACTTAGAGTATCTCTCCCAATAATAATGACATTCCCACTCTCCTAGCCATCAGTGAAGGCCAGTAAATTTATATGTTAATATTGAACCGTGAATTCATTCACTTGCAAAAGTAAACTTAATTCCAAAAATTTTCATGTGCCCTGTCTGCAAAGAATTTAAATTAATGTAGTTTGCATAAATAAATATGAATGTCAAGAATTCCAGGCAAGGTCTGGAAGTGTTTTATGTTTTTGCAGTAAGTTCATATTCTTTGCTGCTACATTAAGAATAGACTGATTTTCATTGCTTCGTTCAAGATCAATATTTTTTTCCCTATTATCATCTTTACCAACTCCACCTTTTAAAGTGTCTGCTTGCATTGACTAGTGGTCTAACAGGAAAAGTTTACAGTCTTCTTCAAAGGCTGTTTTCCAGTATTGTTTCGAACAGACAAGAAGCAAATAGATGTTGCAATTGTTCCTCCTCTAGCAATCCCTTAAATACCCTTCAGGTATGCTTTGTCCCCCAGCCTAGTTAGCTATTCTGTTGGTGCTTGCACAGCAATGACAGACTGCCTGTGTAGTCCAACCTTGTCAGCTGTTTCTAATTACTGCAGCAGTGCCGCAGACTATGCTCTCTCTGTAGGCCTACCAGTCTGGTCTCATGGGAGTTAACAGTCCCACTGATAATTGACATCATTCAACCATAAACTTTTAGAGAAGCATCTATCCCTTTAAGAGTCACATCTACATATCTTGACACAATATGAAAGTGCACTGTGGGAATGTAGTGGGTTTGCATGGCATGGTTTGGGGGGGGGGAGGGGGGGGGCTGCAGGGATGGGTTCTGTGAGAAGCTGCCAGAAGCTTCCCCCATGTCTGATGGAGCCAATGCCAGCTGGCTTCGAGATGGACCCACTGCTGGCCGAGGCCATCAGTGACTGTGACAGCACCTCTGTGCTACAATATTTAAGAAGGGGGAAAGTTGCTGTGTGACAGCAACTGCAACCAGAGAGAGGAGTGAGGCTCTGCAAGAGCACCAGCCCTGCAGACACCAGGGTGAGGGGCAGGAGGGGCAGAGGGGGCTCCAGGTGCAGAGCAGAGACTCCTCAGCAGCCCCTGGCGAGGCCGGCTGTGCCCCTCGGAGGTTCACAGTGCGGTAGATCCCCACTTGTAGCCCAGGGGGGACCCCACACCAGAACAGGGGGTGCCCGAAGGAGGCTGTGACCCCACGGGCAGCCCGTGCTGGAGGAGCTCCTGGCAGGACCTGTAGAGACAGAGGAGCCTAGCCTGGAGCAGGTTTGCTGGCAGGACTTGTGACCCCATGGGGGACTCATGCTGGAGCAGTCAGATCCTGAAGGACTGCACCCCATGGGAGGGACCCTTGTTGGAGATATTTGTGTACTGTCTCCCAAGGAAGAGGCCCATGCTGGAGCAAGGGAAGAGTGTGAGGAGTCCTCCCACTGCGGAGGATAAAGCGGCAGAGACAAGGTGTAATGAACCGCCTGCAACCCCCATTCCGCGTCCCCCTGTGCTGCTGTGGGGGAGGAGGTAGAGAAAATTGGGAGCAGAGCTGAGCCTAGGAAGAAGGGAGGGGTGGGGGAAAGGTGTTCCTGAGATTTGGTTTTATTTCTCATTATCCTACTCTGATTTGATTGATCACAAATTAAATTAATTCTCCCCAAGCTGAGTCTGTTTTGCTCACAGTGGTAATTGGTGAGTGATCTCTCCCTGTCCTTATCTCAGCCCGTGAAACTTTCATTATATTTTCTCCACCCCACGACCCCACCCCACCAACCCCTGTCCAGTCAAGTAGGGGAGAGACAGAGCGGCTTCAATGGGCACCTGATACCCAGCCAAGGTCAGCCCACCATAGGGAATAACTACAGTTATGTTATCCAATAATGACTTTTTGCACAGGATGTATTTATGCTTCATTTCTTAAATGTATTTTTGTACAAAATTAATTAAGACAGGGACACAACAAAGTTTTTAATGCCTAATTTTTTTGGCTTAGGTTTGAAGTTCTTAATTCTCTGCCTTCCCACCTCCTGTGGTTTTACTCTGCGATGGTTAAAAAGACAGAAGTTCCTGCTTTCCAGTTTAAATGGCACCAAAGAATGAAGATCTGAATCCTGTGCCTACATAACTCCTACCACATGGGGAGCAACATCTTGTAGCACAGATTTCTGCATTTTGTTATTACTTATTCTGAACCTTGGTCTCCTTGCCGAACAAAAATTTGGTCATAGTCCTTATGATAGTGCCCCATGTGCTCAACCATGAGTATGTGAATACTCCCACAAAAAACAGTGGGACTATTTAACCTTTGTATTACTGAGCACATGCATTTACATTTGCAACACTCCTTACTTGAATGTGCTCAGTTGGCGCATCTCTACTAAAAGCTTGAAATCTATCATTTGTCTAACAAACAATTCTGACTGCAGAATATCTATAGGTAGAAAAGAATTACTCAAGTATATTACGTAAAACTTTAAGAAGAATTATTTTGCTTTGTTCTGAACATATAGCCAGCCAAAAATTATTTATGCACAGAACCCCCCAAAACTGATGGTGAATATATACAGAAAAAAGGGAAACTACTGTTTAGGGACCCGAGAAGAAGATAGGTTCTGCTAGATACATTCTGAATACGGAGTCTCCTAAACACTTTTTTTCATTAATTATGGCTGATCATTTAAATCACAATATACTTCCTAATCCTGTGACTTAGCAAATATTTCTAGCCATAACAGTCCCCCAAGTGTATTTAGGTTTGCTTTTTCTCATTCAATTTGAATAGAGATAATTTTGATACAAAGTAGGTTACTATTTTCAAAAGTGTATTTTTATGGTTATGATTTATTAGAACCAGTAGGGAATTTAAATTTATGGATCAGTTATATCAAGTATTTAACTAAACCCATGAGAGTCCTGAAAACTATACTGCTAATCCCAAGATAAATACTTTAATCCACTTTTCAGCAGTCTTAAAATAATGCTTCTTTCAATATGTATAATTTTATCATTTATTTTTCTCTGAATGGAGTTCCATGGCTGAATCAGTAAAAAAGCACAATTTAGAAAGAAAATCAATATTTTTTGACTGAAGACCACTTACAAAATACAATTGTGTAGTAATTGATTTGTAGTGAAATTTGCCATTTAATTCTAGTCACATGTAACTGGAGTAAAAGCATGCACAAGAGATTATAATTTGTCTGTGTACTAATGCTCCCAAGTGTATTACCTCTGCAGTGATCATAGTGTAACTCCAATAAATTAAAGTGAATTTGAAATGAGCTCAGAGCTTGCCAAATGCACCTTTTTGTTAATGACGGGAAGTTGCATTTTGGCTGGTATTTACCACTGCCTTTTGTTGGGGAGCTGTTCCATGGCAGGGAAAAAAAGGGGAGAATAATGATACAAATTGGGTTCAGCACATACGTGCATAGAATAAGATGATGATTTAGTGTTACCTCAGAAACAAATAGGTGCTATATTGCTTAAGTTGATGATCCTCTGTGGTAGTTCCACAGGGAACTGGATTACAGTAAACCAATATTTGAAATTAAAAAAAAAACCAACACAAAACAACAAACAAAAAACCCAAATAAAAACGGACCACCACCAGATAATGGTTTTTTTTTTTGCAGTTGTTTCTTGTAATGTTCACAACAAAAGCACATCTGACAAATGGCTTGCTACTAGAATGAGTTAGATACAAATTTAATGTCATTGTTTTTTAAAAAAATGTTTCTTCTACCTACGTTGCTTTAGTATAAAACTTACCCCAAGACTCATCCATTAAGCACAGTATTACATTACATTATAATCTTTTGACCTAACACCTGCACATCTTTAAATTAAGCTTTGTGGCTCAAAAGGTGCAGTGTATCATCAAGGTCACTTAGAAAGCCTTTAAGTCAGGGTGCTTTTTACAATAAATTAAAAACTGCTGTGGTATAAAAAACATCACTCCTGTAAATCTTGAGGAAGCCCATATTGCATGTTTCAGTACACACTGTTCTTCCCTTCGTACACTATTGGCAAACACTGTATGTTAGCAAGACATTGTTTCGCAAATCAAGCATTCAAAAATAGGAGATACCAGAAGTAATTTGGATTCATCTATTTTGTGTATAAGCATTATAATCCTGCTTTTAATTATCTAAACACATACTGTTTTCCTAAGAATTCCTGACCCCAGGTTTAGCATAATTTATATTCATTTAGAAAAGGGGATATTCTACTTTTTTTTTTCTTTTTCATTGTTATAGTTCCATGTTAGGACTATGGGTTAACTAAACGTCACTAATTTACTTTTATCATCAACATTTTAGTTCTTTCCACCACTTTAAGTTCTTTACACTTCCCTCAATGTCTTGATGAAATGAGTTAGTACTACCATTTTATAGGTAGTAAAACAAGGCACAGAGGAATTTATTTTAGATGCCTGATGTGAAACACAATGCTTTGCAGAGGCTGCAGCACAGGATCTCATACTACCCATTTGGAACTCCTCACATAGATCATTTATAGCTGAGTATATGTCATTCCTTCAAAATATCATGAAATACAGCTCAAACTCAGCAACTGATCATATCATACTACCTTTGTTCCACTCCTTCCTATTTAAGTCTTACCACTTCTTTGTATCCAACCCAGTTAATCTCCTTCCCATCAGTAAGAAACTGGAAAGCGTGGAAGGCAGTCAGCTATTGGGGGTATAAGTGATTAAATTAAAATCCTTCATAAATTACAACTCCTCAGCTGATTTTCACTTTCGTAACTGGTCACCTTCCATTTGCAGTGGTAGGAGGACAAACACACAATGAATTCATTTGTCTGATGAATGGTAACTTATCAAGCCAATGAAACTTCATCATCTGCTGTCATCCCTACATCACCTGAAGCGACTGTTCCTAGTGCCTCAACAGATGCTGAGAAGTGAGGACCCAGCTGCTACAATCTGCAGTGTTTTCACACACTCAAAGCCTGGTACTGACCAGTGTGATCCATACCAGAGTAAGTCTTTGAGGAATTTACCTCCAGCTCCTTCAGCTACTTTCAAACTGTGGGTTTTTTGCTTTTAGCACAATCAGCTTTAGAAGGTCTTTCAGTTGGGCAGCAAAAGATGTGTTTTGTATTGTGAACCATTCTGCCAGGTGGTGTTAAAAAGCATGGAAATGCATAGACTCCTCCAGAAAAGGCTGCAGATTTTTAAACATAAGAACATTTCCCTTTAATTCCTTCTTTTAGAAACAATTATTTTTGCTAAAATAATTTTTAAAAGATTTATCATGAAAATCCACAGAGAGAATCCTAAGCTAATTAGCAAACAGGATATTAACATGAAAATACGAGTTGACTTCAACTCTAACCATAACTGTCATCCTCAGCATCGAGAAGAAAAAAGGATAAGAAGGTCGTTATAACATGATAATACTATAGTCATATCACATGATTTTCAAAAAACATTAGAAATTGGGTTCAGGTAAGAAGTCATTTGTTGCAGACAACAGAGGAAGAAAATATTTCAAAATGATCTGAGATTTTGGCTTCCTCTAGCTTGTTTCGTGTTCATCTCTCCCAACAACTGGTCTGCCGTATTTTATAGTTAACCACAGAGAACTTTCTCCTGGAAACTATTGTTACTTGGTTCAGGCAATGTTACTACCCAAACAGTTACACAAAGAGCTCCTAATAACGTGTGAATAGACAGAGAACCCTATTGTATGGACAAAGTGATTTTTCATAGTGAATTACTGTACACTGGAAACTTTTTTTAATACCACATGAGTTCTTTCAAGCAATTGTACTGAAAATATTGGAAAGACACAAATGTTTTGGTCAGCATTAGTGTTAGTGATTTCCTGCGATGCGCTGTTTGTGACAGTAGCACAGGCTCAGTTTGCGAGTCAGACCTGCCTGGAGGCAGTTCTGACTTAAATGCCAGCCCCTGGATATTTGTTCCTATTTTCCAAAAGGAAGAATATGGTTATGGTAAATAAAAAAGTTTGGTCATTTCCACACAGAGCCTTTTTTTGTATATATGAAGGTCCAACACTTTTCTCTCTTTCGAACATGTAATACTACCAACCTCTCTGGAAGGAGTGACATTTGCTCTAATGAGAAGCGGCTTGTATTTTCATGCAACTTGAGTGTAAGACCTATGTAACCCATGCAGCAAGTATAACAGTCAAAGTTATGACACCAAAAGTAACATCCACATTAATGCCAACAGTCTATTCAAAGTTTCACCATGAGTTTCACACAAATTCCACAATAATGAATTATAAGACATTATACAGACTGTTCAAAGAGGTTGCATCTTCACACTTCCACATGATAGAAAGAGCTGAGTTTTGTGAATGGAATACTGTAAATCAATAAGGACTGCTAAAAAAAAATCCACCAAAAACCAAACCGACAAAACAAAAAAAACCACCAAAAAACAAAAAGACAAAGCAGTATGCAGTTCTCTTTGCATAAAATGACTATAATAATATGCATTGGTCTTGAAATAGAGATGTTGCTACGCAATGAGAGAAAATCCCGCGTAATTCTCTCCAACAATGTTTCAACATGATAAAGGCTCTTATATTTCTAGAGAAGGGGAAGCATAAAACAATTTTAAGTCATCTGAATTCAGGAACCTCTCTCTCAGTTTAGCTACAATTAAGGATGTTACAAAAGGCTCCCTGCATCAGTTGAATGACTCTCTTTGCCTAAAATTCCTCATTCTGTGAGGTGAAGGACCAAAAAGGACATAATAGTTTTTCAGTCACACAGAAATATGCTTTCACAACCAGTGGTAGAAAGGTTGGGAGGGAAGGGACAACAGGGCAGTATTAGAAGCATGACTATCAAATTCAGTCCATTTTCTGGAAATGTATTCTTTTACTGTAATAAAGTACTCCTTTCAACATGTGTAATTGGAAGTATGTTGCCTGCTGTGCAAGTATATGCGTGAGAGAGAAAGATGACTTTTTAAAAGGTAGTTTGGGCTTCTTCTCCAGGAACTTATGAGAGTCAGTGCATTTGCTCCATTTAGTTCGGTGAGCTACATTCTGAAGGCAAAAAGCATCTTTTCAGATAATCACAGGCAAGGGTGATTTTTATAATATCAAACAGAGGAGTGACCTCTCCAGAAACAGTCTCCTTTAAGTCTTAAAGCAGGTTAAGCAAGAGGTTGCCTGAACCACTGAAAACCTGCTCCAGCATGTCACTGTGAAGCTGTAATCCATTCCACTGGTGCTTAAAGTTCAAGCTGAGTTTTCTGAATTGCAGATAAGTTCCCATGTAAAGAATATTCCATGTATGTATCCAGTCAGGGTGGTAATGTTGTTATTATAACACTGTCTGCAATAACTCAGCTGTCACATTTACTTCAGGCTGAAATTCAGTCTACACGGTCTCAGCTGGCCAGCAATTTCTATTTTCATATACAGTGTGTTTAAAATGTATTCAGACTGTTACAAGTCATGAGGTGGCAAGTGGGGGAAAACAAAAAAGGGAGGGGAGGATTTTTTTTTTTTTTTTTTCTAATTTAAGAAGAAAAAAGGGTGTTAGGAAATCTTAGAGGGTGATATCAGCTTTGAATCCCACTTATTTGCACCATCAAATATTACATTAGAAGAATAACTTTGTGGCATCATGTATTTCACTTGTTCATTATCCAATCAGCACTGATTTTAGGGCCAAACACCTTTTCATGAAATAGTTGTCCATATTACCTTTTCTACGTAGCTAGTTTCTCCCTTAACAAAGCAACTTAGCAAAGCACACATTCTAGACTATCCACAGCAGACAGACAAATTATGACCTCTGTACACTCTAACAAACACATCAACAGTAGTTTAAGACCAAGCAATAAACCTGGTTTGTTACTTTGAGTCCATAGACAATTTCTTTCAGTTCGTAGCTACCAAATTTCAACTGCATTTCAATGCATAAGCACAAATACAGCGGAGTCTGGAAGCCTAGCTGTTGCTGCACTGTTTTACACAAATTCCTTAGCAAGTGTCTACCATGAAGAACTCTTGGTGAATAAACAGCAGTACTTCATTCAAGAGACTGATCAGATTGTCCCCTTGCAACTTTGATATATATATCAACAAAAAATACAAAAATGCAGACTTCAAACTACTCAATATTAGTATTTAGTTCTTCTGAAACGTATCAAGATCACCATGAGCTTTACAGATCACAGCTGACAGCTGCATTGGCAGAGACACCTATACAATGCCTACTATGGCAAACATGAGGGTAGAACTTTGTTACATTAGAGACAAGACAGGAGAAAAATTTTACTTAAATGGCATTTCACTCATCAAATTTCATGTAGCTAGAATTAGCCATAAAATTGAAGATATTATGCCTCAGCAGTAAGAGCAGTTGTTGGATGAAAAGGATGGAACATCAGAGAATGTAATACATTATAAATAATGTAGTTAATGAAGGGAAAACTAATAGCTAAACCTTATAAACTAAAGGTTAGAAAATAGTCACTGACTGCCGTATAGGTTAATATGGACCTTGCCGCCCCAGAAGAAAATGACTCAAAGGTAAGAAATTTAGCAAAATGAAGCAACAACCCAAATCTCACAGTGAACTTGTGTCAAATTAAAAAGATTTCAAATGCGTAACACAAGTTGTAGGACTCCCTGTTCAAGCCAGAGCATTTGCAGGAAAAGATCCAAATTTGGTGCCAGTGATGGACAGCCCATCACATCTTGGCACTTTCATCATGCAATATTAAATGCGTGTTGCTGTTCAACAGAAATTTGCTTGGTTCATCAGTTACTACAGAGTACTGTTACATCTTTGTATGCTCGGCAGAAGAGCCCTCTCAAACTCCTTTTCTTTCCTCTCTGTAATAGCATGGAGGAGGTTGATGATTAAGGCCCACTTGTCATCGTTCTGGAGCAGCATTGCATTGTGCAGTATAATGTTTTGTCATTGCAAGAATGAGATGCCACATCTTTATAGTTGATGTTGCTAACTCTCCCATTGAATCAGCTAAAATAGGAGCAACATAAGAGTAACAATCAGATGAACAGCTGATGAGAACATGTTATAGTCCATGACATTATTGATTGGAATAGCAATGGAAGCAAATTCATCGTATTTTACTGTACTGAAATACAGCTGCAAGAATTTGTATAATCAGATGAGATGAAGTATCAAACGTTAGTGGATTATAGCAGTCCTCACAGCTCCTGCCAGACTTTTATAGCAGCTGGCAATCCTACATAAGTTTGCCATGCTTCATTAGTCACCTTTAAAATATTTAAAATTTCCCTTTAATATTCAGTGCAGGAATTTTATGGCAGTGTTAATTACCTGGAAGTCACACATGCCAACATTTGATTACTGTGTTGCTTTACAATTGTGCTGCTTAGCTGAGGGGTTTCTAAGTTTGCTTTTTGGATAGAACTGACCCATCAGAAACGACCCTGCACCAAGCACAACGCACAGACAATGCCAGAAGGCTTACAAGAGGTCTCAAGGATGATTAACTACATAAGAAGGATAATTAGTTTTTTAAAAAAATATATCACCTGTGACTTTTTCATATTCTTGTTTCTATACAGCCAAAACCAACAAACCAATATAACCAGTAGCTGGCACTGTAATAGAAGAGCAAGGCACCTATATGTCAAAAGAAAGGGGGGTTATTTATTTATTTTTGACATCTAAAGCTCTCTAGTCCTTAGATTAAGCCTGGCCTGAGTGTGCAAATTGATGGAAGATCTTTTGAAGAGCCAGTTGGTGGGGGTGAAGGGAAGTGGGATAAATAAATAATAAAGAAAATCAAGATAGATGCATATCATTTAGATGGGGGATTTCTGTCTGAATGGCAATTCAATGCTCTTTTTACACTTACATGGCTTCAGGAGATATATAACCATACTGATTATTATAATGAGCGCTATAATAAATCGAGATCACCTCTGTCTAAAGTGACCAATGAACAAACCTTTACTGGCTTCTCCATTTAATTTTTGTTTCATATAAAAGTACATTTTGCAACTGGATGTTGCTTGAGTCTGTTTAAATCATTTAGAAATTGCAAGGAAGATCATTAAAACAAGATTTTTCACCTCACCAGTGGAAAAAGATACTGACACTAAATCAAGACACCCACCAGAGATTTTAAACCTCTGCCTCTAGATTAAAATAGTTAGACCCCCTCCTTGGTACCATCCAAGTTGAAGGAGAGTAATGAGTGCTGAAAAATCCAAACTAATCAATAGCAGTATTCATCAGATATTAAAATATTATTGAATTTCTGCCTTTGGATTAAGCTTTTATGAAGGTTGACATAAGGCAGTTGGACAAGTAGACCCTTGTACAAGTGTCCATTGGAGTCTTTCTACTGACTGCACACAATCTTTTTAAAATACATAACTGAATTGAAAGAATTCATATATAAGCTTGAAAATTCAGCATTATTTTATATTCTGGCCGCTTTTATATGCACATTTATTTCTAGGAAGTTATATAAATCATTGTAACTTTACAAGTATTTGTTAAAAGACAGGCAAGCATAACCAACCAGTTTTCTGAAGTACTCTTCTTACACTGCTAGAGATGGAAACCACCACAGTGTGTTCTTGGTTGACCTATCAAACACTTCAAAAGTAGAATGGGAGTGCACAATAATCAATAATCTACTTGCTGCAAACTTAATAAACATTGCCTAACATTCGATGTTCACAAAACTGTTTTAAAACTATAACGGGTAACAAACAAATTCAAAACTCTAGGTAGAAAAAAAGACCTCTTTCTAATGAGTAGCACAAATTCCTCAAAAATAATAGCAAATGCTTTTGGGTTCTGAGTACCAAGCTCTAAAATAGATCGGGGGGGTTAAATGAATTTCAAAGCACTTTTCATGCTAAATGATATGTAAATGTGCAGATTATTCAAGCAATATTTAAATAGGATTACAGAAAGGCATAATCCTTTTTAATATATTATTTTATTTTTTTTAATGTCTGTCTCTTCCAGTTTCCAATTGGAGTGAACTGTTTCTAGGCAGCTTCAGAAGAAATATTAACCACTATCTTCCCTTACCATAACTGTCAAAGCCCTTCATTTATTTACCTGTATAATACACAGGGTTTTGTGTATTCTACACATCATGGTCTATTATTGTTGACTATGAATTAAGTTTTCAAATACTTGATAGGTTATTTGAAATACAGCATGCGCTTGAGATTTTTCATAATCTTTGTAATTGATTGCTTCTGACTTTGTCTTTTCATTCTTTTATGTACATGTCCTGCTATGAACATATTTTTAATGTACTAAAATGCATTTGACAACGTCACTTTAAAACAGTCTTTTGTGTCTTATCTCACTAGCTGTAATCACTCAGGAATATTAAAGATGTGTCTTGTGCCACTAAGGAAACTGAACTATTTCTGTGCATGGGCAGAAACCCGGTGTAACAAGAGCTCAAAAATACATGAGGTTACACAGCCTGTCGTCTTCAGTTCTGAGGTTAATGCCAGTGAGCAAGAAACTTACAATAGCTGTACTTTCAGATCTGACATGAAATGTCATGAGATAGACGAGGTAATCATAAAGTGCAGTTACCAATGCTAGACTAGTTTGAGTATGGCAGAATGTAAGAACTTAATGCATCCCTGTGAGGCTGTTACTTCTGAAGTACGAGCTCCTCTTGTAAAACCAGCAGGTGATCAGCTCGTAAAGTGAAAGGTGGCCTGCAAAGTACACGTTTAACAAAATTTGTTTTTTCCTTAGTGTACAGGCGTTATTGAAGGAGAATGTTACCAGTGGGGTAAAAAGGAGAGAATAGAATGGTTTGCCTTTCCTTAGTTTCTTTTGTAACTGAGATACAGCCATGATAAGAAAAAACAATGGTTGAAGACAAAGGAAAAGGTAAATTTAAAAATGGAAAACTATTGAAACACTAGAGCTATCTGACAATTCAATCATACAGCGAAAGAACTCATTGCCTTAATGTACAAGGGAAGATAAAAAGCAAACTCAGAACCAGAGCAGTTCACAGATTCATAAGCAAAACAGGAAAAAAAATGGGTTGCATATCTTGCTGTTATAGAGGTGCCATTTAGCTCCTATGAGTTCCTGCAGCACTGATAGCATATCACCAAATTAGACAAAAGTGATTGCTAAATTCTTAAAAAGCACTTTCCCAATGCAGTGCAGTACTTTAACTGATGCTGTACATCACAGGCATGAACAAACTCAGTTCTAACAGCACACTGGGGTACCTTGGGTCTCCTGTACCGATGTAAACAAACAAAACATTTCCAAAGTAAGAGCACACACACACAGAGCTTATGCTTATTAATACCTTATAATGCAGTATGACAAAGGAAGTTGGACTCTCCTCGACCAGGTGGTGGGGTTTTTTTGCCAAAACAAACCCCGAGTTTTGGTTTTATTTTTTTTTTTAAATGATATGTCCCACAAAATATAGAAAGTGCCAGCAAGTATGTTTTTCTTTTCTTATTTTTTTTTTTTTTTTACTTTCTTTGAGTGGGAAGTTTAATTCTTTATACAACTCTCATCCAGTGGCTGTACCAGTGAAAAAGAAGGTTTGTTTTCTCTTGGCTATCACCTAAGCAATCTTTCATACTTAGTGAAAGGGTAGGCTGGAAAACACAAATAATATCTCTCTCTCTCTAATTTTTTAGTCCTTCCCTGGAAGAGTGTGTATATAAAGCAGGAACCTTGTCAGCAAACTGTTGTGCTCTTGAAGTTTCAATTTAGTATCTCCAGCGCAATGAAAAATTAGACCTAAAAAATGGGACATGACCTTCTTTGGAAACTACTATTCTCTGATAACTACATTTCAGCTTTGGGATTTGTGTTCAGTGCCCTTGAACAAAATCATGGTAATTATTTCTAAATAATATTTAATTTATTTTTGTTTGGAGTAATTCCTTAAAATAAAAGAAATTTATTGATGAGTAAACAATTAATAGGACTAAAGAGAAGGCCACAATGATTTGCTTTAGATGTGTATGTTCTAAGAGCACTGGAGGAAAATGGTAAAGTTCATTAAGCATAATGTGTACCTGCATAAGAGACCGCTGCAAAAGAACATTTGAATTGGATGTAGTAAAACTTAACTACACATGAGAAAGTTCTTATATAATGTTTTTATTGATTTAATGTTTACCAATACTATTTCAAAAAGGCATGTCTGGAACATAGCGTTAAAGAAGTGAAACACGGTTCAGGTTAGGAGGAAACAAAGGTAGCAGAATCATTGTATATAATCCCTATTCACTCATCCATTTCATGAATTTAATTGCATTGTGTTTCTTCAGATAAGGAGTATTTTGGTTTCACATGGTCAAGGTGACCTGAATTCTACAGAATGTGAACAAAACCACTTTCGGAAATGACTGGGTAGCTGCACTGCAACTGATCACATTAGATGTTTTAGAGGGATCATCTTCATCACTGTATTAGTTGGACTCTGCTAATGTCATCTGGCAGAAGAAATTATGTTTCAGTAAGAACTGAATGTTTTAATTTGAACATACTTACAGGAGTCCATGTGGCCATTTTAAAACACTATTAGCTGTAGATTTTTTCTAAGGCCTACTGGTTCCAAAACATTACTTTCCTTCTAAGAGTTAACTCTTTATATGAGCCACATGGTTATGGAAATATTTGAATTGTAAATATTGAAAATCAGCTACTGGTCATGCACTGCAACTTTTCATATATTTTAATATGCATATGCATATTAACACCACGAAGGCTCCATATTCCTAAAGCTGATCTTGACAGATAATAATAATTGTTGAATATAATTGATAATACTATTTATTGAAAGTGACCAAGCATTTAATAGTTTCTCTCTCTTTCACTTGCTTTAATTCTGGAGAAACATGATGATTTTAAATGTTCAGTATGGCAATTTCAAGATTAATAATTCAATTATCATTAAGCACAGGCTGAAACAATAGTGTTGCCTTGCCTTACAGTGTCAAGAGTTTTAGTGAACCATTTAATAATGTCAGTATTCTTCATATGCATGAATTGTCTGGACTGACAATGCTGTGCAATGGCTTCAAAACTAACGTTCTGCAACAGCTACAAAACAGCTCTGTGAATCAGAGGTGTTCTACACTCAATTTCAGTGAAGTTTTTCTTTCAAACCACAACTGCAGACATTTTCTCAGTGTAAAGAATGGGCCAAATCCACAACATAGGGATGTATACTCCCAGGGAAGGATGTTGCTTCACTGACACACAAGAGACAGTGACTTGGTCTGAACACCAGCTCCTTGAACAGTAAGTACTACTGACAAGCGTCAGTAGCTATGCAGCAGCTCACCTGCCTCCTGAGCCTTCACCAGGGTGTAATATTCCAACACACATGTTTTCCCTCACAGCAAAATTAATTAAATCATCTCCCTGTTTTCTCCAGGTAGACCAGTATAAGGCAGTGGACAGGAGCCATCTCTTAATTTCATTATGGTTAAATTTCAGTAAGAATTTAATTTTAATAGGAGCAATTCCAGACTGAAGGATCATCTAAGGTTCCTGAGGACTTTCCTCAGATAAAGACAGAAAGATGAAATTGCTTATCTTTCAGTCCTCAGTGAACCCTGGCTTTCGGACAGGTGGTCTTAACAGAGCTTAGGTGGACTTTACTCTTCAGCTTTTGATCTTGCCAGTCTCTTCTTTACTAGCATAAATGATCAGACAGCATGCACAAACATTGCCAGCTGCACCTCTTTTGAAAATATGGAAGTCAAAAACCTGGGCTCCTGCCTGTTGCTTTTGATCTGAGTCTACTCTTTGTGTTCTCCTCAGATTCATAAATGTGAAAATATCTAAAGCTGTACACATGATATGTCATTTATATTCACTGTTTTAATAGCAAATACTCTGGAAGCATGTATTCTCAATTAAGGGATTTTTTAAAAACTCCATTTCTCATTATTAAACTAACCACTTTTTCTCTCCTTAGTCTGTTTGGATAAATTCTTTTGGAAGAAATGCACAATCACAGACCAATTTTCCAAACAATACTTAATATATGCATGTTTAAATTAATAACTCAGAAACATAACCTCTCAACTCTACCTCTTACTCATAAAGTCCATCTTGACGATAATAAAAATTAAGGATATAATTGATAATAACACATCAAAAGTGATCAAGCATTTCATAACATCTCCTTAATTCTGTATAAACAGGATATGTATCACTGATCATAAATGTTCAATATGATAAGCTAAAATTTTATAATTCAATTAGCATTACATATAATTTATGTCAAAACTATGTTTCAGGTGAATGACAATTAATAATATCTAATTCTCCATCAGGAGGAGAAGATGCATTGACCCTATTATGGAAAAATAAATATCAATAAAGCAGCAAGTCTCTAGTAAACAAATACATTTATCAGGATAAACTATCCATTTCTTTGTACAGCTAGTGTTGGCATGCATCTTGTGCTTGTTTATATACTTCTGTTCAAATTAAACTGCAGGAAGAGAAATGTGAAGAGGCATAGAGCATATACAGATTATCTACGGGCACGAGGATCAAAAAAATATGAAAACTGATGATGATAAATGCAACCTAACATGTGGATAAAAAAAACACATAAAGTAATCAGGCTTGAACCTTGATTCCTACCCCCTTTCCTGTCAACCTTATGGAGCTTTGGAAGAACACCTACTGTGTATCTCTGCAGTGCCCAGGAGACCTGGAGAGACATTTCTACTTGTCTTGGTGTTCCTACAGATAGGAAGTCTACATCTATCAAAAGTTTGAGGGACTGGGTTTTTTTGTAAGAATATAAAGGTTTCAAGAAAACTGCTTAATCTCAGTTGAGTGGTACTTATAATGTATTGTGAAGGTAATTTTTTCCTCTGTGAGGCTATATACCCATCCTTTAGACACTAGACTGAAGGATTTCTTTCACCTTTGAGCACAGCCAACATCTGCCACCTGCGTCCCCTGACAGGCTGCCATTTGTTTCAAATTTCAGAAGAGGAGAAAAATGCACACTTTTTTACAGTGTTTCTAAGCAGCATTCATAATCCCCCCCCCCACTGCTATGTATTATTTCTTCTTTGTAAAACCTACCTTTTATTTTATTTTTTAACCACAGAGCTGTGTTTTTGTTAAAGTTGGCCAGATTTTGTAGTTTCAGGAAAAACGCTAGCTAAATGCAGCTCATCCTGGAACTCCTACAGATAGGGGAAAGAAGGGAAAAGGACACGTCTTAAGGCAGAGCAACAGAGCACACCCTAGGCAGAGATGACTCACTAGGAAGTAGTACAAATGAATTCCACTGTCATCACTGATCATACATAGGTAACCACCATACTGTTAGGGTGGTGCAAAACAGAAGGACTCCATACCTCACAGGCGCCAGGAGAAACAAACAGGCCTGTCAGTATGTTTATGACAACTGTCTCAGGGCTTTTTCCCCTTTCCCTCTCCAGAGAAAGGAGCTGAATTGCAGAAGTGCAGCCCTTTCATGGGCAGCACTTTTAAGCTAACACATCTACCACTCCTAACAGCAACAGCTTAGCACAGGGAGGTAAAGACCAACAACTTTACTCAAAAAGTTATGGCAACCACAGCAGAACCTGAGCACCAGTGTAATAAGATCTCACTGCAGAATGACATAGCGAGTTGTGACATTCTGTATTAGTCTCCACTTCTAAATGATCTCAGACTGCAGTCACATGCCAAGCAGATTAAAGCCATCTTGTTTCAAGTGAGAAAAACATGGCTAAATGTGGCAACATTTACACTGCAAAGATTTTACTCTTCTCGCCAGGCTGCGGTGAGAAACTGAACTCCTGGCCAAGACTGTGGGCTGTGCATCTGGATGCAGCTTAAGATGAAGCAATTACTTATCCTACAATAGCTCGGATACTTCAAGATGATGTACTCCATGTGTATCCTATTGTATGAGTCTGTGAGGCACATGTACACAACATATGTTTTCCTAGCAGTACCAGCATTCACCATTATTCTGCTTATACATTCTGGTCCTTATGTTCCCATATGAGTCAACATAAAACCTAGGCTAACCACGTCCAATTATTCTTGCAATGTTAACCCTATACTACTGAGAACTCTAAAGAGTCTGGACAGAAACCAGACCAGAAAAAACTTCACTGACAGCAACTGTAATGGTAATAAATATTTCTGGTTTGCAGGAGAAAACCCAACTGTTTTAGAAGGACATTTCTACTTTCTAGAACTTAATATAGCTGCCCAGTGGGTGCCCATGCCTAAGGCGTAAATCTAGTGGAGCGCCCCTTGCCATTGACTGGTAGCTGTCATTGACTGGTATGTATCTAGTAACATGCAAAGACAGTCTTTCTCAGCCAACTATACTCTGGCACCTGGAGGGGGAAAAAAATCCCAGCCTACCAGACAAGCAACTGGAGATCCACTATGTAATCTAGTTCAAGAACATTTATGTTGAATTTAGCTTTCAACTATAGTACCCAAAACAGCAAAAGAAAGCATGAAAGTTTTATTTTCCTGTTGATGTAGTAGAACAAAACTCAGGAGTTATCAAAATATTTTGTTCTGGCATTTAATCTGGATAAGAAATTTCATCAAGTCAGGACAGATCAGTTTCAAATGCTAAGCAAAGTGATGCCCTTCAGTTAGGATCCTGACAAGAAGGTAAGTGTGAAAAAGGACTCAAAGTCTGATATTGAACGCAAGCTGTACATTGAAACAAAATGGTTGATGCTCAGCACAGTGAGTGGTATTAACCACCCACCTTGGACTCTGTTTGGCCTTTGCAGTCAATATAAAAAAAAATAATTTCCATGCTGACTTTTTTGGGCCACTTTCTGGTTTATACAAGTATTTGTTGAAGTGGTAGAAATTGTTCAGGTTTTATTTTCATAAACCTCCCCATAAAACAGAGCTTGGTATGCCTGTCTGATCTGGTGAAAGATGTAGTCGATCTTAAACCTAGCAAGCGAAAAGAAACAGTCTGTTAAAACTAGTTTTCCAGCCCCAGCAGGTGTTATAATTATTTCACTCCACTCTACTACTGCAATATTAGGGTCTGAGGAGGCCAGCAGAATAGCTACGAAGATGAAGTTTCCCAGAAGTGTCTATATTTGTAGAGCTTTCTATTGCTCAGTACATATTCTTTTGTTTTCAATAGGTATTTCGGTATCTCAGCACCCACTTTAAACTCAAGCATGGTAGCATGTTTTCCTGACCTTCACACAGCCCAAATTTAACCTTTTAATCTGCTGACCAACTGAAGCTAGATATAGCAGAACAGAAAGTCACAACTTCCTTGCACTGCAGGATAAATCACATCTTTCCTCTGCTCTACAGCTACAATGAGGATTGCTGGGGAGGCCTGCATGCTCAGAGGAGGCTGTTGTTGGCAGAGCAATCTCTGCTATATTAGTCAATCAATTATGACCAACACTACTCATAAAACCCAAGAAATTCAGCGGAATGAGGCTGTGAGCTGTTTCTCACTTTGTTCTCACTCAAGAACCCAAATTGCTGGTCTCCCCAGTATTTAAAGGCAGCACTATCAGACTAGCAGCCATGAATGGGTTATCTGCAAATGGCAAAGCAAACAATGTCCTTAAAGGGTTTCCACCTCATCTTGAAACCTGTGGAATTCCCATACCAGTGGTGTGGGATTGCACAGTGCAAAACCCCTCCCAGATTGCAGTATATCTGCCTGAAAGGTCAAGAGAAGAAAATTCTTGAGGTCACTCCCAAACTCGATCTCTTGCAAGGGAGAATGTACAACTATCAGCTGAGCCTTTCTGCTGACCCAGAAACTGCAAATGTTTTCATTTCTTTTCTTTTTAGATAAAGGAACTTTTCCTCTCCCTCTTAAGCTTTTTAGTGGGGAAAAAAAAAAAAAGCAACCAACACCTTTATAGCTACCTTTTTCTTCTGTGTTCACTGTCCTTTGTAATCTACTTTGACTCGCTGACAATACATGACTTTCTGTACTTCCACTCTGTCTTTTAATCACAAAAAAAAAAAAAAAGAAAAAAAAGGAAAAGAAAAACCACACCACTCAAAAGCCCCCTGACTGCCCATCCCTCATGATTACAAACCATCTCCTTTATCAAGCAGTCTGGGGAGGAGGAGGAGGAACAGCAAACCTTTTTCCTTTCGCTGGCTCCTGCCCCAGCAATATGACTTCATTTGCTCCCAGTTCTCTTTTATGCTGTGTCTTCATTGAGTATAACTTTCAGGTACATCTCATGGGCAGCCAGGCACACATGCAATAACACTGACATTCCCTTCACATGTATTTTAAAGCTGCTATTGAATACATGTTCTTTAGTTGGTCACATGCACTTCCATGATTGATAGTCTGCATCTCTGAGTCTGTTCTGTATGCTTTCATTCTTAAATTTGATGAAACCAGATTTACAAATGCAATAGTGATTGTTTTTCTTTTAAAAAAGGGCTAAAATTACAAACTTTATAACTTGCACACATTTTAAATGCAGGGTTTAACTGTTCATACTATGACAATGGCTGTGTTATCTGTGGATTATAGTAATGTGCTGTATTTGTGTATACCCTGAAAAACACTCTGACACTGCAATTAGTGTAGAACAAGGAGTATCTTGTAGATCAAGGTAGATCAAGGGCTTTTGTCCAGGCTCTTCAATGACATCCACACTGTGATTTGCTGTGACTGCCTACAGATCAGCAAATGCGCTGCAAGACTTTGCTTGGTTGGTATATGAAGCTGTAAGTCACATAGGACATGGGAGAAGGCACAACTGCCCTGTTCATCATCCCACTGGGATTTGTCAGGCATGTATTTGCTGAATGTGAGTAGGTGACTACCTTGGTATACAGCCCATATCTGAAACTGTCCCCTGTACCATTTCTCTTCCAAGAAAGATTCAAAACTCTTGCTAACCTCAAGTACTTGAATACATAAGTAAGCCATAAAGCTAATTGCAAGGTTTCTCTTCAAAATGCTGGTTAAATTTCTTTTCTGGTTTTGCAGCACCCACAGTTCTGGTTTTCCAGCTTTTCTCTACAGACACAAACCTTGGCAAATGAATCAAACCCCTTTAAATTCTCATACCCATACATCTCAGGGAGTTGCGTTTTGTTTTTTACCAAAAACACAGAAGTCACAGTAAATCATGCTGTGATTCCCTCTCTAAAGGCTGTGTCTGCCTGCCTCGACATCGTGCTGCTTATTATTGCACTATCCAGGAGGACACTATGTTGTTTCTAAGAGTGGAAAAAAAAGTTTTGAGTTTCATTTGTGACCTGCCATTTGGCACCTCAACGGTCCTTTTGGCCACACTGAAATAAGTTCTACCTTAACAACAATAACATATTAAGAATCACTGCTCACAGAGCTCTCATTTTGGAAGAAAAAATTATCTTTGAGCATCCAGTGTCATCCAACTTCTCCGTAAACCTGCCTTGTGACTGCTCAGCCACTGACTTCTGAACCTGAACCTGTACTATATCAAAGTCCAGATTCATTATCTGTGAAATGGGTATAATGACATTCACTGCTCTAGCAGATTAGTTTTTGAGGTGATAAATGCCACACAACCATCAATGGCAAACCATTACAGGTGCACACATTGCATAGACACCTGCTTTTAAAAATTCTTCTTTGTAATCTGGCAGCAGTAACATAATCCTGATCATACTGTTACGAGGCTCCTCCTGACGTACATTGTGCAGCTAAGAGACACAAAACATTTTGTTGAGTGTACTCTTTATGTGAAATTACAGAAGAGGCAGTGCTAACATGAAGATCTATTTATCTTATCTTAGTCATGAACATGCTTTAATGGTATAGCTGTTGCTTCTGTGCACTGGTGCTCTCTCATCAATGAAATGAGAGGAATACTGTGGGACACACTTCTCCAGTGCCAGAATATATTAAGATCATTCTTTCCAACCAATGCCAGAGAGGAAGGATGCAACTCTCATCATCTGTCTTTGGAAGGAAAATTAAATTATCAGTCTTTAATTTAGTTAGTGATAATCTCTGCTAAAACATTCCCTCATGGCTTCCACTAAATATATCATTAAAACCTCCTTTCTGTCTGGGCTACCAAGCACTCTCTCTGCACAAAGATGCTTGTTCAACTTTGAACTGGGTGCTCATCAGCTGCTGGGAAAGCAGCTTTCTCCTCCAAAAAGAGTGTTCACATATCAATGCCTGACATAAAAACGCAAATTGGTCACATTGTGTCATCCTATTAGGAACCAAAAAACTGTAAGACAAATACAGCTGTAATGATAGCAGTAGAAAGAAAAAAGGAAATCTTCTTTTAAACCCTTTTATCACTGGGGACAACTTCAGTTTTGCCACAAAACAACAGCAATTTCCTGGGTCACGTTTCAAGAGAAAGAACATATCTGAGTAGCACTCAAAGACAAGGACAGTACATGCATAACAATTTCTGCCTATGGGAGAGCTCCTGCATGCACTTATTCTTTTCACTGGAGAAGTGTGTGGTAACAGTTTGGATCAGGAAGAGGAAGATGCTCCTGAATGCCAGCATAAAGAAGTAATCTTCCAAACAGGGTACCAACAGGGATATAGTGTGAACTACTGGGGAATCAGAAGGGTGAGACTGGAACTGAAGTAAAGTTAAAATCGATGGGACTGAGAACTCACAGAGGGAAGCAAAGACAAGAGACAAGAAAACATGTGTACAGGTACGAGCAGAGTGAGAGTGATCCCTGCTCATGCTTATAAAAAAGCCAGTCCACCTCTTTATTAAAAATACTAGTTCTGAATCTCCATTACTTCACTCTATTGGTACAACTTACTATATGTGGAAAAGGAAGATAAATCCAACTACAGTACAAAGAAACTGGTCTGATTTCCAGGTTCAAATTATTTCAGAACAAATCCTCTTCATAATTGTTGAGACAGATATGTCAAAAATGAAAAATAACTCCGTTCCTATTTTGATATATCTGAGATGCATTTGCAGTAACAAGCCAGATTTGAATCCGTGTGTTCAAGGGTCCCTTGGGCAATTTGCTTTTCCCTTTAGTCTCTGTGATATTAAAGTGAGCTGATTCAGTTTCAACTCTTGATACTCTGTAGTTTCTGCTGCTCCTTGTCCTTCCTGAGCAGGACAAACTGACCAGACTCTGGAAGACATTCAACCTCAATGACCAACTCAGGAAACCATTGTCTCCATGGTGTACAGAAAAGATGGGAACAGCTGACCATGGAGTATTTATGAACTCTGAATTTGGCAGTAAACATATTACATATTTCCTGACACCATGAGAGCAATGTATTATTAGCATGCACCCAGACACCAATTTACTGTCCGCAAGAACAAGAGCTAAACAAACTGAATCTCTCCCTTGTCAATGAAGTCTCTCTGCTTCCTAAGAAAAGCACTTGTACTGGTAAAGACAGACACGCTACTGACAATACAGGATTCTAGATGCTGTGCGGGAACACAGCACAGATGTTCCTTCTCTTGCTCCAAATTCCTGAGCTCTGCTAAAGACTGCAGCAGACCAAGAGATGCTCTCCAGTTTAAAAACACAATCATAAATCTTCCAGGACAGAGCTGGCTCAAGGCTTCTCTGCACAATGAACTATGGCTAAGGCTGGAATACGGTGCCCCGGAAAAGGAAGGGATGGAAATGGGACAGAGAGTCTCCTTCCTGTAATTGGAGAAGTGGGTGCGGTGAGGAGCAGAGTGGGAAGGGAAGGCAGCCCCTCCAGCCCTTCCTCACACCCACCTCTCCCTGCAGCATTAATTAGCCCAGCTCTAGCACAGAGAGAGGGAGCAATGGGCTACAGAGGTTGGGCCAAATCCTGCCTGGAGCCCTGGACAGTCACTCTGACTTGCTTTCAGTAGGTCTTGTCTGAGTAAACGCTTGAAGTAATTAGCTTTTCTGTCCATCCCCAAGAAGGGAAAGACTGCTCCCAAGGGCAGAAGCCTCATATTTCTTTGCCAAGTTCTAAGGAAATAGAGAAGGCAAAATGGGAACCTTCATCCTCACATCCTGGTTAAGAATTATTCTAATATTCCTTCATTATGCACGACCATGGTTTCACTGTAGCCATAAGGTGGTCTAAGGTAGAGGAAGCTATTTCTACTCTAGCACTGTCTGACACGTATGCCTATAATTTCACACTTTTAATCATATACACCACATCAGTTATTCACATGAAGTAGTTAGAATTTTCTGCTCCCTTGTCCTGCATGGGGGGAGTTTACTGCTATGTCCAAATCACTGAAAATACAATTGATGCAGCACAAATTAATGCTCAATACTAGTAATATAAAGTTTGTGATATTTAGCTCCCAAACAAAGACCACTGTAAATGATTCCACTATTCAGTGAATATACTTGTGTTTCTCATAATCTTTAATAAATATAAACAGGACTGTAATGAACAATTCCATATGTCAATGATTCTCTCCTTGATAATTTTTTTTAACATCATTTAGAAAGTTATGTGTAAAGAATTTCTTACACATGCCTATATTTAGTTGAGTACCTAACCTACTTAAAATCTTACAGAGTGCAAACAAGTTGAATATTCCAAAATATTTATAGTGGCATAAAACCTATATAGTCCAATTCAAGCTGTTTTCTCTTAGTCCAAAACCTATAAACAACCTTGCTTTCTCCAATCCCAAGGGGGGTTTTTTTGACTTGTAAATATACTACTATATAGGAAAAATCACATCGCTCATCCCCCGCTCCCTTCAACAGGAAGCACACAAACATGACATGAGCCGAAAGGGTTTAAGTACTTTAAAACAGTTTAAGCACTTTCTTGAATCTATAGCGGTCACATCAACACAGTCACCCACTGCCTTTAACAGCCACTCTGACAACGCAGCCACCAAAATGGCTGGGATTAAATGGCACTTATTATACAGCTGTGGAGTAACAGTGCTGAAGGTCTGCAGCCATTTCCCAAAGCCCAGAAGCTGCTGCCCACTAAGGCCAGCTCTATGCTTCTGCTTGCCTGTGCTAGGAACCCAGTTATAACTGCACAGATGAAAACACTTGTTTTCTACATACTTGCTACATATTACCTCCGGCGCTGCTAGACTGCACACATTATATACATATATGCACACATATAAACACAAACAAGAACATTATATTCTATGTAGCCACTGTATACACAAGATTTTTTATACTAAGTTTTCTTTTGTCCTACCCAAGGATCACCATGGTGCTAGGCAGATGTAATATTTTCCACTCGATTACACAGTTTCACCAAGCCCTCATCACTTTTTTTCTAAAACCCTACCCCACCCCTAACTCCACGAAAGTATATATGCTGCTTTTGAAATAAACCAAAATGCTCCATGTCATTAGGCAGGTGGTTTCTAGCCAGGGTGACACCACGATGCTATGTGGACACTTGCACTGCTGAGCAGTGCTGCCCCTCTCCACACGGAATGAGCTGTTAGGGCCACTAACACAGCAGCTGCAAAACTCATCAGAGAAGTCTGAAAAAGGGTTATAGATGTTAACACAGAAATAATGGGAGTCCTGGTCATATGCCAGCTCATGACTGTTTAGTGTCTCTCAGACACTAAGCTGATGTGAGTCCTTTCTTTTTCCAGTTCCTTAATGTGGAAAAAACCAAGGGTGACTACAGGTGTTGAGGAAAAAAAAAATAGAATAATTAACATGTCTATGGTTCAACCTTCTATAGTTAACGCACTAGTGCACAATCCTTCCAGTGTTAATACATTCTTCCACAGTTGATCCGAAAAGCAGTTTATTTTCAAATTGATCAGAATATACCCACCCGCCCCGTGCCCCCAAGGTGAAAATCCACATTAACAAAGTTTTTTTAAAACAAAACTATAGACAAACAAACGAAAACTCGAACCCATTAAGTTCTTCAATTTAATTATACATGGTGGCAGCAAGTTTCATGAGCTCATTATCTACCATGCAGAAAAAGTATAAAGTTTTAAACAAACGTATTTATTTTTGAAGCACATTCTTTAAACATCAGAAAATGCAAACATGAGCACACAGTGTACCTAATCATCAGTCATACCATGAGTTCACAGAAATCTCTGCCATGTATCTTCTCGCTCATTTTCTTACTGAACTATCACTTTTTCCTTTTTATTACATCCTATCTAGACATAAACCCAGGACCTTAGTAACTTTGGTTACCATTTTTGGCCACGTTTTTCATTGCCTCTTTCTTCTTCCCACAAAATATTTCAGTCTTAGATAATATATAAATGTTTTATCACTAACTTGATTTTCCTCACCTAAACTTCTCACTGTCTCTTAAATTGATACATCAATAACAAAATATTATGACATTCATCAGAACCCCCTTTGCCCGCTGACTGCAATACCCATGAACGAAGGACACTCTAGTTGCGCTGGAACACAACACAGCCTTCAACACAGCACCGTTATCAATGGGAGAGACAGGCTGATTGTTACCAAGAGTTTTTATTTCATTTTTAAGCAAACATCATAAACCAAAATGCTCTGACTATGCATCCTGTTCTTCATAGAAGACATTTCTGTCTATATAATATTTCATCTCAGGCATAAGGTGGAGATCTTTTTCATGGGTGTCTAAATAGGTATTTAAGTATGTAATTTTAGATAGACTAATTATTTGTCTAATGGTTTGTTGATGCTCTTGTTTTCTCCAGCTACCTTTCTGCTTTGTGTTCTTTTCTGGTTTTTTTTTATCAAAGAAATATAGGACTTCAATCATAAAATTCTTGTCTCAGAATGCAATATATATATCCAAAAGAAAGATGGGAATTTGAACTGGCAGAAGTTAATACGAACAGGTCCAGTATCTGTAGCAAAATGTTTCGAGGCTCTGGTACACTATTTATTGTCAAATCATTTCTAATAAATATGGGGTTTTGATTTTTATTAAACTGATCGACACAGGAATGGTATATCCTCTCCTGTAATTCCACAGCTATTTTAAATTCTAATTTCAAAGTAATTTCTGGATAACATTACTCATAGCAACTATCTGAATCCAACAGTTGCCTGTACAAAAGGAGTCACAGAAATCCTGTAACAACTACCTGGACATGTTTAGACATGCAGATTCTATTTTTAAGGTTGTAAATAATAATAAAAAAAAAACAAAACCAAAAAAACCCCAAATGCTCAGCTAGTAAGAGAAGAAAGTAGGCTTCATCTTCTGCAATAGGTGTTTCTCCAAAAAAGCCTGCAACAGTTACTATGTAAATTTAAATATTTTTAGCTACAAGACACATCAGTGTCTGGAGAATACATTTTTGCCTTAAAATTTTACCACCTCCCTTTCATGTCTTATTGGCTGATATATAAAGGGTGATTATTTTTCAGTGATACAGAAACCAATAATACTGAATGGTTATGGAAAAGACAAACATCTGCAGAGATTTAGGTGTGGTTACTTGAATTTCAACATGAGGAAATAAAAGAACAAGGTGACTCACAGGTACTGACTACAGATAAATTGAGGCAAACGGCTTATACCTGACAACTCTTTAAAAAGGTTATTCAACAGAATTCCAGATTGCTAAATTAATATTTTGTCCCAATATATTTTAATGTATGCTGTTTTCAAATTCTTCTACCTTAAGTATTTAGTGCAATATTTAGTATATTGTTTATGATACACAATCAAAAGCAATGTTGTTTCTTCTTCCTAATTGAATATCCAAACTTTCATAAAACAGGAAGAAGGAAGTCTGTCACATTAAACTCCAACTCTTATCTGATTTATGTTAATATTATTAAGATTTATGTCAACACATGAAGAATAAAATAGCAATTCCTGTAATTGTTCCTGAAAACAGATTTGAAAGAGCAATGGATGTCTGATCAGAACCAAAAAATAGTACACACACTCAGACATTTACCCTTAGTATTTTCAAATTTATTAAATTTATTAGTATTATCAAAAATATCCTTATCTTTGACTAAAGACAGAATATGCTGATAAAAAGCATACTTCACACCTCTTGCAGAGCCGCGCTTTCAACTCAGACAACTATTGCGGACTTGGACAATACATCAGTTATCACTTCATTTTGTATGACAAGTTAACACTGCCAGTTGTTCATTGCTAGAAATTTCAGGGTGTTTTTTGTCAAATGGTAAGTTAGATGCTATGGCTTGATTCAAACGAGAATAATTCTGCATTAAATTTAGGGAGCATGAAATGCAGAATAGAAGAGGCCCTGCATATTTCCTTTTGTATGGATTTTCTGTTTACTGTGCATATGTAAAGTACATCTACAGTCTTTGCACCTAATACTATAGATATTATAGGGTATTAGTTACAATAGCTTAGAGATGTTTGAAGTATGGATGCTACTATGCTTTCTGAAGTTACAAAGTATTTCACTTGTACCATGAGTTGAACTCGTTTAAGAATGAACTGGTCACCTGACAATAGCTCAGTAACGGAAATTAAAAAAAAAAAAAAAAAGGATTAAAAATGTTTAAGCAGCAAAACACAGTACTAGTACATGCAATTAGTTTATTAAAATAGTTTTTTAAAAAGACAGCTTATCTCAGCTGCTACTAAAAAGAGACACCCTACATTTTGTCAGTCCTAAAAAATGCTGAATGTTAACAGCCCCAAGATAACTTGAAGTTAACAGACACTAGATATTAAGCATATCTGCAAATTTGATCCAGTCTTTTTCCAAATGCCATTCCTACTGAAGGAAGCATGAAGATCCTAGAGATATGCAAAAATCACTTTTCATGAGCAGAGGTGCTGTCAGTGTCCACGTTATACATACAAAACCAGCTATCCTATTTTCCAGCATTTTCTAATCTGCTGCCACGCTTGATGATGTAGAAATCATAATGCAAAACTTTCATAATACTCAAATACCTCTCCCCTCCAGAAAAAAAATGCCACATCTACCACACCCCCCGCAAAAAAACCAAAACAAAACACCCCCTACAACACTAAAGGACTTCTGCTGTGGGTATGTACAAAAACATCACTGAAATAAAATGTTTGACTGACCAGACCTCCTACAGTATGATATACTGAAATCTATTTCAATTGATTACATAGGGAGAGTGGGAGAAAAACCTAAACCCAAACCAAAACCCTATATGTATATATACATCTATACATCTTTGCAGCTTTTTCCTTACTTGTGGTATTTTGCTATTATCCCTATTTCTTACCTAGTTTCAGGGAGAGAAGGGAATATAATACTACAGGAGAAGAAAAAGCCTTTTGGGGGGGAAAAAAAAAAGCCCTCCCCAGGTTTGATAGGTCCCCATGCTGATTTCAGCTAAGCACGTCAGCATAAGAACTGCAGACCCACAGTAAAATGCTCATTGATGAATGTCAGCACAGCAGCAATCACCTTTCTGCCAAACAAGAACATAATGGACAAGCTGCAGGAGATTACACATTTGGAGGGGATCTGCTAGACAGAACTCAGAACTATGGTGAACATCTCACTGCCACTCTGCTGAACATCTGCACTCGCACGGTGCAAGCCACTGGCATGAATCTTTTTTAAAGAGCATCCCTTCCATGTCATGTCACATCATTAAATACCCCAAATAAGTCTCCATTATATTCCAGATAGGAATAAAATGTTACAAGCTGTGTTCAGAGTCAGCTGTGAAGTAATCATACAAAGTAGGCAAGAGGAAGGGGAGCTGAGCTTGAGGAGGTCTCTGTTCTGTCCCTGATTTTATCCATACCTTACTGCAAGGAATATTCTGTGGTTCACTGAATTAATTCATGACTCACTTTTTCCTAGCTGAAAAATGGCTACTTGCTTTTGTAAAGTACTTCTTAAAGAAAGCTGAAATAAAGCCAACACACTTGGTAAAAAAAACCCCAAAAACTACTTATTTTGTGACTAGTAAGAAGAAAGATTGCTGCTAGAAACCCACCTGCCTACCTGTAAATTACTGCAGTAAAAAGAAATAACCAAAAAAATTGTACAATAAAATGTATTAGGGAGATGCTGACAATGTTTTATATTAATGACATTCTTGGGTACACAGTGCTTCGAGTATTTTTCTATAAACTCATCGCTACTGTTTTAATGTTTTCCTGTTGTGCCCTAAGATTCAGGGTTAACGTGACGTGTCCCGTCTCCTGACAACACATTTTATGGCAAGCTTTTCAATAAGATAATAAGCCTGTTGTAACAGGCCAGATCTCATATTCTGTCTCCAGCAGTGTTCAATAACAGATGTCTTGGGAAGAGTACTAGAAAATATGATCTGTACTGTTTGTTTACACTAGGAAAAGTGTTCTGGCCTTCTGATCAGATGGTTTATCTTGTTTTTCTTCAATTTTTTTCACCAAAAAAAATCACAAATTCCTCCAGTAACAAAATCCAAGGGACCCAGCAAGGACTCCTCTACTCTGCAATGGTTCCATTAGAAATGCTTTGTAATAAAGTATAAGGACAAAGTCTTCTGTCTTCTAGCCTGTGACCAGGCTGCCTGCTTCTGCTACCTTTTCATTTATTTCTCATTTTCCTTCCAATTTTCCTCCATTTCATATGGGCAGGAATCTTTCTATCTCTGTTTTTCTGAAATGTTAGCAATTTTTTCTCCAGCTTATGAACCCCTTTGCCACACTTCAGATTCTCATCCAAATCCATAAAATCACGCACCAGTTTTAAGATAGACTTTATTAGCTGTGCTCTGAAGTTTACACCGTTATTTGTGAAAGTAGGAGATGCCAGCAGAAGCTACTGAGCAGCTATGGTCAAGGGAATCAGCAAGCAGAAAGTCTTCACTGAAGTACAGCCCAAACAAATACTGTACTTAATTTATCACAGTTGACTGTAGAACAATTGCGCTACAAAGCCATTTATAACATAATGACTCCACCCCATCCCAGTTTGTGGAACTGTATAAGTGGATATAAAAAGATCAGTATCCTTGGGTAATTTTATGAGCATCCTTTACCTTAATGTTTTATCCTCTGTGCTAAGGTTGATCCAATCCATTTCCCCATGTCAATCAGTTTCTTCTTAGAACAAAAGATGTTGAAAGCATATATATCTTTTTGGTAGTAATTGGTTCAATTCCCAGATTAGGGACATGTTTGTGTACCAACTAATTCTTATTTACTCAGGTTGGTATTTACATTAGCTTTGCTACAGCCAGATTTGTGCTTAAGCTGCTCCTGATACAACTGAGGAAGCAGTAACTTGCAACAGCTATTATTTCCACAGTGTCTCAAAGGTTTTCAAATTAATATTATGGAGGTTTTATCAGCCATCATCACAGTGTTATTATCCATACATAGTTTTCTTATCTATTATATAGTATTTCTTCTTTCCCCAGTCTTTTCTTATATGGTCAGCTGTGCATGGTTTTATTACAGTCCTTTAATCCTTCTATGTAATAACTCAGTTTTGATTGATTCATTACAGAGACTTCTAAGTCTCAGAGTCTTCATTTTCTGTATATGAAATGCTATTATTTCTTTCTCATTTTATTTTTAGTGATTAATCTGAATGTATACAATTTCAAATAATAACTACTTCATCCCCTAACTTTTAAGCATACGCACAAAGAAACCCCAGATGGCTTTAGTTTATTGTTTCCCATATTTCTGGTTTAAAAAAAAATAATAAATAAGAGCAAAGAAAATAGAAAAAAACCCCACAAAAACCAAGACAACTAAAACAGGGTTCTTTTGCATTACAATTTCAGATTAATGCAAAAGCAACGTATTTCACTGACTTCAGCTTTTTACAAGAGGACATTATTTCACTGTTGTTTGCAGGGCTTAAATTGACATATCTGATATGGAGCATTCTTTGGGCAGTACACTTGATTGAAATAATATATGCTTGATCTTTCATTTATTTTCATTTGACTTCCAAAATCCCCATTACATTATTTCTAAAAAGTTACTCCAGCAATTAACTCTGTAAATACTTGATAGCAGCATTGTACAATGGCTAGTAAGTTGTTACATTAGTGATCAAGAATAAGCATTGCTTATTCTCTTTTGATATTACATCGGATATTGCAGCACAGCAACATTTTTCAGTAACTTTTTATTTTCATATACAACACAGAAATCCCCTTTTGGGAAGATGCAAAAGCAGTAGCACAACCTTGGCTCTTTCCTAGAGTTTAAAGAACTTAAAGCAATTTCTCTGAAACTGTCTTGTTGTACATATACTATACTCACTGTCTGCACTGAGGGTATTGAAAACTAAGTAGTAGTAAAGAAATTTATGAAATAGTTGGGGGAAAAAAGCCCTCTGCACCACACACATAGATTTTATTTTTGAATACAGCACTGAGGTGATGCAAGATTAGAAAAAACCCACATTTAATAATGAGCAAGTGACTCCATCAGTCCACTGTCTGCGCAAACGTAATAAATGTCATTTAGGGTTAAACAGTAGGTGCTCAGCAACGCTGCAAAGTTATTGAGAATCCTAAATCTGGGCTGGCAATAATCAGCTCTATTTGACCCTCAGTTCCAGATGGCTGAAACTGATATCCTAAGTAAATGGCTGCTTTCAGTAAGTTTCTGAAAGCAAATTCATTATAATACAGTAGTCCCCAAGTTCTTCCATTTTCTGTATGACATCTCTAATGAAGAGATGCATCTCTCCCCTCCCACCTGCATCAGAGACATGATCTTTTCCATTCAGTCCTTCAGCATCCCTATGGTAAGCATAGCAATTTCTTTCATGGAACATCTATTTTACTTAATACAGCTTTTTAGCTTCTTCAGTTGCATCAGAAGTACAAGCAATGAGATCAGATTGCATCACGTAACTAACTCATCATCCACAGACCTCTAGTAAGTGTGACCCAGAAGAAGGCTTCCAGGGCAGCTATTTGCTACTTCTGCAAGGACAGAAGATATAAATCAGTACTAAATATACAGTATTGATTCTCATTCTCACCCTTTTCAGGAATAGGAAAAGAGAAGGACAAACGCGCCTCATTAAATAACAGCTCATTATAACATGAGAACAACACTGAGATAACAATGGTGAGGGGACTTCCAGGCACCGATTCAGAAGTCTGGAGACTGCCTATGCAGTCCTGAAGGCTCCTCCCTCCCATCCAATACATCTTTGCCATCCAAGCCTAATTCACTGCAAATTCCAACACTTGCTGGGTCTCCTACATCCGAGCAGCACTCGCTGGCTCTGCCTTTATATTCACAGAGGCCCATTTTCCTGTCTAGCTTTCATATAGCTGCTTAGGTACTTCTGGTTCCATACATTTGCAGAAGTCATGACACTAACATTATTTTAAGAGGCTGTGACTCCTACACAATGTGATTATTTTGCATTACCATAAAGCAATATATCAAGCATTTTATTAAATTGGTTATATGCTTATCTTGCCTTTAAGCTTAGTTGCCTTCACCCTCTTCATTCAGAACGTGTTTTTTACACTATATTTACAGTGGTAGAGGGATAGCAACACAATTACTTCTTTGTTCCCCAGAGGAGCAGGCAGTACACCCATGTTTCAATGTTTTACAATCCATCCTTGAAAGCAATAAAACACTTGGAGAGGAGTATGACAGTGCATCAGAATCCAAACACTTCTTAGGAAGAGGAAATACATGGATATAAAGTTTTAGGATAAAAAAAAAAAAAGGAATTGGGTATGACTCACTCACATGTCAGTGGTCTAATCTTCAATACCAACATATGACAGTTCTCAGTGTAAAATAGTTATATCACTTCAATGTCAATACTTGAAACATGGAAACTAGGGTTCACTTCAGTATGTGGTATGACTGCTTGAAAACTGTGCATTTTTTGTGCAAAATGTATAGGGAAAGAATCCAGTGAATGATCTAATATTGTATATCATCATATAAAATTATTCACATTCTTGGCAAAGTGCAGCAGAATTGAACATTCACATATTGCTGTCTCCCTGGAAAGTAGATTTGCCTCCCTTCTAACTGATACACCACTGGAACTCAAACACTGCTGCATCTACTTAAATGGTCTATATATGGCTGTAGTAAATGAGTTTCTCATCCCTGTTCTTGAAGTGTGGACATAAGGAACTTCTCCAGAATACAATATATAGACCTTCTATAGACCCCCTGCACATGCCACACAATTTCAACATTTTAAAACAAATCAAAATTACGTATTTCCATTAAAGATCCAATTAACTTGCAGTATGTACACCTACAGAAATGTACAGACATTTCTTCATAAATGGAGACCATGTTTTCACCACAAAAAAAAAAAAAATAAATTATTCAGCTGTCCATTACATTCTCTCCTGCCCACCCCATCCTTGATATCTGGCATTTTCAGTACAGCACTGAATTATGCATGCTTGCACTAATAATGGAAAATGCATAAGCTAGATCTAAACCCCACAGAATCAGCCTTTGTGATCTTTATTAGACGTTACTTTAGGCCTTTAAAGAATCACTACTATACAATCACCAAACTACTAAAACTAACAGATGTGTACATTGGTGATAACAGATCAGCACCTCAAATCTCCCAGTGTAATTGTTTGCAAATATAAGCTTACAAAAAGATTGGCAAATACTGTCAATATCTTCAAACTTGGACAGTTAAAGAAAATAATGTTATTCAAATTTAAATAATGGATACCACTTACTGCTTCCTACAAGGAAGTTACTGACCACAGTACAGGATTTGCATTTCACAGGAGTCAGATGCAGTTAATAAGTGTATTTCATTGGTTTCCAAAGCAATAGTAACACTTTCCTCTTCAGCTGCTTATGTTCCCCATACATATTTTGCTTACAGATCTCTCAAGAATATTATTGGAAGCGGTAATTTATAGCAAAGCAAACCAAATACTATCATGACTTCCTGCTCTCCATCATAGAATGGTTTGGGTTGTAAGGGACCTTAAAGATCATCCACTTCCAAATCCCCTTGCCATGGTCAGGGACACCTTCCACTAGACCAGGCTGCTCAAAGATCCATCCAACCTGGCCTTGAACATTTCCACATATGGGGAATCCACAGCTTCTCTGGGCAACCTGTTCTAGTTCCTCACCACCCTCACAGGAAAGAATTTCTTCCAAGTATCTAAGATAAATGCCCACTTCCAGTTTCTGTCACTTCATGCCCTTGCACAAAGTCCCTCTCCAGCTTTCCTGCAGGCCCCCGTTAGGCACTGGGAGGCTGCTATAAGGTCTCCCCGGAGACTTCTGTTCTCCAGGCTGAACAACCCCAACTCTCTCAGCCTGTCTTTGTAGGAGAAGTGCCCCAGCCCTCTGATCACCTTCATGGCCCTCCTATGGACTCACTCCAACAGGTCCATGTCCTCCTTGTGTTGGAGGCCTGTCATGGTTTAACCCCAGCAGCAACCAGGTACCGTGCAGCTGCTCACTAACTCCCTTCTCCTCCCACCCCCAGTGGGATGGGGAAGAGAATCACAAAAAGGTAAAACCCATGGGATGAGATAAGAACAGTTCAATAATTGAGATACAGTAAAAATAATAACAACAAAGAGGAGAGGGAAGGAGAGGAGTAAAACCCATGGAAAAAACCAAACAAAAACCAAGTGATGTGCAATACAGTCGCTCATCACCTGCTGACTGATGCCCAGCCAGTCCCCAAGCAGCGACCCGACCAGCAGCTCCTGGCCATCTTCCACCAGTTTACACACTGACCATGATGTTCTATGGTGTGGAATATCCCTTTGGCTAGTTCAGGTCAGCTGTCCTGGCTCTGCTCCCTCCTGCCTTCTTGTGCACCTCCACACCGTCAGGGCACGGGAAACCTGAACAGTCCTTGATTTAGAATAAGAACTGCTTAGCAGCAACTGGAACAGCAGTGTGTTATCAACATTATTCTCATACTAAACCCGATTTACTATTTAGCAGAATCTTACACTTCACCTTCTTGAACTTCATAAGGTTCACTCAGGGACACCACTGGAGCCTGTCAGAGTCCCTGTGGATGGCATCCCTTCCCCCCAGCTTGTCAACCCCACTGCACAGCTTAGTGTCATTGGCAAACTTGCTGAAGGTGCACTCAAAGCCACTGTTCAAGTGCCAACAAATACATTAAACAGCACTAGTCCCAATACCCTTAAGAAGTGCCACCCATCGCTGGTCTTCACTTGGACATCAAACCATTGATCGAAACTCTAAGGTCAGCCATCCAGCCAAGTGGTCCATCTGTCAAATCCACATCTCTCCAATTTCAAGCATGCATTTCCCAACAAGCAGTGTCATTATACACTATTTAAAGTCAACCACCAAACCAGTAGAAACTGGCAGAATTAGAGACCCTGAGGCAAGGTTAACACAGGCCAAGTACTGCTGTAGCTTGCCCAAAGCTGGTATTAGTGCAAAGACAAACAACATACATAAACAATGTATGGGCAACAGGTACTGGTTGTAATGTTATGCAGAAAAGTCTCAGAAAAATAACCTGCCTGAATAAAAAAGGGATTGTGGGGTGCTAATATCAAAGGTATGTATGTTTTGACTATATGAACTTGAAAATCCTTCAAAACTGAGCTTTACAGAAGACTGAGGAAATAATAATTTTGCTGTTCCACATCTGCCAATTATTTTTTATTGCCAGGTTTTGTACATTTAAAAAACTCACTAACATCTACAAACACACTTTGCTGGACCTTGAGTTGCAGAGTGCAGAGAACACTACTGACCAGTGCCTTTTTTCCAGTATAAATCTTCACTTTTTTTTCTATAGAATTTAAGAGTTAATTTTATAGAAAGTCTGTACACAAAGAGAAAATTTGAACAATATCTAAAAGACTGTATACAGCACTCATATATTGTATTTCTCTTTATAGCATGTGTAATGCACATGCATGTGTTTATTAAAGATAGTTGGAACAAGTTCAGAAAGAAAAAAAATACACAATCCATATGGACTTGTGCAAATAAAGTAGAAGCGAGACCTCCTCATTGAACTGATGAGGACCTACATTCTTTGCTTCCTAAGGACAACATTTGCAAATTTATCCAACACTCACACATGCTAAAGCAAGAAGGAAGTAAAGGAAATTCTGTGAATTATGTATCATTCACCTACTGACAGAACAAATATGTTCTTGTTCATAACAAAATTTAGCCTAAAAATATATATTTAAAGATGTTTTTTCTTTCCTTTGAGTGCTGTCTGCCCCCCAACCCCCAACAATATTTCTACAGAGGCATGTATGGATTTGTTGGAAAATACATGATAAAACCAAGAGCTTTATGTAGCTATCATCAGAAGGGCAATGGTTAAGCCCAGCAGTTTCACTGAATTATTAAAAATATATTCTTCATACAAATCAAGAACTGAGAGATCAAGTTCAAAAGCAAAATTTCTTGAGAGCTGTAGTGTACAGCTGAACTATAATAAAAGATGAAAGAGATTACATTGGCCACTGATTAGTTGTTTTTTTATGGATGTATTTAACAACATTCTTCTACAAGACATAAAACCATTTTCAAGTTTTAGTGAAGAAAATGGCATGTTAAATTTTCCCAGAATTTATTTTTATCGTTCTAAAAAATAACCTTGAGGTCTTTCCAGATAAGGAAACATTTATGGTAGAAGACTCTGCATTTCATTGAAGAAGTTTTAGTATTTCGTAGCTATGCTTTAGAACTTTGGATGGCATCTCTAATGACCGACCTCTATTCCATTTCTCTAGCACAAAGGACTGAAGTCCTCTAAGCACTTCTGAACCACAAATAAGACTCTCCTGTGAAAAACAGACAGCACAGTCCACTCCAGAAAGCATATCCTCTATTGACTTGTTCCTTAGATACACCATTGCAAAGTGACTCAACACACTGCTTTTTGTAGTATTAGGTATGATGCTTAATTATCCAAATGTAAATATAGTAGATATCTACCTAAATATATATAGATAGATGGTATGGATGTTAGACTTCCGTAGAGAGTCTTGAATAACACAGACCCATGTAAAATTCAAACAAGATTATTTAGTGATCAGTATCAACCTTAAAACAAACATATACATATTTTCTCTAAGAGTCATAGGAACCTAAATTTATTGCATTATCACAGCTCTTCTGCTGTATCTGCTTTTCTTCTGGCTCAGCTTTGCCTGAATCTTGCCATCCTAGGCAATGTCTTTGTAGAAAGATCTGAACAGTGTTCATATTGTTACTCACATGCCTACACTTGTGTACTGTAATCCAGTGTACCGATTCTTTCTATTTCCTACCTCTGTCCATGTGCTTCATTCTGCTGTAGTAGTAAAAGTAAACTGAAACTTCAGTTAATATCCCCTGACCTGCAGGTAGATATACGTGGAGTTATGGTGGAGAAAAATAACATAGGGAAGTGTAGCTTACTGGACTGCAGAGTGGGATACTGGTACACTAACATCAGTGAACCCAGCCAAGTATCTTCGACCCCAAATTTGCCTGCTAAACAGGAACACTGCTTCCATTCTTCTTCATTTCTGTTGGTTTACTGTTGCTTTTAAATCTGCTTAGGCTATAAGTAGAAGCTATTTTGCCAAGCATATGAATAGGCTAAATGGCCAGAAGACAAGTTTTAGCTGATACTGTCCAAAGACAGTAAAGAAAGACAGACAGGCCATGACTCAAATGCCATTATGTCATGGCTTTCTCCAAATGCCAAACCAGCAACCCAGGTAGCAGGGTAAAGCTCAGAGGTGCAATGGAGCCAACAAGAGCAGAAAACACAACATGTAAGGGAAAAAGTACAAATCAACTTTATATTTTAAGGCTTTCCTTTAAGAAGATTTGTGGTTTTTTGTTTGTTTTTTTTTTTTTTTTTAAACCAAACCAGAACCTGCAAGACCTGGAATGACTGTGGATAGGGACTGAGAGACTTTTCCAGACACCGACTACCATGGAAAATGACAGAGGAAATGAATGCTGTCAGGGACAGTCTCATTTCACAGAATCAAACTGAAAACATACAGACTTCCATTATTATGGTTTCTGCATGCACCCAGAGACTTTTGTTAGATAAGAGAAGACACCACAGCTGAAATAAAATAAAAACCCCAAAACCTTTCTTCCTGGCCTGCAGCCAACTATGGCTGTTTCCCATTTTAAACAGGGCACAACCAGGAGCATCCAAGATATGAGTGGACTGCAAAAACAGACAAAAGAGTGTCTAGGGTAAGTGGAAATTCTGATGTGTATTTGCTATAGCTTTTGAAGAAAGTCTTTCTAAGTAACTAGGTTTCAACATATGCAGTACTGGTGTTTCATACAAGATTAAATCAGATAAAATTATACACAAATACCGATACTGGATTATACAGGGCTTTTTTCCCCTTCCACTTAGTCCCAGGTTGATGAGAGAAATCCCTTCAGTTTTAAAGATGACTAGAGACAAATTCTAATGTTTACATTTCATAATTAAGTACATACAATTAGTTACCTACATGCTCATCAGGTTACTCGTAAGTTTAGCTATAGTAAGCTGTTTAGTCAGTTAAAACATTGCTGTAGGATTATTACTTCTTGATCCTTTGATTACTACCGTATCCTTTCAAAGATGTTATTTAAGCATAATTCATTGAAATGTGCATCCTGAATTATAGAGGATAACCATTAATTTTCTGGCTATATGCTTTATAAAGAACTGGTCTTTTAATGCAATTTCCTGTGCTTTGTACTCAGGAATACCCTGCAACACATAGTGCTTCCGCTAGCTGAGCTACCTGAAGCATCCTCTGCTTACACCCATCATACACACACAAATTGTTCCCTGGTTTCACTCACCCTGTTTTCAGCTGTACACCAGATACATAAATGTACAACAGAATTTTGAAAGCCTTGCCTTGAAACCAGAATACATCAGAGGTTATCACTCTCAGAGTATAATCTAAAACAAAACCAGCATTCAAGTCTTAAGGACATACGAGACAGAGAATTTACTGAACACAACCACAAACCTAGGCCCAGTCGCTCTAGTTATACATCTAGCAGTCTGCTCTGGTGTATGCGAATTTAAACACGGCAGTACACTTTTCGTCTTTGAATATTTCACGAATTGATTCCCCCTTGGCTGAATTCCCAGAGTCTGAGTATCACAGTCCCCTAATGAAGACTTCATAGCCTTCTTTTGAACCAATTCCTGCCAATATCAAAGTAGCACAGCTGAAACAAAAATAGTAATGTGATATTATGGGTCACAATTATTAACTTAAAGAAGCCTCGGTATGCAGGTTAGAAAAACATGTAGTTTAAGAAGGAGATTGGCAAATTCATGGTAAACTCAGAAAAAAGAAAATTGTCATTAGAGAACATAACATTAGAGAACATAACAGTCCTACTCAAATAGCAAAATGTGATTTTAAATAACGGAGTGCAATATTGCTGTATTTAAAACCATTTGTTCCACATAAGGAGCAGGATTAAGAAATGGCAACATGAGGACAACCACTTTATAAAGGTAGTTAGGAGTCAGGCTGTTATTTCATGAAATGAAGTTAGGAAGGTTGAGTAACTACTCCATTCTTGACCAGATGTACTAAATATAAAAATATTCTCTGGAAGAAAAAGTATTTTCTAATTATCTAGACCATCAGATGAAAGCTGTCACACAGTCACTAACACACAAAGCCTGCCCATGGTTTTTCAATGCTTTCATACATTGATTATATTTATAGTATTTGTTTACATTAAAAATAAGGTTTGTTAAAACTAAATGCCTTCTTGTGGGGGTCTAAAAAAAGAAACATTGTTTGACATGAAACATAATTCAGATTATTTCCCATTTGAATTACCAATTTCAAAATTCCCAACCCAGCTTATATTTTAGCAGGGCTGAAAAATGTAGGATGTTTGGATATGATTATGTGTTTATAAAGCTACTACCTCCACTCCCTGTGCCTTGATACTGCAGTTGGTTTTGTTTGGTTGTGTTTTTTTAAACCAATCTCAATAGTTTTAGTCTAAAATAACTTTGCTTATTAAAATCTGAAGTTGTCCTGATTATTCTAATACAAGTAAATGACATTTAATTTAGGAGAAATTACTTTGAACGTGCATTCTAGGAAAGGAAGAAATTGAACAGATTTTCTCTATGCAGCATTTGGGATGCAGTTAAATTGGTTTTGGTTGTTCAGAAGGGTAGTGCAAATTTAAATCCTACAGGCAGAGCCAAACTAGCAATGTAAGGTAGTATAGTCAGTTAATCTTGTGGTGTTCAGTTTGTTGGGTTTGCGCTGTGAAATTGCTCCTGAGGCTTTCATGTGGAAAATGAGAATGTTCTTTAATGGCTGACAGGGGAATAAAGAAGTAAATACAAAGGAACTCCTACAAGCTCTTAATATTAACTGCACTAAATAAGTGTAACTAACTGCATTAAGTTATTGATTTATCAGGGCTTGACCAAATAGTATTCTTTTTTATTCTTTTGGGGGAAAAGGATGAAAAGATGTTAGACAAGCCAACTGCTAACAGGTTACTGAAACCTGATATTGTTTATGCCTCCAGCTGTTTCTGTGAACTACCCAAGGAACAATTAATAATGACCTCAAATGGACTACAGCTCATTGGCTTTAGCCAACAAGGTTTATTATATGTCAATACATACTTTCCTGAAAGGCTGTGCCATTTTCAATTAGGTCCACCCTCTTAAAAAAAAAAGTAAACAAGCACAGGACAAGATGTTACAGGAAATCTATTTTGTTGCTATAATCAATCAACATCTGACAGTTTTTTTATTGCCACATATCACAAAGACTGAGGAACTGAGATAACCGCGTCAGGTTATTTACAATTAAACTGAATTACATGCACTTATGTATGGAAGAGTCAGCATCCTTAGGACAGCAACAACTTGGAGTCTTTTATTTCAGACACATTGAGGTATTTTCCACTCTGTTAAAACTTACAACTACAGTGGTTTTGTTCACAGGGAGATCTGACAAGAAGCTGCAGCCATGTGTTGGTCCCATTTGAGCTGCAAAATCAATTCTAGTTGGTGATTAAACTTGCGAACCATTTTAAAGGCAGAACAGTATATGTGTATGGAAGTTTCAGGGCTTTTAAGTGCAAGTCCCAACAGTGAGTTTCAGCGAATTTGAATTCTGATTACTTTTCCCATCCCCAATTAACAGAAAAGCAGGTTATGTGCACATACTGTAAAAAAAAAAAAAAAAAAAAAAAAAAAATCACTAAAAGCATCTTGTTTCCCTAATTTGATAGAAGTAGTTAGCCTACTGAATGTTACCTGCCAGGTACCGTGAAGGAACAATTTTTTCCTTTAGGAAAAAAAAATAAATAGAGATAGATGAAAAATAATCTACTGAACACATTGCTCTGTCTACACTACCACACATGTATCCAAACCATATCTGTACACAAGAATTACTAGTTACACAGCTTACCATATCCACACAGAATTTTAACTATCTCACACATGTGCTCTGGTTCTTAACATAACCGTTTGGCTAACCTGGGGGTTTTGCTACTTTTACAGCAATGTTAGAGCAGCAACTCCTAACATATCTGCAATGCAATTGCTTTCCCATAAAGAAGAGGAAGAAAAAAACCAGCACACTATTTGAAGCAGAAACTGTTTTGCAGACCAAAACTTAATTTCCATTTTCTCAACACAACCCAAACATTACATTGTTTGGCAAGCCAATTCAAAGCTTTGGTTTGAAAGGGCTAAAGTGCATGTGACTGTTCTCTTCAATTCTTGTCCATCTGTTTTGGTTCATAACATGTATTCTATTTTTCATGTGTGTGTGTACTGAAAGTAGGGAAAGATTTGATAGTTGCAAGAACAAAGTTCAGTAACCTTATTCATACCGCATTTTAAAACCTCTCTCTGCAAATTGATATTATACCCTATGCTCAAGGGAGCCAGGGAAGCATGACAGTGTTGCACTATACAGTACTGAGATCATTTAAAGCAACTTTTTATAGCCTCACACATTACAGATAACAGGGACTTGAAAGAAACCAAAATTTGCATTATGTCAATTCCTACACCAAAGAAACCATTGCACATCATCTCTACCTGTTCATATATTCACTCATTACCAGGCACATGAATTGTCTTATTGAGGGTAGACTATTTAATTTAAATGCAGTTCTTCAACACAGATTTAGGTGATCAATGAAGATAACAGCATAATGCTATTTGTCTGCAATTAGACAAATGAGTAAAGTTAGGCTTAAAAAGACACCCCCAAAACCTGCAAGACCTCATATGTATCCAATGTTGTTGAAAGTAAAGCATCACACTTTCTGAAGTAAATAGAGTCCTGCAAGTTACACTGATGAACAGTAAAGCTTTTGTGCAACATCATTTTCATTTCATAATGCCTGCTTTATGTATTTTCTGAATGGTATAAGATTTTTTAAAGCAATAGTTAATGCTATTCAGACAGTTGTACTAGTAACAAGATGAGGAAGTGTTGCATGTTACCTAAACATTTCTACATTTCACTATTTTAATGACTAAACAACATACTCCTATAGTGTTAATTTTTACTTAGATCCCCTGATTGTTACTAATCAAGACAGATATTATACCTCTTTCTCCAAAACAGCTGTCAGTAATTAGCTTTCTTCCTGTCCGAACACAAACCTATAGTTTCAGTTCAGGTCAGTTGACTGGCCATCTGTCCTCAAGAGATATAAGGCTTAAGTGTCATGTTGTGGCCAAGATTTTAGACCTTGTAACCTGTATTAAGCACAAATTTAGATTACAAATGGGTGCAAACTTTGTGAGAATCCACCTCTTACAGTTCCTCTCTGAAAAGCAGAGTGGTCTTGTTTCAAAGGCAAACAGGGTATGACACAGTATACTATTACTTAAATACAGTCAAACACACAAGAACCAACAGCTTCCCCGAGGCTTCCCACTGCACAAATTGCCTGGCAAACTACTTTTTCACATACACACACTAGATAAAGTCCAGCTGGACCAAGGAATCACAGTTATTTACTGTAATGCAGAATCTGACTTCCTTCTAATACCAGATAATGAAGCCATTTACTGCAAAGTTAAATGAGTTTTTAATACAGTTGTTTAAAGTATTTTCATATATTACTGCAGGTTTAATTATCAAGAAACTCACTCAAAATACAGATTTGAAAACTCGCTTTAGCAACCAATGTGAGATTTAAATTCCAGTTTTGATGGCAGGAGTTACTGTTTACTAATTCCTTTTGTCTCTGACTGACAAGCAATGAGAGAGGAATAAAATGTGTATCTTTGAACCTTTTGAACAGCTGAGCAAAAAAAGGCTTTCCCAGAAGAAGCAGGGACACACAGGTGGTATCCCCTGCTGCAAAACTTTGATAAGTTTTAGAGTAGATCTTTTAACATTTTAGACTGTTAAGGGAGAAGGAAGGAAGAGCATTCCAGCAGAGTTTCAGTAATAAAAAACTGTTATCTTAGGCTGACAAAAAGAACTGACTTTATACTGTTTATCTGGAGGTTTATGACTGATGAATGGCAGTTAAGTGACACAGAACAGAGTCCCAAGAGCAGCATGACGGTCCTGCCTCAGGTCTGGTGCTGTAGGAGAACCTTGAGAGCATAAGACCACTCACAGCACCTCTGGTCTATTTTCTCTTTCTTGAGATTTTTTTGTTTGTTTGTTCTCCCCCATCATGGCTGACATTTTTGAGTATGTGATCTGTTCCAGTGTATTAGCCTATCACTGCCAGCTGCTGAAGACTCCACTCAGAGACAGAATACATGCTTTTAATTCTAAATGAAATAAAAAGGAAAGGTTCATTTTCAGCTGTCTGCCTGAAAGACATTTTTAAGCATTAAAGCCCAGAGACAAGTTTAATAGTATATTCAAGGCAAAAAGGTCTTTCTAAATTTGTTTTTTTTTAAACAACTCAAGGGATAAATTAATTTATTATGTAATTAAATTAGAACCTGACAGTGACAATAAACCCAGGCCTGCAGAGTATTACATTCACTTGGGAGGAATAGAACTGTAAGCAGATTAAAAAAAACCCCAAACTAATTTGTATATAAAGTGTCTTAAAAAAATAAAAATGTTGTGATGGTGTAGGCAATAAGGGACAAAATACCAGTTGGAAGGAAAACTTGTTCTTTACCATTCTTCTCTGATCATGTGAAATGTGTTCTACTTTAGAACTAGGATAAATCTTAAGCAAAAAAATCACTTTGATACCTTTCAAAGCACATGCTTAACCTATCTTCCTTGTAAAAAGTTTAAATTCCACTTTGAAATATTTACCAAGAACAGTATTACTTGTATGATGCTAACATAAGAGTAGTGTCTAAACAGTGCCTTATTTCAGGTGTCTTCATTTCATAACTCTACTTGCTTATCAGGTTTTGAGGTACCAAAAGTTTTAACAGCAATTCAAACATTTATATATAGATGACTAATAACTACATTAGCTAATGCCAAAATCTAGCGATGCAAGTTACCAAAAATACATGATTAACTCAGAAGAAAGATAAAAACCACAAGATACTTCTAATTAATTCTAAACAACAACAACAAAAAATCCCCAGTATAACAAGTAGATTTTTGCTGTATTTGCTGAGATAAACTGTAACTCACAATCAGCTTATTTGCTGTAGGGCATTTATTTTTATATATATATATATATGTATAGTAGTCAAAGTAGCACTGAAAGAGAAGGCGTTTTCTCAGTAAAATAAATGCATGAAAAAGAAAAATAGCTCTGTGTTCACATTTAGTATCCTACCTTCTGCAGAAATATGAAGGCCATTTTGTTAGCAATAAAATGATGACATAACTACCAAACCAGTAACATACTACACTTGCCCTTTATAAAGAAAAACACATATTTTCAGATTTCCATATTTAACAATGAGGGGACAAAGCAAGACCAAACAGAAAAAAAGAGTATGAGCCTGTCTTCAGCAATAACAGGCTGCACCTGAATTGAACACAAAATGGCTGTAGCTTCCTACCAAAAGCAAACTCAGAGCAGTCTGACTGTTCCGAAAAAGTCACCCTACAGGCACATAAATATGCAACCAGTAAAGTAAACAGTATCAGAAGTACTGACCAGTTTGCTGACTTGTACCCAAATCACAGAATTAGAAGTTAATTTCACACATATTCTTGAATTATTTTGCCAGTTTTTATCCCTTTCCTATTAAACTGTCTCTAGTTAGAGATCCTGTTGCCAGATTCAACAGGGATGCCAAGGACAAAACAAAAAATGCCAACATTTTTTGCCTAAGCCCTGACAATTTAGCCATCTTGGAATATATACATATGTATAAATATACTGCTGTTACATTAGCTGTACCTGTTTGTGCACGCAGCAGGAGAACCTGACAGCACCTTTAGCTGAGCAAGTGACACATCTAGGTTCATTTCAAAAAGGAACTGCATTTAAAAATCCAATTACCTAATTTCTATCCTCATTTGTAACTATGAAGACAGGATGAGGCTCCTACTTAAAGGAAAATCATAACAAATGCCAACCAGAGGGTGAAAGCTAACAGTAAGCAGCTGTAACACTTAAGAAACAAGACTTAACTGGCCACAACTCTCTCAGCCCATACCAATTCCCTGATTTCTGTTGCTGCAACTGGTTTTCTTTATCAGATCAAATCTATTACCATGTGCCTGTCTAATCCTTTCCCTCTTTACCCACCTCTTAATTATATATCTCCATTCCCTGACAGATTTTGGGTGAAGCTATTATGGGTGCTATTTGCAGTGTTGGGCAGCTCTTGCATCCCTACGGCCTGTTTCTCATACCAGCTCCACTGCTACTTGCAGCTATTCTTTTGCCTTTCCAGTGGCAGTGTGGGTTTAAAAGCTAGCACTCCCATGTCTGCCTTGTTTGAAGCATCTCTTTAATATTGTTTGCATCTTAGATCAGCAGCTATCCCTTCTATCTGAAACAGGGGCCTGCCTGCAAAACCAGGAAGGGGTTGCAAGGCTTTAATTTGCAGCATATAAATATAGCATATATATTGAGCAGAAGTAAATTTGCTTTGATACTATGATTATTATCAGCAGAATTGCTTACTACCACTGTGCTACTTTTTTAAATCTTAAATTCAGCCAGAAAAAGAAATGTCTGATTATAACAAGGGCCACGGAAGTCTAATAAGAAAAGTTGATTTACCACAAAACTATCACTAACTAGACTGACAGCAATTAAAGTGCATTTGTCACAATTAGCCAGTCATACCTGACCTATACTAAGAGAGACTAATAGGGCATGCCTGACCTAAATCATTTGTTAATTTTACTTTTTGCTTCAAATGTGGATGGTGAAGGGAGGTTAATTAGATAGTCAGATACTACTTTGAGTCTCACTGTATCTATGCTACAGCTTGCCTATTAGCAAGAGCTTTCACTGCCTCTAATTTCTGAGCAGATACACAAGAAAATAATATTTTGAATTTTCCCATTGTCATATGCAACACTGAGATGTGAGTATAAAATGTACATTGCACAGAGTGATTTGGGATTGAGAGGTTCCATACATTGAGCACCATGCAAAGTCAACACAAATGCAGGCTACTCAATGTCTGTCAGATAGAGGCTTATAAAAAGTGTGAGAAGAAAATAGAGTACTGTGGAAAAAAAACATTTTTTATAGGATAGAATATTCATCCCAGAGGATTCTTAAATGCCAACAGTCTGTAAGGTGGGTAAGAGGTTGTGCTGGTTTTTTCAGAACCTGTTTACCAGTATCCCTTTTCATACAGGCAAGCAAAGCAATGGTAACCTCAATTCCACAGCTTTTTTTCTCAATACCTCCTGAATTCAGAGGTTTTTGCTATAATACCAGTCACTCTTTACATTTGCCATATATACATTGAGCATATAATTGAGATAACTTAGGAGGATGTACGTATCTGGCACATGATATAGTCTATGATAGCAAAAGTAACAGGACTTCACCCTGCTTTCTTAAAGAATTTAATAACTTAATAACTTGTTTCAACATAGATTCCTGCATTCATTTGCCATAAGGATAAGTTTTCAGCCTCAGAAATAGTTTGTGTATTATGTGAAGAATAAAAATAAAGGTAAATATTTCACTTTACTCTGCAGTTCTCACAACTCCTACATTCTAGAAAGAGGCTTTGGATTGTTTCCTGCTTCTTGCTGTTATGCCATCCTAATCCCTCATTAAATATTTATCAATGATATAAAAGTTTCTAAATTGCAAATTGGACTCTTCCTGTTTTTAACGTGTAGGTCCCTCAGAGCAATGAAATTCTGCATGTCATTGGGAGACATTACTGACTTTTTGAATTTCACACTGAAAACTATTGCTTCTTCAGCATATACTTGTCTCACCACTGAATGCCAACATTCAACCTTAAAAGCTGATTATTTCTGTCAACAAGGCAATTTGAAACTTGAGTTGATTTAAACAGATTACAATGAAACAGTTGCAGTGCAAACAGGGGCTCAGTTGTTTTTCAGTAACTTTATCTTGAGATCTTCACTTTTCACACTGGGAATATTTATCTCTAAGCCTCCCAGAAAGCTGAAATGTACTAAAAGGTAATAGAATTTTTAAAAACTATTTTGTAGTATCTATGCATGTCACTTTTTTTCATGTATAAGTCTTCAAAACCAACAATTCTTACCCCTAAGTTGCATACAAAGTCAGCCTGTATACAAAAATTTGACTCCATTATAAAAAATAGGCTGCTCCCTTTACAAATTGATATTTTGTTTACTTTGATTGTATCATACACTATAAACTCCTTTGATAGATATGCCTAGGTCAGTTTTCAAGTTATTTCAACTAAAACTTTATCCGCATCCTTACACAAAAGATTATTTTTTCCTTTTAAAGAGATGAATCTAAGAAGAAAGGCAAAAAGCCTCAAATGTCTTCTGTTTTCAATAATAAAACCTGTGGTTTTTTTCACAGGTGTCTCTTCATTTTAAGCAGAGCTTAACCTCTCTTTCTTGCCTACAAGCATGTGTGGGTACAATCCTTTGACAAGGATTTTGCAAAGTGACAGTTCAAACTGTCAATCATTTCTTCAGGGCCCATGACTTCATGGTTAAAATTGCTTTTGATACATGTGCAATTAAACATTTCACAGTGTAGCAGAGCCTTCATCTTACTCCCTTCAAAGTTAATGTACCATCATTGCTGTTTTATACTGCAAAGTGCATTTGAGACAAGACTATCATTAACTTAACATGCAATTCAGAGTCCATTCACTAGATGTTGTGCCCTTCAGTTTTGCTGTATTTAATATTTTAGCACAAGGATACATAACTTTGCATTAATCTTTATTAAACATAACTTGCATTTTTACAGCACTATTCCTGAATTGCTTGGGACAGCAAATGGATCTGCAACATCAACATTGTTAAGAAAGCTTACTGTCTTGTCTTGATTTCTTTCTACTTTTAGTGGATTAAAATAAAAATAATAGAGACTAAAGAAGCGAGGGTGTCAGAGCATTTTTCCTGTAACTGTGCACAGTAAATGAGATGAGACTATTCAGCTTCACAGATCTGTTAATAATAATGGGAGTTGTAAGCCTAACTCAAAGCTTAAGAAATTGAAATTATAACTGACCTTCCTTTGATTTTACAATTCCAATATTCTCATTTCCCAGCTCTCCTAAAATAATCTTATTATAGTGTTTCATGATACCCCAAATGATATTAAACTTATCGCCAAAGTTTACAGCACTGCAAAGTACTTATTCAGAACTCTGTGTACAGATATCATAAATTAATTGGATAGCTTATATTAAATTAAAAGCTTTTAAATAATTATTTAGATACTGGAGTTACATATCCTTTGGGATACCAAAGGGTACACCCTCTCTGTCTGTCTTTAATGTAATAGAGTGGGGTACGTGTGTCTGAACTCCACAAGGTACTATAGAAAAACAAAAACACAGCTCTGGATTGTGAAGACTCTTCAATAGTGCACAGTTTCTGTTGATAATTGATTCTGCATAATGGCAAGCTGAGGAAATCCATTTTTTTTCAATATATTGTGGATTGTATTTTATCCTCAGTTTCTCCCAGATTGAACACTAATAACTGATCCATTTGAAATAACATGAAAGCCATGAATTTTAAACCCATACAATTTAATCCCGAGAAACCTTTTTCTAGTTCACTTGCAATACATACTTTCCTGACTGGTGGACTCAAAAAGACCTGGAAGCTTAGCCTATGAGTCCTATCCTGCAGCCCATAAGCTTGATCACTGTGTCCTATTTAAAAAAAAAAAAAAAGAGTATGACAGAGTCACGTCTTAAGCATTTACTGGTGGCCTCAACTCTGAGTTTCTTGGTCAAAGCCACTAATTATATTCTTCACACATTTCTTTGTTTAGAAAGTAGACAGATGTGTCTGCATTATTACGACAAAAGTCATTGCATGTGGATAAAACAAATCAAGAAGACATTTTGATGTCAGTTAGAATCATGAAGGTTACTGTACAGTCAGGTTCATGGAGCTAGAGATTAAAACTTCCTGATTCTTCACCTTATTGTTACTGTATATTTTCAATTATTTACTAGAAAAACTTCAGGACACATGAGAATTCATCTGCTGCAACCCTGTCTACACATGGCATGCTTAAATTCCTCCAAATTCTTTTTACATCAGGTCTGCAAGCATCCTATTCATGTCAAAGGGAATTTTCTATTTAAGACACACTACAAAACAACTATTCTACATAATAAACAAGGTTTCCTTTCCATTCAGTGCTGATATACTGATGGGTTGTTTTTATTGTGGGTTTGGGTTTGTTTTTTTTTTCTTCTTGGTTTAGAGGATTAAAAACGTTCTACAGGCAAGGACCAGAGTCATACACAAGACCCTGGAAATCAGAAGTCATGAATTTGGAGCTGGCTAAGCTATTCATCTGGAATCTCAGTCCAGACACAGTTGCTATTTTATTCTTATTTATGTGGGATTGGCCATGGAGCATAACAAAGAGTCCTTGATACTAGAAGAAAAGACTCAAAATTTGATTATCTTTTTTTTTTTTTAAGCATACGAAATTTCTATAGAAAGAGTCAGAAGTATCTCTTGCTCTGTATACCTCCACTGTTGTGTATGTGTGTGCATGTGCTACATACAAAACACTATGCAAAGATAAATTAATATTTAACAATTAAAACCACCCCCAAAAAATTAAGCAAAGCAAAAAATAAGTATCAGTATTATTGACTTGGCTCATTTTCAGATAGTATCTGTTTCTGGTGGTGCAGCTAAAAGGATGGACATGAGAATGGAAAATACATAGACTTATTTTGTTACAAATTGCCACATTTTCTAGAAAGATTATTGTCAGTCTAGTAGCTCAAAATTTAATTTCAGAAGAAGAATTATTTTTTCTTAGGCTGGTGCTAAGTACATTACAAAAAATCTTTTATACAGTTTTATCCAAACAAATCAATGTATTACCATGTAAAGTATATGGGCCTTCTCATTTATTAAAAACTTCTGCTTTTTTTCTCTCTCTAGCCATGAAATCTCTTGGAGTGTAATGATGTAAAATGGGGGAAACTTTCGATGAACAGGATATGCAAGGATTTTTAGAAACTCCTCAAATCCACTCTACATAATTTGTAAAAACATAATAATGGCAGAATAATGTCCACACTAAAACAGGGTTTGTTGGTTGAAAAAGGCTTTGAAAATGTCAAACACAGCTAGTCTGATCTTGTTACCTTTGAAGATGGGAGTCAGAAAGTCAATATGAGAAAGCAGCAAATACATTGAGTTACACCAGAAAGGGGGTACAATTACAGAGAGATGTTTGCTCCCTATCTTAATCTGCTCATACACTTTAAGCAAAATCACTAGCAAATATCTATTTACTTCTATACAAGCTATGATCTCTTAATTATCATAATGTTTATTCTGGTAATTTACACTCATTTATTAACACACACTACATATTTCCTATGGAGAAACACATATAGATTTCTGTGATATAAACACACATCCAAATGCAATATAAACACACATCCAAATTCAATATAGTTGTCCTACTACAAAATAAAAAATCCATTACAAAGGTCATTCTTTAATTGCCAACAAAATCTTATATAGAACTATTATGAATGCACAACATTGTGTTGTATTACAGAAAACCTTCAAAATATTAACTGGAAGGAATTTCAAAATACATTGATTGACATTATAGTTTGAATTTTCCTGTCTGTAGAATGCTAACTGTTCTAGTAGTCCTTTTAGTCCTTTCTAAAAATATTTTTTATCCATAAGTACATTATAATTGAAAATCCTACGTCTCAGTAATACCATCTGTTACAAGAATGTTCCTGGATACATTAGGAAGCTGGGAATTGTCCCCTCCTGGTGGCTGAAACTTCAGTTTGTAACTTTGTGGACTCATGTATTATTCACATTTGCAGACATGACATTTTTACATCTAAGCAAGCTGCCACTGGCCTGATTCTTCCCTTCCCTATATTGGGTGGTTGTAACTTGAGATGAAATCCTACCCACAGTGAAAGACGAAAGGAAGACTCTGAAAGAAGACTAATCTTTTAATTGCAATAGCAGCTGTGTGAATCTGGTCCAAGGTTTGAAGTGCCAGAGGAAGCCCTGGGCGAGAAGGATTAATGGGCAGAAGGCAGGTGAATCAGTCAAAGGTGTATAATAAATTAGCGTATCGCATGGTTGCACAGTTTATCACATAGCTTTCTATTTCATCACATTTATCACCACATATGTGCTTGTATGTATGTAGTGCCCATGGTCACATATATTGTGGCCCAATGCTGTGATCATTGAAATAAGTGATAAATTGCATAGATCACATTTCATTTTTCTCATTACAAATATTTTAAAAAGGTTTCAAGGCATTCAGAATAAACAGCAGTAAACAACTTGTTCACTTTGGCTTTGCCAAAAAGTAAGGCTCAGATATTAAACCTAAGCAACCACTGTGGCAGAAGCAGGAATTTTATAATAAAAAAAAAAATTGCCCATTTATTCTATTCTGGAATTTAAAAAGGCAGAAATGATAAATGATCTTTTCTGGCCTACCAATCAATTTTCCACTGTTATTCCCATCTCTGTACAGACAGTATTTTAGAGATGCCACAAAGTACTGCCTGAAGTTACTGGGTTAACCTGTAGATTTTTATATCCACTTACATAACGAACTTTCCTCTGCGTTAGTGTGGTAATCGGTTATGCAACTGCTGAGAAATCAGTTTGTAGTTTAAAAAATATGTTTATTGGTGTTAAAGTAAAAAGACTGTGTGATTAGTTAAAAACGTTGAATGTGGAAGACAGTATTTCCCTAGAGAAGGAAGATCAAAGGGCTGTAACATCAGCAAGAATTTTGATCAAACCTTAGAAGCATTTGATATTTTAAATAAACAAATATTGACTCCTCGATTATGTTATCATACGGTCCTTGGTGATGCAAGCCTGGAGAGCTCTTTGCTTGTGTTATCTATGTAAAGCCTGCCCCTTCCAGTCCTTGCCTGATATCCTGTATGACCTCTGTTATCTTCAAGGGGTATCTTGAGAATGAAATTGATGAAATTCTTCTCTGTTTCATTTTCTTCTTTTTCTTTACATAAATCCAGAAGGGTGTGTAGTAGGAGTGGAACTACAGCCAGACCAGGACACTAAGTAGAAGAGAAAGGATTTCAGCTGGCAGTAGCTGTCATCACTGCAAACTGACAATAGGGGAAGTTGTTGGACAGATTGTTTTTCACTACTGTATAAAAACTGAATACAGCTGATAAAAGCTTCCCAAAGTGTACCTGAGGTTATTTTATTCTTCCTATCATATTCATTTCCCCAAAGCAAAATGTTGCTATAAGTTGTTTAGGAGTTCTCATTTATTCAGAAATTCTCTTCCACTGCATTTAGCAACTATCATTGCAAGAATGGTGGAGGTTGTAATATATTGTAATATTGGTGGAATATTCCTCTCCAAATATAAGAAGAGAACTAAAATTACAGTAGAAAAGACAAAGTATCATGGCATGATAAACGTGGTCCTGTCTAACATCCTCTGCTATGCAGGAATGCATTTATTTTTTCAATAAATACAATTACAGAACAGTTTTCCTTCTATGAAGCTGTCCCTTGACTCTCCCTTATAATGCAGGAGACACTGGGAGATGTCAGAGGGCCATATTTCTCCAGTGAGCATGATTATAAAATATTTCTCCATCTCCTCATTAGCTTCCTGAGGTTTTATTTTTTATTTCCTTAACTGTGACTGTCAGTTTTTTTCTTACTTTCTGGGCAATTAGTGAGAGAATTCTAACAGTGACATTGTCTCTTTCTTTCCCTCAGTCTGTATTAGACTAAAAGGAGGTTTCTTTTATTATCTGACTAGAACAGCTGAAAGAATACAGTCTTTCACAGAGCACCTTCTTGTCTTTGTTTGTTTAAAAGCTGCAGTAAAGTAGAAGCTTAGCAGACCTACTGACTCAGAGGCTATTCCTGTTAACTGTCTAGGGGGGGGTTGTTTGCTTGTTTTGAGCTCAAAGGGGTACTAGACAAAGTGAAGGGCAGAGACTTTTAATCCTACTAAGGCAATGTTGTACACCCATATTGCTGCTTTGCCTGATGTTATCCTGGAATGCTGCAGGGGAAGAGGAAGTTCTTTTCCAAGTGCCCCTTCCTGCTTATATTTCATGCAGACCTAAATCATTAATTATGTCTTGCATGAACATGAACATCTCTTACTCACAATGAACAAACCCAGATGATTTATCCCATCCTTGCATGAAAGCAAAGAACTCTATCCAAAACAACCTATACAAAGGTGTGAGAACTTTCCATACAAAGCAGATTTGCAATTTGCAAGCTGTTCCATAATATGTTGTTGCTGAACAGTGACTTATGTGTCTGTTAGGTAAACAACATGCTGTCATTCTGATGACATACTATAAAAACAGAAAACAACAGTTACAACGACAACATTTACATTTATTTTGGAGAAATACTGTTCCAGCCTATGTGGCTCTGCAAGACTTACTTGTTTTCATTTTATCAGAAGACTACTGACAATGGGGAAACTATGATGATGAAATTTCTGTAATCTAAGTTTGGTCAGTTAATATGAGGCCTTTAAAGCTAAGGGAGAACTCAAACTTGCTGTGCTTACCTAAGTCAGAATATGTTATTTACTTGATGTAAAAACAAAATATAAAATATCAACTCACAAGCATTTTACTTACAATCAAGGAAAAAACAGGGCTTTTAAAACTCCTGTGAATAGAAAAATCATTGTCTACTGGCCTGAAATATGAAGGAAGTTGCCTTTTCTCAGCAGGACATACAGTTTAGAAGAAACAGTTCCAGGTTCATTTTTTAAGGAAGACATTTAAGTTTTTTTATATCCTAGTATTTCTGTACTTAGCTGTAATGTCAATGGCATCACTGTATCCTTATGAGAAGACAACCAAAATACTTAATGGATACAGATCTTGTTGCCAGGTTGTTCTGTGTGTAATTGCTTCTTTTTCTTTTGCTGCCTTCTTCTCAAACAGGATGCCATAAAGGCAGTAACTTTGTCTGCAAGAATATTAAAAGCAAGAGGACTGTATTTTCCTTACAGAGGTGGAGTGAATTTTGCATGTTTGTGTTTGAGGAGTAACAGATAAACAACCCTTTGGGGTAGTTTTATACAGTAATTCACCATGGAATTGTAACTCCCATGTTGTTTAATTTTCATTGGACCACCAGGAGGAAGGAACAAATTCGCAGCCAGTAGGTTTTATACCATGTATTTATTCAGGAAGAGAGACCCAAGCGTGTTGTCTAAGACTGTCCCAGGATCTTTGAGTTCTTTGAGTGACTGCTAACCTGAACCATTTTAAAGTTTAACACTTAAAATTACAAAGCCAATACTCTCCAAGATTTTAATTCAAACTGGTGAACAGCTTCCAGGCCATTAATCTTTTCAAGCAAACACAGATTATGTGATTAACATACATACTGCATCAGAAATGCCAACACACTGTCTGCAAGAGAAATGTACATATATATTTTATTACATACTTATTAAAAGGACATAAGGCCAAAAATAACCAACATATTCTAAAAGCAATCTGATAAATGGTAAGGCATGTTAATGTGTAATGCTGAAATGACCATCAATTATTGTGATGAGTACAAAAGCTTGCATTATATTCTTTTTCTTTCATTGTTTTATTATGGCCATATTTGTCACGTATTCCTACATTACATTTCCTATCGCCATATTGGTCAGAAGATAAAGTTCTTTAAATTTTTTGTCATTAACCTTCATTGACTCAAGCATGTTTAGCAGGTTTAGCAGGTATAGTTAAATATACAAACTTCTTGTCCCCATCCTATTTATCTCATATTTCTTCTAAACTTGGGATGAAAATAGAAAAAGAAATCTAACCACATCCATTAATATCTTAGCATTATAGATATCAGCAGTACACTAAAATGCCTAGAGAAACAAAGACGGAATAGCAATATTTATTATGCTTCTGTTATGTATTAACTTGACATTAACTCATCATATCATACTATGTCATACACAATAGTTTAACTTTAGCTGTGAGTATTATTAATGTCTTCTTAAAATTAAAAAAACAAACAACAAAACACCAAATCCAACAACCAACAACACAAAAGTGTACTGATGGCATACTATATTATGTAGCCTGTCCCACAACTCCACCAAAACCAAACACACAATAACTAATACAATAAATCTCATAACCAGGTTCCTAGGATAGACATTTCCAGGGTTAAAATTATCACAGTAGACAAGAACAAGAGTCACTACCATGACACCGCTTAGATTCTTTTAGTCAATTCCTCTTTCTTCAAACGTCAGGGCAGTTGTGGGTTTATTCCTGAATTTAAAAAAAAAACCCAACAAAACCAACTTGCTCCCTAAAACTGTAGGGTTGGAGGCATTTCTTTACACATGGTTATCGGTGACCAATGTGTAAAATGAACAAAATGCACAGGCAATGGGAAATGCATGTCCATACGAAAATGAACAACTTACCGACTAGAATATTTTAAACTAAAATGTAGGCCTTTTTCTTGCCACAACAGTGTTTTCAAGCTCAGCTGCACAACACACTTCTTTGCTTGGGCTCATGAAAACTTGAGTAATTCTAGGCAATTCGGTTCAAGTGTCCCAATGTAATAGAAAGCAGGTTTTTATCATCATTTTGAACAAACAGACTAGCTAGAGAGCTTCACTCCTAAAAACCAACTTGTTTTATAGACATGGAATCTCTTTCCTACAGATTTAGAAATTCTGATAAACTTGAACTCTGGTACTGTGACCAGCCGTGCTAGATGTAACGGGGAGGCCAGCTGTGCAGCCATTCATCTCATAGGACATGAAACAATATTAATCTCCCTTAAAAATTCAACATAAAGCTAATATCCCCAAAATCTTTGGGCTTGGAAATGACAGATCCATTCAAATTAGCAATTTTGAAAAATTAAGCATTTCAGAAAGGCTTTTAATCTCTGGAAACACAGAACACAATAAAGATGTATGTATTTTTTCATTTAACACAGATCTAGATGACAATTAAAAAAATTGTGTTACAACTATATGCAAAATAACCTGAATATTGATGGTACATCTAACAGCTGAATCTCACCTCTGCTTTATGAAGAATTTGAAGAGATTTGCCTGAACTCACATTATAAAATTATCATTGGAAAATGTTATGTTCCCTGTGAGAAGACGTAATTTCAGGTGAAAAGCAGGCTTAACAGAGCCATTCACCATATTATAAATATTTTTACCAACAGCACTTGGTACTAGGAAATTAGAAAATATATCAGTTTGACATCATAGTTGAAATTTTGGCTTTAACTTGCCTTTTCTGTGCCCCTGTTCTTCATGCATCAAATGGAGATAACACCTTCTTTTGTCTGTCTTATCCTGTTAATGACCTTTTCAGAACAGCAGCTGTGTCACATACATCTACAACACCTGCAAGTGAGCTTCTACTCTCTGGGTATCTGTATGTGACCTATATGATAAAACAAATAACGAGATCCCATCCTGGTCAACATATAACCTCAGAGAACTAGAGCTTTCAGGACACTGCACACCATGAAGTACGAGAAATGGACTACAAACTCTTACTTCCAAAAAAATCTTATGTTTGTAATACAGAAAAGCGATGTTTCTTAACTTTCCTTTTCACACCAACAATTATTTTTAGCCTAATGCTGGAAGCTCTGAAATTCCCATTTCCTTCAGTGAATTTTAAAATAGGTTCATTATTTGACTGAATAAAGTCAAAGCGACTGTTCACATCAGGAGAATTACTTGCACAGGTTTTAATCCGCTGTGCCAGGACCTTAATTTACCCTGCCATTTCACAACTGTATTCATATAACGTGAACAAAGAACAACAGAATGGGCACAAAAATCTTAGAAGTCATCTTCTGCTATTTCCCTGTAATTACTATATGACTTGTTCTTTGCCTCTTTTCTACATTTCTGCCAGAGACTTCAAAGAAGAAAAAAAATAATGTCCATGTTAAAATTTGAAGGTGGAAAGCACCAAGAAATTTTCTGCAATTCATATTATTTTTCAGCTAGCAACCCTAGAAAGGAGTTGAAGGGTCTAATTATAATTCTTCACACAGTATCAACATGAACTTTCATTCTTTATAATAACCAGCTCATGATAAAGTTTTGCTATACTTCTGTTTTGCGGAATTACAACATATTCATGGCTGTATTTAACCTATGTTTCTTATTGGTGTTGGGGAATACAAGCTTCAATAAAATGTGCTGGTAAAATGTATTTTTTATTACAATTGGAAGGCATAAAAAATAATTAATTTGAAATTTTGTCATTGAATATATCTGAGTATTGAATATATACTTATCTGGGAATATGGCCAAATAATGTCAGACTCCTAACAATCCTGGCTTTTTTACATCAATCATTATTTCTAAAGAATAGGAAGAAAATAATTGGCATCAATAGCATTTGGAAAACATGAAGGAACTTCTTTGAATTTTGCCTCAACCACTTATCATCCAACATACTGAATATTTATTATAGTGACCTTCTTTTTTTCCTCCTTTTTTACGCAAACACAATCTATTTCACAGAAATGTTACAAAAAGCTTGAAGAAATAAAGGAAAAGGAAGAAAAAAGTGATAAAATTACATGATCATTCTCTATTCTCAATATTCTAAAACATCTTGTGCTCTTATGTTTGAAATTACTGAGCAAGGTTTTACTAATGAAACCGTACTGGAAATTAATTTCCTTTACATACTTTCTATTATTACTATGTGTTGGCTATATTTGGCTAACATGTTTATTTGTCTAACTGGCTCTCCCAGTAAGAATAAGAAAGTTTTCTGCTGACAGTTAGGACTATTAGATGCAGAAAAAAATGAAAAATATACTTGGGTATTTAAACTTCACGCCTTAACAGTACCCTAGAACAACACATTGTTCAGAAAAATACCAGAGTATGTGTGTCTCCAGATATTATACAATAATTCAAAGCAAAAGGTCAGTCTATCACAGTGTTAAATTTGTTGTATAATTAACTGGGTGACATCACTTTTTCATAGCCCTTTTCAGGAATAAAACTTATTGTGATGGAGTTAATGAAGATGCCATCACCTTTTCTATTCCTCTTGCAGGTTTATTAGGCAAGTTAGGCATTATTTTATAGGTTGTTCATAAGAAACTGAGGAATTTAGTGTAAGTTATCAAAGCTCAATTTGTGTTGTAATGGCATGTTTTAATTCAGTTATTTAACTTAATGCAAGATAGTTGTTTTATGGCAGAACCAATCCTGGTGTTTCATGACAAATTCAGACATGATCTTGAAGCATGCTTAAGTTTTACACCACACACCACAAAAATCCAGCTATTAATACATTTTTGTCAAGGAAGTGTACTATAGGATGTCTGTTATTCCTCCTTGTCATCCACACCATTTTTATCTATATTTGCCAATGTGTGTCTAGGTGTGACTGTTGCCTTGACATCTTTGATGTGAAAGGAAGCACTTATAAGATAATGACTTTGTCCAGTTCTCGTGTGTTGGGCTTGATTCATGTTCCCTTTTGTGATGCTCATTCCTATGACTTCTTAATTCACTGATACAATATTTGAGTTTTGACAGGGGGGTAGCATGTTCTTGCCTTGGCCAAGAGCTGGATACAATGTAAAAAAGGGCTGAATGTCATAAGCCATCACCCACATGACAACCCAACTACAACTGACAGCAGTGGGCCTCCATACAGACCATGAATGAGCAACGGAAAGGAGAATATCTGAAATGGCTGGAAAGGTATACAGTCATACCAGCACAGATGGGATGGCATCCTTCATGAACATTTGGCTATGAAGACTATTGGCATTAGAGAAGCACACTGGGGGGACACTGTAACACCGACGTCCAACTGTGTATAGGAGCAGAGCACTCTATTTGTAGTGGAACCAAGCCACCACCTCACAGCTTGGCTCTGAAACTCCTTGCAGGGAGCATCGCCTTCACCAGAGCTTGACTGTCCAGCCTCTTGGGATCAGTAATTGGGGTGACCTCAGGTGATGGTAAGTTTGTGTATGGATGCATGTACATGATGTGGAAAGCTTTCCTTGGTAACACCTATTCTTCACTTGCTTCACTTAATAAATTGAATTTAGCAGTGTGACATTGTTTAATGTTCCTTTCCACATCATGATAGAGCTACATGTTGTTTCTTTTTTAAGGCAAATAACATTTTGTGTGGAACTTTCACAAGAAACTGCAATGCTCATGTAACTTAAATAAGACTACCTGAAAGTGATAGTTATGTACTTTACAAGTGACAACCATTTAGAACCTGTCAGTCAGAAAGAAAATTATTGCTCTTTGTGCATAAAAATGCAATTAAATTGTGCTTCTTGTGTTTCAGTTAAAAGACAAGCATCTCTAGACCACAACTCAAAGCGTCAGATTAGACAGATTTCCAGGGATATTCAGATTTCAGTTACATCATGGCAAATTCAGAGCAAGTCTGTTGAACTGAAAAGCTTTTAAATGAACTTACAATAACAATGAACCCCAAATTTGGTCCCTTCCCACTCATTTCAATCATAATTTATTCCATATTTAGCTACTCTTTATTGCTTTCCATTAAAGAAAATTAAAAGCAAGTCCAGAATAAATGTTTTCTTTCACTATAGATCTTTTACTATCATCTGATATTTGAAAATAGATAGGCTGATTGGGCTTCGTGACATACTTTTCCTAACTACACATCTCTGTTTTATATGCAGTCTAGAAAACACAAATTAAATAAAATCTGTTTAATTTATAAAAAAGGCAGCTAAAATTACAACTGAAGACTGTTAAAGATGTTTTTTCACAGACAGAGCGATTAGAAAAAATACATTTCATAGTATTCAGACCTCATACACTAACACGAAGTGATGGAGTATGAACAAGGAGCAAGGGGTCCGTGCTTATTGTAAGTTATTTGAAGAAAGATTAGGGATTGAACTTTCAAAGTGGAATGAGAAAGACATCCTTTGCTAATGAGAGCTGATATATCGCACAACAAATAGCTGTCCAGAAAACAAGGTAAAAAGGTGCCTCTCTATTTTTGTTGCTTTCATATATTGAAAACAGCTAGTATACTGTAGGTTAATAAAGGTATTTCAGGTGGCATTCCAGACATATTAGTAAGATACTCTGTTCAGAACCCTAGAATATATTAACCAAGCAATTGCTGTAATCTGAAAAGCTGAGTAGGGAAATCAAATACATTATAGTACTGGTCATGCACTGAAATACTGCTGAAGGGACATGTTTGCTTTTCAATATGCATTATCATATATCCCTTGTGCAGCCTCCTACTTCTCAAATGCCGTATTATTTTCAGCTCTACCTTATCAAGCACAAGGAGCTCAAAGTAAAGCAGCCCACAGAATATCTTATGTGATAAGTCACTATCCTCCTAAATATGCCGAACTCTGGATGTCTCATCCTCCATGAAACTCTCCCTTACAAATGGTCATGCTTTTTTGTTACAGGAAATAAAGATGCCAAAAAAGAAAAAAAACACATTTGATTATTTTATATGAAAAAATACTACTTTCTTAAATCTTTCTGCTCCTTGCTCCACTACACCGATGTACCTTTGAAATAAGCTTCTTTTCCATTTCAGGCATTCTTAATCATATTTTTGCAATATCAGCTTAAAATATTGAAAATTCAATTTGTGTTTTATTATACATAAATTTTGATGATTTTTATTGATTTTTTTTAAACGGATTGTTCTCTATTTTCCATTGACTCTTTCTAGAAAATGACACTGACCTTTCTAGTGAGGGAGAAAATGTATGCATCCAATTCTCTTTAGGCCATATCATTACTGATTCTAAGACCAGACAGACTAATTCAAAATCAGAAAAGCTCTGTGCTATTGGAACTAGAGTGATTTTAGTTTCCAAAGCTAGATCAACACTATTTTACCTACATTCTAAAATTAGCAGACATTCATAATTAGAAAGACCTCACAGCCAACAAAACAGGGCTCAAGGAAGCCCACCTCAAGCAAAGTTATGAAAATAAAAAAGTGCCTAGAGGGCAGGATTATGGGGAAAGCTCTCATACCTTTTCTGGAAAATCAATATAACTACATATCTCTCTGAAATGCCTGCATACTAATGCACACACCTTCTGGAATAAACAGGAGAAATTAGAGGTCCATGTGCAGTTGCACAGCTGTGATTTCATTGGGATCACAGAGATGTGTTGGGATAGCTCACATGACTGGAGTGCTGCAAGTAGATGTTCTTTAGGAAGGACAAGCCAGGAAAGTGAGGAGGGAGAGTTGCCCTTGGTATGACAAAGCAGTGGGAATCCATGGAGCTTTGCCTGGGGATGGGTGATGAGCCAATTGAAAGCTTATGGGTAAAGATCAGAAGGCAGACCAATGTGGATGATGTTGTGGTGGGTGTGTTAGAGGACGTTTGATCAGGAAGAAGTAGTCAATGAGGCCTTCTTCAGACAACAGGAAGAAGCTTCGTTTTCACAGGCCTTTGTCCTCTTTTGGGACTTTAACTGCCCCAATAGCTGCTAGAAGAGCAACACAGCAGGGTACAAGCAAACCAGGAAATTTGTGAAGTGCATCGATGACAACTTCGTGGCACAAATGATGAGCTGATGAGAGGAGGTGCTGTGCTGGACCTCATATTTAAAACCAAGGAAGAAATGGGCAGGTGCATGAAGGTTGGGAGCAGCTTTGCTTGCAATGACCATGGTAAGGTGGAGCTCAGGATCCTGAGAGGAGGGAACAAGACAAACTGCCGGATCACAACTGTGGACATCAGGAGCAGACTTTGGTCTTTTCAAGGGTCTGCTGGGAAAATCGCTTAGAAATGGTCCTGGAGAGAAGAGGTGCCCAAAAGAGCTGGTAGATTTTCAGGGAACACCTCTTCCAAGCTCAAGAATGTTCCATCCCCATGGATACAGGAAATCAAGCAGAGGAAGCCGGCATGGATGAACAAGATGTTCCTAACAAAACCTAGACATAAAAAGGAAGCATACAAGAACTGGAAGCAGGATCAGGTCACCCAGGAATAATATAGACACACTGTTTGTGCATACAGGGATGGGTTAGGAAAGCAAAAGCCCATCTGGAGTTGAATCTAGTGAAGAATGCGAAGGGTAACAAGAAGGGCTGTGTAGGCATATCAGCAGTAAAAGGAACTATAGCAACTGAGGCAGTACATTAACAGGAACACTTAAAGAAACTGGACATACACAAGTCCATGGGACCTGATGTGACGAAGCAACAACTGCTGAGGGAGCTGTCCAATGTCACTGTGAAGTGACTCTCAGTAACCTTCTGTAGGTCATGGGAATTGGGGTAGGTTCCTGAGGACCGGAAGAAAGCAAATGTCACTCTTATTTTTAGGATGGCAGGAAGAAAGATCCAAAGAATAACAGTCCAGTCAACTTCACCTTGAACCCTGAGAAGGTGATAGACTCAGAAGTGATCCTGTTACTGTGTACCTGATAGGAGGGAGTAAAGAAGATGCATAGAAATATATATTTGTGAAGAAAAAGGAGTAGTATCTACACGGTTTTTTAGTCTATTGAAATAATCTGAATAAGAAGCTAGGGATACAAGTAAAAAAGACTGGGCAATAATGGAGTGAACAGTGAGAAGAATCTCTTATACAAAGAGTACTTTGTATAAGATGTAAAGGTACAATAGGGCAAGTCTGTACAGCTCTTTGGAGGCGCACCTGAAGTACATCTTCACTAGTTCTGAAAATTCTAAATTTCTGTAACACAACTGTTAACAGTGTTCTTTGCAGTTCTCTCACCTACATAAAAAATTCCAGCATAAAGAGCCTTATATAAACAAGCAATTGATGAAATATATCACAAGCATTTGTTCTCTTTTGTTTCAACTTACTCCAGTTCAGTTAAATTATTATTTATACTTAGTTTATTATTTATACTTGAATCTGATGTATTACTTACTCCATGTGTGTTAAAATACAGATGTTTCCCTTACATTACCTGCCATCAGGGTCAATGGGGTTTCTAGCAACTACCCTGAACAACAAGGAGACCATCCACTAGCAAAATATCTAATTAATATTTGGAGAATTCCAGAGGGAGTTTAAAGCTTGATCATTATAAATTTGGAGTGGCATGTTGAGATTAGACAGATTAATTAAAATATCCAGGTACATGTTGTTATCATATTGAATTTACATCTTTTTATACTAAGGTTGCATTAGTTTGATAAAATGAAGTATTAATCCCAAGAGGTGCTAATTAGGTGTGAATAAATGCCACAATGAACTTTTCAGGGAAGCTCAATAGGACACATTACTCTAAATAGAAATATTGTCAGTCAGTGTCAACATAAATATTGTCTCTTACTGACAAACACAGAAAAATTCCAATTCTATTTTCAGACAGGTACAGGATAATTACTCAAAACAAGGACCAATCAGTTTCTTATAGCGCATTGTCTATTTATTTTTGTATATTTGGGAAAAAGAGATATTTCTTCAAGCTAAAGTACTGATATCAGGCTACAGATATCATTATAGCTGATGGCATATGCATCTGGTCAGTCACCCTAAGAGCCTAGTATTTACCTTGTAAAATTATTAGTTTTGCAGAAAATATTCCCCAAAACTAAGGTAATTTTAGATATATCCTATCAGTGAAGCTCTTTTTAAAACATTCTTTTTTAAGCAGCAAGAGAAAACAACATCTTTCAGGTATATAAGATATCTACAAAGTAGAAATCTACATTGTGCTTATGTATTTATTGAATTGTACCTAATTCTAATACAAATTTCCACAGTATCAGCTAGACATGCAAAAGAGTACATAAGCTACATCAAGGAAGAAATTCCCATGAAATGCCATGAAAAACAGCTGTAATAACTGGCACCTTGCATTGTAAGTGATCCCCTCTCTGGGGCTCTGTAAGAATTTCAGTATCTGGCACTTTACTAGAAAATGTCCATCATATATAATATAGACATTCACACATAATATATATTTTACATTTGGGATGAGTTTTGTGCTCATGAAAATAAAGGACTGACAACACTATTCAGAGCCAAGCATAATGCAGACAGGCACTGCACAAACTTCCCCACACAACTTTTCCAGTGAGCGACAGTCTTGACCTACAACCCTTCTGCTATTCCAGTTCCTGGACTTTCTTGACTAGAAACTGCCAAGTGTGTCGAACTGAGCCAAACTCTGTGATGTGAACAAATATCCACTGGGCACAGTGATGTACTTTCAGCATGTTAAATATTATTTGTGGTATAGTAATGGTTAGAGCTATGAGCATCAGTAAAATCCCATTTGGCAAGCCAGCTCTTTTTCTGTCTTCTTAAATTATTATTTTTCTTTTAAAATCCTCTGAAAATTCTTGCCTAAAAGGAGGTTAAGGTACTGCTTAATACTAAACTTTGTTTACAAATGCCTGTTTGTACTTGACTGCTAAATCCAGCTGATGTTCCCATTTATGAGCTCCCCTGAGAGGTGTGTACATTAACTGAAAGCTGATTTGTGGATATTTTATTGGAGGAGACAGGATGAAGCAAAGTATCTCGACATACAGATTTCATTAGACCACAGATGTTCTGGACAGACCTGTCATTTCAAAATTTGTTTGCTTGGCTGCTTCTACTTTGATGGTTCTCTGAGAGGCTCCCTCTTCAGAGCCACCTAGAAACAGTGCAGAAATAAGAGCATTTTTACAATGACAGGTCTATGGAAGCACAGTACTCTGAAGTAAATGTTTGTATTTTTAAGATTGAACTTAGCAGCAAGGGGCTTTCTTGTCTAGTTTCTTCTCGTTTATCTCCCTCCACTCTAAAAGTCTAGGCTAAGAATAAGCAGGCCTCTTTAGGCAGCATTAATATGTGTCTTCAGGTTGCAGGTGCCATATGACAGAAGGGAAACCCAGATTCAAGCTATTGTATTAATTCTTCAAGTACAAGCAAAATTTTTAAAGTACCACTTATTTCACATACCTCAAGTAACAGAAGCTCCTGTTTTCTTCCCTATAGACTTCAAACAGCCCAGACATACTGTTATATCCAAAGTGGTATCCAATTACCCATTCTGGTAAACTCACGTGACTTTCTAAACCCTAGGGTTTTTTTAAAAAAAATCATAGAATCATAGAATGGTTTGGGTTGGAAGGGACCTTAAAGATCATCTAGTTCCAGCCCCCTGCCACAAGCAGGGACACCTTCCACCAAACAAGGCTGCTCAGAGCCACATCCAACCTGGCTAGAAATTATATGGCAAAGAAATACCTCATTATTTTTCTGGTGCATCTTCATCACCTTCAATCAAATTTTTTAAAACTACCATACAGAAAGAATTTCCACTGACGAGTAAAAATTAGGAACATGATCCAAAACTAAATGGGAAAGATTCCCAACTAACTTCAATGGAACTTGGACAAACCAAGAAAAAAAACCACAAACAAAAACCGACTAAAAAGATTAATGTGATTCTTCTGTCCCCTTTGCTGAATCAATCATTATGCATGAAGTAAAATGTAGACCTGAAAATACTATATACACCTAAATATTATCTCCATTAGAAAATGTCATTTATTGTAACCAAAACACTTTTGGTCAACAGAATTGACCTGACAAAACTTTCAGAAGAAACTAGAAAAGCTCTAAAATGAATGGCTTTTCGTAAGTATTAATATTTGACATGGAAAGTAATTCTGGTTTTATCATTACGACTGATGATTTCATTTGCAATTGAAATCATGCAATCTTGGGAAAGTAATTACAACAATTTTTAAAATAAGTCATATTGTGCTTTCAAAGACATTATGTCTTCATTTGTATTTTCCCCAATTTTACCAAAAAAGTTGTCCCTAGTTCTGTTCATAACACTTTAATCAATGAGAACTTAGAATGCTCAGTGTAAATCACATGCATTGCTTCACTGCTAAGAGTATAGATTTGCATAGATAATATGGGAAGTAACGACAGCTTTAAATATCGGTAGTTCTCTTGGCCATCACACTTTGAGTGGATATTGGCCAACTAGCTATAGCACAAGTTTCATACCGCTTTGCTAAAGGAAATAACCCTTTTGAGATTCAAACTTCATTCTAGTTCCATTTTGTACAATTTATTAGGTGAGAACAGCTTTTGTATTGTATGGCTTAGCAACTTCAGTGACAGATTTAATTTCCAGTTATCTCTGCTGCAATAGTAAATAAATCTCTCAACTGACAGTGTTCCTGTATGCTTATACTTTGTCCTAAAATGAGGCATATTCCACCATAACTGTTCATTGGCCATTCAACTTTAATTGACCAATTTTTAGGCAGTTATCAGTTGGCTATTTTCTTCAGAACAGATAACATTTCTGACCGTCAAACCACTTATCCTTCCCTGTCGTCAAGTAGTAAAATTATGTATCTGTGAAACTTTAGAAAACATTTCCCCCATCATCTGAAACATGGAATTGATGCAAAAAAGAGCAATGTCCTCTGACTGGGCAGCATATTTTTTCAACCATCAAGGAATTTATAGCAAAGCAAGATTGGGTATCCCGAAAAGGCAGCAAGTGTTTTTCCTTATTTTAATATCACAAAATAAAATAAATAAAATTTAGAAACCTAGCATCTTTTACTAACATGCAGCATCATTTGGGAGTGCTTAAAATCCAAATAAAAAAGAACCACTTACTAATGTGACAACAAAGTGAAAAATAGAAACTAAGAATTAAACTCTACTTGATAGTCTCAATTCAGCAAGATTTTTACTTTTATTTTTTTATTTTTTTATGATTGCCAAAACATTTTTAAGAAGGTATCTTTCATGGAATTCTGCAAGCCCATGCAATGTTAGTTAGTAGTTTAAATCTGTGTCAAAAAGTAGTAAAAATGTATGCTTGGTATCAAAAAAGAAAGAAAAAAAAAGTAAGCTACAGAAATAGATTTCATTTTCAATCCACTGCCAAAATCCATCTGACAAAACACTTGGCCTTTGGCCAGTCACAGTTGAGGCTGACATGAAGATTTGTCAAACTGGGTTAATATTACTATTGAATTAGTGTATGAATTCTAGTCTTTATTTTGGGAGGTTGGCAAGGAGACAATAAAATTCCTAGTAGAGATGCTAACATTTTGGAGACTAGCAGTAACCTATTGGACAATGCCTTATGGAAATGAAGTAGATGGAAACCAAACAAACAAACAAGGTCAGCAGATCGCCACCTTTATCAAAGTAAACAGCAACTCTTTAGTGAAGTACTGAAGCGTGTATTCCTAAGCATATTCCTTAGACATATACACACACATACATTCTATGTAGTGCTGTCTGCCATTAAGTGGCAATGACTAATAACTTCAAGATTAATATGCATCTTCTGCCTTCATTAGATCCTGTTTGGTATGTTGTACCTTATAACTTTAGTAACATGAAGCAACAGAACATAGCAAACTACATATTTTCTTACATTATGCCTGATCTTGAAGAATGGCACTCATGCTATATACTGTAATAGCAGAACAGAAGATTAAACAGGCTGTTTGGATCTTTGAGTCCAGTGCCTGATCATTGCAGTTAATGTACCCTATAATCTTTCTGGACATTTTGGATGTTAGTACTCTTTTTAGAAGGTTCCTGGTGGTTCCTGTAATTTTCAAACTAAACTTATACTTAACTACGTCTTAGTCATGCCTAGGAACACTTGGAGTGTTGTAACTGCAGCTTAGAGCTTTCTTTCCTTTCCTGGTTTCTTCTCATTCCTTCTCCTGTACCCCTTTCCTTTGCATTTCCTAATCCAAAGATCATAAGGTCTTACTAAACTGTACAATCACATTTGTTGTTATTAAGTGGCTGTTATTAATTAGAGGGCAGTGAGTGACCAAATATTCCAAAGTTCAAATCATGAGAAAACAGAATGTTTGGCAGGGCTGTTCCTCAACTTGGGAACTCCTGTTTGTTCAGAAAGGACCAGTTCATTTACTCTACACAACCAATCATATTTTCTATTTCCCTTGTTTCTGGATATTAATAATAATTATGCCACTGTTGTTGCAGTCAGCATCAAGTTCTCCTTCATTTCAAAACCAATAATACGGTTTCAATTCAGCTGGGCATTTTTTGTTTGTTTCTTTTTATGCATTCGCTTGCTTTTACTAGAAGAATTTCAAATACATGTCACATTTTATTATAAACCAAAGAGTTTCATAATGCTGTTGTTTACTATATTTTGTTAATCTTCATGCATATCAATTTGAGAAGCTGTAAACTGTTGTATATTGACTTCCTCTGCATATGACCAGTCCCGATGAAAGTGACTGGACTTCTAACACTTAGGCAGAACTGCACACAAAAGTCAAATTGAAGGGGCTCTGTAGATCAGTGAAGACATGGTTTGAATTCTGAGCTCATAGTAGAAACAGTGGAGCATTTCTGCATCTGGAAACTGGTTGTAGTTATAAACGATATGACTTTGGGAAACTTTGTTGTTGTGGTTCTTTAATCTTTTCGTTTTCAACTGAAACTTGTTTCATTAAAGTGAGAGATGCCTATTCAAGGGCTGCCTTTATAATCTTTGTTACTACTTCAGATGGAGATCTGGTTTATGTGCATGATTTCTGCAATGAAGGTTTATTGTATTTACTGAACCATATGTTTTTCTACAGCCTACTTGGAATTTATGACAACATTGTTTTGGTTTAAGATGACAACTACAGTATGTTTCAAGTTAGCTGATTTCCACTGAAAATTGTAGTCTCTAATGAACAGAGATTTTGAAAAATTTCAGGCAACTGCATTTGTATTTTTGGTGATACAGTTCTGTTGCAAAGATTTGTTTGGGTGTTGGGTTTTGGTTGTTTTTTTTTTTCTTTTTTTTCCTTCACAAATTGATAACATTATTTGAAAGGTTTTGTCATTGCCTTTTGCAACAAATTCATTACTTTCTGTAGGATCTAGAAATCAAGTCCTCTGTATCTGAAAAAGTTTATTAATAGAAACAGCAAAAATACACATTTTGCCCAATTAACAAATGCTTGCCAAGCACCTTTTATCTACCTGAATACTCTAAAACTGGGAACGTGTCACATCACTATTTCTAAAGAACATTAGCTTAACTAGACCAGCATGGCATTTCCTGAAAAGCAGGACATGCCCATAAAATGCGGAACAAGAAAGACTATCTAGATGGGCAAAGCAGACTGCCTTCTCATTCACTTAATGTGCTATTTGTTGAAGTCCTTGGATTATTTGTGTGAACGACTAACTCAAGACAAGAGGAACATCTCCTTGCCACAAGACCTCAATTTCAAACACTGATTGTGTAGTTGCAGCTCTACAACTTTATGAGATGAACCCATGGTATTCTATGATGTATGCTACTGGAAGGTCTCATAGATATAGTCTTTAGATCAACACATGCAGACATACTGTCTCAGATTTGCATGGACAATACAAACCTCTATATTTTTAAGTATGAATGTTATACTATGCACTGACATAGTTGCTTTCTAAACTATAAACAGTGTATGCTAGTTGTGTTGTAAAAAATAAAAATGTTAAAATATGGAATTGTCATCCTTCAAATCTAGTATTTCACCTAGCATAACAATATCACAATAAATGCACATTTCACACTACAAAATCCTTTAGCATTTCCAGGGTGATGAGGGAAGTTGTTACTAAAAGCCAGTGCATGAAGCCTATCCTATCTCATTCCTTTTTGCTTTTCAAGACTGGCATGTTTGTTAGCAACTAAATACATTATTTACTAAATAAATTATACTCTCAAATGAATCCTGCTTCTTAATTGGCCATGTGACACATGAATCTCATTAACAAGGAGGGAAAAGAAAATGTGTAAGTTCTATTGATAAGCACAAAGCTTACTTTCCTCTTGCTCTGGCAGGCTAAGCTGCTTCTCTGATGCAAGAAGCCTAACCTGTAGGAGCTGTCATAAAAGGGTTCATCATTAGAAGTACTTTACAATGCAGTCTTTTTCATCTTTGCGAATAACACTTGGTCAATATTAGTGTACTGGGTCTGCCTAGGAGGCAGTTACTTCATAGCAGTGCTATGGTGCCATGCTTTGGATCTGTGGCTAAAAAAGTGCTGACAATGCACAAATTTTCAGCTGTTGTTGAATCATGATTGCAGTGTTAGCCCTTTCTCTCTTTCTCCCCACCTCCAGCGAGCTGGCGGGGGGGGCAGGCAAGGCATTGGAGGGGACACAGCTGGGATAGCTGGCCCAAACTGACCAAATGGACATTTCATACCACATGACATTGTGCTCAGCAGTAAAAACTCAGGGAAAGGTGGAGGAAGGAGGAATGTTTGTGGTTACAGCATTTGTCTTCCCAAGCAACAATTATGCATGCTTAGGCCCTGCTTCCCAGGAAGTGGCTAAATGTCTGCCTGCCTATGGGTAGTAGTAAATGCAACCCTCTTCTTCCTTTGCTTATATGTACAGCTTTTGCTCTCCCTATTAAACTGTCATTATCTTGATCCACCTTCCTTCTATTTTGTCTCACTCCCATGGGAGAGGGAAGTGGGTGAGCAACTGTGTGGGCATTTGGCTGCTAGCCAAGGCTAACCCACAACAGTTAGAAAATCAGGAATGCTGATCCATATTAATTTAGGTTAGTTGTCAAATGGTGCAAGGCAGTTACCAAATAAAGGTCTAGATTAACTGCAGACTCTCATGAAACATAAGGAAAAGTTCAATCTAAACCAAATTCTGTCTCAGGAGGTAAGAGGTTAATAAACAACCTCCACACTGAGAGGTCTAGTTGTTCTGTTTCTCTCCAAAGCTGCATAATTGACTAGGAACAAACTGGGACAGATCATGTCAAACATTTAAAAGTCATTCTCTAAAAAAATAAGCAGCAGACTGAAGGTACAAAGGCTGGCACAAGGATAAATTCCAGTGGAAGAGTTTTTAAAGAAACAGCTAGTAAAAGAAGTGGTAAGTTTTAGGTAATGTATATTCTAGTTCACCCTCTCCCTTAGATTAGCTTCTATCACTCCTATTAAGACTGAACAGTTTTGAGATCCATAAAATTCTCAATCACTTTAAAAAACTATTTACAAGTTCTCAAATCTTATATTAAATTGACCAGTGGAGTAATTATGACAAAACATACATATACTAGGCAAAAGGTCTAAATATGAGAACTGTGAGCTTCCACGTGTGATCAAAAGCCATTTTACCTACCGACAGCGGGGTATGACTTAACATGAACAAGTACTATAGGAGACAATTACCCTAACCCTGTAATCAATGATACAACGTCCATATTCTTCCAGTTCCAAAGGCTTAAGTATTAAATAAACATAAACATATTTTTCATATAACACTCCTAATGACTGCAGGTCCCACATTAAAATCCTGTGTAACAACATCAAGTTTTACTTTCCACACTGTATGTCTACACTGCATTATTTCTGTGATTTCTCAGAGATTTTCAGCATTCTACCTTGTAGTGTAAGAAACCAAAGGTTCTTTGGCCTATGACCAGAACTTGACATGATACCATGCAGAAGACTTGTAAAAGACATATAAACCCCTTAGAAAATACTTTTGAAAGATGAAGGCATACCAAATCTGGTTATGATTATTTTCCCACTGGAATGTTATATGTCTATAGCAGGTACATTGCATAGGAGAGGCATAGATAAAAAAATAATTTTCATTACTTTTCCTATTGAAAACATACTTAGAATAACTCAGTAGCCAGAAATATATTGGTAAAGTGGTAAAACTGTTTTAAATAAGTTCTTCAGTAAAAAACGTACTTAATAGATTTTAACTGATTATTTGCGCTGTTTATTTAAATGATGGGATATTATGAAACACACATGGAGGTACTGCACTGAGCCTACTCAGTTCTTTAAACATTTAAAACTTTATTGGCTGATAGGGTAGGAGAGATTTCTTTTGATTTTTGTTTCTGCTATTTTCATATGTTGAACATATGGTATATTTCTGTCAAGCACAGTTGACACTAGAAATCAGTAAAGACTACTCTCACTTATGTCCAAGCATCATTTGTGAATCTCTTTAACTGTATTTTTATTAATTCCAATGCTACGACCACCTTCTGATCAATAAAGAGCAAGTCATGAGATTCATAAATCCCATCTGTCATAATCCATTATTGGCTAGAGTTGGACAATATTTCATCTTCTTCTTTTTTTTTTTTTTTTTGTCCAAGCTTGCGGGATACGTTAAATACAAAGTAACCAGGCTAGTTCAGAAAGTGACTTGTTGTTGACCTTTTGCTAGAATGATTTCAGTACACTGTGTCATGTACAACAAATTGTGATTATGTAATCCCATAAAGTATGAATTGATTTAATTTACCAACAATTTATCCAATTTTATAATGGATTTACCTTTCTAGTGATGATGTCACATCAGCATAAAACTGAGCACAAGCTTAGTAGCTTTCTAACTTCAGCAAGATGCAATTTTTGCAAGATGAGTCCTTTAAGTTTACCCTCCTCCTCTTGAATTTTTATATCCTAATCCAAGCTTCAGCAGCAAATACAGTAATCAGATAATTATTTTCTAATTGCATAAAGTCATTCAGAGGTTAGAGATAAAAAGCCATAGTACAACATTTCTCTTAAGGGATGTAAATACTTCGTTTGCATTCCAGTGCACATACCTGCAACTTGACCAGCATTTCCTACCAAATCCCTCCTGCAAAAATGCCCCTTATGAAATGGAATGTTTTAGATATTATATTTACTGTAAAAAGACCATTCTATTCCAAATAAATGTTTTATGTTTTGTCAGGTCTGAAGATTTGGCCTTTAGTTATTACCTGTGTTTGCTCTTCATTTGTCTTTTATTCATCTTTGTAGCTATCAAACCCAAGCATACTATACTGCATTACATTTATACTTTATTTTGCCTTTATTAAAATCTGACTCCTGGCTCACTGGCTGTTTTTCCACTACAAATAATAAATAATTTTCAGCTAAATCTATTGCAATTATATGTAATTTTGATAATTAAAAATTACTAGGATACCTCTTATTTCAATGAATGGTTTTGACACTTCTTTCCCTCCTTATGGAAGTTCAGAATGAAGCTCATTCCTAATGACAGTTTACCAGCAGTATCACCCAGTGGCCCACGGCATGTGTGTAACCCTATGTTCCCTTCACCACTTAAGCATGCCAGTACCCACTTCACTCACTGAACAATATCCCAAACAAGTTTCCTTCCTGTTTTATTCTCTTTTTGCTACAGCTGGGAAGACTACACAATTGTTTCACATTAGTTCTATCTTAAATTGTCAAGATCTAAGTTTAGTCCTAGAAACTGTTCAGTGATCTGTCACCCTTTTGGGCAGGATTTAATGCTGATCCAAAACACTGACTAGGTTCCAACTCAGAATAAGATAATATGGCTAGCATTTTCAAAATTGGTGATAAGATGCAATGTTACTTTAAAATATTATTTTTTTAGATAACTTTCTGCTAGAACAATATTGTGTACTATTAGTCAATCAAATAACAAAGTGAGAGTTTATTTGATATTTTATAATCTTCACCAATCCTCTGAAGACACATGCGTTTCAGAAAAATATCTTTTTTAAAAAATCACAATACTCTGTCACTTCTCATCCAGATGTCTTGGGGAATATTCAGATTACTAGCATAACAATAATTTGCATACATTCAGAACATGAAGGTGTTTAAAATGTCAAAGTCAGTGGACTGGCAAGTACTATTAAAGGAAGACAGATAACTTACATATTTTCATGCAATCCGTGAATACAGAAATGGACAAGACTTCCTCCTCTCAGTTTTGAGAATTTCACTGTACTGGATGTAACTCAATTCCTGAAAAAGAAAAGATTCATATATACTATTTTAAATCTTGAAGTTTCACTACTCTCCTTTTTACTTCAATGTAATGCAGTTTGGTCTTCTCAGAACTGCCAGGTGTCTTTCACTTGGAAGTTTAATTTTCTAATATTACTGTAATCAGTGGTGCCAGGCGCTTCACAATGACACTGAAACACCAACATTTTATACATTTTATACAGAGCAAAGGATTCTTCTTTGCTTGTTTTTTTTTGGTGTTGTTTTTTTGGGTTGGGTTGTTTTTTTTTTTTGGTGGGGGGTGAGAAGAAGCAGACAACACCATAGAAAAATCTCTTCATCTTTGAATTTTGTTTTGCCAGATTTCTATATAAAACTTTATGATCTATTACGTCGTCTTGGATGTGAGTGCATTTTCTAAATAAAACTTTATGATCTATTACATCTTCTTGGATGTGAGTGCATCTTTAGACCGATATCAGTAAATAGGCAATATGACTCCCCCAGATATGCTAAAACCTGGGAAAAATCCAGAAGCCTTATTTTCTGCACAGCTAATAACAAAGGACATTTGCAGAACCTGTAAGAGGAAGCCAATGCTTCCTATATAACTTTGTGAGATTCTGCCATTTCCTTTAATCCTATCAGTGGGGCTTTCAGCAAATAGAGCAAAACTAGCTTGTGCTCCACCTGAAGCATCACATGAGCAGCTGGTTCAGGAGAAATATTTCATGAGTTGTTTTATCTGGGGGTTTGGTTTGTTGTGTTTTTTGGTTGTTTGTTTTTTTTTGTTTTAATAGATAAACTATAATATTTCTTGTTAAAAAATAAGGCACTGCATTCAGAAAAGGTACTGCAAGTCAAGTATTTGGGTTCTGCTGAGATTCTGTTAACGAACTGTATTTGACCTGAGGCAAGACATTTAGCCTGGTCTTGTCTCTAGCCCTTTGTAGACATGTAGCTGAACCTTCTCTTTGCTACGTTTCCAGATTAAACTTTTGATAATATTTTGTGCATTATTTGGCTTTGATTGTAGATTCAGTGATGGTCATATTTGACACAAGTTTTGCCTACAATTCAGAGCAGTGCATTCAGACATATGGTGTAAGCTCAGAGCTTTGATGAAAAAAAGGACTAAAGATTAAGATAATTTCTAAATCCTGTATCCAAAAAAACTCAGAGGACAAAGATTAAGGCTTTGGTGTAGCTTTTAGAGAGCAGGAAAACCTTTAATAATGAGGTTATATAGTTCATATAGTCCACAGGGAAAAGTTGGTGTAAGAGCACAAATATGACTACATTTTTCAAATATTCTGACAGTATATGAAAGGTATACAAAAGAAATTTTGTCTGTAGGTCAGCTACAGTGGCCTAAAGTAATTTGTTCCTATTTTCTAAGTTTATATGCATTGCTAGCTAGTTAATCATGGGAAATATTCTACTTGTCAATATTTACTAGAAATACAAAATATTTTTTTTTTAAAAAAAAAAAGACTCTAGAAATAAAGAACATCTAACTTCCAGAGAAAGGTATTATTGTAATATGTCAAACTGAGTGCAAATCTCTTATTAAGAATGCATCGAGTTACAGTCAAATAATCACAATTAGACAATCCACATGCTTTACGAAAACAAACTAACCTCAAATAAATAGGAGTCCTTAATATCCAACGTAAAATTAGCACTTTACCACACCTTTTCTTTCACACTTATCAAAAGAGAAGAAAACTCAAAAATAAATTGCTGAATGAATGACTAGAATCCAACAAGAAGCTTAAAATGATACATCAATGTGCACTTGCAGCCCAAAAACCCAACCATATCCTGGGCTGCAACAAAAGACACGTGGCCAGCAGGTTGAAGGACATGATTCTCCCCCTCTACACCACTCATGTGAGACCCCACCTGGAGTACTGCACTCAGCTCTGGGGTCCCCAACATATGAAAGACATGGACCTGTTAGAGTGAGTCCAGAGGAGGGCCATGAAGGTGATCAGAGGGCTGGAGCACATCTCCTAAGAAAACAGGCTGAGAGAGTTGGGATTGTTCAGCCTGGAGAAGAGAAGGCTGAGGAGACCTTACAGCAGCCCCCCAATGCCTAATGGGGGCCTGCAGGAAAGCTGGAGAGGGACTTTGTGCAAGGGCAGGTAGCGATAGGACAAGGGGAAATGGCTTTAAACTGCAAGAGGGTAGGTTTAGATTAGGGATAGGGAAGAAACTCTTTCCTGTGAGGGTGGTGAGACCCTGGCACAGGTTGCCCAGAGCAGCTGTGGCTGCCCCATCCCTGGCAGTGCTCAAGGCCAGGCTGGATGGGGCTTGGAGAAGCCTGGGCTGGTGGAAGGTGTCCCTGCCCATGGTAGGGGGGGTTGGAACTAGAAGATCTTTAAGGTTCCTTCCAACCCAAACCGTTCTATGATTCTATGATAATCTGGAAGAAAGTGTAATGAAAAAATAATTATACAGATGGTTTATTTTAGGAAAAAAGTGTAGACCACAATAAAAGTGTTTTAAACCTTCTCTTTACCTTCATTTTAAAACTGAAGGAAAAAGTTCAACAAAGGATCTTCCCACAGGTTCAGCTACAATACTCATTGTGATGAAAGCATAGTTTTCACTGTGATACTAAAATTTCCTGCTTAATATCATTCAGTCATTCCATTCATATTAAAAAAAAAAACCCAAACATATAATGTATTTAGACTGTAAGAGAAACTCAGCTATGTAAAATCTTCTTTTATCTCTGAGTAACATAATCAGATTACATGCTGAATAGATCCTGAAATATTTTAGTAGGCCATAGGAAGTTTGTAAGTTCATGTTTTTTCAAGGCTGCTCAACATACCACGATGTTGTGTTACAACTTTGGTAGACTGCTGATTCTGAAAAGTCTGTGTTTTTCAAGTAATTCCTGGCCCTGCAGAAGTGAACCCTTGTCACCTTCAACTCATCAACTCCTCTCTCCTATGACATCCAAAAAGATAGTTTAGCACTTTGAAAGCACTTATCACAAATGTTGCCTTATGGTAAACGTCTTGTCTTTGCATGCTGTTACTCAGTTATAGTTCCAGCTTTCTGAGCAGCTCTGTTCAATAGAGTCTAATTCTAAACATGTCCTGTACACATGCAGTACAGCACCTGCCTTCCATTTCCCTGCTTAGTTCATCAGCTCAAAACGTGATGGTCATTTTCAAACTAAAGTTTCCATCTGTGACTTCTGCCATGCATTTAATTTATAAAGCTTTACAGTCTTCCAGTTGCTAGTTTCTGCTATTTCTCCACTTTTTTGCTGATAAAGGTATTACATTTCTTAAATAGTTTCTCTGTCATTTTCTTTTAAGTGAAACATACTATTTCTTGGATCTTTAGGAAAGCTTCCAAACTTGAGCCTTCTTTGTTCTAGCCTAGCAGAATCCCTTTCTCAGCAGTGAACACTTTCATACACTACACAATAGTTTCCCAACAACTTTAAGGCAATGGGGCCAAACCCTGAGCTGGTATAAATTACATAGCCTCCTTCTGAGGCCAATGGATGCTAATAATCTCAGTTGAGAGAGTAGTTTAAAGTTTTGGTATCCACCCTGCTCAGACTAAAGTAATCTTCAGGGTGCTTATGTGAACCAAATGTTCCTCTGACAATCCTTTAATGAATTAAAAAAGAAATACAGCCTATACTTACTTTGTTAGCCTGATTCCAATTCAGATCTTGACCAGACTTTTATCTGATATGTGCCTGCAACTTAAAATAAATGAATAAATCCAGATTCTTTTAGGAAAATCTTAATAAAGATCCTTTTTCCTCTGAACAAAAAAAAAATAATAAATTGATGGAACATGAATAACTTCCAAGCTCCTAATTACAGCTTGCAAGTTTCTTCAAGACAATTTTGTATTGCCATATAACATGTTATAAAATCCAGAGAAACAGCTAACTGCTACAAGAACATAGAAGAATTTTACGTGAACATACATTAAGAGAAAAAGCATTTAACAACTTGGTATACATTTTCAGGTTTCAGAATGGATTATTTTAATCAAAATTCATCTGGACATTAATGCCCTGTTTCTCCTCTCACATCACTTTTACACTGACATAACTCAATTAAGTTCAATGGAGATATTTCTGATTTACAATATAGTATCTGAGAAGGATCAGACCCTGAGACTTTCATGTATCTACCATCACGATATAAATAAGTATATGAATCCTCACTGTGAATCAGAAAAGAAACATTTAAAACTGATAGGGAGCTTAAAACAAGAACAGCATTTTTTTATGTTAATGTTAAGTCTTTGGATTTGGGAGGGTTTATTGGTTTTGTCCTTTTTTTTTTTTTTTCCTTTTCTTTTTTTCTTTTTTTTTCTTTTGAAAAGAAAACAAAGCAACAATGAAAACCCCCAAACTTCTGCAATGCTTTACATAGTTGCAATAACCCTTCTGGATTACTTCTTGGTATGCAATTTTAATATCCTTCTCTCTTTGACAGGGTCAGGTCTGCTTTCTCTTTTAGGCAGCTCAGAAGACTCAACTTATAGCTAATTGCTTTGATTATTTGTTCTGTAACCTCTAATTCCCCATGACCTTTTCCAAACCCATTTTCAGTTTAATGAGCCAAACTAGTAAAGCTTATACTGGACTTTTGATGAGAGCTGCCAGAATGTCTTGACAAATTAAGTGTTTAAGTGTTCCACATACTACGTTACTTTCAGACCAAATGAAACTGCAGAGGTAATGTTGTTATTTTTCTTTTAAGGTATATCATTTGTCTGTACAGAGCAGTTCCTTTTCACAGAAAAGAAATATATTAATTTTTCTACACTACCTTCTGTAACTTTAAGCTGGACACACTTATTCCATACAGGCCGGTCCCTCAAAGATTTTTTTTATATATATATATATATATATATATGTATGTGTGTGTGTATATATATATATGTATGTTTATATGTATGTATGAATTCAACATTGTAACTTTCATTGTTTTCTTATCCACTTCTGTATCTGACTAAGCTACGGAGACTTAATTTAAGAACTCCAGCAGGATACATACTGTACCTGAGATAGAAACATCCTTACAGGGTACATTAAGAAACTTCTGTGGCCACTTCCAACAAAAATGAGATTATTATATTAAAATCATTTTTATTCTAGCTAACTTGTACCACTGTCTCTGAGACTGTAAAATATCAAAGGACAGAGAGGTAGAAAAACCTCCGAAATGGAGACTTCCAGCCCGTTAGGACACTGACAGAGAACTCCTTACCAGCCTCTTGCACAGAAAGAAAGACCCAAGATCATTCCCAAGAAAGTAGGCAAGAGCTGAAGATAAGAGTGTTCAGACTACCTGGAAACAATAATCACTGTAAGAAATGCTAGCATTAAATCGCAGCTGTGACAAAATACTCAAACTTCTTTTCATTCATATGTTTTAGTATGTGGTACCATTTATCAATGAATCCTCCTCAAAATGGTGAGGGTATTATCATTTTTCTAGGTGTTTACAGAAAGGTCTGTGAAGGCAAAGGATAAAAAGCAATATGGAAAACAACTGGCAAACCAGCACTGTGAATACTCTCAGTACACAGCCCTATCCACTGTGCCATGCCGCCTTAGGGAAGGAAAAAAAGTGAAGGGACTATGCACAACCATCTTTTCTACTCTTGACGTTATTCAGTCAGCACTAGACAGAGGTAATAAAGTGACTATACGATGTACTGAGGGCTCATCTGGCTCACTGGTGAGGCTGCCAGCATAGTGCTTTTGCCCTGAAGGGGCTGAAAATATTTGACATCAACAACTTGATCTACTGGGGTTGTGACAGCAGGTCTGTGCCTTTTTAGTGCAGCGTGTCAAACTGAAGAAAACAGGGAAAGCAACATGGGACAAATGTTTTGACCTTACAGTGCTGTGCTGTGGTGATGAGATACTACAAGTGTTATATCATTCTCCTGCTAACACTTGCTGGGAGCAACACCTTCTTCTGTACTTATGACTGGTCTTGTTTATGTACAGGTTCTGTTATAAATTGGCAGAGAAAGTCTTCAATATTAACAGTACAAATTGTTTAATCAATAGAAATAACTTCCTCAGATCAGATAAAGGATATACAAACTTAAAGAATTATTATTTTTTTAATACAGTCAAAAATCATTTAGAAAGGACCTTGAGATATAATAATTGCCAAGGAAAAGATAACTCCAGTACATTGTTTGCAACTGAAAATCACAACACGCTTTCCTTACAACATGCAACACAAATCTATCTGATAGTGCATGTCTTCAAGGGTCAGATAGAAGGTTCATATTTTTTAAATAATTCTCCTTGTTGCTGTATTGTTAGTAATGATACAGGCCTGCTGTACACTGAAATATAATTTTAGTGAAATCGTGTATGTGAGTAATGCAGAGGCTTCTTTCACCTCCCTTCCCCACCCCTCAAAAGACCATTTTTATTCCCATTCTTCCAGAACAGAGGAAGTAAAAATCCAGCATACAGGATCATAGAATAGTTTGGGTTGCAAGGGACCTTTAAAGATCATCTAGTTCAGCGTCCCCTGCAGTGAGCAGGGACATCTTCAACTAGATCAGGTTGCTCAGAGCCCCATCCAACCTGGCCTTAAATGTTTCCAGGGTTGGGGCATCTATCACCAGTCTGGGTGACCTGTTCCAATGACTTACCACCTTCAATGTAAAAAATTTCTTCCTTATATCTTGTCTAAATCTACCTATCATATATCTATGATATCTACCTATAATCTACCTATCATACATCTATCATATCTATCTTCATTGCAATTTCCAGTTCATCAAACTAAATAAATGAGAAAGAAAAGTTATATTAGGTCTTTAAAGCATGAATTAAACCCAGAAGGTATGAGACTACAAGCTCCTTCAGACTTTTGCAGTGAAAATATTCTGAACAGAACTAAAATCACATTTTTAGTTTATATTGTAATGCCTTTGTTAATGTCTAGGCATATCAACACAGTCAACAATTCAAAAAAAAAGGAATTTATGAATCTTAGTGTCTAAAAGCTTTTTAAGTAGGATTACTATAAAAAGATATTATAATATGCATAATAGTAATTGGAGTACACAGTTAATAACACTAAGCAATTGTAAAAATTTACATGTATATATAAGTCTCTTAGTGTCACAATTCTACCATGGCATAGAAAAGAGTTAAAAAAAAAAAAAAAAAAGTATTTTAGGAATTTCACGACAGAATGGCTGTTTTCTTGTACCTCCTGATGAAATATGTTCTTTTCAAAACTCTTCCTATATCAAATGTTAAGCTATTATGTAACAAGATCACTACAATTAATGTGATAAATTCAGAAACTTGAATCTGTTAATGGAGGAAGACGAGTTTGTGATATTTACATATCTTTTGGAGACTGATATTGAAAGAGCAGCATTCACAGAAGAGCAGGACTATTGAATATTAATAAAAACATGGTGATCAGTTTTCTTGATGAATGTACTGAGGTGGTTCTACTGTTAATTTCAGTGTGAAATAATTTGTTAATCATGACCATACAACCAAACACTCAATACTACCAACAGAGTCTGCAAGTGACAGGAATTTATTTTTAATTTTGGGCTTTTTCTGCCTAAATTAATCATGAGAGCACTCCATATATCATTTGTGTTTTCTTACTTAAAAGCTGTCATACAGTTTGTCACAAATCAGAAACACCGCAATGTAACTTAAGCATTGAGTCACGTGTCATCATTAACATCCAATGCTAAAATGTCACAAAATGGAAATTGTTCACCCATATTAAATGTTGGCTTTGGGAGTACTAAAGGAAGTACTTTCTTGGGGAATGAAGATTTGAAGGCCATGTTTAGCAGAATCTCTCTCAAATAAGAACCAGGGCATTAGATTCTAAATTTGCAACTAAAAATTTAACCTCTTTAATACAGAAGAATTTTATCCCACTCTCTAACAGTGAAACAATGCATTTTAGCATTTTAGTAATTTTGCTTTCTATCACAGTGAAGAGTTCTATGTCCTGATAATGTGAAATACAATTTTTCTTCCCTAAGAAGAGAGAGCTATTCTTGCTTTTTACTGTGTTCTTAGGTTTAGGTTGACATATTTTATTTACATGTTGCTTCTCCCCATCTGAGGTTTCACACTGATGGTCCTTTGAGGGAGTTAAGTACCCCAAAGCACTACCTCTTTCAGTGTTTTGTTGAATTTGAATTAAGATTCCCCATAGTAAGTTGCAAAATTGTTCAAAATTGACTCTAGGCATCCTAAGAACCCTAAAGCTTCTAAGGGACTTGTTTAAAACTAAAAACTGAATATCTCCTGAAGGAAAACAACATGTCAGATTTATATTGTAATGTGTTATTGTGCTTTTTGTTCTAATTGGGTTTGACGCCAAAATGCTGTTATTTTGCAAATGCTCCTGAAGTATTATTCTGTTGTTATTATTTCCACATAGAAAACCAACCAAACAAACAGCATAACAAATAATAGCACCAGAACAATAGCAATTCTGGCAAATTTTCCATCCATTATCCATATTATTTAATTATACAGTTTTATGTTGCGTATGAGTAAGAAGTTTTAATATTTATGGTGAAGCATAGTGACAGGTTACATTTTATACAAATGAAGCAAAATTACTTTAACTGAGTGTCTAAGATGACAATATTTTATTTCAAAAATTTTAGCTTAGCCTCAAGAATTAGATAAGGAATATGAAAAAGTAAATCATATCTGCCAATAAAGGATATATAATCATCAGCAAATTTGTACCGTTATGTTGCATTTCAGCAATACTAAAATACTCTCATTTAATGCTAATCAAAACAGCGAAAGAAGACAAGATATGAGAAGCCTAAATGCACTGTTTCTTTAATCATAGGAATTTCTTGGAAACTGATACTTCCTTTGTGGACATTTAAATCTTCTTCAATACAGACGACAGTTGAATTAATTTCTTCCTCTGTATGGCACCTAAATGTATATTTGATTCAAATATACATGTAGATTTCTTAATTCAGGGTTAGATTATTTGCCATAACAGAGTATAAGGCTGCTGTATATTCTAAATAGAACCACAGTATGAGTAATAAAAGTATCGTGTAACAGATTTTTGTAATAATAGAAACTTTCATCTTTGAGATTTGATCTTTTGAGGCAGAAAGATGACACAGCAATTCCTTTGTATTATTTTATAACTTTGTAAAAACTTTTCCCTTACAAAATTATGTCTGTTCACCATTTATCATATACTGTAGATATCTCTATATATGTAAATTAAACTCAGGTGGGTAACGGCAACTTCCCCAAACTAAACCAAACCCAAATAAACACCAAACAAAGCTACAACAATCTTCCATCTTTTAAAATAACACTATCAATACTTAAAAAGTGTTCTTGGTCATCTGTGTAGTAAAAGTTACTAAAGTAATGGCTTGTCAGAATGATACACACATTAGATATACTTAATAGCTCAGTAGGTCTTCTGGAGATAAAAAGGAGGCGCTGTTCTTGTATATCTTAATAAGCAGTGTCCCAGTTTTGGGTTTTCATATACTAGATCTGACCCTTAGCTTTGTTTCAATATAACCAGTGTAAATAGATGGATCCACTCCCATCATTAAATTTCTTCTCCACTGATATAGTTTCAAATCAACCTATTCTGATTTTCTAGTGCCCCAGTCCACTCTACACAGCTAAATTAAGCAAGAGTAAACTAATCCAGTTTAACATTGTATTCATAGCTGTAGTTGGTGCTTAATATGGTATCAAATATTTCCTCCAGAGTTTGTTTCTTGAGAGTTCAGAATTTAACAAAGCATATTTAAATACAGGAACAGCTCCTTTCAGACTGAAGGACATCTCAGCTGATATGAGAAATTGAGAGTTAACAACCTGGATTCTCAAGATGGTCCAGCTAAACTAGACTAAGACAGTTAGCGATGACACCTGTGAAACAAATGTTATGACGCACTCCAGTTGAACACTCCATGCCTTCTACTGAGAAGGTCCTCTTACTGAATGAAATATGTTTCACGCCAGATCCAGCTCTTTCACTCAAATGGTATCTGAGATTTAGGTATCCTCAGCAAGTCTGAAATTGTGCCAGTACAGGCACATGAGACTATGCCATACTTCATTACTTTGAGATACATCAGACCTTAAATATACAAACAAGCAGAAAATCACTGCACTCAAAATTCCAATGTTGAAACTACTCAAATTCTTGAAACAAACACTCAGATTATAGTTTACTGAACAGATTAAAATTCTGTTCTCTCAATGTCTACATGTTTCTGCACTACAGGAAACAGATGGCCTTTGACATCAACCAACCTTTGGAAAGAAAAAGGAAGGGAGTTCAAATATAAGTCAAGTCAAAGTGCATTTCACGTTGTCTGTTTACACGTAAATCCTTTGCAATCTTACAACTCAACCCAGTCCAGACAGAAGGAATACCTACACTGTATTCACTTGCATTTTAATCCTCAATAGGAAAATATTGGAAGAAGGTCAAGTACCAGTTATACCAAAACAGAAAACAGTAATGTACTTCAACTCTATAGAAAAGGCTGTACTAGAGGAGACCAATTTTGGTGCAGTCATCCATACCAGTTACTTCACAGTACAGTTAAAGAATCCATGGAACAGGTAATTGAAAACGTTCGTAATCCAGGTTATATCTTATAGGAACAGCATTTCCACTCATTGTGTAGTGGCTATCATAGACTGCGAAGTTGCTTATTCCATAGTCTACCAGTGTTTATGACCCAGTTAATATAATTCGGGATGCTCTCGTTTCCATTTTAACATCAGACAGACTTCATTAGGTACAGAAAAATGTTTAAACTGCAACATTTGTTCATATTATAGTAACCATATACAGTAGTGGGCAGATTGTATGACATGAAGATATCAGTATAAAAGGTCTACAAGCAAGCCAACAGGCTTCATGCATTAATCAATTATCAGTGCATTATGCAGTCCATTGATAATTACCTCTGTTATCAACTGACAGGATTTCCTTGTTTTCCATGTAGCCAGGCTTTGGTTTGTTGTTTTTTTTTGAGAATGCAAAATCACTAACATATATTTGAAATACAAGATGGGTTTGAATGCATTTAAAGGAGTATTAGTAACAGAAACAGAGTTTAACAAAATTATACGTATATATGGAGATAAAGACACTTTTGTTTCATTTGGCACCTTCTATAAAATGCTTGTTATTTCTTTTAATTACCACAAAACTTATCTTTTCTTGTCAAGTTACATGCAGTTAGAATAAAGCATGATTTTTTTATGCTGTTTCTTTTAAATGAAGGACCTTTCTCATTGGAAGCTAACCACAATAGGAAGAAGGAAGTTTACTTGCTTGCAATTTCAAGCAAGGATCAAGACATTGTTCCTTAGGGTGACTCATAACCAGGAATTCACATCTAGATTCCTGTTAGGTTGCACATCTGACTCATGTCCTCTCACAAGGTGTGGTGCAGAAGCTATTCTGAAAGTTATAAGACAATTATTTTCAAATATACCAAGGAGACTTATAAAAATGAGCCATTTCAGTCTCCTGGAAATGACTAATAAGAACTATTTCAGCCGTTACTTGCAACTATTTACAAGGCAGAAGGCCATAATTATGAAGGTTTTAACAATAGAAATACTGGGTAAGTACACTTCCCAAACATTTTGGGCCGATCCATGTTATGTAGCATAAAGAAAAGATAAGCCACCACTGTAACCTATATGTATACATATATTTAATGTATCTTAAGTCACTTGATAATCATGCTGAATTTCTAAGATGACACTTTTTTTTTTTTTCTTTACTTCTTTCTTTTTAATAGTCTTCATTAAGACAAACACAGAATTTATTCTGGAAAGTAGAACAGAAACGTAATTCATGCATAAAGGGAACTAGAGAGACTCTCCCTTTACAGCCTGCCTGTGAATACTTTTGACATATGAGAGTGCCAGCTTCATAGGCATGTCTCTTTTCCATCTCCTAAGACTGCCTCTACCACTTCTCATGCTTTCTTGACTGTATATGTATGTGCCCTTGTGCAGGAACAGTGTCCTGGCTTTTCAGTCAAATCCATGCTTGGGAACCCCTTCTTCCCTTTTCCACATCTCATTCATTGTCACTTGTTTCAAGTAAGCAGGTAAATCAGGTTATTTTGGCCTCATGGGCTACCTGTCTAACATAAAACCGTTTCTCATTGAACTCAAAATGAGAAATGGGCTTGAAGTCCTACACAACAATCAGGCTTTTACTGTGCTCCTAGAAATGAAAAAGATACTCTCTGCCCTAAAGAGCATATAGCCTTCTAGCACACAGACACAGCAAAGACATAGGAAGGAAGAAAGTCTGACAGCAATACAAAAGGGAGAGCAGCTTGAGGCAGGGTAAACCCTTGGATGGGTGTTTTATCCATGAAAAAAATCTGAATTACACTTTCTAGCTACTCTTTATAGCCCTCTGAAAATCTTGCTTTCTCTTCCCTTCTATTTTAAGTGAATACTTGTTCGGGAGGAGGCTATCACAAGAAGCAAAACAGGGAACAAACTAAGGAAAGAGCAATGATTATGTAGGGAGCAAGAAATCTTTATCTGTATAAAAAATATAGAAATAGTCTTACTGCTTTTCATTTTGCTATGCTTGGAAGGTTTCTCTGCGAAACAGAACACCCATCCCTCATATTTTTAACCCCATGTTTAACTCCCCCTGTGAACAGCCCCTTCATAATGAAAGTTCAGGTTTTTAAATTACAGTCTGGTATATTTTATTTGCCATTAAAGGCAGTTTCACTTGTTAAGGACTTGAAGAGTGTATCCCAGACTAAGTAAAAATATTCCCTCCCACACACAACAAAAAGTTATTGAATACAGTTAAACAGAATTAACTGTCTTGTAGAAAGTCTGCCTTTCAACAAGGTTACATAAGGCTGTGCTTGATTTTCTTTACCAAAATGTAATCTGATACTTTTTTTCTTATGAAATGTAACCATTGGTTCCTACATAGCCAATGATGCAAGACTTAAATTTCAAATCAAGTCATTTCAGAAGAGAAAGTAAAATATTTATGGTAATATTTTAACTGTACTTATGATATGACCAATCATTTTAACCATCCTTTGGCAAATAGAATTTCCTTTCTAAAGTTTCCCCAGAGAAACAGTCCTGATCAGAGGCTAATTTTTATCATCTGTCTCTGCATTCAGGTACCTGGGCCATGAAGCTCTTTGTGCTTTGTGGTAGTTGGCATTCAAAGGTCAAACCAATTGATTAAAATGGTAACGAGCAAGTCCATACAATGTGGTTACACGGTGGCCCAATAGTCTCCATGTGCACCTCATTAGGTCTAATTGCATTGAAGTGAACTGTAATTCACTGTTAATCTAAAACAGCTGAGAGGATGGAGTTCTTCACACAAAGTGCAGTCAGGTAAGTAATTTCAAGCATGCTTTCTGTCCTTGCAAATTACAGCAGAGTTAACAGAAAGCTTGCATATTACTGACAAAATGAAAAGGCTACTAATCAGTAGATCAGGCTGGAGAGACAAATACTTAATACTTAAGTGCAATACAATTTTTGCTAACAAAAATTTCCGGGATGTACATGCATTAGACATCCATAGGTTTGGCAGAACCTATTCAACTCATCCCTTATCTTTACTAGGTTTCACCCCACTCCCCAGTCTTCATACTACTGAAAAAACCAAATATTACAGCATAGAAAATATGCAGGAATAGTGTGAATTTCTGCTTAAAACTCTGTTGCATGTTTTATAATGGCAACTGTATTGCCAGCTATCAGGGAGCCTTTATGATCTTGAAGATAGTTTTCTCCAGATCAGGGAAAACAAAAAATAAAAACCAAATCAAACCAGTAGGCAACTCCTGAAAAACAAACTGGAAGAGAAGTATAGGGATTTCAGGGCTAAATGTAGAATCTAGCCTTTGCAGCAGTATAAGATAGTTACAGTACTCACCCTTTATATGCCTGGTTTGCAGGGCAGAATCCACGCTTGAAGGTACGATGGCAGTGAGGCACCTCAGAGGGGGATCCACATCAGCTGATACAGAAGAGAGCTAAAGTGACCACCTTCGAAACTTCACATCCAGGCAAAGAAAGGCAGGTTTCAGAGGCAAAAGCATAGGTGCTTACTTCAGCTAACATCTGTTATATGCCTCAGATGAGGCCTCACAAATTAGGTATCTTTATGCCAATCCGTCCTGGTTTCAGCTGGGATAGAGTTAGTTTTCTTCTTAGTAGCTGGTGCAGTGCTGTGTTTTGGCTGTGATGTGAGAACAATGCTGATCGATCACTGATGTTTTCAGTCGTTGCTGGGTGATGTTTATACTCAGTCAAGGACTTTTCAGTTTCTTGGGCCCTGCCAGCGAGAGGGCTGGAGGGGCACAGGAAACTGGGAAAGGGACACAGCCAGGACAGCTGACTCAAACTAGCCAAGGAGGTATTCCACACCATATGACGTCATGCTGAGTATATAAAGTGGGGGAAGAAGAAGGTAGGGCAGACATCTGGCATTATGGCGTTTGTCTTCCCAAGTAACTGTTACACGTGATGGAGCCCTGCTGTCCTGGCAATGGCCGAACACCTGCCTGCCCACAGGAAGTAGCGAATGAATTCCTCATTTTGCTTTGCTTGCATGCACAGCTTTTGCTTTACCTCTTCAACTTTTTTTATCTCAACCCTCAAGCTTTACATTCCTTTCTGATTCTCCTTCCCATCCCTCTGGGTGGGGGGAGTGAGTGAGCAGCTGCGTGATGCTTGGTTGGCAGCTGGGGTTAAACCAGGACACAGGTGAATTTCATAACTTAAGCTCTTCCTGTTTCTGACCTCTTAAGCCTAACTTTGCATGTCCAATACAAGCAGAACAACTTAAAAAGATAATGAAGTTTGGTTCAAACAGTCAAATGCCACCACATATGCCAATTTTGTGCAAGACTTCTAAGCTTAACCGTCTAAAAATCTAGCTGAATATTCATAACTTAGTTTCTAACTGTATTACTTCTTAAAATAGTGCTTTATTTAATGACATCATCAGACCCTAGATCACAGAGTGGGACTTCGCTGTGCTTGGTAGCAAGAGGACAAAACCAGTCCCTTCCCAGGGACTGCAAAACAAAACATGAGGCTGGAGAGGATGTAGAGATGTAAGCAGACAGGCGCACAAGGAACCAGGAAAGAAAGAAATACAGCATCCACAGAATCTCCCCAGCATGACATTTCTTCTCATTTCTTTCATAGACAGTATAACAAGGGAGAGTTTTAAGAACTTGCATTTAATGAGGTCGTCTTTTAAATGTTTATGGCAAGTTTCAAGTACAAGGTCAATGCAGAAGAAAGCACAAGTGTGCTTGTTTGAAAATCTAACAAGTGGGCAACAAGACTATAATGGAAGGCAGGAGCTGACATCTCAAGAGAAGGGGAAGGCAAACTATAATGTATTTGTATATGATACTATAGAGATACAGGCTTTGTCACTGCATTCACTTGGACATGATGAACTTGTCAAGGCCAGAAAAAAACCGCTATTATGGCAATTGAGATACAAGAAGTTGACAGCTTGGAGAGGAGTTGTAAGTGTTTTCCTATTAATCCAAACAGTTATCTGAGAGATGTTACTGGAAAAAGAACTACATGAAGAAGATGAAACATAGCTAGGAAGTGGTCTGAGGTGATGGTGATGAATCTGGGCCTCCATGAAAGGCAAGGTGGCAGAAAATGGAAACAAAAAGGAAGGTCTCAAGCAGGGGAGAAATGTCTGAAAAAGCATCCTGGTTTAGTCATGTCCAGCTGGATCAGCCAATTCCATTAATTTAGAGATGATGGTAATCACAAACAAATACTTTATTATGAAAAAATAGAAAAAGTCAAGAGGTGACATCTTTGTTTAGATCCAAAACTCAATAGTTTGGAGATGGTAGCGGAAACAGAGTTTGTACACAAGAATACTGTGCTTTTTCAGTGAATAATTTAAATATATATATTACCTAAAGAGATGGCTGGTACACTTGTATTAAAGCAGAAGATGGAGAATATGTTTTTCTGGCTTTCCCCATTACTTAGTTTTCCTAAAATCAGGGGATCAAAAGATGATGCTATGCAAAGTATGTCCATGAGTCTGCAACTATATGTGTTAATTATTACAGTAAGGTGTAAAAATAGAAGCTGCCCATATATGACACGCATGCATTTACTAGACAGACTGGTAGATAATGAAGTTTATAAAAAGCGTCACTCTCAAGCCATGGAAAAGTATTGCAATTTACTATATGTAAAAAAAACCCAACCCTTTATGTTTTACTTAATTATTTATAATGATGGGATTGATTTGGAACTATTGGTAAGACCTTCTTAATCACTTATGGTAGGATATTTCTTGTGAAAAATAAAGATGGAAAGCTCTGCATGAAGCTTCACAGGTAACAAAACTGGTACTGAAAGTACACCTGATGATAACTTCCTCAGCTTCATTCAGTTCTAAAACTCTAAAAAAGAGTTAACTCCCAGATTTCATTTCACCCAGGACACAACTGACCTCTGTCCATGCTTCTTTGCTTCAGTCATGTGTCACAAAATGTCAAAAATGTTTTCCTCATTGCCTTCAATGAGAAAGTCTCACCTGATTTCTGATGAGATTGCTCACCCTGGAGGTCAACTGTGATGACCTTTAAAGAGAATAAAGAAGGGATGAATAGAATTAATTTCATTAATAGTGGGGAATAAAAATATCAATGTTACCAAAGCACTAACCACAATTGTTTGATGGAGGAAAAAGATCCTTCTCTGCAGCCCTCCTAAAGTGTTTTTATCAACTCTGCTTTGACTGATCATATTCACTAATCTTTCACCTAAGAGGAGACTCTTCTCTGCACTCAGTTTATGTTTATGGAGAAACAACATGCTTGTACACTGAAATGAGAATTGACCTTGAAGAGTGGCAGTTGCTAATGGTGGGAAGTTTAAGTGGTTAGCATTACTTTCTCAACCCACTGCTCCTTTAACTCTTATTTAGTCAGTTGCATTATTTCAGGAACAGAGCAAAGAAATTTGGTATACTGCTGTTGTTGCAACATACTATAGCTTCTTTATAATTTTCCCTGTCCTGATCTTTTAGGCACAGATGCTCTAATTGTTAAATGTCCCTGAAGACATTAAGTATCAAAATAGCTAAATACATAGTTACCTAGGTGGTTCCCAGGAAGGATGTGCTTTGCATAAAGCACTTGGATTATAACCTCTACACTCATGATTTTGTCTCCTTGTTGCTGATGAGCAAATTGCCAATATCCAGTAAGAACGCTTCAATAATAATTTTAAATACATATAGAATAATCACATGTTCATGTAATGAACATATGATTATGTTCACATAGGATTAGCTGCTCCAGTCAATGTAGAACATTAAAGCACTAAGACACAGATGGTATGCAAAAATAATAATTTAACTCATTAAACTGTACTCTGGGAGAAGCAGAAACAACTTACGCACAAACTGTTGCTGGTTGAATCATGCATGGGAGTGAATTGAACCTCTCTAGCTTCAAAAACTTTAACTTAGATGGTATTACTCTCCCAGCCTTTTCTAAGGCTCTTTTTCAACCCCCTTCCAAGGCTGTCCCATCTACTCTTTAGAATCCTTGTCTTTTCACTAGCTTCTCCAATACCCTATTTTTGCTTTGACAGCTTGCTTTAAAGCAAGGAAAATCTACATGATATCTAATGATTTGGCTAGTGAAGTTCTGATCAGCCCCAGAAATTTACACACATCCTGTAGTTGAGCGCTCTTCATTCATATGTGCACAAGATTAGTGCAACACATAACCAACACATACATAGAATTAATATTACAAAGATGTTGAGAGTGTTTATATATTAATAGAATATACCACAGTGTTCCAAATAAGAATAAATGCATGATCAGTTTGTGATTTACTTGCAGGTGCCTGCTCTTTATAGTCGAAGGTAAATCTATAAATTCTTTCCTCTTTTGGGGACAAGTTACAACTTAATATCTTTTATTTCTACTTTTTTAAAAAAAATCCTTAATATTAAAGAAAAAATACTCCCAAAATGTCACTTGATTGATTGTAATGGCCAGCTGTTACAATCTCAATGGAAGTATAAGAACTGCTGCCTAAGGTGCACTGAAGAGTGCCAAGCCTCATAGCAGCTCAGCTCATCCTAAAAAGTACCACAGTATGGAGGGAAAACTGCAATTTTAAATTCTCCCAGAGACCCATTATTTGCAAACCATTGACACAAACAGCTCCAGTCCCCCCATCAGTGCATACCTGGGGAGCTCTTTATCCACAGAGCCTTGCATGCTCAATAACTTTACATACTAGAAGTCCTTATGAAATTTTGGATAAAGATGTTCTTACATATGTGAATTGTTTTTTCCTTACCATTCAAAAAGATAATTAATGTATTAAAATGCACACTCAGTCCATCTTGATTTAGGAAATTTTAATTATAGAAAAGAAGTCTGGTATCTAATAAATGTATGAAAAAGCAGGAAATCCAAGACAACTCTCACAAAACTTCTAGGTATCTCTAAAGAACAGCTTAATGTATTTTTTAAATGGTTGGAATTAAAGGGGGCAAATGAATCTACAATTTTGACTTCCCTGAAAATGTAATCCCAAAAGATTATTTTTTAGTTAGAAATCCTTGTGAAAAAGGATTGAAGGGGTTTACATGTAGACACTGGAACATTATATACTACTATACAATGGAACCTGCTACATGATTGTCCTTCATTTCTACTAACCTTTTGTAGAATTTAAAAAACCAGAAGTTTTAAAGAACAGAAAGGCTGAATCTAATCTGATTAATTGATGATAACCAGCATTCAACATAAGCAGCTGATGCTCCTATCAGCAGTGAGCCTGGTGGATATTTAGAATAATGCACTTTCTTGCGTTTTTACCCACTTTTTAATGAAATCTGTGAGTGTCTGCCTCTTTAGCTTACGTAAAATTAAAACAAATTATAAAAATATTTATTGATAGTCATTGGCTTTAAAATTACCAAAATAATTCAGCATGGAGAAATTGAAGATGTTTGATACCTTGCAGACTAAAACTGTACTCTTCACAGTTCCACTCAGAGAAATTTCTATTGCAATAACTTTCCTAAGCATCCTAAATATGACATCCATTACATCATATGACATAATTTTATTTTATTTCCTTTTTTCAATTTTATGGGCATTTGCTGTTTCTTTCTGTTTTATTTTTGGGAAGAAGTGTTTAGTTTCTCTAAAACAGTATTTTAGTTGGTTTTTTTTTTAACCTATTCTTCCTTTTCAAAATGGAGAGTGTGCCTGAATGGCAAAACAAAATAGCCTTGTTCAGATTCTGCTACATTAAAAAAAATGAAGTATAGGCTTCTTCAATGCACCCAAGTTCAGCTTCATCCTGTAAATGGAGCAGGTGATATCCACACCTTATGGTGTGAAGATTTTATGTATTACTACATATAGCTTAAGTAGTTCACCTATCCCTTGCAATGCTTTAGTATTTTTAGTGTATCTACAAAAGATTTTCCTTATATTTATCAAAACCTCTTTTTTTTTTTCTTATCAGTCACACTTTATCTTCTGATTGTTTTTCTAATAGTAGAAATGCTGGAGAAAGAGGAACATAGTAGCAAAGAATCAATAGGCTTATTCATATTCACTGACACCCCAATCACTGCTTTCTTTACAGGGAAAAGGGATCTTTTCCCCTGCAACTGGAAAATTCTCATACCAGCAGCCAAGGCTGTTCCAAGCAGGTCTGAGAATGAGCAGGAAAGGTGGAAATAAACCAACTCCAGGATGGCAAATAACACACAATAAGAGAAACATAAAACTCACGCAGAGCCAAAACACTGCAGCCAAATCCAAACAGTGCATATACCGTATTGCACACACACACACTCTAGCAGTTGCAGCTGCAGCTGTAGCAAAATACCTACTAAAATCCAACTGTGAACATGTATTAACAGGCTCATTGCATCAATCCCATGGCAAAAGTGACACTGAGACATGAAGTTGTTGCTAATTATCCACTAGCCATTAATATATATCCTGCTGATGAGTGCTATCTCTTAACATTCCATCTGTGATGCTTTTTTACCTTATTTCCAATTCAGCTACTGAAAATTTCATATGTAAGATATATTTTCTGGTCAAAGCAAAATGCAGCTCTGAGAAGGCTTCAGTCCATAGAATCATGTAACAGAATAGGAAGAATGTTCATTGTAATCCTTAGCAAATATCTTCATCAAAGAACTATCAAAAGATTTCAGATGACAGCATAAGGCTTTGCAGTTGCCTTTTCACTGTTTTTATGTCACAGAACAAGAGAGATCTTGTAAAATTAACAAAAAAACCCCAAAAACTTTTACTGGGAAACCCCATTTTTTTGACTATAGAAAGAAATATTTCCACACTATTATGTTTGACTTTTTCCTCTACCGATGAATTAAAAATTATATTTTAATACACACAGAAAAAAGGATTTTGGGGGTAATATATATGAGACAATATTAAAAATGGTTAAGTTTATTGTAGCTTAAAGTATTTGTTGATACTTAATGGATTTTACACAATATATTTAACATTTTTGCTGTGCTGGGAAAACAGAATAAATATTAATCTCTTCCACCAATTAATTTGCTCAACAGTCAGCTTCTACTAAATGGGCTTCTGCACAGGCTTACAACACCATGTCTAATGAAATGGCACCCTTGGTAACCTGCACAGAGAAAATATGCAAGTGATGATACAGGTTTTCTTTGAGGTTTTCTTGGAGTGAAAGGAAAAAAAATATTTTTGATACCCCATCTCCACAGTGCAGAGGGAATGCAAAGGTTTCTGATCTGTAAGGCCAAAACAGACCTGAGGCCAAGTTAACAGCTAGCAGGGAGATTAAATGACCATTCAGATGCAAATGAGAACTTAATCATTTTTATGTTTCAGAACTCCAAACATGCTACATGATACATGAAGAAAAGTCTGAATAGATGATGTTTGTGGAAGACATATATAGTCCTTTTAAAGCTAACACATAACCTATGCAGCAATTTCTTACAAAAGATTGTAGCACTGTCATATCATGTACTCCAAACAGTATGTTTACACTTTGTATTGCTCATACTTATATTGTGCAGCATATTATGGTGGAATCTAATGGTTTATGTAACAGTTCAATTTAGTTTTTATCAGTAGTTTCCACACCTCTAGATTCTGTTCACAACTTCTGTTCAAAACCATTGGTAGATGTCATTCCCCTTCCCTACCCTTCCCACTCATACTTCTGAAATCTCCTCTAGTCAGTCATCTTGTTTCATTGTAAACTCTCCTTACCTTTCTCCAAGTTTCTTAACACTACTCTTCCACCTGTCTTGTCTTACATATTTTATCTTTCAAAGGCCTTTTCTTACAGCATCCATAATTTGGCTTTTTTAACACAAAAAATTGTGGAATGTCCTATAAATATATTAAATAGCATGAATCACTTTCTTTCATTTCTTCTTGATCTTGTATGTATTTTTTTTCTAGATTATAAAGCTCTTTGCAGCAGGCTCAGAACATCGGGACATGGCAATAATGCTGACAATGCACAAACTAGACATTAAAAAGCATTTTTATATTTGGGACTATACCTTGAAAGTATCAAGTTAGCCAGGAAAAAAGATTCCATTGACAAGAGCAATGATCAATTCTAAACCAGGTAATTTTCCTGGCCAGAGAATGAGGGAGTCTGAATATTATTCAGGTACAATATGCTACAGCCGATATAAAAGATCAGCACTTACAAATATTACAAAAAAGAACATATTGAATACTATCAGTAAGGCTATCTAGATAGTATGATCATGACTTTTACAGAATTTTTGTGACTTTCCATGAGTAAAACGTCTATCCTCATAACCCACAGGTAGGGAAGCTTCATTTTACAGATGCATAAAAATATTATAGGCATCAAGGAGGTCTATGCTGGAGCCAAGAAATAAAACCAGAACTCCTGAGTCTTTGCCTCTTGTCCAAATTACAAGTAACACCGGTATAAATCAGTCTGCTACTGTAGCAGCTATCATCAGAAGAGCACAGAAGACCAGAATCAGATAAAGAACAGTGTAAATATATCTGAATTAAAGATTTCAGTATATGATTCAGTATGACTCTTTAACTTCTTTCATGAGGTACGTTATAAAAGACCAAAACTCAGGTTGTTCATGAGGTTAAAAGTTAAAATTTACATTATAAATTTTTGATAGACATGATATTTGATGAAACACTGAGCCGGTGTTTTCTACACCAGGGATTATAATTAGCATTCTTCTATTATGATCTATTGGCTATTCTTTGATTTAAAAATAATAATAAAAAAGCCATTCTTGATACTAATTGATAAAGTATGAAAATTTTGAGTGCTATTCAGAATGGAAGCAGGACATTCAATGTTCTCCACTCTTTTCAGTAAACCCCTTCCCTAAAATGAACTTTACCTCCACTGCTCTTGTTTCTGCGTTACAAATCCTTCTTCAGTCAGATGCTCTCATGTTTGGTTAAGAGAGGAAAACTGAAAACAAGACCAAAAATGTTTCTGTTCTGTCAGAATAAGGAAGTCAAAGCCACTGTTCAAACAACTGGGAAGCTAGAAGCACAAGAATTAATGAATGCACTTACAGTACATTAGCAGATCTACAGCTGCAGAGAGACACTTCAGACAAAGAGGAGTACTCTCACTATCTCATATATCTAAGTGCAGATTCCTTTTGAAAAAAAAATATATTTTTTATATCAAGAAACACTGATGCTGTGACAATAGTCTGCTGCCATTGATCATTGTTTTTACAGGGTCTGACGAACAAGGAAAGATCAGATCTTTGTGAAGAATTTTGCTAGAATTCCTCATGTTTCTTTATGGTACCCCGGTACTTTGTATTTGGTTATAAAAACTTTCAAATAGAAATAGAAATAGAAATAGAAATAGAAACAGGAAAAATATTTTGGATAGAATGAGGTGGCAGGATTTTTTGTAGCCTTGCACAATACCTACCCTAACTTAATAAAGGCATAATAAACTTTTATAAAATCTGAAAGGCGACGAAAGAAATTACATATTGGGTGGCTATGGGATGAGATGAATTTCACTGCTTGTGTCTAAACTGGGACAAACCAATTCAGTGAAGTTACTTGAGTGCTGGTCATCAGATGCACAGCAAGCTGGATGTGTCATGAGGCGTCCCTCTGCCCCAAACCCTCATATACTCTCATTTTGTTTTTTTTAAGGAAACCTGGGCTCCCCTGGTATGGACAATCAGAACACCAGGACAGCACTGACTCCCTCTGGAACACACCTGCCTCAAAATGTGGAAGCAACCAAAGAAATAATTCTATACTTATTTTAGCACAGCCAAACATGTTCTATTCCTTAACACAATTGCTATGTATAATGTATATTGCATCACAATTATGACAATATCACAATCCTACTAAAATAGGTTATTTCTAGCGTAAAAGCAATGTACTAAATTGAGCCTTTTAATACTCTGGTATATAATATTTTAACCAGGGAAAAATGATCTATTGAAAAGGAGGTTTTACAGGCTGTGCTGTGCCTTCTGCTATTTTTTAAGAATCTTTGAAATTAACAAAACAGATAATTATCTTGTATCTAATTTCACACACACGCAACACGTATGTGAATTAAGAATTGTTAGCCTATGGTTTAGATGGTGGACTGATTATACATACATTCATTAAAAAAAAAACAACAAAACTCTTTCATAGACAGAATCAGTCACCATACGTACAACCAGCTGAAAAGATGAAAGCATATTGTAGGCTAGACATTGTTCCCTCTCCTCCCAACTGCTTTACATCACTTTACAGGTTTTTTCTAAATTATCGCAGACCAAATTTTTCAATTAGACTCTCCAACTTTCTCCTGCCTGAGTACAAACATAGTGTGCACACACAAACCTGAACCTAGGATGAAGCCTTTGTAAAAATTTGCCCTCTGGTGTTTAAACACAGTTAGATACTGAAAACTCACTTTGTCACTAAATGCAAGAAAACACTGAAGGGCATGACTTCAAACACTAGAAACTACATACTCACCATATTCTTTTCCTCAATAGTTCCAATTACCTCATTAATATTTGTTTTCATGCTACAGAGAATATACTTTCGAACATCTGTTTGTTGAACTGGGTATCACTGAATCACAATTGGCTACTAATAGCTGCAACAAAGAAAATTATGGGAAGATTGTTTCTAAAGCACAAATGTTTGCAGTTGCTGTTTTCCAGCAGTGAATATGCTTTTGGAAAAAAGAAATAAACATTAAGAAGGGAAGCACTGTGGTCTCCCCGCTGTCAGTATCACATATTCTGTGAATGGGAGCATCATTTTGTTACTATGTAGCTAAACAACTGCTTAAGTGATCGATAAAGACCATTATCTTAAATCATAGCATGAATTCCCAATATCATACATAAAATCAATAAAACATACAAAGAAAAGGACTAAAAAATTCCACTAAAACATAGCCTGCTGCTTTGGAAAATAATATTTAGTAGGTTGGGGTTTTTTGTTTTACTAATTATGAGCTCAGTGGCAGTTTATTCTGCAGTAAATCTGCTGGTGTGAGATTAAACCTGTTATTGAACAGAGTTTTGAATCTACTGCAAGGCACTCATCACTGCTGGAGAGTGAACATTGCTGTTATCTCATTTAAAAGTTGGCCAGCAAAGCAGCCCATTTGTTTAAAATGCAATTAAGCTGGTGTCTTGAAGAGAAATTAGCAAGGAGTACTTCATTCTAGAGGCAGAAGAGGTCTGTTCATAGACACATTAATCCTGTGATTTGGGACATCATTACGATTTGGGACTGTGTTCCGAAAGGATGTGCAGTACACAACAAACACAAACGAGAAAAGCTGTTCGTTAAGATGGGTCAGCTCTGTTTCATGAGCTCCCAAGATCTTCTCCACTAGCTCATGTGTGTTGCATGTGCTTGCTATGGGGGGGGAAATGTAACGAAAAATATTGCTGCTGAATTGAAATTACTGGACATTTAACAGTTTACAGATCACTAGATTAGGTTAAAGAGAAAGTTGGAGTCTTTTTTAGAAACAATCCATAGGACTATTTCAGTCATGGCAAATATGTTACTTTTACTTGATTTCTATGAGGCTGATCAATATTACATACAAAAAAAATTAATTATCTGTGGTAGAAAAATAAATACAAATTAAAAAATAAACTCAGAAAAATTCTGCTTAACTACAGTTCTTCAGGAAGAAAACTGGGACACATGGACTCAGTATACTCTTGAAATAACACATCTTTTTCTTTTAGAAGTCTGCAAAGTGGAATAGTGAAGGATACATTCTTCACTGATGTAACTTGACCAAAATCAAATGCCAAGTTCAGTCTCTACAGAAGTCAGCAGAGTTACAGTAAAGCAGCTTTTCTCCTACTGACCTGTGTAACATGAGAGGACAGCCCCACTTTGAAGAACAAGTAAACAAAGGCAGGCACATTTTCAAATATGTGTGTGTCTAAAAGCACACAGATCTCTTGCACAGATCTACCTCTGAGTTCACGTTACTAGGTCTGTCTGTACATATTTGGATGTTCATGTGCATTTTATAGAAAATAGATACTAATCTAGATAAATGGTGAATTAGAAAATTATTTTGGGTGTCATTTTCTCAGCTTGTCAATCACGGGAATGCAAAAAGCATTTTTGGCCAGAACACCTTCAAGGGTACCCTAAATTCTGCTCTTTGTTTTACTGTGACCCTCGGAGCCTTTCCAAATCCAGGACCTGTAGAATAAGAGCAGTATTTTTACCACATTGTTTCTCCCCTACTTCATCCCACAAACAGAGATTGAAGAGGAGGGATTTTGTATGCTGTGAGATTTCTGTCAGCTCCTTATTAAACTGGCACCCTCCTCAGACAACAAAAAAAATATCTCAGCTGGCCAGAGTTTGCATTTGTTTTTTTTTGCTCTCTGCATTGTTCCATTAGGTTAATGAAGGACCAGGACCTGAGCCTGGCTGAATGTTTACCTTTATATTACTGTGGTTTCACAATGTCCTACCAAAACTTCATTTAGCATTTTCAGTAAGGTAAAAGCAGTAGGATACTGGTAGCAGAATCCAGTTAACATTTACTGCTACTGTGGACAGGATTTTTTACTTTTTTTTATTTTTTTTTTTTTTTTACATTGTCTATTCAAAATAAACTCAGTGACCTACTAGCTTCTGATAACCCTCTGCGATATGGCTTTGGGAAAAGTTGATGAGACTCGGACACTGGATGAACAGATATTTTTATCATCACCATTCACTTTCTCATGGTCATAGAAATTAAATCTGAGCATAGCAACATCTGAAACACAGTATACACTTAAAACATGTGCAAACTATCCTGAGCAATGCTTTTCTAGTAAGTGCTGATTGGCAAATACCCAACAACAACAAAGCAGCAGTGTGCTACTGGGATTTAAGCAATCTTTCCACTAAGTTAGATTTCTGAAAGAAATTAATACCAAAACATAGACTTTAGTTGTCTTGTGATTTTGTCCTGCTGTCTCTGAACTAAAGGAGACCAAGGAGCAAACTCGGAGTGAGGAGTAGCAACACACTTGGAAAGGACTCCACTGTACTTCTACTTACTTCTGTCCATCATTACAAACTAACAATGGGCTGTAAGCTGACTGAAATTTTAAAACTCCAGATTCTTTCGTACTAAGGAGAGCTCCTGTGACGATACTTCAAAGTTTTGAAAAGGTAGGAGAGTCTATGGAGAAGGTTATACCCTTTCTGTGCAGCCTACAAGAACGCCACTCAGCACAGGCAGGTCTATGGTTTTAAACACTTAAATTCTACTTACAGGCAAAAATTAGTCTGTAGTGGCAGTGAGGAAATAAGCAGAATCAAAGCCTAGCCTCTGGAAACAACTGTTTTTTTCTCTGCCAAGGGCGCTTTCAGCCCCAGCTGCATTTAGTTCAAAGACAAAAGAGTCCACAGCTGGGGCTCAAATCGAAAATGTTACTTTCAAATGACACTGGAGGCTTTAGGTCCCCAAGGTTTGTTATTCATTTAAATGAATAAATAAATAATAACAAAAGAGAAAAGAAGAATATTTTACTTTTTTTTTTTTTTTCTTTTTTTTTTTTCCCCGCTACTCATTCCTTGGACATAATGGTTCAGCTAGTCTGAAATAGCAACAAAGTTCCAGCAACATCCATACAGGCTGGAACCTTCATTAGTTAATCAGATCATTCCCTTTTTTGTATTCCATAATACAGTGCTTCTACTGATTTCTTTAACCTTTCATTTTGGACACAATTAATGTAATCACACTTCTAACAATTTGGAGATGATTTCTTGCTAGCAAACTGCTACATACAGCGATGTGCTTCCTATTTCTGGCTTGACTCTCAAACAGCCAACAGAAATGGGAGTTTGAAGTTAAGTTAATTTCTTTTTAATTATCTTTTCTTTCTTTCTAATTATCTTTTGATCACAGATAAGAGGAACAAATTACAAGAGTTTTTTCATTATCCACAAAAGCTGATGATGTCTGCACGTCTAGTATAACATATTGGTGATGTTTTTTGTTTCTGCAAGATGCGTTGACAACATTTTGCAAGGAAAATATGTACGTTATCTTCGTACAAAATAACTTTTAAAAGAGTATACAACTACTAAGATCATGAAGCAAACTACATTCATGAAATGACTGATTGATTTTTTGATTAGAGACAAGTCAGACAAAAATTATCTTCAGCCAACATTGATTCCCTAATCTTTCCTTGATGCCCCATGCAAACAAGCATGAGTGAAGGCTACAGTTAAATATTCTAAAGTTACTCTCAAGATAGCAGTGACATTCTTAGCTAATTACATGTTTATAACAGAGTAAGTCAACACCTCACTACAGTAGCACATCTCTACGATATGTTTTCTAGCTTTCGTCCAGCCTCTCTAACATGCCAAGCAATTTGGCATCTAATTCTGCCTTCGGGAGACTATTCTACAATCTAATAGATCTCATTGTCAGGAAATTTTTCTGCACTGCCAAGTCGTTCCCAAGAGTGCCACTTTTATTTAAGGGAGGGGAACTGATTCTGGCAATAGTGTAGCTGCTCCTCTGATATTTTCAGTTACTGGGTGCAAGTAGCCAAACACCATCTGGTACCCAGCTGGTACAGTATATTTAGAGGTACCTAAAATCTTTCCAACCCTCCGTGACTCATCTTTGCTTTTAGAATAATCTTCTTAATCATTTTTAATCATTGTATTGTTTTGCTATCTGGAAAATTCCTTTGTATGTATACAACTATTAGAAGGAAGAATTTAATTATAGTTCAGAGACTACTATTATGAACAAAGGAGTGAGGCAGGGTGGTTTGTTCCCTCCACTTCAGTTTAATTATCTTTAACAAGTTTTAATTGTGTATCTTTTTTCAGTTTAGAGCATACAAAGTGTCTCACGAGATGAACAAATCTATGAAAGTGGGGCAAGGTTAGTGGCCACACTTGTACATAAACATGAGCAACAGTAGACCTTTTATGATATGTGCAATAAAAACATGAAAAAGGGAATCTATATGGCAGCTTTAGCAGCTGCAGTACTTTTAAGTATTCAGAAGGCATGTTCCAAAGACGTGTTTTTGTACAACCGTACACAGTAAATTATTTTTTTGCTATGATTAGACTTAAGAAATAGGTAGACAAGTTAGAGTAATATCTTTTAAGTGAATGAGGTGGTTAACGACTGCCCTATTACAGGTCCAAATACAGTCCCTCCCAGAGCACAACCCCTCTTTAATACTTTTCTCAAGACTCACTAAAGTGAAAAATGTGTTTAGTCTGTGACACACTCCATCTTGTTCCGCTACCTATTCTTCATGGCCTGATTCCGAAGCCCACTGAAGTCAATGGGAGTCTGCACTGACATGAGTAGACTCAGATTAGACCCCAATGCATAGCTAAATATTTTGCAGGATTGTAATAAAAATTGCAGTAGGAGACAGGATAGAGCAGGGATCTTATGCAAATCGTCAGTAAAGTCACTGGAGTGATATATCATGTAAAAGTAAATGTGTGCTCTGTGCATTTGCTATTTAAGTCACTGGGAGTTTTGCCTCAGAATTAGGTAAAGGATATGGGGTGTCCTGTCTGCTTCAGCAGTGCAGGCAGAGAGGTAAAATCTTTCATAACAAAAATAAATTACTTGTCTGTTCAAGAGAATATAGGAAAGAAAACATGGTCTCCATCACCCTCAAGATGCGAAATGAATATGCACAACCAAGATCAGCCACTACTGATAAAACAGCTTATTTCCCCATGTGAAACCATTTAAAACAAGAAATGGAACTACCCAAGGAAAACAAAATCTTGTCTTTCTCAGCACACACATCTTCCTCTGAAGAAAGTAAATTCCAATGACTGGGAGCAAACAAATATAATTCTCCATAAAATTATCTCTATAAAGGATATTTAAAACAAATTTATTGATCCCACCTGCCAGATTAGCAAAGAATCTTCAGTTGAAGTCCTTCTCAACTGATATCTACGCTGTTATACATACAAAGTGCACAACCCCAACATCTGATCCATGACCTACAGCACCCACATGAAATGAGATCCCAGAACCCGCCTGGCCCAGTTTTGAGGACTGAAGAGATTAGTTTCTTTCAGTCCAAGATGAATCAAAGATACTGCTGTGAGCAAAATCTGAATATGTATTTTGCTTGCCAAGGAACTGGGGCATGTATGCACGAACAGAAGGTTTTTCTATAGACATTTTGCAATGAAAAACACTGACCACAAATTCAGTACTCAAATTCAGAGTTTGGTGTATCTTACTCCTTTTATGTATCAAAATCCAAAAACATTTTAAAAGCTGAAGAAACTTGAAAAATTAAACACTCCCTTAAAATTAGAAAAACGCTATTAGAGTTACTTGTGTGGCCTTCATCCACCTCATTCTTGGGTTGTGTCCATTCTCAACAGGGTAGTTGTGGATGATCTTTAAGATGATAAGCACCCACAATCTAGAGGAAATCCCCAGTGAATTAAACAGCTAAATTCCTCAACATTCTCCATAGAAAATGTATGAACTGAAATTTTTTTCAGAGCCTAGTTTCAATGAATACTAATTGTGGGGATGAAGAAAGTGTTCCTTGACACAAAAGCAGTAATAATTTTGGATGTTATCTCCAAAGTATAGTGGTACCATATGCTCCCAGTTGAATCTTAGGAGCACTCAAAAAAACCCCACCTCTTCCCAACACTGTTGCTGAGATTGTGTTAGCTGCAGCTTTCAGTCACCAGAACTCTGATACAGAGACCTCTCTGCCTGAACTCTTAAATGTTAGCAAATTTACATGCAATTGAAAACCAAATCTTATAATAGAAACTATTAGGCAACCTTAACAATGCCTACAATAAAAATGGAAAAATAAGAAAAGGAAACAGAAAATTATGATTAAAAAGAGAATGAAGAGCAAAGCAAATGGAAACACTAACTGCACACTGGCACACAGCAAAAAAATATGAAATTGCTACAGCATTCATCTTAATGGGAGGAAAGAGACAGAATCCATTCCTGTCAGAGCAGAACTGCAAATGTTACAGCAACAACAAGGCCTGATGGCAGCTGCCAATTTTAGTGCTGTCATGAGCCAGTCTTCCTCTCACCTCAAGTACACCGTACTTAAAAAAATTAGTCATATTAGGAAAATGAAGTATAGTTGCCTATCATTCTCACAAGCATGAAAAAACCCAGAGTACCAGATATTCTGCTAGATGTGACAGAGGATTGCTCGACTGATATCATCTCCTCGTTCATTCCTATTACAAACTGTAGGCCTTGTCAATGCAGCATCTCCTGCTGACCAGCACATCAATGAAATGATGAAAACACTTGTTGACTCTCTTGGCTGGAGGGAAGACATCAACGCAGCCAGATGCTGTTGTGAGGGTAGTTTGAATACATGCATTTAGTTATGGATCCAAAGGAAAGGATATATGGAAGGAATGGGAGAAAGGAAGCTTGGGACATGCTGGAGTGAAGGGATGCCATCCATAGGGACCCTGACAGGCTTGAGGAGGCCTGTGTAAACCTCATGAAGTTCAAGAAGGCCAAGTGCAAGGTCCTGTACGTGGGTTGGAGCAATCAAAAGCACAAATACAGGCTGAGTAGAGAATGGATTAAGAGCAGCCCTGAGGAAGAGGAGGATTTGGGGGTGCTGGTGGACAAAAAGCTCAACATGACCTGGAAATGTACACTTGCAACCCAGAAAACCAGCCACGTCCTGGGCTGCAACAAAAGACACGTGGCCAGCAGGTTGAAGGACATGATTCTCCCCCTCTACACCACTCATATGAGACCCCACCTGGAGTACTGCACTCAGCTCTGGGGTCCCCAACATATGAAAGACATGGACCTGTTAGAGTGAGTCCAGAGGAGGGCCATGAAGGTGATCAGAGGGCTGGAGCACATCTCATATGAAAACAGGCTGAAAGAGCTGGCGTTCAGCCTGGAGCAGCTCAGTTCTGGGAAGACCTTATAGCAGCCTCCCAGTACCTAACAGGGGCCTGCAGGAGAGCTGGAGAGGGACTTTTTGCAAGGGCAGGTAGCGATAGGACAAGGGGAAATGGCTTTAAACTGCAAGAGGGTAGGTTTAGATTAGGGATAGGGAAGAAACTCTTTCCTGTGAGGGTGGTGAGACCTTGGAACATGTTGCCTAGAGAAGCTGTGGCTGCCCCATCCCTGGCAGTGCTCAAGGCCAGGCTGGATGGGGCTTGGAGCAGCCTGGTCTGGTGGAAGGTGTCCCTGCCCATGGTAGGGGGGGTTGGAACTAGAAGACCTTTAAGGTTCCTTCCAACCCAAACCATCTATGATTCTATGAAATCAAATATTTTCAATGCTAACAATGAAGCAGGAGAATCTTGCCTATTTTTTTGTGTCTTCTATTAGAAAACTCTCAGCCCTTTTAGAGTCAGTCCCCAAGTAGAATCCTAGATCTCAACACTGCTGAATTTGCGAAAAATGAAAATGTCACTCTGAATGTATTGCAATTGTTTTTCTGACCTCCACTGGTGGTCTCTTTCTCCTGCAGTCATTGCTCTCAGCAGTAGTTCTCCACATCTTAAACACTTCCTTTCACTATGCACATCTCATGTTTGTGATACCCACCAGTAGGAAATAAGGCTTATGTGTGATACTCATTTTTCATTTATGAATGCTTAAAAGAACATAATGGTGTTAATAACTAGAGACATCTGAAATTATTGCACACTGCCCACAGTCTTGGTTTTGGCAACTCTTGTCTCTCTGTGCTTCCTACTGTAGGACATGCACATTTGAGTTTATAAGAGAACATTATTCCCATGAAACTACAGCCAATTTAAATCTTCTTAGCTACTCTATAAGCAAACAAATCTGATTAAAAGAAAAAAAAATATTTTCTCTCACTTTTAAACTTTCTATTCCATTTCTTCCTTTTCTTAGATACTTCCAGCAATCAAATCCATTTCAAACACTGAATACATTAAAATATGAAGTTCTTCTTCTCCCCTGGCCTACTAATGACCTTAACAAGTAAGCTTTTCTCCTTGGAAGAACTTTCCTTCCAACCATCATATTTATAACTGCATATCGTTTGCTAGGCTAGAAGAAATCTAAGTGCTTAGATAGACTTCTTAAATGCAAATAATTCATCTGAGAGAGTAATGGGCGTTATCTACTGATGGTCCTTCAGATACTTTATCTACAGCAGAAGAGACATTCTAAATGACAGTACATATTGCCCTGGCTTCCTAGGGCACCCATTTTACTAATGGTTTGTTTCCTGACACATTTCTATTAAGCACAGAGACTAGCTGAGGACTTATGCACCTTATCCTTATTGTTGATTTTGGAACCTCAAATCTATGGCTCAACAGGAATGTTTACTGTGTCATCCTCTGTGATCAAAAATAAAAGATAGAGTTTTAGTTACAGAGCAAAGTTTGAAATAACAAGCAGTACTTCAATCTATAATGCTTTATTAAAGTTTCTATTAAAATCTCTGTATGAAATAATTCATTATTTGGAAGCAAAAATTTATGATAGATCAATCATTTCAACCATGCCAATGCCCAAGTCAATCAATCAAATTAATAAATAAAATTCCTTGTGTCTGTTTCAAAACTGACAGTAGAAAAGGAGTGGTGGAGAAAGCAGTATTTAGGGACTGGATTTACATGTTTCTAACCAATTTTTTTCAGCTGGTACCAACAGTTCCGGTTGTGCAAGAAAAAAGGCAAATACAGAAATTTAAAATTTCTTGTTGCTTTTTAGTAAATTTCCAAGGATTATAGGCCAAAACTGTTCTGCTCTGTGGAGTCATCTGCAAAGAGGACTGTTACAGGTGTGTTCTGTGGTTCCTAACAACATTTATCAGTAAATGTTCCTACACTGTCATAACTTTTAAACTGAACTTATCTAAGAAAAGTTTTAGTTAGAAATTGAAAGCAGGAATGAATATAGAGACTGAGATAACGAATGCTTTGCACTGTTATCTCTCATAAATTGTGACATTTGGTATATCAAAAATAAGCTAAGGAAACTGAGATTTGATAGGTAGATGATAGCACAGGAATAGAAGTCAACTAAGAAAAGTCATATTATGGAAGAGGATTATACACAGCTTTTGAGAAGAGAAGAGAGAGGGACGTCTTGGCTGTGGAAGCATCACTTAAAGAGATGTTACTGCAGGAACAAGAATATTGCAAGATCTGACTGGGAGGAGAACATAAAACAGAACAATAAAGCAAATGAACTCCTATGGAAATAACCGAGTAGGGTATTAGTTCAGTAAGACATTTTCTGTTTATTCATCATAGAGATTATTTGGGTTTGTAGCAGACAGGGTTGTTGTACAGAAAGAGACCATAATGAATATGATTCATCCTTTAATGAGTGCTTAATCCTTAGCCTTTAATACATCAAACCGCCATCTACATGCTAGACAGATGTTATTTATAATGCCAAGCAGGGACACTGAATAACTGCTTACAGGAAAGCAGTTCATTAAGCTTTAAAAGCAGCAAAGTGCCATAGAATCATAACTGTTCTGCATCTTCACGAGAAACTATTTCTTTATGTTGAAATTGCAGACTTGATGTAATATTTAACCTGTGGTTCCAGGTGACATTTAGGCACAAAGGCTGAACTTTCTAATTGTTACCATTACCACATCTCTCACCTTTCAGTGTGCAGAAAAGTTTTTAAGAAGCTAATTCCAGAGTTTTCTTTGCTAATTAGGCACTAAATATGCATATGTTAAAGAATTAATTTCCCTGCCCAAAGTTTTCCTTTCGCTAATGAAAAAAGTGACGTTACATTTACCTGTAGACTTTAGCACCAATAAAAAATAAGGGGTCTGATTTACTCAACTAAGCTGGGTTGTTCCCGTTTCTTACTTTCAGAGAGCCCAGCAGGGAAACTACCTATTTACATCACAGATTTTTTTCAAGATCAGTTTTTCTCTGGTTTTCTCCTTTATTCATTGTATATGAGATTTAGAATGAATATCAACAGAAGGATGCTAATTCAAGTTTTCATTTTGTTAGCATCATGGCAGCAGTCACTTAAAGCAGTAGAGGGGTTTGAGTCTGGAGATCAGCACCATCTGTGTTTATCTTTAGGAAACACTACACGCTCGGCATGGCTGATGTTAACAGCTGAAGTACACGTGTATGTGTGGATCTCATGGAATCCCAGGAACACTGGCAAATGCATATTTGCAACTTTATAGCAATTTACTCTGATATAAAACTTACACATTTTCTGAAGATATTATGTCTGAATTGTCCCTCAATAATGGGATTCTAGGCACAACCAGAAATTCATCCATAATGCTACTTTCTGAGCCTGATTGATAGACATTATACAATCTTTCATAACCAGGAAGACCCATACATTCAAGAAATATTCTGAACAAGAATGTTTTCCAGAGCAACCAACACTATTTTCCTTTAATCCAAAACAGATCTATACTGAAAGACCTCTGTGAACCTACTGTGTGTGAAAACAGACAGTTTGCCTGCTTACAAAATTCTCAAATATAAAACTCCTGGAATATACACCCATGACAAAACTTTAACAGTCTTACATTCATTTTCATGCTAAATATCGACTGATAACAGTGTATGTTAGAATCTAGTATGAACCAGATACATAAATTCAATGCATATCACCTGAAATTCTGTCTATATTTGAAAATGTAAAGCTACTCTGCATTTGGAGTTTATTGATCTAGTAGGTTCTGAGTCAGTTATACGGAGTATTTCATTCATGTTCACAACCCTTGGCCCAGAAAAATGGATTCAGGATGCATTAATTTCATATTCAGCATCTAACTGATGAGTTTCTGCGTGATCATTCTTTCACTCTAGCTAATGACTTTGTGCTATTTTTCTTAAAAAGCATGCAGGAAGGATTCAATCCACAAAAATGATTTAAGCATCATAACTAAGTATTGTTGGTAACTTGACAACTAAGCATTAAAAATGGACTCAGCATCCAGAAAATATCAAAGAGAACCTAGAAAGAGTGTGACAAACCTTACAAAGACACTTAAATGAGATGAAAGCAAATATGGAGAAGTGAGCATGGTCCTTCTCAAGGAATTAATTAACTCCAGATTACCAAGTGACAACCCAACCCACCATTTGCAGTGATGAATACATGAGTGATATATAGGTTACAAATAGTATGTGGTTTTATTCTTCTCACAAATCTGGAGGAGGCAAGGGAACAAAAGGGGGGGAAAACACCCTACTGTCCCTCTTTTCATATTATGAAATATAACGGGTAGACCACTTCCTGGGAGATTTGGAATAAAATCCCTTTCACCCCACACTTGAAGGATATAATAGAGCTCAGGACTGCAGCTTTGCATTGAGCATCTTCAACAGCTAAATATAAAGGACTTTCAGGTGAGTCCTTACTAATAAAAGTTCTTGTCCAACTCAGGCAAAGCAGGTTTTGGAACATGGGTGTCCTGGGGTCCTGCAGGTCACAGATGAGGCTGCTATGTCTTTCAAAGGATACAGGAGAGGAAAGAAGGAAGCCAATCCTCTGGGAATTTTGTTTTCTACAAGCTTTTAATTAATCAAGCCCCAGGGGCAGAACAGGCAAGGAAATCATCCTCTCTCAGCAACGCCTGGGAGCAAGGGCTAAGCCAGTCAGGACTCAGGGAGTTATGGCCACCAGCAGAAACTCAGGCACCACGGTGAGCCACAGCTTTAGGACGCAAGTGGCGTTGACACGATAAATGTAAGCAACACTGACACATCCAAATCTCTTTGGATTTATCCCCTAAAAATAATGAGTAGTGGGATTTTTAAAATTCAGAGATTACACTTAAAGATCCATGACGGAGTCGAAATCTCCATTCTATTTAAAGTCTCAATTTCTAGAAATCAATATATAGAAATGAAAAAAATCTATACCTTCAAAATAGCTTTTGAGATCTATGTGTTTGAACACCAATACACTGCGCCTTTTAAAGCATAACCTGTACAGTTCTGAGGGAGGCCAGGCCCTACATAGTATGACAGCAACAGGCCATCTTGATACAACTCCTTAAGACATCTAGGAAATTTAAAAGAGATACTCTTAACTGACTTGCAAAAAGGAAGCAAACTACTTATCAAAGTAAAGTTGGAAGTGTTAAGACATACCTAAATAAGTTTTAGAATTACGTTCGAGCCTTCTCAAGCTTTTGTTGGGTGTCTGTGCCCGGGTGTCGACAGCAGGAGCTGCATGAGGAGAGGCTGGGCCCCGCCGCCAGACAGGGCTGGTGCCAGCCAGACACAGCTGGCCCTGCAATGCACCCACCAGCACACAGCTGAGCCCACAGCAAAGCTGGCAGCACCTCTGTGAAAATATATTTGAGAAAGGACAAAAATGCTACGCAGGAGAGTGAAGAAAAAAGTGTGAGAAACAGCACTGTGAGCACCCAGGTCAGAGGGGAAGGAGCTCCAGGCGCCACAGCAGAGGCTCACCTGCAGCCCATGGAGAGACAGCGGTGGAGCAGGTATTTCTCTGCAGCCTTGGTCACACCAGTGTGAGCCATGAGGTTTTCTATCTTATTTTCTTCCCTGCCCTATTGAGGAGGGGGACTGACAGAGTGGCTAGGAGGATGCCTGGCAGCCAGCCAAGATCAACCCACCACTGTTTGTAAAGAAGACCTGACTTTTGCAGTTACATCAGCTGCACTTCTCCATGGGATTCACCTGTATTGGTTATGACTTTAGTATTTTTTCTAGCTGTATAATCATGTAAAAGAGAAGCTTCTGACTTCCCATGATGCTTTTGGCCTCTATATCCAGACTGAGAGCCTTCATTTGTATTTATTCAAAGTATCTTACATTTCTATAGGTACTTCTGTCATTGCATAATTTTTATAAGCTGACTATTATAGCATTCTTTAATGATATTGGCAAGTCTCTTTCTCAGTGGCAGATTGCCATTCTTTTATTGCTCCTTTTTTTTTCTTTTTTGTATACTAAACCTAATTAAAATGGCACTCTTCCGATGCCTTCTTTACCAGAAAAAGAAAAACAACATCTGTACAGGATAAAGATATTGGTGTTGGGGCTTCTGACAGATATGTTTCCCTTCCCCCCACCCCACCCCCCAATATGCAAAGAATGTACATTATTGTACTTGCCTAACCTACAGTTATCTGGGTTTCAATTCAATATACCCTTTCCCTCACACAAGGCCTCAGCTCACCCTTGTCAAGAATTAATCTTGCCTCCAAGAGAACCTGAGAAGAAAATGCATCTCTAAATACCCTGAAGGAAGCATTTGCCACAAGGCAGTGGTGGAGTTTGGCACGAAGACACAATCAGAAGACAATAAACAAAACCCTTCACATTTAAATTAATTTATTTTTTCTCAGGGAATTTGTACAGTGCTATGAATAATATAAAAAAGTGAAAAATATAATAATGGTTTGTTATGTAGCTGACTGGCAAACCTTTCACATTCTACAGTTCACCTCTGATTTACAAGCATTAAGGGTGAGCAAAGCCTATTGCAGGTTCAAGGAAACACAATGGTTTCATGAAATGTTCCGAGTTCCATCAGACTGACGGTCCACGTACACTGCACTGTTCACCCCAATTCTCCTCTATTATACCTCTATACCTTTGTACAGTGTCTATGTCTTAAGATCTCACAAAGATTTAGTCACCTGTACATCAGGGGAAAAAAATAAAAGGTAGAAAAATGAGAAAAAAGAGTTGCTGGGGGCAAGTTCTTACTGAGGCAATACCTCATCCTAAAAGCTTCTACTCAAAAGCCAGACTTGGAGCTTGTTTCTCTACAGGTTACAAGTTTCAACTGTCACAAAGCACAAGATTAACAGTTATAAAAACTTGAGAGTGGTACTAAACACAATGCTGTGAAGACAGCCTTTCTACATTGCATGCAGTGGTGCCCCAAGCTAGTTAAATGCCAGACTGATATGCAACTAATGACCACTTCTTTAGCTTAGCTATGTTTCTTTTCCTATGGGTGACGTATCCCATCTGGAAGCTGTCCCATAAGGAAGAGAAATCTTGTCACTCTTTTTTCAATGCTGAACTAACATTCTTAATGTATCAATATACAGAAATATCTTTACCTTATATTTTATATCACCTGATGGCTTTGAATACATCTTAATTGAGAAGCATCCGATATGTTGAACATTTCAGTTCAAGTCAGTTTCCCATGGAAGAAATACTAGTAATGGAAGGGTACAAATGACAATGTCAGTAAATCCTCAGCTTTACCACCAACAAAATACAAGCAATCTTCTACAAAACATAGAAGGAGTAAAACAGGATTAATGATTCTAGATCACAGTAGGCCTGCCACCAGAATAAGGGAAATCAGGCGGAAGACAGAGACACAGCAACCTGTAAGTAAAGAAATAAGAAATTAAATCCTGTCTCAGTGAAATCCGTGGCAAAACTGTTGGGGGTAGTGAACCATCTTAAGCTCAGCAAACTGAAAAAGAGGAAAAAGTGAAGGAACAGAACTTGCACCAGGATAGGAGAATCCAACAGACAACAGAATTGCCATTATTATCTTTGTTATGTACTATTTTTTAATACCAATTTATTACAGGAAATAAAACCATCAAAAAGTCAGTGGGTAAGGTGCTTTATAAAGAACACATCCATTTTACTCACATGATTACTTTTTCTGTGAATATAAAAAGTAAGCTTCACAATTTTTTGGCAGAATTTGTCATTTCAAGAAAAGCACAAATTACTATTTGAATTAAAGCATTATTATTTCACAGTGTAGTTCCACTGCTTTCCTAGTCATCAACTGAGAACTGAAAAACTTACTGTTTCACTCTGCATGTATCCATTCATTTCATATTGCTTTGCTCCAACTTTTAATCACCAACAGGAAAATCTCATCTCTCCCTAGCAAACAAGGCAACGTTTTCATCTTCAAAACTCCAGAGAACCTAAATAATTTTTCATAAGACTGAGAAGTAGAGAGAGATTCTATCTGGACTGATTCTTTCTCCTATTTTTGCACCTGCATTATCCTCCTGGATTATCCTGCTGTCAGCTGCTTCTGCACAGAAAACACTATTATATATGCACACCACTGACTGAAGTCTTTTGCTTTTTCAAGCCATGCTTACCCACTTCAAAGTTGATACTGCGCCATCAGCACTATTTTAGTGGAGATTTCAAAAAGCTTTTCATTATTTAGGCTTCTGCAACAAGGACACCCTGTGTATTGTGGCAAGAGAGGTATAGGATAGAAGGAAGAAAGAATAAATAGCTGACTAATATAGAGGGAGCAGTGACAAAGGTTCCTACCTTTGTTTGCAGAGAAGTCTGCACCTGAATGAGTAACTGCAGTGCTCAGAGTCCTCTTGTAGCACCACATTCCCTTTAACATGAGCGAGAAACAGTTGGCATCTGTAAACTTTGTTTACCTGGATACCAGATCCAACTGATGGCATGTTTCATCTGTTAAAATTGTTGAGGACTACAGTAAAACTGTCCCTTTAACATGCACTTGCAAGTCTATTTCAGAACACAGAAAGTTTTCTGTAAGTAGTGTATTATTTGGAAATAATGAGAAGGTAGCTGGTGCTTGCAGAGGTCAAAGATATTAGTGAAAGTACCTAAAATTTTAGCAAAATGCTAGGTGTTGCAGCAAGGAGAAATTGTAAAAAAAAAAAAAAAGGAATAACATACTGAAAAAAAGAAAAAAAAGTCCTGTGGGGCACAAATAGAAGATCTGACATTTTCTGACAGTTTAGCTAAATCCATTGTAATGAGAAAAGAAAGATTCTGTATGAAATCAATTCTGTTTGCAATACTTATCCTTGGATGTTGTGAAGAACCATTTCACATCTCAGAGATGACATCCTTTTCTTCAGGGCCTAATCCAAAAACCGTTTAAGTTAGTGGGCTGAAAATGACTCAGCTCCATGAGGAATGATAGCATCTGCCATAAGATTTGTTTCACATCTTTACAGTTTCAAAAGCATCACAGACATATCCCCAGGAACTGGAGAGGGAGGAGGGACATGTCCAAATGCCCCCAAATCTTTGTTTAGTTTTTCCACTGTTTGAAACCTTTCCCATAGTTGTTGAGGTTTGGGTTTTGATTTTTTTTTGGTGTTGTTAAAAAATGATTCATCCCATCACAGGACACAATGAAAAAGGAAGCACAAATTTTGTTTTTGCAATGTGCAGCCTGAATTAGTGTAGTTACATTACCCTTCTTTTAAAGTTAATTAAAACATTTGATCTAAAAAGTGTAAATAAAATAGAAGATACAATGGAAACACATATAAACATGTCACATTAAAGGGTTTCCTTGAAAACTAATAGATTGGAGAAAAAGGAATCATGATGCATATGGAAAGAGATAAAAAAAGAGCAGAAAGTAAAAACTAAAATACTCAAGCCAAGACTCTTACACAAACAAATACACTGTGATGGAAGAGAATGTGAAGTTTTACATTTAAAGTTTTCTATGTAATTTTATTTTGTATATTTAAACAATGAGGAAACAGGAAACTTCCTCCACAGAACAATCTGGATGGGAGTTTGCTCCACTGAGACGTAGGAAGAAGTAAGGATATAAATACTGCCATAGTGACAGTTTTACACAGTTTTGTTACCAGATTGCAGTCAAACAAATCAGAGGTGGCTTTGTAAAAGAACTTATTAAAAAGATGCCTGGAAGATTAACAAGGAATTCACATACTATTAGTACCAAATGTAGGAAGAAAAATTGCTTCTGGTTTTGAGAAGTAATATGCCAAAAAAAACCCCTCCCAAACCCAACACCCAAACACAGTGTTGAAGCTGGTGCTGATTAAACCGTGGAATCCTTTGCCAAGCAGTATGTCAGATGTCCCATAGATTAAGATAACAGAGACTTGCAAAAAATCCGAGGGAACTGCTGTAGGAAATGGGCTGGAGGATGGCCAAAATGACTAACAAACCTTTACCACTAATAACCCCAGTACGGAAGGAAAAGAAAGATAAAGGAGAATGAACAGTTCTCTCCCTTCCTCCTCTCACTTGAATGGCCAGCAGTATCCTCCAGTGTTGCAATCACCACATCTTTCCTCCTCCCACCCTGTGTGTGCCCCAGTGACCTCCGCAGACAATAGCAAACTTCTCATTTACCTCAGCTGAGTGGGATTCAGTCCTAAGGGGAAAAAAAGTGAAGAACAAATCTTATCCCCTATACCTTACTGCACAGGCATGTTTTTGCTTTGTTCACTGCAAATACAGCAGAAATCTTTCCAGAATAGTTTTGTTTGTAAAAAACTGATGGCATGGGACGTAGAGGGAGAGGAGAGGAGGAGAGGAATCCATGGCATACGTTGGGTTTTTTACATACTCTTGTGTTCTTTGATTAGTTGTTGAAGTTTTTTACATGCTCCATAAGGAGAGAAAGGGTGGGAACACAACTTTTTTTTTAGATAACTACTGTAGGAAGTAGGTCTGCCTACTACTTGATATGATAGCTTGGCGATTAGAGATCTTGCCCAGCTAATTGGAAATCCAGGTTAAATTCCTTCTTCTTCTTTAGCATATTCAGGATCACATCTTCTATGTCCCAAGTGACATATATTATGCCATAGGCTATTAGATAACAAGACACCACCAACATCTTTTCTTAAAACTGCATCACTGTACTGGGAAAATAAACTGAGCTTATTTAGTCCATAGACACAGAATGGAAAGAACAAGATTTTAAATTCAGACAGGATAAGACAAGCTGTTATATTCAAGTGATGAGGGAGAGTTCTAATTTCCAATCTTATACTTAGGATTCCTTGTTTATTTTACTCAATAATCACTTAACCACTGAGATAAGAAAAGATAATTTAGGGAGATACCTGTCTTAATTTGTGCTATTTTTGGCATTTTTGTTTTTCTGCCTTTACTAAGTCATTTGCCAGCTTTCCAGCATATGTGGCATTCAGCTTCTGTTGTGCTCACTCTGAAGTGAAGCATTAGATGAAAAGAAGGGCAGGATGTTTAATATCTAAGGTTACTCCTGGAACGCATTTTCTTGGGAGGCAGTGAAGACACACACAATTCCTATTTCAAGCAAGAAAAACTTCAAAAATCAGCTTTCACTCCCATCTCTATCTCTGTATTGAAATGTGTACAGCTGATAAGAAATAAATACACATGCTCTGTTCTCCTTTCCGTTTTCACCACCTCTAGAATAAAATTATGAATGCCCATAGAAAAGGGAGTGAAATCACACAGTTTGAGGATAGAATCTATGTTTTGGACTGTTTCCTACGTACCCCTCTTTATTACTTGCCTAGTTGACAAAATTCCTCAAAAAAACTCCTTGAGACTATACTAGTTTAAGACACTTCAACATATTACTTTTTTTTTTTCCTACTCCACATTCAAAGACAAAACTATCTTTTTTGGTTTAAACTGGTTTACATTTCATGTGCATTCATTGTTCTGTAAGTGTATGAAAGTTTCTTAACTAATAGTTTTGAAGTAGCAGAAATGCCCAAACATATAGAGTCTACTCATGAAATTTTGATGTCAATTTTTTCATATTTCCTGCAATCTGTACATATTTTGTCTAATTATTTTTGGAAGTACATCTGCTTGGACACCTGCAGAATTACTGCAAGCTGTCATTTTAATTCTTGAAACATTATTTAAATTTTAAATTTGGCATCTGTCAAAAACAAACAAAAACTACCATTGGATATTATAATGTAGCAGCTAATATTTGCTGAATTTTACCAAATCACACAGAATGTCAGACAAACTGGATCTTTATGCCAATATTATGGAGCAGAAGAAAAATCACTGTGATTTAATATATTTCTAGTATGATGTATTTTGTTCTGATTAAGTCCCTGTAAAATTGATTGGATGAGATAACTTGTAAGCACTGACAATATGTTTTTTTTCCCTCAAAGTACCATCAAAAACTTTCACATTGGTCCCAGTAATATGAGTCTCAGTAGCAGGCCCTGTTTGACAGACTAGGACACAGAAAGCTGTCAACCTAAGAGTAGACTGAAGATGATTGTTAAGGGGATTTGGTACTTCGTGTATTTTGCCTAATAGGGGAGCCTGTGCTCAGCATTTCCTGAAGCAAAAGAAGACAGATGAAATCTCTGGGCACTTCATTGCTGCTGCCTCTCAAAGATTTCCTGTCAAAATGGGCCTATAAGGGAAGAAAGGTTTTCAATAACATTTTTTTTTTTTTACCTGGCAGGATTTTCAGTCTTGCTATGAAAGAGTTTGAAGGCACTGTCTTTGTAAAAACACTGCTGCCAAACTACCATATCTAGTTGTGTTTAAAAATAAAAAAGCAATATGACTCACATTACCATAGTGTATACTGTAAAACCAGTTTTGATTGACACCCTATCCATATTTTATATAGTGCTTTTTTTCTTCCGTCAAATGGAGCAAGTGACCTTGATGTTAGTGTGCTTTGCAACTTAAACAGGGAAAGCATATTTGTTGTCAACTTCTTTAGGGATACAATTTTCACCAGAGTACATAGGGAAAAGGAACACAACTCCCGTTATTAGTAATAGGAGTTTTTCGTGTAACTCCCTGTTGACCTCATTGAGACTTCACCCTCTTATGTCAGCCTTATCAGCTTGCACCTATGTAAATTTTAGCTGCACAGAATTAAAAGACACAAATAAAATGACAATTTTTTTCAGTATCAATTCTAAATAAAAAATGTTGTACATGTCTGAAAATCTACAGTTCCCCATGGAATTTAATCTTGGGTGCTACACACAAGTGAATCAGCTGCATTAAAAATAGCTATATATACATAGCAACTGCAACCATAAAACCCAAGTGTTTTCCCCTACCTCATCATTAAAAATAAGCAAACATAAATCTCATTTTCAAAGGTATCTAGGAATCTGGAGACTGTTTTGAGAAAAAGAAGAGGACAACCAAAATTGTCAAATCACAGGGAACTTGCAGCTGAAGTATAAAGAATACTGCTGTCTATTTAAGGCAGGTGATGTGGCAGGGTTGAGACAGGGCACTTGACTTGTCCCCTGTTGAAAAGCCCTCACCTCTTTTAGGTTTGGGTTTGCACTGGTCTTCCTGCTAGTAAAGGGCTACTTAGCCTGTTCTCATGTGAACTTTTCTCCTAGAAGTGGAGCAGAAAATTCATGTTTTGTAAGTCTGAGGTGTTAAATTAACTTGATTTATTACAGAGTATACGGAGGATGTTACTTTTGGCCTGACAACCCCCTGCTGTCTGAGAAAACTCAACTGATGCACATTAACTATGTCTAAATAGGCTGTGGAGGATAATTTAATTTGCTGTAGAATGGCCTGCTCCAACAGGGGTTTTGAACAAGTGAAAACAGGGGGTATAAAGTTCACTGCTATAGGTAAGGGCAACTTATCTGATTGCAAAATGGGTAAAACTTTACTACATTTTAAGAGTAAGACAAAACATTTGTCAAATGAGAATGATGGATACTTTTTCCAGGAAACAGGATCAGCAGATGTTACAGAGAAGCAAGGATGGAGGGGACAGGACACAGCACTTCAAGCAAGGACTGAAACCAAGAAAATTCAATGACATTGGGAAGAATAGCCTTTTAAAGTCAGTGGCTATCAGAAGGCTAAGGAAGACTTTCAGGGTAACAAGGGCGTATTTGCATGTTCAGACAGCTTGACTAGCAGAGTAACATAGGTGAATGACTTTGAAAGATTAGGGAGGACTGGAGATATGCAGCAACAAATGCATGAACAAGCTGTTCAGCAAACTGAGCATGAAACTTCAGCAGAGGTAAATGCAGATTATATAGCACAGGCCTGGTAGACAGTAGACCTGCAAAGTATAGCATTACATAGTAATGATGGAAAAACTGAGAGCTGAGAAGAGCTGCGTAACTCCGAGGCCAAAAAGGAAATCAACATGCCATCACTACATCAGGAGATGTAGTAAGTTAAATGGAGTAAGTCAGAGATCCATTTTAAGGTATTTCCCTTTTTTATTTGTGCAGAAGGGATCTATGAAAGCAGCTAATAAAGAGCCATATTGAAAACAGTATATAATTTCAGGGGAAAAAAGCCTACATTAAAATATTACATAAGGTGTTAAAATACCTAAAGCAAATAGGAAATTCAGAAGTAAAGATGCTGCATTTTTACAAACTCCCTCAACATTCTCTCTCCTCTCCTCCAGGAAGACCCATGCTGACTTAAAACAGAAAAATATTCCAGGACACAGCAAAGAAAGACAATGCTTTTCTGCAGCCTGAGTCAAACACTTGGTACTCCTGCGGATGCCTCAGCATAGTTTACCAATAGCTCAGTGGTCCTGTTATTGTAACGCTCTGCCTTGGCAGGAAATCTGGGATCCATATTCAGTAAGACTGTTTTGGAGACTACTACATGGAATATTCTTAAATGCACCCTTCCAAACATGTATGTGAGGATATAATCTTTTCATATAAGTAATTACTACAAAATATTTCAATAGTCTATTAAATTCTGGTTGACAGTAGGGCCAGCCCTGAGCTGGGTAGATACCACACAGCTGCAAGAGAGCTGTTAAGCAATAAAGTGGATTGCAGTAGTGCAGTGGCAGCTGTCAGTTTTCCCCTTCTTCATTCCCCCACAAATCCACATTTTGACAGGTATCTGTAAGTATTTCTGGGGCAAAGAGCTCAGCTACAAGCTTTCTTCTTGCAGTGACTTTTCATCAGGTAAATCTCTTGTAATTCATCTGCACAGGATCCCGGGCTCATGAAAAAAAAAAAAAAACGTAGTGGGAAAAAAATAAAAAGGTAGTTCACCAGACTGAAAAGACATAGAAAAAAATGTCTTTAGAGGTAATGTTCAGTCTGTAGCAGTCCTTCTGCTTTGAAACTTCAGATAAAGATGTAAAATCAGGCTTTTTCCTAACAGACTGCCAGATTTTCACAATATGATACTCTTTAAAGTAAAGAATTGATGCTGTGGACCTAGACAGGCTTCTCTAACTGTGGCTTGGCACAGACATGGAGTTAAAACTCATTTAGGCCAGAAGAGTTTAATTCCACTTGCAACATCTTTGTCCAGCTTTGAGTGATGAAACGCTGAACATTGTCTGATGAGCTACAGCAGTAGCCATAAGAACAAGTCAAAAGGCAGGATGGCGGGGTTTTTCTTCCATAATGTGATTGGAAGTAAAGCATAATATTCAAGAAAAAAATGAGAAATTCCCTGTCCCTCTTCTCTTCAGTCCAAGTTGTGACTGATGAAAATTAATGGACAGAAAATGTCTTTAAAGCCACAGCTAAGGCTTTGATACAGGAGCTCTCTAGTATATGCCCTACAGAAGGTTTGATTTAACAAACACAACCAAACCCAGACTTTTGTTCATGGCTAAAGGTAACTTGACTTCCATGTCATAGTTTAAAAAAAACCAAACCAAACCAAACAAACAAACCAAAAAATCTTTTCACCGCGTATCATATTTTTTATACCAAATGTTGTACAGAAACACAGGCTCTACTGAGACTCACTTTTAAAAACACCATTAGATTATTCACTCACATGAGATGATGCACTGTAACTCATTTCCAAAACTATCTTCTCCAAGGAAGCTAGACACAAGCCTTTTGAGGATTCCCTGTCCCCTTTATCATGAATAGGAACTTCTGAATCACAATAAATTCCACCATCCCAGAGTATTACACTACCTTTTATCACTCTCACAATTTAATACTCTTCCCACTACCAGGATTCTTCTTTCAGCAGCTATTCCTAATTTCCTTTGTTTTCAATGCAATATAGTCCCACATATAACTCTCCCTTTTCTACATCATCATGCAATATAGAGCAGCTGACTAGAAACCAATCATAGCATTAAGAATTTCCAAGCCAACACCTGCTGAGATCTACAACACTTACTAGTTCAGGGAATGGAGAAACAGAGAAAATACAGGATGTGATTGTTACAAGCAACCTATGTATTGCATCATCTGAAGCTGTAAGTGCTTTATTCTTTTCAAGTATTGACATTGTTGAAAATTTTTGCTTAGAAAGCCATAAAATTTGTACCCATTTAGACACCCCATTAAGTTTTCAGATCAGTCTTTAGGTTTAAGAGTTTACCTATCTAGATATTACAAGCAAAACAACAACTTGATTTTCTCAACCATAACAGTACAAGATACAGCTACAGTAAGATGTCCAGGACCACACATCAGAAATACATGAACACTGGACAGGAACTGATCTAACCACAGTGATGCCGATGCATTTTTTCCAGGTGTTTTAACCCTCTGGGTGGGGGCCACATTATAGGAGCAAAATACAGCGTAATACCAGCTAAATAACATCTCCATTTAGCATTTAATAATTGCATGAAAATCTTAACATAGACAGTTTTTGAAAAGAGCCCTGATATTTCAAGTTCAGAAACTCCATAGCTCAAACAACTTACCATCTAAATGCTAGAAAAGAAGCAAAGGAAGAAGACTGTGAATCGCAAGAGAACAATAATATTCAAATATGCAGAAATCTGTTCTGCATACAATGATAGCAAGTTCAGTCTTCGTCCAATATGCCAGACTACACAAACGTAATACTTTGTCTTTTACATTTGTGTAGGCTTTTAAGCACTTTGATGGTCTTGCTATATTGTTTTTATATAATTTTCAAGTATTGTTCTTATTCTGGCTTTGTTTTCCTTTCTTTTTGGTCTTTGCACTAGTGTCTCTGAGAATCAAGTTGGTGAATTTGTGGTGCCAAAAACACAGAGGATGCTTTTAGAATAAAGTCAAACTCCAAACAAATAAGGCAGAATGCGGAATTGGCAGCTTTCTTAACAGAAGCAATGGGCTTTAAAAAACCAAAGAATCAAACAACCACTCCCTCTTAAACTGTAAAAGTGGAACTGCAGCAGATAGCTGGGTCCAAATGCTTATCATACACTCTCACTTCTTTTTCCATCTTCTGTCTCCATCACATCTTTTTCCCCTATCTGAATCTGTTTGACTGCTGAGTAAAACCAGGTAGTAAAGCACATTGTAATTAACTTCACTTCTCAAAAGTGATACACAAGCTGTTTCAGTTTTCACAGAAAATACATATCTGCATATAGTAAATATCAGGGACTAGAATAAACAACTAGGTAAATACTTATTTGTTTTCACTATCGAGTCAAACAGGTATCTCATCAATGAACGGTACCTACTGGAACCATTGTTCCACACTCACAACTCCCCGGTGTGGCCAGTGCACAACAAAAAGCCAGCATGAGGGATACCACAGCTCCCTCTGTAGCCTCTTAAATCACCTATTCAATGTAATATTCTCAAAGCACTGCACTCAATTGATTAAAGTCATGTTCGCCTGTGATGTAAACATCACAGCATCACTAAAGTGTCAACATCGTCAAAAATTAATTTTGGAAGTATTTTAACACAGTCTGACTACACTAACAGTTCATTTGGATATTTGAACTAAAACATCCTTGTTAATTTGTGCGTATATACAACAAATTAACAAATTAATACACTACAAAATCCATTGCCCTTTTTTACACTGTAAACACATCCTTTCTCCCAAGAAGGTAAGCAATTACACATTTACCTCCAAATTCCAGCACTTATTTCTGAAAAACGGAAACATCTCAGCCTGTTACAGAGAGTAACAAAACAGTTTCACTAAGCTTCTCAAGACCATAATGAATCACAAGCACAGAATTTCTCAAAGCGTTCTGGTGAACAACATGGGAGACAAACAGTGCCAGAATGATACTTTGACACCGGAATACAGAATGATGGGGATGACAAGGAGCAACACTTAGAGTGAGCTGGCAGCAATCACAACCCCATGAGACCACATAAATCTTCCATTCAACCCCAGTACCCCAGTGGCCATTAAAATAAAACCATAGAGGCACAATCCCAACCCTGGCACTGCTGGGAGGGGCCCCCAGTTAAACAACACAGACTTTCCTTAGGTCATCACTATAGGCACACTGGGAAACTTTGTAGCCTGGTTTCATTAGCGTAGGATAAAGGAGTGCTCCTCTGTCTACATCATTTTCCTGTCCCTAGTAACTTGTCAATTTTTTTCCCTGTTTCCACAAATTCTGATGTAGCTATGGAGTTACTAAGCTTCTTTAAATGTTGTGTGAATAGGCTGCTGTTAAAAGAAAAGAAAAAGAAACCCAAAAAACAATTAGGGCATCTGCTCTGGGAAAGACTTGCAATATGAGCTCATCTTTCCATAGGCACCAGAGATTCTGTGTGACGGAAGGGACATTACACATGTCCTCATTTCAGGGAAAGCTTCAGTTTGAGTTGTGCTTTATTAGCCTTCACAGAATCCCATCACTAGACACAGAGCTACAGCACACCAGGTTTCATTAGTTCCGCTGCTTGCAAACTACTTGTTTATTTTAATAAAACATGAATAACTGAAAACAGAAGCCTGCCTGCCAGGTGGGTTTTGTTTTGGTTTTGTTTGTTTGCTTTTTTTTTGGTTTTGGTGGGGTTTTTTTGTTTTTGTTTTTGTTATTGTTTGTTTGGTTGGTTTGGTTTTTGTTTTGTTTGGTTGCTTTACCTGAAAGGATTTAGATAAAGCCGTAATATTAAGCAGTAATTTTGACTGTGTTTTAAATCACCCTATCAACAGTGAAATTACAGATGAGAGAGGTAGCTAAAATGACTGCTGACGCAGAATGACTTGAGCCTGCCATCTCTACCCAAGCCTGGTGCAGGCTGCTGCCGCCCTAATCAAATCTTCAGGTTATTCTAGATTCTTGTATTCAGTATTGCAAAAGTGAGTTTCCTGGTTAATGCTATAAAGCAACACTGAATAAATACAAATAGTTTAATCTTCCTCTGCAGTCATATCCTCCCACACTGGTAAGTGTAATTAGGAAAATGCTACATTGCATGTCCTGAATAGTGAATGTAGCTGATTGTTAATCATTATATTTACATAGTTTATATGAAAAATATTTAAATTCATGAATGTTCCAACTTTTCTTTGCCATAACATTAATACCTGAACAGCATCTGAATGTATAATAGTGTATTTGTAGTATAATTTGTATTATTGATTCTTTTGCAATGTCCTTGTAAGAAAAGTGTTGGACATTTCACTTCCAGGTGTAGAGAACATTTAAGATAAAAAAAAGGCATATTCTTTGATAAAAGCGACATATGCTTAGAGGGACGGAGGGGAAAAATACACTGTTCCAAGCTGACATGAAGGTGTGTTCACATAAACAAAAGATAAACTGTAATATATCAAAAGAATATTTGGGCAAGTGCCTTTTGTAAAATCCTATTTTGCAGAATGAATTGTGAATAATCTTTATTTAACATCCATAAAATAATGATTTCCACAAAAACATAGTGATAAAAAGGTTTATATGAAGCACGGAACTTCATTTTGCAAACAATAACTGTCTTGTATCTGTATTATCAAGAACAGGCAAAACAGAAATATATTTTGAGAATACAAAAAATCAAGAACAATCTTTTAACACATAACTCGAGAGATTTGACTATGAAGCAATGTATGCTCTCTAGCAGTACCTCTGCTAGGATTTGTAAAATGACAGAATGAATGCATAGGGTATTATTAAAAAAAAATTAAAAAACCTGAAGTGGGAAAATGAGAATCAAGTATTCCATAAAATCTGTTTTATAAACCAGACCATTATTTTTAAAAACTCTTCAACTTATTTTCTGGGTGCTCAGTCTAGGCTACCATAGTCTCAATTTTCAGAAAGTGGGTGTTCATAACTATAAAGAACCAGGTTAATTTAGAAGTCAAAAAACTAGAGCACCTCAACTCAAAATACTAGTCTTTTCATGAACAAAACTAAAAAAACCGTGAGGTATAAAAATAATGTTCATGCTAGTTTATTTCCTTTTGTTTTTTTAACTTTTGTTCTTTGTATTCTCTGTCTATATTGTCCAACCATAATAAACTTTTTCTTTTAAAGTAACAAATGAAATCATTTTCGTTATACCATTACACATCTTCACATTAAGGCCCTGTAAATACAACTCAATGCCCATTTGGTTTGGCACTCAAATGTGGGCATGTTCTAAGCATTCATATATATACTTGACTATTCAGATACATGCATAAACGAGAGCAACAGTGTCCACTTGCAATACAATTATTATTTTTTTTAAGTCTTAAGAAATGCTTCATTCAGAAATGCTCTAGTTTCTTCTTATGAACAAAATCTTGAAATTACCTTAATGCCTCCCTGTAGACTTTGCAGTTCTCTGTAGCTCTTAATCTGTATTTATCATGTATTCCAAGCAGGATCATTCCTTAATCTATGATGTACTTTATACACATTCACTTGCTGAACACATTAAATGCATCCTTTCATGACCAAGGTATACATGAAGATTTATGTCTTGCTAAGAAGTAGAATACTCGGTGTGCTTGAGCGGTGATTATAAGATTATTAGTAAAGTATTTAAAACTCCCAAGCACTGTGAGTGAACTGACCCCTTGAATGGTTTAAAAGCCAATTTTTCAACAGGTTTAGTACTTACACAGTGAGATCACTAGAACTAAAATGGCAGATTTGAAACCATTTCAACATATATACATTTTGTGCCATAATATTTCCTAGAAAGAGTACATGACAATCCAGTGTCTCATGCAAAATCAATTACTTTTTTAGTTCAAGATCCTCAGTCACTGAAACAGGATATTATTTTGCGTCCTGAACAATATCTTGTTCCAGTTTCTAAGGAAACCAGCAGCAAAAACTAAGTTTACAATGCTGCATCCTCCAGAAATTGACTACAATGTCAGTCTCCAGGGTGTCATTACCAAGTGCTATTTGCATTTAAATTTCTATAACCCTTAAGCAACTGGACTGTTTGTTTATATGCATGGTTATGATCTACTAGGTATCTAGGTGTTACTCCTCACCTTCCCTTATGGGTTCACAGCCTGTTGGTGTTTAATGGCTTATAAAGCTAGATTTCAAATCAGGGAGATCATTTGTGAATTTTTATTTTAGGAATTTCTTTTTGCCACACTCAGTGAGATGTATGTTCAAGCCTTGGTATTAATGGATGTCACTCATTTGGTTTCACACATGGGAAGAAACAGGCAAAGTCATGTTGCTGTGTCCTACAAATAACCAGAGCCTATAGAGGAATGGCTTATTTGTTTTACACAGAAGGTTTTGGGAACTGGCCTAGAGGAACTAGGTTATGTGTTCCTAGGGGAAGTCACAGAAAAATCCAGATTTTTCTTGACAGACACTTGCCACTTTTGTCAGAAAAACCCAGCAAATATTCTGATGAATTACTGATGCTTTTATAGTTGAAAACTCTCCTGACAAACTACTCTGCTGACCAGAGATGACAAGGCCCTGACATCAAGTTTCTGTCTTCAGAATATACAGTACTGTTATAAAATCTGTTTACAGAAGATGCAACAAAAAAAGATTCAGGGGCTATATTTTCCCACTGAAATCAACATCAATTTGTCATTTAGCAGCAAACCCTCTTCCTGTCTATTGTGTTTTAAGGCTTTACATTTTTAACTTCATAATTATTTTTATAGAAAAAAAATTTCCATGAACTTCTACAAGCTCTAAATCTATTCTGTATTTAGTGATATATAACTTAGTGAAGAGGATAAAAAGAGGCTTTTCTAAACAAATCACTTTATGACTAAGCAATCACACTTATCCAAAGAAACAGAGAATGTGAATATAAGAAACAAGATTTGTGCTATGAATTGTAGCATACTTGCAAAGGGCAGCCTTCCACAATCAAACAAATTTAACTAAATAAGTAATGTTCTAACCTTGGCACGTGCAACCATTGATTTAGATTCAATTTTTCTCAGAAAATTATTTCAGCAAATTAATTGTTAGTTGGTTTCTTTGCTTAAACAGTGCTCCCTTATTCTCTATTCCCCTCCACTTGTTAGGGACACTTAACCTGAAACAAACGAAAATTACTTTTTTTCCTTTTTTCCAAAATTCATTAAAATCCAAAATACATATAATAATATGGTAAACAAGTACCATATAGCAGTACAGAAACAAGGAACACACACTTAAAATGAACTCCAAAGAAGTCCTGGGCTGTGTAGGAAAAAGTTGCTTAATGCGTGCTTACTGTGCTTACTGTAAGCAACTTGCTTACACAGCTTGTTTACTGTGTTTTCAGTAGAGCATATGTGTTATTACTGTAAACAGTGGGTTGTTTAGCTGTTACATGTTAAAATCATTGAAGACTTAAAAAGATACATGCATTTGCAAGTTATTAGTCCTCAAAATGAAACTGATATTATGTTCAGAGTAAAAATCAAGGCACAATACTATTTAATAAAAACATAATTCATATATATACAACCTTGAGATTGTCAAACAAATGTTTTTGCACTTTCTGAAGTCTTTTTTCAGTGTGCAGAAATAATAATAAAAGTAAACTTATACATTATATTTATAGTATGTAATATATGTATTTTTTTCTTGGAAGCCTTGCTGAGTTTCATAAAATCATAAAAAGAAAATACTGATGGTACTATGGGGCTTTTAAGTCAAATGAGCAATAAAGAAGAAAAAAAAAAAGATGCTGAAAGCACTAAAAATATTTAAGAGAACACTGAAAAAAAGAAAAGTAATGCTTCAAGGTGGTAAATGCACATTCCCCATTGCTTGGATGCAATACAAGTACATCTTCAGTTAATTACATAATGCCTTCTGTGATGCATTTCTTTGAAGTTATATCTTCCTTTTATTGTAAATAATTAGAGTAGGATTACTTGCAAGATGGATTACTATTTGATGACTGCTGAGTTCGTGGGCACTGCTGTTGATTTTATACACTTACTGCACTGGCTTGACAATAAAGTAAATACCCCTATTATAGTCTCACCCAGAGTAGCACTGAGCACCTCTTAAGACACAATAAGACCTTAAATCAGCCAGTGAGTTAAACAGAACTTGTGGCTTCTTTGCATCTCATAATATCAGATTTCAATTAGAAGTGAAAGGCCACACACTGTACTAAATCATTCTTTGACTTTAATGAGTGTTTCTCACATTCAAGTCAAAGGTTGTGTATCGAGGATGATGTTTGACTAGCCCGTACTCTGAAAGCAGAGGGAATGCCGATTCATTTGCCTACCAAATGAGACGCAAAGGCAGAAGCAGTAGCACAGACACCCCTTGGCAACATTACACCTGTTGGGCACAGATTCGCAAGGCTGCCCCAAGCACTGAGCCCCAGCCCGCAGTGAGGCTGCCTTTTCAGTCATCCACGCTTTTGACCATATTTGTTTTAGACGCCAGTGATAGCTTACCTCTCCAGTCAACTGAAACAGTATAATGCACTGAGCCCAAACAAAGGAGAAGGAGAACAATTCAGATGAGGAAGGCTAATGGCTGATCAATCTCAGTCCCATAAGCTACAAAGAGGAAGCCAACAGAGATTAACTGTTGGAATATACCAGGATGTTCTTGAAACACCACATGGCATACTGATGGATGTTGCTGACCACAGGTAAAAATTAAGAGGAAGAAAAATGCAAAAGAGAAACAGAGTGGGGATATGTTTGGAAGTCCTCTTAAACTCCTGAATTACTATTTCTCAGATGGAGAATTAGGATTGAAAAACCCAGCAAAAGTTAGGCAAGGAGTAGCTCTTCCAGATGTGGGGAGGCTGTATGGCTGTTCCCCAACCTTGAATCACAATGAAGGCAATTAAGACTGGGGCAAGGAAGGGAGAGGGGCTTTGACTCTGTGAAATACTTCCCTCTGAAGTGTTTTGATTTTCTCTCAGAAATACCACTGAAGTCCTACAGCCACCAAAATGCCAGCAAATTCTGATGAGATATAAAGCTAGGCAAAATCTTTGCTGCTTTAATAGAAATAGAAATCGTGTTTGAGCATGGCAGCATACAGGAGAGTATTACTTAAAACACAATAGAAAGAGGGAGAAACTAAGGGTATGGTAAATGGGTGAGTATCTTCAGAGGTGAAAATATACTGTGTCCTATAAAGCATGCCTGGAAATTAAAAGTTATGGAAAACAATAATGAACTGGAAAGACAGAAAGATACTAAAGTAGAAACTCCAGGTAGCAGAAACAGAGAGAGAGCTTTTACACCACTAGAGAGAAGATTGCTGAAAAGAAAAAGGTGCTATAAGAAGAGGATAACTAGAAAAAAGAAAAGGAAGGTCATGGATAGAGATGGGAGCAAGACTACTCAGGATTTAAAAAATAAGGCTGTCTTAAACAGATGTGAAATGAAACCCCTGAGTATTCAGCACAGCTACCTTATTTCTGTGTCACAGCTGAGCCATCTATAGGAAATATTGTATCACTGGTATTTAAACAAATAAAAAGGAAGGAGAGTCTGAAGTAAAAAGAAAGAACAGAAAATCTTCATTGCATGATGAAGAGGGCCTTTTTATTTCTCACTCCTCTTTATTCCTTCCCCTTCTTTTCTGGCAGCTGCTGTGGGGTAAGCTCTGCTCCTGTGACAGCACTAACACCAAAAAGCAAAACACTCTTCAGCTACCACATTTCCTCAGTCTCCTTGCAGGGCTCCTTACAAATATCTAGCTATTTTATGTACTCATGTCAGGGCAAAATTCAAACTCAGAAACACAATCCAAAATTGTTTTAAAGGTTTTTAAGATACTCCCTAAGAATGAGATAATCATTCATGAGAATTGATGCAGTCCTTACAAATAATCAGCTCTTGCCAAAGACTGAATTAAATCAGAGGGACAGCACTGAATCCTGTTAAGAGTATACAAGAGGAAAATGTTTCATACATATTTTGCATACATTTTTCCACTGTCTAATTGGGCTGGAGGAGTGAGATAACTCATAGCCTATTGTTCTGGCAAGCCACCAGTGTAAAGAGAGCAGGGAATTGTTTACAAGCTAATATTAGTGCAGTAACATGCCTCACTCATTTTATTTCTATGTTGGATGGATGTCACAAATTCTCATGTAGGAAATTTGGTCTTCCTTTTGCCACAAAGATTAGCTACAACCTGTGATACCAGTACTTTGCTGGAAGGAATAGTACAGGAGCTTCACTGCTGTGTTATTATCTGGGATCTATTATGTTTTACATTTTTCAAAAATCTTTAAGCTAGATCTTTGACATTCAACTGCCTATAAAGACATACACCACCCGATGAGAAGCTTTGATGTGCATTTTGAGGATTAAATAATCTAGATGGAAGGCAATGTGTTTCCAGCCAAGAAGAAAACTATGGAGGAAATTTTGCCTCCTGCCGTTTAGCACTGCTGGCAGTCAATACCTTTTAGCCTACCCTCTAAATTTGATTTCATACATATTTACAGACTATTTTTCCTCTTACTACTAATTCTTTTGAGACCAAATTAAGAACAAAGATAGCAGGAACAGGCTTCATCAAATAAAAATGTAAATATGCTGCATCTCATTTTTGGATGAAGAAAGTTTATTTAAATATTTTCTCCAATGGAATATCTTTGCAGTATCATTATTGTTTGCAACTGGAAAAGTAATAGCCTTGCAAGTCAGAGTAACCCATTGAGGCTTAAGCAAATTTATGCATTTAAATAATGTAGTTTACTTGTAAAAAAACCTAGAATTTCTGCATTTTCAGACAGGGAAAGAATACTAATAATAAAACAATTAGCTACTAAAGAAAAGATAATCTTATCTCCTATATCCAAGGTACACTCTCAAATAGCTCAATAGTTTTAACTATGGAAGAAACACTGAAGTAATCACAAAGCAACTTTTTTTTTATATACGTTTGAAGGCAAACTGAAAAATCTAAAACTAAAACTGAAAATGATGGTGCTTCTACAAAGTGACATTAATCCATAACATACTTTCAATTTTAATTTTTTTAAAGGAGGTTTAAAACCCATTGATGTTTTTTGGTTTTTTTGTCTGTGGTTTTTTTTTTTTTAATTAGCAGCCCACCTGTTCTGTCTGATCAACTTCACAGGTAAATAGAGAAATATGGTAGATACAAGGTACTGTCTTGATGAAGCCAATGAAGTTACAGCTGTGACACTGGTGGAGTCAAAATCTTACCAGACATGTTTGAACTCTTTTACTTCCCAATTTAAGTTCAATGAAAAAAATAAACATACCTTGTCTGACTAACTGAATGCTCTGATAGTCTTTCCTCAGTTATTACCTCTAATCACAGCCAAATAAGTATTCTAAAAGGATTCTGAAAACCATTAGCAATAATTGTTGCTATAAACAACAGAAGTCTTTACATTCCATTATCTTCATTTTTCAAAAGTTATAAGACATATTTTCATCTGTAACGACAGGCTTCAGTAAAGTTCAGCACAAAAAGCAGAGTTATGTACAAAGCAAGAAAAGAGTAACTAGACATGTTTTCTATGTGTTCCTCTGGCATGGCATCCATAGTAATTTTGCCCTCTAGATTTCTCTTAATTTTAAGGTTCTTCCATCTCATGCTACCCAAAAACCACACAGAAGCTTCCATATGGGTTTTGTAGGACCAAAGTAGCACAGGGACTTGTGAATCTAGCTTTAAAACACTGTTAAGCATCTTATGGTATCAGCTGCTTCCCTACATATCACGCATTAGCTACATTTACCGTACTTACAGAGAAATAATAAAAAAGAATTTAGCAAGGCTTTAAACATCATGTGTGTGCTGTTAAGGGGTCTCTTCTGGCCAGTCTCTGATGTAGATTAGACACCTAGGGATGTTCTGGTAACCAGGTTTGCCAGAGATAGGCACACTGTTTCTGAAGGTGGCGTCCACAGTGCCATGAGGGACGTGTAGGAGAAATGAAAGGTTGCAACAAGAAGCCCGCTGGGTTCTCAGGGCCACATCAAACTTCCTCTCCACTCCTCAGCTTCTAAAGAGAGCATGCAAACCAAACTCACTGAGCTAAGGATGTCAGCATTTACGTGGGCATCTGTACATTATCCTTGCCTGCAGGTATTTCTTCATAGAAGGATGTATTAGGGCCTGCTACCTTGAATCATTTTCTTTTGAGAAACTGAATCACAGTTCTACTACTTCTGAAGTGTCATATATTCACAAGCGCAATATTAAACTGATATGTGTTTGTTATATAGTATATAGATATCCTTTGTTGATGTCTCATGATATTTCTATATAGGGCAAGATAAAATCTACTTGAAAGAAGAGCAAATATGTTAACTGTTTGGTTTTTGGTTTTTTTTCAAGAAAACTCATGCAGAGAGGTAGGAGAGATTAATCCTTTTGTAAGTACTGGCAACATTTCAGAGACATATCTACAAAGAATTGTGACAAGTGTAACAGTGACATTATGTAGAATCGCGAGGAGACTATAAACACGAAGTTAAAGAGCCAAACTTCCCCGTTAAGTCTCTGTCTACATCAATCCGTAAATCGCGTGAGTTTAAACACAACCCCCTAAGCTGGTAGGCATGTTCATTGTTTGTAGGCCTATACCTGCAAGTCTGCAGTAGGAGACCCAGATATTCTAAATTCAGGATTGTCCCCTATGATTTTACACTTAATTTCTCTGTTTTTTCAGGAAAAAAATCTGCAGCTCACTCTCTGCAACTGCTGTGCCTACTGTTTGCCCCTACAGATTGGAGGGCAACGGTGAAATGGGCCCTGGGAACATGTCCCTGCTTGGCTGTGTTGGCAACTGTCATACAAACAGCTTGATATTTCTTTATCTGCCAGACTTCAGATGTATACAAATATTAACTACACAAATTTCAGGAAATTTTCAAAATTTTCTGGAGACTAGGAACACACATTTTGAAGGTTTGTGGAGTACTAACAATAATAAGCTAAATGTAGAAAAAGAAAAAATATCATGTTCTAATAATGAAAAGAGAATAGAAAGATTTAAGACTGACATTTGAAAGAAAATATTTCTTGCTAAATGTTTTTCTTTAAAGGCCTGGCATCTGATTTCTGCAGATAAAATGTGTTCATGACAGTAAGTGTTTTCTTAGAATTATATCATATAATTTGTGAGAACTGAAAAAAACACAAACTTTTTCCCATCTGCAAGATTATATTCAAGAGAGATGTTTAGCAAATTCTCCTGTAAGGACTGTATAAATCAGAATTATACAAATGAATGTTTTCACAATCTCAGAGGCTTCACCACTGTAATTAAAAGGTGAATTTTTCACTTTTATTTTGTTATTCTTGTCTCCTGAGTCTGATTTATAACTTCTGTTACACAATTATATTCATTTATTTCTTTGTGCCATGTTGTATGTTATTTCAAAAGTAACATCTAGGGTGTCCTTGCTTTAAAATGTAGATTTAGCCTCTCTGGATGAAACTTGGTAGAACATCTGTGTTTGAAAGTATGAAAAATTACCACATTTTCTGAGTGAACCAGGCTGAGTGCTCACATTATACTGTCTCTAAGAGAAAATTAAAGTGCTGCTGATAGCTGAGGGACTGGATGGCTCAAGGGAATTGTAGTGTGACACAGTCTTTCATCTGATGAAAACCAGCATGAATTTAGCCCATGCTGATAATGACCAAAAGTCATTATCATTTGTTCAGTAACTTATTTAAAATGAGTTAGGGGTCCAGCTCACGTCTTGGTAGTAAAGAGTCCAAATTAGAACTGAGCAAATAATGAAGAAATATCTCTGCAAAAATGATTTCATATTTTTAAATTAGTATGCTTAAACTTCTTTGTGTTTATTACCTTCTTAATATTTTAACAAACATGTCGAGGAGGAAGGATGTTTGTGAATTTAAAAGATGTATCTCCAAATTCTCATGGAAAGCAAATCCTGAATTTATGGAGGCAAGTATTTGCACTGGAAAAAAGATCTACTTCTTAGGATTCTGCTTATTCAACTAAGTACATTAAAATATCTTCTATGTGTTCTCTGTGCCTGGTCAAAACTAATAAACAGCTTCTCTTTCATGAATCGGATGCTAACAAATGAAGTGCTTTCAAGAAAGCTACAGAATCACAGCTATTTACAAAAAATACTCAGCAAAGAGAAACATCTCACCAGTTAAACAGAAAAAAAGACTCCATAAAAATACATGGTATCTTATTAACTTAATATTTAGGATAAACTGAGGCCTGATGGAAGTGAGAATGGAGAATTTAGGTCTTTGCAGAACTGGAACAAAGACTGGTGTGTGAAGTCATTCTGGCAATATGGCCAGGGATAAAAATCACAGGCTGATGTATGAGAGACTATTAAATCTAGCAGAAGCATTTGCTGGGCTCATGTTCCCAAAACAGGGTGTATGAATAAGTATGGTCGTCTTGCAAAAATACCTCCAGTGAAGGTATCTGGTGTATGCTAGCAAAATGTGTAAGTGTAAAGTAAACTTTGGGTTAAAAGCTGATATAAAAACAAAAATAAAGTATCTGCCAAGCTACATAACTCTCAGTAGGGCTGCAAGGAAGGAGGACTACATCATTTCACACTGACATTTAACATATGCCTTTACAATGCCTAAGCATCTCCATCATATACGGCTACCTCTTTGCCTGACTAGGACAGGGGGTTGAATACTGCACTTCAAGTAGGCAACTTATTGTCATGGTGGTACATTTAATGAAAGCATTTAATGCATATTGGGATCTGGAAAGTAGGGGTATGGATAAGAGATTCACACAATCACTCAGGTTGGCAGGGACCTCTGGACATCATCTTGTCTAATCCTGCTGCTCAAAGCAGGGTCAACCTGAGGAGGTTGCTTAGGGCCATGCCCATTCAAGTTTTGACTGCTTTCAAGGATGGAGACTCCTAAATCTCTCTGGGCAACCTGTTCCAATGTTTGACTGACCTCACAGTAAAAAATGGCTTTTCTCATGTTTGCATGGAATTTTCTGCATTTCACTGTGTGCCTATAGCCTCCTGGGTTTTTGTTTGTTTTTTTTTTTTTCTGGTCACTGCTGGGAAGAGCTTGGCTTCATCTTCTTCACTGACTCCCATCAGGTATTTATACACATGTTCATAAGACACACACACACACACCCCCAGGCATTTTCTCCAGGCTGAACAACCCATTTCAGCCTCTCCTCATATGACATGTGTTCCAGACTGCAAATCATCTTCCTAGTCTTTTGTTGAGCTTCTCCATATCTCTCTTGCTCTGGAGAGGCCGAAATTGGACACAGCACTCCAAACGTCTCACCAAGACCCAGTAGAGGGGAAAGATCATGTCCCTCGACATGCTGGCAAGGTGCTGAAGACTGTCATCCTTTGCCACAAAAGGACGTTGCCGACTAATGGCAAACTTGGTGTCCACCAGGATCCCAGGCCTTTCCTGCAAAGTTCCTTTCCAGTTGGTCAGACCCAGCCTATACTGGGGCATGGATTTACTCCTTCCTAAGTGCAGGGCTTTGCATTTACCAATTTTTAATTTTGTGAGGTTTCTGTTAGTCCAGTTCTCCTGCTTATCGACTTCTCTCTAAATGACAGCAGAACCTCCAGGTGTTATCAGCTGCTCCTCTCAATTTCATATCGTCTGCAAGCAATTTTGGATTCTCTGCAACAGATCTCCCAATTTCCAAAAGAATGAAATCAAAACAGTGTGAAACTAGTCACAGAAAATGGAGAATCAGCTTCTGAAAAATGAGTGACTTTTGCTGCAAGCAGGAAACAGGGAAACTATGTGGGTGTAACTACAGAGCTGAGCTGATGGCCTTTCATGTGTGAACACATGCAACGGACTCAAATTCCACTCCTATTTTACTAAGGATGGCTTATGGCCTCAACCTTTAAAGGCAGACAAGAAACAAGGTTGCAAAGACAATAAACAACCGTGCTTTGTTTCCCTTGCATTCGACACTCTTGGCTGGGCTCCTGATTCCCTGGGAGCAACAGGACACAGCGACACTGCAAATAACATGAACCGTGGCAAAAATCACAGGCAAAGGAGAGCACTTCCAGCATTTATATTTCTGTGACTAACAATCATGGCACAAGCCCCATGAAGGTCTGGACAGACTATTGTTTCAGACAGCAGCTTCTCCTCACTGAGAAACACCATATTTAACTGGAATAAATGATATTACTCCTGATTTACATCAGCAAGTCTGAGAGGAGAAAAACACCTGGAAGAGCTCACCATGAGAGGAGCCATAAGCTTATTTCTATTGCTGCTAAACAGAATGTCAGCAACAACATTTCCAATCTGTAATTTGTACTGTTCACTATGTTCGTCTTCATGCCACAGGGAAAAATTATGCTTAAGGCAGAATGATTACACCACACTAGCCTTAAGCTAAAATGACATCATAAATAAACAGTGCAAGAAATAGCAATAATGGCAGCAATCAAGACAGATGTAAAAAAACAAAACCAAAGTAGAAACGTGGCAAAGTAATACATATTCGAACTTCTAAAATAAAACTAGCTAGGACATTTAAAGATCCATTTAGAATAATAAAGATAAAAAATGGCAAACTAAAATCTATTATTATGCTTGAAATCGTCCTTTTAACCTTTATTTAAATTAGCAAAAGTTGCATGTTCATACCCGATGGCAAAATATAGTCCTTTTCTAGAAAACACGGAAGTTTGGTATTAATGCAGAGTATGTAATATTAAATAAGTCATCTATCATAAAATCTAAGTCATGACTATATTGCCAAGTATTGAGCTTAGTAAAGAAATACTAATTCTGCTTCAATTGGTCCAAAGACCTATAAAGATCTCCAATAAAAATTTGGGTGAATAGCCCATTTGCAGACCAGTAGCTGCAATAAAGGACACAACATCTTCACTTGTTGAAAGTAATATCCATTTAAGTTCTGAACACAAGCATCCTCTAACAATAAACCAAATGAGCTCTCAATATAAAATATGTCTTCCTTCTCTGAAAATCTGTATAGCAAATACAGCCCAAGGGAACTTTTAGCAAAATGCTATAAAACTGAAAACTGACATTAATAGGAAGTACTGATATATCCTTGGTGACAATGAGTTCAATTCTCCTGCCACTGCATAATGGAAACACCAATTGGCTCCAATTTGCTTCGATTGGATTTGCTCCGATCAGTGACAGAAGAATGAGGCCCAGTCCTGCTGAGACATCATTATGAGAGACAGATTTAGCGGAAAGTATTGGCCACAGCTGAAATATGTGACTCTCTAACGTTACTCAGGCTTTGGTTGAAATCCATGGGGGTGCATAGGACACAGAAATGTGGTCAACGCAGTCCTCAGAGTCAATGACTAGTTCATATCATGAGCTCCATAGGTGAGGTAAAGCACATGGCATTTCTACCTTCTCACTGCATACATCTGTCTCAAGTCCCCCTCTGTGCAAATTTACCCTGGCCCTTTATTTTCAAAAAATCCTCTAGCGTCTCCCACCTCCTTAATTATTGTGCCTGTCGCACATCTTTCTTTTCTGTCTGCCTAAATGCACCTCATTTTTTTTCTCTCATCCCGGCCTCACATCTTAGCCTCTTTCTCCCTTCACTGATCCTCATCAGATCTCCTTTAGTCCCTGCACTGCAGGGGTGGTGAGATGGGGGAGCTCTCCCACAACATCTGCCCAAAGCAGCGTGAAGTTCCGACTCTGTCACTCTATTATTCCATCTTTTCTGCAGTGTGCGTGAATTTTGAAGGGGATGAAGCAGTACTACAGTCCTCTTCAGGAAAGCTAGGAAGGGGAAATGCAATCTGTCCCCTTACCACGATGTTCTGACAAAGAACAGATATGCTGCACCAAGAGAAGGTGCAGGAAGGAATTTACAGTGTGCTAGAAATATGTGATTAATTTTATACTGAATCCAACTTAATGGTACAATTGATTTTTTCCTTCAACTCAGGATTGAAAGGCTATTATAATACTACTTATCAATAGAGAATGTTAATTCACACTTTGATTTAAGTGGGTAAAATGGGGATTTAATTTAGATTTACTAAGACAGCAATTGCATGTTAATTAAATAGCAATTGATTATTAAAATATTTTTACTGAGCTTTAACAGCTCTACTATATAAGAAGATTTGCTAAATTACTGTCCAAATTGTGTCTTTAGATGTACTGCAGTGAATTCAGTGAGGTTGCACTGATGCAAATGAAAATGAAATTTGACTAAATAGTTGTTTTCTCTTGAGTTAGTGTTTGTTTAATATACAGTAACTCACTAGTCTACATCAAGTACTTAGCTATAGATATTTAGGATAGTTAAAGTGTTAAGGAATGTTATTGATTATGTCATATGTTTTGAAGGTGTAAAATATGATAGTAAATATCTAATAGCATTTATTAATTGCCAAAATAACCTTTAATTCAGAAAGATACCAAAATCTGTTGATACCTTGGTACTTAATTTTGGCAGCAGATATATAAAGTATAAATTAATGTCATATATAGCGATCCAGGCTATTATGGCCATAATAAAATTAGGTTAATAACAACATGGAAATCTCAGTGGGGAAGTGAGGGCTGAGCTGGACTCAGTCACTCACCGGGTAAGAACTCTCTTGTGCTGTTGTGTGGTGTCCAGGCACAGAACACTAAGCAGGTGCTGTGATGAACTTTTTTTCCACTTGATGCTGAAAGCTGGGCTCAGGACATGCATGAGCATAGCCTGGGTTCTCCCTCTGCAGCTGAGGCAGCCCAAAAGGGGACGCCATAATTTGCTTGCAGAATATTCACTACCAATTAACATAATCAATGGAGATCTTTGCCAAATTATAAGGGCAGGATAAAACACTACAGTTGCATTAGTAGAATCCCATCAGAATCTAATTCTGTATGGGTAGATGTTTTATCTGTATTTTCCCATCAGAGTTTAAGAGGTTGACATCTTCAGGGAGGAGAAAAACAAACATTTTAAAGCCTTATGTAGCCACACAGTAAGAGCATAACTGTGATTTTTTTAATCACTTTTATACAGTCTTAGATTCTCACCCAGTTCTTCCCTCTTAAGATAGCTCTTCTCTTGAAACAAAAACAAAATGTACTGATTCTCCCAGTGTGCATATGGGTAAAAATTCCCCTTTCTCATTATGACTCCTTGGTCATATTTTTTTTAGTGTTATTCTAACTAGTCATATTCAGCTTTTTATTCCTGATTTAAATGTTTTTATCACCCCTGATCATCTCCTGTTTTATCTGCTGCCTTTCAGCAGTTCCAATTCTTCCTGGTTTATAGAACACCAGCACAAATTTCAGCAACACTGCTCATTGGCATTTTTGTTTTCCATCCTTCATGAACCAGAAATATTCTTCCAGAGCATGATTTTCCAGTCCTTTGACTTATCCTATGTCTTGTGATATCAGATAAATCACCATTTTCTTTGGAGAAAGGGCTTCCATTTCTTATTTTGTATGAAAATGCAGTTACCAGATAAAGGTCTTTGGCAGTTAGAGCCACTATTTTTTCTCCCCTACACACTCTGATGAACACTAGAACATGTATAGCAGAATCACAGAGCAATCCTCTGGATGTCATCTCCCCTCCCCCAGCTTATCTAGTACAGGTTGGGTGGGGGTGTGGGGGTGTGTAAATCACAGTTACACCAAGCCAAAGCTGGATTTTAAGTCAATATCCTTTCTTTCAGCAAACACTGGTGCCGTGTCAGGCAGACATACACAGAATGACAGAATGACAGAATCACTGAGGCTGGAAGTGACCTCTGGAGATCATCTAGTCCAGCGCCCCAGCTCAAGCAGTGTCAGCTAGCGCAGGTTGCCCAGGACCATGTCCAGGTGTGTTTTGAACATCTTCACAGCTGGAGAATACATAGTCTCTCTGGGCAACCTTTATCCTTTCTCTTTCATGGCAAAATGCTCCCGTCCAAGGAACTCAAAACCTTCCCGTCAGCATCAGTCTCTGCCTAAAATTTTATTCACAGCTGAGTTTGGTGACAAAAAAACCCCACCCTGGTTTCCCCCCAGAGCCTGAGGACTTGCTTAGGGTCACACCAAACACTGCCACCAGGCATGCCCAGGCTTTGGTAATGGTGGGGGGTTCGCTCCTGGTTTCTTCAGTTACCAGCTCCAGCTCATATTTCTTCTCTTTTTGAAGCCATTCCAAAGCAGTTCCTGCCTGAAACACGACCCTCTTCCCTCCCCTTTCAATCCTCCAACTAACCTACAAGCGAAACTCTCCTGCAATGTAAGTTCATAATCTTAGAATAAATGTCAGTTTGTATCCAGTAGCTGATCTTCCAACAGAAAAGATGCAAAATTTAGCCATTTGGTTTCTTGCAGTGAAATAGTCGGGAACCACATCAAACAAAACCATATACTTCTGAACTTCTTGTGCTATTGTAAACCAGATACAAGGGATTCAATTACTTACTCTCCATACAAGTACTTAATTTACCTTCTTGGGGAGGAGGGTAAAGGAACAGCTCAAGTGCAGCTGTACAAAGTTATGTTGTGATTTTCATTACTACTGCTACCTACTGGACACAAGCTACTCGGTCTCCCTAGGAAGTACAGACATACAAAATATAAACCAAATACAAGTCAATGTTACTTTTATCTCTATTTCTCGTTCCTTTGCATTCACACTTGTGTGACTGATTTGTGTGTGAAATGGTTTCCAAGTTTTCAAGCAAAAAGCAGTTAAGAAACAAAATATTTATACTCTTCTAACTTGTACTTCCTGCTAGCTAGATCCAATACAGATGCAAAGTCACTGGTCTGCAAGAGCCTTGCACAGTTCTATAATAAAATAATTAAATTAGTGAGTTGTGTTTAGATCAGAGATTCTTGGCTGCCAGCTCCTAAGAACTGGGGGAATTCAGAACCGCAGAAGGATCATTTGGAGTCCATTTGGCAGAAACGTCAGAAACTTGCTGCTCCTGGGAACATCCTTTTCCAATAACATTTATAGCTCTAGATGGAAGTGAAAAGCACCATATGTTAAGAGTTTCCTGCAAAGCTTCCTGGTAAGAGAGGAAATAAATTCAACTTGTCACATCTGCTTGTGGGCCAGTCAAGTAGGATTTTATCACAGCTTTAAGTGGTTTACAAAACTGTCCTGTTATCGACTGAAGGGAGCTTTACTTCTCAAGTTTTTTTTTTCAATACGCATGCTTATATAATCTCAATCATTAAATGATTTATTTGTCAGTGGAATTCAGTAACATGTATTATTATTTATCTCTAAACAACAAAGATTACTCAGTTATTCAGCTAACAGTAACAATTCAGTTGGGAGCCAATTTGCATGGTTCAACTGAATGGAACTACGGAGTTCCATTCTGCCCTTTGGTTTTTTTGACCCCAGCACTCTATATTGTATCACATTTTCCATGACAAAGCACATTTAATTAGAGAAAAGTCAAGCTTCTACCATATTCAGAAATCCTAGGTCCTAAGCACTGTAAATGCAATGCAAATAGCTGGCTTCAAATTCCTAGGGAGTCGGGGATCCCAAGGAAAATATGAACCAATACATATTGCCTCTGTAGTTACTCAAGAAATCATTACTCCCTTTACAGAAAGCAGAAATCTGTTATGTGAAGTGCAAAGATAGCACAAAACAAGGCAATAGTATTTTGCAGCAGGAATTTTTGCAAAACTCACAGCGCTATGAAATCAGGCATAGCCAAACTCCACAAGCTACACACGCGTTTTTTGGCATCTTGTCCTGTTCTCATTGAAGTCAGTGGGAATTTTGCCACTGACTAAACAAAGAGGAGGATTGGGCCCAAACTATGCAGCTATTTGCCAAAATAATCAAGTTACAGGAAATTGCTCCTCAAAAGGTAGACGTGTTTCAAAATTCCAGATGCCTACATGGAGCTGATCTAATTTACACACACTGGGCCTTATACCGTTCTCTGTCTCTGCACACAGTTCACTTTGATGTTAATGGGAATCTGATGCTGCTTCAGGGCAGTACAGTACGTCCCTTAGAGCCCTTCATTCCACTCTTTATCGGTAAAGAGTGAGCACAAAAGAGTGGAAGGAACACATCACATTACATCCAATATTCATGCAATTATTGAAGAACACTATATGTATTACATTTGCAAACTGTCCATAATAATTTAATTTTCTCTCCTCAATTTATAATATGTTAATAAGGCATGAAATTAAATGCTTTTTAACATACAACTGATTATGCTATAATGTATCCAACAAAGATTGATTACTGAATAATAAATCAACATTTGCATAAATATTTATATAATTTATTTTTTAAAATCCCATACTGCATAAACAGATAACATGGGAAAATGACAAGTATTAGGACAGAAATTGTACTTTGCCTTTTAGAGGTCTTTTTTCTTGAGACTCATCAAGACTTTGCTATACATTGAGGAAACAACCTGTACTCCATACAATAAGAAGCACTGTAGTCTTCCTTTAAATGTTATCAAAACTTCATAACATAGCATGCTATTCTTAACCTGCACGAACAAACAGAAAACTTGCCAGAAAAGAAGAAAATTGCACTTGAATTGCAATACAATGTAAATTAGCTTTACCCAATGCAGAATTTTCATAAAAAGCTGACAGTGTATTTGGGATCAATCCTTGCTCTTGCTTGTATCAATGGCAAAACCTCTATCTGGTCTTGTACCTATCATTACTGTATCTGACCCTCAGAAAATGTTACTGCTAGTATTTCAACCTAGGTTTCTCTGTGACAAAATGACAGTTGTACTCATTATATTAGCAAGAAGTTTAGGGTGAATAGTTTGTGTTTACAAGACACCAAGGAAAACTTTCAAATACGAAGAGAAATCTAAAGAAACTCCATTAGCAGAGACTGTTGAGAACTTGTTCAGCAGATTTCCTAGCAATTATGGTCACACTCTGCCTGCCTGATAGCAAAACTCAGGTTTTATGGACTACTTGTCCTTGAGGAGCTTTCCACCAGCCACAGCTCAGATACCTTCTCTCTCCTTCACACGGTGCCTGCTCCAAAGATGACTAAAGTAAATGGAAAGACTCCCCAAGACCTGATGAGCTTTAGATCAGTTTCACATTCTGCACAATCTCCTCGTAAACCAATGGTCATTCACAGGCTAGTCCCAACATTGGACTCTGTCCTGCCCATACTGAAAGGGAAGGGAGACTCCAATTTGAGTTCAGCAGGAAAGACAAACTGCATGTGACTGGATAAATGCCTCTACCTTGACTAACTTTGTTTATGCTTCTTGTTGTCTTATTTAGAAGTGTCAAAGATATTTTAAAATAACATTATCCAAAACCTGCAGCCAAAGCAATGGAGTAAGTTTTTCTGGACATACTAACTTGTTGCTTAAAAGCCAGGAGCAAGAAATGGTTTGTGAGAAATCATGCTGGCTAGAACACAGAATCCTCTTGTAAAAAGAAAACCAAATTTAATGTCTGATTTAAGATAACCAATTAAAAATAAATTTCAGTGATAGAAAGAGGAAAAGAAATTTATGAAAAAACTGTCATGAGAAAAGAAAACTGCAACTGTTTTTTTCTATATTTGCTAAAAAGTCACCAGCTAGCCCGCAGAAAGTGCAAAGGAGATGTATTCCACACAGGGAACAAGACTGAAATAGAGCCCAGCTTTGCCTAAGTGCTGCAAGCTGCTGTGCACCTCTTGAGAAACACTCGGCTCTTCACAGAAACCAGTGGGAGTTTTAGTGACTCACACTGTTACAGCATCAGATTTTTGGTTATTAATGTGGATTATGTTTAAAAAGTCTGTTTTCCTGCTCAGAAATCCTGTGATTAATTTGATCTCCAGTAAGTTTTCAGGAAGTACTCATCATTAGTGGAAGGACATGGTATAATTTCAGCTTTTACAAAAAGTTTTGAGATGATACTTCCCCTGGCTGCTGCAACCATACATCTGAGAAAGGAGGTGGGAGTGAGAGAGGGACCTGATGGGCTGCCCTAGAGCTCCTCCTGGGCTGCTCCCAGGGCACAGAAGATGCCACAAAGCTGAGTCTTCCAGGCAGTTTCTGCAAAAGTAGTATTTTTTTTTCTACCTCTTCCTATCCCCTTTTTCATTCTCAATTACTTTCTCCTTTTTGTATTCAAGGTACCATGTAAGAGGATTTGGGTTTTAAGAAGCGATACTCTCTTTGTGACTATTCCATCACAAGTGGAGAACGCCAGACCGTCCGTGTCTGCTAAACCACACTCCACCTCTTAGATTGCTGTTCTGTGTTTGGCACCAGCTTCAAAACCCATTTCCTAAAATGCACAGAACTCTGTAAGCTGCAATCCCTCAGGTACAAACTGGTAATGCTACTTAATACACTGAATTCTTAGAGCTTTTTTCTGTGATCCCAAAATGCTTAGAAATATAAATATTCCTTTTGCACACAGAAAACCTGGGGCACAAGTGCATTAAATGACTTAAGAGTGTACACCCAACCAGTGACGAAGTTGGACACTGGTCACCCAGCTGGCAATGCACTGGATCATCTGACATCCCTGAAGTAACCAGATCCATCTTTCCTTCGTCACAAAATTTGACTAATCACCTCATTTTTTCTGGTTCAGTTAAAGACTGCTGTATATGTTCTTTTTTAAAGATTTCTTTTGCAACTATTGGAAGTTGTTCTCACCCCATTCCCTCCTCCACCTCACCATTTGATCTAGCGGTCCCTCAGCCAAGTATAAGAAGGGCAGTGTGCTGCCCACCATGCCCTGACTGCTGTGATCCACATTTCCAGCACTTGTACTCTTCTACGTTCACTTTTTACTACCAGATTTCTTACATGCAGCACACTGTGAAAGTGACACAGGATGTTACATGAGGTGTACTGAAATGCTTTATTATTAAATATTTTAAATTAATCATGTGTGATAGTTAATTATTCATTGAAACAAACCATGAAAAATAGGGACTGCAGCAATTTCCTCTCTTCAGTATCAGATTGCTACTAAATGTATAGCACAATAAAACACTCAAATTAAAACTTCCTGATGTGACACCAAATTACTAAATATCTGAACTGCTGAAAAATTAGAAGTATAACCCTTGCACAACATATTTGTTATATTCATTTCCTACTTAAAACTGCGTCTTATTTGGAAGAAAAGAATATTCATGATCTCTCTTCTACAGACTGGAAAGGAAGTTTCTTGATTTGCCTGAAAGTTTTGAACAGCAGCATAAGCAAATCTTAAGGAAGGCAAGCAGTTGGTGGTGTATGGTGAAATTAATTGCATAGCAAAGTGTCACATCTTGAAGCCAGTCTTCCCACCTGAACAGCTTAATTTTTATTATTATTATTTATTTAGAGTGCCCTTCACCAACACTGAGTAAGAGCAAATGTTCACTGCACCAAAGAACTTGAAAATTAAAATCTTATTACATCCTCCTTGAGAGAGGACCCGTGTTGGTGGAACTAGTCCTTGTAATAAGCAACATGCAAGATAGGAAGAATCTGCAAGAAAGAAGCCTGGAAGAATAAAGAAAAAAATAAATCACAAAAGAAAGAAGTCTCTAAAAGAGATGAAGAGTAAATTGCAAAGGAAAAGTTCAGCCAAACCAAAATATGATACATACCCTGCTAACCCTCCAATGCTATTGTACAATTGTACCTCTCAGGCTCAGACGGAGTAGGCCCTCTCCTGCCCTCCCTTAACAACAACCAAAACCATAAATGATGCCACAAAGATAAAAACAGGATAGAAAAGATGAAAGAACCCAATCACAATCTTTTTTTTTTTTAATGATTTTGTTGTAATTTTGTCATAAGCACTCCACTATATAAGTTTAGCTCCTATATAATTCCCAAAGCCTTCACAATATGTAAACATAAGAATTTTGACTGAACTTAATGATTCTATTTTGAACTGCCTGGGTTCTGGCAGAGATACCATTATAGTATATATTCCTGAAGACTCAGTGTAACGATCAAAGCACTCTCAAAGTACAGCGATCAATGAAGGGTTGTTTGTCTGTCAATCCTTCAAGAGAAGCAGGAATGCCCGGCTCAGCAGAACAGCAGGAGAGCACGGTGCTGTCTGAGGAAATCACGGCTTGGTCATGGTCTCTCCAAGGTAATAATATTTTGTCAGTATTATTTCTTTTCTTACTATAAAAAGAGATCTGTCTTCTGTGAACCCATTTGTTAGATTGCAATTTAGAGGTTTAACCTTTCATTAGTCTCTATCCACTTTCATTAAAGCCACTAATTTGACAAGTGAATGACTTCTTTTTGAGAGGTTTGTCCTTTCCTTTCCAAAGAGATTTTTTTCACCTCGCCTATCAGCGCAGCCCAGGCACTGGGTGTGATTACTGCCTTCTCTGCCGGCAGAAGGAGGCTGGAACAGGAGAGTGCCTAGGGAAAGGCTTGCAGAGGTGCAAAGGGATTACATACACAGATGTATTTTAATACTGATCATCTTTTTACCCCATTCATCCATCCTCTGCTCTTCCTTCCTCACTTTCCCCTCAAGTAAAAGCCCATGCTCACCCTTCTCTTCATACACTGAGATATTCCTAACAGCACCTTTGAATTCTCTCTCTTCCTCTTACATGTCCTTCTTCTAGTCTTTCTCCTGCTTTGATTCTCCTTTGCTTTCTTTTGTTTCATCTTATCTCTAGTCAGGTCTCCTATTATTTGTTTCGTCTTTTGTTGCATTTTTCCCTTCATACAGTTGCTCTTTTGGTGTGCTACTGACTTAACTTAGTTTCTTTTCCCAAATCTTGAAACCACTGTTGGAAAATTCTTTCTTCTCCTTTTTCTTTTTTTTTTCCTTTTCCCCACCACCCCCCCTCCCCCAAAAGCTAATCCAATCTTTCTCCAAAGCACAGCAACTCGAGCAAATTACAGCATTTTTTTAATTTAATCTAGCACCTCCTCAGTGTTGCTCTTTTCTTGACCATCATACTCCCTCTTGCTTTTCTTCAATCAAGGATAGAGAACTTTTGCTGTTCAAGGTGAGAGAGAAAGGGAAAGGTCATGAGACTGCTCTTCTGAAGCTCTCACGATGCTTGTTGGAGCCATTTGCTAATATTTATATTATCTATTGAATTGTTGCTGCCATTACAAGATCCTTCCCCTTTAAGCCTCCAAATGTTTCACATCATAGCCTTTCACTGTTTTCTAGAATTTTATGGCTCTCCGGTCTTCTTATAGTAATAATCTGGAAATATATTCTGCACAGTATTATTTGTAAGCTTTGCTCTCCCCATCACTTTCAGGTTTTTGTTATTTAGCTTTTTATCTGTCAAAGCTTGGACCACTGTATTTGAAATATACTGCTCAACATCTCTACACTGGAAGAACTGTGAGAGCAAAGGAAGTATGGACCTTCCTGAAAGTGTTCCTGTTCCCTGACAAGCAGGACATAGAACTTCTGAGAGCCATTACGTTTCTTCAGGCATTACCCTATAGGTGAAAGCTGGCCAATACGTAACAACTGTTTGGAAACAGCTGGCATAAGTGGGGTCAGCGAGGGAATGGGTTCCATTCTGTACAGTAAGGTTTGTTCCTATATAGGCTCTGCTCCATAGTTTCCAGAATCAATGAGCTGCGAGTGGTTGTTTCTTCTCAGGTCAGGTTGTGCATGTGGGGAGCAGTGCATAAAGAAAAATTTGTAGAACCCTGAGGTTATAATACAGATAGGGCGTAAGTAATTGAAAAAAAGAATGAAACTGCCATGACAAAAGGAAAATAACAGAAAACATAAAATAAGAACAACATGCAGAGTACCAGGCCAGGCAATCACAAGGGATGGAGAGAAGAAGAGAGATGTGGGAGGTAAGTCATCTTAGCTCCTATCCACACAGTAAATCCCCTCAGATTTCTCATAATATGTGAAATTATACGTAATTCTCCTCAAAGTTGTTGACAATAAAGCTAATTCTACCTCAACAATGTGGTTTGCTCTTTACAGACATCAGCATGTAGCAATAGTTCTTGTCTATGATTCATCATAGCGTAACTATATATGTATACAGCAAACTTATTCAAAAAAACCACAACCACTTCCTAAGAACAAACACTCTAATCCACAGTTAGAAGAAATGCATTTTTTTCTCTAATTATATATATGGGTTCTTTGAATTGAAAGTGTTAACTCTTAGACAAAGCAGCACAGAAAGTCGAAAGCTAAGCCAGAAACAGAGATAAGTGTCTTGCTTTCAAAGCCTGTCTCTGAGCATCATTCATTCACCCTTTGTCAAAAAAGACAGTTTGAAGAAAAGAGTCAGGCTGTAGGAGATACTAACACAACTGGACAAGTAGCATCAGGGAGGCCCTGAAACGTAGTTAGGATGGCAGACAAGACAAAGAGATAATTTGTTGATATTTACTTGATAATTATTGGATGCAAGTGTTCTCAGTACTAAAGGTATAGGCACTTTGAATCTTAACTATGTGACTCTCCACCTGTGAAAGTTGTTTCCCAAACAGATAAATTCTAATTGATAAGTGACCTCAGGCTGCTGAGATGCAAGAACAGCAGCCATACAACAAAACTCTACACAGACTCATGTGAAGAATACCAGGAAATTGATTCACTTAATACCTAACAAGCTTTTTTTCTCACTAGATTTTGTAGATCAGTATTTTAACAATCTGATTGAGACTTCAGCTGCATGCTCACTAGATTCCCTTTCTACATCCATAAACAACCCAACAAGTTGAGTATGGTGCTCTGGATTTTAGTAAAGACAAGGCTCCTGCCTTGAGCAGATTAAACTTCAGATAATCCTAAATGATTGAACTAATCAGTAAGAACAATCCTCAACTAAATTAGTAAAGGCACTTTATGGTTTACACTGCCATTGCTCTCTTTTCTAAGGGGAGTTTATGTTTGTTTTGTTTTAAAATGATCAATTAAGGGAAATTTGTCTGGTGACAAGAATTCTTCTAATTACTAAATTTTCACAGTATTAAATACTTTAAGTTAAATCAACCAGCATTTAGCAAAATGCTGCTCCCCCCTCTTTCCCCTTCCACATACATACTTTTTTCCTTCTAAAAGCCCTCTACTGAATTGGTTCTTAGGTGCTAATTGCAAATGATTAAGCACTCACCAGTCTTACACTTCTTGCTTTAATATTAATGAGATGTATTAGCATGGAACATGGCTTGTATTAATATTATAAACGGAAGCCTGCATGGATCACTGCCTACTGTTTTGCATTACAAGGAGCATGCAGCTAAAGAAAAAAGTCCAATTTAGACCAGAAAAAGCCTAGTATACCATATATTTCTGTTGGCAACAAAGAAGTAAAAGGACTGAAGAAAATAAAGTTAAATGCTATCTGTTCATATAAACAGCATATCATTTTTTCCATAACCAGCAGTAGCAAACATATAAAAAAATAAATTTCTCTCATCCATCTTTGAAATAACTGGAATATATGAAGCTAAAGTTAAATTTAAATTATTCCATTAAGCAACACCATGCCACAGAAAAATACCTTTTCTGCCTTGCTCTGAAGAGGTAACTTGAAGTTCTTTTTTCTGTGTATATCAGGTTCAAGGACTGTACTACATTCAAACATCTTACTTGTGCTTTCCTATTCATAGGATACCAAAGCGTAGGTAGTGGGGGTTTTAAGTATGTATATGTGTAATTATTTATCCTTTCTTCCGTGAAACCTTCACATTTCTTCAGCCACCATAGACATGTAAAACATGGGTCTGTTAGCATGTACACCTTAACTGCCTTGACTTGTACTCATTATACATAGTAAGTCATGTGCTAAAATTAAATCCAATGTGTTAGAAATTAAAAAACATTGTTTTCATTGTTCATTGCTTTGTGCAACTACAAATGGTCATAATATGTTTAGATGATAGGCAAATGAAAGCTCTCTGCAAACTGTGTCAGATTTAAAGACAAACGCCCTCTACAAAGCCTGCATTTTCTGGGGAGCCTAAAGTCTCCTCTAAGATGAAATTTTTAATGCCAGTTACTGGAGAAGTATGGAAAGTATGGTGTGCACACTTAAAAATAAACGACAGGTTTCCCTCATCTGAAAAATACAATAGTTCTTTTTTAGCTTTTCTCTTGAAGCTGGTTATCAGAAAAAGCTTGTGGAAGGAAGGGAAATTATAGAGCCTTTTTATAAATAAGTTGGAAGGATCAATACAAATGTGACTTTACAAAGACAAAGCCAGAGAACAGAAATATATAACCAGAAGCAGAATCCTGGGATAATTTTGCCATTATAATAGTAGCAGGAGCGCATAGCAAAACTGAGAGAGGACTGATATCAAAGCTCCAGGTTATAATGTCCCATATACATACATTACTGCTGTCGACATCAATGAAACAGATTAAACAGCAAAGGGAAAATCTAGCGCAGAAGATGCTCTCAAAGAGAGTGAGCAGCTCAGCCACAGCACACCATGTAACATGGGACAGTATCACTCATCAACGAACTCCCATGGGTGCCTGGCGCTCCGGTAGCCCCTACTCATTTAAAAACTCTGCCCAAACCAAGAAGCATTGACACAGAAGCACAGTGGAAGCAAAAAGGGCACATGAAAACAACAGAGCCAAGGAGCGCTGAAAGGGAAGGACCCTCCCTGGCCAAGCACCATCCTTTTGCTGCCTCCTGTGCACTGCCTTCAACTGTTGCTCTCGTGGCACTTCAAGTTCAGTACCGACCCCACAGCAAAGCCGTTCCATGCACCTCGGTGGCTCGTGCAGGACCTGGCACAGGCCAGCAGAGGAAGGACTGGTTTAGCACAGAAACAAGAGATGACTGCAGCTGCACAATATCATGTGCTGCCCTAGGTAACTGACACATCACCAGCTAGTTACTTGTTTCGCTTGTTTTGTTTATTTGAAACTTCTACATCTATTTCTGTTTCCTATTACTTGTTTATTTTGACTTTCAAATATGGTATGTAGGAATGAGTAGGTTGGGATCTTGTAGCTGCTGATCTCAGCTACAGGTTGGGTTAACTGGAATTTCATTTGGACAGATGCTACAGTCAAAGACAGATTTGTGAAACACTGCAATTAGAAAAATATTTTTTTTCAACAGTAAAAACGTTTGAATTGTTTTTTTAACCATTACTAGATTTCACAGGGGATTATGAAGATAATATATGAAGATAAGTGCCCCTAATTAGTCTAATGAATATTTTGGTTTTGGTTTTTTTTCTATTGAATGTCATTACAGAAAAGCAACAACATTGGCACAGTGTAACTTCACATTCAATGATCTCTGCTGTCATTATCCTGAAACACCTTTTGCATAGGGAGACTGTTTTCCCAACGTTTCTTATTCCCTACCATCCGTCTGACAGAGAGACAGGAGCTGAATGAATACCAATTGTCACAGTGATGCTGTGGCAGATTCAAGAGTTAGCCAAGTTCACTTGAATCCTACTGACTCACGCTTCCGTCACAGAGGTTGACAATCACTTGTTCATCTAGGAGGGATGGAGACATACCTTATATACCTGTATCAGTCATCCAGATTTTTCTGAGATGGAGGTTGATGAAAATTATTCCCCTCCTTGTGAAAAGATGAATAAAGGGTTGTTCCACTTTAGCTTCTTCATTAGTCCAAGAATGCAGTATTAGTAGGGCTAAATTTATGGTGTATATACACAAAGGAGGAATATTAAGAAAAATAGTCATCAAGTTATTAAAAACACTATCAGATTACATTAATTCTGATACAAGACTGATATCAAGTTAGGGTTGTCCTCCAAACCTTGAGTTCCAGCTCTTACATTATTGAATTTACAACCTTAATAATGCCTGAGATTTTCAATGTATAGCTTTGTTTTGACTGCATATACATAGAACCATCATAGAAATTCAGCGTTTGCCCATATTTATCACACACTGTCACAGAAGTTTCTCAGCCTTCTGTTCTTAGAATTGGAAATAAAACTATTGCTAAGAACATAATTTTCAAGACAAACTACTTCCTACAGGAATACTAAGACTGATCATTCCTTGGAGTAAACACTGCCTTTTCAGCCCTTGAATCAATGAAATTGAGCAGTCATTTCAAGTCAACTCCATAGCTGATTATTATAAAACTTGGCTTTAATTTCTAATGCAGGACAGGAAAATTCAAAGGCAGGTTCCCATCTCCAGTGAGACCTGTCCTCTGGGAATTACGTACTTCTCACTATCAGCAGCTAAACCCTCTTTGCAGCCGCAAGACAACCATTTATTCCTCAGTGCCTTATACAAAAAAAATGATGAGCACCACCCAGATGCTGTCTTCCTGGGTGCCACAACTCACCCATACAAGATTCTGCCACAGCTCTTTCATTTCTTTCTTTTATGTTCTCTGCTGCACCAAAGTGATTTGGCATAATTGATGGTAGAATTCTCCTAACATGAACTTTGGGATTTAAATGTTTTAGATTAGTGAGTGTTCCTATTGCACATTGGTGACTGTCTGTGCAAGTATTTGTTCTTCAGATATGCTACTGAGACTTTTTCTCTGAAAATGAGTGTTTGGAAAGAAGACAAAACAAAAGAAAAAATCAAAATAAACAGCAAACACAAGAATTCTTGTGGCAGTAAGGGAATCAGGGGAAGCATTAGGTTGGTATTTGGCTACACGCACTACTGAGTTCAAGGATTGTGCTGTTACTCTGTATTAAATTTCAGTTTCTGCTGAACTTTCCCAGGACATGACCATTGGTTTTCCTTTTGGAGAGAAAGAATAAATTAACCACTAGATGGTAGAGGAGTTGGCACAGTGTATGGCTTTACCAAGTAGGATCACTACACCTACCACTACAAATGTATCTCTAAGGTGTAAGTCACTTGCCTGAACGTACACCAGAGTATGGCAAAAAATCCTGCTACTGGCTCTCTAATTCATGCCACACCAGTCTCAGCAAACATATGCTACAGTTACACTATTCTTCCTTTTATACAGCAAGGGCTTGATGAAGGACTAGGATATCACTCTTGTTACAGCAGTTCACTTTCAACAGTTCGAGAGAGCTTTATCATTTCATTTACAATTGTCTATAAATGCATCTCCTCCCTCAGTATATTTTATTTCTTTTTCAGGATAGTGAGCAATATTGAAAGGTCTAAAATCCACCTTTCACAGTACCAGCTACCTCAGGCAGGCGAGCAATGGTTCTTTTAGTTAATGTATGTCATGGTAATCTCAGGAAATTTTGATTCAACGTTGTAAACTTTACAGCTCCACAAATTTCCCACATAAATTACAGTTCTTCACTTTCTAGTACAAACTGCAGCTTCTGCACTACATGGCTCTGGATAGCAGAACCGCCAGAAAAAAGAGACATTTGCCTTCACTACTGATGGCATTGCAGTGGAATCACCTATCTTCTTTGCTGCCTTAGCCCTGCTGACTTCTCCAAACAGGTGTAGAAGTGGGAACAGTCTCTGCAATGTTTGGTCTCTACAAATACATAGTAACTTGATCTTACATGGATCTGAACCGCTAAGCCCCAGCTCAGGAAAACATTTCAACACTTGTTAAGCTTTAATTCAATAAATTACCTAACTGAAGTCCACTGAATTACTTTGGTCCCTGAAGTTAAGCACAATAAAGCATTTAAGCATGCACTGGGACAAACTGCTCTGCACTTTTGAAGCTCGTACCCTTAACTGAGCAAGTCTTAACTGACTGTCACGCTTAGGAGCTGTGGAATGAGAGTCTCACCCACTTTACTTCCTTTGGTCTTGAGTCCTTAACAACAAGCACATTATTCAGTCACCTGTTATTGCACCACATCAGGTTTGCAACACTACAGCTTCAAAGAGGCAAAGTGCTAAACATGAGGCAGGCTGATCATATGACATAAAAAATATGAAAGAATTTGGATATGGGAAAAGAAAAAAAAAAAAGAAAAGGGAATGAAAGCATGTGCTACAATCGCTGGACAAGAACAGCTCTCTCAAAGACAATGTACTGTACATATGTTATTTATATGCCACCATTTTAATGGCTCTTCAATGAAAAACATCATGTTACCATGGTAACTGCCACATTGCGTGCTATCTCTGAGACTACCACATCATCATACTAGACACACACAGCGTTTCACACCAATAAGTCATGGGCATGTCTGGTATTTTACAAAAGAACAACGTGAACGTATTTTCTTTACCTTAACCCATTATTCTGCATACACATTTTCAATATTAATTTCTCAATATGAAAAAGGAAAATTGTGTTCTTGGTTTGTTTGGTTTGGTTTTAATTGCTTTAGCAGATGGCAACATGTGTTCATAATGGCAACTCACTATAGCAGGAAAAACTTCATTTTCAATGATGATTTTACCTCTCCAAGCATCCACAAGCTATTTAGAAGTTGGAGAAGAATTTGTTGAATTGTTTCATCTCAATTTAAAAGTGTCTACTAAATCCCTTTTGGCATTTCTGTAACACTGACTTTTCAGGATATTTTGCAGGGAGTTATGCTTGTCCGCAACTGAAATTCCCTGCAAAGACTCACTGTGAGGTGCAGCAGAGGTCCATCTACATTCTTCACTCCATCATTTATATATTGTAAGATATTGTGCACCTTTCCTAAGCCACTGAACAAGTAATGTCTCTTGCCCCAAATGCTTCCATATTTCTATCCAATGCTATATTCTCTGTCAGTCATAACTATCTTAAAATTTAAAACTACACAAAAAATGGACTGAATTTTCCTTTTGGGATAGGGCACAATGAAAAATGTTTTCCCATGAGCCTAAGGAAACTTTAGGTGTCTGTACATAGTCTCCACAGGCAGAAATTCAGAATAAACTATGCGAGAGTATCTGCCCGCTGCATACAGTAACAGGTCTGAAACCTGTGAACTAACATCCGTTCAATGATATAGCTGAAGGAAACACAGCTCAGCAGTCTGATGTTTGTAATTTGATCAGTATGACGTCTTCAGACATTTCATACACTTTAAATGGGCAGGTTTATTCATTTTGTATGCATTATTACATAACCTTTTTTTTTTTTTAATCAAAGAAGAACTAACTCTAGAGCCTACCTGTGACAAATAAAATATCAGTATTGTTGGCTACATTCACGATACAATTAGCAGAAATATCAAGCTTTTAAACTTACTACAATGTTGTTAAACATAGTAGCAGATACCACAGTGGGACATTGCTTAAAGATTTCTTGAGAAAGGGAGGAAGAGTAGGAGCCATCACTGCTAGATTTAAGGCTCCTGCTCTGCTGCACAACATATGGGTGATAAAGAGATATGACCATTTTTAATTCCAAAACCCCTCCCTCAAAAGACAACCGTGATGCCAAAATTCAGGCCAGCTTCTTGCTATGCCTCAACATTAAAAGCCCCAAAAGGCTTCTGATTTGAGGGTATATGAAAGTCAGGCAAGTCTACTGTGTAGTCCAGGAAATTACCTAGAAGACAGTTATACAGAGGCCTGAGATGTTCCAGCATTGGAGGACTGCTGTTAGGGCAGCGCCACGTCGTTCCTAGGGCTCTGCCCCATAACACAAGCTCAGCAAGAAACATGTATTTTTGATCATGTGACTTATCACACCAGTAACCAGCGCTTTTCTCTAAGTTATAGAAAAAAATACCTAACTAATATACTAAATATGTGATTCATCTGGAGAGATATTTTTCTTTGAATACTCAGGGATATCCTGCATTGTCACTGATAGGGACAGAACTTGCTCAACTTAAAAACTTTTTAATTGACTAGAAAGTCTGGAAGCCCTGAGGCCACGTATGCACATTGCACAACAGACTGCTTCTGCTTTCCCACTAAGAATCAGGAGCAGCCTTGCAGTATTTTCCTCTTACTCATGAAATTGGAACTGAAAAAACAATGAATTTCTCACACTGTACGGAAATGAGCTAAGCCCCAAGACAGATACTGGGAGCTTTAAATCCTCACACCAGAAGTTATTTCAGACCTGACAAAACATACTTGTTTATAATATTAAGCATAGGCTCTAATGGCAGGAGTCAGCATATCTGCACTTTCTAGGCCACACCGCTGCGCACAAATGGTGCAGGGGGTTGTTGATTTTTTTCTGCACAGATTGGAAGGAACCTTTTTATTAATTTTATCAGAAAGTCATTTGGTGGTTTGTTAATCAATCAAAAGATAGAGGTCATGAAAGAATAGCTTAATATAACAAAGTTAACATGCCCATATAATCTATTCCTATTACCAAGTTTCAAACACAGAAGAAAGCCATGTAAAAGTCTCTATGTAACTGCAAATTTTGCCAGTTTTGCAAAAGGACAGGAAGAAATAGCATTAAGAATTTTAAAGGGGTTCAAATCGTCCTATGAGCACAGAAGTTAAGAAGAATAAAACCAAAATATTTAACATTTAAAAAGATGTAGATACTAAATTAGTAGAATTTCAGTTTTAAAGTCCTCTGACTTCCCCAAGTTTGGCTGACTATTTCAAGCTTCTGTCTAATGTCATTATTTCTCATTTGGCTCTCTGCTCCTCGAATTCTTGAATATCCTTACACTTTGATCCCCCTTGTAGCTTTCTTCACTAACCTCCTACTTCCCATTCTACCGAACTACTGAGACAACTTTAAAAAGGTTATTGTGCATTTAATTGCACAGGACCAATGATGTGCTTTCTTTGCCACTTAGTATCTTTAAATTCTATGCCTTAGACCACAAAACCCAAGCTAGTTCTGCTTGCTCAGAAATCATGATCTGCACTGTTATTGATACTAACAATAAGGGACCAGACTCTGCAACAGCAGAACACAGAATTTGTGGCAGAGATGGAAGAAAATGAAACAACTGGACATCAATTTAGATTTGTTTCCTTAACATTTTCAAGTTGTTCTGCATTGTGTAGGAGCAATATGGTTTAAAAAGTAATAAGAAAAGACAAGTAAGTGACCACTATTTCCTGTAGTTTGGTCAATTCAGTACATAGAGTTCTTTCTACCTAGAACCCATCAGTGGTGTACGGGAGAAAAAACAGGAGTGTGGGAAAGAGACAGAAAGGGAAATGTAGTACATTGGTTGTTTTAGAAGGCTCTTAATATCTGCTAGCAAACTATATGGAAAAAAAAATGAACTAGTGCCAAGCCTTCATATGTTCTAAACCAAACTTGTAATAGAAGGTTTTCAGCACTGGAGAGAACTTGTCGCTCATTTAGGCATCCAGGATCCATACGACCAAGACCCAAGTGTGAATTGTTACCCATCCTCAGCTACCCATATTTCTGAAGTGCTTTCCATATCTCATTGCATCAAAGAAAGAAAAGTGTAGTTATTATTTCAAAATTTGCTGAAGCAGCACTTCTTAAATTATGCACTCAGGACTTTTTTGAAATCTGTCATTTCCTAAATTTTAATCCTACCTTTCCAGACATTGCTCATTATCACCTGAAATTCAGGACCACAAGCAAGGAAGACTTGCTGAACACATGGTTACAAGAGACTGATTTTCCTAGCAAAGACAGACATGTGAAAGCTTTCAGAACTTCATTTCCAGCTCTTGTGAGTTTTTAATGATTTGGATAGCGTGGGTAGTGGAAACAGATGCTATCGTCTCTACATTTTTGGCAGAGGATAAAGCAGCAAAGGCTAACATATTCATGCTGTTTGCAAACTGATGTATACCACAGATCATCTTACCAAAATACATTTGGGCAGGACAGAAAATTTTCAGCTCTTGACGATATAAAATTATACCATTAATGTCTAAATATATCATTACTTCTTAAAAGAAAATACCCCCCACCCCTGCAATACATAATCCTTCCTGCAAAGGACACATATCTGTGTAGCCATTTAAATTCTTTTCCCTCCCACGAAAGAAAAATCAGGCTTGCCAAGTGCTTTAGGATCCTCAGATGGAAGACACTTTGTATGAGTGAATTCCATTACTTATTGCTACCATGCAGCATTCAGTACATCCATAAGGCTTCCTGCAGTCGGAGAACTATATTAAGACCTAGTGCAAGCAAATGTAACTCCACTGACATCAGCAAAGCTGCATTTACATCAGGCCTCAACATGGTCTAAACGCTGCTGCCTACAGTTCATACATTGTCTGTTCTTACCAGAGAAGCCTTTGTAACATAATGATTACTGCCTAGACCTGATCCCGAACTCAAAGGTACACAAGCTACTCAGAAAAGACGACTAATGCAAAGCAAAGGTCCATCTTTGTTTCAACTTAAGCTTCACCCTGTCCTAAAGCAGCTTGATTTGGAACCTTAAAAATTTAACCTTTAAAGATCACAAAGCAATAAAGCAGTTAAGTATTAAGGAGAGCTGATAAAGGGCTTGAAGCATTCTGTCTTTCCATATAACACAACACACTAGACCACAGCCTCTGCAACTGTGTATCCCTGTCCTTTGTGTTATCCCCTCTTTATTAGTTGTAGGCTGTACGACTGAGATGCATCATGTATCATATTTAATAAACAGCATCTGTCATCCAATAACCTGAAAATACTTCAGTTGCATTCTCTCAAGAGATTAAACTGCATATAAAGTGGTGAAAGAGGAAGGTAATTCCAGAATACACTCAACATCCTAACACCTGAGAACCCAATTCGGCAGCTCATTTTGCACAGGCAGGTCACTGTGCAAGTGCATATCCTCCTTAGGGTCAGTGGGACTATATGGGTAAGTACACCCCAAAAAGGGATCTGGTTTCAGGATGAGATTTTCTAAGAATTCCCATAGCATTGAGGCTCAGGAGAGGCACCAATTTATATCATGTAAAAGGCCAATCAGATAGTGTAGACTGACAATTACTTACAACTGACAATAAAACGCAGGGTATTTGACAGGTTTCATTGATAGTTAGAAAAGAAACCTCAACTCAAGATTCACTACCTGACCTTTGATCTGACTAGGCCCTATTCCTAGAATCAAGCTGATATCACTGACAGCATCATCAGGGATTCTGATGAGTAAATCATATTAATGCTGTCTTGAACTGTACGAAAAACATAGGAAAGGGAATCAATATTTTTCCCATTGTGGGAAACAGAAGGTCACTGAAAAGGGAATGGCATTATTCTCCAGCTTCTATTAGCCATGTCCAGCCATAATTAAAAACAAGATACTTACAATCATCTGTTTTATAGTGTGGTGAAAATAATTGCAGTATGTTTTGTATTTTGGCTTTTAAAAGTTACAATTTAATTTTTTTGATTTCTTTACTTCTAACAAAGTAATGACATAAGCTTTTATGCAGCATCGTTTGAGAACAGTGTGTCATGTTTTTTTTTAAAAAAAACAACTCTGGGGAGTTTGAAACCAGACTTGCTTCATACCAGACTAATACTTAAAACAGGTGGTGTTAGAAAAAAATCAAGTGGTTAAAAATCGAGTCTCAGTTGCATTTTTTTTTTTTTTTTTGGTTTAAAACTACCAGAAATCTCCACTCTCTCTTTTAAACTCTAATGCTATTTCCATATACACTATAACATAAAAATTATTTGGCTAATCTATCACAGCTCTACAATCCTACTCAGTTACAATAAGAATCCTACGATTCAGTTTCAATGAATTTTACCAATAATTAAAAAAGCTGTGTTAAGTATACTTTAAATAAATACATTAAAATATTATTGTTTTAAAATAAAATATTTCAAGTGAATTGCCAGAAAAAGACAATTATGTATTATAGAGAAGTGAGAAATTAAAACTGCCCACCTTTCAGAATACGCATTAAGGCATATAATATTTCCTCGTTTTCCTTCTAATGAGTAACAGTGATCGAACAGTTTGGAATCATGGTGGAGTCTTTGACCACTCTGCAAGTTCTGATTATGGCACTTGTTTTGACAAGCAGTGACTACAGCCTGATGTTGCTGTGTTTTCCTCTTTAGGGAAAGCTGTCTTGGTCGCCTAGAGAAGGTACGGCTGCTCTGGAGAAGATGGGGAAATAAGCAGATCATTTTTTCTTAGGATTACTGTGTACCATATCTAATGCTTCTTATTCCATCTGTATGCTTGAGGCAATAAGTCCTACCAGTAAACCTTTCACCTTTCACATTTTCTATTCAAAGACTGTCAGGACAGATGGCAGTAAATGCCATCTTTATTGAATTATGATCCATAGTACTTTACCAGAAATAAGCAAGTATTAATCAAAGTACAAAGGTTTGAAAAAGGTAGAGCCATGGGAGCTTTGGGATGAAAACAGCTTGGCAGACATGCTTTCATTTTTGACAAAAATTAAAATAAAGAAACATTACAGGAGGTAGAAAACTTGCCAGATACCGAGCAGGGTTGGATGGGGTACCTTTCAGACTCTCTACAAATTTTCAGAGTATTCTGTCCTTTGTTCTGTGCCATGTCTACATGCCTAACATGGCTGTTTTCCTGGGAGAAAGCATAACTTTTTGATTTTAATTCCTTTTGTATTAATTTTAGTTACTTCACCAAACGTTTTCAATTACATATGTTTGTCCTTAGGCCTCTTACTGGTTTGGGGTTTTTTTTGTGTCTTGATTTGGTTTCGTTTTGGTTGTTTTTTAAAAACAAAACTTTTTTGCCTCTTCTTGTGGTCTTGCTGGCTTTTTGTCATCATAACTTCATGCTTCTGCAATTTGTTGTGGCCAAAGGACAAAATCAACACTAGTCTTTCTCAGAGCAGCATCGCGTTCTTTGCACTGCAGGTTGGAGATGGGACACTGCAGTAAACCTGTACTCGTGCTCAGTGTAGCTCCAGAAACAGTCTGCAGTTTGTCCCCTGTCCAGGAGGAGTTCTGAGCTAGCAAATAATTTGGCAAACCAAAAGTGTATATTAGAATTTGAATCCCTTAGTACACCACAGCTCTGGAAATTTGAAGCAATTACTTATTAACAATTACCTTTAATTGCCAAGGACTATTTTCTATAATTTAATAGAAGCTCTGAGACAAACATATATATGATGGAGTACGCTCACATACGACCTAGGTCTAGCCATGACAACTAGGAACATGCTAATGGGCTACCACAGCCTTTTTAGTCCCCTCACCACTCCCCATGAAGCCAAACACCGCATACAGTGCCAGCTATCCCGTAGCACGTCTGCTGTCGGAGCCACAGAAGCAAAAAAGACCTCTCTATAGATACATGGGAGGACATAAGCACACATTAGAAGAACTACCTCTGGGTGACCTTTTCTCATATTAACTTTCTTTTATGAGTGTGGTTTAAATGCTAACAAGCAGGTAATCTGTTCATGCACTTGCATGCTGAATACCTTGAATCAAAGGCATCAGTCAAGTCATACCAGGTTTTAAGGAAGAAACTCAGACTTAAAAATTCTGTTTAGTTCAAGTTGGAGCCAAAAAGCTGTACACATCTACCGCAGATGAAAGTGTTTTCTCCAGTGAAATCCCACTAGGTGTTTTTCCAATAGCAATACTCATTTAACAAGTGCACTCTGCCATGCAGGTGGGACCTGTTAGGAGCAACAGCACACTGGAACATAAGCCCTGTGTAATTAATATTTATTGCTTACGAATATTCATTTTATTTATGTCTTCATAGCCAGCCCCATGCTCTACAAGCCAGCATGGTAGGAAAGTAGTAAAAGTTTTCACTAGCTATATGCACCTTCTACTGTATAAAACGTCTCCAAACACCTAAATACATGCATTTATGATGATTTTTTAAATTAAATAGAACAAAATATCAACCGATTTATCACTTGTCATAAAATAAAACAAAACACTGAGTGACTCCAGATGATAAATATTCAAAAATGTCAACATGGGGCAAATTACAGTCTGAATGAGCAGCTCACAGAGCTGATTTGCCCACATACATGTTACTCTCCAGTAATCTCGATGCGAGCTTGCTTACCCACTGATGAAAGGGAAGTTATCCTGCAAATACAAGTGGGCAAAATTATGCACAGCTTGTGCACTGAGGTCAGAGCAGCTGGCAGGCTGCTAATTACTCACGAAGTTACCCCACAGTAACTCAGCAATGTGTTTGCATTCTGGACTTTGAAGCATAAGCAGCTCTAGGCACCACAAAGACTCATCACTTAACATCAGGCAGTGGCATGTAGCACAGGGTATTTATTTACAATTAAGGCTCATTCTTTTTATAGGGACTTTGTACAAGACCTGAAAAAAACTTCATTTTACAAGACCCACTATTTTGAACTTACCTAATTTGACACCTAAATAGTATTTTCACCTCCTGTGTATCCTTTCCTCCTAAAGTAGTGCACTATTATTCCTCTCTTTTCCCATGCAATACTCCATGTTATTTTTCATAATGACAAATATCAATTTATCTACTGTTCATCGTTTGTTGTCACTGGTAGCATCCTTCTCCTAACAGCACTTTTTGTGACATTTTTCTGGTATGGTGGCATTTAAAGAAACTGTGGTTCTACTCTGCAGAGCACTTTACTTAAATTTGGTTCTGCTGCAATCAGTGAAGTAAAGTACTTGTGTAAATGCTTTGCTGAACTAAGGCATAACTAAATATCATGAATTCTAAAAACCTAAATTTCCATTTTGTCTCCAACAGCACAGCAGTTCTCTGAAAGGCCAAAATAAATCTCATGTACATCCTAGTCCAGTGGATAATAAATATTTTACATTTCTTCATATATATGTAAATAAAAGTATATAAATATATAAATACATACTGAAAGATATAGATATTTACGAATTAACACTGGCACAAAATAAAACTAGTGTTTGTTCTCTCACTCGCTCAACTATTTGTATTTTAATGCATTTTTTCAAGGACATAGAAAAACCTAAAAATTAGCACAGATAAACACTATGAAAAAACCTTTTCATTTATTAATACTTCTTCTACCTTTTAAGTAGGATATTTTAAAGGACTGTAAATACAATTTAGGCTTCAGAGCAATGTTGTATGTCAAACCACACAGAGACTTTCTGTATGGTTCTGTGTCAGGTGGCAACTTCTACCAGGTTACTGCCAGTTTTAAATTGTTAAGAATTTCTAACATCTATCTATATGTCTATTGTTATTTCTGGTTGACTTTTGCCAGGTTTGTCCTAAGTATAGAAGAAATAAAAATTTGCGCTATTTTTAAGTCATACTTCTGCAGTTTTTAAGATCAATATTTCTTTCAGAAATTAGATAACACCATTCTACCAGCAAGATTAGCAAAGCTGTGATATGACATAGTACCACACATGTAAACTTGTTCCATAAGACTTTAAAATCTGTGATCATCCTTGTTTTTTCCAAGGACATTTTTATCTGTTGGAGGACAATGGGTCAAGTAGCAAAAACTAAGCAGTTACTCCAAGGTAAACTTCTCAGTTATTTGCATTCAAAACTAGAAGCACGAAAGACTAGAATCTAGTCCATGGATAGCTTATGAGATAATTTACTTGGGCAATCTCACATCAGGGCTGTAGCAATGAGCAATGAAAAATGAGGAAAAGAAATAATCCAACAACATGAACAGAATAGTTTGAAATGTCTATTTTCCCCTTTCTCCTCCTATTTCAGTCCCAGGTTGTTTATTACTCAATACAGAGCACATGAAATCTGATGCACAGTAATGTAAATTCAACTTTAATGATGCAATGAAAAATGTCTTATTGTTACCACGATCAGTTTCTTTCTGGATATAAGAGGATTTATAGGATTCTGAAATAAAGCCTTAAATCCATTATAGTTTTCCTACAGAAAAGTAAAGGCTGATTGCTAAGGACAACAGTAACAGTATTTTGGTGAACTACAGACCCTACTTGTCATTAGTGGCCAGAAACTAAATTAGATCTCACAATATATTTTTCTCTATATATTCTAAACAATCTTCTTGCTATTTGACCCATGTAATTTCAGAAAATAGGCTGAACACCGGTAAGTTTGACAAAGCTGCAGAAAAACAGACTGCTGTACAGCTCTGTTTCTGATATATTCCTAGATTAAAATAGCTGGTAATTTACATCCAAAGATGTAAAATAAACAACTCATGAGGCATTCAAGTTGGAAGCACAACTCCTTCTGCAAAACTATGAATAAGTTATTCACTAGCATCAACAGTAATTTCATCTAGATTGCAGTCTTTACATTGTAGGCACTGAAGGGATATTAAGTACAACAGTATTAACTTCTGCCTTTGTTATCAAGCAATACCTCTTACTCTTTGAAATTGAAAACAATGGCACAAAAATAAAAGTAAAGAAAGAACAACAAGACCAAAATTAACTCTGCAAATCCAGAGGATATGGATAAATGTTTGTGAGTCTACTGAAATGCTTAAATGAAAAACACTGTAAGCCTTAAATATGCAGCTAGATTATAGCCCTACTTGTAAAGGAAGAATGACATTTCTGATGCAAAATATTAGACCATGCTGAGTGAAATATATTACACACTTGTTCCAGGTGGGAGATCCATAAAGACTGTTTATTCTTTACCTTGTTCAGATACTTTTCAGAACTCAAATTAAAAGGGGAAAAAATAAAGAGACAAACATCAAGTATTCAGTATTTTACTATCAGCTGCTTGGTTTCATTTAGTGTTAACGCATATATGCTTTGGTGCTTACAAAGAGAGTTCCAAGGAACGTTGGGTGTTATTAGATTGATAACCAACTCATATCCCCAGCAGGTGGCTCATAAATACTTAAACATATGCAAATTAGTTGGGAGAAGATAGTCTTCATTTGTGGTTTTAGGTCATACTAATGTGATTTTCTCTTTCAAACAGAACTCAATAGATGTGTCAGAAGGGGTAAAATTCTTAATGGAAGAGAACACAAATAGTTTCTAACCTGCTGGTAAGGTTAGAAATGTCACGGGTTGTTGTCATTACCATGGAACAGAGAGTTCTTCATCATTTCAAATGCCTTTTCATATCCACAGGTAGTCAGATAAGTGACCATTACCACATGTAGCAAAAGGACAAACAGATGGGATGCAGCTCATTCATTTTTGTCTCTCCTGTACATTTCTACTGTTTTCTAAGTTTGCAGTCATCTACTGACTGCAAGATGGGAGTGGTTCCCTCTGTTCTTCACTGAAAAGACACTATGTACAACACATATCATGCCTTTTGGAAAGCTGCTTTCTCCAAATTTAAACAAACTATTCATTTGGATCTTTGAGACAGTATCTATCTGGCACACTACTGATGCAGGCACAGTTCTAACAGAGACTAAAAGCAGAATCAAAAGGAAGATTTGAACAAAAAAAATCTTTGATGATGTTTCTCCACACTATTATTTTTAAGCAAGACAAAAAAAATAGAACGAGGTTAAAATTTAATAAGTGAAACAGTGATATAATCAGAAATTTTGTAACACAGACAGATTATATCAGAGTATCAATCATGAGTCATGATATGATCAAGACAACTGACCTGATGCATCATTCAAAATATTTTAAAGGAAACTTGTCATTTTCAGTAAATCACGGCTATTAAAAAAAAGAATCCTAGCAAATTAACATTTTCAGCCCCTGAATATAATTTTAGTCAAATTTTGTATGTAATTTATGCAATAAGCCTCATGTATACATAGACATATATATAGCTTGAACAGGTAAAGTGCAGTAACCTTTGAAGTGCCCAGTGTAAAACTGCAAACAATCCATCTCTTTGCACATCTGCTTACAAAATTATAGAGCAGAAAAGTCAGTGGTGTGCACAGTTCATACCTATGGTTGTTGCCACCTAAGGACAGACAAAAGCATCTCTAACTAGACAACTGGGTTCCTTTAGGCACTAGCAGCATGTCTTCATTTAGTTTGATTTCAGTAAGTGAGCGTTCAACAGTGACTGCAGTGCAAGGTTGTAATTACGTCTCAGGAGTGGAAAGACACTGAAGCCCAGATTCTGCAAAGACTTACACATGTGCTTAGCTTTCTCTGCTGTAAGAAAACCCATTCATCTCCATGAAAACACTGCTCCCTGTGCATGCAAATACATGCATAAGTTCTTGCTGGACTGGGGTACAGCATGGAATTTTATTTCAGTCATTTAACTGTGCAAACTTGCCAATTTTGATTAAATGTTAACAGTCCAGTAAAATTGAAAAATGTTGTCACCCCTAGCTGAGACTCATACTATGAATCCCTCACTGTTCTTGGCCCAGCATTAGCCCAGAATGACTGTTTTCACACCACTCAAAAGACAGATCAATAGAGTAATATTCACATTGGCTCAGATGGCCAGAAAAAGGCCTAGTGCAGTGTACTTATTGGCATTAAGGTTTGATATGATCAGCTGTTACCAGGAGCTCACATTAGAGCTGCTATGGAAGAGTATGTGGTGATGGACCCAGAATAAACGATCTGCTGGACCTACGCTGAACGACAGGAGTGGCGAAGTAGGCTGCATAAAGGGACATACAGTTTTAAGTCATATAGGACTCACCATTTCTAGCCTGATTTGCTGGATGAGTGTTCCACTAATGGGGCAAAACAGTCCATCTTTCAAACAAAGCAGCAGATTTTTAGGAACGGGTTGTCAGGGACACAAACCAGCAATGGCACTCCTGTTCTGTCTGTGCTGGAACCCTGCTGCTGCTGTGACACTAGGGGAAGCGGTAACATTTGTGAGCCTGAAGTAACATCAGCCCCCTCCTGTACCCATCACGAGCAACTGGAAACCCATCTCTTCAGGTTTCCTCCTTTACCCTGAATGGGCTTTCCATCCTAAATCACCTATTCTCCTTCCTTTTCCTTTAGACAAACAGTGCAATGGTAAGTACCTGGGACGCTCCCACGCACGGAGAGCAAGGGGACAATCTTGGGCATCAAAATAAGAGAGAAGTAAGAAACTACAGTGTGTTGCTTATGACCCTATAGCTTATGACACTCACTTATGACACAGACTGAGAGAGGTGCTTACATTTCAAATTAGATCATATCATGCTGCCAATCATGCCAATTCTCACTGCTGAACTTCTGCCTAGGCCTTTCCTTGCACACACACTGCACGTCTGCACAAGCACCACGCACATCCCCTCGCCTTCCCAGGAAGGCAAGTTACTCCAACCTTTTGCAAGGAAATGGAGCTTCATCCTAGGTTTAGGAGCTTTCTTGTTATGTCTGAAGAGGAGTGCCCAGTGGCCTGGATTCCTTTCTGCCAATTCTGTGTCCTCTGGAGGTAACAGGAAAAAATCCTGGGAAAACTTTCCCCTAAGGAAAGCTGAGAATTTCCCCAAATCAACCGCTGACTTCTGCCTTCAGACATAAATGTCTCCTAGTATGTATTGCCCAGGTGTTACACTGGAAACTCTTTTGTGAGTGAACTTGCCATTGGAAGAACTCAAATGTAACGTCATAGCCACATACAAGAGAATACACTACTAACCAAACATTTCACTGAAGGTGATTGTACAAGCAGACTGATGTATACAAGATCTTTTTCATTTATTCTTTAGAGGCACTGAACTTTTCAAAATTATGCTAGTTTGGAAACGGAAATTGCCTAGCAGTGATACTTAAGTTGCAGCTGGGCTGCTGATCACGTCCAATGCCTTACTGGTATACTGCAATGTAACTAAATTAGAAGCATTATTCTAGTTCTCATGGTATGCAGTCCTATCATTGTGGTCCCATATAGAGTCCCATTTAAGAGTTCTGGTTTTGCCCATTAAAATTTGCTGGGGAAGATTATATGGGCGGTTAGGACAGAGGCAGGGAGGGTGATGAAATTTGTGATGCTTCACCTCTGCAAGTAAATTACTTATTTTGTTAATTTGGAATACATATCTTACAATTGCTTGATTTATAAGTACACAAGAAAAGGATAATTACTCCTGTTTCACTTCACTACACCATCATCCTCCATTATCCACAGTACCCTTTTAATCTTCTACTTAGTATTAATTATAGAGAGAAGTAAAGTTATACAAAACAATAACAAAATAGCAAGTAAGGTAGTTACAAAATGTAAGCAATTTAGGGGACAGGTATTGCGCCACTACACTGTACTAAATTTACAGACGTGAATGAATTTAATAGTCACACAAAGAAACCTATGAAATTAAAAGTTTAATGTAAAGAACCTTAGCAGACTCTTATCTGTAGTTACTAGTAAACTCTCTTTACACACACATCGTCTTTTACAATATCTCTAACTCTTTTTCCCTCCTTAAATTATATGATTTCATCCAGGCTATAAGGAAAAAAGCTGAAGCTCTGCTAAAACATTCTAATGGCTTGTAAGATGCTGTCGTTTTCTGGTTTACATATCACCACTTATAAGTAAAAAGTTATTTTATGCTGGTCATGTAGAACACATCTCCATTGCACGTTTCCTCCTATTCTCTTCCTAGCTAATAACTTGGAGTAGGGATTTAAGTTAAATGGTTCTACACCTTGACCTCAATCTTGATGTGAACCATAGGTGGCAGAGACTGTATTAGAGTTGTCTCTGGGGTGTTATGCAAAAGACTTCAGTGCTTATATAGTAAAGAAAATTGTGCTTTAGTGCTAGCCTGCTGAGTATGCATTATAATTCCCTAACTATTTTCAGCAAGGTGTTTTATGGGATTCAATGCTTTCAGGTGCCATATATTTGGTAGGAGGTGGCATTAAATTTTTCATGTAAGGTTCATTAGCTAGGTTTACATGTTAAATTTAAAATTTTTCTTGTACTTTATACAGAAGTATGCCAAGTGGCTGACGCAAAATCTAAATCTCAGACCCTAAAACTATATTATTATTCTTCCCCCTGCCCCCCACCAAGAAATTGTCTAAACAGTGCAATTCAATATAGATGTGCTGGGAAAAATATATTGCAGAGGAAAATATTGCCTTTTATAAACATACAGACTAAATAAAACCAGTAAAATCTGCTAAAACCATTTCTGGTTTACTCAAGATCTGTCTGGTGATACTGCTCCAGACACTTAAACAGAAATCAAAGACCTAACTTTAACATAATGGATTGTGGCGCTGGAGTGACTCTTTATAAACGAGAAACCCTTCTTAAGAGCTGAAACATGTCTTGTGAGACAGAACACATCATGCCCAGTGTTACTTCAACATAACTCCTTCCTTCAGTCTTACGCAGGGGGAAAAAAGACAGCCCTTTCCTTCTGGTTATTTAACTTCAGTCTGTCTTTACATTTTATCAAACCAAAGCATGAGGGCTTTGGGGCAGAGATTATATCTGGGGATGTACCAGTACTGAGCTCAGAACCATAGAACCAATGGTTCAAGTTGAAAGATTTTATGATGTTCTGATTTACATAATAGAGATGCTTTCTAGATGTATCTATATATACATATATAATCTCTAGTTACATGGTCTTTCTGTGTAAATATATATATACACACATATACATACACACACATATCCATATATGCACACATAGATATCAGGCCAAGCGTGCCCATGAGCACGAATTCCACTGAACAGTAACTCAAAATCATGATTCATTGTAAACCACCATCGGTAGGATTTCAGATTTGCCAGGAGACTTTTCCTGCATTATAGTTTAGTGTCTCTGTTTCTTTTAGTCCTTAGCTGCTAATATACTGATGAAAATTAAAAATTTCACGTACACCATCAGAGCTGTTAGTGCTCTGACAAACAGCAAGCACCTGTACTATCTACTTCCTATGGCATTCATAAATTTTTTAGTTACTTTTGATTCCCAAAACTTTTATGGTGAAATACAAAAGAAGAAAAACTCAGTTTGCTTAAGATAATCTTGATCTTACACAGCTATGAGGAAAACAATTTTTGGGTTTGCTCTTGAATTGAAGAATGTAACATTAAGCTAGTTCAAGAAAAGAAATAAAGGATATTCCTCTTCTCTTTCTTTTGGAAGCAAAAATTAGAGCTTTCTGCCATTCATAAGTTGTTGGGGTTTTTTTTAGATAAAACATCAATAAAATGAGTTGCACATACAATTCCTCTTAATATTCCATTAGGCAACTGTGCTGAATGTACTTTTATTTGCATGTGCTATTTACAGCCTACATGTACCAATGCTCTCTCCAGTTCATTTAATACACATTTAGACAGGAGAAAAAACATTACAACTACAACAAGACAGTGTATTTGGAGAACATATCCAGCCTACCCAAGCAAGTGTAGAAGTCTACCCCCAAATGGTTTAAGCTGAGAATAGAAGGAAAAAGACCTAGAGCAGGGGTGGGAGGGGACTTGTTTTAAACATCAATGATGTATTTGTTCTGCTGAAGTACTATATTTTCATTTTGCCTTTGATATAATGATTCCCATCACATATTACCATTACCCTCGCAGTCTGATCATAATGAAATAATGAAGTGGGCTTATGAACAACTGACACAGAACACTAGATAGTCATCACAATCCTTTGCCAATCCATACTACAAAAAGAGTTCGGTTTAGATGTTGTTAATTCTTGTGTTCACGTAATTCATATTTCCAAAGAACATTATTTTTACCTATGTAATCTTCTCTCTTCATCTACTTTATTTTCCTCCTCTCAGTTACCATTCTTTCCCCAACCTTTCCCTGCTTTGTCCTGTGTGTTCCAGCAATTTATTCTTTCAAGTACTCTTTTTAAGCATGATTGTTAGTCCAGAACATTTGGGTGTTTTATATCTAACTCAGCCATTTCCCGGCATACGCATTTCAGAATTTCTCTGAGTCATTTTTAACCTTTGATCAGCTTTTACTGCCAGGACATAAGTCTCAATATGTATCAGATATTTTATGTACCATTAAAATACTATATCTTTCTAACTTTCTTTATCTGAGTGCACCAGTTTTTCAAACTACATTCCACATGAATGGTAGTTTTTGCTGTGTTCTCACTAACTCTACAAGTAAGAATTTCCCTCGCTATCCCAGAATAATTGCATCTTGGGGTTTTGCTCAAACATGCATTTCAATATTATATTACCACATTATACTGTAATACAGGTGTCGTACCAAGAAGGCAAAAAAAACCCCCCAAACTAAAAACCTTATGCACTACAGTTAGTAGTAAATCAAAAGTGAAGGATTCTCCAAAACCATGATGGGGGACACTGAATGCTAGTTATTAAGCTAGTTCAAGATTATCTTTCAACACTACCTACCCACAAGGCACCCCATTTCGGGGAGAGAGGAGAGGCACTTATGCAGATGTATGCCAGTGACTGAACAAAGCAACAGTAACTAAACATGCCAGTTTTAGAAACATAACATGATTAAGATATAAAAAAGTCACTTTTAACTGTTTCATTAAAATAATTGCAAACACTATGCATAACAATTTACCGTAGTTAGCTAAGACCATGCAAAGCTGTGTACTTAATAAATGAGGTTCATCTGTAGTAAATGGCTTGGTACAACACTGGCGTCTCTAATCAAATTTGGGACAGATGAGTTCCATACATTCAGTTTATTTCATTAATTTACAGCTGCTTAGTGCTCATGGTAGATGGTCAAATGATATTATTTGTGACAACACTAAATAAAATAAGCAAAAGAAAATGAGGCACATGATGTATTACCAGGATAAATCATACCACAAAATGTAGGGAGATGAAAGCCTACAGCAGCAACACTTAGCACACTTCATTTGATTCCCATCCGTCAGCTTCAGTGCCAGTGGCTCAAAAAAGAATGCAAAGGTAAATGAACACCAAAATATGATTTACAGCACTTGAAAAAGAATCACACAGAAATAAATCAAAATTCTAGTGTTACTTGAGGCCAAGGTTTATTCAGAATATGGGACTTTTATAATAATATACTGCTAGTGTAAAAACATCACAGTACAAATGCAGTCATAAAAAAGTCCCAAATAAAATAAACTTCATCTGTAGCTAAGCCAGTCTACAAAAGGGTCAGGGGTTAGAATTTTCGGGGTTTTTTTGGGTTTTTTTTTGTTAGTTATATTCATTTCATCCTGAGGAGGATTCATAGTCACCTAAAATTTCAACTGTGGCTCATGATGCTGACTGCCTTCTCATTTGCATCAGTCTTCACAAATAAATGGTCCTCTCCTTTTTTCTTTTTCACATCGAGATAGACTTCTGAATTGCTCACAAATTGTATGCCTGTGGATCATAATTCAGATGGGGTGCAGCCAGGGGGACTTTGCCAGCTAGGGAGGTTTCTCAGCCCTTGCCAGCTCCTGGGTAGCATGGTGGCTCTCTCCTGTTCAGCAACACCTCATGCCATATGTAGCTAGTTGACAGGCTGGCCAACCATACATCATGCATGGGGCTACATCCGTGGGGGAAAAGTTGGGGTGCTCCTTGCTAAGGGGTGAGGTACGTGGTCAGGAACAGTGATAAAGCTAACAGAGCAAGAGATCTGCATAAAACACAAGGTCTGAAAGATCTCAGCACACACAAAATGGAATTTTCCAACAACCTGTTTATCCTGGAGCAAACAGCTCAGCTGCTGGCAAGAGTCGCATGCGGCAGCACACAGCAGGGCAGAAAGCAGCAGGCATTACCCAGACAGGCAGAAGCAAGGAGCCATTTGTGCAATGGCCTGTCCATCCTCCACCTTGCAAGTGACACCAGTTCACACTGTTGCCCTAGAAAAGTTCTTGAACATTTGCTCTACAATCCATGGGGGGATGTTTTCTCCATCTCTTCTGACACTTTTTATGAGCCACTGTTGGGACATACTAGCCTAATTAAATGCATAAAAGCTTCAGTAAAACCACCAGGTCTGAGAGAAATCTTAGGGGAAAACACAAACAACTAGACACACATTGCAGGCTTGTCCTATGTGAAATAGGAAAAAGAAAAGGAGCCCTTGCATGCCACACTGTATCCAGGTCAATCCTCTCTAGATTATCCTCAAGCAGGCACGCTATATGCAGTTCCTGGACTGGTAATATTTCACAACTATATCAGCAATCATTATTACACTAAGCTTACAGTGTTGATTGGTTTTGCTTTCAATAATCGGAGCTCTTTCTCAAGGTTAACTAGTCCATGGCTGCAGCCTGAATGTTTGATTTCCTTTTTTCTTAATTGCATGTAGAAGCAACACATTGGAATGATTTTTGACCACCTACTGCTATATCTCATAAGATTTATATCCAGTACTTTTATTAACAGGCTAAAAAGCAGCAGCAAAGAAAAGCTTTGATGATAATAATAAAAAAAACCCTAAACCTTATTTCATACCTGTAACATCATTCACAGAAAGATATTTTCCTAGTGTTTGCTCCACAAATGCTTTTTATATTGCTGAAACTTAAATTGTAATACTGTTGCAAGTAGGGATGAAACATTAACAAATTTAGGCTACTAGAGCTGTATGAAGTTAAGATTATACATTTCAAAGGTTTAAATAGGTGTTTGCCTAAGAGCAGCAATCTCTATGGAAAACAAGTTTGAGAAAGAAAACACCAGTTGGATTTTCATTCCATTATCATTGAAATGGCATGGGGCTTTTTTTGTTAATGACTGAATAAATCAGCATTTCAGCTTTATATTCACTACATTTTCTCCTAGTTATTCCATGTTTGATGCAAAGCTGAACGGCAGCTAAGAAATAACTCGCTTTACAATGAAATGTGGAGTCCACAAATTTGAATTGGTCAGACAGTTGTACTAGATGATAATTGTTAAGTCCCTTCCAGCTAAAACACTGTTCTATTCTATTTGTATTAGCTGAATTACCTCCCAGGGAAAAAAAAAAAAAAAAAAAAAAAAAAAAGGGAAAAACAAACAAAAAAAAACTACCAGGGGAAAAAAAAAAAACACCAACCACCACCACAACCAAAATAAATGGGATTTAATTTATTGTAACAGCTAAAATAAGAATGAAGAATCTGGAAGATTGCCAATGTTCTTCTTATTGAGGTGGGAAGGATGATAAGGGTGATCCAGGGAATTATAAACTCATGACCCTCATTTAAGTACCTAAGAAAATTGTTAAGAAAGTCATTACAGATGTCATTATAAAGTACCTGAGGCGCAAACCAGCATAGCTTTCTATAAGTGTAAACTTTCTCTAATGTATTAGAATTCTCTGAGAAAGTTAAAACAATGAATAATGGGAGAAATATTATATATACTGTAACTTCAGCAGTTTATGATGAAACAACTCTCCATTTTATTATGGTGAAATAAGGATGAATTTTACAAAATAACAATAAAGAATTAAAGAATGAATCTTACAGCTTTTGGCATGAAAGCTATTACATATCATTTGGGGTCTGGATGCACATTTAACCTGTTTCCCTTCCCCTCCCGTCCTGAAGCAGGCAGTCTCAGCACTGTATGGTTGAGCCATTAGGTTCATCTTGGGTCTTTACAACCCAGGCAACTTGCCACAACCTTTCCCTAACAGAAATGCAAAGTCTTTTCCTGCTCGCTATAGATTTGGAGCAAGTCTTCATTTTCCCACCAGCAATAGCCCCAATAGTTTTCTAAAAAGCTAGACATAAGCACCCCACCAAAACACTACAGCAGCACCACACACAGATATAAACACAAATTTAAAGCTTATGGCTGGTGAGAGAATCTCTTCTAGTGCTTGTTACACCCCAGTATTATTTCCTACCTGCATAAAAATGTTGAAAATAAAATGTCTGATTTCTATGATTCAGTATTCCGGCTGTCAACTGAACTGGCAATTAAGTGTTGCATGCAAGAAAAATTATCTATATATGCACAAGAGCTAGTAGAAGTAATTATGTAGTTAGTTAAACTTAGAGAATGTAGAAGAACCTCCTGAGGTGGTTAATGCAATCTGCACTAGGCATTTGACAAACATCTGCAGGCTGAAGCTCTTGGAGCCTGATTGTCAGCCCCTCCATAGCTTTTGCAGTTATTCACACCTGCACAAGGCAGGTGTAAAGCTGGTGTTCAGATCTGGTGGTGTTTACATCCACACAGCACAGCTGTGAATGTCGACAGAAATCAGCTCAAAGCACCAGCTCATCCCAGCTCATCTTTCAGTTCAACATGTTACTTTAAGACTGGAAAGGTGCAAATGCCATCAGCTCCATTGCCTTAAAACTCAATGTCTTTAAGAAGTTCAGAATATAATGTCTTTTAAACTGTTTTAATAAAATCTATAATTAACTAAATGAGGATCATAAATGTTTTGAAGTTTTAAATAAAATGTGACCTGATCAACATTTGTAAATGACTTGTCCATTTCAACCCTGGAGACAGCATCTGAGGTTCATAAAATTATTAGTAACACGTGGCCTTACTATAGTTTCCAACAGAAAATTCTGAAGGAGGAAAGCTATTTCAGGATTTTAACCATTAGCATGATTTACGAATAATCCTTACTATATAAATCTATTTTAACCTAGTGCATTAATAGTTTGAATGATACTCAAAAGCATGAGACTGGCAACAGCAGCACCAGAAAGTCTGCTGGGGTTCCAGGAGTTCCCCTTCCTCGATGCTCTTCCTGCAGCTTCCTCGTCAGGGCTGCAGCTGGAAGGCAGGTCTACCGGCACGCTCCTGCCATCACCAGGACTGGATAAAGTTGGAGGTCGGCTATGAGATTTCATGCTTTGCTGCATCTCCTCAGCACCCCAAGTTACACCCACATATGAAAGCAAGCAGTGAGGAGGGGAGGAAGGAGTGGCAAACCAGCAAAGCTCACTGAAAACCCTGCAAGTTTCACCCTCGGGAGCTGGAGGTGTGGAGTTTTGTGCAAGCAGAGGAGCCCTCTGCTCAACGCCATGCAAACCATCCGAACTTAAATTGATGATACCTTCAAGAAAAATGACAAATCCTAAACAAACCACAGGTTGAGCCAATAACTCCTAAATTTATCTTTGTCAAAATATTTATCTCTGTCAATTCAGAAATTTTTGCACACAGCTCAGTATGGTAAGTTTTATTCATTGCTGCTGTCAGACTACTGTCACCTATACCTTGCTCATAAGCAACTGTGCATCAAATTCAGTATTCAAAAGTCAAAGTCATGTGGCACCTGCCCATCCTTAGCATGGAAGAACATATGCCTCAATCTGTTGCAAACACCTATTCAGAACAAATTAACTTGACAGTTTCTGTGCCTGTCTCCCATTTTCTTTACATTAATTCTGTGGAATGCTCAAAGGAGAAGAAATGACAACAACAGCAATGGAAAATTAATTTTGAAAGTAAAATGAATATTTGCAGGTTAAACAAATTTAAGGGTAGGGGCTGTCCAATTCCAACAGAAAAAAAACCAAACCCAAACACACGAGTGTTCCTATGAGTGGGAGAGCAGGGTACAACATAAGAAAAAGAAAGGGAGTGAAAAATGAACAGTAAATAAAATATTCATTAATTCTATTCACAATTTTGGAAGGGAGGAAGGGAACAGTCCATTTTAAAATAAAGTCATCATAAGAAACTGTTATTGACCCCAAGGGATGGAGAAGAAAGCAGATCAGGAAATGTTTACATAGATAAGAGAGGTATGTAAAATGGCTGCTCTATTGCCCATGAGAGGTTTCAATTACTTCTCCAATCGGCAGAACAGTAGGATTACAAAGAAAGCATTAATTTTCCTGGAGTTGGGACAGAGTCAACAGGTTTCAAAAGTCATTTAGGAGTTAGTTTAAGGAACTAAACCAAATAAAATGGGCAAACATCTATAGCGTTAAGAACAGTTTCAAATAGACATGGCTAAAACCTCTCAAACAAAACAGTACCTGAGTAGTGAAATTTTAACAGATAAAAATACAGGGAAAACTTGTGCAGATTAAGTAATTTAGAACAATCTACAGGTGAAGTTTACTTTCAAGATCAGTGAAAATGGGTGCACTTCAGTTACAAGGCAGTTTATGACTCGCACTTTGCTTTCATTTGTACTCATCCCTGATACTGTAATTTACTTAAATGAGAAACAACACGTTCCCATTGAAAACCCTTATACTCTTCAGCAACATTAAAGCCGTGTTACCAATCTTTCAACACTAAAATAAATTAATAAAAGATGTTGTTGCTCTAAGGTCTCAGTACTTTAGAGACTTAAGTGTGTAACTTCATGCAGTCTATACATTTCCAGGAGGCTCCTGAGAGTACCAAACTTTACAATATTATAAATAACACGTTAGCATCTTAGCTGCCAGCCACAATATAAACTGATTTAGCTAACTTCACCTTAAGGGAATTAGGAGCATTCATGCAACACAGTACCCAAGTTGAGGGGTGCTAAATTGCATGGAAGAACCAGTACCTTCTTTCAGCTCTTCCAGTTAAGATTCACAATGCCATCTATACTTTGCAGATACTTCTAAACCTCTGTTCAACAGCTCCATAGGATTCAAATTACATTCTCTTTCCTCCTTCTTCCTCCAGACTTTCACACATCCATACACTTAGTCCACTCTTCACTCAGACTCCTATCCTCTGCACACCCTCTTTTTCTTTCTCCCATTACCCCCCTGGATAAATCAGTCTTGTACAGACTTTACAGAATTATAATACTTTTGGACACAAATCAAGCATGCAATTTCTGCTGAAAACAACAGGTAGTCCCAATTGGCAAGTCTTCCCTAATTAGCAACCTCAGTTACTCCTTTCCCCTCTTTACCCCGTTGCTTCAATTAGCATTTTGAATGTTCATATTTTAAGTTTATCTTCAGATTGAGTAGTTACTAATTAATGCCTCTTATTCTCTGCATAGACAAACTCTGTGCATTTCTCTTTTCTAAACCTTCAATCACAAGACAATCCTTTTGTTGCTGTGTTTGGCTGCCTACTAGGTGAGCTGGCAAAGACTAGGAAACTCATCAAGGGGAAAAGACAAGCAGAAACAAAAAAAATAAGAATCAAGAACTAAATAACATTTTCCCTGGCTGATGCATTGGTTCTTCATCTCTGGCAAAATTCTTCCCTTCATAAACTGATCCAAGGCCATTAGTTGAGGGACTAAGTTTCATTATAAGTTCAAATGGACACCTGGCTGTTAGAGGGAGAGGGCTATAGCATCTCAAGATCTACACACCTGATACTTTTTTTTCAATCACAACAGTGAAAAGAAATCCTAAATTGGGAAATCAAGGAATCCAAGTGTAGAAGTAAAGAACAAAAAACGTTCTAAGTAGCAAAATAAAGAGGGTCAATTTTGCATTGATATGAAACAATATAACTGGTTTATTTTTTAAACGTCATTTTCCTTTCAAAGTTCAAGGCCAATTCCCGACTTGTTTTGGTAAAGTGAAGTGATAAATTGTGTTCTCATGGGTTGTGGTGATACATTTGCAGTTACTAGAAAAATCTTATCTTGTAATTTACAGCAACCAGGACTCAATCTCCCTTTGCCTGATATCCTGTAAAGTGTGCTTAAATGGGGCTGTCAGGGCTTTTCACTTGGCAGCTCAGGGGACGTATCCCTGCCGCAAGGGACAGTCGAGTAATGCATGGAGAGTCAGAGAAATTATAAAATTAACCCAGCTGGAGCCCAGGCTGGGCTCGCTGCCAGGGTTACAGAGGCACCCTGCCTGCACAAGGGCTGAGCGCTACTGGCTACAGCTGCAGTGACAGTTGTGTGATGGCAGCACGGGACATCTTATGACAGGGTGAAGGTGAGAGGGGGGACAAAGAGTCCTGCAATCAGGTACACCCAAAAAGGTACCCCAGGCCCCCCCAGTGGCCAAGAGGAGCCGGCCTGCACAGGGGCCTCCAGCATGGGGAGCACTGGGAGCAGGGCGCTGGGGAGGCAGGCTGCCATCCAAGGAGGAGCAGGATTTTGGGGCTGAGCGTCCTGTTACCTTGCTGCCTTGTCCCTTCACTGGATATGGGGTGAGGGGGCAAGATTCCTGCTTAAAAATGTGCAGGATAAGCCACTGTAGCCCGTTTGCCCCCTTAGGTAAAAATAAACAAATTGGAAATCTAAGATATACTCAGTCTGGTTCAGGTCAAAGATCTTCACGCGGTCAATAAGTCAATTAATACACATTCATAATTTTTCAGGGCCCAGGCAATGATGCTAACCAGTCTCAGGTTTAGTTCTTAGACGCTCCCAGAAGTCTCCACTTACATAGGAAGGTATAAATGAGGGGCATAAGTAATTCCTGATCTTTCAGTCATTTTCATAAAAATGCATTTTTCAGAGCCTAGACCACTTTTCCAGTTGTGGTTGCACCATTGGCAGGAGTCACTGAATTGCTCTTTCTGTGATGGAGAGATTTTTAGATATGCTAACCAAAACTCAGAGGACTCTCCCTGTTCCTGGTGCTAACTGAACACTCACTCAAGATCTTCTATTCATTATTGCACCCCTTTTAAAAAAAAAAAAATTCCCTTCAGTATTACAGGGAAGTTTCTGCTTTTCAAAATATTTTATGCTAACATATTGCCTTCATACTTGCAAGCTGAAACTCATTTTGGTATTTACAGGGCATGGTTGGATTCTCTGTAGATGCTATTTCATTATTTACTTGTCTTTCTCGTAATTGTTTCTTCTTTCTGTTTTAACATCCTCCTCAAATTGAACAAGAAAATGTAGATTTATTTCCTCATCTCTTGGATGAACAAAAATGTTGACTGTCATCATATTACAAAAGTATAATAATACAAGTATCAGTAAAAAGAACACTTGAGAATTAACAGCTTTTAATGAGTATGAGAAATAGCTTATAGAAAACAAACCACAGTTAAGAATATCTTGACCATAGCCACATGACCGCATATATTTTTCCCTTACATCTAAATGGTATTCAGTAAAATAAAACAGATTTATCCTGAATTACAGACAGATTGTATTTACTCCTTCTCACCAGTCATGTTGTTTCTCACCAACATGTTGCTTCCCGCACATTTTAATCCAAAAACAGCCCAGCTGTTTATTGGAAAAACCTGTGACAGTGATTTATGCCAGTACACTTCTCACAGGCAACTCTAACTTTGATTTTTACACTATAGTTTTGACATTTACATTGGTCAAGATGTACTCTTCACCAAACACAAAGAGGAAAAAGGTGTTTATAAAAAGACAGAACATCTAAACAGGTATCAAGTGACAACAGAAAATCCAACAGAAAATACTCATGAGCTTAAAGTAAAAGAAAATAGGCAGTGGACCAATGGATTAGACAGGCCACCCCATGGTGTGCCCATCAGCCAGATCTCCCATAAGGAGCCTGGCCTTGTCCCAGCTCATCGCTGAGAGGGACCCAGGCTGCTTTGTCCTTCCCAGGCAGATTTTCTTCCAAGGGCAGCGATGAGCCTTGGTGTGACTAGCAGTGTTGAGTGGGTGGTGCAGGGGCTCTGCACCAAGAATGTGGTTGGGGTGACTGAGGATGTCACTAATAGCTCCTGCCCTGCAGCATTTCTCACTCACATTAAGGAAAACAAAATACAACCACCACAAGGTGCAGTGAAAGCTACCTTATTACAGCTAGTCATTGCTCGCCTGCAACAGATTTACTGTGCAGGGGGCAAGGACTGATGGTATGGGATTGCAAATCCTTTCTAATAGTATGAGGTATAAACAAAATAAAAATGAAGCACGTACTGTGCTTGTCTTTTCTATGAAGAGGTCAGGAGTTTGCTCTTGAAGGAGAAAGATTTTTTTTTTTTCTTTAAGTCTGTAATGCTACTAGCATTATTAAAATGTTAGACAGTCTTAAAAGTCATGGCCAGACAAATACCCAAATGTGCTAAGGAAGTGGGGAGAGAAACTAAGGAATTAGCAGGCACATTCACAAGTTCATTTAGTTTAGAAGAGACCCCTGGGGACTGGAAAGTGGCTAACATAACGAAGTTATTTTAAAAGTGCCTGGAGACATAACAGGAAACCATAGACCAGTTAGCTTGATATAAAGTGGGGAGAAACTCCTAGAATATAAAATGGGAAAACACTTGAAGAAGCACAGCTTGATTAAGGATTGACAGTATAAGAGTAGAGAGAGGAGGGAGATCGGGGTTCATGGCTCGCTAACTTGCTGGGATTCTTGGAGGAGATTTCTGCCATGGTAGTCAGGGAATGCAGTAGGCACCATCAATATAAACTTTTATCTCTATCAAAGAAAGCACATGCTTTATTTCAGATGAGAATTAATTCTTTCCTTGATGGCATACTACCACAGCCTCTGTGCAGAAAAAACTGATTATGCCCAGACACAACAAAATATTCCCTGACAAGCACCACCTTTTGTGGAAAGCTGGTCCTTCCATAAATACACTTCTTACACAGAAATAATCTAAAGTAAAACCAATGAAGAATTTAGTGATACTTCTCACCAGCTGTTTCTGGCAGTATCAGTAGCAATGCTGCTTATCAACAATCCTTCTTAAATGTTGTAAAATATGTTGCAAAAAAGGTAGAGAAAAATTAAGAATTGGGTCTTGTTTCTAAATCCTCAAAATGGAAACAACTTGAAATTTGATTTCTTTATACTTTACATGAAAGTAAGCACATTCTCTTGATATGCCACAGTCTGTAGATAATGAACCAGGCAGAAAAGACAGCACTGAAAGTCTGCTTTGATTCATGGGTGAGACAGCACAATAAAGGCAATGAATATGAAGCCATCTACCACTCAGTAAGCATTTCAAATCAGTTTCATGATTATAAATAATTGTTACCATATTTGTAAAACTGAACACTAAATTCCTCTTTTTGTTAAAGAGATAATTGTCTAGTTCATGTGAGCAGAAGTTCTTCTTCCTCTCCTCCCTTTTAAGTAGCTATTACTTGTGCTAAGTTTTATTACATGAAATAAGAGAACCGAGATACTGATCAGCACAGTTAACTGAACTGAAATGTTACCCAGAAATGAAATGTTGCTGCAAAGGAAACATTTGGCGAATGCAGAACTCAGATTGTGGTCATGGAGAAGCATTTTACGATTAGAAATGTCTCATTCTATTCTTCCGCCTGTCCTTGAGGAGCCAAAATTAACTTGGATTTCTGGCTATAGGTTGTGAGCTTCCAGGCTGGGTTGACTGCTTATATGTTTCACAGGACTGAGCTGGTTGACAAGACTTGCCATTTTGAGACAGAAATAGCCTGGATATAACAGCAGATTGAACACACAAGTTCACATGCCAGAAGTGTATACCAGAAGTGCATTACCAGCAGGAAGACTGTAAAGTATGAACTAAATTAGTTTACTTAATGATGAATTTGGTGCTATTACCCTCACAATCAAGAGCTTCCGTATTTTTAAAAAAAGCGTATGGTGAAAACTGTTTTAAGGACTTATTTTACCAAATTTGCGTGGCAAGGCAACAAAGTAATAATTTACTGAAGACCATGAAACAAAACAAAAAAACCAAATTCATCTAACTTGCATCACTGGCACAGCTCATGTGAACCCAATTCTTGTTGCAGAAAGATGGGATATGCTTGACATGGCAGAATTATCCACTTAAAAATCCTCTGTTTTGCAGACAACAGATGACATTCTTAACAAAAGGTAGCAACTCTGAGAGAAACTCAGCCAGCAAAGAAATGGTTATAAAGAGACACTGGGCTTTAAGACCAAAATTTGAAACAACTGCAAGGCTTGTAAACAGCTGATTTAAAAGATTGGTTGGGAAGAATCCTGCAAGCTGTTTTCTGTCCTGCCTTGAAAAAAAGAATGCTAGAGAGTGAATGGGCTGCAGTCTATGCTGGCCGTCAGCCTTGTGCAGCTAAAACCAATAAAACTACCCATGTGACCAGGACCTGGGGGTAACAAGGTAAGCTGGAATCAGAAGCTCCATATGATAGTCTATATGCCTTACATTGTAATCCACCAACACTACTTAGGCTAGAAAAAGACAATTAAAAAAAAAGAAGCACAATCTGTGATGGCTTAAGTCATGTGTCTCGAGCATTGTGAACACAGCAAATGGAAAGAAAGATTTAAATATCATCTAAAACATGGCATTCACAGCTACTGTATTCATGCCTTTCTCAGGCTTTCCTTATTCTTTCAACAGCCTGAAAAATATCTGGTTTCCATTCAAAGAGCAAGTGTCATCACCTTCTCTATATACATCAACAGCAAATCTGCACGTATGACATGGAGTGCCGTGGTGTGCTTTGCAACAGTTTTTGCAGCCAAATATTTTCTGCTTCATACTCTGCATTTGCTCACGGAAATGCCAATATGGCTTTCTCTTTCTCTCTCCCCCCCTTCCTCCCTCTGTAACAAAGGAACAAAGATCCCATAGCGATTCTATTGTTAACAACATAAACCAGTTCTCAAGGTAATGTCTGCCAGTCAAATCCTTATGGAAGGGATGATCTTCATGATGGACTAAAGTCACGTTTTCTTTCCTTTTTGCAGAAAAAAAAAGAATCACTATGTCCCTAGCCTGAAAAAATAATAGAATCACAGAATCATTTAGGTTAGAAAAGACCTTTAAGATCATTGAGTCCAACTGCCAACCTAACATTTCCAAGTCCACCACTAACTCATGTCAGGAAGTGCCACATCAACATGTCTTTTGGCTAAAATTAAAACTAATGGGGTTTGGCTGTACCTGGCTTCAGATCTCTAGATGTCACTGATTCTTGATGTTGCTGAAAAGAAATGAGAAGTAATTCTACTTCAGGCCAAACTCCTGAGAGCATGCAGCCCAGTCCAGGCATTCCCAAAGGCAAGTTGCTTATTCAGCAGTTTTCACAGCAGTGAAAAATATTTCAGGTCCCAGTTCCATCCAACACTGTGCCCACCAGAGAAAGCAGGCTTTATCTGTTTCTCTTCCCTGTTACAAGCAGAGCTGTAGCCAAACAGCTTGGCATCCCTAGCACTGCCTGCTTGCAAGTGGTCACAAACCAGTTTCCAGGTCCTATCACTGCAGGCTGACATGGTCACAAGCCGTCAAGCCAGCTCTTGCCACCACCTGCAGAAAAACAGAGTCAGAAGACAGCTCCTAATTTCCAACTGCTCATGCACAGGAGTTACTAGAAGCTGGAAGCAGACTGCCAGCTCTGCCCTGTACCTTTCTGAGATAATTCATGTAGCTCAGCCTGAAAATCTGTAAGTGCAATTACTACTAGCCCTAGATAAATTGCTGGTCTGAAGGCTTCTCCCCCCTCCCCCCCCCCGATTATATTCCCACAGCCCATCACCAAATTACACAATATTATCTGAAATGTCATCTAAGACTTTGAAGGCTTATCAGAGTTGGCTTAACCGGTTAGTATGAGATCTTTTTAATGAGATGATTAGCTACATAAAACAATGACAGACCTTGAACCCTTGCATTTGGCTGATATAAGAAACATTAGCCAGAGTTTTACTCCTGGTAAAGTGGTAAGTGGATAAAACAGGTGCTATAATGAGATAACCACCTAGCTGGGACTTCTGAGGAACTGTTAAATATGAACTATAAAAATATTACCTTTTTTCCCTACCTTCTTTATCCCTTTGTGCAAATCTGTTTTCTTCCAAGTCCCAGTGACAGCAGACAGCTTTCTCTGGACAGCTATCTTCTGGTTATAAACTTCACGCTAAACAACTCTGAAGAGAACGGCCAGTCTTCCCAGATATAGCAAAAGGCACCCATCCTTTCACAGCTATATGAAAAACAATCCCAGGGCTGCTGGGTCAAGCTGTTTTTCAACTGTTATGTTGTAAATAAACTAGTAAATCAAACAATATCCAAACAATGTAAACCGCTGCATTTTTTAGACTAGCATGTCTCATAAACACCTTGTCCAATTCATTTCTCTCACCATCCTCTCTTAAAAAAAACAAATACAAGTTCTCTTGTGGCAGAGGAGAGCACATGAGGAATGTCTTGGCTGCATGTGAAGTTGAAAATGAACTCAAACTAAGATTTATGGCAAAAAAAGCTAATTACTAGCTTAAACATGGAAACAATTGTCTCATATAATATATTGTGATGAATCAGCAGAGCAGTCACAGGTCATTGGGGACGGTGTGAGGAATGAAGCTGCTGCTTCTATCAAGGGGTCATACGTCATCAAGAGACAGATTATTTGGGGGAAACCAAACAATCCCAGAGCAGCTGCTAGAAGGAGCTGGCTAGTCTGGAACAGGGACAGGACCTCTTTCAGAAAGGGACAGGCCCAGAGATCAAAAAGAAATGCGTGGCATTGCATGGCATTAACAGGACTGAAGTGACAGCCCCTTGCACTGCCCTGCATGACCCTGGTGCAATGATGTGCCAGTGTGCTGGAGAAGCCTCACAAGACCCCTCGGCACTGAACCTCAGCTGGCAGGGATGTGCGATGCCTGCTTGCCTTGTAGAAAGGAACAGACTGATGGAGGATAACCAGCCCTTGGTTGGCTCACTTTGGGCTAAGCTGGAAATTTATTAGTTGCAACTGTCAAATCTAGCAAGACAAAGTGTATTTGTAGCTCTCTGCCAGCTCTACTTTATCATCTTTCCTTTAAGACGTGTTCCAGGTAACTACCAGTGCCCAAAAGGCTGTAGAATCTGTGGGCCTGCCAGCTGCCTCCCCTGCATCACAGTGCATGCAGGTGCTTACCAAGAACACAAAGAAAAGAGGCTGGCATGTCCCGCCAGTCCAACATCCCCTCTTGAAGATGACTGCCTGCATAACTACACACAAACTCCAATATAGTCACCAAATATCTTGCAATAGGAATCTTTTTGAGGCGATGGGGGAGAAAAAAACCCTTTCATTTCATGTTGCCAGTTTGTTTTCTTTCCTAAATGTTGCTTACGTTACTGTCATCTCCACTGCCAGGGGCGTTTATGTACAACCCATCTACTGCTACATTCATTTGGAAGCCGAAACCTTTGAGACCTGAGGCATATGGTATTGCAGAAGGGCCCATTTTGGGGTTTTGTTTCAGAAGCATTTTTCCTGATTGTAATCTAACATAGCTTTGTCATTTGTCAATGTCTGTCTTTCCCATTGTATTTTGCTGATTTTCAGTATTCGATTTTTTTCACAGGTGTGGTGTTGAATGACAAATTTCTCCCTGCTCTAAAATAGGTTACTTTCTCAAGGAAGTCTGTAGTTTTTCATATATGTAATTGTTCCTGTAATTGCGTAGCATCATTCAAGACCCTACTGATGCCTAAGAGACTCCCAGCCTGCATGGAGTGTAGTAACATACATGAGGGAGAACGCTTCTGGGATGAATGGGTGAGAGGCCAGTATCTTATAAAAAGGAAGGTGTTACCACGCCTGTTCATACACACCCCTATTAGCTAAAAAAAGTCATGTCCTGTCAGAACACCCACAAAGTACTAACACTTATGCCCGCTTTTCAAGGAGCTGAGCATGCACTGCTCACTGCGTACAGTGGTAGTAACACCACACTACCTGGAGAGCTCTGCAAGCCTGCACAGCTTCCAGCCTTCCAGCTCTTCTGAAAATTACTACTTTTCCTTTTTGTTGTGTTTTTGGTTTGTTTGTTTTTTTAATAAAGCACTTTCATCTCTCTTTTACATGATTTTGTTTATAAGTCTGCATAGATTTAAAGATGCTTTATGCAATCAGCTCAAAATTTATACTTTGGTTTGTTTTCAGCCAAAGGGACGCAAAAGACTTGATACAAGAGCTGCAGCAAGACCTCAGTTAGCTAAGGAGAAGCTGTGTAAGGAGTAAGGGTTTGGGGGTTTTTTTCTGTGTTTAATTCCTTAAATCCACCCTGACATCATTCTTCCTCCATGCAAGTTTATTATACCTCTTAGATTTCCTGTCACATTAGCAGGAAATTCCCATGCCTCGTACCAGTACCACCTAGAAGAAAACCACACTCTTCATTTGATCTGTTCCAGAGCGATCTCTCACACAGAGACCAGAACCTCTGGGCCCTCTACCTAACCATATCCATATGAATATTTGTGGTATTGGTAGTTACCAGAGAGAGAAGAGCTTTAATATTGCAACAGCTTTTGGCAAAAATATCATCTCCAAAATAGATTTTTTGGGGCCCTATTTTTGTAGGTAGAGAAAAACCTCACCAGCTTTACCACATGTCTCAATAGAAAGCACATTGGTTTCTGAAGGACAGCCCCTCCTGATGGAAAAGTCAGCCTAAGTGTGCTCAAAACCCATTTTTCAGAAGAAGACATGAGATTTTAGATTAAAAATCAAATAGAAAATAAAATATTCTGGATAGATCTTTTACACAGTCACTGCTTTGCTACAGTTAAGAACTTTATTTTAGAGGTCAGTCATCAATGTGCTCCAAAATCCACAGCTCTGAAAGGTAATGTAACCACCAGAACTGAAAACAGGATTGGCAGCCAGGAATATCCCAAAATATAGTCACATATACCTCCCTAAAAACAAAACAAAAAAAGTTTCCCATGGAGAAGTACTCCTAAATATTTCTAAAATGGTGGAGAATTGTTCACAAAGAAGTTCTCTTGCTGCAAAACTAATAAAAATGCATTAATAACACATTTCTACAGACCAAGTAGTTAAAAGGATCTCCAGTCACCTAGTTTTCTCATTGATTGGGAAGAAAAACATGGGAGTTGCAGGAGCTAGTGTCCATGTGGATTAATCTTAGGAACCAAACACCAAATACCTAGTATCACAAAGGTATCATACATGATTATTAAGATAAAAGTGATTTACAAGTATGGATTTTCATGTAAAACCAAAAAGGGAAGGGTGGGGGAGCGGGTGGGGGGAGTGATGCAGCTTAGCTGTTTTGTTTACAGGTAAGCTTGCTTGCTGGTATCTTCATTTTTTCTCAACTTCAAGTTCACCGCGACTCAGATTTCTGGAACGTAAACCAGAACAAACTGAGGCATCACTGCTTCACAACAGAGCTAGTGCCGTTCCACCTGGTTTCACCAGTACTTAACATACACAGAAAGTTCAGCAGGAATGCTTACAGATAATCCTCACTGACCACAGTCAGCCCTAGCTCCCAAATTTCAGAAGACCAGATCACCAGTAAGTGCATTGACATCAAATTCTAAGATACGGTTTCACAGTGGACTCAGCAGTATTAGGATTACAGTTGAACTTTAAGATCTTAAAAGTCTTTTACAACCCAAATGATTCTACGTTTCTATGACTTTTCGGCTTTATGCTTGACTCTATCATAGATTTCTACTTTTCCCCTGTATCCTATTTCCACACATAGCATCTCTTGTTTCTCACAGCTATCCGTATCCAAGGGTCTTCATTTCACTACTCCATTTATTGGAAATAATCTTCCACACACATACTATCATATCATTTTCCACCAAATACATTTGAAAGGGACATTTCTCTTTCATTTAGCTGCAGCTCTATTACAATTTTCTGCAGTCTATCCACCCATCCCTTCCTGACAAGCCAAGGTCCACAACAATATTGGGCTGTTACTGTCCTGCCAGAGATGTTCCCAGCTGAAGCAAAGAACTGAGCAGACAGAGCAACTTTACCAGCCTCAGCCTAGCTTCCTGCATCCAGACTCTCTTCTCCATTCTTTACTGCTGTTCTTTTCTTTACCACTGGCTTCCATTGCCTTCTATTAATAAGAGACCCTCGCTTAGACAACAAAGATCTTTGTATCAGACTGATTGCTCCTCTGCATTACTGCTGATGCAAAACAGTACTGTGAGCAGAGAGGCAGCTAAACCATATGCTAGCCTGGCTTGCAACATTTCCAACAGACAAAGGACTATGCGCGCAGCTGCCCTTTTCCAAGAGTGCACATAAAGCTGCAACATGCATTTCCTCTTTTCTATCTATGCTGTTCTTTTGTTTACAATTTAGTCTGTTTGTACTTTATTGTCATCAAAGAGAATTAGACATTAACATGGGCAGCAAAAAAAGCTTCTGCTGCTCTCAATTAAACGTATCTTTTTCCTCAAAACCAAAAAACTATTATCCTTAACATATTTTAGAAGACTGCTGCCGAAGGAAAAAGTGAAAAAAAAGATGTTTTCAGTTGTATTTGCTACTTACACTTCAAGTAGTAGCAATGCAGTTACCATGGTAAGCAAAGTATATGAGCAACACAAAGTTCCGTAGAGACAAACAGCATCATCATCCCACTAATGCAGTTGAGGATAAAACAGAACTCTTCAGACTTGAAGTATTAGTGAACTTCAAGCTAATACCCACATTAGGAACAGCTGTTCTGAATTAAACTTACTTATCTTAATTAAGTGGATGATTCTAGGCCATCTAGCACCTGTGCCTGAAACAGGTTTCTAAATATTTTTAATAGTCCTTTTTTCTTTTCCTCTGTACTTTTTTAAAGAGGTGGAAAGGCGTTTAATGATGGTTAGTTACCATGGAACTAAGCAGGTAAGGATTTATGTGCTAGAATCCTTCGATCTTATTCTAATGCTCCATGTATAATATTCTTCACTTTGTTCAGGCTCATTTGTCCTATGAAAATTGACACATAGACTTCTAGAGAAAATCCCAGCTGTTACAGGGATACAGAAGTAAGCTGATAACTTTACTTTATGAATGGCTTCAAAAACATTGTATGCCAGATTTGAGTTTGGTGCAGCGTGCTATTGGAAACATCAGCTCTCTGACAGGATGTCTAAGGTCTAGCAAAGGACTCGATTTTTCCCCTGTGAATTTCAATATCAAATCTCCCACTGCTCTTGACTGGAGCAGTATTAAGTCTCTTCTGGCGTGTTAGCTAGTGCATGAGCAGATGTCTGTTCCACACACCTACATTTTTCCACGCACTTTCAATCAGAACTGCAGAACTACAAGAAGGAAACAGCTTAGGCACCATCTTTCTAGCAGTCCATAAACTACCAAGTAAAATAGGAGAAGAGTTAAGAAGGAAATAAAGCCCTCTGAAGAAGGATATGGAGGGGACTGAGCAATTCTCTGAAGACATATTTTTATTGAAGTACATGGTTATTGATACAGTCTGGAGCATACAGCAACAAAATACATATGTGCTGTCTATGAACTAAAGTGATCCTTTGAAGGGAATTCTCCACTGTATCCAGAGCAATGCATAAACTGAAACAGATGCAAAAAAATTCCCTTCTGCTCCACTGACACTGTGTAATTATGATATTACTGAAACAAATTTTTATTTATATGTATTTCATTGAAACGTTTCAGTAATATATTTAAAAACTGGACTTTATAGTCCATTTTTTTTATAGCATTACATTCTTTCTCCTCTCCTTTTCTCGCTTTGTCAATATTATTTTGCCTCTTTTCTTTTTCTCCTTTCTGTCTTTTTTCTGCCTTTCATTGCTATTATATTGTAAATATAATGGCTTACTTTAATTAAGGCCCCAGTATCTGGAACTGAGTGACTACAGGAGGATAAGGTTCCACCTACTCTAAACAAAACTGATTTCCTGCAGTTTTATACCTTTGTCTAATTCCTACCCAAAAAACCCTACAATAATGTCATGTTCCCCTTTAAACTTGAAAACACGACTGGGAAAGAAACAGCAGTACTGAGACTAGTTTCGATATGTAAGTCTTAACCAGTCAACCCACTGCCATCCAGACAAATTCATTGTGATTGAGTATTGGAACTTTATTATCAGCGTTGTTGTTGATATTATTATTTCATGAGTATAATTCCTTAGTTTTTGTAGTTAGAGAGAAAGCTTGAAGGAAAGGCAAATTATAAGAACCACAACCACTATTCTATGATATCATAATCTGAAGAACAATTTGTGAATAAATGGGATTAATAATATCCCTTTATCGCTGGACAGACATGCTTGTGTGCATATGGACACAGATACCCTATTTACTCACCCTTCCACCAGTATTAGAAATAGTCTTCTGTCTCTCACTCACACACAAAGGAAAAAACCCTTCTCTCAGGCAAGTTTGGCTACCTGCTCCACCTCCCAGCAAGCAAGAGAAAGCTCCCAGTATAGGGAGGGCAGAAAACTCTCGTTATCATTCTGCAGGCAGAATCAGGCAGTGTAGCCTTCCTACCCGCTGCCAGGACACAGCAGGGCTATACTGTATCTCAAGCAGTAAGACAGCCACAGGGCAAGCAAGTGATAAGTAGGGACACAAGCTTGGCCAGTCACCTCTAAGTATCCTTGCTCCACCCTCTCTGTCAGGTAGTTTGTACGTTTGTCCATCTACAGATCAAAACATAGCGATAAGTCTCAGGTGAAGAGAACTACCTCGGAACACAGGATATAAACATACCCATCTGTTTATCAAGTCCCTTTTTATATTCTAGGAAGAATGGTGATAAATATATTCATACACAAAATAAACTATTGATTATTGTTGCTGCTATGAAGGTTAGTTTCCCTGTATGAAGAATACTTAATAAACTCAGGAGTACACTTTGATTCTCAGAAAAACAAAACAAAACCCTGCATGAAGCTAAGATTCCCTTATCCTATGGAAAGCACAGTTTAATACAAGTTTTACTTGTTCCACTGCATAGATATTCAACAATGAATTAATTACATCTCACATAAATGATAGTAGAATTCACAAGGGAAATCAAGTAGTCCTTAATTTGTTGACTTTCACCACTGATGATAGCATATCCCAGTGCTATAGTAATTCTCATAGTGAGCCTGTAAGCATTTTCCAAGCCAGAACAGCCCTCAGTCTTGCCTCAGTTTGTTTGGGACTGAAAATTACTGTGAAAAGGAAGAAAAAACTCCAGAAGATAATTCTGAGCAAAGAACATAGGGAAGCAATAATAGTAGATATAATCTTATTTCATTTTTAACACCTTTCACCTTGAAAATTTCTAAAGCTCTTTTAAAATTCTGTATAGAGGAGTAGCTTTACCAGCTGCTGAAAAGGAGTGGTACCTAAGAAGGAACACAGCTAGCTGCAAGAGAAGAAAGGACACGGTGTTTCCTTCCACTGCAACCTTCCTTTCTCCCTGCACAAAACACAACACACCCCCCATACGAACACCTTTTATGCAGCACACTGCAAGGCCGCAATCCCATTCCCTAAATCCACTTTCAAGACATTTCAGCATTCTTTACAAGCATTTGACCCTTCAAGACTTAACACAAAAATGAAAATCCCTTTTCCCGTCCCATGCATATGCTAACATCATGGTGCTGAAATAACTTCCACCATGCAGCCACATCATGTCTCACCTGCAGCCTCGGAGGCCACCTGTGGCAGCAAATTCCCCCAGCAGTCTGGAGTGTCTCCTCTGCCTTGGAGGCCCCTGTATGCTCTGAGGTCTAAGGCATTTTTACCAGTAAAGTCTAACTTGCCAGCTTTTCAGGGCAGGACTGATCTCCCATCTGGGTGTTTGAACCAGCTCATTCCAGCATGCCATCGGACATTGTGCAAACCAAACAAGTACAAAACCACCAGATTAATAATAAATTAACACCTGGCTAAAGTTTATTTATATGTAAGTTAAAGCACATCAAGATATTTCTTCATACAAAAGACAACCCTGTCATTTAGTCCTTTGTCAAAAAGAAGGGTTAATTTACTGAATAAATTATTTTGAATGACGTCTACAATAATACTGACATGCCTTTCTCAAAGAACTATTAATATTTTATTTATATTCTCATACTGCCTTCAAACTTCAGCCAAGAATCAGGTTCCCATTATGCCCCCTCAACAAATAAAGAGACAATCCCTGCTAGGAATATGTACCAGGTAATTAATTTTTTTAGGGACTTTTTCCTTTTCTTCAGGGTGCCTTTGCAGAAGCAGAGCCTGCCAAAGTTACTAACCTGGATTTTCTCTAAAGCCACCCAACTCTTTCTGAAATTCAATTTGCTTCTCAACTAGAAATTCATCATTCATTCTTTTTCAAACTTACATCCAAGGACACTTCTTTCCCAGTACTTTAACCACGCACAGCCCATGAAGACAACACACCAAGAAGCACTGCATTACTGGCCAATTGCAGACCAAGGAAAAAAGGAATGATGTGAAGAGTATCATACATGATCCCTCACCTCCTACTCTGTCATCCCTGCCACAAAATTTGGGACTTTTACGAAATTCCATCGACAGAGAGTAGTGCAAGACATAAAATATACAGAATCACTGGCTAAACTAGTGAGGATCAAAAGAGAAATCTTCCATAATTTTTTTAGGGTCAGATTCGGATGGAGAATCATTACATGAAGGAGTCTCTATCCAGAGAAACAAGTGAAATCTTTGCAAAACGTCTTTAATACTCATCTCACCCACAGTACTGTACAGGATCATTTCTCAGGTTATAAATGTGGAATAAGAGAACAGAGGGAAATTTCACAGTTCTTTCATTTGCCATAAACTTTTTGAGGTCGTTATAGATCTTGTAGTAGAAACCACAATGCTCCCACTGGAATGTGACCTGCCACTTTTTAAAGTAGAAGAGAGACTGGCAATGAAAACGTCCCAATTTCCCTTTCTTTCCAGCAGAGGCTTTTCACAGCTTTCCTCATAATTGCACATAAATTATGTACTTCCTTCAAAGCCAAGCTGTCCAAAAGACCACATTAACAGCTAGTGCATCTTCTTTTCTTTCACCTGCTGTGCTCTTCTTTGGACCAACATTCAGCTCCTAATGTGATGACTACACAATGCTCCTTTCTTGGATTTTTTTTTTGTTTGATTCAAGCTCTGTTCCCTACAAAGAGATTTCCTCTTCATTAATTACACTGAATTAACGGCAAGTGGTCGTAGTGTAGTACCCAGGATCTATCATCAACAGCCAAGTAATAGCAGGAATCCTGACTTCACATGCCCGCCTCTTACAAGATACAAGAAAGCAGAAATCTAAATAAATTCTTTTGAAGTTATTGCCACATGCAGCAGCTCATGGTGCAAAACCCATAAGGACTGAAGTCTTGCTACAATCAGTCACAGCAAGTATCATTTCATAGGAAAATTTTATTTATTTGACCTTGCTTTTGACATAAAACAGAGCGCTGTCAATACGTCCTTCTCCTTTTGACTGCTGATTTCTTTTTGAACCAAGACTTGGTGACACAACTGATTTTCACTGAGTTACCTCCATCATGGTTTCTTAGGTGAAGCAGCAGGCAGAGAGCAACTCCACTCTTTCTCTCCTAGCTTAACTTTGGAGATCCTTCTCCCAGCCTGTTGCCAGGACTAAGCAAGCTCTGACAGCTCCAGCTTAGAATTTCCCAGGTTTTTCTCTCCAGCACAGGCAGATGTCTGCTTCCATATTACAGCAGCTCCACTGAGATGGGACTTTCTCAGCGCATCATCTACTGCTGGGCCAACATATCTGCTATATACAAATTAGTACCACAAAAGGAGGGAGCCTGTCCAATCTCATTACCCTGGACTACATCATTTGCAATGATGAGACGTATCATAGACAGTGAAAGCTAAGGGACTTACCTAATTTACATGCAGTCATGAACACTAGTTAGACTTCCTCCCAAGCTACTTATGAATTTAAATCTGTGAATTTGAAATTAAATATTACTTTGGAAATAGGAGCACAGCCTGAAAATAACATATGAAAGATTCTAATACAGAAAAATCAATGATAGCTACCACACAATCATGCTTTCAGGAAAATGAGCCCTCCATCTCCTGCCATATGTAATCAACTGTTAGATATGTGGCAACTCTCTACTTACAACATAGCCAGCCAATATCAATATTAATTAGAGTTCAGGAAGCAGCTCGTAACAAAGAATTCATATGATGAGTTCCACATATTTTGCAAATGTCACTGCTCTCTTAAATTTATAATTTTTCATTATTTCACAGAATATACACTATCTTTGCCAGCTAACTAGTGTTGGAATTGTTACTTAATTAATTGTGGTTTGTCACAGAGATCATTTAAGAAATCTTTTCTTTTAATTTTGCTTTGTATGTTATAAAAAACTCTCATAGAACACAAGTTTTAAATTAGTTTATTGGGAGAACAGGAGCTTTCAAGATGAAAATGAACATTCCGTGAACATCTGCACACATATTTTTAGTAATTGGACAAAACACACAGAGAGCAGAATGATATGACTAAAAACGATACACTAAAACGCTATGGAACATTTTGAGGAAATTTTGATTGCATTTAATAGTACCAATTCCAACCATATTCTGATGAACAAAAATTAAAATGTCAAAGGAAGGAAATATCTGCAAAATAGTGTTTCTCAATTGTTTGACTCTTTACAAGGTCTTTCACAGTCTCTGAAGTCCTGCCAGGGAATCCTAGAGATCACCGGGAAGCCAGAGGCAACTGCAGAGAAGCCCCTTATCTCTAGGCCAGCTCCTGGTCACTATTACTTGCTAATTGACAACATATTCCCAAGTGATTCACACAACAGATTTTGTTACCGAATTGAAGACTGCTGTTTAATCATGCTGAAACTACAGAAGTACTTTCAGACAGGGCTTGGAAAACCATTAAAGCCTTATGTTGCATTACAGTTCCTAGCAGACCTCATTCAGTAGAGAACGTGTCTGTCTCAGCCCTCTCTGTCTTCTCCTCTTGCTCAATGCCTGTCCCTTCCCCATACTTGGACTTCAGAGTCTGAGATGTACGGGGTATGGGGACACGAGTATACTTCCCAGAAATCTATTCATCAGACTTGTAGATGGGGAAAAAAAAACCAAAAAAAAAAAAAAAAAAAAAAAGGAAAAGAGAATATAAGACATAAGACTTCCACTGATTTCAAAGAAAAAGTCAAATACACAGCAGTCAACTGTACCAGAGTACAAACTTTTCAGAAATGTACTCTTGCAATCCCAGTCCACCTTACTAAGTATTTGACTTGTTCCAAGATTTATTTAAAAGTATCAATACTGAAAAAAGGTTTCTATTCTGTTTATATTTGAGAACTCAGCAGCATTTTGAGGTTTAGAAAAGCTACAGTTTTCGGTCAATTTTTATTTTGAATAAAAATATCCTACATCACTCAGCAAAGATTTCTCCTGCACTACCGATAAAGTTTTTCAGAAAAGACAGCTACCATTTTAAAAAATGGACTCAAATACATGTATTCTTCTCAACTCCTCACATCCTAAAGCATCCTGCAATTTATTTCCCCACTTTCATCTACTGAGATTCAGAGCGGCCATGGTGTGATCATATGTTTTTTCAAGAATAGCTGATGAATACCTGAAAACTCTCCCACTGTGGGACATTCTGTTTTCTCAGAAATGAAAAAAGCAGCTAGAATGACACATTTTCTATTTCTAAAAATAAACTAAAAGGCCAGAGAAATCAATGAAAAAACCCCACTGCTAAGACAGCACAAAACAAAGAATACCAATTACATTTTGGCAATGTGACTAATGAGATAGCCTGCTAATTACCCAATTCTGATAAACTTTTTAGCAAATAATAATCTTACGGGTAATGCTTACTTCCTTTCAAGCAGTGCCATTTTTCATCATGAAAAAGAGTAACAGGTAACATATGATAAAGTCCCTCCCTACCTAAGTGAGATTGTGGTTGTATGCTGTTAACCACCTGAAGGCTCAACTAGCTAAGGAGATTATTGCTGGATAAGCAACCTGAAAGAAGGGGTTTGTCTGGGAACAGGTTGATCTTTTCCCTGTATTGCCTTATGTGAGAAGGTAATTTAATTTACATAGCCTTCTCTGCAAGGATTTCCTGCATTTCCATGCTCTCCAATCTGGAAACCGCCTGGGAGGCAGGAAAGGAAAGGATCTCTCTGTAACCCCCACTTTTCACACAAAAATTCACCTCCACACTCAAGGGATCCCTCCTTATTTGTTAAACACCAAATCTACAGAACGAAGAGGTGGTTAATTCAACACATGCTGCTCAAGGCAGGTGAGAGTAAGGGTAATTTTTTTGCTTTTGCAGGTCCCTGTGCCCTTCTCTGATCCATGAACTCTGATACATAGGAATAGTTCCACCAGTTGGAGGATTTTTCAGAGCACTGTGGATATCAGCACAGATCTGCTGCCTTCATTTCTACACTTTCTGCAACACTGGAGTACAAGCATTATTCTGATCTTTAAAAAACACCTGTTATCATGTCCCCTCCAAAGGCATAAAATTAATTCTTCTGAGTAATTCCTCTCTGACATCACTAATCCACAGGCAACATCCCCCGGCCCTGGCCTGGGAATGCCCGTGCATTGGGGAAGTGGGGGGGCCATGGCAAAAGTGACTTGAATCTAAGGGCAATTAGAAGCCCTGATAACCTCAATTATTATGGGTTTCTAAATGCTATTAAAATTCAATCTAACTCAAATTGCAGAAAGGACATGTAATAGAAATCTCTACTTTTAAAGCATGAAAAACATTTGTAAATAATATAGTTCCATCATTGCTTTGTATCTCTCTGTCTGTATCCCCTTGCTATCTTTTGGGAGTTCTTGCTGCATGTTTCTGCAGCATATAGCACTCTGAGATCCTGGTCTATGGCATGAACATCTATGTATTTCACTAATACACATCATAATATATCTCCTTGGATATCTAAAACATGTTGCAATTCTCTTTTATTTCTGTTTATCTTAAAACCTGAGATTTCACTGAGTTGGCAATAACAATTAAGAATAGATATTACAGATCCATATACTTTTTTATCACAATAGAGATTTCAAACAACAACTGTGCATGAATGGTAAGGAACTTCAGCAGAAATCTTGCCCTGCACAGTAAACAAACAGCTGTTTATCATTGGCCTAATCACCAAGTTAATGAGATACTAATTTCTATATTCATAAACTATGCATGAGCAAGCATAAGTGTACGCAAAGCAGAGCACAGTGACAAATTTAAATAAAATAACAAGGTATTGGTAAATAAACATTAATGATCTTTAAAACTAAGAATCAGGTAACGTTTTATGGGAACCTTGCATGAGCAAGACATAATTCCAGTAAGTCTAGATGTTTGTATATTATCAGCATCAAGCAAGTGTAAATTACTTCAAACAGCAAATGTACAAATATAAACTGGGGAATAACTGCACTGGCAGCAGCACTGAAGAGGTTTGGAAGTTTTAACACAGCACCAGAATAAGTCAAATTAATAATATGCGGGTGTTGCAAGAAAAGGAAAATTTTCTGGGAGGCCACCTACAACTACAAGCAGTAATTCTGTTTTCTGATGATGCCACGGCTGAAATGCTTCATTAGCAAAGATTTAAAGGAATTAATGGGAATCCAGAGTAGAACAACAAAAACGATGAGAGGTTTTGAATTTGTCAGCTTTGCAGAAACATTGAAAAAAAATTAATTCTTCCATTTAAAGAGTAAAAATCTAAAGAGTATACTGTAAATTCTTCGATTACATAAAATATTGCAATGAGGAATATAATGACTGATTTTCTCCACAAGGAATTACGAATACTCACTGACAGTAGTGGAGACTTAATATATGAAGAAATCTTTCTGAATAGTCAAGCCCTGGACATCTAAGCACTGCAACAGCTTATCAATGAAAACTGTAAAACTCTTGCAACTGGCAGGTTTTTAAGAAGCAGTATGACAACCATCTCCCAAGAGATTCTTGCTTTAGAGCAGGAGGATGAGATCGAATAGATGGCTCCTGCACTTTTTTCCCAGTCCTTCACTTCTGTGATTGGCCATCTTTTGCTGATTCTGTATATATGAAAAGTAGAGTGAAATAGTTCCCTATCTTCTACAAAAACTGGAATATACCAGCTTCCTCAACCATACTTCCTTGTGTCCAACCTCTGAGGAAGCAGTGTATTTTTTAGGAATAGTCTGTGAGATAAAATCTACTCCTTGCAAATATACATGCCTGCATGAGCCACGTCACTGACAGAGCAGAGATATCAATTCAGAAGTTTTCTCTTGCTGACTGGTGCAGGTGTTTCAGTAGGATGATCAATGTATTTCCACAATTGTATTGGAGAGCATGAAAAATGAACAACATGAAATCAAATGGTGTGAGAGCTCAGGATCATGTCAACTCTGAGAATGTTCAGCCTGGCAAAAACATGATAAACAGCAGCTCTTAAAAATTGTTGCTGTTCCCTCTTTCTATTCCACTCCCCCAAAATTTGTTTTAAAAGTAATATATGACAAACTGACACTGTGCACAACATTACAAATCCTGGCCTGTCAGCGTAAGCCTGAGAGCAGCTGGCTACCATATGCCTAAAAATAGCTTGGAGTTCTAGAAAATGCTAGAAGTGGAGCTGGCTTAATCTTTGTCCTTGTCCTTTGTATGGAAGGATGGGCATTCATGGGTCCTGTTTATGTGCAGATGGTAAGTGCTCCCCCAAAATTATTTACCTAAAAATGAGATTTCAGTTGCATTGAAGATGATGGGTTTGACACATTTTCTCTGGGAAGTCCAGAGCCCCACATCATCCCTTCTCATCCATTATCCAGGCTTAGCCTCCTTCTCTAGGACAAAGGAAATTCAATTCCCTCTTCTGCTCCCAGGGGAAGGGAAAGAGAGAGTAAGTCCATGCCTCTCACATCGTGCTGAGGTGTTAATGAAATATCAGTAGAAAAACTCATCACCTCAGTAATCTATTTCTGTTTTGTTTGGGTTTTTTATCATTTTTAGTTTGGCTGCTAAACTGAAAAATATGCTACGCACACAGATCTCTACACAGCAGGTCATGGATTCCCACATAATTAGCTACCTACTTACAGGTAGCTGGATTTTTTCAAAATTTATGTGACAAATGGTAGTTAATAGTGGGGTGTTGGTAGTTTCTTCACAGCTTCAGCTGAAATTCGCTCTGTATTATAAACCTTTTTTTTTTTTTGTCAAATTCTCCCCTTATTAAAAGGACATTGCATCGTGGAAAAATTCTGGAAATCAGTCAGATTTATTCTTCTAACCATAATCATCATTTCAGTCACAGTGCTATTTAAAGCAAGGCTTAGACAGTGATTTATTTTTTTCTAAAAATTTAGAATCTCTTTTTTAGTACATATTTTGACTCAGATTCAGGTACAAAGTTTTTATACTATGCAACAGTTTACGCATATAATGTATTTTGTGCATCAGAGAAGTCCCACAAATTTCTTAATATCATGTCAAACTTCTAATCTCTATTTCATTAAGATCTCACTTACGGAAAAATGAATAGAGAAGTTTCTAGACTTTATTGTTTGCACCTATATTTATGCAATACTTAGTCAAGTAGGTAATAACAGGATAAACATCAATAAGCTATTCCATTTTGCCTTTCCTTTCAACCTTTAGGATATTCTTATCTTCAGTGAGAAAAAATCATATGGAAATACTTTTTAGATTCCTATCATGTTGAACAGAAAGACTTTCTAATTTGTATAAAGTCTAGTTCTGGTTTCAATGTCATCGTATTCATTCTGTATTTTTTGAGGCGTGGAAGTCTTGTTTTCAGCCATGGTACAGTTTTCTTGACAGAAGTTACTAGAAAACATTGTATTGGGTCTGGCTGAGCCCCGCAGCAGCCCTCACAGTGCTGTGCCTGTATCGGTAGCTAGAAAGGTGGTGATAAACACCCATGTGTTGACTACTGCTGAGCGGCGCTCGCACAGCACCAAGGCTGCCTCTCCAACCTTGCCCCCCAACACCACCAGCAGGCTGGGGGTGGGCAAGATCTTGGAAGGCAACATAGCCAGGACAGCTGACCCAAAGCGACCTGTGGGATATTGTGTAAGATATGACGTCTGCTCAGATGTAAAAGCTAAGAGAAAGGAAGAGGAAGGGGCGGCATTTGTTATTTATGTTTGTCTTCCAAAGCAACCACTACGTGTACTGAAGCCCTGCTTTCCGGGAAGTGGTTGACCATTGCCTGCTGATGGGAAATAAAGAATAACATCTTTTGTTTTCCCTTGCTCCTATGCACACGACTTTTGTTATTGCTTCATTAAACTGCCTTTATCTTGACCCATTTTTTTTTTATTTTTCGTCTTATTTTCTTCCCCACTGTTCTATTGAGATGGGGACTGGTGGAAAGGCTCAGTGGGCTCCTGGCATCCAGCCAAGGTCAGCCCACCACAGAAATTTACTTGCAGAAGATGGAAGATACATTGATCTGCACCGGTTGTTGCAGCTGCCTGGGTCCGAGGGATTTCTGCATTTCCTCCCCCCCCACACCCCCCCACACCCCCCTTTCAGAAAGTCTCTGACTTAAAGCTTTTATTAAAAAACTGCAAAGATACTTTTTTATGTGGCTGATGGTTTGTTCTTTCACTCTTTATGCTTCCTCCTAGTGATTAGAAATTGCTTTTCTTGCCCCATTCCCTTCCAAACTTTATTTTCATTTAATATAACCGTTCTCCAACCTAACTGAAGTTCTAAACTTGAGTATCACCTATCACAATATTTCACTTTCTTTTCTCTTTCATTTATATCTTTCTCAGTCCTAAATATACTGTTGAAATTACAGGGACAATAAAATTTTAGACTGAAATCCCCCAAAAAACTATTTACAACATCACTAGCTTTCAAATCAACAGTTAGTACATTCTTGATCTAATTCTTTTTCTGGCTACAAAGATGACAGAAATTTTAGAGCAGTCACATTTTCCAGCTATTTCTACGTATCTCACATTTTCCAAAGTTAATTTTCATAGTTTTATGTCTTACCTGAAATTTTCTGGGGAGTGGGTACCATCTCCCTACTCAGCAGCAGTAGCTCACTTTTATTCAAGCTATTTGCTATTCAGTCTTTAAGCTCCTGCCTCAGTTTAGCACTGCACAGCCTCACTAAATTCTCCTAGCTGTTAGATTGCTTTCTGTTTCTTTTATGAAAGTAAGGCCTATCGCCAGCCCAGCATCACTTCCATCTTGACTGTCCTCACCCTGCCTTCAGCCAGTTGTCAGTCTGCTGCCATTTCCTATGGCCTAGATGAAGCTACTATCAGTCTCTTCCCTATTAATAAAAGAGTAAACCTAATTATTCGACCAGAACCTGAATACAAAAGTCTAGTAGCGACCAACACTCATTGCTTACTATTGTATATTCATTCTGTATATTATAGTCTGTAATGTTGGAAGAGCGCCTCTGTTACTCCATCTTATAAGGCTCACAGCAATGTGAATTGTTCTGAAATTACTGGGTGTCACCAGGAGTCAGATGCAGCCCCCTGATGTGGGTCTGTGCCCCCTTGCACCCTTCCCATAGTAGCTTGCATGCGAAGCAGAATTTAGCCCATGGCTCCTTCCAGGAAGCAGCTGTGATATTCAAGCCGCCTGTGCCAGCTTCCCTGCCTCATAACTTCTATACCACTATTTAAAGCCCATACATTTTGTTGCGAAGTAGAAAAGAAACTGTGGTGCAGCACTGACGTGCTGAGAGGCGTTTGCACTATAGCAGAAGAGAAGGAGATGGAAATATGTAGATGGGCCTTCCCTCACCTCAGAGAATCATCGATGGTTAAAGCATGGATGAATATGCAATCTGCCACAAGTGTCTGGTGGCTTTTTTAGACCTTGGCAAGGAAGAAAGAATTTCCCTGCCTTGCTTTAGAGATAGTGTTGATATAAAAACAGTCGTCAAAACCTCATCATCCAACCATCAGATATCGATCCTTGCATGTCAGCCAGTGCTCTGGATTGTCCAAAAAGAGCAACACACCATTCCTAATAATTGATCCTATGCAGTATGAAACTACCACACCAGCCTGTCTAAAATACCATACCTTTTCCAAAATGTACAGGAATAAAAATCTAAATCCCTGTAAGGGAAGAGGAGAGGTAAGACACATTGTCCATCTTCTGAAATTTTGTCTAGAGAGTCCGATCAGGTTGATCTCTCCACAGACCTCAGTGGAGCCTAATCAAGAGGCAGTGGTTCACAGGACTGGAGCAGCTCATGCATTTACAGCCTTTGACTGCCATCTCATTGAATGCAGGGATCTCAATGATCAATTCTTGTAATACACCTAGTGTTTGTCCTTCTCTTACCCAACAAAAATTGCCTCTTGTCCTCCTCTAAAATCACACAAAATTAATTCACGGCGGTATCCTGATTTTAAGTCTGAGACCTCCACACTAGAGAAAAAAAAAATAATAGAGTAATGCAGCTCAATCCTCAAAATCCTCTGTCATGGTAACACAAAATAGGAGAATACACAGACTGTGAGAATTCTCACTCTTAACCTTCTCCTGACAAAATAAGTTAAGCTCGATGGCCCTGTTGTTCAGAATCATACTTAACGGGTATTTGAACTGAGGCCTAATTCTGAGAGCCTAGGATGACACTTTTCAAATTTTAAGTATTTTCTGCTTTTTGGCACACAGGAGGGTCCATGTAGCTATTGTCTTTTGATGGCTGTTTAGCCGTGACATTAAATACCCTCTTTTCTCTCTGCTTGCAGCCTTTTGTTCATCTCTTAAATACAGCAGTAGATTTCTCATAACCTCCTGCATATGAAATAGACTTCTCTGCTACTCCCTCCCTCTGTGGTAATCTTGTTTCACTAACATTACGATAATTTAAAGTCATACTGGTAAATCTTCTATTAAATACCTTGTCAGCTGAGAACAGACAACACCATGCTACTAAAGAGTCCTTATAGAAGACTTAAAATCTCTCTCAGATGTGACAATAACTATTAGTTATTGTTAATTTAATAATTTTCTCTGAACTTGAATGTCCAGGTTTACTGCCAATCAATCAAGCTGCATTTGAAAACCTGTTTAATTTCCTAAATTTAGCAAGAGGAGTCCACAAAATGGAAAGAATGGTATCTGCAAATTAAAAGTGAACCACAGAGAAGGCATAATAATGTGAAGAGGTTAGCTAAGGGCTTGCATTGGGAAAATGCCTAAAAATTCTGCATTAAGTGAGAGGAGTGTGAGATAAGCAGGCAATGTGATTTGGCTGTGATAGAATGAAGCAATCTAAACTGCTGTAAATCTTCAGGACTGCAGGTTTTCCTTCCTCCAGCATGGAAATTTTGGAAGCTCATCTACAGCATCAGTTTCTGTAGGGCGGGAAGATGCTTTAAGAAAAAAGCTGCATAAAAATGTGTGGCTGACTGGTTAGAAAAATTAAAAAAGAAAACAAAACCCCAAACAAAATAGAGTTTTCTGGGCTCAGTAAGAACCCTTGAAATCACAGGCTGAGACCACTGTGCCACAGACAGGGACGCCTCCTGGCCGTGCCTGTAAGTACCATTTCACTGTGCATTCCATGTGAATGGAAAGATGCCCTAATGCAATACCAGAATCTCCGAGGGCACAGTTACCCCAAATGATGTACAAAGGGCCCCCAGTGAAGCTAGTGGGAGCTACAGGTATACTGTAATGGAAATTGAATTGGAAGTCAGTTGTGAATTCAGTAGTGAATTGAATGTCAGTTCACTTTTAGTCACACATGAATTGAGGAGCTGAGTTTCAGGAAGCTAGATCTGGGTATCTAGGGCTTGGCTCTTTTGTGATACAAAAGCCAATGGATAAGGAGGAAACCTGAACAGATTACAATGAAAAGCCCCCCCGTTTAGCTTTTTAAAAGTAGAGGGAAGTGGTCTCGTTTTAAAATCATCTTTATTATTTTCGTTTTCAGCCAACGCTCCTTGGGGGCTCAATAATCTACGGAGAAGCCCTGCCTGGCAGTAGTGAGTGAGCAGTGCCCTCGGAAGACACAAAGCAGAAGTGATGGGACAGTCATCGTGGAACATGGCAGTTCAAAGGTCAAGCAGGAACAACAGGCACAAGGACAGTAGTACATGCCAAATCCCAGTACACTCCACCGAAGGCAGCTTGTGGTGCAGGTGTGAATTATACAAGAGGAAGGTTACCCCTACCTTCTAAAAACCTCTGTTGCTCTATAAGCTGCTTGCACTCCCTCAGTGGCCTCCCTGTGACTGGCTCCATGCAGTTTATCTGAGGTACAATTTATATACTTGCAAACTGGTTGGTTATTAGTTTGTCTTCATGAAAGCCTTCTTATGTTACGGTTGTTCACTATGCATTAGGTTAGCATGAGAAAATAAAGTGCACCAGTAACAATTTGGCAACTGGTCAATAAGTAATCCATGCATAAACCATTTCTGTTAGCTGATGTGATCCACAGATGCTGGGATGCAGGGAAGTCTATTTTCATCATTCTTTGGGAAAGCAGTAGCCTGCAATGGTAAAAGATTGCGATGAGTTCTTCTAGCCATCTTCTCTGTCAAGCAGGGACTGCTCCCTATCCCTGTGGGCACATCAGCAGGGCTGTCTGGGCAAACTTTTTTTTTGAAAGACTGTTTATAATCTGTCATGAGGAACACAGCTCTTTTTCCCTACAGACTGTAAGAAAGGAAAGACATTTCTCAGCAGCCAGAATGCAAACAATCTTTTGGCTCATACACAAAGTTTAGGGGAAAAATGTTTCCCGAAGTCATCCTTTTCACCTCTTCTACCAGTCTTGCCCTGCACATCTCGGTGAGTTATCTTGTGGATGGAGCTATATTAGAAACTCCCAGGTTAGTAATTTTATTGTGATCCCTGCATTTCAGCACACCCGACTGTCATTTAGGGAGTTTTTTCTGGCTTAATATTATTTCTGTCTGTTGCCACATTAGTCAATGAATTTCAAAAGACAGTTTAAATTATTTGTAGTACATGATGGTTTACTGATTTTTTCCCCATTTAGCTTGCCAAAGATCTCGAGTGAGCTTGTAAAACTGCTTTTAGACCAAGATTTGGCAATACAGTGTTTACTATAGGTTACCTGAAAATTATCTAAATAGTAATAGTAGATGTCTGGCAAGAAGCCAACAAAGGTAATGCAGGCTGAGTTTGTCTGCAGACTAAAACTGAGAAACAGAAGGAAAATCTGGGATCCCCAGATACAATTAAGGAATAAGCAGGCTGAGATGCAGAAGAGTAACTACAGAGGGAGGCAGGCAAAAGAATGATGATTAATATCAGTATGTGTTATGGTTGATAGGACCAGTCACAGCACTTACACTAGTGATTCTAAAATGGGCTCGGGGCATATGGTTGCACATAAAGTTCAGAAGTGTTACTATGTCCAGATATCACTTATAGCATTGTAAAATAGTACCTGTAATGATTGCACCATGAGCTGTCCAAGAATACACATACATGGAAATCATTATGAAGTTTGTTATACCAGATTTGCTGCATTGCTATTAAAGATACAATTTTTACAACCCAAATTCCTCTCTGGCTATTACAACAAAAGCATCTGCTCAGTGTTGCTACTCAAGACAAGACTGCCTGCCCTTTAAGTGAATGGGATTTTTGGAATACACAATCAGGATGATTAAGCTTTCCACTGCTGCAGGGATTTTTATTTACTTCTACAGCATATTAATATAGACATGAAAAAACACAGATAAACATTTTTTTGGTTGTACTAGATGGCAAAAGTGTATAATTACATCGTTCAGAATCTCATCAGCTCCCATCAGTCCAAGCTACTTTATGAACATATTTATAACTGCCGAGTATAGAGCAATTACAGGAAAACATTCTCCTTTCTAAATGCATCTGCACACTTAGTATGGTCTGATCTAATTAAAGCCATTTCCATTAAAGTCAACTGGAGTATTTCTGCTCCATGTTAAGGCAAAGACACAAGAGGCACAAGAGGATCCCAGTTCCTATAGCCAAAGCTTCAATTTTAACCAAACAAGAGTATTTCTGGAAATGATCTGAAACATGACCTGGATACAAACCTCTCATCAGACAAGATTTTTGGCTTCATTTTCTCAGTAGAAGTCAAAAACCTTATTTAGTGTGGGGTATCATGCAGGAAATTGTACTCTGGACAAACACTATTTGGGGACAAGAAATCACGGAAAAACCTCCATGTTCCATTATTTACAGGCAGTTGAAATTGATCTCAATATTCCTCTCAAGTACTTTGTTTTCTGAGAGAGACAGTGATATATTTTAGGGTCTCCAGTGCCTTAAAAGCTCTATCAGTGCTAATAACTGGAAGACAATGGAAAGAAGTTAAAAAGAAAACAAACTGTGCAGTTTGATAAAGCTATTATGATAGATTACTTGTTTTTCATGGAGAAAAGAGAAAAGATATGAAAAACTTTAAAAGTGAAAAGTTAACATGACAGGCAAGTTTAACAGGATTCATTCATAATTCCATATTAAATTCATACCAACTTTTTTCTCACCAATACTCCCGTTATCTGAAAAAAACTCTGACTGTCAAAAGCCTGGGGGGACTGCCAAAGACCACTTCATTAATATATTCAATAGGAATTTTTCTGTCTCACAAATATAACTAGTTTATGGTTATTTCAGGACAAAAGGCACAACTAAATATTCCAGCTTGAGTTATCTGGGCATCAAAATTTTAGAGGTTTGTCAAAAGGCAAAATGCCTTTGCTCAGATGACTGAAAATATTTAGCAAAAGTTTTCAACAGCTGAGCAGAAACTACACACAGTGTCATTGACTTCAAAGCCCCTTCACTTGCTTACATTGAAGGAGCAGCTTTGCCTAACATGCTGGATTTGTTTTCTTTAAAGGAAAATCCATGGAATGTGTCTATTGACCAAATGTCAAGGTAAGTACAGATCAAGATTTTTTCTTTACATTCTAAACCGGATTATTCAATGATAGACACAATATTAAGTATCATTAGAGTGGGATAGTTAGTGACAAAGCAAGTACCTTGTTTTAAATAACTAGATCGGTATGTTTTAATGAAGCTGATTTGATTTTTAGTTTTCAAAATTAGGAAGGCAGAGAGCATATATGTATTATGTCAAAACACAGAGCTGAGCACAGAGATTAAAAAAGAGAAACAATTTCTGATGATATTAAGAGGTCAGGGTAATTATATTTAAGGAATTCAAACTTGTAAAGACTTTAGTGACAATTTAACATTACTTTCAGGACACATCACTATCTTCCATTTTCTTTCTCTGTACATTGCTAATAAAACATTCATAACATTAAGTACACAGACAGAATTTGAAGGAGATGTAATTAACTGCCCAGCAAACCAGAAAAGGCACAGTTCCTCCAGTTCCTCCAGAAAGAAAAGGAGTGACCAGCTAATGATATGAGTAGATGGTTGTGAGCTTGAGAAAGCCACTTTATCCTTGAAAACAACACTGCGGAGTGAAGAATTATCACAGTAGTAACATAGACTGAACCTGCCTAAGCAAAACCAAGCATTTCACAGCGAACAAGCAGGAAAAGAGCGCTGGCGCATAAGCACCAAGCTCCGAAATGGATACAAGTTGGTATAGGAATTTTACTGACAAGCAGAAAATTTCCTCTTTCTCTTCCTGCTTGTCCCATTTCTTTTACATTTGAAGGGATTTCTGAGCTTGCAGTACTATGCCTTTTTCTTTTTACTAAATATTAGGTAAATTTGTCATCAAGACAAGAAGGTCACCAAGAAACATTAGGCAAACAAATATGTAAATAAGACAGTGAGCAGTGTGATTTGCATTCTTATACAATCGCATTACACAAGCCAGATTTACATGTAAGCATTTCAAATACATAAACCTGAAGAAATATGGAAAGACATACAAAGTGTAACTGGAAAGTTGCCTCCCTCTTCTATGGAGACATACACACATACTTCTACACATCTATAAAGTTTTTTGATAGCTTTGAGTCATTACTTCTTGGTAAGTGCTCTAGCCTAACGTTTTAAGGTACACTAAACCATCAACTTTTCCACAGTTTCTGAGTAGCAGTGAGCTCCTACAAATTTCCACCAGAACAGAACATAACTCATGAGTCTTTACAGCAGGGAAATATCCTACTCTGACATTGTCAAAAATTACATAAGACAATTTTGCTCCAAAAGGAGGGATATCTCATGCTTAAGACTGAATTGATAAAAGAAATCAGGTTGAGTTCCTGACTATTTCACAGTCTTTCATTGTGGCCTGAGGCAAGTACCTTAACCTCTGTGTATCTACTTGCTATGACTAAAATGAGTATAATAACATTTTTTTTCCTTTATTTTTCGTCTGCCTTGCCTTTGGGTATTCTCCAGCAAGGCACGTTTTTCACTTTGACTTCAGTCCTGCTAAAGTGCACACACTTCAACAGAACTACCCATGTACTTACTGTTGCACACATTCAAGGCTGCACTGGGAAAAGAACCTACCACAACAAAGCTTCAAAAATACTGTGATATACATAAGTAAATAATACTTGCTTATCAATACCCTTCATGGTTAACATGTACTGATTTTTTTATGAAGAACTTACCAAAATATTTATGCCAGTGATATTCCTATATTATAACACGGAGTCTAGAATTACAGTTGAAAACTGTGATATTTTTAACATACTCTTAAGCTTAGTTTCAGTGGTTTCAAAACCTGTAGCAAAGATACATGGGCTGTAGCCCTGCAGGAGCAAGGCTCTAATAGGTGTAAGTACTAAATATCTTAGAAAGTGACCAAAGAACCATGAATTCAGCAGGTCCAAAATATCTTGCACCAACAACTGCATGTTGCAAAGGAAAACCTGAAAGGTTTATGTTCGGTGTACTGTCAACATTGTGTGAAATCACCTTTTTATAGAGAAAAAAGACTATTCCTATAATGTAAGGTTTTAAGTAGTTCTTATTTGTGAAATACTGTTACTTCATTTTATCAATATGACTAATTTGGTTTGTTAAAAGTAATACATTGTAGGAATCATTCAGCTCCTGCAGCAACAGAAAAGGTGTATAAACGAGGGACATTTTTTCATGATGAAATATGAATGTGTGGCATGTCTCTTGCCTCCAGGTAATTCCTGACCCAGAATATGCATTACTTGATTTTTTTCTCTTTTCTTACAATCAGCTTAGTGTATAAACAAACTACAATATAATTATGAACAATATTTGGCATTTATTAAATAACGTCTAGTCACAAAACTGATTTCCTAGTTGTCAGGGACTCTACCACTGGCCATCACTGCTGCTATTACTGGATTCCTCTGGTGCTTTGGTGCTTTACTGCTGTTTTAAGCATGCTGCCCACACAAGCATTTTTTCCTCACTCTCCCCCTCCTGCACTACCTCAGACCAAATGTCTTTTGTCTCTCTGTTTTCAGTGTCCCATAAAACAAATCTGTTGTCAATCTGAGGACACCTGGAATGAACTTAGCAGCGGATTCCTTGACCTTTTTAACACATAGGGGTCAAAAATCACCATCAGCAGTTGGAGAGAAAAATGTGAAAGATCAAAGTCTTCCACTCCCACTACTGTTCTTGCTTTCCTTTGTTGATATGTGCATTGCTGACAGAAACCAGCAATTTTTATCTCAAAAGTGCAAATATTTGATAGGAAACTGAGGCCAGATATATAAACCTAAAACAAACAGCAAATATTTCTGTGATTCTTTTAACAGTACAGGAAAAGGTCCTTTTTAACAAACAAAATCTTTCTCCTGGAGGGTTTGTAAATCAAACATTGTAGCTTTTATTAGTTGATAGACTGTTGATACAAAATAAGAGCTGACTTTAAGCCCAAGAGCAACTGCATAGACTCCTTTCACTATTGAGCTGAGATATGCAAAAAGTAAACACCATAAATCACGAAAATTTTGCTTTGTACAAGTATTTCAATATAATGGTATACAACATTTTGGTAGAACAGGCAATGTTGTGTTTTTTTAAAAAAAATACATATTTTTTAATTACTTTCTGCAAATCTATATCTTACAGTAAATTAGTCATTTTCTTTCATTTTCTTTGAAATAAACTTTTTCTCCTTTGTTTTCCAAGTCTTACTTTTCTCTGCTGACCTTTATGTGGCCCAAATTTTAGAGCAATGTAACGAAAATGCCTCCAAGCATCTTAACAGTTTCAAATTGTTTATATTCCAAATTGACTCCATCCCAAATCAAATGTCAATATATATTTGGTCTTATAAAAAGGCACAAGATTCTTTTTGAAGTATGTTCAGAGAAGTATTGAAAAAAAAGAATAAGTGTGCAGAATCAAAGAACATGGATTTCATCTACAGTTGTACGTGGTTTGTCTTGTAAAGTCAGACACTGAATTCCCTCTGCTGTTCCTATTTTTTTGCAACTCAACACAAAACAGAATAAGGTGTGAAGCTTCCACTGAGGAAGTAGCTGGTAAAATTTTAGGGCATCTATCACAATATGAGTAAGATCCCCACTGATAAAAATTTTAATGTAAAGTCTCTTATTTCCTTAAACCATTTTGCTTTGCACCACTGTCACATGGAGTGTCCCAGTCTTAAACTGTGCTAATAATCCAGGGAATTTATTTATGTTCAGATAAGAACTCTACCCATGCAATTACAGTTAAGCTGACTACGCATGAAAATAGCATAATTTAGGATTCAGGTTTGTAAGGATTTCTTGTTCAGTGGCACAAGTACACTTGGAGAAGCCAAAGCCACTTACCCTCTTAGTATAGAAACTAGAAAGATGCTGCATGCCAGCTCTTAAGTGACTTAAGAATGGCCTGCTGCTAAATAAAGACCAAGGTCTCTGTCGCAAGGGTTCTTCCATGCAAACGGACCCAATACCAATGGAGTTGTCAGAATATGTGTCTAACTACTTAAAAGGGTACAATCCAAGAAATCTGCCATTTGCTGTGTTCCCTTTCCACACTGCATACATAATACCTATAAAACCAAGCAATCTACATTATAAAGAGCTAACTCTTAAAATGTGTGTTTTTCAGTCAAAATATCAAAACATAGCACATGTTGAAAATCACTAGATGATTTATCAACTAACTGAAATATCTGAACAAGTCCTTAGAGGATCTTAAAGCAGAAGCAATTTCCACACCAACTTAATCAATCCCCACTATGATTTCCACGATTTGATGTTTTCAGAGGATTTTGATCCAGTCTTAATTCCCATAGCTTTACCATCTGCACGGCATTTTTATGAACGGTAATTTTATCCCCTCTGCCAACCTGTTAAATATTGTCATGGGAGGATTTAGTAGTTTCCATGATTCCAGACAATATTTTATTCTTCCTGAGTTTTCAGCTGGCAGAGCCAAGTTCCTAATTTTATCAATTGAAAGCACTGAAAGAATTCATTAATAAAAGGCTCTAATCTACCAGTTCTGTGACTCAAGAGCAACACTTGCCTTTCAGCCTGCAGCTGACAACCTCTTTCATAGAAAGAGGGAGAGGGAAAAAAATTTTTCCATGTGTTGTAAATCTCTTCAAGTTAAGAACTCTAGTTAGAGCTCCCCCACTTTCTAATAAGCAAATCCTTCAGAAGTATGAACGTATCAGAAGTCTAACTGCTACAATGTGCTGGAGAAATATAAGATTCAATTAAGCTCTAAGCTTTTTAAGACCATCAAACTCATTTTACTCTTAAAATTCTGCACACACTACTGATGATCTTTAATTATTATAGTACAGTGTTTAATAAAAGTAACAATGCAACAGACAGTCTAAGCACACACGAACCCTTCCTGCTTTAGGGAAGCCTGAAATGCAAGACAGTGGATTCTTTCCAAACGTATTTATCAGAAAGCTGTTTATCTTCTGTAGTAAAACTTGATTCATAGTCATTCCATTCGTGTCAATGAATGCAGCACATGGTCTTTAATACTCCCTGGTTGGGAGCTAATGCCTTTAGCTTTCCATTAGGTAATCTGAAAGACCTATTCATTTTTTTTCACAGTCAGCTAACTAATTCTTTAACACTTCATTTCAATACCACTAACACTTACTAAGGGATTGACTTCACTAAGTGAACAATCTCAGCTGTCTCAACATTTCATCGTTACCTGACATATATAGCTGTGTCTAAATCAATGAATCAAACTGAGGTAGGTCTATCCCCTTGAGCATTTATTTTTTTTTTTTTTTTACATCTAGTCCCAGTGCTCCTCTTTATTGTTCAATGGGAAACTTCCAAGTTCTATAAAGAGTATGATATACTTGCTTTTTTACCCTCATTTCTATACTGTTCTTCCACTCAGATTACTGACCATCAGATGTGCGTTTCAAGAACAAGGACTGCATTTCAAAATGCTTCCTTTCTGATGTACCTCATGGCAAAGGTAGCAAAGAAAAGAGTGTTTCCTCCTTCCCTTTAGCCTGCAAAGACAATCAGATATCACGATGACAGGCAGAGTGTGGGAAAGGTGAATTGGTTTTTTTTTTTACCCCAACTTGTCAGAATTCATTCTTTTTCAGCAAAATTCTATCAAGTACTCCAAGGATTAATATCAGGGATAAATTCATGAAAGTTTTTAAGATAAGTCAGTGAACACATATTGAGTTTAGATTTCTGTTGGCATCAGCTTTCACTACAAAAAAACACCAAATCAAAATGTAGTCATTTATTTATTCCAGGCATGCTTTAGAAGTGAAAAATGATATAATTTTATCTCCTGGCGTGGCTACCATACAGACAGCAGTATAAGCAAGTTCCTAGTAAAAAATACCAAAACACATTAGAAACATATCACTAAAGTTAAGCTAACCTTCTTTCAGCGCATTCACTAAACACTATAAAAAGACCCTACCGAAATGCAGAACATGCAACCTTTGTTGTGAGCCTGTTGAACATGGTGTCTTCGCAGCTTCTGCTGTTCTGAAGAAGTTATTGTCCCTCCATTGCCAACTTGCCTGCATCTTAAAGGCATCACCAAAGGGTATTATAAGAAGTTACTTGTTTTGAACCTTCTTCAATCAACTTTGCAGTTGAATAATGTCAGGAGTTTAATTTTATTCACACTACATAGCTCATCAGTAGTGCACAGGTAGTATGTAACCTGATTTGTGGCATAATCAGGTTTGCATTACACTGTTTAAAATCAACAAAACAAAAAACCACCAGCGGTCTCCTGGAAGGAAAATAATCAGATGAGAAAAAACTGTCTCTTGAAGCTTTTTAATATTAGCTTTAGTGATCTAAAACATCAAGTGAGCTTTCTCTTTCCAGAAGAATAATAAATGAGGAAGAAAAGCTGGTGTTTGCCTGTAGGATGCCTGTCACTGTGGTCTCTCCAGGGCAGCTCTAAACTCCTTTGTGAGTTTCATTTCTATGAAAAGCAGACGGTGACTAAATCTCAAATAATCAGTTGGTTTCATATGCTGAGGATCAACAATCACCTTTCTACTCAAGTCTGAGTGAATTCCCTTGACAGAAGAAAGCAGGTGTCAACTTTAATCCTACAATTTCTGCTTCTTTAATGAATCTTATAGCAGATATAGTATACTTTGATGTTTTACTGCCATAAGAAATTATGACTTTATACAATTCAAAGCTGGCTTCTCCACCTTTAGAGGTACAACATACTATTACAATAACTAAATGATTTTCAAACTTTTGTACTTTAACTTAAACCTCATTTAGGTACCTAAAGCCATCCTTCAAAGACAACTACAACTCAACTTGACCAGGAGTGAGTAATAAAAAACCAGAAAAAATACATAAATGCAAATAAATTACATAAACTTTTTTCTGAGTACAGAATAAATTACTGCTGTACTGAATAGTGTGTATATGGCTGTATTATCTTGAAATCTCATCATTATGATAGGTTTTTACAGTGAAAAGGCAGTGAAGTCTCATATAAATCAGAACCAATTCACCTTCTTCATGACTGTAAAGCTTCTTCTTATTTTTACTGACAGAAAAGAGAATCACTTCATTGGAAATGGTAGAACCAGCTACACATGTTCAGCATTGTAACACAGAAATCACATTATAAGATTACTATTGAGTTCTTTTAACTCAGACAAAGCCCTCTTGTTAGCAAATGATACTTTGTATTTGGCCATGATTTGTAAAAGCGGATAATATTTTCCATTTGTATCATAAATTTCATCACTGGATATGAAAGTCAGCTAGTACTTATTGGCTGCTTATGTACAATATGATTCCTGACAGAGCATCTGTTTTTTTGGATAGAGAGATGGAAACACCAAATTAACTGATATTCCCCAAATATCCTCAACACCTTTGGAAGAACAGGGAATGAAAGCCAGCCTTCCTGAACCCCAGGCTCCTGTGCCTTCACCAGAAGAACACCTTTCCTAACTTTAAGTGTCTTTGTTATCATTTTTTAAAAGAGAAAGACAGGGAGGAAAAAGAACAAACAGAGCTAAAAAGAGAGGCCGTGCGCTAGTCAGAATATTGAGTAAGCCAATTTTGCATGAATGTTGATTTAATTATCTCTTCACAGGCCTCATACTTTTCCAGAGTAAATTTTAAGAAACTTAAAAAATATCACCACTATGATAGTCTTAGGAAGCTGGACCCATTTCATCAAAATACACCTATCTGGACGGTGAAGAATTAGAAGTCACTTGCATTATTTTACAGAACTCCTATATAAATAAAATGGGTTTAGAAGAGAATGTGCAACATCAGGAATCCAGCCTCCAGTCTCAAATAACTCTTTTCCAGTGATTTTGAAGACTTTCATAAAATCTAGAAAACAAAGCTGAATCTCAATTAAGGATTGCTGGAGGGAGAATGGTATCCTATAACACTGACATCTGGGCTACTGCTAGTGGATGTAATGTATATCTGTCACCGACAGCTTATCAGGTTATATATAATTCTGAATCATTACTCATGTCTTTCTCAGCAAGCACAGGAATCTGCAAAACCACCATAGTCACAGAAGACGTACATGTGGAGGACAAACTCACATGTAACAATGTTAGAAGGTAATCATAAACCATTAATATAATGCAGACCATAAATGTCAATACAAATAGTTAAGTGCATGTCAACAGGCAGCGTATAGGCATGACTGACCTAGACAATCAACTTAATATGGCAAATGATAGCTTTGTAAATATCTCCAGCATTGGATACACATGTAGTCTCTATGTGCTGAAGATCCAATAGGAAAAAAGCAAAATCCAACATGATTTCGTAAGGGAGGAAAAAAAATATCTGTTCCTATTTCCATTGCCTTGTAATTCGACTTATGAAAAACGTCCAAGAAGAATGCAGTGTTTCCCAACACAAACTTATTCAAGATGCAGCTAGCAGATAAAACCCCACACATGACACCAACTGGTTAAGCACAGGCAGGTTCTACATGCCCTGTCATTTGATCATGATATAGATTGATCATTTCGATTACTGGACTAGACTGTAATGAAAAGCCTTGTGAATGTGCTAAGATCATTTTAACAGTTCACTAGAGACCCAAGTGTGGAAGGAACATGCCTAAGCCAAGCTCTATATACAGTCCATATACCACCATGAATAATGAAGTGGTTTAGGAAAAAAAAAAAAAAAAAAAAAAAGATATTACAATGAGCATATTTTTCTGTCATGGAGATTTTTTTTTGCAGGAATTCTATGGACAAGTGATTGGGTGTTTTAGGACTGGGGGAATATGTTTAACCATTTGGTTGAATCCTCAACCATAAACTGCTTTTCTGAATAGTAACTTAGTGGAAGAGGCAGGAATTTATATACTTTTAGGAAAAAAAATATGAAAGAGCCCAATAAAAGACTGCTGTAGACAACTGTTGTTTGCAAACATTTAACTAGCACTGCTATTAATTTCTTCTAAAACGTGGCAGTTTTCTTTCCTGTAAAAACACAGTGAAATTGCTGTCAAATAATAAACAGTACATGGGCTTCCCATGTAGGTTGGAAGCATGACAGACATTAATATGTTTATATAATGTTAGATGAGATATCTTAAAAATGTTAAACTCAGTTCTTTTCATAAGAAACTGTAATCCTGAATGCATTCATTTAATTATTAACATTTACTGTTAGCATCTGAATACTCAAATAAAAACTTCAGAAATTACATACAATTGTACAATCAAATTAGAGCAATAGTCCTTAAAACTCTCCCTTCTGAAGCATATGCTTAAAAAAAAGGAAGAGGTTATCATAAGAATGAGACCTCCCAGACTCTCTTCTCCAAGTGTCGTTATTAGCTCATGCCCATGACAAAATTAATTCTGCAGTTCTGCCAGGAATGACAGCTTCATTATCCATATTAGAATGATGACAAAAAAAAAAAAAAAAAGAAAATGGAGGGACCACTGAAAATTCTGAAAAAAATTAAAAATTGTTTCAGGGTGAATAGTATTTTATTTAAGTGTTCAGAACATGTTATTATTTTATTAAACAAAAATAAATGTTGAAAGTTTTTTTTCAAATACAATTTAAACTATTTAAAATAAAAACACTCTATAAGCTTTTTTTTTTTTTTAAATTTCAAATGAGCCATTTCATGAAAATAAACATGATTTTATTAAATATTTGGTGTAGCCAAAACTTTATTGCTTATTGGAAATGCTGAGGCGGAAAAATTTTGTCCTGCTCTGTTTGTATTATAGTGGGAGAAGCGGTTTCAAAGCAGACACATCTGCTGATGGATGAAGTAGACTAGCAACACATAATGGTTCTGAACAAGTCAAAAGTTTAGAGTGTAGTAAATGTATAGATCATATGAATCTCATTATATTTGTGATGCATGTATTAAACTGCCTGTCTTCTTTTCCCCAGAATAGACCAGATTCATAGCACCACAGTTTCACAATACGTGTTAGAATTGATGGTTTGAAAGGACTGACCCATTTGGACTAATGATACTTATCACTCTGTTACACATTTGAATGGAAGCAGCTTGCTTTATTTGCTGACAATATTCAGAAAGGAGATTAAGATTTAATTTTGATCAGAGATCATTTTTTGCTTAGAACATGAATTACAGCAACAGAAATGTTAAAAGCAAAAATAGCGTATGGCTCATGGACTGGTTGAAGAAACAACTGCCCTTTCCTTTTTAAGAGCCTTCTACCAAATATTGAGTTGGTGCCTGTTAGCAGCAGGTGTTCATGGAGTCTCTGCTCATGGCATCAAAGACAATGCAGGAAACAAATGTTAACGCTTGCCTCAACGGAGGGGAAGTGCCATTCTCTTAAATGTATCCCATAATATGTGGATTAAAAGACAATTCAGTAAGTTTTCATATATGTCCAATGAATAAAGCCTAAACCAGAAAAAGGTTTCTTTACAGAGACATGGGATTTGGGCCAGATCTCTTGGTGAGGAATGTCTTAGAAATGGCCAGTTAGAGCAAAGTAAACAGTTTAAGTAGGGTTCCCCCCTGTCTGCAGGAGTCAGTCATTAGGGGCCTTCAAGAGATAAGAAAAATACTGACATGCCTGGGGATAACAGCTAAAATTACACACTTGCTCTTAACAAACCACTTACCTTATTTGACTATTTTGAACACCATTGGAATTTAAGGAATATCACAGCAGTGTGTTATGTTTCTGCTAGAGAAAAATTATATCACAACTGCAATGCTTTTAGATGCTATAGATTAAATTGTACAATTTTTGTCTTCTCTCATCCCAAAAGAGCGAGTCTCAGAACTACCACACAAATATTCTTGAGCATTACAGTATAATAAGGTGCCTATAATACAGTGATTAGCTTTCTGTACAGTTAACATGTGGCAGAAAAATCAGTATTTTCATCTTAAGGCCAGAGGGAGTTGATGATCAGCACTTTATGTCTCTTCATTGATAAATGTTGAGCAATTCCTAACGCTAATTCCAGTTTTCACAATTTACCACAAAATTAAAGCAACACATGAAATCTAACACATTGCAGCTTATGCCAGAAACTTTCTCTAAAACTTTGAGTAAAGTCAAGTAAAACTGTATTAGAGTGATGAAGTTTAAAATTTGAATCATAGCATCTGACTTCTCACATTTCCGAAAGGATTTCACATACAAACACCAAACAGGATTTTTAGCCTTGCAGGATATATAACAAACATTTGTTGAGGAAGTTCATCTTGCAAATTCTTACCTATAAAGTAAGTTTGTTATGACTGTGAGAACTTCGTATTTACAAGGAAAAAATATAGTTCACTTTCAAAAAATCCCTTCAATTCAAAAATAAATAATGTGAACACTGAGTGTCTGTATGGTCTGGAGATGCTCTACGCCTTTAGTATTTGGGTGACATTTCCTGTGTATTTGCTTACTCTAAAGTATATTTGAATGTTGGAGGTTCTACAGTGCTCTCTTAAAATGCCACTACTCTGAAAAGTGACTTCAAAAGATAGGATTGTTTGATGTTTATTGTTTCTTAGTGATTTTGGTACAAATGTGTTCCAGTTCAAAGTCAAAAAGATTACTTACTTTCTGTTAGATCTGCAAATTCATCCTACTTCCAAAAAGTCAAGAAGCTCCCACTGCTAAAATTTCTATAGGATTTCAATGATCTATGTTTTGTTGCAATTATATTAATTAGTTTGACACTGCCGCTCAAGAAATGTGCAATCTATCAATATTACTTCTTGATGATGCAACATAAAGAGTAGCATCTACTCTATACCTTAAAAATCTATTTTAAAAAACAGAGGCTATCTGTATTTTTAAGCAAGCAAATGCAATTATTTGGACTGCAGTCTGTGGAGTGGAAAAAAAACCACAACCAAACTTTGAAGCAATTAAGTGATGCAGCTAATTCTATGGATTTTTTTCAACAGCTTTTAGGTAAATACAACATGAGATTATGACAGAGCTTCTTTCACGGTCTTGAAGACATAAGCCAATGAACCGTTAAGGGGGATTCCACAGCATCACAGGATACATCTTCCTCACCTTTGCTTTCAGGTTGCCCCATCTTTTCAAACCATGTCTGATTCCTCAGGGCTAAAGTAGAAAATATTACATTACCAAACTTTTTTAACTGTAATCTGCTTGGACAGATACAGTCAAATTTTGCTTATGCAAAGGAAACGAAGTTTTGACTCATGCTTTTTCATCCTGCAACCCTGATAATCAAAAACTGCAAGAAAATGAATCAAGACGGTGTGCTGGGACAACAGATCACTAGGGCAGCACCCTACCTGGTTTGGCATAGGAACAAGAAAAATAACGCCAAGTGAATTTACACTGTAAATGACTCTAGATCTGTCCTTGATAGCTACACCCTATCTATCATTAATGATCTGCTTACTATTTGAACAAAGCTAAAGTACTTCATTTACATATATAGTAAACATCTCTTCCATTAGCAAACAGGTTTGACTCAGTCTGTCCTAGACCACGCTAGACTCCTTAGTATACACAAGACTCTCAATTTTCTATTTAGAAGAAAGTTATTCTCTAGAGTGTAACTTTTTGGTACAAAAAACTGTGTTCTTTTAAGAATTTAAGTATCTCGGTAGTGTCAATGTAATTTTCAATTTTTATTACTTGCACTTTTACCAAAAAAAAGCAACCCGATCAATTTCTGCTAAATTCTGTTCAACTCATTTCAATGAGTTTTTAACTCAATAACACGTTGCTTAGCAAAGGCCTGTGTCTAGAATCATTAAGCACACATTTAAACTAAAATTCTGTTTGGTGTCTAATCTTTCTCTCCCAACACCCATAGAGTCCTGCTAACTGTAGTCAAGTCTCTGGGGCAAAGGTGAAGGTAATTCTTTGACTCTTCATTTAGCGCAGTTAATCCAGCCCTTGGTCGGGAGCTTATGAAATTTTGGTGTCCAGAGGTAACTAGACTTCTCAGGTACATAATTTCCAGATTGGCTGAATGATTTTTAAACTTTTTCAGCCAAATTATGCAGGGATTTACAATCTTCATCCTGAATGCCAGACTTCCATGATATGCAAGGACACCCAGCATTTTATACAAGTGAGAAATCAGTACAACGCAGATATCATCAGATGCTGGTATACCCTCCCCTACAAAGTATTAAAAAATGCTGTGGTAAGTCAAAGTTGTTTATCAGTGATTTAAAGATAAAATTGTTTATGAAACAATTGAATCTAAGAAAATAAAATCTCACAGGCCAAAAAATGCAGGGATAAGCTTAACCCATTCAGTATTCCTATCACCTGAGCATTGTTTATCATTGTCATGCACTTGAAAATAAAATGCTAAAGACAAATCTTAGAATGCAAATAATTTTACAGAAGATAAATCCAAAAGAAGTGAGAAGAATTAAATCAACAGGTGAGTTACATTCATTATTGCTGCTGTTACTATGGCAGTTACAGGCTGCACAGCAGTGCTTGGGAGCAGAAGAAGAGTAGATGGAAACAACATGTAGCTTCTCAGTGAGGGAGTATTTCCTGTAGGGTTGCTTTTATCCTATCCATTAAAATTTATACCCATAGAACTCAGATTATGGTGAAATAGGATTATATTAAATCTTTCCTTACTTTAGGAACACTGGTTCTTTTACTCAGTTAGCGTGCACTGTAATATTGCTACTGAATTCAGTGGTGCTATGCCAGCTCACTTTAGCTTAGGCTGGCTAAGTATTAAAACTCTGATGGTTTTAATACATTGTTATTCTAGAGGTTACCAATATTCCCTTTTCATCTGTTAATTGAGAAATTTTTTTATTATCTGTTTCTCTTTCTAACTAATGACCCAGCACATCTTTCACTCCCTTCCCGTTAACATTTTCTTGTTGTGAATATTGACACAGAACATGTTTATAAGTGTTCAATAAATACCATACCATATAGAAAACCCAGTACAAATAACTTCTGGGAAAGTAAAAGACTATAACTCCTTTATGGAAGTTCATTTAAAAGGGATTACAGCATCATATTGTATCCTGTTACAATATCAAAGGCATCACACTAAAATTAAAGAAGTAGAAATAAGGGAAAAAAATCCAGATGAATGAAAGTACTTGCTCAGGGGAATAGCTTTATTCTACTCCTGAAACTGTATATGTATGAAAATCATCAAAATCTTTCAAGCAAAATCCTAGATGCTGTGACCAGGCCTCTTCTACTAATCCACAACTGGAATGATTTTTGGTAGTCCTCTGGGTCAGAAAAGGCCCCTTGGCCAGTTTATGTCATAGCAGTATGATCCAGAAAGAAAAAAGACTTTGAGGATTTGAGGATTCTCACTGCTTTAGTAGCTATACACCTTAGCTTTATTTTCCATGTCATCAGCTCTGAGAATGAGATTCATTACCCTCTGTTCCTTTATTAACTGTGCTATCAAAGGCTTATGATCCCTGCATGACTTCAAGATCTCACTTCAACATCAACTTGGTTCAAGATCGATTCCATTTTTTGTCAATATTATTCAAAGACTCTGGATGTGCATCTCATCTTTTATTTAAGGCGTCTATGTACTTAATCATAGTGAGGTAAGTACAGGTCTGATAAAAGCAGGTACAGTTCTACCAACTTCAGCTGAACTGAATCTGGTCAACTGGCATTCAAATACAAGTCCACCCATAGGGTAAAATCCATGTTCTATTGCCATCTTCAAATAACATGTCATCAAGTGTATTTGTATTAGAAAGATCTGTTTGCGCTACTAATAGAGGGCATGATCCTAAAACACCTTAAGAATTTAAGTTAATAATCTTAAATGATTGGCAAATCTAATTAATTTATGGTATTCTGTATTTACAAGCTGATCACAAATAAATCAAAAATATCCACCAACCTGTATTATTCAGCACTTTCATATCCTTATTAGTGTTGACTGTATGCATATAAACAAAACAAGAATAAACCAAAAGGATTATGACTAAATATACCACTCACACTAGATTTTAGGTTTCTGATTGGAGAGCCTCAGAGTAAAATTTTCAGTATACGCTCACATTCCCAATTGTAACATCATCCCCAGCATTCACTTCAAACTGGCCACTTTCCTTTACTCTTCCAGTTAGAGATCACTTTTTCTATTACACTGACCTTCAGCAGAGAGTGAATTATGCCTCAAAATAAGAGCAGCAAGTATGTCAAAATAACTATTAAAAAGTAGAACAAAATCAGTTTAAAAATTCAAGTAGCACTGTCTTGTAGCATTTGCTCAGTTCTAGCAACCAACTCTCAGGACTGCACCCAGAACAACGCACTCTGAATCTGCAACAGGGATTTAATAATGCAGCTGGTTAGATAGGAGAGAGCGCTTAGAAGCTTCCCAGCAGGCTGTTGTTAATAAGCTTTATCCTCTATCAGCCTGGTCCTGTCTATCCCATCTCAGTGCTGGCATAATGGAAGAAGTGAGGATGAGAGCTGAACTTCCACACTAGAGACCTTTTGCAGCCAGCCCCTTCCTGCTTGCTCCCACACTAGCCTCTTCACTTTATTGCTGTCTAGACCACAATACAGACGAAGCACATACAAGACTGTATGTACAGTCTTGGCACTTGTCCTGGACCCTGGACTTCTCCCTTTGGGCTGAGAAATAAGCCATCAACTTAATGAAATCACTGATGGCATTTCAAAGGTTAAAACAGCACTGCAAGTATTCCCTCTTACTTTCTGTCATCTCTCTAGAGAAGACGACCACTAGTTCTTTGAAACAGTAAATAAACCTTAAACCTTTACGTGTTCAAAGGAAACGCTGGCTTGTCTCAGAGAGCATTCCTTTTGACACAGCCTCCAAAAGCCTGCTCCCTCGCAAGTTCATCCTGTTCCTCAGGCAAGACCTGGGTATTCCCTGCTGTGAAAGAGCAAGCCCTTCTTCCCCTTCTCCCTCAGTGGAAAGTACATCTTCTTTCTAGCCAAGCTAACCTTTGACTTTGTCTAGAGCATAACAATATTCTCTCCTTTGAAAGCTTCCTGGAGGACTTCTTCCTTTAAAGCACAGAATTGCCCTAATTGGACCTCCAAGAACGACTGTCATCTTTTTTCACAGTGCTTTACAAACCCATCGTCCTCGCCACCTCTCTATTCTGTGCTGTTAGATTTTGTTAGGTTTTAGATTAAAATAAATTAAAGGCAACTCCATGAGGTTAAAGGCCCTTTAGGGTTTAAACCAGTTATTGCAGTAGCTCTCTCCCTACTGTGGCACTATCATGCATCCATCACATTGTCACTTCTCCTTTCAGTGTACAATTGACAGAGAACAAGAACGAAACAGTCCATCAATCTAGTGTCACAGCTGTAATAAAAGTCTACAGAAAACCTGTAAAAACTGCTTACACTCTTAGCTATAGCACCAGTGTGCTGGCTGGTGCAAAGTATTCTACAGAGCTGCAAAGAGGTAGCATGTCATAAGGAAAAACTGCCATTTGAGCCATTCTGCAAGTACTAACTGCTTGCAGATACTACCCTATCATACCAGGAGAGAATGAAGACAGCACAAACAAACACTTCTGCAGTTCGTATACTAAAAGCACAGATAATTCTGCTATGCTTTCATCTGCTGGGCTACATCCATCATACATATGCTAAGGGACATAGTCACCCAATCCACAAAGCACTTGTTTAAGTAACTAACTGGTTCATAGCAAGTAAGCATACAACTCGTCTCAATTAATTGACAAATTTTTATGTCGGGTGTTTTTTTTTTTTTGCATGCCTCAGTAATTTATAGACAACATACCTGAGTGTGGATTTTTTGTACAAAAATACTGAAGTCACAGTAAAAACAGGACTGCCAGCTTTCAGAATAAGAACATGTAACACAAATCTTTACTTAATAGTTCACAACGTACAAATTCATTCCATGGAACGCATGCTTTAGATACTCTGCTCACAAATGAGAGGCATGTAAAAGACATACGAGACACAAGGCCCACTGCTTACGACCATTTCCATTCTTAGGGACAAAAATGCTAATACAAAAGTAAATTAAGGGAATAAGTAAGTGAAGAGAGAAAATCATCAAAAAGGTGTATATTTAGGAGGGAAATAGTGAAGCATCAGAAAACAAATACCTAAACAGTACAAAGATGTCTGAGGAGGCTGAATGTCAGGGAAAATACATTTACATGGCGTAAAATTCAAATTCAGAATACAGTAACTTTCGAGAAATACATATCTAGGTTATACTGATTAAAAAAAAAAAAAAAAAAAAAAAAAAACAACCAAAAAAACCCCACAAACATTAAACCTGATAGGAATTATATTTAAATTAAAGGAAGCACCTTTCTTTTAAAGATATCAGAAAATACCCCCTATTCACTCGCATGAAGAAAGCAGTCGGTACATTAAATTTCTCCTTTGCCAGTGAAAACCAATCAAAGAATATCTTTACAGACATTCTAAGAGATTACTTTTACTAATAAAGCAGACATTCACTCTTTAAAATGTTTATTTCTTACTTGGTTTTTAAGTGATTGGCCCTTCTTTAGTACTATAATCTACCACAAAAAGGGGGTTACAAAGCAGTTAAATTCCACAGTTTTGTCCAGCTTTCTTCATAGCCTATTTGTCAAAAATTCAGTGGAGGAATGGTTTTGTTTATCAAATCATAATCAGATGTTTGCAGGGTGACCCAGAATATGAGCAATGGCAGATGTGTCTCAGTCTTTGTGTCACAAGATAATGATTTGAGTTAACAAAAATTGTTTTGGTGAGGTCACGGATCTTTCTATCATCAAATAGGAGTTCAGCAATCTGGGTAATGAGGAGCAGCAGGAAAAGCAAGTGAGAGAATAGAATGAAAAATAAGATTTCTACTTTTTTGATTCATTGAGCCTAAGAGTTTAACTGCTCTAAGAAGTAAGATTTTTCTTCTTGGTTTTAAATAGCATTTCTACTTCATCATTTATGTGGACATAGAAAAACGTGCTATAAAGCCAAAAGCAGAGAACTGCTAAAATCTGGGATATAGGATAATTCTTACCATATTGGCAATTGCACTCTTTCCGATACATATGAAGGCTTGTCCTGAACAGGATAACCAAGAGTGACAAAGGGGAAGGTGAGGAGTCTTTTATCATCCCAACAAACACAGTGGTTCAAATGTTAAAAGACCCACAAAGCAAAGAAACCCTCTGCAACACGAGCAAAACTCACACTTGCATTATGGAGCTGACTTCTACACATAATCCTCCCCCCCCAGAGCCACGCTGGAGACTACATCCATGGTCATGCCCTGTTTCTTTTGCAGTGTTAATCAATCTTTCAGCATTTTTTTTTCTTTTTCCAGGATCAAGAGCCTTTCAGTACTGCAAAATCTGTTTTATGTTACACCTCCAACTACCTGAATAAACATGGATTTACTGGAGCAAAGGGGATTTAAAGGAAGTTCTATCAGCTCATCTCCCATTATGCTAGACCATGTGAATCCACAGCTGTGCAGGACCACGTCGTAAATAAGGGCTCAATTCACCTTCCCTGCCAACAAAGATGCAGTGACCACAGCCTAAGTTACTCAACACTTTCATAACCACGACTGTAGTAAGGTTGGAGCACCACCTTGTTAATGAAGGCATTCAGACAATGGAAAGGTTACTGCTTCCAGAGCTGAAATAATACCAACATGGCTCCAGGATTAGGGATTTGCAAAGATGATGCAAGATTTCTCTGATATTGCTGCTCAATGAGACCATGAAAGCAGGGCCTTTACAGGTGCAGGAAGAATTATCATGCTTGGGGTTACAGAGCTTCTGCCTGCCTAAACACCCTCTAGGTATCTAGGTTTGGGAACTGGCACTATACTCCTGAGCTTTTTGAAGTCCTCTTGCCTCTAGCCACTGCAACTGGCCCAGCATGAGAGACCCCTTATTTATTCTAAGTTCAGAGGATCAGTATTGATCTCCAAGATGTTGCGTGAGCTTAAGCAAACCTCTTCTGAAAACTTACTGCTCTTGTATACCTCTCAGAGCTGAACCACATCCAGACACGTGTATGCATTTCAGAGGTTCTTCATTCCAATTTAGCTTTTCTTAGATAGCAAATGAAGAGCACAGATCCACTCATATAAAAATAATTAATTCCTAACATAATCCTGCCTATTTTCCCCACCTACCTTGGAAAGATCTCTGGCCTTATTAATTGTGTCCATAGCCACCTCTTCACCTTTGTGAATACTTCCGCCTCTTCTCATTTCCCCAGTACGGGTGGTCTTAAGCACATCAATACACTCTCCACCTGTAGAGAGATTTTTCCTCCCGTCTCCCTATCAGTGAAGCCAGAGAAGACTTTTTTTTTCCCCTACAGATACCAAGGTTACAGTTCTATTTTGTTACTGTAGGTAAGATTCAGCAACCCTTTAGACTGACCAGTTCATGGATAAGTACATAAAACTATTCCATCTTGCTAGCACAAGGTGCTTGAGACACCTTGTCTCAAATAAGACAGTTCTAAGACTGGATACAAGAATGTAAACAGATTTATGAAAATAAATTGGAGGACGTAGCTTTAGATATAGAAAAACTTCTCACATGAAAAACCTGCAAATTCTACCAAGATAATAGGCAAAGGTTTGACACTTTGTAAACAGGCTAAAGACCTAAAATGTTTGGCCTACCTTAATTCTGAAAAAGTAGCATCACCTCAACCATTTAAAGAACTATTAGCCCTGAGGGTTGGTGGTGATTGTCCTTATGGTAAGTTATTTTTTGTGAAATCCAATATACAGGAAAATTCACAGCAATTAGTGTATAGTGCAGTTTGTATAAACACATTTTGCATTATTTGGTGATTTTAATTGTTAAGTGTCACCCAAATGGGATTTTGCAATTAGTCTTTTATTTGATGCATTCTCAGCACAGTGTTAGGCAGGACAGCTTTAGATAAAGAATGTTCAGATGTTTGTCTTAGATTAAGTAGGAGGGTGTTAATTGGCAAAATAGTCCCTGATTTTGATATTAAATATGAGTATCACGCAGCATATTTTCAAGTTTATGAGGAAGCAGCACCTAAGTTCTGCATGCTGTGATTACTTTGCAGATCTTGAAATGAGTGATATATGTTCTTGCTAGTGTACAGATGGTCATTTATTTCCATACCAAAGTAATGATAGTCTTTTCCCTACCTTTTAACATCTGCCCTAAATTTATCTATTCTTGTGTTACACTTAGCTTTCTTAATTAGAGGAGGCAGTGAGTGTAATCTGAAGGCTCAGCTGGGTTACATTTTCCAAACCACCCATAGGGTCTGAGTCTTTTTGACTCTTGGGAAATCCAAACAGCTTGATGTTATTTTGGGAGCTCCTGTTTTTGAAGTTCCTTACTTTCTCTTTTCAACAGACAATGCCTTCCTCCAAGTCTCCCATATGGACAGTAAATGGGATGCTAACATCCTGTATGGCTGCTAAATTCAGTTCACTTAGTTCATGGGAACATCGTGACTACTCACTTGTTTCCACATGTTTTCAATGGTTTCTTTGACAGTCCTTACCTCAGGACCAACTCATTAAATAAAGTTGTCAGCAATCTCTTGTGTCCATTATGTTGGAAGATTTAAATCCCTTAATATACTTGTTTGACTATACAGAAATGGCTTTTCCTATTTCTAGATTTTCTATTTCAGTTGCTAATTTTTTAAATATAGTTTATTAATTCTCCCCATATTCCCCTTTAGAGCATTAACTGGTACCTGCCTGATAACTTGTGTTGACTTACAGCCCCAGGCTGCTGTAAAAAGCATCCTCTGAGGACATGCTGTTTGGTTATTCATGGAGCTCTGTGTTCTGCAGATTGTTCAGTCCCGATTTTTCAGAAACAGTTCATAAACTAAAACTACATCAGAAAGCTCACTCTTGACTGCAGCAGATGATTTAATGGAAATTATCAAGATCTTCTGCAACATTTATGAAAAATATTTAGGAGAGAGAAATGTAACATCTTTCCATCCAGCTTATAAAACATTGCAAACTCTAGTCAGAAGTGCAACAGACTTCCTGTAAAGTCTTGACAGCAACAAATTTGGATAATACATTCCTGCTCACCTGTAAAAACCCTAAATGAAGGGATTTTGATCTTTGCAAAGCCAGTTCACTCTGAATTACCTTAGAGGTACTGAAAATGTTTACTATCTGTATCAGTTTGCTGTTGCTACTTATAATTTTATTTAGATTTATTTAAAGTGCTCATCAATAGCTCTATTACATTATTCTGCTACTCATTTCCCTTAATCAGAAGATTCAGTAAACAGTGTTGCTATAGCAATACCGCAAATTCTCATATGACCGAATTCTTGTCCACTGTGGTCTGTGCAAAGAAATTTTTTTTAAAAAAAAAAGAATACTATCAAGAGCTGAAGTGGTCCAGTGGTTTACCTAGAAAAAAGTCACCTCTTATTTTGAGGGCCCGCTTGCACACTGGTATTAATTAAGGGTACACATAAGATATACTTTAAGTTTACTACTGGCCTTGATACATGATGAACTTAAAATGGAGGGCTAATAACAGAGCATAAAAGGGGTTTCTTCACCTTTGTGCAGCACAGGGGATGTTTTTACTCCTCAGGTCTTCAAGGTGAACTGACACAGCCCGGCGTTAAAGGCTAGAAATAGGTCAGATTCTCCATTAAGTAGGTACTGACCCAAATTTCTATGCAAGCCGCACAGTGTAACAGTCCCTGTTAGTCCAGACTAGCAAGTCATGCAGAAGTACCGCTCTTTGGTCCTACATTCACAGGGTAGAATTTGTTTCCCCATTTTCCTTGTGCTTGACCCACATAAAGCCCTCTCAGTAAAGATTTAGTATTTGAATTAAATTCACTGATCCACAGTTGTATTTCTCCAGTGTGAGTTATGCTGACATAAAATGAAGTGACGAATTAGGCCCTGAGGGCTTTAGGAATGATGGGGCCTTTTGCATGCCTTTTGGCTTGGGATGAGTTTTTGCCCACAGTGAATACATAAAATAACTAGCAGATTCTTTTACTTTGAATATCAGTTACAAGACCAAGGAGTCTTCATTACTGGCTGGGGATTGAAAGTTCCAAAATTAGAAAAGCTACTCAAGGAAAAAAAAAAAAAAACCCTCTGCATGCTATAATTGAACTGGTTATGAAAAGAGCTATGAAGAGACTATACAAGTGAGGCAGTGAATGTACCACTCAACAGAACAGCAGCGGCAAGAGGAATAGACACTGCAAGCCATTTCTAGGCCAACGAGGCACAGAGGGGGATAGCAGGCCAAATAATGAGAACAAAAGAGAATTAAAAGTGCTTTATCAAAAGATTAATTTCAAATGTTTATAATAAAGTTACACAAATACTTCAGTAATTTAGTCTTAAAATAACACAAATTAATAATACTTTAATCTGAGATCATATGCTCTCATAGAGTTTGTGGGTGGTTTTTTTTAATACATTTATATTAATGTAGAGATTGATATTAGAACTTTTTACTTGTGTCCATTCCTTCTAGTCACAAAAGTTTTACTTCCCTTTGCTCCCATGTAACTCACTAGTCCTTTGTGATTATTCAGGGAAGAGGGCAGTGAAGAAGAGGAATGATGCAATCCTTTTTATCCACACTTGAAAAAGTAATAAAATAGTCAAAATAGAGAAGTACAGCTACATACACATCAGAGGCAGATGACAACAGCCCTGTCAAACAGATATCACATTCTATTCATAATTCAAATGATACAGGCTTCCTCCCCAGCTAGTTTTACTGACAGAGCGTTCTAGAAGTTGTTCCAATAGCTTGGGAACTGGTAGTATCATTTATTAAAACAAAAACAACAACAAAAAGTATTTGGTGCCTCTGTGCTCCCTTAACCTTGTTATCATTAATTATTATGTTGGAAATCAAAATATCATCTATTTTCTTGGATTAATTTCATAGAGATCTCTAAAGCTGGGTGGTGTGCATGTACTTCTGCCAAGCTACTTGGCTCAGCCTAGAGTAACTCTGTTGCAGAGCAGCAGTCTTTCTGGCTCAGCCCTCCTACTCCACCCCAGCTGAGTATTTTCTCCTGTGTAGTAGGTTGCTTTTTCCTCTGTATCACCTACTTGTTATTTCTGTGCTTGGCTTAAAAGGCAAGAACACATTAATCAAGTCATTATTTTCTATAATAAAAATACCAAAGTGTGTTCTTTCCTAGGTTTTAATTCCTCTACTAGTCAGTCTACATGCAGCATCTACTGCACACACTCTGCTTAGCAATAAGGATGCTTGCAGTAGGCTAAGTCTCCAATTTCAGAAGCGTTTTTTGATCAGCTCTACCTGCCAAACTATGTGAGGGAGTGAGTCCATGCCTGTTTATAATTACTGCCCATGTATAATGATTTTTCCTTTTGTTTATCTGCATCCTAGAAGCTGTGATGAAAACTTTATTGGTGGTGTACAGGATATATAGCAACACACGCTGGAGCAAGCTGGAACTTACATTCCATTTCTCTTTGGGATTTCAGTATACCAAACCAAATTTCATTAGCACTGGATCCCCTGACACAGACTCCGCTTCTCCTACACACTGTAAGTATTTATAATGCACAAGCAGTGCAGCATCTGAGCCCCACACAACTGGCATATGGAATAAATCTTTTGTAAAATGTAAGACCAGCAATCAGCACAGAAAAATAAATGCATTCTGAAGCATAACTGTAAAGCCCATCCCACAGAGAACACATTAATAGTTGTTAAATCTATCAGTATGCATACAAATATCCCATTATGGTAGATCTACAGTCTTATTAAATAGCTATCTTTCTTCCTATCAGTTAAATCAATCCCTCTTTCCTTTTTCTAAAACAAAGCACTCCATATTCCCTGTAGTTGGCTCTCAGCCTAATTTTATGTAAATCTGACAGACAAAATAACTTAATTTTCAGTATGTACTGCATTCAACCAAGGCTTTAGGCTATATTTGGAATGGCAACCCTCCCCCATGCCCATTCATTCATTAATCTGTTTTCCATAAATCTTGTTGCATAAATAATGTAAGTTCATTATAAATATAACTAATAATGAATCTAGCTTTAAACTACAAATAAACTATGCTCTGGAGTTTTTCCAGTTTCCAAAGAATAATAATTTTGCCTGAGAAATAGGTGAAGAACCAACCATTTTGATCTGACACAACAGAAAATTAACATTATAATAGCAAACTTCTAAAATCAATATAACAGACAGACTCTGCTGGATGCATCTAAAATCCCCAAGTTAAATGACAGTGTCACTGAAGCACTCAGAGACAGGGGATGTTTGGAGGCCCAGCATGTGTTTGCTGTAGCACTCCACTGAAATGCAGCTTTTATTAAGCCACATATCTTATGGAAAGTTTCTTTATAGCACTTATTTTTCCTTGTCCTAACTCTGGTTTCCAGAAAAACATATGCTCAAATTTCAGAGGCTGAGACAGACTACCAGGTAGGGGAATAGAGAAAGTATTACATGCCCCTTTACCAATATCAAATAAAGCTTTGTACTTGGGAATTTTTTTTCAGAATTTAATTAAAAAGTGCAGACAAAAACCTACTTGTAGAAGGCCTATTTGTATGTTTATGTTTTAAACGTTTAATTTTGGAGGTGCCTATGTTATCTTTCAATGCAAGAAAAAACCAAACAAAAACCAGCAGATGAATTTGAGAGTTGCATTAGCAAGTAACAAGCATAAAGTTTGGAACTCTGGCTCAAAAGTTTTTCCTTTCCCTTCATTCAGAATTAAATAATTACAGAACTTGCATATAGTTTATTCTGAACTACTACAGTTAATAAGAGATTCTACATAGTATTAGTATTCATGGACATCAAACAAAAAACTGGCTGAGGATGGCATATTTCCCTTCTAACAGGAAAATTGTTGTGTGAAACTGTACGTAGTTCAAACAACTTCAAAAATAATGTTTAATATTTAAAGAAAAGTACTAGTCAAGGGTTCCATAACTTCAGTAGATTTTATCATGTATTATTTACCTACTGGAGACTCTGAAACCTGCTCTATAACAAAAATGTAAAGATGGTGTTGAAGTAGCCCTTCTAACTCTATGAGAACACCTGAAGGAGGGGTTTTGAGTTTATGATACCTTAATAGTTAGAAAATATGTGGATCATCATGTTAGCAAAGAAGCTATTTGATGACATTATTATGTTATTTATTCAATTAGATTTAATTTTTTTCAGTCACACTAGACTGAACTAGGAACTTCTGAACTGAAGCTTAAAGAACAGAGAGGAAAGAAAAAAATGTCCCTCCTCAATGCCCAGGTATGGTAAGACTCTCTATACTGCCTGGCCACTGCTCTTGCAGACTGAAACAGAACCCCATCAATTATACTGCATCAGCAGGACAACTCTTGGTGGTTAAAAAAATCAAACTATGTGGAATTATATTGATTTTAAACCTGCATATATAACTGTCTAATGAAATAGCGCTATATTTTAGAGGGAACAGAATACAACAGAATTTCCAAACCCTCTGGCCAGAGCTGACATAAAGAAAAATCAAATGGGACAGGGACATGCCTTCTCAAGTGTGAAGCACAAAGACAAGTTTAAACTTTTCTGCATGACCTTACAACTGTATGGCCTGAACACATTTTCTATGAAGGAGTCTCCAAGTTACATGGGCCAAAAGACCTCTCTGAAATAAACAGTCTTATTTCTTTGCTCTTTCCCTGGCACAGCCCACAGGCCAGATCTGGCTGGCAGGTCCCAAGACAAGCAACAGCAAATGCCCCACACACAGCTCAGAGCCAGCGGCACCCGCCAAGCCCTGGCGGTGCTGCCATCACCGGGGCAGAAAGCAGTGGCACACCCTGACACGCATGCTAATTTTTTCTGTTGGTGAGGCACTCCTGAGCAGATGGTTTTCGCTACCTTAGTAGCATGAAGGATACTGTAAACAGCAGATCTATCACAACACTAAGGTACCGTAATCCCACCTGACTTTAAATGTTATACTTCATCTGAAGGGGAATCAATAACAGACGTTTCGCTTGCAACTAATCTTCAGCACAGCTTCAATATGGAATATGAAGTGGCAAGAAAGGAATAGATTTGCTATTCTTAAAGTTATTCAGAAAATACCAAATAAAGACTAACTTTAAAGACTTTGCTATTTGTTCACTGTCATCCTATAAGCAGAAAGATTTATTCAGCATCTATTCATTGAGTAAACTGCTGTGATTAATTTTTCAGTCATCAGTGTCTTTTGCACAGAGACCTTTAAAGAGCACGTGCAGTGAACATTTTATGAGTTGCATTTTATTTAGCCAGGAAGCTGGACAAGAGGAAGATGACCTTGCCTGACACAACTTCTTTATGAGACCATCTTCTCAATGATCTATGGCTCCACCGAATAGAATTATGGTTTCAATGCTGCCCTTGGAACATGGGTCAAGTAATGTTGTGAACATACATTCTTCCCTGTCAAACATCTAACTGATCCCATAGTTTGCAGAGCCACTACTGTTACTTCCAAATTTGATTTGCATGTTTTCAGCAAAGAGGTGCCTATGCCTGTACATGATAAGTAGCTACACCTGCCTTCAATTTGCTTTACTACATCTTATTTCCTAAGTGAACCATTCCAATACTATAAGATGGCCAGATTTCAGTAGAGAAGGTAAGGACTGAATTACTCTCAGCTTTCAACCTGTGTTTCCCCATCCTTGTCCAATTTCTTGACTAAAACTGGGAAATAAGGACTCAGCTCCACTAAACAGAGTTGTCGTCTGTTCACTGGGAAGCCGCAGGACAGAAAAATGTTTTATCATAACATGACGCTTTATTCTGGTAACTGAGTTTTATGACCATTGTCTTCAAACTATCAGAGAATTTATTCTAACCTAGAAATAAAAGGTACAGATAATCTTTATTTGTGTGAATCCCAGAAAATACGCCTGCTGGTGTGTTTTTAACCATTCTTTTTTTGTTGAGAAGTAGTGTGCTTGTGGCTAAAAACAAACATAGAGAAATAAAGCTTTGACATCTTTTGTCCAGTTCATGTCTAATAACTTGATTCAGTCACTATTGCCTAGTCAGCATTACATGTTTGAGTCTCAGTTGGAAGCAATTTCAACCATCAGGACCAACACACCTCACAGTATCAACACACTATGGTACAATCCATGCTGGTATATTAAGCTTGGACTTCTGAGGGAAAAAATTTACTTATGTCCATTGCTTTCAATTGGTGTCTCTGAAATCACACAAACAAGATGGGATTTCACAAAATGTGAAATAAGTTTTTTTTCCTAAGAAGAAAATAATACTTTTCATTTGATAAATAGTACTTTTCATTTGATATAAGAAGATTATTCCAATGGAAACAGAAAGTTCAATAGAGCTTTCCAACATGAATGTATAGAAATTATCATCTTCTCAGTATGTTTTCTTGCTGGAGATCTGGGAACTGTTGTAAATCATATGCTGTTTCTTGCAAAAGAAAATCCACTCTGAAATAATCTCAAAGATAATGAGAATGTATAAAAAAGACAAAATATAACTAGTGACATGCACAGTCCATAAATAGAGGGCCAAATAAAATTTCCTTTTATTTTATCTTAATATAATTCCCTCTCATTTTACATTATAACATTACCTTATACTACACTTCCACAATTTTCGTAATGTATTTAAGCAGGCCTGAGCACTCTACCTATTCATCAAATCCTGAATTCTGTCACTCCATCACTAAAAAGACAGAGAAGGATAACAATATATTTTGGTGCTACTGAAAATTAGGTTAAATTTGTTACATCAGACGGAAAAAGATAAAATTTGGAGGAATGAAATTAGATAATTTATCTAAGATGATTAGATATATTACTGAATCAAAATGTACCAGGTTTAATATACAAGTCTTCTGAAAAACATAGGAGTTCAAGGAAGAGAGAGAACAATTAATACAAGTTTGTTTCTAGAATATGAAATGTCTTATTAGATGTGAGTAATTACTTGATTAATTTTTATTCATACCATTTAGATTTAGTTGGGGTTAATAGTCACCATGTCATAGTGGAAAAGTGATAGAGAGCATACTTTACTGTCTGAATAAGCATATCTGCTTTTCAAGATCATGCTACCATTTTCAAGATCATGCTAGCCATTTGTTGCCTTCAAGCTGGAATGCAATATGCAATGTTTCTCCTGCAGAACATCTCCTTGTCTCATATAATATCACTTCCAAAGTTACAGCTGAAGTAATTTTCAGAATGTGGTTTTTAATGTAACCTCAGTGCTTTATAAATGGACTCTCCTAGCAACTAATTCTTTAACGACACATAATGCATGCTTGAACAGCATTATCTTCTAAGGGCCCTCATGAGTCGTCCAAGTTAAAAGAGCAGAGAGAGAAAATCCACTTGTTAAATATAGTCAGAGTAGCAGAATAAATTTTCTACCTGCTAAACTAATAATTTTATCAGTAACATGATTCTTTTATTAATTTATCTTATGAGAACTGCATAATGGCAGAAAATCATAGAAACATAGAATGGTTAGGGTTGGAAGGGACCTTAAAGATCTTCTAGTTCCAACCATGGACAGGGACACCTTCCACTAAAGTACTGATGAAAAAATATTTTTTATTTGACAAACATATTTATTCCATCATCAGATACCCACCGTGACAGAAGGTCAGTACCTAAGACATCCCTGCAAGTTTAAAGGAGAAAATGTACTTCTAGTACCAGGGCAAACTAAAATGGACTGAAGAGCCCACTGAACCATTAGTGTCTAGAAACTGGCCATATCCTGAATACCCACAGAAACAATCCCACCTGGTGATTATTCACTAAGCCCCCAGAAAATTATTTGATAGGTTCAACAGAATAATCATCACCACAAATTGGCACTTTATCTATCTTTCTCTCAGGAGAGAAAGTGAACCAGTTAAAAAGAAATCGCAAGTGCTAGCCAGCAAAGTGCCTTTTAACCTTCTAAGCACTTGGGCTGTGGTTTTATCAAGTCACTGACTGTAATTTCACTGTCAATAATAAAACACGTATTACACATGATATACACCGACATTTTCATGACAAAGTAGTTGTTCTTCAAGAAAATATTTGTCCCCATGAGATACAAATTTAGCTCTCATATTCATAGTAAAGCTCAACTCCTGATTTCTCAAAAAGTGGTATGATGAAATTTGCACTTTATTTCAGGATCTGATCACTAAATTCTTTGCCCAGGCACTGCCAGTCAGAACAGAGCAAACCTGCAACAGACCACCTGGTGAATGCAGGCTTCGCTTCACCTGAGCAACACTACTCATGCTCCAACAGAAAAAAAAAGAGTAAGATGCATTTCAGGAACTGGACCAAACACTGGTGGTTCAGGCTTTTGTTTCTAATTAAAACTCCATAAAAATATATTGATATTGCTTTATTAGCAAGTTCTTTCATCCCACTATTTCTCAAATGTCAGTTGCTTGAAAGGGACAAACTTTGCACATTATCAGCTCTTTCAACAAATTAGAAAAACAAATATGAACATAGTATACCATATTCCTATATAATGAAAAATTGATTATAAGCAAAGAATTGCATACTGTGCTAGTGTTGTAAATTACTTCCTCTGTGGCTTTTACAACATTGCCTATGAACATAATTGAATGTCACTAGTTTATGTTTGCAAATACAATCCCAATGACATTGCACCTGGGAGCGTGTACGCACAGTCATCTGTTATGGAGAAGGATCTAAACATATGGCCTGTTGATTGGGGTCTGGCCCCAGAGCTATCACAAAATCCTCCAGCCGGTTTTCTGCCAGACTAACCCATCACAATAATTCAGCTCTATCAAATAGGAGCCTCCCAACAACAACTGTGAAAGTGTATAGCATTTGAAACAGCCACTTCAGATCTAAACACTAAACATTTGAGAAAGCAAAGGTCAGAGGCATACCTCTTACCAGGAGAAAACTATATTGGGTCCAATCCTACATTTTTATTCATCTTACTAGGCTGGACTGTTAAGATGCAGGTTTTATTTTCTTCTTCAATTTTGCAGTAACACCCTTCTAGAGCAAAGCTTTAACAGTGAGCTTATCCTTTGCGGTATGGTGTGCGGGTAGCATCTGTATGTTCAAAGTTAAGTTGATTCTTTAAATGCAGTTGGACCTCATGCGCATGGTTCCCATCAGCTGTTAGCAGGCAAATCAGTTTTGGATGAGTCTTCTGTGGCTCACAAATGCAGTGCACATGCTATCACTTACATAGGCAAAACATTTTTTTTTCCTCATGTCTGTATGTGTATTTCTGAATAGGATAGTAGTTTTAAAAAAGCAGAAATTAAATGTAAGTTTCTATTTGTGAAAATGAGCACACATTCCTGGAGATTCAAATAGGATAAGATACTTAAACTTTAAATAAATACCTTTGGAAAGAATATTTTTCCACCACTAAACATATGAGTTTGATGTATTTGAAATGAGATACAGCTTTTGACAATCACTAAAGCTAACTGTGGAGTTCCAGAATTTAAAAATAAAAGCCTACACATACATTTTTTGGAAGAAACAGCAATCAGACTAAGAACTAAGCACCTGTTGGCAATGCCAGACTCTACAAATTAGGGCAGTATCTGTTGGTATCTGTTATTACATTTGAATTTGAAACATCTATCCAAAGTAAATTGCAGCATTTGGGCCGCTTCCTTTGTCATACCTTCCAGTAAAAGCTGGCTTAGTTTGATCCTGAAATGCTTTTAAATTGATAACTGTAAGTGAATGTGCGCAATGGCCATGCTCATGCCATTTTACATTCTATAAAATAAAATAGTCAAAACTTGGTACTGTAAGTGATAGCCTGCTGCTAGAACATATTGAAAAGAGAAAGACGTTCTTTCTAATAAACCCTTAAAGTGAAATATTCTGGAGGACAAAAATATTCAAGTTACTAGCTGACCTTTAGAGTCATATAGGAGAGGATGTGCATAATGCATTATTCTGTCGGATATGCATTACTTATTATAAAATAATAGAGGCTTCAGTACTTTACATGTGACCATTAGAAAGATCAGAACATCACCAGCCTTCATAATATAATTGAGTGGTGCAAAAATATCTCTAATGATTAATATACCAGACATTATGCAATGCTCCTACAAGGTAATTTTGTCCTGACACAGAATGATGATTGTTACAGTACTCCTGCAGCTTAAAACACATTAGGCCTCCTGGCTTCCACGGCCAGTTGTAAAGCTGTTCGTGGGTGTAGCAATCCCTCATTAACATCAGAGTATCTCCGACATCTGTTTACATTAAGCCAACACAATTTTAAATACTTGTCTACACATAACTGCACAATTCCCCCTTCAGTGTGGAAGAGGAAGAGCCTTCAAAGCTAAATACAAACACTCATTCACGTAGCACCGCTCACGCACAGCCTAGGCCCTGGCCTTGCACAAGGCGGGAAACAGGCACAAGACTGTAACCCCCTCACCACATCCCTGGGAAAGGACTGGGAGAATCCAGTGATTTACAACACCTCTAAGTCTACTTCAGCTTCAGCCGGGGCAACTTGCAGAGATGAGCTACAAGGGACTAACGCTGCCCTGTTAGTGTTGCCTAGTTCACCACGGCAGGCAGCGGGGAGACGGGGCACGTCCCTGTCCCTGCTGCGGGGAGCGGGGCAGCCCGGCAGCCCGTGCACAGCACCGCTCGCCTCTTCGGCTCCGGCCACCAACCCTACTCTGTCCACAGCAAAAGGGCAGGAATTAACACATTAAATAAAGAACTAATATAAAATTACTGCAGGTTAGAGAGATGCAGAAATGTCTTCTTTTTTCTGTTATGATGATTTGAGAAACAATACTAAAAACTGATGTCCACATCTGTCACCCAGATGATTTTTGTTGTTGTTTTGACATAGAATGAATCCTTGCAGTTCATATGAGACCAGCTCATAGCGAACCGCAGTTTGATACTTATCCCATGGCTTGAATATCTTTTCCTGGGAATATTGAATAAAATTAACTTATTTTCTTCCTGTCCTATGGGAAAGTGTGCTTAAACCTTAGCACAAGAGAATTCACTTAGGGAGCTTTCAGACATCACCTATTTCTTGTTTTTCACCTGAAGACTGTGTTCACTTTTCTTTTTCTTGGCATTATAACATGGATGGAGTCTTTCAACTCCATTTTTTCATGCGTTTAAATCACCCAAAGAGGCAGCAACACAGCAGTTACAGACAAGTGCAAAAGCAAATGTGCAATATGTGATTCAGCAAGTATTAAAAAGTGAAGATAAATACAATGAGGAGACTTCTGTTTTTACAGAAGCCACCTGTAGAAAGCAGAAATAGCCTGGGGACATTTTGCATAGGTCTATGTTTATGCGCTTCTAATATGGACAGTGATCAATTATATCACATTTGGCCTTTTCTTCATTATCTACAACTCACAATGCCATGGTTGCCCATACAAAGATTAGAAACTTGCAAAGTTCAGCATACTGGTTAATTAAACTTTAAAGGTGCATTTTAAAGTACTGTTTTCTTGCATAACAAATACTACGTTGTTATATATGTATCAGCACTTGTTTTTCAAGTCTGCAGCTGTTACCATAAACAGCAGCTTTTTTAGCTTCTTTCATTAGCTTATTCATATCACTGTCTCCATGAAAAAGCTGGTGTATCTCTACTTCTTACAGTAAATATTTTATGGTATCAAGAGTCCTAAACTCAACTCCAGTACTGATTAAAAGGTGTATTTTATTTGAGTTCTGTATGCATAGAATAAAAACAAAGATCTCACAGCTAAAGAGTCAGAGAAAGTGTAAAACCAAGAGATCATGTCCTGCCATGGTGACAGGGTTGCACATACTGGTAACAGGCATCAGTTTTCTAAGAAATCTACTATGCAACATTTACTCATCAATCCATTTGGACATACCTGTTGTCTTCAGTTTACACCTTGCCAAAGACAGATCAAAATGGAAATGTTTGGAGACTATTTAAATATGCATTTTTGTCTAAAATAAGAGAATTTTGCACATAAATTACATTAGTAAATCTCAGACTACAGTTGTATTTTCCACCCCAGTGCTAAAACCACCACAGTCACTTCATAGAGAAAAGCTTAATCATGATACTCTTTCCAATCATAACAACTGACAGGTGGACTTTATTTTATGCTATCATGTGCACCTTCCTAGACAGCAATGTTAAAGACTGTATGGTGAGAGGAAAAAGGAACCACAAGACTAAGTCATGCTTATAGGGTGAGATGCTTGAAAAGCAGGGACACAGAGGAGGGGGTTTGGGGTGGTGGTGAATAACCAACAGAATGCAACGATGCTTTAGCTAATGCATGACAAATACAGTCCTTAGACACAGAACCAGAGGAATACAGAAGCTCCCAAACATCACTGAGTCATGTATCACCTTCTAATAAAACCAGTATTTGTGTTATCACATGGGTTTTTTCTCGTTTGGGACTACACACTTTAAATGTTACACAGTTTGAATGAAGTGTTTCTAGACTTCATAGTCAAATATGTGCCAGAGAGGTTTAACATAAGTCAGGCTTGCCAAAACCTAAGATTTCTGTTTCTATTTAAAAAAAAAAAAAAAAAAAAAGTAAGGCTTTGCAACATTTGGGAGCAAACAGACAACAAAAACCAGAAACCAGAGGTAAAGAAAAATAACTGAAGACAGCCAAATAGTTCATTAGCTGGGTCACACAACATTTTACTGGATCCAATTAGGCAGCTAACCCCTACACTGCTGTTTCATCTTTCTTATTTCTGGACCACAGAAAGTCTCCCAGTGGAAACTTCAGTTAAACAAGAACATATTAAAATTATAAGTTATAGTTTTGATCAATCAATATCTGCAGAAAAAAATGTGTCATCAGAAAGCTTCCACTTCAGTCTAGTCATTCCACTATAGTCTAGTCTATACTCAATTTTATAAACACTTCAGGATTTTAGACAGTGAACCAAAAGAAAGACAATATTATTATTTATGTTTTTTCTATCATTTCCATTACAAGAAAAGCATTTAAATAATATCAGAAAGGTATTAAGTTGTTGTGCTGAACTATTTTCAGTAGATTGCCTTATTTATCTAGACTAAACCTTGATATTCCTGCTAACTCATATCTAGGTAATTGCTGAATATAAGCCAGAGTTCACTGTATTTAGGTGTCTACAAATTTACATAAAGAGAAATAGAGAACGTTAATTCTTTTAGCATTTTAGAAATGTACATATGCCAGATCTACACTCTGGAAACAACGTGTACATGTATAATGATGAGAAGGCTCCCCACACTAAAAGGATTGCAGTATAACAGAAACAATGGTCATGAGAGCTTACAATCCACCTTAAACAGCGTATGTGTATACTGTACCATCTAACATGATATTCTAAATTTACAGTACAAATTACTAACAAAAGAGAAAGCTAAATTTTTAAGTGAAATTTAATAGTGAAACATGTCACAGGGCAAAATCATTATTTAAAGTAACTCCAAAGTGAAAAAGAGCAATTTAGCTAATTTGAAGAGTGAGCTAGCTCAAAATCATTGATCTTCAGTAGTGTCTTTACTACTCTTCAGCAGATGGCTAAGACTGTATTAGAGCTCCAAAACATTAGACTGAAGGCCAAGTGCCCAAAACAACCCACCAAATGCTTTTATTTACTAATTTCTAGTCTCTGCCACACTATTGCCGTAAAGCCGATCTTAAATCATCATTGATGTAGTCACAGCAGATGAGACTTCAGATATGAACTGCCACGTACTTTAACTACCACAATAGCTCAGCTCTTTGGCAAGTATGACACTGCTGCTACAAAACTTGAACTTTGCTGAGCAGGTGTTTGAGGATAACAGGTAATAGCAGTTACTTATCTTCTCATCAGAGAGTAAAGAAGGAAAGAATGCAAATTCCACTTAGTCTGCTTCTATTGCTTTATTTCTTCAGGCACCACATGAAATGGCAAACTCCACCAACAGTATTAAAAAATATTATCACATCAGAACAAACACTATAATATTACAAAGTTAGCTGTAACACTGCTAGGAGCATTAGGAAAATACACTCGTACCTACCTATGTGATAACAAATAATGATACTACTTCTTGAGACCAAATTTGCTGCTTGGGGTTACTCTGAGTTACTACATATTAATCTCTTTTGACCTGCAGACTGCTCAAATGTCTGAGCACTTCAGTGCATCCCATTCACCTCCTTACATGCACTGCTTTTATTTCAAAAAAACCAAAATCATCTAGATTTTATTCAATGTCATTGAATGACAACGACCCCTCATTTGTTTAATCACTTAACACAACTTCCACTACACATATCTCATGGACCCTACTGCCAAATCTTCATCATCAAATTACAGGATAAAACTATGTTGGCCTACTGAGTTTAATGGATATCTAACAACATGTTCCAAGACTTAGTGAAAAGCAGAAACAGAGAGGTTTGCAAATCTTGTTAACACTGTAAGCATTTTAAGAGAGTGTCTAGCTCCAGGTTTTGGAGAGAATGGCAGGAAAGAGATTTTAAAGGGCAATACATTTTAAACTTTCAACAACCAGAACCTGGTGTGGAAAAAGCAAAGTTGAGGTTTTTAAGAAATATCGTAACTCATCTGTGAGAGAAAACTCATTTATGCAGCCCTCTTCAGAGCATGACTGACATCAGTTTAGAAAAGACTATGAGTGAAATACAGACTTTGTGGAGATCATGATGTACAAGAAGTTAGCTCCACTGATGCTCTCATTGTACAGAGTTCCGTCACATTTACTACTTATGAAACTGGTCTGATGAATTCAATTACTGAAGAAAGTCTGTTTTTAATTCTTAGAACTACTACTTCTTTCAATTTAAATTGATTAATAATAAAAGTTACAGCATTTCAGAAGAACAGCGTATAAATTAACTATAAACTGAAGCCCTAGCCCATGGCAGTAAGATACAAAGCTCTCCTTCATGTCAGCTCAGATGCAGCTTTCAAACATAGTCTAAAGGTACTTCTTCTGGATAAATATTTTACTTTATAAATTACAGTTTATTGCCAGCTGTTTAAAATATCTATGATTTGGTAAGATGAGTCTTGCTAACCCCCAGCTGTCTCCCATTTACTTGAATTGGAAAAACACAGGGTAAATTGCTGCCCATGGAGCACAAACATAAGCAACTGAAGTACCCATAATTTGTTAGAGTTTTAGATCATCCTAATTTAGATACTTTTCAAAAGACATAATGTAAAGTAGACTCCACTTAATCGCCACCCTGATAAATAGCTCTATTGGGAAGATAATGCAGTTAGTAGAAGGGTAAATTAAAAGCAAAATGTAAAAGCCATTTTGCATCCATGACATACCCAATGTGTTTGGAATGAAGTTGTCTGATGGGCTGATCATAGAAGTGTACAGCAAGCTACCACTATATATGGCATTATCTTCAAGGGAACTTCTAATGCTGTTGAATTTATATTTACACAGATATAATTAAGGAAAAACTAGAAAGTTTCTTACTTCACTTTGCTCTTGTGTAACAATATGAGCACAGCATCCATGTGCTCTCAATGGGGCATTTAAATACCATAGATTCATCACAGAATCATAGAATGGTTTGGGTTGGAAGGGACCTTAAAGATCATCTGGTTCCAACCACCACCACCACGGGAAGGGACACATTCCTCTAGATGAGGTTGTTCAAATCTCCATCCAGCCTGGCCTTGAACACTTCCAGGGATGGGGCAGCCACAGCTGCTCTGGGCAACCTGTGCCAGGGTCTCACCACCCTCACACAAAAGAATTTCTTCCCTATCCCTAATCTAAACCTACCCTCTTGCAGTTTAAAGCCATTTCCCCTTGTCCTATCGCTACCTGCCCTTGCACAAAGTCCCTCTCCAGCTTTCCTGCAGGCCCCCATTAGGCACTGGGAGGCTGCTGTAAGGTCTCCTCAGCCTTCTCTTCTCCAGGCTGAACAATCCCAACTCTCTCAGCCTGTTTTCTTAGGAGATGTGCTCCAGCCCTCTGATCACCTTCATGGCCCTCCTCTGGACTTGCTTCAACAGGCCCATGTCCTTTTTATGCTGGGGGCTGCAGAGCTGAGCGCAGTACTCCAGGTGTGCTCATACAAAAGCAGAGTAGAGGGGGAGAATCATGTCCTTCGAACTGCTGGCCACACATCTGATGCAGCCCAGGACATGGTTGGTTTTCTGGGCTGCCAAGCGTACATTGCCAGGACATGCTGAGCTTCCTGTCCACCAGCTCCCCCAAGTCCTCCTCCTCCTTCTCAGAGCTGCTCTTAATCCATTCTCCACCCAGCCTGTATTTGTGCTTGGGATTGCCCCAACCCACGTGCAGGACCTTACACTTGGCCTTCTTGAACTTTGTGAGGTTCACTAAGGGGCTCCTCTCAAGCCTGTCAGGGTCCCTATGGATGGCATCACTTCTCCCCAGCAAATTGACCACACCACACAGCTTGGTGGTGTCGCCAAACCTGCTGGGGGTGCACTCAAAGCCACTGTCCATGTCACCAACAAAAATGTTAAAACAGCGCCTGTCTCAATACTGACCCCTGAGGAATGCCACTCACCGCCGGTCTCTACTTAGACATCAAAGTGTTGACCACAAGTCTATGAGTGCAACCATCCAGCCAATTTCTTGTCTACTGAGTGGTCCATCCATCCACCCTCGTCTCCCCTGTTTAGAGACAAAGATGTCATGCAGGACACTGTCAAATTCTTTGCAGAAGTCCAGGTAGCTGACATCAGTTGCTTTTCCCTCATCAACCAGTGTTTTAACCCTGTCAAAGAAGGCCACCAGATTTTTCAGGCATGACTTCCCCCTATTGAAGCCATGTTGGCCATCACCAGCCACCTCTTTATTTTCCGTGTGCCTTAGTGCAGTTTCCAGCAGGATCTGCTCCATGATCTTGCCAGGCACAGAGGTGAGACTGACCAGCCTGTAGCTCCATGGGTCTTCCTTTTTTGCCTTTTTAAAAATGAGTGTTATGTTTCCCCTTTTCCAGCCCATGGGAACTTCACCAGACGACCATGACTTCTCAAACATGATGGATAGTGGCTTAGTGACTTCATCCACCAGCTCCCTCAGGACTTGCAGATGTATCTCAGCAGGTCCCATGGACTTGTGCATCTTCAGGTTCCTTAGATGGTCTGGAACCTGATTTTCTCCTACAGTAGGTGTTTCTTCATTCTCCCAGCCCCTGCCTTTGCTTTCTATTACTTGGGCAGTGTGGCTGGAGCAGTTGCTGGCGAAAACTGAGACAAAAACGTCACTGAGTACCTCAGCCTTCTCCATGTCCTGGATAACCTAGGTTTCCATTTCCTTCTGGAAAGAAAGATCTTTCTTTGTAGGTTCTATTATGTGAAAAACTACAATAAGTGGGGATGCAGTATACAGTCAGGATATGTACCAGATTTATATGCCAAGGAAGCAGCATGAAGTCAACCTTAATAAAAAAAGAACTGACAGCATAGGAAAGGATACCTTATGTCTCAGCAAGTTTGTAGCAATGTCTAATTACTACTGATATTTTTTGTGGTTATATCTATATGTTAAACAGAGACAACATATGGGTTGAATACTATACTACAGTATTTGTCAAAGATATCTGTAGACTGCTAGGTACTGTCACCACTAAGCAAAACTTGCAAGCTCAAGAACTGAGAAATGTGTAGTTTTTCAATATGTTACAAAGCCAAGTATTTTATTCTCCATCAAAAACACATTTAATATTTCCTTTTGAAGGCTATTTATAACCACAAAGGCAATTTTGTCCTCTTTGACTACCTAAAACCTTAATCTCTGGCTTTCTGGTTCAGAAGATATTCTTCACAGAATGATTTTTAACTGTTACAATCCCTTCCTATGACCCTTAGCTGTGGCTGAGCCTTTCCCCTTTTTACAGGGCGCAGTAAAGTCCAGATTAGGAGAGAAACAGAAGACAGCAGTGGCAAGAGAGAAGCAAAGGAAGAAAAATGTGCAAGGAAAGGAGACAGAACTGCAGAAGGTAGAAGTGTGGCTGACAGCCCTAGAATCCCCCAGGATCACAGTCAGCAGCAAAGAGAATTACCTTGTGGAAAAGATGGCAGGGAAGATGTCAGCCGCAGGAGGTATAGAAAAACGCAGGCAGGAGAAACAAGTGAGTCACTCTGCGGACAGGAGTGCCTTGGGAATAACACAACATGGGTAAGATGGCCAGTGACTTTCAAATGTGCATGTGGCTCACAAATTAATATAACATTTGATTACCCCTATCGATCCAAAATGGTTTCCTTGGACACCAACCAGAGAGAGCACTCAAGTTACCCCTTCACTCACTGATGGGCATGGTTCAAAAGCAAACACCTTATATCCCCACGCCAAGGGTATTAACCTGTCATTACCTCACATTTCCTTGTTTTCCTAATGGGTCCTGTTTCATCACCCTGGGTATTACAAGCTGTTTCACAGCACATCCACCAAATAATCTGTACCGGTGCACTTAATCACTCAGCTGGGGTACTGAATAATGAGCCCATCTGTACAGTCCTCCCAACCCTGTCCTGAAAGCATCAGTAAGCTCAAGGAGCAACATTGTCAAGGTACCTCCACCTAACCAAATTTCTAAGTAGCAAAGGTGTACTCTTATTGTTAGGGTGCTTCTTGTACAGTATATAAAATGAGATTTTTACTGTTCAGAAGATAAAAATTGTTTCACTCCTTTTGTGTTGATGGACAAACAATAATAAAATGTCTACTTACAATAACACCATTTTAAAAGGGACCCAGAAGCGAATGAGAATCTTCATTCCCTCCTCTTCCATATTATGTCACAGGACATACCCAATTAGCAGCAAAACGCTTGAATCCCTGTGCTTGCACTCAGATTAGAACAAAAAGATAAAATAGGAATTTGGTGGAAAACTTCTTAATATAAACATCCAAGAGTAAAAACCTGTGTTCTGCAATGGCAAAAAAACCCAACACCCCCCCCACCAAAAAAAAAAACCAAACAAACAAAAAAAACAAAACCAAAAAGATGGAGTGGGGGGAGCAGAGAGAGAAAAAACATTTCTCTGACACCGCAACACCTTCCTCTTCTGTTTGTCCAAAAAGAAAATGCGGTTCTTTTTCATACAGGACTAGCTGGAGCTTTGTACAAATAAAATGCTTGGGAGTGAAATCTATCTTCTATTCTGGATGAAGACATGGGTCAAGCAGATTTCTGACCAACAGGAAATAATACCTACAGCCATATTTTCACTTGCCTTGGCTCCTGCTAGGGTCAAAGCCAAGGCTGTCAATCTTCATTTATGTTTAGGTATTAAAAACATTTTCAGTATAATTCTGGATTTTTTTAAGCAGTTGGCACTGAGCAATATCTGAAACTGTCCCACCATATACTAAACTATGGCAGTATTTTTTTCCCTTCAGATACTAGTACAGCAATCCCCTTCACGTCTAATTCTTTGACAGCAATTCAGTTTTAGATGCCTTATAATAGGCTTTGCCTGAATTCTGCCAGGATTGAATTGTTATTGATTGGTACGAGGCAATGGTGTAGAAGGGTGCATTTCCACAGCTTGTATTTGGATGGGTCAGATCTTTTGACAGTTGATTTTGTTAGAAAACCTGGGGTCATTGTGGGCACTGATTATTACACACCCTTGCATTTTTTCCATCACTGTAAGCTCAGGTTCTTATTCTGCAAAAGGCAAAAGTAATTTTCTTTCTAAGGTCTATACAGAGGTGCTTTCATTATAATTGGTCTTTCTCTGTACATAATTTTGCTTCATATTACTCTGAAACAGTACATTAGGTGCATGAAAATGAAACACCTACTGTTTTAATTTTTGATCATATTACCCTGCCTGGGCCAAATCCAGCCATCAGTGAAGCCAATGGAACTATCCCGCAAGAGTAAGAGTGAGCCTGTCAATGCACTTTGAATTCTGCTTTGTCACAGAAGCTCCCATGTGTCAAAAAGGTCAGGTCAAAAACTGAAAAAAACCAGTCTTAGTCTGGAGGCAGCAGCTTACTGTATTTTTTTACTTCTTTTGTCGTTGGTTCTCATTTGTTTGAGGGACATATGGCTCTCACGGATCAAGGAAATGTCCCAAAATCTCCATGGACTGCACAATCTTAGGTTTTCCAAAAAAAAGAGGGAGGGAGGGGAGAAGAAATACATGGGGAAAAAAGCCCAAACCTCCCTCTACTATTTGTCTAAAAGAATACCATGTTCTACTTGAAAACTAAGCTCTCATAACAAGTTTTAACATCACTGAGCTTCAAGTCTGCTGTTGTCAGTCTTGTTGATGTAGAAAACATCAGTAATTATTGAAGACAGTCTGAGTACATCAGCTGGGATTTTTAATCAATCCACTGTAAGAGAGTTTAGGAAGGAGAAACAGGTTGCAGGCAACGGATGCCAAGTGCCAGTTTCCTACCTCAGCACAGCCTACCAGCCTGAGTGTTGCTTTCTTATAAGCGTATTTTTTCCCTATCAGTGCAGGCTCAGCTTCTCAACTCTACAGACAACGTACTTCTCTACACTGCTGTGTAAGTCAAACCCATTCATGCTCCATTTCTACACGTATAAATACCAAAATACTTCAAGTCAACAAAAATGTATGTATTTGACTTCAAAAGATGAAATGATGTAATTAGTAACATTACACTTATTTTATTACTGTTGCTTTGATTTAAATCGTTAGTGGTTTAAACATCTTAATTTCAGAGTGAATTATCTAATTGTTTTTGTTGCCTGTTTATCGATTTTTTTGTATAATTAGGATGCAGTAATTTACTTTATATCTCTTTAGTTTAATTGAGTTAATAATGTCTGCGGAGAAGCATGATGTCACACTCTCAGCTACTTGGCTGGAAAGCTGGGGGAAACACTTTCACTGAATGTAAGAATTTCAAAGGGCAACTTTTCTTCCAGAGCTGTAACTCTGCAAAAGTTAGCTTTCTGTTGAAACGACGCAGCTTCTTCCATATTTTTCTGCTTCTGTTATTGCTCTTGTGATAGATCATATTAAAAAATCTTTCTTGACATGCCATCGTTCTCCCTGATGATACTGTTATCACAAAACACTATCTACTGTATCAATAACAGCAAATAGGAGCAAGGACAGTCTGTATTGAAAAAGAAAACTTTAGCTTTCAGTTAGTGTCTAATAACTGAAATTGCCTCCCTTGAACTCTATCAATACAGCCAGTATAGCACTTCCATCTCCACTGGGGAGCATCATTTTATCAACCCTTCAACTTTTCATGACCCAGCTGGTCTGGAAAAGACCCCATCTCCACTTGGACCATATCAGAGAGGACAGGTTGACCTGGGTCCCACAGGCTGGGGCTGGGTCCCACAATAATGGAGAGCATCTTTGGCACGAGGCTGCCGATGAGGAGCACACACTTGCCAGCTGCTGTGTGGCATGTCAGCCTCTCCCCCAAAACTGAAATCCTATTTGGTATGTACCACTGGTCAAGAGATCACATGGAAACCACTACACCTCTGGGGTCACACAGTAACTCACACACAGTGAACAGGTCTGGTGTCATCAGCATCAAGTTATTATGGAAAATCAAATGAAGGCCATATATTGGGATAAACTACTTAAATGACAGTAGAACTGCATCTACTTTAGAGGTTGTGCCACAAAAAAAATCAGCCTAAAAGCCTAAATCTTTCCTTATTCTAGAAGTTAAATCCCATCATTAAAGATTATGTTAATAATCCCTAAAACTGGTGGAGCTACTCACTAGTAACTGAAAGAACTTGTTTTTAAAAGCCACATCTGTTAATAGACATGTATTTAACATGGGGTCCCAAATGCTCAGTGCACGTATAAAATTTTCCATCTCCAAATTGTGGTTAAATATTAACTGACCTTTATATACCACAGAGAGGGGAATAATTTTTTTATTTTTATTATTATTATTATTATTATTATTGTTGTTATTATTATTTATATAATTGCCATTTTCCAGCTGGAATAATGGAGATGTTAAAAACAGGAAAACAAGGAAGGAAAATGCAATGACTATTAGTGTAGCCATGGACAACTTCATAAAACTGTGACAAAAAAAGGAATCTTCACATGGTCAAAATGTAATACCACAATCTCTAGCTGGGAAACACAGAACTAAAACTGGTAATTTATGGATGAAGGAAATCAATAAACAAAAAGTCAGAAAAACCATGAAGCTACATGAGATGAAGAAAAAAATTCAGTATAATTTCTGTCATTCCAAGACAGAGTCACTCTCACAGGACCTCAGGCATCAGGCATCAGATAATGCATCCACCCTGCATCTACAGCTCACAATACACTCTGCTGGCTCAGACTTACCAGCATGGTTGATACAGGCACCCTATGTCCACCACTGCCTGCATTCAGAGCAGTTACAAGCAATACTGCATGGCTGCTAGTAAGAATTCGTAAGTACCCAGTAAGTGTAGCTAAGGTAGTTCTTTTAGAGGGTGAATGGTATTCACATTTTCTGCCCCACAAACAGTGGTGAGGTTCAGAACTAGACAGTGTCCAAGCAGAAACAAAACTCATAGGAAAATGGGAGGAAAAAAGAGGGAAAACATCTTGTAACAACTTGGAAACGAGTGTGCTCAGTACAGAGTAGCCTTAATCTAGACCAATCTGTTGTATAAAGGGCCAAGTACAGTTTTACCCCGGAAGGAGCCTTGGCTTTTGAAACTCAAGATGCCCACAGTCTGAGGCTGATACTTACCCATTAGATGCAAGTGAATACTTAAGTCCTGTATTGTGGCTCACTGCAATATTCATTTTGAAATTGTCTGTACAATTTAACCTTCCAGTGCCACAGCCAGCAGCAAGACTTCCTAAATTAGCAAAAGTAATAAACAAGAGCCTCATTAAATCTTCTTCTTCCCTGTTTTTTTATCCCTCTAATGAAGCTTTCTGTCCTGTAACTTCTCTCATTTCTCTAATTCTCTCTTCATCACTGATTTCTTTATCCTTTGATACGACGGAGTCTCCTGTCATAAGTAATGATAGAGCTATGTTCTAGAGGGCAGAGTATGAAAAGGACAGGAAGGCATGTTGCTCTAAAAACTGTGGCCCAGCAAGGCAGATGGCTCATTAATGTACCAGTCTTGCCCTCTCAGCAAGGAAAAAACACACACTCACTCACACAGAGGGGTCAGCCTGCAAGGCACGCTCCCTCTGCTAGCTTGAGTCTGGCTGCTTCTGTTCAAGCTGTCTTCTGTACTACTCAGGTTCACCTTTATGCAGCAATGAAGTGAAAGATTTTTTAAAAAGATGTTGGGACAGCTCTTGATGCACTCCTTACAGCTTTGAGTCTGGCAAAATCTGAAACTCTGGAGAGCCCCTTGAGATCAGCAAAAAAAACCCCTTGGTATCATGTTTCTTTGCAGACATCATTAACTCAATTAAACAAAAGAGAAATAAAGTAATTTACTGCTTGCTAATTACACAAAAAAAAAAAAAGAAAAAAGTTTAATACAAGCAGGCAACAACAGAAAACTAATATAATTCACTCTGAAATTAAGATTTTTTTTTTTAAAACACCCTCGGCTTCTATCAAAGAAAGTAATAAAGTAAGTGTATTGTTACTAATTATAGCAGTTCATCTCCTAAAGTCAAATACACACAACTGTGATGACCTTATATATTTTGACAAATGAAACTTGAAAGAACAAGCACAGCTCATCAGATCAGTTTCCCCAACAAGGAAACAAGGTCAAGGCTATAGGCATATAGTTTTCCCTGCGTTTCTATCTTTAAAGGAGGTGTCAAAAGTACATTGACAAAGTCTGACAGCCACACACGATCCCAGGAAAGGCTTTGTCACTTTATTTTTCTTCTTATTGTCATTTGAAGAATAAAAATAAAATTCTGTTATGCCATGCACTGCCTAATCAGGACTCCATCAACTGTTCACTAACGGAAACCGCAGCAGCTCCCTGCGCTGCTGCCCCTGGGCTCTCCTTCCACGATACCTTGGAAGCAGGTGAACTACTTCCATACTCTAATTCTACCATCTTTTTACACTGGATTTTTTCCTTAAATAATGAGGTTTACTTGCCGTAATTGCTCTCCTACCTCTGTACTGCAGAGTAGGTACTCCAAACCTACTTCAGCAACGGTAAGGACATAATGGCAAATTGATCTACCCCTGAAAAGCTATGGAGCACATTATGAGGGAAAGCACAGGGAACTCAGGGAGGAGAAAATATCAAAGTCTTCTCCCATTCAAACTTAACTCCTCAATCTCAAAATTACCATTGAGCACCCAGCATCCCCAGACCCTCACGGCTGTGATGGATTAGTGCTCTGTTTACTATCCCAGCCACTGTGTTAATTAGTACCATGCATCCTGGTTCACAGCATCACTTAATACCAATGCTTTTCCAGATTTTGTATACCTTTCATACAGTCTGCTTTTCACAAATTCAACTTTTAATGTATTTTAACTGAAGACAAATTCATACTTGCTATGCGGTCTTCAGAAATCATGGCAGTTCAATAAATGAAGCTTTACAAAAGTCTCAGAAAATGAGAAATGCTCCTTGAGAGATCTCTGTGATTCTGAGGCCTTTAAAAATGGAAAGAATCATTCTAGCTTCTAATGAGAAATTCTTCTGAAGCTCCAATGGGAAAGGAAAGGAAGGTATCAAGGCATAAGGCCTGTGTTCCTTACATGTGTTTCTACACATCCCTTATCTGTGGATCTGATCTCAAGGGGCAATGCTCAGGATCTCCAGAGTTTCACAGGAACTGTAAAGATTTCCAGCCTTTTGCAGGAAAAGGCTGGTGTTGTTTTGTTTTTTTTTTTTCAGTCAGCTCAGCTTACCCATAAAACCAATCCCGTCTACCTTAGCTACTGCAGATCAGTATCCAGGGGTGCTGGTTGGATAGTGGGTGGGGAAAAAGAAGAGGAAAATGGAAGTGAGCATGCCTTCCTCTAAGGTCACACAGATCTTGCGGTTGATGGATACCTGCTGAGCCCCCCCCCTTCCTAATTGATTGTCTTGCCCAGCAGGAACCTGCAGACTCTCCAGGAGCTAAAGGAATGGGAGCTGCACTTTTTAGCAGTAATAAGTGTCGTTAACAAGACAACTCTGCCAAGAGGGTTGAAGGCATCTGTTATTTTGTAAAATACTTAGACGGATGATATATGCGCTGTACCTGTTTAAGTGTGTGCACTGACTCTTACAGACGTAATGTATCAAAGCAGCAAAATTACTGCCCAATAAGCCCAGGCAGAACTCTTGAGCAACAAGAAAACTGATCTGATTTTACTCTCAGTTAAGGATAGTTGACTTTTTGTCTATTAGTGTAGCTTTTGATATTATAGTGTAATTAAATTTGAACCCAATGTGCCCAACTTCTGCAACAAATGATACATATTTCTCTTTCTTCTCTTTGTGTTGAAAAATATATCCTGGCTGACTGGAATCACTAAGGCAAGCTGTAAATGATGTATGAAATGAAAAATTCCTGCTCACTGCAAAGAGAGAATATTAACAGGGCTCAGCAATTGCTGCTGGGCTATGCTATTTGCTGAAATATTCAGCTCAAACACAGTCACAGAAGCTTGCCAGTGCTGACACTGGGCAGCAAGTTTCATATATAATTTTTTGATCTTATTCAGGATCAAGTGACTAAGTAATAGCTGGTATGATAAATTCAGGAAGAAATTACAAAGATCCTAAACCAACTTCAGTTGTTGGGTTTGTTTTTTTGATTTACTCAAATGACTAATGTTCAACTGCCTCTGTCTCAGTAATGCTCTGAACTTTACAAATTCATAAAGTGACATCAAAAAGGGCTGGAGAACTGGAAAAACTATTAAACAAAAAAAAAACTTGACCACTCTGGAACTATCTGTAGACAGTATTTAATACAAAATGAACCGGTGCCACGTTTATTAGGGTGCACTGCAATCAGGAGAGTTCTTAGAACATCTTTGACCAAAGTCAGAGGCAAAGAGTCTCTCCATCCTGTGGTATAAAGACATAGAAATACATCTGTATCTCAGCACAAGCAAAAAATTATTTGCATTCCTGTACAGGAGTGGCGGTACATCGGAGATATTTGTGTTCATTCCTCAGACTGAGTCTATGATTTAATAATATACAGACTTTTGCAGATTATGGAGTTCCTGCTAAACCCACACTCCCCATTTGTTGTCATCCCACATCTCACAGTTTCCTCCATTTTACCAAGGCAACTGAAAGACAGCCATGCTGTGAACTGAATCAGGAATCTGGCCTGACTTAAACAAACTCTGTCTGAATAAAGAAGGGAATGGAGTATTTTTGGTAAGCCAGACAAGTTCTCCCTTAACAGAGGGAAGGAAAAGATGACATGTAAGACCCTGCACAAGACTAACTTGCAAGTTAAAAGAGCAAGGCTGGGGCTCATTCTGTCACTGGAAGCATCCAGGGTGGATATGTAAACATCACGAACAACTGTTTGGAAGAGCTGTCAATTACAAACCTAATTGCTGCAAAGTAGAAGGGAAAGGCACAACAGCTGAAAAGAGGGGTGACTGTGTTGGCAGTAAATCTGTGACTACTGTCTCCTGTGATGATTGTAAGCCTGACTGACAAAATGCAGATCATGTAGCACCTATGGGGTTCTCTTTAAAGATTCTTATTCTTGAAGCCCTTCAAAGATCACACAACAAGTTGAAATTTGAGATTTCTTTTTGCTTCTGTGTTCTTCCTTCCCTCTCTTCCATTGAACTGGCTGCAAAGGTTAGAAACGTCTCACCTCCCCTGAAGGCAACCAGCAAAAGGGAACCTCAAAAAAAGGCTTTTAAATCCACATACTTTAAAATGTATTAACTGTTAAACTTTGGTTTTGTTCAGACATTTTTTACATACACATTTTCATGCATTATGGAAGTTTGGAAGTCTAGCTTTACATACTTAATGCTTAACCTTCCAGGCATATTTTTGACTTCTTACCCCCTCTAAGTGGGTGTTAATTCAAACTAGTCAAGAGGGCACGAACTTGAACAGAAGATCTCTTTTCCAATGTTATTTTCTCCAGACCTTTCAAAGATAAGGTTAGATATATGTGTCTGATCCAAATGTGGTGCAAGAAGTTAATGGCACTCAAGCACTAGTATAGCACCTTGAGGCCAGAGTTGATGAACTGAAGGAGCAGGAAAATACGGATGTCTACAGAAACGGCAAAGCAGTGCTGCATCAGAGCTGGCTATCCTCACCATGCAGCAGGGAACACAGCACACATAAGAGGAGCTGGGGATAAGGTCACTATTTTAAACAAATAGAATATAACAGAAGGAGAGAAGACTACACTGTAAAATCTACTTAAATCAATTATGCCCATACAGATATAAGCCCAAATGACAGAAAACAAATATGATAGAAGCATCATTGTGTTAATGATCTCTTGATCATGGAATGAACTCTGACAGTACAAGGTATCTTATCTAAGGTCTTTTTCCTTCTGTGTTTAAATAGTGACTAGTACAATGACAGCATGGTCTGCAAATAAGGCTGCCGTGCATTACTGTAGTCTGAATATTTTTCCTACACATTATTTATTCTGAGCAGCATTCTAATATCTACAATCCCCAGTTATGGGGCAGGACACCACTGAGAAAACCAAGTCTAATAAAACAGCAGTAACAGGCAACTTCAGCCCTTTGTATACAAATTAGATCGCTTAATACTGTTACAGCCTGAAGTTGAGCAGAACTCCATCTGTGCATGGCTTTCTGCATTTGTTTGTGACCAGGTGCTCAACGCCTGAGCCATCATTTGCTGCCTTCCTGCAGCAGGGAGGGCCAGCTGGGAGCTCCCACTGCAAATTCAGCATAGTTTACCAGGGAGATCCAAATACCTGGATGCAGCCTCTGTGGCTAAAAAATTTGGACAAATGTAATTGAATGTTCTGAGGGGCAAGGCAAGTTTAGAAGAGGGATTTTTTTAACTGACTGCTGTGGGGACATTACTCTTTCTATTCACGGCCAGCAAAAGGAGCGAAAAAAAACAGCTGATACAGAAAGATGGGCTGAAAGAAAAAACTAAGATCAAATATGAATATTGAAAGCAAAAGATGTAAAATAAAATAAAAATATTTATTCCTAAGAATCAACAAAACAGGGAGGCTGATGTGTTAGAAAATAAGGGGCACCAGAAAGGGACAGAAGCTAAGCCCAAAACAACCAAATTACTTTTGGCAGGAGACACTGCACTGAGGCAATAACTGGCCCAACTACCTCTCTCTAGAGTAACTGAAGCAGGATGCACCTAACAGGTGAATGTCAGAGGTGTGTCTGGGGCTGTGAGCTGTCTCTCTCCTTTTCTTCTCCTGCAAGAGCAGGCATTTGACAACACAAACCCTTGTGGAGCTCCTTAAAACCTTGCCACTCCAGTGGCTCAAGGAGCCATTCTGGATTTCTTCACTCCCTGGAGACAAGAGCACTCCAAGTTTGTGACTTATACTTTGATTCAAACTTATAAAAAATAAGATAATATTTGTTGTAAAACAAAGAAATTTATTACCTAGTCTCAATATCAGACTGTTAGCTATAGCACTGGATACAAAAGGTCCAAAGTGAAAAAAAAATTAGTCTAATCTTGCTTAAATTAAGGTTTTCTATTTACCGATGGAATTCTTTTTTAATGGCTTACACCTGTTACATGGGATTTCAAAATGTATTTGACACACTGGAGGTAATGGTTAAGGTTAGCAAACATTATCTGTCTCCTGAATGCCACTGCCAGTGATCAGTAATTTTATCTTACCTGACCCAAGAATATGTTCATCTTCAATTCTAGGCTGAAATGCAAACATCAATGCTCTTGCAGTCTCTTCTAACCAACTATCTTGGGTATCATCTCCACCTTGTTACACCGATCAGTCACAAGATACATGGGCTCTCAAAAACCTGTTAGTGGCTTCTTCCTGATTATTTTGCGTGTAAAAGAGTTATTCCACCTTTATACCTGTCAACTGGCTGTTTAGCCTCAGTGTGATCTGTTCATTATTTATAGGTTATTGATTCATTATTCATTCATTCATACTCAAAATTATGAGATTGGTGATACATAATTTCTCTTTGGCTCATGATTTACTTCGCTACCTTTCTGTACTGGTATACATGCTGTTCATAACAGTTATTTCTGGAGTGCAGGGCCAATGAAATCTGCAGCAGGTCCCACAGTTCTGGTCCTCATATTCCTCATAGGTTTCCTCTCTACAGGACTTGGGATGGTGCATGAGGTTTCCTCTCTACAGGACTTGGGATGGTGCATGTCTACTCCAGATACGTGGCTAGGTACAGTCAGCTAAGGTTCTGCACCTTGGAATGTAGAAATAGCCTCTTAGAAACAGCCACAGATTGGGGCTGGTTACAGAAGGAAATACATATTAAGTGCACCAGCACATGGAGACAAGCTGATCTTCATGCAAATACCCTAAGGGAACTTCAGAACAACATGACTGAGCTGAATACAAAAAAAGTTATCAACTTAAATTTATCTACTACTGCAGGGAAGTTGGGGGCATTGGTAATTTGTGTTTACCCTTCAGAAAGGTATTGGGGTGATTCTGGAAGCCAGGCACTAGTAAGATTTTTTAAAAAATAGTGCTGAAACAACTGCAACAAGAATAAATTACACGTGATAGGGACAAGCAAGTACAGCTCCTACAAAGGAAGATGTGTCACTGTCATCTGTTTAGCACTTTGGGGATTGTAAACAAAACTGAATGAGGAAGAAACAGCAAATATTTATATGGGCTTCTAAAGCTTTTGACAAAAGAAACTAGATCTTGAAGTCAAACAATGTCATAGATTAGATACAGACTTGAAGACCAGAAAGTTTAAATAAAGGAACAGTTTCATCTGGTAACTAGATGGGATTGCAGACTACTGGTTATTCTGTTTGTAGGTTTCTTAATTTATCTTCTTAAGTCTTCAAATCAGCATTATTATTCTAAAGCACCTTACTAACAAGATTTCCCTCTTGGCTGGAATTTCCATATGCTCACATGAGTTAAATTTAGATAACTAACTTTAAGATTTTATAGCTACTGAATTTTTGTACTGGCAATGAGAAATCTCTAGCTATGAAAGTCACCTTCCTCTTTTTGGAAGTACAGTGATGATACTTCTTAAAAGCAGGGGGGAACAGATTAAAAGTGTAAGTAGCACTGCCAGTCATGAACACAATGAACCTTGGAAAAGGAGTTTCCAGGTTGCTTCTATGTCCTGAACATTAGAAGGAACACAAATGCCTAGGTAAAAGGAATACTAGAAACATCAGTTTGGCTGATTTTTTTATTATTTTTTTTTTTACATTTTTGCTAATGTGATAATATTTAGTTTTTCAGATTGCCCTAGGTGTCTGCTTACACATATACTGGCCAAAGGACTATGTGGAAAAGAAAATCGTGGATACATTTAGAACGAAAGAGCAGAAATAGAAACTCTTTCTCCTTGCTGTTGAAAGCTCCCTTATTTTAAAAGACAAACCAGAAGAATGGAGTGACAAAAAGCCATGTGCCAGTACTATGGTCTCTGATAATATTTTAGGCCATTTATGATAAGTGATCACTTTGGTCCCTTCAGCTTTACCATCTATCAAATAATTTGTATAAACAATAAAAACTTAAACTTCCTAAAAGATTAAAAAAATAATCTCAGAAACTTGCGCTGAAACATAAGAAGTCATCCTAAACTCTGCAGTTTTTCGTGTCTGAAGCAGAGCACACAGAAAAGGTACTCACTGCACAGAAAGAGCAGGGGAAGATGAGAGCTGTACGGCACCTGCAAAGGCAAATGAAAAGTAAACCACAGCAAGCAGCAGTAACTGTGAACTGAATGAAGGAGATAAACAACAGGGGTGCCTCCAGTACGTTACCATTAACACAGCAAAGAGGAGAAGATACATCTTGGATCTTTCTACTACATGAAGCTAATGGATCAGCATGCCTGAAACAGTCTCACCAGCCGTATGACCGTGCTGCACTTAGCAGCGACACTCACTGCTGTACAAGAGAAGTTTCAAACAGTCAGGAGTATATTTTGCTTCTCTGCCTATGCAACATCAAACATTTCTTTAAAGCACTGTCTCTCACTCGATAAGCCAACCCTTGAGACAGACTGAGACCATACTCCCAAAACAGGTAAAACACGGACAAACTGGCAAGCTGTTTTCTGCATTAATGTTTTGGCTTGTCACCTCCCTCAGCAATTGATAGTAACTTTTGAAAATTAGCTAGCTGTTCCTTACACCTCTGGGTTTAAGGAAGATCACATATCAGAGCTTCAGGACCAACTTAATGTAAGGCCTGTCCCCTTCCCTAAGGCTCCTTCCCTGCCATTATTATTGCTGCTAATATTGTAAGTGTAGTGTGGAATGGCCAATTCACATGTGCCATGTTTTGCACATTGCCTGAACCTGCTGGAACATGATTTTCTTAAGAATGATGAGAGTAATAAACATCTTCTGGCAGAGTCTTGCAAAATCTGCACACATTTTACTCACGCAGTAATGAGCCATAAAACTCTTAGAGAACTGCAGGAGAAAAGCAATGTACATACACATGCATAAATTAAAAGAAGAAATGTGAACTTGGTGGAACGTTACTCTTTTAGACATTTAGAAAAGGCACATATAGCAGGAGAAAACTACATATATACTCAGTAACACTCACAATAGTCAGAAATTCGAGTGTAGTAGTTTCTAAAACCATATTTTATGGGATAGTTTTCAATGATCCAGTCTCAGCAGTTGCCCCAACTGGATCCTAGGGCTGAGTCCTCCACATGAGCTGTAGCAATGTTGCAACAGCAACTATGCAGGCAGAAGAGTCTTAAAATGTGTTCTCTCCTACTAACCTACTACATGGATTACTTTTACTTTCACTGGGTGACCAACCAGTAGGGAGGATCTTCAGTATTTACTCTGCTTCACTAACCAACTCTAAACCTTACTGGAAGGGTTTCAGATTTTTTACAGCCTTTAAAGAAATGCAGAAATCATTTGCATTGTTTTGGAAAACTTGTCTGATGTCAGTTAAAGCTTTCCAATTGTTTTCAGACTAGCACTGAAAATAATCAGAAATGTTAAGAGATCACAGCAACTACCTCTTCACTACACACTGCTGAATGTTTTACATACCATGTGTGACGATAGCACGGCAAGTCCAATGCCACAGTTTTCTCCTGATAGTCTTGTGGCCCTCATTTGACTTGCTTTTGGAAGAGCTATTGCTAAACTGTCATGGTTTTTCCAGAAGCACAGGTAATGCATGGGTAATAGGAATCACCGTCATGCAAAGCTAACTTTCTGGGATAAGGAGGTATCTGACAGCATTACATTACGGAACATACAACTGGATTTCCTCCAAACCAATGTCCAGTCAGAGGGACAATAAAATTTCTATGGTCTTTCTAAAGCTGAGAGGTGAAATTCAACTTTATGCTGGAAGAATTCTACCAGCAGATCAGGAAGGACTTGGTAACTTGTATGTAAAAGAGTAGCAGGAACGGGGAAAAGACTTCAAATTTTTTTCAGTGAAAATTGATCACCTCTCTCAGTTATTTAGATTATCTACTTACACTGTCAGTGCAGCAGGGCAAGTTTTTGCTTACCAAGGAACCAATTTGGAGCCTGAAATTGTAAAGTAATTGACATTCTGCATGCTGCTGCTGCTGCTGCTTCAAAGAGACGGGGGGACTGCAGCTCCAGGTGTTGCCAGCAGCGTGTAGCAAGTATTTCCTGCATTTGCTGAGAAGCTCTGAACATGCAGAGAAAAACTGATGGGACAACTGAGGTAACGTGTAAAAAGCACAGTTTTGCCACAAAGTTGATGAAAGCATAGTCTTAAGTGCACAGGAAAACAAGTCTTTCTCTTTTGTTTTCTCATTTTAGCAAATTAATTTGGATCACAAAAGTAATACTTGTACTTCAACAGGATGACCTCTGAATCAAAAACAGTAAATGCATAAGAAAAACAACAACAAACAAACAAGGAAAACAAGTTTTTGTCACTGAAACCAAACAGGATACTCCCTGTTCTCCTGTTTGTTGTTACATATGTGGTATTCAGCCATGGTCTTCCTTCACTGATTCTGAACAGCTTCTAGTCTTGCCATCTCTGACATAATTTTGCTTTGAGAGTTTTTAACTACTAGTGACTAGCAACAGGTCAGCTAGGCAACTAATTCCTGGTGTAGGAACAAACTGAATGTGTCACCTTCAATGAAAAGTTTGGTAGGACACAAAAAAGCTGTGTCATGTTTTTTATCTTGTTCCTCCTTGAATGTCAACTACATTAAAGTACCATACCAAGTTTCACACCAAGCACTGCTACATAGAGGAACAATTCCAGTCATCCATTTAAAGCTCCTCCAGCTGCCCAGTGGCATGTGTGCCATTGTCTTACACTAACTGTCAACTGCCAACAAAATCTTATTCTTTCATTCTACTTTTGCTGAGACTTGATATGTCTGGTTCTAATTTTTTTTTCTCTTTTTCTTGTAATAAAATTGAGGGCCATGCCATGTAGTAGAGGTGACAGAATGCATTCCTATTTGACACTACCATGACCCTGAAACTTGGGCTCTTTTATGCTCATGCAAACTCCTGATCATGCCTTTTATTTCCTTTTGGCATAACACAGTATTTTAAGAAGTTCAGTTATGACAATTGTAAAATATTTTCTTTAGATCTATGAAATGTATGGGTAGTTTTTGTCTTTCAGGGCTCTTTTCAATATTATACTTAGAGTGAACCTGGATTAACATATGCTTTTCCGAAGTCAAATATATCTTCCCTTAACATCTAAAGAATTTGTCTTAGTTAAGATGGTATTACGAAGAAGTAATTATAATTGAAAGAACTGCAACACCTAGGCAATCATTCCAACAACCTGGATCAACTTTTATTCAGTACTTTGACTACAAGGACAGTATTTCGCTATTCTAATAACTTTTTGCAGTCCCTTTCTTACTGAGATGTTCTTGGGAACTTAGCAATGACAAAATTATCTCAGACAGTCAACATTTTCCCAGTGATAAGGTTTCATTTGCACTTTTCCAAAGATTTATCTTTTTATTGCATCTTCAAAAAAACCCCACAACACTATTAGAAACCAGTATCAGCTGAAAAGTAGACATGTTGGCAACACTCCTCCGGAGAACCTAGTTTATCTTCTATGGGGCAGAACGGCTCTGTAGTGTATGAGTTTTGCAGGTTCAGAAATAATTTCCCCAGAAGCTTCAGTATCCTACCTGACAAAAACAGAATTCTTTTGGGGGTACTGTAAGAAGTAGTTCCATACACAGGAGTTTCCCAAGAATATATGTATGATCAAAAGTTAACTAATGGTAAAAACCAAACCAAACCAAAAGGATAAAACAAACCACATTTTGAGATTTGGAAGAGAGAATTAGTTGGGTAAGACTAAAAATCTACCTGATTAGGTAGATTACCTAACTACCTACGTAACTATAATATCAGCATAAGGAAGAAACAGACTGATAATAAAAAGGAGAAGGAAAAAAAGCCACTTCTTTCAGCAAATTTTTTCACTATGTTTCTTATTAGTCTATTAAAATTTAATAATAATAACCACCATATTAATCAGAGAGAGAGAGACTGTTCTGAACTTTAACAGAAGTGGTATTCTGGTTCTCGTGCTCTGAACTTCTTGGTTTCTTTGTCTTCCTACCCTAAAGTATTCCGACTCCAAGTCTTACAGTCCATTTTATAATACAAGAAAGTTCTGTCTCATGGAATTTCCAAACAAAAGACATATATTATTTACATGTGTAGCCTCCATAAGAAAATGCCTCCCCCCCGCCCCCAGCCCTGTATCTTTTTCTGCAGTATTTTCAGTGCTAAGTTTCATGAATAAGCACACAGTATGGAAAAGACCCCTACCAGGAAATACCACAAGAAAGCAGGAAGGTCTTTTTCATGTTAACTAACTGTTAAGCATGTTTAGTCAAGAAAAGAAAAAAACCACAGGAATGCTTTTTGTTGTGGCATGCATTAAGAACAAAGGCATAAGCCAGTCTCTGAGGCAGCCCGTTTTGACAGATTTGAAACCCATGCAGTTTCATTAACCCTGGCTCTTGCAAATTTACCCATTCCAATAACACACAGTGTGGTTAAAGACTATCTGTCAAGATGATGATATGTTTTAAAATGGATCACAGTTCCTTCAGATTAAGAGGTTCCTTTATATTGTAAAGCGTTCCAAAGTACAAAATGGGAAGTACCACTGCAAGTGGATTTGTTCTAAAGTGCTTTTAAATATACACTTTAATTGCTATTCCCACTTTATCTAATCATCACCAGAATTACTGAAACTCAACACATTTGATAACGTTAAGAAGCCTTGTGGTAATGAACCTAGGTAATGTTTCATCTAAGTCAGAAAGCTTGTCAAAGGGCAGTATATTTGACCATTAATTTAACTACAGGGCAGTTAAAATATTTTCATCTTTCCAAATTTGCATGACTAAAATAAGCACAATGAAAGAACACTCAGATATGCAGGGGTGAACTGCTTAGTAAAATTATCTGTTATTAATTTCTGCAGCGGTACTGAAACAGTGACACTTTGAATCCATACTCACATATGTTAAAAAAAAAAAAAGCCTAGTTAATGATTGAACAACAAAAACGAGTAGGCTGCAAATACATGTACAGGTGTCAAAACTACAAAAAGTGGCAATGAATAACCCAACATACTATTGCTTTGTTAATAACGGCCAAGTTGAACTGAAAACCATTGGCTGCCCTAAACCACGTGATATCACTGAAGCTATGCCAGTAGCTATGTAGGATCAAGCCCTTAACATGGTAAAATGGTAATTCCAAGTCACAAAACAAGAAATACTGCCTCCTCAGAATTGCAGGGAAGGAGAATATTGGGTCTCCAGTATGTATACAATATAGATAGGCCTGTACTCACATGGCCTAAATTCTTTTTAAGTCATTGTGTCTACAATTTCCCATAGGCTCAGCACCTTTTAAGGTCTACAGAAGAGTCGATAGGTAATGTAAAGGATGGGGACAATGTGAAATTTAAACTGCGTGAATGTAGACACTATTGAAAACAGGTGATATTATTATCTTCTTTTCACCTGTGTAATAGACACATTTTCTATAGCTTGTCATTTGACATTAATGGATAACATGTATAAGAAACCCCGCTCCATCGGTTCAAGAGTTTTCTTATTCTTTGTCCCAGAGGGAGGAACTGAAAGCTACAGCATTTACTCATTATGGTTGCAGTGACTGGAGCACGGGAAATTGTAAAATATAGATTTAAGAACAGACTCCTCATAAAGAGATAAACTGGGTCTAAAATAAATATGGCCTAATTCTAACACTGTTGAGTGCAAGATTTTTCTTGCCATGAGACAAATAAACAGAACAATATACGGGCACAAAACCAGCCTATTTTAAAACATATGTCAAGCATTTTCTTAAGCTTCCAAACCCTGTAAATTTCAAAATATGCCTGAGGAAAAATAAAATCTACCACATATCATTTCTTGCATACCAAATTTGTAAGCTATTATTTTTTATAAATCGAGATGCTTTTCTCAGGACACAATTGGTTAAATTTTATGCCTGTATATTGGAACCTGAGAGATTTAGGGAATACTTGAACTTCCAGAAAGACCACCCTAGGTCTTTATGAGAACTATTTACTGTAAACAGGTAGCATAGTTTGGTTCTGTCTTTTTTTGCAAAACATCAGTGAGCAGGTTCTTGTTTCAAAGAAAATATTAATTATTTACAAACATTTGCGGAACAAAAAAACAGATCTCAGACTATACTGACGAGCATTTTCTTCAGCACTTGCTCCTTGCTATTCTGGTCTACCTGGACAAATTTTTGAAATAGGAAATGAGGACAGATCCTGAGAAACCCAAATGTGTGATAGCTTGATTTTGCTTCAAAAGGAGCCTGGAGAGTAACAAATATTAAGCAAGAAGTAACCAACAGAGATTTTCTATCTGGTGCAGAAATATCCCTTGTCCTGTGTGAAAGTCAGGAGTCAAATGAGGTAAAACAGTCACAGCAGAAGTCCACACTTCAGTCCCTGAAGAAAAGCACTTCAGTGAGAGTGGGAGGCTGCAGGTACCACAAAGAACTTTATGGTATTGCTGTTCTGATGAGCAAAAAGCAATCTGAACAGGACCAAGATTATCATTTAAACATCATCACAGAAAACTTTAATGAGTATAAGTATTTGATCAAGTCCCATAAAAATGAAACAGCATCAGCTGCCAGCTTCTTTCTGGCAAATCAATTGATGTGAAGACAACAGCCTGAAGTAGTTTTACAAACCTGAGCTGTTGTACTGGCAAATCACAAGAACACTACACTAACTTGTTATGAATAATGCCTTCCAATTCACAACAGAAAATGCATAGTCCCTTAAAAAGGATACTATCTTACTCTTTATATTCTTTGGTCATTAAAAAAAAAAAAGTATCTCTACCCTGTACCGTAGCTATTAAAATCTTTTAGTATTTGTCTGCATTGCCTCTCATGTCTATGTATTGTTTCCTTAACATGTCATTTTCATTTTATTTCAAACAACTTTTTATTTTAAACACTAATTCTGTGACAGTACATATTTCTAAGTGCTAGCTGAGCCAGGTAAAGCATGCAGGTGTTTGATTCCCATCATCATGGGTCTCAGTCTAAATACATTTGGTATTTATATAGAAACTAGCCATTGACTCTGTAATCCCTTGTGCCAGGCTTGTCCTGCAGAAGGATGACAAAAGGCTAGTACAGTATTTGTCAGGATACCCTGGCTGTCTCCTCTATCCCCACAGGCAGTGACTGTAAATGTCTGTGACTCCAGGCGAGTTTGTGTTGTGATATTACTGTGCATGTTCCCAGAGGGAGGTCTGTGAAAGGACGTTTGCATTCATGTTAAGACAGAGAATTCCACTGCCTTCCACAGGCACTGACTCCCCAAGACAAAATGAGTGACTGCTACATGGAGGGAAAGCTGAAGGACATAAACATACTGCAGTGTGTTTGGTCACAGATTATGGCCCTTTTCACAAGGGACTGAACAAAACAAATAACTGAAATAAGGCATAAGCGTGTTGAGGCCTCATTGCTCAGGTAAATGCAATGATTCTGTGTTTCAAAACTTGCCAAATACATAACCTTTATTTTCTTTTTTTTAATTATAAAATCTCAAAAAGAGGAGTTCAAATGTGAGGTTGTAGACTACTGATCTTGATACTGATGAAGCTCTGGGTTACTTCAGGTTAAGGATAGCCAGGTTCTACAAGCATAGGTGCCATTCTCTTCCCCTCCAGAGAGCAGTCTGGTAGCTGAACCCACACCACATCAGGACATATTGGACCTGCAAGGCTGAGCCAGGTGGATCTGAACTGTTCTCCTCAGGGCCACAGGTAGAGAAGGGCTCGGGACAGCAGGATGCAGGGAGTCAGCCCCAGGCCAGCACTGCCCACAGGGCATATCCAAGTGGATATGCACAAAACCAACTTGGATATATCAGGAATCCTTAGCATGGGCACTCCTGCCTCTGTTTTCAGCATCACAGAAAAGGCACATGCTCATCACCTGAGGCACAGTTAGCTGTTTCTGGGCCAGCGTCTAAAAATCACACTCACCCTCTGCCTTTGCCTACCCCCAGCCACTTCTCCTTTGTACACTACCCACTATTTACTTCCTCACCTTGCACTTTACATCCTCCGCCACTGCACTCCCCTGTGTTAATACTATCACTCCCACTGTAAATTCCAGTGTCTCATCTCTTCCTTCAAACACCTGTAACAGAGCAGTCCAGCACAGAGAACAGCCTCTCGGCATTTTGGGGTGAGCCTTACTGTCATTACCACCTAGCTATCACTCAGACACTGCTTTCTCACTTACATGGACACACAGTCCCTGGCCTGTGCTGCTCCCTTTCAATGTACATACAGCCTGTGGATACATTTTCTCCCTTGCAGTTAAATGCTTGTATCTGTCCACCTTACTGGTATGCCTTTTTAACCTTTCCAAATGAAAATTAACTACATCTGCATAAACCTCTTCATGAAAGGATCATGTTTACTCACAGAGCTGGGACGTTTTAGCATTACAACAACTGTATGTAAGCAAGGCCTCAATATGGTAATTTTACCGTATCAATGAAATCTCAATAAACTGAACACTTTATTAAGAATAAAAAACCCCAAACATCTAGCTAATGAATGACAGAAAAACCACATACAGGCACCTCAAATCATGCACCCAAGCACCCCTGTCATAGCCCACTCTGAGGAAATGCCAGTGTGCTAAACCAGTGCAACCGTACCCAGTCTCGATCCTGTAAACATTTATACATGTATTTATATTTTACACATACGAATTTGAAGAAAAAAAACCTTCTTGTTAAAGATGCAAGCAGATAAAGCCAGTAATGATTTTCATGGTCATTTGATATTTGTTTTTTATTAAGAATCATATCAATATCTGCCTTGAATTATGACCTGAATTTAGCAAAATTTCATTTTATTTCCCTATAGAAGAAAAAGGCTGATGAGAAATTGCTTAGAAGACTATCTCCCTCAGTAACCAATTCCAGACAGCTTGTATGACATTTCCTTGGGAATGCAGACAAAAAACTGAAGAAGAAAGTAAATTCACTTGGGGCCTCTCCTTCAAGCTATGAGCAAATGAATCCCTGTTTGCGGTTCTGCTGCAGGCTTGGAATATGGTAAAGTTGTGGGATTAGCAGAAATCAGACATTCCTGTCTCAGAAATGCAAACTTTACTTAGCATATGAAAAAGAAGAAGAAGACACAAGTAGAAAAAGTTTTGAAAAATACCATTCTGTAATTTAAATCTGTCTGGTGTGGGTCTAAATATATAGTTCTGGCTATTTTCAAAGAATGTCAGCATGGATATTTACCATGGGCACATCTGCATAAGATTATACACAGACAGAACATCTTTCTTAGCTAAAGAAAAAGTGTTATTATTGTCCTTTAGTTATATTTTTGTTCTGTATTAAATTAATATAACAAAATACTTGTGAAAGCTCAATAAATATGCACACTTTTGATACAAAAGAAAAAAATCATTTCTGAATTAATACAGTAACACAAGCCTGTGGAAAAAAAAAATACTGCTTTGGAGACTGTTTTCCGAAGGACAATCAGCAAGTCATTACTTTTAAACCTCCAGAAAGTACTACTAATACCATATACAGCTGAATACTGAATGGCATAAATGACACTACAGAGAACAAACAGTAGCATAAAAAGCCAGCATTTACCAATTAGTCAGTCTACATAAAAGCGTATGCTGTGATATGGCAATTACAAGAGAAGTACTTACTACAAGGCATGTAAAAGGGATAAAACCAAATGGAAATGCAGAGCTAGAAAGTATGAAAAAAACATTTTAATATGTACACCTACAGAGAGTAAAATATACACCAGAAGTATATAATCAAACACTGTTTGCTTAGGACAGCATACTGAACAAACCAAGGAAGAAGAAAACCAGGAACTAGTGTATGTAATCTGAATATATAATAAACATAATGACTCGTGTATTTGAGATTTGCTGTTATTACCTCTAATTTGCTAGCCAGACTGTCTTTTCTCTAAGACATTCAGCATGTGACGCTACACTGGAAGTATGCAACATTGCAAAATCCTTTTAATGGACTTCTTTGAAATTTCTTATAAATCAGAAATAGGGAACTTGTATTTTAATTAATATAGCACAGGTGTCATATCTTTCCCACAGATTCAGGCACTGGTATGAAATTCAAGACATCTGGTTAAATTGTATTTTTTGCAGTTCAAGCTCTGTACCACTGAAAATAGTTGGGTCACATAAATCTCTGGATAGCAAAGAATTTCATTTAAAAAAATCACGTTTAAAATCTTTCAAATATTTGCAGCTAAGGGAAACATGTTTTGGCCATGGCTTTCAGCAAGCTAAGCCATTTTGAATTCTGCAGGCTTGGTATGTCATAGCAAAGACATATCAGATCTGATTGTGTTGTCGTGTTGCATACCTCAGCAGTTCATTGACAGACTGCAGGCTCTTGATCCAGTTTTGTGCCTCTTTCTAAGTTTTGCTTTGAAAGCTCCAGGGTCAAACAACAGTAGATACTGACAGCATTTATTTTCATGTGAATAAGCCCTTCACTTTTGTGGAAGACACAGGATAGGAAGACCCAGTCCATCAGTGCCACACAATACTTACATTATTTGGTTCTGCCACTGTTTGACTCCATCAGTTCTCAATACACAAAGTCTGACATGAAATGTTGAGGGTAGACCCCCATATCTTAGTTAAACCAGCAGTATAAGAAGCTCCTTTAAGTAAGAATTTTAAATTCTACTTAAAGCTCACTCTCATTCAGGCTTTAAATGGTACCTACAGAACTCAACCCTTCAATATGCCGATGTAGTCTATTTTAAATATTTTCAAAGTTGAGGTAGTTTACTGGCAATTAGTTTTCAGTTGCTTTCATACAAAACCAGTGGGGATAATCTAAACATCCACTCTGCTCTCTGACTAAGAGACATCATCCTTCATGAACTGTGATCACCCAGGTTCTCCTACCCTGTGCCATTTGAGTTATATGAAATAAAAGCAACACATCTAGATTTCAAAATTAATTTCAACATAGTCAGGACATAGAGTCAAAATGTTGCACGGGCCAGCCACAGGTAAGGCAATTTTTGCCGTGCCCAAAACACAAGCATATTACAATTTTAAGACACAATTTACCCTGAGGAAATGTCTCAAAGATTGTTCAACACAAATTAAGGACTGATGCATTCCCTATGTTTCATTTTTTCTGGGGAGTACAGCTGATGTAACTACATCTAGATTATTTTTAAGGTCATTTCTATAGGAAAATGACCTGTGTACCTCCCAGACATCTTCCTGTCACAATATGCAGGAACAAAGAGATCAAACTTCTCCAGCTTTCCCTTAGATTTTGAGGCCATCAAATGAGTGTGGGATGTTCATCCAAACTTCCTGTATTGGTTGGTAACAGTTTCTGGGGAGATTTCTCTTCAAAGGAACTTTCAGTTTTCCTACTATGCCTGAGTTTTAATCAGAATCTAAGAGCACGATTGCTGCTATTAACCCCTGCTATGTAGCCTTAATATGTGCTGCTTTAGCTAAGCAATATTATCATGCTAATATTAGCGTTTACACTTATGTAACAGGATACTTTTGTATCCGTTATTATAGCCACCTAGCTTTTTAAAAGTAATTGTGCCAAAATTAAGCTTAAATCTAAAAATGTATTTTAAAATGCATTGTTTTCCTTGTTCTTCTAAACGCAACATAGTCAACCAAGTCATTTTTAGATTATTTTTTGACATTCTGTATTTCCCTTTTTAAAATTCTAATAATTATCATTATGTATCATATCAACTTGAGGTTTGCAGCATTTTGTGTTAGTAATCAAACAGTACCTTGGATAAAGTTAACTTCATAAAGAAAGAAAAAGTACTTCTGGTCAAACACCATAACTGAACTAAATTCATCACCATGAGGCAATGTTTAGAAAAAGCCTTACAATCTCTGTCCACTTTATTCAGCTACGAGATGACATTCAGCTATTATATGACTACCACTCTCAATGAACCAAAGTCCTACTTAAATCTCATTTCTTAACAGTGTGTTTCATAGAACTGGGATATTTACCCTTTTTCATTAGCATCTTTAGCATCCTTGTGCAACCATGTTCTGCTTGCTCTCCTACAAACTACACTTTCCCTTTTAATTATTCTTGAGTTCAACAACACTTACAAAAAACAGTAAAAAAAAAAGTTGCAGTAACATATGTAGTACAGCAAAAGAAAATTCCTAGGTCTATCTCCCTGTAGCCACATCATCTAATCACATCCATAAAATTCTGCTCTTGCTCCTTCTTGAGAGCAATTAGATTTCTTACCCCCACTGCTGTACTTTAGCCTATTTCTTACATGCCTAAAAAACGTCTGGCTTTGCACCTGCTCATGGCTTGTTTATGTATGTTTGCTCTTCTGCCAATATCATAATTAATCTTAAAAATTTTTCTGTCCATAGCTTATATAGGTCTTCCCATGTAAATATGTTCCCTATCTTCACCTCTACTGATAGCTGATGATCAATGTGCAGCTTATGCTGGCAACTTGCTGTTACACTGACAGTAAATTTCATCCATTAGTCACTCATCAATTACACTCAGAATTGCAACAGAAAAGTCAAAAATTTACAACAGATCCAGAAAAAGAAAGTTACTTCATTCACAGTGCCAGAACTGACCCACAGAGACAGGATCCAGTCATATCAATGATACATTTTTATCCCAATGTACAAATTGTCATTGTTTTTTACCATCAGCAGGAAACTAACAAAGATAAACTCATGCAGGATAATTTGCTTCTTATTAGTCAAAGTCCTTATAAATGTCCACCTCCTGTGTTCTGCAATATTTTTTAGCTGCTCACTGGTACAATACTAAGCCGATTTCAAAAAGGCCCAAGATGTATTTTTTCCAAAGATAAAAACCTGTAGATAACTTCCAAAATGCATTACTACTCAGTTGGATGGAAGTGTCTGTCTATGTTCGTTTTGTGTGTACTGCAATCTGTTTTTTTCTAAAACTTCTAGAAGCTAGATGACAATTTCAGATCTTAAGATGTAAATACAAACGTTCAGGAGAGACATGGGCCACAGGATTCTGTCAGAGCTCATCATTACTGCAGAATCTTCTTTTTTTTTTTTTTTTTTTTTTAATTATTTTCATTTTCAGAGCAATTCATCAATTCAAAACCAATTTCCAACACTAAGCCCTTGGGCAACTCTGAGCTCACCTAAAGTCTGAGTACTGGATGAGGTTGGAAGTGTATTTTATCTCCAGAAATTATTTAGAAGTTTCTTTTGAACTTCACTTCATACCTAAGTCTTAAAGTCTTAAACTACTTAATAGAGAGTAAATTAATAAACGAGGGGGGGGGGGGGGGGGCGCCCAGCAATAAATGACAAGTAGTATACAGTTTTGAATATATTTACAGTTTCTGCAAGAAGTTCGGGGCTCGATGTGCCTTCTTACAATAGCAAGTTAACTAAGCAAACCATCCAATTAGGATTCATTCAAGTAGGATACAACATCTGTGTTTGTGTATTTGGGAAGACATAAGTCTTTTTATATGGTTTCTTCAACTCTTTCCTATACAGGGTATGACTAAACTATCATACAAGTTAGATCTGAACTTTTGAATGCAGGGAGTCTGAATATATTTGAATTAATCTCAGAGAAAATTACTTGAAATTGTGAATTCATTTGGATAAATCATTGGTTTCTCTCTGACACACATTTCTATTTCCATTAATAAGTATTTCACAGTACCCTCTATAATTTGGATTCTTATCCTTCTGGTCAACAGATATTACAGCAATATAAATGAAAACAAGCACAGTTAAGTATTTTGAAGGTTAAAACAAGTAGCATCCACTGATGGAATGAAATCAACATAAGAAATCACTATATTCATATGTGTATATATATATATATGTACACATACACATATATATGCATGTATGTATGTATGTATGTATGCGTGGAGAGAGAGAGGGAGAGATGTATGTATATAGGTGTGTCTGTCTTTGTGTGTGCATGTATATGTATATTGCCAAGCAGAACTACTGAGCTGGTAGGTCGTTATGTCTCAAATCCCTTGTACTTTATGCAATGTAATGATAGCATCTGAAATACTTAGAGCTTTGCAAGTCCTGACAAATAACAAGAAAGCATGTTTCCTTCCTGCTTCATTAGAGACACTAGTAGTTAATGTTTATAGAATATCAATAATGCAGTTTGCAGTTCTGCATAATTAAAGACACCCTATGTTAATAAAATAACTTGGAAAGAGAATGCAAAACACAAGACATAAATCCTCTGATGCCTTTGGCCTAATCTTAGACAAGTTTAATTACAATGATGTCGTTGTACTATACTCTACAAAAATATTTTTTTGTCACTTAAACCTATCAAAGTATATGCCCATTTACGACATTTGTGAGGAAGAGCAAACAATATAATGGCCCACAAGTGGATACTTACAGTTTATGGATTACTAGAATATACATTTGCAGTAGCAGCTCATGGAAATGAAGGAAGCTTTCTGATGCAAAGAGTTACAATCCATTATTTTAAGGATCCTCTGATAAATGAAAGAAACCAGGAAATTCAGAGACAGAAGTAAAATGCCATCTTTATGCTGCCTTAGACTCTGATACCTATACAGGGAGAAATTTTTGCGTGTTTTAAGCAGTATATCTATTGATTTCAGAAGGAAAATTTGAGTTCAACAAGAAAGTGACTGGATCTGTCCCATGGGAAATGAGACAAACTGAGTTTATGAGATTCCTCAGCAATAATCATCTGCAATATCTTGGTATGGTATTTTGTAATTTATTTGCAACACTACTATTTTATTGCAGCGGACTATTAGTACAGAAAATTCAATGTAGCTTTCTAGATCACAGATTTAATTATAGTTGGACAGCTCACTGTTGGTTTGCAAGTTTCTTGAGGGAGGAGAAAAAAGCAGAACAGAGACGGTTTCTGCTGTGACCTCTTTCTGTTTCTCTTAAAAGGAAGGAAAAAAATCTCAACAAATACTGCACCTCAGAGCCAGTACTTGTGGGCTGTACTTTGTTCATGTGAGGCTCAGTCTACAGCCTCCATAAGTCACTAACAAATAATCAGACTTTACTGAGAAAGTGTCCCAGCTCAAAGTCACACAAAACAATACGATGATGATAATAAACTAAGTACTGTAATAATGTCATAATTCCTCATATGCTCTGCCATCAAAGAGACAGATAACAGAAAATGTCAAAATAAAGAAAAGTGAGATGAAGGAAGTTACTTTGCAGATGGAGAAAGAAATTAGGGGAAAAAAAAATGAACAAAAAGAAGTGGCTCTTTTTCATGAGTAGTTGAAAGAAATTTACTGAAGAAGTAAAAGCAAGCTGCCTTTTGATAACACATTCTCGTAACCCTCAAATTGTACAGTAAGTTGTCTGTACAGACCCATGTTCCCATAAGTTATGTCCTTATTCTCACTTTCCTAATTTCCTCTTACTGCTTGTTAAGCTCATTTATTTTGTTTGTATTGTTAGCCTTGACCCTACAACTGAAATTTAAGTCTACCCGCTTGCTGCCAGTTGCAGGCTTGAAAACCCAGGCTGTTGATCTTGAGGTAAAAACTTGGGTCTCCAGGACACACGTACACTGCCCCATGAGGACCTCTCTCTCTAACTGGGACCTTTGGGTGATACCACAATACGCACATGAGCAATGCTGGTGGAGGCCCATGGGCTGGGAGGGAGTGTTGAACATGAGGTTCCCTACCAAAGAGGTTCCACAAAAGATAGTTGAGGTTAAACTGTGGTGGGGTTTTTTTCTGATTAGCCTGTAATTGTTCAACCCCACTGATCCACAAAAGTAAAATCTTGCAGTAATATAAGGATAGGTATAAAAAATTCATTTCACTAATTCTGGGCAAAATTTCACCCTTGCAAGGTTTAAGGATTTAAAACAAATCCTTCTTAATAAAGCAGGGTATGGAGGTGGGAAGTAAGTGAAAACACACTGAAAAAAATTGAGAAATACTTAGTAGCTACAACTCCATTCTGCCACAAAATTTTTTACAACAGTGAGGATCTTAGCTCTCTTTATAGGTGTGAGAATAATACAATTTTTGTATTTTGGATAATATGCAAATAGAAGAAGTAGAGATGACAGAATTGCTGTTTCAGGTCAATGTGAAATTGCACCTTTTGCCAAACAAAACATTTTGAATCAGTCTGACTATCTATTTAACTTGAAAGAACTGGAGACTAAATTGATGTTTCTTTGCAGATAGCTTAAATGGCAGGTGGTTTTCCTCTTAAATATAGGTTGATCTTGAAAAGGTGTTACTGTTGAAAAGAAAAATCTATATATTAATTTGAAAAATATTCATACAAAGCTTTTTTAATTTCCTGACACTATACATTAATTTAGATCAGATTTAATACCAGGTTTATTTTCCAAAGACTCCAGTTTTCATTTTCCTTTCCACAATTTAATACCTGCTGAGGAAGAAAAATCACTTAGCTGTACTTATCAATGGGCAATGAAGTTATGCCTTTCAACATTAACTCTGCCTTCCTCGTCTGCGTACTTACAGATACCCTTGCTTTCCAAGAAGATGCACAATCATGATGGAATACAACATTCAGATTAATTAACCTTCTATACCACAGGTAGTGCTACAAACCTTTTCCTGCTGCTTTCTCAATGTAACCAAGCTGAAGTGATTAGAGGTTTGACAGTGGGAAGAACAGTCTGTAATTTGGGATGCTGCTTCTTGCAGCTTTAGCCCAAATTACACATCGCTTCAAAAGCTACTTCTGTACTATCTCCAGCTTCATCCCATAGCTCTGTCTGTCTACAACAATGAAGCTGCTCTGCTCCACCTTACGTGAGTTCATCTACTCACTTCTGTGTACAGAGTTTTTAAGCTGGTTGCAGAATATATAAAATCCTTACCCTATTCCAGGAAGAAAAGGGATACGCAGCAATTAACATTAATCTTGTACTTTCATCTCCAGTGAAAATTTAGCGTAATGGTGTGGGTTTTTTTACTTCATACCAATCCATCAATATTGCTGGAAAGTCAGTAAGATTTTTAGTGATCTGCCATGCAAGTAATACAGGATGACTCTGTAAAACAGACGTTAACTTGTTTATTGGGATTTTTGTCTTTGTTTTCTAAGCTTTCCCTGGATGAATATGAGTAAGCAGTTGTTTTATGCTACTGCTTTCTTGTTTTTTCTCTTACAACATAATCTCCTATCAAATACAAATCATGGCAATGTCCATTAGCACAGCAAGAAATTTTCAAGGATGACTCTAAGGCATTTCAGTTACTGGAAAAAAAACACATCATGCAAGCCTTTTGGGCTATTTACATGAAAATAAGACTTATTTGAAGGAATTAAGTTCACAAACAGATGATAATGAGCAACAGAAAGTATAAGTTTTTTGTTGGAAAAATGGATAATACCCAGAGTATATACCCTCATTAACGTGCTTTTATATAACAAAGCTTAGTTATTTTATATCCTTGAAGCAAAGCACATATGTTTACAATACAGTACTCCAGAATTTATTGGTAAATGCACTTCTAGGATCGGAGTTTTTATACTCTCCCTATGCTTTCATTGTTGAAATCACTGAGAAGAATATTACTTTAGAGCTCAATGTCCAAAGGAAAAATTTGCTCAAAGAACTAAGTTGATGTTGGAGAAGGACCAAAACCTATTTCATGTTTGAACTGAAACTGTGGAAAACACTGCTAATCCAGAGGCTGATGGTCTTTGAGAAATATTACTAACTCCTACTTTTTTGCAAATTAAGAAACTCTAGTAACTGCTATAATGATTCAAATTCTGTATTTTTCTATATAATCACTAACCATCACTGACCTCAACATTCATTCAATGAAACAGAGTAACAATTTGATGCTTTGTTGATGTGGAATATAAAAGAACATTCAGATAGACTGCTGGAGAAAAGAGAAAAAATATAAACTTTCTGGCATATAGGAAAACAGAGTGAAGAACAAAGATATTCAGCAAAACACTTAACCCCACCCAATCTTCCAGTCTGTAAAGTACTCTTTTTCACCTGTTCCTTCATGTCAGAGTTTGTGAAGTGCTGTAACAGTACAATATATAGATATAGCATAAGTAATTAATGAAACTATATTTATCTGGCATGGCAGAATTTATTTTACATACTTTTTATCCTCCAAACATTTATTCTTTATTGCTGAAAGCAATATTTATTACTCTTCAGAGAAAGATGAGAGGAAAGAAGTTAAAACTGCTGGAGTTGATTCAATGAAGCAAAACATATCAAAGTATCTGGAAAACCCATTAAATAGTGAAGTCTGATCTAGCAAACTGCAAAAACACTGAATGTTTCATGTGGGTCAGAGATAATCTAATGAAATTGTATTTCAGCAATGTAACATTGGTTTGGAGATTAACACCACAGCAACTTACCAGTTCTACCAATCTTATTAGTTGTTTGCTTTTTATCTGCATTTCTTTCATCTCTCTACTTTGCCCTCTCAGCATTCCCTATATGCCATCCAAATATATGTCCTGGGAGCAGCAGAAGGTGATTCTCCTTCTCTACTCTGCTTTTGTATGAGCACACCTGGAGTACTGCGCTCAGCTCTGCAGCCCCCAGCATAAAAAGGACATGGGCCTGTTGAAGCAAGTCCAGAGGAGGGCCATGCAGGTGATCAGAGGGCTGGAGCACATCTCCTAAGAAAACAGGCTGAGAGAGTTGGGATTGTTCAGCCTGGAGAAGAGAAGGCTGAGGAGACCTTATAGCAGCCTCCCAGTGCCTAACGGGGGCCTGCAGGAAAGCTGGAGAGGGACTTTGTGCAAGGGCAGGTAGTGATAGGACAAGGGGAAATGGCTTTAAACTGCAAGAGGGTAGGTTTAGATTAGGGATAGGGAAGAAATTCTTTTGTGTGAGGGTGGTGAGACCCTGGCACAGGTTGCCCAGAGCAGCTGTGGCTGCCCCATCCCTGGAAGTGTTCAAGGCCAGGCTGGATGGAGATTTGAACAACCTTATCTAGAGGAATGTGTCCCTTCCTGTGGTGGGGGGGCTTGGAACCAGATGATCTTTAAGGTCCCTTCCAACCCAAACCATTCTATGATACAATTCTGTTTTTTACACAAATGAAGTGTGTCTTCAGAGAAAGCATGTGTGAAGTGCTTTATGGCCAGAGATGTCAAAGCACTTTACAATGGAAAGCAAGTACTATTTGTGTTCTGATCATGCAGAGGGGGTAAAAGAGGCAGGCAGAGGTTAACTGATCAAGTAAAAGCCGTATCAGCAAGCCAATTTCACTATCAATAGAGTAATTGTGTAACCTAAGTCACTGACATCCATAGGACTCCTTTTAATCACTTGGACAGTTTCATTTCAACACTGTAGATAGCAAAAGGGGAGATCACCTGAGGTAAATTCAACTATTATCACAGAGGTACAGACTTGCTTTGCAGCATTCCCCCTACTGAGACAAGCAGATGTCATGTCCACCTCCCACAACAGGACACTAGCAACTGTGCACAGCATCCACCTAGACTCAACTGCATCTGGCCTTGTCTTAAGCTTTGAAAAATACCCAAAATGAACAGTAATCACTCTTAGTGACTGACTAATACTGATACTTGTCAAAGTGTTTTCATGTTCACAGAGTTCCTATGGGAAATACAACTATTCCCCAACACACTGACTAAAAATTATTTGCTTACTTGAGGTTTCAACAGAGTGAAATGATATCATGTCATGGAAATGTAATATATTAAAAGACAACATGACTCCCCTTTATCATATCTCTATTGGAAAATCAAGTTTTACCAGCACTAGAGGAAACTCCTGAAATTATAATACAGTATAATTTATCATATTATAATCTAGTGCTTCAGGATTTTATCTCTATTACATCACTCAGCAGGTTTTTTTTCCACAGTGAAGTTCATTCACATGAAACACACAGTACTAGGGAATGCATCTCTTCCTGACTTTAGAAGTACCAGTAGCAGTAATGCTAAAAGTGAAATCAAGGAGAACTACACTCTTGACAGGCAGAGGTGAGCTTTTCAATGTTTGAGCAGCCTTATTTTCACTCAAAGCATCTAAGCAAACATCGGAAAGGATTAGGAAGTTGCTTTTCCTTAAATTAAAATGAGAAAAAGACAGTTTAAAGTAGCCTATGCCAGCCTGACACTAAGCTATTTCTTTTCATTGAAATAAAATTTCAAATTCAGCTCAACTGAACTTGGTACACTGCACTGAAAAGAATATGTTGCATAGCTCAAAATGCATACCATCATATCTAAGAGTCAGTGGGAATGTTCCTATTACTATAGTGGGTTTTGTATCTCTCCCATAAGGTCTCATGTAACTAATACAATATTCTGTCCTAAAACCATCAGGATAAAAATGCAGACTTAAGATTCTGATCTGGGGATTTCTCAAGGGTGAATCCCCCTTCTCATTTAAGCACTGCATTGCCTGAAAGCTTAGCCCTATGCTGATCTAAATAATCAATGTTGCATTGTTTGGAATTCTGTCACAAATCTGTACGATTCTTTGCCAATTCTTGTTCTTCTCTATGCATGACATGTCAGGCTGATGAAGGAAGTCTTGTATACTGGGAAAAGATTTTAATTAATTGCAAGATTAAAGTATTGTCATGAAACAGATGAATAGTTCTCATGAGTCCTCACTAGGCTTCCAAAGCAGCAGTGTCAAGCAGAAGCTTTCTCATCTTCAGTGCTTCTGCTCAATTTCCCAGAAAGCATGGCCCAGCAGTGCATCCTGCTTCTACTGTTACCAGCCAGCATCCTGTAAAAACTATCGTGCAGGCTGCAAGCAGAATCTTTTAACCTGGACCTTTTCTCCATGCATTGTGACAAGAAAAAAAATGTACCTAAACAGATGAACTTACTTTCAGTAAGTTTACTAAAGCCACATTGTGATAATTCCTCAAGTAAGTTTTTTTTGATATACACTCTTCTTCTGGATATGTCCTCCTCTTTAACATATGTATTTTGACAACTTTTTTTTTTTTTTTACACCCACCTATTTTATATGCTTTATTACTGGATGCATAAGTCCACTGGATGGCAAAAGGAGACAGAAGAGCATTTATTCCAAAGAAACTGAAATAATTACATCAACCATGTAACAAAAGATACTGATGGGAAGGAAAGCATTTCAGCAATTGGATGGGAAACTACTAGTAGAGCTGGTTATTTACTAGATATTTTGGTCAAAAGGGTGAGAGAGGTTGTATCAGCACCTTCCTTCAATAATTTGAGCACAAGAAGAATGATATTAAATCTATAGCAAACAAATTAATTCATCATTTCTTCCCTACCATAGATAAGCTTAACAAAATAAGTGGTACCAATGGAACCTATATTTCATTTTCTTTTAATTATCTCTAAAAACGTTCTCTTTGGTTGGCTGTCTCTGCTGAATTTATCAGCTGTGAAACAGTTACCACCAGTGCATGTGTTAGGCTCCCTTCAGAGGCAGCACCCATTGCGATTAAAGGGGCAGCACACAGTATCATTTTCTGGAAGCTACTGTTTCAAGCTGTCTGCAGATGCAGACAGACATTGCATCTGCTTGGGCTCATTTCACATTTTGAAGGTTATCTTTGTAACCATAAGGGCTAGAGGTTTAATTACTTTTGCAATGAAAGCTTAGATTCTGAAGCACTATTGTATGGCACATTCAAAATGAACTGTAATTATGTAGCAATTTAGGTGACTGCGTAATCACATTACACATTATACATCAGCCCTTTATAAGATGCTACACGCGTGTCTAAGGTTGTAGAAAAAAATGGATGGTGCTTTTAGCTGCAGGTATGTGCCTCCCCCCACCCCACCCACCCAGCCAGCAGACATTAGAAATGACGCAAGACAACACAGCTAAAGACTCTGCTTTGCAGTGCATACATAGAAATATGCAGAGCTAAACTTGCAGATCTGGACATCTCCTGCCTATTTTAACGTGAAAGCTAAACTTTCTGTTAATGCAGCATTTCCTAGGGCATTAACAGAAAGGGCTTCTGAGAGTCATTCTTTGGAAACCTGGCAAGGCTCAAGAGGACTTTTCAGCTGTTTCATTACTATACTGTAATTGTGCAATTAATTAAAAACCTCTCCTCAAAATAAAACTTTTTCATCATGTTTCCCAGCTGCTGGGTTCCCAAAGCATACCAGAAGACTGCCCAGCCTTTGTGCTGGATACCTAGGCCCTCAGGGAACTTCTCTCACCTCTTCCCATGAAGCCCTTTAGGGCTAAGCAACACTTCAGTATGAGTCCAGCACCAAGGAATGTAGGTCACACTTCAGCAACCAGCACAAGTGTTCCCTACCAACCTCCCCCAGGATCGGTGACACGGATCTCCTAAGCGTTCAGAAGACTGCTTCTACAATGTACCAACTCCACGGCTGACCAAAGGAGCAGCACGGTCAACTCGTCTGTATCACTGTGAAGTCCACTAGAGTTTCCCACAGTCATCCTCAGGTGTCACTGAAATTTAGGCTGCGATGGGAAGCAAAGCGTGGTAAATGGGGATGAGGTCATTCCCACTGAAAGCACATCTCTTATCCAAGCTGAAATGCTAAGATAGGTACACCCATCTAGATGCCAAATTCTCTGGGGCCAGTTTGAGGTCCTATGCCTACATAGCACTTAGTGTACTTCTTCACGATTACCTTACTACAAGTAGCAAAATATTCAGAGAAATAGAGACCAAACCGGCTTTACTGTAGGATGGATAAATGCAGACACTGTTCCCCAATCGTAAAGAATACAGTTTATTCTGAATTACAACCTACAACTTCTGCTCTAGGAGTACTTTTTATAAGATTTATTTTCTCAGTATTGATCACGATATTGTATTTATGCACATGCCAAAAATTTAAAAGTGGGAATTTTAACATTTCCTACATAAATGAAAAGGGACATAGAATGGTAACTGTCAAAAAACCTTATTCTGAGAAGTTTCTAATGTTTTATTGACTTTGAAAGCTATCATCTCATACCTCCTTAGTGTCAGTCTTAATGTTCCATAAGGAATTATGTCTGATGCTAACAAGCCACCCTTCCTGAGTGTGTTAAATGGATTATAGGATCAGCCACACCTTTTTCATACAAGCCCATGATCTCTCCATTTTTTTTTCATACTAAGGTAATGTTTTCTAAAATTTCTAAAATCTATAGCCCAGAATGTCTTCAAAAATCCTAAAAGAACATGAAATGACTGTCTTAAGTTGAAATACAAGAGAGTATGGGGCAATGGCTGCTAGTTCTTTTAATTCTTATATGCAGTGTTTTGCTCTATATAGGTAAGTTTCAGTCCTACATTTTTATGCAGCAGTGATAAAATTACCACACTCATTTATGATATTTTAATAAGCAGTGATTTTCAGTCCATTTTTTTTACAAACCAAATTATAAATGACAGTAAACTTATAAGCTACTTTTCTGAATTGGATAGTAAACTCTTTCTTAAATTGGATATATTTTTAATCTTTAACGTTTCATTTACTCATAAATACCTAAAGAGATAGTAATGTAAACTGTTCTTTTCCAAAACCCTGTGTAAAGTTTAATTCTATTAAACTATACAAACTATTTAACTTAATAGAAGTGATTTTTTACACAGACTTAAAAAAATTACTGTTGTATATGAAATTAAATAGATGTTCAAATTTTGCAGGTTGCCACCTCCTGGCTGGACTTTTGACTGATTCATTCTGTTACAATGTTAGCGGAACAATTACAATAGCACAAAAAAACCATGTAAAGGACTGAGAGGAAGAAGATCAAAGTAGCTTCATAAGCACAATAAGATGGAAGGCTTCTAAGGTTTTGTGTGCTCTGATCATTCACCAGTATTCATAAATCTTTTAACATTTTTTCAGCTCTTTCTGATTTTGTATATTCAATTAATTTTAACAAAATGTGTTCTAAACACTTCACAGGCATTAGGAGGGCACAGGAGTACTAAGCCTGAAGCACCTTCCAGGAGAGAAGCATTACCCCAGGATGCTCAGTGTGCAGGTGCAGAATTACCAGACTTCTTGGTGAAGCCATAATTCTACTTTGTTTGATCTCCAGCTTTGTTATAGGTGTAATGAGATGCAATAATTAAATCCTAACACTTCACATTTCAGAGAGCACTCATTTTTCTGTTGTGGTCAAAGATGGTTCTTAAGAGATAAACAGAGTATCAAAATATTTTAATTGACTCTCTATTTGACCAGCTACAATATTTGTATTATTTAATCTCCTTATAGATATAACAGTCCTTTCTGAGGGTTTGCTTTGTGATTCTGTTCTCAGTGCATGCTTTCCTTCAGACCTTCAATTTCAGTTAGATTAAACATCCTGCTGACTCTGGAGTTCAAATTTTCATTACTTCTGTCCTTTTACTGCATCATATGCGTCCATCACTTTCCCTACCGCTGGTTCAAGAGCCTACATTCCTCAACCAAAAGCAGAACTTGTTTAACTTCTACATTTAAATAAGAACCAGTCATTTACAATTTCATACTGATATTCCAGTAAGTACTGTACAGAATTCCTATGCAATGCAAGTCGTACCCTTTAAAAGAGTGCCACATTCCCTCCTATGGTATAATTCTGAGATGTTGAGTGCCTCCTGCAAAAAACTAGATGTCTTCACAAAGTTTTGAGGGCAGAAATTCTCTGTTATTCATGGGATTGAGATTAAACAGTCTGTGTATTGTATACTTTGATCATCAAAGAGAAATACTGCTTTTCTGGAGGACAGGGTATTCCTCTTACTCATAGATTGCCCTGTTAACGAGGTATGATTTTCTTCTTTACTGAATGAGGGCAATTCTGGACACTAGTTCTCATAAGTCATGGAATCCACCGCAGCGTTTCTCAAACTATGGTTTGTTACCAGCAATGGCTCAAGGGAGCATGGAAAGGTTATCAGAAAAAGTAAGAAAAATCACAAGACTTCAGCTTGGCAAGAAACCTCCCAAGCTATGTTTGTTAACCATAAAGACATTAATTTGCGTTAACAAAAAAACTCAACGCATTAAAATCAAACTGCCGATTTCTAAGCAGAGTCCTAGATTATGGAATTAACTTTCTCCTACATGGAGGTAGAAATGAGTGTTTCTTTTCATGCTTCCACCTTAGAATAACTAGGCCCTAATGTGACCTAAGAAGTAAGCACTAAGAAGAGGTGGAAGAACATACTGCTAATGGGAATGAGGAAATTCAGCATGCATGCTCTCTACCAAAACTAATCTAATGCCTAAAGGAAACTGTTGCCTTTGGGCCAAAATTTCTTAGTTCTGAAAACGGGCAAGTGAATACCCCAGACAGGCTCCAAACAGGCTATCTGCGTGTTCTAGCGATGTAGCTGCATATCACTATGGTCCTGTTCTATAGCCAAAAAGGCAGTGGAGACCTGTTACTTATTTTCTTCGCTCTACAAAATCCTGTCTATTAGAAGCCCATGATGCCAGGAATTGGAGCAGGTGACAAACTAACTAGGAACATTCCATGATTCCCAGGTGAAATACGGGTCATTGCAGTGAGTGGCAGACTAATGCAAGAAAATTTTTTTTGCACCCCTGCTGAATGAGTCCTTAGACATCAATATTTAAAAAGCATAACAATAAAGTATGATCTGATCATACCAAGTAAATTCTTTGTATGCACTAACAAAAGAAGAAAGAAAATAGAAATAGCAGGATGTGCTAAAGAAGACTCAACTTTGTTACAATGAATGTAATACATGGGAACCTAAATTACTACATTATTACAACCTTTAACACAAGCTGCTATCTGACTATATAGTCTTCACACTGATGACTTTTCAGCCTTCAAGGAAACAATTAAGTCCACGTGAAGAAAACTGTGGTTAGAAAGTAGCTTAAGATAAAATTCTGGAAACTGATTAAGTAGAACATGAAATTACACAGATATAAGGGCTTGAGTTATGGCCTGATTACTCTCAATTTACTTTAGAGGGAGATTCTGTGATGAGCATCTCCTCAATTCCAGTAGGTTTTAGAGCTGCTACCTAACAAGGTGTCATATGAGTATTTGACAGCAGATGCATTTCCAGCAGTTCAGACAGTTCAGTAAGGCAAGAAGTAAATGAGAATGGGGAGGCAGCTATACTAGTGGTGGAAAAATTCTTGTAAAACCTTTTGAAGGCAAGAGAGGTAGGTATCAATTAGCCTTTGAGAGGAATGTATAGCACTGTTACAGATCTAATGAAAAGTACCAACCACTTAAAAAAAGAGACAACTGATCAACAAAACCAATTACCTATGCAGTAATAGAAAGGAATTGATGTTGCTTTTGTGAAGTTACAATCTTTTCCACCTAGCAATGCAGGTTTTTTATCAGCACTAATGTCCGAACATTTCAAGAATATGATCTCTTCTGATATCCATCTGGAATATGAGATGAAGGAAAGCTGCCTTTAGATGTAAGATGATCACCTTATCCTAGGATATCCAGTAGCAGTCATGGTCTTGGAAGGTAAATCATTAAAAACATTAAGCCCTGCTACTGAAATGGGTTTGTTCAGGCAGAAGCTATCATGATAACAATGGCAACATCTTGTCTGGTCTTTCTCAGCAACCTGGAAATTGGAGGAACTGGTATCAGTGTGTAAGGGAGCCAAGGGCCAGTGAACAAATAAAGCTTCTGCCAATGCTTCTGGGACTTGAAGGAAAATTCAAGGCAGTAAAAACATACAGGAAAAGACATCTTGCAACCTAGTGCGAAGTACTGCACAATCTTCCGCTTTTTCCATTAATCCTATCGGCTGCCTTCCCTTTAAACAAGGGCTTTTCCCTGTGGACTTCAGGTTGAAGGTAAAAAAAGAATTGAAGGTGACAATGAGTGGCCTTTATAACTGCTACAGTAACTTTCCCTACATAAGCCAGGCAATATTGCTCAACATCTGCAGGACCACAAAAGATCAAAAAGCAGAAAGCTGTCCTATCCCTGACAATTCATGAATTAAATCATTACGGTTTTTGTGTGTAACAAACTACACTGAACATCTTTTGCAGCAGAATAAAGTTTCTAAAATGACTTCCTAAAACTAAACTTACAGTCAAGGTAACAGAATTCAGGAATGTTTTCTAAGTAATGGCTTTTAATTCCCTGCACATTTAGAACTGAAAGATTTACTATGTTTTTAACTTAAACTGCCATTTTTGCAACTCCTTACTTAAAAGCTGCATTCCTATGAATTCCATATCATGCAGCCTGTGGATGTTTGCAGCAACTAAAACATGCAACCATCTGGAAATAAAGCTTGAGTGCTTTACCTGAGCTTGCTCTGGATAAGAACTTTTTTTTCCTCTGCATTAACAGTGGACAACACAAACATATCTATCTCTGAAGACACAGAATTGACTCATGAGGGGTCTCATTTACCAGTGTTCACTGAACCAGAAACATTGGTTCGTTAACTGATGGGTATTGACAATTTTACAAATGCCGAGAACAATGTCATTTCATAACAGCCCATATTTACACAGCATTACTCACTTGCAGCAGCATGCTCCGTAACAGCCCTTTGTCTCTTCCGCTGCTCTCCTCAGTGAGCAGTAAATCATGTCATTAAACAAGTGCTTCCAAAGCACACTGATCTGTCATGATCCAGTGAAGATACCAGTTATAATGTGGGCACTTAATCTGTCAGAGGTTGTGGTGATGCATTCTAGAGTGAGGATCACCATGTTTTGCTGCCCATAAGTATTCAGTGACAGAAGTTAAATGATAATGTGAGTTAATTCCTTAATCATGTGGAAATATGTAACCATTACAGGGGTTATTCTGACAAAAACAGAGGGTTGTTCTCAAACTTACTTTCCCTCTTCACCATGAAGCCTATTTAATTTCTTTTTAAAACATAATTCCAGCATTTCATGTGTTCAGATATAGACTAATTACTTTATCACTGTAAGCAACACAGGTTCTTTAAAAATAGTAATTTCTGGATTTATTTATATGCAAGCTTGCAACTGACAAATGCTACAGATATTTTTCATAGATAAAATTAGTAGTATGAGGTCATTGGACAATTCCCTTGCAATAAAGAAAACTATGCCATCAGTAATTTTCCAGACGTTTTTTAACTATCTCATACTCCTGCCTCTCAGGTCCTGATGCAGAGAGGAAGGAAACTTGTCAAAAAACATCAGTTCAGATGAAGCTCCTATTTAGATGGGAACCACATGGAGAATGGATTGGAAAAGCAGCAATAAAGCCTCTTTGATTTTCATCTCCTGCTACCCCATTAACTTCAGTTTTGTCAAGCCCACCCATTTCAGTTAAAAAAAAAAAAAGAAAATTAAATGCCAGAATAAGCATAAATTACATCTGTTCCATAGTACAATCTTAGTGTATCATGAAAATGTAAAATGATATTAGGTTATAGTGCACCCAGTGATACTATTTTTACTACTGCTACACTTTAAAACCATGCTCTGAACACAAGATGCTCTGCTCTGAAACATGCATAGCTGTTTTTTATCATGAACCCTGTCAAAAGATAAAATAACTCACAGTACTTGGATTTATAAACAATAACATACATACTTTGAAATAAGGTGCAGAAAAATGTTTCCATTCAAGTTATATTTGGTATAATGCTTAATCTACAAGTCACTACAAGGTGTAAGAAAGAATGTGTACCAATTAGAATAGGAAAGCAGGGTTTGGGGGGAGATGTAAGAAATACCTAATGATATTAATTTGATTTTCAGAATCCTAGACCTATAAAATCTTACACACTGTGGAATTAAATTGTAAATACTATATAGTGGCTATAGACTAAAGGATTCAGCTAGGATCAATCAATATAGGGTATTCCTTTCAAATAACACTACAAAAATAAAAATCTACCCAAAATTATTATAAAATTATTTTGAATAATCATAATTATTAAAATAAACTAAAGTGAAAATAAGCATTACAGACAGATCTTTTATGCTACACTCATTAAAACTCTGTATTACTGGAGAGTCTATTTTGCCATACAGAAAAATAAGCCACATTTTAAAACTAGCACATACTAAAATTTAGAAGTGCACTAAATTAGTTCTGTAGAGACACTGAAAAAATACTTTTTTCATATATTCTTCTGGAAAAAGATTAATATATATTTTTTATGTTTGTTGCTGGAAATTCTTATTAAATTAATCTAGGTAAGGATATAATCATTGCAAAATCAGGATTATACTTCACTATGAACTTCCTGTAAATTCTTCGTAAAGTCATTTGAACTTTTTTTTATCCTCCATTTTCATTTTAAGTATGATAATTTTCAGCCACTGGAATGTTTCAATAAATCTGAACTGTATTTTCTGGGAAGTTGAAATATTTTCCCCCAGAATTTAAACTGTGATTTAAATTGCTTGCGGAGAATGTTGAATTTGGCAAATATTTTTGATTAAAGAAAAAAATAATACAAGAAATAGAAACACCTTTATTTTTGCTATTTTTAAGATGAAGCGTTTAATTTTCAAAATGAAGATTTAAAACATTTATTTAACTTTAATTAAATCTGAGTATACGCACATAAAGGCCAGAAGGAAGCAAAAAATAAATACAATAAACCATTTTAATGACAATTAAACTCTGGGGGTTCTGTATAAATGAAAAAAAATTCAATTACTTTTAAGGTGACCACAAACAAAATCTTTTATTTTTTGCAAAAACAAAACAAAAGTTCTCAATTTAGCTATGAAACTAAAGATTAACCATTTGTACTAGTTGAGTTGAGAGGCTTACTTAGTGATTTAAACTACTTCTTAATTCCCATATGGTTATATAGTGCAGGAGCTTTTTCAAGTCATATTTTTAATTATCTAATTGTGTTCTATCAGGGTCAATCAAATTGAGAGAAGACAAAAGATCTAAATTTATTTTTCAAGTTGTAATTCCAGCCTGTATTAGAGATTTTCCAGATGAACTTTTTAACCCCAGTTCACTTCTGCCTAAAAAGGTCTTTAATTATTCATTTTATATATATATATATATATATTTAGAAACCTTACATATGGCTTTTACATTAAATCATCCATCTAAGTAAATTTCAGGTGCAGTCTTCACATTTTGAAACCTATCAACATGTCTTTAAACTTTTTTCTGCAAAGGTGACAAGTATGACAGACACGTGACTGAGTGGTGCTGTCTGCTTTGGCACAGAGTGACTGAGGCTAACACCAGCCATACGAAAGTGAAGCACCTACTCTAAGCAAGTCTCCTACATCTCTGTGAAAAAATGAAAAAAGCAAGCATCTTTAGAGGAGCAGGTAGGTGATAAGAGAAGATCAGCAGATTGAGCCTCTGAACACGTCTTCCTCTCTCCATTGACCGCAAGAGGTGCCTTGGTGACAAACTTTGAGTAAGTGTTCCCTGTTGATGGCTAAAGACAAGTGAGGTGAATCTAACCCTAAGCATCTGAATCAAATCCACGGAGGGTGGCAGTGGAGTTTGGAAAGGTAACTGCACAAGTCAAAATGCAACTTCAAAGCATCTGGCATTTTCCCGAACCTTGTGTAACGTTTCTGCTTTTTTCATTCTGCCTATCCACAAATCAATAGTTATAATACATTTTAAAACATTTTAATAAATATTTCCAAGGATGCATGGTTTTTATTATATGGAATCAAAGACACTTCACCATTAGAACAGTTCAGCTACATCGTAATTGCCATGGCCATAGATTTCTTTTCAACAAACAGGCCTTTGCCTTGTGTGAATCATTGGCAGAGTGTACTTGAAATCTGCAACAAGCATCCACACATGCTGTTGATTTAGATAAAAGAAACCCACTGGCACAGTTTGGATGACTGCTAAGCAATATGTACCTCACGTGATGCCTTTTAATAGAAAGAGCACTCCATAGCACACACACACACAGAGCAGGTATAAAATTAGAGACAGACTGGGGCTGAAACACTAGACTATAATCAGAGTTCACACAACTTCAGACATCAAACCCTAACTTCAAGACCCCACAGTCTTCTCCAGTTCCCCATATATTTGCCCTGACAATCCATACTCAGTTATCAGAGTATCTAAGCAGTGACTGCAAGAACTTAAGACATCGATACAGCTTCAGATTTTATATATATTTCATGCATATCAGCGAACAGCACCTCTGAACAAATCTCTTCTCTGTGATTTACCCAGTTCTCAATCTCTACTTTCTAGACAAACTATTTTTACTTTATTTTGGATTAACCGCAGCCAGGCAGTATTAGAAGACTTATACAAGTGCTTGTTCTGTGAGTTAGTAAAAGTCCACAAATTCAGGTACAATGGAAGGAAACATAAAGGCTTAGTCAGAATAAAACCGACTAATCTTTGGAATTTTTAAACTCAGATATGTCATGTCTTCTACAAAAATGTTTCTCTTGAATTATGACAAGAAAGTCTGGTGCCATGCCTGACAGATGAGAACCATGCTGAAACCCTAAACTGACTATTTTAATTAGGCTAGAGATGTGACAGTCAGAAGGTAGGTTATATACCCACCTTCTACCTGTATTAGCTATAGCATGACATGAGATTAAAATCTGAGAGTTAAGGAGTATCTACCCATTTCAGAGTAAATGGCAAGAATTCGCTTTGCCACCTGAATTTCTCAATTCATTCCATTGTGATTCACTTTGTCCAGAAAAGGTGAACAGACAAAATAACTATTCAGAGGGAATGCAGAAAAAGCATTTATTAGCTATCACTGCCATGCCTGGGGCAGCTTGTAAGTGAAGACCTCATGAAATCAAAGGGTCCATAAGGAATGTCTTTGCATATGATATATCCATCTAATTAACAAAGGGAGGAAGTTCTTGTTTGATACTTAAACTGGTTCTGTAACATAAAAGTGAAATTAGAAAGAATACTGTTGTTAGGGGGGTTGTTCTGTTTGAAAGCAATTTCCAAAGTCAAGTTTTAGAGAAAAAAACTGCCCTTCATTTCTTCCAGATGCAGCTGTTTGCTTCTCAGGCTGGTATTGCCAATTTTTCCCACCTCTGCCTTTCAGCTACCCAGTTGGAGTCTCTCAAGTCCTGCAAGTATGCCTCAGAGTATTTCATTCCATGTGTCAGGTTCTCCTAATACTTTCTCAAAAATATTCAATACACTGTACATTTGTCAATCCCCAAATAGTTGCTTTTCTGTTATCATACATCTATACTGTCCATCTGTTCTTGGAATTTACTTAGTGTTTTCCTTGTTGCCGTTTCAAGGCTACATCTCCTGTGTTTTGGCTAGCACGAAGATTCTGTAAATGCTGCAGATGAGTACCTGCTTTACTTCCACTTTAAGTATTTCTGCTTCTTATCTGTGTTGAACAGCTTCATCTCATTCATCCCTCTTTTACTTTGGGTGATTTGGGATTTTTGTCCTTTCTTCTAAGGGCACTGGCTCTTATTGTGAAACTAATTTTTTTTTATTTTTTTTTTTTTACTTGACTGATACTTTTGTATTTTACAGCACTTTTTTCTAGCCTTTTTCTTCTTTTTTTCTTCTGTAGACTTTTTTCTTTTAAGACTCTCTTTTCTCGTTCTGTCCTTGTAATTTAGTCTTATTACAGTTCTTTCAATTTAGCTCCCCTTACTTCTTTCTCAATTAGCTCATAACTGAGAGGGGAAAAAAAAAAACACAACACCAAACCCCACAACCAAAACCAAACAGCCAAACATAAAAATATCAGGAAGTCCTAATTATACAGTTTCTAATCTTAATCCAGAATGTCAACTGACTGTGGGCAAGAGCAGTATATTCTTATTAAACTCTGAGCTCACATAGCTTCATTTACCACTGGGGCTCATACAGCATTGGCTGCCTAGCTGAGTTTTCTTTAAGAACCTTTTCACTCAAGAAGTATGGAGCAGCATATGTTGGGACACAGGATTACATTCCCACATGAAGCAAGAACTGTAAAAATATTTAGGAACTAATCATCTGATGCACACCTGTGGATAGAAATTTCTCTCCCAGACGCATGTGCTTGTCTATTTGAGTGCTTCTTTCTTAGTGAGCATATAAACAGTTTTAAACTACATTCATTCTTTCAAAATGTACTTCTTTTTTTCTCTCTGTGCTACAGCTGACTTTTAGATTTTTTTGGCATATAAATGACTTTTAGAAACTCAACCATTCCTTGTAAATGTGTCCCACCTGTGTGGTTTGTTTTGTATATAGTTATGATATAATTTTAGTATAACTGCTGACATAGTACATCTAATTTTTTCTGCTCAGAATTCCAGGATTACTATTGATTATTTTGGGGAAGACAACAGGCAAAGCCATATTTGGGCTCTCTTTTTTTTTCTTTTCAGCAATAATTTGCATCTAGCAAGTCCAGTGAATTCACTGTGCCTCTTGTGAGGACACAATCTGTTAAGTACTCATCACTCTGTCAGAATCAACTAGCCCCCAAATTACCTGTTCTGTGTAATTTCCTCCTACCTTTTAAGTATTGACATATTCTAACTCTTTTTAAACTTAACATGTGATTGTCTGAGGAAAAGTGTAATTTCTGGTGTCATTCCAGCTACTTGCAAACTAAACCTTAAGAGGCTTCTCTGCTACTAAGCAAAAGACAAACAATGTGACCTTGGAAACATTTTTGTCAAGAGAGCCTTGAAGGTTAGTTCATGGATCCTTAAGATCCAAATGATTCTGGTAAGCTTTTTCAACATGTATTGCTATTTCAGGTTGCTGTTACAAGTGGGACATCCTAGTTTGTTATTCTGTCTTTTTATCTCTCACATGAATAAATTACAGGGTTCTGCTTCTTATCACAAAAAACATTCCACTGATCATCTGGGGAACACAAAATATTTTTTTCAGTCTATAAATTATTCTTAAAGAAACTCTCAGAACCAGTGAGACAGTAAGTTGGTTTTGGTTCTGGGTTTTGTGTGTGCCTTTTTTGACAGCATTTGTCTAAAATAATCACATGTGGTCTATCAGATTTTAGTTTTGTCATCAGAGCTGTCAGTATTTCATAGAACATTATTTTAAAAACATATGCACACACAGAGTAAACCCTTTGCAGCATCTTGGCCAGTAAGTGTGAATGACAAATATACCTGGCTGCTCTCCTATGGTGTTTTCTTACTGTTCGTTGGCAGAGAAAGTGATTTCATGGTAGAAGGTTGGAAAATGACCTCTTGTAATGATGAAATTTGCATAAATAAATGCTGATTGCACAAAACGAATAATATGCAGTGAGTATCATCACAATAAGTTGTCTCCTACTGACAGACTCTAAGTTAGAAGCGTACAATTATGCAAATCAAACTAATGCCAGTTTCTCATTACTGTCGTGGTGGAGGCAAACACATATCCTCCATAGACAGCTTGATGCTGGGACACAAGCCAAAATGTTTGGTTTTGCTGACATAGTAACTGAGTCAACAAAAATAGGATATAATAGTAGTACATCAGAGGAATCCATATCAGGGCAGACCTGAAACTTAATGGACTGTGAATCTTTTGTCTGCAGAGAGGCCTTTCACTGGTATTGACCCATAGTACGTCTGCTCCCACTTTTGCCGATTTTATAGAAATAGATTACAGAAGCAATTGCTTTTTGCAGCTGAAATGTCTGCAAAACAGTCTATTAGCTTTCCTTATAACAGATGAGATGACATTTATAAATACTTAAATAATGTCATATATCCCACGTTTAAAAACTTCCCAGAATAATTCACAGACTGCTTGTGGTTGCTTGATCTAATGTTTATGTGAAGTCTCATTACGATACCACTGGGATTTTCAAACAATGCCACTTTTCTTTTTCCATCTTAAAAATATTCAGACAAAAGATATTTTATTTTTCTTTTTTAAAAAAATGCAGCAGCAATTACCATTAATACGAGGGACTGAATATAAAAAAGATGTTGATAGCTCCACTCAGAGTTACTAACCCTTGGGAACATAAACGACATTGGCTCTGTGAGTCACTGAAGAAGAATCTAGTGCTCTATCACTTCAATTTCTTACCCTTCTTATTCAAGTAATTACTATGTGTTTGTCCTTATCTGCATATTTGCCTATACTATTGTACACTTCCATATACATGCTGGCATGCAATTCAGAAATATCAAGCTAAGACTGAGCTTACAGTTTACAAATCAACGCTTTTCCAGGCCCCCCAATGCATGCACAGTTCCAGTACAGGACTTTGCCTCTCCAACAAAATTCTGCATTAAGGGTCATTTCAAAAATACAACTTTGCTCAAAGACGAATTGGAAGATTCTCCACTTGACTGAAGGAAAAAAAAAAAAAAAAAAAAAAAAAGAGAAAAAAACCCACCACCAGCCCAAAACAACACACACAAAAAATACTCCAGACATTTTAACAACCATATCAACTAACATCAGCTGAAATACGTTGTATTCTGTGAACCCTTCTCCTTGAAAGAGTCACTCCAAACTACCCAGCATCTACACAAATTTGCCTTAAATTTCAGCTGCAGATAAGTCTCCTGGGACAGAGCGATTAACAGCACCTGTACGAACTGGCAGTTTAAACACTTCTGAAAATCTTTCTGGAATAAGACTTCTGCATTTCTATTACCCATAGTACCAGTAACTGAAAAAAGGTTTAAAAGAGACCAAGGAATCTCTCCCATGTTACTTCAGGATACCCGTACAGCCTCCTTTCTGTTACATGAAGAAACATAGCAGGCCCTTCCCTTTAAATATCCTTCTTGCAAAAGCATTACCACTTTCAGTAAATTGGAAGTATTGACGAAGCAAGTCGGCATACCTCTGCATACCTGCCTTTGGAGGCAAAGATGATTCTGCAAGACATCTTCTTTTAAGGTATCACTTAAGTGACAGAAGATTGGGGTACTTCCTTGCTGATAAAGTTTGGCCCCTTTTGAGATGCTCCTCAAATCAGAAAATTTACACCTTGACCTTTAAAAATACTGTTGCTTTGCTTTGGGAAATATATCAGATTGTATTTGATGATGGATATTTAAGAAAAAGAACCTCATGAAAGAAGGACAGCTCAGAAAAAAAAAAGTATTTTAAACTTTTTTCATGCACAATACTGCTTTGAACTCACGCAAAATGAACACTGCACTGTATTAACCAACAAAGTACATTTTTCTCCAGAGCCAAGTATTTTCAGCAAGAATATCCAGCATACATTTATAGTTCTATTACTGATGCCTTTTTTTTTATGGTTACAATTCCAGGAAAGCACAGCTACAAATGAAAAGGAAGTACATAAACATCCAGTTCCTTAGCCTTTCTTCAGCTGTGAGTCCACAAACATTTTAACGGGGCTCATCACAAATTGAGAGGCAAAATATAGGGGGAAAAGTCCAAGTTAAAAATTGGTGACAAACCTGTGAGAAACTGGAAATTCTGTTTGATGAGGGCCAATATTACACATACCAGCACAAGAATTTTATCATTGTAAGTGTGTATCTGTTACCTGTTAATCATTTTTCTAACTGTTGTCAATTTCAATAAATTGACAAAGAATCTCCAAGAGATTTTCTACATATTTCATAAAGCCAGCTTGTTAAGAAAGGCAAAGTAGTCCTGTGAAGGAACTGATATCAAAGGAAACCTTCATATACATCCTAATAGCAGGAAAAACTTCAGAATTGGTCCTACACTTTTCTGACCCTGAACAGAACCAAAATGCTCTGAGAAATCAGGTTTCATGGGCTACACGTGCCGCCTCAGGCAGGTGAGGCCCATGGTGCACCCAGCAATCTGTTCCTGCCACCACCAGGTCTCCTCATAGACCCGCTAGCTTTCTCTCCTCTCCAGATCACAAAGTGGACCTGGCATATTTCTTTATTCTGCTGAACAGATTCATTACAGAAATGTTATTATGGCAATTTCCACCTGTTCTCAGAGGTTTTGAAGTCTCCTCACAGAACCTATACTTCCTTATTTTCATGCTGTCCATTTAAAACTGGCAAGTTTCAGCCTGGCTTGTAATAAAGTTTATAATAGAGCATGCACACCACAATTTTCTCTTGTTAGGATATGGACATGTCAGCACTCTTGACTGCCTCTTTCTCACAGCAAACAAATTCTACTCTCACTTTTCAAATCTGTTTTCCTCAATTCAATGATGTTGAATGGCCAAGAGGATCTCAAAATAAAGATGTTCAGGCATGGATTGATTGGAGGGAAACTAAAAGGAAACTTGGGTTTACTTAACAGGAAGGTGGCATTTGTGAGGCTTCTGGTGGATGGCATACCTTTTCTACCTCAAAAAAAATGCTTTCTGATGTCTCAAGCTTATAACAGTACAGCTAACTGACTTTTATCTTGCTTGTGTCATATTGATCTATCAGTGAATCCATAATAGAAGATAGCAGTCTGAAACAGTTAAAAGTAATAGCCATTGCGATAGATAGCTGCAGCTAAAACGTAGTTTCATTGGGACACTTAGTGCAAAGAACTGTAGATTCATGTCAGGCGGGGCGTAAGTATCCCCTTCAAAGCTCACTGTTACAAACACCAGGTGCACAGATGACCTGCCTTCAGAATATATGTTTCTATATTGATTTTCACAGTCTCAGAACAACAGGAAAAGCCAAGTGAAAGTTTCTTTGCAGAACACTAAAAGTAATTTACGTTCTTCTTTTGATTCTTCTCTGTATTTTGCTTTATGGTTCACAGTACAAGTGCTTATTTTAAAAATTCATTCGTGACTCAGAAAGCAAGCACACAGTTGAAGATCTCTGGGAGTGCAGAGCAAGAAATGAGCCACAAAATGAAATGAAACAAAACAAAAATGCATTAGGATTTAGTGGTAAGTCATTATGCAACAAAGTTTGTATTTTAAACACAGACACACTGGCTGTTCTGGTAGCTTATAATGTTCTAAATCTAGGAGCAACATGAAGAGAAAAATATGTTATGAAGATCCTGTTATTACAAACATGATAACATTGGCTTCTTATGGTCTATGCTCCCAGTCGTGACAGGTTCCTGAAGCCTGCCTGAAATACTTCTCCTGTGTATAATAAAACCATGATTTTAAGATTTTCCAGGGTTATGACTCAGGGCTTTGCTTAAATGATACAAATGCAAACACCCTTCTCCTGCAGCATTATGCTTCCAGGACCATACATCTATTTTGAACACTTAGTTTTCCTTCCCTCTTTAAAAATGCAAATTATAAAGGTAGGGGCACAGCAGTTACTCACTGTGAAATGCCTACATGTGTAAAAAGGTCCTGCCTCACTCTGCCTCTCCACAACAAAGTCTCTGAAGTTCTGTGTTGGATAGAGGCACTCAAGTAATGGGACTTGGGAATTAAATCTGAGCGGCCTGGTAAAAACTCTCTTATTCAGGATTACTTATTTCAGGCTATCTCAAGAGTCAGGCAAATATAACCTAATTTGTTATAGTTGGTTTACGGTTTCAAGCATTCCTTCATTCTCATGACATTTTGTTTGTTTGTATTTAATTGTGCTTACGGCTTTTTTTGCACGTGTTTGGTTTGTTTGTTTGTTTTTTTAATAAAAAGATAAAACATACTGTGGATGTCACCAGCCAGCAGAATAACATCTCATGCTGTGACAGCACTCCAGCCTCCCTTAAATGCTTACAAGAACAAGAATTACTCAAAGGGCTGAGATTCTATATACATGCTTGTGTTTCCTGTGCCTACCACCGGATGCCTGATTTGTTGTAATAACCGAGCTGGTTATATTTTATAGCTAATAGACTGGCTGTCCTCTCTGAGAGGAAAGCTGGCTTTTCAAAAGATTAAATGTGTGAGGACAATTTCTCCTAGTATTTCTTGAAGGATTGTTCAGTGTGTTGGTTTGCCAGCAGTTTTTGCTGTGTTGACCTTAAAAACAAACTAAAAGCTCCAGAAGAGTGGAAGTGCAGTTTCTCTTGAAGCTCCTAAGGAATAGCATTAATGACAAATTGTGTTTTAAGGTAAAAAAGTGTGGGGCTTCCCTTCAGTTCCTGCTAGCAATGGCAGAGGACTGTATGTTAAGCTCCTTGTAGTCTTCGAAGGCTAACAAGTTTACAGCTCTTCTTTTTCTGATGGCTTAATCACTGCAGCACTCATAAACATTCAACCCCATTACTCTCACTTCTGCTTACCTCTGAGACCTACAAAATACCTTCAGAAGATGTTCATAGAAATAGAAACTCATAACCCTATCGAACTGGAAAAAATAATCATAGATCCAGCTGAGACACTGGTTATAGCCCACCACAGTCTTCCTCTCACACACCTCCTGCTGACAGCCTCTCACTCCCCTGTCCCTCAGCTGCCTACTTCCCTGCTGCCACAAGCTGTCCAGCTGACCCAGTATCAAGGTGTCGGTGCAGCGGGCTAACCCACCCCGTCACAGAGCCAGATGAAATGCCTGACCCGACACGATGCCAGGCTGCTGCTGAAGGTGCCCTGCCCCTGCCTGCCCTTCCCCTCCCTCGCACTGACTGCAGCATTCACCCAACCATGCAGGGAGACAAATCAGCTCAAGTCAGAAGAAAACTAATCCAGTAAACTATCCAAATAGTTTTCTGTCACTACAGTAAGCTGGCTCAGCTCACTAAGGGATTCAGAGGTTCCGAGGAGCTGGGACAAGGAAAGAGGTAAGGCCACAAGCCAGCGGGGAGAGCTCCCGGGACCTCTCCGTGCCAGAGCTGTTACGCTGACTCTGCCAACAGTTGTGCCTAATGATACATTGCTGGGGAGTTTATTTCTTCTCTTTCAGACTTGATAAAAGGTCCAAACAAAACCTATTAACTTTCCTTAGAACTTTTATTTCTGTGGAGTACTCCAAAACCCTTTTCATTTTCTAATAGCGTGCAATTGTTGGGTATCCTGGAGACTTCTGCCATTAGACCAAATTCAGCAAGTGAGATGAGGATGAGGAAGTTTAAGCCAAAAAGTTTAATGCCAAAAGTCTCTTGGAGTCATTTTTGGTTTATACATTTTTAAGCAAGCTCTGATGGTATGGGATGTTATTTTACCATCTAGTGAACGCTATACTGAGAAGGACAGTGTCGTCATAGCAACCATTTAAAAAACAATTCACATATTTTGTGCCAAATTAAATTAATATGATCAATAAAAAGGAAGAATACAGCTATTAGCAGGAAAACATTTTCACAAAATGGCCCCTCCCCAATGACCTTTCAGCCTTCACCCCCACACAAGATTTACAGAATACCTTCCAGAGCTAATCCAGGAACTCAATAACTAATGGATACTAAAAATCATGGACTCAATAAAGAGATTAGTTTTATGGCCCATTACAGTCTTCTTACTCTACATCCTACTGATCTCTCTCCACTCACTGATGCTAAATCGCGGTTTCTGTCTCCACTCCACAGGAATTCCCTCCAGCTAACACTCATCCATACAAACCCCCACCTTGTCTCAAGTTGTCAAATCGATTAACATAATTAAGTTACACTAAAAACTGTTTCTGTCATTAGCTGGAAGTTTACTGTTTCTACAACCATACTTCCACAGCTACTTCAACTTAGCCAAAACAAATGCTGCACAGAAAGGAGTGTTTTCATATTTTTCCTCCTCATCAATTTATACTCTTTCCACTTATACCACAAAATTTAATTGCTCTGGATAAAAGGTACATGAGAAGATGAGACGGTTCATGATAGCCCCATCAGGCCTGAGAAAGACATGTGGAAACCAGACAGCTGGTCAGGCCAGCTAGAGAGCACCCTAAGCCAGGGAAAGGAAACAAAGTTCAAAGCAAGAGAACTGCTGCGCTCCCACTGCACAGCAGCCACTTTGTATGCTGACATCCACAACCCACAGTGCCCTCCGCTGATGCTTTCCTCACTGTGCTGACTCAGAAATAAATGACACAAGTGCCCACTGAGAAGGACTGTTTGACAGACTTAGATACTTTAAGCAACTCCTTCTCTCTAAAAGAGAGTTTCACAAATTTTGATTAACGTTTATTTCGCATATCCATTCCATTTGAATTTCAAGCTGCTTTATATACAATTCTCTCTCTACAGTACACCTTAGTTGAAAAAATGTCCTAATTCTCCCATTAACTCTTGAATATGTTTGCCATCAAGATAAGCTGGCCATGGTCTTTCAACTTAAAACCCAGAACCATTTCTTAACAGCTGTATCCTGAGAGGATCATGTATAGTCTTAAGTATGCTCATTCCACCTAAGGGAATACATGCTGACCTGGTTGAAATGTACACCCAAAAATGCAAAAGAGGAGTCAGAAGGGGAACGGGGAAGGGAGTGTAATTTTAGGGTAGAAATTTCACTTGTGCAAGGAAAGAAGAAAATTTAAACTACATTTCTAATTAAAAGACGATTAAAAGAAGTATCACGTCTGAAGGCATAGCCCTAAAGGTGATGAAACCATGGCCAAAGCATATCCAATCATAATATATTAGCAACATCTGTATTTAATCACATAGACAGAACCACTACCTGATCTGTGTCATTCAGATAAAGCTTGTAAAGGTCAAGATGCATTTTGCAAAAATTGCTAGAAAACATCTAATATACCATAAAAGATCAAAAGTCACATAGATACAATTTTCACTGCTTCTCTTATCAGGTCAAAAAAAAAATAATAATAGTCTCTCCATTAAAAGAAAATATCTGAGTGAGATATATAAATACATACTAGCTTCACTGTGGTTGCAGAACAGCTCAGGACATTATTGGTGTTGGCTACCCTTACTTCTGTAAATAATTATAAAAAAAATAATTTTTAGTATTTCACATGACAGAAGTACCACTGACTCGACACCTTAGCAAATAAACAGAGCTAAGAACAATCTTTGCAGGAATGGGGTCTAAAATATTTTGCTGCACCTGAAAATATAGAGTATTAAAGTAGTAAGACATGCACAAAAGCAAGCTATTGGAAATCCATCATTCTGGTGATAAAATATTGTTGATGTCCCTCCCTCTCCCTCTCAGCATTCTTCTATTCTAGGAAGGAAGTGGAATATACAGAATAAAACATTTTACATGTTCAAGCTACTTAAGGACAGAGCATTTTATCCTCTGTTCAGTATTTTTTCAGACATCACATGGAAGTATACCTACAGCATTTTCAAATGGAAATTCAGAACAGTTCCTCGAACTTAGAAGTTTGGGAAATGCATTGCCTAGCACCAGTTAGACATGATTCACAAAATATTCAAGATGCTATTACTATGAGAATTTGTGTTAACAGAGCTTCAAGGCTAAAGTTGGTGCCCCTCCAATTAAAAATATTTCTTCACTGCTTGAAAAGTCTCAAGAAGCATCCAAGCCTGTCTATCAGCACCTACACCCACATGCTATCAGCACATTTCTGGGAGCAGTGACTTCTTGACAGCAGCACCAAGAGGAGCAACATCAAAATGACCTTTTGTAAGATAATGTATTACACCCTTCATCATCATCATCCTCACTGCTGGGATTTCTCTCAAACGATGCATCAAGGTAATGTGTCTGTGTCTCCACCCAGCCATGTTTTCAAGCAAGTTAGTTACATTATTAAAAATAAAAAACTAATTTAAAATGTAGGAGAAAGAAACAGACTATAAACTGTGAATGCTGCTCAAAGAACTGAAAATGCATATTTGTGGATGTGTAATGCATCATTATTAAAATAATTCCTTTGATGGCCAAGCACTCTAAAGAGGTGGTGCTATAATCAGGGTAATTTGGGCTGCTATTAATGAAAGAAGCTTTACATGATACACAAAATCCTGGGAGCCTAAGGTGGGGGGAGGCAGGAAAGAGACAGACAGAGAAAACCAGAGAAAAATGAAAGAGGAAAGAATAGTACCCAAAAATTCTTTATTGTTTTCTTCAGAATAAAACTGATTTCATTACAGAGCTATAACTTTTCCCTCTTAAACCGCCTTGGTAGGCAAAGTCTAGACTGAAGGATAATAAAATAAATCAGCAGAGAAAGAATATCTCAGCCCTGTACTACCTATCCCTTCCTCAGTCCTTTATCTCTCTATCATCTTTCATGCACTCCCCTGAATTCTCCTTCCTGATTCACGTTATTACACTTCAGTCTTAGTTTTCATTAAATTAATTTCTTTTTGCTGTTCCCATGGTCTATTCCTTCCTGCCTGGTTCCTATGAAGTCATGATGAGGCAGCGGAGAAAGAGAAAATAAGCAATCAAAATTAGAACTGCAGGCACATGATGTGCATCAAGACCTCTCTTCTTCCTCTTGCTCTCCTGACAAATCGCAGTTACTTTCTCACATTCTTATTCTACTGGATGATCAAAATGACACACATCTAGCTAACACTCAGGACACTGTAGTCCTGGACAACCCTGGCTTCATTCATTTCAGTCCTTCGTGGAATTCATATTCATTTCACACACCTCCCTGCAGTTTCCCAACCATCACATTGTGATGAAGGGAAGAAATGGGGAGAGGAAAGTGAAACAATCTCTACCTCTACTACAGTTCTTTCACACGTGAAATGAAGACTTAAAGATCACTTATGCCAGAGCAAGGCCACAAGAAAGAGCACGGTCTTTTTTGTTTAGAATATTCATTTAATACTCTCAACTGTAGGAGCTGAAACACTACCTAGCCGTCCATGCTCCAAAACTTATACGTATTTAACAACTGTCACATAGAACTGTCACTGCCATGGAGCGGTGACTGAAACCAAGAGCTTCTCTCTTCCTTGCAACGTCCAAATCCCTAGGTTACAGAGCTATGATCTCCTAAGCTTCCTTCTATTCAATCAGTCTTTCAACCCTTTTTTCTTTTTTTTTTTAATTACTATTGTAACAGCCTTAGTAGATATCTGTCTGGAACAATGTATAGTCTAAAAGCCAGGTCAAGTTCCAGGACTGTAAAAAGATTTGGATGCAAACTCAGATTCATATCCTGCATAAGTGCACTAACCAAAGTCATATTATTTAAAAGGGAATAAGTGACCATCCACTCTTACAAAGGAAAATACACCTTAAAAGAAAAGCATAAGCATTGAACTTAAAGTCTGAATTCCAAGCTGTGAAAACTATGTGAAAAGAGGTATTATATATATATAGATATTTATGCACCATCAATCGATTCCCCTACTGGTTGCTTTATATGGCTTCATGTTTCCTCTGCATCCTGTTAGGACCTGACTCTGTAGTCATGCAGAATTTGGTATCTACTCAGAAGACTCTAGCTAAGGGGATCTAAATGGTTTTGCATTTCAGCTGGAGTCTTTTGCTTTTGTCTCTTCATTGGTATGACTATCCTTAAGTCTTTTGTCATTTTTACTGATATTTAACAATCTGTACTTCTGTATGGCACTATCTCAGATGAAAGGTGCTGAAATCCTTGCCTCAATGAAATCATTGCAAATTGCACCTAGGAAGCCTGAAAACAAATGCCTTAGAAAAATGTCAAAAGGATAAACAAAGATTTTAAGGATAATAAATTGGATTTTGAGCTGCAGATTTCAGTTCCACAACTTACACTACGGTACAAGTTCAATGACGTGAGTGCTATTCCTCTCAATTTATACCAGTGTAGGAAAGATCAGGATAGCACCTTATAAAATTATGTTGGGGTGATACTTCTAGGACCTGAAAGTTTTTCAGGATTTTGTCTCATTAACATCCATTCTAAACAGAAGATATTGGCAGTGCTTCAGAAATCTGAAATCACCTGTACTCACTTGTGTGTCTGTTTTTCAAACAAGCTGACAGCTGCAGAGATAATGCTTATCCATTTGACACACTGCATGTAAAGTTGGTCAGGTAAATATGTGAACCATGAAACACTGATGCCTATTAAAAGAAGCATGTGCTTCAAATTAATCAGCTGAAATCCCAAATATTGTACTTTATTGTATTAACACTTTATAGCCACTACTTCTAGTCAATTTTCCCATGCCATTAGCCATTTTTTTGGCAGGGTTCTTTGTCTAATTTCTACAGCTAAGGTGGCAAAAAGGTTATTACAAGTAATAGCAAATTTAAAGTTTTATTAGCAGTAAACTGCAGAACCTAATGGTGATGCCAATGCTAGATAAAATCATTGTCACAGTTAATTTTGAACTCTTTATTTCAAGCTTAATAATAGGAAACTCAATGGAGAGGATATTACACGGCCCATATCACTCATGAGTGCCGCAGGCCTGAGTAACTTGTTATTTTGCTCATGAGTGAAATAAAATGCAGATTATACTGCCTGCTATCAGGGGCACTGCTTTAATTGAGGGTGCATGCATGGTGATGAAGGAGTACCAAGCAGGTTTCATTTTCTCAAATGTTACAGGGATGATCTTTGTGGTTCTAACTGTGACTTGTCAAATCACCTCTCCATTACTGTTGAATTTTTTAAGTTTTTTCTGTTCCTTCATAGATCTTGAAAAGTGACTGTGTACATTTGTCCCTTTAGTCAGGGATTATGTCAAACTGCTCCTGTAACATCCCAGTGCCTGTAGCCTCTGCCATTTATTTGCTTCAGAAGAAGAAAACAAAGGAATACCTCTATCTTAGACTTAATCATGTATGCCAGACAACACAAACTACTACTCCACTCTGAGATATATTCCCAATCAGAAATAAATAATACAAGATACACTCCTCTTTACCTTACATTTACTCAGAAAATAGGTGTGTCAAGAAGTGGTAGCACATGGGAATGTCTGTTCTTTTTCTACAGTGTATTTCTTTTCTCTTCATCCCCTTATTGTACTAATGCACTGGATGCCACAAATCACGTAGAAATGTCTCCGTGTCAATTGGATGTATTATGGACAACCTTTTTCACAATGATCCCTATATAGATTTGGGAAAGCTGTCTTCATGATTACCCCAAAACTAACTTTTTTTTTTCCTTTTTTCATCCTGTACTATTGGCTAGGAAGGTCTGATTTCTAATCAGATTGCATTTTTCTAATATTTGCCAAATCTTGCAACTTCTTTTCTTCAGCCAGAACTACCAGCGAAATACAATCCAGTAACTCACCTACCAATGAAATCAACAGAACTGTTACTGATGTTAGCAGGCTTTAGGTGAGGCTTTTATATTTAAAGGGCTCTAAATTTCTTTTTTATTTATGAATACATAACAGAAGAAAATGCCTACACCTTTTAATCAACCATAATCAGGACTATCACTATTGTACTTCTAGATAACTGCTGATGGCATTCTTGCAAGGATACTAAAGAATTACTTATCAGCATTCATTATCAAGCTCCAGTACAGTATGGCCAAGAAGTAAAAGCAGCATTACGTGGCTGAAAGTGACCAATTGAAATCGTGACACTAGACAACTGTAAGCACAACGCACTTCCATGTAAAGTTGCTCAAACCAGCTTTTTTATAAGTAGTACAGCTAGATTAGTGTGGTGTTCCACTGAAGTTAATTTAGTCAAATGAAAAAGAGACAATAGGTGCTATCATAACATTGCATTGCTCGGTGCAGAGATATTTCGAGGGACAACTTCTGACCTGCTGAGAGTGAGAAACGAGGTGTTGAGCTAATGATTTTGGGGGTTTTGTTTCAGAGTTTTTACTCAAACTATTTCTCTAGTGCAACCAAAAGCAGAATCCAGTAATCAAATCCCACACTTTTGGAAAGGTACCCGATAGCAACACCGTAACAGCTACTTCCTAAATATCTGAGAGCCTATGTTAAGTCACTAAGTAATTAAGTGCAATCAATCCTCAATAGCTAAAATTATCCTAAAATTACAGTTCAGATTTCTCCTGAATTAACTACCATCAAGACATCTTTACTGGATAGACTATTTAAAGCCCTATACTAAAGAGACCATTAAGGATTTTCTATGACCCAGTACATGTGCATTTACCCAGGCAGACCATCATAATTCTAAATAAAATCTTCTAACAGCATGAAGGACCATCTTTTGTAGCCATGCCACCATGACTCACACGGTATGGGTTTATGCTCGTAACTCCGTCTTTCCTAAAGAACACTCTTTCGCTTGCCATGATGTGTAAAAGACAAGATGAAGAAGGTGGCTCCTTTTTGAAGTGCCTTTATTTTAAAAGGAGACAAGATATTGACACACTTAAAATCAAAATTTCTCCTTCTTCAAAAAGGGACAGAGCAGAGTTTAAGAGGTTACCATAGTTTCATCTTTTTAAATTAATAAGACAGAATTTAGTTTAAAAAAAAAATAATCCATTGTTAAGAGTTCATTTTGCTTTTCATTGGTGACATGTGCTGATACAGGGGTTTCGTGCTTTCAGTGCTGTGTTTCTCTTGGGACCTATTGTAGACTTCAAAAGATAAAAGAAACTTATTGTTCAGTAAGCCACTGAACAACGTAAAATCGTATTGTAGTATAAGTTTCTTTGACAGGTTGACCTCATGAAGACATTTTAGTTATTTCTTTTTATTTTCTTTACTGTGGCTTTGGTGAATTAGGCTTGGATATTGATTTTGTGGCAACACTGAAATCATAATGGCTTTTAATTTCAAAGATGACCGACTGTCTTACATTACATGTCTGTTTCTGAGCAGTTACACGAGAATTTAAGCATTACTACCCTTAAACTTTACATCTGCTTCCCACTTTGAGGTCTAATAAAGCCTTTAAATCTGCTTTTCCTTTCTTTTTTTTTTTCTTTTTTTTAATCTCGTCTAAACATGTGCTCAAGCAGAGGACTGCAGATCATTTCCTTTTACTCCTGACTTGATTCAAAGCACTTGCCATATGCATGTATTCAGCACAGAACACACTGTCCTCTAAGCTGTGTTTATTAGAGACTCATGCTCAGAATTCCATCTTTTTTTTATTATTATTATGGATAGCCTGAGCCAGACTATCTCACATATTTTGGATAAAAAAGGGGAGAACTGGCTATTATGCAATGAGAAGTTGTGATCAGAGAGAAAATATTGTTGTATAATAACCTAGGTTCAAAGAACAGTGAACCCCTCCCCAGCGTTCTACTGAAAGGTTCGGAGTCTCAGTCATCAAAACACACATGAAATGTTTAACTGAATTTTTCAATCATCTTTGATCTGTATACAACTCGTAAGGTAGATGAGGGGAGAGAACACAAAACAACAAAAATACCCAAGGCCAGATTTAGAAATACCAAGAGGAAATCTTCTGTGGGCAATATTCAGGCACTCTTATTCTTGTCTCAGCTTTAAAAGTAAAAACAGAGAGAATCCTTTTTCAGAATTCCTGAAAGTTATTCACATCATAATTTATAAACCTGAAAATCATAAAGTGAAATCAGAAAATAATTCAAACTAAACATGACAATACTACAGGTCTTTCACCAAACATTTCCTCTTCTTGCTCAGAAAGATTTTCCTTTTTTGCACGATTTTATAATCAGTATGCAGCCCAAATTTTTCAAATGCTAGAGGTTACGTTTCTTACTGGGACCATATGCTAAGTGGAATTTTTTTTTTAAAAAGACGGGACATCTAAGAGAAGGAAAAGAAACCACCAAAAACAAACAAACAAAACCCCCAGTTCACTGGAAAAAGCACTGAAAATATTTTTCTGATAAAGGTGTTTATTTTCACAAAGTTACTGAATTATTTTTTTCTTTATAAATAAGTCAACCATACAAAATAATAAGAAAAAAAACATTAATAAGAAAAAAAACATTATTCAGGAACAGACTTTACATCTATCCATAAATGAGCAGAATGGCTAGTAATAACAAAAATGCTCACAGAAGTCTGAATATTGGGAGTAAAAGCAGAAAGACGTGAAATGCCAGTTTTACTACTGTCAACAATTGCCCTCAAATGTAAATAAAATCCAGATAAATACATTTATTATTTTGCTGCATAATATCTGTAAGCAAGGAATTAAGACAGATCTAATGTTCAAAGTTGTAGCTGATTTTGGAATGGAAGCACTGAAATATTTTTCTACATTTTTCTGTTCAGAAGTAACACAAAAAAGCAAGGTAATTAAAACATTAGAATTACTTTTAAAAGTTCATTTGTTGAAGGTCTCTTTCTTATCTTTTAATTGTAAATACAAATTATTCCTGGTGGACATTTATGAAATATTTTAACCTAGTAGAAGAGATAAAAGGACAGTGAGTTCTTTTCCTTTTTTTACATACAAATACTACAAAATAAATTTCATAGCCAACTACTTCTTCAATCATTGCCTAATTTAGTTACTACAGTAAATATTTTATATCATTAAAAGAAGGAGAATATGTTTAAGGGTTTCGATCTATATTTCAGTTAAGTTCAATGTGTATTATAATAACTTTTTTTGCCTAAGGTACTCACACTGCATAAGAAAAAAAAAAGTTTATTTTTGTTTTTCACGATAGTTCTTCTGTATCTTTTTGCATTAATATTGAACATATCTGTCCCAGTTTTCTCTCTATTATTCCGTACTTGCCAGTTTCAGACTAATAACCCAGGATTTGGGGACTGCTAGAGGGTTATATGAGCATTCTACTGAATTTTAAGTCAAGTTAGTCATATGAATCCTAATTACCATACACAAGAAACTGATACATCCCTATGAAATACCCTGTGATAGAAACAAAAAGAAGTCAAAAGAAAATTTTATGTGTTTCAGTTCACACTTCATGCAAGTTTTTCACTTTTTGACAGTAAGAACTTCACTATATATTGCCTTATGTTACTTAGATCTGAGTAATATATATATATAAAACACAAACAAAAAAAAAGTAAGGAAAATAAAGATTCATTAACATGTTCAGTTTTCAGTTGAGAAACGGGCAAAAGGTTTGGGGGATCTCAGCAACAATGCAAACGCAGAGAAACAGAGCTGAACCCTAAATCCCTGTGTATTGATTTAGCTCAGGTTTATTCACACATTTGAATTTGACCCAGGCTTGTATGCATGGCCAAAAATCCTTGAATTACTGGGAACGAGATCTAACTTTGCAATGAAACACAAGGGTTTGGTTTCATCTCTAACTTCAATGAAAAGTGGCACCTGGATAAAACAAGATGTGCCCAGATTCTGGGAACACTTGGCATACATACAGACTTTTTGCAGCATTCTGTGTTACAGGGTTAAGCAGCAGCTCACAAAAATGCCAGGGTTTCCTGTGTTCTCACAAATAGTCTTTTTCAGTGCATTAATTTGTTGCAGTAATTCCCAGTATTAGACGTCTAAATTGATCATAGCCAATCATAATACCCTCTGCATTCGTTTTCAGCTGACCAGTTTGTTGGGTTTTCAAGATGTGCTTTCGCAGCACTAGGCACTGCTGAATTCCAGCCTCTCTTAGTCATAGAAGTATTTTTTTATTCAATCATCAGCCCCCGGGTAACATTTGTGGATTGGAATCCTAACAAGTCAGAAGCTGATGGTTGTTATCCAGTCTGGTCATCATCACATCCTTTGTCAAGAGCCAAGAAATCACTGATTCATGCTCTGATTTTCAGGCAGGATTGGTTCCACTCAGACATCAATGATGTCCAATTCTGTGGCAGTTTCAATCACAGGCATCCATCTAATATCCAACAAAAAACACCCAGTTCTGCTACTAACACAGTCTTTAAGTGCTGCTCTCTGCAAGGTGTCCAGACCTGGATTCATCTTCAAGTGACTCTCATCTGTGCTCAAATACAGCAGCTGACCTCTTGGCAGTGAAATATCAGAGAGTCAGCATAAACGATACTCAGACACTCAGATAGTGAAAACTCAAATCATTTATCATGATGGCGGAGTCCCTGTGCATTGCTGCGAGTTCCAAATGATCCAGGGTCACGAGCCATCTCCTCTCTGCCCATTTTGAAGGGTGACTTCAATTACCTTTGACACATAACTGCTGCTCCTCTTCTCTGAGCTAGATGCCATTTAAATTTATCATGTCTCTTTTTCAAAAACAGTTTGCTGTCTTTAAACTTCTAAGGATAATGGTCTACTATCATTTAGATTCCTATTTATTTTATAGTTCTGCCTGTTTTCAGTTGCCCACTGAAAGTATGTGAAAATTTTGAATAGCAGCATTTAATATCTACATATTAATTATGACTCTCCCTCATCCTAGCCTGTCAGAGCCACCATCAGTTCTGAATCCTTAGCCTCCTTCTATCATGCTGAGCTCCACAGTGAGTCTGGAAATACACTGCCTTAGGGTTCTGACAAACTATGTATTTTCAAGTCAGCATTTCCTGGTAAATTCCTCTTTTTCCTCAGTTCCTACATATGTAAGCTAGAAGGCTCTCTGCCTGAGTGTTCTGGTGGAACAAAAGAAGGTTGATTAAAAATCAACTAGTTTCTGTGCCAAAATTAACACCCTTTAATTATTCCAATATAGGAAACCAATACAGACAATGGAGTATAGATGTAATGCATCAATACCAAGCAGCACCAATGATCACACAACTTCTACATTGATGTAGGGACAAAAATTACAAGAAGAAAAGAGATGGGGAGCAGATGTTCTCTCCTCAGCCCAGACCTCTCACACTGCTCTGTGTGTGTGACTGCACTAGACACTCACACAATTGCTTGCGCTCAGCTGGACAAAGCTAACCTTTCCAACTGAATATTAATTTAAATTCTCAATCTGTATTCAGACATCATGTGTTGTTGATGTCCAACTTTCAGGTGACAAAAATACAGGTATTTACTAGGAAAGTGAAATCCTAACAAAAATTTTCCAAACATTTTACTAAGAGGAGAGGCTGGAAAGGGTAATAGCTACCAATGATATTAATTGCATATACAGAAGCTTAGTTGTATTTCTTCCTCTATAGAATACAGACAACAGGTTAGAAATTTTCAAAATCCTCCACTGGAGAATCTTCAAGGTAAACAAGCAATCACTTTTAATGATCTCTTATAAACTCTCAAAAGGGGAGGATTAAAAACTGCTCAAGTGTACTTCTACCCATTTTTTTCTAATTTCAACTGCTCATGAATAATATCTCATAACCAATAATAGCCACAGTCTCTGTAAAACAGTCTGTTTTACAATCATTGGAAGGATTTATATTTATAAAAGAATACTGTAAAGACTATTTTACCATTTTAAAGGTCTTTCCAAATCTTACTAGAAAGTTTTAACATTGAGAAAATACTGGTATACCTATACAAATACATAACTATGTAAATTCATAAATTGAATATAGTAACACTTAGTTTATTCCTATATAATGAAATGTATCCTCAAAGATCTGAAAGCTTTTTAAATTATTTATATAGCAGCTGTTCAACAGATAAGAAAAGTGATAAAGGGCTTGAGAAAATGGGAATAACTGGAGGCAAGCACAGATAGCAAAGGGGTAAAGATAGTCAAGAGAACGATCAGTGACAACATCTTCAGCAGACAAGAGTTAAAGTCACCTTTCTCAAGAAAAGTGGTGTGGGCAGCATTAACTGCCAAATACATACACTGGAGATGGGCAAGGAAAGCTTGAGAAAAAGACCATTCAAAGAAAGTGATGAAATCAAACAATTCTAAATAGGTAATTTTTCATCTGTTGAGTTTAGCACTACTCGGTAACATGAAAGCTTCTTTTCAAAAATCCAGCATTTGGCCAATTTTTCAAGACCACCTTTGTCCTCCCATTCTTTCTCGTTTTAACTATGGTAAACTTCAAGGTGAGCTTTAGTCACTCCTCCCATGTCCCCCTCCCACAATGATTTTAGAGTAAGGGAAAGCAACTTATGTGTCCACAGACTTTTTATGCGATAGGACAGACTCAGAAGGACTTAACAGCAGTGAAATTTCATTAGGAAATGTCAATCTCAACAAGATACAAATGGTGACATGGTTATTTAAGCTTCAATGCCACACCAATACCTAGAGAAGAGACTGTATTAGGGTATCATCTTGATGATGCTAGGCTAGTCACATATCTTTAACATAGACTGATGGATATGCTGCAACATCATGAAGTGTTTGGTCCACATGGGGAGAGCAGGGTTTGCTGCTTTAAGCTAAGAGCTTGGAGGAGGAAACCACTCAGACCTGCTCACCTTAACTGGACAGACTGCATTAAAAAAATTAAAAAATGGGAACGCCAACCCAGCAATAGCAATCCATGCAAAACGAATACACACCCGGCCTCCAATGAATAGAAAGTGCATGTGCAAATATCAGTGGCAATATTGAAGGACAAGCTCTTGGTCTTCAGGAAAAGCAAAGCCAGATCCATTTGAAATATTAATTTGCATATTTAGACAATGGGAGTTAAAAAAAATTGTTACTGCCCAGAAAGATGTGCCTATACGGTGTCCCAGAGAAAGATACTCCTGAATAATGTGAAAGACCTTTCTCTACTCAAATGAAAGCACTATTATATTGTTTTAAGCAATGTCATTGGGGTTACTTCTTGGCTTTTCAAACTGGTGTCAGGATAGGTCAGGAGGAACAGGCAGTTTTAGGATTATGGATTGAACTACAGAATACCTAATAAACCTTTGAGATCCCCATGGACAGAAATAGTACGGATATGTTAAGAAGGGAGCCTGATTAAGACTGAGCCAGTCCCTCTGACTCCAAAAGCTGAAGCCTAGAGTTGATTGACAAATATGTATTTCTTCCTCTCTCCCCAGGTACCACTTTCTAATGACCATGGTATATCACAGCAACCCACACCATCATTCTGCTTTATTCGAGACCCGAGACCAACACAACTTGAGTCCACCTTTCAGCTGTATTGCTCCCTCAACACACCAGAAACAAGGGGTGCTCTTGAACCACGTTACTATGCAACAGCACAACACTAAATTAGTTCCACCCAAAAGGAAATTTTGGCACAAAGGAAAATCCTGTGAGTGCTTCACTGCTCTTTTAAATACTAAATATAATACAGGCAATATAGTTCACCAGGCATACTATGTAGCCTGCTGTATCTTTTAGATATTAAGTATAATAAAAGCAATAGAGTTCACCATACATACTACATAGCCCGCTCTAGTTTTCACAACAAAATTCAGTCAACCATTACATGTTAAAAAAAACTTTTCATATGGCAGAAAACACCATATGCTTACACAGTAATAGATAAAATAGATAAAAATATAACTGGTAAATATGCATTTTGAAGCATTCATTCCCAACCCATCTAGGCTGACTTACTCCCAGTGAGGATTTCTTCCCCAACACTACATTCAGTGTTATAAAAACTGCTGTCTCTTGCTGTATTTTTTCAGAGAGCACCATCGTATAGTTTGTCCAATAGGTTTTTCAGAAATTAAAAAAAAAAAAAACCTCAATGCTTCTTTTCCCACAGTTCTATAAACCTTTAAAATATCTGTTGATAAGCCTTTTTACTTAATAATGCTAACCATTCTTGTAGTTTTGTCTTCCTGAACACATTCTATATACTGCAGGTACAATTATTAGAAGAATTAAAAGTCATCTGGTAAGCAGACTTTGAGCCTCATGATTTTGATTCCAAAACGCAGGCCCTAGCATAAGCCTTCATTTTGCAAGCAGACATACTAGCAAATCCTTCATCCTCTGTACGTGAAATCTCTCCTAGCGAACAGCATACCTTATGCTCCCTTTACAGTCAATTTATACCACTCTGATACCTTTCCTTAGTTCTTCTTTCCCACATGCACACACAGAGAACACAATCATGTCATTAGTCTTTTTTGAAGCATTGTATAACACACTGTCCTGAATGGACCTCAGAAAACACCATGGTTGTTCTCACAGGAAAATGTATTCTAAATTGCGCAAACAAATGCTTCCCAAATATGATCTCATGACTATCTAAGAGTGGAAAGTGAAATGACTGAGATATCTCCTACACTAAATCAGTTTTTCTGTTGGTCCTAGGCTCATTTAATAGGAATTACTGAATAGAGATGTTGAAGATTCTGAAGAGTCTTATGGCCAGCATGTTCTATGATGATCACAGTGGTTGCATCAAAATAGAAAAAAGCTTGTGAAATTTGGAAAGGTTTTTTTGTGTCTGGAGAAACTCTGAATGAAATACCAAAAATCTATAGGCTCAAGAAACAGCTCATAAAACACAACAAATTTCTCCCTGAATAGCTAGCAGTCATAGCATTGCAGCATTGAACTGGAGGTCTCAGGTGATTGTTTCTCTTAAATGATTCTTAGTACATCTTGATTGTAGACTTGAAACAGAAATGCACTCTATTTGTTCATTTTCTTTGAAATGTTTTAATAAAAACGAGATAAAAATCACCATTTTACAAATAGTGAAGGAGAGCAAACTATACTCTTGACAGAGTTTGCTTGTGTTTCAAATGCAGATATTATCAAGCTAATAATAAAGTTTTATAACATATATCTGAACATTTCCAAGCCACAGAAAAACCTATTTGGATCTGCATCACAATAGCACTTCTGTGGGTTTATTTCAAGTCTTTTTGCCCAGAATAAACAGTAATTGCACTGGAAGACTTCATTAATCAAGTCACAATGGTCATGCATTTGTGGAATTGCATATTTCAAGATCCAAATGTTAACATGAACTATTGCATTGGACAGAAAAAGATGAAGTTTTTGTACAGAAGCAGATGTTTCCCAAAGATAAAACTTTACCTAAATACAATTGTGTCATTTCCACTACATTTGAAGGTTAAGTGGAAACTGTTTTCAACATCCTTAGCAAGAATTGCTCCTCTGCAATTTTCCTCTCTGTGTATCTGAATGTAATTCATATCATAACCTAATATCAATTGTAAATCACGCAATTTCCGATGGAACTATGATGAATACACATTCGAATAAAAGAAAAAAGCAGTGGAGCAATATAGTCCCTGGAATTTAACACCCTGTGGTCAGAAGGTCACATATGTTAAGTTTCTTATTTATATCCCTATTAAAGCTCTGATCTGTGGGAAGCAGGATAGAAGTAATGTGACTCATTTTACAAATAAAGAATGTATTGTTGTTGTACTGTACATGTTTTGTTTCTAGGTACTTAATGATAACACTGCATGAACTGCAGGTGACTATAATAAGGGGGAAAAAGATCTTCATCAGGAGACACAAGTATTTGTCCCTACTACTTCTCTGGCAAGCACTTCATTAAAAGCATAATACAATACATATTTTATGAATGAGTCATGCAAATTAATATTCTTCATATTTTTTTCTGACTTCTATGCAACTCTTGACATCAAATTATGTACAAACCGACCAGTTATTTTGACTACAGTTACGCTGAACAATAAGCCTATAAAGAAGGAAGAATAAAGATTTTATGTACATTGCATACTTCAATTCAAAATAGTAAATTATTCTGATCTAAAAATTAACTCGGGTCATCTGAACCAATCTAGCAAGCCTTCATTCACCAGAGGAGCCTCTCCATGACAGTGAAAACTACACTGTGGCTTACTATTTGTCCCAACTATTTTTATCTGTGATATTAATATATTACTGTTGTACATCACACAGGCACATTAAAAAATGACATACTGAAAGTTTTCTATCAGCAAGGTATTAATGTCCCCTCCAAGAAAATTTCTTTCTTCTTTTCATTAAAAACACATGTTTTTCATCATCCAGAGGTTAAGCATTAAAAAGGAATAACAACAGAGGACAAAAGAAGATGGGCAGATGATAAAGTGTTGAGCTTTTAAAAACAAAACAAACAAAACCAAAAATAACAAAAAAAAAGCTGAGCTCTTCCTAACAAGTGGAAAGACTTCTTTGGGAATTTGGGGTTTGTGTATTTTGAGGTGGGGTTTTTCTGCCTCTGGCCTAGTATGGTACAAAGGCCACTATTACATATACCCATATACGTAACTACCTACACAGACTTGTCATAGCCAAAACTCTTTCCACAGTTTTTTCCCAGCTTAACTTATATTGGCAAAGGATGCCAAGGAAGTGTTTTTTCTTCTCGTGGTTTCATGCCATAGTTGCAAACATGTTTGGCATGAGTCTGATAGGACACCATTATCTTGGTTATGGCTTCTTCTTTCTGGCATAAATATATTCCCTTTGAGCATATTCCTTTTTAGTTGTGTTAAGAAGTGTGAGTCTTACTGTTTATTTGTTTTCTTTAGAAGAAGCAGGTGCAAGATTGTAATTATGTTCACTTCCCACGTTGGCAATAAGCAAGCTTCACATTTTTGTGCATTTGAAATCACCTATAAGGAGGGGCTGAACCACTTCCCCCTAGAGGTTTACAATTTTACCAGTACCTAAAACATATTGCTGTTAAAGGGGTTCTTGATTCATTTTTTTATTATATTGAGAATACTTAATAAATCAGTTTGGAATATATTGAATAATTAGAAGTGCAGTATCAGTAGAAAGATGCAGCACTATAGTAATGTTATCAGTTCAATTATTTTTCATAAATTGAAACACAGCAAAAACAGTCAATGATTGTCTCCTGGACATCAGGGGCCAGGTAGTGACACCTCAGTCAAAAGCTGGCCTTTGAGGAAAAAAAAGGGTGGAAGGAGGAAGGAGGAGAGGTTGTGAAGAAAAAAAAAATGGTGACAGAGCCCCTGGAGAATCAGAAATTATGCAAAAGCTTCAATGCTCACTCTGCTTCTGCACCATATATCTCCTTATACTTTGTTTGTCCTGCCCACATAAAACCATGTTTTGGAACAGGGCCCATTTCTTGATAGTTAAGAGTGCCTAATAAAAGTTAGCATCCTGCTTATTCCTTTCTCAATATCTAATAAGCAAACAACATTATTGAAACAAAATGGTGTCACCTTTTTGACCTAAGCATCTATCCCAAATTCAGGCTCTAAGTCCTTTTCTCTCAAGAGGAGGAACTGATGACTGAGTCCAGAATTTCTTCACTGCAATCTACAGTAAATTGTATGTTAAAGCTCAATTTTCTTGAACACAACAGGAATCAAGCAGCAGGAGATAACTTCCTCACTCACAGCTTCATGCATCTCTTTAGCAAGTACTATACGTACAACTCTCTTAGCTTGCGGTATAACTGCTTCTTTGGTTGCACCTGGAGCTTCCCTGCTCCTTTTCTGTGTGCTCCTGTAGCACGGCTGCCTTTTTCCTCACACATACTGACACCCAGCTGCAGCCAAAGCCCTTCCCTTTCCTCTGCATTTAACTTCCAGCCCATCAAGAAACTGCTCTAACAGAATAATGAACAGCATTATAAATTAATCAAATTTTTAGGGTTGTTTCAATATTTTCAACTATCTCTAAACACAGACACATTTAATTGTTCCCTCATTCAGCTTGAAGAGAAGGTGACCATCACATTTAGTAGCTGCACCAATGTTTTTTCCCCATCCCTAACACAACCCTAAAAATACCGCACCACCATTTCATTCTTTGCTGAACATTAGTATTTTGGCTTATTTTCTGCTCCACAAAGAACAGTACATTTAGTATACTCCTTTTATATTCACTTTCGTAAGTGGAACAATCTTTCAAAAATGACAAGTTATTTCTTCTCATTTTTCTTTCTGTGTGAGATTAGCACACACTGAGAAGCTGGAGGCATTTTCTGAGGAACTAGAAATTACTTGGCAGGAAATAGATCATCTCTTACACTGGATATTTCCACAATCTGTCCACCAAACTATTTTTTAAAATTTGGCTGAAAGTAGACTATCACCCTCTATACTACCAGATTCACATAACTACTCAGTCTCTCCAGATCGCCACCGCCACTGGTGTTCATGCTTGCACATTGAGCACCTCATCCAACCCTGAGAGTTACTTTCACTTGACAGGGAGGACTCACCCCCTCTTGGTTACAGAGCTCCTAAATTTCAAAACTCAGACAACAGCAAAGCAGTAGTGTCTGCTTGAGAATCCATAATCTTGCAAATGAAACTAATCTTGTTTAAAAACCTTCAGCCAACGAGTAGACGCTGGCCAAAAATACTATTAATGAACATTCTTCAGTTTCATGGGGACATTCAGAAAGGTCAAAATGGAGGTATATCATTTATGTTTTATGGGAAGATGTATTTAACGTTTATAAATCCATTTGGATAACCACACTGACTTAATGGACTGATAGATATATCTCCTAATACACATTACAAGAATGGTCACACGCAGCACATGAAAAATCTAGCATTTCCCTGCTGATTAGTCTTACTTGTCTGTTACTTAACAGAAGTTTTAAAACTCTCAATAAAATGTAACTTTCTTAAATGTGTTAACAACCCACGGATGTCAGAGGGTTACAATCTCTTTGAGCTTTGGGAATAGCATATGTGAAATGGCATCTTCAGTCTTCCGGCTTCTGGAATTGCTGATAGGTCTCAAGAGAATGGATGTGTAGTCGCTCTTAGATAATGCAGCAGCTTTTGGCAGCAGCAGTTTTAAGAAGCCTGTTACAAAAGGGAGTGTCCATGCTAATGACATGGTGCTAATATGAAAATGAATGGTTTAACAACTATGTTAAGTCTCTGAGCTCTGTATTTTCCATGGCTGCAAAAGTCTCATGAGCTAGCCACTCAGGAAATTAGTAAGCGGATCTAGATAGAGCCTTACGGAGTGCTAGAAGCAGCAGACTCTAAAGCTGGACTGAAAAGATGCAGCTCTGCAGGCTGGGGTTGTAAATAAATATATAATGCAAAGGCTTTGTAAACAGCACACCAAGCAGAACACACAACACACACCAACACTGGCCCAGTAGCCTACACTGCCTCCTGGGTACTTGTTAACTCTAATAAAAAAGGAAACCAAAATCTAAATCTCATATAATGGCAAGGAAATACAACACACCTTTATTTTGACCTCAGTGGTGTTGATAGGTTTAAAAGGTAAGCAAGTATCCCTAGGGGACTGATATTTATATTATAGTAAAATAAGGATTATGAATAAGGATCTTTAAATGCTGAATTTAAAACATGAAAGAATTGTAGTGGATTTAAATTCCTTTCTGCTTTGATATACTGTAAATGTGGCACTATCATGGAATGCATGGAATACCAAATACAAAATGGAAATTACAGACAAAACCCAAAATGATAGTCATTAAGAAATACTAAACCTAATACCATTGCTTGATTACTTTTTTTAAAGGTGAGAAGAGCATAAAGTTCACAGAATTCACCATGAAAATATATACAGTAACACAAAAAAAAGTTGTTTCTATCAGAACTGAAAACCAGACAGAGAATTTGGTCAGAAGATGTATAATCTCTGCTGTCGTAACACAAAACTAATGGTGACGAGCAATCTGTACCGGAAAAGAAACACACTGAAATGCATGCTGTAAATATATGTCAAGAAGGATATAAATGAATCACAATTTTAAAAAGAGGACCAAATATCTGAAAAACAGTCCAAATTGTTTCTGTGCTAAAAGTGACCCTTTCTACATCTGCTAGCGGATCTGACAGCTCCAGTTGCCACAATGACATACCTGGCATAAGGATGGATTTTCAAAATCATAGCAATAATCTCTTCACAACTATCAACACCCACAGAATTCACTTTTTGACATCCACACAGACATACCTAAAGGAAATAGGATTTACTTAAAAGTAAAGTGGTAATGTATCTAGTTATGACTGATTCCACACTAAAACATGCTAAGAAAAATTAAGGGAGCAGAGTTACATATCAAAACTCAAGATACATTAAGCTGCTTCTGTAATTTGACAAGTCTTGGCCACAAGTCCACAATTCAGTTTCTAGGAAAGTAAATGCAGACATAATGTTGTCTGCATGCCCACTCCTAAGACCTGAAACCAAAAGTTTTGAGATGTCTGAATCGGAACATGGTTTAATTCTGTGTATAAATACTAATTCTTGGTTTCTGCACAGCTTTCATTATAGTAATTATTAATGGTATGATGACTTTGCTTTCTTTCACAAATATAGAGCACATCTTCTTACATATATTGCTCTACACACATTGCCATAACAATGCTATTGTTATCATGGTCCTAAAGCATATTTTGAGACTTCAAACAAAATCCTAAAACCTGTAGTATATTTACAGTACATATGACCCTCCCAACAAGTCTCAGAACTTGGCTCCAACAGCTCATTACTTACAAACAAAATGTTACTTACCTCTCTCAGGCAAGCAGCCAGTAGAACCATTCATCACAATAAAAGATTTGCCTCCATTTTATGAATTAGTATCAGCATGGAAATGTACTTATTTTCAAACAGGATAGCCATAAAATGAATGACATTTTACTATTGTTACATTTTTAAAGCAGATATAATTTCTTCAAAATGGTACTGGTTCATTTCTCGGACAAATTAAAACTCAGTCAATATTCATAATGTTTTTAACATACCAATCATTAATTAATAAAAAAAAAATGCAGCTAATTATCTAAAGTCTGGAATTCTTTCAGTCTTCACTGAGTTGTACTGTGAATCCAGATGTACCTCCAGATATACATAAAGCCAGCTTATTTTCAGTAAGTCTCATGCTTCCTGGTGTTCCCGAATAAGAACATACAATAGGAAGAAGCAGGAACTTTTCCTCAGTCCCTCCACAAAGCAAAGGCTCAAGTGTCTGAGGACTCCAAAAACAAGAACAAATCAAATAAATTATGGGTACCTCAGCAAACACAGTATCTCAAAGAATCAGAACTAATCTTGGCTAAATAAACTGTTCTTAGGGACTAATCCATTAGTCAGGTAACCGTTGGTTATGTTCTGGCAGATGGAAAAGTCTACCAGCAAGCTGATAACCCAGTGGAGACATGATGCTGCCCATTTTGGAAATCTTAGCAGGAAGACAGATTTATTTTCATAATTCTGCTTAGACTAGACAACACGAGGGAAGAGGGGGAAGGGGAGCTAACTCTTTCCCAAGGCAGTCTTGTACACTTTTAATGTGTGGAATTCCTCTCCCTGTGCCAGAGGAAGTTTCTGAAAAAAGTCATCTTATTCCAATGGAATATAACCAATACCAGGGGTCTTGACAATGGATAGTCTGAAACTATTAAACAGACATTTTCAGGCACATTAAGAGTTTAAAGGGATATTCTCTGACATGAAGAGTACTAAGAAGATGCCAAACAAGCTCAACATTGTACTAGCTATTAAATATGAAATAGCTTTCCAAAAAGCTTCAGTATCGTAAAGCCAGAGACAAATGAACACAAGCCTCTAAAATATATTAATACATTTAAGCTACTATGATGTGGACCTTACAACTGCTTAACATGAGGTTAGTCTATTTAAAATTCAATTAATACACAAGTTTCTTCACAACCAAGACTTTCAAAAATCCCAAGCTTTGCATGATCTACCCACATCAGGGATACCTTCCAAGTTCAGCATGTATTTTTCTAATCTATCGTAACTTCTGAACCTGTAAAGAATCATTTCACATCACAGATCTTAAATGCTATTTTCAGGGACAAAACCTAAATAGTTTGGATGGTCACCAAGCTGGTCTTGTACAGGTGAATCTGGATAGGTGAAGATCAAGCGCTTGATATCTACACCATGCCATTAGACCATTGCTTATCGAAAAGGATGACACAGAAAAGACAGCAAAGAAACAGCAGCTTAGAGTCATAAAATAAGTTTATATATAAGACCAGGAAAGGCTTGACAATAGTACAGTTCTTCAGGCCAGTATAAACTGGCAACAGAGTTACCAGTGGAGAAACTGATGAAGATAGGGGATTTTTTTCCTCTAGGGAATTCCTCAAGGACTTCTCCCAAGGGAACTCCAAGTTCCTTGATGACTTGTGTAACACTCTACCCATGAGGCTATACACCTTGTAACATACATGCACATGGAAGAGTGCTGTTATTGAAAGAGGCATAACTGTGGGCAGAAAGCAAAGCTGTGAGTTTTCTTTTTTAATTGAAAACACAAAATAAAATCTAATAAAATATGTGACCTCTTTCATAACTTCCATGGAAAGAAGCATGTGGTATTCACCTCAAAGAACCTGGAACAAACCTTTCTGGTATAGTACACAACAGAAATCCTCTACCATTTTGTATGCATATGCCTGCCTGTGTTTGAATAGCATGCTCTTGTGTTAGTCTTAAAAAGCAAAGCTCATGCCAGAACTATACAGAGACTGAGTTTCCTAAATAATAATAATAATAATAATAATAATAATAATAATAATAATAATAATAATAATAATAATAATAATAATAAATCTTATCTATTCAGAGACTCTTTAAATGAAACAATTCTGAATCTTTCCTCTGTTTTTTGGGGGGTTCTCCTAGCTGAAGATTTAGAGCCAGAAAACAGCACGAAATATTAAAAGAAGTTGCACTACTCTACCTTTCAAAATAATTATAACTGAGGTGGTGTAAAAGTAAATAGCATTAGGTCTTCTATAAATTACAATATTCTGAGGGAAAGAGTCACAAAATACGAAGGATTCTTTGTGCAGAAAAATCTCTTTATACAAGAACACAGAATATGAAATGCATAGATACAGCCCAGAAAGATTAAGATGTGAGACCAAACTCAAACCTAACAAAAGAAACATCAATGGGATAAAGCCATATGAAAATTAATTTTGTCACAGTAATCTACAATGGAAAAAGGCAGCAGTGACTTGCACAATGTAATTCTCTGAAACAACAGAGCTCCCTGCAGCCACAAAAAGGACAGATGCAGGTACCTTTTTCTTCCCAAATAGATCTTTCAATAAAGAATCTAATTTATATCATGACTGCTTTCCAGAAACAGATATAAATGCAAAAGGGATGGACAAGAGGAAGGCAGCATACACTTACAGCAAGGAAACTTTGTGCTCATTGTGCTTTTGGATCCCCAGTGACTGCATTACCTGAACATATATGGTAACAGGATTTAAAGGCAATAGAAGTTCATTATAAATCTAAAGTGAGAGATTCACCTGATAAAACAGAGATGAACACAGGCCACTGCCTGGTATCCGACTAAAAAGCATTCACACCAGCAGTTCAGTTGAATTTACAAGAAATATCTGAATTTTGGTAACTTCATCTGCAATAACCTATTACACTGTTGGAACATACAATTATTCTTCCAACAGTATTCAAAAAGAAAATAAGCAAAGCCCAAAGAGGATAATATATCCTGAAGAGTTCTATTAAGAATAAACATATTAGAAAACTTAAACAGTGACCAGTGAGCAGAATCTGGACAACTTCAAGTAACTAAGAAAGTACTAATGAGGTTCACCAAAAAGTAGGAAATTGCTGTTGGGTAAAATGTAGATACAATTACACTTGATCAGCCTTGAAGTATAACATAGAATCAGACTAAAGAATTTTAAAGTAATTCAAGTTTTAAAATGCATACTGAGATATGAACATTCAAATAATGTAAAGTGCTTCCATTTAGAAAGCAAGATAAAAGAGTACAAACTTGCACAGAGGGTACTTCAGAGTGATTTACAGACCACACACATTCAGAGTGAGCTACTCTCATGAATGTCTTTACGAAGCACACAGCAGAAGAGAGACTATAGAAATGAAGATTTTAGATCTAAGTTTAAAAATATGTTTATTGTGATTCAAAGCTGATGTTATTCATTACTCAGCCAACACATTAGTGCAGACAATATTCTCTCACTTCCTCTGGGTCTTCTCTAATCTTATCTGGATTTATTTTCTGTGCATTTCTGAGTAATCAAAAGTTATAGGCTTGATATCTCTTGAAATAAAAACACCCCTAGTGGTTCTGCTGTTTCTTTGTATATATTAATTTTTTTAGTGAGTCTTTAAAACAAAGTTTAAAAAAAATTTAAAAAAAAAATCAAATAAAGCTATTACAATCAGAAAGAATTAGCAATTTGATTTCTTCCAATGTATTAAGGAAACATTCTTGTTAAGACAGGAATTGATGCAAGTTGGTGTTGAGAAGGGTAGCTGAAAATTTAATGTTAGGCATTTCTTCAGCAGACGTGCACATTCAGGGCTATGTGTAAAAGGAAAGCACTTAATTCAACTTTCCTTTCAATAAGTAAAATTATTCAACAAAACCTTCATTTGAATTATACACCAAAAGAAACCTAAACATACTCACAAAGCATTCATAAACAGAAACACTGAGGAATTTTCTGATTAAACTGAACCTGACAACTTGTCAAAGTTGAAATGTTTTGCAGAAATGTCACCGACTCAACAAACTTTCATCAGCGCACTGGTGGTACCTCCCAGGGCCGGGCTGGTTCCAGGCTGGGACCCAGGTTCCTGTAGCTCCGGCCAGCCATACTATATGGGGTTTTCTAAGAACCAGGAGATTGAAAGACCTCAGAGCCCTACAGGAAAGTGCCAAAACCTTGAACTGGAGCTATCCTGAACCTCTTCAAGACTCCAGACTCAGTACTGTGGAACCAGGAGCCTTGACAGTAGGACATGCCAGCTCCAACACCAACATAGCTTCTCCTGTACCTGGAGCAATGCAGTGTGGCCCCAAGAGTCTCAGCTGAATTCACTGCTGTCAGAGCTTTCAGAGTTCACATGCTAATGCTGAAAGCCTTGGCTTTCTGGGTGTGCTTCTAACCCAGGCTACAGAGACACATATATTCACTGGGAAATTTCTTCACGACAAGCATGCCTTTTTTGGAGTTACATTTAAAAACGTAAGACATGTCTGTGAATATGTCGTGACTCTGTAGCATATTCTAAGTATATGTGAACTAGGTTTAAACCTACCTCAGGAACTGCTAGAAATATATCTATGGTACTACTAGCTGACCATCCAGTCAACTACCATCTTCCTGGATGCAATTTAGTCTGCAATAACAATGCAGTACTAACACTGATTTGACCAGCTAACTGATAGGAAAACCACAAACTACTTCATCTTGACTGGATTTCTATCTCTTGCTGATTAACTCAGGATGGCTAAATCAAGAACACATCACACTTTCCAATGAAGTCAAAACCTTGATGTATAAAGGTAAGGCAATATTTTTTTTTCCTGGCAGAATAAAAAGACACATGGAAAAAGCATGGAATTTACAGGCAGGTGTGAGGGGAAATGAGTGGTAGCTACACTATTCAATGCAGAGAAAATATATATGATGTGTCAACACATGGCAAAGTGTGAAGAATGCATGCCTGCATATATAAAAGAATATATGTATTCACAATACTAAGCAATTTGCACTTTAAGGAGTAGCTATCATAGTATCTGTTGAATGTATAAAGAAATCCCTGGTTGCCATAATGTTTGTAAATTTAAACTTCAAATTAATCTGTAAAGATGCCCTTACCTTGTTCTACCAACTTACTTTTTGTAAAGAAGAGAGTTGACTGCCTTATGATTATGTTCTGTGAGACCAATCCTAATGCCATATGTATTTTCTGTTTTCTTAGTAGACCTATTTACACGTCTTAATTAGGACTTCAACTTATTCTTTATCAGTGAGACAAAAGACAGGCATAGAGAAATTGCCAAAAGCTTTCATTAACTCATTTTTTTTAATAAAGGATATTGTTGCATAAATATCAAATGGAATTTCCTAACTGGCCCATGTTACTTCCACACATTTTCCAAAAATCATGTATTTGAATCATTATAGCAACATAAAACTTCATATTTCATTCAGATTGGAAAGTTGGGAGCACTATAATACTGTCTGGGATTTAAGTTTATTTTATTATTTTAGATAGATAAGGTTTGGGGGTTGGTTCTGTATCATTGAACTGTTTTGTTTGGTTTTCCCCTTTATTATTTCCTGGGACCCTGAAAGACTGACTGCTTGACAGAGACACTTCGTTCTGGGCACTTGCTTTCCCTCATTATCTCTGAAGAGGAAAAAAATACTTCTTTTGTTCCCCTTATCGCTTCACTAACTTATCCAAATATTCATTTCTCTTTTAAGAAGAAAAAGACAACTGAAATCATGCAGAAACTATGCCTTATATATTAAGAAAAACATTATCATTCAGGCAAAGTGCTAAGCACTCAGATAATAAAACAGAATAATTCTATTTCTAGGGTTTTCCATTTCATGTTTTTTCATTTTCAGCTTAACCTGAGCAATTTAAGACAGACTTTGTGTGATATAAAAGAAACATTTTCTCCACCAAACCTTGGGATTGCATTACAAATGATTTATCTGCATTCAATCATGACATTTTTATACAACATCATTAGCAAAAAATAAAATAAATGGTGACACCTCAGATGGTGTGAACTGGCAGAGCTCTTCTGACTCTAGTGGAATTCTGCCAATTTCCACATTGGCTGAGAGTTTGGACCCTAAACTTGTGTCATAAAATTAGAAAGAACTAAATTGCAAATTCTGTCTCTCTAAATAATGAAGCCTCAAAGAAAATACAGGTCTTCTATCCAAATAATTGTAAAAGTATGTGATAAATTATACTTATTTATTAGTAACTGCACCTGAGATACATTCCTGGCAAGGTATCAATGCCAAGAGGTGGAAAATTTGCATTGCAATAAATGCAATGAGGCTTTTCAGTTTGAGAAAGGTTTTTAAGCAATTTGATTATTTGATTAATTTTTGCTTCCTTCTTGTCCATAATGAAGCGAAAATTCTACACTCCCATGAAACACACATAATTGTTTTCTTTTCTCATCCATGTCCATATGGCACAACAAACTTGGTTCCAAAACATTTTCTCATGAGTGAGGGTAAATGCCTGATCATTACTTTGAGCATATGGTAACATTTTTTATTGTTCTTCTATTTATAAATACTTTATTATCATTTATCACAGAATCGAAGGGACCTGAAAGACCATGTAGTTCTGCCCCCTGCTATCGGCAAGGGTACCTTCCACTAGACCAGGTTCCTCAAAGCCCCATCCAGCCTGGCCTTGAATGTTTCCAGGGATGGGGCGGCCACAGCTGCTCTGGGCAACCTGTGGTTGCCACCTTTGGTCTTACCACCCTCACAGGAAAGAATTTCTTCCCTATACCTAATCCAAACCTACCCTCTTGCAGTTTAAAGCCATTTCCCCTTGTCCTATCACTACCTGCCCTTGCACAAAGTCCCCCTCCAGCTTTCCTGCAGGCCCCCATTAGGCACTGGGAGGCTGCTATAAGGTCTCCCCAGAGCTGAGCTGCTCCAGCCTGAAGGACCCCAACTCTCTCAGCCTGTTTTCAGAGGAAAGGTGCTCAAGCACCTGAACATCATCTCTGGAATTGCTCTAACAGGATCATGTCTTTTTTATGCTGGGGGCTGTGGAGCTGAATGCAGTACTCCAGGTGTGGTTTTACAGAGCAGAGTAGAGGGGGAAAATCACCTCCCTCAACCTGCTGGCCATGCTTCTTTTGATGTAGCCAGGACATGGTTGGTTTTCTGGGCTGCAGGCGTACATTGCTGGGCCATGTTGAGCTTCTTGTCCTCCTCCTCCTCCTCAGGGCTGCTCTTAATCCATTCTCTCTAAATCCCAGCCTGTGTCTGTGCTTGGGATTGCCCCAACCCACGTACAGGACCTTGCACTTGGCCTTCCTGAGCTTTGTGGGGTTCACATGAGCCCACTGCTGAAGCCCGTCAGGGTCCCTATGGATGGCATCCCTTCCCTCCAAGGTGTCGACTGCACCACACAACTTGGAGTTGTCATCAAACCTGCTGAGGGTGCACTCGATCCCACTGTTCATGTTGCCGACAAAGATGTTAAACAGCACCAGTCCCAGTACGGGCCCCTGAAGAATGCCACTTGTCACTGATCTCCACCTGCACATGGAACCGTTAACTGCAGCTCTTTAAGTGTGACCATCTAGCCAATTCCCTATCCACCAAGTGGTCCATCCACCAAGTCCATTAAGTTAAATGATACAGAACATATATCCAGCCTTGTTCATATATAAAGCAAGCAGGCATTCTATGTACTCTGCATCAGCAAATTGCAGAGGTACAACAGTCATTAGAGTCACACACAGCAATTGCATCTGTTAATTGTTAAAAATAAAGTGTATTATACAATCTTAATTCCTTATTAAATTTTATAACTGGTATGGGAAAATCACCTCGGGGGTGGGGGGAGGTGGTCAGGAATTAAGAGAAAATTGGGTCCTAACAGAAGTGTAGTATTACAGAAAGCTTTTTTAGGGTAAAAAACCACCTATCGCCTTCAGGATGGTTGGCATGCACAGAATCTACATCACCACAGTTCCCTAACAACCTATCCTGTCAGCTCAGCACATGCCGATAGGGGTGATGGAGGATGGAGCGGAGTGGAGACACCAACGGCCATGCTCTGTGTGCTCCATGCAGGAACGGGAACTCGATGGCACCACACAGCTGATAAGCTGCATACCAGTTGTCACATGAAGAATCCATGAGATATCTGTGTCCGAGCCAACCATTGTGGCGAAATTATTTTCCTCCGATGAAATAATCTCATTGTGATACTAACACATACCTCCATCTCAAAGTTACCTGCCTCCAAGGTACTGCTACACCTCACTGGGCACACCATACCAGTTACTAACAACAACATGTATGACTAGAGTCACTCAAGCTCCACCTAAATGTGATGGAAGTGGACTAGTCCTGGACTGAAATAAATCCAAAGGAGGGGAATTGCTGTCTAAACCCCCAGATTACCCAACTCTGATTCAGTGTTCACATAGTTAGATCAAGCTGACTTACTCTCTAAAGCTGTTATGAAGAGACTTCTAATCAAAGGTAATCAGCCTTGGGGAGGATGAGAAACAAAGAACAGGTAGTTAAAATAACACCGTTACCTAAGTTATACAGAAAGAAACCTTCAAGTGAAGAAAGTTCTGGCTATGACAGGAAACAGGATGACAAGGTATTGCAATCCACTAACATCAAATCAGTTGAAAATAAGACAAAGATAATTGTGATAGTGGAAGATCACGACCTCCAACTCAAATAGCCCTTCCTGAAAGAGGGCAAAACCCTGCTTGAGAAGCATGCATACTTACTAGAGAAATGGAGTAGTGCTATCTGAGGATGCTTACTAATTTGCATTAGAAGCAAGAAACTTGTAACCAGTCCTGTGTATGATGAATGAATATGCAATGTACTATGAAGTATAAAAAGTGGACAGATGAAGGGAGAAGTTAGGGAAGACTCCATCATAACTTCTGGGATCAGTTGACGGGCTGAACCTGCCTTCTCCCCCATAGGGATGCCTATTTGGTAAGAATTTTGTCTTTTGCATGCTAAATAACTAACTCACACTAGCTATTATTAGTGATTATAATTTAGTTGTATGCACTGTGGTTGTATATCATTTCAAATTTGTTATTGCAGACAGTCCCTGTCATTGGTGATCACGAACCTTAATTTGTCACAATTTCATATTAATAAAGAGTGTTATTCCGTAAACTGTTAGTGTTAGTCCTTTGTGGACACTAGCAGTTGCTGGCAGTGGGTAACACATTCAAACAAAGTGGGGAGACCCACTGAGGGGTCCCCCTGATGCTGTTGGCGTGCTTCCCTGAACAAGGCAGTCAAATTGCTCTCTGATCCAGTGGGACTGTTCAGTGAAGGGTCCCTGTAATGGGACACTGACAGATTGGTCAGGCACAAGGGTCTCGGCTTTCCTGGAATGCTAATAGACAGATCAAACACCTGGGTTTGAGAGGATTCCCACCCACCCACACCCTTTTTTCACATGACAACTGGCAATATAATAATTTTGATTTCCAGTTCTAACATATTTCAACATAAGCAAACACTGTACCTGTCTTCTGTGCACAACAGGCACAATTCTTCATGAGCTCCTCTCTGTGCCACTTCTCCCTTTCAGAGCTCATCCATTCTCACAGGACCTGGCCCAAGAATAATGAACCTTGGTGTGGTAAAGATCCAAATAGCCAAAGGGTACCAAACCAACACGGCAAAACCTACAATACACTGCAAAAATAACAAATGAAAAAAACCCTCCAGTCACCTATTCATAAACTAGCGAGTTTAAACTAGCAACTTGGGTTGTTTTTCATTTAAAAAAGTGGACCGGGACTTTCCTTCAAGGGTTCCCTAGTCAAACCAACAGAATTACAAACAGTTTTGGAGCTTCATATAGGAGCTCTGAGGCAATCCAGTATAAACTCTCAAATCAAGTGAAATTTGTTAAATGCAAGTGACAGAAACATCATATAATCCTAGAATGATGACAATCAGAGTTACTGCACATCATTAATGATTAGGCACCTGCTTTAGCAAAAAAAGACTCCTTGGTTTCTGTACAGTCAATGTAAAGACTCTGGTCTGCCCTTTGGAGACAGTCGATTGCTCTCAGCTGATAGTAAAAGGAACCTAGGGCACAGGTTATCCGCCTTAATTAGATGGCTCACATTGGGTTGTGTGAATTTTTCCTCTATATACAAAAACATATAGAATTTCATTTAAAAAGGAGTTGCCTACTTTTTTAGCACTCAGGAGGAAGGCAAGAAAAATGGTTAATGGCAATGGCCTGGGAAAAGCAATTTTGACACCGTGGGCAAAATTTTCAGCTCATCTAAATCAACATAGCATTTACTCTTTCACAGAACTCTGCAGACTTGTGAAAGTTAAGAATCTGGCTATATACACAGCTAGTAAAATCTATGATTAACAGTTAATCTGGGAAAATAACTATCAGGAAGATAAAATGCCTGTGGAGAAGGCAGATCCACTTAAAGTAAATTCTAAATCGTTCATCTTTAAGCTAAATGAGTTCAACATTTCCAACACCGAGGACCAGGTAGTGGTTTTGGGACTGTCATTCCACATCACTTCTCTAGATATGTTCAGTGTGCATGTTCAGTCACAAGAAGGACATTTGGCTGTTGGACTTCATAGGTTGCCATTCTGCATCTATGCCTAAGCAAATAAGAAATTTTTCCTATGGCCTCAATCCCACCCACAGCAAATCATTAGAACCAGAAAATGAGCAAAGTGGGAATACATCCATACCTTAATTTATGCAGACCTTGTGTAAGTACTGTACCTAATAGTGCAAAGACACAGTGTTCCTGGCCCAAACAAATTTCATCAGAGAGGGGAAAAAATCTCAATAAGTAAAATCTCTTAGTCAGGTATCATTAGCTAACACAAAGGACTTGCTCCCCTCTCCCAAATCCCCACTTGCTCCCCACAACAATGCAATGGCATAGAATCAAACTAAGTAACCTAGAAGGTATTTTCTACCTCCTTTTTTTTTTTTGGGGGGGGGGGGGGTTCTTTTTAGTTAAATTCTTGCCTTTTGGAAGTATATTTTCAATCCTAATGAAACATAATTTATGGAGGTATATTACAGATAAGCAAAAAAAATCTTGGAAACTATCTTTAATAAGAAGGGGGGAAATGAGTTAGCTTTTTGAAATACTATTTAAAAACAAATAAAACAAACCCAGTTAATTTTTCAAAAGGCCCACAGCAATTTCAGGGTAGCTGCTGTCAAGACGACTCAGACAGGCTGTCAGAAAGTAAATGTACCTTCTGGCTCCAAAGATTGCTGGTCCCTAAGGAAGTCATGTTTCCAAAATTATTTAAATTTGCAAAATAAATCCTTTTTTTATTATTATTTTTTATCTTTCATTAGAACAGCAATGTATCATCACAACGTAACTATGGAAGTCCTTTAGCAGTAATAAGTCATATTACTGAATCACAGAAGCAAAAACCACCAGGTATCAAGGCAAGTTTTATATGTTGAATTTCTCAAGAGCTTAGTTCACTGGTTTGATATCTGCAAGCCAGAGCTCTTTAGGTTTACACGCAGTGTCTGACATGTCGAAGATTTTATTGCATTCAGAAACTGGCAGAGCACATACTGAGAAAAATGTGTAAGAGGCAAGTGGAGAGTATGTTGTCAGATTCTTAGTTCATTTAAGGTTACAAGAACAGTACTTAGGCATCTCAGTCAAGTATGCAGAATTCAAAACTTTTCATTCAGGCTAGTGTTAGGAATAACCAAATCTAAAAGGTTTGAGAAAGTAACTTTATCTCTTTTTCAGTGTGTGCTTCTTTTCTCATGCTTTTTGTTTTAAATCTTCATTTCTTGTTACAGTCCACTGCAGTTATTTACTTACATTCTAAATATAGAAACATAGAAGCACTTAGGTTGGAAGAGACCTTTGATATCATTATTTAGTAATTACATTACCAACATTAGAGCTGACACCGGAAAGGAGGGGAAATTGTTGCAAACTGTTTTCTGAAATTATAAACAATTGCTATTATTACTAAATAATTACCTAAGCCTTTTAATTTTTGCAAAAAGTTGTGCAGCATTCTGACAAGGACAAGTTCTCCCTTAAGTTCTGTGGGAAATTTATTTTATAAGCAGGCCAAAACATACCACAGAAATACTGCCCCTCTTTGGTACAGAATTCCGGCAACACATAGCTCACATCTGGGCCAGATCCTGGAAACGCAGAGGAGCATGAAAATGAGAAGTAATAAGGGTGGGGAGGAAGGAAACATTCCAAACTTGTCAAGCCTCAAGAAATGTTAAGTTTGGGTCCAGTTCAAGTTTTGGGTGAAGTTTTAACTCAGTTTTTATTTTCTTCAAAATGCCTTGCACCCTCAGGGAGTATTCTCTTCCTAGAGACCTCTTAGAAAAGCATATTTTTTCACTGACAAAACGATCAGCAAATGGACCCTGATGCCAAAAGTTTGAAGTTAAACCAGTTACTGTGGCAAGATTCACTTGCATGTTTGTTCATTAAAAAGGATTTTTTTTCCTTAAAAAGGATTTTAAGAGATTATGCAGAATTCGTATATTTAGTGATGCTTCGTATTTCCAAATGAAACAGTTGTCTATTATACTACATGCAATGAAGCAAAAATTACTTCTTTATGCTTTAGTTTCAAAGTCTCTTACACACTGAAGTTGTTCTTTAAAACATACTTTCTAAAGACATTTACAGCTGGAAATGTGCTGCTGATCCAAAACATCAAGAAAAGGAACAGAGGAAGAGGGAGGATCTCTGAATAATTTAAAGCAGCCTCCTCATTCAAAAGTCATTCTTTTTAATCTCTCACACTTTGTAGCCAGAGACTTTATGCTGAGTTCTGCCAGAAAGTCAGGAAACAATATATCTGCAGCTTTAGAGCAGGATGAAAAGAAACAACAAAAAGTACAGGAGACCCACTCCAAGTTCTACTTTTAGACAAAGTTTGTTTTCCAGATATTTGTCTGCATCCACAGGTAGAGTTCACTGCTTGAGGACAGAATCTTTCCCCATCACTTGCCCTCTACCTACACAGGACATAAGCACGCATGCACATGCATGTGCATGCATGTGCATGAGTACACACAATTTATTCTGCTAGAACAGATGTCTTCAGTTAACCATTGATATTTATGTTATTTTTTATAATGAGTTCTCCTGGAACAAAAACTTGACTGAAAATAAATTATCTGCATCATTAACAAAGACAATGATTAATAACCAATTGAGTCAGGCCAAAATTCCCCTACCCAGAGTTTATGAAAACAGGCTTTCCTCTAAAAACTGCATTTTTTTATTTTTTTTACTTTTTTTTTTTTTGCTATAATCACTTTTCAAAAGACCAGACAGCCCTACTATAGAGGATATCTCAATGGATCCAATAACTGAATAGATGCCACCTGACTTGCAGGAATACTTTACAAACATCCCTGGGAAGAATCAGATAACCTGGAGAAGAAAAGCTTCCCAGGCATCACCTACTTGGAAGTTGACTACAGAAAACTCATCTAGAATTAGCTAAATTATCGACTTTTCCAGGCCTTAAGGGCAGCCACAGCTTTTTGGTCAGCAATCTGTCTTTTTGATAACCTGAAAAGTATTCTCAAACCTTTGCATACTACTTACCATTTACAAAGAAGTTTTTGTTTTACCCTACTTCCCCCTCCGTTTTCCTCTTCTTCAATGATGTCTTTAAATGAAATGCATATGAAGAGAGGCAATATTAAAAACACAAAATATTTTCTTTTGCTTCGAATTGGCACTTAGAACATAGAAACATCCCAACAACATTAAGCTTCTGAACAACCACCAACATTTCATGAACCACAGCGTGAGAGTCACTAACACCTTCAATAACTGTTATGGAGTTCTGATCCAGTACAGAAGTGATCAGATAATTATTTCCTGGGGAACCTGTGACTTTATTCTCAAAACTCATGCCAAAGATGTATAAGAATAAATAATCGATTGCCATGCCATGCTTGTGTGGCCTCAACTCAAGCTTCCACTTAGTGCTTGCACATAACTTGGGTAAATGGCTAAACGTTCTAAGCACACAAGTCACTTCTGACTGCCATTGCTCATGACTGCAACAAAGGGCACTTGTGCAGACAGGCACACATCAATATGAACGTAAAACAGAGGACTGGATTTCAAATCAGTCTAAGTGTCACTCATGATGAATAGTTAGATCACAGGAAAGAAACCAAGACATTAAAAATACAAAGCATACAGATAACTAGAAAGAAGGGAGATGTGTTTAGATACAAAGAAAGGATAGTAAGTACAATCATTTCACAGGTATGTCTATTGTTGTTAAGCACATATCCTGAAGCTAAGCACCATAGTACAAAGAGGGGCCAAAGGAGAAAAGCAAACTTGGCAACCTGACAAGTCTTCTTTTAGAAAGAAAGTAATCCTGAAAGTATAATAAAATTACTATTCACTGGCAAAGTTATCCTCTCATAACATCCCACTGTTCTTGAAGCCACCTGTTCTCTGAGGCACACATGTACATCTTTAGCCTGAGGTTTCATGAAAAACAAATCTCTACAAATCAATAAAGAAAAGTGCATTACAGTCAGGCAACATAGTCTCCTGAAGTCCTGGCAGACCCTAATGCAGTCAAGAATAAACTTGACCACTCTCCAACCACATTCTTCCAGGGGAACTTCCTTCATTCACTGCCCAACATGGCAACCTTCTAGATGTCGTACAGAAGGGCACGAAATAACTGCATTCCCCAGTGCCAGGCTGACCTGGGGGCTCGAGGCAAAAGCAGTCCCTTTGCAGTCACGCTTTTCTTCTTAATCCAGAACCAGAGCAGAGCAAGAGTGAATGTTCTGTAAGAGTTTTGCCAACAAACAACCATATGCACTCAGAGGTCACCATGTGCTGTACCCAAAACAGGCTACAGAAAACTCAGAAAATGGTAGGCATTTCAACCCATAGCAAACTACCACAACAGCAACACCGACTTGAACCGCAGCCACTCTGCGTGTCCTGCGTACAAGCAGGGTATACCTAGAACTTTGTACTAGCATTAGGACTTAGCTGAACGTGCAGAAAGACCCATTTTCATCTTTTCACAGAAAATCCTTGCAACTGATTTCCTAAGCAGCGATGTCCATGATGTGGTATATAAGAATATGATAAAATATGTTCACTGATTGTACATTACCACTCTATACATCAAATATTTATCTTTCAAATATATTTTTCTTTCCATTATACATTATAACCACTAAATACCTTTTTCTGCTCATCTTTACTGTAACTCTTATTAATTAGAGATTCCAAACAAAACTATTCAGGGTGGAGGGTACATTTTCCTTTCCTTTGTCACTAGGGTGAAAAATGTTTTCTTTGACCATGTTCTATTTCCTCTATTAAATTGTTTGAATCTGTTTCCTCTGCTTAATTGTTGACACAGTTTACCCATGCCTATGTCATTTCCTCACTGAAGTGTTTAACATTAATGTGAATGGCACTGTATTTTCAAGCCAACTAGAACTTTTGTGGGACTATGTAATCCTAGTTGGCTTTACTTTCTCTTTAACAGTCATGCGGTAGCATACAGTATGAACGGCTGAACTATTCTCCTAAATATTACATCTGGTTTACTGTATTCCACACATCTCAAGTTTTAACTGAAGGGCAACAAAGGTCTCCAGTTGATCATTGATAGTTTTGAATTGGCACATAATGATAATACTGAGTTCTGAAGGGAGTCCTTCGTAAATCTCAGCATATGTCTTTATGTTTAAATAATTAAGCTACATCTGGATATAAAGCAGATCAGAACATCTCTCAAAGGACTGCGCAAGGAAACTCACTCAGCGGACAGAATACTTCATAAAAGATGACCTTGAAGATAATTTTTGGTTTAAAAAACTACAGGTATTTCAAAAAGAATTCTATGAAATGTATAGCTTTATACTAGCAATGCATTTAAGCATTAATAAGGAGATTTCATTCAAAGGCTCTAGAGGAACATATTATACTTTAACACACTTCATATTTATTACTTTTGCTATGTCTAAGCACACAACCAAGTGCCTATGCTCCAATAAGAGCGTAAGAAGGTATGGCATAATGCAAGACTATCTATGTTTCCAAGAAATATTTAATTAATTTCAGAATCAGCATAGAATTCAACATTGGTTTTGGAGGCAGGGAAAAAAATAGCAACATACATCAACTTTGCTGCCTCTAGTCTTTGTAAACAGTACCAGTGAAATTAATAGCTACTTGAAGGAGAAGTTTTGCTTTAAAGGGGGGTAAGGAAGGCAAATATTAACACTATTTTTCAAATTCTGAATTAATCTGGAAGGGGGAAAAAAGCTATTTAGCCATTTTCCAATGCCTTCCCTCTCTATTTTCTTCAGTAATGTGACAATTCATTAAATCCTATGTCTCTTTTCATAAACAACTCAGGACATTTTAATGGTACAAAAAAATAAAAAAGAAAATGAATATTTGTTAAAATTATCTTTTCTGTCCATATTTCAAGTATTACACCATTTCTGAAACTCACTTTTATGGAATCACTTTCACATCCTCACACATCTTAAGTTGGAGAGAGTGACTATGTGGGCCAAATCTATGAACAAACACGAACAAGAATAGCTAAACCATTTTTAATTTGTAACATCCAATTTTATTTTAAAATAACATTGTTCCCTCTTTTTTTTTTTTTTTTAAGTAATTCTTGTATCTGGCAAAATAAAAAAGACATAGGAGTAATCTAAGTGAGCCAAAGCCTCAAAAGATTTCCTTTGCAATGACCTGCATGTTTTTTTGTGCAAGTTTGTGTGAGAATCAATCTTCATGATGAATCAATTGTTATATCAAAATCTGAAAATTGCACAGTTATAGAGTGGCACACTCAACACAAAGCCAAGTATGATAATTACAAGAATAAAAGAAAAAAAAAAAACAAAATTTAACTCAATAGATAATGGAAAGCATCTATAGAACATAACAAAATGCTTCCACAAAGTTCTTAGTCACTATATTTAAATCTAACATAAAGATGAAATTCATCATAAATCACTGTTGTCAGGATTTAGTAGCATTTTGGGAAGAGAAACCGATAGCAAGTGCAACAATGCAGGCATCAAATATTCTAAGAATCTTGATGTTGCCAGCTTTGTCTAATGTTTTATATTAGCTTGATGATACTGAATAATAATAAAAACTTCTTGAAGGAGTCTTTTAAAGAGCAAACTACCAAACCTTTGATACTGAATTAGCAGAACTAAAACAAGCAAGTCAACTGGTATGTGTAGTGTGAACAGTTACATACAGGCTATATCCATATTTGGACAATAGTTTGACTCTTGGAAAATGTTTTCTTTTATGGTAAATTTGATAAAAAGTTTAACATATTTAAGTTTTAACACGGTACCTTCAGGGAAAGCAAAATCTGGGCCGTGCATCATGAATGACTATCAAACATGATGCAACACCACCCAAAAAAAAAAAAAATAGCTGGATGTCATGTGGTAGGCAGCAACAGTCAAAGACGAATAGATAGAACTATAAATTTCAGTTGAAGTTTTCAGATAACAAGTTACCTTTTAAGCTGCATGTCACAGGGTGATACTCTGTTCCGAATGTTTTACCAGAGTGAGGCTCATTCATTGCTCCTGGGTGTGCTTATCCCTGTTGCACAAAACTCAGCTGCACTGAGTAGTTGAGGACTACATTTCTGTTATTCTCTGAAAAACAAAAATAAACCGAAAAACAGAAGGTGAAGGAATTTGAGTATGCAAGGGGGTTTGTATGCACCTGAAATCTGAAACCTACCGAAAGACTAGAAATGCTTTCAAGAGGTTTCACATCACGCATGTATTTCCCAAAGCCATTCCAAACACTAGAATGATGCATAATCAGGCCCACAATTAGGATGTGTAACTACAGCAGTTGTTACAAACTTATACAAAGAGCTGGCCCAGCAAGACATACTCTACTACACAACTTCTTACGTTTTACAATCAATAATACAACAAAATGTAATAGCTCCCTCACACTTAACCATGACACTTGACCAGACAACTCTATGTCTTCTTCATCTAAAAGCATGTCATTGGCTTTTCAGACCCCATCTGTTTTGCCAAAATCTAGCCAATGATTTTCTCAAATAGAATAATTCGTCAACTGTAAAGACATACACTGAATTTCAAAAGATGTGTATCAAGAATTTAGCATTATTATTTATCAATTTTCTATTTCTATTTACATCAGTATGGTCTTACATTTAAAAACTAAAGTCAAGCTTGACTCCAGTAACAGTATAAAAAATTTCTTATTAAGCAAATGAATATCCATCTCATGTTGGTGGATTCCGTTTTTCCCACAGATTTGGTTAAATAATAATATTAGCTAGTCATAAATTTAAGAGACTAAAACCTACAAATCTTTAAAAAGAAAACCCCAAAACTATTGGAAGGACACAAGATGAAAGGGAAATTTATTTATTTTATTGTTATTTCATTCTGAAAACTCACAAGTACTAAAGAAGTCAAAGTCTGTATTCAGAAGAAATTAATTCCAAAATTCTATACACTGTTTGCAAAGGTTCTTCTTCTTAAGTCTTTAAGTGATTCTCCAACCACTGGTAGAAACCCTGAAAATACTCAAAGGGCTTCCACTGGAAATGCTACAAGACCTTCAAATACTGATCTGTTGAAATTTCAGAGTGAAGTATTTTCTCCAATACATTTGTTCTCCCCGTGTATAATAGACATAAACCAGTGACCAATAAATTCTGTATTATTAATATTTTTATAATCATCTATTCACAAGATACATTCACTCTCTGGGAAATCATGGCCTCTAGGAATACAAAATGAACCACAATGAATAGAAGTGACATGCAAATAAAATTTCATCCCAGAGAATGAGATCCATAGAGAACGGGTCCAGAGAAACAGATCCATACACAACTGACCAAATAACAGATGCAAAGGAAATATTTAGCCTCGTGCCTCCTCTGGAAACACTGTCCATCTACCCTGTCCAACAGAAAAAGGAGGTCAGAACATCCTGTGAAATCACTGTTCCTATTCTCTATCTAGATTACTCCTTCACAAGACAGGTTACTATTTCTAAAAATCTCACTCTGTGTTATAGGACAACTGGTGAAGCTTAACTAAATTTAATCTTCAGTGTTTGAGACTGGGATCCATCAGCAGGATGTCATCTCTGCCACTCAGTTAATGCATCAGGTGGCCACTAGCAGGAAGACTCGACAGGTTGCTCAGAGAGGAAATAAGAATAGGAAATTCATTCTACTTCACAGTGGTGAAAATAGCTGTGTGTGATGCAAGGCAAAGGAGTATGTGATACAAGATCTGAAAGTCACAGTGTGAACATTCAGAAGGGGCACCTAGTTCTCTATTTTTTATTACATCACTTTGAATTGTATTATTACAATAGGCATTTCAATTTTGTCCCGTAACTTTTATGTTCAGCAGACTAATTTATGTTTTGCTAGACATTTTCCCAAGAAAGTATCTGAACATGATTTGAACACATGAAGCAACAGAGATAGCACTCCATTTAGTAAGTTATTTTCATGGTACAGTAAGCACTATTTGACATTTGTCCCACTTCAGCTTCCAGTCCATCATCTGGACTGCAGATGCTACACCTTTACAATGTTCTACTTTCCTTTGCACAGTGAGCCACTTCTACTATCCCCTTTTTAAAAAAGTTCTATACAATAGGCTTTCTACAGCTCTCATTGTATGCATTTTCTTCACTACTGGTATAATCTTGGTAGTTCTCTTCTGTATCACTCCTACCTTTACATCTTTTAAATAAATGATATCAAAATTGTATGTAATGCTCTACTAATGCCATCTTACAGAGTTTAAAAATCCTCTCTATTTCCAGCTTGTATTTTTATGGATGATGCTAGCCCCTTTACCTCAATACTGATCTGGCAGCTCACAATCTGTGATACTTGTCCACAGTAACTATCTCCTCCACCAGAAGCCCCAGTTTTCAGACCGCCGTTCCCCATTCTCTCACCTTGTTCCCAGCTATAAACAGCTGGAATTAATGCACTTTCTGTTTTAGAGGATTACACCAGCAAATGATACAATGACTCCAAATTATTGCCCTTATCATGATTATTTCCCAATTTGTCAATCTTTTTGCCATCATGTATTTTATCAGCAGTTACAGCACTGAGATACAGCTTGTGATTTCGTCAGTTATTCCACCATTGTCAGAATGCCCAAATAATATATATGTAAACCTGTCTATATGCATACTAATATGCTTTTCCTAGTTAAATCTTAGTAAAGTCATATGTAATTAGTCATTAAGATTGGAAATAAAAGTACTGGCAGCTGTGAACTCTCATTTTTTATCTTAATTACCAGGTGAGGAACACAACCACCTATTGGTTTTGTGATTCTTGTGCACACTCACATTAATAAGATTGTTTAATATGGGAGTCTGCTAGTCGTTTCCTTCAGTATCTAGTATACATTGCTCATTTTGACAGTGTGTTTGCTTCACATTTGCTTCTGAGCACATAATAATCACTTCCTTCTCTAAGTTCTGCTTTTATATATAAAACAGAAAAAGCAGCTCTGCTTGACTGAAGCAGAAATTTTCATCTGTAAATTTCTTTGGACACATATGAGAAGAATAGACACATTTCTGTTCATGCCCCGAGTTTCTGTTGTATGCAGATTACTTGTTTATTTAAACTGAATATTTAAAAGACAACATGCAGCTAATTAACCTGTAACAGTAACTTAGTTGTGAAATCCTTTTCTGAGATATGCTAAAATTAAAAGAAATATTGGGAGAACATCAAAGCCACTGTCATTTTAAAGCTTTTATGTCTCATTTAAATAAAGAGCAAATAATGAGATACAGGAATTTAACCATTTAGATTTATATAAAATGTGAGTTTGTTAACACAAAAATTAATAGGAAATATAATGTTCAATGGCTAGAAATAACACACATCAACCCTGCAATTTCACAGAATTCATAAGTCAATCTGTGTATGGGCTCCCAATGGGACAAACCGCCACCCCTAATTTTTCCTGTCCCTTGCCTTGTATAAGCTCCACTGCATATGTCCATTACATCAGTGAAATCTGCTGAAAATTATTTTTCCTTCTTTTTGGCACAGTAGTTTCTCTGACGGATCAGTGGGTTGTGATGTAGCCCACTCAGCAGTAACATGGCCAGTACAGAAAATGCAGGGGAGCAGCAGGAGGATCTAGCTGGGAAAGTGAGTGATCATCCCTTGGCAGTGCAGTCTCAGGTCAATAGGTAAGCTAAATCTTACTGTGACACTGCATTTGTAAAGAAGTAAAAAATTACCTCTTTTTCAAAGGGAGGAGCAAAGCTGTCTCCTGCATAACAAAAATGCAGGTGAGTTTCAAGAAGAAAGATTAATTTTCTTTAAAATCCCTTGTGGACTCCAAATGAAAGAGGCTATAAAAACTAATACGTTCCACGATGAAGAATCTCCTCCAAGCAATGCACTGTATAAGTAAGATATAAAGATGCACTCACTTTACAAACACAACAACATAGTCCACCTTTAAACAACACTGTCCCTGACTCCATGGACACAATTCTGCACAGTGTCATCCCACGTGACAGCCAGCCTTAAGCATCCACATGAACAAAGCCAATACTGACTTCTAGCCTCAATGCATTATCGAAACCATACACTTTACCTTCATGTAAACATCACCTTCAGCTGCCCGTTGTTTCCTCTAAACTTTACAAACAAGCATAAGCATCACAACTCCATTCTACCCACGAGTCTTACAAGAAAAAAAATCTAGATGACTGCACTAAACAATCTCTTGTGTACCTAGGACATGTGTATAACATCTTTATCGCTGGGACTAAAATGAAGACTCACTCACTGTTCTGCACCACGAATTAATAACTAGTCCGCTCCATCAAAATACTACTTTTACATCAACAGTCTCTTTAGAAACAAAACAAAAACCATAATGCCAACCTAATACATATCACAACCTAATTAACTCTTCAAACAAGAACTGAGGGGAAAAAAAAACCCAAACAATGCATAATTACTCAGAGAACACACCTTCCCTAAAGAAAATACCAGTCGCAACACCTTCACCAATCCAAAGGTGACACATGCACTTTCTGTAGTAAAAGTAAAACTATCCCGGACTGATCTAAAATACCCGGTTGTCACAAAACATACTGACATTTAGTCAGAAAATCATGAAATATGCAAGAACTGCATAAAGATCATGCTTGGAAAAAATCTTCCCCAGAGCCTACTAACCTCTAAACAGTAAACTGCCAAACAGCATCAGAAATGGACGAATGGACAGATTAGGGAACCAAAGCAGACTTGTGAAAATGTAGGATCTCAGCAGGTCTGTGAGGAAGCCTACAAACACTTAAGTAAAATGCAGAAACTAACATGGTGTATGGTATATCTGAACCTTAGCTGCTCTAGCTTCTTTGAGCAAAAATTCATTTATTTTCATTTTTATTGCTAATTGTGGAAGTGATAATTACCTTGGCAAACTGTGAACAACCTGGTGCAAAGAAAGGCAAACATGCATTTCAGACCTTGCTGTAAATGCTTGGAAATCCAGCATGACACTGTCTCTGATGCAACTAAAACATCTGAAATATAATCTCATCACATTGCCAACGTGCACAAACAGTATCTTGCTCAAGTTTACAGGGCTAATTTTATTAATTATTTTTGCAAGCAGCCTACACAACACGCTTGCTTCAGAATATGAGTCTAAAACGCCATGTATAAAGTAAGCAACACAAGGATCACAACACAAGTTGTGCCACTGCTAAGACAAACCAAGCTGCAATGGTAGAGAAGTATAAAATACCTACTTATTTTTAACAGGCAACTTTATTAACTACAGTGGGTCAGCATTACAAGAAATCAGAGTTGTTAACCTGTGACACAGCACAGATGATTAATTGCCTCTTAGGTACAATACCTCAATCATGCCACATCATTTTTTGATGCAAAGAATTCAGTAAAACCTGATTTTCTTCATTACAATGTTCACCTTTATCCAAAGAATGACCTACTGTCAACAGACTTTTGGCTCTTGGTGTTTTACTTATGTTTTCAGCAAATTTACTTATGTTCCATCAAATACCTCACTCAGGTATTTCAAAGGACTAGAGGAAAGCGCTGCTAAAGAAAGCTGCAGAGAATAACATAGCTAATTTTTGGAAGTCACTGAATGTGAAAGATATCATATATGAATATCAGACAAAATGAAATAATACCCAGGAGACAATACGGCAATATAAGTGGCAAACAAGTTATTGATAAATTCAAGCTAGATATCGACCATACAATACTTTTTTTGACTATGCAGATAAGACTGCAAAGAATGTACTATTAGACTGCCTTACTGGCCTTGGTGACATGAAAAAGGAAAACAGCTAAGATTAAGAAAGTGTGGCACCTTACAAATGAGTTATCAACTTCAAAATTACTCAGATTATCACTAGACTAAAATAAAAGCAGAAAGGAAAAAGCAAAGATATCACAAAAATGTTAGGAAACATTTGTACAGAACACAACAGTTAGGGCAAATATGGCACTGTAATACTGCCAGCATGCAGCAAAGTTCTTTAACAGCAGTAGCTGACAATTGTAAGTTTGTATGGTATGTGATCAAATTTGGTGTAAAATTTGCCCAAACTGCCATTGGAAAAACAGAAAAATTTTCCTTTGAATAACATATTCAGATGTATTCTGTCCAGAAGAACATTATTATTCATTAGCTACACTGGAAGGCCACCAGATGATGTACTTTCTGTCAGATTTGCATTACAGAGACCATATAGTTCAGTTCAAATGCATACTTTCTCATGAAATTGCGTTTTATGACACAAGTGAATTGTTTATTTGCAATTACCATCCAGATGTATAAATATTCGGGAGTAACTTTCCTGTAATACATGTGAATTGAAAAAAAACTTCTGGATATTCACAGCTATTAGTAACAATATTGTCAGGGAGAAAGAAGATATTTCTACAGCTCCTCTTTTGTCCCTAAAAGGCAACTTTTTCACAATGTTAAGAATCTATGGTTGCTCCAGACAGTTAATACAAAGATAAAATATAGATAATGTTATGATTATAGCATACTGTTGTACAAAAACAGCTCAGTTTTGAATCTGAGTAGTTCAAATATGAATCTGAGAATCTTGAGTTGTCCTCCTATACATTAAACACCTGAGCCACTTTCATAATTTCTGAAAATGATGATTCTTGGAAAAATAAAATGATCAACAATGGTGTGATATAACATAGAAAATACAGTAAGAGGAAAAGTTCCTTTAGATGCTGACTAGCAGAAAGTTGTTTGGATTTTTCATACTCATTTTACCAGAAAGCTCTAGTTATCGAGGTCGAAATCATACACATATTGTGGTATAGCCAATACAAAATGAGCATTAGGAGCCATCTTGCACATGCAACTTCCCCAGAAGTCATGGCCTATAAAGCCCCTAAATCCTTAGTCAAAGCCAGAACGTGTAGGTTGCAATGTACAGTTAGATCCATGTGCCTACAACACTCTTGCATTAAAGTTATTCCCAGATGGCTCGAGACTCCTTGGGTAGTTTCAAGCAAAAAGTGAAAAGAACTATCATCATTGTAAGTAAAATCCAATCACTGACACAAATGACCATTCTTGTCCTGAGCTACATACAAACGTGAATTGAAAGAAAACTCCAGTTCCTTGTATCTAATTGCAGCGTCTTACTTAAACTTTTATCATCTGGAATCCATATGGGTCACACTGTCTTAATAAACAATAACACATTTTATTTTGGTTTACTGAAAATTAACAGGGCATTTGGGAAAATACTATTATTATAAAAGCCTGTTTCACATTTATTTGGCAATACTAGAGCTATCTAAGTGGAAAACAAGAGAACCGTGTGGGGTTTTTTTTTCTCTGTTGTTGATATTAGGAGAAAACAATGCAGCTGGTAACATTAATGATACCCTATATCCTCAACAAAGATGAAAGAGGTCAAACAAAGTTGTAATAGGCTTAACCATATGAAACAGTCATACTGGATTGATTAGCTTAGCATCCAGACACAGTAAACCCATTTTTTCAAACAATATTCCATGCTGTAGTCCAAAAGGTCTGCAAAGTCTCAAGGCTTTGCACAAGGCAGTTTTCTTAATATATTCAGCCCTACAGCAAAATGCAGTGAAGGGCTATTTCTGTTTTGGCCTGCCAGGCTTTGGGGGAAAACAGGGAGAAGGGAGAGCAGACTGAATCATACAGCATCTATCACAGCATCACACTGGCTACTCTGTTGCGGGAGTACTGGCAGCAACCTTTATTATACAGTCCTGTTTTCAGAGATTTACAATTAAAACTCCATTATAAATATGTCTTCTTGGCGAAAATGTAGCAAACAAGCTTGTTCCAAAAGGGATTTATATTTTAATTACAGAAAAATCAGTTCAGCTGTCTTTTTGGAAAGTCAGAGGGTTTGGCTAAGGAAGACAAACAAAAACAGATTTTTGGTGGTTTCTGTAGTTCTTTTGTTCTTCTTGAGGAATCAGTACCATGTCAATGTAATAACCATAGTGTAACAAGATCCTCACCAAGAAATGAGGATTTCATTTGACAACTGATCAACACTGTCTTTAAACGTAGTTAACATTATTCCTCTGTAACTGTCTAATCCAGATCCCATCTTCCATTCTTTACATTTAACAAGAACAAAACCCGAAACCGATAATCCTGGAACTTAGATTTATATTTTTCTTGGCCCTTCTAGGATGCTCATGACTTCACTGTTGTCACTAGTGCTCTGGTCATCAGAGCACCACAGATGCTAAAACACATGAAAACTCACTTATTCTTTCCTTTAAAATCACAGATTTCATTAACACTGGGCCATTACAGTACAGCTGATCCCACAATTGATTAATTAACCTAAGGATAATTCAAGAAAAAGTGATATTCAACATGCAGTGTTCCAAAAGGACAATGCTAGGATTTTTCTTACCCTGTACAATACTGAGAACTTGATTCAGCTCTGTTCTTGAGACACTTTCCCTTACCTTGCAAGAGAAACTCACATGACTAATTGCATTGAAGTCAGTAAGGCTGGTACTGGAAGTAAACACAATTTTGAATGCCTCAGTTAACTATTTCCTGGAACTTGGGACACAAAAAATATAAGGAATGAAGTATTCATTTTGATGCTGTTTTACCATGATGTATCCCATGTCTAAAGCATAATCTGTGGGGTGTATCAGCCTGCACTCTCATCCATTTAGAGCCCTTCTTTGAGACTATTAAGAACAACACTGAAGGCATATGAGAAGCATAACTGGCATTCAACTGTCCAATGTGCAACTGTTGCAAATAGTCTTTGCTACATCTTCAAATGGCCCAGTGGTCTGAAAGGCACCTATTAAGAATCTTCATGGTACCCTAAGAAAACCAAAGGTTTTCAGTGGAAGCTTTTCAAAAGCTATGAATTTCCACCACTCTTGTTTTAAATACTTCTTTAATGCCCTTCTGTACTGCAGCAATTTAACAAAGAATTAACTTCTCTTCCAGGTAATGCAACACACACGTTAGAAACAAAGGCATTGAGAGTGACAAGGAAGGAAATTTTCTTCCATCACAAAAGGAAGATGAGCAAAGAACCTTTAATCAAGAAATAGAAGAAACCACATTATTGACATTAAAAAAATAACAAAATAAGCTTCTCAGAATTCAAAGCACCAGTGACCCAGGTTCTCTGTTCATTGCTCAGGATTTGAGAAAAAACGTGGGAGGAGGGTGATATGCTTTGTAGCCCTCTACAGTAACACAAGAGGCAAGAGAAAAACAAGACAATAAACACCCTGGTAGCCCAGAACTTAGGAAAAGCTTCACCTTACTTTACAAAATAACAAAATATATTCATAGCAAAAGCTGAAAAATTAGAAGTAAAATTTTCAAAAATGAATGTTTATTAAGAAGTTTTAAGCTGGAGGGATTTATTTTTTACTCCTTTTGTCCATTTGTGCAATATGTGACCAAAGACATTTCCTTTTCCCATTCCTCAAACATTAAGTAAATATGTGGTTTAGAAAAGAAGTTCATGTAATTCATAGCAGGACAGAAAGTAGTACTTGTTGTATCATATAATTAAGGCTAAAGTATTAGAGGTGGGAAAGAGGCGAACAGAATCTGATTTCCTAAACAAAGACATGATGAATTTTTTTTCAAAGACTGCAAAAAATTCCCCAAACCATTCCTCTGTATGCATCCATATGTGCCAACTTCTCGTCGCATTCATTTATTTTATTGGCCAGCATGTTTCCCATCTGCTTAAGAATAAGCAAAGGGGAGCAAATTAATCTGTTTGCTCTACTGCAGGGCTGTTCTTCCTCCAGCCCACCTGAACAGAGCCACCAAAACTGTCTTGCTTTCAGCAGGGGCTGAGGAGAGACCCTCTTCCTGCACCGACAGCCACTGGGCTTCTCTGCCCAGCTGCCCTTTGCATTCAGTGCCCTGAGGCACTCACAGGCTTTAATGGCCCTGATCAGCCATGCTGGAAGACCCCATCACGACCCCTGCCCATGGATCTGGAGCCCCCTCTTGGCTCAGCCTGGGGCCCTCCTCAGCTGCAGTGGTGCCCCTGCCTGTCCACACTGATCCTCACCTGTGGGCTGGCATCCCACTCTGTCCTTGGGCCTGTCCCACCACCATGGACATGCCCCATGTTCATGGGGCTGTGCCTGACCCTGGTTACCTGGCTGGGGGCTAGCCCTGAGCCTGGCCTGCAGAATGGCTTCCCACCTTGCCTTCAGACCTGCCTCAACAACATGAACTTGCCTGGTGGACACTGGGCTGCCCCAGCCTGCCCTGCTCCCTGGCTGGGGTGGTGGGACTGGTCCTGCCATGCCAGACCTGGGAAGCCCCCACTGCCCCTGGCCCCACAACCCTCAGGCAGCTCAGAGACACCCCAGCACTGGGCAGGTGCCTGTCCGCTGTGAGGAGCTCAGCCTGGCTCCTGCCCACAACCAATGCACCAGCCCAGCAGCAGCAGCAGCCAGCATGTGCAGGAATCAATTAGCATGATTATGAATCCTCCCCACACAAACAAGAGAGAAAGATCGGCTTTTACTTGGGGTTTTAGACTCCCTGACCAGAAAAGAAAAAGCTAGGAAAAGCTGAGGAAAGACTGTCCCTGGAGCAGCACCAGCAGCCTCAGGGAGCTCTGCCTAGCTGTGTACCCACTTGAGAAAGTTTCTCAATGGGAGATCAACAGGATTTACCCCAGCTGCTGCATGGCCAGCTACCAACTGCATGGACACCTCCCTCTGAACATGCGAGCAGAGGCAAGACAAAAGCTGATTGAAATAAAGAGGTACCAGAGCTAGTCATGAGTCAGCCACACCAAGGTATACTTCACTGCATTTTCTGTGGCAGTATTTCACTTTTGCATTGCAGGAGTCCTCATGTGCTCTAACTAGGCTCCAATTCTGCTTCTCACACACCAAACATGGGGTGTCAGCAGAACAAGACAAAACACCAGGCTGGCAGGGCACGTGCCAGCAACCAGGATATTAAATCTATAAGTCACTGATGTCCAAATGACAGATCAGATCTATAAGATCTGGAAGAAGAGGAATGAGAGGGCAGTATCTAATGAGTAACCATACTGCACATCACAGTGGATCCTGAGACTGTTCCCATTCCACATTCAGTGCAAAACTTCAAATATCAAAAACTTTCAACTGATCAAAACCCCATGGATTTGAGGAAAAGAGACCATCCACCTACAGTCACCCTGAAGGAGGTGCCAGGGAGGAGTGTGTCTGGAGGCAAACCCAATACAAGACGAATGACTCTAAATACCATAAGCAGCTATAAGACCTAGGTGACAGCAAAGATCCCAAGATACCACTAGGAAAATTCAACTGAGATTTTAGCAGAAGCAATTTCAGTCATGCACAAGGGCTAGCTGCCAAGCTGGAGGTGACCCAGGATGGACCAAGGCTGGATTACTGGAGAGAAGCTTGTGGCGAAAGTTGTGAACATCATGCTCAGTGAGTTTTGATGTGCAACATAAGAGAGAAACAGCAGGATAATTGGGAAGATAGAAGGGTTTTTACTTAATGAATGCAGGAAAGCAGGCTGTGCCTGCTTTAGAACAGGAATAATCCAAAATACAAGCAAGAAGACTGAGCAAGGCTGAGGCAAGAGAGATCAGAAGGTAAGCTTGAATGCAATCTATGGCTGGAATAGGAACTACAAATGCATGAATAAATTAAAAACAAAGAAATCTGAAAACTAGCAGTAAGGTGGATGAAAAACCACTGCAGAAATATTTCACATCTGCCATCAACATAAAATATATAGACTAGTTACAGTCAGAATATAAAAAATAAAAGTATGCGTTGTGTCAACTCTAATTAAATGGTAATGAAGGTAACAATAGGCAAAGGAACAGTAAATCTGACAAATAGAAAAAGCAAAGTTTTTTTTTAATTAAAATGGATTCACAGGGTCACCAAGTAACTTGCTCTTTAAACTTTACCAGCCATGTAATAATAAACTGCAAGAATACAATAGATCTCTACTGTGCTTCAAGTCTTTACTCTTCCTGCTCATCAGTACAAGCTGGGAGAGATCTTGAAACAGATCATTATAGCTGAAATATTTAGCCATGTTTTCCTTTAACTTTTTTCTGCTTTAAAAAAAAATATCCTTCCCCTAAAAAGTAACATAGTCAGAACATCTATAATGTGCATGTATTCTCCTTGCTGCTGAACAGACCTGAATGTTTTCTCACTTTCAGCTTGTAGAGATTTGTACTTTGCTGTTATTTTCTCCCTGAAGTCTCCATTTCCCAACCAGCCCACTCCTGAATTCTCAGCACCTCCTCCTCAGACAACAGCTCACACTGTGCCTTCTGCAACACTGCAGCATTAACCTATTTTTCCTCCTTGGCAAAAGAAACACTGGAGTTCTCTCGAGAATGCTGATTCAGAAATTTGCTCTGTGAACTTCCTGAGGTTCATAATTAGGTATGTTGGAGAAGTCACTGAAATTGTGGACCTGTAAGTCCCAGAGAAAACCAGGCCACTCACCTTTTAGCCCACAGGAAAACTCTTATGACATCCAAAATAAGAAGCCCAGAGGAAAAGGCAGGTTTTTTAGTCACTACAAAGATATATAGTTTAGCATGTTTTTTTTTAATACAACTGAAGAATAAGATCTGAAAATTCAGCTGAGTGGAGACTGGCAATTTTCATAGTCCTCTATGGGTATCTTAGAAGCTATCACAGACAGACACTAAGAATGATAGCACATATTCTACATCAAAAGACCAACAGAAGGATAAACATGACTCATTTTACAAGAAAGAGAAATGTTAACCACTTTTTCTTCAATAAAATGAGTTCCTGTCATTTTGGGGAAGCAAGAAGGTATATGAACAATCAAAGATTCAAGTATGGCAACAAACTAGTACCAGAGGTTATAGCAAATTACAAAATTTTAAAGTAAGCAAGCTACAATACTGCCAGTCCTGTCAGAGAAATACTGCAACAGCAGTTAATCTACTGAAAACGTCTCCTTTCCCTGAGACTAATGAAAATGGCAAAACTGGGTGGTTTCACACAAGATTTACTATGAAAAGCAGCCATGGCAGGTGAATGCTAAAGTTACTGCTCAGGGTCTCTTTTTTCCCCATCATCACCAAGGAAACCACAGGATATCCTCATGCCTGCTAACATAGCACCTTTTACAGTCTTGCAGCTCGCTCCCTTTTTCTCTGTAAGTAGGGTAAGCTTTTATGCCCCCAGACACATTGGTAGACATCCTGTTTCGCTCTACAAGAACCTGGTACGTTGAAGACAAAGCTTCGAAATTGTTGCTGGATGAACTGCAGTTCTTAGCTGCTGCTAATGCCTTCTGAACCTCTAATTAATCTTCTTTGAGCAAAACTGCAGTCGGCCCTTGTGCCTCAAGGGCAACAAACCCTGTTAATGCACTCTTTCAAGAGACCTATTATCAGCTTGAAATCTCAAAGAGCAGACCCTCTTCCCGAGGTGCTCACATTACTTCTGGCCTTTCAGGCTCTAAGGGTGTGGTTTGATGATCAATTTAAATTGATCTAACTGTGGACCACTGCCAGACAGGCAATCCTATACCGTGCCTATCAGGCTATGGAATGAGTTAATGTAACTGCTCATCTCTTGTGTGCTGGGATAGTTTTCAGTCAGATCATTTCCCAAACTGAGCTATGGCATGACAACAAACAGAATGGCACTAGACAAGAAGCAGAAATGTACAGCTGGCAATAAGGTCAGTACATGCAGCCCAGACTTGGACCTGCTTGAACTTCCCATCAAACAGCACCCTACACTGGACATCTGGGTGGATTATTAATACGAGAATGAACAAAACATATTCTAAACAGTAAAATCTGTGTGTCTTCATCCCCAAAGAATCCTTAGCAATTTCATCGCAGCTTTGAGCAAAACGGTAGTATTACGAGCTGACAATGCAGAACTGGCTTTCATTATACGCTTCTTAGGTCAGTATGCAAAATGTTTTAAGAATCTCTCTTCCATGACAGCTCTGAGAGCATCTCTGCCCACAGTACACAATCATGCTACAAATCACAACAAATGGTACTCAAAAGTTCAGCTGCTTAGAATGTTTTGTAGGTTTCTTTACTCATTTGGACATGTTTCTTTTTGCTTCATATAATTTTTTTTCTTATTTTACCACAAAACAAAGTCAGTGCAGTAAAAAAGCTTCAGTCTGTTTGCTGTTCGGGATCTAATCAGACAAAGATAATGTGAAAGTTCTTCTCTAAACTCTTCTTTAAGTTGATAAGAAAAGTTCACATTATCTATTTTTAAAGGAATTTAAAAATGACAGAATATGGATACATCTGCTTCATTCAGTAACTGGATCCCAGTTTTGTACCTGGTAATTATGTGAAAGTGAAGTCTATCCACATCTAATATTATTTATTTAGGATGTTATCAGGGGTTTTTTTTACCCCCTAATGCAGCCAAAGATATCATGATTCCAGAAGTCTTTGCATATGGAGTTAACACATTGCCTGACAAGTCATCAAATAGAAACAAGTAATAAAGCTCCAAGTGTTTAGTTAAATTTAATTTACAACTAAGCAAAACAGTGTTTATTGGAACAAAAAAGGTCATTAGTGTCTTGCTAGGAAGCAATTAAAATAACAGATCAAAGCCATTCATCAAATCACAAAACAGATGCTAAGCTTTACTGTAAGAAATTTAGAAGCAATGGTGTATGTAGCAGTAGAAGTCCACAAACTATGTTGCACCTTCTGTGACCACAGAGATGTTGCTGAAAAACAAGATTTATCGCATACTAGATTTAACTTTGATTCTCCAGCTCCAAACGTGCTCATCTTACTCATCTAGAGACTCAAAGTGAAGGCAATGAACCAACTGAGTTTCAGTTTCTATGTTTTTAACATGAGAATTATTCTAACCCAAAGGAAATACTTATCATGCTTTTGGCAAACTATTCCAACCTCAGCACTGATTCTGCTTCAACAACGTAATGGAAATCTCTACTGTCACTAGAAAAGAACTGAAATGAAAAAAAAATCCAAGTTTTAAGCAGTTTTAAAAAGAAACTTTTACTTTACATTCCCTATTCAGCAATGGACTGAACTTAAACACTCAGCCTCCTAGACTTCAGGTTTTCCAGATACAGTTTAATTCTCACTACAAATTTTAAGTAAGTGGTGAAAAATAGTTGTAAATAAAAAGGTAAGGCAAGGTTGATATTAGAATTATGTTTCTGTTAGAGCCTCTCTGTTTCATACAGGAGTTGCAATCCATTGTTGAAAAACCCTGCCAATTAATGGATATTCTCATGTCACAGATTTAGGGAATCTGCCTAAAAAATCTTAAAATGTCTGCTTAGAACAACATGGACACTCCACATATACATCTATGTCAGACTGCAAATGCTGTTGTCTTCTTGCCACCAAATTTGTTCAGAAATTACAGTGTCTACCCAAACTGAACCGAGTCAGCAGGAGTGTGAAGAACCAGAACTGGAACCAGAACTGAGTTGCAGCTAAATAGCCCCAAGTCAATGTAACGCAAGTAGAGCTGCCCAGAAGCCTGCAGTTGTCTTTGTTTGGGAAACTGCCAACCCAAATGCCCTGATTCAGTTCAGGTTCAGCTAAGGTCCAATTAACAAAACTTTTTGAAGAAATTTCTGAATGGTTCTGTAGGTATCAGGCCAAATCAATGACACACATGCCAGAAGGAGACTTAGTTCATACAAAGCCTCTTAGGATTTATTTTCCAGTGCTGGTACTCTCTGAATTCTTATTATCCAGTGTACCCTAGACAGCACTACCCTGAATAAGAGAGCTGGCTGCCTGAAAGAAAAAAAGAGACCCCAAAGAAGTAGTGTTTACACTGGGGGAAAAAATGTACTCTTAGTCACTGGGCTGATCAACACAGAGGCTAAAGCAAGTTAAATGCCTCTGTATTTATCACACAAAGTATAAATATTACTAGTGGTCATAAAGTTATGTGATAGCAACTGTCATTTCTACCCTGAGGGCAGCTCCTCTGTCTGCACGAACAGCCAGCTTAAGTCCCTCCTAGTGAAGATTCCCTGCTGTTTTTCACAAATTTTTAAAAACAAATTGGGAATTTGTTGAAGAATGCCCTTAAGCACATCAAGTGAGTATTCTCATTAACAAATATCAAAGGGAAACTCCATATGCTCTGCAAGCAGCTTTTAACCAAGCAAAGGATTACTTACTGACTAAGAGAAAAGAGTAGAAGCTACCAAATTCCTAACATCACTACTATTTCATCTCAGTTTTCTCTGAGCAATCCTCATCTATATTCTAACCCTGCAGGAATGAGATTAACCAACAGGGCTACACACACAATACACTTCAGTGTAATAGAAGGACACCTGACCCCGTATCGGATATCTGTGGGAATTAGCTTGGGCATCAAAAGTAGCCTAAACATGATAGTGTAAGTTCCATATAAGCTAATGTATTCTATTTCTTAGAAAAATCAATTAGACTATGCTAAAATGAGTGCTGTCACAGACAGACCACTTCTGGTATCCAGCCTGGCTTGTTAAAATTAACTTGGGTATCTCTATACTAAATTGTGCTGTGTAGCAAGATGAACAGATAATATAGTTTAACTGTTATCCATGTAATGAGAGATTTAACTTTTACATCACAGGTTCTCAGTAACCTAATTAATAATAGTCAGTTTTCTAATTTCATTTTGTAACACTAGGAATTAATTTTGGTCTACATTAATGCAACCTATAGGCAGCAGATATCCTTACCAGCGTATCTTGTTACCTGTAGAATGAGAAGATGATGCAACAGAAGGAATACCTTGCAGAAGCTTAACTTGGCCAATGACCCACCCAAATGAAAGTCAGTGGTGAAGGGAGATGGTAGGAAAAAAATCAGCCACATAACTGCTTTGCATGGAACCTGTTTTTGACAATGTACCCCGACCTCTCACCCCCAGAGAACTTTTTTCCAGATACTTCTCAGGTTTCTTGTTTACTTGACAATTTCTTGGAATTTCAATATTCCACATAGGATTTGACAGATTTTCATATGCATCTTGTAACCAGCAGCCTCAATGTATGGTAACAAAAGGTGGGTTAAGAATAATCTAAGTTTGTTATTCTTTTAGAAGGGTTACCAGATTTGCTTCTTAAGGAATTTGGTGTTTTCTGCATGCATCTGAAGCTTCTAAATTACTTTGTTATATCTGTGGGAGCTCAGTCCTTTTGCTTATTGACTGTCATCTTGCATTTCATCCCACTGATTGACAGAGCAACTAGAATGTACAAACAGGAAATCAATAATGCAGGACCTCCAGACAGACCACTGCTGCTCTTAGAAGTAACTGGTTTACCGATTGCCGTGCCAGTCACTGATCAGAAAATGTAAAACTAGCCAGCCATGAACCGAAAAAAATGTAAAGACAGATGCAGTCTTTCTTTGCATGAAAGGTTTCTTGTATTAGTTTCCTGTGTATATATTCTCTTACATTTTTCTCTAAAGGCAGACTGGGGAAAGGATGAATGGAAAAAAAGAGGGGTTGGGGGCGGTGGGGGAGAGGTTAGCTATTTTAAAAGCTGTGCAGATTTGTATGCATTTGTTTTTCTATCACCATGCTAACCTTCATCACCCCTTAAGCTTTAGGGATTCCAAATGTAAATTTATTCTTTAACATAACATTTTACTTGTTCCTGAATAAGTTACACTCCTGTAGAATCCAGACTTACTACTCACAAGTTAGTATATTACTGCTAAAACATTCTCCCACCCTTTACCTTCTATTTTTTCGTTACTCTAATTACAGTCCACAGGGCATCAATGGTCTTCTGCCACTACAGTTGGAGGTCAGCTTCAAGCAACCTCTACCTATTAGGACCTCCTGCTGAATTACTGGTTATTAAGGTAATGCAACTTTACTCTAGTATAGAAATAACACAGAACTAATATAATGAATAGCTTTCGAGGGGACAAGACTTCCCTGTCTCAAATACACCTTACTTAATAACAATTCTTGGATTTGTGGGTTCCTTACTTCCTCTTAATTAAGAAAAAATAAAATCTGTAGCGCTTCATTGTGAGCAAAAATTATTTTTAATATGTAACAAAGCAAAATGGTAGATGCAGAAATGGTTTTCTAGTTTTCTGAGAAAAATACGTCTTTCTACAGATTGACAGTAAGAAGACATCAGTGTAAAGATTTCTCAATAGTTCTATTTTGTCCTTTTATAAGTTAAAATAGGCAATGACCTTGGTGTTAATAAAATGTTCTACTTATGGATATTTGATACATAGAGTGAAGAACAAAAGGAACCAGGAGCTAAGGACACTTTATTACTTACTTAGAAAAATCAGCTCAAGGTTAGTACTACAGTAGCGTTTCTGACTTCACACTATGAGAACCCACAGAAGGTAAAAGCATAAAAAAGGCATACAGGAAATTGAGTTTGGTGAATAAATTGCTGCCAAACAAGCCTTTGGTAAGAACTCTGTTATTCAACAAACTTTACAATTTAATTTGCTTGGAATTTTCTAATTAAATGTTGGGAGTTTTCCTATTATAGAATATCAAATAATCAAACCTGAAAGCATATACAGCTAGTTTTAAGAAATTTACTACTATAAAAATTCTTTGGACAAGCTGTCCCATTTCAATGTTTTCCCAGCGTAGGTTTTTCAGTTCAGAAGAACTTTGTGTTTCAAAGTAAATATTTTTAATTTCAAAATGAATTATGCATAGAAGTTTTAATATTAAAAAAAAAAAGTTCTAAAGGAAAACAAAATAGTTCAATAATAGTAATCAAGGGTTTGGATTTGCATGTTGTTTGTCCTTTCAATGTCTTGCCTAAAATATTTCCCCAGAATGAGTGTATCTCTACAGAATCACAGAATCACAGAATGGTTTGGGTTGGAAGGGACCTTAAAGATCATCTAGTTCCAAGCCCCCTGCCACAGGCAACGGTACCTTCCACTAGACCAGGTTCCTCACAGCCCCATCCAACCTGGCCTCGAATGTTTCCAGGGATGGGGCAGCCACAGCTGCTCTGGGCAACCTGTGCCAGGGTCTCACCACCCTCACAGGAAAGAATTTCTTCCCTATCCCTAATCTAAACCTACCCTCTTGCAGTTTAAAGCCATTTCCCCTTGTCCTATCGCTACCTGCCCTTGCACAAAGTCCCTCTCCAGCTTTCCTGCAGGCCCCCGTTAGGCACTGGGAGGCTGCTATAAGGTCTCCCCGGAGACTTCTGTTCTCCAGGCTGAACAACCCCAACTCTCTCAGCCTGTCTTTGTAGGAGAAGTGCCCCAGCCCTCTGATCACCTTCATGGCCCTCCTATGGACTCACTCCAACAGGTCCATGTCCTCCTTGTGTTGGAGGCCTGTCATGGTTTAACCCCAGCAGCAACCAGGTACCGTGCAGCTGCTCACTAACTCCCTTCTCCTCCCACCCCCAGTGGGATGGGGAAGAGAATCACAAAAAGGTAAAACCCATGGGATGAGATAAGAACAGTTCAATAATTGAGATACAGTAAAAATAATAACAACAAAGAGGAGAGGGAAGGAGAGGAGTAAAACCCACGGAAAAAAACCAAACAAAAACCAAGTGATGTGCAATACAGTCGCTCATCACCTGCTGACTGATGCCCAGCCAGTCCCCAAGCAGCGACCCGACCAGCAGCTCCTGGCCATCTTCCACCAGTTTACACACTGACCATGATGTTCTATGGTGTGGAATATCCCTTTGGCTAGTTCAGGTCAGCTGTCCTGGCTCTGCTCCCTCCTGCCTTCTTGTGCACCTCCACACCGTCAGGGCATGGGAAACCTGAACAGTCCTTGATTTAGAATAAGAACTGCTTAGCAGCAACTGGAACAGCAGTGTGTCATCAACATTATTCTCATACTAAACCCAAACCAGAGCAGTGTATCAGCTACTAAGAAGAAAATTAACTCTATCCCAGCCAAAACCAGGACAGGGCCCCAGAGCTGAATACAGTACTCCAGGTGGGGTCTTACAAGAGCAGAGTAGAGGGAAAGAGTCACCTCCCTCGACCTGCTGGCCACACTTCTTTTGATGCGGTCTAGCATACAGTTGGATTTCTGGGCTGCAGGCATACATTGTCGCATCATGTCAAGCTTCTCATCCACCAACACCCCCAATTCCTCCTCCTCCTCAGGGCTGCTCTTAATCCATTCTCTGCCCAGCCTGTATCTATGCTTGGGATTGCCCCAACCCATGAAGAGGATCTTGTGCTTGGCCTTCTTGAATCATGATGTTCACACAAGCCCACCACTGAAGCCTGTCAAGGTCCCTATGGATGGCATCCCTTCCCCCCAGTGCATTGATCACATCACACAGTTTGGTGTCATTGGCAAATTTGCTGAGGGTGCACTTGATCCCACTGTTCATGTTGCTGACAAAAATGTTAAACAGCACCAGTTCCAATACCGACCCTGAGGAACATCACTTGTCACTGATGTCCACCTGGATATAGACCACAGCGCTCTGAGTGCAACCATCAAGCCAATCCCTTATGTCCCAAGTGGTCCATCTGTCAGATCCATGTCTCTCCAATTTAGAGACAAGGATGTCATGCAGGACAGCATCAATCAAATGCTTTGCACAAGTCCATGTAGGTGACATCAGTCGCTCCTCCCTTATGTGCCAACGCTGTAACCCTGTCATAGCAGGCCACCAAATTTCAATAATCAGACAAGTCTAAAATGGCATGCTGAACCACAGCGAGTACTAAAAAGGGTACTCTTTCCTTTCTACAGGATGGAAAAGTGTTGGCTCTTTAACATACTGACCATTGAAACTCAAGTCTTCTGTTGGTAAGAAATGGCAATGGACTTACTGATTTAACATCAAGCAAGTTTGCTCTATAATAGCGATAAAAGGCGTAACGGCTTCTTCAGCTGACTGACAACAAACCCAAAGAACCAAGATTAAATAAGCGATTGCTTATTTTACTTCTAAAATCACCTGGGATTTTTACATTGTCAAGGGTAACATGGTCATGCTCTTGGGGCATCTGAGTCAGACACAATCTATTAAAAAATAGTAATTTTTTACCAGAACTTTCCACTCACAATACCTACCCTTTACATAAAATTCCCATTCTGTACCCTCAGCTTTCTTCAGTAATGAACGCTTTGCCAGACAGTTTCACAGATGTATTGCAAAGAAGCCCATTAATGCTTAACATCTAATCTAATCCTCTGTAAGATCGTCTTAAATATTTGTATACTGATGCAAATTCAGTCCTGGAGCCACAGCTGTTGTGAAAAACAGCAGAATCTGGTCCTGTCTTTGTCACTGCTTTGGGCAAACTGACCTGTCCTTACGGGGTAGAAGTTAGTTTTAGCCAAATTCACCTTTAATAAAAGGAACTATTTATATGAAGGGGCACAACGTCTTTGTGGCTGAATTCTTAAAGGTTCTTGACTGAAAGCTTTCTTCTGAAAATGGCACATACCAACTTTTCCTTCTACTAAATGATGCATTTACTTTTTGTTCAGTTATGACGGACATGCTTAATGTAATTGACCACAGGAACTTCACACAAAAGTTCAACGGAAGGCAAACACTCTGGCTGTTTCCATGACAGTCACTGATTAGAATACGTCCATTCTTACAGCTAAAAGATTTAAAACGTCAGTACATTTGTATCACTTCATGGCATGTGTTGCTTTTACCACACTCAAGTAGCAATACTAAATTACTTAATTAACTACACACTCATTGAAACCACCAGTTTAGCTGCAGGATCACAGAGCTCAGAACGAACTCATACATCCCTGAGACATGCACAGGTGTCTCCTCAAGACTGCAATATAGTTATGCTGTTTACAGTGAACACCATAATCTTTTTTCTTATCTTGTATTACTTTTTATTGTAGTGCCATGTACTGCAGCTGCACAGCTGTAGAGTGTGCTGTCACTGCTGGATTTATCCAACAATCCATCACAGTTAAAATGTAGCTCTGAAGTCTCAGGGGTCTGAGGTGCCTTACTAGGGAGTGACAGCCAAAGTATCTGTTTTTTCATAAAAAAATACCACTGGGTCACACTCTTGGAAGAAGAAGAAAAGGAGAAGAGGTTTTAAAATTTCTATCTGAAATTCATACTTAAAGTAAGAAAATATTTTTTTTTGCCTTTACCCAAACATAAGGTAGTCTTCCTTTGTGACAGCCTAATTCTTCAAAGAAGTTAAACTCCTCTCCATCAGGATGTTTTAAAATGCAAACTTGGTTCTGCATTTAGCCAAAAGAACCATTTACATATTTGAGTATGAAAAGATGAAAAATGGAAGTTAAAACCACTTGAAAAAAAACTTTCTGAAGACTGCTACTCATCTAGATCTGACTTAAACTACAGTCATTTCAAAATATTGGTCATCACATCTACAGACCTTTATGAAAATGATATACAGACTGCTCATTCTAAAGTTTTTCCTTATTATATATATAATATTGACTAAGAGTTGAATGCTATAAGTGAAAATAATCTTGAGACAGAAACTCAAATGGTAGTGGAATATACTGTGGTTGAAGCCACTTTTTAAATCTATGAAATCAGATCTATGATAACTGCTAAGAGTTAAGAATATTGTAATAAATGCCATAAAATCCATAAACTAGGGAAAATTAATCAACCTTAGAGGAAACATACTTACAGGGAAGGTAAAAGCATGTGTAAAAATAAATAGTGAAGGCAAAAAAAGGGAACACTGATAGCAATTAATATAAACTAAGAGTCAGAAGACTGCTAAAATGCTTAAGGCTAACGTCAATGAGAAATCCGTGGCCAACACGATATAAGGACAACAAGGATTTTTCAAAATACTTTAGCAACAAAATGCATTCTAACAGCATAATAGATTAATATAGTAGAATGGTCATCAAAATCCAAGCAACATGGAAAGGCTCAAAAACTAGTTTCTTTCTGAATTTGGGAGAGTTCCAATACAAGTCAAGAATATCAAGAAAGTATACTGCAATCCAAAAGTGATTTAAGGAAGTAATACTGAGTAGTTACCACACTAAGATTTTTTTTATATCAGCACAGATAGAAAACTGAGATCCAAGGGCTGGAGAAAAGCTTATTTTTTTGTTGGTAGCTCATGAAATTCAGAGATGATGATGAAAACTAATACTGTACTTGTATCTTTAGAAGATAAGTCGTATGACCTAAATGAATAGTGGGTATGACCTCAGCCACAAGCACAAGTAATGCTAGAGCTGCTTGTGTGTCACTTCATAAAGATTTTGGAAAGTTCAGTAGAATATTCAAGATTTATTTATTGATAGATCTCAAAATACAATTGCAAGTAGAGAATCCTCATTGTATGTGTGCTCCAACTGAATTCCTACAAAGACCAAATTTTGGTCACATTATTATTTGGCATTTTTATCAGTCCTCTGCGAGAAACACAGAATCTTTACCTATAAAGCTGACATGCAAAGAGGATATTGGCACAAGTTAATATTGAAGAGATCAGGTTATTGATACAGAGCAGATCACTGTAGTGATTGGAGCACAAATTAATTATATTAATTTCAATATAGCCAAACATAAATTAATACCAAACATAAATTAATAAATCTAGGAACAAATAATTATAGGATACCTCTGCCTGCTTCTGTTGAGCAGAGGTACAACACAATCCACAGCTGGAAGCTGAGACAAATTCTAGCTCATAATAAAGTGCCGATTTCAACTTCCAAGTAAAAGGAAATAGGGTAGCAACCTTCCACCAGTGGTAGTGGATTCTCCATTGCTATAACTAGTCAAATCACAGCTGGACGTTTTTCTTTAAGGCATAGAGTTTAGTCACAATGAAAATGAATTTAGGGAACATTTATGTTGTGCTGTCAACTTACATATAAACCTCTTACAAATGCAAGGTACAACCATGAGCAGGAATATTCCTTGCGATTCCTGGGCATACAGCCAATTCAATGGTCTTGATAGGATATAAATGGTGTGCAGTGTACAGCACTGGGCCAGCATTTCCACTGCCAGTTTTATTTATAGCCTTGCCACATTCATTAAACAGAGAAAACCTCTGGCACAAGAAAAAAGGACAGAAGAACTAAATGTTGGACAATATGACTCTGAAAGTTTCTTTTCAAACTGTTGCAATGTTGCATAAAGTACTGCTAGCCAAAAGCAAAATCCTGCCATCTCTACTTGCTCTTCACTGAGACGGGGGTCCCAGATAAAATGTCTCTAAAGACAAATGAGAGTCAGTAGTTCATACACAACCATCCAGAACACAAACTGATGCAAGCCCCGTTAAGTGTAATAGAAGGGCAAGATGTTGAATTAACACTGGATTTGCTGAATTGCAGATTCAGGATTCATATGTGAAAAGAGCGAGAATTTGAAAACACATTACTACCTTAATGCTCACAGGGTTCTTCAACGCAAATTTGTTACTCAGTAATGCCTCTTGCCACCTGAAATCTACATGACTTACAAGCCATTCAACAGAAAACACCTAAATAGCCAAAAATAAAATCTGGATTATGACACATTCGTTAGTGAGGAGTGACAAATAACAACCTTGCGTGTGGTAGGACAGTAGCTTCCCTTTTCCACTGTACAACAGCAGTGCTAGACTCCTCACTCTGCAAGCAGCTTGGAAAAGTTGACATCTACCCCACTGTAATGCTTAAGTGTATTCTGAGGTACACAACTGGGAAGTTTATAACTGACTGAGGAACACAAATTTCTGTTCATTTTACAAGGAGGTAAATATTATTCAGTAAAAGTCAGCCTTCAGGGTAAAAACCCTCTCTAGTGACACACATTTTAGACCTGTTACTCCCAGTGCACTCTGAAGATAATCAGATAGCAGCTCATAGAATCAAAATATTCTATGTTTCACAAAGAGTCATCTGATAAGCTTCTTAACTCTAATTTTCAGTTTTTCACATAATCATGAAGTATGCCTAATCCAAATTTCCTTCTTTTTTTTAGAGACATCACTTCAGCCATTCCCCTTTCAAACTCTGTTTAACACCTTGACATTAGACTCTGCCTGTGGGTATGTGCCAACCACAATCACAACATGGGAATAGATAAACCACAAGTACAAAATAGTCAGAATCCTTATTACTATAATTATTGTTGTAATTCTTTTAACAGATGTTAAAAAAGAAAAACACAGTAAGAGCTGGAAGAGCAATAAAGGGATTAGATTTCACAGCCATATTCATAAGCCTTACATAATAAGCAGAAAGAAGGCAACAGAGGATATAAAAAAATGAGAAAAGAAACATCTTGAACCCTCACTGAAAGAGGAAAGGCTAGAAAAGAACCATCCTGCTACAGCTTATTTGTACCTGCCACTAAACTTTCATCCATCTTGAATTCTTGACCTCCTTAAAAAGTGTATCATTAAATGCAATAGAATTTGGTCAACGGAAGAAACGTGGAAACAGCCAGCAAAAGGCTTTTCCAAGCCTTTCCAAGGCAAAAGGCTTTTCCAAAAGGCTTCTCCATTCTTAAAGAAGCACGAAAACTTCAAAACTACTGCACCATCCTCACTGGCTATGGTAACAAAACATCTAATCCCCCACAGTTGTCAAACTACACGTTTAAGACTTGTGCAAGCGACGAATGTTAAAAATAGAAGTTCTTTTCCAACAAAAGAAAAAGCTCAACTGTGAAGACCTTTGAAGGAAATGCTGCACCTCAGTGCTAGTATCTTTGATCTGCAATTGGTACCTCTAACAGAGGTACACTTGACACTTTAAATATTGATGAGATATTTGCTGAGCTGCCATTAAAAGCCAAAGCTTCACTTTTTAGTGAAAGAAAACCACAAGCTTCAAAGACTCTGTAGGGGTCCTGATCTCAAGAGCCTTTAAAGAAGCTGAAAGTATATCAAACCAAAGGAAGGAGGATCACCCCATCTTGGTTTGATATGCTATAACACCAGTTGTTATACACAATTGTTTGGAAATACTATAAAGTGTGTAGCCTCTTTTGTAGTTACCATTCTCCTACCTAGGGTACTGGAAAAGAAAATCATCCTCTTTTATCAAGATAGTACACAGTAACAGTATTTATACTACAAATAACTTTGAATGGTTTTGTTCTTCGATTGTGTGGATAACTCTGATTTATGTTATACTATCTCTGAGACACATAAAAAAATGCATCTGAATACTTCTGACAGATTAAAGTCCAACAACTAGAAAACTTTATGTCCAAAACAGTCAGCAGAAGGTGAACTTTCACGGTCATATGCATCAGCACACTCTGCAGATGAAGTAAAAGTGAGTGTCAGGGGCCAATAACGCGTTCAGTTGAGTTTTCTTGCCTATTCCACTGTGATTTCATCCGTATGTCCATCCAAGCTTCATTATTATTAGTGTAACTATCGGGAAAGGTATGCTATATATGGAAATAGCTATCAAGGATAATGAACAAAAGTTAAGCTACTAGCTATACTTCTGGTACATGAAAGCAGACAATGACCTTCATAGGTAAAGAAAGCACACAGAGGAACTTTTGACCTTTGGTCTCAACTGTGTTACAGCCTGCAGATCTATTGAAAGAAGTTAGGCATGAAACACTGCCCAAAAACTTCCTGAGCTGGACTTAGGTTACTGGTCAGATGCTCCACTGCTATCTAGCATTCTGATCAGGTGAGCAGCAAGAAGGGTGAATTTGTGGCTGTTCTCCTTCTATGTGAGCTGAGCAAGGAAGAATTAGAAAAAGAAGTTAGCTGAGACAGGAGAAGGCTAATCCATTTTATTTCTCCACAGAATAAGGGGGGAATATGGATGAACTCTGCTTCGTAAGAACATTGCAAGGTGCTCATCCAGGCATGTATGCTTATTTAAAAGAATTGAATAGAGAGCAAGCCTCTTAATATAAAAGGCAAAGCTGCAATCAAAAAATGCATCTCTTTAATTTTAAAATTAGTTACAAAAAGGAAAAATTAACAAATAACCATTTCAAAGACAGTTGAAAGATTCTGAAATGCTTCTTCAAGTACATTTTGCCAGGAGACAGTGCCATTTTCAATAGTGAGGAAAAGGCAGTAGAGAAGTTACAGTACTTCTCAAAGTTTACTTTCACTTTTTTAAAAAATCTTTGTCAATTTAAAAAAGAAAAAAAAAGTTCAGAGCACTGGCATCCAGTTAACATACAGACTTGACACTTCACTTTTTACTCTAACTTTAGGGAAAGACTTACGCAATAAATTCTGAAAATAAGATATATCTGAACAATCACAGATGGTATTCCAGAGGCTTTCATCCAGTGCCCTGTATGCAAGCCCCAACATGGTGTGTTTTCCTGCCAACAGCAATTTGCCTAAGTGCTCATGTATATGCGTATATTGTAGGCCTGTTAAGACACTAGATCATAAAATAAAAACACTGGCTTCAGCATTAGCATGTGCTATAGGATAAAAGTAAGGAAATTAAATCTTCTTTTTGACTGACATTAAATTAGAAGTGAACTGAGCAAAAAATTTTCAATTAGTAATTTACTTGATGATGAAATTAGGATTAAAAAATATTTAAAAATCATACCAAAGAAGAGACAATGTTGTCTGCATTTGATATCACAGTGCTATGTGAAATTACCTGAAAGAGCCACTTTACTTAATTTTCTCTGTAGAACAGGAGAAAAAAAGGACGTAAGTACAATTAGACCAATATAATATGAATCTTTGTACATTCAGAAGTGAAACTTCTTATTCTGCTTTCATATCGATTTTATCCCTAAAAATCTTTTATTTAAAGCAATTGTAATTTACACTATGTGTGAGAGAGTATTTGCATTTAGAAATGGAAACAAAGGTATGTGTCATTTTATAAGCAATCAAGAAACACTGCATATGTTTTCTTTACAATGTAAACCAGCTGCATTTTGCCCTGAGTCACACCCTGACAACAGCTACTCACACTAAAAGTTGTAATAGAGGCATCTTGGGATTTTTGAAAGGGCTTTCATACAATTAGCTTTTGAATTCTAATCGCACTAAAAAAACTGAGAGGCATGGTGTCAGCTGAGTAGGCAAAACCCACTTCTACGTGCTAATCTTATGAGCTAATCTTATTCCAACAGAAGACCATGCAATTCCATAAAGGTTTAGAATTTTTAAAAAAATCCCTCACCACCACCCTGTAAAACTAACTTCATTAACTCTGTTTAGTAGAGATTTTAAAAATTGGGTCCCCCGAAATGGATATCAGCTATTAGGTGACTATTAGACAGTATGTGCTCAGCAGTACTCCAGCCTAATAGCTGCCCCAGCTGAATCAGTATAAAGTTTCCTTTTCACTACGTTATCTCTTTAGTAATATCACATTATTATGGCCAGCTCATGAAATAGTAGAAACTGGCAGAGCACTATTGATTTCAGGAGACCTATACTAACTTGCACCAGCTGAGATTCTGGCTTTCTTAACATAAATGCATTATAAACTTAAAACCATAGCTAGAATTGTATGGATCAGCTATGTGTAGACAATATACGACATACCAGATCAACTGTAAGAGGAACCATATAAAGAAATACTTAGTAGAAGGCATATGCTGAAGAACAGACAATGCAGCTAAGGAATCTTGTTTTAAATACAGGAGGTATAGTTGGAATGCCTAAATGTTGTTTCAGATAGCTCAAAAAGATTATCTTCAAATAAAAAGACTGATATGATTCAAAGTCAGAGCTACTTGCAGCAACAAATTACAAAGCAAGAAGCAAGCACCATTGAAGTAGATCATTCAAACAATAAATACAACTAAAACTAGCTGAATACCTTTCAAATGCAGAGAATAAGCAGCAATTCTGTGGATACAGAACAATTTAAATAAGACATTCAAAAGAAAAGTTGCAAACGTTTTTTTTTAAAATAAGGGTGCACACAACGCTATTTCAGAAGATGCCTCCATTTTCACACTAATTTTGAGTGATTTGCTGGAACTCAAATAGTTAAAATGTCATTTAGACTGTATAGAGCACTCAAACCCTTACTACAATAAATACTGTTCAGCTTCCTCTGTACTGGATTCTAGTACCTTTGCTCACATTAAGTTATACTCAATTTTGCACATATTTCTCTGGTGCCCTAAACTGAGGACTTACATACATCAAAAGATTAATGCAAAAATTCCTATCACTACTGCTGGGCCCTTACACTATCAATAAGGTGTGTGAGGTTGGTGGGCACATTTCTACAGACTTCTAAAATTATCAATTGCTCATGAAATGTTTCACTCTCATACTCATCACAGACTTTGCTTACTGGCTATACATGAGATTCATATTTTGATATCACAGTATGATTGCTCTTTAGGAAAAGTGCTATATACCACAAATATCAGTAGTTATGGAAAATTCATAAGCATAATTTTGGATCCCCAGTCTCGTATCAGATAAATCTGTTTAACATATTCCTGGGTCACAGGAGGACCCTTACAGCTGTTTGCAACCCCTCTAGCATGGGTAAAATACCAGGACAAATTTTATACAACTGTTAACATAGCACATGCCTAGAGCATCATGTGAGGCTAAAGACAGATCAAAATAGCAATGGCCAGCCCAGCAGAGGCAGGACCAGAACCTTTCAAGTTTTCCTTTAAAAAAAGGATAAAATTGTACTGGGAACATTAAACTGCTCCAGGTTTCTCTTTTAATTTAAACTGTACTTCAGAAGCACAGAACACTCACACATATATACATACACACATACAAATAACATCCCCAAAAAGCCCAGAAGCCAGGACAAATTATTATCCTTCATCCTTCTACAGATAGCCATCAGAAGGATTTGACATCAATTCATGCCACATAGAAGTTCAGCTCCAGAGTTAATATTCATAACAGGAATGGGTGCTGAAGGAAGTAAACAGACAATAGTTGTATAAGGGAAATACACACAGTGCCAGGAAGGGGAAACAAATGGCAATCTTACTTAATTCCATGGAAAAATAAAAATAAATAAGTATATAAGTAAATAAATATATATTAAATACCTAAACAAATGTATATAGAACATATAAAAACATTTCAAAAGCATGCTATCAAATCAAGGACAAAATTTAGTACATGAGGAATACTGTGTGGTTATATACCCATATAAAGAGCACTGTCCAACAGTATGGCTTATTACATGCTCCAAATGTGTTAAATAAAGTTGATTACCAAAGCCACTCAATGGAAATGTTTCAAGCACCCTTCTTCTTTACATATTTTTAGGTAACAGGTGCTTTGACCTCTGCTAAGTGACATACTTTTTTAGAAATGTGGTTTTATTTGTAAGTATAAAGCACCTATGAAAGTAAGGACCACAGTAGCAAAACCCACTCCCCTCACAGAGGCTGTGGTTTGACTTAGCTGAAGCAGGAGTCACCCTTGGGCCCAATTCCATTTGGACCCTCTTGAAGTCAGCTAAAGTCCTTTTATCCCCTCCATAAGATTCAACATACAAGACCGTTTCCAGGCCTATGCCATGAAAAAAATGCCAGGAAATTAAAAACTCAGCTGGTGTACATCAGTTTCAATGGTACTGAAGGGCACTTGGAGACATGGCCAAAGACAGCCTAAAGCTGGTGAGCACACATGGTTTTAAAACCATGGCCAGTGTCTGTCCTTCTGCACCAGTACTGTTCATATCAAAAAGCAAGCAGCTGTAGGCTGAGTAGTCAAGGATCTCATGACTAAAGATACATCTGCAAGGAACTTTCTTAACACTACAGACAGAATAAATTCATAGCAACAGCTATGATTTTTTTTTTTTTCTCAGAAAAACGTACTAGATTACAGTGCTTTACTAGAATCCATTAAAAGTATAATGAAAAGGATGTAAAGTAACATTAACACCAAATTTAAGCACAGGATACATTGGTTTTAAGGACTAATCACAGAATTAAGTCCTGTGTCGGACAGAGTGTGTAGATCACTCCACTACTTATAATTCACTTCATTTGGGAATAGAAGCAGAAAAACAAGTGACAAGTTGTGAGCATTAAAGAGTGTATAATCTGTGCTCCATCTCCGTAAGAAACTCCAGTACTTATCAAATTCATTCAAATAGACCTATGCAACACAAGTATGCATGTTACTTATGCAGAGTAAAAACAGGGAAAATTCACAATAGTATCAAGCTTAATACAGTCATACCACACTTATTTTCTGTTGCAGGTGAGGAAAAATACACTGTTTCTTTCTGCACACAATCTAAAGAGAGACTGACTTTCTAAATTCCTCTGGAGGAAAATGAATCTGAATAATTTGACATTATTTTTACAAACCCTGATTAAGATGACACTAAATCAAAGCAGAAGAGACTAAATCAAAGTGTTCAGAAACTGTGCATACTGTTTTTCAAAAACAGTAAATATTTTCCTAATATTATTGTATACTTTATATACATTTTATTGTTTGATTGAAACATGATAATTATCCATTCCCCCAAATTACGTGATATTTATAGGGTGCAACAGCTCTGCAGAGGAATTTTATTAAGTACAAAGGCTAATAATTAAAAATTTAAATAAAAGGCAATGAATGTCTACACAGCTATCTAAATATTTAATTCATATTTCTAATATTTTTTCCTCTGCTAAATTTTCCTTCTTGGTACTACTACACTCTCTCTTACACTGACAGTTCCCCAGATACTTAAACCACAGCTAGCATGACTTCTACTTTTCATTTGGCCATGATCACAACAAATACTTGGGAGAGTCCTTTCCCTCTTGATCAAATTCTATAATGCACTACAAGGGAGGGGAAAAAAAAAGGGGTGGGGGGGTGGGGGAAGCAGAGGGAGTTATACTGCCTCTTTTTGTATGTCCCGCCTGAACTTCTTATAGCAGAAGATGGCAAAGATGTAGCCCTCCTTGGGACCTTGCTCAGTTAACTTCAAGACACAACATGGTAATGCATCACGCTTGAAGGCCAGCTGACTACAGTCAACAAGAATTGCATTGAGCTGTACGTAAGATTTCAGATTCAGTAGCCTGCAGACACTGGTAAAGGAATGGGAGTTCTCCCTAAATCCCACCTGATACTGGATGATTTAAACTTCGCATGCGCTTTTCAACATACAGGGCCAAGGTCTTTACTACAACTGTACAGAAGAAATTAATATATGTAAGGAGATGGCAGGATGCAGAGAGGAAGGAGCACCTACCCTTTTTCCCAATAAACATGATGTCAGCACAGCAGAATGCACTGCTATGTCCTCTCGCAAAGGAGCTGTAATAGACTTCCAGTAATAAACTTCTCATTTGATGCTTAAAGGTTATTTTTTGTATGAAAAATAAATGTCTCCTTCCCAGACTGTTATGAATCAAATCATGTAATATACAACCAAGGTTGGAGATGACAAAGACCTATTAGGTCATCTACAGTGTGTTCATTGCCAACACAAGATTGCTCCCTGCAGTCTTCTAGTCCCTTCTTCAGCTTACTTTGAAGAGTCTCCAGCAACGCGGCTTTTGCTTCTTCTGGTATCACAGAGATCTAAGTTACAGGAAGGAATTCTCAGCTGCTATGCTAACATTTTTATAGATACTCAGGCCCATTTAGATTGGTTTATTTAGAAAATGACCTGTTGAAGGCAGGAACTGCCCCTACCTATCTGCATGCTCCCTGTCCAGCACAGCACAGCCCCAGCCTTGTCTGGGGTCTCTAGCAGATGCTGCAATTCAGGTAAGCAATAACTGATGGCTTGGCTGTGAGTTCCAGAGGATTATAACAAAGCTCACTTAGGTTGCACTTCTTCTGGGATGTTTATTATCACAATGATTACTGTCTTTCGGCTCAACCTCTCCCCCCACTTCCCCAATTTTCATCTGGGACCTTTACTTTCATTTGGCTTGGTTTATGTTGTGTCTTTAACTTGGAATTCCAACTCATTGTTTTAGATTAATTCATACTGGTTTATTTTATTATCATACCATGTGAGAGTCAAAATGGGGCATGGGGGCCTCTTAAGACCCAGAAAGGCATCTGGCTCCACTTGAAGAAACAAGCAGCCACAATGAGGGAGGTGAAACCATGAGATTAATTTTTAACCAGAGTTTTAAATGGGTGTTTGTTTTCCATCTCAGGAGAAACAGAGAGAACTTCTAGGTGAGTCAGAGAGGCAACAGATGTGGTCCTGTTACCTTATAAAAAGCAGGAAAGGGAAGCACTATTCTTTCATTTAGCCTAAGATGTCTACTACGAAATTCTACACCTGTGCCTCTGATACATGCCATGACTGATAGGGGCTAGAACCAGCTGTACCAACACACCCTCATCTTTCATAACGGCTATGCCTTGATTGACATACAGGTCATTGGGTTTTGCAGTTTTCTGGTTTGGTTTTTTTTTCTTTTTTCTTAAAGCAAGGAACATTAAGGCACAAACACAGATGTCTTTGAAATATACCTGAGAAAGGGTTTGTTACTATTTCGCTCAGGTATACTAGGCTCAACAATTTGAACCTTGGCCATTTATTCTTTCCCTTAGATTAATATACTTCTGCCTTGAAAAGAGCCAGAGATTAAGTCAACTTGTTCAAATGTTTCTCATTTTCATGCAGCATATACCGTATGATAAGCATTTTAAACTAAAAGTAATATTTGGTATTTGGTATGTCAACAACATCTCTTTCACTGCCAAATACTTCAAAGTCCAACACAACAAGAAAATTTGTATGGGTTCCAAGATGTAAATATCTTGGGACAAGGTTAAACAAGGTGGCAAATATTTGTACGTACTACAAAATTCCACCTGATAAAAAATAAACAGGTGTGCATATTTATTTTTTTGTCAATGCAATAGTAAAGGGCAAATGTGGAAATCCATCCTATACACCAATATTTCACTATATTACACTGTATCAAGGCTCCTTTTCTATTACTTCAGTACCTACTGACTTATGATCTGATGTCTTGTCCACCTCCAAGAATGAAGGCAGAGAAGGGCATATGCAGTCTCCCATTCTTCAGATTCTGGGAAATATCTATGCCCTGTTAAAACCCAACATAATAACACCACCTTCAATAGCAGGGTGAATACTGACATGCTTTAAGTGAAACTTGTGTATACTAACATCACAATGCGAGGGACTGTATCATGACAAAAAAATCAGGCTATCAGTTTTTAAAAAACAGCAAAAAAATCCATATCTAAGATATCTATTGTACAAGTGGTGGCACTGAACAAAAGAAAGTGACCAGTACCTGTTGTGTGATCTATGGTTCAAACAGTTAGTTATTCAGCAGACATGAAACAAAACTCCAGATTCACAGTCCTTTGGTAAAACTGCACTGCAACAAGTAAGATTCTTGCCTGAGGTAGGACAAAACTGAGTCCCATAATCTTTTGAAGCACAACAGCCTGCCCATGATAAATGCTTAATTTATAAACTGGTGGACATTAAGTGAAGTACTCTGATAGTGGAATAATAACATTCAGTATGCCTGCAGCCATACCATCTCCCAACTATGATCCCATCAGGTCACACAAAATAAGCCAGGTCAGCTTAGGTCAGTGTTTGAATCAAACACCTCCAAAAGAGTGCAAGAGTTGCAGAAGTGTTACTGTCTGATTCAATTCATAACAGAGATCTTTGCTTCAAATCAGGAAGCTAACCACACCCGAGTTAACTCTTCTTAAATTAATTATTCTTAATCAAGATACACAACATGGCAAACTTCATAAAATCATTATTAAAAATAAATATTATCATCAAAGGCTGCAGAACCAGATTAGATTATTCAATTATTAGAGGAACTAATGTACCAGGAAAAAAAACTATTATTTTATGAGCTGCCAAATTCTGCTAACTATAGCTGCTGTGTTTACTCCCTTCCTGTTAACCAACTCAAACAAGAATTATTAGAACATTCAACACTGAGCTTTCACGCTAGATCAAACTCAAGTTAGAGTTACTATTCAGGTAGTAAGTGGAGTCTGTTCTTCAATGACAACAGGCTTTCAGTAATGACCCAGTATCTAAACAGAATGCTAAACAGAACTGGAGACAAATATGTCATCTTTATTTCAATCCTCACTAACACTTTATTGGTAAAAATTATACAATGTATGTTATGCTAAGCTTTTCAGTCTGTATCAAAGCAGAGACTAACTGATCAAGTTCTCTAACACTGTTTCAATGAAAGCCAAATCAAAGCTTAGGGGCAGCTTATGGAGCTATTTCCAAATGCATCTCCAATACTAACAGCCACATAAATCTCTGCTGAGACCAGAACCACCTGCTGGCATGCATCCCCTCCCTGCTCCTGGAAGGCAGCAACTAATAACAGCCATTTGCAGCTGGTAAGAATACCTGCCAGGAGTAAAGAGAGGAAGCACACTGAAGCAGCTGTTTTAACCCCTCCAAAAGGCAGCCTCAAAACTATCACTTTCCAGCTGAGACCACAGGGCCCCCTCTCACCTTTAACAGGAGGAAGGAATACCTGGGTTCAGATTGGCAGCAATGCCACTAGCAGCTGCCTTCTCCAGAAACCTGTGCCTGGACAGAGGCATGGTACAGAGTCGGTTAGCAAGCTCATCTGGCCATACTCCATAGCTCAGGCTATTAAAAAAAAAAAAAAAAAAAAGTTTAATAATTGCCAAAAGAAGAGGAGGAGTGCCCTCAATGTGGATGGTCCAACAGAGGCAATTACATTTCATTTTCAAACACAACATAAGATCACACATATCAGGAGAAAAAAAATGCAGGTAATTCTGATTTACTCTAGCCAACTCTCAAACCACAGCTGGACTATGTCCCTAGATGCAGCTGAAGTACATGTGTCATGCTTAGTCATTTAGCAAAAACTGGTGGTCAATAGTGACTGTGATATATATTGACAAGGTGTCCAGGGTACATTTATGTTATACAGTTTTGTTTTAACATGAAAAAGAAACTGAGTTTTGTTTCATTGTTCCATTACAGTACCACCCCAACTCTAAACTGCTTCTGGATGATCAAAATACAACGTTCTTACTGCTGCTGCATAATGCTAAATACAAACCGACAGTGGCTTTTATAAATAAGTCCGTTAATAGCTGACTTCCCTGCATTCACAGGAAGATAAATAAAGTTGTCCTGATAGTACCCTCACAGAAGAAAGTTTTTGTCTCTTTTTCAGACAGTCTGTCTGCAAATACCATCCTGTGGTAAGTGAAGTTGCAAGTACATTTGTCTGAAAATGTGATGGCAGTTTCATTTAAAATAGTATCTTTTACTTAGATTCACTGTTACTATTTCTAGTCAGAAGAGTCGTCCTCTGGTAGGACAGAGAACTTTCAGTCAATACAAGTGTACCATTTGAAATCAATTCTATAGAAGATATATTAAACATCACTTGAAAAATACCAGTAAAAAGAGCCAATTACAAGATTTTTTTTTTCATTAAATAGGAATAGTCATCATACAGATAAGCAATCCATTAAAAGAATGACTGAGTTGTCTAGCAGCTGGAAAGAGTTAATCTTTAAAGCATGGGAAATCTATAAAAGCTGTGAAGTCAACAATACATGCTGACCACAAAGATTCATTATTTTTAAGGAGACAGCTATTCCACAAACTAAGCAGCCTCCATACAAGCATCCCAGTTCACTTTATAAACATAAATTAAGTTGATCATGAGATGTTTATGATGTCCCTAAACTGTGTTCTAAAATGGGGGATAAAGTAAACGGCTGCAAAAAACTAATGATCCCTAGTTTTGAAATGGCCAATGTATAGCGTTTGAATTTCTTGGGGGGTGGGTGGCATCCTCTAATTTTAGATTATTAATTTTGCTTTTCCTAGTGCTTGTGACAAAAATGTTGGGCTGGCAACAATAATACCAGCAGCTGTTGTTATTCACCCTATCAACAATACAGTCCTAGACCTTCCCAGCAGTATAGAAACCTCTCTACAGTATGACTTTCCCCATTTACCTAGTTCAGTGGAGTTGCATGACAAATATTTTTCCCAACATCAAAGAGAGAGAAAGGAATGAGATTTTTAGTTTAGTTTCTGTAAGTAATCAGCTGTCAAGTGCTACTGATACTCCTTCACTAAATGCAACTGAGCAGCACTTAGCCAGCATTACGAAATGTGGTTCTTAAGAAAGACACTTTACACATGGTCACAGCTTTATATAGTTTTAGGGCTCTCTTCACCATACAAGAGCTGCAAACGCTGCTTGCTAGGGAGGCCTTTAAGAGTGACTGAAGCATGAGGGCTGGGCTCTTGCATCTAAATGGGTTGTTCTGTACCAGCAATACCAGCTAAATATAAGTAGTCTGTGAGCATGAGGACAAAGGGTAAGACAAGCTCTCCTCTCCTTCATAGGGCTAAACCTGATTCATCCTGGGAAGACAGCCAGTGTTTCCCATTGTGCCTACCTGCAGTAAGGACTCAAATTTGTGAGCTGCTGAGCAAGCACAGCTGTCTCTGAGTCATCAAGCACAAAGGGTGCTTAGCACCCTGGGAAATCAAGACCTACCCTGTTTTAACAAGTGCAGTGTGCCTGCAGTTCTTACTGGTTTTACTGAGAGCACCTTTAAGAAACCATAAAATCATGGGTAAAAAAATGGGAAAGGAGATATCCTGCCCCTCCTCAGAAGCATCAAAATATGCAGCATGCACTCACACTTCACTCATGGCCTGATTTTCACAGACACTAAGGAAATGCTTATGGCCCAAGTCTGCAACACGGTACTAAAATCTCCAAAGATCGCAGATAGTTCATATTGAACTTTTGATTGAAGATTACAACAGCATCCTATAATAACATTTTATTTTAATTTGCTTAACAATTCTCTCCAGAAGTCTCCTCTGCTAATCACACAAAGAACACTGACTGATTGGTAGTATCAGTCACAGGAATTAAGTGGCTAATATCCTAAGTGAATTTCTGATACTAGTTTCTAAAGAACAGTCTTGTCTTCACACCTGGACCTAAGCACAAGCACAGGTGAATTAAAAAGAGAATTGGAAATAAACATATTCATAAATAGAGAGAAAAAGAGGTGAAAGCTGACCACAACTTGCCACCTTGGGATTTCTATTGAATGGGACAAGGCTCAGGTTGCAGGTAGTTACATATACAATGGGATCCTCCTGATTTCACTAATTCCTTGCAATGGCTTTATGAACGCTGTATATTTTGTGATGTCCCACCTTTAGGAAAACCAAGTTTCTTATCTCATGTAATGGGCTAAACTTTAGCTCATGCGTTTAAAGCAGACTGTACGTTTACAGGTTTTTCCAAAAGATTCATATACCTTGTGTCTGTGCTGTACTATGGATCTGGTCTCAGCAGACAACCACTCCTCAGATAAAGATTTATTGTTGTGATATGCATTTCAGTTGATCAGGTATCACACAGTACCAAGAAGTTATGACTTATTAATTAATAAGTTCTATTTTTCCTCAAAAATCAACTACACGTAGGGACATGTTTCCTGTTATTATTAGTGGTACATTTTTCCTGCAATAACAGCTTTATGTGCAAAAACAGTCCGCCACCAACTTGAGTTCTAGCTACATGATCCTCATATGGAGGAACTATGTATTAAGATTGTTTATGAGAAAAGCAAAACTTCATGAATCAAAACATTTCAAAAGAATATTTGGAGATCCTGTTGCATTAGAACTGTCTGTCTTCATAGGTAGAAGGCAGATAAAATCTAATTAAACCCATTCATTTAGCTCTTATTCACATGCAAGGGGGAAGAAAACATGGCCAAAAAACTCATCCCTAGAAGCACCCCAAATTCCAATGCTGAAAACACATGACAAATTCTTTGAAAGAAAATGGACTATGAGCCCCTTACTTCCTCGCTGTAGAGGTAATTGAACATACCATGTGAAAACAGGCACTATAATAGCCATTATTAACTCTGTATTTTAAAACCTGTGAAAAATAACACAACAGCCTTATTCTGTCAAAGACAAATGTTTGAGCTAGTTCACATTGTTTGACCCACTCTGACATGCACATATTGATACAGATCATAGCAAAAGCAGTATTAGCCATGTCTGTATTATAGTCCCTTCTTGCTGCTTGTAACCCTCTGATGTGGCTAGTTTTCTCTTTATAAAAAGCATTACACAATTAGAACAGGCCTGATTTATACAGAATATGATACAGCAAGATGGCACTTTCCCATGAATCCCAAGGAGCATCATGCTTTCTTTGTGAACCGTAACTGCAAAAATACCAAAAATGCCAAAAGTGAACCAAGTAAATCACACCCTTGAAGCACAATGCTGTGTCTATGCATAAATTGTACACACACATCAAATACAAGTTTTTATAAGAATTAAAGCTAGAAAAATTCTAACTTCAACTTTTTTTAGCTATGCTGAGGACAATCCATTGAAGTGTTCCAGTGATGCTGGTGGTGGCCAGTACAAACAATAGGTCATGCAACGCTGAAGTTGATCGTTGGATTGCTTCTCAGCAGTGCAAAACCCCCAGCATTGGCTCTGCTGGGGGTGGGGGTGGGGAGGGGGGTGCGAACACAACACATAGGACTGCATGAGCTGTCTCAGATCCTGCTTAACACTCACTTTGGCTCCAGCAGTACCTGTCCCAGTTCTTCTCCAGATACTGATTTTTGTTTACATTCACTATAGAAAGAGAATCGCTTATATATAAGCTAAAGTTCTGTAATATTTGGACCAATGTGGCCCTGGGAATAATTGGGGTAAACCTGAAAAAAAAGGTTCAGACAACAAATTTTTCAGTGCTCCATATAACCAGCTTCTTACCATTAGCGATATCAGGTGCCTTACAATGAAATGGCTATGGCAAATACTCTGTATGTCATCATTCACTAAGTTACAAAGTTTTAAGGTAATACACTCATAAATGCATTCTATTACCTTCTTGCAACTGTTCTGGGTGTGGTTTTTTGCCTAATAGTATGATTTTAATACCATTCACAACATGGGGCACTCACCCACGTTCACTTTTTTGCGACTTACTGGGAACCATACATCCGAGCGCTGGTAACTAACCATCTGATTGCACTCTGAAAATGCAAAATAACATGTATTGTCTTCTACTGTTTTCCAGGTAGTTTCTCAAAAAATGAGCTTACTGCAAACCAGCATGTTTTACCTTGCAGTTGTTAGGAGGACACACAGAGCTCCTGCTGCTTAGCTGGCACAGAGCAATTTGTGGAGATGAGGTATCTTGGGATCATTCAGACACTATAGCTTTTCTCTGTAAATCATGGAATCATTCAGGTTGGAAAAGACCTTTGAGATCATCAAGTCCAACTATTAACCCAGGACTGCCAAGCCCACCACTAAACCATGTCTCTAAGCACCACATCTATGCGTTTTTAAACACCTTCAGGGTTGGGGATTCCACCACCTCCCTGGGCAGCCTGTTTCAATGCCTGACCACACTCTCAGTGAATTTTTTTTTCCCTAATATCCACTCTAAACCTCCCCTGGCATAACTTGAAGCCATCTCCTCTTGTTCCGTCGCTTGTTATCTGGGAGAAGAGCCCAACCCCCACCTGCCTGCAGCCTCCCCTCAGGGAGCTGCAGAGAGCAGTAAGGTCCCCCCTGAGTCACCTCTTCTCCAGGCTAAACAGCCCCAGTTCCCCCAGCTGCTCCTCGTAAGACTTGTGTTCCAGAGCCTTCAGCAGCTTCATTGCCCTTCCCTGGACACGCTCCAGCACCTCAACATCCCTCTTGCAGTGAGGGGCCCAAGCTGAACACAAGAATCGAGGTGCTGCTTCACCAGAGCCAGGGGAATGACCACTGCCCGAGTCCTGCCGCCCACGCTGGTTTGGATACAAGCCAGGATGCTATTTGTCTTCTTGGCCCCCTGGGCACACTGCTGGCTCATGTTCAGCCGGCTGTCAGCCAGCACCCTAATGTTCTTCCCCACCAGGCAGCTTTCCAGCCACTCCTTCCCAAGCCTGTAGCGTTGCATGGGGCTGGTGTGACCAAAGTGCACTTCTCCTTCTTGAACCTCACACAACTGGCCTCAGCCCATCAGTCCAGCCTGTCCAGATCCCTCTGCAGAGCCTTCCTACTGTCAAGCAGATCAACACTCCCCTGCAACATGGTGTTGCAAGCACTGCATGGTAAGCATGCAAGCTTGCATGGTAAACAAGCTTACCGAGGCTGCACTCAATCCCCTCATCCAGATAGTCGATGAAGACATTAAACAGGACCAGCCTCAGCACTGAGCCCTGGGGAACACCACTTGTGACCAGTCACCAGCTGGATGTAACTCCACTCACCACCACTCCCTGGGCTCGGCCATCCAGCCGACTTTTCACCCAGCGCTGAGTGCACCTGCCCAAGCCATGAGCAGCCAGTTTCTTTGGGACAACGCTGTGGGAGACTGTGCCAAAGGCTTTACTAAAGTCCAGGTAGACAACACCCACAGCCTTTCCTTCACCCACTAGGTGGGTCATCTTGTCATAGAATGAGATCAGGGTTGTCAAGCAGGACCTGCCTTTTGTAAACCTGTGCCAGCTGGGCCTGATCCCCCAGCTGTCCTGCACATGCCACGTGATGGCACTCAGGATGATCTGCTCCATAACCTTCCCTGGCACTGAGGTCAGGCTGACAGACCTGTAGTTCCCTGGGTCATCCTTCCTGCCCCTCTTGCAGATGGGCATCACATTGGCTAACCTCCAGTCTGCTGGGACCTCTCCAGTTTGCTAAATGCAAATTGCTAAATGCACTTGTTTGTTAAACTTTATCAGATCTCTACCTTAATAAATTTTACTCCATGATTTAATTTGAAATAAATTGTGCTTTTAAAATAGTTAATCACTTATTTACTGTAAGTTCCACAGGTTGTTTAGATTTCAAGAAATGCCTCTCTCTCAAATCCAAAAAGTCATGTGGTAGAGGACTGAACACACACCTAATAAAGGCCTTCCCTTGAGAACAGAGCTGAAATAACAGTCATTTCTACCCACAGAAACACAAGTATCAGGATTCAGCACTCTCAGCAGACACATCCCTTGGTAATGAGTTCACAAGCTGGACTTTACTGTCTGTATTTATCTTCAGTACCTTGAGTGACTCCTTTCCTACAGACTGACAGACTGCAGACTCACAAGGCAAAAACTGCCAGTGAAAACTTCAATAACTTTTGCCAAATAAGTCTTTCATCTACTATATACTACTCCTGGCTTCCTCTTGCTGAATTGCTCTGCAAACAGAGAGTCTTCCAGCCAAGAGAGTGATTCCTTCCCATTGCTTCATCGCAATCAGCGCTGCCGTATAAAGTATGTCGGTTACAGCTACATTGATTGCAGTGATAAAAAGATTCATCTCTCTACTCAAGCTTGCTAATGGGTCCAAGCAAGGTTTTAGAGCAATAAAAGCCATTTTTAATGACTAAAAAAAAAATTGTTTTTACTCCCTGCACTCCTCATTTCTTTAAATGCCAAATAACCAGCATTTTACACAAGATCTCAAACTCAAGGAGAGTGCAAGAAGGCTAATGAGAAATGGCTGTAGTATTACTCTTTGCTAGTGACTACTTAATGCAACGTATCGCACAGCATCAAGGCCAGAGCCTGCCAAAATTTAAATGCTAAACAGTGATAGCACATCTATGTGAATAAAATTGTAACATAGAAGTTGTGATTCAGTCAGTTTCTTTATGAAAGTTGGATGAAGGTTTTTTCTATAGACAGCCCTATAATTAACATCTTGCTTCTGATTTGTTTTCTCCCTGATCCATTGAGCCATTGACTTAGAAACAGGGATGAGTTTAATCTTAGAATCCCACTTTTTTTAAAAAAAATATCATTTTAGCTAGTCAGTTTTGACTGCAGTATTGCTGCAAATCATTCAGGATTTCTGTATACGCTCAGCTTCACTCCATGAAAAAAAGAGAAAAACAGTGAGAATGGGGGTGAGGTGTCCATTTATGGCTGGTACATTCTCAACTATCCCAGAGCTGCACTATCAGTATTCTGATGATGTGCTCATACAAGATGTTCCTTCCCCTGACAATGACAAGCATTGTGCCACAGAGTACAGGATTAGAAAAAAAAAATATATATTGGAAGCAGCAGAATCCATTCCTTTGTTTTCCTATTTAAATAAAAGTGTTTTTCCTAATTGTCTCCCCAGGAAAACAGCTCCCTAGTCAAACAAATACACATTAAGTCACAGTTCTGTAGGAAATAATACCCTTTGCACCTGAAGAAACATACCAAGTACATTGCTTTTGACTTTTAAGCTTCCTAGTCACTGACCATTACATTTTAAAAATGCTGACTTCTGAGATGAGGGCTTACAAGCTTTTTGACTGCTTTTGGACCTATTCTGAATCCATCACCTTATTTACATTGGCTATTGGCCTTTCACCTGTCTCCACAATTTGCTTTCTTAGCTATGAGGGGCAGTTAACTCTACAAGAATATCAAATGCCGAGTTATCTCTATTTCACAAACCATTCAGACAGAAAAAAGCATTATATACACCTTGTAGGTAAGAAACCTGTGGCAGAGGTTAAGGACAAAACTTTTCAAAGAGTGCTGCCCTCCTAGTTCTGGGATTCCAACAGAAGAGAGCAAGCAGTTCGGCGCATACAAATGAGTAATGCCTGCAGTTGAAATTACAAGTGCTCGGGCACCTCAAGCTGGGTTCACAAAAACACAGAGCTGCAAAATGAGACGTTATGTATGACCCGTTTCTCTCACAGGCTTAACAAGGTCGCTCAGATGCAAGTCAAGAATGGGAACTAGAATCTCAGATGTTAATTTCTATGTTTTTACACCAAACCACCAGGACAACAAAGGCAGACAGCATCCACAGAAATGCCCACAGCAGGATGTAAAACTTATGTAAAGAATCTATTTCAGTTCTATTGCACAGCTGCTGTATATAGGCAACATGAGACACACATGGCTACACTGCTTCCTCTTGCGCTGTTTGGTGATGCCATCTGGCAGAAGAGGTGGCAATACTGGGCAAAACCCCCGAGGGTTGCTTTAACTTGTGCTAAGATCCTGCAAGCCAGACCAAAGCTTTTTAGCATACATGATTGCAGCTACCTTCTGACTCAATTCCTGAGCGGCATTTAACTTTACACCGGCATATAACTCAAAACCATAAGCCCACCCTCTTGGGGTTTGGGTTTTTTTTGGTGGTTTTTTTTTTTTTGTTTTTTTTCATTTTAAGCAAAAAACATGTTGCACTAAAAATGCACACCTTCCTCTCCCATCTCTCTGCCTCTGCTCCACCTCAGCGGGTAACTGAACATAAAAGGCAAGCAAAAGGGTTACCCATTCTATCCTTTGCTTTGTAAAGCTTAAAATCCTTCAGAAATTCCCTAATTTCATTTTCCTACCGCATTTTAGCTATAAGCTATTTACATGTCAGATGAGTTTTCCCCAAGCTCTCATACCACTAAGAAAACTGCAGCATTTTTTGTTAATTTATCACTGTATTAATATATAAGGAATGAACCATACATAAATAGAATGAATTATAGGTATACCTCCCATACGTTCTGTACATCATGCTAAGCAAAAGCTGTGTTGTGTTAACTGTCAAGCTGAGAAATAGCTGACATTTGTTATTTTAATTAATAGTTTACTTTGCTGAAATAAGCTTCTATGAGAAGCTATGACTTTTATTAAATCTTTACTAGTTCATTATTTTCACAGATTGGGAAGCAAAACCTAATTTTCAAAACCATTTTGCCCTGCAAGGCCACCACCAACAGTTTGACATACACATGTCAAGGAAACATCTGCTTCAGAGACATCAATCTATGTTAAATGTGCATGATTTCAAATGTTTAAGACACATTTCATTTAAAAATGCTTATTCAGTAATTATGTAGGTTTAAACTGGTGCTTAGTAGTGAAGTTCTTTATCCTCTGCGGACTATTTTTTTATATTTCTTAACTGCCACCCTGGATTCTTAGACCTCACATCTGCTTTAGAAATCACAGTGAAGTATACCCATGGATGAAATCAGACAGACAAGCTGTCTGTCACTGATGGAAAATTTTATACAATTACACAGTAATTCTTTGCCCAAATATTTTGAGGTCATTGATGAGACCAGAGAATTTTTCATTTCTGTCTTCCACGAAAAGAACGATCTTCTTTTCAGCTAAGCAAATTTATTCCATTTCATACCAATACAAGTACACTCGGCAAAAGAGAAAACTCCTTGGTACACTGACCCAGTGATACTCTGGATGCAGTTCTTAATTTAGCAGTTTCACAGACTACTGTCACTGATTTCAAAATAGCTCCATGTGTAAAGAAGACACAATGTTCTGGAAAGCCAGACCTTTTCTTCAGATTCTTGCTCCACTTGAAGACTATAAAGCAGGATGCCATTAAAAACTGCACAATCTTTGGTGCTTTTTTTTGACATCAGCGTATGAAGATCGATACGTCAATTGATTTCTATGAATTATATTTCACTTAACATTTTTTTATTGAGGTTTAGCCTTACAATGAATAAAACTTGTGTTCTCAGGATTGATCTGTTGCTTCATATTAATAGAAAGATTCCCATTGACTTCAAGCTCTCAGTGCTAGAAATAACAAGCCCAAATGTTTATGACTATGTAGTGTAACTGCAGGCAGGTAATAGCTCGCTCTGCCTTCACTCTGGAGTGATTAAAAGTTCCATTGTCAAGGCTAAAATAGACCTGGGATTTTTATATTTGTTAGAATATATGTATTATGCTTTGAATTTCAGAAGATGGAAAGTTCTGCTCAACTACTTAGATATTTTTGTTTTGTTTTTTGAAGATTTATTTATTTTTTTTTCAAAAGCATTGTAGTAAAGCTGTGATAGCTAACTTTGGTCTTAAGGATCCAAGAGTGGCACAGGTCATGGAGAGAAAGAAAATAAATATTAAAGCAATACTAGAAAACGGGCAGGGGTTTGGGCTAAAAACCTTTCATCAGGGCATACACATAAAAGAAAGAAATACACATTTGCTTGAATACAGATTCCCTTACAGGCATATGCAAAGGATTATTTCTTTCATGCTTTCCCTCATGGGCAACAAATTCTTCTAATCCTGCATGTTCTCATCTCCCATAGTCCTCTGGATTTTGTCACTGACCCAATGGGACTGCTCAGCAGGCGTTAGTAGCCAGGACTGGGCCATCCAGGACATCTGTGTTTACACTTTGTTTGCTTTTATCTGTGCCTTTTCATATTCCATTAAAACAACTTTCAAAATCCTCAAAGTAACAAAATGCTTGGTTTCATAATGCACCTTTCAATAAACAGGTTTTTTGCAGCACGTATTCCCATTTCTGGGGGAATTCTGGTTTCCAAGCCAGATGTTGCATGGCTGACCTGTAACTGCACAGCTCTGCATAGCTTCCGTAGCATCCCCGTTGCGCACATTCATGAACAAACTGCACTGGTTACAGGTCTGATTATGTTTCTCCAGGAGTCAGCTATGCTGTCCCACCTCAGGCCTGAACCTGCTGCAGCTGAATCGAGAATATTTGCTAAGCCTGAGGCCATAACCTGCTGCTGCTGCTGCCGCCTTCATCTTTCATTTGATAACTGCCTGATGCCACCTGTCTACCTCACATGATACAGCAATTGGGATGAGCTTGTCTCCACCACACAGAAAGCTGGAAATAAATGTCCCTCCCGGTGTGTTTATAACTCCACTAATGCAATAGAAAGATACTTTCTCATGGAACAGAAGGGGCACAAAAATGCTCCCATCACAGCTCAAACGGAACAACTTTTATTTAAATATCTCTGGAAAAGTAGAAAGAACAGGTTTGCAGAACGTTAGTATAGAGTCAAACACACACTCAACAGACAACTGAGCCATGGGATTTCCTTCCTGACAAAACTGTGTGACCATTTCATAATTCCTCATTATAACATTATTTATCAAATGTTGTACTTATTGTGTGGCCACAATGCAAAGAGGGATCCTCGGAAGAAAGTAGGATCGAGACTGAAGACTTGATGAACTTCAGCAAACCATCTGTACTGACATCAGCTCCATCACACTGTGATACACCAAAGGAAGCTTGCAACCCCGTTAAACCGACCAGCTTTGAAAAACAGGAGTACAGCTAATTTCTCTGATTAGTTCCTATAATCTTCATTCTCCTATTTTCCACAAATACCACTTACTATAATCAAAAATATTGCAAAAACATGATTATTTCTTCTTAACAAGAATAAGTCAGGATTATTTTATATTAACAATGTCAGATGATGTTATATTTAAGCTTCTACATTATATTAAAATATCACAGTTTACATATAAACACTGCATTGCTGTCTATATTCATATATAGCATTAAAGACTGAAAATAGAAATAATAATGGAAATTATAATGATAAAACAAAAATTTCCGTGAATTATCAACTATAGGTCTAAATTAGGAATCTGGAGTGGAATTTAAAAAAACAAGAGGAATAAAAGGAGTTTATAACACAGGAAAACAGTTACTTCACTCTCTTATCTTTGGCCAGTGTGCAACAATATATATATATTGCCTATTAACGTCTGCCAACAACAAAGCAAGATGATATCAATAATTTTTATAAGGTATATAAAGATATTTATGGAAGTTGTGTCATCTTATATCTTTTGGAAGTTCATTTTCAGTTCCTGGCAGTATATGAAAATTCAAACTCTACAGCACTGCTTAGTGATAATCCCAAATACTAGGAAATAGATACTACAAACCAGCACTAAAGGAAAAGATAAGTCTAATAGCAAACAATTCTGACATTTGCTTTAAGCCAAATTTTTTTTATAATTTCTATATAATTTCCAATGGGATAAAAGACAATATACAACATACAACCTTTTTAATATAGACAAGCAATCATCTTTTAAGCTTTCCTAAGAGCTAACAGAGTGGTAACAAGCACATATGTAGATACAAAGCAGATGCTTACAAGGTAACAAACAGAATGCAGAGAAACAAGCAGGACTTGAATGGTTAATCTCATGTATTTTTAAAGAAAAAATATATTTACTGGTTTCGTTTTCTCCAGCTCTATCATCAATAATGCAACTCTGCTTTGTTTACATATTCCTTACAAGCCACCTGGGCTTTATTCTCCTTCCCGTCTCCTCTCCACCCTACATTTCTAAGCTCATTTGTTTTGGAAATAAAAAAATAAAAAAAAAAAAACCCCACCACCATAATATTAGGATCTTTTACTGCCGAGGACTATTAGGATGAAATGTAACAGATATTAAACATAGGGAAGTTGTTAAAAATGTGCTAACACAAGTGAAATCCAAAAAAACTAAGGTGTGTGAGAAGCATATAAAATTTCTTTACGCATGTCCTTCAAAAAAGTTTAATACATAGTCAGGTCACATTATTGCACATCAAATTCTCTAGGTCTCTAGCTGCCAGTAGCAATTATCTGTAAGAGAACATATTTTCCCTCGTGACTAGCTATCGGGAATTTTTGACTATACCTAAGCATAGCCTTGAGCAAAACTCCTACGGGGCATATTTGGAATAGTGTGTTTCATTTGGATGAAATACTAAGGTTTCTGTGCAATATGTCTATCTATATATTTATACATCTGTCTCAACATATTGATCTGTTTATCTGTTTACTTTAATTGCATGAAATAGTTTTAATAAAATGTAAATAGTTCTGAATCTATATATTTCTGTTCAGAGTTTTAGGAAGTACAGTTTCCTGGTTCCTGAGGCTTCCGTCTATGACAACATACCCCATACCGATGGCTCCCACCAGCTGTCCCAGTTCGGCAGGTCTGCTGGTGGTGGACCCCAGGGCTTGGCTCTGGAGATGCTTGCTGCAGCCCTGAGTTGGTACAAACTCCCCTCACTTTGTATCAGGTAACGGTAATGGGACAAGCTAGTGCTTAGTATGGCACGACTGATGATCATACATGCAACTGGGATGGGGGGGGCACAGGGGACCAAAACCCCAAAAACCAGAAAGGGTGGAGTCTTGAAGGAAAAGGAGCAAATTCCATCACTGCAGAGGGAATATGCTATAATTGATCATCTTTAAAAATGTATGAGGCAATCCAGCTTGCTCAAGGACTTTAAACACAGCCTGATGTGGTGGTTTATAAACTTCTGCATGCCACAGGGTCAAGTTTGCTACCACGGGTTTTCAAACAAGTTCCTAGTTTCACAGTGCTCTAGACAGAAGGGTATTTTTAAGTTTTCTAGAAACACGGTGCCAATAGAAAGGACAGGAAAAGGAAAAAGCGTAGTTGAACGATAACAGTCCCAGAGCAAACAAGAACTACTGGACTCTGCTAATAAGAAATGCAATGCAAATGTGTAGTAAACCTACTAATGAATGAGATTAATTTAATTTCTATCTTGTGAACACAGGTGCAACCACCTGCTTTCAAACGAGATTGTGTGTCTCATTTTGATATGGACTGGGTCTCAACTGTACATTAACTATAAGAATGATTACTTGGTCTCATACTACAGCCTCTCTGAAGTCTATAATAATCTTTCCATTGATTTAAGAGGAAGGCAGGTCAAATAATTTACATTTATGCATTATGCATGTGTATTTATTGTATAACCACATTTAAATGGATGGCAATATAGCTGTAAAAATTAAGAGATTATTATTCAAACAGAGAGAGTAAACTTTATCAGGAGGCTAGTGCTTTTTTAAAAAAAATTCTAACAGCAATAGACAATCACTAATTTTCATCAACACCGTAGTTTCAATAAATGCAAGAGCAAGCACAGCAAAGACTTTGATAGCTTTTATATGCACTTCTATTACTGCAAAAGAAAACAGCATTACAGCTTTGACATATGAAATATTCTGTGAGTCTTTATAGCCCTGGTAGAACAAGAGTTGATACTTTTTTCTAGCTTTCAGATGACAATGAAATGTATGAAAAAGCAAAAAAGCATAAATTCTTATCTCTCATCTTAACAATGCATTCACAGTCTTAAATGCTATTCTTCCTTCCTGGATTTTTCCAAATCTATCCCATTTATCTGCCTGGATTTCTGTCCCATCTTTCCACATATTACAGCTAATTAGTACCCCCTGATGAGAAAGAGTCCACCGATGGAAAAAGCAGTTGGATAAGATCTACATTAACAAATGTAGTTCATTTAATATCATTTGTACTGCTGCATTATTAATAATACATAATTACCCTGTGCAGGCTGCAAGGGGGAAGAATAAAATAATTCATTAATTTCTTGGCCTTTACAAAAAGAGTAGTATATATGGCAAAGAAAAAAAATAATACTGGACTTACAGACTGCCATTCATCAGTTTTGCATGTCACACTAAAATATTAACTGTTTTGCATGGAAAGTACTGCTGTATTCAAATGAGATCTTTCCACTACCCCAAGATATGGTGTGCCACAGTGCCACTGGAACCCTCAATTATTATTCTGAAAACACTGAACAAAAAGCATGACAGCCGACTATCTGAAAGTTGAGATTTCCAGACAGCTACCAAGGGATGTTTTCGATGCATACAAACTCCAGGCTAAAAACAGATACAGAATTTCCCATGACTTACGCTGGGTTATATTTGTTGTACAATCTGTTACTTATCTAATAATCTATTTAGTATTTTTTCATTCACATGTATGTGTTACTCTAGACTTTGCATACTGCAGGAACCAAATATAGAACCACCTTATTTTTTGCCCTCCCTCTTTAGTCCAAATCAGCACAATAACATTTTTCACCACTTTCTCAGTGTAAAAGCCTGCTAAACTGCAGGCTAAAAGTACTTTTTAGGTTATAGAATAAATTCATACAAACATGAGTCAAAATCTGGTTTTCTTACTTCAGTAATAGTCTGTGTTGCTATGCATATTTTGCCTGAAGATGTGATATCTTTGTGGTTTGACCCTCACTCTGATGTTATCAGAAACACTGAGCTATTCTGCAAAATGATCCTTTCTAGAATTGTCATGTTCTGAGAGAGAGAGAGAGAATGAGTGCACATGCTAAAACCCAAAACTGTTTCTATATTTTTCCTGGAAGCAAGAGTCTGATTGTCTAATGCTGTATGTAATACACATGCCTGCATTTATTAGAGGAGGAGGGTTCACATCTCTAAAGCACTTTCCCTCTGACCAGGAGTGGGAGACATGAGGCACGGACACATGAAGCATCTGACTTTTTTTCAAGGTGTGTTTGGACCACAGTCTGACTTGCTCTCAGAAATGCTTAGCTCAGCTGAGACAGTACCTCAGAAATTTTGGGGAGTATTCCTCATACTTTCTACATAATTCCTATAATAGATTGTGATTTAAAGACACAATTCTGCTGTGTCAAAGTAATCTTTTGTAGGACACCACGTTTACATTCAGAAAGGGCTACAAGGCTGAATGCACTGCCAGAACTGCTAGATGGGAAAGGCAGTCTCGGGTTTGGGCACAACCGGGACCCACCTGTGTTTCTATGTTCGCCTCAGGAACATAAATGAAAATACAAAAAGTTACCAATGTATCAAAACACAGTGGTATGTTAGCACTGAAACAAAGTGAGTAAGAAGAAGAAAATTTTACAAAGAAAAAGTGAATTAATATTTTCTCATATAAAGGTAACAGGTGAGAGGACCTTAAAATGAAGACAGAGATATAAAAAGGTGAGAAAAGAAAAATGTTTGGGGTTTATTTTTTAATCAAATAAAAACTATGTATGCAAAGGGCACAAATATGAGCTATAAAACAAAACCACATAAAAAAAAATCAAGAAAGAGAACAGTAAAATGAATGCACAAAACGGAAAGCAAAGTATGATAGGTATCACTAAAATCAGAGTTTTTCCAGGTACAAGACAGGCTGAATAATGGGTTGAGTTCAGAAGGCAGAGCTAAGCTCACTTTGAGGACAGGGGGAAAAGCTCATTCTATATGAACTGAATTAACGTACCTGCATGACAGAGTACGTGGGAGGAGGGCCCAGCTCAATTAAAGATAATCAGTGGGAAAGAAACAGTCCAGTGAGTAGCTGTTTGTCCCGTTCAGTTAACCACAGAAACAAAGTCTGCACTGCCGTAACAGAGAGGATAATTTGGATTCAAGTTGTTAAATGTTAGAGATTATTTAGCAGAAAGCTTAGAAATAGACTACCAAGTAAAATGTTACAGTGAAGCTGCTTTTTAAATGGATGACCTAACAGTGGACACAGGGTCCCCTGAAACTGTTTCTATCATTTGGTACAAGCCTGAGGGGAAAAAAACCAACCTCTAATATTTTATTAGCGGAAGGAACTGTGGGGGTCATGCTTTACACTAAGAAGTCAGGACACAGGTCTTCTCAGGTCCCCAGCTGGAAACTGCATGCTGAAGAGAAGACCACAAAGCAACAGCAAGGAGTCAGATCCATCTGGACTGAGCAAGAGCTAATTATAATGCTTAGAGACAAACTTGAAATCAACAGCCTTCTGTCTTGACAGTGCTGGGGAGGGAAAACTAACCTACCTTCTGGAGGTACTGCAGACCCTTGAGTCATCTGCACCCTTTTTTCAAGTCACCTCCACCACTCCCTGGAAAACAAACAAACAAACAAAAAAAAAAAGCCCCCGAAGTCTCACTTACTTAATAGAGAGATATCCAACAATAAAACTGTGCAAGAAACTAGAAAACCCTTTTAAAGGATGTAAAGATATATTGCCAAAAGATGAAATGCAGTGAAGCAGAATAACAGAGACTAACTCAACATTTGGAGTATAAAATGCATTCCAGAAAGATCTGAAGTATTTGAAATACAATATTTTTTCGGTTGACTTCTCAAGCTACTTACTTTAATTCTACAAAGTGTGAGCGATCCTAAAGGTTTCAAGTGACTACTAAGTGTTTTAAAGAAAATAATCTTAACTAACATATGATCAGACAGGACTTCTAGGATTGTTCAGGGTACTGTGTGTTTTGCAATGGTCATTTATTTTTTTTCCTAAGAATTAAAATATTAAGACACGTTCCTCATCTGTTTTTCACACAAAGCTACACAGTGATGTGTGTGCCCATAGCTCTGCTTTAAATTAATGAAACCATATGGTCTTAAATCTTCAAATTAAGAATACTCTACATGGAAAGCCTATGAATTCTGAATTATTTGAATGCCACTATCTCACCAATATAACAAATGAAAAAGTTACATTTTATTAAATAACGTAGGAAACAGCAGTGCATTTTTCATCCTTAATTTTGAGAAGTCACGAAATGTCATTATATCCCATGTATTTTCTCAAAATGTAGTAAATTGAATATGCTCTATATATGTTGAATATAAATAATATATATTTAAATATACAAAACCAATATACTTCTATATAAATAATGCAATTCTAAAGGACCAGAACAGACTTCTAATCCATTTTATGTCATACAATACAAGTGAATTCAAGGTTAACAGCAACTTTAACCTAAGGAGCATTCACTGCCAACACGTACTAGTTTTACTGTATTTACTACAGGATACCACACTGAATATATATCACAATATAAAATAAATGGTAACAAATAGAAAAAGCTAGAAAACAAGACAACCAACATAAAATGAAGGAAAACTAACACCCAACAACAGACATTAACTTGACAATCAGTCCTAATCCCCTCAATATAAATGTCCCATAACTAATCCATCAGGATTCACTGATTTAAGTAAAAGCTATGAGAAGAGGGGCAAGAGTACCATCATCAACCTAAGCTGCTCAGTCACAACAAGCAGAACTTCCAGGCAGCAGAGGCTCTCTTTTTCCTCACAGAGAAGAAAAGATCTCTTAACATGGCTGGGTATCCTCCCCACTTCGTACCCAGGTCTGGAGACCTTTACTCTGCTCAGCTCAGTTGCTGTAAATGATGATCAGGAATTCTTCAAAAGAGGAAACTCGCAGGATAAAAATAAGATACATTCAGCTTCTCTAAATTTATCTACTTGATTAAATATTCTAGAAGAATATTCAAATGGTAAAACTGAAATTCTCATCTACTCCCTAATGATCAGAGATGCTTGGGAAGTAATTCAGAGGCAGGGTGTGTGTAGGTGTGTGGGTGTTAACCAACAAAAAACACACACAAAAACCCAAAACAAACGAACCCACAATCAGAAAAAGCAAGCAAAGAACAACAACAACAAAAAAAAAACTTCGACAAAAAAGAGGTAACCCCAACCCAGGAATTTTCTCCACCTCACTTTATCAAGAAAAAATGGAAAGAAAAACCAGAAGTCATTCAGCGATTTGTCATTCTTTCACTCCTCATGACAGTCTGTGCTGAATGGCTTGTGGCGTTTTGGTGGGGGGGTTTTTTAAGATTTCTACAATGTTTAGGTTCAGACAGGTTGTGACACTGAGGAACACACATCACATTGGAGCTTATGGTTCGGAAGCTCTTGAAAAACTGGGTATGTTAATTTCTACAAATTCCTACAACAATACGCTAACCATCAGAACTTGACACATGCAGCTGTAACAAATATTACACGTAAGCTCCGTGAGTAACTTCATATTTCTTATCCAGGTAAATCCGAGCATTGTACTACAAACCACATCACTGCTCAGCCCTTGCTTCTATGTTAAAAGACACAGAGACACCACAGTCATTGCTAGCACTCTATATTGATTGGGGTTTTGGCAATCTATGCTGGCCTCTCATAGCATGTCAATGAACTACTCTCTCCACTAAGAAGTATAATGTGCTTCCTTCATTACAACTGTTCTTAGCAACATACAGCAGCAGTAACACACTGGTGAAGACGCTGCAGAGTGATGTAGTAAAACGCTGTACATGGATGTGTACAGTATGGATTTGCTGACCCCACAGAGCCAGTCTCTGAGCTATCATCTCTAAGCCGCTATAACAAGTTTCCTCTCCCTTCACTGAGACACTAATCCCTGTATTTGTTGACTGAAAATGCTTTACACCTGAGTTTTTGGTTTTCTAAAACTAGAAGGAAGAAAAGGAATGCAAGACCTAAAATTGCATTAATGAAATTAAGTCCCCTAACACACGGTCCAAAGCAGTCACACCATGAAGTTGAAGCTTTTCTACATTTGGCCATGGTTTTTAATTTGTGCATTAGCCAACTGGGAGTTAACAGTATTTTAATGCCCATGAAGTGCAAACATATTTTTTACTCAAGATTTTTAAAGCTGTCACATATCTGAAACATAAATGAGACTTGGTTGATCCATCTTCCCTTCCTTCCCACCAAATGCCGGCACGGTGCTTAGCGCCCCATCTGCCCCCAGCAGCTCTGTGCTCCTCCTCTCCTGGCTCATCAACACCTGTGAACAGCAAGCTTCCTACCAGTCTATGGCTTCAGACCAGGGGCTTATAATTCTATCCTATTAAAATACAATCGCATTTCAACAGGCAAACTATTAGATGGAAATATTTAACATGTAGGATTTTTTTTTTTTATAGAGGAGGCCAAAAATTCACTAAAGTTTGCATATAATGAAAATATTTCAACAAGTGAAGCATAACAATGCAGTATTAAGTCTAATACTGGTGACATTTCACAGATCTTGTTAAAAACTATGGAGCAGGCTTTATTTGAACTTTGTTGCCCCGATATTAGATTACTTTTTTAGAATTAATTTATTTCCTTGTGGTTCTCATTATGTTTTTATTGCATTCATGGAATAGTGGAGCATTTCTCTAACTAATTTAACACCTGTAAATTCCCACAGCTGCTAATGAAAGACTGTGTAGACTACCAGATAAATTTCTAATTCATATTTCAGAGGTTGTGAGTTCAAATACTATTAAGGTTGTACTTACTAATGTTTCTATTAACTCTTTTCCATCTCTGAAATTATAGATTGAATTAATAATTTCAGTTTTTCTAAAGAAAGAAAACGAGTGCTCAAAAATGTCACACAGGGGACAGGGAAGGAGAAGGAAAGCAGCTTAGTAAAAGGACAGTTCAGATGCAATGTCCACACTTTTCAAAGGGATAATGCCATTCTCGCAATTAAAGGCAAAAACCAATGAACTACACATCTCAAATCCTTCCAGAAGAAATAAATTCTGGTGCACATGAAACAATGGAAATGCATAGTTTTTCCTCCATATAGTGCAACTGCATTGACTGCAGCTTTCACTTCCATTCTTGTCTTTCTAACACACTTTTCTTTACAACATTTACCATTTAATGCCCACTGCCTCAGTTTATTCATCTGTAAAATGGATGCAACAGTTATTGACCTCCTAGTTTAATAATCCTTAATCCTTTGCACATCTCTAGCTATTTCCATTAGAATTTTAAAGCTAATAAATTAAATGCAACTCCAGTGGGATTTTGTCAGATTTAATTCATTAGTTATGAGATTCTTAATGGAACAGCTATAGATGTTCAAAGGATTAATTATAGCTAAAAAACAAGCACTTAGAAAACTACTTAACTATATCAAAAAGAATATATCTCTGGAAATAACCCTGCCCAATGAGACCAGGAGCTAAGCAACCTCTAATATTGCCCTTGACTGACATAACTTTAAATGCAGCAGCATTCTGGAACAATGCTCTAATTTATGCTGATACAGTACCTATAACTCCTATCAGAAATAATTATGCAAAGGGTTTGAGGAGGTTGGGTTTTTTAATATACCATTTTGCATATTAGATAACATGTGAGAAGCTGTATTTTGTGCAGCCATTAAAGAAAATAATTTGAGTGGTATACAAATATGAAATACTTGATTAGCAAGCAGTACACTAGAATCCCTTCTCATTTCTTGAATGGTAATTACTTTTTTCAAAAGCACGTAATTTTCTCAGAGTAACATCATGGTCTCCCCCTGTAATTCTCATTTACAAGTATTCACTGTACTCTTACGTTGACCTCTAAGTCATAAGGCTAAAAAAGTGTATTCTTATCTTCATTAATTTCTTTAGTTTATTTTGCTTCTTAATCACTTCTTAATGAGCTTATAGCATATATTTCCAATTAATGCAGAACAACATTCTATTGAAATTTAAAAGAATCCATATGGACCCACAAATATATACCTATAATTTACCTGGGTTCAAAAATTCCCACCAAAAAAAAATCCACAGACAACACTTAGAGGAATTTTTGAGCCAATCTGCAACATCACTTTAATCTGTTTGAGAAAAAGTGAATGTATAAGCATCAGAAGCACTTTTATTTATCTCTTAATTTAAAATGGAGTTTGTTCTCTCTTTTGGCTTTTTCCAAATCAATGTAAAACTGCTCATACACATTAGGCTCCAATTCCGAGACAAAAATACCTATTTTCCCCACATACAGTATGATAGCATGAGTCACTAGAAATCCCAAGGCATACAGTCTCTGGTGGAAAGGCTTGTGAGCAGTACACCATAACTGACAGTACACATATGTCCTGATTCACAGGAGCCACCATACAAGGTCAGAAACTTTTTGACCAATTTCTTGTATTAATTTGAGCCCTGCTTTACACTGTGCCTCACGTTTGGGCCACATTTATACCCTTAGCCCAATGACAGCTGCAGACTATAGCTTCCCTACCAGAATTTGCTTTTAAAAAGACTGACAAGTTCCTCTGTCAGTTTTCTTGGGGAAAAAAACTATATATATCTTTCTATATACATATATATAAATATATACAGAAAATTCTCTGAGGGTCATGCTCTTGGTATTTTCAGAGCTCTAAAAACTCTACAGACTTAAGGGAGATGGAGCTGACTTCTTGCTGTTGATCACAAACTCCATCACAAGGAGAAAGAAGACTGAGGCCTTGATGTAGACTGTCAGGATTTATACCGAGGGGGCCTGCCTTCAAAAGAAAGCTGTGGATAAATAAAAAGTTGGATACCAGGCTCTTCAGACAGAGCGTTAGAATCAAGGCGCATGGGCTGAGGAGCCCCATCAATAGTATTCCTGCAACAACAACCTGCCAAGAAAACTAGGGAGGCTCTGAAAAATGAGTGAAAGGGGAATGGGAGAAAGATTTTGTTTATCCATATGGTAACAACATTCACACAGCTCCTAGTAACATGCAAGATGTAGTAATGTCCTTGAGAGGAAATCATTTTAAAATATATTGTCTCCAAATTCTTATGATTCATACTAGCTTATAAAATCCTTAGGGCCAAATACTGCAGTCCCTCCTCAACCCTCATTCAAGGAAAATCAGCTCAAAATCAATAGGAGTTTGTTTATATAAGGAAAAAGCAAAAACTAAGGATAAAATAGGGCTACAATTCACAGTACACGTGAAAATTATTTTGGTTGTTCACACACGCAGTCTATAAATCATAATAAAAAGATGCTGTCCCACTGATGATGTGGTTTTCAAAATCTGTATGCATTTATTAATGGAACCGAACTCAAACTTCAGCACACGTGCAAAACTAAAGTGTATCACCTGGCTGACATTTTACGCATCTGAATGTCCTGGTCTGTTCTGGTAAGTGTTCAGAAACTGTCAGCCCCCTATACTGCTTGAGCTTTCTTGTTCACACAATTATGTACAAGTATTTTGAGAAAAGACTGTATGCAATTAGTATGGGAAACATTCTAATTTTCTTATGGTGCCTCTGCATAAAATAACAGTGCTATCCGGTTTTTTATTTTACCTTCTAATAACAGAATCTGGGATTTATTTTGGAAGATTTGAGTGCTTCAGAATAATTCATCTCTCACAAAAAAAACATTACCATGACAAATATTTAGCTATTATGTAGGTCATGTTTAATTCATCTTACTAAGTAAGAACGTTATTAGTACAGACGCTTATGAAAATAAGTAGGATTGTTTTATTATTTGTAAATAATTTGTAGTGAAATTTCCCAAATAAACATGAAAAGGACAAAGACATTTCACAAAAGATGTAAATCAAACAAAAAAATTGTTATTCATACTTTTTTCTTACTACTTTTTATATTATTTTTTTAAAAAAAGGAGACAGAAAATTCTGCTCAGCATCAAAGACATTGATGCAGCTTTTAGGGTTCCTGCATTTAATCATCTTTGCAGAGAAGAGAGAGCCAGTGGTCCCCTGGATTTCAGCCAATTCTACAACACTTCTCTCATTAATTTTCCACTTCCTTAATTCATCTTAACTATTCTTCTCACTGTTACCAGGTTCTTGTTTTAGACTATGAAATACAGGTAATATAATGCAGTAAAGCAAAACTGCCCCAAGTTTTAGTAGTATGTGTACTAGTGCTTTTTCTCTTCAGTTACTCCCTTTTATTTTGCATTTGTTCTCTACTCCACCCCTTCATCATCATTTTCTTCCCAGACACACCACTGCAAACCCCTCCCCACCCAACCACTTTCATACTTTTTAATTCGCTTATGCTCTCAGTTTCTCCTACCACCAGCTCTTTTTTCCAAATTGTTTCATGATACTTAAGGGTCTCCCTCCCTCGTTCATCTTGTCCCTTTTCTGCTTTTTGTTCCTGTCTTTAAATCTCCATCACTCCCTCACATTAAACACAGCACATTTAGGAATTTACCTTTTTTCCCCCCTCTTTCTTTCACAACACCTATTCTCTCTCCTGCACCCTGATCCCTCCCCTGCTGCAAAATTTCCCTATTAAGTGAATTTTTCTCACCCTCTTTCTCCAAGATGTTTTCTGAAGACAAAGCAAGATTTCTCATCACCTTCTTTACTGACACATTAGTGCATCTCTCCCTCTTACTATGCAGCAGAACAGCCTGTGTGTGCATAATGGGGTGTATATTCTAGCAGATTGCAAGGATGGTGGGTGTTAAAATGCATAAATGTGTGTGCGTGTGCATGCTGGTATGTGTGGGTGCGCATATAGATGCCAATTGCCAGCTACACTCCTAGACTCTATGAATGACTGCAACATGCACCAGAACTTTATCATTATTAAATTCTACTTCAAAATCATACTGTAAAAATATTTTGCCTTAAGCAAATTAAAGCAGATACAGAAGCTTAGTATGAAATAGGAAATGTCTCCACCTGATATCTTTGAATCTGTTAGAGAATCCGAACCCAAACTAGAACATGAAGGCAGTACAAGTGATAGGATGATTATATTTTTAAATGTAACAAAAAAAAAAATTCAAAACTGCTGAATCTCACAATATGATATTCAAAGGAACAAGGGAACCTGCTACTGGACTGCAGAGGTTAGAGAAGTAGCTGCCTGTTGACACGGGGCAGCTGTGAGCACAGGAGACAGGAACCCACGGGAATGATGCAGACTCTGGGTAAGAACAGAGGAGAAAGGAACAAGAATATCCAGCTGAAGCAAGGACAAGTACACGAACACTGAAATCTCCTGAACCTGAATGATCCTCTAAACTAAGAAGCACCCATGGGTCTGATAATGTCACATGTTCTCTTTAGATGAACAAAATGTATTTAAAATATTTAACTCTTTCCTGGAACCAGCAACTGAGATGTGAGTATGCATGTACAACTTCATTTGACAATGCCTAATGCACACCCCTAGAAAAAAAATGTTTGTTCCTTGAAGTAAACTGTAGTAAGCCAGGAACTGCACATGCTATTTTCTAGATTCCTGAAGCTCATATAGAATTCTCAAACAAACCACCTCATTTTTACAAATGACATATAAACTACTGATATATCTGTTTTTCAGACTATTTTTTTCACGTAATTTCTTTGCAGTGAAGCACCATGATTAAGGAGACTATGCCTACTGCTAACCTCTCACCCCCAAATTTTTCTGTTGTTTTTCAGTACGGACTGGTAACTCGGAGGTTATGCTAATCTTCATGTATCAAGTCAACTGCATTTAATCTGAGTTACTAATAAGAGAGGCACTTGAGTACTACTCACCACTTAAAGAAGTACCTGGATGGTTCTCTGCACATGTAAGAGGTTGCGTTTCCCATTAATTAAAAAGCAAGAGCATGCAGATAATGTCTTTTTTTCAAGTGTAATGTAAGATGGGCTACTACATCACGTATTAGCCCAGTAATACATTGTTATCCACTAGCTATGACTGGTGCTGAATTGTCATCCCTTTGCTCCCCAACAGCTTGGTACAGCAAGTTCACTTCTCCGTTTATCTTGATCTGAAAACCAGTAAAACATTTACCTTTTGAATACTCTAAGATTTAGAGGCCAAAGGTCTATGTTAGGCAAACAGATTAAAAGAGCAAGAATAGTATTACAATTCAGATATACTCAAGTAAACTGATTTTAATCTGCAACCAAAATACAGGAAAAATAGTTTTATCTTTCATGTGCCTCATTAAGAAACATTTTTCTCTTTCCTGTTTCTCTCCCTCCCCTTTTTCATAGAACAAAAAGAAGCAATGACACTTCCTGCGGACACTCTTCAAGAAGGGTAAGTATGATAACCAGAATTAAATGTAAACACAGGACATTGGCAGAATAATACACCAGAGACATGAATAATTTCACAAATCATCTCACATTCACCTACTCATCAGTTCTACAAACTGGAACTTCATGCTAAGCTTTCTATATTGAAATAACAGGTCTTTGTTTCAAAAAGAAAAAAAATACATATAAAGGTAAATGCAAACCTCCTTTTCACTATATATACATATACAAAAAATAGCATTCATGTTTGGTGGCACTTTTCTTCATTACTGCAGCTATGTGCTCACTATATTCAATTCAGTCCTGCCATCTTACTTCATTTCCACAGACATATAATTGTTATTACATTTTCATCAATACTTAATTTACTTTGAAAATAAACAGTCTCTATCCACCTCTAGATAGGAAATTATTTTTGTTTCTTGCCCACCATTGCTGCAATAATGAAATATCTCCGGAATTATTGTCAGATGTGTTTCTTTTTTGAAATGACATCATTACACAGTGCCCCATGACAACCAAATATGAAGAAAGAATAACTTCTCAGAAGTCACATTTCTCCATCAACACAAGCTTACAATTTTAATAGTGCCATCAGTCAGATGGACATAGAAGTGATTGTGTATTTCATAAGGTGCCAGAACTACTGTCAGCCAGGAGTTGTGTGTCACATCCATACAGGAAAAATACTGGAAATATAAATTATCCTTCTGTCTTCTGTAATGTATTTATACACTGACTTTTGAGCAGCATATAATGAAGAGACCTGTGACTAACAGAACACTAGCCTACTCAGTATGTGGAAAATCAGGCAGCAAAGTGTATTTTTGTCATTTTCAGCAGTAAGGAGACACCTAAATTTTCATCTGCCAATTTTGCCGATTCTGTCACAGCTGAACAGCAGTTCAGTCCACTCAGCTGTACTTCCTTGTTTCTTCAAGCCATCAGCAATGTGTCACAGTTCAAGCAGATGCAGAGGGTGGACACAGTGCAATGAGTGCACACAGCAGGAACTGGAATCATTTGGTAATGTCAGCGCCATGGCCACTAGAAGTTACAGTGGCTCAAGGCCAGCCAGCTGGTACGTGTAAAAGATGGAAACATCACATTCACTGCTCCCACGTACTGGGTGAAATGAATCTTGTAAATTTGTTCACTATGTGCATTTTGTAAGTTACAGCTACCAAGAGATGAGTGGTTATGAACACTACAAAATCCAAGTTAATATAAATGGTGGTTAATGACTAGCTCAGGACGAGAGATATTATTTTGATGGAGGTCTTGGCCCTTTCCAGAAGCTTCTCTTGTATACTCTGTGCCTTTGAAAGAGACCGCTAGCACTGTAAACAGTAGGCAGAAAGTGTCGAGTTTTCTGGAGACAGCAATCCAAACCCTGCATTACAAGATCAAATTTCTAAATCTTTCTTACCTGTCCAGGACTTTGATCATACTGCATTACTCCATGACTAGTCTCTAGGACAACCAGTGCCTCTCCTCTTTGCACACATCACTTATTTAGACTGCATGGAACAAATTGACAGGACTACATACTGTAACAAACAATCATTTCAAAATGAGTGTGAAAAAAGACATTTTTCGGAAACCATGAACGAAATCAGCACAGCAAAAGACCTTTGCCTATAAAATGTTACAAGCAATGAAGACCCCTTGTATCTTCTGTGTTTGGCTCATCAGAGGCATGATAGCTGAATGGTGAATATTCCTTTATTTCATACTTAGAAAGTATTGGGGGAAAAAATTATTTTCGCTTAAAATCAATGATTGGATTGTCTGCAGGAAAAAAAAGACTGTGTCTAATGCAGCTCTTTGCAGCTGCCTGCAGAAAACTAAATGTTGACTTTCTGTTTTTTTAATGAAAGCAAAGGAAGCCTTTTTCCCCTTCGTTTTGTGCTTATCTAACTTACTGCCATTAACCTTTCAGATAATGTCTTCCATCTTCTTCTCTAATGATAAAAATGAAATAAACTCATCCCACTCCAGCACTGCTTTGAAACTCTCCCTTCTGATGTGTCATCAAAGCAGTCCTGAGCAGGCTTTAAAATGAGAGGGTTAAATGAACTGCAATTCTGCCACACTTCCTCCTCCCACCTGTTGAATCCCATGACCTAGAAGTGAAAAACCCACTTGCATTCCTACCTGCCAGCTCAAACGTCTCAACATGATTACTGCAGGTAAATTCAGGATGCAACAGTGGGACACAGAATGATAAAAAATAATAATAAAAAAAATAGCAATACTAAGTGAAACTCAAAAAAGAGAATGATATAATAGGGGGTAAAGCTAACTGCTACCTCAACAGCCAGAACTACCTTCCTCAATACACTCCACTGTGACACACAACAGTTACAGTCCTGACCTGGTAGTGTTTCATTTTATTAAAATATCACCATTCTTAAATTAAGCCAGAAGGACCCCAGATCTATAATTTTTCTTCCACTCAAAAGCATACTGCTGTTTTGGAAAACATCCCGATCTCCAAGGCAGATTATGAGAAATCCCAACCCATTAATACTCTTCCTTAGGAGTTAATTTCATCTCTATATAAGTCTATAAAAGGGTTCTTACATGGAGGGCAATAGAGTTGAACTAAAGCTGTGCAAAATGTTCAAAGAGCCACATGAAACTATATAAAACTCACCAGGTCTAAGGCGTGCACTAATAATTTGAACCAGCAGGGCTTTGCTCTAAATTTTATTGAGCCAGAGTACCTTTCATTAAAATCAGAAATGTAATTTTGAGCACTATCTGGAATAGTACACATTTCTGGAGGCTAATTATTTCACTTTTTCTCCCTCTCTCCTCCTTCTACGTCGAATGCTGTGGCTGTTGCACAAAGCCACCGGTATAAGTTTCATGGTTAGACTTCTGGAAGCCTAATTGGCTCCGTGTGACCAGCACGACGCCAGCTGCAGCTAAGCAGAGAGCCTCTCTGTAGCTGACTTACATAATTCCTATTTCCAAAAAAGTAACATTTCTAAAAGAAACTCTTTTAAACACTAACACATTGTGTTCCTGTCTCCCACTGCGACTGACCCAAAGAGAACAGCCGCCTGTCACTGCTCGCAGCAAGCAGATCAGTCCTTCAGCTCAGCAGCAGAGGTCTGCGCTTCAGAGGGAGAGGTCTCAGGTTCATTCCCTCCGACAAAGCAATTATGTTGTTACAAACCTCTACCAGTTTCCACACAAAGTTTCACTACCTATTTGTGTAACCAGGGAGAAGGAAGTGGATCAGTGTTAACTCTTTGCTAGCTCTCCTAAAAAACCTAGAATAGTGATTGAAATTTGAAACGTAAAGTGTTCCTTAGATGACTGGACCACGATTTCATTCAGGTTTCAAGCCAACAACAAATCCAATGGTGGAGAGCTAAGAAATGCTTGTTTCCAGCAACTCTTTTGTTAGTAAGTCTGCCTGAGAGTGTTTAAGTATAACAAGCACTCCATTCTCCTGTTTACGCATGCAGCAGAGGCAATTTAACAGCCAAAAACTCTTTACAAGTATGCGAGTTCCAGATTCACACGTGCTGATGAAAAAAATTTGGATACACCGCTTCTTTGGGGGAACTGGAGCTTCACCAGTCTTCAATTTATATAAGTCTGGTTTTCATAGCACTTGCATGAATATATGTATAAAACAACAGCAGTAGGAGAAGCAACTCCTTATATATAAAAAATAAGATAAAAATGGAAAGAGCTCCTTGGGAAGGGAAAAACTTCACAGACACTAAACAGACCAGATAAGGTGTGAAAGTCAGGGGGTGAACTTGGCATAACATTCTCATTATCGTAATTTTTATTTAAGTAGTTTGAACTCAAATTGCAAGAGACTTGGTCTATCTGAATATAAGTTGATCTAAAAATTTTGATAATAATTGAGCTTTTTAGACAAAATAAGATCAAGGACCTGGAAATGCTAGTATTGATTATACCAATTACAAAATAAGATACTGAAATTGGTGAGGGCAATCAGAGAAAAAGATGCAAGACATGAAAGAAATTGGGGATTAAAATTTAATAAAAACTGGATGACCTTAAAAACTCAAGTAGCAAAAGAGAGATGAAATTTAGTAATAAGTTGTTATAAAGCTAAAAGCTTGGAAAATAATAATTAAAAATGCCCATAACCAACAGATGAGGCATGGTAAAGTTAAGCAAGAATGCTGTGCTGCAAAGCTCTGGCGTCATATACTTCCAATATTCATCTATCAGTGTAAGGTTTGCTTTAAAAAAAAATAATTGAGGAAATCTGTTGGCAAAATCCAAATAATGACCTTTATTGACCATGTCGTAGCAGTAGATACATAGCATTCTGTCTTTCCTCCTGAATATCTGACATCAGAATTTACTTTGCTTATTTTAAGGGCAGAACATTCAACATCTGTTCAAAAGCACAAAACTATACTAGTAAACAGTTCATGATCAAAGAAAAACAACCCAACCATACTGTACTGTGAAAAAACCCTAAGATCCACCAATGAGGTATACATAATTAACAAGAGTGAGTAAATTCCCATCTTTGTTAGCATTTGGACATGACTTTTTCCCCACAGATATCTGAAGCATGGAAATGTCTTAATTTGTGGTCATTGTCATTGTCTTTGGGGGGGGGGGGGGGTGTTTTTTTGGTTTTTGGGGGGGTTTTTTTGGTTTTTTGTTTGTTTTTTTTTAATGAAGTCTTCCTTTAACCTGAGCAACTGCTTGCAGCCACCTTCTGAAATTGGGAATTTTGTTCTTTGTTCCTTTGTATACCCTACACCCTCTTGAGACATGATAAAAAGTAAAATTGAGAACTGGGCATGAGCAGCATATGTGTTTTCCTTTCCCTTCACCATTCCAGAAGCAGATTTTCACTGCAAACCACAGAAAACCAGGCTCCACTATGTCTTCTTTCCTTCTACCACATTTTCATTTCAAGCTTCAGCTCACAGAAACATTTTGCAGGAGGGAAAAAAAAAAAAAAAGAAAATCAACTTCTCCCAGTGCTTTTTTTTCCAGTTGATTGCTACTTCTTGGCACCAATTATAAGTAACTGCTTCACAGCTGAACCAAAGCAGCACAGTCAGCAAAATCACAGCCTCTCCATCCTCAAGCAATCAGGAAGACTGGATGCAAAGGAGCAAAGGTGAGACAGACACCAGCCTAATAGGCCAAGGAGGAATATGCCTCTAGTTCTCCCCAGTCCAGGCAGTCTGGTTGGTCAGAATGTAAATTTCAGGTAAACAATTTCACTGCCTGTCTGATAAAGAACTGCAAACTCAGTGGACAGTACAAAACCACTGGGACAAGGGGGACTGCAGATCCTGCCACACTAAAGCCAGTGTCAGAAATAAAAGCATGCAATAAGCTCACTGCCCAGCTGGACTGAGGCGCCTCTGGTCACTGGTCACTAGCAACAGAGGTAAGAGAAAACAAAGACCATATTCAATGCATCTGCTTAATGACAGGATATATCAAACAGCTGCCTGTATAAGCAGCCTTCTGGGAATTTGCAGTCTGGCTCAATATTCACACCTTGATTCCTGGCTCTGATCCTTGATCCTGCTTCCTACCTGCTCAGCCCTGATTCCTCTTACATCTTCTTAATCCTGTCCTCTGGCCTCTGCATTACAGCTTGTCCCTGGGTGGCCTGCTCAACCAGCTCCAGCACTGCCTGCTGGCCTCTGCCTTACTGCTTCAAGTCCTTGGCAGCCTCTCTCTGACCAGAACAATCCCTTGAGCCCCGAACTGATGTATTTTTTAATTACTGTGGGTCCTTAATTATGACCCTTGAGCTGCTTTGCCACTCCGTCATTCAGCCTGGTCTACCTCAGAAGCACAATCCTCCTACCCAGGTGATGTAGGTTTTGGTTCTTCAGGTCAGATTTCCTTTGAACTCCACTAGAAGTCAGCACCACAGCACAGGGGAGGGTCTCTTCACATCTCTACTGCTTACAAGCTTCAGTAGAGAGGACAGCTTTATTAGGTTTGACTCGGTCTCCTGTACAGTGCTCAGTCCCACACAGTCAGGTTTAATAAGTACCACAGAAGATGAACAAAGAAACATGATAAAGATAGATACGCACAACACAGCAGCTCAGATCACTATGATACCACACCCTGCTAACTGTTGGCAAGTGCTGTTGCTTTAGCAGAAATTCTGTACGCAGTTAAGTAACTTTTTGCACAGATCACTACAGAAGTGCCCGTCTTTACCATTAAGTAATCTCCCTGGCTGATCTAGCAATAGTATAGGTGGATGCCAAAGGAGATTACATTAAACTATTTCTTTATATTCATAAGGAGGTGCTATACGGTCTCTCTTAAAAGAGGTGAAAAATAATAACCAGCACACAACGACAGTTACAGCACAAGTATGAAAGCCGCCTAGGGCAGCAGGCTGGTGTGGGCAGCAAAGTCACAACTTCAAGTGAGAAACCCTTTCCTGCTCCCACAGGAACACAGGTCTCCAAGCTGGCTCTATGGCAGCAGCAGAGCACAGGCCTGTCAGAAACGTGTTCCATCTCTGTGAGGAAGAGGCAGTTACCAGCTGGTACCCCTCAGCCACCAGCCCTAATGTTGCCTCACAGAGCTGTTAGGGCAAAGGGGAAAAGAAATTGACAGAGCAGGATAAAAAGACCGTGGCCAGATGTGGCGTGAATACCCACTACTAGGGAAGGATACAGCACACCATACAACGTCAAGAAACTTTAAAACCGTTTGTGAAAAAATGATAGTCAAGGCAGAGAATGTATTTTACAAAGAACAGTGTGATCTCAAAAATGAATTCACCGTCAGCCAACTCAACTACAGTACCATCAGCTGGATGAGTTGCCTGTCCTCGAGTGACCGAGAATTGCAAGATTCTCTCTGGCATTTGTGCCAGGCTGCTCTGCAACCCTTCATCACTGAATTAACTGTTACTTTGTTGGTGCATATACAAGTCAGAAATCCAATAGCCTTTTTCTCATTCACTTTCTACTTACACATCAACTTTGCTGACTTTCCTCATTTACTCTGCTAAATAGAGTATGAGCTGTGAACTGCTTTAAACTGTAGAACTACTCTTCCCCTAAAATAAGAAACCCTTTCCTCATTCTCCTGTTTTACAGTCTTGCACTACTCCCCCAGTTTGCATGTACATAATTTTCTTACATCCCCCAAAGAGAGAGACTTACATACGTCCACTGACTGGCTCCACGAACAGAAGTTCAGGGATGATGATCCCGAAAGCCTGTTGCAAACATGTTATCATTCACCTTGGAATAGTGGGGAAAAGTGGGGTTGAAGCACTTGTCCTATGTCACATTTTTCCTATGTCCTATGTCCTATTTTTCACCTACGCAGGAAATCATGGTAGAGACTGACAATACTCCGGAAATCAACACTTCCTTGGGAGGGTAGTCATTTGTAGAGGACACTCCTGCATCCCCTCTAAAGTAGCTGTATTAAATTATTGTCGTGCTTTCTTGTTCTACAATTCATCATAAAAAGTGCATTTAGAATTATTTTTAAACATTCATCTCATTTGACAATGAAAATTCTCATTAATGCAGAAGTCATAAGTACTTAGTGACGCTCACTTCTAGGGGTCCCTCATTTCTCACAAGCATGCAAAACTACATAACAACCAAACTAACAAACAGTATTTCATCACTTTTCTTTCATTTTCAATAATTCATAGCCCTAATATTTACTTTATTACCTGTGCAGCATAAATATTAATGACATGCCGCTACAAACTTTAGAGTATTTTCTGACTAGATCAACAACAAGGAACTCTTGCCCTTGGCCTAAACACAAAAGATTGTCACTTTGATTAATAACAAAAGTGACAAAACCTTGTAACTACACTCAAGAAACATAATTCTAGAGAAATATTTCACTGGTTTCTAAATGCATTTCACAAAAGCTTGAGAAGTGTTTTTAAAAACGTTAGAAAACCCACCCTGAAATTACTGTATTGCATGGAACTATTTGCAATCTTATTGCATTGCAATATTCTGAAAGATCCATGCCTCATATTTAACACGTTTTTCATTTTACGTTTAACATTACAATGCATTAGTAAAAACACAGGTTACTCCCTACTTTCCCTTACTAATTAATTTCACCTTATTTTAGAGGAAAGATTTAAATCTTATCTAAAAAAAAAATTAAATCTTATCTAAGAGGGGAGAATGGAAAGCACTGTGCCACCAAACTATCCACATATACACCAATAAATAAAACAGGGCTCTTTCCTCCAATTTTCCCTGAAGTAAAAGCAACACTTTTATTATTTCATTGAGTTAATCTACTCAAAACTTAGAAAATTCTGATGACACAAATCTGCTAACACATTCAAAAGGTTCTTGCATTTCCCTAATGCTACTAATAATTATGCTATATCCTAACTTTTTTTAGTGCATAAAACTCTATTCGGGAAAGTTCAGCCACTTGGTGAGCCAAGGTTAGCATCTGCACAGTGCTGACACAAAAACACTTAATGAAAGTAGAAATCTGCAACTTTGTCATTCTTTAAAGAGTCATAACTATCTGCTGATAGATTGTCACCATATATAGTCAAGGACAATCTGGACTCCTGGACTCTGAACTAATACTTATCCCAGTTATTACGGACAGCTTTTTCCCCACCACCAGTTTTCTCAGTTTACTAAAGGAACAAAACAGGCAGTTATCCTTTTCCCCCCTCCCCCTCATGAAGCTGTAAATCTTTAAATATATTTCTGACATTCTGACAATTATTGACAGTTGTCTGTTGAGTGGGGGCTGCCTGAGATGGGCAGAATCCCATCAGCTCTCTCTTCCACAACCATCAGGAAGAACTCAAAACACAAGTCAGATATTTATTTAGCAGATAAGTGAAATGTAGTGTTTTGGCAACCTTCACCAGCCTCTGTTCTTTCATTTTGTTCAGCTTTTCTGTCCTGTGCTTGGCTTGTTGACCAAAGTCCAAAATGTGAGGGCTACAACATGCCTAGTTTAGCATGGAAATGCAAAGATCAAAAGCAGCCCTCCCTTTTATTAACACACACGCATCCTCTTAGTCAACAACTATATACATCCCACCTCTGGTTTTGCCACTGGGAATGTAAGATCTAAATGAGATTCAGAGATCAGGAGAGAGAAAATGAGTGGCATGTCATTTCCAGGCATTCCAGCACAGTTAGCCACGAGTTGTGGCGTAAGCAATATTTTACATACTCTGAAATTTCAAAGAACCACAATCAATCAACATGAGATTCCAGTGTGTGTTTGTTTTTTTACTTTGGCCTTTATGTAAATACTATTCTGGGTATAAATTCTCATGGATGGCTGAAGCATATGGAGGCAGGCATACATGGACCCATCAATCAGGTAGAGAAAGACCTGTGCTTCAAGCATGTGCAGGAGAGCTCTCTTTGAGAGAAAGAGATAAACAGTGTCATCCTCTTAATGTCATTTAGCACACAGATTTAAAACCTAGCAATTCAGACTTGACCGTGACGAACTACCTTCCACAAGGACAAGACTTCTCTCTCTACTTTCCTGTAATTTGTAAACTTTTCCTACAAACGGTCCTTCTGGGTCAAGGAACCCATCTGTAGTTCTCCCTTGATATGTCCATCAGAGTCTATACAGAGTTGTCTTCCAGATCAGTGTTTGATAGTTTTTCTAATAATGTCAGTTCATCTCTGATCCTTTTTTCCACAAGGACTTCCTTTTTGCTTTATGCAAACATTGCCTTTCTATTGCCAGAGTGACAGCTTTTCCTATCTTTAAAAAAGATGTTAAAATAGAAATAGAATAGAATACTTCAGTTGTAAGGGACCTACAGTGATCACCTAGTCCAACTGCCTGACCAAAAGTTAAAGCATGGTATTAAGGGAATTGTTCAAATGCCTCAAACATTGACAGGCCTGGGGCATCAACTACTTCTCTAGCAAGCCTGTTCCAGTGTTTGGTCACGCTCTTGGTGAAGAAGCGCTTGCTAATGTTCAGTTTAAACCTCCCTGGCACAACTTTGAACCATTCCCACATGTCCTATCGCTGGATACCAGGGAGAATAGATTAGCTTGGAACAAATGAAGAAAAGCATTAGAAAGAGCAACGTGTACAGTAATGAACCATGGAGGAATCACCTGACGTTTAGGTTTCTGAGTCCCATTCCTGCCCACCCTCCCCACCAAATGAAATGGAGGCAATAGAGCAGAACACAGCCCCAGTTCTGCTTTCACAAGTCCTGAGTTAGCGTCAATACTTCTAGAGAATGATGCACGAAGTAATTTCTATAGAAAAGCTGAAAACTCAGTGTTGCTTTCATCTTTTCATAATGCATAAAGGATTGTTCAGTATCTCCCGGGGGGGGGGGGGGGGGGGGGGGGGGAATGAACAACAAAAAACCCAAAAAAGAGGCCTTAACCTAGTCTACCATTCAGTGAATTCCTGAATAGGTAAATAAAAGGATCAGATTATAAGGAGAGGAATGTGGACAGTTTCTATTGATCCTCCCAAGGCCATTTAATTATTTATAATTTCCTTGATTACATGTGAGAGGGGTCAAATCACTATTCTAACACACAAGGTTTTTATGTCATTTTTCAGCTGGCAAGGTAAATGCTTATGGCTTTTTCCCTCTAGCTCCAGATGGGCTCTTTTTGTTGATGTCTGTTATGTTAATAAAGTATGTAATATTAAGGCATATAAGTTATTGATAACAACTTATAACAGAGCTGTGACCCAAACAAATCAGATCTAAAATATTAATGAATTGGTCCCTGAGTCTATTAATTCAGCTACAGGGTAGAAACCCAGCAAATACATTTTCTCTCTCTCAGGCACTAAAACAGGAGAAAAACATCAGCCAGGGTCAAACACACTTACACACTACCAGAAGAAAAAAGTATGTTTGAAGGTGACATACAGTTTAATTTCAGGAAGATTTCTTAGTAACATCACTAATTATAAACAGAAACTGGACTACTTTTTCCACAAGATATTCCTCTATATAATACAATGCTGAAAATACATACATATAAAACCCAAGATAGTAAAAATCTAGCAAAACTCCCTGTTAGATTTACCATTATTTGTAGTGGAGTAATGCCATATCCAAAGTCACAATGTTTTCAGTTCCTTCTGGGAAACAAAGAATGCCTTTTTGCATATGTGCATACATAAGCATATAAACGCTTATTGGATTACTGATCCCAAGGAATATTTCCTTGGGATATATTCTTCACAAATTCCTACAGGCTAGCTTTAAAAACTGCTTAGGAAGTATACCATCTTTTTTCTAGAAAAATGCATTCAACTTCTGTAGAATTCTTCTACATCATTTTTTTAAAGGTCTTCTGGAAAAAGCCTAAGGAAATTAATAGTGATGAAAAAAAAAAAACATTCTACAGATCATACTGTAAACTCTAATCTATTTTCTGTAGCCTTATTAGACTACTTATAGCATTTGGTACCAAGCATGAGTTTTTTTTCCAATAAATCAATGAAGGGGTTTTGTTTGTTTTTTTAAGTTTGCTCGGTAACTTACAACCAGGAAGATGTAACAGTTGCACACAAATTCATTAGCCTAATGAATATCAATCCAACCATGTTACTTGCTGTTACGCAAGTCTTTAAACCAGATGTTTCATTTTCTTCCTTTCTATCCTTCTCCTTCACTTTTATACTCGGATTTCTCATTTCATCTTTACCTGACTCAACTACCCTTCAGGATAATCTCTCCATACTTTTCTATATACCCACTTAATTAATAACATTGCCATTGCATTATGACTGTCAGAAATGTTACATTGGAAAGCATTGGAGGTTATTAAATTACACTGTATTAACCATTCATTCCCATCACAATTATATTCCCATACATCCGCATGTCTACAGAAATATACATAGGAGATTTAATTCTTTCTTTTCCCTGGCTCTTGATCACAAACGTCAGTGCTGCAGAACTGAAATTATACCTCCTTGAACCAAACTGGTCCTGTTCTCTCCCAGAAATACCAGCTCAGATACTGCAACTGGTGTCATCACCATGTTACACGCAGGTCTGAGTGACTCATCGGCAACAAACTAGAGCCTCTGACACAGGAATGACTTCAAGAACAGCTCTAGATCACTGCCAGAGGACAATGTGTCTGGCATCCACCACTAAGGCCTCCTGCAGGCTCCACGCCAGTAACAGCTTACACAGACAGAGTTGTGGCTCAGTCTGCCTGTTGGCTTTTTTTTTTCCCCCAGAAACTATGAGCATCACACAGGCAACACTGGCAGAGTGTCAGATCCGTACCAATATGGCTTTTGCCTGTTCTTTGGGATATTCTAGAAACACACAGTGTTATACTTTATACTCTAACATATTTGTTGTCCTTTGTGATTCTTGGCAGAATCTTTTTTGTATGTTTCAATTGCCATATAAACCATTAAAAGCTCCCATAAACACAAATACTAATGTCCTAATAATGCATACTTCTCTATGCTGCAGAATAACTTACTTTTACTATAGTTCTGCTTTGTATATGATAAGGGTGCAATAAAAACAGCATCTTGGCATTTTACATTCATATTCTCTCAATTACTTTTAATACCATTAATTAAGTTCTAAGTTTAGAAGTTAAATGTTGTTTACTTTTCTGCTTGCCAACATGCAAATATGATACCAAATCTGAGAGTCAAGCTAGGTCATCTTCTGCTTCATGAAAAACAGTCAGCAGAAGTCGAATCTATCACTTAACTCTTTGCTTAGTGTTATCTGTGGAAATCCACAGAGCATTTCCCACTTGGGGCACACTGTGCTAGAGATTTTCCTGGTTGGAGAAAAATAGAAAGGCAGGGAAAAATCCCTAACAGCTGCTTTTTTCACTTGGTCAAAAAGGTATTAAGTAGATACCATGCTTCACAAGATTCAACACTCAGAAGCCTTCACTTGTGACTGCTTTCTGTGAAATAATTGCTTATTGATATCTCCATGCTCTGTTTCCCATTTCTTTTTGAGTACTTCCCCAAGCACATGAAGAATGAATCCATCAATCCCCAGTGGAAACAAACCAGTTGAAATCTCCTGAGAAGGGCTCAGAAACAAACTCTCACAGTCATACAACATGGAGAACCTTACTCATTGGGGTGGGGGTAGGGGGGAGGAGAATCTACTCTCACTTGTACCTTATAATGTCATTTATGATTTTTTTTCGATCATAATATTTGGAAAAATATGAGAACACAGTGGATTTCCAGGAGAACCAGGCGTCAAGCTTTTTCTCTAACCAATACCTTGGTGAAAGTTTTATTCAGGATGCCAGGATCCAGCCAGCTATGAAGAGGTGAAAAGGGAGGACCAGAAACTAACATGGAAGGGCTCTGGCCATGTTACAACATGTAACAACAGATACATGACAAGTAAGACCTCTTTGCAGACGCTTATGGCAGCAGCAAGATGGAAGCATAGCATGATCTAGCAAGAATATCACCTTCTACTTAGCATGCTCCCTTTTCTGTAGCATACAGGAGTGGGGTTAGACCACCACACTTACCATAGTTGTTTCCACTAAAAGAGCGAGCAGGAAGTCAAAAATCACTGTCAAAAAACTCACGAGGAATTAGGAGAATATGTTCCTTGTGACAAAGCCAGAGCACTTTGGCTCACACTGAGGCTATGTTCATAACATACTGCATCCCATGCTTTCCAGAGGGAATTTTAAAGCATCTTCTAAGATAATTTCTCAATTAACAAGTACCTTGGAATTCAAAACACCTCCTATATTTCAGAATCAGTTTACTGAAAACTGAAATATTTAATTGTTATCAGATTACATGGCTTATATTCTTTACCACTCTGAGACAAGACATTTAGCAAGGAAATAAAAAAATTGTTGTGAATTATGAAACAACAAAACCAACAACTAGTTGCATTATATATCTCATTAAAAAATTTTATAGCATGATAAAGTAGCAGAAAGGGAAAACATCTGGATGACAATTTAATTTATCAACCGCCTTCTAGACATTAATCTCAGGGCCTTTGAAACCTACTATAAAGTTCATCCCTGGACACTAAGTATTGTAACAGTCGTTTAGCTGAGAGGTAAACTGGGATACAGAGATCTTTTTTATGTCTCAAGTCTCTAAAGAAAAAAAAATAATGCAAAGCAAAAAAAGCAGAATGAAGTCAGTAGTTTCTGTTCTCTTAGCTATCACACCACTCTTTCTTTCAGCTGGATCTGAACCAAAGGATATTTGAAATTGCCCTCATCAAGTTATGAAATGACACAGGCACAGCTACTACTACCATCCCTCTCTCTCTTTTCCCAGTCATACAAGTACTGGACCTGCCACTAATAAATAAATAAAGGCTGTATGATCTGTGCTAGTTTCAACGACCAGAAATTCTTTCCACTAGGAAGATGCTTCCAAATGACAATAATCAAATGCAACACTTACTTTTTACTAGCAAAGAAAGCTAGTATACTTTCAGATTTACAATCATCTGTGCATAATGGCACACACTAATACTTCTGTTATGTAAAAGAAACTACCCAGGTGCATGAAACTAAGTAACAGTGTAAGCTCTACATAAATAAATTTTCTTACTTTGTCATTATGTTAGCAAACCACTGAAGAACTCTGGGACTGTTCTTAATGTCTGAACATTTTGTTTTCAGGGAACACAAATAATGGGCAATGAGTTCTGTTAATTTAAAATTTTAAATATATGCAAACAACTATTTCCAACTTCTGCTTGATAAAATGCATCACATAGATCTAATAAAATGTTTTCATATTAGGCATGAGAACTTAGAAAAGCACATACAGTCATGACCATTTAGTAGATAAAATCCTACTCACTGCTTCAACAAGAGGAAAGAAGAAAGAATGTGCATATACTAACCAGAAGCTGGCAGCCACGGTTAGTATGCTGCCTTTCCTCCACTATCCCTGCCACCCTGGAGGACTGGTTTCTCCAGCTTGGGAAGGAGGGGGAGAAGGCAAAAAGAGGTCAATAGTGGCCACTGTGACACTAAGTTAATTTTCAGTGTAAAATATTAATTACTAAAGTACAGCTTCTCCCCACTTCCCTCCAGTGAAGCCCAGCTGCAGTAGTCAGGATCACTGTAGGGGTTTGAATGGTGCAGAAGTGCAGCATATATTTTAAGATTTTCGAAAATAACTTCCCTTTTTGTTCTCAAGCATCAGACTGACAGGAGGATCAGCAGAACTCTGCAGACAGTGTTGCAAATATCCCCCACACCATCCCAACCCAGGCATAACCCTGAGCACTTGAGCTGCAAACTTTCCCTCTCCATGACTGCTGGGGTATGGAATACAGAGATAAAAATAGAATACTCTTCTCTTTCTCTCTACTCAGCACTGCCATTCACATAATGACTACCCGCTATATTTAGGTTTAATCCTAACTATGAGCAAACAAGCAGCGATAATCTCAAAAAGAAACTTTAACATATTAATGCCTATTAGCTTCACAAAGTCCATTCTCTTTCCTCAAAAAAAAAAGAAATCTATTAACAATATACAAGCCCACAGACTATGAGTTTTATTAACAGCTGTTTTTTCAGGCATTAACAGGACAACAGTATACCACTACAGAAGTCTTACTACAAGCATTAAAAAAAATATTTTATGTAAAAATGATAAAGCAATTCTATATTAAAGCAGCAGGGGAAAGGATTTGGAAGTTGTATGGCAGCTGTTTCAAATAACCATAAATTGCAACTATACTTGATAAAGTAACACAAATCTTTATGAACTGTATACTGTTGAATTTTGGATTAAGGCATTACAGTTAGGGCTGTTTATTTCAGATATACCAAAGACAGTAAAACTCATTTTCAAATAAAATTATCCATGTATCAGAAAGCTATAGAGAGATGAAATAGTACTGGGTAGAAATTCCAGACAGAAGCAAGTCACAGAAACACCGCCTTGCTTGTGTACAGTCTAGTGCAGTGCATGTATACAGTGTGGTTTTTTGTATTGAGAGATCACTGTTAAGTGTTTTATGAGCATCACAGCTCTGTTAAAAACCAGATCTTTTCCTTGAAGAAAAGCAGACACACATTTTCCTTCTAAGCCTGTTGCTTTGTTCATTTTTTAAACAGCTTTGCAGCCCATCATGAGGATACTGTACAACTAAATACAAAGTGATAGTTCCCGTTTTTCTTGTTTACACTGATGATGCCAGTTTTTAAAAAAAAAAACCACAGTTGACTTGCGTTTTACATCACCCCTTCGTTAGCTCATCTTGCTCCTCTAGGTTATTCTAGCCATTCATCAACCCAAATTACATGAAAAAATGTGTCCAAAAAGTCATCTGATTTGCTATCTTCTCATACTTGCAGTTTCCACCACAAAGTATGGGAGGGCTCTCTCATAAACATTAAGGTGGAAAAGGAGGGAAGACATAGGCTCGGTTCTGGGTCTATTCAGATCTTTCACTCTCCTCATCCTGTAAGAGAAGCATCAAATATTTTAAGGCATTTACTTGTTTGCAAATGGCTTGTGTACGTGTGTCAGGAAATTAATAAGAAGGAGATGATCTACAGTGATAGATGTACTTCCATCTGAAACTTATTCCTGTGGCTCGTCTTATCCATGAAAAGGGTGAGCTCCACACTCTGATCCTTGCCAGTCGCCGGAGCCCTCCAAGCCTCTCACTGGGGGCCGCTGCTGGCAGAGCCAGGGTGGAGAGCCCAGGCAGCCACAGCCAAGCTGTCAATCTCCCCTCAAAACTTCCCAAATCAAAGAAGACAAACCCTTTTGAAGCCCCTATCCATCTCAATAAAAATTACTGAATGAAAAGCTGCCCCGAACCACGCAGGGCTCAGATCAAACCTTGTCCAAACTCAGCTCTCTCAAAGCAGGTCATAAAATGACCCAGGTGCCCACTGACCCCTCACTCCTCCCTCACAGATGAGGTATTTGACACCTGCTCTACTAACCCACATGACTTCACATTTCTCCAGAGCTGGTTTTGGTTTTCAGATGCCCAGCTTTTTCCTCCTAAAGTCTATCTTTACTACAGAAAATGGCTTTTTAATGTCCTTTCTGCTTTATCTGTTATAAAGGTAACATATTTCAGGCAGCACCGTGACTGACATTAAGAAAATACGAGGATACTGCACCATGGCTTCCAGTGAGGCTAGCTTGCAGGACACAGAAGTGTTTGCAAAAACAGTAATAAAAAAAAAAAACAGTGTCTGACAAAAATAACTTTTCCACCAGTGATACTAAACGATGCGTATTTCTTTTGTCAGCAAGCTGTATTTTTTCCTTTTAAACTTTTATAGCATTCAAAAAGATATTGTTAGAATAAATGATGGGCCAAGGAAAATAGTGACTGTAAGCAATATGGTGACTTGAAGCTCATTGTGGATGATGACTGTCTGAATGCAACATTTTAAAATTCAAGTGTTCTGTAATTGTTACAGATTTCTTACACTTCCAACAGCATACATTTTTAATGCTTGGTTTAGAAATGTTGATAACCACTAAAATTGTTTAGTGGTTATATAAGAATCAGAAAAATGTAATTTACAGTTATGGGATAAATTAATTTGCATCAAAGTAACTACAGATTTCCATAGATTTTGCATTGTCGGGGTTTTTTTCCTCCAACAAAGCTTTCCAAATTTGTGATAACATTAGTGAAAACAAAGCCACACAAGGAGGAGTGAATAAAGGAAGGACCAGGGTATCTCTTCCTGAGTTCATAAAGCCTCTACAGATGCACTTCCCAGCCATACAGTGTTCTCAATGGTGACTACATTGGCTACATTAATAACTCTCTTCCAAGGACATACACTTTGAAACAAAAATGGATTAAATGTGTTGTTTGAGTTTGCAGAGAGATATAACAGTTACATTAATAGTGACCATATTTAGGGAAAAACACCAAAAAAGTTATTTTTTATTTGTTGCTCTTAAGGAAACTTGGAGTCAAGATCAAAGATCACTTTGATTTGTTTGAAAGTTGTAAATGATCCATTTCCAGATTTTATACAGTTAGTGTGCAATCTGTAAGTACTTGTGCCATAATCGAGAAGGAAGGCTCTTCAGCTTCACATGTCAATGCTGTAAACATGTAAATCTGGAAAATATTTTCCAAGCAGGCAGCCATGTGTAAAATTTACAGAACCTGTCATGAGAGAAGTGCAGCTGCAGAAGTGCAAACTTCTCACTGCATCTTGAAAAATCCAGATGGGGGGATGTGAGAGATTTCCCCCCCTCCCCCCCAGCATGGAGGGCTCCAGCTGGATTGAGTTGTTGGTGCCATCAACTTTTAAAGTAACACTTCACCCAGTAATGAAACACTGATTATCCAATCACAAACAACAGAACAGAGGAATCTCTTTAAAAAATAAAATAGAAACAAATCTTAAGTTGATTACACCAGTATGTGAAAGACTGTGGGCTAATTTATGACAATTTTGCAACATGTCCAGATGTCACTGTGCTGAGACCACCAATGTTATATTACGTGAAACCAAAAAAAAGTAAGCAGAAATATCAATTCAAAATTAAACAGAATCCAAACACACTCTTCAAAAGCAACAGTACAAAACTGGGATTTGAAATATATGTATTTATATTGTGTCTATGTGCATATATATATATATACACACACACAAACCCACTCAGTCTCAAAATGACCCCTACCCTTACAGTCCTTCCATGGAGTCTGAGGTGCAATAAAGTTTTGGACCACCTCTTCACCCAAGTCCTTTCATCACTGTGGAGAAATGGGACAGCAGAGTCATGTTCCTCCCTTACTAACCCTGTCGGCTCAGCGGCTTGGCTCCGGACCTCTGTTCAACCTCTGCCACCCCCAGCATGTTTGAAAGGACCAACACCGATCAGTCGCTGTAACCATACACAAAGGAGAATAATACTGGGAAGACAAAACAGAGCGATAAGCACACCACACCCATTTTCTCACATGCTATCAGGTCATCTATTCTTTTGTAGCTCATCTTCTTTGAAGATGCCAGGAAATAGAGACTGATATGCAGCAAAAATCTTTGTCAATGCTTATAGAGTCATTATACAATACTATCCACCAAAGCTCAGTGCAGTACAAAGAGCTGAGCAGAGAACCTAGTTATCAGTTTTCAAAAAGACAGAAAAAAAAAAAAAAACCAAACCAAATTTCCATTTGAGGCAAGCTAACAGTCACATGGCTATTTTATGTGAGAACGTAGATGAAAAAACACTGAGCAGTCTTAAATAAAAATCACTATTAAATCACATATCTCCCTATAATGGTTCAGAAAAGTCTAGCCATTTGGTTTAAAGTTCATCCCTTGACAGTGAAGCCAATTCTGGGAGATCATCTGTGCCAGCCATCTTTTAAAACCTTCACAGAGCTATGCAGTATTTGCCTTCCATTTATAGTTATATTAAAAACCTCTTAGCATATATTTAAAAATGACATGCATAAACTACCAGATGGCACAGAAACAACGGCAATTCGATGAATATAGAAATCAGTGCAACTATTTCTAACACCACTAATATACAATATTTGTGATATGTAATATTCTTGTATAATATACACTATTTCAAAATTAAATCTGCACTTAAATGCCAATATCCTCTCCTTCTGGCTTCTCACTTTATGACACTAACATAGGATCTCATTCACCAAGCCAATTGAAATTTTAATAAAAGAAAGCTGGAGTTTCTAATAAACTCCTGCAGCGAGTGGATAATACTAAACATCTTTAGCAGCATGGTGTTTTTTATTATTATTTTAGCTGTATATTAATATGCTAGTATTTGTAAATTCTCTAGTGTCACCAGATTTATTTCAAAAGGCTTCTCTGCATTCTACTTTTCTGAAAAGTCTATGTGACAATGAAATAATAATTTCAGTGGGTCTTTTAGGTGTCTAAACCTAAAAAGAAGATATATCTTACCTTAAAAAGGAAACTTTTGATACTATTCATTTGCCATTTGGGAAGACAGTATATTGAATTTTCTTGTTGAGGGTAAAATTATAACAGCAAGACTGGCAGCATTCACCATGTGAAGATTTATTACAGATTTCAATACATGTTTTTTCCTGCCTCAGTTCTGCATGCACAGCCAGGTGAAATGGGCATAGAATATGCTGCCCAAACACTGGCCAAAACCTACAACTGCTCACAGCCAGCAGTGTGCTGCGTAGTTAGAGAACGACTGCTTTAAATATTTTTCAGACCTCATCAGCGTCACTCACAGCCCTGCGAAGCACTGTCCACCCACAGCAAGCACTGTAAGGTTTCAGAGCCCAGACCCAACCTTTCGTTTTCCAACCTGGCAACAAAGAGCTTTTCCCTATGGGACCCAGGCTACTGGTCTGCTCAGCCTCCTCTTCTGTCCCCTAGGCTTCTAGGATTTTGATGCTGCTGGCATTAGCGGTTGCAAGAGATGCAATAAAGCCTTTGAAATCAATCCCAAAATGGCCCTTTGTCTTCAGTGGACATAGGGTAAGACATCTAGGAATCAAGTTCTCTTTTGAGCACAAAAATCTGTCTACAGTGTTTAATTCAAACAGGTTGCCTCCAGTACTTGTGTAGCAAATCAATTAGCAGCATGTTTAACAACGTATACATAAAACCTTGTACTAATTTTCATAGATATTAAATTTAGCTTTCAGTTGCTGAAAATATAGGCACCTTTCTTATCTCATTTCAGGATAACGGCTAATCAAATACTTATTTGATTCCTAAGCTGCCTGTACACTACCATTAATTCATTATCTCTTTCATCTTATTAGTTATGTTCTCAAACTGTACAGTGTGCAAACATTAATCTGAACAATCACCTGCCCTTAAAATGCCAAAGTTTGTACGACGTTTTGGCAACTTTAAAAAGAAAAAAATGCATTCATTGGCTTGCAAATGAAATGTATTCACGGAAAAAAATTCCCCCATAAGCTGAAGCAGCTCATCATTAACATTCAAAGAATATGAACACAGGCTTCATAGAAAACCATTAAAATATAAGGCAGCTTTCAGCCTATTTTAAGAATTTCAGAGAAATTTTGCATTCTCTTTCCCATGATGCCATGGTGATGTCAGGCTGCATTTCAAATAAAATGACAATGAAATCATTTCAATTCCATGCAACGTGCAAAAAAAAAGTCAATTTTTCTCTTGGCAAACCGAAGTCTAAAGTAATTAAGCACTGCTGTGTGGGTGGCAGCTTCTTCCTCTGAAGTCAGCCTGAGATAATTACCATATTAAAGTCAAAACATCATGTGCTGCACTGATAGATAGATGGATGGAGAGATTGGGCATCTATTAAATGATCCATTTTGTTATGCTCCCTGGGAAATGTGCCATTGATGCCAATTAAAAATATATATTCCAAGTGAGTATTTCTAAATGACAAAACTTCAGTAAATTGAATATATTATTTACTGATCATGAAGTACTCTAAAGATAAAAAACCTGGATAGATAAGAACCTAGGAGGAGAATTATATACTTTACGAAGTTTACAAACCCATCGTTACCCAATTGCCACGTTCCCATAATGTGATCTACAACACCATTTTTACCCAAGACACTGAGCTATTTCCTTTCCATCATAAAATCTGTAACTAAGGTGGAAATATGATACAGTAGATAAAACAAACAAACAGACTTCTGAATTCACAAATGTTCTATTGTAACAAAAAAAAGGTCTTCTTCAATTTTAATAAGATATCCCTCAGTATATATTCATAATTAAATGTCTTCAAGTCTACATTTTCGGTGTCAGAAAAGCGAATGGACCAAAACTAAGGCATACCATTGATGATTAATTGGTACTACTTGTTGAGATATATCACAGTGCAGCTTAGCATGATAAAAACACTCAAAAATATCTGTACATAACTAATATTAACACTGTCTGTAGTGTTTTCTGCTGTCACCCTACCAGTAAAACGTTTCCACTATTAGGGTGTGAAGACAATGCTTCCACTAAAATTTAAAGGGAGCATTTTTTAATGCATTGGATTTGGACTTCATTTGCAGTGATTTCAGAGCACAGCCACTTGCATCAGTATCAATTTAGACTGGTATCAGAACACATTTATGTCGTGCTTTAACAACAAAGAGCTAAAGGCAAGGTTTTGCTATCAGAAGCATTACAAAAAAAAGCTGAATTTCCATTCTACCTACTCTGCAGGTTATGTTTGACCTCATTTAAATGCTTTGAATGAGATTTACTTTTCACTGTTGCTATGATAAAGGTCACAGAACTAAAACTATGTCTCTTTAAAATTAAGGATAGGAATTTCTGAGGCTTAGAAGGGCTTTTCATATTGACCAAACATAAATTAAATAATATCATATGAAAATACATAAATGCTCATATTAAAATGTTAATGAGTTTTCTCAGCAAGAAATCAAAACAATCAATATTTTATCTTTAATATTAGATTCCGATCTTGCACTGAAGCACCTTGCTCAAGGTACTTAGATTCCAGAGAGGTCAGCATTTGAGTAAGCCCAGTGTTTAGGTTACTGTCTACAGAAAACTCTGACAGACAAACTTAAGACCTTTCTGTTTAACAGATTTACGCTAAAATCCTAGGCTGAGTGAAGCTTTAAAATTATCCTGAGGAAAGTTTAAGAATCTGTAATGGCTCAGTCTCACAGCAACTGCAATCCAAATACATGATTTGTAACAGCAGAAATTATTCTGATTTTATATTGTATTTTCCATAGACAATTTTGGTATCAGCATAATTTACTTCTTAATGGATGGTGTAAAATATATAACTTTCAGTTTACTAACATGCATATACCTTTCCTACCTCTTACGAGGTATTTAACACAATGGCACAGAACTATGAGAAGGAAAACATCTACATGTTCAAAAATTAAAAAAAATATGAGAAATTGCTCTTGTAAAATAGTGTAAGTGAGGAACAGGCAGGGCAAACAGAATGAGTGGGAGTCTACTTTCCAACCCCTTATTCAAGGTCAATGAAGTTATTGCAGATCTACTTTAGTCTAATGAAAACAAATTCTAACAAATTCTGTCAACAAATTCAAATCCATCCAAAATTAATGTTAAATACGAGCACTAGCAAACAGAAGATTTATAAATAAATAAAAATTATGAAAAATTAACAATGAACTTACTTTAAAAATTTGTATTTAAAAATAACTTACATAAAGCTTGTTTTAAATGTCTCCCCTTTCTGAACTTTTTTTCAAGGTTCATTTTTCACTTTTAAGCATTTTTTTAAGCTTTCCTTTCTAACCTAGACATTTTTCCTTACAATTAATGAAATTTGAAATTCTAAATTCTCTAATACTAATATGAACTTAAGGGGCAACATTCTGCAAAAAAAAAAAAAAAAAGGTAGCATGAGGCAAGCAATCAGGCAACACAAGTGCATTTTCTGTTGAAAAATCAGTCTTTAATTTAAAAGGTGATTATTGCCAATAGCTTCCCACACACACTTCCCGCCACCCCAGTCATCTTTGACAGCCAATTTGCTTTTTGGTTCCCAATATTGTTCCTCAGCTGCTGTTTAAGAAAATGTAGAATGTTTAAACCCTTTATAAGTTATATGTTTTCTTCTTATTTAAACCAGCATTCTTGATGGTAGTTTATGATACTTTCATGAGTTTATGGATTGTCTTTTAGGGATATCCAAATATATAAATGTAAATAACCTTTGGTAATTAAAATCTGTAATTTGAATAAAAATGCAAGTTTAATTAATCTTCAACTCCTCTCACCTTCCTCTCAAATTTTATTGACAATCATAACGCTCAATTTAGAAAACAAAAAAATCAATTAGAAAAAAATTAAGAAGTGGTTCTCAATCCCTAAGAACATACCACCTCCCATCAAAAGTAACACATAGCACTTAATTATAATTTTTAAGGAGAAATCAACATAAATGACCTCTTGGCATATCTACTCTTCAACCCAATGTGAAGTCATCTTCCACAGGAAGCAAAACCATTTACACACCTGTAGGCATACTTCCAGTTCCTAATAAATCTTTCTTTAATTTCTGTCATTGCACTTGCATTACTTATCCTCCCACAGACAGGTTTTCCAATATAACACAGAGACACAAGGAACTTTTCAGGGGTCAGTACGCTGGAGAATTTTTGGAAGAATTTTGAAAACTGAAGTTCACAGGGTCTGACTTTCACCAAAAATTTGCCACAAGCAAAGCCATTTTTTAGTTCTGCCATCATCAAGCACACTTAGCGTCCCTTTTATTAGACCATCATACTCAGCCTCAGACATCAAAATTTCATTCATTCTCTGTACATATAATGACCTTGACCTCAGAGCTCGGGGGGGGGGGGGGGGGGGGGGGCGGAGGGAATCTACTGTGCTGTAAGTATGGACATTGTTCATTTCTTTGCAAAAGAATACTACCTCATCTCTAATAAAGCTTGAACAAGGATTCCACATCCCCTCTGCCTGTCTCTCATTTGGTCATGAAGCAACCGAGGCTACTGCAGGGACTGAGACAGTGGGAGACCTGCCTGTGAGTGTACAGACCACATCTCAGGTGCAGAGCACAGACCAGACGAAAGCCAGGTTTGCACACTTCCTGGTGCAGCGTACAGTGAAGCCCAAGAATTAGATAGTTCTAAATCAGAGAGCTGCTCGCTCTCTTGAGCAGGTTCCCTTTCTCTTTCTTTACTGCCTCAATAAGCAGAACTCTTTTGTCAATTTCTTGATGTGCTATATTCCTATATGGTTTTATAACAGATGTTACATATTCACTATATGTCATCATCATAACTAATCCGAGTAGTTTTACAGTGTCTGCAAACCTTTGTGTTCCTATAGCATTCTCCCAGTGAAATTTCTTTTTTAAAATGTGGAAATGTTTTCAATTTATAGAGGACACCAAGGCGCAAAGAAATAGGATAATTTGTCAACTACTGCAAAAGGAAAGTCAGTAAATGAAGTAAGCAGACAACAGAGGTGTCTCTCCATGACCTCTTCCAACCTTAGGTTCCTTCCCTCATTTATACACCTGAAGTCCCTCAACATTCACACCAGAAAAGTGGACATCACAGCAGATCAGAGGATCTCTTTGGGTTTTTTTTCCCCAGTGTGTATATAAATGTGTAGCTTCCTCAGCTGCCAGAGGCACAATTCTATTCTATTCTGTCTTCAAGTCCAACACCTTCCTGCAAAGGACAACTTTACAAAGCAGAGCATTCTCAAAAAAAAAAAAAAAAAAGAGGATTAATTTAAGTAACAGCGGAAATTCAGGACAAGTAACAGGTTACCAGGTACTCACTTCTAGCACATCCTACTAACCATTTCAGTGTTGAACAGATAAGAAAAGTGAGGCAACAGATGTTGCCTGTCTGGGCTGAAGACCAAAAGAATTCTCTTGCAAACTGAAGCAGAAGACCAAGAGAGTAACCCACACAGCAAGAGAAATCAAATACTTCAGATGAATGCACTCTTACAATAATCAACACTGTACATTGGTAGTCCTATTATAAATAGCAACACTACAGGTGCTCATGAGAGTGTTACTTTGTTATGTTACTTGCAATTATGTTTTGCTGTAACCCATAAATCTGTCAAAATGAAGAAAGCAATTAGGAGTTTCCACATGAATAGGCAAGGTTTCTCCTTCCCACACAAATGGCGTAAGTAAACACTTTAACCCATGTGCCTGGTGGGGATTAGGCACCAAAACCTCCCCCTGCCTAGTGCTGCCAAGTTTTGTGCTGCTCCATGTGTAACACTTTTATGCCAATTATTAAATGAACTGATTTGCAGTTACAAATAATCTGCATATTAACTAGGAACTTTAGTTTACAGACTAAGTAAAAAGAGACATACAAAAAAAAAAGAAAAAAAAAACAAAAAAAAAACCAAAAACAGAAAGAAGGAACATACGCATATTACAGAAAGTCTAAGGACAGCAGGTAGCTAGAAGGAAAATGTCTTGGGGAAGCTGAGGTACAGCCAAGGGTCTCTTGCCATCATTGTTCCTCTCTTGAATAAAGTCCCTGTTTGTCCTTGGTTTCAGCAGCTGGTCCTCCTCCACTCGCAACTTTCAGGGGAGCAGCAAGAGGAAGAGCAGAGAGAGGAGGCCATATGGCTTCCAGCACATCAAGCATCAGTGGGCTCCCGATGGCAAGCTGCATGATGGCAAAATGGCCAGCTCATGGTTTCTCTGCCATGGAGACAAAATGCAATTTTCTGGCAGCCCGGTTGCAAAGAACAGAAAAGCAATTATTCTGGTATTGAAAAAAAAAAAAACAACCCACACCAAAAAAATAACAAAAAAAAACCCAACAACAAAAAAACACCACAACCATATGAATACGTGTGTAAATTCTTCAAACCTGGAATCCTGGAATGGTGGAAGGCAGGGTGCTTCAAAGCAGTAAGAGGCCAGGTACAGAAGAATAAACAGGAAAATGTTGTGCTGCATCCATTTGCCAGATATTTTTAAAAAATGCAGTTATCAAATAGAAATACACAGCCAGGTAGAATGGAGAGTTTCAACCAGCTTTAGAAAGCTCCAGATTACTTCAGAAAATCTAATTTTCAAAATTGTTTTAATAGTTAAAAAGAACTAGACTCCATATATTTCTATTTATTACAATTAGCAGTGTTCAAAATTCTCAATTAATAAAGCATTTTACTGTGCTGACTATAATTTAGTTTGTCCTTTGTAATAAATAGGGTAAGCACTCAGAAACGTTTAGAAGTACTGTATCTTTTATATAGTACACGGCACAATGTTTGTATTCTTGAAGACAGAGTGACATCTAAAGGGATTTTGAAATACTCAAATCTTGCACACTGAACCCAAACTGACAAAGTCAAGGGCATGTCATATTTTTGAAAACTGATGAGTTTTCAGGTTTGCTGTGGTTGATTGTCCCAAGTAACCATGAAAAGAGGATCAAATTCCAATTTTAATGACATGCCTCAGGGTGCCCTGAGGACAACTGCCATTTTTATCTTAGATTCTGCAGGTCCTCAGTGAACAAAAGGGGGAAATCAGCTTTGAATGGATTCCTTGCACTGTTGTCAAAAGTAATCCAACTGCTCTAAATATCTATATCCTAAAATATTTTCTTACAGCAGTTTTTATTAACCTGAAGCATTAACAGAGCAGAATATTTAAATGGTATTTTCAGCTATCAATTCTCCAAGCAGATCTCATGTTCTATAACACAAAGGTATTATAACTGGAGTCTTTCATAACCAGAACCTCTCTCTCCAATACATGCACACATATAAAGAAAAAACAAAATATGATATCTAATGGCTAGTTTGGGGATCCAGGGTGGTATTTTTATGTATACAAATACTTTTACCATATATTAGAAATACACTTTAAATTATATCATTCCAGGTATACTCCTGAATATATAAGCCAATTTAGAGAAAAAAAAAAAAAAAAATCAAGTCTGTAATATCAAATACAACAGTACAGCAGAAATGCACAGCATGCATGTGGTAATGATGTTAGCCACCTTTACAATGGACCTTTATTTCATTCTTCCGTTAAGTATCTTCCTGAACTCACTGACAGGGAAAAAAAATCCTACATTAAAATCATATTTTCCCCTCTTAGACTGAAACCATAGCGAACTCTTGTGAATTTGTTTCTAGGGATGGGGGGAGCACTATCTTTAACCATCTATTCCTTAGAAGCAGAACATCTTTTGATGCAGTTTATTTATGAAAAAAAATCATGAACAGTTGTCAGGATGCTCTATCTCATTTACAGTCACAATGCCCCAATGAACTACTAAAATGTGGCTCAGCAGCAAAGCACTGGCAAGCTGAGTTAACTCTTTCTGGCTGAAAGGACAACATATCTCAGCTTTGAAGACATGTATTTACTAGAGAAGAGCAAAACAGGCATTTCATTAGCAAAACAATACGTGTAACAAACCTATGGTAAGAACATGGAAAACAGCTCTGAAAGGCTGTTCAAAAAAATATTTCCTGTATATCAGTTGCAGGAAAGTGGTGTCTTCTGCATTAAGAGAATATTTACTTGTGCAACTGATTTTGGTTTTTGTTGTGTTTAAAAAAAAAAATAATTAAAAAGGCACTCAGTACTACTAAACTTTACTAAAACTAGTATTTCCTTTTCAAGTCAGATGTAGTTGGCACAGCTAATGTAAAACTAAAAGTGTGACCTGAGGCACTCGGACAATAAATAATGACAGAACCTTTCAGCAAGTCTTAATCAAGGAAATTAAAGCAACATGTAACTCAAGATGCATGTTAATAAAGCAAGTGCAGAAAATAATAAATGGAACATACAAAAAGATATTTATCTCTATGCTTCAATTAGTCTTTGTGAACACTCTTTTTTCTTCCTCCCCCAGCACTTTCAAGCATATTGTAACTGTCTTAATTTTTTTATGAATGTCAAGACTTCACAAAGAGGAACATTTGTGTTCTTATTCAAAACATTATTCTTTAATCCAGCAGATTTTTATGGTAGGCTATTTGAAATGGCCTGTGATTAGCACTGGTTTTGGGCCCTGTTCAGATCTTGACCGACTTCCCAGGGCGATCCAGGTTCTTGCCCCATCTGCTGTGGTTCTGATAAGGATTCCCAGACAGACAGTAAAGTCTTTAAGAAAGGACAGAATTAGAATGGTCTTTATTAGATCATGGATGAGTGTCTATGGCTGCAAAGAAATTCATTTGCACTGTATCTACAATGCAGTTTGAAATTTTCCTTCATTTGGCAAAGCACATCAAGTCTGATTTAACAATTCTCTTTGTGACTTTGCTTTTCTCTCTACAGCTTCATATATTTACAGAAGGATAGATGCGTGAAGACTTCTGATAAAGTACCAAAAAAACAGCCATTACTATACATCCTTGTACACAACTAAGAATCATCACCTTATGAGAAAAACAGTATTAATAGAAAATACGAGTTATAAAACTCCTTCTGCATATCAAAGTCATGACAATGTCAGCTGCCAGCACTTTCTAAGTCATGGTCATTTACTGCACTAAAGAAAAACATGAACCTCATTTTGCTTTAAGAAAGCAAGCATTTAGCTCTCCAGTTAACAATGTGAAAGTAAAAGCTGGTATCCACAAAGCTGAATGAGTCTCTGGCTGAACTGCTTACAAGTAGCACCTACTACACAATTCACATGCTGTCAATACTGACGTTACGTTTTATTCCTGAAGCATTCTTAGTTAATAATATTCACAAGCAAAACAAAAAAGTTACAGTTTATTCAGCAACCTGGAGTATTGATAGAGAACAGGACTGCACTGGGAGATGTCCACTCCAGAACAAGTGTAAGGCAGAATCCCTGTTTTGAACACCTCAATGTGGAATTAGCAGGAAAAAGCAAGGAATGGCAAGCAGAGCAACATGGATTTGGCCAAGCTCAGTGACAGGGAAGGGGGTTCCTGACTCCCCAGTAGGTCACGCAGCCTCTTCCTGAGTCCACAGAAGGTAACAGGATTTATTTGATGGAAAAAAAGAAATATAGTCCTGCAAGCAATGCAAAATACAAACCTATACAAACTTCAAATTCAAAGGAATTCAGCTGTTATGGGATAGATCAAGTGGGGTTCTGAATTTGATTTTTAGTAGGATGTATGCAGAAAACTATCACTAATTCACTGAAATTACTAAATTTAGAAATATAAAAATAAAAGCCACAGGATTTTTTTCTTCTTCATCATCATTCTTTAACCAGAGGTGGGGTTTATTCATTTGGGGGTGGGGAATAAATATATATATATAACTCAACGCTTTTCTAAAGGGTAAAGAGGCTAAGAAAATAATATATTCAGTTCACAGTAGAATGAGTCACAGATGCAAAATCTCCAATATTCAGCTCTCTTTGCTACAGCTTATGCACATATCAGTTTTATCAGTTTCTGCAGAAGAAAACAAGCAAGCTCAAATAACAAGAAGATTGATCAGGCAACAAAGCAACACAGAAAATGAGACAATAGCAAAAATTAATTAAGTAAATGTACTTAAGTACATCTCTTGTGTGCACGGAAGCAGAAACAGACAAACTTCATTAGTTCATAAATGCCCACTTGTCTCCTCTGAGCAGTCATCCTGTTGACACAATGTCCCGCCCTCCCCAATTTTTTTATATATTCACATTATAAATCATCTAGAGCCAGGAGGAGCTTTCAGTTTCTCTCAACTACATATCCCTGAGTCAGGACATGCAGACATAGCGGGCAGCAAGGACTGGTGTGCAAATCCATTGCACTTCAGAAATATTTTGAGAAATGGGACAGAAACAGACACTCTTTGCTCAATTTTCTTTCATTTTTGCTGGATCCCTGTTGTGTTCCTGGACCATAAAGAGACAAGAAGCAGAGACAGAGGGTACTCACACATTCAGTCCATGTTCCAAGAACCTGCCAGCATTAGCTCACTCAGCACGCTACTACCTTTCCTCTCACGAGGGGCACCCCTTCATTCAAACCCAGGAACAGGGCACAGAGAAGGCAAATGTTTGGCACTTGTCAGAGCTACAAACCCTCTTCCTAAGTATTCCAAACCTTTTGCCTCTCTCTTGTCTTGGTGAATAATCAAACAGAACAGATCTATCAGGAAGGACTGTAAGAAAACCATAATAAAACACCATGGCACAATTGATAAATGAAGGTTATCTTGGAAAGTCTCCAAACCAGAGACATCCCAGTTAGACAAAGACTGTCTCTAACACACATTAAAAAGTTGCCAGTTTCCCCCAGCTTCTGAATGAATCTCGTTTCTGTTAAGTATATACATCCCACATCAAAGACAAACACCAATGAAAATTAAAATCAAGCTACAGCCCTCCAGTGACACTATAACAATTCATTTCAAATCAACAGGTTCAATAGATACGTTAGAAAAATCAAAATTTGCCAGTGCCCCTTCTTGGAATTACCTTAAATCTGAAGTACAAGACAGAGGCTTCTAACTTCTCAATTAAATAAAACAAGTAGTCAGTAAGATGTGACCAGTAATTTACATAAGACTTTTTTTTTTTTTTTCTTTTTCCAGTATTTCATGCTGCTCTCTTTATAGTAGGCTCAGTAACTCTGGTGTTTACAGATCAAGAGAAAACTTAACCAAAACAAGCTATTCAAAGATTCTTAATCCTAATGCTTGTTTTAAGTTATGTATGTATTTCAATTCACATATTGACTCTTTGAAAACTGAGATCTCAAAACATTATTCTGACATTTTATCCCAATCCAAGAAAATTACATGAACATAGCTATTTAGGAACACATCAGTATAGGAAACATACTGGAAAGGACGTCCTAGATTATTCAGTGATGGTTATACCACCATGTGTTTTATATTGCCATATAGATATGTGCATAATCCAATGATGGTACGTGATGCTAAGAAATCTTTCATTTCCAGTTTAATTGCAGGCCATTCATATCTATTTGTTGGTACTTAACATTACCCTTCAGCTTCCACAACTTTTTCCTTTGTGTTGTTTGTCAGAAAATAGGCTCTCCACTGCCCTAAGAACTCTGGAAGACTTCTCTCACCCATCCTACATTGAATTCATCATTCTTGAATAGGGCTGATCAAGAATGTACAATGGTTTTAATACTTACCTGTCCTTACTGGAAATACAACACCTGGTGAGTACTATGACCACATTCATTTTCAATGTCGGTATCCCACTGCCACCCCTGCAACCAATTCACATATCTGTCGGAGTGGGGGTTTCCCTCTTTTTTCTGTTATGTCTTACTTTGAAGCCCTTCAATACTGAAGAAAACAATCTAATTTCAACTGAGGAACATTTTATGTCAGAACACCAAACTCTAAGCTAGGGCTTCCTTTAGTCCGTGTAAGGAAAGCCAGGAGCGGAGGGGGAAGGAGGGGAATCCATTACCAAATTAAGGTAGCTTTTAACTGCACGAAAAAAGAACAACATTGTATAAAGAACCTTGGTACTGCCTTAAAGAGGTCAGTTAAAAAATAATTTTGAATATCAAAGGCTTTCCAAAGCACAGGTTTCACTATATATAGTGCAGTGCCAGACTAGCTCAGTTGCTTTGTCAATGCTTGGCTTTCAGAAGACAATTCAGATCTTTAGTCACAGTACCCTTTAGCCCAAATTCCTCATATTAACTACCTGTTAGTAAGTAGAGCCCTTCTATGTTAATAAAGATTATTTCTACTCACTTCACACATCTACTTGTGTGCATTACAGCACTTTTTTTGTCCGTTCTGAAAAATGTATCAGTAGGAAAACTCCAAAGCTCTCCCTCAAACCCTCCAATCTCTTTCGTTGAAATAAGAATTGAGAAAATTGCTTTATGTAAAAAGTCTAGAGTATTCAGTCTTGTAGAGAAAAGCAGAACATAGATAAAAGTTCATCTGACATAAAAAAAGAAGATGGTCAAGACAAAGTGTCTTTTGTGAACAGCAAGCCTCAGTGGCCTTCTGCATGGAGAAAGGTCCTTCCTGAGGTTAGGAGGCATCTTTTTTCACTGTGGGTGATCCAGGATTAATCTCAAGCAAAGTAGTAATGATTACAAATTACAGACCAATTTCTATCTTGCCTGCTGTGACAAAGATTACTGAAAAATTGGTTCACTGACCAATGATGAGCTCTCCAACATGGTACACACTAAAATTATACAGAACTATCATCCAGATTTTTGGCCCCTGATGGAATTCAAATGGCCCTGGAAACATGACCAGTAGTTTCTTCTGCACACAGATCAACAGTTGCATTTCTGGGCCTGTGGTCATAAATTCATAAACCTTGGGGAATTTTTTTTTAGTTTTACTTTTTCCTGAATTTGTACTAGTATACCGTAGCAACAAAACTGACTAGTGAACATGCTTAAATTCTGGGGCTAGTTCTCAGTGGGTGCCTCCATTGGCTTTTTCACAATGTTCAGGCAGGTCTAGAGGAAACAAAACAAAGAATGTTTCATTTAATTTTGAAATTCCCTTTGTTGTCTAACTTATAACAATTAGGTCTACTCGTAGAACACCAAAATGGAATAATATTTATTTCTGCAAGATGTATCACTGCAGAAGAGAATAGTATTGTGATCCCCAAGGAGAGGGCAGGTACTGAACAGTGGAGAGGATGCTTTTATGGAATATATGATAACTTTAAGAACCACAGAAAACACATCTCCTGTGGAAGAGGCCTTACTAGGCTGAAATAAGGTGCTGTCTCCTCAAATGCTCAGACCTCTATTCCAATTTGTTTATAAATTGTTATGCTTGGATGTTCTAAGTCTGTTTTACAAGCACAGAAAATGCAGAAGGGCAATATTCTTCCACAGTGGCATTTCATTTAATACAGTGCAGGAAACGTATGCCCTAGAATGGCTCTTTTCCAGCTCAGGGGCTTTCTGAGTCACAGAAAAATAAGAGGAAAATTCTCCCACAGAAAAGAACAAGAGGGGCCTCCCAGGCTACCTGGAGAGGAGGAAGCAGGTCATTCAGACCAGAACAATGACTGTAACAAGACTGATAACCCTAGTACCAGTTGAATCCGGAAACAAGACAAACAATAAAAAGTAGATCATGACACAAATACTCAGGTAGGAGGTTATTTATTGTGTACTGAAATGGTGAGCTAGGGTTGGGATGGGGGGGAGTGGGAAAGGGGTTAATGCATCTTTGCCAAAAAGCATCTTCCAATTGAGAATATTAAAGCATTTTAAGAAGGGCAGGATAAAGTGTTCTCTCCAGTTTACGGATAAGGAAACTGAAGAATGGAAGGGCAGATTACTCAATGTCACACAGTAAGATGTAAAAAGGGCAGAAACAGACCCCAGGTCTCTTGATCGTAAAATCTCTCCATTTCATTTAATGAACTTGCCTCCCAGATGCAGAGAGATATTATAGTGCCTTAGGGCAAATCCAGATTTTCATAACTAAGCACAATGTGAATCAAAATGGATAAGGAATTTCATCCTAAGTAAAACTCTTTCTTAAGATATAAAAATGCAAAGATGTGTTTTAAAATGTCAAACAGTTTGGAAAGAGACCTTTGTTCAACAAAGCAGGAGAAGAGTTTTCCTTCCTGCCTCACCCTCTACAAGCTCATAGAATATACATGAAAAATTTCCCTAGATGAGCTACTATTGGGTGCTTGAAATTTGATGTTTTACAACATGCAGAAAACTGGGAGCAAGGGGAGGCTGGGGGGTGAGGAATAAATAAATGGGCACTTCCAACATTTCTGCAACTAGAAAGATCTTGAACAATGGCAAAAAGTGCTGGACAAGCATGCCCCACCCTTGGAATGCACAGGAGAAAGCTGGAAAAAAGTTACAGGACAACAATTCCTAACTCATATTTCATGGGTAATCCAGTAGTTGCAAAAGCCTTCAGTACTCTTTATAGTCATGAGATATTAAGGCAATAGTGAGCACGAGAGAGCACAAGGCAAAGCATGATGCTGTCCATAGTGCAGCACTTGTTCAGTACTGTCAGCAGTGGACCTGCAAAGATTTGAAAAATGCTGCTCTAATTTCATTTAGCCCACTTAAAGACTTGAAGGAAGCAGAAATACAGCTTTATTTAATGTTCTAAACCGCTCTGTGTATGAGGTGATTGGACAGCCATGCCAGTTTGTGTTCAATCTGCATGTTATGTTTATGTGAGCTTATATCTTTTTAATGCAGCACGGTTACACATACAGCAGTTTGCAGCTTCCCCAGGAAACCATTGTAAATGGGACCTGTGCCCAATTGTTTTTATCCCAGTTAAGTAAATAAAAGAAATATGCTAATTAGCACCCTATTAGCTCACAGCAGGGAGTAATTCAGGGCACTTTGATTGGAAATTATTCTGTCATCCAGGAAGCTGCTCTGTAACAGAATGTAAACTGGCCCAATTTTCTCTTTTTACCAACTGTGGATGTCATCCAAATAACGGAGACGCCAGTGAGCACAATCTATAGGACATGGTGATGTTGTAATGAAACCTCCTTCCAGTCTCCCACGAGTCTGGCCTAGAGATATGCTAGCAAATCCCAGGACTAGAGACGCTGTCTGCGCTTAAATTTGGGGGTCATTTTGTCAAATTTACTTTCAAGCACATAGTTTATTTTCCTCCCTACAACTGGCATTTCAAATATTGCTCCAGAATACTTTCTGAACTTATCAGAAATGTTAACTTTTTTTTTTAATGCCAGAAATATTGAGGCTGGGTCACACCAAAGGTACATCTGTACAGAAAAGGAAAATGTGGGATAAAGTCGCCATAAATTCCCAACTTCAACCTTTACAAACTGAAAACAAATTACATTTTTACATGATTTATATAAAATATGTAGTTTAAATATACATAATTATATATATTCTAACTCTTTGCTAACAAAACAGAGTTGCCAGCCCAGTTAGTGCACATCTGTAGTCAGCCTGGCAACAAGATGATGCTGGAAGTAATACAGGCACTGAGAGAAAAAGCTTAAAAAAAAAGCAGCATGTTTCCCAATCCCATCTTTCAGAAACACCCATTTTCAAAGAGCTTTGGGGCTTTTGGGGATTAGACGCTATGACACATCTGTCAGGTTGCCACTGAGCATGTCAAAATCTCCATCATGGTTTGAGTTATGCAATGAAGCTTAGTTATGTTACAGAGATACTGGTAGCACACTTTCTTTTGTTATCAAATTTATATGAAAAGTTACAGGGATTACCTGTGGATTTTCTGACTGCCATTTAAACCGCATAAGGACCTCAATTTTTATTCTGCTGAATAGAAAGGCAGTTTGGAGTGAGTTCTCTATAAAACTTCTGTGTCTTCTGTCTGAAAAGGCCCACATTACTATATTGCATAGATTTAAGGCTTCAAAATACAAATAATTTTTATATTAAAAATGTAACTATTGATGACAAGCAATTTTGTCTTTATTTAAGCAGTAATCTTTTAATTCACACAAAATCTAGTGTTTTGTATGAAACTATAGTCTTAATTTATTAATAATATTGTGCTGCTTGCTCATGATCACTATAGAGTCTGCCACAGTTATTTAATCTTGATATCCATTTACAACATAATTGCAGTTTTTACATATATGAGTGGAATTAGTATTTTAAATTTCAAAGGTTTCATTTTAAAGCTGGGAAATTCAAATTAAGAAAAGGGAAACAACAAGACCTTGAGTAGCACACCACAGTCCTCATGTGTTTCAAATCTACACTAGTTACTCTTTCAAAAGGGGATTTTTTTAAACTTAAAGGAAGAGAAGACCCTACTATCAAGTGGCTAGTGTATTATGGGTCTGCTGCCTCCAGCTTAGCAATGCCAATTAGGTCACCCAAGGATCAGGTCTTGCTCATGCTCTCAAGAAGGATAGTTTTATTCTGTATGCTTATAATCCCTGAGACAATGCAGCTGATTCTCAGGGATCCTCTCCTTCAATAGCTAAGAATACAGTGTGTTGTGTATCCAGGACTGTTCAGAAACATGCCCAATGGGTTTGTTCACGATGAGTTTATTTTATTATTTTTTTTCCTTTACAACCAAGATGCTGGGGTCTTCACTGAAAACTAAACAGGAAACATCAGTGACTCACAGCATGATGTGAATAGACTCAAAGGACTGTTTATAGATCTGCAGAGAATATATAATGGGTATATCTCTCTATCTGCCTTTTGGGAATGACCCCTTTTATCATTAGAATATATGCTTTCCCTCATGCAGAATAGGACCTTGTTTTTTTTCAATACAGAACTCACAGTCATATCAATATAACATGTAAGAAAGTGGTATTTAGACAAATGAAGCAGTCAAGAAAATTGCAGCCCTCTGACCCACCACTACTGAACACAGCTGTGGAAGTACCCAGGGAGGCAGCCACGACAGAGAACCTGCTGGTAGAAAACCCACCTGTGGAGTACCCTGTAAATACCCTCACTCCACATTGGATCTCAGAGCAGATCCAACCCCATCTGCTCCTTCACTACTGGCAAATGTTTACCAAGGAGAGACTAAAAAGTTACATGTGTCTTACCAGTAGTTGATATCATCAAGTCAGCATCAGAGAAAACCAGAACATCCCCAAAGAAGCCAGGACGACTGAAATGCTGTACTGCTGGTGAGAAGACACCACAGCCAGCTTAGCATTTATCTGCTCCAGTAACTGTGGATCATGTAGTTGAGAATCTCTGCTACATACATTTATTTAACCTGTTGAAAAGTCATGTGGAGAGGAGAAGGAGCTCTGAATGCTTTTACACATTTACAGTTGCCAGGAAAAGCATTTCCTTGAAATCCACATGTTCAATATATCCATCTCACTTTGAGTCTGGTCTTCTGAAAGAAAAAGTCACAGCCTGGCACTGGGAATGAAAAAACAGAGAAAAATCCCTATTCACACATTAAATTAGACATGTTTGCAGGGCCCACCAGAGACAGCAATTACTCTGCTGCAGCTTCTGTGGATGGATTACAGCAGAAAACACTGACTGCTACCAGGTAATTCTACCTGCTAATTACTTGGGAAGACTCAGGTACTAAACTGACCTGAATGTTTTCACAGGTCCTGGGACCCATTACAGGAAAGAACTTTAAAAAGCCACACAGTGATGCTGACAGGAACATTGGAGCAGCTGAAAATCCATCAAAAATATTCTTGCGGTATAACGATTAGTTTTGGTCAGACCCAGTCTGTGCAGGCATTCACATCTACCAGCAGTTACAATAAAAAGAAGTGTTTTAATGGGGTGGTGATTATTATTATTACTTTTTTTTTTTCCCCTCAAATGATGAGTATAAAGAGCACCCACAGAGCTGGTCCTGCAGTCTGCCAAGCAGTGAGGCACCGCCAGTTTCAGCTGAGGGGAGGTTAAACGGTCTTTCTATCTCAGAACAGGGTGGTTGAATTCGCGAAGTGAAACTGATAAACAGGGAAAAAAGGCGAAACGCAAACCGGGACGGATTTGCGCGGTTCCGTAGCGCCACCTGTCGCCGCAGCCCGCCCTCCCGCCGCGGGTCACTGGATTCCAGAGGAAAACACCCGGCACTTCCATCCAAAATTGCTTCTCAAGCAAAAGTCGCATCTGGGGAGCGGGGCACTTGCTGGCAGCAGCACTGCGGGGTGCAACAAACCAGCGGGACCCGCAGATCCGCCCTGCGCTGCCCGTCCCCACTCCCCTCCTCAGCTGAAACCGAGGGGCAGAAGCCAAAAGCACGCCGAGACCCTGCTGCGTGCCCAGACTTCACCCGAGACATGCAGACCCTCAGCACACACAGCCAAACGGGGAGCCAGCGCAAGTGGCATCCTCTGCTGCAGAATGGCCCCATTTTATTCTCCCTTGCTACGTGGGACAGGTCACTCGTGTGAGATGTCCCCCATGGCACAGCCAGCTCAGGTACAGCTCTTCTGAGCCACATGGGGCTTGCTGCACAGAAACCATGAGCTCGAGCTCCAGCACTGCTCTCGAGGGCTTGCTGTGGGGGATAAAATATTGTCATATCCAAACCGTTAAATCTCCGAAAAGGTGATGCCTTGAAATTTTTTTCAGTGCCACGCTAGGAATACGTGCAAAACACTGGGGACCCACGTTGCAAACAAGTTTCTATTGTGGCATTAACCTGCCTCTGACCCTGCTGCCAAAGAACGCTCTGGTCAGCAAATCCTCCTTTCTTTGGCAGCTATTTGCAAAATGACTGTGAGATGCCCAAAAGGAAACCCAGACCGAGATGGTTTCCTTTCCATCAGAAAGAAGGTTCTGCATGCAGTCACCAAGGCAGGAAAAAGAACAGACAGAACAAGGAGGCTTTCTGTAAGTAAATCTGCATATACCACGGCTTTCCACCCAGCACACTCCCTGTGTGGGGCATGGAGTTGTCCAGTGTCAGACAACAAATTGGACCGAGGTGTCATGGTCAGGAGCTCATAACAAACATTATAGACACACTGCTAACTTCACATCTCTCCACAGCATTTCATTTAGTGTCTTCTACAGCACAAAGGAGAATGGAAAAATCTGTCAGGTCTCCAAAGCACAGGCAAAGCCCAGATAATCCAGGACCCATACAATCTGCACTTCGCATCTAAAAATTCAAATCTTCTACCACTGAGACAACCTGCCATTTGTCATTCTGTAAGAATTTGGGTATAATTAAATACTGCTAGAAATGCAAGGAAAGCTCTGTTATTTCCTGTGAGGAGAAAAAGGTGACTTAGAGGTTTTTAATATTATAGTTATTGCTTTTCAGAAAGTCTCCTCAGGAAACATTGGAAAATACCTTCTCTCCAAATAGACAAGCCTAAAATTACAGATGCTTTAAATCAGTCTGTGGGTAAGAAGTTCTTCATGTAGTATCACTATGTTTAAAACAGAGAAAACACAACCTCCTTTCATCTGCTGAGAATAACAAAAAGGGGATACATAAACAAAGCACACTGCTCCTTGGCACAGTCTTTGCTGTCAAAAATTCTTCCTGCTCAGGGTCCTTTTCCCCATCCTACCTACATTTAAACTATCACTGTCCCAAACTGTTATTTCAGGATTGAATTAAACACTTTAGGATTCACTTTGGTGAGCAGTGATGCCACAGCTTGACACTGAAAACATCTGGTCAAGGCTCTGCAACAGAATCTAATCTACTAAGCAGCTGCCTAATGTGAGAAAAATATTCTCTACACAATGTGTCTCATCACACACTTCTGAACTAAAATATTCTCTTTATCATACCCTACAAAAAGTCCACTAATTTTTTTTGAGATCATGGCACACATAAAATTATTAAAAACAGTGCAGTAGGGACATTAAATAAACAAGGCCCACAGATGAAACCAATTGAAAATTACTGGATATATGCAGTTCAGGTCAATCTGGCTATCTTCTAGCAAGTGTAACTAAACAAAATGAGCAGGGAGTAAACACTTTCATAAACTTAAATACTTTGAGCTGCACTAATGTATCTATTCCATAAGACTAATCTAATTTATCCGAGTCAGTAAACAACAAAAAAAAAATGTGAGCTGCTAATGTTTTCCCACAAATAATATCCCACCATGTTGTCTGTGACTGCGACAACCCTCAGCCACATTCCACCAGACTTTTACAAATGGTACCATTAGGAACTATTTTTTCTCCTCCAGGCTTCACTTGTCTTCTGTAAATTGAGCAGCTATTATTGACATGCTAGTTCTCCAGCTAGAAAGGGAACCAGGTGTCTAAATCAGGGCTCAGTGGAAGCTGATAATTATGTATGTCTACAGATTCCCTGGTTTAGCGGATCCACGCTACCTCCCGAGCCAACACACAACTCTTGATAATGAGGCACAGAGGTAGCAGCTGCCCTCTGGCTCTGTACTTCTGCAGAGGTGCAAACCTCTATGGCAGCTTTGTTAAAGCTGGATTTTTAGAGTTTCTTGCCTACAACTATACTTTGTTTCAACATGCTGTTTAGCTCTGTAAGCTATTTTAAATAGGACAACAGTCCCACCGAAAACACAGGTCCAATGGCCTTGAAGTTAAATATGTGCTTGAGAGACTTGCTCAGTGGTTGCTTCTTTTTGTAGTTCTCCAGATGGTTGCCAGAGCAGCTTATTGCAGAGGTGCAGTACATTGCACATGCAGTAAGCTGGTGTCACACTACACAGAAACGCTGAGAAAACACTCAAAAGGATCATCTTGATGCATCTGTGAGTACAGGGCAGGCAAAGATGTTTCCCTAAGAGTTACACCACGTTCCAGCAGTGATTTTCCCTATGACTGTGAGAAGGCTTTTTGTTTCTAGGCTCTGTTACCAGTATAGAAAAGGGACTAATATTTGCATAACAACATTTCACTAACTCATGGAATATTGCAAACATTAATGTTCATAAAGCACAACGAGCAGGAGACTGATAAAACTTAATATTTCTACTCCAAGACAGCCCCCAGTAGCTCATTAGCAATTGATTTTACAATTAAACGTGCAATTTTCTACATATACCACCTGCTACGGAAAACAGATAGTGAGAAAGAGCATTCCTTCCCCTTACCACCATCCCCCCCAAAGAAGTAACATCCCCATTTTGACAGGTATTTTCCCACCATTAACATTTAACTTCACAAAAAAGTACTGGTGTGTCTTGGGAAAATACACAGATACACACAGGAGGAACTAACACATTTAAAAGAAAAGAGCTATTTCTGTATTTGGAAAATTACATCTGTATCATATGTATTCCTACTTTTTTCTTTTCCTCCTTTCGAGGAAGCCTGCTAATGTTAGAAACAAGTGTTTCCACTGGACTATAACACATTATTATACAGTAGCTGACAGATAAAATTATTTTTTTATATATATATATGTTAGCTTATATATGTTCTAGACTTCCCTAATTTTGTTCTCAGAGACATACAACAATGCAAGAGAATTAAAATGCACAGCTAGTTCGAACAGTACAATTCTATCTCTTACATAGGTCAAATAAAACTGTGAGATACACAAATATTTTACTCCATCCATGGATACTTTCCCAGCCATGCATCATGGCAGTGGTCCTAATGCCAAGGAGGGCAAATAAAGCCTCATGGTTCTCCTCTCACAATGTAATAAAGTTCATCTATGAGGTAAAACCACATACAAATCACTGGGTCCTGTTTTCTCCTAATATAGGCATGTTGATTTAGATAAAACCAGAGAGACAAAGCTTCCTTCTTAAACACTGACATAAAATGTTCCAAAAAGACATTAAAAGGAAGGAACACCTATTTCTGAAAGGTAGAGATATTTTCCCCAGGTCACCTACATTTCATATCTATTTCTCTGCTTGTATTGTAACTGATTTAAAGGTATCTTTAAAAGACAAAGATTTGGGTATTTTGTTTGCAAAACCTACTGCATAGCTTTTGGTAATTAACTGCTGATATCTTTGAATGGAAAAGGATGCAAAAGGACCATCACAGGTCTGACACTACAGAAATTCTGTCTCCAGCAGCCCAGCACATATGCAGAAGCACACACACTAATGAACTGGCTAGCTCTTCAATAACAGCTGATTTATATAAACTACAATGGTTTCTACTGAGTTAAATGTATTTATAACACATTGCAACATATAAATATGCAGCAGGAGGGGACCCCATGCTTTGCATGTCTTTTGATCAGGCACCGTGTTTATTGTCACTCATTTTGAAATTAGATGCCAAAGTAGAAGGGACTTCAATCATAGTAACCCTATCTCATGGTGGTTCAGAGAGCGCCCTCCAGCAAAATACCTAATTAGCAGCCTTTTCTGAAGATTTGGGGCACCCAACTTGAGACAAGCTGCGTCTGATTTCCCGAAATGCTGAACATTCATAGCCCGCTTTGGATCAGCAACAGCACAAGGCAGTTCAGCCTGAAAAGGCAGGGATGCTTCAGAAGACTAGGCATTACAAGACACGTAACGGGTGGTCACTGCAGTCTGCATGCACACGCAGCAGCATCAGAAAATGTTACATGTTGCCCAGTTCCGTCAGCATAAAATCAAGCCTCTTATTAACTGACAAGCAAAATGAAAAGGAAATTCCTGTTTTGTATTTTAATTGCTCTTTTGAAGACTGTGGCATCTGTTGGTATGTACCTGTTGTAGAGTTAAGCATGAGCAGCATCCCATGCACAGACTCATTTATCTTGGTGCATATTCTCTACATTTTAAGTTGTTCCTAGTTTCTACTTCGTACCCTAAGATTCCTTACACACAGAACTGTGATTTTGCAATCATGAGGTACATCCAGGCACTACTTGAAAACATTCCTTACAGCAAGGATGAAACTAAAGAAATTTAGATAAGTTTACAAAATGCTTCGTTAAAACTAGAATTAAAAGAATATGGGAAAAGAACCTCTTATGCCCCCAGCACTTTGAAGTAAAAGAAACAGATATTCTTTCTTTGCTTTTCTTGGTCAGGAAAAGAGCAAACAAGGTGTTAAGACAGCTAAAATTGATCACAGAACAAAAATGGTCACATTTCCTTTACTCAGAGTACCACAGGATAGATAGAATACTTGTATCACCAAAATTTCTACATTTAGACAAGCCAGAGAAGCAAGCGTTTGGTCTAGCTAGTGTGGCAACTTTTCCTAGTGAGTGTGTAATTTTTGTTTTTTGAAAATCTAGTGAATGGTATTTTTGCTTTATATAGATGCTGGTTATGCAGCTGACACGGCTGTTACTGATAGGAGGACACTGCACCGATTTTTATTAATAAGGGCAGAAAGCATCCAAGGGCTGACCCAAGCAAAAATGATAGCATGGTTGCAAAGATTTGAATTCACACTTGAATTTAAATGCCTGCAATTACTCAGCTGCATTTTAACTTTTTGACTACAGGGCAATGTAGGCACAATGTTAAAATAGACCCACTGAGGGGGAAGGCAGACACCAAACCCTCCAAAGGTGGTCTCCAGCTGACAACTATTTGAACTGTTCCAGACATGTGCTCATGGGAAAGTGAAACAAGCCTCTGAATTTAGACAACTGTAACTAAAGCTATAGTTTATCTAGCAGAGTTACTGCTTTAAAGACAAACATTTCCAGTCCGTGCAAGGAAACGGACACTAAAATACCAGAAGGCATAGTTCTCAATTCCCATGAGCATAAACTAGTCCAGCTGAAAATCTTACACAGGGAAAATTTTAGCTCATCGTGACTTACGAGTTTCATCGCTACAGCAAGTGACTGTCAGTGTGTTTATATCCTTCACAAATAATCAATATCCTGTGTGCCCATCACAATATGCTGTTACCAGGTAAACCCATTTACTCTTCATGGAAGTGGTAAAAGAAGGATAAGCACTGCACTTTCCAATAAATAAATAAATAAAATTTACAACCCGCAGTTGTTAATCTCTTCCACTCAAGAATTAGGAAGAGCAAAATAACATAGATTGTGCAGACAGCCCAAGAAGCTCCGTTCAGTCGCATTCCACGTCACTCATGTGGCTGTGGTGTGACTTGTTAGCAGCCTTTATGGGACTCTCAGGGAGGAGGGTCAGGATGAGGGGTAAAACTTCAGGCAATTTACAGCCCAAAGGCATCTGGAAGCTTCTCTTTCCCCATATTACAGAGATACTTTATAAACATGCCTACGAAATCATAAGGCTTTTTCTCAGGGGTTGCCAAGTGTTTGCTAAAGGTTGATCCTTGCTTAGAGTGCAAGAGTATAGAGAAGGCACCCATTCCACAGATTTGCCATGGCCATGGATTCAGTCAATTAGATGCTGAAGTAAGAGAGTCAGGATCATGTGCATATGGATCTCCAACAGAGAAAACCCAATATGTGATCACTACAGAAATCTAAAACGATCCGAGAGGTACCCTACAAGCGTCTAGCAAAATCTCCATATGGCTGCTTCTTTCTTTGAATTAATTCACCAATTGGTTCAAACGGATCTCACCTTGACTTCTTCCTGCCTTGCAATTTTTTTTTTCCTGTACTGTTACCTCGCTAAAACAAGTACTATCATGTTGCTCCACAATTTCAAAGCAAAGTCTGTCCTAGGACAGGATCTTCAAGTTCAGAGTCGGCAAAAATGCAGACCGCCAAATACTGCTGTAGTAGTGCTGTTCTGGTGTAGTGCTGGCCCTTGCCTTGAGAACTGATCCACAGCTGTACTTCATCTCTGCTGCAGGGGAAGCCCAAACCAAGGCATGAATATGATACTTGCTGTTCAATCTCACCTAGATTAAAGCAGCAGGTCAATTCTCTCGGGAGGGAGAAAAATATTCTCTGTGTTACTTATGCAATTAGTAAAATGAAAGTTTGGATTTCACATTAACAATTATGATCTGAAACAAAAAACGAAGTATGTACAACATTACCCTCCATACTGCATACCCAAGAACTGTGAAGGGAAAATCCAGTCTGCATTGCTGGGGAAAGTTATAAAAAATTCAGAAGTATTTAATAATTTACGCAGTCGGACCACTGACCTTAAAAGTTGTGTTAAAAAATTAAGAACCTCAAAGAAAAGTTATTCAAAAATACAGACTGTACTTAAAATACATTATTAGTTCCGCAAAATTATTCAATATGGCTGAATTTAATAACAAGTTACTTATGAACACAATTACATGTATAAGTAAACGTGATCAGATCTGAGAACTTCACAGCACAGCCATGCAGCATCAGGCTGAGGCAGGGAGTGAGTGTGACACCTACAGAAAAAGCCTAGTCAAGGCACTAACAGCTCTCATCTGTGCTCAGCTGCTGTCTGGCATAATATCGAGGACATTTGCAGCCTGGCAAAATGTTTATTGCAAAACTCATCTGAATTTAGATTTCATAAATGAGACAACAACCCCTTTCTCCACCATACCTCATGTATGAAGAGGTATCTCTAACTGTTGGATTCTTCCCCTCCACCTTATTACTTCTAATTTATTCACCACACAGGCCAGAGTAAAACAGCACTTGAACAGTGATTTAAGAAACACAGGTATGAACAGGGATATGTTTGCTAACTGTCACCAACGTGGCATTCAGTGGAATAACTGTTAACACACTACCTGAACAAAAATCAAGATGCAATTAAAAGTGAAGATATTCTTCACATCTCATTAAAACTGTTACACAGATTTATTGGTCAGAATATCAGTATTTTGGTTGGTTGGCCAGTGAGTAATCCCTAAATATACACTGTAAAGCACTTTGTGATTCGCTGTGACGAAATAAGCTCTGAAGCATTATTTTACCGCATACACTGCAAAGATAACAAGCCTTTCACTTGAGAGGAATACCTTTTTGGGTTTCAGTGGAAAAAAAGCAAGCAAAAAGCAGTGTTAACCTGCATGCACGAGAAGTGCAATCTTTGATTGTCAGGTGCTGAAATATCTTGCTCAATTTGCCTTGACTCAGGAAGTGCTCTCTGATCTCAAAATTGGTGATGCTAAAAAAAAAGAGCATTGTCTTAAAAGAGCAAAGCGGATAGTACTATAAAAATAATGAGCTGGGAAGACTCTTAAGCCTTTTACATAATAGAACCTCTCACTGCACCAAGGAAGATTCCCTCAAGGCCCAGTGCAGCTCTTTACTTTTATTTTGGCTTAAACAGGCAAACACCATAGCATCAATTAAAGAGGCCACTTATTTACTAAGCATTCAAAGTCTACAGCAGTTAAGAGGATTAATTGTCTTCATGCATATAAAATTTAAACATAAGAGATTAAAGACAAACCAACCTGGTCACACACAACTAACTTCAATTAACCTATCTGCACTCCCTAAGCATTTTTGTTAATAAGCACAGACCACTGGTCCCAATTCAGATCCTGATCCCGCAACAAGTTTTCTCCATGTGAACGGTGAGAGAGGCAGCACTGTCAGAACAGAGCTTCAGAAGGAAAGAAATGACAACTCATTGAATGAACTGTAAAGCAGCAAGCTGCAATAGCTTGCCAGCTGAACCACGGTGGAAGACATCCACAGCCACCTTCAGAAACATTCAAACACTGGAAGCAACTTTACTGTAATCTGAAATATGAAAACAACTCTGCTAATGATAGGACAGCAAACCATCCAGTGTTACAAGCTATGGCTGATCCGTTCATTTCAACAGTTACTGTGCAGAAGCAATTTACATCTTTGACATTAAACATCCCAAAATGGGGACTACAACCGTTTTCTTCTTACATACGAGACTACTGCCAGTCTCGAGCTTCAGGTCTGCCTGGTTAGGAACCCATGTTCTTTCCAACCTTCACTGCAGGGGATGATGCCAGCAAAGAGCTGCAGCATTCATGACTGAATAGTACACGCCTGTCAATATCAGTTTTCAGTATTAAAATGAAGTCTAGCTCTTCTTAGTGAGGCCTTTTCCACAACTGAATACTATCTTTAAATCTTCCTGCGCTGTACTACTTGCAGTCATTGCTATGGATGAGTGCTGGGAAAATGGGGAAAGGAAGAAAAGTTATTAAAGACTGTCAGTGTTGTAACCATGGGGTTTATTTACCCAGACTGTAAAGGATTTGGCCATAACAAATACAAGAAATTTCATTTAAGCATAAGAACAACCTTTTTTTTTCCTGTAAGCAGAACTGAACACTGGAAAACATTGCCCAGAAAGACGGCAGTGTCTCCATTTTGGAGATGTTCAAAACTCAGCTGGACACAGCCTCGAACAACCTGCTCTAGCTGAACCTGCTCTGAGCAGGAGGGTTGCACTAGGTGCTCTCCAGAGGTCCCCGTCTACCCCAATTTCTCTGTGATTCTGCACCAAGGGTTGAAATAGTGGCACCCCCTGCTTCTGGTCGTTGTGAATGTGCCTCAGTCACCAAGCAGGACAACAGTAATAGAAAACCCTCTCTGCCACAAAGCCAGAAACCTCTGCAACTCATCTGCGGTATGGAAGTTTCCATGCTACCCAGCTTCTGATACTTCTGATTTCAAGCTGCAACACATCTTCAAACAGCCCCCCACAAAGTATCATAATGGAAGTTCCACATTAAACACAAGATGTGATAGGGTTTTTTAATTATTTTTTTTAAAACAGAAGTAGATACCACTGACAGCTGTCACACTGTGTGCCTTCCCAGTGAACAGCAGGCTAATTACATGACAATTAGGTAACAAAGAAGAGTCACATAGCAAAACTAAACCTAGTATCTCTAGTTTTCCTGATTAATAGTTCACTAAAAGTGGTCTTGAGATAATACTGGTTTTAACCATTAGCTTCATTTAAAAAATGTCTATTCTGACAAATATTTTTCCTACACTTACTCCTGCTAGCCCTGTGCAGGTAATCACCCCAACCAACTCAACTGCACAGGATTGTGAATTCTGCTCCTCTTTCTGAATTGCCAGCAGAATTATTGACTAATTTCACTAATTTCCAACCCATTACACCTGTGCAAGCCCATGGGCTCTTCATAGTTGCAAGCAATTTGGCCTGATGAATCTTTCTGCTGGCGATGGCACACAAAAAACATCCCACAGAAATTGTGCAGAATTGCCAGTTCAGAAGGGTATGCCTGGCTGTTTCACCTCCTTTCCCCTTGAGCCAGGCTCTTCCTGCTGCATACCCTTCCTACCAACAGGCCACCTAACCATAGGTACCTGGAGGAATCCGCAACTCTATATTAGGAACATTATTTTTTAAAATCAACTTAAAGTATCTCTTTTAAATAACTATTTATTGAAGCAGGACCATACCTCTTCCTCTTCTAGATAGCTGCTCCAATGTCTGATCTCAGGTGTCCCTTTTTGGCCATAGGAACAAGTAGTTCATTTGTAAAAAAAAAAAAAAAAAAAAAAATTCAACATAAGAAATTCTACGTATGCTCTCACACAACATTTTATAGCCAGCCAGCTGACTGCATGATTTCCGGGCATCTAAATTTTGGATGTAGAAAGATAACAGTGAATCTAATTGGGGACAGATGGGCCATGGCACATTTCAACAGTTTCTCAGTGATTGTAACCTTTCTGCTAACAAATACATGCAGTAAACCTGTGAAGGTTCTTTTAAATAAAAGTGGTTATATATCTAGTGGAATACAGACTTAAGGCAGAGGAGCACCTTATGCACCTCTTGCCTGTAATTTCCCTGAATGTTCGGGTAGGAACAGTGTGTTTCTTGCCCCATTTTCAGGGGAATAGGATGACACATTGTCTGAAGGCACTGCCTGCACATCCTCTTGTCCTTCAGCTTTTATCTATTCTAGAAATCTGGTTTGTGTTTCCTTCTTGAAGGCCCCTTCAGTATACAAAGCAATGAAACACAAGGCTTAGCTTTGCTGTAAAATATTGCACATGGTAACATCTGGAAGTGCTGTAACAGGATTCTAGAATCAGGGAACTGGTTTGTTGTTTGGGGTTTTTTAAATGTAGAGCATCAACAATGTAGCAAAAGGTTCACAGAAATATAAACAGTACTTTTAAGGTCTCTTTTCCTATTTGCAAGCTGACTACATTTGATGTAAGTATCACTAGCAGAGTGAAAAAATCAGGACCCAGGACCTCAAAAAAAAACAAAACCAAAAAATCATGTCTTGATTTTTTCACAATTGAAACTCAATCACAGAAGTAAGGTCTTCTGTTACATAAACTACGTCAAGATGTACATCAAAATTAAGAGAGGAACATAAGAAACTTTCATGATAATTACACAGGTAAAAATGCAATTATTCATTTAATAATATATTTCCCAAGCAACTATGGTTTTAGACAGGAACAACCGGACAGTAGATGTTGAGCAGTGAAGGTCTTTCACAGTCACGTTTCATAAAATGCAGGTCAGTTGTGCAAGTTGGGCATTCATCAAGCAAAACCAGCTGGTTTTGAATAAAGATCCAGGCAGAAACAGTAGATTTAAACCAAAACTAAGTTGTGTGGTAATTTGCCAGTTTAGTGCACCTCTACAGCTGGCTTAGCAAAGCCATTTCACAGTTGGCTGAAACGCCTGTATAGCCCCTACCAGCACAATGCAGTATCTGAACACCCTCTAATCTTCACCGTATAACACTGACGTGACAAAGGCTGGTGATATGCTGTGTTTTACAAGTGGAGAGGAAAGGTGCAAAGAAATTAAGAGCTTGATCTACAAGAGCAGCCTGCAAAGCTAATGCTGGGCTGTGCAATGCCCACCCACTGGGCACTGGGCCAGCACTAGTGGGAAGCTTCCAGCAGCTAGATGTGACACAGGTGAAAGAGGCCAAGCCCAGGTGCCTGATCCAGTTCACAGACAGTTACCTGTTAACCACCTGCTAAAAATACAGAACTAAGTACCATTCCTCCACAACCAAAAGCCCATCACTGCTTTATATTTAAATAATAAAAAAAAGCACAACAAACTCCTAAAAAAATAATTTAAAAAAACTAAGTACCTCAGAACTTTGAATGAGCATTCAACCCATCAAGGTGAAGCATGAACCAAAACCCACTCTACCAAAATATTGATACGAGCTTTCTTTCCCACTGAAACTCCTCTGCTTGATACAAGTAATATTCATAATGAGAACGGACACTTTATCTATAGCTCAGTATCTAGGTTATTATTGTGAAAAAACAACACCAGAATTTTTCTCACTCTGGGTAAGCTTTCTGCTCAGAACATCTCAGCACACCGTAGCTTCTCTGCTCTTGGTTTCAGCTGCTCTGCACATGAGCAGTATTCAGCTGCTGTCAGCTTAGAAAGCACCTCTGCTTCAAATAAATGGTTGGCTACGAGGTATTCATAACTGGTGGAGGCAGCAAGGGATGGATGATTTCAAAAAAGTCATTGCCACTTAAAAGACAAATCAAATGCCTAAGGGCTTACATGGCTTTCAAGTACATTTGAGAATCTGAACCAAGTTATCATTCAAAACTCACAAAGAAAGTCGGAGCCTCCAAAAACCAAAGCACCTTTATCACAGCCTCTTCTTTTCCTCTAGCATATTGTATACATGAGCAGGTGTATCTGCGATTTTAGAGAGGCAGCAGAATTGAGCAGCGCCCTCAACTCCTTATGGTACTGCAGGGCTGAAATCTAGTGCTCCCTTAACTGAGGAACTTAAATGGTAGAGTGTTTCCAGCAATGGGAAATCAGGCTTGAGGACACATCAGCTAAGGTAAAGTGACCAAAATAGCAGCCAAAGACTGTACAACAGAGGTTTTTGTAACAGTTTTCCATGCAGGCACTCCCCAGTAACAGCTGTTTTGTTACAGAGGGATTAGAACAGTACCAAAGGGACATGTGTACGGAATAAAGCACCAATTCTGGAATGAAGTGGTTCCATGAAAAGATAAACCCTTGCTTCTGAAAACCCTTATTATTCAACAGCCAGTAAAATTAACATCAAACCAACCAACAGAGGTTTCCTTTGCTTCAGCCAGCCTGAAATGAAGAGAACAACTTCTCCTTCTTCTACATTCTCCTTTCTTTTATAGGCCTAACAGTCACATCAAGCAAGGGGCTGCCATATTTGCCTGGACTGCAGCATTTACACTTTATCACTGATTCCCATTCCCAAACAACATGTGTGAATGTTGGGACAAAGGTCTGAAACCCACTATCCAATCTCATCAGTGTAGGAGGAACGCACATGCTATAGGATACAGTAATATTAAGCCCAATTGTTAAAATCATAATTTGAGGCATCAAGCATCAAGCTGCCCTCACAGCAATAGATTTTTTTAAGTTATTCACAGCAATAAAATTAATAATAATAATAATTTTTAAAAAGAGAGGCGATAATTTGAAATCATCAGCTCTCCACAAGAAAAGCAGTGGAAATACAGAGGAAGCCTGACCCCGTAAGGAGAGCTGTACAGTGAATGGAGGCCATCCTTAGACAGCACTGTAATCTACACAAAGAAAAGCTCTTGTCTGTAATACAACATGTGCCACTTGAGTAACAAAGACCTTTTTTTAACCTTGTATTTCACATTTGCTAGACTGGCAGAACCACTTTAACCTAGAAGTCTTTGTGTATAATCTTCATTTCTTGTCTGTCCTCTTTTGTTTTTATCTTACATTTTATGTGTATACAGCTGGTATATAAAGAACCTTAGTCTGAACTGAACTAAAAATCACCGAGAAATCCTCACTGAAAAAGAAATCACTGAATTACAGGATTAGTCTGTTGAGAAATGGTTGGGTTTTTTTAAAGCTGAAAAAAAATATGTAGAAACTGACCATGTGTAAAGCCAAGGTTAGCCGCTGCATTCATGAAAAAGACAGACCGGTTTGTGTCATCAAAGAGATGATTAGTTTCTCAGTCCCAGAGTGTCATTTCACAAATCTTTGATAAGCTCGTTAGGTGAGATATCTCAAGTCAGTTCACATTTCAAAGAAAAAGCCCTAAATAATTGCCTTATGAAAAGTAGCAAGGATTATTATAAAAACTAGAAAGCTATGATTTTATCAAAAAAAACCATTAACAATATTTTTGAGAGAAATTCTAGGTATACTTATGTATTTTAAAACACCATTTTTCATCTAAACATTTAACACTACATTGCACTTTTGAAAATGTCAAAAATCTCAAATAAATCAGCTTTTCTTTCTAAACCTTTGCTTCCTTTAAGCTTAGATACAAGTTCAGATGCAGCTCGCACATAACATTATATGATATGATTTTTTAAATTATGTAGAACACAAAATTATGGCAAACGCAGTAGTCACATGTATTGCAATGCTGATTACCCAAACCTCAGTTATCCAAAGTTCCCGCTAGCTGAAATATGGTTGTATGCTGCTGGATCTAACTATCAGGGGAACTTACTTAATGTGATTAACTGAAACCCTGCTCCTCTGAATTCATGTTCCCTCTGACATTTGTATTGTTAAAGCTATAACTGCTCTGTAAAAGAAAAGGCTAAAATGAGCTAAGAGGCAAAAACCATTCTAATGACTTCGTTATTTTAAAAAGAATGCCAGGTGCCTCCCCAGGCAAGCAGAAGATGGAGTCTCCAACTTTGAATGGCCCACGGTGTACTCAGCCAGGATGCTCGAAGGCACAAAAAGGCCTGAGACTAAAGAGTACAAGAGTTACAGTAATATGATTACACGGTTGCATAGTTAAGGAATGTGAAAATCTTGATGGTTCAGTTGCAAGTCTGCTGGTCATTTTGTGTGTGTAATTATTATTGATTTACTTCTTGATAGAACCTCAGAGAAAGCATGGAAAAAAGACTTGAATTAGAAGATCCAGATGTAAATGCAGATTTTAAACTGTGTTTTCACTAAGCATTAATTATTTTAATAGTATTTTTAATTCTGTTTTCTAAGATATATTTTTTTTCTCTTGACTTTAAATTATCACATACTCTGCTTTAGCAAAATAAAGCGATTGAGTGTGGAATGGGCACTGAAGGCAAAGGCTCAATAAAAGAGCAGCATGCTTTTCAATCTGGCCTTTTAAAACATCCACTATCAGAGGGCTTTGGAGGTTTAAGGGATTAGATACCATGACACATCTGTCAGGTTATTATGTAAGAAAACTCTCCTGCTGTTTTCTGTGGGCAGAATCTCTGTGGTGGAATATTTAAAAATAGTTTTAAAAACAAAACCACACAAAATAGGCAATATTTCAGTTGCTTCAAAGTGTGTTTTCATGGGAAAAGAATGATAACTTATTTTTCCTGGCCTAAAAACAAGCTATATTTAGTGCTCTGACTGCAAGCTTGTATCTGAATATGGATTAGCGGAATACACATGCTTTTACTGTTCACAACAGAGATTATGCAAAAATATCAGGATTTGTAGGTTGGCCTAACTTAGCTACAAATTACAGAGCCAGGAATCACTGACGGCACACGAAGAATAGCAATGAAATATGAAATGATAATTCACATTACATTTCAGTCATATGCTTAAAAGCATTTTAAATCACTGCTGGTCTTAGGAAGCTTTCCTGTATAAAACAAAAGCCAAAATGATTTCATGAAAAATACCTAACATCATCCTACTACTCACATGCTTTGTTTCAGTAACACAGTTATATCTTTTCAGTGGTGTGGCGGCATTGTCTACATCCTGCTGCTGAGGGCACTGCAGAGCAACAACCAATCTCCAAATTCACATCATACATGGCTGGAAAGCCGCAGCTTCATTAAAACTATTATGAGAAGCAGAAGTCTGAAGCCATCATCCACCACCAGTTGGATACTACAGATTTAAACAATTATTGTGAGTTCTGTATTGGTCAATTCTGATCTTCAAGTTCTGCAGCTCTCATACCCCTGCTGTGCTCTTTCAGACATCTCACCCTTACAGCAGGGGACCAGATGATGCAGGGTTGTTTAGGTGGCAAGAGCTACAGTGCTGTGTTACACAAACAAATCATAGAAGCAAACACAGCAAGAGTTGAATTGGAAGTTTCTCCCCTTCCAATAATTTCTCTCTCTTAGCAGCTGAAATCTACCTTTGCCAGAAATTCCATTACCAACTGCAGAAATAGTTTTAGGCTTTGCTTTGCATAGACAGATGAGCAGAAAATAGTTGTCAATAGAGGGAAACTAGAAAGAGGTAGACTAAAAATCAGCAAAGATTTGGAATACCACTATAGATTTGGATCACTAATAAATATGGCCAAAACATGGGGGAAACAGATGACAGTTTTGTTGTTGTTGTTGTTTTTTAGTGAGTGTGTGTGTGTGCGCATCCGTGTGTGCGCATGCATGCGTATGCGTAAAGTTCCTTCCAAATCTGACCTTCACAGAAGCACAGTATGACCATGAAGAGTATTCCAAGGATCATACTTAACTGTTTTTTTATGCTGAAATCATCACAATTTTGAGCAACAGGGCTCAGGTCTGAAGCACTAGCCCATTACTCTCAACAGGTGCAGGCTAAAGCAAGGAACTTCTGAGCAGCTCCTGTGTATATGAGGGCGCTCCCTGTGCACACAAAGTTCTCAGCATAGACACACTCATTTGCTTACTACTACAGAAACATCATCCCACCTACACAGTGGCCCTCATTTTTTAGTTTTGCATACTTTCAGTGAGTGGGAACCTAAAGGAAGCATGTTCTCAGCTACACAAACTCATTTAGCAAAACTTCCCAGACTTTTTGGTCTAGGACTGGTGGTTTCACTGTTTGCATTCCTGCAAACCAGACCATCATGAGCAGAAGCTTTCCACCGACAAAAGAACAGAACAGTGACAGTCATGAATATTACACACCTTGCTCTAAATAAGAATGGTTCAATAACGACACTGCAGATTATATTGACCATTATATAACTTGTTAGTAAAGGATAAGCACCTTTTGTTCACAGCAATTGTACAAACTTTGTCTGGAAACTTTGAGTCATATTTTTTCTCTCTGTGTACCACTGGCATTCATACTGAAGTAATTTTAATCCACATTGATAAGTTTACACAATAGTTAAAATACCATTCCTAATTGATTGTGTACACAGACAATTAATATAGCAAGTCAAAAGAACAGTCGGTTCAATAATATTTCACAAAAAAATAATTTCTAGGAAATATCCTTTTTTTTGTTCTAGAACTATGTACAGAAACATAGATTCAGAAATCCATGAGGGTCTTTCATTTAGATGCCTCTTATGCTGAGGGGAACCAGCCAGGGTTCTAGCCTGGCTGTATAACCTACGATGAACTTCGTTAACTCAGAAAGAGGGAATAGCCTTGTCACATATTGGGAGTCAGCATTAGGAAAGCAAGTTCAGTCTATAAAACAGAGTGATCCACAAGGTCCTACAACTGCCTTTCTGAATTCAGCTTTTTAAACTATGCCACAAACCTCTCGTTTGGACAGAGCCAGTATACCCCCACTCTGCATAAAACTAGCCCGGATTATTTTACAAAAGCCCATACTTCTGAAACAGGAGTTTCAGAAATGCTCTATTTCAATCTCAGATGTGAAGCATCCAGAATCCTAAGCCTTAAATGCTTTGGCAGCCTCAGAATTATTACTCTATACTTCTTTCAAATGCTTATTTAGTCTGAAAATATTTGGGAAAAGGACAATGTCTTGGCTAACAGTCAGAAAAACATTTTTATTGAACAGTCTATTATTCTAGAATTCTGGATTTAAATACTTTGAACAAAACTTGTCTGTACGTGCACATAGATCTGTAAATACACACATATTTTGTTTTATTTACACGCAGTCCCTACATTTAGGCTTTGGGCAGCTTATGCAGACATCTCTTCTAATGGGAGTGAAAACCAGGTTCAATCCAATGCTTATGCACAGCTGGCAAAGAGATGTGAGAGTGGCTCTTCAGGGGCAGAGTCTGCCTGGCACACACAGGGTCACTCTCTGTGCGCAGAGGTCTCAGATGAAGAGCGGCTTATTCCAACAGACACACCACAACAAACAAAAGCGGGCTCAAAGCCTCCGGCACAGCCAAATCTTGCTGTATCTTTGCTTAGCTCTCCAGAGCCCAACATACTTTCACTCCCACACCAAGCATCTATCAAAACTACCCTTTTGTTCTTCACAGGGAACTTTCACAGAATACTGAACTCTGAAATTAATTATTTTTTATTTTAAATAGAAGTAAATAGGGGCACATACATTCAAAAATCCAGGCTACAGAAGAACGTAATTTTCCTTCCAGTGACCCACACACCTAGCACTTCCAGGCTCCAGCAAGCCTTTCATGTGAGGTTTCTATTAAAAGCATACTATCATTTGCATCGCCTGTGGCCACATTTAGATTCAAACTCACTCCTATTTTACATACATCTCTTATTTCATTTCTGTTACTATGCATCATCCACATTCTAATAAATGCAATAGGATGCTGCTTTTGCTACAGCAGTTCTTCAGCAGCTCCATTTTTCATGTTTTCTGACCCCCTCCATCCTTCCACAGGCCTGAAGATGTCATTCAGATGGCATTTTGTTGGACCCCCTTAAGCGAATCCTAGTAAAGCCATTTGGACTACAGGATCTTTTCAAGCGGCTTTGCAGAGTTCGGGACTCGCCTGAGGGCATCCGTGCTGTTGAGCAGGGCAGCAACTGGCACAAGATGCACATTGGACCTCCGGCACTGTCACCACCCAAGGGCCCCAGTTCACAGTATGTCCTCTCAAACACAAGCCTACTGTGTGCAGTCCATGTTACTGTACTGAAAAAGTGTCTATTATTAGGACATTGGAATTGACTGGAAACTTTACATTCAGTTTCTACTGGTTTAGCAGAAATATAGCTGTAACAAACTTGGATCTGTTTTATTTCAACCTCTGGGCTACACAGGAAATAAAACAAGGAGAAAGGAGTCAAACCATTCATTCTCCCCTGCATACAAGAGGGAGGAAAAAAACTGCCATCTCCCCCTTTCCCTTGCCTGCTGCAGTAAGAGTTACTCTCATTTCAGCCTACATAGATCCTAGGATCTAGTGCTGCTCTAAATCAGGTCACAAGACCATGCTCCCAACACCTTTATGCCAGCTAAGGACCACAAGATATAGTAATATATAGACAATATAAAAAAAACAAGTTACTAATAACCAATCCCAAATCCAAGTTACAAGAAATGAGACAAGTAGGTTTGGGATGCTGCAGATAAGTACTTGTCTGAAAACAACCTTATGTACTACAATCCCTTGTTATTTTATTTTGAGGATCACTATCTCAAGTTTTTATTTTAAAGAATTCACAGTTACTAACTTAAGATGGACACAATATTTTAGAAAAGAGATTTCAAGGTACTTCCACATGCTTACCTAAATAAGTATTTTGACAATCTGAGTACATTTATTAGTTTTGGGGCTAAAAGGATTATTGAGCAGAATGAAACAATGTAAAATAAAAGAGTCTCTACACAGGACGGTAAAAATCTTTACTACTAAAAAATTCACATTTCTAAGTCCACAAGATTTTTTTCAATATAGCTGATATCATGCCAAAGCATTTAAGGAAACTAAAAATGTTAAGTACATTTTAATCTTAGCCAAAGAAAATTCATGAAGGCAAAGTCTGTTGTTGAAAAAAGTTTCTAACAGAAGAAAAGGCAGCAATGTTTCAGCAAATGTATAAATATGTATCCTAAATGCAATCATAATGAGTGAGGAAACATGTACATAAACATCTGAGAGAAAAAATACGATCCATAAAACATACATCATCAATAGCCATAAACCTAACTAATAATTGCACCACTTTAACACATTCAGAGGCAGGTAAAATATAGACCCTAAAACAGAGGACAATATGTTCCTGCTTACAGTGTAAAATGGCCACTTGCCTTAAGGATGTACAGTGTGCCTCTGTTGCTCTCTTTTGGTGAATGTGCAGTACTGACACAAATTTATCTGTGCAACAATTCCAGCCCTTTAAAAAAAAAATTATTCAACTCTAATTCCAAAGCTGATCTTACAAATAACACATATATTCCAATTTTATGTACTTTTGAAAAGCTGATTATTTTTTCACCATTATTTCAGCAAATAAATGGCTAATGGTGCAAAAAGTTAGCTGGTTTGGTCCTAGCTCCTTCATCAGGCTTAGGTCTTATATACAACAGGCTACCTTACCAAAGCAATCAATATGATACCTACATGCACAAAAATATTAATCAAAAATATGTATGTTGAAAGAACAGCTTTGGGGAAAAAAGATTATAAGTTGTTTTGGTTCTTTCATATGGCAATGGCAGCCGTACTTTACTATGCTTGAGGTTAAGGCAGGAAAAGCAAAGACCAACGAACAGTAAAGCATTCACTGAAAATTTCAGTGTAAATACATTTATTTGTGCACAGTGGCAGAATAACCAGGATCTGACAATTAAACTGATCCATTCACTTCATGCTGTAGCTTACTGGGAGAACCCCATCACTGTTCATACAGAAGAAACCTAGTGTGGGGCATCCTAACACAGCCCTTCCCACTTTGTGTACTCTCCTGCATGTGGTCCTCAGCGGACCTCCCTACCCTCACAAACCACCTGGTTTAGAGTCTTCCTTACCTGATGCCTTCTCACCAGTGATATCCCTATATCCTTTTCTCCCTGAGCTGTTGTCCTATTTTGTCTCCTCTGCGTTAAGACTGTTTGCATGTGCATCTGTTGTGCTATAAAATTGTTTAATAATAATCCTTGTCCTTTCCACCTGGGCTGCAACAGAACTGCAGTAATAATGTTTACAACCAGTTCCATGTGGTAGTTATACAGGGCCAAGTAACCTTCAGGCTGTTTCTCATTCGGGGCAAATAATCTAAATTAAAGAGATTAATCCTTAGGGTACACATGGGCTTACAGGTACTAAAGGAGGAAAAATACATTTCTCCAAACACTTAACGGTGCTCGTGGATTTCAGTGGCACAAAATCGAATGCTCAGCACCTTTAAATCCTTTCTCTTTTACTGAGATATATTAATATGTTTTTGCCATACGATTTTAGCCAGCACAGTTTGAAAGCTTTGTCCTCCCTTTTCTGTGAACATCATAAAAAGGAACACACAGTTTTTGCATAAGCATAAAAAAAAGTAGCTACTAAAGAACTTGCTGATATTCAGAAAAATCTCATATTTTATCATTTTTCAAAAAGCTGTTTATCCTGCATGATCCAGAGGTACCCATCTGATCTGTAAATTAAAGGAAATCACACCAGGAAGCAAAAGAGTTAAATCAGATGAGAGTTTCTGAACACCTTTAAAACTTCCTTAAAAATCTGTGAGGGAACGTGTGTAGCTAAATTGCTGCATCCATACACAGACCAGATTAATAGCAGACTTGTTGTGACCATGCCATTTGATTAGTATTCCCACTACAGCTGCTGCCCCAGGAGTAACTAGAAGTTACACTTTATGTAGCTAGCTTGATAAATGAAATTTTAAACCAATTATTACCTATAAATAGTTAAGAGAGAGATTAATGGAGCCATAACACAGTCAAACAGTTCTGCCAGTCATGAATGGTAAGAACATAAACTGTATAATTCATAAACAGCACCACACCTCAGGAGCAGAAAATCATCTGTTTTAATTAACTGCCCCAATGTGTATCTTTGCAACATACAACAAAATCAAAACAATAGCATATTTCAGGGGAAAGGATATCAGATGAGCTGTAATAATGGAAACTGGTATCAAGAGCACCAGAATGAAAATCTGATTATATGAAAAGTTGAGGTTATAATGTTATTGAAACAAAAGATGATCACTGGTAACACAGAGAAATTACCACAGTGCAGAAACACAGTTTTAGAATGAAACCTAACTATTGCTTATTTAAAGCATTATCTGCATTAAAGAAAAATAATAAAATCAATTACTGATAACTCAAGGTTGAATCAAGATATCAAACAAGTACATCTAACGTGAAACTTCTAACTGCCCTAGATCAATAGATGTGAAGAGTTATGGGAGGACCCCGAGAAACAGTCTGCTGCAGATCTTCTCGGCCCCTCCTCCTGCATGTGGTTTCAGAACTCTGTCCTGGGGCATCAATCCACCCATGAGGATGCAGCTCCAGGGCCACATCTTGGATAGCAAAATGTACACAGGAAACATTCTACTCAACTCTAGTATCAGACTGCTACTACTTCAGAGTACCTCAGGGCACAAACTAAGGAGATACCTGGGCTCATCACCAGGACAGACCTCATGGGTCACAGCTGAAGTATTTGGTATCTGCACTCACTGCTCCTATGCTTTCACTAGGTATTCTTGCAGTTTGCCATACAGCCATAATTCTTTGGTTATTCTCTTGAATACTGCCTGCCAGCACCTCAATGGGTATTGTGCAATCACCTTGAGTCAGGCGGTGCTGCTCTAAAGGAACAATTCATGAATTTCCATGAAATAATGGCAGAAAAAACATTTTTAGCTTTGTGCTACCCTCAGGTAAGAGACTTTTCACTACCGAGAGACTACAACACAAGCAAGCACGTTGTAAAACTGTGCTGCAATGTGCAAGAGCTCACTCATTCAAACACTTGACAGAAGTTTAGATCTAATGCTTGCTAACACAAGAAGAGTCGCAGTAACGTCCGTGCATCCCGCCCTAAGTTTCTAAAATATCGGGTTCCACAGAATACCACCCATTGCCGCAGCCCTCGGGAAACCAGCCCTGACAAACTGCAAGGCTGTTTTCTACTCAACACTACTGCCTCTTGATCCCCTGGAAGGACCACCCTGTACAGCTCAGCATCTTGCCCCTCTTCCATTTCTGCCACCCTGGAAGCAGGCTCTGGAGAGCGGGAGAGAAGCTGCCACAGCCTCGAGACCAAGGGAAAGGGAAAACTAAGGCTCTGCTCACTCTTTCAGGCTGGAGCTCTCAGCAGCTGGCAGGATACAGCCTTTACATCCATGACCCTTCATAGTTCAGACCAGTTAATACACTGTTGCTGATCTGAACTACACCTAACTGAAACAATTTCAGTTACAGTCTAGCCCAAACACAAACAGAAGGCAGAAATTTGCGGGTTACAGTCCCTCGACATAGCTGATGTATCTGAGAGCAACTTTCTACCACTGAGGTTTTTATTAAAGGTCACCCAGATAATTTAGCCTTTTAACTTACAGCTTACAGAATAAATGCAAGGTTAAATACCAAATCCCAATAACCCATAGTAAGTGGGGAAAAAAACATCCCAAAATACCGACTTTAAAAGTTCAATTAAAATAAATAAATAAATAAATATCCAATCACGGGTTTTGCAATTATTTTAACTTTGATCTTTAAAATCTGCAAGTTGACTTCTATTGCTACAGAAATCAAATCACTTTCCCAGTTTATAAACACTGATGTTTACTAGTTAATTAAATCCTTTTTGGATTTTTTTTTCCTCTTTCAATTTTAATGGAGAAAAAGTTTAAGCTTTTAATAGCAAAATGGAGCAGCATTATGTAATTCTTTTACTTGATGTTCTTAATTACAATTTCTTGTTTAAACTAGAGATCTCCTTTGGGGGGAGCTTGAGAAGATTTTGGGTTTTTCTTCCTTAACTGGAGCAGTAATTAGAAAATACTTGGCCTTTCTACACCTCTGATAATCTGTGTTTTAATCTTCCAAACTGCAGTTTTCCCATATTGCTAAGATTATACAAATTAGGTTTGCAAGTTAACCCCGAAACTATCTGTGACACACTTAGTTCATATAAGTTACAGGTTAGTGACATTTCAGACTCTTGAGGAACACTAATATTTTGTTGCATTACGAAAAGATACTAAAGGTGTAATTTTCATGTGATGCCAGAACAACTTGAAATATGCAGGAAAAGCAAATTGCTTTTAAAAACTAGTAAATTTAATGATGCCATCTTTGATTTGTATTTTTGTATGCGACAATTATAGGCTTGATCCCAAAATCTTTTTTTACTAAGTGCCACTCACCATGCTTCAAAAAGAAGCCCTGATATTAGCAACTACACAGCCTGAGAAATATTACAACCCAGTGGAGCCTGACTGAACTCAATTCAAAGCATACGGTTTTCCAGAAACCATCATGACAGTTTTCCTTGCAACCTGCCAGCCTAATACTGATAGCTTAAACCCATTCACTCCTGCTGCCCAAGCCCACCTCCTCAGCAGCTTGACTGCCCACAGCTCTCACGGCCTCCCAGAGCTCCCAGGAAGGGACAGCAGGGCAGCTGCAGAGCGGCTGTGGTTGCCTTCTGTTATCTGTGAGGGCTGGGACCACCAGCCCTGAAGGGTTTGGTGCATGCCTGGTTGTCTTGTAGTTCCTGTAGATAAATGCTTCTCAAACTACTGGCTGACAATATCTGTTTGCAGAAATGCTGCTGGCCCTTATATTCTGCCTGCTAAAATAGCACAAGATTTTCTTTTTAAAAAAATATACTTACTTTATACTAATTTGCAGAAAACAGCTGAGGAGCAATTCTTAAGAAAACAGTAAAGTAGAGGTAGGGTCGTTTCCATCATTTGACGTAAAAAGAGGGTCCACAGGAATTTAAGCTTCCAGAAGAAATCTCTCCCAGTAACCAATAACCACCAGTGCAAAAAGGCTAGGGTAATTATTGCTAGACTGCTCTTTCACTTGACCCTGGCAACAAGAAAAAGTTAAGTTGGGAAAAATCTCCCTCTCTTCCCCAGCAATTTTGCAGAAAACAGTAACAATAGTTAAGAAAAATCATCAGTAATGCTTAAGTAGTTCCTTTATTGCCATGGCACCACAAAACCTTAGCCCTTTGTGTTGAAGGGCTTGGGGTTGGAAATGGATTATTTCACCAGTGTTTTGAACAAGCACATCCTGCAGACTGAGGCAGCCCTCCCTTCTCTGAAAGGAGAATTATTCTTTATAAGCTTGTCTATGCAGACTTACAGAACCAAAATACAAGTGAAACCCAGCATTAGAGAGATGGGAGGAAGGGGAATTCCTGCAGATGACAAAACTCTGCCTGACAGGCCCTGGTGTCAGCACCTTTGCTATTGGAAATGCTGGTTACGTGTAACTGGTGACATTGCTGTCACCTACTAACGACCGGAGGTGAGACAGAACACTGCATAGGCAGTATGACAGCCTGCAATCTGCAGTACATTGGTTCTGTCTTATGGCTGAGTTGCTTTCAGATTTCCACATACAGTTCCCAGAACTAGAAACAATCTCAACACTTCATAGTCTTAAGACCAACACAGTCAACCTGTGGAACCATTTCTCCTCATAGAACAGCAAAACTTGGTATTAGATTTTATAGGGGTATGGACACAAGAAAAGAAACATTGCTAGACTCCAGTTACTAGAGCATATTGAAGAGTGATGGCTCACCAGCAGATGTGCAATGAAAGCAAAGTTGCTTCTGAAAGATATGGTTATTTTCTTTGGAAAGAATAAACCACAACAGCACAACACAGGAAAGTACAATTTATTGTTGATTAAATAATTACAGTACAGTGTTATACTTCCTGTTGAGGCTCTGCAAGCTAAACCGCAACTCAGGTGAGAAATTCCTAAATAACAAAAAAGCTGACATGACAGTATGCATATTAGTGTTACTGGATATTGTTATCATTGTTGATACAAAAGCAGATAGACAATTGTCCTAGAACTGTAGAACAGGTTATACAGCAGCCAACTAAATCAAAACTGTATACCAATTTTATTTACCTGACTTGACTGTAATAGTCAGTAAAGCTATCCTCACTGAGCTGTTGCAGCCTGTGCAGGAGAAAAAAATTACTCTGAAGCAGATCCCATCATTCCAAAAGCTCGACTGAGAGCCAAGCTTCTTCCCAAGATGGGTGTTTCTGACGTTAAGTGTAGCCATCCAATTACTTCAGCTTTCTAATCCTAAGTAGGTTTTCTATTATCACTGATAGTACATGTATGTGCGTGCTTGAAAGAAGATCTATAACAGGCAGAGAGGTTATAAATATATTGAATGGATAGTGCTTGGGCAATTCAAACATGTTTTCTATGAAAAAGTTGTATTCAAATACAGATAAGAACGTATACTGGGATAGTTTGAACACTGATTCACATTAGATGATAACTCATGTTGCTATTAAAGCTTTTTCCTCAAGTCTAGATTTGCCAACATTTGGAAGCTGTAAGACTGACAAAGCTTACCGTTTCCGCCACCTGAGCAGGCTGGGGGTGGGTGAAAGGAGGGGAAGAAAAATTGCAGACTTTCACAGTTCAGGAAGAATGGTCTGCATTAGCGGTGCCTTCCTCTACCACAGCAAACAGCCATGCTACTCTGACAGCGGTAACGATGCATGCAAGGAAGGTACCAACAGCTTGTAAGCTGGCAAGTACAAAACTACTGCACTGTACACTGTTTTTCAAAAAAATTCTCTTGCTACCTATGTTCCTGTTATTCACCAGTTTTGACCAGTACTGTCATACTCAGTGGCAAACCTGTGGAGCAAAGCATTTAGCTTCTCAGTATGTCAAAAGGCATTTCATGGCTGAAGGAAGTTAGGGAGCCATCTCGGGTTCACATTTCAAAATAAAACCAAAGGATGTGGTGACAGGAGAGGAACACACGCTCTGAAACCACTGCAGACAAAAATAAAGGTATGCACAAACTCTATGCTTGGTGTGCGACATAGTGAAGTTTAGTGCACCCTGAGTATAACCCAACCACACATCTGTAGGCAATCATGCTCATTAATCTGGCAAATCATTCCACAAATTAAGTAAACTAAAGATTGGAAAAATATTGTCAGGTCCAGCTTACCCGTTCTGGTAGATATTATTTTAAGTGCCAGAGGAAATTATTTTTCAGCATGCCAGTAAGCTTTCTCAACTGCTTCTGGTTACATAATATATTAAACACCAAAGCTACCAACAACGTCACTAAATTTAAACCACCCTATAGCATATTTCTCTAGTACTGTGTCATTTTGATGCAGCTACTTCATTCATTCTCCAAATCAGAATAAAAGAAATCAGATGGCTTGAATCCCACAGAATCGTGAAAAGAGCTCACTCCCGTGACCAGCACAAACCCTGCACAGGGAGGGAGCAGGCTGTATGCCCGATGACCTTATCAGCAAACACCTGCAATCACCTAACAGGAGGGCTGAATGGGAAAGGGTTGCTGGGCTGGAAGAAAGCCCAACTCTGCTCAGCATCGCATATCTATCTCTGAGGTTGTTGCTATTTACCAACATAGTTACTAAAAATATGTATACGATGCACAGTACCCCCTAATTCATTAGGTACCAGAGAAAGTACAGATCTCTGCACAGGACAGTTTAACCCTGCTTCTCATTAACAATTTTTAACTCATTTACTGCCCTTGTAAGGAATATTGCATATCGGTTAACTCACCAAACACTTGTGCTAGTGAAACCTGCAGTTTGTGTGGCCCACAAGTCTCTGGCAGAGCAAGCAATGTCAGAGCTGCAAGGAAGCAACTCCAGTAAGAGCTGAGACCACTTGACGCTCATCAGAGAGGTATCTACACCCAAGGGCTGCTTGGGGCACAGGTGCACACTCCTGGAAAGACACACTGAATTCCCATCTCCATCTATTCTTGTGCCAGATCCACCATTGATGAGTATTGCCCAGTCCATCTGTGTGTCACTCGGAGCTGTATTTCTCTTTGCAAAGTAATTTAACGTGCAATGACAACAAAAGTGCTTTGAATACCCGAGTCAGATGAAGAAATCTGTGCGCTACATAGAAGTTTGCAACACAGGTACTGCATGACATTTTTTTATCTTGAAATGAAAAGATTCTATTTAGAAAATAAGGTCCTCTATGTCCCTCTGAGAAGCTTATAAAACAGTGGATTATGGGGAATTATGACAGGAACAACTGAGTGGGTATAATGCTACAGATGGTCAGATGACACTATACCACTCAGTTAAAAATCATACATGGCATTAAATGAAACTGTCTTTTGTTCTGCTGCAACAGAGCATTCGACAAAGATGGACACAACAAAAACCTTTAGTGTGAAACTTACTCCAGGATAACGCCCTTTCGCACCGGGTGTCTTGACTTATACCCATTTTGGGCTCCACTCTACTTCATGACTGCCACCCTCAGCCTTGAAAGCCAGTGCTTTGCAGCAAGTGAACTGCTTGCACTGCCAGTCCTCACTGCAGCAGCACGCTGCGTGATGATGCTCAGCAAAACCACGTGACAGTAGCCAGGAGCAGTGGTTTGGTGAGGGCACAGCAGGAAAGGCAGGTACATGCCACTTCCCTACACTCTTCTACCCTTTGCAATGCTGCCAGTAACTCCTGACACAGGCAGGTGCAGAGGGTGACTACCACTGTGCAGCCACCTGAGCCAGCATAGCATACGGAGTCGATTCTGGGCACCTGTGGCAGCCACCATTTCAGCCAGGTACTGGCTCCACTTGGCTCTACAGCACTAAGAGCATGCAGACCCATTCAGAGGGCACTTTTAGGGGCCATAAAAAGCAGTTTTAACTGTATCATTTAATAGTATGAGTAGTAACACCTGTGGTGAAAGGAGGGCAGCATTAAGAGATCTCGTTACTAAGCAAATACTTTTGTTTTAGAAGAAGGAATGAGGACATATTAAAAACACACCAAGAACATAACTGTCTTGTTTTCCCACAAGCAGTCTTCTCCCGTGTTCCATATACGTAAATGGTAAAATTACCCCTGATTTACCCGAGTCCTAAATTGCTACAGCTATTTACACACCAACAAAGACTCCTCTATGTTAATAAGCCATTTCAACAACGTAGGGAATTGCACAGAGGTGGCTGGCAGAGAACAAAGAACACAGATGCAGAACAACAACTAATGCACGGGCATTTTATCACACACAGGAAAAGTTACAAATGTTTTCACCAAATGTTGGAGTGAAAGATTTTCCAGTAAGTATGCCATTTAACAGCAAGTTATTTTCTCCTGAAAACAGGAATAAATGCAACAGCTTCAAGTTAACTGTTTTAACACTGCATGCAAAGCTAACCTGCAAATATTCACATTTACTAGCACCTAAATTAGACATTATAACTGTCAATGCAATTCAGTCTTTCCATTTGAGTATACAGGGAAGTCAACAACTGTAAGTTATGGTTTTATATTGAAAAGTGAATATGTTCTAGAACTCAGCCCAGCTAAGGAACCATTCAGATATAATTTTGACTTGAAGAACTTGTCTACTTTCCTGCGCAGACAATCAACAATTAGAGATGATATTCCCATAACAAGGACAAGACTTTCCTTTCTAGACAGGACATTAACCCATGGCCAAGGTCTACCAAATAGTATCCTTATGAGGTATTTTAAGCAACATTTCCCTTAACGTTATTTCAGCAAAGCAATGCTTTTGAAAATATATTTTTCTTGTTCTTTAGACCACAAATAAAGCATGAAGTCTTTGTAAGGTTACATAATCGGCATTTCTGAGCCTATCCCCATAGCTGTTCATCCTGCCCTTGCATCAGCACCATAGGAGAACCAGGGCACAGGGCAGTGAGCCAGCATCCATCCAGTCACGTCGCAACAGTTGTGCCAGAGCAGGCTCCTCCTAAACACCTCCTGGACACGCGAGCAGCTCCTCCTTTAACACCTCCTCGACACGCGAGCTCCCCACAACCGCACCGTTCCCAACGCGAGTTTACCTGAAGACAGCAGGCACGGGGGACGGGCATCTTCTGTGGTGACTACGGTCACCCACAGCCCCGCGCCTGGCGTCTTCACGCTGTGCAAGGAGCTGCGGTAAGGAGCCGCCACCAGGCCAGCGAAGCCGGTGACCGAAGCTCCCCGGAGCCCGGCCGCCCCCCTCGGCTGCCCCTTACCTGCCGCTGCCTCCCAGCCGGCCCCTCCGCGGGCGCCTCCCCGCAGCCACGGCCGCCCGGGGGGCGCAGGGCAGCGCCCAGCCCGGCACGGGGCTCACGGGGCTCACGGCGCGTCCGGCCCCGCTCCGACACCGGGCGGCAGGAGGGCCGGGGGCACCCTGCTACCTGCGCTGCCAGCCCGCTCGGAGAAAAATAAAATTAAAAAAAAATACAATTAATAAAATTATAACGATGACGTAACGGAAAATCAAACTCTCCAGTAAAGGGCAACAACTTTGGCTAAACGCCGGCGGCCCTCTGGAGGCTCAGTCACCCGTAACGCTTAACGAGGGAAGCTCAGCACCGCCCGCCTTCCCGCGCCGCGCCTCGCCCCTGCGCGAGCGCGGGGTCCCGCCCTTGGGGGCTCGCGCTGCCCCGGACCCCCGCGTGCTCCCGCCGCCCTCCCGCCCCGACGCGCGCGGCTCCCACGTGAGAGCTACGGAGCGTCTCAGCCCGGCGCCAGCGGGATTCCGCCCGGTTGCGAAGCTAACCGCGCAGCGTTACAAACGGCATCACCCGGGTTTGTTAGCGTCTGAAACGGGTAACGACCGACCGCAGCGAGGCAGTTCCCTCCCGCTCTCCTTCCAACCGCAACCCTCGCGCAGGCGGAAGCGCCCCCGCTGCACCGCGACAGGCGCGCGGGAGGCCGGTCCCACCCGCGTGTGCGACTCGTTTGCTGCTTCGCGAGCAGAGGCTCGACGGCGGGGCCGCCGGGAGGGACGCCCCGCGTGCAGAGCCCGGCGCCAGCGCTAATTACCCACCTACAGGCGCGTCCGCAAGGCGCGCACCTGCGGGCGGGGGGCACCGGCGGCACCGCCCGGGGCCGGGACGCACGCGCACCCCGCGCAGCGGGCAGGGAAGCGCTGCGCCGTGTTGACAGCACCGGTTCCCACGCTGTGAAAGGCAGCAGCGCTTCAGGAAGGTTACGGGAACCATGAATACAGCCGGTACCGCCAGGTGCAAACCGCCCCGCGGGCCCGCTCTCGCACACGCCGAGCGCGGTGCTTTTTCTGGACCTGCCCGTACCACGCAGGTGCGGTTTGTAGCCCTCTTTCTGCTGGCAGAGCATTCTGTACAGATCGACCCGTCCCAGCACTGGTTTCCAAAAATAGCGATCATAACGGAGTCTAAAAGAAAAAAAAAAAAAAAGGGGGGTGGGGGTGGCGGGGGAAGACATGTGAACCTGCTATCAGAAGGCGCTGTTGGAGTCTGGCAAGCCAAGCTGGAAGCTGGTTTTATCCTCATGGCCAAAAGCTGAATGCATTGGAAGCCTCCCCCAAGAAGACAGGAATTTAAAGCTTTTATTAAGTCTTTTACAGATAACCATAGTATACTTTATCAGTAGCCACTGCGTGGACCAAGAGAGACATACAACTACCGTGAACATCCTATATTACTAAACTAGTACTACCACAAAAATGAAAATTACTTTCCCAGACCAGAAGACTGCTTATATCTGGCTAATCTTAAGAGGGTTTTAATTGTTTACACAGTCTCATTATCATGTATCCTGCAGTTTTAGAGCTGAGGCACTACAGCACAGGCATCAAAAATCTCACCCAAATTCCTAGTTTTACATACGCTATGACTAAAATTCAAAACCAGTCATTTCCAGACTTCAGTCTCAAATCTCTTAAGTCTCTTAAATTTGTCTTAAACCTCTGGATATCAAAAACCTCTAACATACTTGCTCCTGAGGCTAATCAGCCCCCAAATTATTTTTTGAAATATACCTGAAATATACCAGAAATTTACAAACATGTTTCTGGGTTACATGATTGGTAAGTAAACAAGTCTTTGGTAAATAATAACTACTCTGTTCTTTACTTAGTTAAAAAAAAAAAACAACACCAAAAAACCAAAAAAAAATTAATTCATTTTTAAATCTAGATAGCTGCTTTTTAAAAATAATTATTTTTATAATGAATAAGGCTCATATAGCACAATGCTGAGTGGGATAAATGGCTGTATGTAGCAAAACTAAGTGATGTTTTCAGGTTACGGATCCCGTTAATACAAGGCTCCTGCTTTGGCTCATTTTCTTTTTTTTCGCCCTTCAGCCAGGCCCAGGAAGCTGAATCTGAACAAGAGCTTTCTAATGAATTAGATTTCAACATTTAAAGGTATCAGCAATCTAGAAAATACTGTGGAATGTATCCTTGCCATAGACGGTAGGTACTGGACCGTATGATAAAAACTACAACAAACAAATTAGTTTAGGTTGAAATAATACTTTATAGCTGCAGTATTTCCAAAAAATGTCTGATTTACCACTCGTGCAGTAAAACAGAAAAACTATGCACTATGCATGCTTGTGCGAGTTACAGATGACTGCTTGCTCCCAAAGGAAACCTAAAGGCACAGGACATAGGTAATATGAATGGAAATCTAGTAACAAACATTGGCTTCCATTTTATTACAAGAATCCAATTAGAAACTGAATGCCTAAACTGATATTTTTACTGTTTGTACACTAGATGCCTTCACTTCGGCTAAAAGATACTATACCATGTCCTTTAAGAAAATTAGCAGCATTAAATAGATCTTGTAATTTCAGAGGAGAAATAAAAAGATGTGTGCTTTAGGTTTGGCTTACAGAGTTTTGGGAATTATTTTAAATGTTCAAGAAATGACCAGACTATTTTTGATTACTCTTACAGTTTTACTGTTCTACTATAGTTTTTAAATCATCTGCCTTGGTAAAGGATCAGTTACATTTCAGACAATAAATAGTATACTTTACAATACATACTATTCAAGTCAAAGTATTGTACTTATAAAATAATGTAACACTGTAATAGGATCTTCAAGATCGATTCCATTTTATATATTCTGCAGCAAAAATAACATTTCTAGTAGGAAGGAATTACTTATAAACCTAGCAAGATCTACACATCCACATGTGTGTGTAAACAACTTAACAAGGTTTATTATGTTTCCAGAAAAAACTATGCTTTTACAGTAGGTTTTCAGCTAAATGTTATTATAATATGGTAGTAAATATATAACAGTGCTTATATGTAGCTCCATCACAAATTTTAATTTGAAAAAAAAATGGAGTGTCATTATTTACAAAGAACGCCAACTTCCCTTTCGCTTCATAAGTGACTGTATCTCTGTGTGAACACAATGTTAGGGCGAGGCATTCCAGATGAACTGCAGCTAAGATTTGACGAGGATGATTTCATGATGAACAGTGAAGGTCCTGGCAATAAATACCTAGAAAGGATATGAAAAATACAGCAGAGTTTACAGGCAAAGTGACACTCAAGAGCAAAAGAATTAGTTGTTTGTGCACCATGGCTTTTATAATTGTTGTATGCAAGAAATTATGTCAAATAAATACTATTTACAAAACATACAGGGCATTAGGCACTAGCTAACTTAGGAAACAGATCTAAACTCAGAGAAACTCTTACCAAAATTTCAAGATGTCTGAGGATCAAACATCTTTCCAGTCCTTTAGTTTAAAGCAAGCAGATAAATAAAAAATGGCGTCCTGTGTAACACTACTACCAAAACTTAATACTTTACCCACTGTTATAGTAGTATTTATTTAAATTAAACTAGATAAAAACTGTAATTGATGTTAATCAGCTTGTAAAATGTCAAGTTGTAAAAAAAGGAAAAAACAGAGATTTCCATCTTTGGTTTCCAACTTCTCAAAAAATAGACATGCTATCATCACTACTCTACTAAAGAAAGAAACAATGATGCTACAACCTAGTAAGTTAAATCAGTGACTATTTACCCTTTAAATTCAGGCAACTATATAGCCTGAATTTTATGTACTACTCCAAACAATAATTTATCATATGCCTAATATTCATTCTTAAATCTTTCCATGTTATCATTTCATAATAGTTAATCGTATGTCACTAGATGAGCACAGTAAGTGTGCAAAAATAACATCCACACTAAATCAGAATTTCAGAACTAATTATGTCAGTGCTAGGATGGATTAACAGAACACACTGTATAAATTATTACTTAAAAATAGTTGCATCGTTCTAGTGAATCGTATTAATAAGTTAAAAGACTGATCCTACTAATCACATGGATAGACATAGCATCATACTGTCAATGGGAGACAATCTGTATAAGGAAGTGTACACGTGTGGTTTCTTTAAGCTTTGAGAAAAGCTGTTATAAAACTATGATCACCAATGCGTTTTTTAAAAAATTTACAAAAAAATAAAGGCTGATTTGGAATGGGTTGCTGGTGAGCTTGACAGCTCTCTACATCACCAGACTGAGATCTACACTTGCTTGATGATAAAGTAAAAAATTCTAATGTTTCCTACAGAATATGCCATGTAATACATAAGATTATTTAGCAAGCTGTAAGGACCTAGCACTAGATGGGTTTTTTAAAAAAATCTGTAACACAGATGAATTTATCAAAATATGAAAAGTCTGACTTTTTACAGTTTGATTTTAGCTATTCTTTCGAAGAGATTTTGGTATAGTTTTTGAGCTCTCCTATTGTTTTCTTTACACTTTCAATTTTGTGAGGAAAAATGACATTAATACATATTTGCATTAATAATCCTATTCATTCTCTTCATGACATATAGTGGATTTACAGCTAGGAGATGGGATGGAGAACAAATTTGAAAAGTGTAAAAAGAACTCTGTGGCAGTTTTCATTATCTTTTTGTCTCTCCCTGTACAAAAAAATTTCCCAGCTAAAGAGGTATATTTGTAATCTTTGAAAGCTTTAGTTTCATAAACACTAACAAAACCAACCATTGGTTTGTGCTCAGAAAAAGCAAAGCTCTTCACATTAGCTTTTATAGTCTTGAAAAAATTGACTTTTTGTACATTTATAAAATTATATTCTCTATCCTTTCTTGCACTTCACAGTTTTAAAGTCAAGAAAACTATTAGTAGTAGTACAGATTCTTATATCATTTAAAAACAGAAAGATGAAATGTGAAATACTATTGTGGTTCTCCCATTTCTAGAAAAATAGTTCATTACCTTACAATTGTGGGGCATAACAGGCAAGAGCATTTATTTCCACACATATTTTTCATTTCATGAATTCAGAATGCCATGGTTAACTATCAAACCACTATATCCACGGTATAGTTGTAACATTTGTGGAGATTAATATAAAAACTGTAACTTTAATAAATCAGAATTGTTATGGCACTCCATTGCTGAAGACATACTGATATTTAGGATGTAGAAGGCTTAGATTCCTCTAGCTTGTAAAATTTATGAATAAACTTCCATTCAATATCCAAAGAAACACAGAAACTGGAGACAAGAAAGTTCTTTTGGACCATCCCTTTCACTGCTTTCCAAATGTAAGCCTGTTAGCTGCAGTATGTTAGAGTAATCTGATCAGTTTGAATAGTTTGTGGTTGGTCATGATGAAAAATTTTCTGCAGTATTAACAGCAAAAGCAATAAAAACGTCAAGGTTGAAGATTTTCTAGGATTAGCTAATCCAAATGACTTTACCATACCCCTGCTATAGCTCAGTAGATGTTAATATTGAATATGATTTTTTTTGTGGCTAACATACTTCTACTTTTGCTGCAACCAAACAAATTCAGTTTCTGGTTGGTTTTAAATTATGTTGAGTTCCTTAAGATCCATATGATAATAACTAATGGGTTCAGTGTATCAAATAACTAGTCTGAGATCCAGCAAGTAAGCAATTGTCATAAAAGTAGTTTAACAGATAATATATCAAAGGTTTGCTTTTCACGTAATATTTAACTCATAAAGCCCTTCTACGAAATAATGTCTGTAAGATTTTTTTTATGTAAACAAAGCATTTGTCAGTTTATGTACAAATTGCCATTATTAATAGAATTTGGAACCTAACTAACTTGAAACTTAGGTTTAATTCTCCACCTACAACTGCTGAATTGCAGATTATTGACTCCTATAGTTGGAGTATTTTCAGTGATCCCTATACTATATTATATCCCTGTACAATATTATAATCTCTATTGTAACCAGTTGGAGAACTAGGTCAGCCAATGGAGAATCGGGTAAGTGCCAAATAATTTTTTTACTATATGATGCTGTTTTGCAAGGTTTGAAAATATATTTATGCTCTGTAAAATGAATTAATAAAACTTTCAATCTGTAGGTTTTGGAAATCAACTTTGCAAAACTGTGCAATACAGCAAATCAGATGGCACTTACCTGACCATTGGCTGGAGCTGTGCCCCTATAGCATCCCACTGCGAATGTGAAGCCAGAAGTATCACACATGTTAGGATACCTCTAGGAATGCAAATCTGGAATCAGTGACTTTGAGGGATCTGAGAAGGGGAAGAAAGGAAATTTTCAGTTCAATTTATGGAAAGCCTTTGCTGCAGCTACTTAGGCAGTAGGCCATCAAGACTTTAATAAGTGCAGTTTCACACAAAATGTGTATATCAGGTCTTCTTTTAGTAGCACTTCATGAGTGGGCTAGAAAGATCAGGATGACGGAAATTCAGATCATGGGAAATGGTGGATGATTTGTCTTTTTTTTTTTCCTAAATACATAGTGAACTAGGATTAAAGAGAAGTGTAGTGGTAGCAAAATAGACTGAAACCTGTTCCTATATTATCTTTTATACTTATAATTTAGGAAAATAATATTGAAATTTATACCTTGTATCATCCCAGTGGGGGCTAATCCCAGTTGGTGAGCCTCTTGAATCTGATGAATATTTATAAACCACCAGCAGGCAGTGTTTACAAAGCTGTACTATTCGTTGGCAACACTGGAGTTGCTCAGGAGTCACCACCTCTGTGCTTTTACTGAATATGGTTTCCCAAGAGCTCCTGTTACGGAAAAAGACACAACTTTATGTTTTCTGTCACAAATTGCAATCTGAGAGCTTTACTGCTTTATATCAGATTTAACAATAGAGGAACAAAAGAAAAAGCATGCCCTTGCCCATTTACGGGAAAGGTCTATGCAACACAATGCTGGCAGATGCAGAGTTCAAAACACAAATTAAATTAATCTTCATATGTGAGATGTCCACAGCCATTTTTCACTTGGTTTGCTCCCTAAAGCATTTATAAGGCCATTACTTTGGTTTAGCACATAAAGATTTACTGTCACATAATTGTGCATGTCTTCCAGCAGGAATAACAAAAAACACTTACTATTTTTAACAGGTTACCACCTGAAGGCAAATGTGATGTGATATTAAAGGAATTAAAAAAACCCAATAAATTATTTCTAAATGTCTACACAGCATAATAATACTGTTCTAATTTAAGTACATGATACTAAGAAATAAATACAAAACTAATTTACAGGAGATTAGTATGCGCTCCTCTTCATTATCCAACTAAACATATGAGGACAGTTTCTCAGTTTAGTCACTCAGAAACTAGTTATTGTTCCACCTGGTTATGTGGAGTTGGTCTTCCACAATTAAGTGCAACACAAAGTGTATCTATAGAAGCATTCCATTTTGAAATGCAGACTATCATGCTTTTTTTCTTAAAAAGCCATTTCTCAGCCCAAAAAAGCCTCAAACCCTAACATACCAGTATAGACCAGTACCACAGAATACAATAGTTCTCTGCAGACACCTCAATGCTCCCGTTTGTGCAAAACTCTGACTAGATTACAGATCATTAAGTCTGTTGTAAAGGCAACATGATCCCTGTGAAGACTTTTCATAATCAAGTAGCACAGACAGTTTGTAAGACTGAGGTTTATTTGTTCATGAAAGAAGCACTTTATAGAAGGAGGAAAATTTGCTGCATCTGGCTTCAGCATAGCATCCAGGATGATTTAGCCTTGTTCACTGAGATCAGCAGTAGATTTCGTAACATTGATGCAAGAAGTTTGTCCTTAAAACAACGTTAAAGAACCAGCACGCTTACTTCTGCCTAGTGATATTTTTAAAAGTATACTGTATTAGGATGGAATTAGGAACATTAATGACTAAAAGATAAGCTGTATGTATAGCTATCTGATTTTTCATCCTGGATCCTCAGTCTAGATGATATATTCCAGCTGACACTGCTCAGTCCTACATAATTTCCATCGCACACATAATTTTCAAGTGATGCAAGCATTTCCCCTTAATTATTAGCCATATAACAAATTATTTAAGAAATATTGTTTATAAGGCACCATAACTGTTTCATTTCATAAACAGAATGATCCTACTACTTGAAGAGCTACTATTTTCTTTAATATATTTTTCTCAATATTGTTTCCCATCTGGGAATATTCCACATGTATTTTTACATGGAAATTAATCTATTGTCTTCATTCTTTCCTCATTAAATCATGTGATGGTTGGTAGAAAGCAGCAAGATGAAGTTCTAAGTATTACATTCATTCAACAGATTCACAATGCTACATTTAATTATATTCTAATTAAATCCATAAACCTCAATAATCCTGTGGAAGAAACTCTCCTGATAAATTCCTTAAGTTCTGGGCTTCGAGGTCTGTGATCACTTTCCTACAGTTATGAGAGATTTATCAGTGAAGAATATGTGGCCTGCTCTAACTATGGCTGATTATGAACATAGCAGTATACAGTTACCTTAATAACAAAGATTGAGATTTAGAAATATATATGTGAATTTTAATGAGCTTACATATAAATGTATCTATGCAACCTACTCCATGTGCTACGCAGATTCAGTTCATACTCCATTATACTGCAGCCAACAGGCATCAGAGAACTGCTGCCTAAGGAAATTTAATTTATTACGTCTTAACTTCAGTTTCCATACATTAGTAAGAAATCATGGAGTCCTCATCAGATCCAGAAAATCAAAATATTGCTTGATTGTGCAATATTGTCAATTACATGTTATTCTTTCTATAACCATCTGAAGTCAACTGTTTCTACCAGTTTTCTCTTATTAATTTTAATTGTTTATTACACAGTAAAACAAATGTAACTTTATGAAACCATCTGTATCATAGTTGTTTGACTGAGGTTTTCCTTGTTTCTTTGTTCATTCTTTCTGCTAAAATAGCATATGCCTAGCAGAGACCTAACCAGAAAGAGAAAACCTTACAGCTATTAGCTACGCTATTCTCCTAAGACATCTATCTTACGAATAGTCAAAGTACCGTGCACTCCTTAATATATTTTCATATACTCATGTTGTTTCTGAATTAGCACATTAATACCCCTCCCTGACACATTTCCCCAAATTCTACACATGCCCTATGTTAATTCCAATCTGTTCTTTAAAATGGCACAATGAACTCTAGGGAGAGTGATGAGAGGATGGCCTCTCTGCTACAGAGGTGCTCTCATGAGTTCTCAGCTGCGGATTACACAGCCAGGATGCTTGTAACTGAATAAACAGCATACTGGGAAGGTACTAACAGCCTTCTGTTTTCTTCTGTGAATTCTGTATTAAGTATATTACATGGAGAGTGATCTCTGCGCATACTGGATATTTGTATATTACTTTTGCAGTATTTTTAGAATCTTTTACATAGTAACTCTCTTACAAGGAATTGGATCTTTGTCAAAGAATTTAGCTCCACTTTGGAGTCAGCTGAGTCTTGTTCTGCATGAATGAAATTATTGCTAGATGAGAAATCCTATTATTGATTGAACTCTTCTGCTGGCTCAAAGACTCTTCTCCCGAGCCAAGTGAGCATCAGAGTTGTTCGAGGATTTTAAACAAAATCCATTCTTTGTAGAGAAAAAAATATCTAAAATTAAAATTTTCATGCATATTAGAAGATTTGCACACTAGAAGTAACATTCAAAATAATAACAGCATTATTAAAATGGAAAGTAATGATAATATTTTATGATAACAACAATTGAGCTTGGATTCAGGACCTCCACTGGCATAAAGAGGGGACCCTGCAGGGGCTGAGGATTATTTCAAAAAAAAAAAAAAAAAAGAAGAGGTTTCAGATTGGAAACGGAAATCTTTTCTCACCTTACTTAAACATTTGGAGTGTGCTGCATTCCCAATACATACATTTAGCAAATTTTAAGGCTGACATTATCTGCGGGTTCCCACAGCCCATCTCAGTGAACAAAATGTGGACTCCTAACAGCTTGCTCAACAACAACAAGCCTTCAGCAATGATAAGACAGTGGTAAAGAAGCCCAGAAAACCGATGGCCGCCTGGATACTCTCAGATCCCTCCCTCCTCTTCTTGTTACCCATTTTGTTGGGAAGCAATTAACAAGTGCATTACATGCATTCTCTACATATGACAAATGACTACATGTGAAGAACATATTGAACGGATTTCTTTGTACGTACAAGATCTATCAGCACACTATTGTGTTTGCTGTAGTTCATTTTCAATAGACCTTTTAGAACACCTTACACAAGCTAATCAAACCCCCCTCCCATTCTTTATACATTGTATATACTTACAGAGAAAATGTCTTTTTGTATGCAATATTTTTCGTATTTAAACATTTGTATTCTTATTTTATGAATAAGTTTGGTGGGTGGAGAGGGGTATGATCTGATCCTCCAAACCTATTCTTACATGAATGCCTTCGATTTCAGGAATGTAGTTTTGAAGTGTAGGATACTGAACTGTTAATATGTGGCCTGATCTTTGTTTCCCCATAGAAAACTTGTATTTACTACCCAAACCAGAAGCATCTGCTCACCTCAGTGTTGACATTTCCTATTCTGCATGTACTTACATTCCCACCAGTGTGGGAAACAGTGAATGTAATCAAGCACAGAAATTCCAACTCATTATTTGTAAATCACAGAACTGACATTGCATTTGGTATGAGATGCACTTGTGACTCAATTCTTCCCTTGTAAGTCTTGAGCTCAAATAGATATGGCAATGATTTCTGTTGATGGTAAGTCCACATTTGACACTTCCAGTGGTCTGGCCTCAAAATTGTGCACCATCCAACAGAAGAGTTGACCTAAAGCTCAGATATTTTGGAAATTAGATTTTTTTTTCCTCAGATTTATATTTGTAAATACATTACTAAATGTCTGATTCCATTACTGAAATGGTTGGCCTAGATTCTTAGATTTCTAATTATTCTGTATCTTTAGATGGTTTTAATACAAGATCAACATATTACAACATCCTTTTGAATTAAAATGAGCAAAGTATCTCAGCAGAGATTGTAATAGTGAAGTTATGAAGAAGACTAAGGTAAGAAAAGGCTTACCCTGAATTACAGAAACAGTTCCATAGACCTTGACCATGGCTCCAAAGTAGGCGATTAAATACACGGTTAAAAAGACGGTATAGATGTAAATTTTCAATATCAGGAGCCTTCCAGACACGCTGTAGTACTGCACGAACACTTGTCTTGACTATATCCAAAACCTAGGAAAGAATATTCCAAGCAAATCAAAGCAAAGGCATATTGCAGAACCTAAACCCAACTGTTCACTGATTCACTGCACACATACACACACAAACACACACACACACACACAGATGACTGCATAGCTATAAATTCCCACAGCTGTCTATGTTTCATTTCTGTGCATTCATCAGCAAACTTTTATGATATGCTTTTCCTGTCAATAACATTTTGCAAAGCCAAATCAAAATATTTCATTTTTATTACAAAGAAGTTCATTTCTATTTCTTCAGTCTGTTCAATACTAGCTTGTTTAAATGACAAAAAGAGTTTAAAAAGAAACAAAATGGACAGATTTACAGACTAAAGGCAACATAATTAACAACCCAAATATTACATATTTGAAGATTATATCTTCTTCTTTTCCCACTCCCTTGTGAAATACCATCTATTTTAGAAAGAACTAAAATGTCCTAAAAAGCTACAAACTGCTTTTGGTTTGTCTGTTTAAGCTCAGTGTTAGCCTAGATCAGACCATTTTAGTTAACCTTTCATGCAGGAAACAGTATAGTGAAATCAGTAAGATAATAATTGGCAAGATTTTTAAAATAGCAATGTTTGTAGAATGCAATGGATTTATTATATATGGACTACATTTAAATGCAAATGTGTAAAGATGTGGATGAAGAAAATGCTAAGCTGCATTCAGTATAGCACTGAGAGTTTTACCCAGTAAGCCTTAGCTACTCGGTGCACACACACAGATTTATACGCAGTTGTGCATCCAACACATCAGAGTCCTCTTGGATACACCTTTACACAGCCCACTGAACTGGTACATGGAAGGTGGGATTCATCTTGTCTGCTTTTAAGCATCTGTATGTTCTCTTAAGTCAGGCCTCTAGGCTCCCTCCACAGTCACTGGAGAGCAACAGGTTCCAGGGTGTCTTGGCTTCTGCCTGTTTAGATACTGTCAGTAAGACTGGGAATAGTTTTGTGACCAAAGTAGTGTTTAGGCCCCACACCAGCACTCTGAACAGTGTAAAATCTGTCAAAAAAAACAAAAAAAACAAAAACAAAAAAAACCCCACCTATGGTGCATGTAACCTATTAACAAAAAAGTCAGTGAAATCAACATAATTTCCTGTAAAGGAGATGCCCTTACTGACTCTCTCTCAACAGCATCTTCCAGAAAACCAGTCAGACTCAAGTGGGTGGTACACTGATGGAGTACTCATTTATTTGGTATATGATGCTGCAAATTAGAAGGTACAATGCTTTCATAGGAACCTTTCAGATATGTATGACCAACTGATTCAGATGGTGAAACATCTGACTCTCAAAAAGGTGGAGGTTTAGGGGAACAGTAAAGTATGGAAGCATGATGCGGAATTGCAGTTTTGTGGTCCAGCATAACAAACCGTTGTTCATAAATAGTCTGATCAGACATGATGAAGGAAACAAAGAATAAAAAAAAATGCTTGCAATAGCACAATGAAGCTGCATAGCAAAGAATAATGCTTAATGGGCAGAAAAATCTATAGATATCTAATAATGACAATCTCTATGAAATATGTCATTTACATGTTAGTTAAACTGTTTTTTGAAGACCCAGGATTAGTTTGCATGCATAGAACTCACACTAATTCCATGCACGTTATTATCCTATGCAAATATGCTGTCCTCTCTTTTGGGAATTTTTATGAATGCAGGTGTCTAACACACTAAAACCACACCTGTGGTCTCTTCCTCCCAAAAAGTGAGATAGAAAGAGCAGTAAATCATAATCTAAGAATGGTGATCTTGTTTAGTCACTACAGGAGCTAAACCCAGGTTTTTGACTGCCCCACACTTGTGGAATGGGCCCAGATTTTCAGACAATCTCTTAGCAGTGTTAGCCTACTGTCTTAATGCTTCTCAAGCAGCCTTTCCCTTGCGTCCCGCCTGACTAAGGCTTTCCCACACAACGGCTAGTGGCTGTGATGGTGTGCACCCATTTGAACCAACCAAGTCCCATAAAGGATCAACCATGTATTTCTTTGCAATGTTACACTGACTAACAGTAATTTATCTTCCTGTGTAAAACAGAATAATTCCACTCCTTACAGATTCTCTCAATAGTCCAAAAGACCTGAACAAAGAACTATGATGCCAACATAGAGCTTTTTGTTTTACTTTAGCACCTAGAGCTGAAGAAAACTAAGGACTGACCCTTGCATCCTAAAGCAAGCTGCAGTCTGTCAGGTATTCTATGAAAAAAAAAAACTTCTTGCTGTTTTTACTGTGTTGATATTGCCAATACGCCAGAGGGGAAAATGTCCCAGTTAATTGTTCTTAATTTGCAAACTGGCCTCAATCACCCGTTTAAGAAAAGAGACAAGGCACTGCGTAAGAGCCGAAACTTCAGGAAACCTACATCCTCCTTTTACTAAGTTAATTTCCCTGGTTTGCCTTCATCTTTCTGTTTACTTTAATTTACATCATTTACTTTAACATAACAAATTATCTAGATGCAACAGAACAAGATGCTATGAAAGAGCATATTCCAAAGCCTCTGGTAACCATCAAAACACTTTTAAAGAAATTATATAAAGTGATGTAACATGAAGCAGTCACAACTCCTCCCATACAAAAGTCTCTTTTTCCTAAAAGTCTTGGGAGACTAAATGTCATTTTAGCACGTATTGATTTCATTGGTTTACTCTGAACTTGCTTCTAAATGCCTCCTGTATCTTTGCTGTAATGCCAGAATATTACACACTAAGAAGAGCCGAAGTTTAATTTTTCTACCTCGTGTTGAGTAATTGTTAAGCAAATATGGCTGTCAGGGATGAACGTTGTGAAATCTAGTACATTGCCCAGGTATTTTCCTCTTGTGTGTTAGAATTTCCCAGTAAGTATAGTGAAGGGGTCTGAGTTCTGTTTTGTATTCCACAAAGTTGTAGAAAGTACCTTTGAGACAGATTCCTTACTTGCATAAATATTCTCCACCTTGAGCTTGCTTCTCCTTTACCCACCTCATTGGAATATAAAACATACTTCTTTCAGATCAACAAAAGCTTACACATTTGGCAGTCCTCAGCTGCAATGTCATTGTCAAAGTTAATCCATTTTTATAAACTACCCTTCTAAGAATAACTATCTGATTGCTTGAAGGGATTGAGGTTAAAAGCAGGGTTTTTTTTAAAAAAAAAAGGCAAATCATTTCCAGTGCAAGCAAAGATGAAGGGCCCACTAGTGCTTCAGGAATTCTAAGTCTCCTAAGTTGTAAAAGATGTCCTCACAAGAAGAGCAAAAAAATGCACATTTCTGATTGTACAGTTTTTGCTAATAACGACCTAGCGTATCAATTGGTATCATGCTGACTGGGTACATGCCCTTGGCTTTACACGATTGTCAGTCAAACAAAGGACAGGACCACCCTTTATTGTTGGCTTTCTGAAATAATGCTTAAAGGAGAAAAATCTGACTACACTGAAAAGAAAGAAAAGAAAAAAACCCAAACCACACAAAAAACCAGACAGACAGAGGTAAATTAAGCCAGATGGCCAAAAGGAACTTAGGAAGGGCAATTGAAGAATGTATAGTAAACAGTCTCAGTCCCTCAAAGAGCAGGTTTATCACTCCCTGTGGTGATTCCTTCCCATAGTTTTGGGGAATGAGCTATAGGGAAGGGATAAAAAAAGACACCTTAACCAGCCTCATGTGAAAGCCCTGTATTTCAGCTGCAATGATGGGCCCAGTTTGATGACTCCTTTCCACATTTGTGGCATCATAGATCAAAGAAAGCAATTCTAGCAACATGTCCCTCACCAGTCCCAACTGTCCCAAGGATTCCTGCTGAGAAAATGAGATCTCCATTGCAGCAGCAGTATGAATTTTGGGCCCTGTTATCTATGTAAGTATCTACCCCTCCCTCTCTCCCTCCCAGCAGCTCTTCCTGCATATCACCATTTTCTACAAGTCCCCACCAAGACACTCCCTGGTTTTGGGCAAAAGGCTACAGCTGCCATATGCACACAATATAAATGACCTATGTGCATGTACACTGGGATTACTGCATTCTTTCCTGTAATTAAAAAGAAATACGAGATCATTTTAAGCGAAGGACTATTCAGCAGAATGGCTGTAGACATCAAACAAAAAATTACGATTTCAGCCAACGAAATTGATTGCTCTACTGATTCCTGTCAATGGCAGAAGAAATAATTCTGCTAAATCATAGATATGTGCTGCCCCTTGACATGGTTTGAGAAGAATTCTAATTAAATTATAGCCTCCTATACTTCTAAATTCTTTTTTAGTTTGTCATGTCTAATTTAGTTTTAGAAAGCTGTGTGGACACATACTCCATTTAATGTCTGAACTTCAATAGTCAAATATATGTGACGTCACATCAAATGGACATGTTTTTCTGTCCAGTATGAAAATACAAGCAGCTAATGCAACATTCAATAAAATACAATTTGAAAGACTGAGGATCATACTGCTGATTTTCTTAAAAGTAATTTGAGATGAGGATCTGAAATGATTCTTCCATTCTCCTTTAACAACCTCCCAACATTTTCCAATGATAATATTTATCACATATGCAGCATTTTGATTAAGTTATTTTCTTTTATGGTCTATAAAAATAGATTGCAAAACTGAGACACACAGCGATTAAATGCCTGGACCTGATATGCTACCATGTAATTTGGTCAGTGACCAAAGCAGAAAGGAAGACCCAAAATACCATTTTAGGGGCACCAAAGTGTTAATAATAGATACAATTTCTGCTACATTAAGGAAAATAAATATTACACAGGGAAGATAATTTTGACTGACATATGACATACAGGTATGACTGACACTACTGTGTGTCAGGTTGTAAACAGACTAAAACTCTTTAGATGTTATGTACTACAATACCTCCTAGATAGAGGATTAGTGAAGACAGAAGGATAAACAAATATACTTAGTCCTTTGCAAGACGAAACCAGTTAGTTGAGCATTTTAACAATATCAATAATCGTTGGTTGGCATGTCTGGTTTTTATTCAGCATCATCTGTTGTAATACTGTGGGTCAAAGACTCAAATAACCAAGTGCAATATCACAAAGACTAATGGAGTTTTAATACGTCTGGTCTGGAACTGCTGACTGGTTTGTCTCTTATCAATCAAATCTGCTGAATCAATACACTTCTAAGAATGTTTGCTAAAAATTAAGTACATAAGCAGAATTAATCATTTATTTGTTTACTTTTCTTTCAGCAAACTATTTTCTTAAGAACTTGTTTTTGAAATTATATTCCAGGATAATTATGCTTGTCTAAATATAGAGCAACATAATTTTCTGCAACTTAATTAATTCATATATAGGTTAATATTAACAGCCAGTATTTTAGTATCTCAAGTCAGTCCCAGGTACTGCTGAACACCAGCAGAAACACTGCTATGTGTCTACTTCAGACAATCTGCCAAAAATGAAATACGTTACTTACTTTTCGTTGCTTTACAGAATCCAGTTTTACCAACCAATAGGATGCCACTTTTGTTTTATGATACTTCCAATTATCCATAATCTGTAGTCATTGCAAAACACAAGATGAAAGAAATACACATAAACCAACTGAAATCTGACATTTCATTCATGAGCATTCCTAATGCTAAAAAGTCTGAGCATCTATAAGACCTCTGTGAAAAGATATTTTCTCTAAAAGAAATGGAAAACATTTGCAAATTTATGGGGGGGAACATTTGCAAAGATATGTGCAATCTTTCAGTTTAATCCTACCCTCTTTTCCACCTGATTCTGACAGTCGTACACCACAAAGCAGGTAGAAACTTGTTTTGACAGACTCAGCTCAGATTCCTTGAACACAGCAATAAGTTCAATAATGCATAACTGTTAACCTATTTAAATAGCGAGGGGTTTTGCTGCATAAAGGACATCAGGAATACCTTGAAAATATCCTTACTATAAATGGTCATATATGAACTGCAATACTCTTCTTTTATGATGTCTAAGTGCTACCAAAATAGCTTGAGCTGTGAACATACATTTTTATTTTCATTTTGTTATTTTACCTTTTTGTTCTACTGCAGACCTACGACAAGTTCTGCCTCACTGACAACTAATATACCATTACTTGTTTCCTTCCATGATGAAGTATTATTTCCCATCAGAAACTAGCTAAGGCCAGATGAATTCATAAAAGAGTTCTGCCATAAGTGCATTTATAACCACGCAAGCGTTGTATGAGCCAGTACCACTAGATGGAGCGCATACACGGGCATGTGTGCACGCACACACACTCCCAGACCTACATAAATACACACGCTCCCACGTGTCTGAAAGAAAAAATTTAACGAAGCATTTTATTTCTGTTTCTATGCTAAGAGACTCAATATGCTAGTTATGAATGCTGTCTTCCAGAATCACCCAAAACAACCATCATTACAGGAGAATTCCTTTCCACTGTGATGTAGTTGCACAGATTGCTAGAGACATAATCAACATTTTGAAAGCTCACAGGGCAAAGGACATTTCAAGTCAGATATTGAATTAGATGAGTTCTAACACACAGTAGACTGTGCTTACTACATCAGAATACAGGTGTTAATTTAAAGAACTAGATCCCTCCATATTTCTACTAGGCTGAGAAAAGAATGATCTTTTTTTCTTTTCCAAGCTGATGTTAGTTTCTTTGCAGTAGATATTTAAAAGGTATTTAGATAGCATGTATTTTCTGCTTAGTATCTTAATATTAGGTGCTGCTTTTTAATTGCCTTTTAGATTGGGCATTTTCGCCTGTCTTTGATACCAAACTATGAGGGTCAGGATAATGTTGGATGTAAGAAAGAGTAAGCTGGCAGACTAGAATATTCAAAACATATGACTGGTTTTCTTTATGACTAGCAAACTTCCAGTTTGCCTTGCAGCATACCGTTCTGAGTTCTCTAGTATGCCTATTCTAGAGCAAGTTAAACATGTCAGGCTCTGTACTAACAACACCAGATGAAATATGAGTTGTAACATTCTTCTTAGCTTACTTAAAAGTTTGAACTTTCTCCACAATGAAAAATTGTATTTTCCTAACCTTCCTGATTGTTTCTCATGTATTTTATAAAGACATAGGAATGTTTTCAGTGCTGCTCTTTCAAGGTCAGAAAGTATGCAAGGCTCCAAGCTTTTGAAATCTTTTGAATTATCCTGAGTTTTGGAAGTTTTAAGGCCACAGGAGCTCATGAATCATAAATTGAGCTTTCTACTTGCCTTCGTGTTAGTGGCCTAAACAGTTCTTCTTTCTTATTTATATAGATACTTACATCTTCTATAATTAATTCTGATTCTTCATCTGTTTTTCCTGGGAACTTCATTCTCATGTCATTGATAATGAGAAGAGTCTCTTTTATCAAAGCAACTTCTTGCTCTTTTGTTTTCTGTTGCAGCAACGACTCACTCTAAAAACCAATATGAAGTGGAGGAAAAATTTCAGGTGTGTCATTAGATCACATTACAAAGACGGTTCCTTGACAAAAATAAATTCTAAATAGGGTGACATAAAATATATTAGTAAAGTATATAGATATATCATCTAATACATGACTAATATACACACATATACCTCATACACTAATGCATCATCATTACTCATAGTTGTCAAGAAATAAAGAAAAACAGTTCAAATGTAAGTTTGCTTGAAACAGGATAAACAAATATATATTTGATATTTCTGGTCCCCACCATTTAAAATATAAATTTGAAATTCAGATAACAGACTTTGAGATTAAATTCAACATAATGAAAAAAAAAATACTAATCATTAAAAACTTCCTTTCAGTACTTCACTGCACCAATTTAACAGAAACTGCCAATTATATGTCACTGTGCTAAGATTTCTGAAAGCATAAAAAAGTAAGGACGCTTTGCTTCTACTCTGGTCAGTGGGGATTCTGACAGCGTCTTCAGCTGTCCAGGATTTTGTTTAAAGTATCAGTGCTTCTTACACCAACACCAACTTGAGCCCCTACAGTGTCTGCATAAGACCATCCCTGGAGGGTTTTGGGGTTTTCTTTAGATTTTAGACACTAGTTGTAAGTATTTCTGATCCTTTTTCTTTACTTTTGCATACTTTTCTATTTGGAAGAATAAGTGAGCATAATTGTATGTTTTTTCAAAAGTAAAATTTAAAATGTTTAGGCATTTTAATTCTTTGTATTTTGTAAGAACTACAATACTTACTTATGGATATTTTTGCTTAAGTAACTGATAAATATTTGCATGCATAACAAAATATTTTGCTATATGATACATAACTGAAATAATATGATAGCAAATATTTCCAAATCCACTTTTTTTTTTTTTTTCAATTACTGCTATGATAATGTGTCTGCAGTTCTCAACTGTAAATGGCTTACTCTAAATTTAGTTTCCATACCTTTAGAACATTTGGATCTCAGCAGCCTCTAAAAATGGCAGCCCACTGCTCTTTTCTTGCCCAAAGGATAGATAAACTGATACTTTATCACACACAAATGATTTCTTCTTAGTAAGTTACAGTTTATCAATTTTAAATTTATTCTAGCAGTAATATATAGCATATTATTCTTAGTTGCAAAAATTATTATGAACAGAGTTCCATTCACAATACAGTGCTAAATTATGACTAGTTCTTATCCATTCTGTAAGTAATTTTATTCACATTATTTTAAGAAGCATGACCTAAGCTCTATCACCCAACATAATTGTTCTGCATATCAAGATCATTTCTGTGGTGGAGCTTTCTCAATGAAAAAGAGAGTATGGTGTCTTGCTAACGTTAATTTAAGTGAATAGCCCATTTTTAACGTCAGATGGTAAGAGACTGTTTTTAATCTTTCAGTAATTTGTATTTGATATAAAGTTAATGTGAATAGAAAGATCTATATTAGCCCTGTCTCATTAAGCTCTCAGAGTACATCTTGATGATAAAAGGGTACTTTTTAAACTTGAGATAGCTAATGTGATAAAAAATACCTTTAACACGTTGTGGTGAAGACACAATCTTAATGTCTTTCCAATTCTATTAGCTGACTTTAAAGATGGAAAACCATGTTAAGGAATATTTCACAAGATGTCACACACACTTTTAAAAGGATCCTTTTTCGTCATTTAAACAAAGCCTCATGGGCAAAACAGACAATGAGAATTCTACCTGCTAAAAATGATGATTAGAGATAGTAAACACTATGAAGCAAGTTAATTAGCATTGCAAAAGGATTTCTCACAATCAAAGCTCACCACAATAGAGAAAGGCTGCAAATATGGGTTAAAAGTGCCACTTTGTTTTGTCCCATCTCTGATAAATTATTTAGGTGAGGAAATATATAGGTCAGGCACCAAAGCATGAATGGAAATGCACTGGCACCAGCACACAATACAACACTGAATGAGGTTGGGGGCTGATCCCAGCAAACGCTGCCTAGGGGTAGGTAGGTGTGTGGTCCATCGTGCAAACACAAAAGAAATGCCTGGGCTGTGAAGGAGATACCAAAGAGAATGTCAGTCTGGTCACAAATGGGAAAAAATGTATCGTTCAGAAATATACTGTGAAACTACAACCAACCACACAAATTCTAAACAGGTAAAAGTGTTTAATCTCATCTATTTATTCTATTAATTGTTTAGTTAGACTATCTGAGTCTAAATGCTTGTCTGTCTCAGGGACAGGCTTCAAAAAGAACAAGTTTTATCTTCACTTTAAAAAAGAAAGATGGCTTCTGACACAGTTATTGCAGTGGCAAATACTAAAGACAACAAGAACTACCTAAAAATTTCAAATTGCTCACATTGGAAGTAGAGCACTACTGCAGTAGTATAGCCTATGCAAAATAGGTAGAGTAGGTTGAAAATTAATTACACCTTCCTCTACAATGGACACACATACAAAGTCTAACTACAGTTTTATTCTGGTACAAGGTAGTTACCTTTGGAGTATATGCTGGTTTTGAAATACTGATGTATTTTTGTTGCTGTAAAGATTTCAAAGGCAAGTACACCCTTATTTCAGAACCCCAAAGTCCCCAAACAAATCACAGAAACTTTTTGAGAGAGAGAAAAACTCTTCCAATCTTCAATAAACTATCTAGGAGAGAAGGTTTCCCAGTCACAAAAACTCTTTAAAACATTTCCATTCTCACAAAATGTGACAGCTGTATTGCTGCACCAGAAACACTGAAACATCCCAGCTAGCACTCACTATAAGTCATATGCAGGTCTACAGATTTTATTCCCGAGTTTCTGCCATAGCATTGACTACAGTACTTCAGGTTTTCTGACACTGTAAAAATCAGTCATATATTTATTGAGTTTTAGAGGAAACAAACACATTTTAAAAGCAACTGCTGTGTTGACTCACCCCTGAAGAGTTCATAGTTCCCAAACTGGGTGTCTGAGAGACTCTGGCTGAAGATGGGCTACGATTTAAAGAATGAGACCTATTCACTGAGGATGCACGCTGGATTTGCAGAGATGCTTTTGCTGAAAAGGGACGTGTCTCTGCTGCCTGTGACTGCATAGTCAATATTGATATTGAACGAGGGCAGCTTACAGAACGCCTTATTGGACCCGTGGATGATGCGGAGGATGAATATGATGGAGATTTTATATTTTTAATTGAAGGTTTCAAGTTCATTCTGCCTGCAGACAAATTAAATGATGTAATTACTTATTATTCTCTTAACACCCATTTTTCAGTCTTTCCAACTAATAACATAAATGAACAACATGCTTGCACATAGGTAGCACTACATGTTGACTAACAACTATATATGTAGCAGTCAGATCCCCTAATAATACATACTTTACATACTTTATAAGACCATTTATTTCTTCCTCATAGTCAGATTTAATCAAGTAGACTCCAGTCCTCTGTAACATGCATCAGATTTATGACAGAGTGCATATGCCTTACAGGTCCAAAAAGTATGTGGCTACTGTGTGTGGCTTCCAGACTGTAAGAATATGGAAAGAGTAGCGGAAATTTGGTTGATAGAGCCCATATTTGCAGATCTGGTCTCCCTCATCAGCTCCTGCATGGCTGTACAGTTTTTTAATTCAGTCTTCTGGTAAATAAAGGATGCTGCTATGAAAAATAAAATTTTAGAAGCAGCATTACCTGCGTGCAATTACGTGATGAAATTCATAAACACACTGCTAAAACAAAAAATAACATGCTATATATACCATGTTCAACAGAACATGCTCACACTAATGCTCTGCAGCACACAAGAAAACAATCATCAAAAAAATCTGTGCAGGGATCTCATGTAGAGTACATTACCTTCTATACGTCTCCAAATACATTTATTTATCCTTTCTATATTCCAGCAAATGCAAGCTTAATAAGACTATCTTTCACAGGGAAAAAAGTAACAATCTACTAAAAAAAAATCTTAGAGCAAAGAGGAACATTCACACTATTTCCAAGTGTAGCCCAGGTGTATTTTTCTCTTTAGCTTTCTTGGCAAAAGAATATTAATTTTTTTTCTTTTTTTAAAAAGCCACTTTCATTAATTTAGGAAAGATTTTAAAGAAGACAGAACAAGCAAACCAGTGTTTAACCCTGAGTCACAAATGTTGATGCATTCTAAAATATTGAAGCATTTTATATAATTCATTGTGAATGCCAGGCTTACTTGGAAAAGCGATCATTTAACTTACCTGATCGTTCCAAAGACTTGTATTTATTTTCTTCAAGATCATATGAAACTTTTTTCTCTTTTTTTTCATTGTGATCTTCTTTTTCATTTTCTTCTCCTGATTCTGACATACTGCTACTGCTATCACAACTACTATCACTGTTGCAGTTCTTCAGTCTTCTTAAAGGCTGTGCACTTTCTGGCATCGAACACAAAGGCTAAAGCAAAAAAAAAAAGGGGGGGGAGGAGGGGGCAAAAAAGCAACAGCCGCTCAAGTTACTGAATTCATTCATAATCCCAGAAGAACACATTACTATCACATTAGGTCCCTGATTCAGGCAGGTTCATTTGTACATATTTAAACCTTCCCAAACTAGATTGGAAGTTTGTCCTTAATTTTAGAATAAATGCTTAAATATTTCATTAAATTCAGTACATGGTAGTCCTAATCTTTTTCACATGAAGAGCAGCACAATATAGTAAGAGGAAAAAAAATATTTTATTTCAAGTATGACTTACACTACCAGACATACTGAATTATGGTTTGAAATCATAAATCAAGTGAATCAGAACACCATTTACAATCAGTTTCAATCCCTCACTGATATTTGCAATAACTGAAGCTATACTTCAACAACAATCAACATCAAGCAAAGAAATACACCAGGGAACTTTGGCTGATAGACTTCAGAAAGTGAAAGTGATTAATCTACATCCTGCAGAAAGCAAGAACTGGAAGAATATAGCAAGTTATGCTAGGTGTATTTCATGTCCCATGTGCACATGGGATTCCGTGTCATCAGGTATTTAAACTTGTGCTATTACCAAGGATACTGCAAGACCAAAATCAAGAAGTAGGAGACCGAGAAACTGATGCAAGAACAGAAGCTACAAATGAAAATTATTATTCTTCCATCTACCATCAAGGCAGACAAGAAAAATGCAATATCCTCCATTATATCTATTCTCCTAAGGCGGCTCATGCGGTCACTTTTCTTCGCTATGCATTTTCTTTCCAGTAATGCTCAGCTATAAGAAGCTATGGTGATGGCCTCATCTGCCTGGTTATTGAATGGACTGCAATTAAAACTCTGATTTAAAAACATTAATATAATAATTTCTGAACATATTTGGGGTCAGAGTAAAACTGAGGAAGTCTCAAGATGAATTTTAATTGCCCTGTTATCTTAGCATAATGTAATGCACCAAGATTTATTGTGAAGGGCAATAGAAAAAAGCCCCAAAGATACTTCTCCTGCAAGATACACTTCATAACTGAACATATGCTACCTAAAATTCCATTCCAGTCAAGAAAGGAAAGAGACTTCTGCCACTGACTTAAAAGCACCAGTATGTTTATGCAAGCCCAAGCTGTTAGACCAGATAAGGAAGAGTTGAAGACAACTATTCCATTGAAAAGAGACAGCCCTGGCAACTGTTCAATTACACAAAGAATATTTTGATATCTATCTACCTGCCAAAAGGACAAATTAAGGTGCCTCAACACTTAACTGCTTTCTCAAGAATAGCTGTCCTACTCATGAAATTACACGTGTCAGAGATATACTGATCAGACATTCCTGATGAGTTATGCAAGGTAAAACAAAAATTTTCAATCAAAACTCACAGGGGCTTTGAGGCAGATCTCATTCCCACTTATGATATGCATGTTCCTCACACATTCTACACTAAACAGTAAGAACATCCTGACCAAGACTTCACACCATTTAACAAAGAAGAATTAAATATAAAGGTCAAAGGAATTACAAAAAGCAATAATGACAAATAACAGCTAGATCTGGGTTTAAATTGACCTCTTAAAATAGATATTTGACTGCTTTTAGCAATTCTAATCGCCTTGATTTCCCCCTTATGCTAACCTGAATTTTCTTTCATTAATCTGATTTTATATCAGAAGATGAAAAATAAAAGTAATTGCTTATTGTCTCTAAAACGGCTGTTATATTATTTCCTTAGTTCTTTTTCCTGCGCAGTGCAATGTCATGAACATGAGGAAACCTTGCAGTGTGTGAGTACAAGGTGCCCTCTGGAGGCTACAAATGAACCAGACGTTTCCGGATTGTATTTCCCAAAGTAGAATCCAGTCATATAGTAATTGCAGGCAAAAATGCCTTCCTTCTGGGAAGTTCTTGACCTGTTTTTTACTGTGAGTTCCTGATCATGTTCAAATAATAATAAGGCTGATATTCCTAGTAAATTTGGAATAAGCAAAGCTAATTTATACACACACACACATCCCCCTCTACCCCTCATATAAATATATATATATTTGTATGTATAAGTTACATGTATATATGTCTTTAGTTATGGAGGAGGATGAGGAGGAAAAGACCTCTCTTCTATTCCAGTTGCAAGTTTTCTGAGTCCCAACTGTTCCATTTTCCAAGGAAAACAGTGTGCCCAAGGCAGAGCACTTACCTCCTAACAGCAACTTCTGTCAGCAGGCCAGCCACTGACTTTTAGGGGAGGACAGGACATCACAAATTTCTGAAAGAACCCTTCACGTTGGGTAACATGACATGAAAAGTACTGTTCCCCCAAGTTCGTTTTGTCAATTAGATCCTGCATATGTTACTTTTTTGATGTGCTAACGCATTTTTATTTGTAGGAATTTACGATCACAAGAAGATGAGTTTTACAGCTGGATTGTTCTCTTACCTGACAGGCTGACAGGCAACAGTAAGTTCTACTGCCTACCTCACTCACCAGATTTCTATACAGATAGATGTTTAGACACTACATATCTCACAGGAGACCCTTTACAAAAAGGTGGCCAATCAAATGTATATTATTAGTCATATGCACCTTAACCCTTACAGGAAAGAGGTGATGCTCTTTTGGTACAAAATGCAAGGACCACCTGCAATGAGCATCTGCATTTCAAAGGAAGTGCCCAGGATATTATGCAAGCGGGGGAATCTCCAGTCCCATGGCTTCACTGTAGGCAATGGTTTAAATGTTTGAGAAGTATACCGGGACCCTAAAAAAAATGCAAGAATACAGATCCTGTGCACACTGCAAGGAAAAGAAACAGTCTCCTTGGATAAGCTATTTCATTGCCTTCCCTTTTAATTTGATCAATGTTATGGCAAAAAAAAAAACCATCAGAACTTTGGTCATAAGCAATTTTTTCTTTCTTTTATAAGGGCAAATGATATTGTACTGGTAGAGCAGCCTGTAAGCCACAAAATCCATTTACCTGCTATAAAAGAACACCATGTCATATAGTCTCACTCATAAATTGATCAAACTTCACCTTAAAACTAATTAGGAGAGGTTTCTTAATTTGGCCTTGGTACCCTATGAAATCCTTATAGCCTCCAGCCTGGGAATGGCTTGTGTGCACCCAGTGTAGAGATAGTACATATCAACTCTGTGTGCGTACAGTCAACCAGACAGATGCTCTTTGAGGGCTGCTGGGAAAAGACAAGGCTTCTGGAAAAAGGAAAAAAAAATGACTGAGATGTTAAACTCGAATTAAGTGACCCTATATTAAAGAATTTAAAATAAAATCTCAAGGAAAAGAATGCCTGAAGAATGTGGATTGAGTGCGTTGCTAGGGTGGACTGGATATTTTTTTTTTTTCTCCTCTTTAAAATGAATCCACCAATGTTAAAGCACGAGCTCACAAAATCCCCATCTTTGTAACGAGGTTCCTGCAAATCTGTCTTAATACCAGACTGGGTATGCAGATCCTCTTTCCAGTATGCACGCCTGTAACAAGATGTACCTCTTTGAATTCTTGCACATATCTGAAGTACGCCTGCAAGCTCAGGACAATTGTCAGCATTCATTTTGTATAGGAATTCCCAGATTTGTACACCATGTAATCAGAAACATAAAATGCTATAAAAAAAATTCACATTCATCCATAAATAAATCCATCACACATAAACGTAGGCTCTTCTAAACAGACCTGACCTAAAGTGTTTGCAGGATATAAGAAACATACTTATTTTAGTCAAGCCCAAACTATTTATCTTTATTGGCTTAAAGAAGATATGCAGTGTATTTAAGGCAAAGACTTGCATGAACTATGCACATAACCAGAAAGCATTAGGCTAAAAATAATATACATTCACTTTAAAAGCAGACTTTGGATATGAAACAGGCTCCAAGATATACTGTACAACCATTTTAGCAAGTCAGCAAGCTACAGATACATCATAATCATAGTTAATCCTTTGACTTCCACGCTGCCTTTTATCCCATGATCTCAAAATTCCTTAGTGGAACTAATCGATTAAAGATGAAAGCATTCTTTTGAGATAGACTATGGATATAAAAATCATTTCATACACTGAAATCAAGCAATCTCTTGTACAACAGTTGTTGCCATGCTCATCAATTCCTCAAAGTAGCTTAAAAAGCAAAAGAAGGATCTCGTATCCCATTAAAATTTTAATGGGATTTAGTTGGACAAATGGTAGTTATGCTTCTTTTCATATTTAAAAAAAAAGAAAGAAAAAAAAGGCTAATGGCAGGCTGAGGAATAAAACTTCCACAAGGATCAGCTAACTAATTCCCCACTTAAAATCCTCAAGCTACCTCCCTAGAGAGCCAAATAAAAAATTGGTATCTAAAAGTCAAATACCTTAGGTCCTCGCTGCCTGGTGCATTTTCCCATTAGTTTTTCATCATCTATTTCACACTGCTCCAGAAGGTCCAAAATGTCCTCCTCCTAGAAATGGGAATTCCACTACAATTAATTCAAAGTAGGACATATGCCATCCTTCCAAAATTCAAGCACCAAGTGGTAGGAATTTGAAATTACTTTGGTTACTAATTCCTGAAATAAGACTATGAATCCCTACGCAGGAAGATATAAAAGTATTTCTTCAGATGCATGCATCTCTGCTTGCAACCAACATGAAATTGAAAGTTAAGATCAATTATTGACATTTATTAAAGACAAAAGTTTGACGAAATAGTTGAGCAAAGATTCCTGTACAACTGCTGGATTATGCCAACTACAAACATGGGAAATTATTTCTCAGATTTCAAATTAAACCATGTTAGTTGGTTATTGTAAATATAGCCACTGTCCTACTGTCTCTGACTACACAAGTAGGCAATGAGGCAGAGTTTTTGAATGCCTTAAACTACTGGAGCTGGTTTTATGACATCTCTTGTTCTAGTCCATACAAGTGGATGAATAGGCTGGGGACATTACTGGAGGAAGAAGGAGGCAATTACCAGCTCAAAAGCAGTTTCTGCCAACCTCTGGTTTGGCCAGGGGTAAGGCTGAGGATCAGGGAAATGGTAAAGTAGCTTAAAGCCATCTAGCCTGTCTCCACCCTGGGTCCACTGCAGTTCATCCAGATTCAAGGATCTGGCCCACAAGCTGCACAAAGAATAATAATAAAATGATGGAAACATTATCAAATGCTATTTTTTAGCCATCACACATGATTATCATGAAACTAATCCACGAGGTCATGAATTCAAAGATAAATAAGTCCTAAAGCCAATACATCTTGTGCTTCAGTACCTTCATTCTTTTTAAAGGGTTATTCATTTCCCGCTGAAGTGAAGCTGCTCTCCCAGCAAGAAACGTCTGGAAAGCAGTAGCTAACAAACTCTCATACTTTTCAAGTAATGTCTTATCATCAGGAGGGTAAATTCGCCTAAAAGTGGGGAAAAAAAACCTGAGTTTAATATAGAAACTGAGCTATTTATCACACTAGGAACAAAAGCAATGCAGCTAATTCACAGCCTCTTCTATAATACATGCACATCCCACCTATAATAATTTTATAATATCATATCATAAAACATATACTCTGGACATTGCTCTAATTTTAACCCAGTGAACACATTCCTGTTTAAACCAGCAGTTAGCTAGTCAAAAGAAATATTATGCAGGTCATTCCAGAGATATACCAAAACTCAGTTTTGCAGTACTCTGAAATTTCAGTGGGTGTGAATGATGCATGCAGGTGTGAACGATTCTATTAACAAAATATTGCATGTAAAATGCAGAGCCACAAAGTAACCTGTATTAGCAATAAAAGGACACAAAACAGTGAAAATCTGAGCAATTGCTTGGAGTTAATGGGCATGAGGTAACTTAAAGATGAATATGTACTGCACTTGAATACTAAATCCACCAAAATAATGAACGGGAAGAAACAGATACTATAAGGGAAAAAAAAGGTTTTCTGGTACACAGATGTACAGGGTTACTCTTATTTTCCATTAGAGCAGCTATGCCATTAATCTCTAAAATCACAGCTAACGAGATTATGACAATAAGAGAAGCAGGACTTGATGATTTGTTCATGATCATCACAACGGGCTTTGAAGAAAACCACTTCAATCCATTTGTCATGAATGCCTGAAAAACAGCCAGAAATTATAAAGATGGAAGACTAATTTCTAGCGTATTGTAAGGAGAAACCCGTAAGTTCATTCTGCCTGCACTGTGCAAAGCTTAGGTACCATTCATATATTGACTGGCACTATGTGACTTCTATGTTTTTGTGGATCTTTCCTGAACTTTATACAAGGTTCTTTCTCCTTCTTCCTTTTCAGTCTTTTCCTCCTTGAAAATGTATCGTCCTTGATTATTTTGTTGCAATATAAAAAGGATGGTTGTGAACCCATTAGACTCGGGGCCATTCCAGGGCAAAATGAAGATGGTTCTAGTTTGCATAAAACACCTGTAGGAGATCTAATCTAGTTGCAGTCAACACTTCTTAATGGTGTTGATTCTACTGCTGAAAAGTGCCACAGAACAATACTTTAAAGAAAGGATACTCATTTTAATATATGTAGAAATACACTGCATCTAAAGGCCATTTCAAAGTCATACACATCCTTTTCAGTTCCTCATAAATTCACAAAAGCTTGAAAGCATGGCCCCTACTTTGACTGCCCAGGACTCCTACTGGAATCAGTGGGCTGATTGTGCTTGCAGACAGACGGGAGACTAAGCCAACTGCTAAACTGGCATCCATAGATTCAACCAAAGCCTGCTGAGGTCGACTGAGATTTCTCTGGATTTTTATTCAGAAAACAATAATAATCAATGCAGCAATACTAGCACTCAAAATTTCCATGATTCTATGGCAATGCATGGCAGAAGCTAGTCCTGCTTTGCATGAAAACATCACAAGCAGAAAATACTGCATAAAGCTCAAATAAAATTCCTCTGCATCTCTAGCCAAGATTCCTTTACTTCTGAGGCTCTGCTGATTCTTCAGCCTTTTTGCAAACACGTGGTAATAAGAAAACACAAAGTTGTTTTGCCCTTTTACATGCACATTCCTCATGAAATGACACTTTTTCCGGAGGAAGAAAAAAAAAAAAAAAAAGCGTGTGTATATGTATTGATTTACATTAACCAAAAAGCTAAATAAAGAGAACATTTGGCTCATTTTCAGTCAAGAACTGAATAAGTAACCTAAAATGTGATCAGTTAAAAAGTTAGACTTTAAAGTTGTCAAAAAACCAAAGTGTATTAAAGCATCATGATGATTCTCGTTCTTATAGTTTAAGCAGCTTGAAAATAACTGCTTCAGTGTGGGGTTTTTTTGATGCACTCATTCAGCTCCACATATGTCAGGAAAGGATGTAATTAAAATGGAATGTTACAAAGAAAGACTTTTTGTAAGCAAAATGTTAATTCATCAAAAATGAAAATTTCACAGAAACATCTACCTATTTAAATGAGAACTTTACTGGGAATTACAGAACATCTGCTCAAAAAAGCAGAGATGAAGAACAGCAGTAAAGGCATTCTGACTAATTCAGAATAAAAGATGTGAACTCAGACCTCCCACGTCCTGGACGAATGTTATAAAGAGTGGGTAAATCTCTTCCTAGCTGTACTCTGTTCCCTTTTGCCAAATAGTCATAGGCTTGCTTTCACTTCTCATTGAAGCAAATATCAAGAAATAATAATTATAACAAAAACATCACACACAAAAAATCTTGTTTTCTGGCCAATTTCTATTATAACCAACAAGTTAAAGCTTCCTTTTGAACATATATTTCCAAGGAATCTGAAGACACTTAAGTGTAAGCCTACTAAGATCCAAAATCAAAGTGCAGAAATATGAATATAGTATTTCAAATGCCATCCTATCAAAAATTATGGAAGCATTAATAATGTTTCAAAACTTTTAGCAAGCCTCATAAATAACATTGAGATTATTTTTTTTTTTAAATAGGGGAATACTCACATCCCTATATTGCCCCCACCCTAAAGATAAGAATCATCATATGTGATTATAGAACAGATTCACAATGACAGCATGGTTCCTGATACGCTGAATATGAACAATCAAGTCTTTCAAGCAAATATCTTGCACAAACACTAGAGTGACTGATGTCATATAAATTCCTAAATACGTGCAACAATTTGGAATCAAAAAAAGAACTATCTGAAAAAAATACTTTACTACATGATGTACATGTATATATTGTCTATAAATACCGACACATGTATATATTTTAACAGGCTTTAGAGAAACCATTCTTTCAAATATACCAGAGATTAAGAGAATAAATGTTGAGAAGCTCATTTCCATTTGTATTAAAAAAAAAAAAAAAAAAACAACCAAAAAACCCCAATTTGGAATCAAAAAAAGAACTATCTGAAAAAAATACTTTACTACATGATGTATATGTATATATTGTCTATAAATACCTACACAAGGAATGCTCAGGTTCACTGGGAACACATCTATTTTAACAGGCTTTGGAGAAACCATTCTTTCAAATATACCAGAGATTAAGAGAATAAATGTTGAGAAGCTCATTTCCATTTGTATTTTTGGAGAAAAAAAAAAAAAAACAAACCAATTTGGAATCAAAAAAAGAACTATCTGAAAAAAATACTTTACTACATGATGTACATGTATATATTGTCTATAAATACCTACACAATTTTGGCAGAAAACTATCATCTACCACAAACACTTGTTTCCATTATTCCCAAAGAATGCTCTGAATACTTCCTACTAATACAGTCAAAAATAGTTACCTGTAGTTCCCCATGTGTCTATTTTCATGCTCCTCTTTGGAAATCTGTTTACGTACTTGTGCAAGTCTTTCCTTCTACAAATCAAGAAAACAAGACAATTAAAACCAAGAGCACAAGCCATGGGCAAGAAACAGCACATTTTCTTCCTTCCTACCAGTTCTTCTTTTCTCCTTTCCAGTGTATGGCGCTGCTTCTCCCAGTCTGAGGAACCTGGCAACAGTTTTTTCATTGAACCTTGACCATACAGTCTTTTTTGAGCCTCAGCCTTCTGTTGAGCTAAATTTCTCCTTTTATCACTTGTCCTGAAACACAGATGATATTAAAATATGTCAATCCAATGTAGCTGAGATGAGATGCACTTTCATCTCAAGTATATTATTTGTATTTTCCAGTCAGTCATGTGCAGGTTATGATATAAATTGAGGACTGAAACATTCATTAGGAATTTTTTTAAAATATCAACTTCTATGGCTACAATATTTTCACACTTTAAGATGTACTTTAATGACTCTGTACTGTAATTTAATGTATCATTTTGGCTATATCTATTTGCCTGAAATGTAGATTTTTTCCAACATATCCCAATGACAAAGTTTTCTTGCAGAGGGGTATAGCTTCTGACCTTATGTCAAACTAAAGCAAACTAAAGCAAATTTCCTGTGTGGCCACATGCCCAAGACTGCACTCATATTCCCACTTTGTGACCTGTTTGAAAAGTCATTTAAAATATATGTACGAAAATTACTATTAAATAAAAATAAATAAATAAAAATAAAAAACTCCCATTTTTTGCAAGCACATGAGCAACAAGAAAAAATATTTTTGGGTTAATTTCAATAGCAAAACTGACAGCAAGGGAAACATTTAAGTTTTGAAAATATGAAAATGAAAAAAAAGGTTTTCATTTTCTAGTCCAGTTCAAACTTTAAAAAATAAATAAATAAATCAAAGCAACAGAAAGACAGCCAGATTGTAGAAAGGAGGACAAGTTTACCGTATGTTGAGAAGCTTTAATGCATTTAGCAGAACGCCTTTTTTTACATCATAGTCTATTTTTTGATCAGTTCCAAAGCTTGGGGCACGATTAATCTGAAAAAACGAGATACAGAAGACTCAGGAACGTTCAGGTTCACTAGGAACACATCTATTTTAACAGGCTTTGGAGAAACCATTCTTTCAAACATAGCAGAGATTAAGAGAATAAATGTTGAGAAGCTCATTTCCATTTGTATTTTTTGAAAAAAAAAAAAAACAAAACCAAACCAATTTGGAATAAAAAAAAAAAACTATCTGAAAAAAATACTTTACTACAAGATGTACATGTATATATTGTCTATAAATACCTACACATGTATATATTTTAACAGGCTTTGGAGAAACCATTCTTTCAAATATAGCAGAGATTAAGAGAATAAATGTTGAGAAGCTCATTTCCATTTGTATTAAAAAAAAAAAAAATAACAGAAAGAGTATTGAGTATCACAGATATCGGGAGCCAAGAGATGTACCTTTCAGCCACCAAGTTATCCAGACACTTAAAATGAACACCATCAAGTACTGGCACTGTGAATCCAGTCTGATTTATTCTTGCTTACTGCAACCAGAAAATTTACCATGCAAAGTGTTGTTAAACACATTGTAACAGACCATGTGCCATGCTATGGTAGTCCAGCACAAGAAGAGTTAAATTCTTTCCTAGTTCCCAGTCTGAAAGCAACTTTGAACAATTCTCTAAACAGTAACAACTATATAAGGACAGAAAAAGGCTCTAATTCAAGGTCTTCTCAAGTGTATTTAAATAACTATTCAGATACACTTTACAGCAACACCTAGAGATGTAAGTTATTAAATCAGTAAATACTGTGAAAACATAAAATAATTAATAGTCTCAGTAACAAAAAGCTTATAAACTATGTACAAAATAAGAGATTAAAAATGTTACCGTAAGTATAGAGGAACAAGGGAAATGCAACTGGGAACAAGTAAGAGTCAATCACATGCTTAACAGCCAGGAGTCTCAACCAACCGCCACATAACCACTGCCACGCTTTGGAGGCCCTGCAGAAGAACTGCAGTTTTCAGAAAGCTTTGAGCAGGGATAATGAAGTAGCTGCATCAGCATTTCTAGCAACACCTTCCAGGCTGGTATAAAAATGTATGCATGAGCAATGGGTGCTACTGAGAGGCAGGAATCTCACCTTGATAGTGAATGGGCAGTGCTGGTTACAGAAGGGACAGAGCTTCAGAAATGAAAACGAACACCTTGTGCCCCACACAAGTAAAAAGTGCAATACAGTTAGTATGCTCAAAGCAGAGAGCAAAACCAGGTCATTAAAATTCTGGTTTAACACTTCAGATACATAAGAGCATCTTAGAGCCTCTGCCGTTGTGGGACAAAACTATTCTGGCTGGGGTGAGCCACCAACTGCCCTGTTGCTGAGCCCCAGATGCCCCATCACTTATGCTTTTAGCCAAAGGGTACCTCTTGGTTTTAAGAATCAGCTTGTTCGCTGGTTTTGCTGACAGGTTGGCAAGTGCAAAATGAGATCTGATGTTGAAAGACAATTCATGAAAATTCGGCAGAAATGGTGAAAAGGTATATACATATTCTTTTCTGGAAGACTGTCATCCAAGTATTTAATTGACCAATCTCCCTAGACTGATGTGTTCATCTCCTATCACATCCCAAGGGCTCAATCTTTTTTCTTCCGTACTGTGATAGTACAAACATTTATTGACATCCGTTGTTTTATAAATGCGAACATTCCACTTTCAGCTAAGCAAACATGTAGACATTTAGAGAAACAAACACAAGGATTAAAACCCAGTTCTCCAACATTTTATTGGAGAATACTGGCAGTTGATGAGACCACAGACACAATGCATCTTATTTTCAATGTGAAGTTTAAACAAAACACTTTCACTAGAGCTGCATTGATTAAATGCAGTTGATAACTGAAAAAAAAAGTTGAAAATAATTATGATCTTGTCTATATTGTCTAATCCTGGAAGAATTTATGTATGTTTAAAAAGATATGCATGAAGATCCAATATAGAGCCTTTTGCTTCAGTCCAGCAAATACCTAAGTATGCAAAAAGCTCACTGGACTGAAAACAGAGACATAAAAGCAAGCCTCAACTCCTTATTCAGGAGAAATGTTAGGTATTGAACAAAATTATATCTGTACCATGTATTGACTTTTTTTCTTACTCCATACAAACATGTAGCAACTAACAATATTCTACTTCAAAATAAAGTTTTTGCATGCATTACAAATGAACAGACAGAAATACATTTATTAAAACCTTCAACAGATTAATTTCAAATTTTTTATGTACACTGAATCCTTAAATCCAGTGAGACTGCAGTTAAATACAGGGACTTATTTGGAACGTGTGAAATGTTGTGTTGGCCCAATACTGAATTCCTAGAGATGCACACACATGCTCACACAGCACTGAAGCATCCAGCTTGAGAGCATACAAAGTATACACTGTTGTATTTATGTTTGGCTTAGGTACTTCCTAGATTTACAACAATTTGAAGTATATTGTTGGGCATATATTCTGCATTAATAAAAATTTTATAAATATGTGTTAATTATATGAGCACCAGCGAGAATTAACACCATGAAAAGTGTACAACAGTTTAAATAACAGTTTCTTTCCTCTGGGTGAATTTTGCCAAAAATCTACATCTGGCACTTCTGAACAAACAAAACCATACTGACTGTGTTTATTAAGCAGAAAATTAAAGTTAAAAAAGATATAAGAAGGAATTTGAAATGCTATTATGAAGCAAAATAGCAAAATGCTATTATGAGACATTAGACAACCACTCTGCATTAAATTAACGCGGCCATTTAAGAGGCTGAAAAGCTATGGCATGCATAGTTGAAACTGGAGCACTACTGTATCACCCGCATCCTCCATTTTTTGACACACCATTCCTGACTGTTTGAAACCCCAATCCTACTGTGACTTCAAACCTGAAGAGTAACCAGAGGGGCAGTAAAAACAGTGATCCAGTTCTGGATAGCTACCGCAAACTTGGCTTGGTGGAATATCTTTCACATAGCAGTAGATGCAGGTCCAGTACAAACAAAATCCGTGCAAACAGAAAGTTAATACATAGAAAGCAGGTGTGAATTTAAAGTTCATTAGATACTCCACATTAACTTTCTATGTGTATACTTGAACTGTCTCTTGATTTAGTATGACTATGTGCAAGGATGCTTCACTAACAAACTTTTCTCTTTAACCTTCTTCATCTGTTCCATGCATCTCCCTTCTCACTACAGAAACTTCAAGAGGCAGTCTTGACAGCTGACCTTTTATTTTTGACCAGCCAAAAGTTTACTTGCCACTAAGTGTAGATGGAGTTATGGAAGGTATAAAAATGCGGAATATCTTCATCCAGCATTGCTACCCAAAACTTCATAACCTGAACCAACTGCCTAAGTTTCTGATGTGCAAAATGACTCATACCCTTGGGGTAAATCTGCAAGAAATCATAATTAAGACAAAAAACAAAGGGTTTAATCCACAAATAACATTTTTAGAAGAGAAAAACCCTCTTCAATGCCAGGAAAAAAAAAAAAAAAGATGCAGCAGATAATCTAATCTCTAGAGCATACAGACAATGTGCTCCCTGCAAAGAGCAGAAATAACTGCAGACCACAACATTTTACAGTCTCACCACACAATACCTTTTCAATGCTCCACTCAGTTGTTCTCAAAGGTTACTAATGCCTTTTTCCTTAACAGTGTCTTCATGCTATAGACTACCTGGGGCCTCACTCAAAAGAATAAAATAATTACATGCTTGATCTAGCTGAATATCTTCCACGATCAGCACTACTCTTAAACTAGCAGCTAAGCGGTTGAATCTACTCATGACAGATTTTATAACGCTAATTTTGGAGTTATGGCAGTGTCATGCCTTAGGTTTCTTTAGGAAGTTTGAAGTTTTGAAGATAGTTTATCCAATCTGTTGCATACAACAACGCACAGAAAAGAAAACCTGCTTGATAAACAAATACATTATTCCTCTATATAGATTCCTGGACATAATGCTTCCCACATCATTATTTTTACAATAGCACAGTTTTATCTCCCAAATACCTGCTTTAGGGGTGATGATACTTTACTTTCTACAACTTTGCAATAGGTATAGAACTCAACTTGTCCACATAAATTTTTAATTCCTCCAACTGAAATCTTCAATTTTGGTTTCATAATTAAAATTTCACTGAATAGAGCACATACAATTAATCAAACTTCTTGTAAGCACAGCAGTTGTGTAGCCCAGTGTATTTCATAATTACATACTTGCCAGTAGAGGACCTCATATCTCTAATGCTTAAATTCAGAAGCATAAGTTGAGGTACCTCCTGTGAAGGCTCCTATCCAGTTACACTTGCAAAGGATTCTGATTCTACAAAAATTAAAATCTGTAAATGTGTAACATACACCATTTTCTTCTTCACCAAGACATAGGATAAATTTCAGCCTCGCATTTCACCAAAACAGTCAAAGAGCATATTCTCACCTCCCACTGCTGCAGCCTATTAGCATGGAGTAGGAAAAGAAATTTTCCACTGTCACACATACCTATTAAAAAACCCTTTCAAATATAAAGAGAGATTATATGAATGATTTTATAAACCAAAAATCAATGGAATAAAATGTTATCTCCTTTCAATAACAGGGATTTAATACATGTTCAATCTGTACGACAGCATGAATATTTTGGAAATGATCTCATTCTTTATTAAAGTAATTGAGATTGCTAGCAATAGAATACAAAAAGCAAAAGAAATTTACAAGCCATAAAAAATCCTATTACACAGAATGCTGTTAGTGGCTATCATTGAGCAGATCTTTGATTAGAGACAATCATGAAGTTCATTCTAATCACTCATTTCTAAAATTCACAATTGTGAGAGTGCTAACCGCCTTTTTCTCAGCTTAAGCAGAAGGTTGGTTTTCCATGGCAGCTTAAACTAATACAAATCCAAGCTGTCATACTCTGCCTGCTTCATTGTCTTGGCACTGGCATTCACAGAGAACAAGGAAGCTGATCCCAATGATCCACACAAAGATTAACCTCACCAAAAGTTACTTTTCCTTGGTCCTTGATCATCTCAGGAAGGAATCCTACAAGTACCAGTGCCATCGCAGGGAAGAGGGCAGGGAGCACACCTTCAACAAAGGAGGAGGGCAGAGATCTTCCAGTAGGTACATTGATCAGTTTAAGCACCACAGAACTGCCTCGTACAGGTGCAGTTTCACATTTTACCTAGTCCGGTGCAACTGCAGGCTGCCACAAAGGTCTGGTGCTGTCCCCTTCTTAGTGCTGCCTTCACGTCACTTCTCCCTTCCCCACACCAGACCAAGAGGTGTGCAGTCCCTGCGTGAGGAAGCTCTGCAGGCTGACTGACTGTAAAAGTATAGTTTGCTTGGAATGATAAATTACATGTTCATCCAAACAGCAACCAGAAACGTGACCACCAGATAGATGCAAGTTGCTAGACCAGCTCTTTGGGACACTGCTCACAGTAACGCCGTATCATATGTTAAATCAAACTGCACTCTTTAACTCTTCATTCACTTGAAAAGTGTGAAGAGTAGGAGTTACACTGAAGGCAAATACTGAGTCAGTTAAAGCCCTGTGTGCTTAGTGGATTCACTGCTACTGTTTGAGAGCAAGAGAACCCATGGACAAGTGTCAGAGGGAAGAAAAAGCCAGCAGACAGCAGGAGAAAGAACCCCAAAAATGGCTCTCCAAGGCAGCAGAGGGAGAGGCCACCTGGGCACAAGAATCACTGAAACTGAGTCGTCTTTGTTATAAACAAATAGAATTAAAAAGAAGGAAAGGATTGAATGAAAGAGTCTCATCAGCTGCTCTTCCCAATGGTAACCGGAAAGATTCTAAACATTGCTAATCTCTTGGGTCAAGGGGCAACTGAGCTTTTACAGCTTTTTCTTTTAAACATATATACATATATATAAACTCACCACATAACTGAAATGCTGACCTTGCTGGAGACCATGGGAGGGCAGTATTAATGGTGCTTTGTGCTCACCTAACTGATCATTACTGCCTGTGCACTGCTCCTTTGCTAACGCTTCCTCATTGACTGTTGTAGAAGTTCTATGTGAAACAGACAGTTTTTTACCGAAGAATAAAAGTAAAACAGGTGCTCGCTGTTGCAAACCTACAGAGAAAATAAGCTTTTCCTTTTCAAACTTACAACAAGCTGCAAAAGAGGTCTTAATGAAATGTTAGTTAAATCAATGTATATTTGAAAAATCCAGTGCTTTTATAGAGATGCATTTTCAGGTTTCATTATGTTTTTACTAACTCTTGGAAGTACAAGAAAGTAAACTTCCCATGCTTAAAATTTATATTTTCAAAGCTCAAATTCCTTTGTTAAAGTTATTAACATTACACCCAGAAATGGGTAGTTAACAATTCTGCTTTACACAATAATGTAACTATTATACTTTTCGTACTATTCTTATTTAGATTCATATAACTTAAAGGGAGAGAACGAAGTGTGAATTGAGCACTTTGCAATAGAATAACAGCGCAGGCTGCTCACCCTGACACCAGAGATTGCTGTTGCAGTAAGAAACAACATGAATACTCAGGTTCTCTATTTCTAAAAAGCTGAAATTTGATTTACAACATTTTTATGTATTTTGAAACATGCCAGAAAATGGAATAGTTTGAGGTTCTGTTCTCTTCAGAGCAGAGAAAACATCGTGGTCTGCTCAGTAGATATTTATATAATAAATACACATATTCTTGAAATAGCAGTCCAGGAGCTGTTGTTTGATCATGTTAGGTGGTGAACACTTCCTTCAAACAGAATGCTTTTAAATCCTCTTAACATTTGTGACTGTTAAGAGCAATATGAATATCGCAGAGGATGTCTGTACCTTACAGAATAACTTAAGATGCTCCCCATCAACTGTGAATATAATTCATGTGCTCTGTGGAAAGCTGACACAATAGGCAGCTGGCAGAATTTTTTGGTTTTAATGGTTCTAAATTACAAAGGAACAATAGCCAGCCTCACAGTAAAACCTAAATGGGCTTAGACCTGTGTGGGAACCACCGAGGCATAATAAATTAGGGTGCTCACAAAGCCAGTTCAGTTACTTTTCAGATAAGAATCTCACTTTAAGTTCTCTGTATGAAGAAAAGTTTAAGTTTTTTCCCCTTAACAAGTAACTTGCAGCATAATTGCTTTGCGTAGTCATCTATGCATTTATCAAGGCATCAGCAAAGGACATCTTTATCTATTTCAAAATAGTAACAGAAATCCCAAAAGATCATGAAGAAAGTTTTCCCAGGTGTTTTTTTTCTCTTATTCTCTTTTTCTTCATTCAAACAACTTTCCCACATCATGTCCCTGATGTCAGCATTATTCCTGAATTTTCCCAGCCATTTCATTGTGCATCTCTGAGGAGCACCTGCCTCCTCTCAAAGCCCACTTCAGGTCTGCAGTTAGATCATAGAATATCGTCAAGTCCAACTCCTTGCTCCTCACAGACCACCTAAAACTAAACCATGTGACTAACAGTGTCATCCAGATGGTCCTCAAACTCTTGACAGGCTTGGTGCCATGACCACTTCCCTGGGAAGCCTATTCCACTGACCGACGACCCCCCCTGTGAAGAATCTTTTCCTAATGTCTAATCTGAACCTCCCCTGACACAGCCTCGTTCCATTTCCTTGTGTCCTATCGCTGGTCACCAGAGAGAGGAGATCAGCTCTTTCCCCTCCACTGCCCCCCTTGAGGAAGCTGTAGACTGTGATGAGGTCACCCCCCAGCCTTCTCTTCTCCAGCCTGAACAAGCCAAGTGGCCACAGGCACTCCTCATGAGTCTTGCCCTCGAGGCCTTTCACCATCTTGGTCACTCTCCTCTGGACACACTCTAATAGTCTGAGGTCCTGATACTGAGGTGCCCAAAATGCACACAGCACTCGAGGCGGGGCCGCACCAGTGCAGCGTAGAGTGCCACAACCACCTCCCTCACCCAGCCATCTATGCTGTGCTTGATGCACCCCAAGACACGGCTGGCCCTTTTTGGTGCCAGGGCACGCTGCTGGCTGATATTCAACCTGTCATCAACCCAAATCCCCACATCTCTTTCCACGGGGCTACTCCCCAGCCTCTTCATCCCTCCATTTGTACGTATAACCAGGATTACCACATGCCAGGTGAAAAATCCAGCACTTGCTCTTGTTAAATTTCATGCAGCTGGTGATTTCCCACAAAGCCCTCCCTTTCCAGGTGAAGTAAAATGAGTTCCCCCAGCTCCTCCTCATACAGCATGTCCTCCAGCCCTCTAAGTACCTTAGCACCTTTCTGCTAAAATCATTCCAGGTTGTCAATGTGTCTCCCTTACTCTGGGGCATAAAACTGGACAGAATATTCCAGATGTGGCCTCACAGGTGCCAAACAGATCATTGCCACCAACCTGCAGGTCCAGTTAGTTAACAACACTGTAAGTGCACGTTGACTCATGCTCCACACTTTGAGAGAGACAAGGTGTGACTGAATCTGGTTTATTTTGCTGAAGGTTGGTCATTTTCCACAAGCCACATTGCTGATTGAGATGCAGAACTTCATCTCAAACAGAAAAGATTACATTTATGCAGCAGCTTTATGAAAAATGGTATCACAGGAACAATTCAAGTGCCACCAAAATACAATGACATACACTTGAAATGTGTTTTCACATAGCTCTAGTCTTCGTAGTAGAAGAAATGCGAATACAATTACCCTAAATATTCAGCTGCTTGATATTGGCATGTAATTTTACTTATGTAAGGAGCTAAATACTGAATAGAACAAAGTGTCTTCTTTTGTCAGAATTTCATGGCTAAAAATATTGAGAAGTCTTGGGCAAAAACATAATGTTAAGAAAATTGCTTCTCCTTTCAAATACCCCTTTAAAAAAAGTATTATCCCTTATTTTTCATGTGGCTATGCCTTGCTTCCAGACAAGACATACGGTTGATGACTAATCAGTGATACTGTCACAATAGGTATTCACAATAACTGTACAAAGCATTGTACGTGCATCTGCCAGCCGGGACACAATTATTTGGATTCAATGACCCGAGAACCGGGACATACACATGACTAGATTGTGTTAATACAATGTTAGTATTTTTATCAGGAAGGCACATCTTTAAGATTGTTGACAAAAAACGGGATTGTATGAGGGACCTCAAAAGTACAAGCAAACAATGATAGCAAAGGCTTTGAAAGTCCAGAGACTCTGAGATGTACAACAATCACAGTGGCCAGGTAGCGTTCACCACAGGAATGCAGCCTTGTTAACTAGATAACACTGGGTCTGGGGATAACAAAGAGAACACAGAGCAGAATCCGGGGAATGTAAAACAAACCATGGTAAAACTTGGAGACAATGCAAAGTTGCTGGCCAGCAAATGAACAGCCAGTAAGCCACTGGAGAGTGGCAGCAAATGAATAAAAATAACCCTAAGTGAAGCTAAGAGCAAATAGGGAGAAACCTTCACCATCAACAGCGTGTTCTTCCTGGTGAAGAACACAAGACTCTGACAACTTGCTATCAGCTACTTGTTATAAGCTACCCAGGGTTTTTTTGAGAAGTAGAGCTCTCCTGCTCCTTGTTTGGATCCCCAGGGGCACAAGTAAGTGTAACACAAGAGAAAGGAGTAAATACCAGAAAGCTTGTGTATGTAAAAATAAAATTGAACTATTTTATTAACAGAAATTAGAAACTGGATACTTTGGCCTAAGATGTCCAAAGTCATCTTATCTGGACTGATAATAGATTGATTTGACTAGATTTTGCTAGTTCAGTTACACTAAATAATAAATTTGTGATCTGTATATAAGGTGAGTTTCTCTCACCCACATAAATCACAAGGGGAGTTGGGTACCCTGCACTTGAGGCAATTATTAAAATGTGACCTTCTCCAACAATCACAACTTGTGATCCCAACTGGATATAATAAGGTTGAACAAGGCTGGAGTCCATCCAAGAACTTCAAGTGTATGATTCTCTCACTTACATAAAATAACATAGTTTGGAAAATTTGGTCAAAAGGCGTAAACCTAGATTTTCTGGGAACTGACAGGAGATCTAGGTAGTTGTTGCTACTCAGAAAGGATGGAGGCTGCTGGGACTGCACAGATGGTTGCCAGAAACATTTGGTGCCACAAGATGGCAATCATGCATTTCCCACAGCCCTCATTTCGATAGAAGGTTCCGGAAGTTCAGTACCATCAAGGAGCAGGAGAGCTACATAGCATGAAGGCAATATAAACAGAAGTCGTCTTAGGAAAGCAGAGTCATTATAATGTAGCACAATTTATTGCTTATAATAGTTTATTAACCTATCTTTATAACAGAAAATCTACATGAGGATGGAAACATGAGACTAGATTTACCATCCTAATCCTGTTTTGGCAATTTTCCTGTAACACTGGGAACATTTGGGGCTTTGTGATTAGTTCTTGTTACCACTGTTAAAAAGAATGATTCACTCCCCTAAGGGGGTTTTGGCAAGATGGAAATGGTGGAAAGATAAAAGAGTAGAAAGCTGGGGAAGGAGCCAGAACGGTTGTTTTGTTGGTTTTTTTTTTTTGGGGGGGGGGGATAAATAATTATATATAAATATACATACATACACACACAGAGTATGTGTACTGTATATATATATACACACCGCATATTTGATCTTTACTACACATATATAGTGTACATACTGTGTGTTTGTTTTTGGGAGTGCTGCAAAATACACGAACAAGCACAGTAAAAGTCAGTGGATCAGTATAAGAACTGAATTATTAAGTTTCAAAGTTTGAACTTTCTGTTAAGTTTAGTTCAATGTCTGGCAAAATAAGTTGAAGGATACCTGTATCACCAAAAACAGAAAAGGAAATAACTGGAATTCTGTATTTAAAAAAATAATAACCAGGTATGCAATTCTAAATCCTGAAGTATTCTCTAGCAACGCAAAATACCAGAGCACTTAATACTTTATGAGATCCCTCCATCATAAACAAGGAGTCTGGGATAGTATGATTCTCCTCTGAGACCCATTATCACAAATGGTGAATCAGCTCTCCTAAAATCTCCATATTGCATGTAAAGGAGATAGAGGGGTATCCTGAACAGATTCACTACGCAGGTTGACTCACCATCTCTCCTAGAAGAGGTCTGTCACCATATGCTATAAAGCTGGACGAAATGCATACACAGACCAACTTCAGTCTGTACTTGAACAAATACAGACACTTATATGCAAGCTACAGGCGACCTATAGATAGATGATAATCTGGAAGTGTAAAGCTAAATCAAATGGACAGTGGGCTTTGCACAACAAGAACAGAAGATGTCAGTGTAGTACAGACAAAGTTCATGTCATGTGCTGCTTTTGGCTACCACATCAAAGCCACCAAATATGTCTGTCTGCAGGGCAACAGTGAAGGAATTTTATTTTTCTAAATAAAATTATACTGAACTGCTGAGAGAAACAAGCACAACAAAACACCTGTTGACAGTATTAATGGCCTGAGAAGAAAGCTATAATTCAGTAAATTGTGTACATTTTGCTCATCAGTAGGCAAATCATATTCATGATTTACTGTCAATAGACAGATTTTTAATACATTTTGCTTTTTTCCTCCCGATCATTTAACACAGTGACATAAGACAATCTGAAAAAAGGCAAGAACTTCATCTATATGTTATTAGTAGTGTAATTAAAGAGACACAATAGACAAACCTCAAACATTCCTGGTTGAAAATGTGTGCAAACACCACTTATCCTTAACTGTACCACTAATATATCAGAGGAGAAATGTTTCTTCCAGTCCATTCATGCCAATTCTTTGACAACATTTCACGTATACTGAATTAGTTTCCTCTGTTTATGTGTGTTCTTTTAAAAGCCATGGGAGAAGAAAAGAACACAGGATGAAATGAATCCCCACCCCCCCCCACCCCCCCCAAAAAAAAATAAAAATCATATATTCACAAAAGTTGCCAGAGCCATATTACAGAGCCATACTCATGAAGGAAATCTATGTAGCATGCAATTGCTATTAATAAGACCCTTCAGCTAAAATAACACCCAGATCAACATCAAGTTTCTCATTAGAACTTTCAAAAACCTCTGAAATGCAACATTCCTCCAGAAAAACAATTACCTTTACCTGAATCTCCAAAAATCACTGCAAGGCAGTGTTTCCACATGGATGCTGCAAAAAAAGCACCATCTATGTACTCTTCAACAGTACCTCCTGCAACACACAGATTTTCTTTGGAGTTTTCTTACTTAGATATGGATTCAACTGGGGCTTAGTTAACTTTACTCTCAAAAATTTACTTTACATTTGTTTAAAGAGGTTTACCTCTAGGAGCCATGGTTTTAGTTTTCTGTCCAGCAGAATATCAAATCCCAGGACTTCAAAGCAGACACTGTCACTTCCTGGTGCTTGCCCTGGCCTGCACATGCGATAAGCATGAAGAACATGTGGCTCTGCAACTATGAGAGTCTTCACTACTAACTCCTGTAGGGATTTTTTTCAGAAAAATTCATCAGGAGAGAAGACACCAGTATATATTGAACTAATGTGTTTCACACTTCAGTTTTTTAAAATTCATTAAAGTATCTACTAAAAAAAAAGAATTACCAAATAAATGGTCTATAATAGATAAACTATTCCTATGGAGTAACGGATATATTTTTTTATATAGCTCTAGAGTATATTGTTATACTTTCCATAGCACACGTACTTTTAGATATGTACTAATTTAAATACTAAAGACATATTGGGAATAAAGTATAGTATAGCCATTCTTCACAAATTTCATTTTGCAATATAATTTTCGATATTCTCAGGATCATACGCACAGATGGTGCCTAAGTTCTAACAATCTTAGGTCTATTCCTCAACTAAGGACACCCGTAACATAACCACTGACTTCAATGGCACAGGGTCCAGTCTACAGACATATGCAACGCTGACTACAATTTTGTCAATATTCACACATAAAATTCACTTTATACTCTAAAAAAGCCTCCAAGAATTTAAATGGGTTGGTTCCTTTCTATCGTATTACTTATGTGAATAACTGTTTGAAAGGGCTTTTGTCCTTCAGAAAAAGTTTAACATTACATTTATAATCAGTCTGAATTTAGTCTTTTAAAAAATATAATCATTTATAGTATGTCCTTTGTGGCATGCACTGCTGAGAATTTGGATTAGTAAAGTTTCAAAAATCATTCTGGATTCCAGTAAAGTGGGTGGAAGAAGCAATTAATTTTCTAAGAATACACAAAATAAAGAAAAGTGTATTAGCTTTATCTTACTGAAATATCACTCCAGAATTTGGAGACATCAAGATTATTTGTTTCTAGAAACTCAGTAAACCATTTTATGGAGCGTTTGCTTCCTTTGTCTTCTGTTTCATCCCGTTCAAAGTGTTCATTATGTTTATTGACAGAGTAGTTAGTCAGATGCATATACAATTGACTCTAAAAAAGGGAAAAAAGACATTAAAACACCTTAAATACAGCTCTAGAATGGTCAATTCAAAATAAATAAAAGAAAAAAATACATTAAATCAATAATGATGTAGTCAAACAGTTTGTATTTGCAAATACACTATGTGCAGATTTAGTGGGTCTGATTCTTGGAGATTTCACCTACTGAACGTTCTAGACTTCTTATAATAAAACCCGCACTCGTATTTAAACCAGTTGTAGTCAACTAATCTACCCCTCAACATCTGGTTAGGCAATATAATACAGCTGCCATTTTTACAGGTCTGTACATAAACTACCTAAAGAAGTGAAGAGGAATTATCATAACTTACAGAACGATTATATTCAATTTCATATAAAAAACGAACAATAAAGATGGTATTTGGAAGTGCAACTTTAAACATGCTAACACTCCAGCATCTGTTTCACAGAAAATCCCACATTTCAGTTTTCACTGTAGTTTATTTATGAGAAATGTTCTCCTGATAGCAGTACTTTATCTTTTACATATAAACTCATCTGCCATGTTGATACCTGCCAAAATTGCTCATTTTGACTGTCTGGTAGCCATACATCAGAGGGAGGTAAATTTCAAGATAGAGATTACATAAATGAGTGAGTGCTATAGTTCCTTTATGGAGCAAAATGTCACCAGCAATAGATTCATGATACCAGTTGCATTAAAAAAAACAAAACAATTGCCTTTCCAAGGCCAAATTATAAATCATTATTTATATATTTACATTGTCTCCCAGTACACATACTAATTCAGCTTTCCACTTGCACTACACCATGATGAGTGTCCTTATCACTGTGACAGTTCTCTGTCATGTTTATACCTTATTGAGTTTAGTTGATATTCTAAGCTGACCATAAACTTTCTGTTCCAGCTCCTTTTCGATCAGCTAGCCAACAGATAACACGAGCTTTCCTCTGTCATTTATCTCACTGCATTTACTTATGTTTAAAAAAAACCTTAATGAAATTAACAAAACAAATCAATTTAATTGCAGGCTAATTAACACTACATTGTATTAGCACTACAAGTAATTAATTTCTCCCATGGCTTCCAATTACTGCTTTGAGAATCATGCCTATCACCACACCTATGGTTTTTGAGTCATTGTAACTGTCATCTTTCCATGAAATCCAAATTATTTCAGAAAAAAACAATGATTTTTCACACTACAAAGACATGAAAGTGTTTTAATAAACATCTGAACTAATCTTTAGTCTGAAGTTATCTGGAACAATGTCACTGTGGAACAATGTCATCCAAAAAAACCCCAATGCCATCATTGATAAGCCAGGTTATTTCATACAATAGACAAACTATAAGATGAACGGTTATGAGAACACAGAAACAACTGCCTGTTGTATTTATCCACTCAAGGCATATTTGAGTGCTGCTAATGCTGAGATTAATAACAATAAAAAAAACATTAAAAGCAAACTATTCCAATTTGGAACACTTCCAGATATACCATTTATACTAGGCTCCAAATTATATCTCTATTCTTTGAAGGTGTGCTAAAAGACAGTCACAATATTAATTGGCAAGTAGGGAAAAAGCCCCTCCATGTGTTGTGTATTGCGTAAGTACACTGAAGCAGCTCTAAACATATATGGTATAGAAAAGAAATGATACTGTATCTACGGAGCATAGAATGAGGTATAAGAAACTCAGATCTACTGACGCCTCCCAATGCTTCAGATCTACTTCTTCCCTAACAGACATCCACATTTTGGTCTGTGCCAGAAGAGAGGCGTAACACATCTCAACAAGGGAAGATGCCATAGAGTGAACAGGAGGATTAAAGTGTCCAAAAACTTTAGCATGTCTCTTACCATCTCTTGGTTCTCTGCAAGTTTACAGGCAGCCCTGCTGTATTATCCTAAAGTTGTCAAGTACATACACCTCTCCCTGCTGAAGCGGTCACTGACAAACAGTCCCAGCAGCAGGTTCCCTCACGCTCAGGGATTGCAGGGGCCACTCTCATGCACTGGCTTTTTGTGTTGCCGTTTCTCTCTTTTCTGCATAGGCTCCCCACACAATGGCTGAAACACTGCTGGGTCCTCAGCAGAAGCTCTAAACTTCAGAGATGTCAAACAATAATCTAGCAGGAGACAAACCTGATCCTCACTCCCACCCCAAACTCAGTCCCAGATAAATATAAAAGCAATCGAACTGTTCTGGAAATTAATTTACTTCATTTTTTCTGGGTTGAATGTCAATAATTGACATCATCTGCTTTCTTTTAAGAAATATTTAAACTCTAGCATACATACATGCACAGTCACATAAAATTTCTATACATAAGCAAAAATATGGCTATACTTGTGATTCTGATAAAAAAGCATGAGTTAAATACCTTTCATGTAAATTTTTTCTCTTCAATGACAATGCAAAAGTTCAGCCAGATGAATTCCAAATTAAACCTCATGACACAACTTATTTTACCTGCTCCAAACACTACACAGGTAAAAGTCTACATGCATAAGCAACAAATTGGAATGAACTCCAACTTACCAAATTTGAGTCACTGGGGGGATAATACTTTTCCGTGCCCATTCTCACCAGTCCATCATGATATAAAAATACTTTTAAAGGATCACAGGAGGTTACAAGAATATACACGCGTAAATCAAACTTGTAGCCTTCCATAAGAAAGGGTTTGTCAAGATATTCCTGAACAATCAAATGATCCTGAGCTTGTAACTTTTCTCCATTTCTTATTAAAGAGATCCTGGTAAAAACAAAAGTTATTTTAAAAACATGGAACTCTGACATTAGTCTTTGAAATAGATTTTCATGGTCACCCAGCCAGGTAGTCAGGCTAAGGTCTACCTGGTGAAAGAGACTTACATGTCTAATTCATAGGGTAGAGAAAAAGTTCCATTCACTTACACTTTTTTTTTCCTGTCCTTTATGGTGCTTCACTGGATCAAAAAAAGGCAATGACCCATTTCAAAATAACTTTCTGCTTCCTTTGATTCAACAATTTGTAATAATGGGTTCCCTCTACACTTAGAAATTGTTTGACAGAATGACCAGTCTCCAGCTTCTGTGATTATTCCCCCTGCAGCTCTAAAAATAGGCTTCCAGTCTTTGTCACAACTTCTGCCCGAGATACAGGTTGCAGAAAACTTTCAGTGCTAACCTGACTTAGTAACGATGCTGGCAAAGCAGGACACTGAGCAGTATGACTAAGGGTGTCTCCGTATTTCTGTATTCCACTTTTTCCACATCAGAATGATAAATGGTTTATATATGGACTACAAACTGGCAGTCCCTAACGACATAGACTTTTAAAAAACTGTAATAGCTAATATTTTTCCGTGTATAATTATTAACCCGGAATTCCCATAGCTTTCTTGCCTTAATCTTACCCTCTATTATTTATGATATATTTCAGTGTTCTGGTACTGAATATTCCTAATAGATTTAAGTATTTTCTAGACATTTCTCTGAATTACGCTGCTGCCTTTCACTTCAGCTTATCTTTGCCTTTTATCAAGAGGACTGAAAAATAAGGAAATGGAAAAGTCTGGAGGCTTTACTTTTACACTGATTCTGAAATATTTTCAATAACTAAGAGCCTTACTATACTGTATAATCCAAACTGATATTAAAAGCAATAAAAGCTAAAATTGAAATATCTAAAACCAAGAACAGAGTTATGAATGAAATTGCAATATTTATCTCAATGTTTTTGACTGTGCAGCCCTGTCACAGGCAAAACTGTTTTGACCCAACTGCAGGTCACGGTCTCTTCAGGAATGTCCCTCCTCCAGCATAGGTGTCACCTCTCCCAAGAGTGCACCTCCAGCCACATCCCCCAACAGCATCTCCTGTTTCTCCTACACCTCATGGCTGCTGCTCTTAAATATGTGCTTCTCCGACTAGCTGCAGTTTTTGCACACAATGGGGTGGTTAGGCTGGTCTCAGAGCTGTGGAAGTTCCTGACATGCTCCTACACGTGACACCCCTGCAGCCCCCAGCCACAAAAACCCTGCCATTTATGCCCAATACAATCTCACCCCCTACATCTAAGCACAACAGATAAATTCACAATAAAAATAACTGTGATCTTAAGAATTATTTGAGCTTCATCAGAAAATGCATTTACTAGTTATGCCACATTCAGAACAACATTAAAATACCACTTTGATTTAGCTTTGTATTTTAGCTGTTTCTGCTTGTTAAGCCTTTGTCCAGTACATGAACTTTCACACATCATACATTTTGAAATACAATTTTTTTACTAATACACAGCTTCTGTTAGTGTTGTAAATAGCACTGGATTTAACCTTGAATGGGTAAGATGACTGAAGTTAACACACAACTTACCCATGTCCCATCGCACCATTAGCTGGTTTGACTATGAAAGTTTTCTGTCTACGCTTCTTCTTCAGTTCTTTTACATAGTTCTGAAACTGTGTGTATTCTGCAGGGAAGATCCATGTTCGAGGAATAAAACTATACTCCTGAGGCTGACTCTTGATCATTCTGCAAAAAAGTGTGCGTTAAAATATTTTAACTACTTTGATGTTTCAATCCTCAGGATTAAAAAGCACTTACAATAAAACTTGACAACAAAACTTTTTTAGTAAAATGCTATAACATGAAAACAAACTTTTGCAGTTGTTTAATAGTTAGAGCTCTATAACATATTCATATGCATACTTTAAGAAAAACAAAAGCAGACCATCTTGTGCATTTTTGCTTATTATCATGCCATATCTGCTTATTATGTTACTGGCATCCACCTCAATCCTGGTAAGATTTTTTGTTCAGTTGCTTAGATGATTTAATGCTATTCCTATTCTTAGAAATATTAAACGTAAAATAGATCATGTGATTATAGATCTGTCCCTACCTAACAGACTCCAGGGTTCCTCTCTTTTTTTTTTTTTTTTTCTTTTATTTTTCCTCCTGTTCCCCTTGGGAGAGGTGGGGATATTTGGCAAGTATTTTAATTTTCATATTGCTCTGTGTTTGGGGATGTATGAGGATCAACACACACACAAAAAAAAAAAAAAAAAAAAAAAAGAGAACCTGGGACATCTGGAGTTTCTTCGTGGCTCAAAAAAGCATTAGTAACAAGGACTGAATTTAAAATTAAAATGGAAGCAACTTAGGAGGAGCTCTTTGTTTCTTTCTAGTCTTTAGAAGGAATTTTAAAAGGATCTAAAGGAATTGTGGTAAATACACTTTGATACAGACCAAGCAACTGCTCATGCACCTCCAATATAGGGTAAAACACACAAGCTTGGATTTGTGTTTGGTACCAGCATATTGTTAATAACATTCCCTGAACACCTTATTTAATCAAAAGAAAGCAAAGAAATGCAAAGCAAGGCTGGGGGAGGAGCAAACAGAAGAACGAAAACAAAAAACTGTTAAGACACCACAGGGAACAATCTCTGAAACTGACTTTGGTTAAAAGATGGAGCAAGGTTCCAATCTCCATGCTTTAACAGCTGTGGCACAAGAGGTAGTGAGCATATCTCACTTTAGAGCTGTTTTCTGTATAGAAAAGTCAAATAGAAGAGGGAAAATGGTGAAGAATTCAGTTTGTAGAAGTTTCCATCACTCGAAGCTGTGTATCTGGCAGACAGGAAGCATATACCCCCACCAGACTGGCAGTATGGGCTACATACATGTGGATTAGCTTTAAGCAAAGTAGCTTTAATACTGGTTAACAGCCAAGTTACAGGAGCAATGTGGACTTGGTGGTTCTATGCAGACTGGTATACCATAGTTCCCAGCAGAATAAATGTGGTCTTTGCTGAGTTAAATACTGGTGCAGCTAGCTTGTTTCAGGTATTCTGAGTACCTGAAACTTCATACATAACCTCATATGAAATTAGTTTGGGTAACTCAAAACTACTCTGTGACATAGGGTGGAACAGATCTAAAATACAAATATCCACAGACCAACAGAAAGTGATTGGGTGTTTAAAAAGAAATTAACTGACATAAGAAGTTCCCCAGCTTTAATTTTTTTTAAAAGTGACACTATGATGGATTTTAATACTTTTTAATTAGTTACAGATGTAGGCCTACTTTTCCTTTTGTAATGAAAACTAACAGCATCAGGGTAACATAAATGTAAAAGAGACTTACAATAGCATTTCAATTTTTAATTTCTACTACAAGCCTACATAATACTCCCGATGCAGCATAAGACACTTTCTTCAAGTGACTCAAGGAATAAGGGAAAAAAACAGAGCTGCCAACTACATCTGTAAGGCTAGGACTCTAGCCAAGCCCTACTGGTATAATAGATAGACTGTCACCAAATTGTTTAGCCAGCTACCCAACAAACACTCTGTAGAAACCACAATAGCTACAGTAGTCTTGAAGTACTGCATGAGGTTCAGTGTTTCTACGGCTTCATTGTAACTGTTACATTTACCAATCTCATTTCATGAAAGCCACCAAATATTCAGAAAAAGTTTTAAAAAACTTAAATAGGTATAATTTATGACTCATGCATAACTGCTCTCCATCTACTATATATTTACAAATGTTATTACCTTGCTAAGTGAATAGCTTATCTAGGCAGAAATTATTCTACTTTTAGGCAAAATGCAATTTCTGTGTTAGTTTCTATCCCTCTCGAAATTACTTACCGTATCCATCCTGAAGATAAAGACTTCCATTTAACTAACCTACAGGTTTCAGTACATATACTCCCTAGACAGTGAATATAGCTTCATGGTATTCTAGATATATTATTTTGTGACTGCAAGTACATTAGTTCTATATGCCTTTTTCTATCCTATACATAACTGAGTAGACTACAAACAATAATATGAAGCAGAACACTTAACCGTTGTTTACAAGTTCTGGTGCTCACTAAAACTTTTGACAAAAGAATTCAGCTCTGTTCTTTCCCTGCTTGGCCCTGTTCAGAAATGGCTTAGAAACATCATCAAGTAGCTTGCAGAATCAAGACCTATTCCATTACAATAGCCCTATTTTCCAGCACATCTGCTATCCACTACTGTGGGTAACCACTTCTTCACTGTGCTGCTCTATCCTTTAGCCTTTGCAGTCCTTATCAGGAGGTCTGAGATTTAAACAGCAAATTATTGTTCTTCTGAGGGCTATTTTAGTTCATGGATGTTATCAGACTGTGTTCTTGTTTCTCAGAGCACTTTCTGTGCAAAAGAATCAAAGGTGCTGAACAAAACATAGGTTACTAAAGACATGACTTGTCAGTCTAATAACACAGGTTCCACTGCCCAGATTTCATGATCCTCTGACTTTTCAAGTATGAAAGTTAGTGGATAGGTAGAGATGAGAACTATTCCTGGCCCATGATCAGTTCACAAACCTTTTAAACATAAACAACAAAGGCGCTGCAAAAAAGGCCATCTCATACATAGGTCTGTTCCCATTCATCCTGTACACCTCCTCCCCCACTTACCATATTCATTCTGTAACCACATTTATCCTTCACATGAGGAGACCTCATCTAAGAGACCATTTACAGAAATTAATATCTGGATGGCCCTACAATGGCACTTCTATTTTTTTTTCTTTTCTGTGTTCTGATTATTCCCCTTGAAAATTATGCTTGCTCCTACTTTTGTTCTCAATTACATTCCTGCTTCAATCTGTCCCACTACTCTGTGTCCCCATACTTTCTGTCCTGAGTTGCCTTCTTTCATATCTGACCTGCTACGTATTACACCACTCCCTTCCACCCTTTGCATACAAAAACTTGTGATCTGGAGTGCCTGGATATTGGCTGTAAGAAGAATTCCTGAAGTGCAATTCCTCCTGAATAGCATTTGCCTCTCAGAATCCAGTATATTTGTTCTTTTGATCCATTCCCAACAGCTTGCATGAAACGGAAGGGTGAGAACAGTGTAACAACAAAGGTAGATGCAGAAGAAAAAGAAGAGTCTACTCTCCACCTCTTCTCAGCAGTTGTTTCATGAACTCTCGACAGTACAAAACCCACAGCTATTCTGTATGAGTCAGTAGCAGGAATAGAAAAGATTGCGTGCAGCAGAAAATCAAGAAAACAGAATTAGTGTTTCTGCACAATCCTGTTCAAATAAATTTTAAGACAGAGCAGCAGCTGTACAGGACAAAATCCTCCACTCCACAGAGAAAAGCCTGCCAAACTACATATCCCAACTGACTTGATTTCACATACATATGTCTATTTCACAAACAGTCTCAAGGCATTTCATTTTGATTTTTATAAAATATGAATACCAAGTAATGAATTGTGAGGCTAGTACTGTGAAAAAGACTGATTAAAACCCTGATATATCTAGTGATATTAACTGAAGTCACAACATAGATATGTTTGACTCAGAGTGACCATGTCAGAGAAATTATTCCCATCTTATCTATAATATGTACAATTTCCACACCAAGTACCTTTAAACTGTTTCCAACTCAGAATTCAGTCGGTTGAGAGAGGTATAATCAGACTGTATTTGATAACAATGTGTGCATAATAACAAGTCTTTTGTCTGTTTTGCACAGTTTTTTTATAATACAGAATACAGGGATACCACTGCCTACCAACCAACTAATGTTGTTCCACTGTTTCCAAGAGCTCTCCAAATAGCTGTTTGCCTCCATGCACTACCTCTATGTTTGTACTTAGAGTGTAAGTCTGGAAGGGGCAGTGAAAAGTGCTTGTGTAGCATGTATTGACACAAGGGAGTTCTGGCCTACATGTAGGACACAGACACCATAGCAATGCACATAATATTTGCATCATAATAGTTGCATACATTCTACATGCTACGTGTTGTAGTTATGAAACAGAAAAGTCAATAGAGTAAGAGAGAGAGGGGAGCTCACATTAATTACATTAATTTACAAAACCAAATTCTGTTCTGGTAACAGGAAATGCAGCGTAGGTGACGTTGAGGTCCAAAAGATTAACTCTATTAATAACTGCTCTTTAATTTAGATTAGAAGAATCAAAATACTCACACACATTTATCCCTAAACATTTAGTTATTACCAGGCTGGTGAATCACTAGTTAGCACTGTTTTCTTACAGGTCTTATTCACAGATTCTCAGCTAGGATAATTCTGCAGAACCCAGTTACTGTATCAGAGCAAGGAGAATTTAGAACTACACAAATGAGCCTCTCTGACTTCTTTCTTATATAAACAGTAAAATGCTTCACATTTTTAAAATTTGATATACACAAAACCACAGTCATTAGTTATTTTAAAGAAATAATATCCATCCACATACCAGTTATTTTTTCTGTTCTACCACTACAGGATATATGCCTGGGTGTATTATGTATTAAGTGTATTATACAATTATAAATTTAAGGTTCTCCTACATTCTGCAACATGAAGACAGAAAACTGAAGCCATATCATTTTCCACTGAAGTGAACTGGAGAGATACAGTAGCCCATTCAGATACTACAGATCCATGACCAAAGCTTAAGTTCTTAAGGAATCTTGGAAATTATTCTTGGTACTTTCATAGCCTCTTAGCAAAAATAAACAAACGTTAGAAGCAATAATTTAGTATTGTAACACATTAAATACTATGGCAGCAAAACATCCTAATATTAAAAGAAAGATATACTTAGTCATGTTTCTCGCCAGAAAATCCTTTCTGCAAATCTCTCCCATTCCTGGAAAATGGTTGATTCTCTAAGGAGAAAAAAAAAAAAGAAAGCTAGATGATACTTTTTAGTTTTCGTGGCACACCTTATACAATCATTTAAAATGTCCAATGGCATGCTCAGGCAAACATCAGTGTTACAAATAAATTATTTAAGATAATACCTTAAATTACACTGTGTATTCTTAGCAAAACTAAAGATGCTGTAAATTGTATTCTCCTCCAAAACATGAGGGCTCATTGATTTGATTTCAGACATAAAATGAGACTATCATACTCTTATTCACAAGACTACCTAGAAACAAACAATGCTGTCACAAAGTAATGGTGAAAAAAGGATTTATTCACAGAAACTGTGGAGAGAGGTCTGTGTGTTAACTTACTGCTTAAAAGCTTATGAGCAACTTACAAATGATGTTTTGCATCTTCTTTCAAACTCTGATCATGCACAACACCCAACTGGCAAGCAAAAGCATGAAAGATCAGCCCCAAATATTTAAACACCAGATTCTAACTGGTATGAACAAATAACTCCAGAAAAGAGAATAGGATTTTATAATATGTAGTGGTATAGCCTTATTGCAATCTGGTTGGTAGTGTTTTGTTTCCTCTCCATACAAATGTAACGGCCAGAAGTGATATATTACTGAATATTTCATAGTGAAGAAGCCTACTGAAATATACCAGAAATCCTAACCACGACCCTACCTGATAGTTCCGAAGTTCAGCAATCTTTTCTTGTTGCACAGCAGAATCACTCCATATAAGATTAGCTGTTTCATCTTCATCACGTGTTTTCACAAATCCCATTTCTCGTATGACTACTCGTACTACAGAGAAATCACATACTTAGGAAATACTTTAAAACTCTAGAATAGATTAATTTTCAAAATTTAAAAAAAAATCAATTAAGATTTTAAAGACTTCCAATATTCAACCCTTCATCTGAGAACAATGTTAGCATGCAAGCTATATACTTATCTTGCAATATTTCCATCAGTCTACTGCAAATCTGTCATTACATTACAGCGATAACTCAGCTGTGCTGAGGCTGGAATTGGAGCACAACCACTGACGGGAACTGTAAAGAGTTTCAGGGCATTCCACAACCATCCAGTAAAAGTGCACTTGCACAGCTTTTAGACTTAATCTTGGCTATCACACACGTTAATTTTAAAACAGCGATGACTGTTGTGTCACCAGACAGGGGATGAGAACGCTTCCTTAGTCAAGGTACAGTAGTTACAAAAGCAAATGCATACATTATTTATATATATATATAAAAAGATTGATGCTGTGCCAGGCATAACTCAGGTTCTAGGAGAAAAGGTTTTTCTTAAGTAGTGCCAAGCATCAAAATACAAAACATTACTAGATTTTATTGAGAAATCCCTGTATAATAATTTAACATTACATTTACACTGTTCACCTTTCAAGGCTTTAAGTAAAATTTCAAACACATATGTAATTCATAATTAGAGGGCTTTTCCACAGCCTTCTTGATTACTTTAGTTTTTGCATTTCAAGGCCCTTCCCTGAGTAACAAATGGGGACTAATAGATAGACAGTGTTAAAACTCAATGTTGCAAAAAAAGAATAAAGGTTTCTTACAAAAGAAAATCTTTTGGAAATGTCTCACTGTCAGCTTGATGCAAAGCCCATTAATTCTCCCCACTAGTTAATAACTCACTCATGTCAATGGCTATTAGGATGAAAATAAAATATGTAGCTTCCTACCAATTTCATATTTTGTGCCAGCGACATTTGCAGTGATGACTCCATTCTTCTTCTTTCTGACTTTTCTTTTAATTGTGCTTTGGTAGGGTAGTTCCGAACTTAAAGTCAGAGGAGCAGTTCCATGGTTATCTTTGAAAAATAATGTTTTAACTATCAACACCTTTACATCTCAAATAAAATATACAAATGAACTACAAATACAAACATTACTTCATCGCAACTTAGAGGTACAAGCATACAGAATAATTAATAGGTTATATTAAAAATCCAGGATTAGCATACCTCCCTCATTAGGCAAGGATGGCATTATAACCTAGGATAGTGCAGAAGCAGAGCCCAAATTTCGTTCCAAGTTCTGAGAAAATAATGGAGTTGTCAAAGCCAAGTTATTTAAAGCTCCAGTCATACCATTTCAGTCTCTGGTTGCAGCAAATATTAGTTCTAGAATGAACAGATATCTGTGTAAACAGATAAGAGAGACTATATTATTATATTATAGAGAAATCCTGAAAAAATATAAACAGCAGAAAACTAAATATGGAAATGCTTTTAATAACAAGTCAAAAGTAATGCTTATTTTAAAGGACTGATCAAGTTATTTTAAATACAAAACTTTGTTCACTACAATCGAATTGTTTTGTTTCTGGGAAAAACAATTTTGCAGTATTAATTTTCAAAATGACAGTATATTACCTCATTATCTTAGTTTCACATGTGTATGGGAGATTTGGGGCATGAAAATAGGTAATACAACTCAATCAATACTGCACACTTATCTCCACAAAACTCACTGAATTTTTAGTAAATTTAAACCGTATTTTAATTAAAAATTTTAAATCAGACACACTGTATTATGTGTTTTCAGGTACCAAATGGGAAGTAACTCAAATCACCTTAATAATTTTCTACCTCTTATTTTTCAACATTTTTTTAAGCAATTGTCCAATAATACCTGGTAACACCTGGCTGTGAGTTCATGACCACTTCATGACACAACGGGCGTAGTTTCAAAGACACTTTGGGCTGGCAAGTATATAAATTGTCAGTTTTTAAAATGAAACAAATGCTGTCTTTGGCAGGCTGTCTCAAACAAATCTACGAGTTTTCAAAACATATACAATGTAAGTTACTGATTTTTAAATGCTTTTATTTCTTTTCTGCAATCATATGTTTGGCTAAAGTTTCTTACTCTAGCTTTATTTTAGTTTATATTGCCACTTGTGATTGCAAAACTCACGATAAATAGCTTTATGTAAAGCTATAAATAGCAGAAAATTACAGTAAAGTCAAATTCAGCCATGGCTTATGATGTGAAACATATTTGGTCATAAGATTGGACAGGATGTGCATTAGCAAAATTACCAAAATATTACTTATAGATCCTCATTTTTTATTTGCATGCATGTGTGTACACACATGTCAGAGAGAGAGAGAGAGAGATACACAATTAAATTCTGGACAAGCCACCCTCTTGGTAAGAAAATAGAAAAGCAGATACCTTGGCCTGCAATATTTTATTTCCTTTCAAGACAGAAATTTACCCTTAACAGTCCATTAATACAAAAGGATAAAAAGAACAGTTTATGGTTCTTTTATGACTGTCACCAATCTACTAGGGGACAAACTCTGCTTTCTAATAAGACAGCCAAATATCCTTCATATTGATTTAGTGGAGTGCCACAAATTAACGCTAAAACACGACCCTACGTATTTATCCAGAAAGTAAGAAGAGGAGACAGTTTATACACAGATACAAGGTTCCCCAGCACAGCAGTAGCATCCAGCTATACCTACCTGCAATATACTTTGCTGAACCAGAACTCGCTAAGAAAATCCCTCCAAACTGAACTAAAACTGGCAGGTCATTTCGAAGTTTTAATGTTTTGGATGACGTTATCTGAGAAGGTGTCTTGAAAGTCCTCCTGCCTGCTGTCCTACTCAAATTAGACACAGAGATGGGAAAGCAAAGCATTCATCCTCCTTAAAACCGCTGTGAAGGAAGAGCAGTGTTGGGCACAATGGTTCACTGAATATTGCATGTTATATACTCTTCTCAAGCTAAGAATACCATCAGAGTACAAGACGTGTTTAGTTCCTGGGAATAATACTGAAGTGCATCTGTTAGCCAATTAAGGACTTCTATGCACATACACCAATGCCTAGCAGTTCTTCCTTCCCTGTACTGGCTAAAATCTTTTAACAAAGTTGGAAGAATGTCAAGACCACTAAGATTTTCCCTGTGAGAAACGCCAGCCCTTCCTAATGCAGCATGATTTAGAAGCTATGGTACGGTAATAAAACCCAAGCAGCTCATAGAGCTTGCATTCAGCTTATAATCACAGAAGAATATCTGCCCAAAGTTACTATAACACACTGTATTCTGAAGGTGGACCATAAAGCTCCAAACCTCGCCGCACTGTTGAGTTGCTGGTTTTCTTCATATAGAAACCGTTCTACTCCGAGAAGAACACTCTTTAGGGTTTAAATAGAAAGCACCAACAGTCAAGGTCCATGACTTTGAACCAATTTTTTAACACACATACATGAGTTGATGGTAGATGTATGGTCACCTTTAAGATATTCTATGGGCAATTAGTAGTTTGGCCACATGGAAAATTAAGTAATTGGACCCTCACAAAAACCTCTGCAAATTGATCACTGAAGTAACTCTTCAGAAGATTACGAATGAAATCATTTTTATCATCACAGCTGAAGCATGCACTCCTCGATGCCAAATCTTGTAACAAAGGCAAATGTATTCTATTTGTCAAATCCTGATTTAAACTAAATTCTTCAAAGACAAAAGGGATCATTACTGTATTCTGTAGTCAAACTTACTCTGGGATTTTGACTTTTCAGAAGCACTGTCTTATACCAATAAATTCAACTGTATTCGGCCTTAGGCTTGTATATTATAATTCAAAATTGTTTTATCATTGCTTCACTTCTCTCAAGTCACCCATCTCCAAACAATAACTTAACTGAATACCAAAACACCAGCAGTTCTAAATTAGTAGATTTCCAAAATATTTTGCATAAGGTTTAGTCCTTTCCTTTGTTCCTACCGGAACCACCTCCTTTGCAAAGAACAAATACAGGTCCAATGAAATCGGACAGTCTCAGCTTTCCTCCCTACCGTGCCCCACAAGCGACAGATGAGAGGTACAGCACCTCATCTGGGGGAATACGTTACCCAGAGCACTAGCTGTGCATTGCAAGCTAAGCCATGGGAGCAGTGGACTTGCTCCTGCTTAGACCTCCGTGCTTTGTAGATCCCTCGTGCAGTACCATGAGAAGTTCCAATTCTGCAGCAAGAAAATCTAAGACCAGGCTACTGACGAAGCTGCAGTCCTCCCAAGTAAACTGCAGCCGTCCCTCAGACTACACTTTAGATAAGCAGTTCTCTAACTGGGGGAATGGGTCACTTGGAAGAGACAGAACTACACCTCTGAGAGCAATCAATGAAGGGCTGTTGCTGAGGGGAGGGAGCTGGAAGGAGAGGGGCGCACGCTGACAGAGCACTGAGCTGCAATGCTGCAATGCAGTGGCAGCCATGAGCTCACACACACATCTTTCCTCTTTTTGACTTCTACACAGAAGTCACCCAGAGTTACTTCATTCTCTGACCCAGGTCCTCCCCAGGCACCTTTTCCTAGCTCACATCTCTTGATTTGTTATTATTGTCCAGCCCTACGTGCAGGCCAGAGCACAGTTGTCTCAGGCACGCTGAAAGGAACAGACTCGCAGCGCAGACCGCTGCATGGACAGCCTCTGCTGCCACGACAGAATTGCCAGTTACAGGGCAAAGCGGATTGCAGGACCCAGCGGATCATGCGAGAGTAATGGCAGCAGCATTGCTGGATTACAATTACATCAAATTCCAAGTCAGTTCTTATAACTGTGACAAGTTTTTACTTATAAAATAAGCATTACCTAACCTATAACCTGCATTCGGCTACAACAATGTAGAGGGTATCTCTCTAGTAACCCACCTTAAAAACCTGTTTCTATGAGATTGCTTTTAATAACATGGAAGAAAGTATTCTATTTCCAAACTGGGACTGATGGAGCTTGCTTAACCTTAGCAAGTCAGCTAGCAGGAATCGCTGATTTCACACTCAGACAGAAAAGGATCTCAGTTCCTGCTGTATATATCATTTCTCTCCTGAAATCATAATACACACAAATTGGCGAAGTTTGTTGCTCACCCACACTGATTCAAGGGTGGCTGAACAAAAGTGGCTAACCTATAAATGGAGAAAGAATTGTGAAGAGGAAATAAATGCATCTTCATCAGGTTTGCACATTCTTATACAAACAAGCACTTTGAATAAAATTGTTCTAAGTGGGGGAATAGATTAGATGTTTTCTTTACTGTTGCCTGGCAAAGGTGTGAGAAAGCCAGCCATAGAGACACACCGCACACAATCCTGTCCTAGAAAGAGACAAAAGAAAAAAATAAAGGGGGGAAGAGAGGGAAGGAGCTTTTTTCCTCCAGGGACAGCAGAGGTAGAGTACTTTTGCTGGAGAGTGAAGTCTTACACACAGTCAGGGCCAAAGCAGATGCTTGAGTCCATCTAAGGGAACAGTCTGGAAAAGGTACAAGGGTGTCTGCGTGAGGAGCAGGGGAAAGTGGGAAGAAGTGGTTTCATAGTTAACAAAATGATCCATGTTTCCTTGATAAAAAGTTATAATATGTTGTGGAAAATAAAACATTAAGAGCAGTTGTTTTTTGTTTTTTTTTTTTCACAAATCAAGTGTATCATAAGAAGTTTGTTTATTGCCTGAAAAATATTCTTCTGGCCTAGATTATAGAGAAATATTTTTGAACAAATTATTCTCATTTCCTAAGTTTTTTGCTCTATACTGCTCACAAGTGACCTCTGCCTTTCATGATGCTTCACTTTACATCCTGGTGCAGCGTGGAGCTGAAAAGGTTATTTTTAACCTCTGAAAAGGAATTGCCATCAGAATCTTTTTTTTTTTTTCCCCCAGAGTAAGCATCCCAGAAAAAGGTTGAATTAATCAGATCAAAATAGAGAAGGGGGAGTCAAATTCAAACTTAAAATCAAGTCATGCAACTAGATTCTCAAGTCAAGTACCAGTACCCTAACAAAAAGAGACTAGGTTGCATATGCACATTTAAAATAGATTTCATCTAATAGATTTAAGCATTAAGAATGGTAGAATCATCTACTATCAAAATACTCCACGTTCCAAAGCAGAGACAATACTTTATCACCCATGTACTGTTTTTAATGTGAACCTCTTCCTTCCTTCTAGCTATTGTGACACTACTGGTGACCAGTTTGAAAAGCTCCAAGGGCTATGCATGCACTTAAATTTACACACGTGAACTGAAAACATGACTGCAGATCTGAAGCCATGGCACATGCAAGACCTCTCAAAGACAAATAACATTTCTTAAGCATCTTCTTATTAACCTAGGTGAAATGCTACAAAAACAAATGTGTCAGGTTTATTCTACTTTCCTGCATTCTTTGTGTATAGGTAAGTAATCACCAACAGTAGAATATTTTAAAATAGATTTCAAAACTAGAAAACTGCTTTCCTCTGACCCCATTAGTGCAATTTACTTAGTGCTGTCAAAATGATCTGGAAACGCACAGTAGCTGGGAAGAAATCCACAAAGCTCCTGACATAAGGAGCTTTCACTCTGAAACGGAGACACACTGAAGATACAGTTACAGAACTTGGCAGATGACCATAGGGAGGGAAGGACAACACCACAGCACTGCAATCCTCACTCCCCAATTAGCTGGAAAATTAAGATTACAAAAATTTCACAGAAACATGAAAAAGAAGTTAAAATAGCCTTCAAAGCATTGGCCTAGCAAACATCTGAGTTCTGGTTCTGTCAATCTAATCTTTAAAATACTTTTTTTCCTTCCTTACATCTTGAGCATGAAAGTCTGGATGCACTATAGTGGGGAGTCTGCTCTTTATTACAGTTAATACAGAATTATAATCTACTGCTGATCTGGAATTAAGTTATAAAATGCAGATTCAAAATGAGTTTAAGACATTCACAGAAATTATAATAGAGAAAAATGCCTTTTTCAGTACCACCCTCAAATAGCAAGGTAATAACAAGTTGCAGTAATTAAACTGTAAAACTAAAAGCCCCGTATCCTTTCATAATTTTTTTAATATGCATCTTCACAAAATGTATGTTGAAGTGTTCCTGCTACAAGCAAGCGTAGCTGAGCAGTTTTACTGTATCATGCTAAAAGAACAATTTGGTGTTTTTAAGTCTTTACTCTCACAGAGAAATTCTAAATGCAAAAAGTAATCCTCATTTTGAGGCTCAATGTGTCAAAGTGATAAGCTTGTTTTCAAAAGGCTGTCAGCTGGCTTAAAGATGCATACACATTAGGGCTTCGTTCAAAATATTCTGAAGTCAAATGAAATCTATCAATTTCAACACCCTTCACTTTCACGACCAAACGAGAGGAGATGTCTATTCAGCAGTTCTTTCAGGCAGAATGAATGTTGAGAGTTCTCAGGTGCTTGATTTCCCAAATGGATAGCAACAAGCTACACAAGAATACAAACAGCATGATTTACACAACTTAAAACTTTTTGAATCATGCAGTTCTGCAAAACAGTTCTCTGAAGTAGATAATCTAAATGGCCAGCATTTCCAAAACTTCTAAAATTTCTCCGAACCAACAAACTACCAAAACAACCAAACCAAGCTACGGTAACAGCACTCTTCCTCTGCATCGGTAAGTTACAGTCACTTTAGTGTGAGTTTAACCTTACAGCTGCCCTTTCCCATTCGAGACCCCAATCAGTCTTAACCTTCTGCAATGCCGCTTATATATAATAAACACAATTTTACAGCGTCTACTTAGTAATACTGAAAGCATAAACCATCCTGACCCTTCCAGGACAACTTCAAAACACAATGCGAAATAGAGTCTGCATCACAGTTGTGAACCTGTATCTTTTGCTGGAGTGCGTAAAAGTTGTGTTATCTTGAATTGTTGGAGTCTGGTCAGAAAACAGATCCTTCAGTGCCAGCTCTGCAGCTCAGCCACCCATGTCGGCACAGAGCCTCAGGAGCTTTGCAGTCTCAGTTTGTAGGAGATTTTCTTTTGGTTTTTCCCGAATTTACACTTTACAGCTTTGGGTTGAGTTTTTTCATCGTTTATTATCACAAAAGGTCTATGAAATGGTAAGTATACATCCCCAGTTCATAAAATAGAAAAGGTATTAGAAGCTGTTAAGATGGTGGAAGTGTCACAAGACAAGAGTTCCACAGGAATTAATAATTTCTTATTCACAATATACAGAGATCAGAATTAGGCACAGAAGCAATTTTTTTCTTTTCAGTGTTGTCTTGAAGCAATATTGCTTCTTTTTGTGTTCATCCATTTTCCAAAGGGAAACTTCAAATCCTTGGCCGAATTTAAATCAATGTCAAAGCTTTCAAAGCTGAAGATCAATTTTCTCTTTAAAAAATGACCTCCAAAGTGTCTTTCATAGCACAGCAGACAATGTGACTGTCAGCTCATTCTCACCCTTCGAAAGCCCTTTCTAATGCGATAACATATTTCAGACTGTTAGCAAATTGAGTACTATAAAGTTTCATAGTTATATTCTGAATCTTGAAAGAGGGCCGTGAAAGAAAGCAAGACAGAATTAGAAGGCTCCAATAAAAAGGACAATGCTTGAACCTTTTTCTTGTTCAGTAAAACATAGGAAATACATTAATTGAAAAGGTAAGTGAAAAGAACTTGTATGACTTACAAATCAATAATTCATAAATGAAATGCAAGTAAATTTAATAAACATCATTTGGCATTCACAATGGCAAGGAAAATATTGACAAAATAGCCCAAACAACCCAAAGTGTAACCAAGATTTTATACAGTAGAATCTTTATTTCAGAAATATATATCTGCGGCATTTGCTGCTAAAAAAAATACCAGCTTTTATGTTTTACTCTCTGCCAGCAAAAAGCCCAGACAATGCATAGGTTTCATACTACTGTTCAGCACTTCAGTAAGTGTTGATAACACCATAAATCTGTCAGCAGGACAGCATTTCACCAACTCCAGAACAGAAAGTATTCCCAGCCTCTGATCACAGGAAGTTCCACTGAACACTGCTGAATGGACATGCATCTCTATTTATTTTAAGTACCCACCTCAGCAACCCCAACAATCATTCCACCTTCATTTAAAATAGCGTTGGAGTCATCTAGGCATTAGCAGCCTAGAAACATACACTACATTAGAGTGCATTGGCTACATCAGCTCTGCAAGAAACAGCTGAGCAGCATGATACCTACCACCCATAGGAGGGCTGGACCCCTGTCACCTCAAATGAATCATTCCTTCAAAACAAACAGCTGAAGGACAATTGTTTGATTTGTGTTGGGGACCATAACTGCAGGAAGCCATGCTGACTGCCAGACTGCCGCACACAAAGGGCCAATGCTCTTTGGGGTGAGACAGCCATGGCTGCTAATGAAAGAAACAGAGATAATAATGCGCAATAATGATTAAATGTAACAGCAACACTTAAGTGTGACATTAAGAGTGTGGGTTTGGTAGGGGAAAAGGTAAATGAGAGAGTTAGGAGAGGAATTGAGTTGTATCACCTATGGGAACATCTCTGTTCTGCTTTTGACTCCGCAGTGCACCATCCATGCTCTTCATTACAGCATGTCAACATCCACCAACACGTATCAAAGGGTGTTTTAAACTGTGTACACCACACACTAATCGCTGCAGGAATTAAACCATGCCTTTCTTTCTCTGTCATTCACTCCTCAAAAGATTTACTTCTCTAGTGAAAACTACAGATCTTAGATATCTACAAGATAGGACAATCTAATATTTCACATGTATCATCATAGTTGTCTTAGTATAACAGAAAAAGCACTAATCCTTTAATGAAGCTGAAATATCTGCAATGATTCATTGTATTATAATTAGCCCTTGAGGGGAGATTTACTAAAGATCTTGAGGAAGAAAAGCAAAACCATGCAAAAGGAATATCTTTAAAAGGTTCCCCCTCACACATCAAATACTCCCTCCCTTGCTTCAAGTTGGTGGCATTGGCTTGGCATGAAAACAGCCTCAAGTTCAGGGTTACAAGAACACAAACATGATTAAAATAATTTCTACATACCTCTGTGTATTGCAAGAGCCACCCCCCTTAGCCCCACATGAATTCTGCCCCACTTCATCTCATATTTTACAGGCCTACAATTCATAGATCTATTTCAGCATCTCTAGACACAGGCCACAGTCATCACATATGGCTGACGATGACGCCAATTGAGGATTACATCATCCTAATTCAAGTGTGGCCATATAACAATGTTTTCTAGTTTAGCAACACGCCCACAGCAGCCTGAAATATAAACAGGCAGTCGTTAGCCTGCAGTTTCAGCACCTGATGTGCACACTTCAAATAAAAATCAGGCCTTGAATAAGCTACCAAGTGCACTCACAAGAAACATCTACTCAAAGTCTGCTTGACTGTGAAAGTCCAAGAAAGGTGCTCTTCCATGATCACTGAATTGTTTTTCGTATTATGCTGACACTTCCAACTATAGATCGATTTGCTCAGCTCCCACTGGGAATACTTGTGGGCTTGTATGAAGGTTGGTAGACCTCTATCTAATATTTTAATATCAAATTTAATATCTAATATTATAATGACTATGCCATATACTTCTCGGTAAAGAATAAATGACATCAGAAATATTCATAGCTGGCCTACAGTATCACTAAGACTACTGCAACCAACACTCAGTGCTAGTAATACTTTACAAACAGCTGATAAAACCAGCCAGAAACTCCAGCAGCTACAAAACACATCAGCAAAAATATGCTTTCCTCCCCACAGCTTAGTACTTGGGGCTCAATGGGGTACCACTTATTTGAAAATATTTTTGCAAAGGAAAACAGAAGAAAATCAACAGTTTCAAAAGGATGTGAGTCCAGGCTTCTCCAGCTGAAACTGACCCAATTTATAAATATTCCTTTAAAAAGCTCAATTGGCTCCAAACCCTCTGTGTCACGCTATTTTTATCTATTATTGTAGGGGATCTAAATAGAGCCATTATCCTCATCAGTAATGAAATGAGATTCCACTATCCTACTACAGGAATATTTTGCGTATATGCTGCTCACCTGTAAAGAAATACAGAATGTAGTCAGAAAGCCTAGAAAAATAACATGCTTGAAATATTGACCCTAAAATGAATTCTTTGAATACCAAAACTAAGAAGGAAAAATAAAGTGCATCAGACTTCATATACACTAGCTTTAATTCGTGCTTAAAAGAAGAAAGCATGAGAATAGCCTACCAGAAAGTAATTTTCCAGGATATGCTTGAACTCATAGGATCAGAATGTACCTTCTGAACAAGTACAGCATTAATGATGCAACCCTGTAGTATTGAACGGTTTATTTATTGAGTAATCATACATTGTCTCTGAGCTACAGAGACCATACTGACAATAGCATCTCAGCTTTTAACGTAGTTGAAAATAACTCCAAAATCTGAGGTGATAACTGCCCTAAGCACGCGTATTCGCCTTCATGACTTTAATCACAGCAGCAGCATAGTTCCAAGTTTGGAACAATATCACATTTAGTCCTGTCCTCATCCATCTTGGTCAACTCCCAAAAAGCAACACTTCAAAGCAATTGGCTCTGGAGTGTGTGTTTTTAAAAACCAAGGGAAAAAAAAACCAACCAATCAAACAAACAAAAAACACAAAGTCATTGTGTGTTGATTAAGAGCTGTGATTGAGAAATGTACTAAATAAAAAGTCCTCAGCCAGAGGCTAGAGCAGTAGAATATTCAATTCATTTAGTAGGGCTTGATTTGACTTTTCCTTGCCTTAATCTCCTATTTTTTTAAAGGTGCATTCTTAATGAAGCAGAAAAGCATAAACTTATACAGTCAAATACATGCTGGCTGCAAAGTTAACAGGTTTTCAAATATTCAAAAGAAAAAACTACATTTATTTCTTATATATAATAGCAATACACACCACCACCACCCAAAATAAAACAGGACTGAAAACTGATCTCTATGCTCTTTCTTTTAATAATCATATTATCTTAGGCTGAAAATTACAATGTTCATTGTTTTGTGCTTCTGACTCTCTCAGACACATCACACCCTTCATATTATAGAAGAATTTTTTGTAGCCAGGGAGTATCATATTTACCTGATAACCACAGATATAGAAAAAAGACATGCACCAAGCCAAGCCAATAGCATTTATAAATACAAAAGGTATGGAAAAGTTACAACATACCTATTAACCAGAAGAACAACTCTTTCAGTAAATGTTTAACGCGAAATGTTAGTACGGATGAGAATGAAGGAGAAGACCATTAATAATCCAAACAGAAAGAAATGGAGAAAAAACTGGGATTCATAGTTAGTTATTGATCCAGGACTCTGCACATTATTACACAAATATGAAACTTCTTCCCAACTTTCTATGCTGCTTTGATGGCTCAAAGAAAGAGATTCTCTCCAGGAAATTTCCTAGTTGCATCATTCAGAAGAAATGTACACAAAGTACAAAATTTTTCTCAAGTCTGTACCATAAATGAGATCAAGCCCTCTGTAACAGGACCTTCTGTGTAGCCCAGTGCAGTAAATATAGACATTTCTATTGACTTTTGTGGACCTTGTATCACAATGTTTCAGTTCCAGAACAGCCCTGCCAGTAGCACCATTCAGGCATATAATTAAGACACAAACTCATTTGGTAACAAGACTAACCCATGTATCATCCAGGTCCCAACTACAGTCCATTTAAATCAAACCTTCATCACAGTAGATTACAACTAAAAATAACTGAGTTGCCTCTGAATTTCTCCCTTTCTTGACAAAGATTACAAGCTTCAATGATCACTTTCAGAACTGCTTGGCCGTCCAGAAACAGCGCTTCATATTTCATAGCTCTTGTAGGATTCACAGGTTCAGAAATAGGGAATATTGTGCAGCTGATATATAGATACATCGCCACAGGAAAAGCTTCATGCTCTTCTCCAGAAGCATATTTTGTCTAGCTATGGGTCAAGAATTACTGTATTCAAAAAATGCTCCTGAATCTAGTTATCTATTGTAAGGAACAACAAAGTGCGAGCTCAAGGATGGATGAGAAAGAGCAAAAAAATGGAGAAAAGGACCAAGAATCCTGGAAAAAGGACTCATTCCAAAATACATGCTATGGACAAAATGCATAAGCATTCAAACTAAAGGCAATGTATTTCAATTAACCTAGGCTGCAATACAGAGCAAGGTGAGGGTAGGGGGAGCAGAACACAGCCCAAAAAAAACCACCTTAGCAGCAGCATATGGCAGGAAGATATAACCAGTTATTCTGCATACAAATTACTGATAAGAGTGCAAAATTGTTATTGATCATGAAATTAACTGACAAGATTACATACTGCAGAATAAACGGCCGTACCAGGACCTCCCACTGATATGGAAACAGATTTAAAATAATTCTGCAGTACAAGTAGCAAAATGATATCACTTACCGCTAGTGTTGCATTGCTGAAACTATCTGAAGAGTCAGCCCCCTGGAAACAGATTTTTCTTTCAATAATTGACAGCTGATACAGTTTCAGGCAGTGTTGGTATACCAGGGACATACATGCTGCAGCAGCAGCTCCTTCTCATTTAGCCTATCCCCAGCCCTTTTTAGATCTTTCTTAACCCTTTCTAGGTACCTTCTCCCTGTGTTTTAAGTGAAAAGAGAAAGGCAAGACACATTATAAGAAAAGAATGCATTATTTCCCACTTTACTTAGAGTGTGACAAGAACCGTGGGAAGAAAGTCAGTAGGATTTAGTCATAACAATAAGCTAAAGAAGAGTCAAATCTAAAAACAGAAAATGACTCAGTGACTAGGAAGGAATTATACCAGAGACATGAGGTACTGTACCCAGAACAATGATTTCTCTAAATGTAGAAGTAAGAGGTCAGGACCAGAATAACATAAAATAGTAGCAGAGAAGTTAAGCTAAAGAAGACGAATAGTTCATAATTTACTGTATGAAAAATGGTTATGATTCTCTTCCAGCCTTGGACCAATGAGATTTGGGTTTCGAAATCAAACCTATTTGGTTTCAGTGAGGCCAGGACTGACAGAGCAATTTTTAAACCAAATGAAATCTTAAGTGAAGGGATGGAAAGAGAAATATTACTTCTTTTCCTGGGATAACTCTTTCTGTAGCATTATGAAACCATTCTCATTTCTTAAATTTGGTTCTTTTGTTTTACAATGTCAATTTATATCAATGAGAAATTGTTTTCTGACATCATTTCACAAGATCTTTGTCATATTATTTTTCTTTTTCATTAAGAAAAGATTGGTCTGATCTGACAGCTCAGTACCTTTTAATAAGGGTGGACTGTGGACCACAGAGGCCACCTGACAATAAAAGGTTTCAAATATTCTTTTGTTCAAATGGATTATTTTTCCTCACAGGGGAAAAACAAACAAACAAACCAAAACAAAACTGAAGAAAACTCTGGAGAAATCAACCACACTCCATTGTCTTGTGTCAGTTATACAGCAGTCAGGCCTATTGCATGTGCCAGGCAAGACCAGCTGCACCACTACTGTCACACCTGCCCTACAAAGACAAAGGTATTGCAGACAGCCAGATTCTAGCGTGACTGGTATAGTCACATAAAGTGTTTTTAGTTCCTATGAGCTGTGGTGCCATCCTTCAGGAACATATACAGGTAGAATGAAGGTGGGAGCCGAACATGCAAAGGCTACAATACATATAAAAGACATTTCCTCTTACTTCTTCCCCCTTTAGTCTACAAATTGTAAGAGTCGATGTTCTCTCTGAACTACAGAGAATGTCTCCCTTGTTTGCTCATTCAAGTGAAATAGAAAATAAAAAAAACCGTGCATATTTGCACCATAAGTACAATGAAATAAGGCCCTGAAAATTCAATAGCTCTGCAACAGTTTGTTGCCATTTTTCCCAGTTCATAAGAAGTATGGTTCCCCCTTTCACACAAATCAGCAGGGAAAAACACTGCAATGAAATCCCAAAGATGACATAGCAAGCACATTTGTTCCTCAAATATAAAGACAAAACAGTGGATTCATCTGTATAAATGTAGAGCCCTACAATGTAGATTTTGAGCTGGTTTCCTTGGGCTGCCTTCACAGACAGCCTACAAATAGTGTGAGCAGCTGCTACAGGTATCTGGATTGTAGATATATAAACTTAGTGAGACAAATCCCATCCAAGTTGTTCAGCATGAAAATTTCACTCTACTTAAGACAAACAAAAAATGACCAAACAAACAAAAAAATGCAACCCATCAAGGATTAAGGCCTCTACTTGGGCCGTGATTAGAAAGGTACATCTTCCAAAATCAAAGAAGAGGTGAATTCAAGGACTTTGAAAAAGTGGGAAATTGTAGGAAGAAACTCAGTGCAACCAACTGAGACACAATGTCCTGTGAAAGCACAGAACTGGGAGTGGAATCAGGACATCTCTCCTGACATCTCTTCCCACAATTTCCCCACAAGCTCCTCATACTGTCTTGGTTCCAATTTTCTTACATCCATTTGTTGCAGAGACAGCCTCAACTGGACCATTAATCTACCATCCTCAAACAGCTGGAACATGCATGCATGTCCCATGACTGACTGAGAGGTATTTCTTCTTTATCAATGAAACTAAATGGAGTGCTGACTATCGGCATCAGACATTCCTGAATACCCACTCATTAAAATATCTTCTTTTTTATTTTCATTTCTCATAACATTTTATTTCATTTTCTCAGAAAATATCAAAGACTTGCTTCCTATATGTGTTTGGATTCCTGAATGTTGCTTTTGGCAGAAAGGCCACAATGCCCTTTCATATTTTCTCGTACCTAGAGGCAACAGAGGAAAGTAATATGCAGGCTTTTTTAAGTGACTGCCTGGGGTCATTAACTACATCATTTCTCAACTGGTGCCCAGAATTTCAAATTAACTCTGTATTGTTCACTTTTCTTCTATTTCTTCACTTGTGGATGCTGCTCTGGGTCAATATCCTACAGGATTCCCATCTCTACTAAAGACTTGCAACAGTCTGAAACAGCACTGAATCCTGTCTCATCATGCAGTAACTCTTTATTTTTCTTACTGAATATATCCTCACCATCCTTAGAAACATTCTTTTCAGCAAATGCTTCCATTGTTAAAACAGCACAAAATGTACGAAAGCCATGTTCTCACATCACTCTTGTTCACTTTTAAGCAAAAAAATCTTTTATTCAATTTAATGCCGAATTGTTAACGCTCACTAGTAATTTAGTCTTTCAAAGACTTCAGGATGACATAAAAATAAAAAGTTAGGTTAATATTATACCCCTCTAAAAAGCCACACAAAATAGAAGTAATAAAAGAAAGTGTTTCTTTCCCTGGGTGAATAAATTGCATATCTTTCAGATCTCTTCCATCAATAATTCATATAAAGTCCTCTACCACATTTTTCCCATTCCCAAGACCACCAAGATAAGATTGGAAGAACAAAATGATACAACAAATTCACAGAAATTTCATGTTCAGTGGACACAAAATACACAACAACCACCCACAAATGCAAATAAAATGCAAGCTTCCATCGCATAGTTCTATTCCGTATTTTTCAAGAAAATTCCATTCTGAGCAAGCAAATAAGAGCAATTTTCCCATCAAATCTCACAATCCTCTGCTCTGTCAGTCCACTTTTTTTTTTCCAACATAAATGCTATCTAGTGCTATCTAGATCTTTGCTTCTTCACCTACATGAATTCAGTATTAAGCATCTGACTTCATTTTCTGATGCTATACTCCAATGCTTCCACTGCACCCTATAGGGATATTACTGTGCTGCTTTTCAAACGCTAAAAATAAAACAAACACATGTCAACCCAAGGACAAAGTTGGAAGGAAACATACTTTAATGTAACCAAAGAAGAATATATTTAGCATTTTGCTACTAAGCAAGGATGAAAATAAACTTGTCAACACATTACTGTGTCTAACTGAAGCCCACACCCCACACCCCACTCAATTCTTTCTGTAGCATTTATTATATATGACAAAGTTAATTTTATCTGTCATCTTATGCGACTGTTAGTACTGTTACTACTGCTGGCCAGAAGGGGTTCCTGAACTGCAGCGTAAAGCACTTCCATCCTTTTAGGCAGACAGGTTTTCTATCAATTAACAGTAATGTAGTCATCTAAGGTGCATTTGAGCAGTGGTGCATATTAGACTTCAATATGGAACCCTTCCAAAAGCAAATACAAGCATAAGTGGGAATTGGCATGGCACTCACTCCACAGAAAGGAAAGTGAAAAGTGAGTCCTAAATCAGAATGTATCAGAATCAGAATCTTTTTGTATTCTTCCATTATTGTTAACTTGGGCTCTCCATAAGGCAGTACTGTTTCTGTGTCCCCAGAAATGAATGCTCATCAAAAAACATGTAATTATATTCTTAAATATTGCCTTTGAAGCAAAGATATTTTTAAAATTAATGCCTGAATTTTAAAAATTTTAAACTATTCAAACTTATATTTTTAACATTGGGAAAAGAAATGTTACAAATGCATACGTTGCTCTTCATTTTGCAGATCCTATATTGTGAGTAAAACTGATATGGAGGGCAAGAACGATTGCACCCGCTTCATTTAGTCCTTTAAAACACAAAAGCAAAAATATAGTCTGTTACGTTAGAGCTTGTTTCCCGATATGTGGAAATTAAGGCAAGAGCAAAAATGTCAACCAATGAGTATAAATTAATGTGGTAGTATTTTAAAACTAGTTTGTACAGCTGTATGCACATTTAAGAGAGAATGCAAGGAAGAACATTGGGAACAAGCAAAAAGCTAAGACTCTAACCCTTGCAGAACCTGTGGGTTTCTTCATCCACCACCATGAAGAAGAGTATCTTGTAGATCAAGGCATTATGGAACCTCCTGGTCTGAAAGAGCTCCTGGCTCCAAGGGAGGTGCTACTGTGAAACTGGAAGATTTGCTCTAATACCCAATAGATTTAAAGGTTGACTGATTCAGTATGTCACAACATTTTTTTTCTCCTGTATCCATCCTCAATTACAGATGATTCTTTTACCCATCAGTGTAGTAGACATCAATGAACTCCATTCTAAATTTAAAATACATTAGTATTTTAAATATTAATGTTAAAAAGGTTCATCGGTTCCAGTAAACTTGGAAGGAAGCTCGTAATGTCTGCAAAAGGAGTAGCTGCAAAGTACCATTCTGGCAGGGGTTTAGGTAAGCATTAATGGAGCTCTAAAGAGCTTCCACATGCTTAATAAGGGCCATTTGAATCCTACCACAAGAAGTCAAATGGCCCCAATTAAATTCCCAGGTGTGTAGAAAATAAAAGTGAATCTGAGGCTAAATATTCTAAAGTTTACCAGGGAAAAGCAAAATCCAGCTAGTATCCTCCAATATGTATGCTGTGGTAACTGCAATGAATTTTTGTAACTTGACAGTTTGTATGCATCTTTCCAAACGCATACAAACGAACTCCTGTTATCTTCATATAAATTATAGCCCTCTTTTAAGTAAAATACAATTATTCCCTGCCCCCTCAGATCATTACAGAGTCACTGGGTCGACTCTGGATAATGGAAATACCTCATCAAAAAAGTAAAAGACTGACATGCATTCACCTTTTTCTTCAGAGACCAATACAAAGCCTAAAGATACAATTCAGTGTCTTCATGATTTAGGATTGGCCCCAAAGTCACAACACTTCAAGGCAGTAGTAAAACTCAAAATTTTCCAAAAGTTTGAAGAAACTTATAGATATATGAGAAATAAGCATCATTGGTTTCAATAAGCAGTCTTTACACTGATAAAATTATAGCACACAACTAAAAAACATTAGTGACACACATAAAAAAATCATCTTGCAACATGTTGGCATACACATTTGTTAAGACAGGAGCTTTATAAAAGTAGATGGAAGGTAGCTTGGGAAATGTTATCAGTTTTTCCATTTCAGATGTTTTCATTCCAATTTTCTTGGTTTTCTAAGTTTTTCCATCCTTAAATTAATACTGCATTCTCAATTTGTATGATACATCTGCAAGTATCTATTAAATGTAAAAATACTCCTTAATAAAACATTAACACATAGGGAGCAAAAAAAAAGAAGAAAAAAAAAAAGTCAGAACATTAGAAAATGTGGAAGTTCAAGAAATTACTCATTTACCACACGTTTCCTACAGAGGTTTCTAAAACTTGTAATAAATATCCGCAAATGGAGATCAAGAAATTGTATTTCAGTCTTTCTTAATGCTGACAATTCAGAGCAGGCACATTCAGCAGTCAACATTAGTCTGCCATATTTCACCTTTAAAAAAATATCTATGGCTTTCATTACCAACATACAGAATTACAAAGACCTTCGAAAAAATCCTGACTATATACAAGAATGCAAGATGGTTTCATGTCTAACTGCTTGTTGACCAGTTTGCCTCCCAGTTCCTCAGACTTGTCCACAGCTTAATCTATGCTGCCAATTTAACACTGTCAGCTTTGGAAGGGCATGGGAACAAACCCTCATTTGATTGCAAACCTGAGCCTCAGATTACCAAAATGATTGCTAGACTACTGGAATAATTACCGAGTAACTGCTGACAGGCTTCGTCTCCTGGCCTCTTCTAACACTCCCGAACTGGTGGGCAGATCCCTTTAGAAGTACGTGGAATGTATCCAAACCATCAGAAATATAGAAAGATACCACACCCTGACAACAATCTTTCTAGACTTTCTTGCACAATATTGTCGATACTTATGATACCTACAGGTTAAAGCACATTCTTTCCTTATAAAAGAAATGCCACATTCTGGATGAAATAATTCATGTAATTTTCTGAAACATTTTTACATTTGTCTTCAGAGAATCTGGCTTCAAAATAATACATCCATATGTCACTACAGTCATATTTACTCACCATATAGGAAAACTCCTGTCATAACAACTGCTTCTGTCATTTTTTCTTCAAAGTGGGACTGACACCTACCCTATTCCAATTAAAAAATACATCCTAGTACTTAAACAGGGACAAAAGCTTCTACTGATGCCAAATTACTGTACATTTTGAGATACTTTGTAGAATTTGGGGGACAACCAACTCCCACAGAAAAAAGTGCTTCTAGTCCTTCAATTGTGAAAGCAACCAGCAGGATTTCTCTGGGTATTATTAAGACAGGTACTAACACCCTGGTACATAAAATTAATGAAGGATTTAGGCAGAAAAGTATACTGAAACAGAGGGGAGGGTGTGGGGTGTGGGGGTGTGCTTGTTTGGTTTAGGGGTTTTGGGTTTTGAGAAGGAATAAAATCTAATTTTGGTACTCAAACTGCAAATACGTAAGCAATGTACAAAGGCGATCAATATCAAGCCCTTAAATCAGTTTCACAGAGCTCAGCAGTATGTTCAAATTCCAGCATCCCTGGCTTTTCCCTTTCACTTACAATTATGTGTTTTCAATAGCAGAAATTCAAGAAGATCCCAGAGATTACGGGCTTTCAACTAAGTGCAGAAAGCACAGGAAAATACTTGACTCGCATCCCCAGAGATCTAACTTGTTCTACATTTTAGCCTCCGCTGGGTACCACTGCCGACAGACGATCCCATTTCAGCCCTAACCGGCTCCGGAGAGACCGGGCCGTACGCGAGGTACAACCTGCACGGATGATGGGCTTCGCATGCAGAGCTGGGGGTGGGGGGTGGGGGGACGCGGGGGTGGTGGGGGGTGTAGAAAATTAACACCTTTAATCCTGAACAGCCTTCCTGCTCCACACGCCCCGCACCGCGACAGGCGCGGGGCCGCCCCCGCCCTCAGGACCCTGCCCGAGGGGCCGCTGCCGCCATCCCCGCGCGGTCCCGCCGCCGCCATCCCCGCGCGGTCCCGCCCGCACCCGCGCCGCAGCCCCCGCCGCAGCCCCCGCCGCCCGGGGCCGGGCCCGATTCTGCGGGCAGCGCCTCCCGCAGCCCGCGCCCGAGAAGCGGCGGGGGCCGGCGGCCCCTCCTGCGCTCCCGCCCCCGGAGCATCGCCTCGGGCCGGCGGCAGAACGCGCTCCAGCACGGCCCGAGCGGGACCCGCACCCCCGCGGGTGCCCAACCCGCCCCTGCCCACTGCCCGGCACCCGCAGCCCCCGGCCTGGTGCAGGGCTGCCCTTCCCCGCCGCACTCCTTCGCGGGCGGCGGTGCTGAATCACGACGGGCAGCGGCCCCGCCGGCGCTCCCCGGAGGCGGCGCTCCCAGCCGACGGCAGCCTGTCCCCCGTGGGCGCGGGAGGCGGCGGGCCGCGGGTAAGGCGAAGCGCGGGCGGGAGGGGGCGATGGGCCCGCCGCCCCCGGGCCGTTACCTGTCGGGGCAGGAGGCCCTCGAGCGCTCCGGTCCTCCCGGGCGGCGCGGAGGTGCCGCGGGGCCAGGCCGGGCGGCGCGTGCTGCGCCTCACGGGCGGCGCGGCGGGGCTCTGCCGGGCGGCAGCATCCGAGCCGGGCACTAGCGGGAGGAGGAGCGGGAGGCGACGGCGGGGAGCTAGGACATACCATTCCCCGCGAGGGGGCACCGCCGGCGGCCGGGCGGGCGGGGCGGGGCGGCTGGGCCCTCCCACGCAGGTACGTGCGACGAGAGCGCCCGAGGGGAGGCGGGCGGTGTCCGCGGAGCGGGGCCGGTTGACCGGGGGCGGGGGCCAGCCCTCCCGAGCCGCCTGTCTCCCCCCGCCCCGCTCGCGGTGGGAGCGGCCCGCGCTGTCTGCCTGCGCGAGGACGCGAGCGGCAGGACCTGGCAACGGCGCGGGCGGCGCATCCCCCACCCGGGCGGGCGGCGCGGGGCGCGCTCCCCTCAGGGCCGGGGCCGCCGCCTTCTCCCCTCGGCCCCGCACAGCCCGCGCCGCCCGGCCGCCGCGGGGCCAGGGGACGGCGGGGCCTGGCTCCGGCTGAGGGGAAGCGCCTCGGGAGCCCTGCGGCGGGAGGGCGGCCGTGAGCGGGGCGGGCACTCCCCGCCCGGGCGTCGCCGCCAGGTGCGCGGAGCCTGCGGCGGCGGCGGCGGGGACCCCCCCGGCTGCGCGGGCGGCCGCGGGTTGCGGGAGGCCCGGCGGGGGCGCGGCCGCCGGAGCCGCCGGCGGGGGTTTGCGGACAGTGCGGCGCTGGCGGGTCCCGCCGCAGCCCCTGGGCCCGTGCGGTTTATTCGCGTTTTCAGACCATTTTCCCCCTTCCCGGCCCTCACGGCGGTGTTTTCCCTGCTGTTCGCCGCTCTGAAAGAGCCGTTTCGGTCTTTCCCTGAGATGCTTTGCACCCTAGCACAAGGCGCTTGACTTAATCAGATAAATGTAATAAAGATTTAAAAATTGGAGAAACACGTCAAAGATTTAAAAGAAAATATCAAAAGAATAAAAGACTTTCTTTTTAAAAAAAATGGTGGTTGTTTTTTTTTAATAAATAAAAGCCCGATTGAAATTTAATCCGTTATCTCAGTAGGTAATGTGGTACCCTCTGTTTATCAAGGTCAGGAGGCAGATTTGCAAGCAAGGGAAATCACAGTGTTGGATTTGGGCTGATTTATGTTTGCCATGGAGCTAGCTGTAATCTTTTATTGACTTACTGTGGTTGCTAATGCTTGGGGTTTCTTCTGTTTTATCAATTAATCAACTTTATTGTACTATTACATTCTTACATTGCACGTTCCTCACTACTACATACCTTTAAAACCGATTTCAGTCTAACCTTTTCTGCACAACCTCTTGGCTGGAATAGGCCCTCTGTGAGAATTTCAATGACTGCTTCTCTAAGGCGGTTAGAAATAAATATATTCAGTAGGCTTAGTTTAAAGTTTTCTTTTCCTTGGTCAGAAAGAACTGCATCAGAAATGTTAAATCTTGTGTTGACAATGTTAAATGATGTAATTTGGTTGAAAATGTAACTGCTTGGTTAGCATTATGGGGTTTTTTCTACTTTTAATGTCTTGGAAGGTAAGCTGGTATTTTAATGGGAACAGATTGTGAGCTTCTTGCAAATACTAGAATGATTTGTTAAGGACAGAAAACCATGTGAAAAATCCTTTAGGGAGTCTGAAAGAGATATCAGAATTTTCTTACGCATGGTATGGATTTGTAGGTTTTAAAGTTGAAGGTTTTTTTACAGGCATGGTATTTTTCATTGGGTATGATTACAGTTTACATTGTGGTTTTCACTGATATGCATAAATTATCATTTATTTACCACTCAAACCTTTGTTAGGCTTGTCAAAAGAAGCAGCAGAGGTATAATTTCTGCCCACAAACATGTAATCTCATAGAACTTTACATGCCAGTTTGTGTAGGTAAGTTTATACGAACAGATCTACATTTTAATGCTAGAAATCCCATGCTAAAACAGAGGCAATGGGATCTAAGCTTGTCCCCATCCCCATGTAAGCATTCTTTATTTTTCTCACAGCTGTGAGAAAGCTATGTTACAGGATGCTCATAAGGAAAGGTTTGATTTTCTTTCCGTTAGTCATTTGGAACGGTGCCACTGACTGCAGATGAAACCATTTGCAAGGTTTACATGCATTGCGTGTTATCTCCAGGTCAAAGCTCGCTTCAGGCCTACAGCGGATCCTGCCTGCTTTGTTTCAGCTGTATGTATGTCCGCATTCCATACCCTAAACCAGCTCTCCACACCCCAAAGTCTGAGGTGCACATCTCTGCTGAGCAACTGATGTTATATAGCAGGAAGAATGGCAAATCACAAATGAGAGTTCATGATGAGAGGTTGTACCCAGCTGTCGCTTTATACTCCGCAGGCAAACCTGGAGCTTGGCAATATGTCTGTGCCCTGCTCTGCTCCTGGAGGCTTTTTCAAACAGCCTCCCTTCCAGGTGCAGCTGATGCTTCCTCTTTCCAGAGGAGGACTGCTGCAAATGGATGCCAGTCTCAGCTGGGAAATCACAACCTATGACACAGCCTTCCAGCAAAGATCAGAGCCGACAGCATAAATGCTTTTTCTCATTTCCATTCCTGGGAGGCAGGAGGCATTAATCTCTTCCAGAATGTGCTTTTTGTTATTGTTTCCCAGAACCAGATCAGATTTACTTTTTTTAAATGTGATCTACATTCTGAATCACTGGAAGTAAATGGTGCTCCTTACCTCCATGTTGAAATGTTAGAGCTTACAAAATTTAGTGAGAAACCAAAACAGGGTATTAAATACACAGATGCTTGATTAGGAGCATTAAAGAGAGTTTTATTTTTAATATTGAGCTAGTTTAAATATTGAACATTGATGCATTTGAGACAACAGATGTGCCTAGATAATTACTGTAAATAGAACTAGCAATAAAAATACCTTTTATGGCATGAAGATCATCTTATGAATTTCACAAATAAACAAACATAGACACAACAGAAAACCAGAGATCAGGAAGAATGTAATTTCTGAGAAAACACGTGTTTCTGTGATTTTTCTTAGGTTTTTTTTTTTGTTTTTCCACCCAGGGATTGTGTGTACCTTTAGGACTTTAAATTTTTGTAGTAGAAAAATGATGGGGGAAATCATATCAATTCTATCTTTTAGAGAAAGGTTGATTATTTATCTGAGCACAGTTCTTATTTCACCTTTCCTGTTACTAGTAACATACTCCCTGAATAATTATGAGCACTGTAATGCTGCATATGTATAATCCATCTCAAAGTCAGTAAATATAATTTCTTCAAATTACAAAAAGGATAATTAAATTTTCTCAAGAATATTAGTCTTTGAACAAAGCCACAAAAAAGGCTTTGAAATGCAAACCTATTTCTCCTGTCCACTGAGCCATCAGCTTACAGAGCCGCAGTAGGATGCACAGTCCGATATTGTCCAGAAAACTTGAAGTTGCATTTTGCCTCTGCTGTTGAAACAGGTTGTATCTTCATGCAACTATTCGTGCTGGTGAATGCCAAAAAGACAGTGTTTCAAAACACCAGAAAGTAACAATCATGAAGAATCAAAAAGCTTTGGAACTCAACTAGCATGTAGCTGTATAACAGGAAACTTAGCTATTCCAAGTGTGTGTTCTGTTTACAAGACATTCATCTTGGAATATGTTTACGAAGTAGTTAATTATGCTTTTCTGAACAGGTGCATTTTCCCACTTAACATAAATTATGTCCAAACAGTTTGTGCTGTCAAAACCCACCCATTTCCAAGCATCTGACTAGAAAACATTACCAATGAAGAAACAAAGTTCAGCTCAAGTTCCCTCCCTATACTTCATATTCCCTCAGGATTCTTGCTACAAGACTTCTCAGCCCATACATATTTTTTTGCTTCCAAAAGCAACACCCATTTCTTTTATAAGCCATCTGCTCAGTCCATTAGCAAAATCCATGCAACAGCTTCCCAGCAGCACCAACACCTGCTAATAGGGGATGGTGTTTCAGGCAGATACTGCCAGCCTGTCACAGCTTCTTATCTCCCATCTCTCTAATCTTCAGAGTAGTGTCTGGGATTATCTCCTGGAAATCAAATGCCCGGCAAGATGGTTTGCTATTTCTTTTTATATATCAGTAAACATGTACTTGATTGAATTCATTACTCCTGTAAACATCTTTTATTATACAGATCAATGTGAATTTACAAGCTGTAGCAGTATGATATTGACATAACGCAGATTTCATATACAATAACTTTTTATAGTCCTCATCACTCCAAACATGCTCTGGATGAAATTCAGTACTGATGTAAGCAGATACCGTAACACCAAGGGTATCCGTAGACTACAGTCAATTACTCTCAAGCTTAATGGGCCCCCTTTGGTTCAGGCCTGGTTTTGAACAGCTTTTATATATGAGCACTTCTATTTTTAACTACATAAAATATCATTTCAGAGTTTATCTGTTTATTAATCAAAGCTTGGAGGGCTTTTTTCAAATAATATCTTTGAGTTCCCATCTGCTGTCTGCCCCCATTTAAGACAAAGGGCATCCCAGAACTTCAGCAGTTTGGAGAGGAGTTTCTTTCGGTTGAGCAGCCATCAAGCCAGTTTAAAAAAAAATAGAAAAGTTCCACTGTATGAGGCAGTAAGACCAAATGAGGCATAAGCTGAAGGAAAGTGGAAATTTATATCTGCTGGTCAAGTAAGTTAATGTGGTCATCCAGGAAATAAAAACAGTTCTCATAAATATTCACAAACAAGGGTAGGATCATACAGTGTTGCTAAAGGCTACCTATGCTATTGCCAGCCTGCAGGCCCACGTAGAGGGATGTGAGCCACTCCTCCTTTGCCGTTGGACATAGGAATTAAACCATTATTTAAGCACTATGGTCAGGAACCTCTGAGGAAAGTTGGAACAAGGGAGACTTCTTCCCCACCAAAGTTACGCTGTTTCTCATGTAGTTAATGTGTCCTTTCACAGTATGAAAGTTCTCAGTATCTGTTTAATCCACACCTTACCAGGTGTAACTGAAAATTGTTTCATACGGGTTCATTGAAATAAGTCTGAAGTTATCAGTTCGTTTGATGTATTGCAACATAATTACTATAAAAGAGAAATAATCTTCTTTACAAAGGCATCATAGATGTATCTGTACCATGTGGTACAGTAAAGAAGGGATGAAATATTTCCCTAGTCATCTCATTACTAGATGGGTGTTTGAGAGAAACCAACATAGTGAGATGATATTAGAATCAATACTAACTTCTCCAGGGCAGCAAGATAAAGAAATTTCATTACATGAGGAAAAAATCTTCCTAATACCAGTACTACAAGAGGCAGTAGGATGTATAATGCAAAAAAATCTAACTACATGTACTGAATTCTGATCCGTCGGGGCTTGCTTACTCATACACATAGTGTCAGATGCTCAGGTGCCTCTACAGTGCAGTTGAGTTTCTTGCAGTGCCTGTTACCCTGGCAAGGAGGACAGCCTGAAGTCAGCACACACGGTTTTTCACCCACTCAAACTGGGATGTCACAGCAGAGGACATGAGTGATAGAAGTGGCAAGATACTTCTGCAGAGAAAGTGGAAGTTATTGTAATGGAGACAAGGACTATTCATTTGCATTTATGGGAACAGTTAAATCTAGAATTATAGCAGTCTCTCTTGCAACAGGTAGTAAAACCTACCAAATCTGATTTTGTGCCATACAACACTAAGTAGCGCAGCATCAGTATCTACTTAGATAGGACAGCTCCGCATGCAAGAAATACAGGACATAGGAAGGCACTGAATGGAAGTACTTACTGTGTCTGGACAACAGTGAGGGTCTTCCACAAATTAAATGAATCTTTAAGAGTTCAGATTTATATTACAAGGATGCGGTGTGTCAGGAGGCAGCAAGAAGAAATGTGCAAAATAAGTCTTTGCAAAAACATATTCCTCCTCATACAGGTATGGGTACACAGGATCTGTCCATCCCAAAATGACCTGGTTTTTCCTCAGCTTTTTGAAGATCACATGTTGTTGTTCCACTGATGTTTACAGAGGTTGGTCTGGATAAACCAGAGAGATTTAAGGGCGCCTGTCCTGTCTGTGCTGTAGTCTCCAGAATCACAAAAAGGCAAGGAGCTTTGCAGAGCACCCTGCCTATGGAGAAACACACAGCCTGGGGTAAAAGAGTCCTTCCAATTCTTCACAATTACTTGTTGTAGCAAAGAAACAAAAGACTGCTACAATTATCCTTTGCATTGACATGACGGTTTTTTAATTTGGTTCAGACTATGGGTTGTAATTTCTGTGACTGCAATAGACAATATTAACATGATGTGCATTTCCTTATGGTCTCGTGGGATTTTTATGTCCAAGAAGTGATAGTGACAATGTTATTGAGTGATTATGATTTATTATTTCAATTATGGCAGAAAACAGAGACCTCATTCAACATTAGGCCCCCATTGTGATGCAGCTGTCCAAACATATATGAAAAGACTGTCTCCAGACCAGAAGTCTTCAAATTATTCCACTCAGAGCCATCAGGGAGCAGAGAGCTCCACACATGGAGCAGGCACACAGGCAGGGATGATCCTGGACCACGCGTGTGTTGCCGAGATTGTAACAAAATCACAGGTTCTCCTAGTCATAAGCAACAGTTTTTCTCTCCAAATGAAATAGGTTACTTCCCCTACTATTTTCTTTCTTAAAAGACCACGTTGCATATTTTCCTGTTGAATGAGGAAAGTTCTACCTGTTCTTTTCCATAATGATTTTACCTATTTTCCTTTCTCTGCACATGTATGTGCTCCAATTCTCCTGGCTTTGTTTACCTCCCTTTACCAATTTTCAAACCCTCTTCTCTTCTGTCCTGCGCTATTTCATTCCTTCACCAGTTACCATGCCCTCCTCCCCACAGCAGGGTGAAGCCACCCTCCCCGAGGGGTTTCCTGCTCTGCCTGAACCTCCTCCGGCCTGTCTCCTCTCTCCACTCTTGAAATCCCAACTGCTATGGGACTGCCACCCTCCAACACCACAGAACCTTTCAGAAGCCTCTGACTTCATCTGGCTGTCTCACCCTGAGACTTACGAATGAAAAAGCATTGCATAAATGATAAACATTGGTATTGACTGTATTAATAATATTTCCATGTTAAAGGATCATTATAAAGACCATATAGTTCCCCCTTCAAACAGGTAGTGGGTAGAAAGGAAATACCCTCCCCTGCCCTCCGTATGGAAAGTGCTTTTAACTGTAGGAGAGCAATGTAACCTGCATTTATCGCTCCTAAAAAATTACAGAAATAAATTATTTAACCAGGAGAACCATTTCTAACATGTCTTTTGTGCTCATTCAGTCTACCATCCTATGCTAAGCTTGAGAGAATGGATATGGCTAATTATACTCTTCTCTTTGCAATGAAGTGATTGAATGTTATAGCAGAAATGAAAAAGAGCATGTAAGCAAAGTATTTTCTTTAGGATGATTTGTAAGAAGTAACAGCTGTGAAAATAGAAAACCAACCTAGTCCCAGTGTTGCAGGTAACATCCTGATCTCACTGATGGCAGAACTTTATTCAAGTATGAACAAAGCAAGATTTCATTCGAGACTTCATAAAAAAAAAAAATCTCTTCAACAGTGGCTTGTGTGGCCTTAGCCCCTGCACGTCTGAGCTCAGGGCACTAGAAATCTCACCTGTGGTGTGTCTTTTCTGTAACAGCCAGGTAGGGCCTCAGCTGACTGAGGCATGCCTGAATCTTTATGTTCAACCCTATTAGCGAAGGTAAGATCTAATGTCCCAATTATATGGATGAAGCAAGGGATGCTAAACACCACCAAAGTGTGCTGCTGACTTTCCTTAACTTTGTGAATGCTTACAAAATAACGATTCTGGTAGTATGTTTGCAGTACAGCAAAGGGAAAGACCAAGTAAATAGAACAGGGTGGGAGAGGGAATGAAGGGAGGCCAAAAGGGATAGAAAAGCAGGAAAAAGCAGAGGCATATTAAGTCTTCAGGGTACAGAAAATGACATTACTTGGAGAGGAATGGAAATCTATGTATTTTTTTAATTGTAGCACTATAAAGAAAACTAGGTGGAACAAAAGAAAATTATGGTTAAATAACAGGATTTTTTTATTGTGATCAATGAAGTAGACAGAAGGGAAGATTTCTGAGAAAAGATATCAAGGACAAAAAGCAGCTGTTTCAAGTGATCTACACACAAAACCCCATCACCTCTGAGTTACAATGTTGCACTTGGGCATAACAAGTAAGTGCAGGCATTATGCCTAACACGGTCAGACTTCTATACATCCTCTGTTAGAGATCCTGATTAATTGTCTTTACCAGAAATTATTTGAAAGAAATTACAGCATTGGAAACAAAAAATGCTTGAGGGTAATTTTTATATGTAGACATTTATTGGTTAATATATTACTTGGGAATGGACCTGCCCTTTGCACAAAGTGGAATGAATGAAGTTCTTTCATATAACTGTGATGATTAAAATGGTAATACTTAATACCAATTAAAAAGCCCTGTCTTTCACATTCCTGTGAAAAAAATGTATTTCACATGGTTGCCATCTTTTAATATGGATTAAAAAAAAATAAAGTTTCACTGGAAGCACTATATTTATTTCAACTATTATTAGAAAATAGCTCAACATTTCAAATGTGAATCTGAGTTTAAAATAAATCTGGCTTGGACTAAACGCAAGTAGAAGTCAAGGTTCTCTGTTTCATGAGATTAAAAACAAAATGCTTGAAAACATTCAATTTCTCTCTCTTGGTGGATCAGTCATGCATCTATCAAATATACAGAACATCAATATCAAATACTACTAATATCAAAGCACATTCTGCCAAAGGCTTCTCAGATTCTGGAGCTGAGAGAAAAAAGCTTTTATGTTGACATTTGCATTACAACCACTTAAAATATCCACTTCTTTGTGTTGCTGAGGATTAATATGTTCTTCTTGGCTAGCACCATAGATATTTCTCCTTCTAGCTTTGTCGGTCGAACACAAACCAAAAATAGATCTGTAAATATTAAATAAACTTTCTAAGTTGGTTTCTTGGCTGATTTTATTCAGATGCAAAGTGGCTTTTAGTGTTTGTTTCTTACACTTTTTTTTTTTGATAGATTCACACCTATGAATATGATACTAAACATTTTTTTGCTTATTCTTTCTCTTAATTAAAGGTTACCGGTCTAAATGTTCTTTAAGAGGTTTAGTTTTGTGGCTTGTAAGTGTGAAGAAAAGGCACTGAAGATGCACAGGATTAAAGAACATCTACTGTAATCCTCTAAGCCTGGACGACTCCTCATTCATGGCACTAGCAATAAATAGAAATCAAAGAAAGACATTGAGAACAAACTGGAGCATTTAAAAGCTCAAACTCTGGAAATACCAGAAACTACTGGAAAAGAAGGCAAGAACACTTCAATGTACATCTGGAAGCAGTAAGTGTTATTTAAAAGCAAGTCAACCAGAAGGAGGTTTTCCTTCTGAAAATAGCAAGTGCTGATGCATTTGGCGTATTTAACAGTTTTCAGCAATCCAAGCGAAGGAGGGTATTCATGAAGCTGTTACAGAAAATTGAGTAGTAATATATTCTAAATAAAAATGAAGCATATGAAAGTTATAGGCTTTGAACCTGAAGGTTTAAAAATATTTTGTAGTTTATAAGACTGGGGAGACAATTTTATCTGTTACAGGTGTTATGATAAAGCATGGAATTAGCCTTCCTTAGGGCAAGATCTAATGAAGATTCATGGATTAAAAAACCCCACCACCTTCTGACTTTAAAAAGCCACTGGTTTTCAACAGAAAGTGGAGCAAATAACACAGAAATAGACTCCTGGGAGAAGCAGGCTCCAGATGAGGCACTTTAGACTTTGCCAAGAAACTAGAACTTGAATAAGTGTTGGACTAGAGTGCTCTGTCACCTTAGATATAACCAAGAGCTTAAAATAGCATAAGACAAAGATATTAGAAGCAGAAAAGCATGCAGAGCTTGAAATCATAACCAAAGAATAACAACACAAATAAAGCAGATGGGAGAAGCCGAACGTTAACCAAAAGCTTGTATTAATTTGACTGCAAGCGCCAGGGGTCTGAACCATGAACAAACTGCATGTTGCTGGCACCTCTGCTTTGGACGACTGTTTTCTTAAGAACAAAGGACACTTGCAGAAAAAGATGGTGTGTGTAGAAGAAATAATAACCATGAGAGCAAATGGGATGTATTACCTTCAATTAGTCATATGTGTACAACTCCCAGTATTTCTAGGACCTGTGCTGTAACCCTAAGAGAAAATCAACAGGTTGTAGAAAGATAAATGGGTAAAATTCCAGGTTTAGGAAAGTGGGGTTTTTTTCTGTTTAAAAAATATGCTTCTAGATACAAATAATAAACCAGGAAAAACATCTCAACTGTTTTTTTCTATTTTTAGATACCACTACTAAAGATATTACAGCTTAAGAGCTGATTATGCGTTAAAAACCTTTTTAGCTAGACTTCTTTACCAATACAGTGACATGTGACAGTGGGACACAATTTACAGGACATGCATTTGAGCAGAATACAGTGAAGCTTAGATTTAGATATATGACTACTGGTCCTCATCATTCCTAATTTACTGAGTGCAGAGTATGTACAAAAGCCTGGTGAACTCTTTGTGCGAACTCTTGCAGTTAGAATTAAAGTGACCTTCATTTAACATAGCCTATTTCACTTCCAAAGTGAGTTAGGCTAAATTGAATCAAGGGCATTTTTAATTCTGAAGAAAAATACATACTGAGACATTTAATAGAGCTCAGTCTACTTCAAATTAACAGCTGTAATTAACTTGGAGATCTCTGTAGAAAAGGCCTAAAAAGAGAAATTAAAAAACACCGCTCTTTTCTTTTTGCTTTAAATCTTTTTTATTCTGTAAAAGGTAAGTGATTCAGTCTCAATATATAGTAAGAACAAACAAACATCAGTATAAATACTGATCACTTTTAAATTATGGTAACCATGCAGGTAATGAAGTCAACTACCTTGAAAGTGTTTTACTATATAAAATATATTACTATATAAAACAGCTATGCATTTCAGTAACTTTGACTACGCAAGCAGTATTTCTATTCAAATCTCTATGACTAGACTACAATCTAATGTCAGACAACTATACCATCAATTTTGATTTAAGTTTCATTCCATACCATCAATTTTGATTTGTTTCATTCCTTCTATAGTTCATGTACAGCAATCCAAATACATTGCTGAACTACTAAAAATACAAGAACAAAATGTGCAATTGATTTTTTTGGGGTTTTTTTTTTTTCTCTACTTGATTTTTGTACACAACTATTCAGAAGCGCAGCAAAACAAGGTAATATAAAATATCTTGGTTTTCTTAGGCTGAGCAGTCTTCATGGATTCAAAAAATTTGGAACATCTGCATAGAAAAGCAAAGGACTTCTCCCAGTGTGGATAAAGAAACTTTTAAAATGAGCCTGATGGCAGCCAGATACCAACAACAGGATCACAAAGTCACTTACAGGGGCAGGTCAGTAGGAACTTTCCTTAACAGTAATTAGCAATTTCTTCTGAATCACAAATTTGCAGGCAGTGTCTTCTACAAATATGGAATCATCTGCAGAACAATTATAAGCAACTGAAAAAAGTGCTGCTCGGCTGATAGCAAAAGACTACACTCCTTCTCCCAAACGATTGTAGGAGATAAAGGCCAAGAACTGAACAGCTGGATTTGCCCATTAAGGAAGTCTGTAGTTTATCTCTGTGAAAAACATGTTTACTCAGCAGGACATTGATCACAAGAGAGCACCTGCCACCTCCTATGAATGAATATATAGCCACCGTCCACAGAAAAATTGACAAAAGCTATCTCGTCAAGGGGCAATACTGACAGCAAAAGCCATAGCCCAAACATAGCTGTTCTTTATGTGTAAAACATCAGAAAAAATCCCACCTTGAAATTTCATGGCTCTTCAGAGGTTTGTGGTGAAATAAGTGTAGTTAAAAATCAATAAGGGAATATATAAACCCTTTGCTTCTGTGTTTGCATGGGTTTTTTTGACCAGTGGCTATCTTCAGATGGGAAACATCTAATGCCAAGAAGGGAAGGCTGGCAGTGATGAAGTGTTGGCTGCTGGTGTAAACTTACTTTGGTGCTTCTTGCTTCAACTGTACCTAGTCATGTCAAAGGAAGCCCAAGTTACTCTTAATTAAGGATCTCTCCTTCTTTGAACTAAAAAGTCCCTCAAAATTGCAACAGTCACAGTGTGCAGAACTCTTTCCTGAGGCTCCAGATTCCTTCTGGATTCACAGTCAGAGAGCACCAAAGAACATTTTTCAGGAGATCTGGCAGAGTGAGTTGTTGGCCAAGTTGCTCTAGGTTCATTGTAGATTCAGAGGTTGGCAATCTTAGATATTGTGGAAACAAGATGTTTCACTCCACTCCGTGAGGTCAGCAGAAATGAACTGGGCATCAGTAGATTTGCTCTTACCAGCACAAGGATGTACTTCATTGCTCTCTGTGTAGCTGGTGCAGGGAGCAGGGGGAATTGCCGTACTTCTGCTTTAATCCCTTCCCTTAGCACATCTACATGACAAACTGATATATTCTTGGCAGGTCTGAAATTATGCTGCAGTGATGAATATTCCTGTTTCTGGGTCAGAAGCTGTAAAATTTGGAAAATAACATATTCACAAAGAGATACATATGGTTCTTGGCACGTTAGCAACCTGCTAGAAAAACATCCCACGCTGGCAGAGCAGGGGTTAGCTGAGAGCAGGAAATGTGCCAGTAGTCTGGAGCAACCTAAAAGGAAAACAGAGAGTTAAATGCCAGATATATCAGTCTGTTTAGGAGTAGAGAAGGAAGCTGTCAAGGGTATTCAAAGATGCAGGAATCTGAGATTTGGGGGAAGAGCAGTCAAATCTAGTATTCAAACCCTGCAATTTACAGGCACTGCTGCAATGGTAAGGCAGGCTGGCCACATAAAGAGAATGACAACCAAGGCAGGTACATACTCAGAACCTGAGAAGAGCCTACATACTCCGAGTAAGAATTACCAGTACAGATGGGCAAAACCACCAATCTATTTACATCAATCCCTTGCAATGCAGGCACACCTTAAATGCAAGGGAAGAAAATTAAGATTTGTAACAATTCAAATTCACTGACTTGTTTCAAATGTGTATTGAAAACAACTGCTGTAGTTGCTACAGAAATGCTGCTATCTCATCTAGAAATCGCAATGATTATGGAGTGAAATGATATGTGGCTCCAGAAGTAATTACCTTATGAAAAAGTGATTTCCATTAAAAGCACGTGAGAGCCTTTGATCTAACAGAAATTTATCTTTTCTGTCCTGAAACAACCCTCTCATTTTCAGTTCTGAGTCTATGTAGAGTGAAATAGACAAGTTTCATGAGGGAACTATACCTCTGCTACAGAGTTTTAGGCTTTATCAGAGAAAAAGATTGGCCTTCTAGGATATTCCTAATTGATAGTTCCCAACAAATATGTAGAAAAATGAATGAAAACCCACTGTGAGTCACTGAAACTACATCATTAAATGTGTATAGTTCTAAAACTGCTGAGCTGACTTTCTTAGAGTATAGCTATTCTTTTAAATCTTTTACAGATCAGCAAAACAAATGAAATCTGATTTTTTTAGATTGCACCGTTTACTAAAGTATTCTAACATATCCAGCAGAACATTTTTCATGTTTGTATGATTTGATTTTTTAAACAACGGTGTTGAAAGAAAGAAGACAAACGGCTTTTGTATGAGGCATTTCAGCATCAAAGGATTTTATGTAAGAAAATTAAGGCAAACTGAAGATTAGGGCTAGAACAATGGTTGATACTCTGGATGCTAAAGAAATATACATACCTAGCATATATAATCTATACTACATCGCTATGTTCTGCAGTTAATTTAACTGGTTAATATGGCATACGTTTAGTAAATGGTGTGAATGAGAATGCAAACGTCCAGCCCTAAGTCCCTGTTTCTGTTATCTTCACTTAGACATGTAATTCCAGGATCATGAGAGCGGTTCATTTAATGTTTTACAGCACTGTTGACTTGTATTTGTTATGTTTTTGATTATGAGAGTGTTTGGGTATAAGCATTTATGCAAGTCCATCAGTGCTGCATGTGCTGCATGTGCTTATTTTGAGAACTAGTGTCATGCATTGCTGCACATATATATGCGGTGCTGTGAGTGTATATATAGGATTTTGCTGGAGTATGTGCAACAACCAGCTGATTCTGGTCCGCCAAATCCCAAAGGGCAGTAATGGCTATTGGACCTTGGTGGATCCTCACATATGAAGCCTATGCAGCACAATTTGCTAGTGAAGGGATGAGCTGTAATGCCAATAATATGCTAAAGATGCCGCAGCATATCTCGTTTGTTAGGGATGCTGCTGCTGTCTTCTCAAGGATATCAAAATGCCTGTCAGCACCTGGATGAAAATCAGCTGACTCAGATTCAGTTCGGCCAAAATGAAAATTATGATGGCTGGAGCAGGGAAAATGTTCAAAACTGGGGTAACTTTTTTACCTATCTCTGGTAGTGTCTTCAGATGTTTATTTAAATACTACAGCACCTCAGATTTCATTATTTTGTCATTGTCTGAGTGATCGAGATGGTTGATGGCAGAGATACCCTCTTCTTTTCTCAAGCTTAACCTCTCCTCCTGGTGCAGATCCGGCCGTTGCAATCTACGTGCCCTTCCCTGGCAGAGTGAAATACTGGTAACTCACTGAACCTCTGGGTAAGTGCGTAAAGATGCAGAGACTTCAACTTTGGCAAAACAAGACAACCCTCTTCAGCAGTAGCAGCTTCACCGTCCCCAGTGGTTTGCAGGTTATTTCCTCACTATGTCTATGTTTCTGATCTTCAAAGCAACACAGACCTGGCTTCCCCAGAGTTTGGTTCTTTAATCATAAAAACACAGGTACTCCTCTGAAGCAAGCAGTATCACCCAGATCAGGGTGATGCAAGTGAAAACGTGGCAATCAAGAGAAAGTCCCTTAAGTGTTCATTGATAGAAGTTCAGCCTACAGAACATCAAGATAATTCAGCCAACTGTTCCCAAAACTGTCTAGCTGGATAATCCGGGCAGCTTGTACCACTGACAGAGTAAAGCCACACGCTGGCTAGAAGTGCCTGGCGCTCACCTGCGATGCATTCCACTGCACGGTCTCAGGAGATAGGAAATTTCCCAGAGGTATCAGCTTTAGGACGCATTAGCGTTTGTGCATAAAACCCTGCCTTACGGAGTCAGCATTAGGCCGTGAGGGCGGGTGCTGGGCCGGCAGGTGGCCCGGGGGGTCAGGAGGGGATTCTGGTAGCCCCTGTGAAAGATGGTAGCCAGGACGGCTGCCACCAGGGCGATGGATGCATGCCGCAGCCCTGGGGGAGAGCGCTTCCAGAAGGGGCTGGGTATCGCATCAGTTGTCCTGGCAAAATGTGTACAGTCTGTGATCCCCAGGCTTACCGCGCCTGCTCTCCGCGCTCCCCACGTGAAAGCACAAAAAATAGCGCCTTCCTTTTGATAAGCATTTCCTTCCAGAGCTAAAACACTCGAAGCGTGTTGCATGGTAAATATATATATTCAAAGAGAGCTATCATCAGCTTGGAAGTCACAATACCGTTCGAAAACGCGTAGCGGTAGCTATTTATGACATGAGTGGCAGCAAAAAAAGGGGGGAGGAAAAGAAAAAAAATCTTTCCTGGCAGCTCGCTGGCTTTCTGTGTTTTTTCTGGAGTCTGTTAGCCATGCAACAACAGTTTGTGAGCAGGCGGCAAGCGCCGGCTCCCTGGCGTCCGCCGCCGGGGCGCAGACCAGGGCGGCGCGGGGGGTCGGCGGCCGCGGGCCCGGCGGTGGGCGCCCCGCGGGGGGTGTCCCCGGGCCGCCGGCGACGCGCAGCGGGAGGCGGCCGGGTCCCCGGCGGGCGCAGCCGCAGGGCCGGGTGCGCTCGGCCGCCCGGGGTCACCTTGGGCACGGCACGGCTCGCCCCCGCCTCAGCCCGCGGGCGGGACGGCCCGTGACAGCGGCGGCGGGGGCGCTCCCACACCACCGCCCCGTGGGGCCGGGCGCCGGCCGGGGGGCGCGGGGTAGGCGGCCGCGCCCCCGCCACGGCGGCGGCCCCGGGGGCAGCCCGCCCGCCCCTGCCCTCCGCCAGCCGCTGCGGCCCGCCGCCGGCCCGGGCCCCCTCAGCCCCCTCCCCTGGGCCGGGCGGCCGGGGCGGCGCCCCCCCTCCTGAGGCGGCGGCAGCGGCCGGGGCCGTGGACGGCGGCGTCCCGCGCCCCGCGCGCCCCCGGCGGGCGGCGTAGCGAGGGAGGAGGCGCCGCCCCGGCCGTCATTTCCGCCGTGTGTCGGGGTGGGGGAGGGGGGCAGAGCGCTCGCCTCCTCCTCCGCGGCGGCCGGAGACACAGAGACCCAGCGTGGGGCGAGGGGAGCCAGCCGCCGCCGCCGCGCCCGCGGGCCGCGCCGCCCCGCCAGCCGAGCCCTGCCCCCGCCCGCCGCAGCCGCCCGGCATCCTTCCCGCCCCCGGCCCCGCGCCGCCCCGGCCCGGCCATGGGGAACGCAGCCACCGCCAAGAAGGGCAACGAGATCGAGAGCGGTGAGTGAGGGGGGGATTCGTCGCCTCCGCCCGTCGCCTGGCACCGCTCCCCGAGGAGGGGCCGGCGGGCCGGGCCTGGCGCGCCCGCCCCGCGCCGCCGCCGCAGGCCCCGCGGCCTAGCGGCCGAGGCGCCGAGCCCCCAGCCCCGCGCAGGCCCGGCCGCCCGCCGGCCCCTGGCTCGGCGCGGCCTGCTCCTGGCGGCGGGGAGCGCGGCCCGCCCGGCCGCCTCGGGCTGCAGCGCCTCGCAAATGGGCGGGTTAAATCCGCCGGCGGCCGGCGGGCCGAGGCCGCCGCTGGGCCGAGCGGCCGGCTGTCCCGCAGCAGGTGTCCGTCCCCGGGCAAGGAGGAGCCGCCGGCGGGGCCGGGGTGGCGGCGGCGGGCAGGTGTCAGCGCCTCCGCCAGCCTCCATCCTCGCCCCGGCCGGCTCGCTATCCCCACCCCTGAACACACCCTTGCCGGCGGGGGAGGCCGGCCGCCGCGCCGCGTTCGGTCTGCGGCGGGAGGGTTTCATCCCGCTGCGGGGAATGTAGGTCAGGAACTCCGAAGCCTGCGCTGTGCCGTGACCCCGGCGGCCCTGCCCGCTGCCCCGGCCCCGCGGCGTGTGTGCATCGCCGGGGAGCGCCCCGGGAGAGCGCTTGGTACAAACGTTGCTCTCCCGATCCCTGGGTAAAATGGAAGACAAAAGCATTGATCTGAACTTGCCGTCGCGGGGTGCTTTTGGCTGGCGGGTTGTTTTTCTTTCCTGTCTGAAGTGTTTCGGCATAAACTTCAGATAGGGTTCAATTGTTGGGGGAAAAAACACACCGTACTTTATTTTTACTAAGTTAACTTCCTTGCTTCGCTTCTGGTGGAAAACTTTGGGTATGTTTGTGACGGGTAAGAGAAAACACAGATGCAGAGGGCAGCCAGTTGTGCAAGCACAAGTGTTCCTAGAACAATATTTTTTGTTACTGGAAATTCCTTGGGCGTTATTAAGATGGAAAAAAAGTTTAAATGTTGAAGTTACTACTTGTTTGGGTTGGGTGGTTTGGTTTTTTTTTTTTCAGTTTGTTTACTTTTTGTGTGCTTACTACTGAGTTCTGGGGTAGAACCGGGTAACCCAATTTGAAGAGGCCGGTGCCAGCCTGCACAGCATTCCTCTGGCTGCCTGGGGATCTGCATGGGTGTCTCCAGCTGTGGGACCAGGGGCTCTGCTTCATCTACCCAGTTCTTCTGTGGTTTTGCCTTTCAGTTCTTGAGTCCTTTCTTGTTATTGTAGAATTCACAGTCCAAATGTTTTACGAGTGTTTGACCATTATTGTTTAGTGTTTTTTATTTTTATTTATTTAGCTGAGTGCATTCATTTTTGATAGGAAGTATTTTAGCCTACCTGTCAAGATATGTGTGGAGGGAGAGAGAGTGTGTGTGCATTGTTTGAAGTACTTCAGATGACAAAACACCGCATTTTGTATTTCATAGTAGCTGTATTGCTGTTAGTCTGTGCAGTTAAATAACACTACACCACACAGTTGTTTACTTCTATTTTAATTAATTCTTTTCTCTTATTACCAAATAGTGATTTTTAAGTTGCAGATGGAGTTTGCTTCAGAACTCCTCTCTCTCCCTTTGTTAGAGTTTAAAAATGAGGTGCTGCTAGAGATATCAAGCTCAGATGTTCAATTAGTGTATTTAGCAGCAAAAAGCTCTGTAAAGACTACAGCTTCTGTAACTTAGGAGAAGAAATTGATCAGCATTGACATACTGCTGGGAAAGACCAGGATTTGCTTACTGTGGAGGATCAATAGTGTATGAATACTATACACGTAATAAATTATTAGAAGCAATATTTGGTTTATTGGCAGTGAAAGTTGATGCATAATCTAATCATACGACACATGGCAATGAAAAACTAAAGAAACATGAAATGTGGTGGAGCTTTAATTTTCTGAATACATATTCAAGTTGTTGAGCCAGTTTTCCTGTTTGTGTGTTGTGTTCTTAGTAGCACATATTCCAAACTTTAGGACACTGAAAAAGAAGTTGTTTGAAGTGGTAACAGAAAAACATCCAGGTTTGACTTGTAAAGGTGATGTTATGCCCTTGATCCATGTATGGAGCATATGGCATTGTGTGGATCAAGGACATGCTAAGGTCCCTGAAAGAACAATGAAGGGTAACACAGCTTCCACTGAATAGCTGTGCTTACAAGTTCATGAAGTGTAATTTGAGACCTCTTTCACTATCTGTGGTCAGCACAGTAAATGCTCTTCACCTAACTGTGGCCCTTATATTCTTGTTTATTTTAGCTTTCCAGGTATATTCAAATATCTTCAGTACTTGTTGATTCACTCAGGCTGTGAAGAGGAATAAAACCAGTTGGATGTCAACACTAGTGGTAGAACGGAGCAAATGTTTCAGAGTATTCCTAGGCAGAAGTTGCAGGTGAATGAAATCTGAATGCTGGTTAAGTTTCTTAAGCTTAGACACCAAAATGGTGAATCAGGCTTACATAGCAGGGAGGAGAAGATACATGTATGTATATACAGAAGATGGAAGGCTTTGGTGTAGTCCGTTAGGGTTTTCTTTCTATGCCCTTCTGTTCCAGGTTCTCCTAATATGCGGTGAATTTTGATTTGGAGGATCAAAATTAAAAGTGATCCCTTAGTAAAGAGAAGCTTAAGGGTACCCGTTTTAAACTCTGTACCTGTTTTAAATGGATTCATGGTTTTCCACAGGGCACAGCAAGCCAACAAATTCTGAAGGTCTTTAATAATACAAGTATTTTTCGTTTGAGATCAGAAGAGACACAATTGTCAGTTGTCTTAAAAGTGTCTCTAGGTTTGATCCCTCATCCTAATACTCTTTTAGTTATTCACTGAATTGTTTGGGTTGGTTTGGTTTTTTTGCGGCTGTTCTATTTACAGTAATTGAGAGAACTGCTTTTGCAATCTGTGAATTAAAAATGTCAGTAAGTGATAAATTACATTTAAAAAAAAAAAGGCCACAAGGAGTTTACCTTAAGTTGCTGCAATTAATGTAGGAAAATGTTAGCTTTATTAATATTCATCGTCTTGGAATCATTTGTTAAAGTAGCACATAACATAGAAGAAGCATAACTACAACACATCTCTGAGTTCAAAAAAGGTCACAGTGGTATTTTTTTTAATCCAGTAAGTGCATCTGTTACTTTCAAGATCATTAGTGATTTTACATGAAACAGGAATGTTTCAACTTTACTAGAACTATTTTCTAAACTGGAATGAATGTCAGCCTTGCAAATTATAAACTTTGCAGAAAGTTTTATATTTTCTTGTTCTTCATATAACTTGATAACACAGATTTTAAGTAATTACTCTGTATGGCTTTGAATTATTTGCCACTTTAGATCTGCAAGGTGATGTCATACATGACAGCAAGAAGTTTCTTTAGAAATTAATAGTAACCTCGCTTGGTGTTTTGTTTGTTTGTTCCCCCTCACCACCACCACTAGATTCAAGAATACCTAGCTGTGATATTGTCTGTTATTTTCTAATTATCAAACTGTATGAGAGACTAGGTGATTAGAATACACTCTTTGTGACTGGAAGATCTGTATGCTTTCTCTTCTTCCAATAGGTGTTGAAACCACATGGGCTTTGCTTCTGAGTTGTGTTAGCCAGGATTCAGGTGGTCCTTACTGCTTTTTCTGTGCCGATATGTGGTATAAGTTGCTCTTAAAATGTATGTTTAAAATTAAACCATACATGATTTCCAAAACACAATTCTATATACCTATCTTCTTACCTGGTAGCCAGATCGCCAGCTTCCAGTGCATGAGGAATTTATTAATCTAACGGGACTTTACTAACTTTGACTTCTGTGGTCTTTAAATAGCCAAGTACAGCATGTGTGATGTGTATTCTGCATGTGAGTTCTATGTTCATTCACTCCTCTTCAAAGTGTTCCCACTACAGTATCTTCAGTATGACAGAGTTCCTATTATAGTCATTTCTTCCCTTTTTAACTCTTATAATTATTCTGTAAGTAGTGCTCCTTTGAAATGTGCTTGATGGGAAGATGCAGCCGCCTTCATTTTCCTTTGCTAGTAGATTTTAACGTCCTCAGGGGACATTTCTTAGAACTGCAATTTTTTTACAAAAAAAAAATCTTTGTCATGTGTATTCAGTGCTGGGTCGTTCTGCTGTATTTGCTCATTAAGGACCAAAAGACACTACAAGTTTTTCTTGTAAAGACTGGAGGTAGAGCTCTGTCACCACTGACCTTTATTAGATTAAAATCAGTGAAGTAGAGGTGAAAAGTTCTGTGTCCATTGCTGTTCCAAACTTGCTGATTCCCTGTCACTTTTCCAGAGACCCTTGTTTCAGTGCTTTTGATCTGAGTGTAGTTTTGTTCAATGACTGTTGTCTTTTGGTCATTGTGTTTATGCTCTCTGATTTTTGAAATGGATAGCCTTTGGAGCCTCGCTTGCACATTTTCGAACGTCAGCTATAATATGTATTGTATAAACAGTAATTAACAATATGTATTCCAGTGATGCTGGAATGGACTGTATGGATTACATCTCCAAACAATGTATTTAAAGCTTCTTTTCTTGCATTTTTGGGCTTGTATTGTCTCACTATTGATCTATTAGGTTTCAGCAATAAGGAACTCCATCTGAAAATCAGAAGTAGGATTTAATTACTTGCTGAAGAAACACCTAAAAATTCCTTTGCTGTGATCACCAATATAAGACTACCAGTATGCACCGTTTGAAAATTCTGCTTTAATTAAAAACAAAATGCTTATTGACAGCTTGGACTGGCAAAGAGAGGGGCTATCAGTAAATGATAGCCACATGGTACCATAACAAAAGGTCAGAAGGCCTCCAAGTGATAATTTGTGTATTTAGCTTTGTAGTTAGGCCTTTATTACAGCCTCAGACTGCTTTGAAGGCAGAATATTTCAAATTACTTGACATTCCCCTTGTTACTGGTTTTCTTTAGTGTTCACTCATTTACCCATGTAACCACATTTGTAGAAACGACACAACCAAATGTAATATCTTGAAAAATACTCAGATTTCTGATATTTTTGGCAACAGTCACATTATTCCTTATTGTAATTAAGGCTATGTCTGTGCTGCGGAAGTTAACAGTCTCATTGGTACAGGGAGCAGAATGTGGACAGGGAAGTAAGTGGAAAAACTGTAAGGACACAATGCTGCATGTTAGTGTCATGGGCTGCCCTGCCTGGCTGAGGGCTGTGCTCCATGCCACACATCAGGCTGCCAGGGAGTCTTCTCCAGTTAGTTAATTCTTCCAAAACTGACACATCTCTTCTTTGGAGAAAGCTGTGAAAAGGCCTTCAGATGGCTGTCAGATTTTGTGTATTTTGCCTGCATCCTTACCACAGACGGCAGGAAGGACTTGTTTGCCCAGGAACTTTTTTTTTTTTTTTTTAAACTACAGCAGTTAGTTTAATAAAGAATATTGTCTCTGCTACACAGCAGGTGGGTTCCGAATCAGATCCAAGTAGAGTGTATTTTTTTCAGTCGATGCTTCTGGTTATTTACGCTTGCAGAATTGTCAGTGTTAGAAAGCTTGAATGGGTGGGGATTTTTCTTAAAAACTATGAAACATAGGGCTAGAACTTGGCAGAGCCTGCCCTGCAGTGCTGCTCACAATCTTGTCTTTGTTACAGGTGCAAGGTGTTATTTCATAAGCATTTATTTCAGTTGCAGTGCTGTTTTTCTGTCCCCTACCACGTTTTTCCTGCCTCTGTGCCCTCAAGTGTGCTGGAGCAACTATTTATGAGACAACAAGGTGAACTGAATTTGAAATTGATCTAGGTTAAAAATAACCCTGCAGAAAAGGGAAAGCAGAAGGGACTTTAGTTAACCTGGATTGGCTTCCTGATTCAGTTCACTGCAACTGCACTAACAGTTGTACCGGCGCAGGTGGAATATGGTACAGAGGTGAGACTGGATAGCAGGCACAAAACAGGGGCTGCCTTACCTACTGCTTTGCTGAAAGGAGAGCTGTGGTGCTGTGGTTTCAGGCTGTACTACAAGTCCTTTCCTACCGTGCACAGTTTCTACACTGTGAGATAGAAATGTTTCCTGGGGAACGGGAGAGAGGACGAAGTCACAGTGGACCTGTGAGGAGGTAAGTGAAGTGAGAAACGTGTTGTCTTAGGAGTTGTAAAACTAGAAGATAAAATCACTCCCCCCCACACACACCCAGGTATGTTTGGGAAAGGATTACACACGTTCCTGTGTGTAATTTTGTTTATTTGTTTTATCCTAATGTTCAGGAGGGCTAGTCTTTAATCAGGACCCCATTTTGTCTGTGCAAACACAAACCAGACAATTTATTCCCTGAAACCCACATGTTGTGTTTTGGATAAGAAGTTGAATACAGACAGATGGGAAATACAAGATGAAAGTGAAACTATTAGTCTGTGTAGCGGGAGAATTGGGATAAAGCAGTTTGAGGGTATGTTTGTAGACATATGCAGGAAGCTGAAAGGAAGATGCTGGCGGAGACCTGCCTGTGGTGTTCGGGATCAGCACCAGTAAATGACAGTCTCTTCGGTGTTTGGTTGAGCCATTCTCTTTGTCATCCTGCTCGCTGTTTCTTCAGCATCGCAGCAGAGTAACGTCCACTAAGAGTAGTTTCACGAAACAGCTGAGTCCATCTGATGGTTTGTACTGTTGAAAAATCCAGTTTTATTCCTAGACCCTTCACGGGTCACAGTTCTAGTGTTTTTCCAATCCATTGATAAGTTGTCTTACATAAGCAGAAAACCATGTGGGTTTTATCTCTTTGGGTTATCTATAGTTATTTTGCACGCCAAATCAATTTGCTTAGGTGTCAGATGGCAAGAGACAGATTCCAAGGAAGTGCTGGAAGCACTGTTGGCAATGAAATGAGGTGGCAAGAAGGAACCTCTTTTCTTAGCATTGGGCTCTTAGATTACCTCAACAGTTTCCTAAGACCTCACCCTGCTAATTTATTGGAAAACTAATTACTCCAAACTACTCCTTTCCCATACATTTCCCATTTCCATTCATACAATGAATTCCCTCAAGGCTTGAAGTTTTTAGTGAGTGATGTTAACACCTAGCAGTTGGACTTTGCTTTTTCAAGCCTTTAGAGTTATGTGAAAATAGAGAAAAATACAGTAAAACATTGCTTCTTTCCATCTCCACAATTATCATACAGATCTTTAAGACAATAATATTTTGGAAGAGTTTTTGTTTAACTTTTTTATTTTGTGCTTGGTTTCAGTTCTCTTTTTGCCAATTTGATATTCAAACTAAGAAATATACTAAAGCTTTTATTTCATTCATTCATACTGTCATTCCTTAAGCTATTTTCTGCTTCTCCCCACCTAGAGAGGTTCATCTATAATCATGGAGGGCTTGCTAGCTGTGGTATAATGAGTTCTGATATATATTCCTAGGTACACGCGTAGTAAGGATTAGGCTAACATTAGTTAGTGTGGGGTTACTTAACTTTCTACCCTGTAGTAAAATTGTGGAGACACCTTGTTTTGGTTTCTGGTGGGGTTTTGGGGGGTTGTGTTTTTTTTAAAAAGCCACAATTCTTATGACTTCAGGCTAACCAACCAGTTCCATTTTCAGTGTTTCTTTACATTGGGAAATCATCTATCTGTAGTTTTTGAGCCATAGTTTCAAGAGTTTTAGAAAATCTTTCAGAATATCATAAAGGTATATAAATACAATCTGCGTGGGCTTCCAGACTCTGAGAAAGCAAAAATCTTTTCCATGACATAGCTGTTCTCTACCAGAGAAAGCCTGATTAGCATTTTGCACCAAGTTCTCCCCTTAGGAAAGGCAGAGAATTACTGTTCTACCTTGCACTGACCGTTTCTTCTGAGAGATACGGTATCTGTGTGATACTGTGACACTGAAATACTAAGAGATCTTACCCGTGATGTTAAAACGAGGCACAGAAAATCCTCCTTCAACACATTGTGAGATGAATTAATAGCTAATCTGTTGGGTGATTTGTAAAGGTAAGCATTAGGTTTGTTGTCCCTCTGCCTCTTGTTAACTTGTTATTCTTTTGTTAAAATACTGTGATGTTTGAACGGAGGACATAAGTAACTTCGTTTCATCCTAGTTAAGCAAGTATGTACTTGTTACCCTACTTCTCTTGCTGTTAGCACTTGTCTATAAACTCACAGACTTCCACGGCAGCAGCGCGGTTCAGGAAATTAAACCAAAGGAAACTGCATTTCTGGCATGAAGATAGAAACTTTAAAGATAGAGAAGACTGTTATTTTGCCTGTGCCCAGAATCTGTTTGCTCTTCCCTCTCATGAGATGATATAATTAAGGGTGTACGTACTTGGATATATCAGCAGGTGCATTGTAATAGTAATTAAGGTTAGTTTTGATTACTAGGATATTAGGCAGTTTGAAATTCTGTTTGCCTTGTAGCAGGTAGCAGTAACAGGTTTATTGTATATTTAAATTTTAATTAAGCATATAATAATCTAGCCTTACTTTGCACAGGGAGAAAAAGTGTGATTTAACTGCACCAAACTCTATCATTAAGATGAAGTTTTTAATGCAAATTACCTGTATTCAAGCGTTTTATTAAGTGATCCATAGATTAATGTAGAGCCTGGAGGTTTTAATCAGGGTTTCTCATTGAAAAACAGGGTAGGTGGTGAGAGAGTGCGAGCATTACATAGCTAAAGTCATGCCAAGCTACTTTGAAAGATACGGTGTTTCCTTATGATGAAAGGACATATGTTTTCATTTATTTGTTGAGGACTGTTTTATATTGGATGCTTTTAAAAAAACGTAACACTGCAGTGGTACCTTTGGTCCTTGTGAAAACTTGTGCAATGAGAAGGAGGGGGTGTGTCTCCTTGAAATCTGGGACTGTGCTTGCACTGCAGATCCCAGCGCTGGTACTCTGCTTTGGGAATTACTGGTTAAACAACCTAAAGCAGTAGACTGCAACAGTGCATCCCATGGTCAAGTTGATTTCTTTCCATTGGCTTAAAAAAAAAAAAATAATTCTACATTTTAGTGGTACTTGCTTATGTGAAGTAAACTTCAGAATGAAATAAGGTGCTAGATCATTTACCTTAATTTAATGGCCTATATGAATATCAAGTTGCAGAACAGATAAGCTTTGCAATTTAAGTATACAGCAGCTTCATGGGATGTGGAATTGCTTGTGAGGTTCAGGGTGTGTAGTGCTTTGTAACGGTTCTTACGGCATCTGCTGGTTCTTTTGAAAATTAGCAGATTATTTTTTTTTCTCTTTAATTTCTTGAGGACTAATGATCAGATGCAAAACTGACATGAAAAGAAAATTAGCTTCACTTTTTTACACAGATTGCGCTAATGCCTAAGAACAGTTCAGTTTCAATCTGTTTTGTCTATTGTTATGACATGCTTTCTGCCAAAAGATTCCTCTTTTGATTCTATGTACATCATTATCCAACTGCTCATTTAGTATTTAAATGCAGAATTTATTTCATTTGCATATTAACATAGGGGGTTTTTATATTGGACTCCAAGGTAGAATATTCTTGAATGTTAAATGAATGTGTCCACCACTGGGTTTTATTTTCTTGCATTTTCATTGTTGAGTAACATTTGTAGGTAACAAACATGTCTAAGGTGAAAACACAGGAAAAGGAGGGCAAGGATAGCAAAAGGTAGTGAATGATTTCCGTGTGAAGAATTACTATGTAAGTGACATCTCTTCTGTCTGGAATAGACAGAAGATACAAATTGTAAAATTGTGTGTGGCATGGCAAGTGAGAAGTGTCCTTCCTGTGCTTGCCCTGTTCTTGCTTTTCTTAAGCAGCCAATTCAAGTTGCTGTTTGTATTGTCACTTTGCTTAGGGACAGATACCAGTTTATTCCTAACAAAACATTATACCTGTCCTTGAGAATGAGAAACTACAGAAAATGAGAATGGAGAGAAACCAGGCAACAGCTGGTAAAAGGAGTGTGGGTCAAGAAATGTAAAAATAGGGAGCCAAAGGGAGCACTAAGCAGAGTATGATCAGAGTCTTGTCCACATTCTCCTGTCCTGGAAGAGGGAGCTGATGAACGCTGGCCAGAGATGCTCTGCCTGAGGAGGTGGAAGTAAATGCCACAGGTGTCAGGATCATCCTGTGAAGCTTCTTCCTTCTAGTTGCAGCTTGGTCAGAGCCAGGTGGAGTTGATGAAGCAATCCTGCATCACATAGAGCCTTAGAGGAGAAGTGTGAAAATATAAAGGTGAGCAAAGAACATCTTAGGAAGTGGTTTTGGAAAAGCTTGAGGAGGGGTTGCCATCTGGCCCACTTGGGCCATGTCACGTGTGTGTGCCACCTTATCCCAGAGGGAGCTAATCAGGACCCCCTGAACAGCAGTTATGGATGTGCCTATCTCTGAATTTTTCCTGGTTGGGCTCTGGATTTAGCCCAGAGTACAAGCTGGTCCACCTGGCGTCTTGACTTTTCTGACTGTAGGAGATCCTGTCTCCTGCTGCCTGCACAGGGCAAAAGGTGAGAAAGTGAATTATGAGTGCATAGTTGAGTTTTCCAAGAGGAGGTGTGAAGATGAACTGGATGTCATGAAGCCTGCTGAAATACTATGTGAGGAAGCCTGTGTGTGTCACAGGGACAGCAATCTTCTGCTGGTGTTACAGTTCCCTCAGTCTTGTAACCAGGAGTTACACTGTTGCTGGAGAGGTGGCATTGCAGGTCAGAGCACCAGTGACTAGTTTCATGCTTGATACTCCAAGCCACATTCCTTATTTTGGTTCTGCCACAGATGCCATGTATACTTGGCATGTCGTATACTTTCAGCCATCTTTAGCATTTTCCTTTGATACCTGTTACAGTGAGTCCCTTATTTACCTAGACTCCTAATCTTCTTTGTGCATTTAACTGTATTCCTAGCAGTCCTCACCTATGTTTTCCTGTAGTCTGACGTAAGACAGTTTTGCATTGCACTGAAGAAGTCCATTGTTTTCTGTTCTAAAGCAGTTCTTTTTGTCTGATCTTTTTATCATGATAATTGTAGGTGCTACTTGTATACCTTCAAACTTTTTTTTGAAGGGGTGGTGTGTTTTTAGAAGCTTGATGTTTTCAGGAACTAAACAGATACAGAAATTCTTCTCTTCAGAAGAGTTGGGGGGTTTTGCTGATGGCGGTTTTTGCGTTTTGTTTTGTTCTTTTTTTGAGCAGATGCTTGAAACGATGCCATTTATTAAAGAAAAGCAGTTGCTAAGTAATTGACAGCAGGAATATAGAACATAATCTGGCCAAAGAAGTGTGGTTTTCAACTTGGATGGTGTTGTATGATGATTTGGTTGAACTTCTAAATCAGTTATAGCCGCAGTTACTTGTTGGTATTACTTAAAATGTCTTTTTCAGGACATCTTTTAGAAGTGATTTTATAGCTTCTGCTGGGTAAGAGCTGTGCTTTCAGAGTAGAATCTGATTTTTTGCAGTGTGATGTTTTTTGGAAAACAAAACAACAACACTCAAAAATCCTCCAAACAAAAAAAACCCCCCAAAACAAAAAAATCACCGCTATTTGTATTGTCTCCAGCTTGAGGTTTGAGGCTATAATTATGAAACTATCTTGAACTTGCTGCTTATAGAGTAGTTACATGACCAGGTTTTTTTGGCAGTAAAGCTGACTTGAAAAATTCCTACCCTGATCACCCCTGCTGCTCTGCTTGCAGCTACAATTTGCTGCTCCTCCTGTGCTGATACAGCTGTCTGAGGACTGCTCTGAAGCGTCACCAGAATGGTTAAAACCCTTGCTCCCACCCAGCTGTGCTGTTTTGACCCATTATTTTCATGGACCTCTCTTAAAATAGGGCCCCACTTTTTGTTGAACTGATTGATACAAAGGAGGGATGTGAAAGAAAGGTTGAGACGTTGTAAGAGGATTTGGGGACTGAAGAAAATACATTAAGCATTTCACTGAAGAGAAGGAGAAAATGCTAGAATTGCACAGTGTTGATCTAAGCTTTTAGATATGTTAACCTGATATGATTTTTAATTTGAGGGGCTGTTTGGAGCCTTCATTTGAACTAGAGATGCTGCTGACTGACTTCTGTAACAATGTGTATCACCCTGCTGTTCTCAAATACTATCAGCAAAAGTTGTCCTATTTTTGCTTGCTACTGAGACTAAAGCAGTATTTGTACTGGTTAAGTTCTGTTAAATGTAACTGCCCTTGTGGCCATCAGAGCAAAATTTATTTTGACAAAGTTATTAAAAGGATCACCACCCTCCCTCTTCATATTTTTAATTACTCCAGAATGTACTCAAGTATTTGTTAGGACAAATAAAACTGGAAGATGACTAATACATACACACTCATTTTAGATACAGCATGTGAGTAGAGAGTAACAGGAGGAAGAAGAGAGACGTGCAGATCTTTGCAGTAGCACAATGAGAGATGTGAAAGAACCCAGATATCAAAGCTAGCCTAAGTGATACAGTAAGGCTAGAGGTATAAACACTGCAAATATAGTATGATCTTTGACAAGAAAAATAAAGGCATCTCTTGCATTTACCTTTTCTGCAGTTGAACTCTATTTTCCACTTAATGGTGAAGATACTGATTTTCTGCAGGATGTGTTTTCCATTTAAAGTGAAAATAAAGTTTGAAACCTTGCCGCCCTTTCTTTCAAAAGATAACTTTTGGTAGTTTTGCATTTCTTTGTGTGAAAATAATCCCAAACAGAAAATAGTAGTTGGCTGGTTTTCCACAGTTCTATTCAGAACATTGTAATTTTCTCCACCAACTAAATTGACTTATTCATTTCCACTAATACATACAAACTTACTTGTTCTGTTGCCAGTCGTCTTGTTAAGAGGAGTAGCCCAAAATACGGTGCCTGGGAAAATGGAGTAGATGTTCAGTATGAAAAGCAAATAAATGCAAACCTTTCACACGCGGTCCCTTCAGACTTCAACAGAAGAGAAAATTTCTCACAGTGAGAACAATCTGCCATTGGAATAATCCCCCCAGGGAATGGTGGATTCAGCTGCATTGAACACTTAAGATGGGGCTGGACAGGGTGCTGGGCCACCTTGTCTGGACTGGGATTTTGCCAAGAAAGGTTGGTTGGACCAGTTGATCCTTAAGGTCCCTTCCAACCTGGTATTTTATGATGTGTTATGGAGAAGCTGAGTAGCAAAGCAAGTCTGCTGGTCTTGAGATTATTATTTCTGCAGCACTTGACAGGGGTTTATAGAAAGTGAAGTGACTGCAGGTTGGGGAGGAGAGAATAGAGATCAGGGACATTTATGAGGAGTAGTAGTGAGCAGTTGGATTTTTCTCAAAGGGCATGGTGGTGGTTGGGTAGTCTGAAGAGGGGCGAGAGTTATATGAAAAGCAGTTTTGATTTCTTGTTGAATGTACATTAGATCATGAAAAAGAGAGACATTTAGTGAGTTTGGGGAAGAGGTATGTTGCAGTTGCAAAAGACAGAATATATTCAGTATTATGGGTGTAAGACACAATATTGGCAGTTTTCTGTGAGTCATAGTAGTAGTAAATACTGAAGAAGGAAGATGCAAGAGAACAAATAAATAGTATTGTCTCTAAATATTTACTGATGATACAGGTAGCAGCAGTAGCATTATAGCATGAGAAATACTTTTCCTCTTCCAAAATACAGAAGTACACTAGGGTTATGTTGAAAAAATAAAATAATTTGAAAAAAAAATATATAAATGCCTGTTTGCACATGTAAAAGCCAATTTTTTCTTTATTGGTAATAAGGAGCGTTAACTTCTTGATGTGGTGGGAAAAAAGGTCTGATCATCCTCTGTTACACAGAATTCTTTAAGTTACTCTTCTCCGGGACCCTTGCCTCCTTGCTGACAAGAGGCCATCGGGCCTTTGCTTGCTCTCCAAGAATATGACGAAACAGAAAATTTCCCTATTTACGGTTACTTCAAGAACCATTGAATAAAATGTAGCATTAATTTTTTTCTCATGTTTCATCATATGGCAGAGCATATTCTCTCATGAAAGATTAAATTGCAGATGCTGCCAACATCTGTTACTGTTTGGGAGGTTCTTGTTTCTTTGTGTATTTGGAGGAGGGTTATCTGAATCATAATTACTTGTCTGCTGCAGCAGCAATAACTGCAGTATCCTCTGATAGGAGACAATCTGGAACCACAAACAAAAACAGTTCTGCATTTTTATAGAGGTCTGTTCTTACTGGTGTGGTTTTGTGGCCTAAATACAGCTTAATTGCCACAGCATTGGATAATTTAGAACTGAACTTAAGAGGACTGCTATGTGAAGTACTAAAATGCCGTGCTTAGAATCAGACTTTGTTGCTGTTTAAAAAGTACATCTTCAGTAGTGATAGTATTTAAAAAGGGACACAAAATTAGAACAGTTTTGAAAGATGACCTACAAGCAGATACAAATCTGGTCCTTCAAGTTGTTACAATTTAGGAGGGCGAAAATGTAGTCGTAACAGTAGTCTAATATTTATAGCATCTTTGTGCCGAAGTATGCATGTACAATATGTGTAGATGGAATTAACTTAACTGAAGGAAAGTCTCTGAACTAGGGGGAAGAAGAAATTCCACCCCACCCTAGTTCATGATTTTTCAGGTTAGATAAAGTAAGAAGAATAACAGTTTTATTACAACAAATACAAACATACCTCAGGTAAGATCATTGTTTGTAAACATCTTAATGTGTTTTGACAAACACCATGTTGGTGAAAGATACATTTGAGCTGAAGTTAGAAAAATGGGAAGAAATAGTAGTTAATGTGTCAGCAGTTACGGCTTGAAGCATTCATGCGTTAATAATTTAAAACTCTGTAATACATATTAATATTCTGTAGTGTTATGTGAGATACTACAGAAAATTGGAGATCACTTTAGCATTTCTCAAGTAAATGAACAAAAGAGTGGAGATGATGGCCAGTTATTGTTCCATTCACATTTCAGTCATCAATTTTGCCAAAGCAACCAAAATGATAAGCTTGTTTCGAGGGAGGGTCTTTCAGTATGTTGTGGGTTTGTTTTTAATCACGTATTTTTGTTTTACTTACCCTTTATTTTATTTTATATAAATATTTGAAATATACTCTTACATAATCTTTTTCATTTTCATTTCGATGTATGGATGATATTACTATTCCAACAGCAGTAATTTTGATCAGAAGATTATGGTATATATTTAACCTCCCTGTAAGTAGGCCATAAATCACTGGCAGTCTCGTGGTGGTGGTGAGGTAGTTATTTCATAATTAGGATGTCTGTCTAAGGGTAGAAAAAACTTGGACATTTCTATTCAAAGTTGAATTCTTAGAATTATTTCATTAATGAGTAAGGGATCTACTTTTCTTCTGTTGCACTTGTTCATGCTAGTATGGTACAATATTTTTTTTCCTCTACCTCTGTGAATTGTTTAGCCTTTTAACAAAAGCATTTTTCAGAAGTCATTTGCAATTTCAGAAGCTGAAAAGCTTTTTACAATAGAATCAGATATTCTGGTGTTCTGTTAGACAATGTAAGTACAACAGATTTTCATTTATTTAAGTTGCATGATGCAGTGTTAGTGATTTATTAATTAACAGAGTTTAGCTTAGGAACAAATTATGAGTATTAAGAGAGTCTGTCTTAATTCACTGTTTCTATTTTAGTACATGTAGCAACATCAAAAACATGAATATCTTCTTTATTGAAGAGTATTTTCTGTTAAGTTTTTCTCCAGTAGGTGATTTTAATTACAAGTACTATTAGTATTTTCACTAAAAGAAAATATTTTTAATATGGGAGGTATCTTTCCTGCTAACAGGTGTTTATACACAGTGTATCTGTCTCCTGTTTTGTCTTTTGCCTTCTAGCATCTAGTATAGAAATTACCATAGGTTGCCAAGATTGTAATTCTTACTGAACTTTACCCCTCAAATCCTGCACCTATTCGGGTAATCAAGACGACGTTTCCAGGTTTAAAAATAGAGGACATGTACATCTTGTTGAAACAAGGTGTCATAGGGTACTTTTTAACTCTTTGTATTTCAAGAAGATATTTTTACCTCATATTTCAGGATGTTTTGAATAGTAAACGCTGGTGTCTATTTCAGATTTAAAACTGCATTTTAGTATTTTTAACTACTAGATAGATGCTAGTTAAAATTTGCTTTGCCTAGAATAAAGATTACATTATTTCATTGTGTTTTTTGGTGTCCTACTTGGCCTGATAAGAACAGGATTATTCACGCCCTTTGGAGATATGATTCTTTTGCTGCCCCTTGTTGCTATCACAGCTTGGTATTATGGGTTGGATAAATTTTTAGTGAAAGCAAAGGATGGAGATGCAGCTTTCCTGGTCTTGGTAAATAAATTTTAAAAAATACACCAAAACTCAAACCAATCAAATAAATGTTTTCAAATTAAAAAAACAGGTAGCACACTGATGAAATATTTCAGGAAAGAGGAGTGTACCTGAATATCATTTGGTAAAGATGTGTTTCTGAGGGGACTCAAAGATGCAGCAAGAAGGCTCCAGATACAGTTTGAGTAAGCAGTGGAACCTTGCCTGTGGAAAAACGTAGCAAGGTGTTTTATGGCTGAGCATCACTAAAGAAGCCTTATTATGGACTTCTCAGGTTCTTCTCTTCTTTGTAGAGGCAGGCTTTTATACATTTTGTATAAATACCCAAGGCTGAATCAAGATAATCTGTAGAGAGCAGCAACTCGCCTATTTCTGTTTGTGGTGAGTGGATGATGGAAACAGGTAACCAGCTCAGGTCAAGTATGTAGTAATGTGCGTTTGTGTGAGCAGCATGGTGTTTTTTTTCTTTCTTGACTGACTTACAGCTGTAGTATGTGCTGTCCTGAAGATCAACTTGCTGTATTACCTAGTCATATTTCTTTGCTTTTTGGTTTATGTTTTATTACTTATATCAGGGGTCCTCAAACATTTTAAACAGGGGGCTGGCACGCAGATGAAGTGGCAGGCAGTCATCTGCGGCTGCTTGGTTTCCCCCCCCAACCCCCGGGGGGGCGGGGGGGATGTTCTGTAAATACCGGGGACCGGCTTGAGGACCCTGGGGGGCTGTATCCAGCCCGCGGGCCGTAGTTTGAAGGACCCCTGATTTATATCAACAAGCTAAACCATAATTTTTCAATTCATCTATCAGTTTCCTTACCTGGGCAGTTACATACCGATATGTGCTTTCTCTACAGAAACTGCTTCTCAGAGTTTGTGATCACGTGCTACCAGATACACAGCGCATCAGTTTATTTTGCAAAACTGATGTGATCTTGATGCTAAAAGAGTTTGCGATTCTTACATAAATTTGTATGCTTTAAAAAACTCTGGTGCAGCTCTTCCAACTCTGTCAGACCTTTATTGTCCATGAATAAAGAGTTGGCTTAAAAATGAATTTTTATGGTCATAGAGCTCTGATAACAACTGAGAGATTCCTTGCTTGGGCAAATTAAAATCAGTATCATGGGGGGAGGGGGTTTATTAAGGAATTGAACTTGTTTCTCTTATTCCTATGTATTATTCTTGATCTACTTTCATATGTAATTGGCACACACACACCCCGCCTTTGTTTTTGTTGCACCTTTTATTAGGCTTGCTTTCTGTCTAAATCTGTTGGGCAAGATTTAATGTCTCCTTTATGGTTTAAAAGTTCAGTGTGGAATTTACACAGTAACACACACACACACATATCACTTTAATCTATTGAAGTTCTATGTGAAAGTTATTTGATTTGATATGTTACCAAAGTTTAGCAATACAATGGATAGAGAATAAAATGAAACTGTATTTTCCTCCCCACTTATGATCTTACTGTTCTAATCACTTTGGGGAGCAAAAAATAATTCCTCAATGCAGTATTGGACTAACTTTCTCATTGTAATTATAAAGTGAAATGTTCACGTAGCCTTGAAATCTTACTAGTTTTGACATTGCAGAGTTCTTAATCTGGTATGCCAAAACTTTTTTTTTATTATTCCTGTGTTTGTTAGAAATTGGGGAATTGTAAGATTCTGTATCTGTGACTGTACATGTACTGGGTACCATTCAGAACCGTAGTGCAGCTAAAGTAAATGTGAAGATTAGGAAGAAATCTGAGAAGAAAGCAAGGAGATAAATAGAAATGTTTGTCATGAGAAATGTGAAAGAAACCCACCTAGTATTTTCAAAATTTGCCATTCTTCTGTTTGAAAACTTTTTTGAGAGAGAGAGACTTTCATAGCTGATGTGACTGAGGTTTATGGGAGGGTCTACTGATGAGCCACCTAGATGATGCCACAAGGTGATACTTGGCTTTTAGGTTTCTTTTTTAAAAACCTCTAAGTTTCTGTAATCAAAAAGAGAGAGAAAGAAAAAATACAGTAATGTTGCAAAAACAAATTTCAAAAGGCAGGAAATGCAGAATTAAAATTACCTGGGTAACTGTATTTTAGCTCCCTTGCACCTGTGTTGTAAGAGAGAAAATTGCATGACTATATGTTCCTTCTTCCCCCCAACCCTCAAAGGATCTTGCTACTTTGAATGCTCAGGACACTGAACAGTACTTAGTAAGCAAGTTTTATGTATGTTTTCTTTATTATTTTCAGTGCATGTCTGTCTGCCTTACTGCACATGAGTCTTTTCCTTGGGAGCTTTTTACAGAAAGCATTAATTTAAGTTTACAACATCCTGCTAAATGAGGAGACTTTCTTATTCCAGTTTTACAAATAGGCAACTAAGGCACAGAGAGATGAAGGTAAAAAGTTTCTGTTGATTTAGGGAGCTCTGTTTGATGTGATAAAGGCTTTATGTCTTGGGGCACCTAATCCATGAAATCCTCTGAAGTATTCAGGTGCTGTTTATATACATTTTGGTGGCAGTTAAAATTATTTCTTCTTGTAGAACAGGCACCCAAATACCATTTGTTCATCGTAGGGGGATAAAAAAGCAGCAGTACATGCAGCTGAAAAGAGCGTAGTTTAAGGAACTTTTCACAGAGCAGGGATGGTATCCACTCCTCGAGGATGGCATTCAGTACCCTTCATCATCATCATCTGCTTCCCAGAGTTGTGTAGATCTTTCCATCCTGCATAAAGAAGCCCTTACAGATAACATTTCCTTCAACACCTAATCCTGAATGACTGCCAGGGCAGTTCAATACACTGTGCTGCAGGACACATCAGTCCGTGGAAAAAATGAATACATGACTCGATCTGTTGTTACAGAGCATATGTGAAAGAGGGCCACGCTGAGGTTACTAAAGTGATGCTAATTCTGATGTTTTTAATTCTAATTTAGTTCGGGGGGGTTTAATGCTTTTGAATACCAAAATATGAAATAAAGTTTTAAAAACATAGTTTTCTGTTTGAAGTAAGCTACATACAAGTACCTGTTTATACAGTTGGATTTGTAGCTATCTTCCTATAAAAAGGTGGCACATTTTACTAGTCAGTTACTGTCTTTATTCATAAATGTTCGTAGTTAGTATGACAATAGGTTGGCGGTGGATTAATTCACTTTATCCAATGTCAGTTGAACTTGTGCTTATTATTTATCAAATGTACAGTAAAGCTAAGGGGCAATACAGTAGCTTTTTCAGAGACAGAGTTTGTAGCTTGTATGTTTTGATGCTTAACTTGGAGAATGTTATTAAAAAATTTGAGAAGTTATCAATTTGTGTAGATACTACCTCAAGTTTAACGAATAAAACTTGAGATTGTGAGAAGGGAATAGGTACTGGTGATAAGCCTTTGCTCACCAGAACTATTAGGAAGTTCTTTTGCTAAACTCAAAAGTACTCTTAAAAACCCTATTAAAAGCCCACCCTTCTGTGTTTTGTAAGAATAGCAGAAATGTGTCAGGTTATGGTATAACTGTTTGAAAATTGTTTGTAGATACAATCTGGCTCTTATCGGAGGTCAAACCACAGTATTTGTTGACCTTCCTACTTGGGCTTGATGCACTGAAAATCTGGGCTGTTAAACTTGGGAGTCATATGATTGTCTAAATCCTTACTTCTCAGTCGCGATGTCCAGAAAAACAAGGCAGAGGCAATGCAATCAGGCTTAACAGTCTCATTGCTTTTAACCATTTCTCAATTTCTGTTAGGGAAAGTATAGCTTTTAGGAAAATTATTAGCTTTTAAAAATTAATTAGCACTGTTAAGCACCTTTCTTCCAAAAACTGGCAAGTAACTGCAAATATTTATTAAACAATTAACTTTTTAGAAGACTTAAGCATACAACAATACAGTTAAGTGACTCCTTGTAATTACCATAGGCTTATAGTAATGCTTCTAGTAACTTAAAATTATGTGTATCTTCATTTTTCGTCAGTCATATGTTTAAATTGGTAAGTCTTAGAGATAAAACTATATCTTATTTTATGGCAATTAGTATATCAATTTACTTCACGTTCTCAAAGTGCTTATTAATTTTAGCTCAAAATAGATCAAATGTACCACATGTGACTGCTGTATCATAATACTACGTATCTATTTTTAAATCTAAATGGACTGGGAAAGTACTTTGCAAACTTTTGGCTTCTATTGCAGAGCAGTTTTCCTATGTATTTCTGGGTAAAGTGCCTCCTAATGGGGTCCTGTATTATCCATTGGTCTTTCTGGCCATGTTTCAAGTCTTTTATGTTTATTAATCAAAAAACTTGAAATACAGCTCAGGTAAATTGTATAAATCCTTTTTAAAAATGAGCACACTGAGGAGACTCCATATTCTTCATTTCAGTGCTGAAAATGTTCTGATACTGCAAAGGAAAATGAGATGTATACTGTAAGTCATAAGCTCAGAATTATATTTTGGTGTTTTGTTTTGTAAACATTTTCTCTGTGAACTTACTTTCAACACCAAATAATTATTGCTTCCTGGTGTGTATATTACAAGGTCTTCAAAAAGTATTAAATGTCTCTTAATAAAAATCTGTTGACTAATGGAAAGCAGTCTTCACCTTTCTTATTCTGTAGTCATGCAGCCATGGCTCAAAAGTTATGTATAAGTTAGTATTTCTTTTTTAATAGTCAGTTGGGATTTCTTTATCTCTGCTGCGTGTGGTCCAATTTCAATGTTAGAACTTTTCTAGCAGGATCTTGCCTCACCAAATTGTTGTAGTCATGAAAATGAATAAAGGGAGAATCTTCAAGGCAGTGAAAGATTTTAGTATTTTCTAGGTTGAACACCAATGGTCATCTGGCTTTTGACTGTGAATCTGTGTAATTGCTGTTTGTGGTAATTCAGTCTGAGAGTTACCGAGACAAAAATTCCAATGATAAGCAGCACCACAGAGATGATATCAGTATTTGAGAAAACACGATAGAGCATTAATTGTCTTTGCAGTCTGAACTGCATCATAATTTAGGATCCAAGGGAGTACCCTTAGGTGACAAACATTGACAAACAGAATCCACAATAGACTGTGTGTATTTTCATTGCCTAGCCTGTGAGCCAAATAGCAGTAGGGCTGTGTGGGGTTTCTGAAGCTACCCATCGTGCTGTAGTCTTGTCTCTGGCTGAAGAAATAGCACCCCAAGGTCAGATTTTTATTTTTATTTTAATTTCATATAAAGATGTCAACACGTTAATATGCTGCAGCCGCAAAGTTTTACGACTTAAACATCTCAGTTGATATCTGTAGTAACATCAGATAAAAATTAAGGAGGATAGTGAAACAGATTTAACAAACACTAGTGTTTTGAGGCATTCTTTTTTTCTCAGTATGCCCAAAGTGTATCTTTAGTTTGATATTCGTATCCTGAGTCAGCTATTGCCAAGTCAGGAGTTGCTAAAATATTGAAGAATATTAAAGAAGTGGGTGTTGCATCTTTCATTTATGCACAGTTGGCAGACAGTAACTAAATTCAGTTTTAATTTCAGTTTGAGAATTGAAATGAAAAGAGTTGAGACTGTGAGATTGTGTTGAATCAGTTTTTGGCTTTTGACCTTCTAAAATTTAGTATCTAAACCAGAATTAAGGATGGAACTGTATGTAGTCATGAAATGTTGTCCTTGGATTTTAAATGGCTGAAAAAATAGGGCAGGGGAGGTATTAGGCTTTTTTCTTCTTCATGAACAGAGATAAGCCAGACCTCTCTCTATCTAGAAAAATTTTGCCTATGCTCTTGTGGACTTGCATTGTACAACATGTCTCATCTTTTGTCTGCTTTTTTTAATGAGGCCATAGTTGGCACCTGACACTTTTTTGTTTTAACATGGGAGAATAAAACTGTTACAATTGTTTGGGAAGATACCAGTGAAGATGCCTTTTCTTGCTCTGTACCTTACACTCGAACTCAGGTTTTCCCTCCATTGACAGTAATTGTTTGATGTAGAGCCCTCATCCACCTTCTTTAGCTCCGTGCTTCAGTTTTACCTCTGCCTTGTGTCAGCTCCCTAATGTGGTCTTGCATCAAGACTCAATTCATTGCCTGTTAGCCCTTCCTCTGCTGCTTTTTTTTTTTTTTTTTTTTCCCCTCGCCCTGCCCCCATCCTTGCAAACTTTTTGGTTTTGACCAAGTGTCAGAGGCATTCTGGTGAATTCTAGTATCTTATGTTCCCTGTGTTTGTGTCAAGGTTGTTCCTGAGGTGGACACTTAACAACAGAGAATAGGAATATATTTTAGTTTTAAGCTGTGTATTAACAGCTCATGGTTTATTTGACTTACGACAAAAATCAGACCTTATTAAATGTGGCTTTTGTTTCTGTATACTTTTTATTCTCTTAATCTGTGTTAAACAATTTAAATTGTTAACTGTCAGAAGTCTGCTGTTAATCCATTTTCTTGGCTGATGGAAAAAATACAACAACAACGTTTGAATTTGAGGATGTCAATTTAAGCATATGAAACACTAAAATAAGACATTATTTTTAATTTAAACAAAACCCAGTCAATTATATTTGAAATTATTTCCATATTTAAGCCTTAGTTTTATATTAAATTTCAGGCTACCAATTATTTTTAGACTACACTTATAAATTAATGAAAACAGATGGAATGTATGATTAGACATTTTGGCATATTGAGCAGTCAGGCTGAATTGAAAAATATTTGAATATATATACTATGTGGGACGAAATTATATCAAAGAGCTACTTGATTGCAAAACCAAGGGTGCACAAGGATGCTTTGAATAAAGGCAGAGAGAACATCTGAGCTTGGCCCCACTGTACAGCATGTGAGTATGTGGCTTCTTGTCTCCCCAATGGCAGTTATCCCAGTTGTGTGTGTGTGTACTTGTGTATCTAAATGTGAATTCACTCCTTAAGGGAGTGAAACAAGTAATTTCAATAAAAACTGTCCAAGTGAGAAGGAAGGGGAGAGAGGTTCTCGTTTTCAAAAACATTGTGTAACATATGTGTTCATATAATGATGCTCATATATGAAGTTCAGAATTAGAATATTTCCAAAGAAACACGGATTGCAATTTTTTTAATGTATATATTTGGAAGAACTTTTCATTGTAGACAAGGAGAGGATGTAAAGGTTCATGCTGAGTTTGTTGCCCTGCTGTATTCATAACTATTCTAGGTGACTGCTGGACTTTTATCAGGGTTATTAGTTGTGATTTTGTTTGGAATTCTACTCAAAGTATGCTTTTCTTGTCTGTATTTGTTGGGCTGGTTGCTTTAAGTAGAACAAAATTTGTACCCAGGATATCAGCTTTTCTTTTTCTTAGGGTGAGTGTATACATACCCTTTTTCCTTAGAGGAAGGAAGAGAAACTTTGTGTTTCAACATGAATTGCTATGAGGCTGCAAGTTTTCTAGCAAAGTATGAAGCTTTGATCTTCAAGCTGAAGTTGTAATTAAGGAGTAAGGTAAACTGATTTTAGGTTACACTTACAAATCTTTTCTGTGTAGGCTGTGTAGATTGTTAGGAAGGAACTCTGTAAGCTAAATCCGAGTGAACGTGTGTGAAGCAAGCATAAGAGAAGGTGGAAACAAATCTCGTATCCTGTATTTGCTTTTGGACAATTTGTCAAGTCTGCTTTGTTAATTCTGTGAAATAACAGATTGATGAACTATATACAATTTTAAACAGTCTTGGTGGAGTGTGTTCTTAAGGAGGTGCTTTTAATGAAGATTGTTCTTGAATCTGAACTAGCGGTGTAGCTTTTTTATTACGAGGGTAGAATAGAATATGCTGCTCTGTTCCTGGAGTTCATGAGTTGAGTTATCCTACACAAAACAAAGAGATAAGATACCTTCAGAGCTTGGTATCCATGTGATGTATTTTTGCTGGGTTTGGCATACTGCTCTGCATAGAGGCTGGTGCTGTACACTAGTCCAGTTGCTGCTGAATGTAATTTAGGGTTACTGAAACAGTTGTCATTAATGGAGTAAGGAATACTATTGTATTTAATCTGTTCTTAATTAGCTTGTGCACAGAGGTCTCAATGAACATATACCTGAAGATAATAAGGAGAGTAAAGAGGTGTAGTTAATCCAGTAATTGTTACAAGTGAATGAATCTCCAGAAGGAACAAAAAGTGAGCATGTTATAACTGTTAGCAAAACCCAGATGAATAATGAATCTCCTTAGTTAAAAGGACAGCAGCACTAGAAAAGAGCAGCATGATTTGAGTGAGTTCAAATAATTTCCTTTGTGATTGCCTTCAGCCCGTTTCCTCCTTTCTCTTTCTACCCATCATTCCATATCTGCATTTTAGCCACACAACATCCTTAGTACCTTGTTAGGTTTGGAAATGGAACATTAAGGACAGGACTAAAATAGTAGGTTCTGGAAAACAGATCAAAATGGGAACATATCTATTCATTCAGCCCTCCGAAAAGTTCTGTAAGAAACTGTATCCAGTGTGCCAAAGTAGTATTTTATTTCTCTGGATATAGTAGGAGTTGCATAGATTTAAGATGTACCTGAAAAAGTAATTCAAGTGTAGATTTCAAACTGAGTAGAACTTACAGTAGCATTCAATGTGGAGTCCCAAAAGCCATTCATCTTCAGAACTGGGCCATGTCTGACATTGTGAATGCCCAACAAACCTGCCAGGAACCATGCAGAGTTGCATTAGACAGCTTATTAGCATTGTTAACCTTTCACAACTTTTCAGAAAAATTAGGTACCAGTGGTGGTGTAAAAAATTACAATAATAGATTGTTTGCCTTGTTTGGCTGATAAATCAGTTGATAATTTCTTCTGAAAGTGTCACCTTTACAGAAGCAAGGGAATGGAAATGTCAGAATAGATTACCTAATAATACATAAGCAGTCTTTTTCACTTCATATAAGTATTCATTTAGGCTTTCATTTCTCCCTAATTAGAGTATTGGGTTTTTCCTATTGTATAAAAAAGGTGAGAAGAGGGCACAGTAATTGCAATTGCTAAGTTCATTCATTATTTTGATATTTCACTTAAAAAGGATGCCATGTGTTTCCTCCCCCCCACCCCGCCTCTGCAAGAGCGAAGGAAGGTGGATTTTATAGTGGAAATAAATTTAAAAATTCGCCCAATGTATTGCAAATGGTACCTCATTTTGGCAGTTTTCTTGGGTAGAGTTTAACTTGAGAGGAGTTGGAAGAAAACCAGACTCTTCCCACATGACATGTGACTCCCAGAAATAACAACTCTGTATTGAGGTTGTTAGGAAAAGTTGTGAGCATCTGAGACCAGCTCCAAGTGAAATGTGTTTGTTCTTCCAGGAGGAAGAAAAGAAGCCTCTGGCTAGTTGAAAAATGTTAGGCATTTTTCTCAATGGTTAGAGTAAATTAAGATAATAAATTCAAGAGTTAGCATGCCTTCCAGCTCTGCCAAATTAGAGGGATTTTTGCTTCCCAGAAATTAAAGGGCCTGCGTGATGCTATCATAAGGTAGACTTTACCTATTCAAAACAGGAATATTCAAAACTTCTTTTTTATGTAGCAATTATGGATAGGACAACCATATCACTGCAAGATTAAGGATAACATTCCCAGTTATCAGCAGGAACCCCCCAAATGGTAAAGCCTGCGTAGGGAAGCTCTCTGTTTTCCCCATGTACAATCTGCAGTGGAGGTGTGTGGTGAAGCTGTCAGATACTTGACATGCACATTTCTGCAACTGCAGACTTTTTGGCAGATAGGTGTCATTCAAGGATGGAAATATTTGGACATTTGTCATTGTTTCAATTCACAGATTCTGACCTGTGCAGGTTTCCTGTGTGCTGTTTGGGGTGGGGTTTCTTTGCGAGAGTTCTCTTGAATAGGAAAAATCAAAAGAAATACCAGTGGCATCTCTCCAAAGCAAACCAAAAACCTGTCTTTGAACAGTTACTTGTTTTTCTTGGCTTGCTTTCATACAGTCATCGCATAATAAGCCTAAACAATTCATAGTTAATCTGTGGAAGTTCAGAGTAAGACTCAAAGCTCTTTGGCTAGACATTGTTACCTCTTGGGTCTGTGACAGCCATTTCTTATTGGAGAGGTCTGTTGGCTTCTGAGGCAGAGGTGAGAATGGAGTTACAGGTGTGTAAATGTTGAGATGATTTCCATTGTCCTGAACATTTCCTTTCTTCATATATCAGAAAGAAGCTAGTGGAAAGAAAGCTGGAGAGTGAAGTTTGGTACTGAACAACGTTAACTATCAAATGCATTGGATCCATGCTGCAAAAATTTCTTTACCTTGAATGCGTGTGTTAGCTCAGTAAGCCAAGGGAAAGATCACTGCATGGCCAGATTTTGCTTGAATACAAGTTTGGGGTATTTGAATAACAGTGGTATAGAAAAGTCTTGCAATAATACCCTTGTTCGGGAGAATATGGGGTTAATTGTTAGTGCTTCGAGGTGACCTACTGAGCAAAGCTGCCCTTAGTGGCATTTCACAGTATGAAATAGTGATTTTCAGAATGCGTTTTTAATTAATGTTTGCTCCTATTTCCCTTTAAAGCAAATTAAAGGTAAAACCGGTTAAAATTAATGCACGTTCTTATATCTAATTAAAAATAACTTCAAGAAGATTTACTGGTTTACCTGTCAGAAGTTTATATTGCACTTAAGAAAAGAAATATTTTCAAATAAACATAAATAATGCTGAACTATGGAAAAGTTTGTTTTTGTGCAGTCTAATAGTGAGCTATAATAAAGTCAGCCAGCGTAATGAGATCCTGCTTATTAGAAAGAAGATCACTGATTTTTAAACAAAATGCAGAATTCTGAGAATTCTTGGAATAAAGATGTTACATATTACCAAGCACTGATTTTGCACTAAAACCGAGCAAAAACTGTATGTTCAGCACAGCTTGTAACTTATTGTCTGTAAGCTGGTGAAGGGCATCACTAGTTTCTTTTGATCTTATTAAAAAACCCCCTTTGATCATTTTGCTTTGAGAGTTAAAATACAGTTGCAAGGTTGTGGCTGCTTGAGGATACAGTATTGAGGAATTTTATCTTTTCTCTGCTGTAATTCAGACTGCATGTGGAGCTGTTATACCATGTGAATTGTTTGATTTTGTTCAGGGAATTATGCATAATGGTGTATTTAATCCATACTTGCTTCTAAAGCTTTTATCAGAATTCTGTTTGTGAATAAAGATATTTATATAGCAATGTTTAGAATCTTGTTTTATGAATTCTTAATTGTTAAAATTGTCTTGTATTAATAAATATCAAGGAAACAACATCTTGGCAGGTTTACTTTTAAGAAAAAGAAGGAAAAGAAATAGCTATGCATTTAATCTGGTAGTGTTTCTATCCTTGGAAAGTGCTTTCTGCTCTTCTGTGCTTTAAACAAATACTAGAATAAATTAAATATATTTGTAGTAATGTATTTTTTCTCATTAATAATAAGTGTAAGGTTGAAGGATAGATCTTCTGACCGTTCTGCCTACTGGCAATAGCATCTTGCAACAAGAAGTTCTCTCAATTTCAAGACACCTGTCTGAGCTGTAATTGTTTTAGCCTTTATTGTGAAGTAATACTTGAGAATGCCAAAGGATGCTGTGGACTGAGAAGTGAAGTGCCTGTTTCCTTACTGGTAGCTGAAAAACACATTTCATAAATATCAAAAGGAAAATGTTTCATTTCAAGTAATTTTTTTTTACTTGGTAAATGATTTTTATTATATCCAAATGTAAATACTATTTAAGAATAGATCCAGACTGCTAATAAATTCACCTTACATGCAACAAACTGGCTATAAATTGTAATTTATAAATTAAAACCTATCACAGGTAGTGAAAAAAGTAAGATCTGTGCATTTTGCTGCTACCTCACTAAGAAAAATAGCCGGTAATTAGAAAGTTGGTCTGTGAATTATTTCCCCTTTAAAAGATCTGAGGTATTTAGTTGTGTTTATAGAACACATTATAGATGAATCACAGAGTACTTACAAAACTTACTGTTTGTATCACAGTCTTCATACCTCACACTTTGGTCTTAAACCAGCAGATGGCATTTTTTACTCCATTTAAATGCAGACTAACATAAATTTGGTAAACCAAATGTAATTAACTTCAATATGTAGAGAAATCCTGTTGTCTGAGCTGTACTCCTGCTGCCCCTCTATTCATGCAAGTTCCTGTAACTGGGATACTGCTTGCTTAGCACAGTGTGTATTAGGAGCATTTAACAAACTTTGAAATATTCTCTTAACACGTTCTACAGCCTCTTGTCTTGGGGCCAGCAGCATCCTCTCTACTTTTCAGGCATTTAATGCCAATTTTCCAATCTAAGCTGCTGGGGGGGGATAGTGCTAGATCTATACTAATTCAGTCTTTCCCCTGTGTTGTAGAACACCTGAAGCTCAGCAGGCTGGTGGTAGGAGTGCAGGGACCAGGATGCTCTCCAGGGCAGTCTGTAGTCTAGCGGTGAGGTACAGGAGTACAGGATCTGTTCCTAATACAAGCAGAGGCATGCCCATCTCCACATCGAGTGGCCAAATGTTTTGTACTTTAGATCATACTTTATGAAAGCCACTATTGTCTTATAATCCACACTCAGTACTCCTTCATTCTGTGGAAAAGCACTATCCCTTCCAATCGAGTAACTTTGGGTTTGCTTGCTTATTTATTTGGTTATTTTCCTAATTGAACCTAAATGTTATATAATTAAGGAAAGGAACATTCCAGTTTTGGAGGCAAACAGAAGTATGAATGTAAAGTATTTAGCTCAGAGTGGAGTCAGTTGTTTTTGTTTGGGTTTTGTGTGGGTTTTTTTTTTCTCTCTAGGGAGTTTGCTGGTGATTTAAAATGCAGACAGGCTTCCTGAAAGAGGTCCTAAAATGATTCTAGTTACTCAAGTGTTTATCATTCTGATCTTATACTGTACAACACAGAATCTGGTAGTAGAGTGTAGCTACTAATATAGTAAAGACTTTAGTTTTGGTGAGCATTTTACTACTGTCCCTCCTCTTACTTCCTCCCATTATCGCATATCAAGAATTAGCTCTAAATGTGACCCAATATCTCTTAGGTTTAATCATAACTTATTTGAGGCACTCTTGACTCAGGGCACAGAATGCTTCATTTGTCCTGCGCAGTTTTCAAACATGAATATGCCTCTTATGGGGCAGTTCCTTAATATAGCTAGGTGGCTAAGCTGAGGAAGGATAGACCAAACCTGCAGATTCTAGAAAAAGTAGAGCTCCTCTACCCAAAGCTTTCTGTAGCCAAGGTTCCTCCAGAGCAGCTGCTTACCTGCAGGCACCTTTACTGTGTCTGCGAGAACCAGATCTTCAATATCATCGTTCTGATGGGAGATCGGCCAGAATTCAAGCATGTAGCTTCTCCTTAAACCCAGTCAGATATTGAGCAAAATGTCCAGGTTGTTCTTTTAATTCAGCAACTTCATCTTGCTGATTTTGCTGGATAGCCCGTAAATGCTCATTATTAATCAACAGTAGTAATTATTCTGAAGTAATTTAAGTGGACCAAAAGCTTTGTCTGAGGTTACTTTTTTCGGAGAGACAAAGTTACTGAAGTCATATGCTAAATTTCTTCAAAGTTTAACCTTGGGTTTTATTTTAAGTAAGTCTATACACTTACCTGTGTTTTTTAGACCGCATTTGTCCAAAACCAAGAACACCGTACTTAGTTTTGGCTGACAACTGTTTTATGCAAGTATAACAAAAGCCACTTACACAGGTCTTGGGGTACTTTTGCTGAAAAGTAACAGGGTTCATATGGAACTTCTGGTTGTTTGTCAAACTATCTTAAATTATGTTAGGAGGTAACTACGGAGGGTTATTTGAGTAGCTTATGATCTGGAAGGGCATGGACGAAACATTTCTGAAAGTACTTTCAGAAGATTTCTTGTACTTACGTGAAAGTAACTGTTTCAAAGATGGATCTTTGCTAAATTTTTATTATGGAGTGATTGTGTAATTTTTATTCACATTCTGAAAACCTCTGTCTTACGGTGTGACAGTTGGTCCACACCGTAAGCACCAGTGAGCACATCATCTTGAAGGAGGCTGTAGTGAAAGCAAGGAGGAGGGAGCCATGTCAGAAAGGAGAGAAGTCCAGTTCTCAGAGTTGGACGGTTTTGTGGAAGATTTGGCTTGTAATGAAAGAGTTCTCTGTCCCTTTCTCAACACTAGATTTGGGACTGTGCCTACAAGCTATTTGACTTCAAAATAGCCAGATAATGTGTTGATAGAGATGAGGAAACTTGATCTGCTGCCGTGGTATGTGTATGTGGAAAATCACATCATCTTTGATGATGAATTTGTCAAATGGTGACAAGAAAGCTGATGGGAAGAGTGAGAGCTTTTAGCTTCTGTGTGAAAAATCAGATGCTGAATTTGACACACACACACACACACACACACACCCCAGTTTTCAGTTATTTGTTTATTCCTTTTGTATCATCATGGATAAAGAATAAATGATGTGGTTGGACCATGTGAGACTTAATTTATGCTTCCTGATGGTGAGAGATGAAGGTATTAATGTCTGCTGCAATTAAGCTTGTGTACAGTAGATGCCAGTAGAGGCCTACTGAGTCAAAATAGCAATATGACCAGCATTTCCATAGCAACAACTTCCTCTTGGCAGTCCTATTTATAGAAGTGCTGCAGTCCCAGCTTTAGTACTGCTCTCAGAGGGGCTCTCTAGTAAGGGTTAAGCTTTTCAGAAAAAATGTACATGTAGAGGTACGCTAAGATTGCATGGGTTTACTTCCTTGTGTTTTATTAAACAGTGAAGTTACTGCCTATGTTTATTTTGTTTAGGTACATCTTGAAAAATCTTTGTTTCAAAATGGAAAGCCAGTCAATCAATAAGATATTCGCAAATACTGCTTTTCCCTTCTGCGTGTTTAAAAAGAAATGCAAGCTAGTGGCATAGTGCTGCATGCGTAGTGAAAATCAAAATACATCTGCTTTTCCAAGAGCCTTTTTCTGCCTGTATTTCTACCCATAATTCTTTGTGAAATATGCATGCCTGGCAAGACTCAAAATGGATCGCGTTTAATTACATAATTTGTGATGAAAATGTTCTTCATTTTCTTAAGCTATGAAATGGCTTTCTGTATACTTTGTTTTACATCCTTTTCTCTCAAGCTTTATATAACAAGTAGAAAAATACACATATTTCCTCAAGCTTATAGCAAAGAATGCTCTAGGCTCTTTAGTATATACTATTTAACAAATTTTGCAGTCATTATATGTTTATAAACTTCAGTATTTTCTAATTCAAAATGAGACAATTTCATCTTTATTAAATGTGTTGGCTGCATCTTTCAACCTGATGAGGTATTTTATTGGTCAATAAGAAACCTGCTAAATTCAGCAAGATCCTCAAGGTCTTACAAATGGAGGAACCCTCACTAACACTTTAGATCAAATAATTGCTCACTCCTTTTGTAATAAATAATAAATACTGAAGTTGGAATTTCATTCTTGAAACAACTGATGCATAAAGAAAAAGATGTGCTCTATCAAGCCATCGGTTTTGAAAACAAATAAATAAACTTTCTTTAACCTTTATTATTCATTTATAAGGGGTTTTTTAAAAGTTATTTTTCCATAGATTACAAACAAAATAAATGTGCAGGAAATGTCACAGTATGTCTTTTTGACTTGTGGATGAAGGCCAGTACTGGAAAGAGAAATACTAATTTTAGGCATTTAAAATAAGAAGATAGAAAAGAATATTTTTATTTGGCCCTTAAAGAGAAGTAGAACATGTGTAAACAGGCTGATTGAGATTTGGCTTCATAGGTAACCAGGAAAATACTGGGTTTCAAGATTTGGAATTAAGACTTGAAGGTGATCTGAAATGTGTTTTGCATCATGGTTCCATTTTTCAAAGTCCTGTCAAGGAATACAGCTAATTGTCTTAAAAACTCATCTATATTTTTGATTGCAAGATATTAATGGTTAACTTCATTAAACACAAGAGAAGACACTCCCAATTTTAGACATAGTGCAAGGGAATTTCACTTCTGTGTATGAAACTGAGTAGTATGGCATTAGATCTTAATAAATACATTTCAAAGATACCTAAGTGTGCTGTATTTTTTAATGTTTTTCTATTTGGTACTACTTTAAAGTTCAGGAATTTCATGGTGACTTTACTTGGGAGACATTTAAAATACTTTAAAATGATAATGTGTGTGTTTTCCTGTATTCACTCCAAACAGGGCTGAACAAATAATGCTGTTATTCAACCATCTACATTCTTTTTGACGAAAGGAGTGTGCTCTCTTTCATAATCCTTTAATTTTTAAGGCTTGACTGGTAGTGTAGAATTGCTTCTTAGAAGATGAGAAATGATGTTTTAGTAGAGATTATGAAAAAGAAATTGTCTGCATATCTACATTATTCCTGATTCTTTTTCAGCAAGAAGCTGAAAGAGTCTGTGGCTGGGTTTTAGTGCTGTGTGTTGTTACCTGTGCTTGAGAGATACACACAGGGCATCAGCCACTGGGAAATGTGCACAAGGTTATGAGCTGGCCATCAGAAAAAGTGTAAATGCTTTTGTTACCTCAGTGTTAGCCCTTTTCTATGGTTGTTATCATTATGTTGTTTTTTATAAATTTGTGGGAGAGTACCTTGAAGAAGTTACTGAAATATTATCAAAGTACTGTAGCTTAGACAGGTAATGTTCACATTCATAGCTGAATCTCTTACCCACCACTCTGGTTTTTTTGATGTGTTTTAATATATTGCCAAGAATCTCTTACCCACCACTCTGGGTTTTTTTGATGTGTTTTAATATATTGCCAAGATTTAGTGGCTAGAATTCAGTGAAAATGAAATTTCTGCCTAAAGGAAATTCTCACCATTTCAGTGTTGACTTTGGCTGCAATAAGAAGTTGGAACTTTGTTATCTCCTGTAGAACAGAAATTTGAGAAACCAGTTAGAAACATTGAAACAACTCTCTTTTACATTTTTCCATGTAACTAACACTTTTCTTAAATTGTATGCCTAGCTGATTTGACCCCAGTGTATTTGGGAGCACTTCAGAAGAGGTGGAGCTCTGCAGGCAAAGAACACCACGGTGCTGGCACCGAGCCCCTGAGCTGATGTTGCTCAGTCAGGCACCGGGTTTGTGAGCTGCCTGGCATATACCAGGTAGCCCATACACTGTGTAGCTTGGGTTTATTTTGCAATAAATATGAACAGAGGAGATTTTCAGCACTGCCCAGCCTTAGAAACTAGTAGGAGACCTGTATGGTAACTGACTAGTCTTAATGTCTTCAAACATTAATTGTTTTTTAAATAACTGATCTGAAGTAAGCAGGTTTTTTGTAACAGAAAGGTTTCCTAGGCCACAGAGACTGTAGAGTAAAAGTTACATAGTGGAAATTAAGTGCATCCTAATCAGGCCTGATAGTATATGGGTCATAGCAGTGCACAGGGGTTGATGCACACCTGTTCTGACTTTTGTAGCATTGAGTGGGTAGAACATCTGGATGTTCGTGGTCTGCTATTCTTCTTTTGGGATGGTGTGTGAGCTTAACCACAAGCACTGCACAGCTTTACAGTGGAGCTGGCTCAGGTTCTTCTTCCAGCTTGGATCATGAATAAGATGACCTCAAGTCTTGTTTGCATATATCTGTGTAAACATTTAATTGTATGCAAAGATTAAAAACATGTTCTAAGGAAAAGCAGTACTGGCTAGCAAGTGGAAATCCTAAAACAAGCAGAGCCACAGAATTTTGCCTTTGATAAAGCACCATCCATTGCTGGTTAATGAGCTTCTAGGCAGTAAAATACTATGTCAAAGCTTGTGGATTCTGTGCTTCATATATAACATCTGAAATAATTGGTGTTGATAAACTAATGTTGTGAAGATTTGAAACAGTAGTGTGTCAATAAGATGGAAGATTAAGTAAAAGGAAATGGAGGTTCCACCTTTAAAAATCGTGGACTTCAAATGAAGACATTGAAGTCCATGTGGGATGTGGGCTTCAGAGAAAGTCAGTGTGGTAGCATTTTGTATTATCATTGACAATGACAATCAATGCTGAAAATTTCCTAGATGAGGAGAGCGTGTTGCTATCTGTGCGAAAATACAACTAGTACTTCCTTTTCATGTTTTGCATGTGGAGGAGAGCTTCTGTAACAGTGTTTGCTGGCAGTAGTTTATAAAATTCTGGCAAATACAAGTTTTCTCTTAGGATATCTTCTAACAGTCCATTTTTTATAACCTGTTTTCACTTAAACAAGTTCACTTCTGTGATCTCGGAGGGTGGGTATTTCTGCTGCTTCTTTTGAGCACCTAATTCAAGCATCCAGGTTAGTCACTTAAGTGCATTCAAAGCTCTGAATTTTGGTGGGCAGAGTTGCTCTCTGACAGTTCCCACATCCCCCCCATTGACTCTAGAGGGTTGGCAGGCTCTAACTTACATAATGTGAAGCAATATGAATTTTGTAAATCACCCTCTTTCAGATCAGGGAAATAAAATGGTTTAGTTGAAGACTTGCATGAAAGATAAGATGCCAGTAGTGTAAAGGCTCAGAACCATGGGAGAAGAAAGAGGTACAGTGACCAGCTGCTCCACTTAGACATGCACAAGTATATGGGATCGGATGGGATCCACCTGAGGGAGCTGGTGGAAGAGCTCACCAAGATGCTTTCCATCATTTATCAACGGTCCTGGCAAACTGGAGAGGTCCCAGCAGACTGGAGGTTAGCCAATGTGATGCCCATCTGCAAGAGGGGCAGGAAGGATGACCCAGGGAACTACAGGTCTGTCAGCCTGACCTCAGTGCCAGGGAAGGTTATGGAGCAGATCATCCTGAGTGCCATCACGTGGCATGTGCAGGACAGCTGGGGGATCAGGCCCAGCTGGCACAGGTTTACAAAAGGCAGGTCCTGCTTGACAACCCTGATCTCATTCTATGACAAGATGACCCACCTAGTGGGTGAAGGAAAGGCTGTGGGTGTTGTCTACCTGGACTTTAGTAAAGCCTTTGGCACAGTCTCCCACAGCGTTGTCCCAAAGAAACTGGCTGCTCATGGCTTGGGCAGGTGCACTCAGCGCTGGGTGAAAAGTCGGCTGGATGGCCGAGCCCAGGGAGTGGTGGTGAGTGGAGTTACATCCAGCTGGTGACTGGTCACAAGTGGTGTTCCCCAGGGCTCAGTGCTGAGGCTGGTCCTGTTTAATGTCTTTATCGACTATCTGGATGAGGGGGTCACATACACCCTCAGTAAGTTTGCAGACAACACCATGTTGCAGGGGAGTGTTGATCTGCTTGACAGTAGGAAGGCTCTGCAGGGGGATCTGGACAGGCTGGACTGATGGGCTGAGGCCAGTTGTGTGAGGTTCAAGAAGGAGAAGTGCACTTTGGTCACACCAGCCCCATGCAACGCTACAGGCTTGGGAAGGAGTGGCTGGAAAGCTGCCTGGTGGGGAAGAACATTAGGGTGCTGGCTGACAGCCGGCTGAACATGAGCCAGCAGTGTGCCCAGGGGGCCAAGAAGACAAATAGCATCCTGGCTTGTATCCAAACCAGCGTGGGCGGCAGGACTAGGGCAGTGGTCATTCCCCTGGCTCTGGTGAAGCAGCACCTCGATTCTTGTGTTCAGCTTGGGCCCCTCGCTGCAAGAGGGATGTTGAGGTGCTGGAGCGTGTCCAGGGAAGGGCAATGAAGCTGCTGAAGGCTCTGGAACACAAGTCTTACGAGGAGCAGCTGGGGGAACTGGGGCTGTTTAGCCTGGAGAAGAGGTGACTCAGGGGGGACCTTACTGCTCTCTGCAGCTCCCTGAGGGGAGGCTGCAGACAGGTGGGGGTTGGGCTCTTCTCCCAGATAACAAGCGACGGAACAAGAGGAGATGGCTTCAAGTTATGCCAGGGGAGGTTTAGAGTGGATATTAGGGAAAAAAAAATTCACTGAGAGTGTGGTCAGGCATTGAAACAGGCTGCCCAGGGAGGTGGTGGAATCACCAACCCTGAAGGTGTTTAAAAACCATGTAGATGCAGTGCTTAGAGACATGGTTTAGTGGTGGGCTTGGCAGTCCTGGGTTAATAGTTGGACTTGATGATCTCAAAGGTCTTTTCCAACCTAAATGATTCTATGATTCTAAGATGAGCACGCCATCATACCAGGTGGCTTTGTTTACTGGAGTAAACAGCCATGGTCAGAGAAAATAAGAGTTAGTTTGGAAGGATCCCTGGATGCCCAGAAACTTGTGGTGAGTTACTGGGAAGTATGGCTGTACAATTCCAGAGGGGCTCTCCCAGCCCTAGAAACTTCACCCAGCAGGGAAATAATCATCATCTTGTTGTCTAAGTATTTCTTGTACTGCTGTATGGAAGGTAGCATTACTTTATCATGAAGTTTGGTTATATATGGGACATAGTATTTCCCCTCTACTTATTTGTGACTTGATAAGGCAAACTGATCCCCACGGTCTTCACTAGCTCTTGTTTCTGGCAGCAGAGCCTTGAACTGATGGGATGTGGTGGAAGTCAGCATTGATCTTGTGACAAAATAGGTGCCAGGCTGGCATCCAAGGTGGGCTGCAGCACCTGACCCTGACCAGGGAGAGCAGCCTGGTCACCAACAAGATAGCAGGTGCACATCCAGATTTGCAGACTGATGTGTAAAATGTAGGCTTTTAAATAGTTGGTTCCAAATCTTGAACCGAAAGGTGCTGGAGAAAAAAATTGTATTTCATGAGTATACCTGGAACCTGAAAGCAAAGGGCATTTCTCTGCTTTGAGTAGAGTCTAGAAATTTAAACTTGTGTTGACTGAGGCCTATTACAAAAAGTCTAAAAGTACCTGTTAGGAGGAGTGTGGCCAAATCTGTAAAGTCTGTCTGCTGGCATTTTTATTGTTTTTTCATTATTATAGGTGGTTTGTCTTCATGGTGGTTTTTTTTCTGAAGCACAGAGAGCTGTTATGAAATAGTTATGTAATGTCCAAGGAAGGATATTTGTGAGCATTTGAAAACTATTCAGTGAGAAGTATGGTGGTGAAAAATGAGAGGTATGTCTTTAACACATGTTGACTGTAAGACAGGAGACAGATTGTGGGAAAGTTATTTCAGGCTTTCTTAAGAATAGCCTAAATTTTTAACAAGCCACGTCTTATACGTGCAGAGGCTATACTGGGAAACCTGCCTAATGTACGTGTTTCCATTTTCACAAAAATGAATATTTAGTATTACCCATTGTAAGCATGCAGAATTACGTAATTTGCAAATTAATATAATATAATGTTAAATACAGCTTTCTATTTATTTTCCCTGCTATACACCATTCAACTCTACAGTTGAAAATACTCTGATTTCTTGTGAATGAAAAAACTCTTAGCAATTCCAGGAGACTTGTGTACAAGGCTTTTACACAAGCAGCGTCTGGAGCTGGTGACAGTGACTTTGTGACTCTCCTTCCAGCTGCCTTTGGAGCTGGGAGAGTGAGCATGCTGCTAGGTAAGGATCTGCCAGCGCTGGTTGTTCTGGTACCTTATCCCTGAAAAAGTTAAAGGCGTTTGGTTCATGCTTGGAGTTAAGTAGAACCCAGTTTAGATAAGTATAATGCAGTTGTGTTTAGATGTACTTTAGAATTCAACTTCTAAAGTCTGATTTTTCTCAAAGGAAGAAAAATAATACTTCCCCCCCCCAATAATAAAATGTTTATTCCATAGTTTTTGCAAGTAACCTCCTTGCTTAACATTGTTTAGTTGAAAACATGAGATTAGTAACAAATAGATTACAGCTGAGTGTTTGGCTGTGATGATGGTAGTACTCCATCTTAGTAACAGGGGAAGCACCGCAGAATAGTCACTTTTCTTTTTTTCACTCATGGTTGTGGTAAATTAAAAAAATAGATATATATCTGCCTTCTGATCTTCTGAACAAGTTGTTTGCAATACTTTAACATAAAATTACATTTAAATACAAAACGTGATTCATTAAAAAGCTGTGAAAACACATACTAGAGCAATTATTGTGTGTGTTTGGGTTTTTTTAAACATCACTTTTCAATTGACATGGAAAGAGACTTTCGGCAGTATAAACCAGTACATTATAGAGCTTTTCTTAACAGGAAGTAGAAGAGAGTAGTGGTTAGAAAACACTGCATACAGGAAGCTTGACACATGCATAGCTGTTCGTGGCTCTGGGTTGTCCAGCTCCCTTTAGATATTTTCTCTTTTGCTTTTGTAAAAGTCACCGGTCTGTATAGATGGCAGCTCAGAAGGAGGTACCTTGTAACCAGTGCACAGGGACGGCCACAGCACTGCAGAGACTGGAAGGTTTTGCTAATCGCCTTTTCCATAGGCATTCGAAGAGTGGTGTGCATGAACAGAGAACGGCTCTGGAAAATGAGAGCCATCATTGCTCTGAACTTGCTGTCCTATGGGACAAATCAAGTAAGTAGGGGTTTTTGTTTGTTTTACGGATAGTTGCTCTTCAGTTTGTCCAGTAAGTGAAGAACTTGCATGTTCGTAATCAAATATGAACAAAGATCTGTGATAGATTCCGAGGGCAATTTTACAATTTGTTACCTAAAGGTATTAATTTGAAGAACAGCATTTTGCATTAGGCAGGGCAAGATGGGGGGCTGGTTCATGGGCTATTGGCTGGCAGAAGAATTTATCCCTTGTCCCTTCTTTTCGCTTAAAGCACAGTTGACTTGTTTTGGCAAGCCCCCACCCCAATTTTTCCTTCTAAATTACTTCCTTTATTTTCAAATTGAATGAACTAGTTCAGCAGAACTAGAAAACTCATTAAAGGTTGTAATGTTTAAACTTTGGAATAGGCAGGCATTGCTGCACAAATTGAACTTCTAATTATAGGGCTATGTATCATTTATTGGTTTATTTTAAGGGATATAGACATCAGAACACTCTATAGTGGTAAACAATATAAAATTCTGTTTGGTTTTAACTATTGCATATTAATTTAGTGTGAGAATGCTGACTGTCAGCTTTAATTCCTTAATTAGCGAACAGTTCACTATTATTTGTATGGATTAAAACTTCATGATCGCATTTTGGGTAATGAAAGTGAAAGATTTAAAAAATAACACAATCTAAATAAATTGACATGTGATTTATTTATTTATTTTGCTTTTAAAGCCATGCTTTTTGGGTTTGTTTTTTTTTTTTTTTTGCAAAGTGGTTGTTGTCTCTGTGGTTAAAAACTTTTTTAAAAACGTTACAATATGGTAATTGATGATAATTTTGTTCCAGATTGCAGATTCATTGATGGATTTGAGATAGCACAATTATTTCAGTTGAAAATAGGCTTTGTAGGAAATGCTTATCACCATAGTTGCTATGAAGAAAATCAGTATTTCTATACCTCCCTGCTTGCAATTTAAAATATTATATGAGTAGGGAGTGAATCTGTTCTCAGAGAATAAGCAGTAAATATGGAAACAAAAAGGTGTTAATGCATTGACCCAAAATAGATTAAATCTAGGTCTCCCAAATGAGATGGGAAAGGATTGACTAGTTTTGTTGGGAAGATAAATGATGAAAGTGCATAAATTCTGAGCTTCCACTTCTCCAAAATATTTTCAGCTTGTGTAAAAATAGATGCATACTCGTGTTGATGTAGAAGCTCTTTTTTTTATGTAAATAGCTATTTGAGAAAATAACACTGAAGCATTTCTGTTTATATAACATGAAGAAAAAAATGGTCTTGACCTACTGACACTTGCAAATTGTGACCTGTCTGTGTACAAGTCTCTACTTTTTTTCCCCCCTCTTTAAGGCAGGCTTCCTCATATGACATGCTTGATGAGGAAATGGACTGTCGTGTCTCTTGATGATAAACATGGTGAAAATGGCTGTTCCGCGAATGCTATTTTAAGTCATCATTAAGCACAGTGGTTGCATGCATTTTTTTCTGAGCCAAAGTTACCGAGCTGGTAGCTGAATGGTGGTTGATTATGGAGCTTTGGTTCCGGGATGAAATTCTGAATCTCTATCCTGAACCTTTACTCTCCATTTGTAGATTATTTTTAAAAAATAAAAACACTGTAGGTGCACATGGACTCAGTCTGCGTTTCAAAACTCTCATTTCACTACCACTGTAGCCAAAGGAGTGATAGAAAAGGCAAGGACTACAGTGGAGTGAATATTTCTGTCTACTACTGACTCCTAATTATATCTTTAGAAAAATACATCATCTGTGAAAATTCTTTGTGAAAAATGAAAGAGAAACAGGGGTTGTGGTTTGTTTGGGTTTTTTTAAATTTATTTTTAATACCTGAGAGTTCAATGACATAGAATTGCATAGGGTCACTGAATTCAGGCTGTAGATTGTTTTCACTGAACTTTCTGTGAAATTATACTGGTGTTTGTCTTTATTCAAATAAGGGTATTTGAGTATGCACAACTATTCTGCCCATAGCGCTGCAACTTAGATGTGTTGGTGTAAGGTTTTCAGTGAAGCTACATAGCAGACAGCGTGAACTACTTTTGGAAGTTCGAGGCAAAAGCATTCTAATTCCTGAAAAAAGTTTGGAAAGTGACTTCTGAGAATTTTTGTTGGTTTAGGCTTGACATAGAATCCATTTGAAAAGGAAGTTCATATTTATGCGTTCTGCTGTAATGAAATACTGTAACAGGTCTGTTTCTACCTGTGTCCTTTTAGAAGCAGTTACTGCCAAAGCTATGGGTTTGCCGAAGGGGAAGGAGCTGCTGCTTGTTAGGTGAACTTTTTATTTGTGTTGTCAGTCATCTAGGGTTGTGGGTTTGAGTAATTTGCCATGTGATCTATGGCCTTAGGGGGGGGTTCAGTGGTTGATTTAGAAATTTAACACCTTTGCTTCATTATTTTGGTATGTAAAGCATAGAGTTTTTCTAACGTGCCTTGGATTCTTAGTTGATGCATGAAACAAATATTTTGTAAATTCCTCAGAATCCAACAGGGGAAAGGTGGCTTGGGGGCACCTTGTGCCTTGTAATCTGTTGTAAAAAACTGACTGAGTGCCCGTGTGATTTGTCCAGCCTGAACTGGTAGCCAGGTCAGTTGTGCTGCCCAGCCAAGGGATGAAGGGAATGTGGTGGCAGTCATCAGAACGATGTATTTCATTCTCAGTTCAGGCATCTTGAATGTGACCACTTGCAACTATATGGAATCTACGTTTTGATTTTTGCTTTGTTTTCTTAGTTGCTTTTTGCTTTTTGAAAGATTAATATGGGAAAGGAGAATGAGGCTGCTTGGTTTTGAACGTAGAGACAGTAATATCAGTGCTAATCTTTTATTCTTGGACTGATACAAAAATTTTCCAAATCTGTGCATAATAAGAGAACATATTAACAGCCTGGATAACTGAAATGGTCAGGAGAGTCGCCACTAGTGCCTTTTTCTGTCATCTTCGTAGTCTCTAAATTGCAAAGGGATGCGTCTCTAACAGATTCAAAATAGTATCAGTACACTTCCGAATACAGTGTAGTGACTTCTAGAGATTTAGCTGAATAATTACTATATATGTGTGTGTGGAGAGAAAAATACATGTGAAATACGAAATAATGTATAGAGTACATTTTGTGAATTGATTAAAGCTTTAAAATAACTACTAGTTGGGTACAAGTCAACAGATAATGCTGGTCTAAGGTTGCCATGGAAACAACCAGTGCTTGATATAATTGAGAACATCTTAAAACCTCCTGGTGTTTGCATGCTTTTCCCCCCTGCCATTTTGAGTTGCTTTAGACATGAATAGGTAGCATTGGTCAGAACAGTAGTAGTTAATGAGCAAAACCAAGTACCCGTGTCCTGAATATTGATTTTGGTTTACTACTGGTATCTTGTGCTTCATAGTTCTTTGCATCACAAGGAGCTCATAAGGAAGAGCAGCTCTCTGGATTCTGTGTGCTCTCTCTTTCCAGTTAGTGTGTAAGTGTGTTTAGAGATTGAAGCACTGATTTGGTGGAGATTAACATACTTCATCAACTGTTGGATTAATATTAGGAGCAATATGGTTCTGAAAACTAGCTTTTCAGCATGAATGGTAAGTCTTTTCTATTACCTTTGACACTATTTTTTTTTTTTTTTGTTCCGTCTTCACAATCAGGAAAAATCTACCAGGTTTCCCTTTCTTGTCTGCATAGCTGCATCGAGTACCGAGCTCTTTGTTTTTGTAATTGGCTCTCGGTGGGTCTCTATTAAAAATAACCAGCCTTAAAGATTTGCAGTTTTTATTAAACATTTTGCTTTGCATAACTGGGACATAGTATTTGAAATTTTATTTTAAAGCTTTCTTTTAGAAATAACTGTTACAAATCATTAAGTAAGGCACAGAATCTGATTTGGAAAATTCTATAATTGAATGGTATACATGTCGGTTCACTTAATTTTCTGTGTTACTCATAATAAATTATTTTATGTGAATTGATACAAATCAGAGAGGCCTTCTGAATTTATTATAATCATCACCTAAAAACTGAAACTGGCTTTTGTTGTTTTGTTGAACCAGCTTATTCTTCTAAGGCTTTTATTTTTTCTAAATGATGGGATAGCAGAACAGTTGGTCATTCATGGAAGTAGGGGAGGGGAGTCTTATTTGAGGTGAGATACTATAATAGATCTAGTAAACTTATCAGGCAGGTATTTGCTTTCAGAAATCTCTGTGGCTACTTATTATAAGGTACATTGAATTTAGTGGAATTATGAAGTACTGTATTCTTATTTGGAATATTATTGAAAGTTGTAACTAAATATATAAATTTTGTACATTTATTTCCTTAGAAACTGGTATCCTTTGAAAATTGTTTGCAAAAAGCAAATAATAGTTTCTGAAATTACACCATTCTTGTTTCAAGCAGATAGTCTGGAGCTTTGGAAAATGACTTGAGACAGAGACTGCTTGAAAAGAAAAAACAGTTGATCATTTATATGGGGTTTGTGTGTGTGTGTGTGTGTGTGGTTTTGCTTTATCCTACAAATTTAAAGGACCATCTTCATGAAGGTTTCACTTTTGTACGTGGCATGAGATAAAGAGTGGGAGGAGTCATCCTACTGCCTTATCTAATACCAGCTTTATATATACTTATCTCATACTAATGTGTTGAGGTCATCTTCCCTGGAATGGAAAGTGTGGCTGTGATTTCCTTGGTGTACAAAGGTACAATATACAAATGTCAAACTGGTACAGTTATTAGACAAGGTTTCAGAAATTTGTATGTATATTATGGAGATTTATGTTACAGTGTCATGGCTGCTCAAGTAAACCTAAATGCAGGCTGTCCCCGAAGGAGGTGGCCCAGCCTCCCTGGTGTACTCCCCGCAGCCCTGCGGGGATGCTGGCCGGCAGGAGCCCAGTGGGGAGCTGGTGTGGCCTCGCAGGCTCACAGCTGACCTGGGCTGGTGCCACAGGGATGCGATGGCACCCTGACCTCCCCACTGACACCTGCCCCGGCTCAGCCTCTCTGGAAAGTGAGGGTGAAACTACAGCCTCAAGGTGCTTCCTCGATGACGCACAGCTACCTTCATCCACTGATGGAGAGGTCTCAGGGGTCAGAAAGTCTCTGTTTTTCAGCAGTTACCAGGCTGGGTTTTCCAGCACCTTTTTCTCTGTGCTGAAAGCTACAGTCAGGTCGTAGCTTTCACGGGAACTAAGGTCTGTGGAAATCTGCTCCATCAATTTGGAATTTTGCTGTATGGGTGGTTTGGGGTTTTTCTGGTATTCTGTTATGATTGAGTCATTTTAAGGGAATAAATTTCTTACAAACTAGATGAATAAGAGGTTACAGGTGTTTTGTTTTCTTGGTTGGTTGGGGTGTGTGTGTGTTTTGTTTTCTTTTCCCTGGGGTTTTATTTTGCACTTTGCATCTGTAGATTTCATTCATCTTGACATCCAGGCTCACGGTTCCATTAAAAATAGAAACAAATATCTGCAACTTTTACCAAGTGTCAGTTCTCAATCAAAAAGCTCTATAAATGAGAAGTCTAATTTTGTCAAGGGAAAGGTGACTGTCTTCTGCTCTACCAAGTGAGGATTAGATTAAGTCTTCACTGTAAACATTTCCCCGTTTAAACCACTTCTGCTTTTCATTGCACCTTTATGGCTGTCTTCACTGCAGCAGTGTTACGTTACACTGTCAGTGGACAAAAATCCTGTCAGTGGATAAAATCAGATGCTCTCCTTGTGAAAGACTGACAAGATGCAAGTGAAACCTTGATGAAAAAGTGATAAATTTCCTTAAATTGCAAGTACAATTGGCTTGCTTGGTGGTTGGTTTCTTGGGTGGGGTGGGGTTTTTTTGTTGGATTTTTTCTTTTGGGTTTGGGGTGGTGGTGGTGTTTGGTTTTTTCTTTCCAGGAGAGCTGCAGTTATGGGAGATAATTTTTCTGGAAGGACTTGAAAGAAGGAAAAACCATTTTTTTCTATTTATTTCGTTTGGAGTTTTCGTTTTGAACAGCAGAACGTTCTTGAACAGATAAAACTGGAAGGCCAAGTAACTTTAAAAGCCCCAGCTGTCGGTTCTGAAAGGTGCTACTCTGCTAGATCTTCCGTTTCATTAGGAATAAGCTTAATGCTCCTAAGTATCAGCAAGCACATGATTGGGCTAGTACTTCTCAAACACTGCAAATAGAAGTAATTGCCAATACAGACATTTACACTCGTAATTACAACAGTAGCTATCAAATGTGTGTGGAAACAGATGGAGCAGTATGAGCAATGCTTATAGACTGTTGAATTATTGTCCAGCTTTGTGTACACTGGAGAATATGAAAGTTTCAGGGGTGAGGGTGAAGGGAGGTAGTGTAAATACCTTAGTTATGTGCATTGGGAACATAGCATCATTCCCACTGCTGAAAAGACTATAGAAAATGGAAGGATGCCATGGAATTTCCAGGTGCCAGAACTATGTGTCTTCCTATATGCATCTTATGGGACTAATGGTTTCTTCCTTTCAAAAATTCCTAAATGTTACCCATCAGCCTCTGACAGTGGACTAGAATAATTTCTTAGGTGTTGGCCTGTTTCATGCTTTGTTCTGATTCTTTTACAAAATATTTGGAAAAAGAAAAGGCAACACAAGAGTTGCTGCATTGACATGGTTCTTGAAATGCATCCATACAGTGAACAGTCCCTCAAAGTGCTTGGTTTGGGGTGTAAGCAAAAAATTAGTTTAATAAAATTGAATTTTCTTCGAAAGGAAAAGGTGATTTGGCACGTTGTAATCTTGTATCTCTTGAACTGTGACTTACATATTTTGTTACCAGAAACATTTTCTTCTTTCCTTGGTTTTTAGTTTACATCTCAGATTGTTTGTATAATTTACAGTCCCTGGTTCCTCTGAGAGTTGCTGCTGGTACCACTGTTGCAGGCCAAAGTTTGCAGCAGGAGTTTCCCAGCTTTAATTATTGAGGTTCTTACAGGCACTTTCGTAACTTGAATAATGATTTTATTGTTTTTGTTTATTCATTCTAGTCGCTGACAGATACTCCAGCCCATTAAAAACTGATGTGGTTTAGTTTTTCATTTAAATATTTTTGCAGGATTTGCAGCTCACTTCTGTGCCAGTTTTATGCCTGCCTTGTACCCAAATAAGCATTGACTTTAACCAGTCTCTCTCTAAAGTCTGATTCTTTATCAGAATGGTAGTAAAAACACTCTTACCTACTTTTTGCCTGCCCTAATCCTGAGGCAAACAAGAACTTGTTATTACTGCATGTGTTGAATTGTGAAATGTGTTTATTTACATAAGCTTCCTTATTCAGGAAGTCAGTCTCTCTGCTATTTAAGGTTATAAATGAACTTCTCTTGCTTGGCTAGTTACTGCAGGCAACTCTTTCCTGTAAATATTGAAAGTGTTTTCTGTGGGAGATATGTCAGTATAGTGATGTGTCAGAAGCTCAAATCTAGCAGAGATGAAGAGCTGTTTTGCTGATTTAGCCTGACAGCTGTGAAGATGGGTCTTACTGATCCCAGTACATGCATATGAGAATTTGTGTGGTTTTGCTAGTGCAAGGGCTGAGACAAAGTAGCTTGTGGGAAACGGACTTAGACATAAGCACACTTAAACCACGATTGGTGTATCTGCTGTTATTTTGATGCCTTTGTGAAATATTTGAAAAAAGAAAAAGCAACACAAGAGTTCCTCTTTTCAACTAACTTGTAAAATGCATCCATACAGTGAACAGCCCCCGCAGTTGTTTAGTTTGGAGTGTAAAGAAGAAATGAATTTAGTAAAACTTGGGTTACTTCTAAAGAAAAGGGTATTTGTTCATGAGTATCTAGTATTGATGGATCTGAGAGGCATTGCCTGCTTGCAGGGAATTTGTTAGTTAGTATGCAGATCAGAGCAACTACATGCAGATTTATGCTTACTGTTTTTAATAATCTAACCATAAAACATACCTTCAGTGAAAGCTGCCTAGTAATACGTGACCCTTTTTAGTCATTGAACTCTTACAAAGAGAGAAGGTGGCGCAGAGGTAGTACAGAGAAGGTAGTACAGAGAGGGAAGTTGGCGCTAGCCAGTATCTTAACTGGTAGAGGGGTGGGTAGCTCAACTGGATGAAAACTGCAGCAGGTGCTGTTAACATTTTGCTTGGTATGTGGTTTTGACTGTAAGAGGAAAGTCTGATTATTTTGTATATTTGTATTTAACTACTAGAATTTGCTAAAAGCCCTTTCAAGAATGTGATACATCTACAAGATACTTTATAGTAGTGCCCTAGAAAATTTTGTTCTTGGAACTCATGTTTTTAAAATGTATAATTTTTTGTTTCTTTTTTTCCACATGGTAACCATGGAAATATATACACTGCAGAAACCAGAGGTGTTTGAATTTTCACGATTTTTGCACAGTTTTCAATTTTCTTTGCGAAGTAACACCTGTTACATTTCACACAGGAAGGAGTTTTCTACACTATAGGTCCTGTGGTAGTTGCAACATTTTAGACTACTTACTGGATAAAGTTCTGCTAGGCTATAGAGGGTGGTACTGCACAGACAAAGCTTTAATTCCTAATTGCTCATGAAGCACATCAGTGTATGATAATTGAGGATTTTACATGTTAAGATTTCTTCACATAACCTTTTCTGTACAAACTAATTTTATATGTAGGGAGTGATAAGTACTGCATTTGAAAGTAATTGTATTAAACTTACAATTTATTAATTTGAATTTTTAACTTAATAGAAATAACTTATCTAATACAATGATTGAAAATTAATAAAATAAGAATTATTTCTCAGAAGCCTTTTCAGTAGTCCAATGCCATACTTTCATGGCCGTGTTGCGCTAACATGAACTGCCACTTCTTCAGAAAAGCAGCAGGTCTGCCCCACATGTTTGCCCATTTCCATGACACTTCTCCCTTCCCTTGCCCCAGGAGAAGCATTCATGTGATGAAAAGAACTGAGAACTGCTGTGGATTAAAATTAGCTTCCCTTGTCCTTCCCTGCCTTCTGTCCATTGCTTTTTAATCTGGCCTGGCTCCCTGACATGGTTTGGCAGTCAGCCACAGGGATGCTTTTGCTCTTTCAAGGAAGGTCATGATAGAGAGGCAGGAATGAGTTGACTGTGGAAGGACAGTCCTGGGGTTTTATTTATACCAGTCCATACTGAACACTGAACTGCAGCCTAATAAACCAAACTGCTGTTTCTTGGACTTTTAAGCCTCAAAGCATGTGGGTTGTTGCAAGAGAGGAAGCACATCTACAAATGTGTTTTCTCCAGCAGTCTGGAATAATTCGCTTTAATGAGCACTTCAAAAGCAGGAACAAGGTATGAAGGAGATTCCTTTCCTTAGGCCAAAGCTTAGTTTTAACTAACTGGATATCAGTTCTAACTGGTTGCTTTAGAGAACTGGAACAAAAAAAATCAACTGTATAATCAATCAGCAAAAGGTTGCTAATAACACTTTAATTTGAAAGGAAAGCTTGGGTAAGAAAGGGAGGTGCTGCCATGAAGGACTAAAATATCCGAAGGGATGGAACATCTCTCACCCACCAGGACTCTGCAGGACACTAGGTCACGTCCCATGCTTCAGATGAAGCTATTCTGCTTGTCTGCATTGAGGAAGTCTTGCATATAACCCATAATTTAGGATTTGAATAATAAATCCCAGCTTGATTCATAGGTTTTGGATGTTTGTTCTGAGTTTTTTGGCATCAATCTGTGTGTATCGTGAGGGAGGAGTGATTTTTTTTTTTAATGAAGGTGTATTCGTTAATAAATTTCTATAAGCATGGTGTCTGGGGTCTCTTTTAGATTAAGGAAGCAAAGTTTTTATCTCATCTGTATGGGTTTTCTGGTGGAAAATGATTGAATCGGGACATATACACGTGTACAACTGCTGAGCAGAACTAGTACAAGACTTGATTTTGTTTGTGGCTGAATAAATTTACTGATTTACATTATACATTTGAAAGTTTCAAAAAAAATTTAAAGGATTCACATTTTAAGTGACTGTTAGTTGGATTTGGTCCTGTCTCCCCAGAGTGGTCTCTGTTATGTTGTACTTCTGGCATTTTCAGGGTTCACCACCTGTGTTTGGACCAGTACTTCATGATTTAAGAAAAAGAATAAAAGATGGAAAGGCTGAAGATAGGACTTGTAAATAAAATTGATTTTATTATCTCTGATAAAAATAGAAGGAAGTCAGTCTTGACTGGTATTCTATGCAGTAGAGTACTGCTCAGAATTCAACAAAGAATAGGTATTATCTCTGATAGCTGGAAACCTGGCTCCTGTTTGGGTTTGTCCAAATCTGTCACATCTCTTGTGCAGGCTGTTGCTGTCTTGCCAGCCAAGGAAAGAAGTGAACATTAAGTAAGACTTCAGCTTTAATTTACAGCTTAAAATTATACCCTGTAGCATTGAAAACTAAAATAAAATTAAAAAAAAAAAAAAAAAAAAAAGCTGGGCTACTTACAGAGCTCTTAACTGTTGCAGATTTGCTTTTATGAAACTGACAAAATACTGTCTAGCTCAAGGCTTCAAAATTGTGGACGGGATTAAAAGAAGATTTTGCCTGTTTTCAGATTTTGAGTTGTAATTTTGTAATGGATAAGAACAATTTGTATTTTACACTTACTGCATGCTGTAAATCAGTTCTTGAATATGCTATCCCAAAAATCGGATCCTAGTATTTTCTTCTAGTCTTTAGGCAGTGCAGCTGTAATTGGGCTTAATTTATTGTTTATCCCGTTCCTCTCCCTTTTTTCTTCATGTTTTTTCCAATCCCTTGTCCTCTCCACTTCTTACCAGTCCTTCCCAGTATTCCATAGAAGTGTTTGCAGTGTGCAGTTAGATTATTAGTGCTTCCATTTTAATAGCAAACTTTTATGCAGTTGTTAATTCTTACGTGATCATTCCATTACTAAGAACTTTAAGGTTTTATATTCCAACAAATGTCTTTTTCAGAACTGCTCCATATGTTCTGGGTCTTGTGGGTTGGTTTTTTTTAACTGAAGGAAGGTTCTTACCCATTGCAGCTGGTAAGTTAGTTTGCTTTGCATCACCTGTTTTTATCATAATTGGTGTTTAAACAGAAATACGAGATCAAAACCTTGCTCTCAAAGTCAAAAGGTTGATAAATGGGATATTAAATTGATGCAGAGTTATTAATCTAACCGTAGTTGACTTTGCAACTCTTAGAGCAGAAACCAGACAAAGTCATAGCTGGTCAGTTTTTCATGGGAGGGCCAGTGTGTCTCACTGCAGTGTTAACACAAGATGGACTTGAACGGTGCCAGGCTTATATCACGTTGGAGTTTTTTTCCCCACCGTTTTCACATTGTGAGAAACAAAGTGTTTTGTTCTTGCTGATGGTCTGTTTCAGTGCTACCATTTTAGTTTGTGTTTTGAAGTGTTTCCCAGCTATTAAACTGTTAACTGGTGCTCACACTACTTCCTCTGAGTGTATATTATTTAACGGTTAGTTGTGTTCATTTTCAAACTTACCAGCACAGAGAAATCTTGTTGTAAGCCTTATGATGTTGTAATTGCCAATCAAAAGAGAAATTTAAAGACATTTAAGATGACAAGTTGAAGGTCTAAGAATGGGACTTAGAATTTGAATTGTACACTTCTCACTTGCTTCTGAAATGTGGTACCATAACCACAGGATTCACTGAGGCATCTATGTACATCTCAATAATGTTAAAGGCTGTAATTGTTTTTATAAAAATGAAATATACATATATAATTACCAGAATATCTTCATACATACTCACTTTTCCATTAAATTATTTTTGGAGATTTTAATGAAATAGCCCACTTAATTACAGACTTCCAATGATTATATTACGGTTTTGGAACAAAAATTGAATTGTATTTTGATAAAGGGCATTTTAAATACCAAGCAGAGATTGGCATTTAGCACAGCAGATGGGCGTTTGTAGTGGTGCCCAACGTTTAGACTTAATCAGTTTAGTTGTTGCTTTCTTGCCATGAATGCCATCCAAATACTTTCCCCGTGCTCTCCGCGCGCCCCCCCCCCCCCTCCCCCCCCCCCCCAGTAAATATTTCTGGCTCGCTGGTTCTTGTGGGAGATGTGCTTGAGAATAACAAATACAGTGCCTGTGGGAGGTGGGAGAAGGGCAAAGTAATTCATGGTAACTCTTCAGGACTCTCCATCTGTGACCCCTCTCCCTCTGCTGTCACTGCACCCCTGCAGCTTGAGAGGTCCTAACCCTTCTTTTTTTTTTCAGGTGCCTTCCTCTGATTCACTTGCTCTTAAAGTGTGTTTCGGGCCAGGGTACTCTTTATAGTACATGAGTACTGTGCCCTTTGTTAACCATTTTTTCTATAAGCCTGCTGACTTTCCATACAAGAGTTAATCGATAAAGATAACTGTCCCCTGCTGTTTGGGGGTGGGTCCAGGGGATTTTTGTTTTTGCTTGTGGTATTTTTTTCATGTTTGGGGTTTTTTTTTTTGTTTTGTATTTACTGCCATGGAAGGAGGTATTACTACCTAGGAACCTCTGGATCTTGAGTTCCCCTTCCCTTAGAAATCTCTTCCAGCAGACTTTCCTGCTGACCATCATGTTGCCTTGGTTCCGAGTACAGCTCTCCACAGGCCAAGTCCCATGCCACCTGTGATAAGCAAGAAGATAGCTTGTGTCTTGTCCAGCTGCGGGTGTACCTGTAGCATTTCTTCTGACCAGGGTTTGAACTGAAGCAGGTGGAAGAAATAAAACTGCCTGAAATCTTCCAGTTGTGACTCTTCAGCCATTACCTGACTTTTTAATACCTTTTTGCGTATCTCCCCAGATATTCTACTGTATGCTTTGGATGTCTGCATTGCCTAAAACTTGCTTCCTCTTCCAGTGATTGCGCTTGCTGGTCATGAAGAGCTAGGCTTGCACTGTGTGTTTGTGCTTACCTGATCTCTGGATCACTGGTGCATCCTCCCCAGTTCCAGCTGCTGTCCTTCCTGACGCGTCCAGTTGTTTTGACCACGGCTGTGGCCCTCGTGCCAGTGCTGTTACTCATGCTTTGCTCTCTCCTTCCGGCATCTTCCTTTCTTGAGCAACAGCTTTTCCCCCTTTAGTTTCAGCCTCCTTCACTCCAACTTCTGCTGTACCAGTGAAACCAGTCGGAATAGGGTTTGTTTGCTGGTCTTTGCATACACTCTTTGCACCCTCATCTTCACTTTGCTGAGCCATATATGAGTGATCCTTGCTCTTCAGTGTTTATGGGAACCAATATATCAACATCTCTTTCCTGGATTCTTTTTTTTTTTTCCACAGTCTTACAAAATTAAATCATACTTGTATGGTGACCATACAGGATTCCTGTATGCATTCCAGTTTGTATACAGCAACTTCAGCTGTGCAGTTTAGACTTTTCAGGGGGGTTTGTGGCTGCTGTTGGGTAACAGGACTGAAATTTGATTGTGATTTTTTTATTTATTTTTTTTTTTGGAGACTGTTTGCCATTTCTGTGCTATCCACCACATGCCATGCAATTCACACATGCTGTCTTTTGCAACAAAGTGCTAAGTAGTGGGAAGATCACCCGATTACAGGTTTTATTGTGTTCCAGCATTCTGCGATGAAGATAGATATGCTTTTGTTAGCAACAGTTCCTTGGATGTGTGTGTCTTGGAATAGATTAATTATTAAAGATGCCAACTTGATCTCCTGAAGTTTTGTAAGCTGTGCTTATTTCTGTGATGCATCGCCTTTTTTTCATACTGAATTTAGCTTCCTTTGGGTTTTTTTCTCTTTTCTTTGCTCAAATATTCTGTGACTTAGCATGACTCATTCTGTCTGTGTGGGAAAGGGCTGGTTTATTACAGGGCCTGTTCTTGAGTGGGGAGGGGAAAGGGTGGAATGTATTTGTGTTTTCTATGTGTTTGTTGTGGAAATGCATAAAACTTTCTTTTCTTTTCTTTTTTTTTCTTTTCTTTCTTTCCTCTCTTCATCATCTCATCTGTGTGGGTGAATGTTCCTGCAAACCCTTGGGGAACCTATAGAGACTTTTGGTATGCTCATTCCTTCATTAGTGCCCAAAGTCACAGATGCTACAAACAGTTTAAAAGACTAGAAAAGCAAACATAGTCACAATGTAAGGTGTCTAAAAATGTGCACTTGAGGAAATTTCTAAGTCTAATCATGTAATAAACCTATTTGTTTGCATCATCACAATAATACCAATGGCCACTACAATCCAGTTGTTGTAAATTTTGATTATGCACCTGAAAAGTAGAAATCAAATGTTCTCCTGTAGCAAGAGTTAATGTCTTGTGATTGAGAGAGAATTTTCAAAAGTACTTCTCCTGCTTAGAATTCTAAGTCCTATTTTCAGAAGTGACTGAAGTGTATGCATTTAAGTTGCCTAAATTATATTTTAAATCACCTGCTGATTGTGTTTTGGTGTTAGGAGCCCAGGCGACCTCTGAAAATGAGAACCAGGCACAATTTGACCCACTTTCTCATTAGGAAGAAAATGTAATTCTAATGAAACATGCCACAGAACATTAAATCATATTTAAAAGATAGTGATTTAAAGATAAATGAGCACCATTAGGTAGCTTTATTTTGAAAATACGCATTCAGTGCTGCTTTCCAAGAAAAAAGAGCAAAAGTGAAGTAGAATTATTTTGAAGTTTTGTTGAAGGAGAGCTTGTGGCTTATTGATATTCTAGTAATGAGAGATTTTTCTCCTGCTTCCACAATCTGAATGTTTCCAGTTGGGTCACATTTTCCACAAACAGCATTCCTTATTCTATAAGTAGAACAAAGATGACTACATGTAAATGTCATTTTTAGAAATACTGAATAATTATATTTCAGTGCAAAACATGGAAATTTAAAATATTTATTTATATGAACAATGAATTTAGCATGAGGGATATTTAAGATGTACTGTAATAACATAAGAAAATGAGACCAATTTCATGTTTTGGTTGTGCTATACAGTGTTAAAGTTAACATTAATTTCTAAGCTACAGCCACGTAAGTTTGAAGGCTCGCATTTTGGTAATCTTAATGATCATCTGAGGGTTTTTTCCTTGTCATTAAGAGCTCATGCTAGTTTGACATAAATTGATGTTTTAAAAACTTTTATCAGTAGTCATCACTTTATCAAGTCATCTCTGTTCTCCTAATGGAAAAAGGATCATCAGGCATTAATTTGGACATTGTTAACTTCCCTTTTTTGTGTCGAGAAATTATTTCACGCCACAGGAAATCCTGTCCTTTTCCCAAATTAGGATCATTAAAAGTCATTACATGAGTAACCCCCCTAAATTAAAAACAATGGAAATATTTTCCCCACACAGGATATGTCAAACGTTTTTACTGATTGCCCACTAAAATACTTTCAACTCTCAGTGAGTTTTAATACCAATTTAAAAGTTCCTTTGATATAAACTGTGTTCTTCCTACTCTACTTAACCATAAGTTTAGGGTAATAAATCTCTTCCTCCTATGATATTGCTAGTTTCTGTTAAAGCAAAATTACTTGGTGGCTATCACTTCTCTAACCATGAAGTCCACAAGAATTTTTTGACATTTTTTCTGAAATTTTCATGTTTGCTGCTCCATCAGAGCCAGTGTTGGTGGGAGCCATAAACTTCCCTTGAGTATTTTGTGATAGTTGAATTCCGTAGCTCACTTGAGAGGGGAAGAAAAACAAAAAAGTGCAAGACCAGCATTCTCCAGGGCTGCCATTGTTTTTACTGCTGCTGTAACTGTACTTGTAGTAGAAGAGAATTTTTTAAAAGTTCCCTCTGTAGACACTGATATTCTCTGAAAAGAAGAGTACAGAAAAGTTTGATTAATCAGATGGTTGTTTACAGCCCCTTAGAAACCTAATTTTTTTATGACCATCAGAAGGTAAAATAAAGTTGTGAAAACGTGTATTTCTAGATACAGACCAGAATAATCTTGGCCTGTTGCTGAGTATTTTCATAAATTACTTGTGGCAGAACATCATAGTACAGAACATCCACTGTTATTATCGTTGTATTATGTGAAATGATTCAGAGAACACAAAGCCAGTACGATATTTTCTTTTTGATTCTGTTACTCTTTCAGAACCACGGCAATGTCTGAAACACCTCCCATTTTGACTGTGCATTAAGTAATCTGCATTGATCTGGCTGATACGTGATATGAAAAAAAAAATTATCTGAAAGATGATTGGAACAAAATATGTTGGTGTACATTTTGAACAGTCATCCAGAATTCTGCTACTATACATTCCTTCAATTTCAGTGGGAAATTGAGATTAAAATACATATTCTGTGACTCTGGGCATGCCTAATGTGCAGTGTTGTTGTAGCCCTGTGCTTTGTCTTTGCAGTAATGCTATTCATTTGCTACTTGAGCTTGCAAACAGCCTTTAAATAAAGGTGATGAGGGGAAAAAGCAATGAGATTGACATTACGCTCAATCAGCTGAAAGAAAATGTAACTTATTTTACAAAAATAAATAAATAGTCTTAACTTTGTGGAATGGCTATTTGTATATGTCAGGTGTTCATGTTTTTTCCCAGTCAAATTAAGAATGTCTTGCATCACCTTAAAGCCTGCTTGCGTATACAATATTGTGAGTTATTAGAGCTGGTTTAGTTTAAGTAATTTGTGTAGAATGATGTAGTTACTCCAGAAAGCATAAAGATCACCTGGAGATATTGTAGAAGTTCTAGAGGCATTGGTGCTTGCTTTCATACATGGTGAAATATTACAAGTTGAAGAAAGAAGTTGATAATAAAGTTTACATATTTTGTTAACAAAGCATCTCCATTAATTAAAATGTGCTTTTTTTGTGTGTGTTTTCAGTGAAAGAGTTCCTAGCCAAAGCCAAAGAAGACTTTTTAAGAAAATGGGAAAGCCCCCCTCAGGTATCAGTCATTTAAACATTCAATAGTTTTCCCTGTTGCATTTTTTCTATAATGTTATCAGTGTGTTACTAGTCTGCAATGAGCAGTGCAGAAAACATAAATAAGTTTAATGCAGTTTTTAATGTCAGTTTTGTCATTGAAGTTCATCAGCAAAGACTCCTGGGTCTTCTCCAGATTTGAGCTGATGAAATGCTCATACTGAACAACAGCTTTCTCTTACTTTGAGTGATGTTCACCATCAACATGACAAGACTCAAAATCTACTGGCATGCTTTAGCTGGCTTTTTATAACAATAAGCATTGGCACGTCTGTAATTTAACCTGTTAATAATTTTCCACATGGTTTTAAGGGGAATTAAGGGTATTGAGCCTACTGCATAAGGCTTGGGGGTAGTTTAAGGAACTTGTTGGAGAAAAACCTTCTGAAAATTGAACTTGGGGGTTTGGCTTGTTGGGGAAGGGTTGTCTTTAAACCAGCATTTGAAAAGATACGGTAATGAATATTTGAGAAAATTTACTCAGTGATATGGTCTCTAGACAAATCACATGTAGAACTGTCTCTAGAGCTTGGGGTTTTTTGCATTTTCCAATATTCCTGTTTGTGAAGCATGAGGGGGTTATTTATCTGTATGTTGAATTCATGATCTGTTTACTGCTAAGTGTTTCTTACTAAGCTTGTGTCATCTGTATGGATAAATTACAGAAATGTTGATACAATTCAGTTAAGTCTTTTTCTGTTTTAGAAGTAATGTAAAATTTATTAAAAATTGACAGGCATGAAATTATAACAACAGTATAGTTGGCTATAGTTGTCTTCAATAAATGTAGTTTCACTCAATTTTCTTTCATAAATTCAATTTATACAGTTAAAATTGTCTTTGGGTATTGGATTGTAAATTATGTTATTATATCCTTGTACATGTAGAATACTGCTGGCCTAGATGATTTTGAGAGGCAAAAAACCCTTGGAACAGGATCATTTGGGAGAGTTATGATGGTGAAACATAAATCCACAGAGCAGTATTATGCTATGAAGATACTGGACAAACAGAAGGTTGGTGTAATTTATGGTGGGTTTTGTGGTACAAGAGTTTGATGTAGACAAAGATCTGGTAACTGTGGCTAAACTGTGTTGCACTTACTGTGCTTTTGGTTATCACACTTGGATACTGGTGATACTTTTAAACCCTTGACTTTGTCTTATAGCAGATTCAATTGTTGGGTTTGCATAGAATTCTTACAACCACCAATAACATAAACGGCAAGCTGAAGAGGCTGGAAGTAGTATCCAAGGCATTAATAAAATGTTACCAATTAGATTCTTTGCTTAGCTTTTGTAAGGTGGCCTATATATTATTTGACAAATGCAAAACGTAATGCTGTAGTTAAAATAAGTAAGTAAACTTTTCCAGGGTAGCTCAGAATTCTGGAAGACTCTCTGGATCAAATTCTCAGAATTTTCACTTATGAACCACAATTTATTAAATAATTTGCATGAATTATTTCTTTTCCGTTCTTGATCCCATGAGGTACTATTTTTGTGTGCATAATTGTGTAATAATCCTGTTGCATCTATAGTAACTGCATAGAACAGTAGTGTGTCTCTCGGAACAGCTGTCACACAATAGTTATTTTCTGTGTTGAAAACTTAAGCGGTGTAGTCTGAATCTGTATTGTTACTCCAGCCTGATTGTTTTTAGCAGCTTATTACTCCTAGATTGTAAGCTGCATCATGTGATAAAGTTTAAATTTTAAATAAAATAGATTTCCAGAATGCTAAGAAGTATTTTAAAGGAATAATTCATCAGTACAGTTAGTTTTTAATGGTTTTGACAAGTTTTTCAGAAGTACATTATTTAGATTAGTAGATTCTAAAGTCCCTGATATAAGAGTCAGTCTTACTTTGTAAGGCACTATACATAAGTTTGCTGATGTATAACAAAAATCATATTAAGAAAACATTAATCTGACACAGAGAACTTAATAATCAGAAACTGACAAAATGAAAGTCGGCATTGACTCAATGTGGGCTCTTGCACTTAGGCATTATTATATTCTTCAGTAATTTTATATAATGAAACTATGGCAGTGACATAATCAAATTGTTTTCCTGGAGTTGCAGTTCCCATATTTTTTACAAGTGATTTGGGTTCCTGGACCTTGAATAGTGTGTCATTTAATTAAAGACTTGCCTTTTAGTGTCAATTCTGGGATTATTTTTTTACTTGGAAAAGCTCAAATCTTTGCAACTTCAGCATTCTCTTATAACAATGGTTTCTAACTATTATTTTAAAATAAAAATCCCAATTAAATTTAAAAGACTTTCCAACATAGTACAACTGAAAGACAGCCAGACCATTTTCACCCATGTGGAAATTTACCTTGTCATTACCTCGGTATGGTTGGTGGCATCTTGCACGGAGTGTTGCTGTAACACGAGGTATGATGAGCGTCCCACTACTGCATGGGGTGCATCAAATTTCAGGTTTTTAAATGTTTTTCTTTGAACCCTTTTTCATGAATAGATGAGTCCTTGTCAATTGTCCTTGTCTCCACTGGAGCAATTTAGCAATTTACTTCAGAAAGCTGCCATAACAACAGTCTGAGAATTTAAAAAAATAATAATTCATTAAACTCATTGCTGCCTCTTAGTCTAAAATAATTTGGAAAGTTATAGTTATAGAATTATCTGGTAAAAGCAAGAATTCGCACTTTTAATGATTGCAGTGGACTTGCAGTAAAAGATTCACAGGATTAAAGATGTTTCCATTCAGGTGTCAGTCTTCTATTAATTAATTTGATGGTTTTGTCTATAATCAATTCTTGAAGTGTTCCTTTATGAAATAACACATTTTTTCAACTCAGTTTAGCATATATAATTATATATCTGTGTTCTATTAGAAATATATTAGTGTTATATTAATAACGTGTATTAATTGATCAAAAAATAGGAGATGGTTTAGGGAGAGTGTATTTCTATCACTTCCTGTATTATAGAAAACATAAGATGTCTGAAATTAGACAATATGCAGGCCGCCTATAATTTTTCATTTACGTTTTACTTGAAACAAGAGAAGAAAGTGTATTGTGTGTCCCTTTGTTATCCAATCTTACACTTGGTTCATCAGGACACGAAAAATAAATTAAAAAATAGATTTTGATGTAGCCAGCAGTTTTGTGTGTAGAGCTCTTGCTCCTAGTTTCATGATGTAATGGTTTTGGGGAAAAAATTTTTGTTAACAAAAGCTCGGACATAAACAAGCTGCTGGAGAATCTGCTATTACCAGATATCATTTGATCTACAGGAAGCTGGCACTGGACGTGCCCTGAGCCTGAGCTTAAATGTGAGCAAGGCTGTGCAGAGTTACGTCCAGTTTGATGCTACAAAGCGTTAAACAGCAGCTTCAGTCTGGGGTACTGCTGCCATCACCCTCCAGTATCTAACCAGCCAAAGATGCAGGAAGGGTGGTGAAGTCTTGTCTAGCATTGCAGCAGAATGCTTCAAAATATCAAACTAAAACCTTGTTTGCTTTAATGGCTGAGATAATTCCAGTACCATAGCTTTCTAGGAATGAGCGGCATGTTTCCCACAAATGAGCTGATTTGAGCAAAATTTTTGTTTGGTCCCTAAAGATCTGTGGTTCAAAAGAGATTTAATATTTTTAAAACACTCTTTATTGTATGATGTCTATTTCAAAACAGTAGTGTTTTTTTAATAGGTACTACCTTTTGCATCTAAAAGTTACACCAACCCTGACTGAAATGTGTTTAAACATATCTTGCTTATCTGTTACTTACAGCCGTTCAATTTTATTTCTGAACATCTAAAAAGAGACTTGTTTTGATCGCTCGTACATTTTCTCTTTGTTTCAGCAGGGGGCAGGCAGAAAAAGTAAGTTTACTTGGAAGTCATGCCATTCTCAAAATGAGATACAGATAAACTGTGCAACAGGGATTAAGTAAAGTGGAAAAAAACTATTTATGCAGTGTTGGGGTTTAACACAAGGAAAACAATTGTTAATTACTGAAAAAGCATTTACCAGAAATCTGCCACTTACTGCCCTGTTAGCAACTTAACATTATAATGGATTCCAAGAAGGTAGCATTTTATTACAATTTTTTTTAACAATTTTGCTAAGCTGTTTGCTAAGCAGAAAAGCAAAAAACATTGAAAGGTCTGACAGAAGTAGGTATTGTTTATAAAAATGGAAATTTTGAATTTGTATTCTCCTTAGTCTTCTCACTAATACGTGAGCTATGTAAAATAACTATTTATCAGTTTACTGCTGTTCACACATAACAAAATTCATAATTAAACATCTGACACAATTTCCTGCCTTTCTTGGCAAAAGGTGCACAGATCAAATGGATTTTACTGAGTTGTCATCTTGCTGCAAAAGTATCTCCATTACAAGTGCAAGCAATACTTAAGAAAATGTAGATGTTTTCCTTACTGATTCCTATACTTGGCATGTATTTAGAAACACTCTGCAAACCATATTGCATGAGTATTACTCTTTAAAATGTTGTTAGACTTTTTAATCCTTTCCCAGCACTGTTGCTGTACTAGTAATCCATAAGGTTTTTCATTATCTGTAAAGTTACAAGCTTACTTTCAGCTGATTGTTTTACACTGAAAAATTTATCAACAACTATAAAGTGTCATACTTCAACTGAAGATTGTTTTTTCTGTCCTAGGTCGTCAAACTGAAGCAAATAGAACACACACTGAATGAGAAGAGAATATTACAAGCAGTGAACTTTCCTTTCCTTGTAAAACTGGAGTATTCTTTTAAGGTAATTTTGAAAGCATTTGTGTTGCATTTCAGGGAAGTTCATGCTCAAACTTGAGCTATTAAAACTTTTAACTTCTACAGTATAGAAGATTTTAAGTATTTTTGTTTTCAAAGATGCTTTGTTTGACACTGTTGCTAGGTCTTGAGCAAGGGTTCCTGCACTTGTGTGCACGGTTGCACACATCCCAATTCAACAGGTGATGACTGAAGGGGCGTCTCCAAATACATAAATAAATAAATAAAATTAACCTCTTAGAGATTTCCCTTGTTTTGGAGTGAACCTGGCTTTTGTACAGCAGGGAGCTTTTTGGCATCATTCTGTCTTTGAGAGAAACCAAAGGATGCATTTCTCTAACAATATATGAAATGGTAAATTGAAACTGTTTTGCAGATTTTTTACTTGAGATTTATACCTGAGGCAGGTATATAAATATCTGCCTAAATAAGGTGTGTATATATGCCTGTCATTAAGACAGTCTTAACTGTGAAGGAGAGAACTTTGAGGTTAACTTCTAATTTCGGGACAGTATGTGCTAGTCAGTCTGTAAACAAATTAGTATTTTCCTAATGTAGAGTGCGATTATGTATCCTCTATGTATTTTCTTCGTTATTTTGTTTCTTTTTAATATCATTTTAAATGAACAAATGTGTTCTACGTTAATCTTCACAGTTCTGAAGTTTGGGGCTGGGGGTGTTGGAGACGAGAATACCTCAGGCTGTCAATTCTGAACTTTTAGGACTGCAAGATCTTGTCTTGCAGTAGGCATCTTATCCTGTCTTCCATCAGGTCACTTACTATTCTGTATCAAGAGCTCATTAATTATCTTTATTCAGATTTACTTTTAAGAAGATTTCTTGAGATATATGATGCTCCTTTTCTCACATGTCTGCACTTCTTCAAGAATTTCTACCAATGTTGCTTTGTATTTGTTAAGGTCATTGGATGGCTAAAATTTTTCATTTTCATTCTTTGATAAAATACACTCTATGTAGGAATTAGAGAGACTTATACCATGCCTGATATGTATTTGTGTGTTTATATGCTTCCTTAGGACAATTCTAATTTATACATGGTAATGGAGTATGTTCCTGGTGGTGAGATGTTTTCACATCTAAGAAGAATCGGAAGGTTCAGGTAAGAGTATTAATGACACAGTTCCTTTAAAAAAGCTTATGTTGCTGATTTGGGAAGAGGGTTTTATAAAATTTGTTACTATTGAAGGAAAATTTGTGAAGGGATAAGTGCATTTACTTTACCTCTCTTTCAGTGGACTTGAACTAGTCATGCAACAAAAAACTTGTAATTATAATCTTATTTTTCAGCCAGTTAATGCAAGCATTCATGATATATGCATGACAGAATCTTGGAATTCCTATGCAATTGTCATCAAAATTGATGATGTTTTCTCAAAGTAAAATTTAAAATCTAAGCTCTATATTGTGTGATATGGTCATCTTGATTTGCATGTGTATTTAGCTGCAAGACTTAAGTTTAGGGAATGAGTGTATCAATTCTAAAATGTTTGCTGTTTGCTTTTTTTTTCTTGCTACACAGTAAATGAACCAGCTAAAAGATACTTGATTTGTCTAGCCCTGGCAGTTACATGGTTGTTTCAGTATCTTAGCATAGCATTGAGGTACTTAATATTCTTTTAATTCTTCACAGTGAACCACATGCACGGTTTTATGCAGCTCAGATAGTGCTAACATTTGAGTACCTCCATTCATTAGACCTCATCTACAGAGATCTAAAGCCTGAAAATCTTTTAATTGATCAGCAAGGATACATCCAGGTATGAATATTCTTCATATATTTAGGGAGTGGAGTCTCGTCTTACAGTATAGGGTTAGGTAACTCTAGCAAATGTGTTTAGAATAAATGGTCTGAAGCTGGTTGGCATGTTAGCCTGTATTAAGGGAGCATTAACGTGCCCTGCTGTTTAGTAATGGTTAAAACCATTTGATTGTATTTCCTCTGACTAAAATTAAGTATGCACAATGGAGCTGTGGGCAGTTGAGCGAGCTGTCAAGATTTCCTTTGGGGTCTGCGGTGAGAAGTAGGTGATTATATGGCTCTGTTCATCTGACCTATTTTATACATCAGCCCTAGAACAAGATGAAAGGTGTCCTATAATGTCTGGTTCTGTGCATTGACTATATAAGTAGTTCAGGATAACCAGCTTAGCTGTCAACAATGACACTGTAGTACTTAATTTCAGTCAGCTGAATCCTACCCTTGGGGAGTCCTAACCTTCGTGGCACATCTGGAGTAAGAGCTGAGTTGAGATCAGGTCAGAATGGCAGTGCTGCGAATGACAGCTTTGGTTTTGCAGCAGCCTCTCATGGCACCTCCTCATGTTCCTTTTAGCTCCCATGTTTTTGATCTAAATGGCAAATGGGAAGGTGGTTTACATCAACAAGCACTCTGCAATGCTTTGCAGTCCTTAAACTACAGAAGCTCTTTCCTTATTGTCGCCTTTCTCCATAGCAGAATCTAACAGGAAAATAGGTAATAAAAATGTTCAAGAGAAGAGGAAAGGATTCATATCTTAACGTTGTTTATAACTGTAAAATAATTTTGCATGGAAAAGAAAATAACACTGTAGGGAGAAGAGAAATAAAAGTTCTGTTAATGTGGTTGGGAGGCACCATTTTAATGTTAAGCTATTAACAGCTTCCTCCAGAACTGGTAACCTTCTATGTGCAATAGCATGGTTTTGTGATGGTGGGCAAACCGCAAATAATAATGGGTCCAGCAGTCACTCTTCCCATGTGAGGTTGGTTCACTTCTGCTTCTGAACAGACAGGTTTGCATTCATATGTTGATGCTGCAGCTCCAACTAAATTTTGTTTAGTAACTTTCATTTTCTTTTTGAATTTGAAAGCCGTTACCATTTGTCCCACATCTGCAGTGTATTCTTCTTACATACACTGATGAGCTTTCACAAACACAGAAATGATTCTTTGCTGACTGAAGCAGATCCGTCTAGTCAGCACAGCACCCTCTCCATTCAGTTCCAGCTGTGATTGCTGTTGTTTCTGCCAAAAATGAAGTAAAAGCTGCCTTGATACTTTGGAGTTTGGCTTGTTTAATTGTGACACTAGTGTGTCAAGGAACACCAGCGCAGGTTATTGTATAAGTAGCAATTGTACAATTGCTGGTACAGGGTTTTTTTCCTCGAGGAATAGGTTGAAAGTGATGTAGAGAAGAAGGAAATGAAATGGATCCCCAAAGTATAGACTTGATAGCTTGAAACTGATCCCAGAATTTCACATGTAACTCCCTGGTTTCCATATGTATTCTGCAGTACAGTCCAGGAAAAAATCAGAGAGGATGATACCACATACAGAGTTCTGAAAACTTGCTGCAGAAAACATGGCAAGAGGAAGAAAAAATTATAATGGCCAAGAGCTTGCTGCTTGTAAATACAGTTACTGCTGCATTTCCCCCCAGTCCTCAAATAAACAAGCTTGTCTCTGGTGATGCTTTCAGAGATATTCAGAATCAGAAGTTACTGGAAGACCTCTTATGTTGTCTTATTCCCACACTAATTTTACATATAACCTTTATACAGTTATGCAATAGAATTCTAAATTTACAAGACTGGCAGATATCTTGACCCTTTTTGTGATTAATTTATTTGTTAACTAAAGGAAAAGATAAATATCTTATTCATATTCACGTTCTTTAAACTTCCAGCAATATAAACAGTCTGATGTGAAAAGTATAAGAAAAATTATTAATGTAATTGCAGTACATGTGGGCGATAAGTAAGCCGTAGTTTGCACTGTTTTTTAAAAATTGTAAGTAGAAGCTTGTGCAGGGGAAAAATACATATTTTATGTTACTCGTTTTAACATGAGAAACTTTGTATCTGTCTGCATTAGAAGTATCAGAAGGACTGGCTAATAAAGGTACATCTGACTATATGATACTACGTGATTTGAGAAAATAATTTTTCCTGTTTATAAAATAGCTATCCAAAGTATTTAAAAAATGCTTAATTTTAAATTTCTTTGTGGAAATGTTCTTACAGTCAACTTATTTCTTCTGATGACAGGTCACGGACTTTGGCTTTGCAAAAAGAGTAAAAGGAAGAACTTGGACGTTATGTGGGACTCCAGAATACCTGGCACCTGAAATAATTCTCAGCAAGGTACTTTGTCTTGTTATTCAGCCATGCATTTGATGCAGTTAAAACTATCACCCAATTATTAAATCTTGCAGATATTTCCAAAATTAAATCTTGACTGGTCAGTTATAATTGTAAACAGTTACATTGTAAATTGTTGTGGCATACTAAAACTTACTCCAAAGCAGGAATTTTCACATAACTACAGAACTTTCTACATAGGCTTGCCTTGTAACTTGTGAGGCAAAAAGGGATTTTTAAAAAATCTGTAATCAGATTATTTAAGTAGCATCCTTATCATAACAGCAGATCTGAGTGATTATATTTTGAAGTGTTAGCAGACTGGAACAGGAGCTCTAGAGGTAACAAGAACCACCTATTGGATGAATCAGTAGCCATTAAATAATCCGTTTCAGAGTGTTTCAGGTTTAAGGCACTTAACATGAAATCAAACATGACAAACTGCTGGTTTTACACACAAAGTACATGCAACCTTACCGCTCATCAGTTTGGTGTAGTACTTGTGGTGTTTGAACATTGAAGAAGTATTATTTATCATAGAGCTGTTCAACTGTAGCCCTTCATGTTTTGCAAAGGAAAAATACCCTTATAGTATATGGAACTGCTTATGATAAACAATCATAATGCATATTGTTAAATTATGCATTTAATATGTGGTTTAATTAAATACCTTTAGCAGGTTTTCAGAAGTAAACTGAAAATACTTTTATCTGGGGAGAAAACATTTGTTACTTGCAGCATTTTTGCCCCTATGTAGCTAAAGCAGCAGAAGAAATAGTAATGCATCTACTACAAATTCTCCATAGAAGACTTTTCTGGAAAGATTGAGTCTTAGCCCTGAGCTTTGTAAAAGAACTGAGAGAACACATGCGAAATTGATGGGTTCATGGGGTTTTCTGTCTTTTTTTTTTTTTTTTTTTTTTTTCTTCTCTATACTAAATGGGATTTACTCATGATTTTATGTTCAGGCTTTAAAGATCAAATCATAAATGACCTATAAAGGTAATTAACTAAACTTTTAAGCTCTCGTAGCTCGTTTACTAAATGTGAAAATGAATGTTCTGAAATGCAGATAATCAAGCAAAAAGTTGATGATATACAATATAGGAAGTATTGTTACACTTCATAAAATTTCCTTAAGCTTTTGAAAGAAGTGTCAATCATTCTGTAACAAAATTATTTTTATTTTAAATAAATTGTGCCCACTTCTGTCACTTAGGGAGTCTTGTCACATCAGTGTAAAGGCATCACTGAAACTCAGCACAGGAATGTGCAAAATGTTTCGTTTTCATCACTGCTGCTCTGTCAGTATTGTATTAGGGTTTAGGTATATCGCTTTGGGAATCTGTGAGCTTCAGTTTGGTTTGAACTAGGTTGTAAATTCTGTATTAAACCAGCAATAGTGTTTGCTTTCTTTGTATTCCATAGATATATATTGAAAATCTTAAACTGTGTTAGAAATTGTACTAACAGTGATATTTATCGTTTTGTCCAGGGTTACAACAAGGCAGTGGATTGGTGGGCATTAGGAGTGTTAATCTATGAAATGGCAGCTGGATATCCCCCATTCTTTGCAGATCAGCCCATTCAAATTTATGAGAAGATTGTGTCTGGCAAGGTGAGTGAAGGGTCTGTGTAGTTTGTCTTTGCAGAACCTGTTTTTTGTGTGAAGCAGATAGAGAATTTACTGGCTACTAGGCAGTGAGCAATTTGGAAAGTTTATGGAAAAAAGTTTGTAATGTATACTTCTTAAATACCAACATTGTTACAACAATATTAAAAATCAAAGTTCTAAAAATCTGTTCCCTACCTTCAAATTTAAAATGCAAGTTACTAAACTTGCAGACACTGTGGTATTGTATCTTTTTATGCTTGGATAAAAATGATCCAGTGAGTATTAACAACTATTTAGCTATATGCTTAATTTGCCTAGCTTTTTTCTTGTTTAGAAATATTTTTGCAGCTTTTGAGAAACTCTAAAAAGTTTCCATAATTCATAGCAGGTTTCTTTTGTAGTCCTGTAGTTCAAGACATGTCTAAAGTTCTGTTCAGCTTTCATTATTATATAAAGCTTTTAAAAAGTGTTTCCAGCTTCTCCCTTTTATTTTTCATTAATATCTCATAGTGTGCCATCACAAAAATGTGATCATTCTGTTGTTCCTCCTGCCAGCCAGCATTGTCTCTTTGTGTTTCTCTGTGCTTATGTGATTTGTTATGGTTCTTTTCTTCCTTGTTCTTACATAAACCCATGCTGTGCTGCATCTTACGTACGTACTTCTGTAATTCTAATGAAGGGAAGTGCCTCAGTAGGCCCTGTGGTACACTGCAATGAGACTGATTCCCGTCTAGGACCTTATTTAAATCAAGAAGGCAGTTGCTTTTTGAAAGGCTGTGTAATACTGTGACCCTTCAGCTGTCTCCAGGAATAGATGGGAATTCATTTATGAAGATACATTATTGAAGAAATGTTTATCTTCTAAACTAAATAAACTTAGGCATTTTTTGCAGCTGTATCTAGTTTGCTCAACATTTGAACTGTTGATTGTCTACCTTTTTTACTGAGTCCATGGATGGGTGGTTGCAGAAACAGCACTGGGAGTGAACTCTGGAGACTCCAACATTCAGTTCTCAGCTGGCAGTATGTTTCCTTTATAACCTTAAGTCTTTCATTTAATCTACCTCATGCACTTAGTTCTCTACTTTAAAAAAATTAACATTTCTTTACTTCTCAGCTGTCTAGGTATTCAATTAATATATAGATAGAGCTGTATTGACAAGTAAACTGAAGCAGTTTCCTTGATTATCAGACCTCTTGATTTCACAACATGTTTTTATGTTAAGTAATTCCATGTTCAGCATTTACATCATAACTGATCAGCTGAGTGTAAGGAGTGTCAAATGCTGAGACTACAGCTGTGACAGATACAACCTTCTGCCTGTTCTTTTCCCCTTTTTTCTCTCTGCCATCTCAAGTGGTGTCAGTAGATCTTTTGCTAGTAAAACCCCATGTAATTACATCCCATGAATCATCTTCAAATGGTTCTTAGCGAGGTTTGAATGAGTTGTATTGGCAAGTCACTCGTGCTGAATTCAAATAGTGCTGTATTATTTGTGTAAGACTTTTGATGTTGGTGTATCTAGTTATCAGAAACAGATTACAGTACAGCATAAAGTTCCAGATTGAATTTTCATTTGATTGCTGAATGTTGTTATTTCAGGGCGTATCTATAGATTTATATGTTTTATATATACTATACTGTATCTCTTGTCTCTCTGTGTATGTATATATATAATATAATCTAAAAATTTATTCCTGGAAAATAGTTGAGAAAGCCTTAAGATGATGTTGTGTTGGTGAGACACGAAGTTAAATTTAGGTTTTATATCATTGTTATGTTAAATTAACATTTCCCCCCGGCTCAGATGGGGAAACTTTCAGCTGAAAAAATGGTAGATGGACATGGTAACATTATTGATAACAGAAACACATATCCAGCAATAATCTTATCTCTTTTCCTGCATTCCTACTTGATTTGTTTTTAGAGGAAGAGTAGAAGATAGCCCCAGTGTTTTGTTTTGTGTGAATGTTGTTTGACTTCACAGGGGGAAGAATCAAATTTGTACATTTTTTTTAATGTTGTGGATGTATAATTTTAGGTAAGGTTCCCATCACACTTCAGTTCAGACCTAAAGGATCTTCTAAGAAATTTACTCCAGGTAGATTTGACCAAACGGTATGGAAATCTCAAGAATGGTGTAAATGACATAAAGAATCACAAGTGGTTTGCAACTACAGATTGGATTGCCATTTATCAGAGAAAGGTAAGACCCTTCCTGCTCTATTGTAGAGTATTACAGGTCTTTAAAGGGTTGAAGTAAAATTTCTAATTATTTTGTTCAATTCTTTGCTTTTCTAAATATGTCACTTTCACCTTTTCTTAGTTTTAATTAAAAGTAGCTTAATCTTTAGGACTCTAAAGGGTATGTATTGATTGAATTATGTTGGTTTCTTGTTGGTATTTTATCCTGGACCTCTGTGTACTTTCATGTTCTCTTAACATGCCTTGTGTTTTAGTCTATTTCTGGAATATCTCCCAATGAGCCATCTCCTGCCTCTCTTGCTTTTTATTTAACCCTTGCTATAGTGACATCTATAAATACTCCTCCACACCAGAAAGGAGTCTGTTTTCCTTTCCAGCTAGTTCTTAGTAGCTGAGACTGTGATTCAGTTTTTCTTTTTCTGATAAAGTACGCTCCCTCCTTCTTGCTCTTGCTTTATCTGTGACTGGGACAAGATCGGATGTAGAGTGGCTATTCAATCCTCGGTGTTTAATGAGGATTTTTTTGTCTTCTGACACTATGCTTTAGTTGACTGCAGTTCCATGAGCTGCGGCAATGGGAAGAACCCTGCTGAATGCTTTTTTCTAGCATTTTTAGAATGGTTTTCTAGACCTGCCTGACCAACGTGACTTGTAATGTTGTCTTTAGAAAGTCCAGGCCCAGTCTGCACTGTGAACTTAGGACCTACCTATGAAAGCAACAGAGACAACTGGGAATATTTTCAGAGCAGGAGCAGCCATTAACATACTGGTTAGAGGGGAGCACATTAGTGGCTGCCAGGATGAATGAAGCAGAGCTGGGAGGCAAAGCTGGGGAAAGGGATGAGGATGATAACAATTCAATCTAGGTCTGTCTTCCAGTAGCTCCAAAGCTCCTTCTCCCCTTGAACATAGAGTCAAAGTTAAATACCTGTAGATTAGTGAGTTACTAGAAGCAAAATCCTGTGAAATTATTTGTTCTTTTAAATGTAGCCTCTGAATTCTTGGGGGTTTAATACACAACAATAAAAGACTAAAATAATTTCGTTAGTGTTGTCCCAGAAAACTCAGGTGGAGAAATAGTTTTATGTGTAGATACTAGTGAAAAGGTTAGAGTCAATTGAAAATATTTGAAGGAATTGGTGTACGTTGTTGAAATGCTGACAGTCTTGATTATAGAGGCATGAACTTGCTGCTGTAACAGCATTATTTTAAAGGCCAAACCTAAACACTAACAATAGTTTATAAAAAGAAACCAGTTGTTTGGCTAGACAAACTGACAGTACGGTTGTTGTAATATTCACTAATGTATTAATTACTAGAAGACAGGGTGCAATTAACACATCGTGTATTCTTTGTATGAAGTATAGATGTTTTTAAGAAAAGAATCCCCCATTGCAGAATTGTAATTATCTGTTCTTTGCTTTCTTAATGCCTGTTTACAATGCAGATTTACATGTACTGAGTTTCATTCACTGGTATGCTGTTTGGGGACACCCAGGCCCCATAATATTAAATCAGATGTTTTAATACTGCGCTAAATACAACGCTAAGAAGTGTTGCTAATGCACTGCTGTAGAGAATTACTTTCAAAGAAACAAGAAATGTTTTAAAATGTGAACTAGTAGTACAATCAGAATAGCTATTGCTAGTTCTGAAGGATTGTGAAAACTAATGCTGAATAAGTCTGAAGCTTCTAATTATAAGGAATATAAATACTGTAATACTAAAGGTCTGAAACAACAGCATGGATTGTAATATCATTTAAGAAGTCATAGAAATACAGTAATAAACTTTGGGTTTATACCAGCTTTTCACAGTGGCTGTTACCACAGCATGTGTTTCATTGAATAAATGTAGTGTTCCTTGGCAGCTAATGTAATGTGAATAATTAGTTATGCTACAGTCATAAGTGGACCAGTCAATTACTTATTTTGGATAAGATCATCTTGTTTTCTTTGTCTGTTTGCATAGTTGTCATTAAAATACTGCCTGATAATATGGCCAAACAGGTATTCCTGCTATAAACCTGCTATCCCTTTTTAGCAATTTCCTTAATGAAGATAATAGGAAAAAGTCTGAGGCGTCTCATTTGAAGGTGTTCTAAAATACCTGCAGTAAATAAGGTATTTCTTGTACTCTGAGCTTTGTTGTAAGAGAGTAATTGAAAATCAGTTTGAGAAAACAGAGGCTGTATTCAGGTAACGGTAAATACGTGGCTTTGTAGGCTAGATATGTACACAGACTGTATTCTGTCAGGATAAATCACCTAAACACGTGTGTTGTTTTAGGAACAAAAGGATACATGTGGTAATTGTAGCACAGTCTATAAATGCAGCAAGTTACCGTTATTTCTTGGGAGTGTATAGTGGTGTTGCCCAAATTCAGCTGAGCTTAATTTATATTAGTTTGTGCTGTACCTCTTTTAATTTACTGATTTACACACACCCCCCCCGCAATCAGTAATCTGCCTGGGGCACTGAGCATTTCTGTGGTTGCACAGTACGATCTGATCCCCTGCCTCAGCTGGAGCCATGCCTGCCTGGCTTATCTGTCTCCCCACCGTGCTGCCTCCTTGGCACGTCCCAGAGATACTTGCCTGATTACTTTGCATTTCCAGGTTTAAACTTGCATCACCTCAATAATTTTGCCAGAATTTTGCTTTCTGTACAGGTGGATAAATCGGGCACTTGTGAAATGAGAGAGGAATGTGGTACTGATAATCATGCCTCCTACTTCAGTTTGTCCTAGACCTGTTGCAGTAGAGCATCTTTCCTTCTCCCTGCTGTTTTATTCTCTGGTCCTTTCCTTACCATCTGTTCTTCATCATTGCCTCTCATCAACCCCAGCCCTGCCTATTCCTCCTTTCAGCATGCAGTTGATTACATTTTAAAATAACTGAAATTTTGGAATCAGACTTAATTTTGAAATTTGTGAGAAGTTACAGACTAAAAGGCTGAAGCTTTGAAGTAATACTAGCTGAGTGAAGGTAGAGTTTAGTAGTCCAATCCCTAAAATAGCATTTCAGTGTCTGTAAGTTGGCAGCAACTCCTCCTTTTCCTGCCCCAGCTGGGCACGGCCAGCATAAGCTGTTGGTGAGTGAAAATGCAGGTATGTGCCTGTGCAGACCCGTATCTTCATTTAATGTCATCTTCAGTTTAACTTCCAAGATGACTAGAGGCTGAAAGTAGGGACAAAGATTGACAACGTTAAGCTGTAGGCAGACACAAGGATTTTATTGTAAGGTCAACATCAAAAAGCTGCAGGTCCCCTCAACTTGAAGAAGCAGCAGTTAAGAGGGTCCTGGAGAATGACTGGTTCCAATACCTGAGCCTGAATGGCTCGCTGCCATACAGTGCACGTGAAATGCACTGAACCTCAAGGCTAATATTGAGTATGTGTATGGATCTGAGAGGATGTGCAGGCAGTCTGTGCCAGGAGGGGGCTTCCACCGTTAGTTGGAGCTGCACTGGCTTTCTGTACGGTCTTCTAGCGTCTCCTTCAAGGCACTGCTTGTCTCTGTTGTGGTGTAGTTTCAAGGCAGCTTTCACTTCTCACTTATAGTTAGGTCCTAGGAGAACCTTTGTTGGAGTTGCAGAACAAATTGTTCTAAACTAGTAGTAAGTTAGTTTTTATTTGGAAATAGAGGATTGTTGGTAAGTAGGAGATGCGTTCCAAACTGCTTTAAGATTTTTGAGATTTTAAGATTTTAAGATCATGACTGATGGGCAGTCAGTCTGCTCTGCTTCCACCATGACTGTGCAACTGTTACGTGCAGCCGTCACCGTGCCGAGAGCCGCACCGCACAGCTGAAGAGAGCAGGGCCTCTTCTGCAAGAAGAGAACTAAACTCTGTTTTAAAGTCAAAGTAACTTTTATGGATGTTTGTCAGCGAGTTATTTTTCTTTTTCAACTTACATTCATACATTTCGGCCTGCACCTTCTTAGGCTGGCTTCATTTATGTGTCACAACTTTAAGCTATAATATCTGGTTTCTTGGCAGGATTTGAGGAATGTTGTTATGCTCATTGTCACAATGTTAAGTCTAAGGGTATTAAGCCAATGACATTTCATGTGCTTCCCCCTCACCCCCCTCCCCGAAATACAGGTAGAGGCTCCGTTCATACCAAAGTGCAGAGGCCCTGGAGATACCAGCAACTTTGATGACTATGAAGAAGAAGATATTCGTGCGTCTCTAACAGAAAAATGTGCAAAAGAATTTGCTGATTTTTAGTAGGAGTAAGAGGACAAGATGACATCAGGGCTCACATTGGGATCTTTGCACTCTGTTAACAGATGAGGTGGAGCTGAGACCATCATATGTCAAAACAGTTACCTAGTTACTTCATTCCACAAAGCTGACTGAGGTCTTTATTGCCATCTTCCATGTGTGCAGTTTGCACCAACCCTTCTAACTAGGCACAATTAAGCAAGCACTGTTTGTGCAGTAACACAGAATAATAGACCACTTTCCTACTTAACTTTGGTTTCTGTCGTTCTTTGTTTCTGTGTATTGTTCATTTTCCCCCTTTAAAATGAAGTAGTTTTTTACCCAAGAATGCTCCATTTTATTTTGAATAATGTATTATTTGTGTGAGTGAAATGGAAGGTGTTGCGGCTAGTGTGATTTAGACTGAAGTGAAAGATTAATGTTGCTTCTAGTCTGTGCCAGCCAATAATTCTTGTCTGTCTTGTGTCTGATGCTACAGTTTATAATAATTTTTTAGTAGCTCAGACTAAACCTAGCCAACATTTTTAGCATTTTTGAAGGTAGTATTTATCGCCATATAAATGTCTGCTAAATTAACTTAAAAACACTTCTTCGTGGAGACTGACCAAAATTCAGTAGAATTAATTGGATGGCTTAAGTGTAGGGGACAGTAGCTAGACCCCGTGCCTTGGTTTTCTACATCCCTGCAGTTTTCGTCACTGCCTCCTTCCTGTGTATTTCCCACCTAGGCAGTAAGTAAATTGCCATAACCAGACTGTACCATGGAAAGCTTACAGTCTTGTGAGAGGGAGTAATTCCACCTGGTCTGGATTTTGGACCATATTTAACCAAGTCGACTTACCAGCATTTCAGTTGGCAGGTATGAAATGGCTTTTTTAAGAACGTGAACCCTAAACTCTTAAAGCAAGTTTTGGTCAGTATTGTAGAGAATATGATTAATTTTGATTCACACTTTATCTTGTTGTTTTTTTTAAAAAAAAAAAAAAGCCAGTGTTTGGGCTCCCAAGTGTATTCCTTGTTTTGAGCCTTTTTTGATTAAAAAAGGTCTCCATTACAATAAAAAACACCACACAAGAAAAAGCAAAATGCGCTCTGCCGTTAGCTGTGAAAAACAAATGGTTTAGCAAATGCAAAATAATGTTCTAGATGCATCGCTGGATGAACACGGTTATTTTTTGTTAGCTGTTAAGAATAAGAGGTTATTGCCAAGTTTTTATTCTGGTATACTATATTAGTAAACTTGAGGATGGAGTACTGCTACAATCATTTTCTTTTTAATTACAGCACTTCATTCATGAAGAAAAGAGACAAAGTTTAAAAACTGCAACAGCTGGTTTATTTTAGTTGCGTTGTGTCTTCATTTCTAACCTACTTTCTTTCAATCAAACAGAATGTATGGTCACACAGATATAAGTATTTGGGCTTAATTATGTTTTGTATACTCTCACCAACTGACTTAAAAGATATTGCTACCATGTGCTAGCTTTGGGCACTTTTACACATTTATTTCAATGTTAATCAGTGGCTCAGCACTTTTCTGGGGGGTTGCTTTTAAACTTATTCATAGTAGTTTTATTTGTACACTTGATTCTGGCTGTCTCAGTGACCTGTCTTAAAACAGCACATCTAAACAGTTTAAACTAGACTCATATTTTACGATAAATTTACATGCATACAAGGATGAATTGTTTTTAAAAAAAAATGAGCTATATTGATACATAGCCATTGTATTTGTTTGAATGTCAGTGCAAATAAACCACTGGCATTCCTTCCTTTTAATCTGTATGACACTCCTTTAAGAAAAGCCTTTGTAGACATTTTACAAAAGAGTATGAAACGTACCATCCAACATTCTGTATGTTTAGGTTGTTGAGCATTTTTGCACAACGTCATTAGGAGGCTGACAATGAATGCAGTCTTTGTCCACCCATATTTACATATGTGCAAGAAAAGTATAAGATACTTTGCTGTAGCAAATTTTATGTAACAAAGATATATCGTCACATTAATAAATTTAAAGAAATCCTTTGTATGAAAATGTTAAAATCTTTTGTATTTCATTTAGACCAAGGACATGCTGCTGTATGCTAGCTGTATGCGATAAATTCTACAGTAACTTTGTTGTCGTTTATGAACTTTAAAAGATTTTAATAAATGTTGGAGATCACAATTTGATTTTGTTATGATTTTAATTTTTAATTATTACATTTATAATTCTAGTAAAGTTCAGAGATTTTTCTGTTTTGTAAAATACTGTAATCATTCATCTTGCGTGTACAATAAGACAAAAGTCTAGGAAATTGGTTCTGACATGTCTGTCTGCTATCCAGATTAAATTCTACATGGGCATAAGTGGAAAAGTCATCTTAATGCCATGATATTATACTATTTTTTAATTTTATGAAAATCCCGTTAGAAAGTAAAATACTTTTCCAATATGGCATAATAGACTTCAGTATGGAAATGAGATTCTATTTTGGAAAAGGAGGGGAAGTGTGCAATTTCCAAGGTGTTAGTGAGTACATTTGACAATGTGAGTATTATACAACCCTCTCATTTAAACACAGTCGTAAAATATAACTACAGAATATTATGTTACCTGTATTTAATTTGAAAAATCCTTTTCACAGTATGGAGAAATTGTATATCTATGACAGTAGAAGCTTGTTAATTTTACACATTTGAGGAATTAAGTGTTGAACTATATGGTATATTTTAATTGTACTCTAGTTGTATGTAACTTTCATTTCCAACATAAAGGATTGTATCTCATTAAGTAAATTGCTTTTTTATTATCTTGTCAGTTGCATTAAAACCCTTATTTTTAAATCCTTTAAAGTATTTTACTAATTTTTGCAAATAATTAGACGTTTTTTAGTGCTGCAATAGTGTGCAATATAGTAAACATTTATATACAGAAGTGCAAATTAAATTATGTACAACACTTGTGCTGCTTCTTTGTGAATCAGAATGTTGTATGATGAGAGTCATTGCATCTCCCCACACACTGCAAACAGGGTTTGAAAGCAAGAGGAAAAGGTTATGAAACATGCCACACATATTAGTTGGTACGCATTGAGCTTTACACTGAATGGGGTGTTTGGAGAAGACAGTGTGGAGAACTTTAAAGGCATTGTGAGAAGTCTGTGAGTTGGACTTCTTAGACAATCAAAAGCAAGCAAGGTGATCGTTAGCTGCAATATTGTTTGTCTTCATATTTTCATATTCAGCCTCGATGCTTTTTATTAAAGATAATTGCCTGTTTTTAAACTGTCTGCAGATCCCACTGTACAAACTTTGTGCTGTGTCTCATTGTGCTGTGAAAAAACTGATAGAAGTAAAGACTGTTCATGGTCTTGGCATTGTCTGTCTTGAGGCTTTTTCTGCAAGTGGTGATCGGAGAGGCTCTGTTACCCGCTCTCTGTAACGCAGCTCCTCCTCTTCCTGCTTTCTGAGCGGAGCTTCGGCCTCTTTGCTTCTGCTGCCGTACGCCTACTGACTGTGGTTTTGTGTTCATCTTGGTCTCCTAGTACAAATGCTATATAACATTTTAAAGACCTTTGTACTTTTTCTAAAGCTAAGAAACTGCAAAAAGATTGTCTTCTGCTTTTACTACAGCTCCCATACAAACACAGCATGTCAAGCAGCAGATTTGAAGGTGTCGGTGAAATCTGTTTTTCTTCTAATTTGCCACGTGTAAGGAGGACTTACCCCAGATAGGAGTTTAAGAACCATTCCATGAGAAACTGGTAAAAAGATGATCCCATTCTCCAGCTGGGGTGTGTATAGCTGATCTGGATGTGTTAGGAAAAAGAAAAAATAAAATTGTATGACCACCACAGTTCTATGAGTGTGTGTCTTGCACACACTTTTTTTTATTGAGAGCTTTAGGAATCAACTGATCTGAGGCCTCTGACGGAAGGGGTAAAATATGAGCATCTAATGGCAGGGATCACTTCCAGTATAAAGGGTTAGAGCTCCACAAAGATGTTTAAATGTCTTATAGTAAATATTTGTCATCTTACGCAGGAATTACGTAAAGTGTTCAGTTTTGTTAGAAGGATGAGATGAGTATCTCAGGGCCAGGTAACTTCTATTCCTAACTTTTGAATTCGATGATGAATAAAAGTTTGAATTAAATCTGAGGCCTAGTCACATTTTGACCTTTTGGTGTTGGTTTTGTGGTGGGATTTTCTAGTTTTGAGATATATAGATATACCACAAAAAGGGATGCCTGCCTGAAGGAAACTTGCACGTATTGAAAATGTAGTTTATTCTTATAATTCGCTACTACAAAAAATTCCTGCTTCAGTGGGTAACAGTAGCTTGAGGTTTCCATGGAATCACTGGGATGAGTGACCAGTAGTCTCTTTCAAAGCCAGTACAATTTCCTTTAGAATCCTCAGTCTGGGTGACCTGTTCCATCCCTCAGAGGGCCAAATACAAATGTCTTTGCAAAAATGTATTTCTAAACATCGTGTTTATGTGACCTTGTTGCTTTTAAAATGTAAAAGCAACATATTTGTGGTGTTCATTTGCAGTAGGTCATGGCCAGTGAAGCATGTAAGAAAGACCCAGTGACAAACTTGCACATTCCTTATTAGCGCTCAGCTCAGAAGATTTAGACTGTGATAGATTGTACCATAGCAAACTAGTACCTAATTACGATTTCTGCTTTTTGTGTTGAGAAGCAGCCTGTCTGAGGATGAGGCATCTTTGCTAAGGACAAGATAGAGAAAACACTTCGCCCAACATATGGACGTGGTTGCAGTATGAAAGCTCTTTAGGATGAAAAGGTTGTTCTAGTTGGAAGGAGTTTGAGGACGGAGGTCAGTGATCTGTCCCCGTACATATGCAACCACACAGTAACAGGCGTTGTCCTTTGCTGGGAGGTAGAGGTCAGAGACTTACTCCTTTGCCTTTGCTTCCGAGATGCTGTGGAAGATTGGAAAGAACGCAGCTGCAGGTATACAGACGCAAACGGAGCAAGATCTCAGAGCCTGGCATGTAGTACAGTATGTTCTGAGTGTGTCCAGTCAGTTCCAGGAAAAAATACTGTTGATTAGGGCAATAAAGAAAAAACTGGAGGGCTGGAAAGGTTTGATTAACTTTCTGAAATTCTTCCACCACCAGGATAATTTGATTCAATTTAAAAAATATCAATGCTTTGGTCGACACAACAATATCACAAGAACTGTCTTTTGTTCTTTACTGTGTATCTACATTGCTACTTTGAATGTATATACAGTTAAGTATCAGTCAGTTCAACAAAGTAAATGTTTGATTGGGATGTCCTTTCAATTTCTACCAACTTTACAGTCGTCTTGCTACTTGATGCTTGCATGAAGTGGGGATCTAGGTGTTAGGATTCCATTAATAATAGGTAACACCTTGGATGAGTAAAACAATGTAATTCACCTACTTCACAGGTGTGTTAATTGAGGTTAAGCAATATTTTTATTATTTCATAAATGCCTAGAGTTTATGAAATAATCTCATTTTCAACTGCCCCCATTAAAAAAAAAACTATATAAAAAATGTGTGTCCCCAGTCAATAAATGATTTTTATCTCACTCCATTCTCTTACCATGTATTATCAGAAAGTACAGGCTTGCTTACCTGCAGGAAAAGCAAAGAGGAGATGAGCAGGTAGCCTCAGTAAAAGCAGGATACTGTACCAGAAAGAAGATCATGGTGACAGAATCAGTCTAAGGGCTACATAACATGTGTAATGCAGTGATATAGTTTGTTAACGTTAGCATGTTAGTTCATGTCAGGGCGGGTGTTCTACAGAAGTATCTGCTCTGTGGTTTAGGACACAACCCAGGGACTTGGCTCCAGGAGGACATCAATATCAGAGAGCCACCTCCCATGGCCAGAGCACACCCATAGCCCCTTCATCCTGGAAGGGAATTTCATACCGGGACTGGGTTGGCTGCAAGGTAAGTTCCCTGCCAAGAGAAGTATTGCTGGGGGAAAAATAACGCCCTTAAGTCTCATAAATTAGTCGGTCTTTTTTAAAGTTACACGAGGAAACTTGAAATATCAATGCAAATGCTTTTTACTCGGGATTTGCATAACCCAAAGCTGTGCTTTAGGGCATTTCTAGTATAATATCCGAAGTTATTAATCTGGTCTTAATTCTGCAATCTTCTGCAGAATCAAAAAAAAATTATTGACTAACAGAACTCAACTCAACTTTCCTTGAACTTTTTTATGTTCCAGATTACTACAAAAACCTGTAGACTAATGACTCATGACTCCACTTTACCTAACTTCTCTATAACAATATGCTCTGGTTGCGTTCGGTTGCCAGTAGATGGCACGTTTATGTGGTGGGAAACGGTTAAGAAACGTCAGCTGCAGAGTGTAGTAAGAACAAGAGATTCTAAAAATATTTAAGAGCAGTAGTGAGTGAGAAATTTAGACTGTACCAGTCGCATAAGATGTCAGATAAATAGTCATGGTTGGTATTGTATGTATTGTTATTTGTGCATTAGTATATTTTTTGTTGCCTTTTTGCCTTGAAATCATTGTAGTTAATCATGAATACCTGCAGTATTTTTGTCAGTATCAGGTTTTGTATCGGTATCAGCAAAAAAAGGAAGTTTTGACACAACTAATTTGAACAAAAGCATTTTTTAAATAATATGTATTATTGTACATGCCGTATGAAAATTCCACTAAAAAATCCTGACTGATAAATTCTATTTTCAATAGAGGCTAGAGTCAGAGGGTCTGTTGTAATAGCACACAATCACATTTTTGTATTATGTGCACTTGAAAGGTCAGAAATACACTGTTTTAAACTAAAGATTGTCACCAAAACCAAAAATTGGAAAGTGCGTGTAATCTGGATCATTAAACATATGGCATTTATAGTAGAGAGGATATGCATTTTCTAGAGTTGAATGCTGATCAAATTGATACATATCTCTACTAATTATAGTTATAATATTTACAGGCAAAAACATGATTCAATATTTTTCTGAATTATGTACCACCAGAGCAGTTGGAGCAGACATGTTCTTGAGAGCATCTCTGATCAGAGCCTTATCAACCTGTTCAGAGCTGAGCAAGTTTTTAAAAGGTCAGTTTAACTGTTACAACCTTAAGGCATAACTTTTGAATGTCATGTCTGCTCGTGTTCACATAGGAGTATCTGTTTGGGTTTGGTTTATATCAAAGGAGAAAGTAGGGAGGGGAAGTAGGGTCATCTAATGTGCATCTGGAACACTTCCTGTGCTGTAACAGCGGTTCCTTTCTTGCAGCCTGTGGTAGTTTTGGCAACCACTATCTGCCAAATGTGCGTCCTTTGATTTATTTTTTTTTTTTTTTTTACGTATTTACACACAAAGCACAGGGTTGTCACGATTTCTTTTGGTTTCTTTATACTTTAGTGCCTATAAGCAGATAGAGAACCTGTAAGTGCCCCTCCTCTCCCTTCCCACCTGCCACCAGTGGCACCAGTGACTGAGAGCTGCAGAAAACACCCTTCTTTGGGTCCATGCTGTTCTCAGTGGGCTGAGTAGCAGCATCCTCTGGCTGACCAATGGAAGAAATGCCATACTATGGTCTTCCACACCTGGTGTCAGTTCTAGCAGTTGTACCAGAACTGTAATGTGTAAAGAAGATGCTAGTATTTACCAGGACGTGGGTGTTTGACAAGTCTGAGAAATCTGGATGTTTCTAAAGCAGGCTAAAACTGCGTGCTCCTGGCTAACTGCCTGCCTGCTGCATAGCTGGTGGGGAAACTTCACCACCCTAGAAACTCACTGAATGGTCTGCCCGAACACCTCTGAAATATGATCATTCCTCAAAATGGCTACGGTTAGCAAAGGTGGACACTCTTCAAGGGCTTGGCACTATCCAAATGTTGTGTAGATCTCTGTGCATGCTCAGAATATTTCTTTAAAAGAAAACCACAAAGGAACGGACTGGTTTGGCTGGAGTCCTGGTATCAAGGTTGGTTTGTGACTAAGCCTCTGCTCCTCTTTCTTTATTGAGTATATACGTGGACCTGAATCTTACTGACCTTGGCTTCTAAGAAAACAACTTGATGGAAAGCTGATACAAGAATCAGTGCTTTTAAGTGGAAATCTACAACATCCCAGAAAGTCTGTGTTAGGACTGAGCAGAAACCTTCATGGAGGGAAGGTGTAGAGAAAGCTCTTAATGTACCCATGCTGAAAAGCGAGAGCTCGATACAACTGCATTGGAACATTTTGATTGCTGCTGTCAGGTGGCTACGGAGGTAACTAGATATTAGTCTTACCTATTGTAAAAATAATGCCTAAGTTAAGGTTGTAGAAACAAAGGAGGTATTTGGGGTTGTCCCTACGGAAAATATTTTCCAGCCTGTGGAGTAGATGTCTATGGTGAACGTTTCCTTGGTCTGGGTGCAGGTCTCCTCCATCTCCTGAAAAAGTGTTGTGTGAGAGCTGCACAGGCTCATAGGTGCACTGGTGTCCACAGGGCTCTGTACTGGGCCCAGTTCCCTGGCACAGTGACCAGGGAAGTAAAAGCTGACACAGGAGGCTGGTGAGGTATTGGAAGTCAACTTTGCAGCCAGGAATGTCTTGTTATTAAGAAGATGGCAGCCTTACCCCTGTAAATACTATCTGGAGAAGGAGGAGGAAGAATAGAAGTGTACAGTGCAAACCCCAAGACCACTGCAGGGGAAGGTTGTCTGACAGGAGTCGGGTTTGTGCCTCCCCTGCAGCAACAGCACCCGTGAATCACACTGTCACTGCTGGTCACCAAGTGGTCGCTGGGCCACCAAGGTGTTGAAATCAGGCTTTAGATATTTTCTCTGTGATAGGCAAGTTCTTCACTCCTGGGGAAAAAAAAAAGGCTTCCCAGAAAAGTGGGGGAAAAACCTAGCACTAATTCCTTAATATAGCATTTGAAATATAGCTGAGATTTCTGCTTGTGTACAGTTGACATTTTTCTGTCTATAACTGTATTTTTCCATTCTTGTGTGCATCAGCATGTTGTGCTTTTTCATTTGCTCACTTCATACAACCAAAGCGCTACCTTTCAGATTTCCCATAGATCTAACGGCTATTTCACTGACATGTCTAAGCCATATTGCTATAATATAATTTTATTAGGCTGGATTCAGTTTTACAATGTTGGTATTTCATATGAATAGTTTTTATAAGCTTTTTGCTACATTATCACAAGCTAGGCAAATATGTGACGAGTACGACTGCTAGCTGGGGCAGGATGAGTTGTTTTACACAATGTTTTTTGTTGTTGTTGTTTTATAATGTCTAAGCTTTAAAATAACAAGGGTTTAAGTCTGGATGGTAGCTTTCTTAAATACGAGCAGCTACCATCATAAGAAGAAACAAAACAAAATAAGTAGGGCAGGAAATTCTCGGTGAAGTGTATATAATTCACGTGCAGGAAGATTTATTTAAGCAATTCAGTCTTGGAAACCAAAGTAAGCAAAAGCAGAAAGATAGCACTGGCCTTGCATTGTAGTCAGCTGCCGCACACATTCATTTTTAGCTTGGTGTGTAGAGGATACAACTCTGTCATTGAAGATTCATAGGATTACAAAAAAAAAAAAAAAGGTTGGATAATGCTTTTTGAGTAAAAAGGACCTTAGCATACTAAAGCAAAGACTTAAAGGATTGCCCATGAGGACAAAACAGAGGGTCTCTGCCATCCTATTAATTACTGCCTGGTCAGTAAACCTGAGCAGTCCTCCTCCCCTCCAGGCTTGCAGCAAGGGAGCTGTGTTGCTGATTCAGCACCATGCACCTGCAGAGCTCTTAATCCATGTTGATCCTGAAGCCCGGAGCTTTTACAAAACTTTTTGCACATCTACAGGCCCTGTTTTTTCCCTTAGGAGAGGGTACCCAGGTAACTGCATGGAATACAAATCAAGGGTGACTGACTTTTGTGCTCTCACCTAGTATTTAAACATGCACTTCAACTTAACTGCCTTTGAAATGAATGCCCGGTTGGTACAAGTCACTGTGCCAGATTCTTGCCACGGATTTTCTGCCTTCCTTCCCTCCACACTTGCTTTAGACCAATGCTATCTTTGGCCTTTTGTCTAGGCTTTATGCAGAACTTCAGAGCAGCATGACAGTGCTCAGCCACACAGAAAACCCTGGCAGATCAGATGGGGAGTTCGAAGAAGACACAGCATGGCTTTTGGATGACCTTCCTGGCCAAGGCAGGAACTGAAGAGAGGTGCTTCACTGCTGGACTCTGGGCGGACTGGGAGTACCTTGCTGGAGAACTGTCCCTCATCCCTCTCTGCCAAAGTAGGGAAGGGAAAGCAGGACGACAGGTATTAAGCTGTCGATGCTGTGGAGCAAGGTAAGTGGCAAAATTCTTTTCAAGCTAGAACGAATATGGACTGGAGTGGAAAAGATCTTAGCTGAGAATGAAGTGCTGGAAAAGTGCAACCTGGACCAGTAACAGGGATTATGCCTGTTTCTCTGTGTACGGTAACTGGCAGGGACTGTGGAAAAGACCCTGAGGTACTTACCAATCCTAGGATGTCTAAAATCATCAGTGCCATATAGGTGTGATTAAAAAACCTCTGTAAGTGTGGTGTGGAGACAGGGGCTATTCAGAGCAGACAGGGAAGATGGAAGGTACTGCTAAGACCCTACTGCACCCCAGGGTGCAGCTCCAAAAGCCTGTTCCTGGAAGGTGGATGTACACAAAGAGGAAAGGGGAATGAGCTCAGAAAATGCAGAACTTATTAGAGAGTCTAAAAGGGCTATGGTCATTCAGGCAGCTGAGCCGGCTCTGGGCCGCACCAGGTACGGATGTGGTGGTGTGAGGCTGTGTGGATGCGCCTGCCATGGCAGGAGGCCGGACTCTGCGGCCTGGAAGGTCCCTTTTTAGCCCTTCATTGCTAGGAAGGAAATGATGCAAAAGGGATTTTTTAAGTCTGCTGTTACTAATAGACTAGAAATAGCGATACACTAATTCAGTTTGGGTGGCAGGCAGTCATCTTAACCCTGTGCCACTTCCACACCTGCGATGGGAATTACCTACAACCAGCCTGTGCCCCCTGATGGCTTCCCCTGCGCCAGTGCAGCACATTCGGAGAGGCGGATGATTTCTGGCCGCTAGTCACGTTCGGATGACATCCATGGGCATGCGAGCTACCTGGTTCACCTTCTGGTTCACCCTCTCCCTCTGTGAGGTGCCAGGAGCCACAAATGACCAGCGCCAGCCCCGAAACGTCTCCCTGAACACCCGGAGGAGAAGCGTAGCCCCTCGCGGCGGCTATCCCGCGCCGTGGCTCAGTAAGCAGCGGCAGCCAGCCGCTCCCAGAGCGCCGCCGGGCCCGAGAGCCGCGCTGCCGGGCGGCCCCCGCCGGCCTTCAGTTCCCGGCAGGCCCCGCGGCCGCCAGGCGGGCGGCTATTGGCGGGGCGGCGCGCGGGCGGGAGCGGCCCCGCGGCTCTTCCCGCCGCCCGGGGCGGCCCAGGGGCTGCGGCCCGCCCTGCGCGGGGGCTGCCCTCGCTGAGCGCCAGCCCTTGTGCCGGGGGTAGCCCTGGCACGTTCAGTCGTTGTTGACAAATAAACACATGCTTTATACGCGGATATAGTCCACTGTGCTTTGTGCAAGACTAGTTTGCGCAGAGGAGCTTTCCTGGCACCCCTCAATGCGAAGCCGCCAAAGCTCTCCATCGTTTCCTTACTTAGCTTTCCCCACGAACACATGCAACCCTATTTTTACCCAGGACACTGGAGTGAGAAAGGTTTAAAGGGCTTCATTGTGCTCTGGGGGAGCCGAAATTCAGTCGCCACTGCACAGCTAAGGGTGCCGTGCTCTCCTCTGCCACATGCGCAGCACATTTTGTCTTTGTGTGCTGCTGTCACAAAACAAAGGCTTTCAGTAGAAAACCAGCATTTCCCAATATCCAGAAAACAGTTGGTGTCCAATGCCTACACTGACTTCTGCATGTGTCTCCCTTGTGTAACAGCAGAAGTTGAGAACAGGTCTGACCCCTCAACCTGGATCTGCCAGCCCTGTTCTCACTTTGTGCCCTACGTGGCCTGGAAACTTTTTTTTGCCAGAAGCAAGATGCAAATAGTCAAACAAAAGCCTAATTCACTTTCCAGCTTTGTCTCCCACCGGATGTAATCTTGTTTTAATTAAATTACCTTACCCAAATGAATGAAAATACAAACCACAGATCGTATTCCATACTGAGTTTTTCCACAGCCCATTTTCTTAAAATTCCTCTCTCTTCTGTTCAGGGTCCTTCTGAGAGAATGCACGCACTGCATGAGCCTCACTTCGAATACTCTGAGGATTAATTGAAGACATGATGGAAGGAAGGGAAGAGTGTGAGTAAAATAGCTGTTTTATATTTGTATCCTCAAATGTCAGTTCATTACCAAAGTTAGAAACCAGCTGATACAGAAAACTCATTACAGTCTCATTTAGAATGCTTATTTCTTGAGAGAAAAAAAAAGAATTGCCTTGCATGGCTTTCTCATTCAATGCAAGTATGCCACATTTTATAGTATGCTTTGGGATGTGAAGTAAGGGTTTTCTTTAGGGTGCAGTATGTTTAATACTCTATTTAACTTGCTTATCTGTATTTATTTAAATTTCAAAGCAGTAAGAACTCCCACTGCTCTCTGTTCTCGACGCTCCTATCAACACTTGAGTCCCATTGTTTGCATTGTTTCTGTGAGCTTCGGCCATTTATTTGGCAGCAGGTAAGTCAGGCAAAATGAAATGGTTGGGGAAGTCATGTCTACAGTCCTTTGCAGAGAGGTACGCTTTTCCTGTGATTTTCGTGCTTGTAACTGTGTCCAGTTAGCAGTTAGGTGACTCTGATCTCTGTTCACACACGCAGCCAGGATGTAGTAAGCTTTTTCTGGGAGTGAGACAGATGCATGTTGCCTGGGACAGTCCTGCGCCCGCTCTGCTGGCCAGCAGGCGCCGTCTGTCAGTGCCAGCTGGGACACTCGTGTCATGGAGCTGGGACTTGCTCTGTAGAAGCCAGGCTGAAGTCACCAGTTGGTTCTGTACAAATCTCCAGGTAGCTTGTAATGTCCCCCTTCACTCTCAGTGAACAGCAGGGGTGTAATTTGAGCGGTGTGACTCAGCAGGGAAGTCTGCAAGTAAAACATTCCACAAATTTGTACTAACCCAGACTACTAAGGATGCTCAAAAGGTCACAGCACCTGAGCTGTGGTTGGAGGGGTCAGCCCTGGTGCTGCAGGGTAAGCCTGCGAAGCCCGTGTGTGGGAAAGGCAGGGTATGTTGGTCAGTTGGTATCACTTGCTTACTTTCCCTAGCCCGTGACAGCACATCATCCACATGACACTTCTGTGCTGTTAGAAAGCATCCTGAATCAAGAGAAATTTGGAAGAAGAAATTTAAAAAATTGTGTAATAAAGAAAAAAAATCATAATTGCTGGAGAAAGTTAACAACAGTTATATTAATCTCTGCGGGTGAGGTTTTATTGCCTGTGGGCCAGTCTGTCATTTTGTAGGCACTCGGAGTTGTACTTTTTGCTGTACAGCAAATCCTGTAGGTGTCCGTGGGTCTCCTCCTGAAGTAAGGTGCGGTGCTTACAGGAGTAAGAGATGTAGCTGTCCCCGGGTGTGGCGGTCTCAGTCTTCTCCCTGGCCCCGCTGCCAGGGGTGGCCCAGTGGGGTGGCCCAGTGGGGTGGCCCAGTGGGGTGGCCCAGTGGGGTGGCCCGGCCATGCTGTCCTTGGTCACCCTGAGCCTGCCGATGCTCTGGTTCCAGAGGAAGCCAAGTGTCTGCTGTTCCCCGGCAAGCTGACAAGCTCATACTAGAAAGGAATTTTATGCCACTTTATCCGTTTTCCGAGATCTGGCTGATCCCGTTTCCCGCTTTGTGTAACGTCTCCTCGCCTCAGGTACTGCACCCTTCACAGCTACCTGCGGATTCTCCCCCTTTCCCCCGGCTCCTGCCGCCACTTCGTACACCCCCTTGGCAGGAGGAGAGGAACCGCGCACAGGGAGGTCCCGAGAGAAACTCGGGTCACGAAGGTGGCGCCGGGTGCCGCTGCCGGGCCGCGTGCCGCGGGCGCCCCCGCACGCCCCCGGCCCCGGCGCTGCTGCCGGAGGGCAGCCGCTCCCCGCCCCCCCCGCCAGCCCGGCGGAGCTCCCGGGGTCCCCTCCCGAGCCTCCGCGGTGCGGTGCGAGGGGGCTGCTGCGGGGCGGCCGGCGGGGGGACCCCCGCGGCGGGGGGGGGCGGCGCAGCGCTGCGCCTTTAAAACGGCCGCCATGACGCGGGCGGCGGTTGGCGCGGGCCGAGTGTGGCGGCCGCGTCACGCGGGCCGGGAGCCAGGCGGGGCTGCTGCCCGGTGTCAAACTGAGCCGCCTCAGAGCGCCCCGCTGCCGGCGGGGGGGCGGGAGCCGGGGGCTCCGCTGCTCCGGAGCAGCCTGTAGCAATGCTTTGGTTTAGTTGCTCGTAGGTAGGTTTTTCTGTCTTACTTCCCCCCCCCTCCCCCCCCCCCCCCCCTCTCCCCCAGCCCAAAAATGACAATGTGGTGCAGTGCTGCCTGGCGAACGGTTTCGGAGATGCTTGTAAAATGGTGAACGCGTGTCACACAGCCCCGGCGGCGCCGTCTCCTCGCCCCGCCGCGGGGGAAGGGGAGCCCCGGGACCCCCCCGGCGCCGGGGGGCTGCGGGGGCCGGGGCCCCGCCGAAGGTGCCCTGCCCCGAGCCCCGGGCGGCTGCCGGGTCCTGCGGCCGCGGCGGGACCGGCTGGTGCGGGTGGCGTTTTGCAGTCACCTCAGGTGAACCAAGAAGTGATTTGAAGGAATGTGTGCGAGTTATTTGGTCAGTGGTGCAGGAAGCAGCATCTTTTCGATTAGTTTGTTACTGTTTTCGTGGTGCTTTACGTGCTGCTAGCTGTGTAATAAAGGGTCTTTTTTTTTATTTCCCCCCCTAACAGCAGTATTAATTGCTATCCTATGTTTTTTGCAAAGTTTTAGCTGAAGAGTGTGATTTCCCTATTCTGTACTTCCCAGAGCTCTGTTACATTTCACTGGCATCCATTAATTCTACAGCAAGAACATCCTGAGTCCTTGGTCAGTTCTTTGGTGCTCTCGGAAATAGAAATGGCTTACTTGAGAGCAGAAAGAAAAGGCACGGGTCATTTCTGCGTGTTCCATGGAGCAGTGGAAAAAGCTGTCTGGTGGAAGTACTCCAGCACGCTGCGAGGAGGGAAACAAACTGGATTGTCTCCTGTGTCTTTTGTATGCTCCTTTCCTTTTCAGGGTTCAGTATGCCATACCTATAGAAGCAGCTGTGCTAGTACAGGAAGGATGGTCTTATGGATAAGATACTGATTTAGGCCTCAGGAGTTTGGCACTCAATTAGTAACTCTGCTTACCAGCTTTGTGTGAGATGGGTGTAAGTCATTTTGTGCTCATCTGTATCCCAGATTCCCCATTTGTAAAACAAGGCTACGGATTTCAAAACCTCACTAGGGATAAGATGATATGTGTGTTTGAGTCCTCTGTGTAGCAGGATGGCTAAAGGCATAATAAACTCTCTCGATACCTAGTTATATACTGCACGTCAGTCTCTATGTGTATGAATATATAGTTCGATCAAAATTCTCTTAGTTTCAAAAAGGATCAAAAGTAATATTACCTTCCTTGATTTTCAGGCATGAAATATTTCTTGCATTTGCAGCATAGGTCGAGTTTTCCTAGTTCATTAGCTATTACCCGTTTTGCCAGGCTTCTGAGGAAAGCGGTCTTTGACAGCACCTTACACTCTGGTGGAAACATGGTTGTATCCCTGTAGAATGCTTGTTTCTGTTATATTATGTTGCTCTTTTCATACTACCAATAATTAAACACAGCTTTTTTTCCCCCTTATTGATCAGTTGCTGAAGTAAAAGAAACCTCTATCCTCCCCATGCTAACTGTTGACATGGAAAACAAGGAAAATGGCTCTCTGGATGTCAAAAAGTAAGTGAATCCATAGTGTTTGGCTTATGTAAACAGCACGTGGATTTTGATTGTAGTTTTCCTTTGACTTAATATGGTTGGCAATAAGGGTTATTCCTTTGCTCGTTTCAAACCTTTCCTGTACTCAATTACTTTTTATTGTATTTCAACTTCGAAAATTCTCAGGCACTGAATTGATCAAAAGTGATGTGTGGGAGGACTATATAGCAATGGAGAGATGTAGGAGCCTAGTAACTTAAGTTAGGGTTGTACCTTTCTCTATTGACTTCTCCTCTCAACCCAGAGACTAAAGCAGATGGTAGCACCGTAATCAATACCCTGCCTCTGCTCACAGGTCTGCTAGTGGCTTTTGCAGAACAGCGCCTAATAGAGAGAAGTGTCCTGTATGGAAGACTCCCGTCTGTCTCATTCAGAGACATACACCCTTCTCTACTGACTGCCTAGCCATCTAGAGCTAAGTAGTAGCAGCAGCATATGTTTTTGGTGTCAGTTCTCTTCTGAAACAGATATTTTAAGCTGTTTGCTGGAGAAGCCCTAAACTGCTGATGGGTTCAGACCTAGGGTGGGAATATGACGGAGGCAGGGTGTGCACTGCTCTACAATTTTCTTTAGTGTGGTAGACTGTAGGCTAAGGGATAGGAACTGTTTTGGAGGCATTTCTGTATCCTCAAAGGTCAGCAATTCTTAGATTAGGACTAGCAATTCTGAGTGAAGTTATGATCTGAGAAATGAAGTTCTGTGGGGAAAAATTCAGCCTTACTGCTTTAGAGTTGTAGAAGCCATGCTAAGATAGATATATAAATATATAGATATATTAAAAAAAAAAACACAAAAACCAACACAAAGAAAGATACTAGAGAGATTTCTTAGTCTTTCCTCTCAAACTGCAGCATTTCTGCAAAGCTGCACCTCATTCTTCTCCTTCAGATCCCTTTTCCATAAGTCTTCCAAGAAAACTTGAGAATGCTTAGGCTCCCAGGCACGAGAGTAATATAAATAATAATAATGGTCACTTCAGGTTGCTGATAAAACACCTGATTATGACAGCATCAAAAGATCTGATGACAGCCATTAAAATCAGCATGCTCCCTCTTCACTTGAGGCACTGGTTGTACCACACCAACATAAAACGCATTTTCCTGTTCAGTGACTATGAATAGATTATATCGTGTATGTCCCTCAGAAGCCACCTTCATTTGGCAGTCTTGCTTCTACAGTGAGCGCTGTGTGGTGGGAGGAGAAGGGAGGCAGTCAAAGCAAGGACAGTTCACATTTAATCGTTTCCCCCTGAGGCTTACGTGATAAAGGCTCAACTATGGATTGAGAAGGTGTTTTTTTGGAATTGATGGGGATTGTAATTAAACTGATCAGGAGCTCTGGTTTCTAAACGAATGTATACAGTATTGTATGTGTGCATATCTACAAAGGAAACATTTGGCACTTTCCTGAAGTGGTTATAAATAGCTTGGATAAAATCCGTTTGTTCACAGCTATATCCTTTGAGGCCTTGCTGCTTCTGCCACATGATGGCAATAAAGGCACAGGGACAGTGGTGAAAAGCAGACAAACCTAATCTTTATTCATTATCAGTGCATCTAGTATCTCTTTACAAACCATAAAATGCCAGTCCTCTTAATATTTTACAGCATCCAGGATGTCTGGCATAAACTGGTGTACAGCTTAGCCGTGGCTGTTATGTATTTCTTTTTCTTGCCTAAAGAATAGACCCATGTACAACAGCAGGGCAAGAAGGAGGCTGCTGAAGTCTGTAAGCCAAACGAGCATCTGTGTGGGTAGATGGGTTAAAACCCAGCCAGCTTCCAACAGTCTGCCACATGCCTTTGAGTCTTCTGCAGCTGTATCTGTGGAAATTGGCTCCACCTGAGGTCCAGCATGATGCTATTCCTTGAGGCCAGAACTTGCGATTATTTCCTGTGATTAGTTAATGACTAAGGTAGAGCCCCTGAAATCATTGCAGTTGAGCCTGGGATGGGGCTGGATGAGGCTGTAGTTCCCTAGCAGTAAAAGAAGAGCTATGTGAATTTAAATATAATTCTTCAAATGCTGCTTTTACAAATATGCGTAGGCTTTACTACTTAAGCCTCAGAATGCGCACAACACCAAAAATCTTAATTGAAAAGCATTCTTTGATCAAAAAAAAAAAAAGTGCTGCTCTGATAAGGCCAGATAGCCTCATTTTCAATTTTGCTGAGTGTTGCCTTTCTATGTAATCACAATCAGTGAAGCGGTTCATGAAGTCGTTACTTGATGAGCAAAAGTAAGAAACTCAGGCCCTTTGCTCGTTGCTCTGAGGTATGTGTATATTCCATGTGATAAGTGAAAGAAACTGCTTTTACAAGGTCAAGTGCAGCATACAGTGTGATATCAAGGTTACGGTGTGAGTGCCTAGGACCAGAGTTTTGTTGCCGTATTGACATATGCATTCCCAGAGTTAGGGGAGAAGCAAAAATCATTGTGTTCAGGAGTCCTCCTTTCCCAGGGCTCAGCTCGCTGTAGAAACTGGGATGTTGTAGAAACAGTGGTGGGAGGTACTCTGTGTGATTCTGTTTGCTCCTGTTCATGGCTGGTTGGAAAAATGGTTGGCTCCCAATTCACTCAGTTATTTTGCTGAAAGACATGCCAGTCTAGGCAAGACAAGAGGTGGTGACAGTTGGAAAAGAAAAATTTGAAGGACAGAACAAAAATGCTGTCAGGAGAGCACAATCTGTGCTTCTTTTCCAGCTGGTGCTGTTGAAAATCAAAGTCCTGCCTCTAAGCTTTCAGGTCCTGAAATGGACAGGATTCTGACACCTGCCCCGATCTGTACATTTTTGCTATTTCTTCATTAGCATTATGGTTATGCATGCAGAACAGTGGAAAACATCTGGCATGAACTTTGGGACTTCTAGTTGGAGAAACATGTTAAAGAAGTTCTTTCTGTTGATATCTTGCCTTTCATCCTCCTACATTGCTATAGGAAAGGCAATCAAGCTCACTGTGTGTCTTTTTTACCAAGAATTTGAAGATATGCAAAAGTTATCTGAGATAGGGTGATGGCAGGTTGAGGATAAGAAATACAGAAGGATAGTAATATGAGTGATTGGTTGTTTTTGCTACTGTGGAAAGGTCAGTCACAGAAGGAATTAATTCTGATTGTGTTTAACAGATGTTTTCTTGGATTCATAGCTATTTTAGAATAGCTTTGTCCATAGATTTCTCCAAAGATGAGTCCAAAAACACTTTTGGGAAATTTTCTATATTGGACAATTAGTGCAATCATTGGTGCCTCTTTTTTTGTTTGTTTGTTTTGTTTTGTTTACAAGGTAAAGATGGTTTCCAGTAGTTTCTGCACATGTTACAATGAAGCACAATCTCATCTGGGAAAAGAATAATCCGCATGCTGCAAAGTACTTGGTAGCTGAAAACAAGATGCAGTCTTGAAAGGCAGGGATCTGGTACCTCAGTCATGGTAGTCTTTGCTCTCCGACTGCAAAGGCAGCACACCTGTAGGAAAAGTTCCTGACTGATTACCTCTGGCTGATGTGAAGATTCATGTACTTTTCTTATTTGGTAAAGGGAGAGGTACCTCAGTTGTCCCCCAGCATCAGGTCTTTGAAATGGAAGGGAACAGGAGTGACTGTTCTGTATCAGGATCGGGGGAGTTGTGTCAAAGGTTACTTTTCCTGGAGGTACAAAGAAGGAGGGGATGTACACAGGGTGTGCACAAAGAATCAGCAGACGTTCTGCACACGTTTAGTGATTACTTGTCTGGATTTGCACTTTGCAGTTCAGTAGAGAATGGGAGACCGCCGGATCCTGCTGACTGGGCTGTTACCGATGTTGTGAATTATTTCAGAACAGCTGGATTTGAGGAGCAAGCCAATGCTTTTCAAGAACAGGTAAATCTGTTAGGAAACACCTTTTGGCTGCCACCAGTTTCTCACATTGCACATTTTTGCCATGGACCTGGTTATATACAGTTAAATGGAAGTGAAAATCCTACATTAATAGGGTGATTTGAGTCTGTTATTGGGTGAAAATCCATGGGACTATGGTCTTTGAGTAATAATACTGTTCTACAAGGTGTCGTTAATGGGTTGGAGTGTGTTTACAGCAGCCGTCTGAAAGGTGAGGAATCTAAACAAATTTTCTGTCTCAAGCTCAGTCCCTATACAACCCACTTGGTTTTGCTGTCTTGTTACTTAAAATGTGAATGGTAATTTCTTTCTTCCTTACTGTGTTGTGCAAATACACTTAAGGGTACTTATAAAGTCTGGGGCTCCTAAGAAGCAAGTTGCTTTTGCAGGCCTAAGGTGAAAAAGGGGCTGATGTGTTGCATTGAAATTGGCCACGCGCCATGCAGGTGAACAGGGAAAGGACAAGCTGGCAATAAAGGGGAAGAATCTTTTTAGGTGTAGGAGCAGCATGTTTGTAGGACTTGGTCTGAGAAAGCGGCTGGGTCTTCGTTTCTGGGCCTTGTAACTGCTGATGCTAATGGATGGCTTCTTTTGGTAGATTTGATTAGCAAAGAGCTTAATAGTCATATGGCCCCTTGTAACTCGCCTGTCAGCACACTGGTAAGGAGCGTTAGTGGGGCAGGATAGAGGAGCTGGCTTGCTTGGCTTACAGCCCACCTGTTCCGTAAAGAAGGAACTTAGATCTCCAGATTGTCAGTTCAGCACCTTCTCTGGTAAGTCTACAGGTTTGTGTGTGACTACCAGGAAATTAGTTAACAACAGTTATATTTAGTTATCAAAATAGATGGCTTGACCTTCCAAGGCACTGAAGCTACTGCAAGTTATTGGCAGCTTTGCAGGGAAATTGTGCATCTAATGTGAAATAACATTACTGTTGGTCAGGTTAATCCTGCTGACCTTCAGCACTTGGACAGTGAAATCCCATCTGATCCTAACTGATGAGTGTAACAGAGTATCTAAATTTAGCTCTTTTTTCTTGGGGGTAAAAAGGCTGGTGTTGGGTAATTCTCTGTCCAGGTGCAAAGAGAGGCTCTTCCTGCAGCTGCTACTAGTTTTTCAGAATTTCAAGATGGGTAAACAAGACCAAAAATATTAAGTGTATCCATTCCTTAATACCAGCATCCTTGTCTCCTCAACAGCCCTGGAAATGTGGGTTAAAAACCACACAGGCAAAGTAATTGCGGCCTCTGGGAGTTTTTCCCTTATACTGACAGATACCTCTGACTTTCATCAAATATCTTAACCTCTCTGCACCTCAGCTGGCTTGTCAATAATACTGCAGTAATTACTACTGATCTTGCGGCAGCAAGGTGAGGCTAACTCATGAGTTTTGGCAAAGCAATTTGCAACAGCCTGATGGAATGCAGTGTAGAAGTAGAGTGTAAAGGTTTTATTATTACTCTGCAGTGAGGGCAGGTGACTTCAGGAGGATAGCTGAAGCAAGCTGCTTTTTAGCAATGTGTTGCCAGGGCTCTGCTAGAATAGCCATGGGCAGAAATGTGGCTGTGATTCCGTTGCCAACTTCACTTTATGCCAAAGCCTTGGAGAGAGAGGCTGACAGCTGCTACCAGGATGTGCAGCCAGGAGATGTGGGATGGACACTCACAGCAGAAGTCATTGCCACTTCCTTCGCCCTCTGTTCCCTTAGCAGCCTGAAGAGCAGCAAGTGCCTGATTCTACGTGCCAGCTCTGCCAGCCCATTCCCCTGTACGCACCAGGAACAGCCTTGTCCCTAACCTCCTGCAGTGGTGGTGTTCTGTTTCCTCTACACTGTTTCCTAGCCTTTAACTTCAGCTCTGTGTACTTATGGTCTTTGTTATCAGGATCTCACAGGCCTTCCAGGTATGGCAGTGCAGTCAGGTTCTCTTTGAACCCTTAGCCATCCTTTGTCTATAGAGTCACCAGGCATGCAGCTGAAGCTCTGGCTACCTCCATTTTTCTATGCCATTTGTACTGCAGCTTGCCTGGGCCTCAGAAACCTAAATTAATTTGATCTGCTATTGCCCTGAATATGTACTGGATGGGAAATGAGGCTGTAAATGGTAAAATATTCTGTTTCACCTACAACACTAGGAAATTGTTTTCCACTGAATTGCTTCAGTAGGGGTAGCATAATGGTTTCCTTACGAAACTTCGGTAGCCCAGAATATAATCATGAAATCTGTTATTACATTCAGCTTTTACACAACAGAAACTGAGTCCACACTTCCTTTTGATGAATCTGAATGCCTGTGGACTCACCCAAAGCAAGTGACTCAAAGAATTTTTAAGACCTGAATTTTTCTTACAGCATTTTAAGGACTGCAGAAGGTTTTGTTAAAACCGTACTGTAAGTGGCTGTAAGTGGTAGTAAAGAAGTAATGATTGTATGATGATTATACATTATTCCTTCTTGGAGTTCCACTGATGTCAGCAAGTCGGAAGAGCTCACTGATGAAAACAGATTCAACTGAAAGATGTTGACTAATAAAAAAAAAAAAAAATTAAAATGTCAGCAAGCAAATCAGACAAGTGCAAAGTTGGAGGCACAGGATAACTAAAGAGAGAGACAGACCAGATGCAGGATGAGGGTGTGAACAACTTCAAAGAACTGCTGCTTGTCAGTACATGGCTGAGCTTTTGCCAGGAGCCCTGGGGAGCACAGTGGGCTGTGGCTCACTCAAAGACTGAAGCTGTATGCCGTGTCTTGAGACATGCTGGTGCTATGGCTGACCTTCATTGTCGCCCCTGTGGCGGCTTAACCGTTGGTATTGCGATAGCCAGATAAGCCCAAGTAAGCCAATGCTAGTCTGCTGGCATCACTGCAGTGCCTTACCAGAAGGGAGCCTGGGGTTTGGTGCTAGCTTGTCTGCTGCTGCTTCCTGGCAAAGCCATGGCATGGAGGAGCATGTGAGCATGCTGGCTGCCATCCTTGTATGTTAGCTGTACTGTAAAACTGTACAGTTCTTAGTGACTTGGAGAAAGAGCAGGAGTGCTGGGTGGACTTGAAGCTTCACTGGTCCTCTGGTTCTTTGCTGAAGACAACATGGTATTGCTGCTGAGGTCATCCTGGCACAGTGGGGTAATTCCCCCATTAGCTCTGGTTGTGCAGAGGTGTGCCTCTGCAGATGACATTAAAAAGGCATACCAAAAGTTGGCATTGAAGTTGCATCCTGAAAAAAAGATCCAGAAAATAGAGAAGTAGCAGAGAAGAAATTCAGAGAAGTCACCAAAGCATACAAAAGCTTACCTGGTGCCAAAAACTAGAATGATTATGAAGCGGCTTTAAGTGGAAGAGGTAAAGCTCACAATACACACAAAGATATAAAACACTTGAATTCGGAATACATAGTCACTAATTTCTACCCAGATATATTTAAAGAATTGGGTTTGTATTCAGTGAAAGCCTTAGTAGTTACCCTGTGGAAGAAGGGAAAGGAATAGGTGCATTTTTCCTATTCTTGGAGTTTCTCCTGTTCCAGGTACTGGATTTACTTCACTTGGATCCTGCCAAGCTGGAGGCTGTTCTTCCTCCATAGCATCGTTGAACAGCAGCAGAAAAGCCAACTTCAGATGGGTCATAGCAATGAGCAAAATACTCTCTGGTGTCAGAATTCCCACAGAAAGAATTGTGACAAATGGAAAAGAGAGGATTGAAACTGGTTTTAACCATTAACATTCTCAACAGTAATTGGAAAGAGGCACCTGCTATAATTGGGTAAAAGTTATTGGAAACTTTTTTTCTTTTAGAAATGCTGTTACATTGCACTCTGAGGCATTAGCAGTCATATCTCTTGGGGAGACTTTAAAGAAATTCCACTTTCAGCTGATCTTTGACTATGTTGTGGTTTGTCCGTATATTTTGTATTTATAAACTGTCAAATCGTAAGAGACATCGGTCTGGACAAATTCATGCTAAATTTTAATACGTCTTCCTCTTTTTGTGTTGAGTTTTAATGGAGGATGGGATCTCTGACATTTCCAAGACAATGTTCAATATTCCCAAGGACGATGCTGCAGTGGGACAAACTGATGTGTGATGTTTAGAATGTTTATAAAAGTACAGAATTCTGGCAATATATTATCATGGAAAACAACATCTGCAAGCATTTGAACAGGTTGTTGGCTATTGATAACATTTAATAGTTAAATTCAACATTTAATAGTGAGGGGGGGTTATTATTAAAAATAAAAGGGAAAGCAACAGCAGAGTGAAGTCCAGCGCAGGACAATGCTATATACAATGCTATATATATGCCTATATACAATGCTATATAAGGCTATATACTGCTTTGGGCTGTGACTACCTTGGGAGGTCTGGCTGTGTTGCAAGACACCAGTCAGTGCACGGCTGTGTAGCTGTAGGTCCTGTTTCCTGCGTAGCGCAGTGTGATTGAACTGTGCAAGAATGTGTAAAGAAAAGGATGGTCCCATGTCTAAAACGCAAATAGGAGTTGAATAGGAGTTGAGATGTGGATTCTTCCTCTTCCATTTAGACTTTGAAAAAAATCATTTACAGGTAGTTTTCAAACATAGAGCAAGGTTTTGAGGTAGGAAAACCCCAAAGCCTACAGGATTTCTAATCTAAACAAGTCAGCCAAGGCTGGAGAGAAAAAAACCCAACAAAACATATCTGTGATTTTAAAGTGGGAATTTTAAGCAGGAACAAGTAGGGGTTGTCGAGACCTAAGCAGGGAAGCTGCTGCTCTTAGCTTCTTCTGTTGTAAGTGGAGGAAAAGAAGTTCCCTTAGAGTGTTGAGATCCCCAGTTAGGCCCTTCTGAAATTTCTAATTGCAGGAGTCTCGCCCCCACCCCCAGGATGTATGGGAAGGTTGGTCTTTTAGAGAAGGCATCTGAAGTTATTAGCAGATACTGACTAGTCCAAACTTGCATATCACTGTCAATGGTAATTCTTCTGAAATGCGCTTCATAAGCCTTCTTAAGAGTATCCTTCCCTTAATGGCTGATCATTAGGCAATCTGCACACGTACCTATTAATTTGAAACAGATTTACAAAGAGGGAATTCTGAAATTGGGTTCATTTGGGTTTTGTGCTTGACTAAATAGTATTTACATATTAGTCAGCACAGGTGAGCAGGTGAGCACTTGGAAAGCAGACAGCAGTGTTTAGCAGCTATAAACATAGTTTCAGGATAATCAAGGCTACTATTTTCTCATTGATCCCCTGTAGCAGTCTTCCATTTGTTGCATGACTGTTCTCATCTGTTAGATTTGTACATTTGTCTTTATCAACTCTTTAATTCTTCTTATAGGAAATTGATGGCAAATCATTACTGTTGATGACAAGAAATGATGTACTGACTGGACTTTCATTAAAACTGGGGCCTGCGCTGAAAATCTATGAATATCACGTAAAACCTCTACAGACACAACATCTAAAGAACAACTCTTTATAGCGAATTGCCTAATTGGGGTCGTGTTGTGCCTCAAACAATAAATAAGCAATTTGGTTTCATGTGATGGAACTTTGTAAAGAGAGAATATATCTATTAAGAATTTAAACCAAATTATGATATATATCCTATTGGATAGAGTTGGCAATATACTATATACTGAGTCTGAACTGAGAGAGGTGGTGTGTATTTTTTACATAGTACATAATGATTTTCTCTTTTAGGAAGTGTCAGTGAGCATGTTGAGATAGCTACGTCACTGTATCCAGATCAAAAGGGAGGTATGTCATTCTCATTTTTGAGCCCAACATGTTCTTGATTTCATGAACTAATATACCAAAAACCCCCAAAACAAAACACCCCAACCCAAGTAAAGTTTACATGCATCTTTGGGAGACAGAAACCAATTAAAGTAGGGTTTGGTTTACACTAAAGACATACTAAAATTATTACTACTTATAATTTTAGGATGGGACTGACACTTGCCAACTCACCCTTTTTTGCAGAGGGTCCTATTTTGACCTTATTAAGGTTTACTCGCGGTATGCTGCAATGTTTAAAGCTGTATATACAACTAACATAACCCCTTCGATAGCAGAAGGTGTTGCAGACAGGTGAAACTGGGTTGTGTATTTTTTGCTGTCCTTTAAATTTTCAGCTTGTTTTCACCTGTTTTTAATAGTAGTTCTATGTAAAGTATAGTTGGTTTTTAAAAGTTTGTGTTGCTTTGCAAAACAAAAAAGCTTCATTTTATTCCTTTTTTAATTTATGATAACTTGTTTTCTAACATGCAGAAATTTGTAAAAAGTAAAATTCTGCACATTTTTAATATTGTCTGTCATTGGTGTTGTAATGGTTGATTTTTTTTTATGCTTTACTTAACGATTTGAATACTTGTTTTAAAAACTGAAAGAAGCTGTCTTGTCACCATACATCTCTGTTAAAAGAGAGTCTTGTTCAATCTGTTTGTACCAGTTCCCTATTTGATAGGTTGCTTGCTATATCCCAATAAAATATTGCTTATGTTTGGATTCTGTTTACTTTATAGATCTTTTACTTTCTCTGTTTCTTTGTTGTGGTATATTGGAACTCCTGGTTTTCTCCATTTTCCCATTAAAAAGGTACTAAACCCTACTTAATATTCTATGTTCTTGTGATTACTTTTAAGACCACCTACCAAGATATTTAAAGATTTCATTATTTTTGCTTTTTCTTATCTAGTGTTATATACCACTGAAGGAGAAGCCCTGGTCAGAGTTCATCAGTAACATCTGTGCTTCTGTTAGTCCCTTCTAGAGCTGTCAGTGGTGTGGAGGTGCTGTGCTGGCCCTGGGGGAGCAGGGTAACATACCCCAGAATGCCTGGGCGATAGCGCACGGATGGTGCCAAGCACTCTCTGGGCTCACCATCTTTTCTGGCCCAGAGAACTTCGTTATGACCCCTGAAGTTGGGATGTGGGTTTGCATCAATGAGGTTGGGCAAAGGAACTAGGAAATAAGCAGGACAGTGTGGTGAACGTGGAAATGGTGGCGGGGTGCAGCTGAGGAGGGAGAAGGTAACAGAGGGTGATGCTTTCTGCCAAGTGGAGATAGGATTCAGGGAGAGGAAGAAGAAGCTCCTGTAATCTCCTGCCTAGGTGGTGGCCCTGCCTTGGCTTCTGACTTGCCCAAGTGTGAGGTGGCTGTCGATACTACAGTGCTAGAAGAGTTGCTTATGGTTTCTGGTGTTGAGATTGAGAAGGGGTAAAGCCTTACTAATAGCTATGCTGTAGGGAAAGCTCATGGTATGTGGTATAATAGATAAACTATGCAGCAGCATGCTTTCTTGTATACTTTCTAACCTTTACATTGTGTAACATATTTATTAGGAATTTGAGACACATGATAGGAGGTGGAGATGTATTCACCATTTCTCTTTCTGTCCCTTTGTACTGAGCTCACTTCAGGTATCAGTCTGTTAGCGGGTTTGTAAGTCACAATCTGATTTCTGCTTATAATTTTATTTATAGTGTGGTAGAGTTCAGAGATACTTACTGGGACTAGGGATCTTCTGGACAACTAGACTCAGGTAGAAAGCATCATCCTTGGGAATTTTTCAGGTACAGTCTGTATCAGGCTAATTACAGGCTACAATTGAAAAATTATACATGAAACTCCTAAATATTTTAATATGGGATTAGGTATGTTTATGAAAAGGATTATATGAAGCAGCTGCGTGTAGCTGTCTGGAGATGCCTACCAGCCCTGTATTTGTAGAACTGTTGTTGGAGGAGAATACATAGTGCTATGTTACTGAAAGATGAATTGAATATTCTCTTTTTCTCGATTTGCGTGTTTGGTGGGGGATTGACACATTTTGTAGATCTAAGGGTGACACAGAATTAAAAGTAAAATACATTTATTCCATGAGGAAGTAAAACGCTCTGCCGTGCAGCTGTGAGAGTGCATTTGGTGATTACTGAGCACTGTTCTTTCTTTTAATATGTTTTAATGAGCAAATGAATTGCATTCAGAAACATCCAGATTGTATTCCCCTTTTGATCTGCACCACTAACTGGTTCATACAAGTAGAGGCCTAACAGAAAGCTTGCTGCAAGTGTGGAAAGGAATTCGGAGGATGTGGCTCAGAAATGTAATGATTTTTTTACTGTCCCTGATCTTTACTGTAGTTTCCTGCTGTTCTCTGAGCTTTCTAATGCTACTGTTGTCTTTGTGCAGGTGACTGTTCTGGTTTTGTCTGTTACATTTTCCTTGCTGTTTCTGGGAGAACAAAAAGTCTGTTTTAAAAGACTGGAGGGTTTGAAAGAGGAAGTCAAAGCCAGATTATTTTTAGCTACCATTCCTCTTGCAGAAAACGCAGCTGCTGTTGAGATGAGGAAGTGACTGATGGGCATTACTGGATGCCATGTCAATATAGCAGTTTTGTGAGTCGCAGAGCTATGCAGGAATCCGCTTTATAATATGCCCTTAATGTGCCTGCAGCTAGGAGAGTCCCTCTTTTTTCAAAAGCCCTCCCTGTGCTTTGGGTGGTGGTTAAGCTGCCAGTGTCCCACTGCTCAGCTGATACTGGGTGCGAGAGCGATGATGGTTTCAGTGCTGCAAGTCCCTTTGCTTTCACACTGAACCAGCAATTTTGGGAGTGGCCTCCTCCTCCTAGAGGCAGCTTTAAGATGCAAAGCAGCAGCCAGCTCCCCTGCCCTGCTGCCGATCTGCACAAGAACAGAGGGGCACACTGCAGCCACGGTCTGCCTTTTCCATGTCCTTCCTCTTACCCTTTTCGTAGTACCACTAGTGCACATCTCTCAGAGTCTTATATACAACTTTTAAATTGATTTGAAGGCATTACAGTATGGCCTTCTTGGTGCGATGGTAGTGAAATATATATAGGTGGTGTTCATCGGCTCTGATCTTTGCCGTTTGGTCTCCTCTCAAGCCGTAGATACATACGCAATGCATAGCATGCTTACTTTGCATGCAAATATGATGACAAGTACCACACATAAAGCACATATAAGGCAACTGTCAGCAAAGTGTGGAGGCTGTGGCTGTGCCTGTCCACCAAGGTCACTTCCTCAGCCCAGAGAAAATTGTTTTGTGTGCTTGCTGATCCCCTTTAAAACTGTTTGCTCTAATGTGCTACACTTTTATCAATTTGTAGAAAATTCTTTGCTCTTACAATTATAGGACAAGACTCGGCAGCTGTAGCAAAGGGAGTAGCTACCCACGCATCGCTCCTTGTTAGAAACGGCCCTGGCAGAATGTCACATTAGGCCCTTGTTGCCAGTGATTACTTGCTAAATAGCCTTTTTTCAACATGTTCAAATTCTACCAAGTCCTTTACCTTATTCTCATTTATAAAAATCAGCATTTAATTGGTCTGTTATCTTCAACACTCCTCTTTCCGCTGTCATACTTAAGTTACAATCACAGTTACCTGAAGAGCAGAGGGTCTTACTTTCTGTGAGTCTGGGGGAATCTACAAATTTCTTTTTTTGTTGTTGTTTTTTTTTTAATGGCAATATTGTCTAAAATTTGAAGGCTGAGTCTGAGCAGGACCAGAAAAACATTATCTCACTTTGTCTCCATTCTGGTTCTTTCCTTCCAAGTCAAAACAGCAGTTCCTTCCCTTCCAGGAATGGGTTTTGTCCCAAAAGTCACATGGGAAATTGACTAAATATGCATGTGAGCAGTGTAACCGTCACTGGCTCAGTAAGCAGCAGGATGAGTAGAGCAGTACAGAGAAAGGGTCTGCTGTGCTCTCTCACCTTCACCTTGGGGACAATTTACACAGGCAGCGGATTGCCTTCTGCTTTGGGAGAACGAGAGGACTTTGTGCCTGGGGATGTTAGCCAGGAGAGGCCATCCATGTCCTGTTCCATCGCACCGAAGGCCTCTGTGCACTGTCACCTCTGCATTGCTCAGTTTTGACAGCAGCTTCCCCCAGGGCGGTGCAGAGGGCAGTGGCTGTCATTAGCCCACTGGCAACCTGCAAGGGCAGTCTTCATTGCAATAACGGGCAGACCGATTTAATAAGTAGCTTGCATTCCTGTTGGGAAAGGCTGTGTTCTTTTTCATATGATAATGTAACAAAGTCATTAGTTTGTTGGGGTTTTTTTACTTAGTCTCTATAATTAGGGAATTGTTTGATTGAGTGATGTTCCATTGGATCCCAGATGTGTATTCAACTTACTCCCAGAATAACATTAGCTGCTAGATGCTGTAAATTTGAGGAATGCAGCTGTAACCTCAAACACACGAAGAGCCCAAGGGGAGCACCATTAGGACTATAAGTGGCCCTTGGTCTCCATATGAGGGTTTTATTGCTACCAAAGGCCACTGGTGAGTACTGGAGGCCACTGTTTATATGCTGCACTCGTGAGCATCTTTGTCAAAGGCACAGTCAGCAGTTGTAACTGCTGTATTATCAGCTGATCTGCTGATAAGGCAACAACAAATGTCTCTGCATTGGCAGGCTTGCACTCATCTCAAGATGTTCTCTTCCCTTTTTCAGATGATTGCTATGATCCAGCTGCCCCTCAACCCTCTGCGGCACTAGCTATGTGGAGGATGCCCCTGACTTTGTAGCAGCTAAATCATACCAAAAAAGAGAGGGAAGGCTCATCACTTGCACCTATCTCTGTTTCAAGAGTAACTTGTTTTGTTTTGTACTGGTGGATTGCAGCAGGAGGAAGGAAGTAGAGAGTAGGAAACTTGTAGCTGAGTTAGTTCCTCAGCTGGTGGCCAAACCATAGGGAGAAGTGTGGAAGGCGGGTGTGTGCCTGAATGTAGCAATCCTGTTTCACAAGGATACTCCTATTATACTCCCTTTTCCCATCTCTACAAATATCCCCTGCTAGTTTGCCTGGGCTTCTCTACCTGGAAATATGTGTAATCTAGAATTTGGAAACATTGCAGGATTACGAGGCCATTAAAACTTGAGCTTTTGTCTTTTCCAGTCCGGTGTAGATGTTAACATGGTAATTCATGCCTAATGGCACTCCTGAGAGGCAGCAGAAGACCCCCTCAGTACTCGGGCACTCTGCTTTCTGCTGTTTTGTTTCCCTCTGCGCCAACAGTTTCTCTACCTCCTTATTTTACTAGTTTTGAGTTCCTCCAGTATTGTTTGTTTGGGGTTTTGTTTTGGGGGGTTTTTTTTCAGCTCTTCAATATCCAGATAGGAGAAATACTGGTCCTCACTTTTTTTCTTTTTGTATCTTCCGTTCTCTCCCTTCTTTGGTTTGTCTGATTCTTTTACTATCACTGTATTGCTCCCGCACCCCCCATATTTTTGGCTTATCTTCTAGTCTTTCTTGCCTCTGTTATGTTATGTTCCTGTTCCAGGCTGGCTCCCCTGTGCACCTCCATCCATCAAGGCCTGGGTTAAAAGTGCCTGTGCCCACAGGCAAGCATTTACTTGCAGCAATACCTGACTTGCTACAGTCAGTTAACGGGACTGAATGATTACCTTTGCTTCTGCCCCCCAGGTCCGTGAAGTACTCCTCCAGCTCTCTCTGGCAGGCAGCAGTAGGGTATGTGCCCCTTTCCTGGTTCTTTCCACCGCTTGTTTTTTTTATGAGCCTGGCAGAGGTGAACTGCTGTCCTGGTGTGTAATTTGGGATGGATCTTCAAGGGAACATGACAAGCTTCAACTCAATGCGGCTGAGAGTTTGCAAGTCAGTAATAAAACTCCGTAACAACTAACCCTAGCTCATGTTGTTTCTTATTTGATTGCCATAGATCAGTCATACTTCAACTGATCTAGTAAGTGTTATTTATACATGTGTTTTTAAATACATATATGTATACGTATGGGACCAGGTGTGTGTGCATGCACTCAGGTATGTGTGTGGGTTTTTTCTTTCTTAGACTGGTATGAATGGTAAAGTTCAATTTCAGAATAAGAAAATTGTTTATATCCTAATTATAGCTGAGATGTGAGTTGACATTTCTGGTCCTCTAAGTGGAGACATTCAGTAGGTTTCCTTTCTAGATACAGCCTGTGCACTTTCCAGTAAGAAGATGGCTGGCTGTTGTATGTACACAAATAGCAGGATTCTAACTTCACAAGTGTTTATATTGCGATTTCTAGCCAGAAAGGGGTTTATTTGAACACTTTGTCAGCTCAGTTCAACTTAGAATCAGGGTTCTGTATTCCTGATAAAGCAAGATTAAAAAAAAAAAGAAAAAGAAAAAAAGACAACTTTAAAGAAGAAAAAAAAAAGTAGCTGTAATAGTTAATGAAAACTGACAGGTTTAAATGTGTGTTGGAAAGCAAGTAGCCTGAATATCTGTAGGATAATACAGCCAGTGAAGACAGATCACTTGTACTGACCCTGACGGTGACATTTCTTCTCTGTTTTAGATATTGGCTAATGAGTTTAGCTGGTACATTTTATCTTTGTGACATTATCTGCATGTGGAGCATGATCATCAGCTGAGGAGGACTGTGGCTGGACTGCTATCAGAATCGAATAGGAACAGGATGTGAAGGAATCAGATGCTAAAATGATAGTAATATGTGTGTACGCTTGAAATAGTGTTTTTGGTAGGAGGCTGCAGGCCCTATAAACTACTGGGATATAGCCCAGGACCAGCAACTTCATGTTATCAGCAAGAAGATGTATTTTAAATGGCAATTTATGATCTGCTAACTGCTGCTCAGTTTCATCAAGTGTGATTTCATTGGCAAAGCATCACAGCTGCCTCTGAGTAAAATGCGGTAAGCAACCTGAATAGCTCCTCTGGACAGGAACTGGAAAAAAAAAAATCTCTCTCAATTAAAATAATGCAAGTCCATTGTGGAGACTGAATCCAATGAAGCCGATGGGAATTTGGTCAGGTTTCAGGCCTGAGTAAGTCTGGCTAAGTCCCATTTTCAAGAACGATTTATGCCATTGTTACCTGAATCTAACTGCCATATGGAAAATTTGGGCTTCTTCCGATTGCCTAAGTTCTTTCTTCAGAAGCAATCTGCCCACGTAAGTGACTCAGGTTTGCAGTGCTGAATGGAGCTGTGCCAAGATGCCTTTATAGAAACCACATTGCATGAGTATACATGTGTGCTTGTTGCCACAGGAAAGTCTATATAAACAGCTGCTTGCTGCTCTGTGTCCTCATTCTGCCATGAAGGTTAGTCCACTACTACCTTACAAGCCCACAAACGAAGCACAAATAGTAACGAAGGAAACCACCTGCCTAATGCAATAAATTTCTCATAAGGTAGAAAGGAGGTGGGTTGTGAAAATCTGCCTTGTTTAGAAACAGGTAAATGCTGAAATGTTCAGTAAGAGCCTTTTTCTTCCTTTTTTTTTTTTTTTTTTTTTTTTTTTTCTTTCCATCTGTTGGTAGCGAGCCATCATTTGGAACAAGACTTGTCACTTTTTGAGGTAAAATTAGCTGAACTAAAACATATTTCTTTTACAGTGTTTGCATTTATACGTAAAGTAGTAAACAGTTTCATTTCTTGTTTGGTAAATAGTCAAATACTAGCTTGTTTTTTGATGTTGCTCTTTATTTGCCCTTAAAAGATACATTAATAAATTACAAGCACCTAAAAATAGTAGAAATAGCAAGACATAAGCCCACAAGTACAATATGACACAATCTAACAGGGTAGGAAAGAATGTCCCCAGCAAAAGCTAGAAGTGTTGTAAATAAAACTTTCAGAATTGACTAATGGCCAGAGAACAGCGTATCTGGGACAGCTTCGCTCTGTGGTGTCATTTGTCCTGTTGTTTTTCAGGAGATATCTCAGGCTTGTGAACAGCGTCTTCCCTTCGCATCTGTTATATCCTGCTCAGCAAGGCAAGTTCCTATTTTTCAAAGCACCTCAAAATGTCACATGGTACAGGTCATGCTCCTCATTTTCGGTGCCTAGGAATTTCATGATTGTACCCAGAGGAATGCTGCAGATCTGAGAAGGCACAAAGGCAACTGAATTGCAGGTTTTGGAAGTAACTTTGGCCACGTCCCATTGGATTTGTGTTCTGTCATATGGTGTCTGTGAAAATGATGCTCACAGAAAATGAGAGCAGCGGTTAGAAGCTGTCAGAAGTTGAGCAGAGCAGGATTTCTGTTACAAATGTGGTAGCCACAGTTTGCAAGACAAGAATTGTTGGCTACGTAGTTTTATCTCCATGTTCAAAGCTATCACCTGGGGTAACTAAGGTAAGATGTGCATTGGCTGGCTGGCTGGCTGGCTTTCTGCCTACCCCTCCCAAAAATAATAGGGTTACTTATGTTGACTCCTGCCTGCTCAGAAGTCATGATGAGATTATTAGACCTAAAGAAAACTATTTAATTAAACTTACAGAGATAGCCCAAAACCTCAAACACTTCAGTGATTAATATAAAAGAAATTGTATAGTCTGATAAGTCACAGCAGCAGCCATGCAGTCAGAATACATGCAGAGAAATTAGTCAACAACTGTAACTATTCACACCGCAAAGGAGATATGAGAGATACTTGTGTGTGTGGTTTTTTTTCCTTTTTTTCATTTCCTTTACAAAGAAATTGGTGTCTCAGTTACTGGGTCAGAACCTCAGCTCTGTAGATCAGTGTGGCATCAAGGGGTCATGACAGGTTACATCAATGAAACATCTGGTCTCGTGCCTGTGTATTCATTTTACTGAAGGAACATTAGTAAATAGAATATACAGAGTTGCTGATTTTACGTGTCAAAAAGATGTTACCAACGTATAATTGTTTCATTAATTAATTGTTTCATTAAGAGGTCTGGAAATAGCTGGTTTAAAAATTAATTAATATTTCCAGCTGGGATTTTCAAAAGAGTGTAGGGGATTTCAATCTGCAAATCACACTGAGGTTCAGGGATAGACTTTGATTTCTGAATTCCTGAGGGTCCTTCAGAAATCCCAACCTCAGGAGTTCATAGGGGAAAAAGCAGTCAGCAACGTAAGAGGCCAATAGGGCGTATACGTTGATAGGAGAGCCATGCTGTTAAGTTTATCAGGAAGGTGTGAGTGTAGCCAAGAGGTTTAGTTTCCCAGGGCAGCTGCCAGTCCAAACTGACTTTGCCTCTCATCTTTTAGCATGTGGCTTTGTGCTTCTAAGAACTTCTTCCTGCCAAGCGTGCAAGCGCAGGAGCCATAGGGAGTTTCCACTGGAACCAGAACCTGAGGGGGATAAGCACAAACACAGAGGTCATTTCTGACACAGGGTTGTGCCAAGCACCATCACAGCAGAAACCACAACTATTCACCTCCTCATAGGCTCAGGCCCTGGCCCTTTCCTTCTCTTATGAACATCTATGGTAGATGTTGCTGTTATGACAAGTGAAAGTGGATCTATAATGTCCACCTGAAAGAGGACAAGGGTAGGGTAAGATGGCAGCAGAATCACAAGACTTAGGGAGGGAGACTAGAGCATAAACAGACTATAAATCATTGATGCAAAATGAATAACCCAGTTTCTCTGCCGCATGAGGATAACATAACAGACTTTCAGCTGGGCCTGGCTGTCAGCTAGAGCAGCTGTGGAGGGAGGAGCAAACAATATATCTCATCCCTCTACATCTCTCACCCTCTGCCTGACCCCCGGCTTATAATCTTCCACTGCTGGACACTGTTAGGAGCTTTGGCTCCTAATGGGTACAACGTCCTTTCGCTGCTCCCTTAGAGCAATGGTCTGCTGTCACCTGGAGTTAGCCTATGGCCCAGCTAACCTGCTTGTAACCCCACTGCACCAGGGATGCTCCCTGGCCTCAGCGGTGCTGCCAGTGGAACAGAAAGAAGAGCCATAGTGGCTAGCTTTTCCCACCGCCTGGCTGTGTGTGAGGATGCCACGATGCATTCTGCTTGGTTAAAGCTGCACAGGTTGACATTATAACTAAAAGTAAATTCAGTGGAGAAAACAGGAATGATTTTTTCAGAGGTAGTCTCTGTTTCAGATCCCTTTGATCTCCAAAGCATTCCACTGTGCTCCTTTAGCTTTTACCAACAACACAAGAAGGCAATTATCCTTCTTCTGTAATCAGTGTAAATCTCTTTTAGAGGTAAGGTGGAGCTTTCACTGGGGCTGGGGGAGAAAGTCTGCTCCCTTTAACTCTGTTCTGTGCAGAGCTGCTGCTATGCGTTAAGGCTGAGTATTTCTAAAGAGTCCAGACAAGCTGTGTTTGGAACATTCACTTACTTCTTTGTCGTTAATCAAGCCTAGATTCTTCATGTCTACGACATTATAAAAAGTGTTGTTCAAGACGACTTCTATGACCTGTACCTGAAACCGCGACAATGGATGAGACAGTGAATTAGGGCACCTTTCCAGCTAACAGCCTTGGCAATCTTTTCATTCACTGTAAAGAAAGGCAATGCCACACCCCCCCACCCCCGTAGGTACAGTTGATCAAATGCAATCTAATGAGTATGTAGACAATGTTGTAGCACCCCTTTCACTTTTACTCAGGTCAGGTCCTGCCAAACGCTGAGTGATATTCTCCCCCATTGTGTTCACAGCTGGGGAGCAGCAGATGAACTTCTCAGTGTGTTCATATTTTTTTCAGACCATCCAGCTGTACCACCAAACAGTTTCCAGTCTCATTTAGAACTGCCAGAGGAAGAAATAGCTCATTTTCATCTTCTCAGTGGTCTGATTAAAATGCACTATTATTCAAGTAAAACACCAGCAGGAGGAAAGAAGATACCTGTGACACTTTGGAAAGGACATGCATCTGGATACAGTTGACAGTTTTCTGGTAAGAGGGCGAATATTCCCCACTGTCAGGTGGCCCAGAAAAGGCTTCAAGGATACATTCACGGATTTGATTCCTAGAGATAACACAGAGTCTTACAAAACATTCTATCAGCTGTCTCTGTCTAGATCCATAATGTTTTACTGAGGGATTTTTTTTTGTATTTTCTCTGTCTTTTCTGACAAATACATAGCACGTGGGTTTTTATGGAAGAACAGTTTCTTTGTCGAGTCACCTCCAAATTCCCATCCCCTCCTGCTCTTTAATTCACAAATAGGTGTCTTGCTAAAAAGTAGTTAACAAATCAGTTATTAGTATGTTCTGTACTGAACACTGAACTGTCCATTTAAACACTGCCCATTAACACCCCATCGGGGGAGGAGTACCCCCGAGGCATGCCTCACCCCCAGTGACAAGTGCTTGGCGCTGCCACTGAGATCTGTGCGAGCAGCTGCTGCACAGCCACTGCAGACCTGGCCCTTACACCTGCTGTGTTGTATAGAGGGGCTTTGGGATCATAGATAAGGTAATAAGCGCTACTTGATGTGATGTATACCATATGCAGTCAAAGTCAAAATCCTTGCATTCGCCATATGACCATTTGCAGAAGAGCTCTCCACATAAAATCCTGTCATTCCTTTCAGGAAGCGTGGTGTGTTCATTCTTATAGAAGCCTTCAAATCCAGACTGTGTTGTCTTCATAAGTTTCAGATCTTTAATTCCAGCATAAACAACCAGAGGACCTGTGATCCAAAAATACGCAACAATATGAGCTCCTTTTCAGGCAGACAGAAATAAACCTCTGGGTTTGTACTTGCAGTGACAGCTCCACAGTCGTGAAGCTCTCTCCAGGACTCACTTGTGTGCTTGTGTTGTAAGTCTAGCTACTTTTTAAAATTATTTTCTGCATACTCATGCTAGCAGAATGGCAAGAAACAAGAGAGAAACTACTGAAATCAGAGCTCAGCCTAGAAAACAGAGAATCCTATCAAGTGACCTGCAGTCAAGGAGAGCTGAAGACACCCTTTATCTCACCTTCGTGGAGCTGGGGTATGCACTGGGTTAGCTCTCACTGATGTCAGTTCAGGGACCAGTAGTTGCTCCAAAGGGAAATGAAATAGGCTAGTAGTGGTGCGGTGTACAGGAGAGGTGTGGTGAGCCTTTTCTGATAATACAGGTAAGTGTAGAAACCCTCTGCACAAAGGCTTGGAGCCTCAGTCAGAAATCTGCTTTGCATACCCATCCTGTTGTGAGGTTTGCATCCCTAAGAACGAGAGGGCAAGGAGCCAAAGCAAATCCCTGCAGTTCAGCTGGTTACCAGGAGCTGGCACTGGTACAGATGCCACCCACAGGTTCGAACTGACAATGTTTTTGCTCTTAGCTGCTATTTATAAAATGTGCTGTTGTAGATCACTGCTGCATGGGTGGATTATCGTCTTCTAAAGACCAAACAGTTGTGTTCTGAACTTTTTCTTCTGACAAACCCTTTGGGTGGCAGCTAAACAATTTCAAGCTGTCAGTCATTTAGAGCACACCAAACTGATAACTGAAAAATCTCACCAACCAGAGCTGCCAAAAAAGCAGATGCAGAAAAGAGAAACTTTATGGCTCGCAGGCATATTCAGAGCCTGTACAGATAGGCTGTAGCCTGAGCTGCTGTTTCTGTGCTGCTCTTGGTGCTCACACTAGCTCGTTCAAAATTAATCCTTGAATATGTCTGGCGTATAGTAATCCTGCCTTGGACTGGGAAGACTGACAGACTTTGCCTTTAAACCATGTATTTGCAGGAATTTATACCGGAAATAATTCCACTGTGACAGATGTTTCTAAATGACATGATCGTTTAGAGGTTTGGGGTTTTAAACTGCTCTGTCACTGGAAATTATCATAATTGCATTTTATCTATTTCTTTTCTTGTTTACATTCGTTATTGTTTTTGAATGAGTCCAAGGAGGTGTATCTATAATTTTGGCTACATCCCCCTGTTATTTACTAAAGCTTAAAAAAAAGTCTCAAGAAGAGACTGTCCTTGGACAGGATATTCTGGGGTTTGTTCGGATCTTAATGACTTCATTGCTCGGGTATAAGACTGTAATGCACGGCTATTCATGTAGTGCAGATACTATCAGTGGACCTGGAGACATATTTATTTAATTTTCAAATACATAGCCTTGTTTGAAGGAGCTCCTTGCAATGAATGATGTGCTGAAAGGCGGGCTGACTGGTGTGCTGTGTAGCAATTGGCCTAAGACTGGCACTGAAGAATATAACGCTTAGGCAAAGTTTTTGAGGTGAACAGCCTGTGCTCTGCTTTCAGTATGTTTTGTGCTTGTGCTGTCAAATGTGGACTCTGTTAAGTTATTTACGATGTTTTCAGTTTCCAATAGCTCTGAGACTTTTATCAGCAGTATAATGGTATTTAAAAAAAAAACAAACCTATAATTCTATTAAGCCTCACTAGGTTTCTTTTAATTATGAGAAAAGTGTTAAAAGAGAGGATTAACTGAGCAATAAATTTCTGTGTTTGGCTGATAAATGCATAGCAGAATGCTAAAGGTAGGGAAGGTTCTCTTATAAGAAAAATAGAAAATATTCAAAAAATTGCTCTTTGGTTATTGTTACACTAAGGCAGTAATAGACAGATAACAAAATAATGCCTAAAACCTCTAAATCCGTGGTGCAAAATGATGCAGTGGTCTCAGCTCAGTTCCCAGTAGTCTGAGAGATGGGTTAAATGAAACACCAACACAGTGACATTGAACTTACACTCTTGTTGTGAGTCATAGCAGGAAAAGATAATTTTTGCACTCCCTTTGGAATGCCAATTTACAACAGCTGAGCTTGAAAGCCTGTTATCTTTTAAGTATGGCAGAACTCTTTGTGAAGTCACATGGCACTTTGTTTACACATGATGTGCAAAAATAGTAAGCACACTTAAATACATGTGAGAAATTGTTTGCACATAGACCTGAGCGCTCACAGTGTTCAAGCCAGCTTGGCTTGCAGCAGTGAAATTGCTTCTTTCTTAGAAATAAAACCAAGGCATGTTGACAGGGTTTTGAAAATAACCACAAACTAGGCAACTGGCCTACAGCACTGCGGTTTCACGATACATTCTCTATAAGGTAATGATAATAGTGAGACTGCAGAATAGAGAATGATGTAAAACAGTAAGCAGGCCATTCTCAGAGGGCTATTAAATCCTGTGAGAACACATAGCAGTTCTGCTGAGTGTGCTGTTGTAACCGTTATATGTTTAGGATGTACATACCAATGTGAGCTACCTTAGTTCCTCAGCCATGTCTCAAAGGTCAAGGACTGCAAAATTAAATTATAGAAGTACTCTTTGTTTTAGACTTCTGGAGTGGTTTGGCTGTGCTGTAAGCCCTTAATACCTTTAGCTGCCTCTAAAGCCATCTTCATCTCTCATAGCAGAAATATTTACAGAGAAGTAAGGGGAAGTTGCATATTATTTTCTCACCATTTCGGCACTGCTCAGCTTCACAAAAGCGGATCCCATCAGGAGCGCATATGAATGCATGGATGTGGGGAACGCCGTTCTGCAATTCAGAGCAGACATGTAAGTAAAGACTATCTTAACTTGAAAACAGGAACTGAGAGAGAGACGAATCACTCCAGCATAAACAAACTGAACGTATTAGTATTTTAGATACCTCGTGTAGACGTTTCCATGGTACTTCTTGAACGTAGGTTTTGACGTATGCCACTTGGCAAAACGTTGTCATGAAGTGTTTGCAGATATCTATAGCAAATTGTTCTAAAGTTGAGATCTAAGACAGCAAACAGTATTATTAGAAAGAAGCAATTACCTCGTGCAGAAGTAGAGTGTTCTGATTGTTGTAAATATTTGGGAAGGATCAGTGTTACTAAAAATACTTATTTCTCTTATATCTGGTTTTGCGCATGCTGTCTAGTCATTTGATCAGCTTGCAGCAGACACTGCAAATAGCCGCTACAGATGCATCAAAAATCCCCCGTTCTGTGGTACAGTGAGCTGCAGTCCTTGGACTGAGAAACTGCTACAGAAGCTTTATGCTTTGAGGGTATAATGCTTAAATAATCGTGGCAATATTATGATTAAGTTTTACAGGCTAAAGATGGGATTTCATTACTGAGACAGACAATTTATGCTACAGATTGTCATTATGATAGATGCAATTGAGGGAGGTAAGAACACTGTTAACAGAATTAAGAGGAGTCTCACGTGCTTTGACACCTGTTTAAAAATGCAATATAGGAATAATGCAGTATTGTTTACTACTAAATTAAAAAAAAAAAGGATCTTATATGACAAATCTACAAAAAGAACTGCTAGCTCTGTGAGAAAAAAAGACTTTGGAAAACTAAGGCAGAGTCCTCAGGATAAGCACTGGAGGAGGAAAAAATCTCTCCCAAATCACTGAAGGTGACTTTAGTGCCTACCTGCCATGCCGGTGGGGGGAGATATGGTTTACTGCATTTTGAAAAGAAAAAGTTAATATAACAAACACTTTCAAATCAAGTCAGAAGAAACAGCAAGGCTAGTTAAAAAATAAAAAATACCCCATTTTTTTTGGCCAACACAAGGACAATATTCTTTATGGTGTCTGTAGGTATCACAAGAGAGTTGTTTCCATCCAGGTACTCCTGAGCAGAAGTCAGCCGGAGATGCGTGCAGACTTCCACTTCTTTAACGAAGTGCTTCTTCCCTTCTCTATGAAGGCGAAGGAACTTAATTGTGTTCTTGCCATATTCACAGTTGAGGACTTCTACATCCTTGATCTGCAGACAAAATACGGGACTGTTGTAAAGGAACTCAGTGGAAGCCCAAGTTATGCTCAGTCAATGAAACATAAACAATGTTCATGGCCTTTATTTCTAAGGTTACCTGTGATAATGAAAATATTTCCATTATAAATTGCAAAGTCCTGATGGGAAGAAAAAACGCTTTAGGAAGCTATTATGGGGGGCAGATCATACAACATGAGTAACACTGAACTAGTTTCTCTTGTCCGTCATCTTTGGATTAGTCCTGACTATACAGACTGTCACTGAGTGTCACCTCCATCATCTTTTTCTGAACCCAGAGCGCCCCAGTGCATTCAGTCCCTGCAGGTACAGCCGTGCAGGGGCAGGCAGCAGTCACACCCGTGCGCTCTGCCATCACTGCACCAGCGCTGGCTCTGCCAGGCTGGGCTCAGCCTCTAGAGACGAGTCCTGATTTTCCCTGGCACCAAGAACAGGCTTTCACAACCTCCTGCTCCTCTGGCTCCCAGCTCTTACAACTGCTGTCAGGCTCCACGTGTGATGCACTGAGCCCTCTCCATTTTCACGCAGAAGCTGGCAACACACGGTCACCATCCTGCGTGGCAGAGCCCCCATTAGCAGGCAGAGCCCAGCAGGCTCCATGTCCCCAGGGCTGCCCCTGTCACACACACAGGGGCGCAGGGACTTGCCGCTCTGAGGCCAAGTGGAAATGGTGAGTACCAAAGGAGTTCTTCCGTGAGGGGTGGGAAGGTTGCTTTGTAAGCCGGCAGAAGTCCCAAAGAGGACGTGGAAACAACTATCATGTTCTTGACCTGTTGTGTATTTTATTACCCCCTCTATGCATGCTGCAATTCCTAAGAGCAAGAAGCAAAGACCGACCGGGTTGGGCTGGTTGAAAGCAATTCCTCACAACTGTGTTACAGTTCTGATCTCCTACAAAAGGGATCAGAAGCAAGTCTGAGCAGCAAAATTCAGGTCTTCATCCACCTCCAAAATCCTGGCTTTCTGGGGTCACTGGTTTTGTTTGTGCTAAGCCCTATACAGTTTTATCCTGCTTCTGTCAAACACACCCCATTAACACATCCATGACAGTGTCGAAGAGGCTATACTAGAGAGACAAAATTCTGCAAAGGTTGTGAGGATTTCTGTTATGCTGAAATGTCTAGAGCTTAATCCACTACACTTTTCCAGAGGCTGAAATATCCCATGCTTGGTATCAACATCTTTTAATGTAAATCAGCACCTTTTCATGTAAGAATAATGAGGAGGGAGAAAGAATATTTTGCACACCAAAATATAAATTGAAGCTTTTTATGTGTGAGTTGCTAGATTATCAGATGTAAAATTGCTTGATTCAGACATATTTGTTCCTAAGAGAAACACTAGTGCGCTTAAAATATTAACTAGTGCACAAAAAATATTAACTAATTGTCAGAAAATTACCGTGGCTCAGAGATCAAAGCATTATCTCTGACTGTCAGTCCTTGCAGGCTGAATCCCCACAAACAAAGCAACTCCCCTGCTGCTGGGGTCAGACCCAGGCAGGGCGCAGCGTTCCACCAGAAACCCTCTCTGCAGGAATGGTGCAAAGGCTGTGCTCGTGGCAGGGGCAGAGTGGAGCAGTAGTGAGGTGGAAATGATTTTGTTTTGCCTGTCTGAACACCAAGGGTTGTTTTTTTTTCAGATAGTTGTAAAAGATTCATACGTCAGTCATGCAGTACTGAAAAAGAAAACCAAAAGGGTTTCGGTATCTGCAGCTTTTTTTTTTTTTTTTAAAGCAGAACACTGTGAATTCTAACTAGTGAAAATACTACCTCCTAAAATACAAAGGTAAGTTTTCTCGAAAATGTAACTTGATAACTGTTATTTTGCCATTTTGTTGCCCAAAGAAATGGCGAGCAACTTCCAGCGGCTTCTGGGAGCCCGAGCCCCGCTGGCGACAGCCATCCCTGCGGTGGGAGCCTGGCTTCCCAGGCTGTTCCCGGCAGCCAGCGGGGCTGTGCTTGCTGCATCGCGCAGCAGGAGCTGACGGCTAATGCAACACAACTTCTCCTTTTAGAGCCTACTCAGTGCTCACCCAGAGCAGCCGAGAAACCAAAATGCCTGCGGGATCTGCGTGGTGTCACCCTGCTTTGCTCTTGCTTCTCTCCTCTGCGCCCCTGTGGGCAGCCGAGATTTCCTGCAGGAATGAAGACGGGGAGACCGTGGACTGGTAAGTAAATACTGCGCAGGGGAGAAGTGCTGGGTGAGTAAATAACACTTGAGATTAAACTGCGTGAAGTAGGTGGATCGCTGAGAAGTAATGCATAGCGATCACTGTTCTAATCCCATTTGCCTGTGAGTAGGAGCTGAATTTTGCATTTGGAAAACCTAGGATAAGTTACCGAAATGTGATTTCGTTTCACCGAACCAACCACCCTACTGCATGATGACTAGCTGCAAAATTAATTACCGTTTTACACAGCATTCATGTCTCATCATCAAAGGGTGCGTAACCTGTGTTCAGGTGCCAAGGCTGCGCCTGCCAGCAGCAGCCCCCGGAGCACCCGGCCGGAGCCAGGATGCCAGCAAGCATCTCGCCTGGCCTGAGTCCCGAGCCGAGCGGGGAAACGTCCGTGTCTTGTCCCTAACCTCATCACTTGTACCCAAAAAGCATCACGGTGGGACTTGTGCCCTGGCTGCCATCGCCGAGGGGGAGTGGAGGCTGAGCTGCCCGGGCGGGTGCAGGGGTGGCAGTGGCAGTGTAGGAGAGCGCTGGCTGCGCTGGGCTGCGGAGGAGCAGAGGTCCTTCCCCACCGCCCGAGCTGCCGGCGCTTAGAGCTGGTACCATCCCACTGCCAGCAGCGAGCCCAAGTTCGGGTGTTAAATGATTAATGGGATTAATGTGCTTTGAAGATGAAAGACGTGCAGTATAAGTACCTAATATGCAGCCCAGGTCTGAAAAGTGAAATGAGGGCTCCTAAAATGAGCACAGAAGCCTCCCAAAGAGAAGTATCAATTAATTTAAAAAAGAAAAGTGTCTTTCTCGTGGAAAAATGATTACTTTGGATACAAGTGATAAAGAAGCAGGTGCTATTCTTGCACGTGCCTTCCCTTGCACGCAGAGCTAACTGCCGGGGAGGCAGGCGCTCCCCATGCCACAGGCAGGCACACAAGCAGGAGCACAAAGCCAGCTTTGCTCTGTAGTGGCGTAGCATCAAACATGTGAGGGGCCGGTCCATCCCTGTGACTTGTCACCCTTGCCAAGGCCTTCTGGATAACGTGATTTTTTTCAGGAATCAGACTCTTAGTTGGTGCAGCTAACTACCCAACAACTTAAAGGTATGAGAAATTTCATTTCTCCACAAATTGCAATTATGTCTTGCAGAATGAGTCTGTTTGTGATAAAGCTAAAAAAATTCCAGGCCAAAACCCAAACAAACAAAACAAACAAACAAACAAAAATATTTACCACCCTTTTTTAAATGAACACAATTTTTGTGTGCAAATTCTCTGAAAAATGCTTTGAAAGCTGTGGGTAGGAGTAATTCATGTGCGCCTCCATGTGAGCACCGGCAATGTGGGACCCATTCTAGATGGGAACTGGGGGGGGTCTGCACAGGCAAAACCATATTCCCTTCCGACAGATTTAACAGGGGTAGGGGGTGGGGGGCGCGTGGACGTTCCTTTCCAGTATTCCGTGATAAATGAAAGAGAAACTTGCCCATCTGCAGGGGTCATTCTAGTTTATTACAAGAAAGACTCAGCTATTGCCTGGTTCTGGACTTGGTTGCTATGAAGCTGATAGGAGAAGCAGAACTGAAACTGCTGAGAAAAGCTTCCTCTTAAACAAAAGATGTTGATTCCCTTTCAAACACACACAGGGCTGCAGGTTTTATATTCAGTTAGCAAGAGCTTTGTCTGAGTTCCTGCTATTCAGTGGTTTCATCCTGCAGTATTCTATAATTACTCATTATTAGTACTCACGAACCCTTTCGTTTGCCCCTAAACCAGAGGGATCACCGGCCTTTTCTGGCCTGATCCCATCTGCGCTCCCCAGCTGTGCCTGCAGTTCCCACCACACAGTGCCTGGGCTGGTCACTGTCTCCCCCATGTTTTCCTCCTACTCAGGGGCTCATCCTGCCATCCTCACCGACCTTGCACAGGGGCTGCCAGAGCACACGGCCGTAGGCTGTAAGGGTGGCAGAGCATCTTTGCTGCGTTCATCCAAACTCATCGTATTCTGTGGGAAGCTTTTAATGAAACTACAAGCAAAAACTCTGCCTTCTGAGAAGTGTTGAGTCAAGGGCTGAAGCCACAGCTGCGCATTGTTTGGTTTGGGGCATTTTGGTTGGTTTGTTGTTTGTTTTTTTTGGAGGGGGGGGAGTAAAAATGTGACTAAGTAGTAAAGATGTGATTATTTGTAGCAAGTCAGAGTTCAGTCACAAGCAAACAATGTGACAACCTAATCGGGTATAAGCGGATTTGCTTTTCCTTGGTTCTCAGGAAAATAACTTTCACTCTGCTCCCACAAATGCCTCAGCTCATGAGAAACTTCCTGTGCCCAAATAGCAGTGAAGACTTTCATACAACTGTGACTCAGCTGGCTTTCTGGAAAGGGCCAAGACATGTATCCACTGGGAACTGGCAAGCAATTTACTGATAGCTCAGCTACTGGTGCGTCCATGAGCATACCTGCTAGCGCGGGTTTGTCAAATGCAAGGCTGTAGGCACCCTGAGAGCATAAATCTTCCCGTACATTTCAAAGTAGTTTGGAAAGGCTTTGTATACTAACTCCTGGACCAGTTTGTACTACTGGAGTTACTGCCATTCCTCTCCTTTCCAAATCTTCATTTCAAATAGATTGTCGTGACTCCTCGTGCCTGGGCAGCTCTCCCCAGCCTTGCTGCATAAATCACCTTCTCTGCTCTGCGATCTGTCATCAGCAACAGTTTCTCCTGAGCTATTTAAGGAACATCACTCAGTCAGTGGCAATGCAGGTGGATTACCAGGATCACCAGTGCTGTGTGTTTCTCTTCTGCCTGTACATGTATGTTTCCCATGGATTAAACGTTCCTCTAGCAAAATGCTTTCCCGGCACTCCTTGCCTGCTTTCAGAGATACCCTTTTTGACCACCCTGAGACTGTACATCCACTGGGAGAGGCTTACTCCTCCTGGTATACCTGAAGAGTTAAGCACAATCAGGCTGGATTTTTGGTAAATAGTACAGAATTGGCAATAATGCCACTCAGTTCTTACCATTGACATAAATAGCAAATTACTTAAAAACAGCACTCAAAGGAAGTGGCTCAATTAATTATATTGCAATTAATTCCATGGGCTTGCGCACTGGAAAAAGCTGTTTGCTTCATCAGGGACAGTAATATGAACTGAGCCATTTACTGACAATATAGAGTACTCTACAATTTTTGAAAAGATTTGTGTTTCTGGCTAACGGTTTGCAAATATCCAGTCTGCAACAGTTCAGCAGAATGCGAGTATGTTATGAAAAGCAGGATTGGAACAACAATTATCACATGGCTTTATACTTATTTTGTGGTTTTAGTATGTATAAATATAACATTATGCATTTTATATTTTAATACATAATTTCATGTGTTTCATATAAAGTTATATCGTCCAGGTTAACCATGAGAATGTCAGACTGAGTTTGGGACCTGAGGTTCTCTACCAGAACCAGCAGCAAATAGCGGTTTGGTGGCTAAATGGGACTCCAGACCAGGGCTACCTCAGATTCTTTCAGGGTACCAGCACTAGTCTGGGCCACAGCAACAGGAGTTTGGTGCAAATCAGCCTCCCTTCCTCACTAAGAAGCAGAACAAATTTGTCTGCAGTAGATACTGTGCTGTCAGACTGCTGCTGGTTCCTGCGCTGGGTCACCACTTGGAGGCTGAGACACCCACACTGCACACTGGGAGCACTGGTCCCCCGCCATCATAGGCATCCCTGGAGTCATCCTTCTCTTAAATCCTCAGGTGGGAAGGAGATAACGATTTATGCATTTAAACAGGATGGTTGTAAAAAAACAATTGCTCTTCACTGTTGCAGGTTTGCTCTTTACAAGCTACCCAAACATGCCAAAGGAGAGATTCCCATCCTGGGGCTGGAATACATGTACATGGATGCCCTGGCTCCACAGTGGCAGCTCAGTAAATACCTTGTCAATATGACACAAGGTGCTCTGGGACAAACACTGAAGCAGCTGTACGAGATGTATGAATCCAAGGCAAGTGGCATTTAATTATTATTTTGTTAGCATGTTTAATTGATATTGCATGCAAATGAAATGAAACTAGCCAAAATAAGTATGCGGAGGTATGGACGGACGTGGCCAACTAGATCTAGTAAAACACGTCAAGGGCAGCGTCTAGGCAGCTGGGCAGATTATTTGTGGGTTTTGTTACAAGTAGAAATTATCCTTGAACTTATAATTTCTAGTCAGGCCTTTCACACACATTTAGCGTGTTGCCCATCTAGACAAGTGTTGGCACGTATTCCCTTTGGCTTCTCTGCAATTCATGTTGAGCAACATCTGAAGCTGTGAACTCTGACCGGGTCCAGTGGTGACTATTACAGATCCTTGTCTTAAGCCCTCCCATGTGCATGTGTTTCACTCTGTCTCAAATCAAATCTGGGTTTTACTCTTCACCCTGAAATCACTATGACTTCTTCGGCATATTTGTGTGAAGTGATTATAAAATACCACAAGATCTGCCTATAGTTAATTTTTACCATCTACATGGTATTCTTGGGAGTCTGGGTGTGTCTTTGCATTTCTGCTGTGGGTTAGTGGTAGGGTGTCATTAATTTATATGTAGAAGAGATTCCCACAAGTCAGTCAAATATCGGCAATCCAGTCAACTGTCCTATTCCAGGTCTCACTGTAATTGTAATAAACAGTTTACAAAGTCAAAGAACATTGGGAGGGGAAGCCTGTCCCAGCTCCTTTGAAGTTCTCTATTCAGGGGGAATAAGGAGCAGCCACATGCAAATATTTTGCAAAAAAAAGCATTAATTGCTTGTCCTTCATAAGAACACTTGTCATGTCTATTTTTCCTCAGCAAACATTTTTACCAGATCTGGTTGCTAAATCAGAGAGAGGCACGCACAAAAAATAGAGGGAGGAACTTCTCTGCAAGTGAGTGCCCAATAAACCCATGTAAATTGCCTTAGTGAGCATATCCGACCTCCTGAGGAAGGGCTACTCTCATGATTGAACTTCCACTTATTTTACTGTAACTTCTGCAGTGACTGTGTCAGCTGAATTGGGAGAAGGATTAGGCTCATGATGTTCACTCAGAGAAGGCCTGAATTCTTTCTTCTGTTCCCAGCAGAAGATGTTCACTTAAATGTCTTCCCTTTACTGAATGTCATATTTCAGAAATGTGTGTTTTCCTGCAGAAGAACAGAATTGCATATGCAATATACAATGATGAGGTCCCTGAATCAGACTCTGATGGCTGGAAAAACGGACATACCAAAGGTACAGGGGGAGTCCCAAGCTACTATTTTCTCCTTTCTAAAGTTGTGGATAGCATCTACTTGTCTGTTGTCTAGCTGCGTATCTAAAATACCTGCCTAAAGCGAAACTGGAGAATGATTTGCATGATGCATTGTTTGTTGTAGCTGAACCTTCTGTTTTGGTTTTGCTATGCCTGTGCTGTGTTGAAGAACTCTTACAGCTTATGAACCCTTTGTTTTCAAGCATTGAAACTCGTATAGCTCTTTTCAGTGAGTACAGGCCGCATCATTCTGAACCTAATGGCAACCCCAGTACAAGAGGTGAAGGGAAAGGCACCCTAAACATAAACTCCTCCAAACTCTCTCTCTCCAGGGGAAGAAACTGCTGCCAAGATCACAGAAGTGCTAAAGCATGCGGTTAAAGTAAAGCAAGGCTTTAAATAAGCATAAACTTAGGTGAAGGTCTAGATGTTCCCTTGAGGAAGCAGTTGGGGTTTGCCCAGCCTGACCCTGAGATGAACACATTTTGCAGGGCTGTATTTTCAGGCTGCAGCAATGGGGACAGTTCACAGCCCCATTCCTCCCTGGAGCACCCTGCCGCAGGGGGAGGCATAGTCGATCTCTCTGCTGCTTCCCCGTGAAGAAGAATTTGGTCTAGAAAAAAAGACACGGTGTTGACAGAGTCTGTTTCCCCTTAGGCAGCGAATGTATGAAGAGAAGGAAAATGAGCGGTGGAGGGAGGGTCACAGCCATTAAATCATCAGACTTTTTGAAGACAAAATCTCAGCCGAGAAAGAGAAAGGTTTTGAAAAGTTGTGTTTGTTGTTGGGTTTTGGTTTTTGTTTTTGTTTTTTTTTTCAAAAGAAACATGGTGACGGTTTGAGTTAGGCTATGCAGGAGAGAATCAATGCAATTTCAATTCAATGTTAGTGTCTCCTATAATCCATTAATCTACACTAGAGCCAGTTTACTGTAGACATTAACACATCGAGGTGCGATGTCTCCAGCACTAAATCCAAAGTCAGACTCAACTCTATCGTCTCAGGGCTTTTTCCTCCTTAATTCATTTGCAGTAACTTTTCTCTTTTTTTGACAGGATTTATGCTCTTGGACAAAACACAAGGCTTCTGGGTGATTCACAGTGTGCCCCTGTTCCCTCCCGTCCCTGAGGATGGCTACGGGTATCCAGCTACTGGGGAGTCCTACGGACAGACAGCCATCTGTATAACCTTCAAATACGACCAGTTCACAGAAATAGGTATGAAAAGCTTCTCTCTAAGATAGCCTTTGCTCCACCACACCTCTCCAACTGCTTTCCTTGAGGCTTCACCTCAAAAATTGCTTCTTCTTTTCCTCTGTGTCAGACTGGGAAACCAAGTGGGGCCTGGAAACAGGATTTTTGGCTTCAGTTATGTTTATCAAATGATTTCCTGTGTGAATGTGGGAAATTCACTCTTCCACTCTGTCTCCATCTCCCCGTGGGGACTATTGGGATAATAATAGTCACAAGTCCGTATCGAGGGTAAACTCAGTCCATGCATAGAAAATGCTTTGGGAATATAAAGTAGGATGATTAATCATTTTAAACAGTAATAGCTTGTTCAGCTGCAGTTGTCTGCATGTATGAATGTAAGGCAACCGCTGCTTCAGCTGGAGTAGTAGCTGTGACTTGTCAGAAATATGAAGTATGGAATAAATATCACACATAATTTCCCCAGATACTCTTTGCCACATAAAAGATCAATACTAAAAATATTAATATTCATTAAAAAAAACCAATAAAACCTATACCCGTAAGATTCAGAACAATCTGACAGTAATACCTGGTACTGGAATCCTGAAAAGGGACTATCAAAAGGCATTGCAAGCAGTCATGCTGGCATGCTCTTCAGCACTTTTCACACTGGTTTTCTCTCTTTTCTTATTTCCAAACCTCAAATGATATTAATGAAACACACATGCTGTGCAAATTGCCAGGGCGGCCACACCCCAGAGCTGTCTAAACCAGGTTCCTGTTTGTGGAAGCGCATCTATGCATGTGTTTAGGGAAAGAGGACAAGAAAATGAGACGCTAATGCCTTTTCTGCTCCATCCTCCCAGCTTCTGGTAATCTGTGATTCAGGGATTTCCTGAGCTGGAAAGACTGGAAAGTTCCTGATGGACTGCTCTTCCATGAACTCATCTAATGAGCCTATTTGTTCCCTTGCCTTTTACGATATCCTTAGCAAAGACTTCTACAATTAAGCTGTGCACTGTACAGAGAAGTAAATTTCTTCAGCAGACTCAATCCAGATGCTGAAAGTCAAGCTCTGTTCTCCCTAAAACCAAACTAGACCCTCTGGCAGCTGTTCCGTTTTCATTTCGCTTGGCAATTGTAACTGACTGGGAATTAGTCCTGTAAATACGGACAGGCTTGTCTGAGCTGTCAGACATGCTGTCTGAGCCCTGTGTGACTACTTAGAGGCTTGAAGATGAGCTTGGGTGGAGGTGGCAGTGGACTGAGACCACCAGTTAACAGTTCTGCTAAGAATAATGTGGTGTAAGTGGAAATACCTGAGCATACTCTCCCTGTCTGGTCTACGTGCTGCAGGACCAGTCAGAATACAAACCAATTAAACATGTTTTTGGTTGCTAAAATAAGATACTTTGACACTGGACCCCTCCAGGAGATAGTCTGTGAAGATTAAGAAGGATTTAGGCTTCCTTTCCAAGGCAGAACTTTATGGTCTTGATTGCTTTGCTTTAACCCATTTTAATTCTGCATGACTTCATTTCTTTGGATTTTTCTCAGACCAACAGATGCTCAGTTATAATCCAGGAATCTACAGCTGTTCCATCCCTAACATCTTCCAAGCTGATCTCCCAAATCTGCAGAAGCTCTGTGCAGGGTCCAGGCTGCCCTCGGGCCCCTTGCGCCACCTCTCCAAGCTCCAGTCAGCTCATGGGGAAACCTTGCTCCACTTTGCAAAGTCACACTTATTCATAGATGGTAAGAGAACCTGTTGCTCACACATTCCTAAGCAAATAAGCAATTAATATATTCTTTGATGATTAGTATTTTCTTCGAGGGGAAAAAAAGAAGTTCAGCTTCAGAAATAAATGTAACAGAGGGCAAGGAATGGTGTCCCATCATAGCATTCTCTCAGCCCCACAAAGCAAAAAGAGATCTGGTCCTTCAAATGCCTTAAGGTGTTCAACAATGTTCCTGTTATTCAACAGTAACAACAAAACAAAGATGGGGTTTGAACCACCTGCTATTTTTTTGTTATGAAGAAGGCTTGACATTTTTTTCCTTTCCTTTTTTTTTCCTGCTGATTGTTTATAACAAGTTTTCCAGAAGAAGGAAAAGTAGAAATGAACTTCTGAAATAAAGGTTAAAGCGAGGGGAGGGGGCAAAATCCCCTCTGGCTCACTTCAGGTATTGGAACAAAATGAGCCCAGTTTAGATGATGCTTTTCAGTCCCCTCTTAAATGAAGGAACATGAAAGACTAATTTCCTCACACCCTGTTTTATTCCACAGATATCTACGCAGCCTGGATGGCTCAGGAACTGAAGACTGATTTGTTGGCTGAATCCTGGCAGCGTTCCGGCCAAAAACTTCCCTCAAATTGCTCTCTTGACTACCATGTCTACAACGTAAACCTAATAGGGATGCCATCGAATTCCACCTTTTATTCCATTAACGATCATTCCAAGTGGGCTGTTTCAAGGGAATACAAAGATCAGTGGACCTGCATTGGAGATTTAAACCGTGCTGCTGAGCAGGCTTGGAGAAGTGGTGGGTTCATCTGTACACAGAACGAACACATCTACAAAGCCTTCAGGCATTTGATAATTCACTACGAAAGTTGCACTGATGCTTCCACATTGATAGAATAAACCATTCCTCCCAAAGAGCACCGCCCCTCATCACAGAGAAAGTGTAGGAAGTGTCTCCCTTAAACTGTACTTTCACACTGAAAAATGGCCCCGGGAGTTAGAGCCAGATGCGTTAGACCTTCACGCTGTTAGCTATAAAAGCAGGCGGTTTGCAGGTGGATGAGGGCTGTTTTGCCTGGGTGCCGGAGCAGCAGGCTCTGCATGTGCTGAGCCCCGCGCCATCAGCGCTGTGACGGGACGCCGCTGCACGAGGCTGGACCCAAGCACATCGCTGGGAGTGGCTGTGCGCAGATGTCCCCGCAGGAACTTGTGAATGATGCTGGATGTGGGATGGGAGAAAAACCAGAAACCTGTCTCGTTAGCTAGGTTGTCGGGCTGGGCAGTTAGCAAGAGAAAAGTACCCCAAAATGCTTCCAAATCGCCCCGTATTCCAGGTGCTGTTGAGATTGATCACAGCATTTCTGTTCCATTTGGGCTGAATCTCTTCAAGATCTGACATAATTGGATACAGGCAAGGAGACAAGTAGATCTGTGGACAGGAAGGCTTTATTTTTGCATGATTCATTTTTAGAGAAGAAATGAGCTTTAAATCATTTGTAACCAATAGCTTGGGAGTATTTCTAGTGCTTTTATTGATGTACAGCAATTTTATAAACAAATAAACGTGTCCAAAACATGAAGAAGCAAAATAAATTAAGAGGAAAAAATGGTCTGTTTACAGTCTCCCTTTTCCATCTTTATAGTTATTTGTGGTTGGTTACAATGGTTTATAGCTGCCAAAGGAAAAATGGAGACAATTAGGAATATTTTTTTTTAAAAAAAAAAGAGAAGAAAATATTTAAAGGAAGATGGTATTTCACCTATATTTTCACACTACAGCAAACGTGGCTGTTAATTTTTGATACCTCCAGTCTCAGGCTTAGGACCTGAAGTTTGCATGCACTTGCTATAAAGACAAAGCTAACTTGCAAAATCCTCATACACTCTTGAGTTCAGATTTCAAAAGCTTATCTGTATTTAATATGTTCCTAAATATATTTATAGGGCTGTATCTCACTTGTATTTTTTTTCCTGAATTGCTAATACCAAATTCCAGTCTGAAGAGTTGGCTGTCCCACTAATAATTCTGGTTCACTGTGTTCATAGTCCGTAATGCTAATTCCTACAAGTGTCTTAAAAAGTAGATATAAAGAAATGCCCTGCAACCACAAGAAGTTGCCAAAGATTTCCTTCCCTTTTCAACCTGAAAAATCAACCAAACAACAAAGCATATGAAGTACCAAAAAATTTTATTTCAGAAAACATTTGTGCATACTTCTTGAGGAAATAAAATTAATGTATCTGACCTGCAGATATTCTGCACAAAACAGGTCTTTTTCTTTTCCCTGCATATGACCAAATAACATTTGATAAATAATTCGCTTGATCATGTTTTTTCTCTGACGCTTGTCAAATTGTTTTACATATCTACTTTGCGTTGTTTTCCTAGCTGTGGTCAAGCAACACCTATTTGTGGCAGCGAAAATTGCCAGTGACACAGAACCCAGAGCAGTGAGATGGTAGGGCATCACTCAGATAAGCCAAGATAAAATTCATTTCTCTTGCCCTCCTCTTCATGGCAGACGCTAACCTGACCTGCCTGCCTGCCCATAGCTTTGCATACGCATGACCTTAGTGTACAGGAATGGCGAGAAATCCTTCGCTGGAGACTGCTGGTGAGGTTCACCCCAGTGCACCAGAGGGCACCCAGAACTACGACACTACCTGTATTTCTTATGGTAGATGCTCAGCCACAGCATTTGGGTCACAGAGTTCAACAGCAAAGAGTCTCCATCCACCAGCTGTCACAACAGTGTTGCCGCAGCCCTGCTCCCCAAGCCAAAAGTCAACAGCCCATCTCTTGATTATAAATGCCGATTGCTATTCTTAATTATTTGATCAGTTGATAGCTGTCATAAAGCTTCCCAAGACTACCTAAAACATTCCTCTTTCATTATACCCAAGATCGGTAGCCTCCATTTTAGCTGTTACTGAAGAGGCGTAAACAGCAGTGGGAAGATGGAGAGACAGTTGCACCATACATTACAAGCACCTAAATAGCCAGGTTGTGCGCGCATTCAGTGATGTAGCAATAAAAAGGCTGCAGTTCTGGTTCTCTTTTTTTTTTTACTGTAAAGAGCTTTAATTCAGTTTTGATTTTGTTGTGTAATTTCTATATTTGCATATCCTGGTATTTCTACTACACACATGATGAAACATGGGCAGAATCTTTGTTGCCCAAAAAAGAGTGATAATCAACAAGATAAACCATACAGATTTTTTAAGGGTTTGTAACTGTCAGGTTTCCTGTGCAAAGGCAAAACCGTACGCCACTTAACCTCATGCACCCTCACAGCATGCACTGTGATCAATTGTTAGTGGGAAATACTTATTTTTGCATGTTTTATATATATATTCAGAGTTTTTATTTTTAAAATGTGCCGTTCTTTTTGAAAATGCCAAACGCTCAAGAAATATCTGCCTGTCCCAGTGACTCTGTGCTACCTTTGCTACCTACTGTGACCCTTTCGACTGGACAGACCTCCTGCAGAAGGGGACATCTGGTGCTGCCCCACCTCTGCAATTTCAGTGGGATCTGCCCAGAAGAGCTCATCCTGGGAAAGGGCAGAAGTCTCGGACCCTGGCATGGAGAGGGGAGAAACCTGGTCTCTCATCTGGAAACCCAGAGTCTCCTCCTCAGCGTGCAGGTATGGCTATTCTGACCCTTGGGCTCTGTTCTAATTAGACTAAATGCGAACATTTGTTATATATGAAAATTGTTTGCTGAGGGAGTAGGAGAGGCCAAAAGCAGATGTTATTAAGCCACTAAACATTACTGTATTACAGCCAAGTTTGTAACAAACAGAACAGTAGGGATCGTCGTTTGGTATAAATTGCCTTGAAATAATTTCCACAAGCCGAGGCTCGGTCCCAGCATGCCTGACAAGCTCACAAGAGGCAGAAAATGCAAATACAGCCTCTCGAAATACATGCCTGCCACTTGCTCACCCACCAGGACATCTCCTACCCTCACCGCAGCCACTGCTATCCCAGAGCAAGGGCTGAACTCTGTCTGCCTATCACTGCTCAAAAAAAAAAAAAAATGGTGATGATTTATCTATAAATGCCTGTATGCCTGAGAATGCTTCTATAACACCCATAACTGTGTGTCGTTAGGGTAGTGGTCTGCTGTGCGCAGACTTAATGCAAAAGGTCAAAGGATTAGACGTTAGCCTCACTAGAAGAAAAGCTTTAAAAAAAAAAAAATTGTATATGAAGGCATAAAAACTTAAACTGTGTGAAGTTTAATTTCAGCTGGGCAATTAGAATACTGGGAAACAGGCAAAGGCATTGCAGCCTGAGCCCCCTGCACAGGGCAGCCTTTCTGGTGTGATTGCTTTTGGTGTCCCCACAACAACTGGAAATACACCGAGCCTTCATGATCGAAGTGCTGAGCAATGTACTGGAGAATTTCTCAAGGACACCTGGGGCTCCACACCAGCTGTCTTGCCAGCAAGTCAAGGGAAGCTTTGGGAAAAATTTCTCTGACTGAGCTGGGAACCTTCCCTTTTCCAAGGCATGATAACTTAGCCTGGCGCTTGGACTTGTCACAGAGGTCTGCAGGAAGATTTCTGAACCACAGCCTCAAAGTGTGCTAGACTGCACTTTTTGAAAAAAGTACAGAAGTCCTGCAAAATGCAGGACTTTTTCATCGTTTCACTGTCAGTAATACCCATGCTTCCAGCTATCCTTGCAAACCACGCACGCTGCTCCCCTTTCAGCGCACTTAGTGTAGTTTTCTGCTCTCAAAATGGGAAGTTTCCAGTAAACACATCTAATGTAAGCGCCCATGTCTAACAGGACTTCATCAGCTCGCCTGCAGCATGAAGGGAGAGGGTTATTTTTGTTAAGACGTGTGGGCCTCTCTCATCCCTCTCTCCTGTTTAAATATATACACTCCTGACAGTAATGAAATGCTCAAGAACATCATTGTGAGAATTTGTGGTGATGTATCAAAGCATCCTTGGCGTTATTAGCATAGTCACATAATTATCCGCAGAGAAACTTACACCCATATGTTAACGCCCATAAATTAATATGTGGTTCTCTTTTATGCCTTTATTTTCAGTTTCTGGGAAAGATACGTTACCGGGTACTTAGTACAGCAATTGCTTCAGAACATGTAAGCTGCCTATGCCCTGGGTAAAATGTTCAGGAGACAGAGTCGTGCTGGCAGTGCCTCCTAAAAGCTCAGTAAAAGCCAAAGCCTAACTGTGCTCAGAATGTGATGCAAGAATATGATGCGCCTCTTTAATTTCACAAGAGGTTTCTCAAAAAGACAGGAATTTTAAAATGACAATGGAGATGAATAGATATTTATGTTAGGCAAAGCGTGGGGGGAAAAAACCCTTGTAGTAGAGAAGACGTCATAGTACAAGGTAGAGGGCCTGATCTGAAATTTCAAGCTAGGATGTCAATGTGAGTGTTTCCTGGATACCCTGATGCCCCAAGTTGCTTAGCCATATCTGACTTTTTTCTATTTAGATTGGAGACACCAGATTAAAGGACTAATCTGCTGAATTTTCTCATAATCCTTATGAATTTGGCATGAATGCAGTAAAAGAAGCGGCATATGAACTCAGAAATCAGTTGTAGCACTTTCAGATCTTGGCCTCAGGCGGGAGCTAGCTCATAATAATTTTTTTTAATGCAGGCCCACTCTATGCTTACCTTTATGGTTTTTAACTGATTTATCCCAGTATTAAGAATATGCTATTCTATGCATATTTGATATGTTCATTCTACTCAAACCGTTCAATACAAAACATTAGGACTTGAAAAAAATACATCTTGCTTTTTATAACCAGCTGTGTTACTCTTATACTAAAGTGGTTTAGGTAAATCTGCTTGATTTTATTTTTTTCAGTTGAGTTTGTTTGACATTTCTACACAAGGTATCTGGTGATTATGCTGATTCTGCTGTAAGAGGGATAAAAGTAAGGAACATTCTTCCCCTCCTTTGATCGCTTTGCAGCTTGGGAACTGCAAACTGATATTCAAATATTCAAAGCTTTACTGGAGCAGGGCATAGTATTTTATGTCGCCTGCTAGAGCGCTGGTGATTGCTACAAGTGGTTCACTGTAGTACACTTGTACTAGCATTGCCTAATTTATTAATCATAGAAATTTTGCATGCAAATTAGCCACACAGTTGTGCATCATAATACAGTAACAAAAATCTGTCTTCACCTGTATTAATGCCCACAAATAAGCATGTCACATTACAGTGGTAGTTGCCCCATTATATTCCAAAACCTGCCAAAAGGTCACTAAAAGCCACATAATAAAGTGTTTTCCTTTTGGTCCTTACATTTGACTTTCTAAAGCGTGAGAGTATTTAGCTCCAAGGTTTTTTTGTGTCTCTCTTTTTTCAGGTTTCCTTTTCGGGCTAAGATTCTGCCAGCCAAAAATCAGTGGTTTTTGTCCTATAGTGCAGTGTTAAAAATGTATTTTTGCACTGGTATGAATATGAGTATGAATATGTTCAGCACCACTGTCTTCATGTTGAGGATTAAAAATGCCCAGCTCAGTACGCATCTGAGGAACTGTTTCCTTCCTTGCTCTGAAAGCTGCTCCATTTCTCATGCTGACTTTGTAAATCCTAGGCATTGTGCAAATGAAATCTGCATCTTTTCCTCTCTTGCCCTCTAACTACTTTAAGTATTTCTTTCATGAAAGGCGAGGTGAGAATGAGGGAAGTGACAGTTTTGCATGGGACATTTTCCAAAGGAAGACCATCGAAGAAATGCTGCACAGCAGACAGGGACAATCAGTACAATTATGTTTCCAGCTGCCCACCAACCTGCCCTCCTCTTTACTGCCAAAAGATGTGAAGGACCAGATAAATGGGAGCAAAGAGAGCTTGCAGGAGAAATGGAGAAGAGGGAGCGAGACAACTGAAGGTCAGCAAGAGAGAAGAGGCAAGGGAAGAGCAAAAGGAACATTAGGATGACACCAGAGAGGCCAGAGATCTTGAGTTTGGTGACAGAGAACCATTAGGAGTGAACTGTGCAGAAATCCAGTTAACAGGATGTTTCTTTTACTATGATAGTTACTTAATATTTATCCATTTTACAGATATGGTCTCCATAGGCTATGCCACAGAGAGATAAAAATGAAAGGCATAAACTGAAGTGACTTACCCAAGTATCAAAAAAACCCACAAAACAAAGCAACACCCAGAGAGAAAGTCACTACCTGTCTTACCAAACCTACAAGAGGTTGGGCAAGGCAAAATAAAAAGCATTAAATATGTGAAAGTATGAGGAATAAATTAATAAGCTACGCTAAATAGTTTGAACAACACATATTTCAATAACAGGCAAAACTTTTTTTTAAAAAAGAAGGAAACCACTATTAAGATTTACATCCAATACAAAAATACAATGAAAACAAGAGATGCAAAACATTCAGAAGAGTAACTGCACATCATTTCGTTATGGATTGTGACACTAAAGCTTCATTCATTCTTGTGGCATTGAGAGAACTGCAGGCAAAAAGGTAAACATAAATACAAAAGAAGATAGAAATAAATGGTGATAAGCAAACCGATGCCTTTAACACTTTGCTTTTGGGATGATTATTACAGATATATCTACAACATATGGCCTTTTATTCTCAGGTAAAAATCAAGTTTAATTTAGAAACCTCCCCAGTTTTATGTTTTCTTCTCTTTCATCTCTGATCTTGCTTTGCTCTCCAGCACTAAACAAACCACCATCAGTCTAACACAGTTGTTTCCCACTGCACTGAGTCAAAATCAGCAAGCATGCCTAGGTATTACTTACTGTCACTTGGCTCATGGTGGCCTGCTGTTTTGTCACCTCCCGGTCTTGGATCCCACAGAGGAATAATGGCAGCATAGAAGCTGTAGCTCTATAAGAAGTGTCATCTTAATATCAGAGGAGGAGCTAGGCATAAGGGGTTGGCTTCATGAATGTAAATATTTCATAATTTAGTAACGTGGCTTTTCTTTTTCCCCCAGGCAAAAGCTTTAATAAAGGAATAGGTCTACTGCAACAAAGGAAAGAACAGCAAAAATAAAGACAAGGACACATCCTAACCCCATTAATATCAGTAGGAATTTGCCTTCATCTTCAGCGGGAACAGAACTTCAAAGACATGGGAATCATCCATAAAACCTGAAGGATAAAATCGGAACCTTTCGTGGTCTATGACACAAACTGTGTTTAGAGGATGGTAGTGTAGTCCTGACACGGTGGAAACGTCCCCAGCAGGAGTTTCACATCCTTGGCTTGACCACAGCCTTGTCCCCAGCACTGCCAGGGTGGCTGCTAGGACAGATGTCAGAGAGGCCACGTGTGTGAACAGTTTCTTTGACAGAAGAACGCCTCTGAGGCAGGACCACGCAGGAGCTGGGCAGAGGTGAACCTCTTCTTGGGGAACACCATCTCTCTTGCTGTTCATGGCTATACTTCCAGTGCCCAAATGAGGAAGAAGTGATATCCCCACCTTTAGAGGTAATTTTCTTTTACATCTCAGTAATTTAAGATATTCTTTCCAAGCCTGTCTGTGGCAGGATCAAGACTGAAAGCTGTATCTCCTCAGTCCTGCCTTCTCCTGCTAGAAAGACAAGCACTAAGAAAGACTAAGAAAGACGAGCAGTGTGGATAGAAAGAATCTTTTCCTCTCCAGGGAGATTTAAGATCCCTCTTGAGGACTAAGGACACAAGCTGGAGGCACTCTGCTTGCTAAAGCTGTGAGAAAACAACATGGGAAATCTCTGCAGGTCTTGTTTTGGTATGGAACCATACAGCAAAGCAGAAATTAAAAGAAGAGAGGTACCATTCTTCCGCTAACATCAGAATTAGTTTCCCTGTCTTTCCTTTGGATAACTCCTTATGCTTCTTCCATTCCTGGGACTGCATAGTAAGACACAATATCAAGTCACTGTATGATAACATGTATAATGTGCAACCTAGAGTTGTTACATTCTTGATGGGTAAGTTCCTCTGCCCCACAAACACACAGCTCCTCCTAGTCAGTCCTATTTTAGCTCTTCAAAAAAAAGCCTCCCTCTGTCCTTCATTATTGGTCACCAAAATAACTCTGACAACACAGACCTTTTCAAATTCCAAATAATGGTGTTTCAGGAAAATGTTCCGTGGGAGTCTGTACCCTAACTAGAGGCCTTCTCATTAATTTCATATTATATTTCACACAGGATCTGCACCACCAGTCCACTGCAGGTCATATCAAGAACAAAATTACAAACATGTTAAAAAATATATGTTTACCATATGCTAATATGCCTGTGTACTATATGGCAATGATTTTCAGTCCCTGGGTGTAGAGAGATCTATGGACAACCTTTAAGAAAGACACAAATATGACTACAAACTACAAGTTCACACATATTTCCCAACCATTACATTTCTTAAGGAAGCCTATGCCTCTACTGGAAAACTATAGGGAATTTGAAAACCTGTGTTTTTTGCAAGTCAGACCTATATTTCATGTCAAAATATATAGTTGTGGGGTTTTGGATTTTTTGAGAGAGTGAACATTGCTCAGGATCCTGCAGGAAAAGAGAACTTCTGGTTTCAGAATTTTTTTCAATAAAATGCAGTATTGCTTTAATGCTAAATCCCTTTAGTTTCTAGTGTCCTAATTTTTAACAATCAGCACGTATACAATCAGTCTAAGAAATCAGGAATGAAGCATGTGGTTTGGCTGCTTTAAAAATCATATATTAATGCTATCTGAGTTGGTAGGCTTTGCTTTGGTAGTCCGACTAAAGTGGCTGTCAGCTAGACAGATAGTGCAATAAAGGTGAAACATGGTATTGCAGATAAGAAACTAATCTTTATTTCATGGTGCCGGTCTTCTCTGGGTATATGAGCCCAGCACTTTGTGGATCAAGTGACACTCTTAAACATAATGCTATTGAGCACAACCAATTTGATTAGATTAGTCAAACCAATGTGGTAAAGGCAAAGTGAAACTAAGCAGCTTCATGGCTGTTACCACGTATACCGTAAGCATGGTATCTTCCATAAGCAAGGAGAATTTCAAGGGCTAACAGCATTTGAAGTAAGTCTAGTGTAATTTAAATGTAGTACTGTACGAAGCATGACAATAAGATCAATTCGGTAAAAAACTAGAAAAGCTAAACTCTGGACAAATTTATGAATGCACTGCACAAATTAATACGTATTTGTGCAATGTATTCAGGAGAAGAGAAATATGTTTCTTCTAAGAGGATGTAGGTGTGGCTACTACAGTGTACCAAAGAGATTAAAAAAAAAATAAATCTGTTGATGCTGTGTTCTTCTTGTGTTTGAAGTAATAATTAGAGTCTGGCGTCAAGTTTGAATGATAACTATTACTTTCTTCACACAGATTTTCTAAGCTTGAGAGACCAGTTTTCAAAAGCTCTCTAGCAAAGCTATTATGTTACCAGTATTGCTCCATCAAAAGGAACTGTTAAAGCATGACCAGAAATACTGAGGGTGAGTCCTGGTTTTCCAGTATCTCCTCAGGACTGGGCTTCAGAAATTAAAGTCAACTCTCTGACAGTAATCTCTCATAATTACAAATGAAAATTACGCAACTGGCAAATTCTCAGCAGCCTTGGAAATTGGACCTAATACATTCAAAGGTATAAGCCTTTAAAATATTTCAGACATAGACTCTTTGCCAATACTCTCTATTAGAACTCAAGTTTTTGTTCTTGAAGAAAAGAAGCCCCTTGTGATATTTCTTTCATTGCTGATACAGTTTTGTATCTGTTACTGCTTTGAATTTTCTGTTTCGAATACTTCCAGGAGGAGGTTGCCATTGCAGATGCCCCAGACTCCCCCAGATGACTGGCTTTCAGTGCAGCTCAGCCATTTCCCTCCACTGCAGTTGTTAGATGCCCCAGCTTACTTCACTGTAACTCTAATTTGTGGTTGGTTTTTTTTTTCTTCTTTAGGCTTATTAAAAAACAACTCCTGGACTGAAAAGAAAGCACTTTTACCAGACCAGATATTTGGATTCCTTTTACTCCAAACTCCCACAGCACTGTGTCCCAGGTGGCTTAATACTGAAATGCATTCCAGTAAGTCTTGTATACAGATGTATGAACATATAAAGAGAAACTTAAAACTGAAGAGCTCTAATACTGTAAAATATAGCATTCAAAAGTGAGGAAATAACTACATTTGCCTGTGCAACTTTGATTTGGCCTGTGTACAGCTGTCTTTTCCAACTGGAACATCTTTCATTTCCTGTAAAAAATCTACATCTTTAGCAGATAATGGGTAAGGGTTTTGCTGGTTTTTAATCCTTTTCAGTAAGTGTATAGTATTCTGGTATTATTTATTGCTCATTAGCCAGCTCCATCCCAGAACCTAATTCTGTCATAGGAATGTTGTACATTTAGCTCCCTGAAGTATTACGGTTCTCACGTTTGGTACGTAGTAGTGGTACAAGTAAGATGTATGCCTGTGGGTGGAGGGAAAAAGAGAATGTATTATTAACAGACTCATATTGTTCATTTCCTTCCTTCTGCGGGTCCCCTTCCAGTATACTATAGCAAGTTCTGCTCCTAAACAATTTTTCTGAGTTTAATATATTGTTAGTCACAAGATTATCCTGGCTTCACGCTAAGCCTTTACCTCATAACAAAGCTTTTCTTAAAACCCATTGCAATGCTTTTCACCCCAAGTACATAGTTTGTTTTCTGCCACACCACATTCCTCTGCATGTACTGTACACATGTAACGTCTTTTCAAATCACAGTAGGTGGAAGCTTGGTTTGAGAATACACTGTAATATCCAGTAGCGTTGAAGTTTTAGGTTGTAACTGTTCAAAATTCTTGGAAATGTAAGAAGTATTTAAAGGCCAGATGGCTCAGGAAGCTAACTGGAGACAGCTGGCACCAAAGTGTGGGACAACAAGAAGAGTGAAGAGGGCTATGTAATGCAGCTTGCTTTTTGGAATGAGAAAAATGTAAACAATGTAGGAATGCAAACATGAAGGGGACAGCACTTTTCAAAGAATTTTGAATTGCAGAAAGTTGTGGAGTGCCTGCCTCTTCCTGAGACAGGATAAAATCTAGAAATATAGCCAGTAGGTGACGGTTACCAGACTGACATCTCATCTGAAACAACAGAATTACTGTATTTAATTTCTGCCAACAGGCACAATGGAATGAAAGATCTTGAGCCCAAAGGAAAGGAAATCATTGTGTCCCCCAAAAGATGGACTGCTTCCTCACGAGATGGTGTTAAGGACAGGCTGCTCTTCATGCAAAACTGGAGGGATGCCCAGAGAAACAACAGCATGGCCAATGGATGCTGTTTGTCCTTGTCAGGGTGCAGGCTGTTCACAGAACTACCGAGCAAAATACAGCTGAATGAACAAGTAAGAACAAAATTTTAAATATCAGCCTCAGCCTGGATAAAAGCCTGGAAAATTATACACTTAGTTGTAAAAAAACCCTAGAATGACATGCTAAAAATCCTCAACAGAGACCTGCAAAGAGACTACAATCATCTGAGCACTATGTTCTAGTTAAGTTTCTTTAAAAATACAACAGAACTTGGTCTTGATAAATAACTTGTGTGCCGGATCTAGAGCAGTTTTGTTGGAATCTCCAGCAACGCCACCACTCCATCACTCAATAGTTCTGTTGTTGGCATCATGTCAACAATATCAGCCCTACAGGTTGTGTAACAAGATAATGATGCAATTAACTTGAGTGCAGGATCTAGAGCAGTTTTGTTGGGATCTCCAGCAACGCCATCACTCCATCACTCAATGATTTTGTGGTTGGCATCATGTCAACAATATCAACCCTGCAGGTTGTGTAACAAGATAATGATGCAACCCTTAGGGATGAAGGTGGAGATGCTGGTAGGATGACAAAGTCCTACCACCCACGTACAGCAAGAAATAATTGAGATTAGGTGAGGCTGTAGTCAAACATGATACATTAAAAGTACTGTTTATTATCAATCACAGAACCAATTAAACTGAATTTATATAAACTATCTAATTAACAGATTAGAAAGCCTGAAGTGACCTGTGATCTTCTCATCTGACTTCCTGTATAATGGAGAGATTTCCCTGAACTAGATTGTATCATTTTAAGGGGGAAACATCACATCTTGATACAAAATATCAACAGAAAAGTTACCATAATTCTTGATAACTCTCTCAATGATTAATTATGGGTAACTATAAATTAAGACTGAAGGTCTTAGATCTTTGTCTGCTAGAGCTAACCCATGTATTTTAAAATGAGTATTTACTACAGAGAAAGGTGTATGAAAGGGCCCCCATTAACCTTCTCTTTGATAAGCTAAATAGCGTGAGCCCCACTCAGGAAGGGGAGTATCCTAATCCTTTAATCATGTCTCATGTCTGTTCTATGAAATCCCTCTCATTTTTCATCACACATTTTGAATTTAGGACACAACCCCCCATCAATGCCAGACACAGAGAAAGTATAAACCTCTCTATTCTTTCTCTATATTCTTGGGCAATCGAGTTAGATTCCCTGTTCTAGTCACCATGTCAGAGAAGTAACGATTGTACTCTCTTAGTTTCCAACTGCTTTTCAGTGACTTTGCTTTCCAGGAGAGAACTCCCTGGGAGATTTGCTGGGCTCTTGTTCTTCTTTCTAGAATATGTTATGCTTATTTATCTATATATGGCAAAAATGCTTTCACATTAGTTTTGTAGAAGAATAAGGCGCTAAGGGACTTATGAGTGGTTAGCATGAAGTATTTGTGAAGAAGGAAACTGAGGACAGGTCTCCTGAATCCCATACTGGCACTAGTACTGCACACTTACATTTGAAGTTGAATTGCAGAGGCCATGACCAAATGCATCGTCAGCTCATGGATACCATCCCAGTATCAACCGAATGTTGTCATTTCTTTTCAGATGCATTTAAAAGTCTCCTGGTGAAATAACAACCCATTTACCCTAACTCTCTCCTGTCAAAGGTAACCATGTTGTACCTTCTCTTTCATAAATAATCCCACACGTACTTTTTCCAAAAATAAATAAAGTATTTTCTCAAGCAGGAGGAAAATGTGATCAAACTGGAAACAAAAACTAAAAAAAAAAATACTATCTTGTCCAATTCTTCCTTTCATCTTGTATGGTAACTTTTACCAAAATGGTACTTTTGACTCTGCCCTCTGTTTCCTACTGTAGGGAATAGAGATAGTCTTCAGCATCAGTCTGTGTTGCATAAAGCACCAAACTTGCTGAGCCATGTAGACCAAGCAAAAGAGTTACTGTAATAAAAGGTCTAACTTAAGACCAGATCTCCTGATGAGCTTCATTTCTGCATTCAGTCAAACCCTGTGCATACAGACAGGATTGGCTGTGACAAACTTTTACTGTAAAATGCTACAAAAGAGGCTGAAATATAGGGCAGAGCTAGGAATAGTTCTTGGGAAGCTCTCTGGGTTTCCTGGAGGGCAAGGTGTGGCTCTGTACGTGGGAGGTAAACGCCAGTGATTTTCTGTTACTAGTAATTAGGTGCAGCTTGAGTTTCATTAATAAGAGCTACATATGCATACTGGGAAAAAGAGTTTATCTGACACTGAGATTATTACATGTTGCCAGCTAAATGTCTTACAATGGTCATTACCTTTGTTAATTTGTGATTAGCACTTATAAACATCCAAAAACATGTTCATATTTTATCAACACATAAGAAAAAAAGTTCTGCTACTGAGAGTTTATAATATAAAAGAGAAAGAATTGGTAAATCTCAAAATTTTCTCACCAATCTGTCTAATATTTTGCAACTACTTCTTTCATTAACATTTGTTTTTATTAGCTTTAGTCATTTTGCTTTTGATGTTACGATCACTACCAAATACAGAAATACACTTTCCAGAAAGTTATCCTGAGGTGAACACCCAGCATGGCAATATCAGTCTTTAAAGATCTAATAAACTAATGAAGAAAGGAAACAGAAATTTATCAGGGAAAAGGGGCTGGGTAGCCTTAAATAAAAGAGATACTGCAATTCTAGTGACTATTCATCAAAATTTAGCAACACAAAGTAGAAAAAAACCCTGTAATGTAAGTTAAAATGTCTGTTTCCTTAAATTATTCTAAAATCCATTCATTGCAGTCTGTAACCATATACTATATGAATACTAGAATACTATGGCAGATATTCAAAAAATCTTATAAAACATCTTAAAGGGTTTTTTGTTTTTTTTTTTTCCTCCATTGTGATGTTCATAGCATCACAGGTTTTCAGGCCAAAAGAAAGCACCATGATTCTCCAGGCTGCCCTTTTGCACAGTACAGGTGACAGTTTGATAAGTGATGTCTACAACCTCTGGAAAAAGTCTGCTTTCTTGATTTAGCCTTCAGGTGACAATGAATACTTCACAGGCCTATCGATCTATTTTTTTTTTTTTTCCCAAGGCTAAGTTAGTTTAAGGGGGTTTTGTATTTTGTTTTTTAATCATAAAATGTGTCTTGGCTCAGATTTCAAACACTACGTGTTTTAAACGATTTATTTGCTAAACCAAGAATTTCTAAGGTTACAAATATTCTCTTCATTTATGTAATTCCAGGTGAGTTAGCTCTTATGTGATTCATTGATAGGCTGAAGAGATTAAACCTTTTAAGTCTTTTCTGTAAGAAGGATTTCTAGATCTCAAATCAACCATATAGTTCTGCTTAACCATTTTCCCAATTTCTGTCTCAGCATCAGGCCAAGACATACTGCTCCACCAATGAAATCCCTATTGCTACATTTATCCACAAGGATAGCAGTTCTGTGTGCTCTTAATTGCTTTCCTGTATCTCTGCTTTTCACAATACAGTCCTCCATCAGATAACTGATCTACTTTTTTTTTTTCCTAGAAATATTAGCCTGTGCTTAACTATATTAAAATGCACATTGTTGAAGTTAGGTCACCTTACCAAAGATTCTGGTAGCACTGTGGAATAAATCCTTATCACGTATCACTTCACAGCTCCGGTTTCTTATGCAAATATTATCTTACAAATTTGTAAACTAATACGTGTTATTAGCCATTTATAAGCACTTCTGACTTATTAGTAACGCCAAGTAGAAAATGATCCAATTTTTTCCCATTTTAAAATGTAAAGTATCTACTAAAAGCTAAGAGTAATATAGCCACCACTGAAACATATTAAAATAAAAGAATATTTAAGCAATATGCTTTGCTTAATTGTTGATAACATACGTGTTGATAACATGGAGTTGAGTGATCTGCAAGGCAAACAACAGTTTCACTTGAGGTGTTTTACTGTGTAACAAAATAGTTGCCTTATTTCTATAGTAACATCTACAAATTACCTTGCAAGAATTTTGAACAAGGAGAAAAATCTTGGATCTCTGTGGGTAACCTGCAAGCAGAAAAAGAAGCAAAATTATTTTCTGTACAAGTTCTGTTTATTACACCGAAATTATTCCACTATAGTGCAAATACGCCTTAATATAAAATAAAAAGAAGTCAATAAATAAAATAAAAACACAAGGTAGTATATTCTGAAAAATATCTGGCTAGAAATGAGTCATACTCTAATGCTGGATAAACTCTTATTTGGTATGTGAAGGAATGTTTTATTAAGGGAGCCCAAGCTATATGTAATTGCCACCAGCAGAAAGATACTAGCATTACTTCCTACAAAGAAGACCACACCTGCCAAGAGACATGAATTTTTCTACATACCCACAAAGCTGATGAAATGTTGCCATTGACTACCTTGCCTTTTACAGGACAATTCTTTATAAAAGGATAGTGATCTGCAGAAGCAGCAAAATGAATTCAGCAAAATACCAGGTTGGAAACAGCAGATGCTTCTTCAGTACTTTGCCATGGGTAGCTATTGGATAAACCTCTCAAAAAATCTAAATGTATCAAATTACAATTTTCTTGTTTCTAGAATTTCTATTTGAAGAAGTATTCCAGTTTCCTTCACCAGGCACCTGAAGCTCCAGCCTTTATCTTTTTTTTAGCTTACATACAATTAATACATTATCTTGTAATTTTAATCTACTAACTAACCAGAAGTGCTGACAGACTTGTAGTAAATCAAACACCCAGTACTCATCAGGTTGATCTGCCCAGATTAAGATAATGGCCAGCTATGACATCTTGAAAGGTTCTGTAAGAAGGAATTATTGTAATGTAGGTTATAACTACATGTTTAAGATTGTATTGACATCCATAATTAAAGTAGCTGTAAAGTATTTTTTTTAAAACTCTAATGAACTTTAAAACTGGACACTTGCATACAGCAGACTATGGAATTTCCATAACTTTTCAATAATATATTTTCAACTTCTTTGCAAGAATACCACATAAAATGCCTCCTTTTTAAAATGCTCTCCTTTGCTTCATTTTTCCTTAGATTATTTAAGTTTTTCTGCCTCAGGCTTCCAAAAGCTTTGCTTCTTTTTCTTTCTTACACACACATACTTACACGTTCTGAGATGTTAGACACAGACCATTTCAATGCATCAGTAGTCACTGCTCTTTGCACAGCATAGCAAGAGCGTTACACTAAGCTGAACTGCTGCAACTTCAAGAAGGGCAGAATGGAAGAGCCAGGGAACCACATGTCTGTCAGCCTCACCTGCATCCCCAGGCTGACTGTGGAGCAAATACTCCTGGAAGACATTTCCAAGCACCTGAAGGACACAAAGGTGACTGAGAACAGCTGGTTTAATGTGGCTTTCCCAAGGGTAAACCTTTGATGAGAAGACTGGCTCGGCAGAGGAGGAAGAGCAGTGCGTGCTGGTTACCTTGACTTTAGGGAGGCCTTCAGCATGGTCTCCCATGGCACCCTTACAGTCCAACCGGTGAAATACGGAATGAAAAAACGTACCACAAGGTGAACGGATAACCAGCTGTGCTGTGGAGTACAACGGGTATTGATCAGCTGTGCGAGGTCCACCAAAAGGGTGGCCGCTTCCTGGTGGTGTTTCTCAGGGACACGTTCAGGGGCCAAAACTCTTAATGTCCTTATTAATGACCAAGACCAAGGTAACAGAGTGCGCTTTCGGCAAGTTCTGATATGATACCTGTTGGGGCTATGGCTGTCAACACCACCCTTTGTCTGGAAGGCAAAGCTGCTATTTGGAGGGGCCTTTGCTTTATTTTACCATTGTTTACTTTCTTAAACCTAGGACAACTTACTCAAAAGCCTGAACAAATACCGTAAAGGAACTCTCAAAAGTGAGGGCATTACAGAATGAAAACTGACTATGAAAATTTCGTTTGGTGTCCTTATTCACCCATAGTATAACAAACGTTAATTTCCTTTTAGGGACAGACACTAAGTCTGCATTACTCACTTGCAGGGTGCTGAACTTGAGATACCTGGAATCTGATATCTAGAATGGTCCTGAGCATGTGAACCTAACTGAACATAGTTGTGGTTTGAATGTACGGTGCTAAATTCTCAAACTATCCATCTTCGGGTGTCTTACAGTGGGCATTCTAAATCTGATAAATTTGGACAAACTTGTTTGATTTTCCCATCTGTACCATGGACATAATACCTTCTTTCCAATAAGCACCTTAATGTTTGCACACAGCTCAGATACTGTAAAGAAGAGTAAACCAGAAAAGCATAAGAAAATAATTAAATTTTGTGTTGAGTTATGGAATGGGGACGGGCATTGGGAGCACATTGTAAGACCTAGTGTTCATTCTGAAATGTTAAATAATATCCAAATTTATTAAGCATGATCCCCATTTTACCCATTAGAGAGACTGCCCTAGGTGACTGGAAATACTGAAATTAAAGACTGTAAACAAGATCCACTAAGGAATGCAAGCCTCGAAGTCCCAAACAGATGATCTTGAAAACTACCCACGCAGTTCCTGCATAGGCACCTTGTAATTTTACCTTCCTCCCCTACATAATGCTCCCCTGCAGAAACAGCTCTGGCTATGCCCAAGTCTGGGAACAGCCTGGAAAGAGCTAAGCAGTTTAGCATTTGTTTCATGCTCACACCTAGCTGGATGAAAAAAAGGCTTTTCTGCAGCAGAGATCCCAGATGGCCTAGTACGGTTACATGTAACAAGCATCACAGGCCTAGGCTCTCTACAAAACACAATGCAGGCTTTCTCTCAAAAAGTGATGGTATAGATATCCATCTTTCACATGACAGCATAATGTGGTGGGCCCATGTTCAACTCTTTCCTCAGCTGAAGAGATGTGGGCTCAAACACAGATTCCCCTGCCACACAGAGCGTCTCCTGCCACGCTCTGAATATTCCACCCTGGTGAGACCACGTTACCCTTTCTTCACTGTGCAAAAAGCCCAACAGAGCATCAGCCAGCAGTGTAAAAGGAACCAGACTCTTTAGCCCAGTGATGAGGGCACACACCTGAAGACTGAACCTGGTTACAATCGAGTCTCTACAGCTTGTTTCTGCTTTGCTGTGTAATTCTTTAAAGTAAACCACAGGGAAAGCATTGGGACCAGGCCAGGAATCCAACAGTCGTTACTTTCAGGAAGAGTGTGTCCCAGCCACTAGCTATTTGGTCCAGCATCTTCTTTATCTTATTCTGCACACAGCATTAGCTTCAGTCGGAAGAATTAAGACAGTTCTCACCTCTGAAAAACCTGCAGGCTTGCGGCTTGATTGTTCCATTGAAAGGGAAGCTGTTATTCTCAATCTCCAGAAGCTGGAAAGTCCTGTCTTCTGTATCAAATGTGAGTGCTTTAACTTTTGAACTACCAGTTAAGGAAACCTACTATCACTAACTACAGGGACTGCACAGTTAGTGCTGTCAGTCCCTGAGAATGCCTACCAGAGAGAGGCTGCAAGCAAGACTGTGAAGAATGTTTATTTTGAAGGGCCTGGTAAGGTTCTGACATGATCAAAGCTGTACTAACTGCTCTGCAGTCCCAAGGCTGAGGTGCTTACAGGCATAAAAAACCCCAGACCTTTGGGGTACAACTTTGGTATCTACACAGCGCCATGAAGGGATGGGAGACCTAGCTTTGAATGCAAGAATAAGAAGAGTACACTTGCCTCAGTTCAGCAGTCTGCTCCTGCCAGTTAGCCCTCCTGGGCGGCTCAGCAAAGGATGCCTGCTGCAGCTGCATGCATCCATACTGCAAGGCCCCAACTTGTATTTCTGCTCCACATTGCCTTGTGCTGCTTAAATGTGTGAGCTTCTCTGACTTAGCTTGCCTACCAGCATATAGCACTAACTTTCAACAGTTTGGAGATATTTTTCACCGCCAGCAGAGTTCAGAGGGCTTAGGGATCCTGCAGAAGGTTTTGAGAGACATCAGTGTGGACCTGCACAAAGCTAAGCCTTGAGGGAAACTTGAGACACCTCACTTCTTACTCATGTTCTGTTGTGACCTCGTGCGCCTTGGATTTCCCTTCTCCTCTCCAGTTTTAGATGCATGACAATACTATCTCCAAGTGTTTAAATTGGGGGCTTTTCTCCTAGAGGAAAATCAGCCAGTTTTCCCTTGTCCTCTACTCTACTAACACACCAAGAATCCTTAGAACTCAGACATTACTTTACAGAAACTGTGCTCACGAATCTTGTGATCTTTACATGACTATATTACCGATTGGTGGTTATCCGTTTTAACAACAACCACAAAGAATTCTGGCACACTGATTCTGAGGGGAATTGCTTTGCCATGTTAACAAGACAACGTAACTACAGTCAAAATGAATCCATTTTAAAAACACATACAACAGCTTTTTTGGTTTTCCAAGGGAAAATCAGTATTCTGTAGGAAGAAAGAAAGAAGCCTGTAAGGCTTATCTGTCTTTCTTTGGTTTGGAGCGCTGCATTTTCTGGGGCATTTTTTTTCAGTGTAACAAAAGACAAGTAGTATGTCCTCTCTACCTTCAGGTAATGAAATTAAGAAAAAGAAACCAGGAAAATAGGAAAATGTTGGTTATTATATTAAAAAAAAACCAACCAAAACCCCAAAGCAAACCAACTAAGAATTCTCTTTCTAATAAATTCTTAAATCCAGAGGCAGCTTCTCCTCTTTTCTTGTCTCCTTCCATAAATATTTTCGAACTTAATTTCCTTTCCCCGGATGAATTTTTGTCCTTTCCACTTAATCACAAAGTAATTTTCAGTTGTTTAAAATGGCAGAAAAGCAAAAAACCCCAATGCTCTATTGATACCACCCAAAATAATGCTTCCACTACCACAGCTGGGCCAGTGGTAATTTACAGAAAGGTTTCCTCCAAAATTCCTTAGTGCTGACATGGAATAAATGTCTTCATTCATCACTCTCCAGTGGAGAACTTACATGTTGGTTTACGCAGATCAAAGCTACTGGTGTTTTCTGTTTGGGTTTTTGTTGTTGTTGTTTTTTTTAACCAAGCAGCTTCTTCCAAAAGACGTTTCCTAGCAATGCTACATTAGCTGTAAAAAAAAAAAAAAGAGTATCCTGGTCAAAATATTATTTGCACAGAACAGAGTTCATAGCTAAAATCAGCAAAAGACCCTGGTATTTTTTATAAAGAAATTCAACTAATACTATGCATGCATTTATTAGCTGGGCCTTCTCTTGAAGTTATAATTGTACCTTGTTAGTGATCTTATTTTTACCAAGTCCACGATGTGTTTCTGGTGTCTTTTTATTGCCCCTCCCCTGCCCTAGGAAGTTCTTGTATTATTGTGCATCATTATTTTGTTCCTGTCAGTCCTTGGAAGAAAAGTCTTTGAGTAATGTTAGGAGGTTGTCCTCCCTCTTGCTGGGAGGGAGAAAGATAATTCCACACATAAGCATTCAGTGAGCTTCACACAATTATGCTGCACATCAGTTTGCAATGATCCCAGCAAAACCACTGTTGCAAACTGGAACTACAAATAACTTAGAACTCCCTATTAGCTCTGCCAACAGCAGTGATGAAAATCTCTGCTAATGACTTTTAGAGATACACTTGCAATCTCTGATGTTTGAATCAGCTAGTGAAATGAAGTTACAGAAAGTCCTTGGTTAACATATTCTCAACTAAATCCCCCAAACTTTAATTACCATGGAAACTACTTATCCTTAAGGCACTCAGGGTAGCTGAAATATTTTCTCATGACAAAAATTGGAGTAAGGCCAGAAAAATATAGGATTGTGCATAATGAGGCCTTTGATCATTCATTTACATCTGTGTTAAGTAGAAATAACCTCAGTGAAGCAAGTTGTGTTACTGAGTCCAATTCATTTATAGGACAGAAGCTGGTTTGAGACACTGTCTAGCTCAGGTTATTTCTAGATTTTTTTCCATTATTTTCATGCATTTATGTTAACACATTTCTTTATTCACTTTTCTAGGAAGAGAAACTTAGGAATGCAAAATAGTATTTGTATATAAAAATAGTAGACATATTCCAAGCTTTGAGACAATCTTTGGGAGAAATGGAATGAATCAGTCCCACTGAGGCTCAGCATTTTGCAGTCTCAGATTAAAAATACTTCAAATGTAGCCCAGGCCCCCTAGAATCCCCGAGTACTCAATTTCTATGAAACAGAGTATAGTCTTCATGCTGCAGCAAAGCTGGCATATGTCTAAACCAGCAAATCAGCTCAGGAACAGAAAACTTCATTTCTAGCTTTACAGAAATTACATCTCTTTTAATTGGTTGTAGGGGTTCTCATTTCATCTTAACCTAAGTTTTGACCGGCTTTAATGGAATGGAAGGGATTTTCAGGAACATTACCATCAAAAAACCCCTATGGTTCCTTTTAAGCAGGTGCTCCCCACAGCTTAACTCCCTGAGCAAGTATCTGAATGTGAAACGTGCACATGGGAAAATACTGCTGGGTCACGGTGTTACTATCATTGCTGTAAATCCATTGGCGTGTGATGTTTGTCCAAAGCTGCACATTTGGGTACTGTTAACCCTGATTATAAGTTACACACGGTGGTAATCTGTATCGCTCTCATCTTATCTGAAGGTCTGTAGCCTGCTGAGCAAGTAGCTTAGCCACTTCGCAGGTCCCCGCACCGCACAACAGGCTGTGCCGGTCGCCCCGCCGGGCGCACCCCTCACGGCCGCGGCCAGCGCCGGGCTCCGCGCCCCTGCGCCGGCGGTGGACGGTGCTGGGCCCTTCCGTGACTCGCCATACAACCACCGCCGCCAAGGCCCTGCCGCCTCTCGGCGCACCGAGCGCTGCGGCACTCGGCTCACAAGGCCTGCTTGCTGCCAACGGCCTCCCCGCAGCCGCCCCGAGGCGCGGAGCCGCCCCGCCAGCCCGCTCCCCCGGCCCCGCCCCCCGGCCCGCGGCCCCGCCCCCCGGCCCGCTCCCCCCCGGCCGCCCCGCCCCGCCCCGCCCGGCCGCCGGCCCCGCCCATGCGCGGCAGGAGCCCGTGCCGGCGGCGCAGGCGCAGCGCCCGCTCTCCCGGCAGGCGGGGCCGGAGGTCAAGGGTGAGGGGTCAGCTCCTGCCTGGCGCGGCGGCATGGCCGGCGGCGGTGGCGGCAGCGGCCCGGTGGGCTCTGCGGCGGGGGATGGAGCGCCGCCGGCCCCAGAGCGGGTTCTCTTCCCGCCTACCTTCAGCGTGTCCGAGATCAAGAACAAGCAGCGGCGGCACTTCATGTTCCTTCGCTGGAAGCAGCAGCAGAGGAAGGTGGGGGAGGGCCCTCCGCGGCGGCCGCTACCGGCAGGCGAGGGGGTGCGGGGGCCGGCCGGGCGGCGGGTCTAGCTAACGGATGGCTCTCTCCTTCCCACTAGGAGAAACTGGCCGCCAAGAAGAAGCGGAGAAAGGAGCGAGAAGCCCTCGGAGACAAAGTAAGGGCCCCGGCGGCAGCGTGCGGCGGCCCCGTGCGGTGGCGAGGCCGAGGCGCCGCCGGCAGCGGGGAGAGCCCGCCCTGCCGGGGTGCTGCAGCGCAGCCTGGGCGGGGGGCCCTTCCGTGTCGTGAGTGAAGCGGTTTCTCCGCAAACCTCGGTGAAGTGGAGCAGTGGCTGGGTGCTCGTTGGCCGTGGGAGCCTTCAGCGGCACGGTGTTGTGTAGCGGCGTCCAGCCGCCGAGCTTAGACACCTTGTGGGTGCTGCGTTAAGTGACGCCGTAACGGGGCAGCGTGAGTTTTAAGCTAACAATGGCATAAAAGCAGGCCCTTCCTGAAAACTGTCCTCTGTCCAAGTGCTGTGTTGAGGTTATTGGGATTTATACTCAGATGAGTAATTTCTGAGAAATTCAGACAATTGGATCTGACCAAACCTTGCCCAGACCAGTTGCCTGCTTGTTTCCAAGCCTAGCTGTGAACAAACATTTTCCTTCTTTTCCTGAACTGTTTCAAAAGCACATTAACAGTTGAAGACAGTTCTGAGTTCCTTTATTATCATAATCTCACAAGAGTAGTGTAAGTCAGCAGGGTAAACATAGGCTATTAGTTGTTAGGTTGTAGATGTCAAGGCTAAATTGTGTTGCTGTTGAAAGTGTAGCTTCTTTATTCCATGGAAGAGAAGTGGATAGATAGTTCCCCTCTTTTTTCTTTTTTTTTTTTTTGTTTGCTTGTTTTGTTTTGGAACCCCATTTCTTAATTGGACTGAAATTAAGTGGTGTCATTCTTCTAGTGATGCTTCTTGTCCATGTGATGCTCTCTGGTGTCCCAATACCCATGCATACTTTTAATCAAGGTGATATTGTAACTTCTTTTTTAAAAGCTAGCCTGAAATAAATAATACTTCAGTTCTGTGAAGGAATATACACAGTATCATGGTAGTATGAATACATTTCTCAATATACTTAAAAATTGCATGAGTGTTGTATGTTATAAATCTGTTTATTTTAGGCACCTCCAAAAGCCGTACCAAAGACTATTGAAAATCAGAGAGTGTATGACGAAACAACTGTAGATCCCAATGATGAAGAGGTAACTGCTGAATTTCTACACATGCTGTTGTTAACCCTTTTTTCCCCCCCCCCAAGAAGGGACATAAAATGGATTCGTGAAACTTAACATTCACCACTTATGTTAAGGTATTGATGAATTATGTTTTACATGAGATGGACTCACAAAGAGGTGATGTCATCCTTTCATTATCTGCATTAGATAATTGCCTTTTGCATTACTGTTATTGATAGTAAAATCTGCCAATGTTCATCACACTAGATTCTTAAAAATGTAGAAACCACCTGTCTTGTGATGATTAATTATAGGATAGAACTTGTGAATTGGAATTTTTCCTACTCAAGCCATTTTTATCAGAATTTAGATCAGATTAAACGTTTGTTCTTCAATTATTTCATATATGGTAGATTAACAAGACTTCTGTTCTTCCAGGTTGCTTTCGATGAAGCAACTGATGAATTTGCACCATACTTCAACAGACAGACAGTTCCCAAGATTCTTATTACAACATCAGACAGGCCTCGCGGAGTACGTATATTTTACTTGGAGAGTTCTGAGCAGTCAACTGGTTATAAGATACCGAGGTTTTCGTATTATGATTGGTAAATCAAAGCTGAAAATAATAGCTTTCACATGGCTTTTTTCTGCTGTTGTATTTAGTGAACTGTCAATAACTTTGTGTAAGTATGTAATCTGTTAGTGTCTCAAGCACTGTTTGTTTCCTTCATAGCAAAAACCAACCTCATGCATATATTCTTGTATGCAAATGATTGTGTTACCGAACTGGGGAGGTGACCAACATTTGTGAAAACCATAAAAGAAGTGGTTTTAAAAATAGGAAAAAGTACACAGCAAACAGTTTACCTGGAAACTCAGACATTAGTACCTGAAGTAATAGTTTAAAATGTTACAAGCTTTTTGTAAACCAATGTCCTTAATGAGTCTGGAGGTTATGCTTGTAGAATTTTCCTGCTTTTCTATGATTGAGGGAGGGGAAAAAATCCTTTTAAAAAAAAAAAACAAAAAAGTCCCTGGTGTGCTGCAGTCTTTAATGCAGATAGTTTTGGGTTTTTTTCATTGGTTGTACTGGAAGTAATATATCATCAGGGAGTGCAGTTGGAACGAGCAACCCTCCATCCCCCTAATACTTGAATTTGGCACTGTATTTACTGAACTGTAATTTTACTCACCTGTTTTGCAGAGAACAGTGAGATTCTGTGAACAGTTGGCTACTGTTATACCCAACTCGCATGTCTACTATCGAAGAGGACTGGCTTTGAAAAGAATTATTCCACAGTGTATTGCAAGGGACTTTACGGATTTAATTGTCATTAATGAAGATCGCAAAATACCAAGTATCCTTTTGTGTATTTATTAAAGTAGATATACTGGCTCTGGACCTATTGGGGAAAGAAAGTAATTCTGTGGTGTGCATCAAAGATCTACTTTATTCTGGATTTTTTCTCTTTACTGTGCAGCTTACAGTGTAACTATAGAGTTAAAAATCACTGGGCCAACTTGAATATCTGATGGCTAATGGAACTTGGAATTATTGAAAAAAGCGTTGGCTTTTTTTTTAGTTTGTAATATATGGGTAAACATTGTTATTATTTCAGTAAATTTAATGGTTTGATTAATTAACAAGTTTTTCTGACCAGGAAGTCCCATTTAGTTTTGCTGACTAGATAAAATATTACTAATTAATAACTGAGAAAGCTATAGAAGATAACTTAGGTTAGCTATGGAAACTAAATTTAGTGGACATACTTCAGGACACTAGTTAACCAGTTTATGAATGTATGTTCAAAAATATAATGAAACTTTGTAAATCGGGCATAGATTGTGGCTGTAACACGCTAATGTAATATTGCAATTCACAGATGTTGCTCTGTGAATTACAGGTTGAATTTTACCAGCTTTTTTTTTTTTTTAACTTGGTGAACAGATGGTCTGGTTTTAAGTCATCTGCCTGATGGTCCAACTGCTCATTTTAGAATGAGTAGTGTCCGTTTGCGTAAAGAAATAAAGGTGAGACTCCAACAAAATTTATTAACCCCCTCCCCCCAAGGGGTAAGTCTGTTGATGTATGATAAATACATTCAGTCTACTTGAACTGTCAAAACTGGTTGCATTTTTGTATGATTCAGCTGATAGTGTACAGGTGTTTTTTTCATAAGCTAACAGGAGGCCAAAGACTAGTATATTCTGCCTCCATAAGCAGCATATTTCCATTTTCATAGTTATTTGCTGAATTTAACTGTCTGCCAAGTATTTTTATAGTCGTGCCAATAAATAGCAGTTGATAACCTACATCAGTAGGGAATTCCCAATGTACAGCATACACGCAACAGGGTATATAAAAATCAGCAGTATAAAAGATATCAATAGATATAGTTCCTAGTCTTGAATAAAACCTAGTTTTTCTTAATTCTTACAGCCCTGTTACCTCTTCTGTAGTAAAATGGATTTTGTTTTCTCTTATGAAATAAGTAATTTTTAAACTTAATCTGTTTTTATTGAAGAAGAATCCCTTACGCTCTTAGTTAGTATTAGTATAGAGAGAAGACTCCTGTGACAGGTAGACTGCATTATTTGCTATAACAGGTGCTGCCAGGAGTGGGAATTGGTGCAGGAGAGAGGAAATGTAAAATTATTTATTTGTGCTTTTTCAGTTTATGTTGTTGAACCAAGGATCCTTATGTTACCAGCTGCTCCTTCACTTGTGTATGAACTTAAGTTGTGAAAAAATAATTCGAGCATGTTATCACTGTGTTTAAAAGAAACTGGCTCTGCTTGTCTTCCCTCTACTTTTTCAAACTCTTTCTTTGATAATGTATTAAAATTCTTTTGCGTTTGATCTATTTTTTGCATTTTTACCTATTACTTTCATTTCAGCGAAGAGGGAAAGACCCCACAGAACACGTACCCGAAGTAATCCTGAATAATTTCACAACGCGACTTGGCCATTCTATTGGTCGCATGTTTGCTGCTCTCTTCCCACATGATCCTCAGTTCATTGGAAGACAAGTAGCTACATTTCACAATCAGCGAGACTACATCTTTTTCAGATTCCACAGGTGACATTTTCCACAAAACTTACAAATGAGAGGGGTTTTGTAACTTACTTCCTAATTATTTTTTTTCCTTGCCCAAGATATATCTTCAAGAGTGAAAAGAAAGTGGGAATTCAAGAACTTGGACCGCGTTTTACATTAAAGCTGAGGTCTCTTCAAAAAGGAACCTTTGATTCCAAATTTGGAGAATATGAATGGATTCATAAGGTAGGTCTAATAAGAATAGCCCTGCTTGGGAAGGGAGAATAAATCTGACATGAAATGTAACTGCAAATCTTCACCTAAAAAGTGGTATAAATGCAGTTCTCAATACAGAAGTGTTTAACTGAAATATTTAGAGGTATATTTTAAGAAATACGCAAAGCAGAAGCATTCTGCTACATTGCAAGTCAAAAATAGCAAGGATGATGAATATCAATATATCATGACTACTTATTTGCAGAATGTAATTTCTTTAGCATATACAGATATAACCAAATGTGAGAAATATTCCCTTGATATAAGCTACTCTTGGAAGCCTAGTAAACTTGACTAGAGCTATTTTTGTGCAAGAATCATAATGTAAAAATGATTAAGCTATTGACGCAAATGTCACTTCTTAATAGTGAATGGGAAGTAACACTGACCTCTGCACACGTTTCAATGTGTTTCATTTTGAAAAGAAATGGAAGTGTTTCGAATGAAAGGAATGTTACTTGAGGCAGTGATGAATTACTTTCCCAGTCATTTTTACCATGGAATTGCAGTTGATTGGCAAAACTTAGTAGTGAGTATCCAAGCTACACCGGAAGGAAAATTCTAATACTCTTGGTGTAGTCCATGAAAAAGATAATCTTGTTTGTTTTAAAGACAGTTAAGTCTACTCTGAGTAGACAGAGAACTGCTACATGTTCTTTAGTTCTAAATCACTAATCTCTAACTCTTGAACCTTGTTAGTCTTGAAAAGCTGACTATAGAGTCAACTACACAGCAACTGTGACATGTCGCTGCCTACCCTACTATGAATTGGAGCGGTCATCCTTGTTTGTATTCTGTTGCACAAATTTGCTGATAAATAATTTTTTCTTCTAAATTTCAGCGCCGAGAAATGGACACAAGCAGAAGAAAATTTCACTTATAAGGGACAGTTATCTGCAAATTGCTGGTGACCAGAAATGTAACTGCATTGAACTATGGATTATCTTGGACTCCTAACTAATGATAACGATACTGAACAGTATCTATCTACAGAAAAACAAACTGCAAACATTAAAACTTTCTACAGAAGCAGATCAAGTAGGATGCATCTTTCTTCCTAATTTTGTAGCTAAATCCAACATCACAAGGATGTGCCCCTTCTTCCAGTTTAGCAGGAGAAACTATAGCAATGTCAGAGAAGCCTGTAATTCAGTTATCACCAAGTATTTGCCATAAATATAGCACAACAGCAGATAAATTCCACTTTGCGACATCAAAGACAGTAAATGTTTTGGTTAAAGATATTCTTAAAATAAAGTATTTTGTTATACAGCTCTTTTTTTCTGTGAAGCAGTTAAACCCAGGTGTCTTCCATTAATCATGTAAGACATAAATATTTTAAATCTCTTTCTAATTTATGGTATGCGGTTCCCTAACAGTATGGTGATAAAAATAGTCTCCTATCTAGAGAGCACTGAGAAGGTTGTATGCAATCCAGGAAGTCTGTGGTATTTTGTTTCATTAACATCTTGCATAAAACAGCCATGTTGCTAAAGTTAGAAAAATATGCTTGACTCCTACAGGTATCTCTTATGTGAATGTTGTGTTTGGAAGAGGTATATACCAAAAGCAGTTAAAAAGAAATAAACACCAATGAGAGAGAATTCATAAGGCCAGTTTACAGGAAGTACATGAAGCTATCATCTTATCTGAAACCGCTGCTCAGTTGAACAGGTGAGGTCTTTGAGCAGGGGTTTTCCCATTAAAATCTTTAAAATGCTTCTTCAGCCTCAGCTGTACTCAAGTTGGTATTACCTGCAGAATAAAATACCGTTCTGCCTTAAGTTTGCACATTCACTGGCATCTGAAAAAGCTAAGTTTTCCTTGTTTTCCTTTCTTTTCATATGCTTTTTCACATTTACCTAAAGAGTAGGATGGTTCATAGAGTAAGTCATCTACTAGGATAGATTTACTCTTTAAGATAAAGAGTAATTCAGTTACTCTTTGTCTTTATTTGATGCCTATGATACAGAACAGCTGTATAGTTTAATTCTAAACTAACAGCCAAAAAAATGTTTTCCTGTTCTATTTTTATGATGCTTCGAAGTATAGTATTGATGAAGCCTCATTGTTCTGTAAGCCTACCAACCCCAGGAAAACTTTGCAGCAGCACAGAATATTTAAAGTTAGACTCTTGTATATGCTTTCCAGCTGCTGCAGAGTGAGGCAGTAACGGGTGAGGTGTCAAGATACCCAGAAGTTAATCAGCTTATTATAGTAATTTCAAGACCAGGCTAACTCAAGACACTTTTATTTTTTGCTTGGCATATAAAACTGATTCCCTTATGAAACAGAAGTACTGTAACTAGCATACAGTTCATTTGGAGAGGTAGATGGTAAGAGGTTTGACGACAGTAGCAATTTTATAGTTAGATTTGGCACATTAAAGCTAAGCTTTTGTACAGACTTCAAACCAGGCCACTCCTTGAGGCACTCTGCCCATACACACATCAGCAGCTAGGAAAAGATGCTAAAAGGTCTGAAAAACAAACAAAAAAATGTAGTTAGAAAAGTATCAACGCTAAATGAATCAACTGTATGTCTAAGAACATGTACTTCAGAGTATGCCATGGACAGCTATTTAGAAAAAAAAAAGCCTTTCTACAGCTGTTTTGTAGAACTACTAGTTTATAAAATAAGCTTTCAAAACCATTAAGCTATCACCAAGGGTGCAAGAAGATAATCAAAGCCATTACAAAAGAACTGAAGCATAGCAATTTGACTTCCAGGAGACACAACGTGAAAGGACAGAAAAAGTTGTGCCCAGTCACTTGGTGCCTACAGAAGTATCCGGCATTTACTTTGTCTTTGAAAAGCAGGGAGAGTCTGTGTAACTTAAGAAATTACACTTCCTCTTTACTCCACAGAGGTGGTGCTGACTGCAAACATCAAGTCTGTTGGCTCACTGTGAAAACACCGGGATTACAAATAAGAAATTGCCTATTTTGAGGAAGTGCTTGCAAGGGATACAGTGAAGGAAAAATTTTCCATATAGGTAGTATAACTAAAGCTGCTGTTCTAGCGACTCTTGCCTGTAACGGCAGCAGAAACAAGTGCCCCTTCCAAAATCAAAGAAAGGAAAGATAAAGGCTGTAACTGAGAAAGAAAAATACTAAGCCTTTTATGCCCTGTGTGGGCCCATGCTCATGTGAGATGGAGGAAACGTTATTTCCTGACATCCGCACCCAGGAATTATTAGATCTTGGCAAACCTCAGTGGGGAACTGTATGTGTCACTGATTAAAGTACAGTTTATTTGGCTTTTTATAGGTTATCAGCCTAATGCTTACAGATTAACTGGTTTCTTCCTTGAATTACTGCTCAAAGCTGAAGCTACAGTAGTGTGGACACAAGTCAGTGTCCAAGAATATCTTTTAATACACAACAGAAATAACTTCAAAAGATACAGGAACTGGAAAGCACATTTCAGTTACACTGCTGCAATTCATTGATCAAAACAATGGGGGAAGTGGTTTTGCTTGTTATAAAGTTACTGTTACTACTCTGTCTTCACTAGCATGAACCACTTTGTTTATACCCCAACCTTTTGGAAGCTTTCTACAGGCTGCTTGAGGGCAGGACGATTTTAACAACTCAGTCTGACTGTGGTCCTCCTTCTATAAAGCTGCCTAAATAAATAACACAATTTAATCTAGCAAACTACAATTCTTTGGGTGATGTAAGTCAGCTACAAACCCAGAATTCCTCAAGGTTAAGCCTTGCTATGAGGTTTCTAAGGATTGTGAACTATGGGTAACTATGTATCAGGTGCTTTGAAATGTATATGCTTTCACCCCCAATGGATCAAAGTCAAGGGGCAGTGGGGAGGAGGGACACAGTAAAATTATTATGTATTTACTGCGGGCAAAATATCAAGTTACTGTGACTGTCAGTCTTGGTAAGACTACTGTGGATCTAAAGCTCACCTTTCTAAATAGGTTAGCCTAAAATCTAATTACCAGAATTTTCAAGGAATGCCAGATTAGCGGTCTTCTTAGTGACAGCAGTAGGGCTAATGAAACCATAGAAGTTTTGGAATGAAAATCCAAAGGAGTATTCAGCTGCTTCTAGTTAATTTAAACTGCTACCCATGTAGTAGCTTATTTGAGTGAGTATGGGCCCTGATACAATTCTTGGACTACATACTTTTTTCTTTTGGTTTAGAGGGCGTGTGGACAGTGCTCTTGGAGACCACCACTAACCTATCTTTGGAAGTGCTCTTTAAAAATGTAAGAACAAAAGTCTGCTTTATCTGCCACAATCAGGATTCACCATGTATGATGTCAGGCATGCAATCCTACGTGGAAAAAAAGGGCATTAATACTCTTACACAGAAGGAAGATACAGCAGCATTACTGTACAACCAGGTTAGTCCAAATAGCAGGTCAGTAGTAGCTGGTACCACTACTACTTTGCTGCACCAACAGCAACTGGCAAAAGCCCTGCAACAGCTAAATGCTGCTCATAATACTTACGAACAGCATGTGTCCAGTACAGAGCTACAACCAGAGGAAGGGCCCAAAATGGGGATCTAGACCAACACCAGCTGCAGAAGTCAGATGTCTCTTCGGAATACTTTTAATACAGGGCAGTCCCATTTAAAGCCAGCTATTTTTAATGACAGAACAGTTTATGAACAGTAATTCAAGAACTTACCACTGAAAGATACTGAAGTAGTTCACATAATTACAAAAATGAACAAACTTTCTGGGGTCTGAATGGATTTGTACTTGATGATACTCCTGTCAGTAGGGGATCATGCTGTGCGTTCTGCAGGCAGAACTGCTTCAAGTCTGCTGCAGCCTGAGAAACCTGGTCATAATAAAAGTTGGCATTAGAATTCACTGAACAGTCTTTATTGAGGATGTAACTACAGCAAACAGTATAAAGCACACTGCTAAATGATTCTGCAATACAGCTTACATAGATTGTATACAACAGTTTCATTGCAATTTTTTGGTTTCTTAAAAGAGAAGAAATTGTGGATACTAGAGTAAGAATTTGTTTGGAAAGTTTTCATGTTAAACTTAAAAGCCTGAAGGGCGAGGGATGAGCAACATCTTGGAAATGGCTTTGTTAAATGTAAGATTCTTGCTCTAGCATGAATCATTTAAAAATGCAGCCTGTTGTTTAAGATGCTCTACTGAACTGAGCTGGCATTTTATCTCCCTTTGGATAGCCATACTTATGAGGTGATAGCACACGGGGGGTGGGGTGGGGTGTTGGCAGGCTGTACCGACCTAGAAACAGAACAGTAAAAAATGCTTCGTCTTTTATTTGCTGCAACTCTGAACGCATAAAAACCGAACGCTCAAAGATTCAGAAAGTTGCGTCTTCCCTGGCATCCCGTACCCGCAGTTTGCCGAGTCTCTCTGGCTGGACCGGGCGCGCCCTCGCCCCGAGAGCGCCCCAGCGGCACCCGGCGGGCAGCGTCCCCATTTCCCAGCGCCAGGCCCAGGCCCGCCGCGGCAACCTGCTGCGCCCCCGGCCCGGCGGCCCCTCCAGCAGCCCGGCGGCAGGAGCCGCTCCCGGGGTGAGGGGTGAGGGAGCGCGGGGCGCAGCCGTCCCCCGGGGTCCCCGAGCGGCGGCAGGAAGCCAGGACGGGCCGGACCGGGCCCCGGGGAGGCGACGGGACGGGACGCAGCTGCGCAGCCGCCCCGGGGTCGGCTCAGCCGGGGAGGCCCGACGGAGCCCCGGGGTAAAGCCCGGGAGCGGGACGCCAGCGCCAAGGAGGGTCGCTGGGGCGGGGCTGCTCGGAGCTGGCGGTCCCGGCCCCTGACCCGCCGGGCGGCCTCCGAGGAGCGCGGCGGGGCGCGGTCCCCGGGGCGCTGTAATGGCGGCGCGTCCGCCCCGTCCCGTCCCGTCCCCGCTTCTCACCTTGACGCGAGTCACGCTGGCCTCCAGGCGCAGCTGCTGCACCACCTTCTTCATGGCCGCCACGTTGGAGGAGCCCGACATGGCGGGAGCGGTGGCGGCCACGGCAAGCGGCGCCACACCCAGCCCCAACTTCCCGGCGCGTCCCGAACTCCCCGGCCCGCCGGCGCCTGCGCAACCGGGGCCGGGGCCGCCGCGGAAGGCGCTGCGGGGCGGGCGGCGGGGCCGGGCCCCCAGCGCGGCTGCCCCCTCGCCGGCGGGTGTGGGTGCCCGCGAAGGGGGGGGCGCCGGGAAGCACAGAGATGAGGCACACACACACACACACCCGCCATTTAACTACAGAGCGAGTTAAAAGAGAAGGCGATGTGAAGACCCAGGTGGCAAATCATGGTGGTTGTATCCAGCAGGTTACTAGTCTGGAGGTTACCTTGAGGTGTAATGAATGAAGTTACTAACTTTGCTCTTGCCAGCGTGTTGGGGCCTCGGCTGCGGGCTGGAGGCGATGGGTGTTTGCTGCAGGGAGCGTCTGCGCGGGAATGACAAGAGCATGAAGCCCCAGGGCGGGGGGCTGCCATGCTGTAACACGAAGTGCAACATCCCATGGGCATGCAGGGGCTAGTGGGAAAAACCTGTGCCGTGATCTGCTGCAGCCTTGGCTGGGAATAACTGGAGAAGCAGTGGGATGTTACGGTCGGGTCATGCGTGAGAGCTCGTTGTGGTGGATTTGTGAAAAGGCCAGTAAAGACGCGCGCCATTTTAAGTAGGCACCTCCCACTGAGGCGAGGTTCTACCGCAGGGAGCCAGGGCAAGGCCTGGGAGGCACCTGGGAGGGCTGGTCACTTGTGCTGGTGCAGAGGTAAATCAGGTGTGGCAGAGGTAGGGGGAGAGCTGCCAAGGTGACCAGGAGGGCAGTGAGGGCGTTTGGCCACCTGGAAGCCGGAATGGGGTTTGTAACCTGTGAGGTGCTGGAAGAGCCTTCAAAGTGGGAGCGCTGAGGAAAGGCACAAGGTCAGGGCAGAGCCGTGGTTTGTAGTTGATGAAAGGATTTTTCTGACGTGGTCACCCAGCGCTGTGGGGTTTCCTTGGAATGCTGCGTTTGGCCAGCATGGTGTGCCGTGTGTGTGGCTGGGCTTGGCACAGCAGCTGTCCCTTTATCAGAGACAAACCCAGGCCCTGCAAGGGTCCCCTTTGGTGGGATTTAGGTCTGCGTCTTTAGGAAAACAGTACAATTGTGTAGAAAGTGACAGACAACCCAAGTATTTCATGAAAGGGGGGAAAATGTTAAGAGGGAATACTCCAGGGTAGACGTTTCGGAGGTGCAGGGCTGTGACTTAGCAGTTCCCCAGTTACTTAGGTGATACTGGCTTGCGTGGAAGGTGTGGCTGAGTCTGTTTGTCTGCAATAAGCTGGAAGCTTTCTGCCTCAGCACAGAAACAACCTTTCCCATTTTCACCAACGGAAAGAACAGTAAATGAAAATAAAGGGTGTTAATGGATAACTCCTCTCGTAACAGATTATCATGAAACTCATTCTTAAATAAATGTTTTGATCAAAAAGAAAGTTAGAAACTCCACCTGGCATTCACTGTGATCAAGTACAGGGACCAAGATGTCGTTCAGTCAAATGAGACCTCGAACATCACAGGTGAGAAATTTTTTACTTTTCCATAAAGACTTTTTAGATTTCACAAATAAAAAATATTAAAATAAGTGACACTGTACCATTTCTAGGGGACCTGAGGGGGAAAAAATGTGCTTTCAACATAGTATATATAGAAAGCATTCTTTTCTAGTTAATATTTAGTAACTCAACAATTGCAGAAATATTTAATATGGTTTATTTGCATGGTTTCTAGTTTTAGAGAAGTGTATCATCCTTGACAATACCATCTGATTTTCATTAAATATATCAAGACCTAGACATTAACAGTCCCACAACTACCACAGGTTTGAACACTAAGTGAGTCTTGCTCAGAGCAGTCTTAGTTACCCTTTTTGCAGACATCAAAAGGAGCGTTTCTGTGCTTCCAAGGTAGCTAATATTATTAACAACTGTCAGAAATACTTTGAGGTTTTTTTTCTTGCTGGCAAGGTCAAGTCCTCGTGCTGTTTATATCAAGCTTTCAGTGCTTTGCATCTTTTGTCAGATGAACAATGGTAGGATTTCAGCTGAAGTATTCTTGTAACCATGACGCGCTCCAGAGTATGTTTTTGGTAAGCTCAGCCCGTTGCTGTCACAGTGACATACAGCAGTAGCACAGGCTCTCTTTTCTCCCATTTCCATTGTTTCACTTTTTCTATTGTGACTTATTTTAATGCTGTCAGCTAGCATTTGATCACAAATTGCTCTACTCATTGATTTTCTCACTATCTAGTCATTGTCAGATAGAGCTGCATTCTTCTAGTCCATGTGCTATCAAAGAAGCCATTTCTGCCCCTAGAAATTCGAAGCCTGCCTAAACAAAACAAAGCATATAGAAGAGGGTATCTACAGCTATGATCATCTGTTCTTTATTTAGTTGGTGGAGCTCCATGTTTTTTATGTCCCAGAAGAAGTGTGGAACTTCAAGCTGAATACAGTTCCTGTAGCTCTTACTAGCAAATTCATCTCAGCTGGGTTTATAAGGTGAGTATAGTCTTAGGCTTCATGTAGGTGGTAGGTCCTCTCCATTGTCCTTCAGTCATTTAGTTCAGCTGTTGCTCTACAGAATGCAATTATATCTGTCAGAGGAGACTTGTTCTCTAATAGTTTCTGGAGGGTAAGCGGTGCCTATGGCTAGCGTTATGCTTATTTGGACTGTGTCAAGCTCAGCTGCATTGCAGCCCACGGTGTAGGCCATTGAAACACTTTCAGAGCAGTGCTAGTATTTCTGCGGAATAATTTTATGTTGTAAAATCACAGTCTTGTATTTTTTCTGTCTCCTTGAGCCTCGTTATCAAAGTCTTGAATTCTTTTCAGCAGCGGGCCAGCTTCAGGGCAGTGTGGCTTGATGAAGATGGGATAGCCTGTCAGTTCCCAGGAACAGGGATATGTCAGTCTGAGCTCTCTCAGTCCAAAGAAGGAGCTTAAGCCATGTTTCTCAAGGGGAAGCATTACAGCCCATACAACCACCAACATATCTTCCTTCTTCTTCAGTCGTATTTCTGAAAGGTTGCCCACAACACCATGTGCTATATTTGCTCTCCAGTAGCTATTTAGAAGACTTACTGAAAGAATACCTCAGTTTGTAGTCCTAGGCCCAAACCTGGCACAGAGTTTCTGTTTTAATCTTTCGTAACTTTGAAAGTTTGTTTTATACTCCTAAACACTTTACTTACAAAACCTGTATGTATATAGTGTGGTAAGAAATTGAAGAAAAATCAAATAATGTAAAGATGCATATTGAAACAGAGCTTTTATGTACACCTTGTCTGCTCCTGTGCAAAACCTGTCAGCTTAGCTTAAACTGCAGGGTATATGGGTTTTAACTAATATAAATTTAGGCTTATATTGTCCATTTAGGACAGTATATTGCGCCGCTGAAAAGACTGACAGCAGTAGAGGCATATAGGGCAGAATGTATTCATTCTTGCAGGTTCTTTTGTTGAAAGGCTGCTCAAAACCAGAGGAAATAAGTGCATGTATCTGTTCTGTTTGCTATTCTAGTCTCCAGCAGAGGTGCAAAATACATGGATGGAGTGGGAACTAGATCATTTCATGCGATTGGACATCTGTCACCGCCTGCTCTTCTCTAGTTTATTTCACTAAGTCTCAATTCTGATGCATCAACTTAAATTAGGATTCTCATTGATTTCAGTGGGTTTATATCTGTCTGGGTATTTGTTGCTTGCTAATGAGTCTTAAATAATTGCTAATTAACTATTCTATGGGTACTACACAATGCTGCGGTACGTTAGCATTACAAATAACTAACTAGCACCCGGCCAGTGTACCAGTCTTTAAAAACAAAAAATGTTTTTAAAAATGTCTTATTATAATCCAGGAGGGGGAACAGCAGACTTGCTGGTACTAATGCTGTTTGGCCATTGTTTATAGCACTGTCCAGTCAGCTTGACAATCCTAGTACTGTCTGAGTCAGCTTAACAAAGGATTCCTAGGTCTAAGTACAGGCTGCTTCCATTAATCATGAATTACAGGGAAATATTAAGTGTGTAATTATTTATGGCCCTGAGTTCTTGTTCCCATGAGCTTGATTTCTCAGCCTCTGTGATCTTTTATTTATTCCTCATTCCTCACCAAGAAGTCATACTTGTGTTATTTCTAGATGAGATGGCTGCAGTGAACTCTAGTTTGCATTGCTTTTAAAGGAGCACCCTGAAGCAAATGACTGTGATATGACTAGTCTTCTGCTAGCCAGTGGCTGCAAGTAAGAAATATAATACTATATGTTCCTAGAAGCTGCACTGGCAAATAATTTTTAGATAAATTCCTGTCCTATGTCTCAGGTTCTGTATACCCAGATACTTTTCTTCCAGGATACCCTGTAGTTGCCTCAATGTTTTCCCTACTGTTTATAAATGTCTTAGATTCAGTTTTCCTTTGCTGGTTTGGACAGACTTTATCAGTGAAGTATGTGCAGTGTTAGAACTGCCTCTGAAAGAGCTTGCATTTATTGTGTTTTAGAAGACCATTCAAAAGGTATATCTTCTCTGAGACATCAGCTTGAAGTAATGATACTGAATGAGAGGTCTTAGAGTTATAGATCATCTCACTTCTCACATAAGACCTTGGAAGGATGAGTATTGAATTATGTATCCAACTTTCATGTATTTCTTTATACATTTGAAATAGATGACATTAGGGCTAATATTTGCAGCAAGCGTGGGCCAAAAGTAGCTGGGGAAGAAATAAACAGTAGCAGAATCTACAGGGACCAAGCAGTGTAACCTGGATGTGTCCGCTCTGCAGACTTTGGCTTCCTCGGCTGCATGCCTGTGCTCCAAGGCAGATTTATGATCTTCAGGAGGGTCCTCAAAGTCCAGGGTGTTTGAAATAATGTGAGGGAAGCACTGTATCCCACTGAAGTACTGTGTTTATGAAATGAAACTGATGGTGTTTTTACACACCTGCAATGTGAAATGAAGGTATATAGGGGTGTTTGAAAGTGCAAACGAACCCTGAAAGGTTGATGTTGAAGACCTGTCCAGGGCGAAGGAATGGCACGTTCCTGTCTATACTGCTTACTGAGAATGGCACATGCTATCCCCCAAGCTGTGTCTGTGCATTGCTTGAAGGGTGATAGCTGCCTGGGTAGCTATCGTGCTAGGTCCTGCTAAGTAGTATACTGACACTTAATCAGCATGGGTGATTAACAGTCTCAGGCCTGAATTTGTTCCCCGGTTTATTCGGCATGGCAGCATAGGAGGAATTAGAATTGTTTATGCTGTGCTGCAGAGCTTTTATGTGCCTCTTGCACATTTGGTTTTATTCTGCAGAGATGCTTTTTATTCTACAGTGATTTTTATCTCATTACTAAGCTCATTACTTTAATATTTGCATGGTTTTCAGTAGTACGTTAAATGATGCAATTCATATTTGCATCAGCTCTCTCATCCTCAAACTATGGTGGAAGTGTTCACTCTGCAGCATTTGTTTTTTGATTTAAAATACATTTGCATGTATGCATGCACATACCCAACTGTAAATTTGTGTTGGAGAAGACAAAATCCAAGGAATGTGCCTGCTACTTGAAGTGGATGGTGGTGAAGTCTCATCTAGCCCATAGTGCTTGAATGGATATGTTCTACAGTCCTGGACCAGCCCTGTGAAACCTTGTCACCTATGTGGAAATGCATGACTGTAGTTTCCAATGTTTTTGTTATTCATCTGCAGATGAGCAAGAGCATTCTGAAGGATTCGTTTTCAAATTTCAGCTACTTCCACATTCTTCCTTTGTATGGGGTTCCTAAAATATAAATATTGCTAGTTAATGTAATGACAGCCCTTGTAATACAGTCTACCATAACGTGATACAATGTTCTGACTTTACCATACCAAGACTCTCTGGCCTGTATGTAATTAGGTTCAGTTCTAGGACATAATTTCCAATTTTTGTTATTCTCTCCACGCAAGCCAGCATGTATGTAGCATTATCTTCCCCCTCTTACTAACTAGCCATCATTATTTGATCTTACAGATGTATTAATGAATAACAACATTCTAGGGTGTCTCCTCACATCACATTAAGAGTGCTGCGGGAGAGGCTGGGAGAGTACCTGGGTGGAGTTGCAGTTGCAGATAAATTCAGATTTCTAAAATGCATTGGGAAAAGACTAGCAGTGGTAAGTTAATTATTTTTTTTTTATTGCTATTCTGCTTTATCATGTAAACTGCAGATTTCATTCCTGCAGATTAGATAGTATCAAATAAAAGATGACTTTAGGAGCTCTGTTAGCATTTGTTTTTAAACACGCTGGAGCATAAGCTCTTGTCAGAGCACATCTACTTCCCCAAATAAAAAGGCACAGTTGGACAGGTATATTAGGAACATCCTTTAAAGTATCACATGTAATTAGTTGCCATCCAGTGAAAAGATGCTAGTTTTGATAAGTCAAATGATTAAATATGACAAGTCTGGTTGCATGAAAAAAAAATATATATTCCCCTAAGGTCATTATTCCCAGTACATGGTTAGGGAATATGGCAATTGAAGAATTTGCAATGGAAGCTGAGTAAGTCAGAGTTCCTCTAACGGTTCCCACTGTGACCTGCCCAAGAACCTGTAACAAATCAGTCTCTGAATGAGAACTTCTCTGGATGTACATCTGTGTTCCACTAATTAGCCCAGTAATACAGCCTAAGATGTACGTAATCAAAAACCTACATCTCTGAATCATAACTGTTCCTCACATTGGTTCCTTGTATATTTATATCTTACAAACTATAGCTAAAGATTAAAGAAACTTGAAAATCAGTCCAACTGAAAGTTTGTTCTTGTAGTACACAAAGACTTAAATCATGTACATAAGCATAGAATACTTTTGTCTCTCATTTCACCTGTTCCTCATGGATTTGGAAATTAATTACAAGCTGGAAATTTGATGTCGTTCTTTATTTGCAGTGGAGTTATCACTAAAATTACTCACACAGAAGACTAAAATAAATACTAACTAATATGCAAAAACTAGGTAGAAAAACATGCAGAAAAACTTGAAGACTTTGACACAATCTAAATCTGAAAATGTGTGTGTCTTCGAAGAATTCAGGCCTTTTTAACTGGATGATAATAAGTAAGATGGTATATTTTCTGAATATACAGATAGTTTTGAGGTAAATGGAGGAATTTTCCAGCTTCCTTTAGAATGTCATCAAATTAATAAAACATTTGACTTCAAGTGGAATTAAAAATATCGGTAGATACAAGTGAAAATATGTAGTGGCAAATTAAAGATATAATTTTAATTTGGGGTATTTACTATTGCTTGATGTTTATAACAAAGTGTAAAGCAATAAACCAAATAACTGATTTATTTGTTGTTTAGGGTCATGGTAACCTCATGAATTACATTTCCATGATCAAATATTTGTTGAGTGGAGGGGGGGGGGTTCCACCCCGTCTTCTGTTTCACAACAGTGACAATGTAAGCAGCACTGAGAGCTGTACCCTACTTGCAAGTAAGGGTCTTGAATGTGATTTTAGTTTGTTTATTTTTCAGTTAATTTGCTCTTCCTTTTCTTGCATATAGCCCATGTCTCTGACAGTGAATCAGTGGCACTGCCCAGCCATTACTGAGAATAGAATTTGGCCCCATGTTTAGTTCAATTTCATTATTTAAGTGTAAGCTAAGATTTATTTTTTTTCCTGTCAGAGCACATCTTTCAAATAAACAATGCTTATCTTGGACTTTGTTTTTAGATGACTTAAACTCTGAAAGTATATATCACACAAAGACTATTAGGATAAACAATAAATACAGAAGACATAGGAGAGTAATTGTCGCGACGGAGGGAAGACACAGTCACTCAATATGAGTGATCAGCAGACTTCGTTTATTGTCTCTTACAGTCACCTTTTATGCCTTCTTATAATTAGCTCATACATATTACAAAAGTTAAGCTCATTATTGGTTAGTTGCCTAAATACCAAGCCCGCCCCTAGTTTCTCTTCTGTAGTTTTCTGTTCCCACCTGCAACATTCTTTTCCCACCAAAATCTTCCTCTTACTGTGTAACAAGGACAGCCAAAGACAGTGTATTTTGCTTTACTTCAGATAAGCTGAGAGCCATGTGCATTTTTGTCCAGCCAGCTGGACTATGTCTATGTGACCCTTTTCAGCTAGTCAGTTATCCACAAGTAATAGGTATTTTCCTTTTATATACATTAATTATTTTGCAGTATTCTGTGAGGCGAATAGAAAAGATTTACGTAAGAATCAGCATTTCTATTCAGATTCAGCTTAAAGCAACTTTTGGTAAAGAAAGTCAAAGACTTTCTTCTGCTGTGACTGTTGGATCATGTCCTTTGAACCATAACATAAAGTGCAAAGGATAAAAAAAAAAGAATTATTCAGTATATCCATGTACTCGTGTGGGTCTGATTGAAATTTTTGAAACATAGACAAAATAAAGTTTCAGTGCCATGTTAGAAAACAGGATAGTAGTCTATGTTTCTTCTTCCCCATGAGGCCACTACAAAAGATAGTGCTGGTTATGAAAAAACATAGTATGTAAAAGTGGTGATAGAACACAGAAATTAAGTGATATGCAACATTATTGATAAAAAATTATTTTATTGGTTATGCTTCCATTCTTTATCTTCCGAGGTGAAAGCAAAGCAAGAAACAGAACTGGAACTGAAGTCATTTGTTCCTCCTTACGTATGTATTGAATGGCTTTTAAGGCATAATTTTCAGAAACTTTTTACATTTTACATTTCCTCTTTTGTCCTGTCTGATGAATATGCTGCATATTATAGGCACTTTATCCTGAATTATATTTATTACCTGGAGTGGAATACTTTGAAGATGTTTATCCGTTATCAGCATCAACTCAACAAAGACATCACTTTAATGGAGAAGCTAATAGTTTTAGTTATGGATCAAGGTTATCCAGTCTTCCTCAACCAAAACCTGAAAAAAGCAAACAATTTTTAGAAAGTATACAGAACAGTTACCAGCTAGAAAATCAGGAAGTGCACAGATCTGTGGAACGGGGGGAGAAAAAACCTGTTCCAGTTTTGCACACAAAACATAAGCAAGATCATAACAACAGGATTCAAGAAAAACTAATACAGTTTAGAGAAAAAGGTTAGTTTAACCAATGTACTGCAGGAGGATGATGGAGGAGGAGAGGAATAAATATTATGGTTAAAATTTACAATAAAATAATATTTCTCTTTTCTAATATCAATTACTATGCAGATCAAAATGGATCCAATGGATCTCTCTTCACACCAAGTCATTCAAATCCTGCAGACCGGGAGTCTGGAAAGAGTGATATAGTATTACAGACCGCTCAGCAAAATCATCTCAGCCAAGATCAAGGAGAGCGTAACACTCCTGAGTGGAATGAGAAAGCCAAACGAACCACTCCCACTCTTCATGTAAACCTCAGTGATGAACAAGGCCAGAATAACCAAACACCCCCAAATCACGTTAAATATCAAAAGGGTACAACTGTTCATTGTCATCTTTTTGCTAAAGAATGCATTTTAGAAAGTTGGCAGAGTAAAGCTAAGTTTTAAGAAATTTAAAGCATGAGTTGGAATATTGCTGTCAAAACAGTATTCTAATTTCTTTAATAATGATGATGTATTTCAAACAGCTGTAGTTTCACTTTGGATTAGTCCTTTATCACTGTGTACTGATATAAGGAAACACTTTACTATAGTTGACACGCTTGTCTAATCTTATTTATATGAAAAAAATTACGAAGCAGCTACTGTAAAGATGTACGATAATGATCTCATAATTCAACAGCAATTTTAAATGAAAAAAATCTTGTTATCAGTATATCAGGGAAGCATTTATTCACTTACACTTCCGTTGTCATCTTATCCATGGCTACATTACTACTGAAGAGGAAATGTTTCCTCCCCTCCCTCCCATATAGTGTTTATTTATATGCATTCCTAAAACTGAGAGGTGAAAGAACTCTTTGAACAGGCTACAGTGAAAATACTACAAAAGTATTAACTAGAGAACAGTTCTTTGCAAAATAGAAAATGTTGTTTGGAAGAGATCTATTAACTGCTATTTCCTTTAAAATGGAGCGTCTTATGGATACTGAGGGCCATTAAATCCCCAAATGGTTATATAATGGTATATAATAGAATGTTAACATTCTTCTATTTTTAGTGATCACCAATAAAGAAATGACTGACATATTTAAGTTTGAGTGACTACTGCTGTATTTTCGTCAAGATTATAATGTAAATTGGTTTTCAGGAAATAATTTTGAAAGACAAGTCTTAATATTTGAGTAGAATTTTGTAGTTAATGTAAAAAAGGTGACCTTTATCCTATTGCAAATTTTTAATGAGTAATTATTAAATAAGGCAATATTCTATTTGTCATCGGTATGGGCACCTTACAGATTTAATTAGAATGATTTTCTGGATATCCAGCACTTTGAGGAAGAAAACAAAATTCAGATAGTGTGTTCTTTGAGATGTGCCTGGAGAATGTATTAGAAAAGGCTTTCGTAGATGACTTTTCAGTAATTTCATTTTTCAGTCATAATATATCAAAACCAGCTTTATCCCTCCATCGTCATGTTAACTGATACTAAGTATGAGACTTCTTAATATACAAATATATATGTAAATAACTGAAAATTTTCCATAACTTGATTTTGAATTATGAAGATTGTAGGATTTTGTACTAGCAAAGGTAAAGTCTGTCAGCAATTTTCTTTTGAAATATTTATTGTACATATTTTAAAGCAGATAACATTTATTCATTAACATTTAAATGCAAAACATTTTGTTCTCCCTTTCTTGCTAGCTCCAGTTTGTAGGGGATCTTCAGTTTCTGAAAGACAGAAAGTGTTACATACAGAATTAGTTTAGGGAAGATGAAATAATTAAGTGGTTTCTTTATCTGTGATAATGTTTCTTGTAGTAATTGCCAGAATTCGTTAGGTACAAATTCTCAAAACAGATATCTTTTTTGTTTTTCACTTCATTTCTTTTTCTGTTATTTATACATTTCTAAGCCCCAGAGGTATCATTATTTATTGAATCGATTCACTGAATTTCTAATACATGTTGGAAAGTCCAGGCATTGACAGTCAAAACAGCTTGAATTTTGAGAGTGTAATCTATATTTTTTAATCATCGCTGTCCTTTCACAGAACTAACAAACATGGAAAATAATGACCACCAGAAAGATACTGAACTAAGAAGAGACAGAATACAGGGTTCTGGAATTATTAAAATAATGGAAGACCAAACCACAGAATATGCACACAAAAAACAAAGGTTAGTAAATAATGATTCTACTAAAATAACAGATAATATCAATGCATACTTAGAAAATTATTTTACAGACTTCAACTATATGAAAGAAAATGGGGGAAAAACCAATTTCATTACATTAATTTTCACTTACTGCTTTGATTTTATCTCTAGTTTCCAGCAATACAGAACTAACAAGTCTATAGATGATCCTGATGAGGTATGTTTTTAAAGATAAAATATTCCTAGTAATATTGAGCAATAAACATAGTCCTCCAGATAGAAATATTCTTATTTTATAAGACAGGTAACTCATTAGGAATATGAAATACTCAAATGTAGACTTGAGAGCAATTGAGAAAAGTTAATTTATGCACTGCTACTTAGCAGATTTACTAATGAAAAATCAACTATATTTGTAAACAATTAAATCATCGAAGTTATACCTCTGGTTATAATTCAACAGAAACTACAGTTTCAGTCTCAGTCTTACTAATGTTACCTGAATTCTGTCTACAGTTTCTTGACAGTAACATTTTATCGGTTTTGTCTGTGACGTTTTTATAGTTCTGTATTTCCTATAGGACAAATTTGTCTTTCAAGCCAAGCAAAACTTCTGATAAAAACTATAAAATCCTTTAAGACATAGATATGATATAGTCATAGTATTAGATTAAGAACATGTTTAGGAAAACTCAGCACCCACGTGCAATTGTACAGTGTAACAGCCATCACTATTAACTGTGAGCCTTTGAGCTCTTGTGCAGAAGTGGTTGTAGTGGAGTCTTATGAAAATAATAATGGAATGGAAACTCTGCTATTGTAAATTTTAGTTCAGACTTTGGCAGTCCAGGCTTTGTAAGCAATGAGCCAGGTGGCAGTTTTAAGGCCCGTTATTTCTAGTGTTGCATGGGTGTGTCAGTAACTTGTGGGGTTATAGGCATGAACAAGAACATTAGGAACAGTCTACATTTTTGCCTGTATGTTCTCTGTGATGTAAGGGTTCAGTGTTATGATTTTATTTGCAGAGGTCCAGCTGTTTGTAATTTGGCAATCATTTGTGCTGGTAACAGAATAAAAAAGCTTATATGCAGAATTCAAATTCAGCCCTCCCATTCACTCAGGCCACTTTCAGGGTATATGTCTTATGTAACTATTGAGGATTATGGGTTATGTCCTTATAGTTGTATCTTTTGATTCTATAGGCAGATGAAAACAAGAAAAATCATCTTACTTGTCCAAAAGAATATATTTCACCTCCTAGTCCACCTTTTTTGGCACTTCCTATGATTCCAGCTCAGGTTCCTGCAACAAGTGAGTATATGACTCCAAAAAGTTGCAGTGAAATGAATGGTTAATCAAGACTGAATAGTTAATCAAGACAGAAATACCTACTTTATAAAATATTTTGTACATACATTCATTGACAGTATTGTTACAAATCTTAATTTGTGGCTGGAAAATTCCAGGCATTTATAAATGCATGGGCTATTCATGGAACATGGCAGGTTCCCAGTGCTAGAAAACCCAGATTGTGGACTTGGGGATGGAAGGAGAAAAGGAGGGAGATGGGATGAAATACTGCAGGCTCAAGTGAGAATGTAGCAAAGAAAGCCGCTAGAAGTATTGCTGAGGATCCTCTACTGTGGTGGAGGGGAACAGTGAGAAAGTGAGTGATTGACCCATTGATGCACTCTAGTGAAAGTCTGAGATGCTATCCTCCCTATGACAGCAAGATTTTGCCACAGTTTATATCACGAAGTATTTTGAGCAGGAAATAATCTTTGGGAGGCTTTTTTGGCTTCCTGTGGCAAGAGTTTTCAATGTATGAAGTGTATACATATCTTGAATATATAGTGTTAGTGATACATTGTCTAGACATATAAGAGGGTGTTTACTTGTTTGTATGTATGTGTGTCTGGATGCATGCTGGATTTCTCACTTTTTCCCAATGCACCAGCCATTTTGAAAAGTTAGAGATAGTTTATTAGAATAAAATCATTTCCACTGCCTGTTCTGACAGGGCTTTTGGCATGATTTGTGATGGGTGCATTACAAAAATCTTGATTGATCCTTCCTATTTACAGTATCCAAATGCTTGCTAAACACAATTATAATTTCTTTAGAAAACGGGATGGTAGAACAATTGCAACAAATGAAGAAAGACAGAAGGCACATGGAAAAAACTAGAGAAGAGCTGATGAAAAAAGCTAAAAGGTTACTGGAACAAAATAAGCTGAGGAGATACCACGGTACACTTTTATTATGGAATTTGGAATGATTGAGAAATGACACTGAAACCAATGTGAAAAACTTTGTCTCCTTGTCAGTGAGCTTAATTACAGAGAGAGCAGTTTGCTAACCCGTAGCTCCGAGAAGGCTCATCTGTATAACAGCGTGCTGAAAAGGTTCAAGGTTGCAGCGTTTCCTTCCAGTTTTTTTGTGGCAGTCTTACAAAGCTAAAAATAGCCTGTTTTTTATAAACCTTTCAGGTTGTGCCCCATGTACATACAGTGCCCAGAGAGCTACCGCAGGTCGCTTTGCTGTTAGAGGCCCAGGGCAGCTGCCATATTCTAAGCCTACCTTTAGCTGGTGCTTGACAGAGGTTTTCGGTGTGGCGATAGGGGTTCTAGTTAAATTGCCAGCGTAATACTTTTTGTTCCTCCTGTCTAATGGTATTAAGCTTATGGCATGCAATTTACAAGCCTGTCATGACAAGCTTGACAACCCTTGTTTTTTAACAAGGAAAAAATCTCATTGAAATCCCACTCAAATTTTCTTCATAAAATTATTTTCAGGTTTATACTTAAACTATCCTCCCGAGTCACATTCCAGTTATAGAGATGAGGTTTAATCACTGGTGTTTGAAGAGCGTTCTCTTCGTACTTAAATACAGCTAAATCTCTAGGAGTCTCAACTGTTATTTGCAGCTTTGTAGAAAGAAGACAAGCCAATTCTTCCAGTTATTCTCTAAGGACATGGCTACGCTGCATTCTGCAGCATGGCGAGGCTGCATTTTAAAAAGACCAAACCTGGGTACTTGAAGCAGTGAATCTGTACTAGCGTGGAGCTGCAAGGCAGGATAATTTGCCTTGCTGAGATAAGCCCTAAATGGCTCCTGTGTTGTCTTAAATTATGGTATCCAATTAGGTAAAGTTTATTTCACAAGGATTCAAACAGCTTCTGCAGGTTCTTTAAGGAATGTCTTTATCTATGAATTATTTTTATCAGACCTGTACATTTTCTTAAGTAAGTGCATTTGTAAACATTTCTTCACAAGTTATGAAGGGACGAGCATATTCTGTAGGGACAGCAATGCAGTCTTTATTTAATATCCTCCAAAGATTGCCATGCTGACAGCCATTCTCGGTTACATACTGTATAGTCCTCCAACACCTAGGTTCTTTTGGGTAAGTTTCTGAGAAGCAGTTGTCCTGATTTCCTAAAATGTGCCTTGAAAGAAGGGATCATTTAAAACACTTTGCAGACGAGTGGACAGATGTATGTGGCCATAAGACCGCCACACCAGCCAGGGCGGATTTATGGGCCAGTTGTTGATAGCACATTAACAACGTAGGAGGAATCATATTTAAGTGTAAAGGTAAATAGCCGTTTCCCATAATCTTGGGACTTCTGTACAAAACTCAGCTGTTCAGAATCTTTGGCCCTGCAGAGCTCAAGTTTTGCGTAAATCTACAGTGCTAAATATTCTGCTACAGTAAAGCAGCGGACTTCAGACTGGTGGGCATACCAGTCTTTGCAGGTCTGGAGCACTTACAGTGCAGGTGAATGACAGCCAGGCTGAATGAAATTTTTGTTTTGGACCTTGTGTTGTATCTTGGTGGGCATACAAAGCCTCTTGTTGCAGGTGATTGCGTGAAAATTCAGTTGCATTTGTAGTGAATGTCATTTTAATGGAGATTTTTCACTAAGTGCTTTTTTAAAAGAAACCTACTGCCATGTTTTAATGTGTGCATTGGCCAACTTAATCTTGTGAGATCAGTTGGTCATTACTGTATTCAACAGACTTTACCATAAGGTGAAAAAGACCAAACGGTATTACTGTTTTCCTTTGTAGTTCGTGAGGAATGGAAAAAGAAGTACTTTGAAACTAAGAAAGCTACGGTTTCACTGGAAGATGCTTTAAACAAACTGCGACGAGATGTAGAGCTTTATCACCAGAAATTACTCTTGCAATTGAGAGCCAGAGATAGCCGGAAACAACCAAGCAACGTGACAAACTCCAAGGTATTTGTTTGTATTATTTAATCTCTTTTTTTTACACAGCTTGGGTTTTTTTAAAGTAACAAATTTGTCACCAAAAAAATGATGACTTGTAAACTAGCTTTAACAGCCAAATATCTTGTAATGATCTGAAGTATAAAATTCCTTCAGCCCATTCTTTTCAAAAAGACTGAAGAAGTGCTTGAGTCTTTGTCTTTGTATAATACCTTCTCATAACAAAAGCCCCTTTTGTTCAGTATGATTAATGAATTTTTCAGTTCTATATTGTTCTCATCATCCCAAATTTGACATACAGCTGTAATGAATTCTAGTTTGGAGGACAAGAAATGTGTCTGAGCCTTTTGGGGTGGTTGCACATCAACTATTGTGCAACTGTAAGTCTCACATTATGCTGTTGGTGTCAAATCAGAGAGGAATTAAAAAAAAGAAAAGAGAAAAGGAGGAAACACCTCTCCCAATAATTATATATGCTAATTTTATTAATATGTTAATGGAAGCAAGTCTGTTGGCAAATCTGGAGCTAGACTAGGAAGAATAATTGTCCCTTTCTTGTATCTGAAAGGTGGGAGAGTGTACGTACAATCTAGAAGTGTATATTATATACAAACGTGTATTATTTGAGCTATCTTAATATAAATATCTACAATATAAAAATATTAATAAGGTTGGTATTACATTATATTACAAGCTATATTTAGGTATGTTATTCCTCCTTTTGGGAGGGGTATCAGTTGGGGTTTTTTAGGTCTCTCTGGCTAGACACCAAGAAGCCTTATGTGAACAGATATGCACAGCTTAACATGCATACGGCAGTTACTTATTGGCTAGCACACACAGAAGATAGCTAAGATTTAATGAGCTTTTAGACTAAGGATAAGTATGCTCGCCACCCCTTGTAAGCAACGTGCTGGCCAGGGAGGCGTCAGTCAGGTAGGAAGAGTCAGGCGTTGGGGAACAGATCCCGCTGTCACTGGTTTCCCATCTTCCACCAGCTTTGTCCTCACTGGTGACTCAGCCCAATGACAGGGTGATTCCTCGGTAGCCCCCACCTAGTCTGACAGCACTGCCAGGTTTTTTTCTGCATGACCGTGTACCTTTCATGCTTTCTCAGTGGTCTGTGCCACGGTTACATGGCTGTGCAGTGGCAGAGCTGGGAATTCGACCCCTGTACGCAGGCAGCTACATCGCTGGGTGGGGAGAAGCTTACAGCAGGAGCTCAGAGATGAGAGGCTACAGATACTAATGACTCCTTGTATGGGCAACTTTATCACATAATTTGCTTCAGCTAGCACTTTAATAGCATTTTTAAAGGCTTGGAACATCAAGAAACTACCATGTACACCCCCACCCCTCAGCGTTACAGACTTGAGGGGGCCATGGCTTACACAAGCGGAGTTTCAGAACCTATATTTTGAAAGTAGAAATTTTACTTTTACAGGTTAATTCAAAGATAGGCCCACCCACAGCTATGGCTGAAGTGACGTGCTGTATGACCAGGAGATTATCTGCCCTAAACATTACATGAGTGTAGCAATCTCATCAGTAAATGTTACTGTGACAGAGTGATGCTAGGCCTGTGAAGGAAAAAAAGTCCGATTTGAAGTATGCCTTTTTATTATAAGTGGGGAGTAGCCATAAAATATAATTGCAAAACAGTGTGCTGTGACTTGGGAGATCTGATCTGGAGCTGAACTTCCCAAAGCAGCAGGGAGTGGAAAAAACTCTGCACCCAGCTGAAGGGCGCTGCCCTCTCTGGGAGAGGAGACTGCTTATAGATGAGAGACAGCCCAGTGCACATCAAGGACTGGGAAAAAAGCAGGGGAGTTAAGAGTTTAGAGGATTTTTTTCTGAGTGGTGAAGTAACACCCAATGAATAAAGAGGTGCGCTAATGCCACTCTTTAAAGTTTTGTTGTTTTTTCATACAGAATTACACAATCATACGGATTACTACAGTGCAGCATGAACTCGATCAACTGAGAAAGAAGGTGGATGATACAAAAATGAAACTCATAACAGAAATTAAGGTACTCTGCCTTTTAATTAAAACAGTTAAAACATTACTATGTGTAAAAAGCTTAGATCTTCTCAAACATTAGATGATGTAAATACTTGCTAAACAAACAGCTCTTGTTTTATGCTGTTAAGTTTTATGGTGTTAGTTGTCACAACTTTATCACTTGAGCCAAATTACTCCAGAACACTAGGGTATTAGATGATTTTGAACGCATTTCAAGCAACTTAGATTTTTCAAGGTACTATATAAGCTAAGCTTCACAATCTCATAAAATTCCCATTTCACTCAAAAGGTAATTGAAGGAACATACTTGGTGAGGCACTGATCAGTCGTAGACCATGGCTAAGGAAAAAAAATGGTATAAAAAGGAAAAAAAAAAAACTTTTTAAACAGATGGCCATCTTAATCTGCTTTATTCCATACCAGTGCTGCCTGTGGCTCCCGTTCGAAGGACAATGATAGTATAGGCCTTCGCATTGGATAGCTTTTCAGCTCTGAATACTTGGAACAGGAGTCCTCCACATTACAGAAATTGCCCATGCCCCTGTTTACTGGGTAATTTAGGGTGGATGTACTCGCTACACCTCCTCCATTGTATAACAAGGAATGGAAAGAACAATGTATTTCATACCTGTCTCTTAAAACCACCAAGGCAAAGTACAGGAGAAAGTAGTGCTAGAATTAGGCTATCTAATTAGACGTGTAAAATTTTACAGATGAAAAGATATATCCTTTATTCAGCCATCCTGTATAAAATTCAACCTTAGTTATATAAACCTATATGCATTTCAACTCCAAAACTTTCTTAAATTGCAATTCCTTAAATTACTTGTTCTGCAGATGAGAAAGCAGGCAGCAGCTGATTTACAAGCACTGAGGGCGGAACTGACACAGAAGAAGATTCATTCAGCTTTAGTTCTCCAGTCCAGAAAATCAAGAATTTAACAGGATGGTGTGACTTCAATATCTGTAAAGTCTACAGGAGCTCTTTAATGTATGTAGAAGATCAGAATTTCATAGCATTTGTTTGAGTGCCCTTGAAGTTACCTTGTAAAAAGACATCAACTATATAAATGTTGTGGAATTTGTATACTAGGCTACTGAGGTACTGCAGCTCACTTCTTTTTAAATCTCACTATGAGATCAGTCAGCTACTTAAACATAGTTTAACCTAGTAATGTGCCTGAAACAAAGGTAAGTTATTTTAAAAGTGCAAATTAGTGAATTGTGTAATATCAGATTGGTGTGCTGATGTCCTTTCATCAACAAAATACCTGCTAAGCAAATAAACCTATTAATCTGTAATCCCCTGTTCTTATTTTCAGGCACACACACTAAATTTTTTGGAAAGTTATTACATTACATCTTCTGTAGAACTATAGCAATTTACTGTTTGTAATGTACAGAACTTCACCTATTTACTGAAGTATATTTTTGTCATTATATGTCTTATCTATAAATTACCAATGTATTATTACCATATTATTAAGAAGTATGAACAAAATCTCAGATAATCTCACCTTATTTCATGTCTAGCTGGTTTTGTTCCCTCTATTACCAGGAAAGCCACGTGAACATTAACATTCTTCTGCATTAAGTGAAAGAGGCAAGCTTTGTCTTCGACAAGCAGTAATGATGATACTGCTCCAACCTACAGTATTGTATATTCTGTTCTTTAAGTTCAAGCTCATGCATGTGCTTAGATAATACTCCTTCTGAAAGAGTAATCAGAAACCTCTTCTTGATAGTAACTTTTTTCTAGCTCTCCTCTTTGCCTCTTTGCAGTACCACATGTTATGTGAAGCAGAACAATAACATGCCAGGAATTAGTCAGCTAAAAAGTTGACAAGGCTGTATTTATTACTGGAAGTGAAACACTCATGGGAAATCAAAAATAAGGTAAAATAATTATGCAACTCTCCAAAGGACTAACTTCCAAATGTCTTGAGTCAAACCACCCATTATCCAATTTGTTTTCTTAAAGATAGGATTTAACAAAAAATTAGTGTTTTTTAACAAAGTATTAGCTAAAATATCAAATGAATTATTAAAACTACAGCTGCTTTTACTCAGTTCAGGATTGGATCCTACATCCTGTATTTCAGAACTGTGTCTTAAGACACAGGAGCAGGCAACTAGTTACCGGAATATCTGAAGCTAAAAAAGAAAAAAGAAAAAAAGCAACGCATAATTCTTGACTGCTACAGGACAGAGTTTTATAATAAAGTCATGTGGCCTTCAGTTAAGATTTTGTAAGTCAGGTCATCCACACCAGAAGACCTCTCAATTTCACAAGTATCTTATTTCACAGTATTTTAGCATAGTAATGCAAATTCTGAAGTACCTGTATGTCAAATTTATCAGTTTATCCTAAAACCTACGGATCAGAGTTTTAGTGAAAAGCCCTCTGATTTTCCAAGGGATTTTTTTTCTTTATGTGAGAGCAGTAGGCTTAACTTCTGCTTTCCATCACCTGCCGTATCAAGCAGTCAGACACTCATATTTAGTCTTCCAGTCACCTCCTCAGCAGCCATTATGGTAGTGCTGCTATTCTGTGGTGTTTTCCTGGTAACTATTTAGCAAGAGAAAAAAACAAACCAAACAGAAAAAAAACCCTCATAACTGACTACATATATCTAATTAAATAAATTGTTTAATTAATGGAGTCACTTAAGCAGGACGCAGTTGCGCTTTAATTTGATTGTGAAACAGTTCTGAGAAGCAGCGTGGGCTGTAAGCTGTGGAACAAGTAAAGCATAAACAGACAACACTGTTTACCAACCTTAGTGAAGACAGCATCTTATTTAACAAACACTCCTGTAAACACCAGTCAATCCTTCCATCACTACAGCTATTTTTAAAAAGTTACACAGTTTCTGTAGGCAAATTATTGTACGAAAAATAGAACTGGAAAGAAAAATATAACTACGTATTATTTCAGAGGCAGCACCACATAAAAACAAACAGCAGGCTACTGAATGAACCTTAAAGTATGTGGAAAAAGACATACGCAGTTCATTAAATAAGCCTCTGAGTTCTAATTTTTTGGTTTGAAATGGAAGAAAACATCATCCAAATCCTTTCCATATTAATGCTCCTTCTTCACGATAAGGTCTAAGATTTTTGGCTTTTGAAAGTAAGGAATTTACGTGATACATAAACACAATGAAACTGGAGTTTACTGAATATTCCTCTCTAACAAGTCTGACAGAAATCTTACTGGCAACAACTACATGTTACATAATTTCTTCAATGTATGAAATATTTTAATCTTCAGAAGAGTAACCAAGTATGAGCACAAGTTTCACCAAGCCGTGTGTAAGCAACAATCTAGCTCTCCAGTGTTTAACCTGATTCAAGAGTGACTTAGCTGAAATACAGGTTGGGGTGGGAAGTCAGAAAGCTGAGACTGCACCGTCAGACACCCGAACGAATACTGGCTGCACCAGGCAGCCCAGCCTTAGCAAAGGATCGGTATGAGATGGCCCCTGTAAATCCACCACTTGGTGTTACTTGTTACCAGATACACACTGCGTTCAAGCTTTAACCAACTTAGCGTAGTTGTGAAAAATGAAAAAGATGAGCAGTCTTTTAAAAAAAAAAGCTGCTGAAGCAACATTGGAACTTTTTGAAGAACAAAAAATATGGCTTTGCATATACAAAGTAAGAAGATGAATTTGGCTAGCTCTCCAAGTTTTGTAACCGTGGTATATTTATGTAAGTCAAAATCTATGATAGTATAAGCTATAATAAAAAATTACCAATTTTCATCAATCTAAATCAAGGGTTCACGTAGTTCTTCCGGGGTCAGGGCTTGCCACATGGCTTCAGTTTGTTGTTCTGCTACAGTTTCCCTGGAATAGTCAAGACTATTTCCATTCCACATGCCAATGCCCCTTAGACCTCGGTTCTTCACATATGCTGCTTTTAGAGAGATGCTGCGGGGATCATCATACCATACTTGGTGGAAGTGACCAAGAGAATCCTAGAAAAACATTTAAACACTAGCATCAGTATCTACCTATCTATATAAACATGACACATTAAATTTCATTGAGTTTTGATTACATGTTCTGTTGAATGCAGTGAGAAGTACAATTAAAAATCTATGTAGATTTACGTAATACTTTCCTGATTTACAAATTATTTTTCACATGGGACAATTAAAATTTTTAAGTCACCTACTTGGCTATTTTTTCACTTGTGGAATCTAAGTTATAAAACACATTTTATAAAACGTTTTAACTGAAGTTAGATGAAAAGACTTTGCTAGTTTGTCCTTCAATAATTTTTTAAAACACAGCTAAAATCTCAGATACACTAACCTAACAGGTGAATTTCATTAGAGATTTTTTTCAGCAATGAACAGTTTTAGAGGAGGTAATAACATTTTGTCAAATTCTTGTTGCTTTGACCTGATGATTGCTTGCAACACCTTTTAAGCATCTACATGTGAAATTTAAAATTATGTCTAAAGAAACAAGATGAAGTGCATACACAGAGCTGTTCATGTAGGCACAATAATTAATGGACTCTTTCACGATGTCTGTGTAAAAACCAATTGCAGACGAGAGTATGCATGCAAGCCACTGGGTTAGAAAAACTTACGAGCATTTTCAGAATCTGTTTTAGTTTAAATCTGTCATCAACTCATAAAAGTAACTATAATAGTGAAGCATGGAGCTATAGGATTTCTTTGTGTCAAAACATCCTTTGTGACATGATACAGTCTCTTAAGAAAAGCGCGAAATAATGAAGATCTTTATTACTACTGTAGGCTTCAGTCACTGCACCCCTCTTTCAGACTAGAAATTCAAGACAGGGAAATCCAGCCATCCTTTACTACACACACACACACACACACATGAAAAGAAGTAAAAACCATAAATGGAAGAATCTAAACCCTGAAAACTTTCTCATCAAAAAACTATGGTTCATGAACACTTACTCCACAACATGATGATAGAGACACTTACCTTGTATTCATAAAATGGAGACTTCTGTACCTCATCCCAGAGCACCCCTGAAAGAGAACTGTTCACCTGCTTCATGATTGCTCCATAGGGGACCTGGTGCCCTGCAGCATCACTGCAAGGAGCCCCACGGAAAGGTATTTTGGAAAGAGAACAAACATGATCCTGGAAAAAAAAGCAGAAGGCATGAGTTTCACTTTATATAGATTTATAGAACTCTAAAATGGCAATACAGCCAAGAACAAAGTCACAAAAGGCACTAGGGTTTCAAAAATCCCAAATCTTCAAGTATCTGTGGTATACATACGATTTGTAGACAGAAGTAAAGTAAAACAGTTAAATTTTATTCACTCTGTATTAATACAGGATTTGACATCATATATGACGGACATCATGCAATTTATAACATTGTCTTGTCTTTTCCACTTTTAATTTACTCTTACATTTTCTGTAAGTATAATGTTGTTTAAGACTCCATTGCTTATCCGTAAGCTGCTATACTTTTTAACAGTCATAGTTTCACTGTGGTTTGTTGCACCTAGTCTTTAAGCAGTGAGCTTAGTGATGGTGTTGAGAAGACAGATTACAAGTGTGGACATCATCTCTTCTTGTAACACCTATAGCTCTTTAGTCAGATATGCCAATTGGGTATCATGGGGTTCAAGTTGCCTAGGGAGAGATAAAATGCCTCATTTGGTAACACACAGTTATCAGCCAAGCAGAAGTCTCTGTCTTGAGTCTCAGCTTTATGTTCTTCTGCATCAGACAGACCACAGTATTTCCTAATCCAAGAACAGGATCACCAAAAATCTAGCTGTCTCTTTCCAAGGAAAAAATGAACAGTACAATTGCTAATGACTAATCTTCAACTTACCTCAGATAGGTTTTGGCAGACATAGTCGTAGCCATACCAGGGGACGCCCATCACAAGCTTCTTAGGATCAATGCCCATAGTAATGTACTCTTCATAAGCTAGTTTTGAAGGAAATAAAAATTAAGACACATTATTGCATTTTCCCCATGCTTTTTATTCTTACAACTAATCTAGAGCCAGAGCCGCCAATACAGAACTTGCATGATGCCCAGACAGAAGTGAAGGTACAAGCTCTTCTTTACCTCCCACCTACATACTCCTAGTCTTGCTCTATTCAGATCCTAGTAACTGCTCTAGTTGCTCACACTTAAAACCAGCTGCCCACAGCAGCAGTTCAGAAGAATGAGAGAAATGTTTCAGATTCTTTGCAAGCCCAGGCAAATACCATTGCTTTGGCTGCTGTTCGTTATTCTGAAAGTGTTCTTCCCAATAGTAGGGGCTAGACAATTAAGTTACAAGTAACAATACACAACTACTAAAGGTCTATCTGTAGTGTCATAAGGATCCGGGATAGTATTTTCACATCAGGACAACCACGTATCTGAACACACTTGAAAGCCTTAATACAACCAACAAACTTGTCTAAGAAAAGGCAATCTTTTCTATCTATTCATGTGAACAAATGGAAATGTTCTGACTCCTGGGCAGGCGTTTTGTCCTCACCAGCTAAAGTCTGCAGGTAAGGAGCATTGGCTTTCGCAATACAGTCTGTCCAGATCTGGCTCTGTTCATCATAGGACATCACAAATAAGAAGTCACAGGCATGTGCAATCCCAGTGTAGTTGTAGCACCTTCTATCTATGCATGCCGGAGACCAAGCCACATCAAATGTTACCTGAAGGAAAAATGCACAACTTTTAGTAGTGTGTATGGCACTTAGGCGCCCTTGTTTTCTCTTTAAGAAAAGCTTACTTTTAAAGACAGTATTTCCCAAATGCTGCACCGCATTTAACATAGAGCGATACAAATGAACTGATAAACATTGAACAGTGAGTGCCCTTACTAGTGAATACAAAACACCGAAGAAATTAAAATACAACACGAAAAGCATCTGATCGAAAATATGAAGCATGATGCAAATCCTTAAAACTTTAGTGATGGGTTTACCAAAACATTGTCAAGCTTTTGCACCAGAAGGCTCTATTTGCCCTACTTTAAAAGACTTACTAAGCCATACTAATAACTGCCAGCTCACAACAAGGCAGTACCATTGTATCTACAAATCTCAGCAAAACATTTCTTCCATTTAAATTAACAGAGATCAAAAAGAATGATTCTTATGATAGCATATCATAGCTAACATTCATAATTAAGCATGCATGAAAATATCATCTGCACAAATTTTTTCATATTCATATGCTAAACAGCATTCTTGAAACTCCTTGCATTTCATAAAGTTAATATTTGTATAAAGTACATTATTACTACCTGTGATCCTGGTATTTCTCTGTGAAAAGCATCTGTAGTTTCTTTGACAAGCTCTGTTAATGCATAATACTCGGGGGAGGTTTCATTCACTTCTTGCTCTATATCTATGTTAATTCCATCCATATACTGGTTTTTTGCAAGGTCCACCTGTTGGGATATCCATGCCGCTCTTTTAGCAGGATCAACAATTTCCTTAAGAGGTACATCACCTAGAGAAGAGGCCTTGAAGAGTCAGCATGTATTTGCACCACAGTAATAGTAAGGAGGAAAGGTTTGCCTTTACTAAACTAACAAACAGAACCACAAAATAAAAAGCCTCCACATCCATACTGGTAAAATACAAAGGAGTTAATTTTTTTCCCCCAAGTGTAATTTTGAGAACCCACCCCAGAAGAGATTACCAAGCTTCCTTAGACAGCAATGTTTAAAATTAAGTTCCTTTGGGATTTTTTTCTGTAATTTTAATCTCCTTACTTCTACGTAGTATTCTTTTAGCCACTGTAAACTATCATGCTTGAAATAAACGTACTTTCAGTATTTCCACAGAGCCAGAGAGACTGTCTCGCTGTTCCGATAAACATAACTGTTACGCTTAACCTTTGTGCTTTCCACATTGTGGTCCTGGATTCTGTTTATGCCTCAACAGAGCCGAACCCTGATTAGATCACATAAGCTGTAAGGGACTTTGTCTTTCTAATCAGCATTTGTGCCTGCACAGAGGTCGCCAGTACTCATGTTTTAAAATTCAGCCATTTCCTAATACAGAGGGATTGACTGAAGTGGAAAGTACTGAAAATTACTGGAAGTCCCTTCCCCTACCCCATCTTTTGGGTACTTTGCCAGAATGCAGACTCAAATAGGCATCTTCTACAGGACCTTCCATTCCTCCCTGCTCCTCCACAGCTGTGACGTTCCGTGTTACAGGACTTCTATTAGGTATCACCCGAATGGTTTTGTTACTTCTGTGGCAGAAGCCACTGCTGCTTTTCAATACCCTGCATACCAGCAGGTGCAAAAGGCCAAGGCATTACAGTCCTGTGTGCTTTATTCCCTAATTAATCCTCTTACTCATTTTAATACTGGGCATACAGGCAAATGTGAAGTGTCAAGGTGTTACAGCGCTCTGTGTGTGTTCTTATCCGTGGTACCCCACAAACGCCCACCGGCTCACACGAACCGACCTTTCAGGACCACCCTGGCGCCTCTGGAGTGCGCCTGGCACACCAGCTCGGGGTCGTACTTCCCGAAAGCTGCCACCGTGGTGACTTTCGACCAGTCGTAGGATTTCCAGGCATCCGTTCCCACATCGAACACGAAGACCTGGAAAAGGGGTAACAAGCACCCTCGTTAGCTCCGAGCGACTCCCGCCCCCCTGCCTCTGGGAAAGGGGCCCTGCCCGCGCTGCCCGGCGCTCCGACAGCCGCCACGGCCGGCACCGGGCTGGGCCCCGGTAACGCAGGCAAATGAAACCCGCCGGCGGCGCCGCGCCTCCCCCCGGGCCGCTCTCCCCAGGCCCCGCGGCCCAGCGCCGCCGCGGGACGCGCACCTCGAAGCCGCCGGTGCCCGTGACGGGGTGGCAGAGGCGCGGGTCCCGGCAGGGGCACGCAGCGGCGGCCGGGCCGCCCAGCAGCTGCAGCAGCCCGAGCGGCAGCAGCCACCGGCCCCACGGCCACCCCATGGCGCGCCGCCGCCTCCGAGCGGGGCCGGCCGGGCCGGGCCTGAGCTCCGCCCGCAGCGGCGCCCGGGCAGGCGGTGTCGGGCGGGGCGGCCAGCGGGGCCCAGCGTAGGGGAGCCGGTTGGTCGGAGAGACACGATCGTGACCGACTGCTTTTACAGAGCAACGGTTTATTAAAGGGCCAAGCCCGGCGAGGGGTGCCCAGAATTATTTTCGAGATCTGCAGAAGAACTAGAGAAGAACGATGGCCTGGAGGGAACGGGGCCTCCTCCTCAGTGTCCCAGCCCACCCGGCCACCGGTGGCAGCCAGGGGCGAGCGGGCCCGGTGAAGCGGGTGTCATGGCAGGCATCACGGTGGGCATGACTGCCGCTGGCAGGAGCACGCGGTGTGAGCGGGAACCGTGCTCACGATGTCCTCTGATTTCTGGCCCAGCCTAGCCTGCCCTTCCAGGCTGAGAGCAGAGTCTGTGAAGCAGAAAGAAGAGGTCGTGTGATGTATATTTTCCATACATACATTCCGCCAGCCCCGCGGTTTCCCACAGAAGTGCAGCCAGACATGGCGGCCGTGCTGGGCACAGGTATCCCTCTGCAGACTCACCGGGCGGGACGCAGTGGAAGCCCACGGAGACGGGAACAGCCGTGGTTGCTGAACAGCCTTCCACGCAGCGTAGAACCGGCTCCACAGAGAAGCATTTTGCTGCCGCCTTCTCAAATGCAACAGGCTTCTCGATATTGACAGATTTACGCTGCAGCTTGCAAGCTACAAAAATGGATTCTCTTAAAGCACCTACAGAATTCACGTGAATAACTTTTTTGACTTAGTTTGCAGAATAAGCAGCAGCTAAGACCAATGGATGCACCAAGTGACACAGGCTACGTGGATTAATTAGCCAATTTGATTCAAGTCTATTTTCTGCCAATGGCTTAGGCTGTGGGAAAGTCAGGCATGTGGGAAACAGTTCCAAGGACAGAGGCTTGCCAGATAGGACCTAGGTAGAACATAGTGTCCAAATCCAGAAAAGATGCACGTGAAAACCTTGCTCAGCTGATACTCAACTTTACCCAAACTATGACGACACTTCACCTGGGGGCAGTAGCGGCACCTAGACATCCGTGTATCCGCTTCTGTGCTGTGCCTAGCATCACATCTGGTTTGCCATGGCTGAGTAGCTTAGTTCTTAAGCCTCAGTGATCCAGGTTTTGCTAGACCAGTTACCCCAGGGGAGCTTGATCTACGACTATATTATAAAAATACCACCACATGTCCAGAGGGTCGGTTTCCACACAAAAGGAGGTGCACCCCAATGTTACCAATACATTCATGTTGCTTTTATATAGGACCCAGATGGTAAGAACAACCATTCCCAGGCTGAAAGTTTCAGAGGAAGTCCGTCTTCAGACTGAGGAAAATAAACCGGGTATTTCCCACCTCAGATGCCCTCCACTTTGATAGCCAGGGCTAGTTTTTAAATTTTTTTCTGGGAAACTAAAAGTCTGGAAATGATAGAATGGAAATAAAGAATGAAACTATTAAGGATGACATAAAATGTCTTTTTCCAACAGTCAAACTACCTACTTTTCATACTAACTTATCATCTTAGGGAGTTTTAAGTTTATAATTTTATCTGGAAGACACAAACTTCAGGTAACTACATAGTGTGTAAGAAGCTGATATAAAAATGTAACAAACCTAGAATCTGCAGTGAAATACCAAACTCAGGAAAGTCAGATTTATTTTTTTTTTCAGCCTATGACCACTAATCACAGAAACGGTGAAAAATAAGATGATTGTGCTACAATTAATGTAACTCATCTATTCGTGTGACCAATTAATTCGTCACAGGCAAAGACATTAATATGTTAGAATCTTAGTACCTCCAGCACAGGGGTCTTCTGAGATGATCCAGGACTGACCAAAACTCACTGCATCTTTAGCTAAATATCCACTGGGCATTTGATATTCCCTTTCCTTCTCAGCATCATATTTTCCACATATACCACATGTTTTTCCAGCCATCCAGAAGGAAACCCGAATCTTTGAAGAAGCAAAGAAAAGACGCACTTAAATGTTTTTCTTCTCAAAATAAAAACACTGAAAATAGTTTTAAAAAATACCTCAAGTCTATGCCCGTCATAATATAGTTTATCTATGCCATAATCAGGGGCTTTTAGTGACAGGCCTTCCTTTTCGCTGCTGATCAGCATGCTTGCATCTGCAACAAAAAAAGCAAAAAAGGGATTTCTTTTAGAAGGAACTTAATGTTTTAGTGTCCAACCTGAATCACTTGTTAAATTGCTGGGTACTTAATGCAGGCTGTAATTTATCTTGAAAGAGGTGGGGGAAATGAAAAAGATCATACTATTCCCTGGCCTAGAACAAGACAAAGCCCTGCGACAAGGGTGGCCGTGGCCAGGGGACATCCAGATGCTCGTTCTGTGGGTCTCTGTGATCAGCACAAGAAACCACAGCCCTGCATTATTTGGTTTGCACAAAGACATGCAGGATCAGCGTCTCTTTCTCTGCTCAGCTTTCTTGCAACCCCCTATGAAAGCTAGCATGAAGGTATGTTAAAATCACCTAATTGTTTCTCAAATTATGGTGATCTTTATCTTGAGAGGTGTTTGCAGGATCACATCCTCTCCTTCTTCAAAAGGTCAGGAAAGATTAAAAAAAATGTAAAGATAAGTCTTACCAGAATTAGATGTGTATGGAACATCTGTTGGGGCTTGAACACCATTAATCTTCAACTGGATGAGTCCATTGGAAACATACATGTCAACCTCGCTGTAAGTAAAGGAAATGAGTATAAACAAATGTTTGTCCTTTGCCCTACTCAGCTCAAAATTTCAAGTCCTGGTAGAAACAACACTGCAGGATGCTTATATCATTTTCGCATGAGACACCTGCTACTCTTTGGGAGGAAGATTGCGAGCGCCCAGGGAAGTGTGCCGGGAGGACTGCTCACAAAACATCTTTCCCTGGCTTTACTCATCTCTGAGTGTCTGCTTGTGGCCACAGTTCAGGCAGGAAGATACCAGGCTATAGGGACCCTTGCTGTGGAACAATGTAATTGCTATTACATTTGCATAAATTGAAAGTGCTTTACATTTCAAAGGAAGATTGGATTCCCTACGGTGGTTCTCTTACAGCCTGAATAGTCTGTGTATTGTAGTGTTTTCTTCAGAGCAGTGTTTGCTCTAATGAAGAAATATGAAGCTCAAGCACATCAAAAGCACTTCCATGCAGTTGTGTGAAATGATTAGGAATGATACAGTGACGAGGAATGTCTTTATCACAAAAGATACAGCCTATAAAACAAGTATCCTTCGGTTCTTCCACAAAACACATGCAGGGAATGCTAGTTTCTCTCTCTTTTTCTAACGTTATGGCATGGCACAGTCAGGCACACAATTTTCAGAACTAAATAATTACCTGTAATGAAACCTTACAGATCAAAGTCCATTTGTGCACTTTGAAGAATACTCCCTACAATGATTTTGGTATGCATAATCCCGTACATCTTCGAGTATAAAACTATACTTTTAAAGAAGAACCTATGATGGCAGAGGCGATTGCTCCAAGATGAAACAATGTGTGTCTTAAATGAATTTCATATAGATTAGAACATTATGCACCAACTAAAAGTATGACTTAAGAGAGTGCCTCTAATCTGGGATAAGTAATTCCCTTTTCAGCTGTGTCCACTTCTCAACATCTCTGCTGAGATGATTTTGGGTGCTAATTAGTTCTAATTATTAGCTTAGCGTAGGAGGCCAGACTAAATTATTACAGTAGTCACTTGTGGATTTATAGTTTATGTGTCTACCTAATTACAAAGAACTGAAATGAGATGGTTAAATGCTAACAAATTAATGAAGAATTTTGGGCAATAAAGACTTTAGGTTACTGGGAACCTCAGATATATTTCAGAAGCACTTTTGAAAGACAAAGTCCCAAATCCCAGTGACACTCCTAGAAATCTTTCCATTGACACTGTTAATTTTTGCGTGCGTCTTACGCTAGCACTAACTTGCCCTAACAATCTGGTCTTCACAATTATAGCATATTCAGCTTGACATCTATTTTTCATTAAGTTTGCAATTACTTACTGGTTGGCGAGTCTGACATTTATTGCTGTAAGGTCAGCAGACTCTTCAAGTCTTTTCGTCATCACCAGGAATTTCAGTTCTGAACTACAGTCCTGTACCAAGACATGGTAACAATTTGCAGGCATTGAATAGTTAAATGTAACGCCATTGAAGGTTGTGAACGTGTTCTGGAAAACTGAACAACGAGCTAAAAAAAAAACCAAACAAAACCAATCAGTCAAAAGCAAGCCTTTTGTACTTTATATAAGACAGTTATTCTATTTTAGATTTGTAATTAAAAAAAAAAAACCCCAAATATTTTCTGGTTTTACCTATTCTCACGTAAAAGCAAAATGATTCCTTCAGATGAAAAAAGGGATTTGTAGTAATACAAAACAAAACTTTGCCAGTCCCCAGACATCAGTGCAACCCACTCATGATTCAGTCTCTGTGTTAGATAAATTCTGCTCACAGCTGGTGCTGGTGCAACTGTTTGTGGCCTTTTTGCTTTTGTAACTTTGTTGTAGTCAAAAGTATTTCTCAAATGTTGTTAATGATTCACATATTGACACCGGAGGAGATTCACTAAAATGCTGCTGCCTTTATTGAGTCATAACAAGGATTAGAAATAGTTAGAAGATGGGAGGAAAAAAAGCCACACTAGAATAAACTTCTCCTTTTTCACTGTAATGGTATTTTGATGGAAATCCTACCAGCTCTGATTAGAAATTATTTTACAGCAATTTTAACTAATATGGACTAGTTTTGGTGTTTACCAAAGAAATACACAGTTATGATATTAGCCCACTGACTTCAAGCAAAACGTGACTCCTTAACCCAGGATTACATAAAGCTTTTCCATTTAAAATTTACCCTAAGTAAGTATAATGGGATTAGCTCTTAATACAGCATTAATGAAACAATAATCCCTTCAAGTGCAGGATTTTAAATTAATGGGTATACTTTATACTTTTGTATCTGTTCTAGCTTCTACATAACAGCACTAATCAAGCAGAGCAGCCCAAATCTGAGATCACTTGGATGTCCCTCTCACTAATTTTGTAATGTTTTTTTCTTCACGAGCAACCTGTGCAGTGATCCTGAAATGGATGCATTTGAGAATGGATGCATTTGGAATCACTATTTGGCATGGAACTGAGTATTTAATCTTATTGATAAGTTTCCTTTTCTTTACATCTTTGTAGCCTCACAGATTTTCATACAGATGGGTTTATTTCTATCTGAAATCACCACACATTTTCTAAGTGAATGTAAAACAATTTCAAGTTATGTCCAAAGTATAAATCTTATTTCCAAAATCTGCAAGTCAACCAATGCTTGTGTAAACAGTTAATTGCTGACCTTCAATGTTTTCAATGATTGAAATTCTTGCTTGGGAAAAGACATTCCAGTCAGGGGGCGGCAGTGTTGAAATCGACCTGCTTGGACTTGAAGGGAATGGTAGGGGAAGCCTGATGGCTCGGTCGTAAATGGTGAGCTGAAAAGCAGTCAGAAAACAAACATGAATGTAAATGCAAAATACAGTGCAGAGATGAGAGATCGTTTCCCTTTAATGTTCAAAGAGGACTGTACTGACTGATCCAGGGCTAGGTCAGAGCTAAAAAGAAGTCCTCTGGCTACAGCATGAAATAGCTCTACTGTTTGATGCATCTGCAACCTATAGAATAGCAGTGCTATAAATGAAGTTTGACATCCACCAGTTTGTAACCTTTTGGGGAGTTGTACATCACATCTGATCTCAATGCAAACAGTTTGCTTACCTGAGATGCCCACCCTCTCCTTGCCTATACATTGAGGGCTGCTATTGGGCTGTCATGCTTCTCTACAGCCTGGTTTTACTATCTTCCAGGATGCAGGAAAACCTATCATCTCCCTGAAGATTTGGGGAGGACTGGTCTTTTTAATAAGTTATTGTTAATGTGCCACCAATCATGATGGTTGTTTTGTAATCTGTTTCTTATTTTGTGTGTTTGCATGCTACATGAGAAAGAGAAATGTGTTGTAAGATATTTTCGTAATGGAACCAACTGTGTGAATGTAATATCTTTGTGGTGGGAGCTTCTTTATCTTTTAATAAATAAAAAAATCAAAAAATCAGTGGGTTAAAAAAGCTGTTAACCTTCGGTTTCATAAGCACTGAATGCCCCAGGATAAAAGATAATGGAAATAGTTACCTCGGGTACCTTGAGGACTACATCACAGGTTCTTGGAGATGTCAGAGCCATAACCAAGGTTGCCTGGCGAGAGGGACCATGCTGTTGCCTTTGGGAGTACCCAAGCACATAGGCAGCTCCTGGAAGAAACGAGTAGAACCTGGAAAAGGAAGGTATTAAAATGATCTGTCTTTGAAAACATTGCTTATTATTTGTTCAGGCAAAAATACCCCCATAAAGCAATATGCATTCTGTGTCAGCCATGTTTTGTGTCAGGGTTTGCTAACACAAACCTTATGTGTTGTGTATGGGAGGAGGGACAAGCAGATTTTAACTGTTAGTGGGTTAAACAGTCTTCAGAAGACTGGATGACAGTGATATGAGAAGAAAAGTATATCCAACTTGTTTTAAATACATTCAGAGTCAAAAATAGGCACCAAGTACATAAAAACTGGAATACTAACATGCTGAAAAATAGATGACCGTGTATTAATGTGTGAGCCCTGCAGCGGTAACTTTTAGTAAGGATCCTTCACCCACTAAGAATGATTTGGCAGAGGCATCTCAATGATTTGGTTCCCTTACAGGCTTGGGACTCAAATAGAGAAATACAGAAAATATTCCTTTGAAAAAAGGCATAGTCTCAGAGCAGAAGAGAGGCGAGTTCTGTGGCGGTGCTCCAGGATAGCCAATTGGATGTTTTCATCCCCTCTAATAAGGGCAGATTAACAGCACTTCAGGTAATTCAATCTAATATAAAAAAGTTTTCCTCTTCAGTATACGTTTGTCAACCTGTGTGCCTTTAATGTGAAAGCTTGTGTGCCATGCATATTTAGATAATTGAGTTGCTGTATGCGTCTCTATTTTGTAGCACTATGGAAAAAGATTAGTCTTTGATATGCAATCAGTATGGTATTCTGGGCAAATGCATGTGTGAGTACAGGCTCTGTTGTATTCATTCATACATTGCACATGTATGGATAGACACATAAGTGAATGAATCCAGCAGTTACAGTTTTCTTACACTAAGTGTCACGCAACATTTGCTATTTAGTGTGCAATAAGCCTTATGGGAAGTATTTGTATCATCTTCTTCCGAAGCCGGAGGCAAGGTGCCTACATTAGGAAATTCTTTTCCCTGTACAGTCAATAGAGACAGTCCTTCAGAGAATCAAGGTTAAGCTTCTGCCGTGAGCCTCCATCAGTTAGGAAGCATTGGGAGACCAGTTTCCTAATTCAGGCACTTTCAATTAAAAGTCTACAACAGATTAGTTGAATCCCATCAACCCCTTTGTTTCAAGCAGGTTTCCTGCCAACTAAAATGCACTATGCTTTGAGGGAGTAAATACACAGAGAAAACAGACACGTGTAATCTGATTTTATAATATGATACCAATTAAGGGAAATTCTTCCAGCTCAGAAGTTGCAGAACTGAATCTATAACTATCTAGAGCATTGACACAGGTGAATTTTTCAAAAATTAAAGTTAAAATCTCACCATTTTGCAGTTGTTCGGACCAGTGAAGGTACTTTTGGCCACTCCAGCTTCATCTGCATAGCTGGATAAGCAGCAAATTGCCCTGTTGCAATCTGAAGAGCAATCCGGTAGTCCTGGCAATCTTTACCCCATTTAAGAGAACCCTAGTAGAGGGGAATATATATATATATATATATATATTCTTTTTTATAAAACATAGTTAAGATCATTAAATTTCATTTACTTTTGAGCTCATCGTTATTTTAAACTCACCGATACTTCATGGGAATTTATTACTGAAGCATCAGCACAGAGTTTCCATCTACTTGATCCTGTGATGCTTGAAACAAACATCTGCATCCTCGATCTCATGGGTTGTGTGTCAGTGTACAGCACAAGCTGTAATCCTGTCGGCTGCTCGTTTCTGTGGATGGCACGAAGGACTGCAGCCAGCATCGGTGGCTTGCTGTCTCCCAAGAATTTAGGCTTAAGTCAGTAGAAGGGAAGTAGAGACCAAAGGCATAAACAAAGCATTAAAATTACTCTATTAAAATGACAGATAAAAAGTATTTGTAAAGGAAAAGTTTCATTCAGAAGGTCTTTTTACATGACTTATGGGATAGCATCATAGATTGTTGCTTGATCTATTCGGTTCATATGCAGTTTTGCCATAGTCTTTCAAGGGTGCTGTCGTGACCTATGCAAGTAAAACAGTACTGCTGGGAAGCTTTTTGTAAAGTAATTTCAGTGTAACACAGGGAAGTGTGGAGCAGGACCCTACTGCAGAAAGAACCAGTATCACCCAGCTCAGCGCTGCTCTCCTACCAACCTGTAGTTTAGCTAGTAGTCTTTTTGATAAAATTTGTGTAACCACCTGTTTGAAACGGTGATAATTTGTATTGACGGAGGGACCTGTTCAGTGCAGGCCAAAACGTGGTACTTGCACAAGGAGCAGCACGTGCCCCCCCCATTCAAATTCAGGACCTGGTGCCCGGTGCTACCCGAGCCGTGGGGCAGGAGTCCCCACTGGGCCAGGGGGGAGCTGCCAGTGGGGTGAGATGTGGGACAGCAGGTCCCCCCTGTGCTGCTAAGTCCGGGTGACAGAGACTCACGGAAGGATCAGGTGAGACAGGGCTGGCGGCTTAGGGGGAATGGGGAAAGAGCAAGACTGTGGCTGAGGAGGGTGTGTGGGGTGAGAGCATTGGGGGAGACTGAGAGGGGTTCAGGGAAGTAGTAATGTGAAAAGATGGAAAAGAGAGGTGAATTCAAGTTACACAGAAGTGTGTGGGGGAGAAGGTAGATCTCGTTGCCTTTTTTCCCCACAAGCTACTTGCACTATCAGCTGGAAGCTGCTGGTGCAGAGGGGGTGCCCCAGCAAAGCAAGGTTTACTGTTTTGTAGGCATGTAGGTCACTGTGTGAAACGTGTGACATTTGCTTTGATAACATCTGCTCCAGATTCCATAATTCTTACAACCGTTCTTACAGAAGGATGAGGCACCATTAACTAACTATGTACCATGCTGTCCTTCCTGAATAAACACCGGGATTGCTCTCAAAGCTGAAGCTTTACTGCAAAATCAAGGTCTTTTCAAAGGCCTTGTACGGTCCTGCTAACATGAACAGAAGTACATGGCAGTGAAAACATAACGAACAAAAGTGGTAGAGTCTGAAATTTTCAGAGATATGCAATAAAAAAAATACCTGAAACCAGTTTCTGATCAAGCACATCAGCACTTCTAAAGTGTTCTCATTTTTATAGTGAATTGGTTATTGAGTAACACAAAGTTCAACATATACGGCAATACATTCCAGTTTCATTAAAAAACGTAGCCTGTATTGAGTGAATATAAAAAAAACATTCAACGGCCTTCCAACGTGCTCACCTCTATAAAACAGGAAACAATTTTCATTCTATATCATTACCTAATATGCTAAATCACTATATTTTTCCTACTCTGTTATAATAATACAATAACTGGAAATCCAAAGTAAATTATTTTATTTCTCGTAGATTATGATGCTCACCTGAGACATGGCTCTAGAGATGCCTTCATCACTAGCTGAAGAAGAGGAGAGGCTGATGCTGCTGTTCAGGACTTCTCTTCCTGGGCCCTGCAAAAGCAGAGAAACACCTTGAAGCAAGTTGTTTACCATTGGAAGTTGCAGAATTAATTTCTCATATTCTTACTCTCAGAGAACTAAGCTCTAAGTGCAGCAAAGCTAGTGAGAGCAGTTGTAGGCCCTGCTCACCGTATAAGCAGTAAATGTACCTGTTTGTCTGCTGGCTTGAACCAAAACTGGTAAACAGGTGGATTTCCCTGTGAAAACAGCATGTAAGAAGACCTAAGAGAAGGCAAAGAACTAACTTTTGACAAATGCATTAAAAAAAAATAATCAGTATTGAGTATGGAAAGAAGGCAAAACAAAATAAAATTCTTAAAACATTTTAAACCGAAATCCTCCGAAATGTGAAATGCTTCAGAGAACCAACGAGGTTAAAAAGGGGAAAAAGCTCTGCTAAGCGGTTACCTTGTCTGTCCTGCAGCAAACAGCCACCCTTAACAGTCTGGTTTTCTTTCATTGGTCCATACTCTATGGGTACAATGTCCTGATGCACAAAAATGTTCACTACAAGAAATATTGAAAGGTCCAGCGTGGGGAATTACCTGTTGGTTGGAATATTCACTGTCCCCACTGCAGTGCTGGGCTCCAGAGCGGTCTCCTCTGCTGCTGCTGCAGATGTTACTGCTAGCAGAGCTGACACTGCTGCTGCTGCCACGCTTCTTCCCAGATTGCCTTATTTCATCTTTCTTGTGTTCATTTCCAGGCTTTTTACCATCAACAGATGAAGCAGTGGAAGAGGAGGATGAACTGGAGAGGGGGTGTGCACTGGGCTCTGCCCAGACGTTTGTCACTGCAGGCTTGTCGTTTCTGTGAATACGTTTCTTACGGCGCCGTGTTTTATTTGCGACCTCCAAAAACAGTTCAAAGCATTATGAATTCATAGCTTGTTCTGTTACATTTCTCTGGGTGTCAGACAAGCTGCTCACCACAGGCTTTCAATGAAATACAATTTCCCAGCCCTGCACACTGCGCCAGAACTCACCTAGACCCATTCCTCCCAGCTGGAATCCCTGCTTACCCACCCCAGTTTTCCACACTGGAAATGCTTGCCTTCATTTATAGGAAAGTATTTCCCTCTCTGATGCTCAGAGTCTCTTACCTGAAACACATTTTCAATGCCTAGAATCTTCTTCAGTTTAGCTTGAATGTCCTTGTACAGAGATGTCTTATCCTCTTCCTTAGACCCTGAGGTTGGTCCATCAGTTATTTTGGAAGCTGCTTTGGATCCTGCCTGAACCTCCAGCTGTATTTTGTCGATGTCAGCATCTGTATTAACTGAAGTCAAGATACTTAGATTGCAGGGTTGTTCTGCTTGAGCAGACTTCACAGAGATTGACCGAAAAGCTTGTTGTCATGACTGTACCTGGCTTCAAAATTATTTTGGCTTCAAGTTCTCCAACTAATTTGTGCAGGTAGGTATTTCTTAAGAAAGCAGAACTTCGTGACTTTAGGCTGAGACAAGCAGAACATCCCAAACTCTCAAATTTTCCACAGAAGAGGTGTGTGTAAGATCTTCCTCCTACACTGTAGTGATGTGCCTCTTCTGAACCTTGCTGGTATCCTTTGGATATCACACTAGGAGTATTGCTTTGCTACATTAAACAAAAATATGGCAAATAAAGGTATTTTCTACAAAAAAATTGTCACAGCTCCTAAAGTCTTTCCTCCTATTAATGAAGAGAATGATGACAGTCCTGTTTAAAATTAGAGATCTAAGCATGGGACGTGGTGCTGTGTGGAAGAGGGCTGCTTTCCTGCCCAACTTTTCCCAGGCAGTGTTTCACAAACACGCTTCCCAACGAGAACCTGCCGGGCTCTTTGAGGGGCTATCCTTCTGCATCAGTGTTGGGTTACTAGCCCTCCTGTTGCAAGCCAACCTAGCCTTCCCACCCAATCCTCAGAAGCTGAAGAGCACATAAGAGAACGGGCTTCTGCGATCCGCTGCAGGGATTACCTCAGGATTTGGAAGAAAAACATATACCCTGCCCAAGAGCCATCTTTTCCGCACGGCTCTGGCTTGGGGGGGGAGGGATATTGTTCAAAGGATATGAATTTCACACACCCTCCCTATGACTGTAAATATACAGGAAGACATGCTGCCAAAGCAACCCTACCTGCGTGAGATGGTCATTCACAGTCTGCTCACTCTCATCATGTCTTGAACCCACGGGGACTTACGTTAGGCTTGGTTTGGGGTACGCGAGGCACCCGTTGAATCCCACAGTTTGTGTGCCTGTGACCTGGCTAGCCAGTGGCTGTGCTGGGGGGTCAGCCCCTGCGAGGAGCTCTCTGTTCGCTACCTGTCTGCAGTACAGATGGCGAGAGGCCTCCTTACCTTCCAGCTGCCAGGTCCCGAGGCTCTTTCTAATGGCTGAAATGGCTGGTCGGAGGTACTTGGTACTTCTTCTCTGGGGAGAAGCTGGGATTTCTTTTCGGAATCTACTTCTCCCATGTTCCTTGAAATAGCATAAACTTCAGTCCTGTAGAAGCGATAAATGTGACACAAGTAATGCCTTCCGATTTTGCTTACCTGTCTTTGCTGGTGCAAAAAAAGACAGAACTAAGCTTTATCTAGTTGCTGAAGTATGGCAGACCCTAACAAGGAGATGTATGTCTATGATTTTATAACGGGAAGCTCATGAACAGTAGTAACACCTAACAAGCAAAATGCAACAAGCTCTTCTGTACCTCACAGCTGCGAGCTCAACCTCCTGATCGCAGGGAAGCATTTCCATTTTCAAATTTTTCTCTTTCATATTTATCCTGGCATCAAAATTCATTGTAGTGTTGGCACTGAACTCTGCATGAAATTCAAGACCACTTTGAAAATATTGTGTATTAATCCCCATCATTGCAATCACATGAAAATACGCCCTAAAAGAGTGGAAACAAAAACATGCATAATCACAGATTAATATGCACATATTTAACTTTGAAATGCAAAATTACGTTTTCACACTGTTCTGTTTCTTTTAAGAGCCACTACTGATGGATGAAGAGATGTAGCACAACAGGATAAAAAATGCTGAAGTGCCCCTGGAAAAGGTGAAGGGATTTATCTGATGAACAAAGCTAACGTGGACTTTCTCACTGCTTTGTCACCAATATATTGCTTGAGGACAAGCTAATGCTAGAATTTTCTAGCTTCAGATTTTCCTAGGTTATCATTATCATTGTTATCATTGTTATTATTATCGTTATTAGTACTTTTGCAGATCCAGAAGCGTTTCCCTTTTTCCCCCGAAATCCCCCCAGCTTGTGCCAGGTGGTGATGGGATTCTATGTTGAACTTGTAAAAACCTGTTCATAAGCAAACACATCTTCACAGCTCAGTGTCTTTAGTCACTGAACAGATACAAACGCAAGCATTTTCAGCAATGGCAGAACAGCACAGCACCCTGTAGGATACAGCACGCATTGCTGTTCGCAGGGTCGTAAAGCATCAGGTGACTGTGTCGCTTTCTCACAACTTCACTGCTCTGGACTAGCACAGCCGTCCCAAACCTGGGGCAAGTAAGACCCCTATATGGCAACATGCAATCACGTATCTATTTCAAATATAAATATAAATGCTTGTGTGTAAGTGAAAATATATGTAATTTTTACTTTGGCTTGATGTCAGCATGAATATCCATGTTGGTTTCCAACAACTGTGAAGGTCTAAAATTGTCAGATAATGGTGGTGATATCTGTATATTCACTGCAAAAGACAGGAATTATATGAACAGAGAAACAATAAATGCTGGCAATACAATGTTTTCAGTAAGCACAGTAGTTAACACACAGGCAGTGCTTCTGCATTTTGAAATACTTTATGTGTTTATTTAAAGATTGCTACTCCAAATGAATTATACAAATATGTCTGAGGTAGAACGTGCTAATTCTCAAACCATTTGGAGGTAGCTGAACACTGATGTTTCCACATTACAAGAGCATTTTTCAAGATTATAGAGGGATTTAATTTCAGCAGAGGGATTGGACCCCCAGTTATTGTGGGGAACCGCTAGGTCTGGAGTCCCAAGCTCACCGTTGGCGGCAGCCTGGGCCAGCGCAGTGCCACACAGGCTGAGCTCCAGTGGCACACCCACCACCGTGGGGACAACGTGCCGCAGCTCACCCACCAGCACCGGCAGGATCCACTGGCCTGAAACACCTTGCTGGACCTCTTCCACCACTTTTTTCACCATTGGCTGCCAGTTTGACGATCCAGTTAGACTCTGAAAACAGAGAAATAGGTTATGTGATTATGTGAGAAGAGACAGGGAGGGGAAATTATTCAGCACCACAGACAGAAAAGACAACAGCCTTGTCAGTACCGTCATGGTCTGCTGAATGGCATCTTTATCAATGTCAACAAAAGCGATCTCTTGGCCCAGTACTTTGGCATAAATGGACACCAGAGGGTCTTCGGGAGGCAGTTCCTTCCATCCCAGAAGCTGTGGTGTTAAGGAGAGACGGAGAGAAAGGGAAGAAGCAGATAGTGTCACGTAAAATACAGTAATGTATTAGCAAAGTGCAGATCCCATCTGAATGATGCTAGCCATGGTTGCTTAGCCAAAAAACAAACAGACGTCTTACAGGTCTGAACCTATGTGGCCTTTCTTATGCTGCATAACTGACTTCAGTGGGAGGTTCCCCACATAAGGATGAGGTAAGAACTTGGTGATTTCTGCTACTGGAGTGGGTGACACGCTAGGACTCATGAACAAAAATCTTAGTCGATAATAATTTTAAAAGAGAAGACCAATCACATACCGTGTTTTAACAGACATTTTATAATGTGAATTTTGGTTCCCTATCACCATCATCATCATTTCTTGTACTGTACATTAAGGGCTAAAACATGTTGAGTGAAAAGGTGGCATCTGTTGACAGCGTTAAGTACAGTACAAGTACATTTTTCCACAACCAAACAGGAAGACTGACTCCTTGCTCACTGAAGCATCAAAGGGATGGCTTGGTGGGTGGGTGGGCTATGCGGCCCGAGAGCTAGCAGGACTGCGTATTGCAAACAGATCAGAAGGGTGTGTAGAGACATACCGTTTTACCGAGCTCCTTCAGCGTCTTGTATGTATCATATTCAGCAAAGGGAATATTCTGCTTCCTGATCAGCTGGGTCAGGCTTTGTGACCAGACACCCACCTGCAGGAAACGGAGGCAGCTGTTACAGCCCGAGTACAAGAGAGCCCAGGAAAACCTTTGTACCCCTTGTCACGCTCACTAAGGCCACTCTAAATACATACTGGATGAAGCCATTGCACTTATAAGGCTACGTCTACCTGGCAGATGGCTGCAGGCTATGGCTGCAGATGCTGAGAATGTGCTAAACCAGCTTTGAATTAGTCAGCAGGGATAATTCTAGGCAGCACGGAGCTCAGCCCAGGCTGCAAAGCTTGCCCGAGATTCTGAGTAAATACCTGCATGCTGTTACATGGGGCTTCACACTGCCCTGGCTGCAGTGCTGGCTGAAATTTAATTTCAGATGCTACTTCCCTGTACTTATGCAAAATACCAGAGATGCTGTGTGACTTAGGCAAGCAGATGAATGTACTGCTGAGCAAGCTTTCCTCTACTCTTCTACATTTTTGTGCCTATAGTGCGTGTGTTCAATGATGAATGTATGTGTCAAGAAGCCCAAATAAAAGAAGCCGCTTATGTAAAATCATAATCATTATCTAAATTTTCTCTTCCACATCCGCCCTCACAGTCAGAGATGGAGTTAAACACTACATCACAGTCCAAATGTCTTAACAAGTAATACTATCTGTAGCTGGCTTGCACCTAGCTAGCCGTTTTAGATAAATACTTACCTCGATAATATCTGTTGCAGTATCTGCATAATATCCTCTCACTTTTGTGATTATATCAGATGGAAATGCAGTGCTGGGACTGTTCATTAGATAGACCCTCCAAATGGCACCAGCCTGATGTTCAGCTGTCACAGGAATGAAAAGCAGCAGAGGTTTTGGTTAGGGTCTCTGAGGTGCCTGGTGCATGTAAGCAACCTCAGGTATGTGCTATAGATCACAAGAGGTTCTGCCAGGATTCAGTCCCATAAGTCTTCAAGTTTGCAACCTCAAGAGGAGAACTTTGTTCTAGGACAGAGTCAACATGACCACAGCAACTGGAGGAGGAGGCCTAAATCCACGTGCAAGCTCCGCTTTCCCCACCAGATACCCAGAGAGTGGTAGAACATCCTCAGGGGGTTTTGCATGTTAGGATGCTCTTGTGCTTTTTCTGTTTCAGGAGTGCACTAAACTCGCAGCCTGTGATTGGATTTTGGATGAAGATCACTGAATGGAATAGAGGCATTTGGCTACGTAAGGTGAAGCGGTGAACCAGGGCACCTGGTACTCACAGGAATAATCTCCGATGTGAATGACCTTGCTGTAACGATAGCTCAGCTTGTCAAGCCTGGGGCTCAGTAGTTTAATGGCAATGTTGCAGGCAGCAGATCTGAGTAATGAAGAGTTACAACCGTATGAAGATAGTTGAGTGCGACCAAATTCTTAGAAAACTGCAAGGAAAAAAATTTGCTACTAAAGAATGTGCTTCTTCCTCTACTTACAGATTATAGAGCTGTGGGATCCTGCCCACTGCCAAAGCCTTCATGTGTGAATACGTGAAACTGGCTACTTGTAAGCTGGGCTCTGTCAGCAGCGAGCTGGCCATCGCCGTTACGGCTGGAAGACCAGGCTTCGTTTCAAAGAGGACAACACAAGCCACCATTCGGACTTTAGGAGCAAGAGTGATGTCCATAAAGACCTGGAGGGCGATGTCTCTTACCTAGAGGAGGAAGATACGACCTGTGAGTACCTCACAGCTTCTCAGTGAGAAGTGGCTCCTAAACTGTGCACGCGTGACCTGCGGTGAATAGGGAACAAAACCCTAAACAGAGACTTGAGCGTGGGACCCACCACCGAAAATTAAGATATCTGTGGGCACACAGTGGATGGGGCTGGAAGAAACAGCCATTAGTAATGGTCCCAGTGTCACAGCGACTAAAGCAACCTCTTTCCCAGGATATCAGCAAGGATGGGGTGATGTCAGGAGTTTTCAGTGTGAGCAAGAGGAAGACCAGCAACTGAGAAATCTGCCCAGAGCTGCTAATGTTACCCGATAGCTTTTATATTCCCGATCATGAAGTCAACCCAAACCATACCCTCTAAGACATTTCTTTAAATAATGATTTCAGTTACTTTTTTAGGGTCTTTTCTGGCAATTTTCCTCAAGGCCAGCACAGCATCAGCATGAATTCTGTTTGGTAATGAAGCGGCAGCCGGGGAAAATGTGGGCAAAAACTTCAGGATGTGTTTGGTACTGGCCAGCTCTCCTGCATTGCCAATGGCTTTCAGGGCCAAGGCCATGTCTTTGGCATCATCTTTGCTGGTGGCTTCAGTAGCAAGGTCATGGAGTGGCTGAAAACAGAGCAGATTGTGTTAATCTTGTAATAAGGCCTAAAATATGTAAAAATGCATAAAAATATGCATTGCCATAGCAAGCAAAACAACTACTGATGCAAAACCCAGAATAAAGCTATTCAGAATTTTCTTCCAGGAAAAATCTCACCATAGTTATCAGGATGCCAAATGTGGAACATACAAGCAAACTTGATTTTCTCCTTACACAGTGCTGTAGTTGATTTTGAATTGTGCCTGAGCACAGGAGATAATCCTGGGTGGATGCCTGTACCTGGGAGTCTGTTGCAAGTTCCAGAGCAGCCCCGAGCCGACGCGGGGTTCGGTCATTCCCTGGGACACCCCCACTAGCCCTTGCAGCCTGCAGCCCCCAGCGGCTGCGGGGCAGCAGTATTGCACTTGCATATTTTTCACTTCCTATAGCAACAGCAAGCTTACTTAAACAGTTTTGCTGTTCTGAGAAGACAAATTACCATTCTAGCGGCTTGGGTTTGTTTCAGTCTTTTGGGGAAGATTCAAGCACGTCAAAGGCCAGCAGGCCATCTCAGTGCTGTGGTCCTTCTGAGCGAGGAGCCAGAGCTGCACAGCCGAAGGACAACGTCCTGAGTATTTCTGACAGTTATAAGCAGTTTTGGAAGCCCTAACCTGTGACACACCTACAGCTTTGCCTGTATTCACACCTTAGTGCCTTTTTAATATTGTTAAGTACACTCTATCTAGTGTAAAAGTAGAGAGAGGAGTCATAATGATTTTGCTTTAATCCTGAATTTGTTATGCCTAAACTAGTTTCAGGATGTTTACAGGATCCATTATCACCATGGGCTTCTACCACTTCCATTTGAAATTCTGAACTGCTAAGATCAGATTTTTCAAAGGCATCGGCTCGGTGTTTCATTCTGTCTTTGCAATTTTACAGACAATCACAGCTAAGAGCGAGGCATGCGAACAGCAAGTTACCCAATTGCCAGCATTATGAGAGCTAAATTAGAGGCTTTTGAAAAATTACCTCACTCTTTATAAATACAGAAAGAGAGACACCTACCCGAAGAAGTTCATTTGGACAGAGTGAAGTCTGAGCACAGTATTTATTTACCATGCTACCATATCCCAGGTAAACAATTATCCGATGCATTGGTGCTTTCTGGATTTGGGGACAGGTCAGAAAAGTCTGCAGAAGAAAGAAGCAGCAGTCTTTAATGTTTCTAGTAATTAGAGCTGGTATTTAGTGAAAATTACATTTGAGAAATAAATAGATAAAATTGCTTTGGATTTTTCCTAAATGTTTTCAGAAGTTAACCCAAATGTTAGTCACTCAGCTACAATAAAAGTGAGTAGACTCGCTCCAATTATACTCTATGCACTTTAGAATTTGGGTACATGATACTCTTTTCTTGAGTTTGTCTATTTGTTTTTTAAAAGGTAATTTTGGCAAAAATAAATAAATAGCCATTTCTTAAGATTTGTGGGTTTTAACATCAAATACCAAAACCATTAAAAAATACTGGCAACAAGTGGTTGGGAACATTTTCTGAAGCGTTCCCCAGTTCTGTTAATACCTTTTACAAATTTTGAAGAATATGTGTTGCATCTTTCACTTATAATCCGTTGATTTCACCTTTAAAAAGGAGTGAGAGGGAAATAGAAAGAAGGATGATCTGTACTCACTGAGGCAACTTCTAGGGTTTGTTTGTTGGGTGTAACGAAATGGAAGGCGAGAGAGAGAGCCGCAGATGCTTCCCAGATGTTCAGCTGCTCATCGTGAATTTTTTGCTTCAGGAACCTGAACGTGTCAGTAGCTCCAGCAGCACAGATGGCGCTGAGGAACCAGTGTCTGCCAGGGAGAGGAGGATTCATTATCCCCATTTCCCAGTATGCCTCCGATCAGAAATCCTGGCTGAAGGGAACAGTTACCTGTAGGGAAGGTCGCTGGCAAACTGCACCCACAAAGATTCAATGTGATCGAGGGTCGCTACACGAAAAAGCTGGACCATTTGTAAGAACTTGACTGAAGCTTCTTTAGTGGCTCCTTCTTCATTATCCTGAACTAGTTGCCGCAGTGTTTCTGTTAACTGTGGGAAAGATCAGAGAGCTGGAAGGATTCATGTCTAAAATAATTGTGATGACTTATTAACCTTATAAATAATGAAAAAAGTATGAGAAGTAAGCCTCTAATACCTGTAAATCTGGATTTTTAATCCTTATTAGAGGAACCGGCATCTGGAGTAGCTCTCCTGAGAAATGATAACGGAGACTCCCCTGGTTTTGCAGCTGAGTTTTTGGTGCACTGACAGGAGCCCTTTTAATGTCGACCAAAGACAGTTCTTGTCTTCAAGGGAAAGAACAAAATGCGTCACTAGCCTCGAACGTCACCGTGTGCGTGGACGCTTATAGCGGCTGCTGCGGGCTGAGCATTGACCACAGAAGAATCGTGCCCTTCTCTGTTCATGCATTGCATAGAATTATCTGGAAATGTCATAGGACTGGCGAGAGCTTTCATTAGAGTTTGCCAAAGTCTCTGAGAAGTTGGACAAATGTTACAGGTGGCCCAGCAAAGCCCCCAAAGAGCAGGGCATCAGACCTGGCTGTGCATCCCGAGGGATACACTGTGCTTTGGCCCTTTGCACCCCGCAGGCCAGATGCTTCTTGTTAACTCACAAATCGACAGTAAATATGTTTCTGGCATCTCCTGCTGGCTCTGATAATCACAGCCACGCTAAGGACGTGCACCAGGGAAGTGCCTACCTTGCCTCCATCACTGCTGCCCCGTCAGGCTCATTGAAGGGAGAGATGTGGTACACCTGCTCGGATGTAGCAGACGTCATCAAGGTCCCGCTGCCATCATACTTCATCTTGTAAGTGAACATCACCGTGCCCCTAATGTTTCTGGCTTTCTAGAAGTGCAAAGAGACCCATTCAGAAAGACAAAGGAGTGGTAGTAAATTAGCACAGACAAGTCAAATTCCCTGCTAGCATCAGCGCAACACGTGAGTGTTCAGCAGTGGCTTATGCCCAAGCGTGGCAGCAGGTCACTGTGCTGCTCATACCAGGGGGCAGGTGGGGCAGGGGCGGATGTATGCCATTCCCATGTTCTTCACTGCTTTCTCCTGGCAGTTTGTCAGGTCCTTGCTTTTGGAAACGGTAACACGGTTATTCTTGCTGTCATCCTGGATAATATATCTGGTTTGGCAGATGCCTTCAATCCCAGCCTGTGAGCGTTGATTAAACACAATGAACTTTCCACTTGAAACAGGAATAAACAGGTCAAAGAAAATTGCCTGGGAAGTGTATGTACAGGCAAGTTACTCTAAGACAGTAAAATGAGAATAACAATGAAATCCGAATGGAAAAAAAACAAACCTCCTGGAGTTCATACACATTTTGTGACTTTTTGATGGTCATCTGCATCATGTTCAGAATCCCTCTCACTAGATTAGTGCAGAGGATGGGACAGTCCCCAGGGGTGAAAATAGTTCCAACCCTTCCTGCAGCATATTCAAACTTAAAGGCTTGGCTGAAGCACGCAGCGATTGTCTCTGTGAGCCTCGAAGATGGAGTGAAGGGGTCCGTGGGCCAGAAGCCATTGTATTCCTCCAGCTTTGGGGATCGAATCTGTGAATAAAGTTAGGAAAAACGTTCATCCTATTCACTGTCAGTTTGAAATAGTGCAATAACAGGGAAACTGGGCACTTCCAAACCATGGCAGGATACAAGCCACTTGTCCAACACTGCAGAAAATGTTTTCCTCCCCAGGTTCCTGTGCTGGGCCTGGGAAGCATCCTTGAAAGTGCATTTTCCATGAAGGATTTGTGCCAGAGAAATAAGATTGTGCAAGCAACATTCAAAACTTCAGCAAGTCTGGTGAAGCCTGCTAGGTGAGCGAAACACTGCCTGCCAGCAGTCTGTACAGAAAGAACACTCACCCGGTTTCCCCAGGTGTCTGGTGAGATCTCCCTTCAGCCTGCAAGGCAGCTGAGCCGCTGTTCAAGCTGCCTGCCTAAGCACACAGGGACTATTTTGGCTCCTGCTCCAAGTCCAGCACATCCCAGCACGCCAAAGCTGCGGCCCAGCTGATGGGGAAGGAGAGGTGACCGCAGGACCTCACGCAGGAGGTGGCCCCGTGGGATGTGATGTCTCTCTGGAAGCAGCTGTCATCATTTTGAGCTTACCAAGCTGTAAAGCTTGTGCCCAAGTCCTTGACTGCTACCTAGTGGGAAACACGTGCCTGCATGCATGTGCCTATCTAGCCACATACACGCACCCCCCTGCACACAGAAGTACATGTTCCTGTGTGTTCTCTGCAGGGGAATGGTGTGGGTTCAGTGCTCTGTTTTATTTTAGGCATTTATAATCAATGCTGTAAGGGTGACTTGCCTCTTGTCACATTTCCTCAGATTAAATCCTACTCAAGACTATCATCTGCAATTGCTGAAGTTACAGCAGCTCTAGCAAGGTTACACAGAGCCTGCAATTGCAGCAGTGCGTAAAGCTTGATAACAAGCACTCCTTCACGCTGTTTCAGGAATATATGCACACTTACACAGATCTGAGTAAACTTCTAGGATGAACGCTAAGGGTACCTCTTACAGCTTTCTCCCCACGTGGTGTCTTCTAGATCCCTTTTCTGTGGTCTTTCGTTCCATGCCAGTATTTTAAGCTGTTTGATTTAGTCTCTTCAGTGAGTAACAGCGCTTCCAGATTTGATATCATTATGCTAAGCACAAGCATTACCTTTGGAATTCTTCACGTTTGAATTAACGCCTATGTGAAGAATATCAAAAGGAAGATAGTGGAGACAGATGGGACTTTCTCATGCGATAGGTGAATTCCAGCACCGAGCTTTTCTTAGGCTACGGACCAGGTTGAAAAACTGGGTATTACATGCTTGAATTCTTATTTTCATACTCAAGCTTAGCATAGGAAAACTACCTTAAGGACATTTCTTTAAAGAACCTAAGGAGACGAACCTAAGGCAGCTTTAGTCAAGGGGGCTCAAGTGCTGATGGCAGCAGAGCCAGAGCAGGTCCAGCTCCCCAGCTGAAGGCGTGGGCTGCGGGGAAGCCTGTGCTGCTGTCTGTAGGTCACAGCTGGTGGCTCAAAGCAGTTTGGCTGCAGCTACAGACACTCCAGTGGCGCCCTTGGCTTTCCCCCAGCACAGCTCGGGGGCTTGGGGCGCAAAGCCCAGCACCTATGCCCGCACTGGGGAAACCATCCCTGCCCAAGCAAGGCTGCTTGCTCTGACGTGGGGTCATCTCAGCACCGTGAAGGGCCCCAAGCGTTCGTGTGAGCTCTCATCACTCTTACTTATTTTGCCAGCTGGGAGGTATGAATTGAGTGCCTGAGGCTGCATGGCGTGGGTGGGTTCCCACACCCACGGCGATTTACCTGGAGAAGATGGATGCTGCGAGACACGTGGCTGATCTCCAGCTTGCAGGTCAGCCTCAGCCCTGCCATTGCCAGGCCCCTGCCGGGCAGCCCGTGCAGGATGAAGCTCTCGTAGCCATACAGGTAGGTTTTCCCGGTATGAAAAATGGGGTCTATTTAAAAAAATATAAGAGAAACACCTGCTTTGCTATGACTGTTGCAATGTTATTCACAAGAACCATCCCAGCAAAGAAGGGTGAGGCTGCTACTGCTGCAAAGGAGGCACAAGCAGTGGGCAAGGCACGGCCGCAGGGAAGGGCAGCGTGGGAGCTGCTCGTTGGGGTGGGAGCGCACTTACCGAGGTCCTGCCTCTGGCCCCCTGTGTGGGAAGAAAGAGAAGGATGCGTGAGAACCCCCCCCACATCTGTGGATCCCTTCATTTATTATTCATTTATTCAGTGTGCTAATGGTTGGCAAACAACTAGTAATGGGCTGCTGGGGCGCACCCCACACCCCCACAACTCCAAGCCCCCACCAGCCCTGCTCACTAGCTGCAGCTTGCTGGGCTTTATCCCTGCTGCCGAGCTAGGCACAGAAATCCAATAGTTTACAGCCAAAGTCATAAAAGAGCCTCAGCAAATTAAGCTGTAAATATCCCTGACAGGCCCTGAGGAGATGCAGTTTGCTTCGGACCGCCGTGGCCATCGTGGCTCAGCAGTGCTGGTAGAGCTTCAACTTACCCACGAGGGCGAGCACCAGGGCCAGGATGAGTCCCTTCATGCTAAAAGTGACTGAAGACTGCAGGGGAAAATGAGCAGCTTTTATAGAAGAATTATTAACAGGCACAGTGAATTTTGTTGAGTTGTCAACTTTTTATCAACCACTCAAACCCTCTGAGGGAGAGGGCGTCAAGGACAAGGTGCTGGCTGTTATTGCTGAGCCAAAAACATCACACACTTTTGTTCTCACTTCACCAACTGAACATACTGAAAGTACCTTTTGAAACAAGTGCTCAGAAGTATTAAAATATTGTTAAAGCCAAAATATTTATTAAGAAAAACTACTGATTATCCTTATCCGCTGGAAGCACCCAGTGCTATTGCAGTCTGTGCTGACTTTGCCCAGGTTATCCTGACCTGACCACAAGGCACACAGCTTATCTAACTGATAGTGCCCCAACAAAATTGTGTAAAAACCCCAGCAGCCCTCCTGTGACACCGTGCCAATACCTACCCTGCTGGAAGCAGGACAGGCTGTCACTCACAACACTGCTCTCTGGGAACAGGGACTTCACCCAGTAACACAAACCTCCCATCTTTGCCACAAAGGCCATGGCTAAACGCTGCTGATGTTCCTCCTTCCCTCATCTGCTTTGTCTTACAGGGCTAATGCATGAGCCCCTTTCAGCTGTGTGATTAGCCATAGACAGGTGTTGGTGAGGCTGACAGCTGAACCTCGCCTAGGTGAACCTGCTTTAGCAGGAGGGTGGACTAGGTGATCTCTAGAGGTCCCCTCCAGCTCTGACCATTCTGTGACAGGCACTGTAGACACAAAGTTCCTGGTTTACCAAGGCATACAAAGTGGTTCACCCAAACTCATTTCACATCACACAACGAGGGGCAGCATCTGCACCCCATGGTGGATGCCCCTTCTCCCATCGGTGAGCGTTTTCCTTGTCCCTTTGGAGGCAGCCCTGCAGGTCCCTCAGGCTCCTGTTGGCTCCAGGCTTGGCTTGGTCCCTGGGGTCCCCCAGCCGGGGTCCAGAGCTGGGCTCAGCCGGAGCGGATGGGGCCACCAGCACTGCTCCCACCAGGAACCTGCACGAGGAGAGCTATGGCAGCCCCGGTGCTGAGGGGTTCACAGTGGTGCTGCGTAGCCACCATTTGCCCACCAACCTTCTCCTCTGTGGGTGGGGAACCACAGCTGCTGCCCAGCTCACTGCGGAATGGGACAGCTTATCACCGACAGGTCAGTGGCTCCTATTCAAGACAGCTTAATTTTCATAATGCTCTTTCGCTGATGGGGTTTTAGAATTGGCAGTTGGGATATAATTTATAATGTTTAACAAACTATGGATTTTGTTCCTAGATCAAAGATTGCATCTGTAGGGAAAAAAAAATATAATTTTGAAGCATGGCAAATACTTCACTGTGCTTTTACCAACGCTATGTTCTGGTCCCGTTGCTTTTAACACCTTCCCTTGTGAAACTGATGGCACATGACAGAAAATCCAAGCTGTTAACTAGTGGGTTGTGTCATGTCTTTGAAGATTTGGTAAATGTAGCTGAAGGATTTGAGTATATAGCTACCGGTGACCGGTAATTAAGGCTCAAGAGCTAATATGTTATGGGATAACTATACGCAGCTGCACAGGTTTCTTTTTAAAAAAAAAAACCACACACACCCACACACCCCCTTGCAGGCAGTGAGGCCTGGAGGTCAGTGGCAGTGCAAGCAGAAGAGCACTGCTGTGATAGTGGATTAAATGCAACAGCACTTGTATTCAGTGTCACAAAATTATAACGCTATATCGCTAAAATACCACACTATAACAGGACGCCACAAACCATAACACTCCTCAACATAAGGCACAGCCCCGGGAGCTGTGTGGGCTGTGCCTGGCTGCAAGGGCAGGGTCTCCCCAGAACCCCCAGCCTGGGACTTGCAGACCCTCACCCCCTCTTTGGGCAGCAAATGCTGCATCCCCGGTCAGCCCAGCCGTGCTGCTGCCACGGGCCGGGATCTCCTGTCCTTCTGCTCCAGGTGCAGGCAAAACCTCTTGGGGGTTTCTTTACGGAACTGAACCCTCTTATTTTCTAGATCGTTTCTCCGCTATGTCAAGAACAGCTTCAGTTGCCAGCCTGTCCCCTCATACACGCACAGCCCTTTAATGCGTCATATTTCTCTGAAGGATATAACCTGAATTAGAGCGAGAAAGGAACAAAACAAAAATCCTAAGAAAATTGTGAGGGTGACAAACAACTTTGCTGTGCCCAGGACGTGCCCTGGACAGCATTTCTTCTGAGCTGTGCTCAGCTCCCCGCAGCGGCAGTGGGGGAGAGGGGCAGAGGCCGGCTGGGCCCCCCGGGTGCCTGGCTGCCATGGTGGCTGGGTCCCCTGCCAGGGCGTCACTGCGGAGCTCCTCGCACCTGAGCACGGGGGCTGGGGGGTGAGAGTCACCCCAAAACTGTGCTCCAGCCTCGGCACGTTGGGAGGAGAGGGGCCCTGTGGGCTGGCACCGCCGGAGCTGGGAGCTCGTGCCAGAGCCCCCCTGGGGAGCCCAGCTCAGGGGGTCATGCAAAGCCCCAGCTTCAGCCTCAGGGGTTACCGGGAAGCTTGTGCTTCCCATGACTGCTCTGCTTGACTTCCAGGCAAGCAGCAAACCCACCAGCTCATCGCTTTACTGCTGCTGCCAGGTAGTGCCCAAACACTGCCTGCTGGCAGCTCCCCAGCACACCCAGCAGCAGGCACCACGACAGCACTTAAACTGTATGTAACTGTATATTTATACCTGCCTTTCAAACATACTCCTTTTGGTACTACAGACATTACCTTTCCAAACTAGAAAACTTACATCCAGACAACAAAACTCATGTACTTGCATCCATTGAAGGTACCAAAGCTGCTGGGGAAAGTAAAATGACACAGAACGTTCTCAACTGTTTTCAAAAACAGGCAAGCGATTACCCCTCCACCCGACATGGTAAATGCCATTTTTCTTCTTTGGTTTCTACTGATTTTAAGAACCAAATAATATGCTTTTATTTTAATTAATTTACTGGAGATCTACATTTTTAACAATTGAGTAGGATCACATTCTGCTTTGCATTGACAAATGTAGATATAAAAAATGTGTGTGTTCAGTCAGTAATAAAAATGGCTGGATGTATGTGTATTAATTGGGAGGACACTGATGAATTAAGGCAGATAAACTTAAGTACAATACCATTTCTATTGAAATTTGTGCAAAACTCCTGATGACTTAAGCTGCCAAAAATCTCACTGACATCACTCTTTATGTCTATACCATCTCCTAAGGCACTTCTCTGAAAAACAAATTCACCCAGCACATATACTCAGCCTGCAAGCACAGCCTTAGGGGCAAGCAGAAGACATTTTCCAGATCTGCTGGAATCCTCTGGGCTCCAGCACCCGCAGCAGATGAGCGCGTCCCTCACTGTGCCCACACAGACCTGCAGCGGGTGGGCAGGAGGCAGAGCCCACCTGCTGATGGTGGCCACAGCTGGGCACGGGGGTGGGAGCATCTCACCCAAAGTGCAAAGGACCAGCTCTGCTCCGGACCCTTTGGCAAGTGGTAAACTTGGGTACCTCTACCATGTCCTGTTCAAAGGCCCCTGATTTGCACTAGCTTCTGCATGTGGTGCATCAGAAACAGTGTGTCCTTGACTCCCTCAGGGCAGCCTTGTCCAGTGCCATGAGATTCAGGCTTATCCCCTGACCTTGCTGTTCCCTAGGGCCAGCGCTGGCACACCATGCAGTTATTGCAGAGCACCGCAACAGCATTGCTGCTGTGGAGGGTGCTGCATCACACAGAGGTGATCAGTTCCTTTGCTGGTGCGCAGGATCCCAGCATTGGGGAAGAAAGTACTGGGGGAAACAAGGAGGAACCTGCTACCACAGCTACCCAGCTATACCCCCGAAGGGGCCTGACATGGACACATGCCTGGTGCGCAGAAGATGGTCACAGATACCAAAATTCTACAAAATGGGGGGTGAGGACAAGCAACAGTGACCTTCTCTTTCAATAACCAGTAAAATAAGGAAGCCTTCATAATTTTTTCCATGCGTGGATTTATTACGAAATCAGGTACTTTAAGGGCAATCATAACAGTTTCTATAATAATAAAGTTTAATACTTTAAATTACTTGGGAAGATTCCACACGTCCTTAAACACTTAATTTAGTATCTTTATTATTCCTTAAGATGAGTTTTCTTACACCACACAATAAAAACATTAAAGCATTTCTGGTTTTTCCCGTGCTGTGATGTACAGCTTCATGCAGTGCAGTCTTCGTCCTCGCAAGAACATGCTATGTGTGCATCAACAGTGTCCTGCATGTCCTCTGACTTCTGGTCAAACTTTGTCTGTTTGTCCATCAGGCTGGTAGCTGAATCTGATGGGCAACAAGAAATGAAAAGTAAACAGTATGCTTCATAAGTAGTTTTGCAAGGTACAGCATTTCCCATGCACTAGTCATTAATTACAGAAGGCTTGGCTTCTCACTGGCTTACATATTTATACTTGTCTAAGTCACACAGAGATGTTCTAGGAGAACCACTTAATTAATAAAGCAGTTCTACCTTGGAAACTACTACTTCCGTCTAGAATTTTATTAATAACACATTTAGGAAAGGATATTATGGTCTTAAAGGGAAAACAAACATGGAAAACAGACACAAACCTATAATCTATATGATCTATATCTACCTTAGCTAAACTCTTACAATCTACAATATACCTACAAAAAAAGACATCCTCCTATATCACTGCACTTGGGTGCAGAAATCCCACCCACACCTGCCCTTCTATTGCCTAAATCAGCTCAGTGAAAAAGGATCATGACCAAAGGCAGTGATATATTAAAATATAGGAGGTAAGGATCCCCGTCTCAGGGTGCTGCACATGATCAGTGGCTGAATCCTCTCGGGCTGCAATACATGGCTTTTCAGCTGCTGCTGACTGTGCTGTTTGCCTGCCCTTACCTTGTTAGCTCAAAGCACCATGAAGGGGAGTTCAGTATAGATTTTAAATTCCAGTATAATGAAAAACTTAAAATTACAACAGAAAAACACTTATCTTGCTAAAGGAAGTTTTACGTATTAATGACAACAGGGAAAGGTCTTCAGTCAATAGCACAGGAAGTCAACCCTGCCTGTGGAGGTGTTATTCATATGTTTCAAGTGGAATAACCGTGTCAAGGCACAATCTATTCAGACTTTTGTGCAGCCCCTGTTCAGTAGAATTTCCGTTGGCTTACCAGCTGGGAGACAGTGGAAACCAACAGTGACTGGAGTAGTCTTGGTGGCGGAGCATCCTTTCATGCAGCGCAGCACGGGCTCTGTAGAATAGCACTTGGACTCTACACCCACCAGCTGAACCGTCTTCTCAAGCTTCACAAACGAGCGTCGCAGTTTACAGGCTGTAACACATCATCGGTGATAGTTTAGGTGCTGACATTCAAAAATCTTCAGATCTCCAACTGCCAACGCTGCCAATTTGCAAACAACTTTCCTCTGTGAAAACTGTATTTTGGTCATAAGTGAAGCAGTATCACTCACTGATAAGCTTTTCAAATCAGCTAATTAGATATGGAGCTATGGAAAGTCAATTTCAAATGCAACTGGTTTATTTCTAGATTAACATGTAGAAACGTAGCCTGATGTACTTTCTAAAAAACGGTTTTCAAAGCAAACCAGCTTACTGGATAGCTACAAAACCACATTGGAAAGTGTTGAATACTCAGCAGTGGAAATAAAGGCGGTGTTTCTAACCAAATAAAAATAGTCACTAAAGAATTACACTATTACCACTGTCATTCAGATACAGAATTGCTGCAGAGAGAGACCAAAAGTCATTGCTGCCAGCCAGTAATATTGATCACATTTTGCATTCACAGGATGAGCAGCTGCAAGTGTGTGAGAAGCTAAATGGGCCACAATCTACCCTTGACTATAAGTTTCATTCTCTGAAATTCCAGCCTTTTCCACTATATGTGGTCACTACCAACTGTGGGAATGTTATTGGGTATATGCAACGTTATATCTATCTGAAGCAAGTTTGATGCTCAGTATTCTTGACAAAGACATAGAGTAACAGTTAATGCACAGCTAAACACGTAGAAGCCATCTCTAGGGACCGAGGAAGTCCTTCCCACCAGGACAAGTCTTTTCACAAAGGCAGCTGTGCCTGTCCTTGCAGCACTGTAGGATGTTCTTGCATCATAACTTCAGCGGGGAGCATCAGCACACCATCAGATCCTAATCTACTGAAGCACTTAAAATACAGCTTTTTTATTTCAACCGTGTAATTAAGTCCCTGGAACTGCTCATGCACTTGAATGCTTTGCTTGGCAGGTTGCACTGGTTCAAAAATCAGGTGCTTAGCCATGGTAATAATTACTAATCTCCATCTGATTTTTTTGATGGGTCAAATGCTGGATATTGATGTCTGGAAAATGCTGTTGTGCTTAAATCAAAGCATTACGTGTGAATTTATCCTCTTAACATTTTTTTCTGGTCTTCTAAAACACTTCAAAACTGAAACAAAGATTTTGTTTCCGCTTGGTCATTTAATTTCAACTGACTTGTGTATTTTGTCTTGATTAACTTGTAACTTCTAATTTATTTCTAAATGGGCAAGTAATTTTAAAACTTATATATAAACTTGATAATGAATCCTTATAAAATGCTTTGTATTTCCAAATTGTTCACAGATTTAAAATTTTCTAAACAGATTCTACATTTTCTAAAGAACTGCAGTATATTATATTAAATTTATTGGAGCTTGCATACCTCCTGTACAAGGCTTTTCTTCCAAAATCCAAGAATGTCCAAAGCTCACTGCATCTTTAGCTAGATATCCGTTGGGCATCCGATATTCCTGTTCACATTCTGCATCATATTTTCCACACATTCCACACATTTTCCCTGCCATCCATAAAGCAACTTGAATCTTTGAGAAAAAAAAGTCAAAACCATTTCAAGTTAGCAAAAGTAATACCTATGGAACAGACCTCTGCTATGCAGGTCCCTTCTAGTATTCGTTAATGCACAAACATTTAAAAACTCTTTAGTAGGAATTCAAAAGGGTCTGACAGCCAGATGCCAAACTCCCGTGGTGCTGCAGCATCTTTGACTGTTACAGCCTTTAAAACCTACTGTGCCAGTCTGGTATGTTATTAATAGTCCAAACTATTAATACAATAAATCTTTTGTCTGAGGGATGTTTTCATAGTACGGGTGATAGATACAGTATGGTTTGCCAATTTCTTACATTCCTATTTCACATTACTTTTAATGCAGCCTTTAAAGCATTTATTCGTCTTAAAAGAATGGCTGCAATTTTGCTGATTTGAAGAATTATACAGCTGTAAGAATAGTGGACAGGAGCTGAAAACTCATTTTTCTTGCCAATGCACTGCTGACGCAGTGTGTGTACGCTCACAGCCCATTTTCCAACACACACCTGTACTGCAAGAATAAGGTATTTTTGTCAGTGAAAGATTCTTACATCTCCTGCCTAGAAATAAAGAGCACCGCTGTGCAATGCTGTAGTGTCGCTTCCCTTTGGGGTTTTTTGGGCCCTGCACACATCTGGATTTGCCACTATATACTCTTACACTCATACATGAAGATTTAAGGGAACCTTATGGAAATTTCTCAACACCCAAGCTTATGAAGAGGAATATCAATACCCTGAATGTGTATCCATCAAAGTACAATTTATCAATGCCATAGGCTGGGGCAACAAGTACAAGCCCTTGCTTTTCACTGTGGATCCACAGAGGAGCACCTAGAAGAAAACAAAATAAAACAAAGCAAAACCAAAACAGACCCAACCTAGCTTTTTTAAGAAAGAAAAAAGCAACTGTCATGTTTCTAAAATGTTCTTCTCCTTCAAACTCCTCCATTGTTCTATTCAAGAAAGAAAACAGGCAGCAAAACAATATAGAAGTGTGTATATACAGAAAACAGGTGTTTGTAAAACGTTGGAAAACAATTTTAATGATCACAGATTTATTCATCATTGCATTATTAACATATTCACATTTATTTCTAGAAATGATTACAGAGCTGTCTATAGTATCTGTATAGTTGTGCAGATATACAGGGCCCTGAGTACCCTATATGTGACACAGTGACACTGTGACTGTCACTGCAGCCATTTCTAGCACAATTACTGCTTCCCATGTGCGTAACAAATAGGACAGAGCTTAGCACTGGCAGATGCTAACCCAATTTCAGCAAGATTTAGCCTGATTCATATACCACAGCTCCACAGTCAGGAGCTACCTGCATTGTGTATAGCCCCTGACTGCACAGCACAGGATGTAACTAGGTCCTCCTGTACCTTTCACAAAAAAAACCCCAAACTATTTCTGCTTTGAGAGAAGCAAGCAGGCTCTTTTAGCAGTTCTCCATATTTATTGCCTGCAGGTTTCAGAATGCTAGCCAGATCTATACCTAAAAATGAAGTTAAGAAAAACAGTGATATAGTGTGGTGAATTTTACAAAAGCTCTACTTCAAAAAGTTTTAATCAAACAAGATTTTACAGCATAACCAAAACATTTCTCAAATTTGGAACTCCAGCAGGAGCTGCAGCAATGTATGAAAAGGAGTGACCTTCATGTTAGTTAAATCTTGCTTAGTTAGGCCACTTCAAGAGCTTCACTCTCTAATCAGTCTTTCTAAATGTAAATGAGTAAAATACATGTTCTTAAGTGTTACTCTTACAACCAAAGGTAGAAATACTGATGGAATCTCTTTGATAGAGTCTTTCTTTCTCCTAAAACATATGTGACACTGAAACAACAGATGGTGCATCACTTACCAACAGATATGTAGGAAACATTCGTCGTGGGGCTTTCAACCCCATCTACCAGCAGTTTCACCTGTCCGTTTGCAGGACGCATATCAATTTCACTGTTAAGGAGAAGAGCGTTCGTACCCTGTTTGTATCACATTTACACGCACACAGTGACAAAGGCATTTTCCTGTTCACTAAATATCACTGGTCACAGCATAAGATTATTTCAGCCCCTTAAATTCCATCGGGGGTATTCTTGTCACCCAAGATGCAGGATAACATCATCAGCATCATATTCAACATGCACGGAAAGTAAATAAGGGAAATGCTGGAATCCCCTGGGCTGCTAACCATTGCAGTAAAGCTCAGAACTAAGCTCCTCTCACGTTAAACGTGGACGATGCAGTCCCTCACGCTCCCAGCATCTGGCAGGAGTTACTTACTGACTGCCAAGCTTGATGTTGATTGCTTTCAAGTTCATAGCTTTTTCAGCATTCCTCATCATCACCAGGAACTTCAGGTCAGAGCTGCAATCCTGAGCCAAGATGTGGTAGCAGTTTGCCGGCATTGTATAGTTAAACTGAACTTCATTAAAGGTTGTGATCTTGTTGTGGGAAACTGAGCAGTAAGCTGGTTAAATAAAATGCCAGTGAGTATTTGCTCTTCCATAAAAGAAAGTCAGGAAATGGCATATATTTATTTTTAGTGCTATATTATTGTAGCTTCATATTTTTTTCCACTATGTGATATTTTTTTTATGGATTACAGGGTCTTTTGACTACTAAACAACCATAAATTCTAAACAAGGCATGGAAAATGTACTCCTCTGTCTAACAAAAAATAATTGCCAGAAAGTTTAAATGTTATCAACTCAGATAACTGGTATCTTGCTCCCTGAAAGGCTGATAATTTCTGTACTATATGCACAATATTCTCTCCCAGCTGAACCATCCTTGCATTATGACAGCACATTTCCTAATTAAGTGGAGACAAATAATCACAGAAAAATTCAGAAAGTGCTCAAGTAATTTGGGAGACTGAGGATATCATGCTTCTGAACCCGGTTAGACCCTGACCTTTCAAATTCTCAAGCACAGCAGAGGGGGCTTCAGCAAAGATATTCCAGATGGGAGGCTGCAGCTCTGAAGCTGGTATCCTTGGACCTACAGGGAGTGACAGGGGAAGCCTCATGGCTTTTTCATAGAGGATGATCTGAAAAGGAATCCAAAAGCACATTCAAAATACATTTCTGCCAGGTATTCACAGCAAACAGCTGAGGTCAGCTTTTTCTCTTCTTTGATTTCAATTTCTTCTACTTTGGTTGACAAAGACATTACATGAACGCAACTCATCTGCCTCGCTGTCCATGAGCTTTTTGCTTCTGCTTACAGTTTTCTCTCACGGTGTGGGCCATCATTCAGGTATTATTTGGGAGAGAATTAGTTACTCCCCTTCAAAGGTGGTTAGGTGAGCATGTATGGAGCTACTACAGATGGAAACTCATGTCATTATGAGTACCCACTTTTTCCATGAACAAAATCACTCTATGAATATTCTTGGATGTAATATGAAAAGGCTGAGAATAAACACAAATTTTTTTCATCATTTGCACCCAAACAGATGCTTACTTAATTTTTCTTTCTCTGTAATTAAGCCACTGTAATTAAAATGCAACAGTCTCACTTTTCTACTAGGAAAAAATAGGAGAGTGATAATAATATTTCATAATTACATCGGGAAGCTTGATAACAACATCACATGTCCTTGGAGAAGTTAGAGCCACGATCACCCTGGCTTGTCGAGAAGGATTCTTGTCTGTTTTTTCAGAGAACCCCAGCATAAATGCAGCCCCAGGGACAAACTTGTAAAACCTTCAAAAATTCAAATCAGAAAGATCTGGTGAAATAGAGAAGCAAAAAGCAGCACACATCCCAACCAGGCTGTCTCACACGTGTGTGTAAGTAGCACAAAGAGTCTTCAGGATCACTGGCTAGGTCCCCATGATCACTCTCGGTGCTATTGATCAAGTGATCAGTGAAAGGAACGATCTGTTCCTCAGGTTTTAGTAATTATGTCCGGTACAAACAATTACCATACATCAGAACAGGATGGCTATGATCTCCCACTCAGCTTTTATGTCCAAAGGCAGTACACAGGCAGATCAGAGAATAAAATAACAGCCAGTATTTTAACCACCAGAACCTCATGGGGGGATGCTGATTTTTCCCCAGTTGACAGATACGACAAATGAGTGTCACCAAAGACTAAAACCTCACCATTCTGCTATGGATCTGACACTTGAGGGCACCTTAGGCCACTCCAGTTTCACTTGTACAGCAGGGTGGGCAGCAAACCGCCCAGTTACCAGCTCAGCTGAAATCTTGTAGTCCTGGCAATTCCGGCCCCATTTCAGGTAAGCCTGTCACGGAGAAGGAAATTGTCCATTTTCAAATGCTTGGAACATTCATGTGATGCATACAGCTGTATATAACTATTTTGAGCCTTACCGTTGCCTTGTGAGCATTGAGGACTGAGGCATCAGCACAGAGCTTCCACTTGCTTGAATCTGTGAGATTTGATACAAATACCTGCACCTGGGGCCTGATGGAGTCAGTATCAGCATATACCACAAGCTGGAGGCCTCCTATCTTCTTGTCGTTACGAATGCCGTAAAGAAAACCAGCTAATACTGGTGGTTTAACATCTCCCAAAAACTTAGGCTGAGAAGAAGGGGGAGAAATTACACAAAGAATATAATTATAAAACAGTTACCATGGAACGTTTCAGATGCAAGATCTAGATGAATAAATGAAAAATAAGCAACTGAACTGCAAATACATACCAGCATATGCATCACACACATACACATGCCTATAAACTCTCATGCATATGTCTTTAGTGCGCATGTGCCTCTGCATGCACAGATGGATTTATCACTGTATTTTACATGAGCCAAAATTTGTGCCACTTTCTGAGCTACAGCTGTTACTGTGGGAATATTCCTTTCATTAGGGTACAGTAATGACTGATTTGGGCTTCATTGTGAATACCCATATATTTGCCTGTCAATGAAAGAAAGCGGTTCAATCTGACTAACAACATCAGCTGTCCGTGGTACTCATCACTCCTCCTCACAGCAGTAGCACCCCCCAGCTAGTGTCCTCCTGTTCATCTCTGGTCAGTCTGCTGGCCTTCACCTCACACCTGAGCTGTGAGTTCTGTGGGGCAGGCAGGTTTGCACAGCACCCTAGCACAAAATATAATTCAGAACGTTGTCTTCAATGTCCCCCCTTGACAGCAGGGCCTGCAATTCCTTTCCTCCGTTGTTAGACTTCACCTCATCACTTGCATCAGAGAGCAAGGCTGCAGGCATTGGGCTGGGTGGTAGCAAGGGGCCAAGGTGCTGCATGTCACCTCTGGAGCATGCCTTCTGCTGAGTCTTAGCCTCAGTCCCCCACCACCACCACCTTGCACCGGCACCACAGCACCTCAGCTTCCCTCCTGGTTGCAGAGCCACAAGATCAGCCTCTGCAGGCATCTGTGGGGTGAGATTCCCCTGTGAGGGTTGTGGTGCAAGATGCAGGAAGGATGCTCACCTCACTGCAGAGGATTGTGTGGGAACGATGGTGCGTGTCTCACTCTTGATTGATACCTGAGACGTGAGAGGCTGGTATTCCTCTCTTCCCGTTATCCTAACTGCACAATTACTGCAAATGCACAGCCACGCTGCCATTCTTCCAAGCTGTCAAAACCCCCTAAAAATGGTGAAACTAACCCGGGAAGCAGCTTCAGATGAGGCATGACTGGATCCAGTAGAGGAGTATGTGCTACTAAATTGGTCAGCTGGGACCTTCTGTTTTGGGAACTGCAAGAAGAAAACACATCATGCTCAAGAGGGGAACTTAAAAGTGTGATTGAAGAAATTGCACTAGGCAGTGCTGCAAATTCTCCCTGTCATGGCATTTGGTGTTGGTAAACTTGTTTTCCAACCCTGAGCAGCTCAATAACTTGCAATATGCTTGGTCCTGCTTAGCACATGTGATCTGGCTCTGAAAAATCATGTTTCCCCAAATACATCTGACCTCTCAGAAGAGACAAATAAGCAACACGTCTACATGAGAATTCCCTGTGTGAAAAAACAATGGACCAGAGCAAGCCAAATTGAACCAGCCTCTCAATCCAATATGAAAGACCAGAACTGGTTCATTTTACTTCTGGAGGGGCCTGGTCAGCTGGAGGATGTACTGAATGGACCAACTATATGGGAAGTGCCAACTGAACAGACACACACAGCTGAACTTTTCACTTTTTGAGGAACACTAATATCAAGTACACTGCTCCTGACTGGCACATGCCCTAGTAAGAGTCTTCTGCTAAACTAAAGCACCATAAAACAAAGCATCCTCCCATGTTTGTCAGCGTCACTATCCCAGTGTGTACCAACAGTGATTCCAACCCAGGAAGCCAGGTGATCAAAGCCAGTCAAATGACCCAAGCCCTTGATGGTAGGATCTTTGTTCCTCCAAAGTGTGTGTGTCCCCAGTCTTGGTACTGCTCTGGTAGAGCTTTGCATCTACTCGGAGGGCCACAAATGGCACCATGTGCACAACAAAGAAGAACACACTTTGTCTTTATGCATTTCGGAAGAACAGCCACAGTTGATTTGGTGTTCTAAACGTTATCAGTACTGTAATTTGCCTGAACAAAGACAACAACTTGCCTTTAAGGTTTCCATTTGACTCATGACAGATTCCATACTTAATTTACTAAGGAAAGAAAAACTCACCTCTTGTCTATGCGCTGATCTAAAGCGATACTGATAAATCTCATGTTCTTCCTTTGAAAATGATAAAAACAAGAAGATGAAGTCTCAGAAGAAAGGAAATGCTGCAATTACATTGAAATCTGAGCACTGGGAATTAAGTAAGGATTTTACTCATTATCATTCGTACATAGTTCTGTATGCTTAGTCACAAGCACATAACGCAAGACCTGAAGTAGTTTATGCAAAGCATTAATGTTCCTATTGCAAAATAAAGACAGAAATATGCAATGCCTATTGACAGAAAGCAGTAAATTGGCAAAAAAATGGTTCTGTGCCTATAACAAAAGTTTCAACAAACTTGTAGAAACTTTTGGAATGCTTTGAAGTAGATATCTGAGCCAATGATTGCAGGTGTGCTTGCAGAATAGATTTTGCAATTTTATGTTGCTAAAATTTACTGTGTCAGCTCATAATTTCCAGATTTATGATGCAAAGCCAGCTGCCATCAGGAATGTGATTCATGAACATTAGCAGCATTGGTCAATTTACTGACAGTTACCCATATTTCGGAATACGTGCTTCTGCTGCTGCCATCTTTCAGATGTCCTGAATGATGCCCATGGCTATGGTGACTCGATGACTCACTGCTGCTACTACTGCTGCTGCTGCTGCTGCCATTCAGATACCTTGAGTGATGCCCATGGCTATGGTGACTCTTGCTGCTGCTGCTACTGCTACTACTACTACCTTTGCTACTGCTGCTGCTGCTACTACTACTACTGCTCTTGCTGCTGCTGCTACTACTACTACTGCTCTTGCTGCTGCTGCTGCCACTGCTCTTGCTGCTGCTGCTGCCACTCCTCCTACTGCTGCTGCTCTTGCTGCTGCTGCTGCTACTACTGCTGCTGCTCCTCCTACTGCTGCTGCTCCTACTACTGCTGCCACTACTGCTGCTCTTGCTGCTGCTCTTGCTGCTCTTTGCATCTTTGTTTTTTTCTTGCTTTACTTGATCATTCTCATCTTCACCCATGGCTTTTTTACGATCAGAAGCAGCAGCAGATGATGAAGAAGAAGAGACAGCTGAGGAGGCAGACGATGAGCTCGAGGGATTTTTTGTATTGGGGTCTGTCCCAGTCTCTGTTTCTGTTAGCATAGTGTTTCCTTTCTTAGAAGGTTGCTTCTTCTGTTGTCGTGTTTTATTTGCAACCTGAAAAAACAGTTTAAAGAGAAGTGCAAGAGAGGGGATACATCTGTTTTTATATTTACAATGTAAAATTTCTCTGAGTGTTAGACAAGCTGCTCACACTGGCCTTTCAAGGAATGACAACTTCTCTGGCTCACTCACTGCAGAAGCTGTAGATCTCCCTTTAAATCCACCCTGCTTAGCTGAAATCTAGCCCAGCATGGAGGATCAGCCCCAGCTGGATGCACCTCACAGGATCAGTCCCACCAGATGTGGCACTGGCACCTTTCAAACTAGCCCTATCCCTGCTTTCCCGCACCAGCTTTCCACAATAAACTTCAAATTCTTGATTTCATTTGTGGGAAAATACTCCCCCCTCCCACACGTAAAGTCTCTTACCTTGAACACATTGTCAATGCCTAGAATCTTCTTCAGTTTCGCTTGAATGTCCTCATATGGAGATGACTCATCCTCTTCCTCAGACTCTGAGTTTACCACATGAATTACTTTGGAAGCTGCTCTGGATCCTGCCTGAATCTCCAGCTGAATTTTGTCAATATCGGCATCTGTTTCAACTACACACCAATTGCACACATTAGAAGGTTATACTGCTCCAAACAGCACTGACAAATCTAAGATGACAAGGCTTGTGCTCAGTATTGTACCTGGCATCAAGACTATTTTAGCTTCATGTTCTCCAATTAATCTGTGCAAATACGTGTTTTTTAGGAAACTGGCATCTCGTGACCTTCTGGAAAAGCAGAGCTGACAACCAATATGATGCATTTTGATGCAAATGTCTTGTTTACGAGTTTTGCTTCTTACACCATGGCGAAGATCCTCTTGAGAGCTGTAGGCATGTTTCCTTGGCATGCTGTCAGCTCCTTGCTGCATTGGAGATGAGTATATGAATACCACTGGGAGCATATCATAGGCAAGGGTAAAACTGCAGACATATGTATCACAGGGAAGGCAAATATTACTGTGTAAGCAAAAAGGAATAGGTTACCACTGTGAAATCTTCACTGGAAGCTCTCTCTGATGGTTTGAAAGGTTCTTCCACAATATCAGATGAAGCATCTCCTGGGAGAATTGAGGTCCTCTTTTCAACACCTAGTTCTCCTATATTTCTTGATACAGCAAAAGCCTTGTGTCTGTTGAGATATGTGGAAAAAAAATATTAATTTTTCTGACCCTTTGTCTTTGGATTAACCTGTCAGTATCATGTGAGAGCACAGAGTTATGTTGTTTGAACGAATTGTTCAAACATTCAGGGACTGTATATGCAACTGTAAGTATAAATATTATTAAAGACAAATAAGAGTTCATGACAAACACCGGTTCCTTATTTCACACAAATTTTTCAAAATCTGGATAAATTTAAACAAATTTCCAAATCATGAAAGACATTAATTTAAAAAAAAAAATTAAAAAACCTCAAAAGACAATAAAATAATCAACAAATAAAAATTAGAACCACAAAATAATAAACAAATTAAAAATTAAACTGCCGAATAATGTAGGTATCATTTGACTTCTAACTCCCTTATTTCTCTTCCTTTCTCTTTATCCCAAAGGTTCTGCTACACGCTGAAAAGTCACTCTGCCTGTTTGGAAACATCTGTAGAGGTCAGTGGGTAGTGAACTCTGTAAGGTTTCAGTGACAGAAGTATTCTGAAGCAATGCTACCGTACCTTCCAACCACTATCTCAGTTTCCTCATGGCATGGATTTGTTTCGATCTTAGCATTTTTCAGTTTCATGTCTACCTTGGCATCAAACTTCATTGGCACTCTTGTCAGGACCTTGCCTTGGAGTTCAACAGCATGCTGAAAGTATTCTGTGTTGACACCCATTGTTGCGACCGTATATACGTACAAACTGAAACAGAGCGAAGGGTCAGGTGTAAGAAAGGCGCTCCTTTTAAACATCTGGTTCTGCCTTTCCATAACCCACCTCCATCCTATGTCAAGCCTTAGAAACCTGCCGTACCTTGGGTTTATATCAGACCGGATCTGCATGGTGGATTCAAGCAACTGGGAAGGTCTAAAATCTCCAGTTAAAGGGGGGGTCATCTTTCCATCAACTGCAAACAACAGAACAACAATTAGACATGGTAAAAATGAAGGAAAGGATTTGAATTTAAGCAAGACACGTTTTCAGGAAAAGGTAATATTTTTTGTTAATACAACAAGCATGGCTGGAGAACAAGACAGACTTTGGGGTACATGAGATCTTTTATGAGTCAAAAAAATACTGAAAATATACAGAAAGCTTGTTCTGTAGGCAAAGGTCCTGGTGCAACATATTGAAAATGGAAATAAAAATACAGTAAGAGAATAAAGAGCTGACCCAAATCGAAATTTGTGTATTAGTACAATATTAAAATTTCAGAAATGCGAGGGGTCAGAAGACAGAGTGAATGGTGGGCAACCAGGCTAGACAAACCCTGATGTTTCTTCACAGCAAGTGTGAATATCTTTCTTGTACTGCAGACCCAAAACTGGACATTGTAGTCCAGATGCAGCCCCAGATCTGCTAAACAGAGGGGGGAAGTAATTTCCATGCTAGCTGTGCCCTCGCTGCTGCAGCCGGTGATGCAGTTTGCCTTACCACCACCAGAGCACACTGCTGGGTCACCAGACCAGCTTGTCCTCAGACCTCCCTGGCCCTTTCCTGTCTGGGCATCGCCCAGCCGACACACTTGCATGGGTTACTCCATCCCAGGTGAAGAACTTTGCATTGCCTTTGTCACTCTCATCACACCTCTGTCAGGCCAACCTCTCCAGCCTGTCAGGGTCCCCTGGGTGGCAGCCTGGCCACCCCAGTGCAGTGACTGCTCCCACCAATTCAACGTCATCATTGACATGGATTTCCTGAGGGTGCCTTCTTTTCAAAAGTTCAGGTTGTTAAAAGAGACAATGAACAAGTACTAATGACAGAGAAGTGACGCTCATACAGGGCACTGATTAGACTTTCATCTGCTGACTACTCTTATAGACCAGCAGTCCAGACAGCCTTCAATCACCTTGTAGCCCATCCATCGAATCCATACCTCCCCATCCTGGCTACAAGGATGTTATTTAAGAAAAAAACAAACAAACAAACAAACAAAAACAAAACAAAAAAAACCCCAACCAACAAAAAAACCACCCACGAAACAAGGGCCAGGGGTTCAAAGATGTCATTAAAACAAACTAACAAACCAAAAACCAAGAGCAGTGAGAAGTGGACACATATGAGGCTTCTGTAAAGAGCACAAGTACTTGTACTTCACCCTTCATTCCTTATGTGGGGACAGCAGAAGCAAGGGTCAGTTCTGGCTATATTAAAAGTTTGCTGTACAACAAGCAGTATGATCACTGAATTAACTTCATTATAAGTATTTGTACTTTTATATTTGTTCTTTTAAAACAGAGCTCTGTCGCTTTTCACAAGCCCTCTTCTCTTCCTGCCTTCTCTAATGTTACTGGTAGATCTCTTTGGATTGTCTTCTATTTTCTTCTCTAAATGTCCATTGAATCCTGCTCAGCCTGTGCATGCGTCTCTCAGGAGTACCCCCTTCTGCCCACGCCTGTGTCAGCTCCCCAGGCAGCTCTCATTTTTTGTGGTTTCTCTCTCTGGTTTCCCACATTCTCCCCTCACCTTCTCTGTCTCCAGTCCATGCAAAGATGAGGCAGAAATCGGCTGTGTCCAGCTTCTCTTCAAACATCTTCACTACCTCCCCTCCGCTACAAAAATTAGATCTTTTTCTAATTTCCTGTTTTTCCACATCTTTCTCTAGCCCCTCTTAGCTTGTCCCTCTCATCCCCTGCTCAGACCTCTCACAACCGATCTCATACTTCTCAACTCACCGCTGGCTGCCACCCGGGCCAGCGCAGTGGTGTACAACCCGTACTCCAGTGGCAGACCAGTGCAGGTGGGAGTGATGTATCGCAGCTCTCCCAGCCACACCGGCTGGGTCCATTGCCCTGCAATGCCATTGCGGATCTGACTGGCGATTCTCTTCATCAGCGTGTTCCTGTCAGCAGGTTCTAGCACAGTCTGCAGTAAAACAGAGATCCAAGAGGTTGGGATATAAAAGTACGATAGTGTCAAAACTTGCAAATAAAAGTAGGGGTCCCTGGTACCTTCATAGCCTGCTGCAGGACTTCCTTATTGACGTTGATGTAGGCCAGCTCTTGGCCAAATAGTTTCAAGTAGGCCGATACCAAGGGAGTTTCTGTTGGCAGCTCCTTCCATCCCAGCAGCTAGGGAAGAGATCAAGAAACAAGCAAAGTTCCTTAATGCAACACTTTATAAACGGTAATTCAGCAGGGTGGCTAAGCCCGTCCTGACCCAGCTGCAGCCTTCCACTGCTGCTTGTTTTTCCTCGCTGCTTTGTAAACAGCACAGCGTCAATAATTCAGACGTTCCCCCACCACCGAGATGCCCACGAAGGGCCTCCTGGGCAGTGTTTTGTGTTCTGATGCTGTAACACTTACACAGAGGGTCTGGGTCATTAGTGCCACTAAACCCAAGTTCGAAAGCACAGCAACAAATCACCTTTTCTCTCGAAGACAAAGAAATATCCTCGTAAATTAAGTGAGGTAGATGAAGGCAGGGAGGAGGAAGCCTGCCAGGCATGAGACCCACACTGTGCTGCAATGCGCGCATCCCCCCTCTCCTCCCCTGCTCCTTCTGCAGCCACCCATGGCGTGGGGAGGAGGCAGGGCCAGAGCAAGAACCCGCAGAAGCTATCGCAGCCATGGCAGGAGTGACGTTGCCTGCAGCCCTGCTGCAGATCTCTCTCTCACAACAATACTCGCGCTGACTGCTAGGCGGGTAGCTTACCTTCTGAGACAGGGCTTAACTAGTAGGACAAGCCTCACTAAATACCCCTTCATATAACCCACGCATTGCATTACTGAAAATACCTACAGCTTTTCCAATCTCCTTTATCTTTTTGTATGTGGGATATTCAGCAAACGGGATATTTTGTTTCTTGATGACATCTGTGATGCCTTCCACGCGGACACCAACCTACCAAAACAGCATGAGAAGGAGCAGACTGAAACTTACTCACAGAGATGAAACTTTGTGGTCAATTTTAATTTTACTTGGCTTTATTATTGATTTAGGTAAATATTTACCTCCACCAAATCAGCCACTGTCCCTGCAGAACACGCCATCAGCTTGGAAATGATTGCTGACGGGAACATCGTTCCTGGGCTGTTCATAACAAAGACATCTCCAGCAGCACCGATTTTATAGTTATCTATGGCAAAAAGAAAAAAAGGACACATCTTTTTTTCTAACCATTCTACTTATCATTCAAGATGATATTTCTGCAGCTTTTTCGTTGTCAGCTCTAAGATATATCATTACATAAATTTTAACTGTTTAGGCCCAAAAGAATAAATGGCTATTCATGCACTTTTAAATACGTGACTGTCACATTTAATACAAGTTATTATTGAAGCACAGAATGACATGTTTCTCCAAAGGGCTTAATGTTTCTTAAGAATGATTTCTGAAGTGAGAGTTCTGTGGTCACTGAAACACTTTTAACTCACCAAAGTAACCACCAACGCGCATGACCTTGCTATACCGATAGCTCAGTCTGTCCAGTTTGGGGGCCAGCAGTTTAATGGCAATATTGCAAGCTGAAGATCTAAACAAAATAAAAGAGGTAATAATATCCAGAAGTAAGCTGCATCGCATCAGAATATAAACTGAATTCAGTTTGTCAGCATGTGCAGTGCTCACCGACAAGAATGTAACAATTTTGTATTTGCAGAAGGTCACCCACTCGGTTCCTGTCGCCACTTACATGTTGTATATGTACGGCAGCCTGCTCTTCGACAGAGCCTTCATGTGGGAATACACGAAACTGGCCACTTGCAAATTGGTCTCCTTCATTGCCACGTTAGCTATCGTTGTTATTAAAGGAAGGGCAGGCCTTGCCTCAAAGATAACAGCACAAGCCATCATTCGCACTTCGGAGGGAAGCGACTGGTCTGCAAGGATCTGGATGAGATACCCCTGCACCTGCAGAGAGAAAGCAGTGTGGAATCAGCAAAAATTGAGGCTTTTTTTGGCAGACTGGATCCACATGTAACCTGCAAGAAATACAGGAGAGGGGGTCATCAACCCTGAAAGAAGGGTTTCCTGATAATTTTTACTGCATGGTTCTACATAATTTTATTAAGAAACTGGAGTGGGCCATGGAGCAACAGGCCCATGGAGAAGGGCAGGGACTGAATGCAAAGCAAATGTCTGTGTACTGATGTATTGGGTCAGCCCACCACAATCAAAAATACATCAGCATAGCTTTTTTGCATTAAAATTTTTTGACATTCAAAGACTGGTGAGTAACTTTGGAAGAAACAATTGCAGGTATTAAGACAGATTCATTCTTTGGAGTAGCTCCACTGACTCTGTGAACACGCTTCACTGTTTCAGACCATTTCTAAAAGGGGAGCTCAGCAGCTCCCCAAAGACAGTCTGAGTCGATGCTGTGTCATATAGCTCCTATAGCTAAACCACCAGAGAGGTAGGAGTCTTGCCTATGCTCACCGTGCCAGCAACCTCAGCAGGAGGTCAGTGGTGATTCATCCAAGCCCAGTTAGGGGAAGGGTCTAAAAGAGGCAGAGCAACATCGATGTTTTGCTTCCGAGGTCCATAGGAAGTGTCCCTCCTCCTGACTATTGAGGCAGTTTAAATTATATGTCTGACTTTTATTTCCACCATATATAACTAGCACAGGACTTAATTGGTTATGACAGATGACTGAAGTAACACTGCTGATATCCTTCTGGAAGCTTCCTACTGACCAATAATTACAACAGCTTAGCAGAAAACACCAGCTGAAATATAAAAATGTATTGTGTTGTTCTTAGAAAAAATTCTGTGCTGAATCCACACACGATACCTTTAAATTCATTACCCTTACAATATATATTCTCTAATTCATTAAGTACAGAAATCCCTGACAGATCCTACTTACTGTTTTGGGATCCTTCCAAGCTATTTTTCTCAAGGCCATTATGGCATCAATCTGAATGTGGATGGGGATATCAGAAGCACTGGATGAAGATATGGGAAGAAACTTCAGAATCCTCTTGATGCTGCCTGGTTCTCCCATGTTGCCAATGCACTTCAGAGCTAATTTCATTTTGTCTTCACGGCCCCTGCTGATCGCTTCATCTGCCAGGTCATGGATGGGCTATAGACAAAGCACAGCTCAATCTTCTTTTCCTAATGTATAGATTGTCCACAGTGTTCCCCCTACCCACTGAAAAGCCAATCACAATAATGAAACTGGGTTTAATAAAATCATTCAGTGATTTTTTTTTATCTCTCTCTCTCAGGATTTTACTTTACAATGCAAAACCTGTGTTTTCAATCATGAAGCAAATATCTACATTAATAAAAACATTCATTGCCTTTGTTCTGAAGGAGACCTATGAAATGTGCCTTTGTAAGCCCAATTGTCATTTTTATACTGTATCCTCAAAGAATTAAGCTAATGTAATGAACACTACTAAGCTATTAAGAACAACCTGACAAAAAGCCACCTACCTGAAGAGCTTCTTTAGGACATGTTGAGGTCTGAGAACAGTATCTATTGACCACAGAACTGTATCCCAAGCAGGCAACTTGCTGAAGCATAGGACTTTTCTGGATTCGAGAACTGGTCATTAAATCCTATGGGGGGAAAAAAGGGGGGAAATATTAATTTGCTATTTAATATAGTGTTTCACATTACTTTCAGAGCAGGAAAATCATCAGAGCTTATCTGAGGCGAGCAATTTCAGAACAATTATTGTTCACATCCAAACAAATTAAATCAGCTTGCAGACACTGTATTTGCAAGCTTCACTTAAGAGATTAATTCCCCACTAGTTTCAATATATGTAAGTTTACATAGCACCATTTTGATTTTCCTTAATTGAGCATAACACTGAATATATAAAGATTATGGGTAAACATCATTCTAGAAATGGAATATATGTGATATATATATATGAACAAAGTGCAAGTCAATTATGTTAATGATGCATTCTCATATCATATCCTTTTTTCCTATTTAAGAAGAAGAATATTGACTAGAGATGGCAAAAATCCTGTTCAGAATGAATGATTGATTATAGTGTCAAAATATTTGATGTTTGCACTAATACTTGCACTTGCAACACTTTCCAGGTCATAGGAATAGTTTGCAATTAAAAGAGCTATTCACATGACATACCACAGAAATCACCATTTTTTTCAGAAGTAAGATGTTGAAGTGGGTGAAGTTTTGTCTGCAGAAGGCATGACGTGATCCCAGCAAACTAAAACGGGAATTATTCTCAGAAGCTGTTATGAAAGAAGGGCTTTTATATCCACATAGTGAAACGAAGACACAAGACTGAACTCCTCTCCATATGTAATGCCAAAAGAAGTTAATGGCTCAACATTTGCACAAAATCGGTGTACGTGGGAGGAGAATCCAATCTCTAATGTTACTTAATAATCAAAGGTTGCCATCAATTATCATTCCTTGTGCTATCAGACAGGAAAGATTCACACGGATTTACTCACTGCTGCTATTGGAACAGTGTTCTCATCAGCTTTTGTTAAATGTAGAGCAAAAGAAACACTTAGAAGAGTCTGCAAGTAGGTAAGGTCATCATTGCGAATTCTGGTCTTAATGAATTTGAGTGCTTCTGTGGTGCCTGCCACAGAAACTGCACTCAGCAGCCAGCGCCTGCAAGGAGATTAAAAAAAAAAAAATCCTTAATTTTAGCTCTCAATTCTCCAAAAATTGAGAAGTTTCTTGTAAGTTGGTACAATGAAATACCTGTAGCGGGGTTTATCTGAAAATTGTCTCCAGACGGACTCAAGAGTATCAGCACTCGTTATCCGGCAGAGCTGGACAATCTCCAAAAATCTATACGGAACATCATCATGGAAATCTTGTTGGTTATTCAGGACTATGTGTTGCAGTGTTTCTACTATCTGTTACAAAACACAAGAGAGAGGGCATACATCATTAAATGCTTTGGAATTCATGACTGTTATTCTTTTATTCATTATTTTTTTTATTAGGAAAGCAATTTGAAGACCTAAAAATACTATACCCGTTGTTCGGGGTTTTTTGTCTTGATTAGCTGCAGTGGCATCTGTGGCAATACTGATGGGAACTGGTAGCGAAGGCCTCCGTAGCTCTGCATGGAGATGTCCGGGCTGCTGCTCCGCTCGCTTCTCACTTCAACCAAGGTAAGTTGTTGTCTGTAGAGAGACGAGTGTTATGGCCAGAATGAATTAGCTGTCTTCCTCATCTGCCTTGGTGGTTTGTTTGTTCAGCAATACTGTGATGGTATCACTTCTATTATTCTTATCACAGTAAAATCTTAGAGTTTGTTAATGGATAAAGCCTTCTAACTGCAACAAAATAGTATTAGAGTTATCTACAATGACATTATTTCTGAGGAGAAGCTAAACTGCTGTCTTTGGAAAGAGAGCTACTGACAGTGTAATCTATGACCCTATTTCTATGTGCACCATCTTCCACCTGACACTACAAATTAGCCCTTTTTCAGGACAGAGTAGTAAAGTTGCATTCTTATGACATAAGCAAGAAAAAGAGCTTTTCTTCTTTTCTTCCATGTAATTGTAGTGCCAAGTTCACCAGGGTACAAATAAAGAATGGCTCACTGAATTTTTTGGAGTGCGGAAACCCCAGGTACGATTACTCATAGCTTTACCCAAGTGCTGTGGAGCCCAGTTCTGGTTTCACTTCAGTCGGGCGGGAAAGGGACTGCCAGAATCCATAATGATTCTCACCTGGTGAAGCAAGCCCGTGTCCTGCCTACCTTGCTTCCATGACAGCAACACCGGTGGGTTCACTGAACGGTGAGATCTGATACACCTGCTGCGACACCACCTCTGTGATCAGGGTACCGCCATCCGACTGCTTCAGTTTGTAGGAGAAAGCGGCGGTGCCTTTTACCAGCCTTTCTTTCTGGAGGAGGAAAAAGAGACCCAAAAAGTGAATGGGGACAGGACAGCCCTACTTGTAATCACAAAGATCTTTTCACATCTCACATACCATCATGTCAACAGGACAAGGATAGATGTAAGCCATTCCAACGCTCTTCTTCACTTTTTCCTGGCAATTGTTTTGGTCTACGGTTTTGGTAACCGAGACTCGGCTGTTCTTCCTGTCTTCCTGAATGACGTACCTCGTATGGCACACACCTCCGATTCCAGCCTGGCAGGTCAACACAGATAATGAGACTTACTGGTTGCATCAGGATTGTGCTGCATGAGAAGTTTTACTGAAAGAAGATTTTGAAGGAGCAGTATGAGGGTAAGGACCTCCTGAACAGTCTCAATTGTGTTTTGAAACCTGTTACCATCAACAGCGAACAAATAAAATGGATCAAGTAGCTGTATGAGGGAAGCCATATAACAAATACATTCATAGATAATTATTTTTTCTTCAAAGGACTGCATGTTAAGTCTTGAAGACAGATGTCTTAAAAAGAATCCAGCCCAGATTATCTGTTCAACACATACACACACATATTCTCCTACATCAATGAAAATCATCTTTTTTTGATGATGAACATTTGAAAGTAGATGCAAATAAACAGAAACTTGGAGGAAGAGCACCTAAAGAGGAACGTCCTTTCAGTAAAGTAGGTTTAGAATGGAAAACACAAACCTCTTGCAGTTCATACACATTCTGTGACTTTTTAATGGTTATCTGCATCATGTTCAGTATTCCCCTCACTATGTTAATACACATATCAGGGCAATCTTCTGGGCCATAAATGTTTCCAACCCGTCCACTACTGTATTCAAACTTGAAGGGCCGGGTAAAACATGAAGAAACCATCTGGGTGATTTTGGAAGATCGAGTAAATGGGTCCCTGTGCCAGATGCCATTGTATTCCTCAAACTGGGGAGAGCGGATCTAGGAGAAAATTAAGATACTTCTGTGAATAAAATTACTTTGGTACTAAATATGCAAACAGATTGGAAGAAATTAACATAATCCCTAGCTACATACTCTTTCTTTCCGAACACACACTTAGGAGTTCATTCTTTTGTCTCTTGAAAACACTATGGTAAAGCCAGTACAAACCCTGGGGCTCTACAAATTCTGTGAGCTCAGCAGATTATCATACAGAAGCAGTTAATGTACTGCTGTTAACTCCCAGGAACATTTTAAACATTTGATTTGTATTAACCCTATAGGGAGAAAGGCCGATTCAAAAAGTACTTTAAAAAATTAAAATAAAAATGTCTCCTTTTTTCAGCCTTGAAATAAATACTCTGCTTTAGGTGAAATTTAGCATTTAAAAAAGTTTCTATCAATCCAAGTGTTAAAAATTATAGGGGTTTTTTTATAAGTTTTATTTTAACTTGTCCCCTTCCAATTTATTTTTAATTAAACTAATTGCTATATTTGATTCATATTTCTCAAATGCTTAAATCAATCCAATCTTTTTTTAATAATGAACAATGTGTTTATAAACTTATATTTTTTATACTTATATTATTTATAAACAGAAGCAATTTCAGTCACTTTGGCAGGGTTGTTGCTGGTTTCAGTGCCTCAGAGCACAGCCTGGTGCACACCACGCAAGGATTTCAGGATGAAGGCTCCGGTGCGAGGTGCAATCCCTAGCCTGTAATTTTGCCACCTTGTCCGCATCAGTGAAGGAAGGTTACAGCTCAGCTACAGCTGCTGAGAGCTCTGTCACTGAACTCAGAGCCCGAACAAGCAGCTTGGATATGTAACTAAATCAAACAGACAAATAAAAGTATTTTTCTGAAATGTGTTTTGAATGGGTCAGGTCCTATCTCTATTGACATTAGCAGGAGTGTGATTTCACATGTACAGACCTTTTACTGCATTATCCAAACACTAAATATTACATGCTTTTTGATGCCTTTCATTTTTTTAATCGTGCTTTTGTCACTTTTTAAATCTATGTTTTTTAATTTGCCTGCCATTGCATGACAATGATTTTACTTACCCAAGTCCAGGCTTCCCACAGAAGCTGGAACTCTGTGTTGAGACTAGAATCAAATCTTAAACTCAGAGCAGGCTTGAGCGCCTTGAGTTAGAAATAACTGTTTTCTAAAAGAGCCTCTGATTTTGGCACCTCTATTTCTGACAAGAAGTCTTGCAGAGCACCTGCTACGATCAATTCCTACAACAAACATTCCTAAGTGACTGGATGCCAAATTACTCGTCGCTTCTGAAACTTTAGCTTGACCATTCACTGACATCTACACGCTAAGTCTCCCGTTGGGTTTCCTACAGCTTCCCCAAACCACAGATCACCCAGGTGCAATTACGACTGCACTTTGTAGCTCGCTGTTGCACGGTACGTTTGGAAGACGACGCGTTACCTTGAGGAGGTAGGTGCTCTCTGACAGCCCGCTGATCTCTACTTTGCTGCTGAAGCGCACGCCGGCTTTGGCTAAACTCTTTTCTTGAAGCCCGTTCAAAACCCAGCCTTCATAGCTGTACAAGTGGCTCTTTCTGCCACCGAATCCAGGGTCTGTAGGGGATAAGAGCAGTTTTCACAATACTTGCAGGCACGTTCTAACAAATAGAAATCACAAGAAAGTCACCGAAAGAAGGTTATAGGAGGGAATTTACTTACCAATGTCAAGCTTCTGGCTACCTGCAAAAAGAGATAGAAAACCAGATGAGTAACACTCAGTCTAGATCCAATTGTTGCCACTGAACTTGAAGAAAATTTGGGAAAGAGAGATTAAGAAGGGGTATGTTAGGCTTACCTACAAGGGTGAGTGCTAGTGCCAGTATGATTCCCCTCATACTGAAGGTGAATGGGGCTCTGCCGGACATGGAGACACTTTTATGGAAGAAAGCTCAGGAACACGTGGCTGTGTTCTGCTGAATTCTCAAGTTTTTTATCAGTTTATGCAAACACTTCCCTTTTTGCAATCATACTTTCTCTTCAGATGGAATCATGGAAATAGAGTCATACCTTGGCATCCCACTGATTTTCTCATATAAGCCCTTTGCTGGATTGTTTAAAAGTTTCTGCTTATCCTAGTAAAACAATTTTACTAGGTCATTTACAACAAACACATTAATTTCCTAGATTGTGTCACGGCTGGCTGCTGTCATTTGCTCCTGCCATAGATTAAGTTGATTTTGCCCAGGTTGTGCTGACCTGACATCTGACCCAAGCTGTTATCTAATTGATAGCAGCCCAATTAACAAAGCAGAGTCAGTGTCACACACGTAAGGGTGTTCTTTCGCTTCCCTCAACATTGGTTTACAGCCATCCCTCTAGATAGGAGACGAAGACAGCTAAACCCTTGCTATTCTTGCAGTCACATGTGCACCAAAGCACATTTAATAACCTACCAAAAACCTGTACATATGGAACATATATATATGTTTAAACAAATCAGACTATCAGTGTGCCCTTTCAGCTCCGGTCACGCTGACCCAGAAAATTTTTAAATGAACAAAGATTTCATAAGCAATCTGTAAATATTTTATCTTCCAAGGTAAAGGCCAGCTAAATGTGAACAATTAAAAGCCACAGCCCCTCAGCAGCGGGCATGGGAGTGCAGGTCAGCTAGAACTTTTGCATTTCCTAAGGAGTCAAATACAAAATGCAGCCAAGTACCTGAACTGACGTGAGCTTGCAGCCAGCTTCATCACTAATTTGCTGTGACAGCCCAGGACCACACTCACACCAGTGTTCTGTTCTACAGATGTCCAGGGCACGGAGGCAAGTAGAGATGCACAAAACATGCTTTCCCCTTTTTGAGCATGGTAATAAGCTGGTAATCACAAAAAAGTAGGAATGAGTTCTGGTCAACCCTCCTGAAAAGTTACATAATCTTCCAAAGCGAGCTGGATGGTAACTGGATCACAAAAAAAGGCAAGAAAAATGCACAGGGGATTCTGAGTTGGAGGGTATTTCCAGAGGGGTAACTTCAGCAAAGCAATAAACCACAGCCTTTAAGTCACACAAAAAAATGAATCTGATTCTAATTGAACATCTACAACACACTGGTAATTCAGTCACTTTATTTCTCTTCCTACAATAGCTATGGTTGTAAGATTAACCACAGGAGTGAGATTTGTGGCAAATACTATTTTAACGACAAAAATGAACATGTATTTTCTATCTCAGAAGTTTCTACAGTCTCCCACTAGCAACTGCTCTTCCTGGGTTGTCAGCCCCACAAGTCTTGACTTCTTCAAACAGATTTCATCTGGGCTGTAAATCCATCTGGGGTTGTGCAGAAGACTTTTTTATTATTATTTTATTGGTGGGGGGCACACATAGGGAAAGGGACAACATTAGCCAGAAATGTCTCATTTTTCATTATTATCAATCTATTCTGTTAAAGGGAACAAACATGCTTTGCACCTCAAGTGATGAACTTTTCACTAGGATGTTGGCAAGCTCTTCCATACAATTGTAATTAACTTTTTATTGTTGAACATTTCTTTTAAAAAATGCACCTGTTATGCTTTCCGCTTACTTGTATGCCTTGCACAACTCAAAGAAACATGAGTACTGTGTCAGTGTGAGAACTACAACACAGTGTCTACCATGGGATATTTTATTATTATTATTTTTAGCAACAGTGCAGCTTTGCTGGGCATAGTTAACATTAGAGGTCAGATGTATTGTCTGAAAGCAATAAACAAACAAACAGATAATTTGAGCCTTCTTTTGATATCAGGTTTTGAATCCAGCTGTATCAACTTTTCATCTACTCATATCCTCTCATTTACTTCTCTTGCAAATTACAGGGAGGGGGTAGAAGTAAAAGCAAGAGGTCTTGCGTGTCTTCACACACAAAAGCTTTGTGGTAACTGCAAATTAAAAACCAGAAAAAAGCAACACAAGTAATAGCTAAGCTAATTTCACATGCACAGCATTGCCAGAACCCTGTATATATTGCTATTTTCCTTTCAATAACAACATGTTTAAACTGGTATTATCTTGGGGATTAATTAGTCACCTTAGCCTAGTTGAAGCGTACGTAGAATAATCCCTGTGAAAAAGCTAGAACATGGTCTGATTTTATTTTTATACGCATGGAAATATTTTTGTCCAAGTCTGCAGAAGCTGATGGAAGCAGTTGTTCAAATTAGGAGCAGAGCTGTTTTCTATGGAAAAGTTTACTGAAGTTTTCATTTGTTGATTTTTTTTTTTTTTTTTTTTTTTTTTTGCTATAGTCAGTTTTGCAAAAGCTGTATTTTATCATCCTCAGCCACTGGGGATGAAAGGGAAAAAGTAACAGCTGTAATTAATCCTGGAAAGTAAATTCTCATACCTAATCAGACCAATATTTATAAGTTAAGCCTTGTCTCATCAAGTAGCAAGAGAAAGAAGCAATGCATCTTACATTTAAAGATTTTGTGAAATAAAACACCACAGTTTAAGATGAACTAGTCATCTTTTCAATATCACGTATAGGTAGCTAATAACCGTACGTGTGCCAGTCAGTGCTCCCTGTTCCTTCCCAAGTAGGTATGTAGGCCACTCGCTCTGTTATCTCAGATACACACCTGTGTGCAGCGACACACCTGTGCTGCATTCCTGCAAGCACTCTCTCCCTTTGCTCTCCAACAATCTCCGAGTAAGATCCTAAAGCTGTTTCCAACACAGTCAAAGTATTACATCTCCACATTACCAACCAGACCACCCGCAGTATTCGTACCATTATTAGCAGTAGCTTCAGATTAAAAAGCTCCAATTGAAGATCACTGCCTATAGAGCAACCCAAAGCCTCTAGGCATGCTTCCTTTCTTTACAAGGACAGGACTGAATCTATACCCCAGACTTCCAGTCCAGGTCAGCTCAGGACTCTGCTGCATGCACGCTTCTAGCACAGCTGGTTCCTCCACGGAGGCATTCAAATAAATTTCCACTTCTACAGGGTACAGAATGTTAAAGCAAGATTAGTACAAGATGTGTTGATTACCTAATCATCAAGAGGCAAAAAAAGATTAAAAAGATAAAATTTTGCTCTTCAAAGGCAAGTAGAGAAGTCCAACTGAGCGGAACGCATGCGGGTGTCCCCCCGAGCCCAGGACTGCCTCGGGACAGCAGCAGCCCCTAGTGGCACAGTGACCCTGCCTTCGCTACGGGCCACCGCCTGGAGGCACCTCCCGGCCCGAGGAGAAGGAGCCTACTTGTACAGTAAAGCTGTCCCACGCAATCGGCGATATGTTACGGCTTTTTTCACTTTACATCTTCACCTATTTTGAATTCTTACATTTATTCTTCCATCGCTAATATTCAGGCAAGAGCTGCCCGTGGGGAAGGTGCGAGCCCAACTGTAGCTGTATGCTGCTAAACCCTTCTAGCAGATGGCGCAACCGGGGTCACCCATTTATTGAGGGGGAACTGGAGAGACAAAAAGAAATGTTATCTGTATTGTCTTTCCAACCTGACTACCTATGAAACAAAAAGCTGACCAAGAATATAATTATAGAGGCTGCTGCTTCCTTCGGGGTGCTATGTGAGAACCATCCAGGCATCCTCTGCAGTTTGCATTGGCTACTACTTTGTCTCAAGCTGTAACTCCACAAACAGACCTGATCAGCAGAAATTGCAGTTTTCTGTCTTAGCTTCTTGGAGAACTCCAGTTTCTTCCCTTTATGTTATTCCACTGCTGTTTTTCCCCCAAGTAGCCCAATTACTCCATTAGTCCAATCACTCCGTTACATCTAATTCTAACGATAACGGGCAGAGCAGCAATGCATTTTCAGTGAAGCATTCTAACCTTCAGAGTTAATCTCCTTCCTATGACCCTGAGAAAGGCAGAAGTTTCTTGGGCATCTTCCAAAAGGTCGGTTACACTAGGATCAGAGCTACACACATGCATTTGCAGATGCATGAAAACCCAACAAGAGACAAGGTAGATTTCTGATGGACAAGAGCAGCATGCACCGAGTCAGGTGAAGGAGACTTTGAAACATATCTTACCTCTACCTGGCTATTTTTATTATAAACACAAACAGATTTCCCAAAGGCTACATCAAAAGATATTTGGAGTCAATTAAAAAGGAAAAGTTAACAAAATACAAAACCAGCATCAGATGTATTGACATAGCATACAGCCCTACAACAATGATAGCTTAAAAGTTTAGCACACACAACACAGAACCAGGGTTTCTTAGAATAGAATTACACATTTATTTATCACATTTGAAATAATTTAGTTCCTGACTGAACCATTGAAAGTTCTAATGCATCTGTAAACTGAGTGTCACTATAAAACAATTTTAAATGCCATGTAAAATATTATGTATGCACATGTTTCATTTAATGGTTTCCCAGCATAACCACTTTGCCTATTTACAAATATATAAAGATTTTGCACTTTAAGTCATCTGAAATATCAAAGAGGTATTTTCAAATCACACAATAAATATAGAACCTGTTTTGTTAAAAATCTACAGTATACTGTACATTCAAGTTGAGGCAAAAAAAGATTTAATGCCAGTTACATTTGAGACAAATGAATGTTTACAATAATTAAACAATTTCTAAAAGTGCTCTATCTCTGCCTGTGATGAAAGGTAACATTAGGATCCAATATCTCATTGCAGTCAAAGTTTCAGACCATTGCTTCATTCACAGAATCAGAGCTTCTGTAACTAGAAAAAATATCAAAGCTTGTATATATTTCTAAGTTGTCTTCTTTCAAGGGTTGCAAGAAAGAGGCAAAAAATGGTCTAAAAAATAAAAGCCATGTGCACGCACATACACACACACGCCACGATTCAGATCACCACATAATCCTCTAGAAGAATGATCAAACTCACAGCATTCTGTTTCACTTTAGAATAATTTATGAACAAATCTCTAACAAAAAACCCAGCAGGCAACCCTAGGGAGTCTAAGGCAGTTGTTCTATGTGCAAGCTTCTACATAGCAGAGTGCCAACTCCAGAGTCTTCCCACGACTTTGTGCATTACTCAGCTTCTTCTTTGTCGCTTTCCACCCACTGATTTGGCTTGCTATCTGCAGCAGGTTTTTTTGATGCAGCACTGGAACTGGGAAAAAGAGAATGTTACAAAGCAATAAATTGTGCTTCAGATAAATAGCATAAAACCAGTACTGTGTGTCTAATATTGTTCTGCTAGATATCAATCATAAGCCTTAGATTAGGCTTTTTAAGTTATCATAACTTAGTCTCTGTACTCTATATAGTTTACCACTATAGAAATAACTATCTGCAACATCATTTCTGATACTTGTTATATGTAACATACCGAGATGTCTGGCAAGGTTCTGCTGAAACAGGACCACTCAACATACAGTGAGGTTTTCTTTGAGATGTAGATTTCACTAACCTATTGTCTTGGTCAGAACCTGAGAGAGACACACATCATCAGTTAAGCTACAGTACAGCTGAAAAAATTTGAGGGACTTGCTTCTATTTATCTTCTGCTTTAAAAAAAATGCCCCAAACATTTTATGGCATGTCTATAATAAATCATCTTATTGTTGTAGATCTGTGGTAACATTTTATAAATACACTTACTACTACTGAATGAAGTAATGGTTAAAATTATGATTCTAAATTTGAAAGTGAAGTATCTACATCCACAAGCACTGCTGCAAGTAGTCATGTTGAAGTCAAGTTTAGAGTCACTCAAATGTAAAGTATTTGCTTTACAATTATTAAAGCTTTTTATTCCTTTAGTAGAAACTCCTCCAGCATGCATATACAGTAATTAACATCAACATGAAACATACAACCTTGTCAGAGTACAGGAAAAAATGAAAAGCAGTAAGTTAGATGCCTTAGCATTTATATGAACTTAACCACCACTGAAATCAATGGAAAGACATGGCCAAACTTGGCAGGGCCAGATCAACCCCCACTAACTATTCCTCACATGTAGATTTCAAAGCTTTCATATGAAGTGGAAAAAAAACCAAACATAGAATGATTGTGTTGTACAGTATTCATCCTCGCACTACAGAATTAAAAGATTTTGGACAAGTGTCATGAAAAAGGAAAATTTAACCTTAAGATAATTCTAACGGTAACCTGTAGATTAATATCCAAGTTGAGTATGATCCTCAGTGTGGCAGACATTTGTTTTTATTGCTATTATCCAGTAGCTTAATATTAGGATATGTAAGATAGAAGAATGCCATTTAGAAGAGAAAATAATGGCTTTAAATACATCCAGAAACACTTGAATTTGGAAAAAGGCAATTACAAATCAAAAGCTTAGGTGAACAGTGAATGTTAAACCGATCTCAGGTTGCTCACAGATCACTAGATCAAGTCATTCTTCATGAGCAACAGCCAAACAATCTAAGTTCTGTTCCTAAAAATAAAGGTCTTCCTATTGTGGAAGAACATTTAATTTCTTACTTACAGAAGCACTACAGGAATTGCACAGAAGTGAAACAAGCAGAACCCAGAACATGAGGCAGGCTACTTTATCTAAACAAGAATACAAATTCAAGCTATCTTTACTTGCCAGGTGTTTCACACATTTATCTTTAAATGTTGGCTGCCACAACAAGAGTCTATTTAACAGAGATTGCTGTTAGTTTTTCCTCCCTTATCCCTTCCCCCCTCCCCTAGAAAGTATTGAAGACTCAGTGGTAAAGACCAAAACACTGCACATGCATATTCAGGCATGAGGGGATGAGAAATAAAAGTTCCAACTGGAAGGGGGGGGGGTGGGTGGTGGAATTGTAGAGGGAAGTAAAAAAATACTTTCATTAAAAACAATGTTCTAAAATACATCATACAGCCATAGTTTTGTTATCTTTTCTGAAGAAATTCTTCCTTTATGAAGATTTGAATTTTAAAATTCAATTGCATATTGCTCAAATGTTTTCATTATGCTCTTTTCACTATTTCTTTTTCCAAATTATTTTTTTAACTTAATATGTATGTGTACACCTGTTTAATATTACCTCATCTCAAATAACTAATGCTGCCATCTCCACATTATTATGTTCTTGTTTCCAAAACTTGTTTCTAATCTAGACAGGTCTCCATAGGTCATGATTTCCTTAACTCCCTTGGCAATTAATATGCTCACATTTAATTTACTTCAGTAATTCTAGAAGTTCCCTGTTCTTAACAGCTGTGCTGTCAGGTACCCAACATTGACCAGATCACTTAATATAAATGGATTACATCATTTATTGTGAGGGAGGGAGTTATCACTATCCCCTTCTTTTAACAAGAAATCTTGAACCATCAGTTACCCTGACAGATAGAGACATACAGATATATGATAAAATTTCTCTTGCAAAGATTTGGAGGTTTAAAAGGGTTTTTTTTCTTATTTGCATCTTCTAACTGAAAGGGAGGGGAAACATGTAAGAACATAATTTGAACCAAATACTTGCTTCCTAGGAAGGCACTTGGAGTTGTCACGTTTTCAGAGTGCTTGTAATCAGTAGACATACTTAAGAACTGTTGCTTCAGCCACGCTCCTCTATCTTCTTCAAATGCCTTTCTCTAGGAAAGGAAATGACAGTTTACACTTACGACCACAGGAACAAGCTTAGTCCACATTAAAGTGATGCTATTCTAAGAACGCAGAAGTTGTAACGTGTCCACATAATTAAGGACAGCCAGAAGTTTAACACAAGATTACAGTCATGTGAGCAAGCTTTGGATGCAACAAGGATTAGCTAAGGAGGTTATTTATTCACAAGCCAAACATCATGGTTTGTTTCACAGAGGTCTGACTAATCTTCTCATTTTACTGTTCTCCAGTCTAGTGACACAGTGTCTTATCACTGCCTCCTAAACTCCCCTTCCCCCCTCAGTGTAGCACCACCTCTTGGAGGCAGCTCCCATTTCTGGGTGGCTGCCAGTAAGGATTACTGCTTAAACCTCAATCCTGAGCCTTCTCTGAAAAGTGATGTTGAAAATAGCACTGATTACTTCCTTCTGAAACTGGGGCAGAAAGGAAAGGGTTGCTTCATTTTCCTATCACTCTGAGCACAGATGATGAAAATAATGGCTGAAAGACAACCTCCAAAATATCCAACGGCTCTGTGGAACCAACCTACTTCACCTCCAAAACCCATCAATGAAGCAGGACACCCCCATCACAAAGTTATTTCTACCGTGTCAGTAGAAAATAGAGCAAGCTGAACTCCAATGCCCAGTTTCAAACACATCTACAAAGCTTGCAGCATTGCTTCTCTTTTCATACTTAAGCATTTTAACAAGCAGAAGCATGGATAGTTATGCTTATGCTGCAATGTAGTCCTATACATTTCTGGACGAACAATTATCACTTATCACTCAAGACTTTCAAAGCTGAATTCCAGGTCCAACATGATATTCACAAATTCATTAAAACACAAATAAAGTTAAATGAAAAGTTGAAGACCGCTTATCTGTATGTAGTAGTCTGAGTCAGTATTTGTCACCATGTGAACTACTGCCGTGACAGTATCTCAAGTAAAATCCGAAGTATTTTATGTTCTTTACAATAAGTTTTACAACATAAGAATAAAAAAAAACTTGTCTTGAGTCAGACAAGTTGTCCATCTAGCTCAGTATTCTGTCTTCAACAGTGGCCACAAGAGATGCTATTTATGAGATCGCATAAACCTGGCCACTTTCTGCAGTGCATTCCCTCAGATGTTCCAGCCCCAAAAGCCTTTTGATTAGGTATGTTGGAAGGCACACTTGTCCCCTGCTTTTAGTATCACATCTGTAGATGTGTTGTCCATGAGCTTCGGCAATTGTTTTTTTAACCTGCTGGGATTGATGGCCTTCACAATCTCCTGTGGCAGCAAAATCCAGATGTCAACTCCCTGATACATAAAGTAAGTCTAAACCATACCCAGCAAAGGCGGTAATTTCAAGCACTCTCCGTGAGCTCCCTCTAGTCTTAATCTAGAGAGATTTAGTGAACAGCAGTACTGCTTTCATCTGACCAATTGAGTCCACAGTTTTATAAATTTTAAATCACATCCCACTCCAACTTTCTGCTCCACATGTCAAAGCAAGCAGTTCTGTGAATAATAAATCTAAAGTCCATTTCTTTTTTAATTCAATGGCTTTTTTCCTGCCATATATACTACTATAGTTCCACAACAACATCATGACCGCCTTTCCCTGCAAAACTTGTAAACTCCTTCACGTTCTAAGCCCTAACTGTTGCTAGACCAAAGGACACAGATGATAGAACTCAGACACATCTACTCTGACTGCCTTCCAGTATGTGTGCTTACTGGCCACCTTTACTGTAAGAACAGAACAGATAATGACCCTAAGGGAAAGGCAGCAATTACTTTGATTTCTGCAACAGTCACTGGTTTTCATGAAAGCTTAGGAATTAAGTACCTTTAATAATGCAACCCAGCAATGAAGTCTGACTGAAATTTGCATAGGTCTTGCTTTTGTGGGAAGCCAAACTTAAGCAACATCTAATAAAGGATTTAGTGAAAAAATGGACTGATTTTTGGAAGTACTTAAATATTTAAAAAGCTAAAACAAGAAATCAGCCATTCCAGATGTGGCTACTGTATTTTCCAACACACACAAACCCCTTTTTTAAATGGTAACAATGATCTGCAATGACCAAAGGTAAATTCTCTGCAGTATGGGAATAGTCTTCCTCTATAGATGTTGGCAAACAGATATTGTTTGTCAGCTGCACTTCAGTGTGTACAACTACTTAACAATTGTAACTCATCTTTCATAGGAGTTCCCTTTCCTGATACCTCAAGTCCTAATCTAATAGCAGCTTCTGTGAAACTTCTTCGTTCTTTCTCAAAATTCTTTTTTTGTTCTCGAAATAGTCTCCATTCTTCCTGAAGACGCTCTCTTTCTTCCAACAAATAGCAGTCCTGTAGTAACAGAGTGGTGTCATCGTCACATGGAGACATAAGCTGCTGCTGCACATGTAAAGCAACAAAAGACACAAACATTAATTTGGGATGGTTAAGAGATGCAGTATTTCCACAGGTTCAGTTTTATTAGAACAATTATTCTATATGTTTAATATGGAAACCATGTAGTAAGTATCAAGTTGGTGGCTGGTGGGGGCAGAGTTTCACATGGCAAGCAAGTGTCCCTGTTCAGGCAGCTGACCTCTACCTTCCTCACCTTTTTTTAATCCCCCAAAATTATTCCTACCAGGATTACAAGTTCATTGAATTACTAAACAACCCACCAGCACACCTGTACTCACAACAACAATTAAGATATTTAAACAGCATTATCAAAGAATGTAGGAAGGCTCAGAGGTGAGAAGCTTGGCACAACAAAACACAAAAAAAGCTTAGATTCAGTTGAGAAAAAATAAAGCCTGCTACCTGTAAGAGCTGTTGCTGAGTTTTGATCATTTCTTTACATTGCTGAATCTCTAACTCCAGCTTTTCAGTTTCCAGCTCGTGGTCTTCCCTTGAAATGACATCTTTTTCATCCAAAGCGCCTGAATGTACACGTGACACTAAGGAGGGGAGGAAAAGGAAAAAGCCTACTTAAACAAAAAAGTTCCTCACATCAGGGACTCACCACTACAGTGAAAGGTTTCCATCCATATTTGTTTCATCCTGACAGAGACATACACAATGGATTGAAAAGCACTTAATTAGACATGAGATCCAGAATTGGTGCTATGCATGTAATTACGCACAAAACCCAGTTCAGAAAAAATAGCAATGAAAACATAGCTGTTTCACATTCCTCAAGGTAAATCAAGCATCTGTGCTGCAGTAATTATCACACAAACCCCCCTACTTGTTTAAGCTGTATTTAAAAGAAAAAAATAAAACTGAAGACTTTTCACTGACATGCTGTTAACCTATTCTTCTGAGCCCATTTTTGAAGGGCTTGTGTGTTCATAAATATATGACAGTAACTATATTTGTCACAGATATAAAAAGAAATCTCTTCCTTTGAGTCCTGCGAAGGACAAACAGAGCTAGCAAACATTGTGTGCATATTTCCATCCCAGTAAGGGAATGAATTAGAGAGGAATAAAGTGTATTTTGTGTAATTACATACTGCTTTATTTAATTCCACGCATAGCTATCACAGTGATTAATAAGACAAGTTTTTATCCCCTGATGCCGTTTCTTGAACATTAATTGAATCCTAAAGGACTAGACTATGGCCATCTCTAACTCCAAAGCCCAAAAAGGTGGCTCCAAGAAAACAGCAAATACTTGGAACATTTTTCCTGATTTTGCAACTGGTTTTTTTTCAGTTAGTTACATCAAATCAAGCAATACTCAGAACTAGTGTTCTTAAAAATCTTTTCTATGGTATAAACATTCTCATAGACCGTCTGCTCTTTTATTTGCAATTGCATGTGTGACCTCCTCAGTCTTATTCTTGACTGCAAATATCCTTGTGGTAGCAAGAACATTTGCTTGCATGGGAAGATAATACTAGGAAAGAATTTTATGTATTTTTAGCCATCTTTTAATGCTGTTTAACAGCTGGAAATGAGAACAGCCCAGCACCATACCATCAGCCAGTTCACTTCAGAATGCCACAAGCAGCCTCAGAGGTATGGATGGGGCAAGCCTAGATGCTTGAAAGGGATTTACATATTTTGCATCTGATTACCTCAGATCATTACAACTGCATTACTTGAACATCCTAAAAAGGTGGTGAAATGCAACAAACATTAGAGGCATATACTTTCAAAAGAAAAATTATTTCTTCAGAAAGTTGCTGTTTACTGTGTCAAGTTATAATCATGTCCTTTTCCCATGATATCAGGCTTGATATGCCATTTCTTCCTTAACTACCTACAATTAAAACTCACACAGGAAAATGCCCTTTCTGAAAAAGTCTACCAGGTCACAATTCCTTTTAGCTTCAATGGTCAGTAAAGTAAGTCTTAAGAGGGCAATACCAAATGGCATCAGTAGCATTTTATATGTACATGTAATCCAGTTAAACATCACCTTGGTTATCCAGCTTTTCAACATGATTTTTCAGCATTCTCCATTGTTTTCTAATGCTGTTGGTAAGCTGCTCTCTGACAGTTTCACAGGACAGTTCCCACATATTCTCTTTTAACTCTCCAATATCTTCCTCCAGATCTGACAGCACCTGTTGAAGCAGAAACAAGCAGCTCCAAATCACTCCACCACTCCAAATACACACATTTATTTAAATATTTACATGGCTTTAATATACTGAAGAGAAGAAAAATGCTTATGTACAGTAAAGATTTTTCCATCCAGGGAAATCTGACTGTCAGGGAGTTCAGTTCCCTGACAGCATCATGTTGAAGAGACAGAAGTGACCTGTTACACTCTCTCTGTGGTGGGTTTTGAGGGCTATCAACTAGCAAGACCGACTCACACATCTTCAAGCTAGATAAGTTCAGACTGCTGACCTCCACTGTCAAACTTAAGTGGTAGCTGTCCATAAACCCACTACACGGCACCAACAGGATGTAAGACAAAGATTTTCTCCTGTTGAGCATTGATTTGTCCCCGCTTTTTTTCCTCCCTGATAAAGACACCCACACTCACAACACATTGAAGGTTGAGTGGAACTAGCACCTCCCTCTCCCCCTTGCATTTTACACTACAGTTCAAATATCAAACCCAAAAGCCATCTTGACTAGCTAAGATGCAAGTCTAAATGATAGAAGACTAGGCCAAGACAGTTTAGCAGATTTAAACTGACAAGCCATAGCTGTTTGAATACCTGGCATGAACACTTCACTTCTCAAGCATCTAAACCATTCTATATAATCCCCTTTATTTACAAGTAGATAAGATAAATAGGATGGGAAGTATAAAATCAAGAACTTCAAAGGCAAGTAAATCACTTACACATGGATCACAGGAGATCTTGAGGAGAAAAACAAATATAGAGAACAAGCCCGGGTTTTTTGGGTTGGGGTTTTTGTGGTTGGTCAGCTTAAGAGTTATGTCAGTTCACAAAAAACATCTTATTCCTTTACTTATATTTATATATGCTAATGCAATGAAAGCCCAGTCTGGAGTAGGCCTCTGGATAGTACTGTATTATGACAGTCTGGCTGGTTTCATGGCTGTTATTTTGTAATGGGAAGGAAAATAATAAATGGTATGTATACATCACTAGCTGCCAACCTCCATATTGATTCTTAGAAGGAAACACATACTTTGAATTCACATTTCTAAGTAGAAATGCAGTGTTTGGGTGTTTTTTTATTCTACAAGGGATTCAGTAAGAATTCACGCTTCAGGCCAAAATGTTAAAAGGGCCACAAACAAGCATGAACTATCGGATGCAATGTTTTAGATATTCACAAAGCAAACTAGTACTGCTAAACAAAACTAATCCATGTAAAACTTATGTTGTGGGACAGACTAAGTTTTAAATACATAATTTCTGCAAAACCACAATTTTTGTCAGTATTCTTCCTTTTTATATTTGACAAATGTGGAAAAAACCGAGCAGTATACCTATAATGATAAAAAAACTGTCCCCAGTTTTATAGTGCCATGAAATTGATTTTTTAGATTAAATGGAAGAACATCCAGAAAAAAACAAACCACCAAAAACCCCCACACCCCTGCTGAAATAACTGAAGACTTGCATCTAATAAGTGCTTCTATTATTATTCTGCTAATAGAAATTACTGTGTAGTAATTAGTTGCTCTGCTTAATTGGTACTATTACAAGAGAACCAAACAGAAGTTTCAGTACAGGCTTTTAATATTTTTTTTATTAGTCTATTAATGCTACAACAGTTAAATACTTGTCTAATCACCCAAGAACAGTGTATTTCAGAGCACCAGGTCCCAGTTTTTCCTCAAGTTCGTTTAAATGTTTACAAAGAGCCCATTCCCACAGCTGAATTTTCACCAATGTACTGAAGTTTGTGCCAAGCCCTCCTGGCCTCATTGGAATCCTAAAAGCAGAAGGACCACTTATTTTCTAGTATAAATTATACCCAACACCCATGACTGAAGATCACTTCTTATTGCTGAACTGGAGTAATAATTAGATCTACCGATTATCTGCATGATGAACTTTTGAGGTAAAGATTAACACATTGCACATTACTGACTACTTCACCAAATACATATGAGAGTCACTCTGTGTGGTATAGGGGGCAGGTCATCCAGTGACATTGAGAAAAGTTTATTCACATCTTACAAAGAATTGGCCAGAAAGCCTAGAGCTTTTCTTCACAGCACATTCTGGGGCTTGACAAATGCACCTGAGATTGCTCAGAAATAAAGGACATAGTACAGCACTTGAGCAGGACAGCGGACCTTCTGAAATGGCAAGTACTAGATTCCACCGAATTGGCACACTCTGGAAGACTCCATCTACACATATTCTTATGTACCAACCTGTACCATTTACTGTAATAAAAATGTTTCATACTTTGTTCTGTGGACTACCCATATTGTCTTAATAGCCTATTACTACTACGCCATCAATCTTGAATAATCCCTGGAATCTAGCCTTTATGCACATTTTTCTGTATTTCAACTTTCTTACGCCCAGGGACACTTTTTTCTCCCATTGCTAAGCAAAAGCTCAGCAAACTTTTTAGGTTACTCCCCACTTCACTCCGATATCAAAACAGAGCTGCAACTCTAGCTGGGAATCATCATAATAAACAAACTCTGATAAACAGTGAATGTGCAGTCTACTGTTCCATGAAAATAAAATAGCCTGTGTAAACAAAGAAATATTTTAAATGTGGAATCAGACACCCACAAACCATTTTACTTTTGAAATCAAACTTCTTCCTGGAACATACCAGCAGCTCTGTAAAAGGAATTAAGAGCTACTCTATGCCACATACTATAGGAGCACAGCTTAATTATATTTTCTCCACCCTCACAGACTCTATAGAAAGCCCAATTTATTTGCATAAGCACCTTGAAAACAAGCATCAACACCTTTGGATTTTGTCTGCCTTCCCTATTAACTGCATCATTATGTGAAGTTACAAGTGTAGCTAATGCATTTTAAATTAATTCAAAGTATACTTTCAAGCTTTCCATTAACTGACTGGGAAGAATACACTGGGTATTGTTCAGACAGTAGAACATTTAAACATGGAGGAATTTCAAGCACAGCACAGGATGTGCAATCCACTGCAAGTCTCAAAAGTTTACTTTTTTAAAATTATCAGATTACTCCAGCACTATACTGAACTACCATTCAGATTTAATTTTAACTGAATACTTACTGGCCCATCTTCAGACCTTTCTTTAGGTTTCTGTTTCTGTGGTGGGAGAAGTGAAATAATCTCTTTCTTCATCTGCTGAAGAACTTTTTTCAGCTCAGCATTTTCCATCAAAAGCTGTTTTTGGCGTTGTTCATAATCACTTAATAGAACTTTGTACATCTCCTCTTCATTTCTGGAAGAGGAAGTCTTAGAGTAACAACATAACAGGTGTAATATATGCTTCAATTAATGTTCTGAGACAACTACCTGGCATCTGTCTTATCAGTCCTCCATGCACTTCTCTTCCCATCAGCTCTACCAACATAATTTAGAACTTCCATAGCTACAAACAAAAAGGATATTTCAAAGCGTGAAACGACATGCAAACATATGAATATTTAGATGACACTGCATTTAAATATTTGTATTTACACGTAACTATTGTCAAGAGACCACATTACCCAAGTATCTCCCTCAGTCTTCAGACCCATATGAAACCACATTTCTCTGCTCAAAGTAAGAATAAGATAGTCAAAGAAAGAAAATAATTTGTATTTGGAAACTCAGAGGGATTTATTCTCACCCTATCTTTTTTTTTTTTTTAATACATTTCTTAATGACACCACCATCCCTATTTCAACCTTTACATCGCTGTTGTGTCAACTCTAACCTCTCTTCTGGCAATAATGCCAGTTTTATCTCCAGTTTAGATTAAGCAGCTTCCTGATGCTTCACAAGCACTATGCACTACATGCTGGCAAACAGCTGAGGGTTTTGGCAGTGGCAAGAGGGATAAAAGAGGAAGAGCAGGACTCACCTTCCACTGGAGATAAACAATATAAATACTCTAAGGTCAGATAGGTGAACCAAAAGGAGCAGATATTTTTGTTTACTTAACACTGATACTTGTTTCCAGCAACACACCACAAAAAGCTGTACTTTAAACAGCACTCATGAATGTCTTGTGCCTCCCAAAAATTGTGTTCAACATATGAGTACTCATATGATAAAGGCAATTTCTTCCTCATTTTTACATAGCACTAGATACTATGTCTACCTTGTGTTACTTCTCTACAATTTCTCATCCCTTGTTAACACAAATAGTCTACAGTATCTCAAAGAAAGAGCTTATGCAGTGTTCCTTCCTGACTGCAGCTGGGGGGCATAATAGTGTTTATGCCACTACCCAAAGTCATACGATGGTAGCAGCAGCCAGAAAGTAGAGGAGTGACAGCTCTACCTTAGGAATAGATTCTGAATAATTCTCTCTAGTAAAAGAAAAAAAAAATCATTTACTAGAGATACTAATTTCTTTGTGCTTGGAGAACAATCTTATGGAAAACAATATAAAAGTTTTAGCCTTACACAGTCAGCTGACATGAAATACTACATCTTACATAACACACTAAGATCTGAAAAAAAAAATCTACAGCAGGGCCATATTAAAGATGGCCAGAACCAGGATTTAAGCATTTTTAACATATAGAATACACCACTCTTCTACAGTAAAATTCAGAGCAACTTACTTATCTTTTTGTCCTTTTTGTTCATGACTAATTGATGTAAACGTTCCTTTAATTTGTTATACTCTCTCTCTTTCCTCTTCATATCATGATTGTACTGTGTAGCTCTACTTGAAATTATGTTCTGTAGCTTCTGTACCTAAAAGCAACCCCACAAAAACCATGCTTCTTCAACAAACATACACACAAATCTTTTCAGAAAGCCAAAAAACGTGAAGCAAAATGACACTTCTATTAAACTGTACTTTTGGTGAAAGGAAGTGACAAGAGAAATTGGGAGAAGTCTCCCAGTCTGTGGGGATTTAGTTTCTTCTCTGAAGAAACCAACATCATAAGCAACATGTAACACTAGCTCCTCTGAACTCATGTTCTGGTAATTCACATTACCTTGTTCAATAAAGGTATTTGAAGGAGGTTGAGAAAGATATCTTTTTTGCTTTCAATTACTAATGTTCAGGATGCACTTTAATTCTAAAGTATGCTTGTTAGGTTTACACTAAAAAAACCACTCTTTTGGACAGCAGGATGCTGGAAGACAGATTATTCCGTTTGGCCTAAAAGAACATTAAAACTTACCATAAAGCACATACTTGGCCTGTACTATCAATACCTGGGGTTGTTTTTAAGGTTAAACTGACGATTCAAAAAACCTAACAAACATACAGTACATTCAATATTTCAAGCTGGAACTTTAGGATGCTCACCATATAGGGATAGTGCCGTGATAAACATATTCATAAAGTTGTCTATGAACACAAGAACACTCACAGAAACTTAGGAGTTATGTAACATACAGTGTTGGGGAAGGCACACACTGGAAACAAAACCCAAATTGAACAGTGTCTTGGATTTCAAAGTGTTTTCTGATCTTCGTTCTTCCAAGACTCCCAAGTTTAATGAGACTGTGCTTTTGGGCTGAGTTTCCCCTTACCTACCTTCTTTTGGGTCTTTTGCTCCCCTCTACAGTATAAACAAAAGAGAAAGTTCCTATATGCCAACATTTGAGGAATTAACTGAATCCTATTGCTCCCTCCCATTTTTTGGTATTTTAAAATATTCGGAGATAACGCTATGCTCAAAAGTACAGAAAGCCTCAGAAAGCTGCACATGTGCATTTCTGCAGTACTCTCTAGTACTGTTATAACTTGGACCCATCCCTTACAGAACCTATTTGTCCATATATAACATTTCAGTTTCACTGCGGTGAAAGACATTTACCAACAAGAAAGCATCTTAAGTGAATAATTGCAAGACTTCTTACAAAAAACATAGATTGAATATCTGTGTGATGACTTGTGTTAATGTACACAACAACTCACTTCATCCTTTTCATTTTTAAGTAACTGGTGCAAATTTCGGTTCTTGCTTTGCAGTTGTCTGTCTCTTTCCTGAAGTCCAACTATTTCCCTTTTAGATGATTCCAGCTGTTCCTAGAAAGAGTGTTGATAATTCAGTATCATTAAGAATTAATAGCAAAGGATGAAAAAAAAAACCAAAACCCAGCAACAACAAACCAAACCACCAGACCACCCAAACCAAACTACTAAGCCACCTCACTTGAGGTAAGTTCGCCTATGTATTTAATCTGATGTTTGGGGGATGATCTTGCATTCTCAACGACAAGTTAATTCTATTTTCTTGAGCAAGAAATATGATTCTACAGTACAGGAAACAAATATTTGGCTTGCTATTTAACAGATGTTATCCTATGCAGTTGTTACTTTTTCAGTAAGTCAGGATTCTGTAAGTATATCTATACTGTGAGAATGAGGTATATACTAAGCAAACTGTATGAATTTGGGACTACAGTTTCACTGGAATGTTTGTTAGATAATGAAGGGAACAATTAAAAGAGATATGCAGACTGCGACCATACCAAAGCAAACAGGATATTTAATGTATACATTAATGTAATACAATATTAGGCAGGTGATCTCATTCTAACAAGTTGTGCAAAACTAGCCTTTTAGAAATATTTTCACAAACAGAGCCAAACACTACATACAAACTCTTTTTCTTCACATGCAGAAAGCTACAAGTATGCAGAGATATTTAAGCAACAAGAACTAAGCAAACCACATCGAAATATAGGTAACACATTAGTGGAAGGCAAGAGGATTACTGCATGGTATCTGAAAGAATGTACACTATAAACCTTACAAGCTAAATTAAATACCCTGGGATTGAAGTAGTACTAAAAAGTTTTCTACCACCACCCCCCCCTCACTTTAAAGCCATTTGTCTAGGCAAAGTAATTGGGGTGTTCTGGAACTAATATTTAATGTTTGCATAAAAATGAATGCAATATCAGCGGGAGTACTATTATTTTCATCATCTACAGCAGTATTTGTCAAGGAGATAGTGCTGACCAACGCTAGCAAAGAGCAAGCCTAAAAGGCCCCAAATCACACACTGAATTTTTTTCTTGACAGAAAGGCAGAGACACTAATATGACTGCACATACAGGTACCCATGAAGTAGCATAGACTGAACTTCCAATGTATCAGCTACTCCAGTGATTGACTTTGTGATAAAATGAAGCTTATAACTTCAGGTTTGACACTAGCTTCTGAGCAAGAAGACTTTGTCATCAGCTATCCAAGGAATACAACAAAAAAAAGGAAAAAGCTACATATACAAAGAAAGACCGATAACCCCCCTGTAACACACACTAGAAATACTACCTACACTTTTACTGGTTACAATTACATTGTGAATTTATCTTTTAGAGCTGGACATATCGTTTTAAGTGATACTGAAGGATATGAACTGAAGCATTTAACATTTTTACCCACAGCATGCATTAACACTTCCAATCCAAACAGTCTTCGCTTCCTTGATTGACAAGGCCATAATTCTAAATAAATTTTCAGTTCTCATTAACTCATATTTTGTTGACTTTAAGGAATTTTCAACTGGAAAAAAAAAAGACTTCAAAATATACCCCAAAATACACATAAACAACTGCAGATTAGTACTGGGGAGAAAGGCAAAACCAGTCACTGTTAAGAATGTACAGTATCTGTTAAACATAAGTGCTGCATAATATCGGTGGATTTATCTCGTTTTCTACCTTTAGTTTAGTATAGCAGTTCTGTAAGTGATCCATATCACTACCCAGTTTCAGATGCTGCATTTCTACTTCTTCCTGAGCTCGAAGGTTCTTGTGCTGCAGTACAAGCAATTCATTCATGCAATTTATGATAGATATTAAATTTAATTCTTTTCCTTTGGACTCGGCATAAATAGAAGGAAAGCCCAATGTTGTCAATTCCTGGTAAAAGACAAGGTGGGATGGAAATAAATAACTGGATCAATCTCTCACAGTTCTCCAAAAGAGAGAAACAATATCTGGTGAAATCCTGGGGGGGGGGGGGGGGCGGGAAGGGGAAAGAGGGAGAATAATCCTACTCCCCACCAACTTTGACTTCTAAGCATTGAGAAAGAAGCCTTCTTAATCCAGTGAATCTTTACTACCACAACTGATTTAATGTCCCCTTCACACAACCTCCAATAAACAAGAAAATTTGGCTTACCCTATTGAGATAGGATATACTCTGTTCAATATTCTCTTCTGTGCAGAAGGCACTATAAAAGCTGTGCATGCTTTTAGATGAAGGCAGTGGCAAGCATAGCACTTGTGAGTTCATGCTTGGGCAAGATATCTTTTTTTCTGAGGTATATTGAAAAATATTTTTGCTATCTAAAAGTTAAAAACATCAAGAAACAAGTCAGAGCTAGTACTTTAGGACACATCACATACCAAAAAAATCAAATCCCTATTACATTATTACTTACAGAAGTTTACAATCCTAGCACTTAATGTCATTCTAGGTGAAATTCTAAGCAATTCACAATAAAAAGATGATAAGCTTCCACTGAAGATTTAAAGACTCTATAACATTAAGGTATTATATCTTTCAAATTTTACTCATCTGCCAAGAAAACACTGGCCAAACTTTCTACCCAATTGGCTTGCTACAACAGGAATTTTTTTTTTTTTACACAAGTACACAAACTATGTATTTGGCGAGAATTTTTGTAGAATGTGTAATATCCTTACTCATATTAAGTATACTGTAATTTACTCTTCCACTAGACAGAATTAGGCAAGATATTTACTCCTTTAATAAACTTGTAAAAAATAAGGCAAAATAATACAGAACAAGTAAAGAAACCCCCTGAAAGATATCCTAAAAGATGCAATTTAAAAAAGCATGACTGAAAAGACTTGGATCCTTTATATATATGTGAAAAGACAGTATTTTACAGTAGCATTTCTGTAATCACTCAATCTAAAAAAGCACTTTAAGTACTACCTATTACTTAACATTCTGCTTAACTACTCAAGTGTCATGCACAGAAGTCCAATCTCTCTTTAGCAGCTATTACTGGAAAAATTAACAAATCCACTAAATTACAAATATTACCAGCTTACCTGATGACAGCACTGGCACAGTAATAGTCTTCCAATCTCCCATAGCAACAAAGACAGGCAGGGTACCTGAGCAACTGGTTCAGCAGTGAAGTATTTAGTATAATTGCTGGCAACGTATGTTACGTAGGCATCTCCTAAAATAGGAAGAGCATTTTAGATTAACAATAGCGGCTAATACAGCTAAAAGATTAAAGCAGTCATAGGAGAGCAACTATTGGACTTAAGCCACATGAAATTCTTCTACTTCTTTACACAGTATTTGGAACACAGTAAGCACAGCAAATATTACTCTGTAAAAATAATGCATCTGTCTATATTCAGTTAACCTTAAACTTAACTAAGTCTTGTAAACCATTAACTAAAGCTAAAATGCCATGCACACATGAAAATAATGAAGACTCACACTGCAGATAACATACATTAGAGAAAACAGCAAGCCAAATATTAAGTATTTTCCTGCCATATGACCAGGAAGCAATTTTGTTAAGGTAAACATATGTGAAGTTTTAACATGAATCTGAGTGGGATTATTAAAAAGAAGGATAAAAAAAGGCTGTAGAGGAGGTATATTGGCAGAGAGAGGACAAAGGAACTTCTGAATGTTTAACTATTTAAGTTTAACTTATACCTTTAGCTATAGTACCTTTCCCTGGCAAGTTGCTTGCTTTACAGAATTTCTAAGATTGTTGAAGAAAGCAAACAGCAGAAGCTTTACCCCACACAGCCACCCAGTACAGCACCAGCCCTCTAGAAACCAAAGGAAAGTCACACACTCATAAGAAAGAAGAAACTGTCCCCTCACCCTATCTCTACCACACAGTAAGAAGGCACATAATAGCATTAGAGTTACCACACTGCTGGAAACTTAAAATCCAGCTTGGATGTTTAAGATTCAGACAGTGCAACCCATCAGCCATCATTTGAACAATGATACTTCAGGGAAACAAACTTTCCTCCTGACAGGAAAGGCGGCCCCCTTTTTTCAATTAACACCTTGGAACAAAACCTCAAGTCAGTTTTAGATGGACTCCGTAGACTTGTAGAGCACAGGGATGTTTTCCCCTAACCCCTGGTTAATATCCCAGTAAACACACTCTGGGCAAGCAACTTCTAAATTTCTGACACTAAACTCCTGTATTTTTATCACTATAGAGAAAACTGTCATTTGTGGGGAAACAAAGAAGAGCCAGGAAAAGCGTGCTGTGTTATCCGTAAGGTCTCTTAAAGATTCTTACTGTCTGTGTTCTCAGTAGCATTTCAACACAGAACACTGTGTCCAAAGTAACACCAAGTTTTTAAAGTATCATACTGGTACACAGCCATGTCACAGAATGCTCAGCACTAGAAAATAAAATATCCACCTGGATGAATATTTCTCCAGGTTCATAAATTTGAAAAAAGGAAAACAGTTATTCCTCAGATAACTTGAGGGCCCTACAACTGAGATAACGTATCAGAAAGTACATGTAAGGCATCAAGTCTAGTGGCTGTTCTTGTTTAAGAAATGGGTTTTCCTGCTTCCTCTTAGCCCATATTCATTTATGCATATTTTACTGCTCACCCCCAATAAAGCCAACATGTCCACAAACAAATAGGGTGAAGGTTCAGATTCTAAAGACAAGAAATGACTTCATAGTAGAAATCTGCAAGGCAATTTTTTCCACCCATCCAAAATAACTGTGCTTTTAAAAATGGAATTCAAAGTCAAGACTAAGGATTAAGAGGACACACTTCTTACATGTTAATTTGTTGGATCTATCAGATAGAGAAATCTGCAAACATAAGGAAATAAGGCAGCAAATTAAGCTACAAGTATATTCTCATTAATGGCATTGCAATCTTGCATTCTAGTAAGGTATTTCAAAAGATATTTAAGAAACTCAAGACACACAAATTCCATTAAGGACTGTTGGAAAGTCCACAAAAATACTACTCTTATTTCAGATATGTCATTACTTTCAAATAAACTGGCTTTTGTTCTCTAAGAGGCTGCACACCCATTAAGAGATCTGATCACCCAAATTCCCTCAATTTATCGTATTACCAACCCACAGGTCTCTCTACACTGACAATACTATTCTGACACAGTATCTATCATCCCAAACAACGCTGGGCTAGAAGCAGGAATAGCACTAGTACAGGTGTGGGGATGCAATGATTCTCTAAATCTGAGCCCTGCAAGCCACATGCAGATGCTTTATCAAGACTACTCTCTAATGACATGCTGTTTCTAGTACACCAACAAGACACAAAGAAAATTAACACAAACCCAGGCTCCAAAGGATGTCTAGTGAAGACGGAAAAAGCAAGAACGTATAGGCAGTCCAATAAAATCCAGATGATGCAACTATATTCTTACATTAATCTACCTTGAAGGCTTTAGAGACTTTGTCTTAAATCGACCACTTGCAGTACACTGCATGCTGTTTAATACATCAGATTAAAAACCTCCCTCAGCAATTTCAAGGTTTGGAAAGCAGCAAACCCAAAAAAACTTTCTTCAACTGTTAAACCACTAACCCAAAATATCTTATTTTGTTATGGGTCAAACAAGTGCAGTAGCTTTGAAGCAGTAATAATTTCAGAAAGTGGTCAGTATTTTATATTTGAACCATCTTTATATACTGTATTGAGAATTAAAATCAGATGGGCAGAACAAGACAATCCCATGTCAGCTGCAAAAGGGAATGCTATAAGCCTTTAGTCCAAGATCATCTCATCAGTCCCACATGGCTTCTACTGCCAGTTCGGGACCTTAGCAGTGATTGCTAAAGCTACCTAGTGATTAAGACCCATCAGATCATTTCCTTCCCCGTCTAGGCAGTCCCTCTGGAGCAAAACAGCTCAATATAGCCTCACTAAGGTATGCAAGAACTAAAGATGAGCATTCCTGATGAAGACAGCATGGACGCAAAAAATAATTTGGATACACCATATTCAGAAGGGACTCTTCACCTTTAGTATACTACAACACTCGAACCACCGTAACACAGGAAACATTCACATAGGAGTTACACATTTTCCTCTTCTAAGCAGTAATTTGTGTAATTTCAGAAGAATAATAAAATACTACGTAAGATTGAGAAGTACTTTAAAGGATCACCCAGACTACCCTAGTTCACACAGAAAGGCTTTCACCAAACAAAAGCAGGGAGAAGGTTTTGTGGGGTTTTGGTTGGGTTTTTTCTTCCCTCCTCCTTAAGCCCCAGCTGGGAAAACATGCCATACAGGAAAAAAAAAAAAAGTAATTCAAGTTCTACTGTTTCCCAGCATCCCATAGTAATGTCAAAAATCTGACTGACTGCAGGGTGGAGAGAGAAGAACCACTGAACAGCCAAAACTGCTCTACTTAATGATTTTTCCTTCTATGCCCATTCTCTGTACAGCAGGATTTGTTGCAGTTACCTCACCAACAGGTTTGATAACTTACCCCCAAAGAACTGTAACAACCCAATGCTTGCTAGATGTAATTCTGCTAGTTGGCAGTATCGCTTCCTATTCCAAGTGAGAAATTCCCAGAGCAGACAAGACCTAGGTGGATTGTCAAAAAATGAACCTTTGAGACCCAATTTCAAATGTGTGAACATAATGGCAGAGCCATCTCACTGCAAATAGAAATCTAAACCTCAAACAAAACAAAAAAACCCTAAGCTACTTGCATTAAAAATCACAGAGAGCTTGATTAATACCAAGGAAGCAGTAATCAAACTGCAGCATTCAAGTGCTTGCTGGAACAAGTGAAGTACAAAAAAACCCAATGAACTTTAAAAAAGCTGTCATGGTAATAACATACCATAATTTAATTCTTAGAAAGGCACCTGGGGAATTTTTTGACAAAAAGTCTACAGGAATAATTCCACCAACTCCTACATGATTCACTAACAAACACTTCTTTCTTTTCAAGAAAAAGTTTAGATGAAAAATCAAAAATAGTACATTTCACAAACCCAGAGAGCTGAAAGCAGCTATTCTTAAAATGACTGGTTTGTGTTTTGGGGGACAGGGGAGGGATTGACAATGAATGTGCTAAGATTCAAGACAGAAATCTGATTAAGTAAGCCTGAGCTTAGACCATATCATAACTCAAGCATGACAAGCAGTCTCAGCATGACAAGTTATCACAGACAAGGAAGACTATAAGTTGTACACAACACAGTATACTTAGAATTTCTAAATATCATGCTTAAACTTGAAAAGAAGTAGTTGTAACTGCATTTGTAAAACTCATTCTATCAGAAGAGAATCGCTTGTCAGAACACTGTGCTGTGATCATATTACACCATCTGGTCATCTCTAACCTACACAGGGTGTAACACAAATGGGAAATGCAGTATCTAGTAACCCAGAACTCCACCCCCCAAGCAGAGAAGATAGGGAAAAGCAGTTTTTGGAGAGGTAATTTCTACTTGCCCCAATACTGCAATGTCTTGGGAAAGCGTTTTTAAAAAGTATCAACCAGAAATTGTCAAATAAACATTCCTTCTCTGTATATTTCAAATAGTTTCAAAACCAGGTTGTGACACACGTGTGTTTCAACTTGTAAAACCGTAGGGGGGGGCGGCAGCGGGGAGGGCATAGTTAGCCTTTACTTGAAGGGTAGTATGATTCCTTCTAGTAAAATTATGTCCCAAAAGGAGCTGTGAATGTGCTTAGAGCCTTTACATTCATCTAGTAATCCACAGATGGCTTTATCCAGATAGACACAAAGACACAGACTATGCAAATTTAGGGTATACTCCAGCCATGACACTGTAGGTTTATGACATTATCAGGGATCTATTTGTAAAACATATACTTGTTTTAGTTCTTGTAATCACCACAAGAGTCCATGAATTCCCCCCCCCTAGAGTTTTGACACTTATTCTCTCTATACAGCTGTTTTAATAACATAGTTTACAGTTATCACTAATATGCATATGCTATCCAGTGATAACTGGAGAGCTGAAAGAATTTCTTTATCTAAAGATCTATTACAGTTTTAGTGACCTATATTTAATATCTCAAGAGCCATCATTAAAGTTACAATTGAAGCAGATCCCACATCTTTTCTCCCACATTTATAAGACTGGGGCACTTCAATTGTTATTCTATTAACTGCAACATGGGGGTGGTGAAATCCCTCTGCTTACCCACACTCTACAGGAACTTTAAGCAAAGTCAAATTTCCAGCTAAACATCTCAGTATTGTCAAAAGTAAGGTGAAAAGTCAATTCAAACCACTGATACCAGAGGAATTTTAACAGTGTGCTTAAGGGTAAATGTTGCAACTACGTATCCATGACATGGCCAAGCTGTACAACATTGTATTACTTAGTTTAACTACCAGTAGAACGCTGCACTGTATAGTTCAGCTACTAAGCAGCTAAGAACCTGTCTGAAACCAAGATACAAGCCCAAAGCACTGAAACAGGGCCAGAAGAAGAGGTCATGAAAAGGACGAGAAGAGAAGAGGATGAAGATGTCCCAAACCAGAGGGCCCTTGACCCATTAGACCACACATGCATAGCAAGAGTGTAAATATGTTAAGTAGTTCATGGAACCGTAATGAATATGCTAATAGTTTCTCAGAAATGTCATTAATATGTATAGATCAGCCATATAAAAATAAACAGTGAACAAAGTCGGTATGCACATTGGGCAGAACTTATCCCCCGCGCATCCAACACCAAAAATAAAGAATGCCTGCTTTCTAACACTCCAAACCAGGTATTAGAGAGTTTGGTCTCTTTTTTTTGGTATCACCACCCAGTGTGTGCATATTAAGTCTCTGCTTCATTATGAGCGTATCATACTCAAAATCCCAACTACCTTTTTCCTCTCCTTTTTACTTAAAAAGCAAATAAACTAAAAAAACCAACAGTTTTAAGAATATGCTTATTTTATCTCCTCAACATGTGTAGCCACACAAGAATATACTCTCACATCTGATAAAAATACAGCATTTGATGACTGTTCTGTCACAGTCTTTGCCTCAAACACTCAGGTTACAAGGAAAATAATCTGATCTACTACCTCAAGATTCAACTCTACCTTTTAAATACACAGATGACTGAAATTCTGTTAATGCAATCACTGCAAATTGAAACACATGGCAATGTTTAATCTGGCTCCCAAATTCCTACCCCATTTTGAACTAACACTGGATCTTCACATTAGCATCTTCCTATTACTAAACAATAGCACTATTTTTGTTAATATTCAAAATCGTATTCCACTGTTTGCATTCACAAACTACTTAATGCATGTAGCTGGAGCAGAACATTCTGCTACCAAACATCCCCACATCAGATACCCAAGAGGAAAACCTCAGGAACAGTCTTGTGCAGTTCCTTCTCCTTTTCCTGAGATCAGCTTTAGCCAAAATTTATAGCTTGGCTGTCTCTGCAAGGAGATGATTTTAAAGGAAAGAAAAAAGCAAAACCAGACTACAGCCCTACTAGATCCTGAGGCTGGTAGTATTTATTGGTTAGAGCCAGAACTAGTATTCCAGATCTCATAAGTGATGAGACTTACAAGCTTCAGTAGCATATAACCTGCAAGTTAAATCAGGCATGAAATGGAAGATGGTAACTAACTAATTTCTTTAGACTGCCAGGGAGTTCAAAGACTGTTCTCATGTAAATTCTAGGTTTCTAATGAGCAACACAGAAGTGTCACAGAGCAGAATTGGTAACTGCAAATAAACAGGACTCGTGAAGCTTCAGCATGCCTTCTGTGGAAGGAAGGAACACTAACAAGTCTGCCTTCGTGCTCTGGAAGAAGGAATGAGCTAACATACCTGGGCAAGACAGCATAACTGGATTTCCAGAAAAATTTTCACCATGTTACATACCAAAAGCTCTTAAGCTATGATGTCAGGGGATTTATTAATGACCAATTAAAGATGGGGAAGGGCAAAGTGTGGGAGTAAATTAAAGGGTGAGGAGAGGATATGAAAGTATATCATATGAAAGTCCTAAAGATACAAAACTTAGGGTCTCAATGGGTCTGTGCAGGCATCTCTGTTGTTCAATAAATTTAAAAACGTGATGAGTTAAGTGAGAAAGCCTGTGTATTCTACAGAGTTATTCAGAAAAATAAAACACCCAGATTGAATGGCAAGAACTGCAGAAAATTGTGTTTATGAACATGGAGTTTCAGCCACTGATTTTTGTCATCCATTTGCTTAGTATGAGGACAAACTAACACAACGGGAAAAAAAAAAAGAAAAGAGACAATTCTGCTACATACTTAAACCAACAGCCTCTAGTTAGGTATTATCATGCAGGAAGAGATCCCAGGGTCACTATGATTAGTCATCTGGAAATAACAGCTCACAGGCAGTTAACAGAACACTGGTGAGGAGGACAGAAGAGAGATCATCATGATGCCTCTATATGAACATTAAGCTTACGTATTACATATGTAATATTACATGCAGGTACAACCTTCTCTGTACACAAGGCATAACAGAGCTAAAAATGGTGCAAGAAGGTCAACCAACATTTTCATACAAGAAACTAATAAGCTACGACTTTTCAACTAGAAGAGGAAAGAGCTACATAAATAGGACAAACATACAGAAAGCAATTATTAATTGCTTCTTTTAACACAACAGTTATGCAGAATTAAATGAAACATTCAGCACAAAAGCTAGAAAATGAGAGCATTTTTTTCCCCCCATATAAAGCACAGCTAATTGTGGACTCACATCACCATGAGGTGCTGTGAACTCCAGCTATATAAACAGACTCCAATTAATTAAAAAACATCCATCAGCAACTGTTTAAATTTAAAGAGAGATACAACCTCTGCTCAGAAATCCTTCAGCTCCAGACCGCAGTATACTGGAAGGATACACAGATAGAAGCACTGCTGTACAACCAACCTGCACTCAGGATCTTTCCCTTTGCATCTGCTGCCAGCCACTTTCAGAGACAAAATACTGACCTCAATGAGCCTAGTATTACCCTCTCCTACGCTCTCTCCAGCCCAAATGATAACTGACCATAGTACCACAGCTTCCCCCCCCCCCCCCAAAAAAAAACCCAAAAAAACAACCAACCACAAAACAAAAAACATGAAACAAAAATAACGTCTTCCCACCTGAATGCTTATAATCTGAGATTTCCATTAGTGGTATCTTAGGTCTCCTTGCCAAGTTCACTACGTAAATTTTCCTAATACATTCACGTTTTACTTCGCATGCCTCCTATTTTAAGTCATTGCCCCGAAATTCCTACCATACCTCTGGAGCATATGGAGCCCCGTGTAACTGTTTCATTGACAGCACAGAAAGCAGCAGCGTGTTCCACATAAATAGGGGGTGCAGCACATACTACAAAGTGATCTCACACTACGATTTGCTCTTCAAATTGAAATAGGCTTTGCTGCAAATTAAAAATATTTTTAAACAAAATAAAAACAAAACCAAAATCCTTCATGGAACCTGTACTCCACATCACGTGAAACTACTGGCAAAACCCGAGCGGCCACCAATTCGCAGACTCGGTAGGAAGCTTCACGGCTCTCACCTCTTCGAGCACCCACCGCTTGTAGCTTCAGAGATCAACAAGCCGCCGGGCCTTCCCGCGGGAGGGCCGGCCCAGCCCCGCCGCCCGCCCCGCTCTCCCCGTCCCTGCGGATCAGCCGGAGCCTGGCCGGGAATAGCACATGTCAAACCCGCGCCGCCGCCGCGGCCAGCCAGGCCGGCCCCCGCACGCAGCCCGCCGCGGCCCGGGCGCCCCCGGGCGAGCCCCGAGCGCTGCCGCGCTCCCCTCAGCCGCCCCGCTGCGGGCCGCCCCCGGCGCGGCCCCGGTACCTCAGCGCTGCGGCGCGCTCCCGCTCCCCGCGCGGCCCGCCCCCTCGCCAACGGCCGCCGAGCGCCCGTTACCCGCCGCGCCTCACAGGCGGGACGCGGCCCCCGCGGGACCCCCCTCCCGCGCCGCCGGTGAGGGGAAGGAGGAGCCCCGGCACCACCTGCTGCCGGCGCGGCGGGAGAGAGGGGAGGCGGCTCCCGAGCGAGCTCAGCTCCGCTCCGCGCCCCGCAGCTGCCGCCACGCCGACCGCCGGCCGCGCCCCGCGGGGTTAACCCGCCCGGCGCCGCACACCCCCGCCCCGGCGCCGCTGCCATTGGCCGCGCAGTTGCTAGGAGACCTTCCACAGCGGCCTGCACCGCCCCGGCGGGCCGGGGCCCGCAGCCGCGCAGGTGCCGCGGCCGCGCTGTGTCGGCATCTGCTCCGCCGGTGAGGCAGGGCCCGGCCCGGGCGCGGTGGCTGGGCGCCTGGCACCTGTTGGCAGGTCCCGAGGGCGGGGGGGCAGGTGGCGGCGCAGGCCGCGCTGCTGCGGCGCCGGTGAGGGGCGGGGAGAGAGCGAGCTCCGTCTGGCTGGGGGAGCCCCCGCGGGGCCGGGCCCGCCGCCGCCGCGCCGCACGTACGCTGGGAGCTGTGCCTCCTTACCTAATGCTCGGCCCAGAACGTCAGCGCCTTTCACGGAGGACAGCGTTCACAAGTTTTTAAAAAGATCCGTCATTAAATACCAGCCCTTACGTTTGACTGCGCGTTGCTACTTTGATTTTTCCTCCCCGCAGGCAATTTCTGCGGCTGTACGCAAAAGCACGAGAAGTCCTCTGCGTCACGTTATTCCGCTAGCCCAGAATCACGTCTCTGTAGAGTACACTTTAAAGAAGGCGGCTTCATAGTTGATCTCAAGAGCTGTTTGGTGCTGTCTGAAACAAAGGTATTGCTGATTCAAGCCATCAGCTTACACCAGGAATTCCTGGCAGTCACCCAGAGCAAGTTTTGCCCAGACATCACAAAAATGCCTCCCTGTGCGACCTCGGGTATCTGCCAGCCCTCCCCGCGGCCGGCAGCGGCGGTGGAGGAGCACCGAGGCACCCAGCCTGGCACATGCCTTATTGCCCACACTACATCAGTTAAATTGTCTAGCATTCCCTGGCTAAATATGCAAGGCTTTTAATAAAATTGCTCCTTAGAACCCACTATGATTGAGTAATCACGATGCATAGGTTTTGATTACTTTCACTATTGGGGTTTGCAAGACTGCAGCCTTCGCTGACTCGGTGACATCCTCATTGACTTTTCTTGACACCTACCACCCTCACACCCCAGTACAACAAATTCTGCAATCATGTGTATCTATACCTGCAATATCTAATTCTCAGTCCTGTGCGTTGCTGTAGGTTTGTTGACATCTCACATGTCCTTATATATTTTGGTAAAGGAGAATAGGTCAGATTTTACGTTGCCTTTCATAATTTGAAATTTTCATCCTAATTTCTTTCCAGTAATTTTCAATATTATCAACCTTATTCTGGTTTCTTTTTTTAAGATTAGGTCACCAGAACAGGTTCTGCTGAGTAGAATAACATTTTTAATACAGTAAACATTTTAATTTCTAGTGACTAATGATTCTTTAAAGAGTATTCAGCTCCGTTCTCTGTAAACTTACCTTTATTGGTCCAATATTCTCTTTACATTCAGCTTTGAGGCAAGAATCCTGTTGGAGGCCTCGGTGCAAATAATCACAAACATGTGAACACAAGTAGAGTGAAGAGACTGAGGATTATTTTTGTCAATTTGTTCAAAAACTAGGGTGTTATAGTCCAGGTCAGGAAATAATAATTATTGACAGAAAAGAGGCTTAAAATGCAGTAGACAGGATGGCTGTTGACAGGAAAGCCACCATCATAGAGAAACAGCGGCAACTGGGATATAAAATATTTATTTTCTAACAGATTATATAGTAATATACCCTTTCATAAGTTCAGTTATTTGCCCAAGTTGACAATTTTTATTATTTTTCTGTATTTTCAGTGTAAGAAAGTGCTAATACAGGGTACAGGCCATACATTAGCATTTCCACTGTTAGGGTTACCACACAGACAAAGCAATATTCTGTGGCGTGCAACAAGGGATGCAATCACAAAAGAAAATGTCTTGTAGGTTTTCCTGCCACAAACATAGCTGTGATAAACTTCCTTACATTTCTAAAATGCTGCCTGCTGTACTTCCAGTTTCTTTTTCATTCAACATTTCTGGTTTTCAAAGGTCAGCTTGAGAATGTAAAAAGGCCGAATAAGGTCAAAATCAGCCTTTCAAAATTCTCACTAAAATTTAACTCCCAGGAATGAAATATACTCCTGTCATCAAGACTGGGAGTAAAGCTGTATCTCTCATTTATGGGTAAACCAGCCAGGCAGATAAAAAAGGCTTACGTAGGGTTAGTAAACTGACCGTTTCTTACTGTGTGGGAAGCAGACTCCAGCGGCTAGCAGAAATACTGATTATTTTTTTAGCTTTTAGTACCTTTGCAATAACAGAAATAAATATTTTAATAACTACATTCTTTTTAGGTCATAGGAAATAATTACTCTCAGTGCAGAAGTAATGTTTCATTTTATGACTCAGGTTAATTGCAGAGAATTTGGACCTTTATACTGTAGCTTTGCTGCAGGTGCACTCTTAGGAGGAAGCAGACTTACACAGAATGTAATACACTAGTGGTAATGGCAAGTGGGACAACAGACTCTGTTCACAGGAAGGATTAAACTCCTGGGGCTTTAAAAGATAATACATGGGGTGGGTGGTGCTGAATTGCCTTTGTCCATTTGATCTTGGCAGCTGTTCCTGAAGTTGATGCTATTCAAAAGAGAACTCCCCAAGCACTTTGCTGTGCATCATGGATTGGGTTTGGTTTATGGATTTTTTTTTTAAAGGGCTGGCCAGGAAAGGAGAAGTCTTTGTGGGATGCATTCAGGCAAGTTTCAGAGGAAATTTTACCTTATGAAAAACTGTAGCCCAACGCAGTTCTTTATTGATAATGCACCAGTTGGTGTAATATAGTCTTCATAAACCACAGTGAGAATTAAAATACACTTTTCTGAAATGGTTCAAAACAAGGTGGCATCTAGGTAGGATTTGGGGGAGACACCAGAGCCATTGGAAGTTTTGGTTCCTAAGAGGAAAACATCAAGTATTTCTTGTGCTGTCTTGAGTAACATCATAAATACCCTGTAATGGATGTCAGGTCTTTGACATTAACACAAATTTAAAAAGTACAACTGCTTAAACAGTTTATTCCTTCTTTACTTAGATTTGCTTGAATCTAATTGATAGAATTATCTGGAGACTCACTTTATTTTGCTTTACAATTCAGCAGTTTAGAAAAAAACTTCTGTTATTTTATAGCTGTTCCTCTTTGTGATATAGACCATTATCCTTAAAATTTATTTTAGTCCCATTTTTCTTATAGACATGGTTCAGAGGATAAAATTAATAGAGAAATTTTGAAGATGTGTTCATCATTTCTTTGTAATCCTTCGCTAAAAAGTGGGATTAAGAATTATAATGGGGAAAACATTAAAGAACCAGAGGACACTAGATGCTTTGGAAAATGAGATATGCAAAATACCTCTAAAAACTCAAATTCAAGCTGGATTAAACTGTAACATGGACAGGAGGGCAAACAGACTCCTACAATTCAGAGAGAGATGGACTGATCCACAGTTTGTTTGCATTTCAATTCAAACTCATCTTCTTAAGTACATTCAAAAGCGCTGTTTGCTGGAGTGGTTTCTATAGCAGTGTCCTGCTTCATTACAAGTCAGCAGGGCTGACGAACCATGGACTAGCAGAAGCTCATTAAAATGTCTGATCCTGTTATGCAATAGGCCAGTGGCAGCCTGTGACTCCTTTATTGTCTCCTGAGGTAAGAACTGTGTCTCCACAAAGCCCGACTCATGGGGTTTTCACGTCTTTTTGTGGAAATGCATAAAAATAACCTCATAAGCCGGTCTGTGGGTTGCACTGTGTGCTGGTAAGCACTTTAAGGTCTGTTCCCGGTTCCAGTTCACACATTAGAAGCTTCAGTCATGCAGTGATCTTAACAGGTATCTCTGGAGCCCATTGGAGGCTCCGAAGATGCAGAGACCTACAGCAGGATTTAGGTGGACTTTACACACTTAAGCCCACCTGTGTGATCCAGTCTCTTTCTCTCTCCCCCCTGCCTCACTACAGGAAAGTTACTTGGCTCGGTATCTAAGAGACATTCAACTGTTGCCTGAAAGTTCCCTCTGCTTTTGCACTTGGACTGTGACATTTCAGGCTAATCTCTGTTCGATTACAAAAAGTGGAGAAAAAGATGCCTGTCTTTCCCCAGGGGTTTGACCAAGTACACCAACAGTCACAAAAATATCCCTGGGATGAGATGGTGTTGCTGCCTGGTCAGAGCATCCCCCACCCAAGTCTTTGTGCCAAACCAGTGCCATGAAAATCAAACGAAGCATCAGGGATCCAAGGCGATGCAACACAAAAAGGACGCTGACTCCATAGCAAAGAAACTACAGCCAAAACTTCTGAACAGGATTGCCTCAGGTTGAGTGACAACATGCCACTAAACCACAGGCTATCACTGTTTCACTGCTCCTCCCAGATTTGTCTACACTGTTATGCTTTTGTATGGGCCCTGTTTTATGTTGCACCCTTGTCTGAGTCAGTTCAGCTCACTAACTATTTAATTTTTCAGTTGGGCTGCTGTTCCAACAGCTTAGCACGTGAATTGGCTCACAGAGGGTTCCACATATGCTAGAGCCTGTTCAAGACAATCCAGGGGAGGAGGGAGGGAAAATAAAGAATGGGGAGAGGAACAAGACTTCACGTTTTTAGTGTCAACGAGACATCATCTCTTCCCTCACATTTCTGTCTCTGCAACCTTATTTCTGGATAAAGATCAGAGCAGTTATTCACCTCATTTGACTGTCTCCATGCATGATACAGGCACCATAGGCACCTAAATTTTCCTTTCCATTCTGGGACGCAGGTGCCAGGTAAGCTTTTACTTGATTTACCCCAAATACCTTTGGAGGAGGGTAAAACATCAGATGGCCACAATGCCTGCAGCAACTCAAGTTCACTTCTGAAATCTTTCAGACTCTACTAGTTCAAGGGACTAATTCCATGAGGTGAGCAGCGCAGACAATGCCATTTAATTCAACCTGTGTTGAAGGGTTTTGGTGATGCAAATACTTCACAAAATTTTTTTATCTTAGTAGCTATAGCAATTTGTGCCATGAAACAGTTGTTCCTCTTCCCACCCCGTCCTGTGCTACACATACACCATCTTCAAAGAATACATACAATATTTTGCATGTCTGCTTTAATCTCCATCTGGAAAAGCTTCACAAAAATTTGTTCAACATCACACACTCATGAAACGTCATGAAATCACTGTAGGCATGGCTAAACATGACTGAATCTTGTGCATTTAACTGCTCTCCTTCGTTCAGACAATCATTATTTTGGACAGATATTGGGCAAGTGTCATTACCAAACACTAAGGTGCCCAAAAGTGTTTGAAATTGTTGTAACGTGTCCGTAAAGTGGGAAGAGCGAAAAGTAGCATCAGGGAAATGAAAAGAAGCCCCCACAGCTTGTGAAAAGCTGCACAATAACATTTCAGGGGAAAGTGGTGAATGAAGGGTGTTAGCGTGGCGTCCACAGGAACAGTCTCTGGTTTATCTGACTTCTCCCCAGTCATGAAAACAAGACTTTTTTTATTGTCAGGAAATATGTATGTCTGCATTGTTGTTCAGCACCCCAAAATAACACACACAACCCCAGACTCCAAAGAGCTATCAGATAAAAAGACTGGTATCACAATTTTTAAACACATGGGAACTGAGGCACCAAAGTATTAGGTGTGTTTTCAGGGAAGTCTGTTCCACAACCAAGGGCTGTATTTTATGATTTTAGCTCCAGTTTCAGGTCATGAGGACATTAAATTGCAATAGAAATATGCCCTGTCCCTCTCACTTGAGTTTACCGTTCATTTTGCACTCCTATGGAGCAGCATGAGCCTCAGAGCTACCAAGAGTGACGTAAGTACATATAAACACATAAGTACAAATCTTCTCCTTCCATGAGAAAGTTTACTGCAGCATCATTTATTAACTGTAAAAAGAATTATACGTGTGTCAGAAGAGAAGAATTAAAGCTTTCACCCAGTGCCACTATCAACCATACAGTGACATATTTAGGCGAAAAAAAAAAATCTAGAATTATATTTTTCCACAGTACAGCCCTTTCAGTCTGAGACCCACAAAGTAACACTGTCAGAAAAGCAACACAACAGAATGATTTTAATCCTGTCTCTCCAACTGGTCTTTGACTGGCTTGTGAGCAATTAAATACAGTTATCCACAGTGAACACAGCTGATACTCCAGTTTTTAAGTGTCCTCAGCTGCAACTAGCTTATAGTAATATCTCTCCCAAGAGAGGTACTGCATGTCATGTCACCGGAGTATAGTCTGAGCTAGGGTGAGTTTACTGCTTAAAGACACTTAAATTGACATCCTTTCTTTTTTTCTTTCAGGATGAGCTCAGAAAAAGCATAAGGAAACAATTGCATATGCGATTCTATGTCACCCCCCGGTTTTGCAAGTGTTGATGCATGAGTGCCTATGTACAACTTACACTTCATGTACACAAATACCATTCATCACCTGTTAGAGAAAAAAGTAAATATCAGGACAGATTACCAGCTGAAAGGAAACTATTTTGCAAAAATGCAATATTCAAGTTAATAGCTTAAAAATAAATTCAAAAAGTTATTTAAAATAAATTTTAAGGCAGCAATATGGAAGTGAGTATCTCTCAGCTCTGCCAAGACGTGCTGTCTCTGCAGATAGCTAGCATGACTCCTGCACGCTGTGCCTCCATCAAAAAAGCAAAGACAGAACTAAAAAAGAAGAAAATACTTTAAAATCTAAATGTTTAAAGATAATGAGAAAATCTTGGTAATGTGAGTGGTTTTCTTCTTAGTTCTTAATCTGAAAACTGCACAAAGAAACTTCTCATTCACTCGCACAGGCAGTTTAAACATGACAAATACAGCTGGCATAATAGCTCTCTGTCCAGAACTGGAAAAACAACGATGAGTAACTTGTTCTTACAGGTGTCTAGGGAAATAGTTTAAGAAAGGTTTTATGTTATTTGAAGAAATAAAGTCAGCTGCTTTAAAAACAGATTGAGGCCAAACAAATGGATCTTTTAAAATGTCCTTAAGTGAAATAACTTTTGAAAAATTGTTATCAGGGGTTGCATTCCAGCAAATGCCTGAACATCCCAGTCTGTAAGCTTAGGTTATTTCTTTGAATGTCTGTAGGAACAACGTCTAATATTGTATGCTGTGGGCATGGTAACAACTCTGGTACGCACCTCTTCTGTTACTGTCTAGGCTGTGATGTGTGAGACCAGGGCACTGATTGTTACTATATCAGATCCCTTTTAAATGAAAACTGGCATTCTACATTGTATGCTTGACTTTACAAGAAGTTAAGGAGTGCCCTTTAGAAATGAAGCCAAAGAAATCATTTTAAGCAGCCAGGGTGGAACATAAAAGGAACCCACGGTATTAACCAACCAATCAAACAAACAAAAAGGCCTTTTTTTCAAATACGTAGTATTAAGAAGCATGGTAGGAAGCTTTTTTGTCATATTGAAATCACTTCAACTGCTGAAAATGACAAAAGAAAAAATACAAGCCACAGAGAAGATTTGGTTTAGATTCAATTATAAAGTATGCTGTCATTTTGGTCTCCAAATCCACATAGATGACAGTCACCTATCCCTGGTGACTGAAGCCCACTTGCTGGATTTTGAAAGGCAGTTACAAAATTAGGTTAGGGATCCCTCAGCTAGAATAAAGCAATCTTGATTTTAATTTCAGACATCCAGTATGTGTGTGAAATTGCCAATAGAAGGGACGTGTGTGTTTCATAAGAAAAGGAGCAGCTATATTTCCCTTTTATGCTACCTATAGGGGAAAACATCTTTTTAGGGCTACAGTTAGGTGCCAGTATGTAACACAATTGTCTGTACTGCAAAGTTTTAACGCAAAGGATTTAACACATTACTACCTGCAGTTGTCACCTTCACCTCTTGCTGGAGGTGACTGCCTCTGAATATCAACTAGAGCAGCTGGGAGGAACACCTATTCCTTACTGACTGAGTTGTCTCCTGGAAAAGAAAAACCCCGACACTACAGCTGCACAGCAGAGGCAGCAAGGGATGAACAGTGTCCGTGTGTAGAGAGCTTGCACGGAGAGTGCCTGAAGAAAAGCGGGGAGCAGAGGGGCTCACAAGCGGCATTGTTGTGCATGCCTTCTGTTACTGGTGCAGGGTCAGTGCCAGCTCCAAGTGGGAATTTAATCAGGGAAAGCACCAGTGTGAAATAATACCCAGACCTGGTGTCACAGGCTGCAGGTGCGTTAGGCTTCGGGGCAGCACTGCACGCTGCGGCTTACCGCAGGGGTGAAAGGCAAACCCTTTCCTGCCAGGGGCAAAGCTGCGGAGCCACGGTGCGATCCCGGGAGCGCCTCAGGGGTTTCCCGTGGCCTTCAACAGATCATAGATCTTGCAGAGTTGCACACGCAGATCTGAGGATGGTGAGAAATACATCGATCCATGTCCCATAATTCTGCAGAGCAAGACAGAATCAGTCTGGTTTCAAATACATATATACATTTTAAAATGTTAAAACCAGTGAAAAGCTTTTAAAAGCGAGGTAACACAAACCCACTCATTTAGAGAAAAATTTGCATTTTTTTACATTGTTTTCTTCTATTCTCAAGGTCTCTCTGACATTCAACTCCAAGCTTACTACTGACAGAGGCTCTGAGCTCCACGCAGCCTGTCAGCGGGGGACCACGGTGCCAGGGGGCGGGGTGGGGGGGGTTAAGCCACTCACCAGCCATCTGCCCGACCAGCTACCCTGTTCAGGTCTCCGGTTTGCTGGCGGCCAATGTTAGGTCATTCATCTCTTCCTCTTTTCCTGAATAATGCCTGAATATTCTGCATGAGCAGAATGTGGATTTGAAACCGCTCTTCTTGGGTGAAAAGATGGGGGTAGCTTGCCAGGGCCCTTGAGAGGTGAGGCTGGTGCTGTGGTTCCTGCTGAGAAGGGGCTCTGAGCAAGGAGGAAAGTCAATTCTAAACGCAGTAAAAGCCATTAACAATTTCAAATCTAACTGCTTGTTTTTTGCAGAAAATTGCACGTACAAGCGCTATTTAAACTCCCCTCTTCAGGGGTAGTAAGCCAGCCAGAGGATGGCAACACACTTTATTTCAGTGGAACAATAGTGGCATCCAGTGGTCAGTCACAGCAAAATTCAAAGTACTCCTTCCCCAGGGTTCACTGGGCACCTCATATTCTGTCCTTGATTGCTTTTTTTTTTCGGGTGGTGGGAAATAATACTCTGACTTGAAAATGGGGTGTATTTGCACCTCAGTGGAAAGAATACAATATATTTTCTGAAGTCCAACAATTAATAAGTTAATTCTCTGTGGCCCTATTGCAGTTGGCAAGTAATTGTAGGATAGGCAGAGTTGGCTTTAGTGCAAACTCATTTGATCTAAAGGCCCTGTTCTTGTGAGACCAAGAATGAGGTCAAAGAAACTGTAACATATTGCTGCAGCCATGTTCTGTTTGGTTCCTTTGATTGTGTAGAAAAAGATCTGCGTGCACCTTTATAAATCACCAGAAATAATACTTTGGTTGCTACAAACCCTTGGAAACTTATTTTTGCGATATCACTGAAGTGAGTTGCATTGTGTCTCCTTACTAGCCATCACTTATGAAAATATCATTGCATTGTATAGCTTTATACCACTTCTTCCTAGACTGAAAGTAAGTTTTAAGAGGATAACATGATTTGTCAAATTTGGGTTTAGAGTCTCACCTTTAAATTGGGCGGGGAGAGCTTCCATTCTCACCAGGCTGATCATCTTAATGCCCATCACCTCTCCTGCACAGAAAAGAAAGGGGGTGTTTACTCCACCAGACCTCCAAGTAGCTCGTTTACATCCATTTTCTGCTATTCCATTTAGATTTCAGCTAAAGCAATGAGCCAAACCCCCTACTTGGTAATGACAAAAGTGTCTATGCAGTCTCGTTTCTGCAGGAACCAAAACACTGTAAATGAGATGCTGCAATACCTCAGGAAAGAAATGCAATAAAATTCCACTAAAATCTTGTAACAAGCATAATATTTTTTCCCCTCAGATATACTCCTGATAACTTAAAAGTTTAAAGATTCATACAGGGTATGTAGTTTTGAGTTTTACGTCTTTACAGTCATTAGATATTTGCATATCAACCAGGGAGAAAACAAAATACTTAGAATTCTGGATTCAGATCTCTGCGCTGTAGATATTGATACATCACCCATGATTCCCACAAGTAATTGTGAATGCTCCGAATAGTTTATCTTTCCCATTTCCACCTTAAAAAATAAATACAGTTTTTAATTTCAGTCCAAGTAACATCATAAAATATATATCAAAGGTTTCCATCTGACTGTTTTGATACCATTCATCTCTGGCCTAAATATAATTTCTACAGGCTTTAGCCTGTTACAGGTTTATACATTGCCTTAATGACAACATTTGTGCTACTTTTCAAATACAGAAATACAACAAATTAAAATTACGTGTTGTGACATCTGACAGAGAGAAATGAAGCAAACTTCATTGAGAAGTTCAGGAAAGTTTACTACCTTTTAACTTAACTCTGTGTCTGTTGCATGACAGAAAGGGCATCACGTGGGGTGGGGGGAGCGTGGGGAAACTTGTTCTGTTGTGGTTAGTAGATGCTTTCTGCCTAACTACTGTCTACTACCTCCAATGTTTTGTGCATTTTATGTAGACTTATGAAATTTCCAATTCTGATTTTGTGCAGATTTTGTGCCCACCCTGCTTCTTTTTCCCCTCCCTCTTTCAAATTTTTGGTCCCAGCTCAGTCCCCATTGAAGTAAATGTAAAGACTCCCACTGACGGCAGTGGGAATTGGATTAGATCTCTAAAAAAACAATTACATGCCTAATTGCTCTTTACTGCTCACTTAAAAATGCATTCTTTGAAACACTACCAATATTTGTAAAGGCTGAGTTTAATGTGCTGAACTATTTAGGTTATTTGGAGACCTATTTTCCACCAGTGCCCAGGGATTTAAATAAATGCTATAAAAGTGTTATTTACATTCTGCATTTATAACAGAAGTGTTTCTATTGCATCATTATTCTTCATAGTGATTTTGCTCTCAGTGCCAAAAATGCTTTGCTGCTTTGAAGCCAGTGAGAGATCTGCCATTGCTTTCATTCAAACTGAAGCTGGGAGCTAACACGAGGAAAAGGGGATGCAGGTTCCAGGTCATTCTGAAAGAGAGATGAGTCTCGTGAAAGACTCTTCCTAGAGCCCTGTACTAACTGTCTCTTCAGGAGATCACCGTTACCTTGTCCACTCCAGTCCTCAATAAAAGACCATGTGTTAGTTTGGTGGTGCCAGTAAATAGCACTGAAAGTGGCGGTGCTGATTTGACAGTGGCTTGGAGAACTTTAACCATATTATTCTGCAAGTGGCAGTCTGCACCAGCTCAGCTCTCTAAGTCGCAATCCTGACTCTGAAATACAAGCCCCATACAGAAGTGGGTGTGCAAAGATTATGCAGAAATTAATTAATCACCAGAGATCCTTTACTCCGAGGCTGAAAAAAGTAGTCACTGAAGGAAAACAGTGCAATACTCTTCCTATAAAATCTACTTGAAAGAAACAATATAATTAAAATAAGCCTGAGTTTGACAAGCATGGCCTGGAGGAAGACTGTAAGATCTGAATTTGGCTGCATGCCCAATGACTTTTACTACAGAAGTGCTGGCTTCCTTCATTACCAGCATCTCCCCTGAATGCGCAAACCCAATCCCTGCCACAGAGATCCTTCTAACTATAACGGACAAAGTTTAGGCATCTTTTTAAACAAATACAGCAGGAACTCTCTGCATAGGCTTGGAAATAATTCTGAGTAATGCTGTTAGGCTCCATCAGGAGGCAAGTCTGATTTTGGGAAATGAATTAAGGTGGTTACAGAATATTCTTTTTAACTTGACAGAGGATTGACAAAGGACATGTTCAAAGCAAATAGCCTCAAAACCCATTTATCCACCCACAAAACATCTGATCAGTAAATAGAAATAAGCACACCATAAGTATACAAATTAAGGTGGAGAGTACCTACACACTGTTAATTTCAACATAATATGTTTGCAGATCCTCTAAGAGAGCCAGGTTTTTCCAGGAATTAAAAGCATACATCTCATTTTGCTGTAATATATTGATATTCTCACTTCTCAGATTTAAAAGCATTTTAAGATCATATCTTAATATGCTACAGTAATGAAAAAACCACAATCGTTTCTGGTGCACAATATTGTTCCTCAAGAACTGATACTAGAGTAAAAAAATTGCTTTTCTGCTAATCTGATAAAGGTAAATAATTTAAGAGCAGCCTATTAAAATATCTTCAGGTTAAGGTTAGCATATGAGCACTTTGGTTTTGTAGGACTCTTGGTAAGCGTCGAAGGTTTTTCAACAAAACCATGGGCTGAGAAGATTAGTTTCTAACTCTCATTTTCTTTGTTTGCAGCCCTGCATTTCACCCTGTGACTACAGCCACAGTTTTTCCCTAAAAGCTTTAATTTTTTTACCGTTTAAATTCTCACAGTCAAGTTTATCTTCATAGCATAATTTTCCTTGCCACTATTGTTTGCTTAGTAAGATGTTACTACGATGCTACAGGCAAACATTTTCAGTACAACTAAGAACACTGTGAAACTAGGGCAAAGCTAGAAATCACTGAACACAGCAAAATGAAAGGACGTTAATGTTGGACATAATTATATTGAACTTTATCATCTATTGTAATGGCAATGGATCAAGCAAACACTTCTGGACTAATGGAAAGCGGTTGTGCAACAGGACAGCCACGGTAAAAGGAATGGTCAGTTGTGTCCATGCGCCTGGTTAGTTAAAGCAAACAATCCTCCCACTCAAATCCATTTTCTCAGTGGCGTTGTCCCTGTTGCTGGGTCGGGGTGGTATCTAACCACGGCAGCGCTGTGGTCAGTATGTGCAAGACAAATGGGAGGGTTACATTTGACCAGATAATTCAAATACAAACACAAACATAACACTGCTATAAAATAAAACCAACAAAGACTATATTCCACAAGCTGAGACGTTATTATTTCTACTACTACCTAATGTCACCCCAGCAATTTTTCAATATAAGCAGTGATGATTTTAGAGCCCATTGCCCAGCTTTCAGTGAGCTCAGGTTGATTTCCATGGCAACGGGAGATGCAGCTGTTTGCGAAGTTGTCAGAGGGCTGCAGGATTCGGTTCCTGTGCTGAGCATGGCTGAAGGCAATCCAACAGTGGCAGTCCACACATTTTTAGTAACTAAGTCTCCACCGCAGTGCTTTTACCTAAATGGAACAGAGAAATAAATATGCTGTTGATGGCCTGTGGGGCTTTTGTTGTTGTACATTTTGTCTTTTTAAGGTTTTCATTAAATAAGTCCTTTTAAGGAACGTTTATCAACTAGGAAATTCCAATACCTGCATTGTAATTATACCACAAGCCTTTGCATTCAGAAACTTTACCTGATTTTTTTTTATTTTTTTTTTTTTAAGTGAAGTGCTTCCTCCTTTTACCCTCAGCTCTGACTTGCTCCTGGCATTTGGTGTGGGGTGACAGCCTCAAAGAGTCAGCACAGCCCTCCGAAGGTACGCACTCTGCATGTGCTGCTTATGGGCTGAACAGCAGCCGGACGTAGCTGTGGCCCTTGGAGCCATGTGTGGCTGCCACAGGGTATGTCCTGTCCCTTCTCTGACAGCCAAACAGCTGCTGCAGCTCACAGTCCTGCATACTAACCCAAGCTGAAACCCTTCACGGTCTAGGTTAACACACCAGGTTGTAAAAGGCAGCAGCCAGGGTGGAGCTGTACCTGCCTTTCAGCCACATCTCCCACCAAGATATTCATCCATGGCATGGGCCAGGCAGTCACCCGGGGGCTGCAGTTTCACCGCTGCAGTAACGCCCCCCCTTCTGAACTGTGGCCATGAGCCCCGAGGGCACTGCTCCTTGCCAAAGGCTTCTGGCACACCCGCGCCTTCCCCAGCTCCTGCAACATGGCAACGATTGATGGTGCTGAGCATGCAACAAGCAATCAATGCGTTAGGCAGCTTTATGCTCCTAACAGGATTTTCTGCTTGCACAAGTACCAGAAACATAGCACAGCCTGCCCCTACTTTCAGCATATTGAATTATAAGGAACTAACTAGAAAAGTGCATGGGGAAGGTGGAATAATACTGTGCAACATATGGATGTTCTAGTTTGCCGTCCCCTAATTCTGTCTAGCATAAATAGGCTCATTTCCCACTGACATCAAGACTTGCTGTCTTAAAATATTTCATACTGAAATCTAAAAGTGGATCATGATCATCTCCTACATTATCGAACAAAAACTATTTGTCCAAAGCTAGGCAACATTCCCATAACAGCTCTTGCATATGCCATCAATCTTTTCCTAAAAAGGAATTTTTATCTCATTGCACTGACTGTTCTCTGATTCAGCAGAAGATTATTAGCAGGGCAGTGTGGAGAACATGCCCCTTGCAAACGCACGTGGCAAGAAATAGCTCAATCCTGGCTTGCAGCTTGGTCCAAACAATGCCAGAGCTGCCCCACACCTTGATTAGCTCACCTCCAGGTGAGAGAGGAGAGACCTGATGTTTAAGGGAGGCTGAAACTTGCCTCCTAAGTCACTCCCAGGCACTCTGCTTAGGATTCAGCTTGTAGTAGACATCCACCACCTCCAGCAGAGAGCTGTGTGTAATGCCACTGACCTGCAAGCACATCTGGGGGATGTGGGACCATGCTGACCACCTTTGTGCCATTGACAGTGTCTCTGTTCCTCCAGTTATTCATGTTCTGCCTCCAGATAAGGGACCTCGCTTGCTTCTCTGGCATGGACAGTCTCCTGAGGGTATGGGGGCTGAGCCTGAGATGGCAGGGAGACTCAACCGCGTTTGGTCCCCAGGATGCTCTGCCACACAGCCCAGCTGTAGCACAGAGCTGCACAAGCTCTGCTTTGCGATCAGACCACAGAACCACATAAGCATCCATGGTTTTTCATAGCAGAAAGAAGGTTCTCCGGGAAATGCCACACTCAGACATTCATATTTTGTGCATGCAGCTTTTTGCATGGAGTGAGAGAGAAGCCATGTCAGCTTTCAGTGAAATACCTCTTGAACGGCTGCTTTTCAAGTGGCCTGCTGTGTTGAATCCCTAATTGCACTAATGGACCTAACACACCAAGCTTCCTGGGGGAAGTGGGGAGAGCCACAGTGAGAGGATCATTTAGAATTAAACTGAACAAAGTGCTTAGGAATATACCGCTGGGAACAGCTCTGCCTGGGGGGTGGCAGTGGTCCATAGGTCCTATTCACCCTCTGCCTGTTTAAATCTCCAAGAGCACTTGTGTTCCCCTTAGCAGGCAAACCAAGACCCCACCTCACCTGGGGCTGTGGAGAGCAGCAAGGAGACAGCTCTGCACCACCACACAACTCTGCACAGCACCCACTATCTCCCAGGGTGCAGGAGGGGTTTCCTATACTAGCAACCTCTCCTACCAGGACGTTCCTTGTAGCTTCATCCCATTCCACCCCACCTCACCCTACATATGAGGTGCTGGTGACAGAGCAGGGCTCACCACTCCCGGTCCTGGGGAGATGACCCTTAACAGCTCTGCCTTTTCTTTTTCTACAAGATTTGCTACTGGCAGTCATGAATCTCTGCAGATTTCCCAGCACAGCCTTGCACTAGCAGCACACTCAGTCCCGAAGAGGAGAGGCTCATGAGCGCTGTTGTTTCTTTGTGCCAGAAAACTGCAAATAAACAGGCAAACCTCTTATTTCCTAATGTACTCAAGCCTGATGGTTATTAACCAGATGTCTGCTATTTTTAGTATCTGTTTTAAGCTGTTTTCTGTAATTGTTCTGCTTGAGGTGGGAGAGTATAACGCACAGCTTGCTTTATGGTCCTGAGGTGATTTTTAATTGATGAGTGGCCTAGCACTCGTTGGATGCTTAGAGCTATCTTTTAATAATAAAACAGATTATTCCTGTATCTATGTCCCCTGCTGTAACTGGTAACTGCCTGATATTCATTTCCATAACTTTTTTTTTTTTTTTAACTTGTGCAAAGAAAGAGGCAGGACCCCATTCCCGCAGGTTTGTGCTTTGGCTGAAACGCTGGCAGGCATTGAGACTCAGTGATCAACCTGTGTTTCAGTGTTCAAAGTAACTGTGTGGAAGGGGGTGTGGGGTTTGTTGTGCTGCAGTTGCTGTAGAATTATTTAAAAGGTATTTCATCCCGGGAAAGCAAACTTTAAAAAATGACAGAAAATCATGTCTTTCACGTTTTGCTCCAGTTACTTCTGCTCCTGTTTGTAACTGCAAATATTTATATGCAAGCCAAGATAGTTTATCCTTCATGCTTTCTTAATAGCAACATAACATTACTTGCAGATCTTCAGCCACACTCATACAGAGACATCAGCCTGCTTCAGGAAAGAGTTTAGCTGCTAACCTTTTCAGGAAGGACGGGAATAGTAACCTTATTACCTGCAGATAACGCCGCTGGGGACTGGCAGCGGAACCAGATGTGGAGTTTGGGAGCAGTCGTTGTGAGGTCCTGTGCTGTGGCTGCCAGCCTGCCTTCCTCCCACCTTACCCTGCAAAACGAGAAGGGGGAAAGTTTCACAGCCCTGGCCGGGTGTCTGCAGTAACACAGGAAAGCCCCAGAGCACAGCACTGGAAGAAACCTAAGATAATTCTTTCTAAATCGATACACCTAACCATAACTGGAGGCTCCCACATACACGCTTATCTGCTCTCTTTTTAAAACACTCAGTAATGGTGTTTATTCTCCCTAATGAGACAGGTCTAGTGCCCAGCTCAATTTCTTCAGCCTTTCCTCAGTGGTCATACTTTTTACAATTGCCAGATGCATTGCTGTCCTCTGGACACCTCCCACTTTGTCCGGAAAGTCCAACCTGGTGTTCCTGGATGTCCAAGCCACTGTAAAGCAAAACAAGATACCTGCCCCACCATGCTGCTGGTGCAATCATCCCATCAACATATCTCGGAAAACGACTTGTGCTTCTTTGCTTGCAACAGCCCAACACTAGTGTTTTATATCCAGTTTGCCACCCAGTATTTTTCACTGGTTTTTGTGATAGCCTTTTCTGGTTTTGCACTTGATTCTTCTTCCAAATGCAAGGCTTTCCTCACTATTTCATTAGCCTCATCTGAACCACGTGCCCAAAGCCATTGGGATGACAGCACAGGCAGGAATATCAGGCAGGTGAAGAGATGTGTATTGGGGAGGGAAAGGGCTGCATGAAAATATGATGATGGGAACAGAAAAAGCAGAGTGTGATGGAAAGGAACTAAAAATCAGAAACAGAATAAGAAATAGAAAAAGAAAACCTACAGAAGAAATGAAAAATCTGTCATGGGAAAGAAGAAAGAGAAGGAAATGAACAAAAGAAAAAGGTACAGAGAATGATGCTGAAAATAATGTAGAAGAATTACACAGAGATCCTTGAAAGAACAATGCAGGCAAGAAGGGAAACATGAAGTCTTACAGAACAAGAACTTTGTCCATTTTTAAGCTGTTATCAATCAACTTCAACCTGAATGAATGTTTATATCTAACAAGCAGCTGTTAGCTAGCCCTGACCTGCCCTGGGTAGTAAAATGAGCCCTAACAGTAAGATGTATTGAATGCTTTTCAAAGCTGCAGGACAGAGATGTGAATCATAGCTCAGAATGCAATATTTTAATTCTTGCCAAGAGAGGACAGAAAGTGGCCTGGAAATGTCCTTTACTATCAGCCTTGAAAAAAATAAACTTAGCCACTCTCAGATCTCCACAAGCCACTGGAGAACACTGTTCTCCCAGATGAAAGCTCAGGTGGTCCTTCCTTTTCTTTATTAAAAGAACAAACTTCTGGGGGGTATTTTCTCTAGACAATATGGCAAAATTACTGACAGCAAAGGCTCAAAGATAAGACCTCTGTACGTACAGTAAAATGTAAAGATATCTGTGCAAGTCAGTACTCAGGATTAGCAGGCACCCATACCCTTCAGGAGCAGGGATTGCCCAAGCAGTGCGATATTTGGTGGCTAAGAAGAGTGCTGAAAGCTAACAGTGCAGATGGGGTACTAACAGGCTGCACAGATGCTATTCAGTGTAAACATCGGAGAGGCCAAGAATTTCTCAAAACTCTTTCTCTGGGTTTTTTTGGGCCTTATTTTCGCTGTAAACTGAAAGGCAACTGCATTCAACTTTCTCCAGGGAAAGCCAAAGAGGTCTGCAACAGCAGTAGTGCTTGGAATCTGTGGCCGTAATCTCATATAACAGGAGGAACCCTCAGGAGAGATGCATAGCTGATTCAAGGCCTGTGTGCATCACAGAGCACCTTAAATAAGGTTTCTTATGAGTTTTATGCAATGTCAAATGCACTTTGATAGCCTGTGTACAGATGTTATCCCCTCCCATGCAGATACACGCAGTAGGCTGACCCTAAAGGAGCAGCAATGTGTGCACAGCAAAGGTGAATGCTGTACCTTGCCTCCAATAAACACCTTGTGTCTTTGCCTTTTGGTTTTTCAGTTGGGTTGGGTTTTTTTGTTTGTTTGTATGTTTGTTGGGGTTTTTTTTGGTTTGTGGGTTTTAGTTGGTTGGGTTTTTTTGGTTTGGTTGGTTGGTTTTTTTGCCATTTTGAAGCTGTTCTTTGGCTCTGGACAGCCCCTCCATGCACTACTTGGACTTCTCCACTACAGGACAACCTGAAGCTGCTCTTCACAGGAGGCAACTCACCTGGCTGGGTAGTTTGTGCAGCCTTTGAGGGTGCTGTGCACTGGGTGGACTTGCTCTGATGCTGTTGGTTGATGTACCCCTCACTTCTCCTTCCACATGTGGACAAAGGAAGGAACAATTAAACACCAGCCTTTCCCAGGTCTTATGTAGTACACTCCTTTCACCCCTGACTTGCAACTGCTGCTCCATTAGGCGGCATTTTGTCTCTCATACTTAGCAATCTTATGCCTCGCTCACCATCCCAGACTTCACCTCTTCCCCAAGATTGCCAGTGCTGAAGGTCTGTGCAACATCACTTGTTGCTGTAAAGAATTAGCTGGGGAGTCACCTCTGCAAGCTTTGCAGCAAAGGTGTATTAAAAGCAGTCACAGAGTCACTGAGGGGGTTCCCAAAGCATTGCTCAGTAAAATGGGAAAAAGTTTAGAAGACAAAAGAACTAATTTTCCTAGGCAAGCAATGCTGCAACTCTGAGGGGAGCTGGTAGATATTTAAAGCCCAATGGGGAAGTGACTAAAAGACCTTCAGCAGTCAGAAGAAAGGAGCACTCAGCAAACACTGGTGGTTTCATTCCCTCCTGTTTTAGCTTCAGCATCCTGCTTATAGGATTCAGGCTTTGAGGTGCCACATTAACCATACCAAAGCATCATCCCTGTGGATTGACAGTAAGACTCACACACATCCTTAGCTCAAAACACACAGCAGCAGTCCCAAAGTCAACATTTCCACACTTACTAGCACTATCCCTGGGATTTCCTATTCAGTCTGAGCCTTCTGCAGTAACTCGCAGCAGCTCCTGTTCCTGTTTCAAGGACACATTCACTTATAGGCACGCATGGTACCACACCATAGTGCTGAAGGAGAATGTAAAATTAGATAACACAATCCTGATAAGATACAGTTTTATAGAGGTTACAGTTTTCTAACTGGAAACCAGCCCTCTTATTTTTATTTCCCCCCTCACTAATATTTAAAAAAAAAAATCTCCCTGCTCCCAGCCATTGGCTTTTTTATTTCAGTGAAACATACTCACTATTTTCAAATTCAGAACTCAAGTCAATTTAGGCAGATCCATTAGGCCACAAACCCCTCTAAAGCTCTGGCCCCATGGCCTGGGGAGCGACTCAAGGCTCCTTCCGAGCCGATGCTCCACGTGGGCCCTTCCTGCCCCTTTTGTCACCACCTCCGTGGGGCAGGCACATGCTGTGGCTGTTAATTAACCCACAGTGCAGATTTGCACCCCCTCAGCTAGTGCAGGCGGGATGAGCAGCAGGAGTGGCAGCCCCTGGCACTGGCATTGCGCCGATCCCCTCCGAAGCGCAGCGGCAGGAGGGGCGCACCAGGTCCCCAGCCATGGCGGCTGCCCGAGGAGGAGAGGGGCCCGCTCGCCAGCCAGGCCAGCATCCCACTGGACCTCAGTGCCATGTTAACCATTGCCAGGGGGACGAAGGCAGCCCAAACCTGCAGCTGCCTGCCCTTGCCGAGAGCTTAATCATTTTTAAGCTGGGAGAATGAATGCCATGACCTGCAATTATTCACCTTTTGTGTTGTTAGCTACGGCTCTCTGTGCTGTGCCAAATCACATGGTTTCAGACCGGTTCAGTGGTTGGAACCTTATCAACAGCCCCATCTTCCCACCCCTCTGCCTGCCCTCCCTCTACACCACCCTGTCACCCCCCTGCCCAGCCTCCAGAGAGGGGCTTCAAGTGGCTGGGCAGGATCAGCGCAACACGGAAAAGCCCCCCGGGATGGTGAGGGAGCCCTCAGGGCTGGCACGTGGCCAGTGGGCACCAAACAATGATGCCACCAAGGCGCTGGGCCGTCCCGGCAGGCGCCGGGTGAGGGGGGGCCCTGGGAGCACCATGTACCATGCAGGGAATATGCTGTGCCACCCCCTGGAGTGGCTCCTGCCAGCCGTCCCACAGCAGCACCAAGCGTACTAGGGCTGCTGGGGAAAGAGAAAGAAAAAAAACCCGCACACCAAAAATACACCATACCTGACAGTGGACTGTTGTTGCTGCCACCAGTAAGAGCCCAGGCCCCAGCACAACCCCGTCCTGCCTCTGGTTTTAGCCCTAAAGCATGCATTTCTCCAGCGCATTATTTACACACCCCCGGTCTTGGTCAGGGAGATGCCTGTGCAGTGCCAGGAGAGCCACCGGTGCTGCCGCCGTGTCTTCCAGCTGTGGTGGGACCAGGAGCTGCAGGGCACCGCTCCCCTCTGTGCCTCCGCCTGGGGCGGACCCAGCCCCAAGAGCAGCTGGTGGCCATCACAGCATCACCCCATCCCTGGTGGGCTCTGCTCGGGAGAAGTCCTCGCCTCAGTGGTTTTCCAGGCAGGCTGAAGGACCAGTGGGTGCTGAGCCTGTGGGCACAGAGGTATTGGAGCAGGGATGGGGCGCCCGAGCCCCCTGCAACGCGCAGACACAGCCCTGCAGAACCTCTGGCTGTTTCCTCGTGGCAGGCCAAGGCTGTGGGGCTCCCTAGGGACACACAATCCATTAGGCAATGCTTGTTAATAGGAACACCTGCCTTCAAGAAGTCTTCAGAACTACTCAATTAATATAAACAATGTTTCATTTAATTTGTTGTCCCAATTATCACTCATATTTAAGCGCGCTATTCACTATGGAATTGTAATTTTCACTTCTAATGATACACAGGACTTAGTTCAGGACATCTCTTGCTTCACGAGCTATGCTTATAATTTCCCTTTCAATTTGACATGAAGTCACTGGGCTTGTACAGAAGCTAGGAGATGGGCTTGGCCCAAGTGATTCCTTTTTACCCTGTGTGAAGCAGTCCGGTCGTAGGTGCTGTCTCCCAGGGTTGGGGAACAGCCACACAGAATGCTGAGGCCAGATTTACACAGAGGGTTATTATATATTTGTACATGAGTTGTAAACAAGAACGTAACATTGTTTAAACCAGGAATAAACAAATAATTGTACTTATAGATGCGTCCCACCTCCCTCCTATGCAGGAGTAAAAATCCAGAGGTGCTATAAATAGCAATATTCCTAAAATCACATCCAAAGAAAGTTTTATTGTTACAAAACTTGGCTTATCTTCAGTGGTATCAGGGTTTAGTACTTTTTGAAGAAGACTAAATAAGACCTTTGACAGCTGCTACTGTCAGACAGTGGTATTTCTGCTGCTGGAACCATGGCATTTAACAGATGGAAAAGCAGATAACGTAATAATATAGCATTCACAAGTAACATTTCAGAAGCGGTAGTCACGGTCTTTAAATAAGACTGAGCAAAGCAGAGCGGAGACAACTTTGCTCCTGGATCAAAGCAAGCTCCAGCTGCTTCAACTTTGACAATGTCAAAAATGTTCCTTAAAAACTACAGGGACAAAAATTTAACTCCCCATAACTGGAAAGATGCGTTGGTGCCTGCGGGCTCTCCAGGGAGAGCAGTGGTGCAAAGACCCTGCAGGAGGGTTAGGAACTGGCCGCAGCACGCTGACTGACTGGGACCACCAGGACTCCTCCAGAGGCCACCCTCCAGCTCTCCTCCTCTCTTCCAAAACATGGCAGGGATTGTAAGGAGCTCCCAGCTGAGCCCAAGGTCCTCATCCTCCCAGCAACGTCTCCCACTTTAACCTATGCAGAAGAGAGGTAAACAGAAAGTGAGCAGAATACAGCAGTGCCACCCCCTCACAGAGAACATTTTTAGTTCACCATTCATGAAGACAACACATCACAAGAGCATTGCTTGTCCCCCAGCCAGACATGGAGACCAAATAAAGCACTAGCAAAAACCCACTTTGCTGGACTGGGTGAGGCACCTGTTGTGTCATCTTTGGCATGTTGATATGAATACATGCTGGATCCAGCTTGCCTTATGAAATAATAGCTCACTCAATCTTCATTATGGGACTAAATGAATCAAGAGCCCTTCAGGGCAGCTCCTGATGGAGCCTGTTGCTGCCATTTGTATCAAATCAGTCACTATCGGCCCACAGGAAATTATCGTAGCAAGTCAAAATACTCGGCGTGACTGCCGCAGGGGAGGACAAACTGCTCATACCAAATCCAAGTGTTATCGCTTCCCTGGCACCTCTCCTAATCAACATTTGTCTTTATTTGCTGAAAGCTCTTTGCGCTTCAACTCTGAAGCTCGCGTTGCTGCTGCAAAAGGTGAGGAGGGACAGAGGCCAAGAGAAGAGGGGACAGAGAGAAGTGAATTGCCGTCCACCAGGGACTCCTGTCTGGCAACCCTCAGCAAGTCATTCGGGCTTAAATCCCTTGAGATATTGAGGTGTCATCTCTTACTACTCCTTTAAGCTTCCTACCCTCGTCTCTGGGTGCTGAATGCCAATGCCTGGTCCTGCTGCCCCTGAGCGTGGCCGCTGAGGCTCTGAACACCCGCAGCACCACTGGGATGGCCCACTCCCGCTCAGATGAAAAGGCCTCACAACCACAGCTGTTAGCTGAACAGCCCAATGAAGAGACAATAGCATCAGGTTTAGTTAGAGGAGCAGCCACACAGGGAATCTCCCGTGACCATCTGCTTCCCCTGAGGCTCCCTCAGGTAGATCAGTCTGTGATCTCTGGCACATTTGAACCACTCCCACCGGACACAAAGGTCTCAGGATTCACACACAGAAGCAAATCCTCAAGCTGCTTTGCAAAACCTCTGAAATTTGGCCATCACGAAGTGAAGAGACCATGCACAAGCCAGGCAAGCATGGGAGCCTGATTTTCCTTCATTTATAACCGTGTGTTTACAGGTGGACTCACAGCTCTTCGCTACCCATCCTGCTACCTTTTGGAGAAACACAAGCCTTATTCACACTCCTGCAGAGAGTCAAACCTACTTCACCTCAATAATTCCTTAATGATCTTGTTGGCTATAAAATGGGATAAAGATAGCAGATTCCAGTATTTTCCTGGCACTGACTAGGTGAGATGAGTAGAGACACAGTAGTGGTGGGATATCAGGGTCCTAGGGGGTTGCTGCAAAGCAGCTTTGGGGATTGACTTCATCCTCCCCCAGGGAGCCCTCACCTACGCACAGGCAAGCAAAAAATTGCATCCATGACTTACACAGCTTGAACCAGAGAACCGTTTATCCTGATTGCTGAATGGAATGAGGCATGTGCAGCTGTATTGCTTTTTGCCTGCTTAGTGCCTCACAGTTCTGAAATCATCACTTTCAGTAAAACTTCCTGAGAGGAAGAGATCTAAAGATATTGCCACACCAACAGGTTTTGGGGAAAGTTGGGTAGAGGAGAGTCTGCTCTCGCCTCCACCAGAGGAAGGACCATGGGGGGTTCCCCAGATGCCACTGGGGAAAGGGGGCACAAAGACTTGCCAGAAAGTCTCCAGCCAGAGCTCACGCCATGTTCAGCAGAAGTTCCTCTGTTCTCGGGCTTTCATTTGTTTCTGTGAATCAGCAAAGCTCCTGGTGCCCATGGAGACAGAAATGTGGGGTGGAGCTTTGCTGGGGGAAGGGGTTCAGGAGATCACCCTCCAGCCCTGATCTCCCGTGCTGGGAAGGAGCTGAATGCGTGTGGCAGCTTTGCTCCAGTTCAGAGAAGAAATCAATTAGAGAACAGTTTTCTTCAGTTCTGCAGTTCAGAGAACTCACCAGTTAACCATCTAGGACTCCCAACTCAAGTTCCAATTGTGAAAATCAGTCATAAGCTTAGGATCTATTTTAATTTTGCTGAAGTATTATTCTCCAATGTTTTTAACTAATATATGCAAACATAATATTTTTTTTCATTGTTGTTATTCTGACCTTTCAAAAACCCAAGACTAAAATCTCTGCTCAACCATATTTATTTCTTTTTGTGGCTCTCTGGTCTGTGAAATTGGAGGGTTGCTCTAGGACCCAATACTGCTGGAATTTATCTGTTTAGAGAAAACTGTGGTTTAATCTATGCTTTGAAGAACAAAGCAGTACACACAAAAAATTACATGGACTGTGCAAAGAGATTATAAAGGAGAAAATAGGCCAAAACTACATAGGGAAAATTTGGGATATAATCCAACATTGTACATCTGTGCTTATGGGTCCAAGTGTTTCCTCTTTAAAATCAACAGTTGTGCCTGCGAGGGAATGGTGTGCGAGAGCAGCCAGGCTGCCACAGCTGTGCCTCTTGGCGAAGGGGCAGTTCCCCATACAGCAGAAACTTACAGTCTGAAACGAGACGTTAAATGCCCTCATCTCACAAATGCCAAGACACCTGGGACTCCTTCCACAGAAAAAGGTCTACTGAAAGCAATGCAACTGCACAGAAAGTTAAAGCTAAGCATGTGGGTGAGCAGTTGTGAGTTCACGGTCTGTGGGCCCTTTATCCCTATAGGCACAAAACCTTAAGTTTCTAATTAAATTAACTCTTTCATACCTGTGGGAAAATCCCAGCCCAGTATCACAGAGTGTGCTGTACAAACAAATACACTGACATTCATAGCAATTGATGCATTAACTGGGATTTGAATAGAATCATTTAAGCATTAATAATATTTCCATCTCTGGAGGTCAAGCCTTTTCACTCTCATGCACTTTGACATCCATTAGTAACTGAACATATTTCTAATGGAAACCTAATTAAAGCCAACATACCAAGCATTTGTTTGCATGAATACAAATGGAAGCTGGAGATAAAATTCACCCTACAGTACTGAGACAGTCTAGCATATGCAAGAGAATCTTAACATTTAGGGTCAAGATAGTAGATATATATTCTTAACTATTACGTATACGAAATGTAATGCTGGGTGAGACCAACAACAATGCTTGCAGGCCAGTATCCCATCTCCTTCCACAGCAGCTTTAGGAGGAAAGCTAAAGAACCTCTCTAGATGAGCAGCACATCCCCAGGAGATCCCCTACCAAAACCCCAAGCAATTACTTGTGCTCAGAAACACAACTTCCTTGTTTTCATATATACCAAAGCAAGTCAGGTAAACTAAAGGTTAGAGAAGATAAGTATGCTTACCTACTCCTGGCCTACAGATATGCCAAATTGGGTTTGGGGTTTTTTTTGTTTATTTTGTCATGGCTTTTTTAGTGGGAATTTCTGTTCACTTGTTTTGGGGATTTTTTTTTAGAGAAGTTAGACCATATCTATAGTTTCAATGAAGTTAACATTTAAGTTAAAATACAGCTATTGATGACAACAGATTAATAAGTGATTTGAACTTATTCTGCATGTTAATTTTCTTACAGGGCTGTACATCAGGGTACTAAGTGCACGGCTGGGATACTAGTAAAGGCTAGTTCAGAAAAAACATCCTATTCCTAGCACAGTTGTCCATGGTAAACATAGCAGATGTTAGCCTGAAAATTATTTCAACACACACAGGAGACAATGCACGGATGCATATACAGACAGTTCAAAACAGCATACCTATGGGCTGCAAAATAGCACTTCTAAGTAGGTTGGAAGAAAACAGATGCTTCTGCCTGCTGCAGTGAAAGAACACTCTCAGTATTATAAAAAGATGTATAAAAGAAGCCCAGGGACCAATTACTACTTGAAAGATAAAGCAGGATGTTTCGAAGAATGGCTCAAAACATAGAAGTGTCTAACTCCTTATCTTCCGAGAGACCTTGGAGAGAGGGGGGAAGACCATCGTGACCTAATTCCTTGTTTCCAGATGGACTTTTTTACTTTCCCTCTGATAGAAGCATGCCTAGTCACTGCCAAATGTAGCATTCAAAGTGGACTGTATTTTACAAAGATTTCTAGAAAACAAATCATCTACAAGACTCTATATAATGAACAGAGGAAATAATAGAGCTGCTAGCTCACTACAAGTGGAAAATTTCTCTAGTTACTAGCAACATATATCACTCAGGGTTATTTTTCAGACCCCACTACAGTTCACCATATGGTCTCACAAATGGCTGCACCAGCATAAGGAGGGAGTGGGTGCAAGGGGGAAAGTAGGATTACTTCTTTCAAGTGATTTAAAACATTTTAATTCATTGGAATTATAGGCTAAGTTAAATAGCAGTATTTCCCTGCCACCTTCTTTTCAACATTTCCATATATTCTCACTTTTTGGCCCTAATCATGCAAGCTACAGTTGCTTTGGGCCAGACCAAAGGCTGACCCTGCACTGCAACTGCTAGGATAGTGGCCAATAGCCAGGAAAGAGCATAAGAAATATGACAAGTTTAAAACGACCCTTCCTCCACTAGCTTCCAATAACTAGTAGTTTAGAAACATTCATACAGAGTTCACAAAAAATGCGAAAGAGTCATAGAAGTATTGCTCCTATAGTTAACTGTTACTTAGAAGAAAGTTTTAGGGGGAGGTGGGGGAAGAGTATAAATATATATAAAATACAGATCTGGTGAGAGAAAGGCACCATCATTAACATAGCTGCAGTAGCTGTTGCCGTTCACAAATACATGCACAAGCTGTCATATGCACAAATACAGATGTATTTCACCAGTCTGCAGTAATTACTTAAAAAAAAAAACAACACAAAAAACACAACAAAAAAACCCCCAAAGAACAAAAAAACCCAGAAAACTATACTGAGGGAAAAGTAGTCATGGTAAGGCATCCCCAAAGCAGTGGAGAAGCCACACTTAAGAGCCGCTCAAGCTGTAGCGATTTGGCTGCTGTCCCAGAGGGACTCATCACCCACACCACCTAGGTCAAACTGACAGTACAGATACTAGAGAAACTTCTCTCCCACGCACACAGTTATTAAACAATGATCAGTCTAGCTGCTTATCCAGAAAGATTCAAAAGCTCTATCGTGTAAGATAAAACCCCATTGTTCCCGGCTTTTAGTAGTAATTCTCTGAAAAGCATCTCTAATGATTGTGACCACAGAGGCTTTACAGGAGAGCTAGCCGCAGAGGACAGACCTACATCTTTGCCCTGGGAAAAGCCGTGGAGCGTTTCTTCCTGGACACACTGATCAACTGGAAAAGCAACTTTGGTTCAGGAGACAAGCAGCTGGAGAGGGGAAAGGGAGGAGAATATCACAAAGGGTTTCAAACCGTAATTGCTGTAAAGATGTTGTGTTAGAAGTTAGTTTGCTACTTACTGCAGTGCAGCAGCCCCCAAGGCACTCTCGGACACAGAGAGGCCTCCAGCATCACCAGGAGCACGCAAAACCTTGCAACTATCCACCTTAATGGTAATTCTACCCTTGCCTCCCTCTGCCTCTTAAGAATTAACACCCTTGGATTTCTGTGGGTGTTCACCCTAAAGCCTTCACCAAAAGAACAAATTTCATCTCACCCATCAGTACGCTGGCATATGTAAATAGAGGCAGGCACATGCAAAGTCAACAGATACCAATATCTCTTATTCTGGGATATTAGTGAAAAGGGCAACAGAGAAACACTGTAGAACTTGCCTTCACCAACTGCACTTTGCTTTTTTGCCTTTTTTTTTTTTTTACCTAAGTACAAATAATGTTTTCCTTGAGACAAACTATTCTGATAAATGTTTATGGAGTTCAAAAAAAAAAAATCCCTGCTACACAAGTAGCTGGATGTTTAGACAATTTGATGTAGGAAACATTATACAGTCTCTGTTGTAGCAGTTTGTAGGAAAGTTTGATGCAAGATCAGTTTGCTGTTCCACTTGTGTCACATTGTAATTTATAGTAGTAGGCAATGAGGTAGCAGCTCTGAGGGAAGCATCATGCTGCAATAGAGGACATGTCACTGCAAATAATGCCATTCACAGAGCACCAGTTCGTCAGCTTTTGGAGGCTGGTTGGTTGGCTTTGTTAGGTTTTTTTTTTCTTCAGATGAGGCAACAAAAGGATTAAGAGTGCAGACCTCAAATTCTCCCACTTTCTTATAGCAGAATGATTTATAGCACCTCTCAGATCTTAATCCAGACCAGGAGTTCGCTGTATGAGATGCTCAATAAACAATGCAGTCCTTCACCTTTACAGGAGTCACCTCTTCCTGCTTACCTGGAAAAAACATCCACATGCAGCTATTTTGCAGCCCAAATGTCAAGCTCTGCAGGAGACCTAGTATTTTCTCCACTGCTGCAGATGTTCCAGATCTTCACCCAAGCTCTCTTCAGGGCCTGACTCAACCAAGTATTACACTGCCTAGTATTGCTAGTAAACACGAAAATTTTATTAAAACATCCCTCCCTCCACCAGCCCACCCCATGGTAACATGGAACAACGTTTCCCCATCTTCATTATTATCTGCAGTTCGATCGGGTTTAGCCTGGATGTATCTGTGGAAACAAGTAAAAGTAACAGCAGCCATTTACAGCTGACTTTAGTGACAGGTAATATTCAACCACCATCTGAATAGGAAACAAGTATTTTATTTTGAAGTAGCATTTTATTTCCCATTAGCTTTGTATTTGGAGCTTCTGCCTAGCTAACAGAAACGGCGCACTACAGGTAGGGACAGGAATGCTTGCATGCCGTGCCTCTGCAATGCCACCTGCATCGGGTTTGGCATGGCAAGGTTTGGTGGCAGGAGGGGCTGCAAGGGTGGCTTCTGTGAGAAGCTGCCAGAAGCTTCCACCATGTCCAATGGACCCAATGCCAGCTGGCTCTGAGATGGACCCACTGCTGGCCGAGGCCGAGCCCATCAGCAACAGTGGTAGCATCTTTGTGACAGCATATTAAAAAAGGGGAAAAGTTACTGCACAACAATTGCAGTGAAGAGAAGAGTAAAACTATGTGAGAGCAACAGCTCTGCAGACACCAGAGCCAGCACAGAGGGGTGGGGGGGCTCCAGGTGCTGGAGCAGAGATTCCCCCCAGCCCATGGTGAAGCCCCCAGTGAGGCAGGCTGTGCCCCTCGGCCCTCAGAGGTTCACAGTGGAGCAGATCCCACCTGCAGCCCAGGGAGGACCCCGTGCCGGAGCAGGGGGATGCCCGAAGGAGGCTGTGACCCCACGGGCAGCCTGTGCTGGAGCAGGGTCCTGGCAGGACCCATGGAGAGAGGAGCCCAGGCTGGAGCGGGTCTGCTGGCAGGGCTTGTGACCCCACGGGGGACCCACGCTGCAGCAGTCTGTTGCTGAAGGATTGAACCCTGTGGAAGGGATCAGTGCTGGAGCAGTTTGTGAAGGACTGCAGCCCACAGAAAGAAGTCACATTGGAGAATCTTGTGGAAAACTGTCTCCTGTGGGAGGGACCCCACACGGGAGCAGGGGAATTGCGAGGAGTCCTCTGCACTGTCCCTCTGCACTGCTTGGCAGGGGAGGAGGAAGAGAAAATTGGGACTGAAGCCTGGGAAGAAGGGATGGGTTGGGGGGAAGGTGTTTTTAAGATTTTATTTCTCATTATCCTACTCTGATTTGACTGGTAATAAATTAATTTAATTTTCCTCAAGTCGAGCCTGTTTTGCACATGATAGTAATCGGTGAATGATCTCTCCCTGTCCTTATCTCAACCCACAATGCTTTCAATATATTTTCCCTCCCCTGTCCAGCTGAGGAGGAGGACTGACAGAACAGCTTTGGTGGGCACCTGGCATCCAGCCCCAGTCAACCCACCACACCGCTGGCTCTAGAAAGCACCACTCTACATACTTCACAGAAACACCAAAATAATGAAGTAGTATTTGCACAAGAAGATTGCATTATAATGGCAAAACGTGTAAACCTTTTTAGCATTACCCAAACGCAGCATCTACCTTGAATGTTAGGCCACGTGCCTACAAAGTAACTTGTGTTATGGGAGAGCTCCCTAAACAGGGGCTTGCTGTGTTTGTAAGCCAAGGCTCGCTGTGTAATCACCCAGCACCTTCTACAGAACTGCAACTTGGCCTTTGAGCCAAGTGCTGGCTCTGCTTTGACCAACACAGTCTGGATATCGACATGCAAGTTGCACCAGAGGAAGAATTTGCCTAAACCACAGCTGATCGTTATCTTTCAGACTCACACAACATGCTCTTGGTGTTGTTCTCTGACAATTCCGAGTGGCCAAAACTTCCAAAATTTTCCAGAGTGACCTCTGGTCATCATCACCTGCTTCAATACCAGGGATCAGACTTTCTAACACAAGTAACTCCTCCTGAAATTAAGATGGGTAGCAGGGAACTCACCGCTGTTGAAACCAGACAGCAGGAGCCAGGTTTTTAGAGTAGTAAGAAAATTACATTCCAATTTTTCATTGAAAAGTTTAAATTGAAAAACTTTACCCTAGGGCTTTAAATTGCCGGATGCTCCATCAGAGCATACTCCATAAGTAGAACTTCAGCTTTTGGGGCTGCGGCTGCATCGACACTAGACTTGGTTAGTCACAATGCTGAAAGCCCTTCATTGCTTGCTGTTCCTCACGTACCTTCTGGTAATATCAGCTTAAAAATCAGAGGCTAAACATAGTCCAGACAAGGTCAGACAATCAATGCACACTGTAATCTTGCAGGGGTTTAGGCTGGTTTCATGCTTTTCTCCTGTAAATTAATTTGTATTTACAATAGCTTGATTGAACCTGTATGTATGTATACTTAAACTTCCCTTAAAAATTTGCCCTCTTAAAACGGTGTTTTGGATTTCATTTCCCTCAGTGGCAGAGCAGCTGAATTGGGGTGAGCACACCCATCTGCTGTTATCTGGGGAAGTAAGAAATGAGCATAATGAACACAGCCACACCACTCTTCAGTTAACCCACCTCAACACCTGCCTGCACAACAGCAGCAGAGTGCACTGTATGTCCGTGCAGCTTCCACCCCACCATGGCAGTGATACTGGCTTTGCTGGGACATACTCACGCACACCGGTGTCAGGTCTGGGCTTCCCATCACAGCCAGGTTTCTGGCATAGTTTTAATAAACCATCAAATTACCTATTTTGAAAGCAAGATAAGGATGAGGAAGAGAGAAGGTAAGTGTGAAACATTTCATGAACTTAGTAAACCAAGAAAACAGGTCACAATTCTGTCCAACCAAGCCTATGATCCTCCTCAAGATGCACAGAAACTGTTCAAACCAGAAGTACTCAGTGAATGCCAAGCCTGCACAGTAAGGCAGGTTTATTCTCTCTGCAGGAGCTTAAGGAGGATCTTGCTACACTGCTTACATTTTGTTTCCACACACAAGAAGTCTCTGAGATGTATTTATTCCATTCATACAAAAAAACAATTTCATGTACTTAAAAGAAAAAAAAAAAAAGAGAAAAAGACGGCAGCACAGAAAGTTTTCTTCATTACAAAGCGTTTTTTCCATCAGGCAATTATTTATAAGAACTTTTGTTAACACTGGAGTTTAGACTCTGGAACAAAGTGGATATATTGTTTACTAGCTTTGCCAGTCAATCTTCTCTTACAAAACCTCTCCCTTCCCCCTCTCCTTTTCCAGCCAAGTCAGTCCCTTGAATAGCTCAGGAGTTTCCTTTGTCACCAAGATCTCCTTTTCCACAAATTGTCCCCTGAATAATGCCATCTTCAATGTAGTGCCCTGAGTTATCTGTGCTCCTGCAGAGAACTGTCGAGGGGATGCGCGATGAGCGCCTGTCCTGGGTCTTATCCTCAGAGGAGCAGCAAATCATCCTTTTCATGGTACCCCACATCTCGTCATCTTTGTATGAATAAATTATTGGATTCATGACAGAGTTCATCAGGGCCAGGAGAAGAAACCACCTTTTAACGTTCTGAATCCCACAGTAGGTGCAGTTCAGACCATCAAGCAGTAAGACAACCAGGCCAGGGGTCCAGCAGACAACAAAGGCACCTAGATATAGAGAGAAAAAAGAAAGAAAAAAAAGACTTCAAACTGCTGGAGATTTGGGGTGTTCTGCATCTTACAACATTATTTGGTTCATCACAATTCTACACAAAAATGATAAAAGCAGGAGAGGACAAAATTCTAATGACAGTAGCAAAATTCTGTCTACTGCTTCTCTTGCCAAGCCCTGAGCATGAGGCAGGGCAGCTCTCAGAAGGCTGCAGGGAGCAAGAACACAGCTGCTAACAGCATCAGCTCAAACACAAGTGGGAAAAGGCCATCGCAACAGCGATTCGCCCACGCTGATAAACAAACAAGAGCTCTGGAGCATTAACAAGTAGAGAACTGGTGCTCTGAGCACAGACTGCCTCTCTTCATCTTTCTCTCATGTGCTGGAGGAGAATCATAGAACCACAGAATCATTTAGTTTGGAAAAGACTTTTAAGATCATCAAGCCCAACTGGTAACCCTGGACTGCCAAGTCCATCACTAAACCCATGTCCCTAAGCACCGCATCTATGCATTTTTTAAACACCTCCAGAGAAGATGACTCCACCACGTCCCTGGGCAGCTTGCTCCAGTGCTTGATCACCCTTTCAGTGGAGAAATTTTTCCTAATATCCAATCTAAGGCTCCGCATCATAACTTAAGGCTGTTTCCTCTTGTCCTGTCACTTGTTATCTGGGGGAAGGGACCGACCCCCACCTGCCTGCAGCCTCCCCTCAGGGAGCTGTAGAGAGCAGTAAGGTGTCCCATCCCCCCTCCAGTCTCCTTCTCTCCAAACTAAAACAACCCCAGTTCCTTCAGCTGCTCCTCGTAAGACTTGTGTTCCAGAGCCTTCAGCAGCTTCATTGCCCTTCCCTGGACACGCTCCAGCACCTCAACATCCCTCTTGCAGTGAGGGGCCCAAGCTGCACACAGTGTTTGAGGTGCAGCCTCACCAGTGCTGAGCACCAGGGGCAACCACTGCCCTGATACCATGTGGCACATTTCTTCCACTGCCACAATACGATCCAAAGAAGAGACGAGTCTTCTGCCACACTCCAGATGACTCTGCAGAGCTATGGGCACACTGCCTAATTCACAGAACAAGAGTCATATAATTTGAACACGTCCTGGCTGCAAAACTCCACAGCTGGTGTAGGATGCCTGCCACTGCCTGCGACACACCAGCCCTGCCAGCCCCCCGGCCAGAGCAGCAGCCCACCCCTCTCCCCTGCTCCCCCCCCAGGCTGTGCACGCTGGATGCTTGAGCCCCAGCAACTCAGATCCAGGAAACAAACTCAGTTGTAACAGAAAAGAGAGAAAGAAACAAATAGATGAGTCAGCAAAGATGAACCAAGGGATGTAGCAGCCAGGGCAAAGAAATGAAGCAAAGAACAGAACAAAAAGGAAAAGAAAAAAAAAAAAGACAAAAAGGAGAAAGGATGAAGAAGTAAGAGTTTAGTGATAGGGGAACAAGAAAACTCTGCAAAAGAGGTATTTCCCCAAAACACATCAAGAAACCACAGGACAAGCCCAGGAGCAGCAGAGTTTTCCTTGTGTTTCAGCTGCGAGGCAGGAATAACAGCCACAGGGTGCTAATAAAAGCTGAAAGAGGCAGACAGACACCTCTCCCACCAGCCCTGTGCAAAAAAAAATACTTATTAAAGAAAGAAAGGGGGAATAAGAGAGATCTTAGAGTGAAGACAACATGAAAAAAGCAAAAAAGCCACAGCTTAGAAGGAAGTTCAATATTGCGCTTACATCCTTTCACGTTACTGTACATCCCCACCATACAGGCAGGGGCGTGGGCAGGACTGGTGGGGAGGGGGAACACCGTGACCAAACACAGCCTTGGCCATGAGCCTGGTGGGCCCCGAACTGCCCCGGCTGCCCTCCCACCTCCCCCGGCACCGCAGCCTGGCATGCCTCGCCTTCAGCCCGAGGAAGGAGTAGCCATATGCATGATAATACTAACTTAGCACAAGCCACAATTGCTGTCTGACATACAAAAATAGAAAATTACAACTCTGTACAACAGTCGGAGTTTCAACAACGCACTGAGGAAATTCCAATCATTTGTGACAGTAGTTTCCCCTTTTATGGGCTTAGAAAAAAATAATCAAACAAATAAGGATGATAGCAGCCACATGCTACAAAGCTCTCCTGGGGGTGTTGGTATCTGTTAATCAATTTTAGTAGGGAAAACAAGTCCAGCTCAGGGTTTTTTAAGCCACTGGTTTTCCCCTAACTGAGCTGTGCAAGCAAGCGGTGGGAGGGCAGCCTGGCTTATGGCAGGACCCAGGCAGTGCCGGCTGGAGCCAGGACTCGGCAGCACCTCAGGCATCCCATCCCATCCCATCGGCTGTGCTGTGCACACGGGTTGACCGCACGGCACCGGGCACTTCTCCTCATTGGGGATTTTAATGGATGCTGTGCCCATGTGATTGGCACGCCATAATGGTATATAAAGTGAATTCATGTGATTTAGTAAGCATTAGGATTGCTGCAAAATGTATCTAGGACAAGGTATTGCAGAGCTTGCTGCAAATCTGTGCTCCTGGAGTCCAGACAAAATCCAACCAACAGATAATGTTCCAGTCAATATTGAAGAGAACAGAAAAGCGAGACCATCTCCTTCAGGAACTGCATTTTCTACTCTTCTGTACCAAGATTTTTGTGATGCTGCTAAGTGCTGATTTCATGGTGTTAGTTTTGAGATACCGGTTAACATCAGTAACATTCCTCCATTGCCCACTGGCATCGGGAGCTGCAAGCTGCTACCACAATGCTTATTTTCTCTGGTCAGTCTCTATATTACACACAGATTTGCTCCAGCATGCTGAGTAAGCAGTTATGACACCAACTCTCATGGTCTATAATGGAGAAAATATTGTCCTGATTTATTGCCCTGGGGTTCACCAGCAAACCCTATCTGTTTTAACAAGCAGTGGAATTGGCCCACCCAAACAACAATACGGTGTCTAGCTGAGTGTCTCGGTAAGTATTTGGATGGAGAGCTTTCATTAGCCACCAAGGGTCATGGGCAAAGTCAGCAATACACCAGCTCCATGCAGAAATTAAGAGAGTGACAAACCCTCCTTAGAACAAGCACCGAAAGCATTTTGACCCCTTGTACCACAAAGCATGCAAAGTTCAACCATGCTTTCAGGGACATCAGCAGGAGAGGAAAGAGACCCCAGAACCACATTTAACAAAAGATACAGAAATCTCTCCTTCAAACAAAACCCCAAGATTGCAGGTAGGATTGCTCCATGAACTTCTAGCACATATCCCTGTCCACCTACACAGGCAAAACCCTAAAAGGTCTCAGTGGCAAAAGTAAGGGAAGATAAAAGACATCTGCAGACATCTCTCTGCACATTCCTCCTCCGGCACGACTGAAGACAAGGACAGGGAGCAGTGCAGACAGTGTCGGTTACTGCCTAATGCTTTCACAGGGTGTTGTTTCAACTCCATCAAAAATACATTTTGCTGTGTGTGGAGACAACACAAGCGATTCACACCCTGCTCTTAGCACTGCAGAGATGAAAGCAAGGCATGGCTCAGACTCTCAATCTTGCTCGGATTTTGCTATTTTTACCATGGAGCTTTCAAAGGGAACCATAGTTAAGCATAAATATATACCTTTGTCTTGGCACTTTGGTGATTTTCTTGTTTGCAGACTTTTTACCCCGTAGGAGCTCCTCTCATGACAAAGTGCCACACTCCAAAAGCAATTTTGTTTCTGGAACTCTCTAAAATTCACCGAAGTTATGTGAAATGTTGCCTGGATGCAACATGGATCAAAAGAACCGCTCTGAGCGTTCCCACCAGATTATGGGAGATCCGGTGTCACAACGCCTTGAGGTTAGTTTGAGGATGTTCCATTAGATTTAAACACGGGTTTTCTTGTAGGTTACATCATCTCTGCTTGAAAGTGAATTTCTGTGTACCTGGAAGCACTACTCATGCTTCAGCAGCACCACATCATAAAATTCTGCACATCAAAGCTGTCCCTAAGCATGCCAACACTGAGGTGAAAAAAAAAAAGGGGGGAGGGGGGAAAGAAGCACAGTAGCTTCCAGTTGCCTTTGCCACACCGTACACCCAAGTTAAAACAGCAAGTTACCAATTAAACTATAAATTCACTGAAACTGAAAATCATCCGCCCCAAAGCTGCTATTTCAGCAGAAATTGGACTTCTAAGTTCAGATGAGCTAACACATACATGCCACCTGAAAATCACGTACCCATGCAGCCACCCTCCTTCAAAGTTACAGTCAGAGGCTTAGCTAGGACCATGCCACGAGGTCAGCTAAGATGACTTCAGCCCCTTTTGCCAGGTTTCACATCTTCCCATTTCAACCAGATAGCTTCCTATGGTTTAGCATGCCAAAGGAAAAGCCTTGCTGCTATCCTGTGATGGACCACTTCAGGTGTCGCAGTAGAAAATGGCAGATGACAGGGACCTGAGTCCCAGCCTCTGGAAGGGGCCATCCAAGCCCAAAGGGTGGTGCAAGAAGCCTCCTGCAGCTGTGACCACCATGAATCCAGAGTCACACTGAAACCCAGATCCCCCCACCTCCTAGCTGTAAGAGCACAGAAGGAGAAGACCCAGCTAGGACAGCGATGTCTGTGGAGGGGCAGCCAGCCGCAGGTCTGGCCTCCCCAGGAAGGGGAGGGGTGCAGACAGGAGGAGCAGCGTGCCAGCACCACACAGCTACATGCAGCCGCCTTCCACACTGCAGCAGGATGTTGTCCTGAACCTCCTACGAAACTAACAAAGCACATTAACAAGAATTCTGGTTCTCATCATGCTTCATCCGGCAACAGAGCATCTTGGAATCGCTTTTAGTAAAGACCGTACCAGGCATGTGCCCCAAAGCACTTTCAGGTGTTTTGGAACAAACCATTAAAAATAACTGCCTTGGGCAAAATCCACATGCTGCATGTAGCTGTAGGTTGCTGCATCAGTGAATGTAAGCAGAATTGTGGAAGAATCACTTTGGTCACTTGGTGACTCGTTTGGTAACTGGAAAGCCCAGAAAACATACTATTCAGTTTCTAACACATTTTGCCGTGTGCTTGAATGGCTTAGCCAGAATACGCATTTCAAACTGTTTGAAAAAAATAAATTCTCATTCCTAGAAATAAACATTTATAAAAAGCCTCTCAGAGTCAAAATCTGGAGAACTGATATGAAGGTACATGCCAAGATCCACTTCCTCTGACACAGGAGTTTGGGGTAGATCCTGCACCCAGCAACACACGCACTAACTGGACTTCTTTGGAAGCAGGCTCTGTTTTGGTTTTGCTTTTGACTGACAGAGTAAATACACAAAATCATGATCTCTAAAGTAGCACTCAGGCTAAGTTGAATTTGCCTAGCCCAGTATACAGTATCATTAAATGCTTTGCCCGAATTATAGTTTAACCTGGTGGCTGAAAAGCCACGTTCTGCAAGTAAGAGAAAGCTAATGCTGGTCTTTAAATCAGCCCATAGCCCTAAGGCCCCTCTCCCTAGTAAAAGATAGAATAAGCTGAAAATGAAGTTTGAAGCGGGGTTTATGTCCACACAGCAGCACAGCTGTGGTAAGCACCGAAAACCTGCACAGGCTAAAGGACCACAAGGGATTAGTAAACAGTGGCCACGGTCACCGCCCTTCCAACTCCTACGCCAGCCACGCAGGTGTCCTGCCCAGCACGCAGACCACCTCTCTGCTCCGACCTGCAAACACGCACGGATGCCCTGACAGCTAACAATGTCATTCCAGCGCTCACTCAGCACCCTCCAAATTTGGCTTATACAAAACCAAAGCAATATTAACTATAAATATACATATAAATTAGGCATGACTATGTATCACGATTTATTTTCATGTGACTTCCCAGAAAGCAGCCTGCAGTTCTGCTTTCAATAGAAAGGCTCAGAGAATTGCTTTTTAAACATGCTTTTCTTTTTGTCTCTTTCCAATGCAGCAGTTAACAAAAGTCTACCCAATGCTTATGCATTAGGGCAAGATCATATTTGGAGCAATTCCATTTTCCTGCATGGATTTTCTCCTTCCAGGTGGATGGGTTAAGTTTCACTGCACAAGAGCTTCAGGCAGGGTGAAAGATCAAATCTTGTCCCTGCAAGTCAAGGGGGAAGGACAGGAACAACCACTACATTGTCTCTCTATAGGTGCCATAAAGTCAAGGAGGAAAAGAAAAGGACAGTTGGAAAGAGATTGAGAAGGGAAAGGCCCTGCCAGTGGACATGCCAATTGCAGAAGACACAGGAGTATAAGTGAGAACTTTGTACTTGCTTGAACCATCAATCCACTTTCTTTTCTGAGGTCAGGCACTGTAAAGTTTAACTGATCACAGCTTCTAAAGCATCGTAAAACATTATTTGGTAGACAAAGGCATTGTGTACTACAGCACTATTATTTCAGAAAGAAAGAAAAAAAAAGAAAAAATAAGAAGCAGGTACCAGACTGCAAACAGCATACATAGACCGTAAGGGGAAGAAAGTGTCCTCAGCCTGAACTTCCTACCATGGCAACTCCTACCTCCATGAAAAGTGGCACTTTTCTCCCAGAGCTCTCTAGCACTACCATGCTGCACAACTGTGTCCCAGGTATGCATAGACAACAGCTTTCCCAAAAACTCCAGCTTTTCCATGCTAGCTCACACAATATCAGAACAGTTGTCAGAGTGGTACGGCCTTATTTGTGGTTTTAGAGTCCCCAGCTCCACAAGCACCCCAGCGTACCCCCACTTCCACCCACACCGAGCTACACAAACCATGCTCATGCAGTGCCTGGCTTCCAGAAAACACTTTGCTCCGATTCAAGTCTTCCCAGGGAAAACTGACTGCTACAGCTAGTATTTTGTTCCAATGATCAATCATCCACTATGTGCATCTCTAATATAATAAACAGCTACATCACAACTAGCTGATGAGGTGATCTGAGATGCCCAAACATCATCAGTGTCTCTAGGGCAGAATCCAGGTCAAATCTCACGTTATGAGCTAGGGATCCAAGGCCATACTGTATCATCACTTGAAAGTATTTCGCACTGTGCAATCTTCACAGAATGAAAATTCATTTTCCCCTTACAAGACAAAATGTCCTGTCAATGTCACAGACCCACCAGGCATCCTCTCCTTTCACCAGGGAAGGTGCATTTCCAGGGAGAAGTCATTTGTATGTTTAGAAAACAGCCAAGAGGAAGAAGTGCAAAGAAAACTACCCACATCCAGCCATAGCGTTCATGGCCTTCTACAGATATTAAAGAATATTATTTTGAAAACATTCTGCTAGGCAGTTGTGAATCTTCACAAGGCTTTCTCCAAAGTGATTTTGTGTTCTGGCCCCACCCCCCAAAAAACCCTGCAGATAATTTTTCTTCTGCATGTTGACCAGTCCTCTACTTTGCATTTCTGGATGGTGCAACACTTATTTCACTATGTAAAGCAGAGCAAAGTCTAAATGCCTCCAGCACTTAAAAGTCTGGTGAGGGTGATTTTGTTTTCTTTTGGGTTTAGATGGTTAGGTTTGGGGGTTTTTGCTTTGTATTAAAACAAAGCCCAAAACAAGCAACAACAAACCAACAACTTATTCATTGGCACTGCCAGCCTTCCATACGATGGTTTGTAATCTCTTACCTAAGAGAGTCATGACAGTCTTCATAAGCTTCACAGGGGTTCTCCTGCGGCTAATGGATCCACTAGTGTGTGACGACAAGACATTAGTTTTCCTCTGAACATACATGTAGATTCTTATGTAAACCACCACCATAATGAAGAAGACAACTAGGTTTAAGACACTCCAGAACACCAGGTAACTTCTGCTGTAAATAGGTGCCAGGGATGAGCAGGCACTAATGTCACAGAGGCAGTTCCAACCCAGGGTAGGAACTGCACCCATGAAAATAGCAATGGCCCAAATGGATATAATTAAAAAAGTGACTCGCTTCTTCGTGAGATTACTGTGGATCTTCATCCGCATTATCGACATATGCCGCTCAACAGCTATGACGAGGAGATTCACCAGGGAAGCTGTCAGGCTGGTGTCCAGAAGACCCTGACGCAAAAACCAGCGGTTAACAGTTAATGTCTTAGACACTGGGCCAGTGTTGAACATCAAGAAGACGTAGGCTATTCCAGCAAAAAAGTCTGCAGCAGCTAAGTTGGCCAGGAGATAGTAAAAGGGAAAATGAAACCTCTTGTTCTTGACCACAGCTGCTATGACCAATGAATTTGAAATGAAAATGAAGAGGCAGAAAAATGTCCCAAAACACAGAACAACAATAAGCTGTGGCCCTGTCCACTCATCTACGGTGTCAGTGTTTGTCTTGTTATAGAAAAAGTCCATGCGCTTATCATAGTAGCATTCGTTCATCCTGGATTAAAGCCCCTGCATCCTAGGAAGGGTAGAAGGGAAAAAAGAAAGAAGGATTAAAATTCAACCACTGGTCCTTGCTTCAACCACCATACCTAACAGTTGTTGGGGTTTTTTTGGGGGTGGGGTGGGACAGGGATGCAAGAAGGTATATATCTGGAGGCCTTAAGTAAAAACTCATATTGTACAGAGTTAAGGCAGAAGGAGATATTCTGTCCACTGGAGGACTGCGGTGCACGATGCTTGGATGAATCATGGATTTTTAACAAGACTTACTTGCTTACAAAACCCCAGCACAGTCCCTTTGCACTAGCAGTCATACTGCACAGGCAACAAAGTGGAAATTAAGAGGTTAAAAGCAACTTTCTGGAGGTCACAAAGAGAATCTGAGCAACGGCCAAGCCATTCTTGCTCTGAAATCCTGCTTGAGCCACAGACCCATCATTATTTCCATTTCCTAAAGTATCCAGTCAGGACAGGGAAACATAAATCATAAATCTTCCACTTTACTGACTAAGCAATAAAATGCCTATTACTGGAAAAAATATTTTTTGGTTTTTCAATTATACATTAATAAATGTAAAAGTGTACGTATATAAGGTGCTACAGGAATATATATTCTGAGCACATGCTTGTTCCTTACTGCAGGATTTAAGTAAATGTCCTGAAAACGGAAAAAAATATTCTGTGTATTTGACTACTCTAAAGCCAGGGATTATTTTATTGGGCTGTCAACCAGAGCCCTGTGAGCACCACACAGTCCACTTATCTTCAAAACCAAAACACAGGTCCCTACCCAGGCACAGGACAGAGGAAGCCCCAGCAACAGCAGTAGTGCCGGGGCTTTTCCTTATACCCACTCGGCACTATTTTGGACACAGGGCTCTTAAACACGATGGAAGGGGAATCTGTGTTCCAAATTACATCACACCAGCTACTCTGAGGTCAATGTCAGCTGCCTTAGCAATTTTACTGCCTTTACTATGAACCAAACTGAACTTCAACTAATTTACACAGGCAGATCTGACACCAATTATTCATGCTGGCCAGACTCCAGGCAGGGTCTCTCAGCCTAGCAGGGAGAGTTTGTGTCTGATCATCACTAGCCCTCACGCTCTCCGTCAGTATCTACATAAGGGTTTTAACAACGACTTCATGAACAGATATTGTATACTTTTAGCAAAACCTAGGAACCCAACCATGGCACAAGATCCTAATCACGTTAGATATTATACAGAACAGCAAACCTGTGACTGACTGCAAGGACAGAGAGGAGGAAGTAGCAGGATACAAAGCTGCAAGAGAGGCAGCAGCACTAATAGCTTTTGTAAAGCACTTTGTGAGCCTCAGCCTGTCACGAGTGCCAGTGACGGACTGAATGAGGCTGAAAAGAAAAAATACACCTAGAAGTGGTTACAGGCAGAACCATACAAAAAAGTACAAGCTTTTCTGCTCTGCAGCTAAAATTGATCACAGATAAAGATCAGGTTCACTTAGTCTGTTATTACCCTGTGGTTACTTAACAGTTATATCTCATCACTCCAGGGACCGGGAAACTCATTAAGCAATTGCCAGCAAGCTGGCTAACAAGCCACATTTCTATTAAAGGTTCCTTCTGAGTTTTAAGAGAAAAAGGTTAATCTTCTGGCATATAAGTTACTGCATGAGAGAAATAACACAAATGGCATATTTGTATTATCTGATTTTAAACCAACTTGCACTATTCCATGATTAATATTTTTAAAGTTGGGGGGTTTTTTAATATTTCATTTTTCTGAATTTGCTCCATAGCCTTTTTTGCTTGGTTCCCACCCTACATCTAGTAGTCAACATGAAAGCAGGCCACTTGACATCGTTGACCATTTTATTACCCTCAAGAACCTAGGCAGCTACTTCTTTTATAGAATATTACTTAAAGCATCAAATTCAAGTACATAGTCAGAACTAAGAACAATTACTTAAGGATAAGAAGTGGAAGGAAACCAGGAAATCATCCCTTGTGCTGAAATATTACAGAGCACCCCTTCATCTATAAAAAAGCCTCAGCAACTCAGATCCACCGCAGAGAGTCACCCGGAATGCAGCGCCTGCCACTCCCTGTTCAGGGCAATATGGCAGAGTGGGGCAGTCGGCACATGCCCCGTTCTCACCTAGGAAGTACTCAACAAAAGTCAAATTCATTCTGCAAATACCCAGAAGTCACGGAGGAGCTGCAGACAACAGCTACTCGAGCAGCCAGGCGCGGGGACCACCACCAGCCGAGGTGGCTCTGCCCTCACCCACCGAGGCAGTACGGGACTTGCTGGGCTTGACATGAAGCTTTTACAGAACAGCCCAAATGCCTGCAAATAGAAGCAGCATTTTGGGCAAGAATGGCAGAGAAAAAAGAAAAAAAAAAAAGAAAAAAAATCTGTGAAAATTATAGGGAAGGTTTTCTGAACATGCTGTATCTTACTGTGTAATCATCTCAGCAGATGAAGCTCTTTTATTTGCAGCGACAGGAAAGATCTGCAGATACTTTTTGCATCTCATCTGGAGAACAAGCTTAAAAGAAATCCAAAATACCAACTATGAACCCTTTCTAAATACTTCAGCTTATTGAGATCCCATCCTCATTCAAAGTAGTAGCCCTCCCACCACCACAACAAAAAAAAAGTCATACACCCATAATTCTCCACTGAAATAATCACACTGCAAGCACTCACTGTCATACAGCAGAGCTCAAATGATTTTGACAAAGATGTCTTGAGATGTTGAGATAAGGCAGGAGGGAGCAGAAAAGCATCCAGCTGAGGTCTCAGAGTCCCAGGGCAGACTTTGGAGGTGTCCAAATGGAAGCTGCAGGATGGTAGCTGAACTGGAGCTAGTCTGCATCCCAGTCCTCCAGAGCAGAGATGTAGCACTTGGCTGTCTGTACTAGCCTATGTACAAAAAGCACTTGTCATGCCAGGGTCCTTCCAGACAGTTTATTTCACACCTTCATTTTATTTTAAGTCCTTCCAGAAGAACTAGTCTGGCCTCAGGGGAGCTGGGCAGCTGTGACAGAGCTCTGCAGCTGTATCCTCAGTGGTCCTGCCCCAGTCCACACCAGGCACAAGAGATGTGTGATAGGATATCCCATATTTCCTGGCACGTCACAGTTTAACACATTGCAGGACTTTATTCTCCACGTCTTTTCTTCTGCAGCCAAATCAGAGATGTTTAACTTAATCAGGGCGGGTTTAAACCTAAAAGGAAAACAAACCACCCTTAAATATTACATATTTCAGAGTTGTTTATTAAGTACACACAGATGTGAAGATGCAAGCAAAATACTGTTCAAAGTTTTAAAGGTAATAGAAACTGAAATAGTAATGAAACAGGTAAACTGGTCAGCCCAGCTTTATAAAGACAATAGCCTTCTGGAACCTGCAGCAGGCAGCTCCCCAGTTCTGCTACTCACCTCATGAAGAATTACCTTCTTTTGCTTTGAAAGCGGCTCTCACAAGCTTGACACTTCTCATTTTTTATGGGAAAGGACAGCAAACAATCTCCAGTCACCTCTTCTATGCCACACTGTATTTTACAGCCCTCCATCTAGACCTCCAAAAGTTTGACAGCAGTAACCTCATATTGTGTATTCTACAGATGGGTTGAGTTATTAACCTGCCACAAGTTACTCACAAGCAAATACATCAAAACTTTGCAAATGCCAAAAGCATACTTCCGTCAAAAAGGTTCTTCTCCTTCCTTCAATATATTTAATTGCTTCAGTTCAACCATTAGTGGCTACAAAGATCAGAAACTGATGGACTGTGAAGTGTGTTTTCCTCTGCCACTCTGAATAAACATAAGCTTTGAGTGGGAGAAATCATCTGTTCCAAAAAAAATCTCAAAGGATTTGGTTCAGTTAAACTGATTTCAAATGCAAAAGCACACATTAAGAATCCTTCCCAATCCAGCACTTCTTGAGCTCTGTTTGTCTTAAAGACAGCTTGTATATTTGAATTAATTTTGAATTCCTCTAACTAAGTGCAACTTGGATCAAGTCAGAATGTGTCCTTCACCATTCTTAAAATAAAAGTCAAGAATTTGCATGAGTATATAAGAATATATTACACTAGCTACCTAAATAAAGAGTTAGTGAAATAAAATATCACCTCTTGTTTGGGACAAAAGCTTTAGCTAGTTGCAAGCTAACATGCTTTAATACTCAATTAATGCAAACTATTCAAGTGAATCTAGTTTGCTTCAAGAAAGTTACTAAAATCTGTGTATTTACAATGAAATTTAATTAATTAAATTTGGCCTCTAAACTAGCTCCGAGTTACTCGTTATTAATGCAGCCATTTCTGAAAGAAAACCCAGAGTGTTTTAACGAGAAGGTCATTACAAAATTTAGCCTGCGAGCCCTAATGTGATTCATGGCACACCCCACTGCTTTCCTGTCCATTAAAAACCAAGTTGTTTCAATGCATCGGCCACAACCTGATTGAAGGGCTGGCGTCAGTTTGGGGGACTTTGATGGCTTCTGCCCTGCTCCTGGATGAATGAATGCAAGGGTGGGGGGTGAACAGACAAGCCTGGCTTGGCACAGTGAGATACTGTGAGAGGATTTGAGCAGAGCTGGCAGGTGGGCTGCAAGGCCTGTGGAGCAGGACCAGCCCTATAGGGGTAAGCAGTGAAGTCCTACAGCAGGACTGAACGTTACCGTGGGTGAAGAGAGGCAGGTTTGCCCAGGCAGAACCCCAGCCTGGTTTGCTGCTGCTTTTCCTGAGCTGGCACAGGGATTTGTTACAGACGCTGCTCTTCAGAAAGCAGAGTTTATTGTGCTGACTGATTGCAGGCACTGATGGCAGAGCAAGGAGGCAAGTCACTTCACTCTCTTTGCATTCTAAGTGTTACTGCAGAGAGACATTAAGCAGCAGCATCTGCACATACTGCTTATAGGCTGCTTAAACTCATCCCACCAGCAGCAGACAGCCCTCAACAGAGCAGCGCGACAGCTTTGCCTGGTGGTGTGCAGCCTGTGCAGCCCTGGGCTCCCCGCAGCAGCGCTCCCACCTGCCTGCACCCCATGCCACAGGCAGGCACGCACACCCTCTGCCCCCTCCTCTGCTCCCACATAAACCCCTGGTGCCGATTTTATTTCTCTTGTTACTGAGCAGCACACTCTCAGCTCATACCCAAGAGAAAGGCAGAGGCAGCAGCAGGACGCCAGGGTGCTGGGCAGCCCAGCTACACATACAAGTAGTACCAGTTCATAAAGGGAATCAGTTCCTTGTTCCCCTCCACACCCTGCATACATGTGTGGCCACAGAGGAAAACACAGACAAACGATTGCACGGTAACCCAAGAAACCCATTCAGGTTACCTCAGCTTAAAAAGAAATACCAGGGCAGAAAAGGGTGTGTAACACAGCAGAGGCCAAAAACGTTAATATGTAACTGTAAGAAGGGGGTTTGTAAGGTAGGTACTCTGGTTTGCTTTTAATTCTTTTTAATAGTTAATTGATATAACCAAAATCAATTTAGAGAAACAAACTGAAAGGAAGCACATAACACAAAGTTATGCCCAAATATCTCAATCTAAAGGTGGTTTTTTTTATCCGCTACTATTAGAGGACACAACAGAAGCTGGCATTAGTTTAACAGGTTTTACAGAGAAAAATCATCTCAGAAGTAACTTCTACACTTTTAAGGAAACTCTGTGGGCAGCACCTGTACTTGGAACAGCATGCTACATGGTCCACTTAAAGGAACTGAGAATACCCTTTCTAAAATACAGGTTTACAAATTGGAAAAAAATTAAAAAATTCTACAGCTCAATAATTAAGTTCTTAATCCAGAGAACAAACTTATTAGCAAGATAATCTACTTATGATTGCTTGGTTATATATTTTCTTTGTAACTTAGATACCCCCAATTTCAGATAATTGGCTGGACTCAAATTGGGCACGCACAAGCAGTGTTACCCCATTATCTTGGTCTTCAGTGTCTTTTAGACTAAGGAGAGCAGAGCACCACATCCACTTCCACTCCATGCCTGCTTCATCTGCATAACGTTAACTTGATGGTTGATGGAATGTACAGCAGCACTCATGCTTCCACTGGGGTTCTGGTCATTTCCAGTAATAGCCCATTTTAATGACATCATCTTTTGGATGGAAAAGGGAAGGGAGTGGGGTGAAGGGAATCAAGATGAGTCTTTGACAACTTCGATGTATCAGCGGTAGAAGCGCCTGAAGTTGTTATATATCATATACCCTGCATGAAATACCAAGGCTATATGGTACAAGCAAAAGAATCTTAAGTAGTATTAAGCCTATCAAAAGTATAGAACCTCAAGACTAAATATTTAAGTTGCAGAGAGAAAGTAGTACCGCCAGCCACAGACCACAGCACTCTGTACACACAGACTGATAAGAGGCACACACAAAAAAAAATTGGTTGAGGCACCGAAGTGTCACCCTGCCCATGTAGGCGACAGTGCTGTTCCTCTGAGCTGCCGTAGACTGGCACAGGCAGCTGAACTGTGAGACACAGATACAGGGGCACCTACACCGAGGTGTTGCAAAGCTCAGGCTCCAGCTCCTGAAATCCTTTTAGTACAGAGCTGCTCGACTGCACTAAATTGCTTTTTAAAGCTCTGACCCACTGCAGAAAGTTGTTAGGGACAGATACTAAGTAACTCACTAGTTACCACAAGTTTAGACTTCAGACTTCAGTAATTTAAGACTTTCTGAAATTATGGTTTACTAAATCTATATATGGAGTTCAAACTAAAAACTTCACTGCAAAGCTTTCATTTAGTCTCCTTTAAGTGTGGTTCTGGAAGGAGCTGGCAGGTCATCCTATAATGCGGAAACAGACACATTTAAAGTATTTAAAAGCCATTCAAACAGCCTGTACATTGTGAAACATGCTTAGAAGAAAATACCTGTTCTGCTTCTAAGCTAGGTTTTCCATTTCTGCAGAACTTGCAGGTCTGCTCCTCGACCACTACCAGCTCAATTTTATAGTTCAACAAATCAGCTTGCTTTCATGAAATCTCCAGCACACGCACACTATTTCAGCACTGTCACAACCAAGTGAACTTTTATTGTTTATTTTCAGCACACAGCTGATGAGGACCTGAATCATGCCACTGCTGATGAAAACAGGGCACCTGGCCGCACCCGATCTGGTAACAGATTCGGAGCCCCAGTTTGGAAGCAAACACTTCAGTGGAGCTGGTAGAAATGGTGGGCACCAAGAATTATTTGGTAGAGACTTAGAAGTGGACCTAACCGCCTAAAAGTAGAATCTAGGTATGTGAATCTTCAAGACTCTTATCTAAGAGGAACATGTCCTCTGTGATGTCACACCTTATACTTTAGAGATTTTATTTCACTCTCTGACAGCATAAAGACTGTGCTGGAGGATATTCCAGAACTGTGAACAGTCACAGCAGCACAGGCAGGTAAGGGCACAGTCAATCCAACTTGTCTGAAACTATAGTCTAGTATTCTGCAAAGAGCCAAACACACCTTGCAGCTTTATTTGCTGAAGCAGCTGCTGCTTCTCTATCGATTGTGCAAACTTGGTTGGTTGTTGGGTTGTTTGGGGGGTTTTTTGTTGTGTTTTTTTGTTGGTTGTTTTGTGGGTGGTTTTTTTTTTTTTTTACATTTCACTTCATTTTCAGTACACTGATGAACTCTGTGAAATCAGATTTTTCAACACCTAACTGGATTTGAGTGGTGCTTCCTACTACACCTCTTAAAATACCACAAGAACATGGAAGAAGCCACAGGCTCCGCAGAGCTTAAAGGGCAGAGCTGCACAAGGCACCCGAGCCACCTGCGGTGAGAAATGTCCTTTCCCCGCCACCCGCTGCCACCAGCGGAGCCGATGTACCCACCTCCACCAACACCGAGGCGGTACAACAGCACTGTTTCTTTCCTCTAGAAAAAAAACTAATCAAGAGATATAACACAAGTAATATCACTGTGTTTTTCAGTATTGTATACGTTAAGATGACACCTTGTGAAGAGCTCCCCAGCAGTGCCCCTGCCAGCCCCCGCGGCGCGTACTTACGGCCGGTGCCTCCGCAGGGCGCGATGCACATGCCAGTCCAGGGATGCGCAAACCCAGTGCCACCTGCATGAAGCTCACACTGTGCAGGTAGGAAGCGCCTATAGATTTGTGAACGCGTACAGATGGGCACAGAGCGGTGCCCGTGCTGCGGCAGCCCCGTAAGCGCCCCGGCAGCGCTGGGGGAGCCCCGGCGCGGCTCCCCGCTCACCGGCAAGGGCCGGGGCTGGCCGGCTCGGGGCACACGGCTTCACAAAGCCGCAGAAAGTTCCGCTCCGCCCGGCTGCGAGGGAAATCGCGAACAAACCGCGGCCGAGGCGTTCCCGTGGCGGCCCCGCCGCCGGCCCTGCCCCACTCCCCGGCCCCGCCGCCCGCCCCCGCCCCGCGTTAACCCGTACGCCGCTGCCAGCGGGAACCACATCTATATTTTTTTTCCCCCGGATACGTCCCGTCCCCGTCCCCCCGGGTGCGAAGGTTTGGCTCTCCCGAGCTGCGGGCAGAGCCCAGGCACGCAGGTCTGACCTTCGAGCAACCGAGAGCGGCAGAAAGCTAGAGGGCTGTGCTACCCCGAAGAGCCCGCCAGGTCCATCGCCATCATCCACATTTTGGGAAGCAAAAGGCAGATAAAACCGCAGTAACTTCCATGACTGGGTCATGACAGCACAGGCAGGCACATGTTCTGCTTCCTTCCAGCATCATACATAGCTGTTCTTTTAAACATAGTACAAAACCAAGCAACCCAGACCCACCGCACACCCAACGGCGGCACGGAAACCTGTAGCTTGGCTCAGCACCGAAGGGCAGGACCGCGCATACAGCTCGGCCACCAAGGGCAAGCCAAACTCAGACCTGGGAGCTGGTACAAGATCCAGGTTATCTTGAGACCACGATCACATGGATCTAACCATTACTACCTACCCTAATCAGTTACTGTGACCAGGTGTAGTGCCAAGGAGTACAGAGCTCCACACAGGTCTGCTCAGAGCTGGAGAATGGACAGAAGAAAACCTCAGCAGAAAGTCTCTGCTCCGCTCCTCAGAAGTCCTGATGATTATGGTGTGAAACCTGGACACAGTGTTAAAGACTAGATTGAGCCTTGGGTGAGAACATCATATACTTCGTTACATACAAAATGCCAGGCAGCCTCCGCTCCAGCAGCTTTTTCCCCGTTTTATCCACAAAGCCCCAAAGTACGAGCCCGAACTCTTATTAACCTTGTCCTCCTCACCTAAATGCTCACCTTGAAAATGGCTCAGGAAGCTTGCTGCTTCCCCTTCCTGCCCGTTTCCTTCTAATGCAACCTTCCCACCCACTTCTCTCCTCCTTTCATTAAGTCCTAAAGGCAATTAGCAAAAGCTTCATACTCCCAGGAAACAAGACAACCAGAAGTAACAGCTCATTTTCAGAACACTTTGCAAAACTTATGCTCCAGTTCTACTTCCATCACTGTGCATCACCTCCTCAGCAGTTGAAATGTCAGCAACCGTATTTAAATCTGTATCAATGCACGGATTTAAGAGACAACGTACATCAGATTTCCTGTTAAGTTTAACCTCCATGAAATAGAGAGCCAATGAGAAGCTCTAGCAAGTGGCCCTTATCTTTTTTCCAAGAGAAAAAAACCCCACAACACTAAACAGATGGTGAAGACACAGATTGGCTTCTACTACACAGTCACCTGCTCTAATATGCTAAGGCTGAAGCAGTGGTCTAGCCAGCAAGCATCTTTGAGTTTTTTTAATGTATTTTTTTTAATCAATACTGGACAAGAAAGCTTTGATTCTATTATAGAAATTAAGTCTTAAAATCAGTAAGAATAGGTATTTTCTACATTCCTTTGGTTGGTAATACTTTCCCCCTTAATCCCTGAGGATTCTCTCACAAACAAGCATTTATCTAAGCCATGGCTTTGGCAGGTCACACTCGATGCCCTACTAAATTGGAAAGGAGCAGCGAGTCAGAGCTTGGGGGCTCCTGCACAGTGGCTCACAGTGCCAAGGGGACGGGATGCATCTCACCTGCTTTAGGGAAGAGAGGCACTAGACCTCAGAAGGTCAAGAGCCTGTCACACTGTTCCTAAGTCAGAAAGTAATTCCACAACTTGCTGTCATACCTTAGATAGCACTGCACAAAAATTAAAGAGAAAAGAAAAAAAAAAATCCAAGCCCAAGGACTTCTGCTGCTGCCATCAAGTGTTGGCAGTTCACAGCCACTAGCAGTAACGACATCTCACCTTCACAGAAGGGGCAGAACTGCACGGTCAGGCAAGAGCCCTTGGCAGCATGTACTGCCCAAGGTATCTGTATGCCCTACCAGGGCAACACATACTGAAAGATGTTATATGAGTAGTTATCCACTAACGTAGTATTAATTACCTGCTTCTTCTAGGTCCAAGTCTCTAATTTAAGATTTCTGTTAGTACTGGCAGAAGGTACAACACAATGCATTTTCAGATGTGCTGGATTTTGGTCCTGTTTACTAGGGAATTGTTTGATTCGGAAACAAGGCATTCCAGAAAGCCACCAGTAAAACAGCAGTAAACACAGAACACACCAGCATCTTACACATAATAAAGGCAAGACAGCACACAGCATGGGCCAAGAAACTCTGCCAGCAATCAGTTAATGCTGATCACCTCTGTTGTCTGCAGAACACTTGGATTGTCCAGGGCTCCACAGCATACACTGCAAGACTAACACTGACTCCAACAAGTTCTGCACACGAACACTAGGAGAAAAACTGGCTCTTCTGTCCCAAGTGGAAGACAGTAATCCTCTGTCCTAGATTACACAGTTAGCATGTTTGATGAAAACAGTTACTGAAAATCTTTGCCAACAGTGTGAAATCTTGGTTATTGGTAACAATTTAATTTTTATCCACAAGCTGTAGTGACAGCTGAAGCCACAGGAAGGTATTGCGCAGGCTGGGATGGAAAGATTCTCTGTCCCAAAGACATTTCAGCAAGAGAAGCACTAAAATTTGCCGAGCCTAGATGCATAGAAATGTTGACATGAAAACCATCTCTCCTAGATATCTAGCTGTAGCCTAAGCAAGACAAAACGTCATTCCTTTCCAAAAAAAAAAAAAAAAAAAAAAGAGCCAGGAAGGCAAATGCTAGGCAGGAAATATTTAAACGGCACACCTTTCCAGACCTGAGTCACCACTGCTCTTACCTGATGGCCAGAAACACTGATGGAGAGTCTGCAGTTACCAACCTCTCTTCTTCAAACATCCCAGAGTGGAAGCAGAGAATGAAAACAGACCTGTTAAAAAAACAGGTCTTTCAACCTACCAAAAAAGGTATGAATCCAGCACTGGTTTTTCCCACTGTCCAGTTTCTTGGGCAGGGAGGGGAAGAAGCTGCTACTCACCTTATTCATGCAAGGGCAGCATATCTAATTCCCTTTGCCATTTGAAACATCAAACCACCAGAACTTGCAGAGTCCACATTAGTATTCAAGAACACGTATCAATCCCATGTCCTAGTCAATATACTCTGACTGAAGTGAACATCAGCTGCTACAGGTGTGGGTTTGGTTTTTTTACGGAGCAGATAGCCCCATTCAAAGTGGGGCACCTAATATAACAGTCTGCCCACCCAGGAACAGTCAGTAGCACTAGAAGTTTTCAGAACTACCTGGTTAACACATACACAGTACTATACTGGAAGTGCTTTAGAGCTACAGAAAGTGCTCTACTGTCATTGAAAAGGAGTTTATGAAGATCTAAGGGAAAAATACAGTACTTTACAGATGACCACCCCAAAGACACCTAGAAAAATCAGCTGCCAGACTCAGTTGTTACACATTTTCTTCCAATTAACACGTGCTTGAAATGGAAGTATTTAGGCAAGCCAACTCCATGGCATTGTTTTTGCCATAATCTGTCCTCCAGGATATAGCAACACAACAATGCAATACCCAAAAAAAACCAACCCCAACAACAAAAAAAAGCAATAAACTTCTTATTCTTCACACGATGCTTGCCATGGAAGTTTCCAACCACACAAGAAAAGAGTTTACATATAGCTAAAGTAGTAATTTCAACTTAGACACAGTACATACCAAATATTGTATGCATAATAGAAAAGACTTACAGCCAAAAAAAAAAAGCTTTTGCTTTTAGTAAAGCTCTTGAAGAAAATACTGTGATCTATACAAGGTTTGCATTAAAATGATACACAAGGGGGAGAATAGCAGTTATTTCACACTTTCGTGCAGCTTTGTAGTTTTACAAAAATTTATTTCAGGGAAATGGAGTTGTACCACATAGAAGTTACAGGCTGAATGCATCACTTTAAGTGAAGAACTCCTCCCTTCTTCTCGATTACCTTTTATTTAGTATTTTTAACATGGAATATTTTTTTTAAATTGTAAATTTTTCTTAGTAACAACAGCTTATTCAGGGCCACCTTCTTTCCTCCTAGATGTGATTAGCAAAACAGAGCTCCCACGGACAATGCTCAAGGATCAGCCTTTAACATGACAGACATTGCGGCAAGAACACAGAGTTCTTCACAGCTCTCTTCCAGATGCAGCTTCTTGGCTCTCCTCCTGGTCAGCCAGCTGATGTCACAGCAGCTTTTCTTCTGAAAACACCTTAATTAGGTAAGATTAGTCTGTTCACAACGAGGCAGGTCCAGATAGTGAGTTTCATTGCAATCTGGAGAATTATTCTTCTCCGTACAACTATGCTTTCTTAGCATGTATTAGTTGTGAATTTTAATGTATAACCATCAATTAATAAGTATCAAGCTGTCATCACTCTGTTGTCTGCAAAAAACAAACCCACAATTTTTAATTCAGCAAGAAATGCAATAGGAAGCGTTTACCCATACAAGTTGGGTTTTAATCCTCTGTTCTGTGCTCTCCTATTTCAGCATACAGCTCCAACACCTGCACTGGGACAATCAAGCAGAAACTGCTATAGTAGCAAAACCTCTAGGTTTTTACTCCAGCTACTAGGCTTGAGCCCTCAATACTCTGCAGCATGTTACTGTAAAGCATATTTATTACACTCAAGCAGACAGAAGTCTCTGATCCTGCACAATGACTTGGATGTGAAACCTGAAGCTGTACCTGGCTGGAGTTCCTGTTAACTAGCTGGCCTTCAAGCATCCACAGCAACTGCTGGGATACCTGCCCATCATCATCTCACATACTCCTTTTGGCTATGAGGTTTCCATCTACCAGAGTAGATCAAAAGTATGAAGTTGTATTTCACAAAAGCCTCAGTATCTAAGTAGACAAGTTCCGTACTGCTAAAACAGGATTTGTTACACCAGTCAGGATTGAGTAAGTGTTCACATTGAGCTCTATTCCTCCTCCCAAAGCCTGGCTTCCTTGCACAGTGCCCACAACCAGGTTTTCTCAGAAACAGAATTCAAAGAGTCAACTTCCAGACCAGCAAGCACCAGGCGAGATGTTCATCTCTCACCAACACAAGCTCAAAAACACTGCTAAGACCTCCAAAGGCCTGAGTTTGGTCACAACCAGACATTTACAAGTGTGTTTCCCAATATTCTGACCTATGTTATTGAACCAGTTTGCCTCACAGGCACAGCATAGCTTCAGGATTAAGTACTGGTCCCCTGGCCGAATTGCATTCTCTTACTTTCTGCTACAACTCTCAGCCTAGCTGTGGAAAAGCTTGCTGGAAATAGGAGACTGGCAGAACCCTATGAAGCGGACTTAGCTTGCTTCTGACTCCTCAGCAGTTCCATGTTATACTCTGCAGTCCTTCCATCAGCTTCCACCAGTTTCTGCATGGTAATTTCCCTATGAGCAAAACACTTAAAACATGCATTTAAGCTCAGAATGGCTGCTCCTGCACTATCAGCAGACTAAAGATCCAACACAAAGTAAAGCACAAGAGGAACAACAATGTCCAAATATTCCACAGGCTGAATTCTGGGTGCTCCAGCATTTGTGAAACAGCACTTTGCAGTGAGAAGCTAACTTGCATACTTCTGAGAAAAACACTCAGTAAAAACACCCTACTGACCTCCTACAGCAGCAGATGAATGGCATGGAAGTTTCTTCTTTTCTGTAACCAACAGTGCCATGGTCTTTCAGAAATTCATGTAGATCTGTTACTGGAAACCCACTTTGTTGGTATTTCTGAAAGAGAATGTGTTTCATTTGCAACACACAAGAAGTTACCAGGCATGATGTGTTCTAAAACTTCCTCTAGAATGTGATACTCAAAACCAGAGTACTTTGTTCACTTGTTCAGTGTTGCTGTAGGAAGAAAAAAAAAACACCATCCAATCCCATCCTAGAAACACCACATATGTAGTTGATGGAATAAAGCAATCTAAGTGACATAAAATGTAAGAGAATCTGTGACCAACATTAATTTTGTTTGCTATCCATAAGACCAAGAAAGTGATCTCAAATCATACTGACACTGATCCTCCCTTGTTCACACGAGCTGCTTCACTCACTGTGGGCGCCCTGGGCTCATTTTCTATAGCCACCCCAATGCTAGATTTGAAGGGCCCTAATGTGGATATTCAGCATTGCAGGCTGAAGAAATGCTCTGCAAAACACTAGTTCTGCACATTGGAACAGCTCCTCATTGATCCACATGAGTGCTTGGAAGGATGAATAACAGGGAAACATTTCACGGGTCAGACCATGCAATAAACTCAGAAGCAGAGACAGTTAAGTTTTATTTCGAGATGCTTAGAAAGTGGAGCTTTTGCTTGGCCTGGAAGCTGCAATTCATGCCAGACTAGCCTGATTCTGCTGGCCTGTTTATCTGATACTAAGACAAGAAAAAGGAATGAGAGCCAAAGAGCATGATCCACATTGCCTTCCCCCTGGTTACTGCAGCTACCAGGAGCACAAAGGGGACACAGTACTAGAGGACAAGAACAAAAGGTAATTACTGAAAACTTAGTTTCACTTTCAGCCAGTTTGTACTGGAAATGGATGGCACAATTTTAACTTGAACAAGAAGTAGCGCGTCTTTTGGAAGACACTTCCTTTTAACCACACGTTTCCAAGCAGCTCGTTAAGCAAGCCTGGACACTTAAATGAGTTTAGAGTTATCTGCTTGGCCTTTGCCACGCTACTGCCAAGGGGATATTCCCTGAGATGCCAGAAAACTCTTCCTGACCTCAGCTTCTGGTGCCATAAGAAACATTCACTTCCAACATGACTTACCCAGCTCTGTTTTCCTAAAAAACTGACTCTTTCCACTCATCCCTCCACTTACCTTTTGGAAGCCAGGTGAAGCAGCAGGAAATACAAAACAGGGATACACACTAAGGATTATCTTCCAAACCAATTATTGCTTAGTCATTTGTATGACTACCCAGTCATCCCCCCAGTTTCACAACAGGCTAAGCTAAGAGACTTTAATAGTCTCACCAGTCATCATAACTAATGCTAGAGACAGTATCTTACTGAGTGATTAACAAGAATCAATACAAAACTGATCAGAAGCATAGCAGAAAAATGTTTTACCTTGATGGTGTCATAGGAGTCAGTAATGAGTGCAATAAAAAGGCTGAGGATCATGTATATGAACAGACTAATGAAGGAATACAGATATAGCCGACTGAACACCCACACCAGGGTGCTCTTCTGCTGGATTTGAGCAAACGTTGCAAACATATCATCACCGTTGACCAAAGAAAACAGACACTCAGCCACTGTGTTCAGATCTTCAAACTAGAAAACAACAAGTACAAATTATTGACAGAATGTGAAGAACAGTCACCCAGATTAAATGGAGAGTGAAAAAAGGGTTATAAAAACAAAAGTAAATTTTGGTTTTGTTTTGTGTGTTTGTTTAAAAAAAAGTTTTGCTCATTGCAGAATTAAAAAGCCAACCCCATCAATCAAATGCTACCACACTTTCTTTCCTGTACATTCAGGCCAAAACATACACATTAGTAATAGATCCATGTAGAAATATAATCTTGGCTAAGCATTATATATTGACATCAGAAATAAAAGATTAACAAAAAATAAACTTCTTGTGCTCAACATGCAATACAGTCAATAACTGACCAGCACTGAAAGTTTAAGTTACCGAATTTTAAGCAATTTTAGACCTGCAGGAAAATATCATCCCATTTGCCAAAGCACAGATAATGCGATTCCACAGAATCTATACAGTAAATCAGTGGTGGTGCACTGGGAACAAAATGCACATTCTCTGGTTTCCCAGCTCGGCCGCATTACTAGATTATGGGTAATCAATCAATACTGTATTAAGGAATTGGAGACAGCATATAGCCTTCAGAGCTTGAACGATCTAAACTAGATTTGTCTTGCAACAACATCATCTACCTGTCATTCAGAAAGCCTTCCGAGTTGTAGGTACGAACTATAGCTGTATTGTGAACCTACTGAAGCAGACCCTGGACAAAAACATGGTTTCATTTCAAGGACATTCTCTGAAATTCCCAGCTCCATTTCCCCAGGCTGGAACATTCCCTGAGGCTAAATTCCATTCAACCACCAGGTAAGCACACTTCCCACTCTTGCTCCACCCCTCTAAAGAACTGGATTTGTTAACTATACTTTATTGGACAATATGAATTAACACACAATGTTTTAATGTAGTTATTATCAATGAAGTAACACAACTACACTCACTTGGACTGCAGTCCTATATTGAAAACAAGAGGTGAAGTAGCATACACTTGTAAGGAGAACACAGTTGTACAAGAATAGTAGGTCTGGGTTTAACTATGGCGCTTTTTTATTTACTCTTAGTATGCATTTTTAGAGCTAGTATGAAACCCAGCAGTATGTTATCTGGGAAGAAGTGGTGCATGACACAGGTAGTTTTTGAGCAACCCATGAGTTTCGATGCACTGACACAAAGACGGACCTGCGAAGGGCTGCTCACCTATAGCCCCTGGATCAACGTAACAAAACGCAGGATTCCCACTCCCTCTCCCTGGCTGTAGTAGAGGAAGGAAAAGCAACATACATATTCCCCTGGTTTTGAACATAGGGACTTGGCTCCTGCATACCTGCAGAGCAGGGAAAGCCCTTCCCATGTGTTACTGGGGGCACTGGTGCAGCAGGAGAGCCTGGCAAGCCCAGCCACGGGCTTGGGCAGCACTGACTTTCAGCGGGGAGCTGTCAGAACACCCCCCCCAGCTGCGCTGGCTTTCCTCCACAGTGATCGGTGACACTAGCAAGAGGTAACATTTTCATAGATAAGCACATTGACTACACCTCCTTCTGCTCAGATAATTAACGTACTTGCTGCAGGGAAGTTACAACAGTATTTACGCTGTGCTTGTTATAAATAATTGAGCCTCTGGCATGACTAAGGATCACGCAGCATCCAGCATCCCACAGAAATGTATTGTCACCAACTTAAAACATGAAAACGTGTGGATTGAATACCTACATTTCTCAAAGGAGCAAATTACATTATGTTAGAGGAATCCAAGCTCTGGGGAAACAAGAAGCTGAAAAAGCGCACTGCAGCATGTGTCTGTTAAGACTGTATACTGTCACCAACAAACAAGAAGTCATACATTTGTTACTCATCAATGGACATCTAGAATATCACAACAGGAACCTGCCTTTTTTCAAACTGTCACATAGAGCATCCACCAAAGGGCGGGGGGGGGGGCAGGGGGGAGCTTTACAGTTGTTTTTGCTTGTGTTTTGGAATGTATGAAGCCTTACTCCTGTACCCATGTTTCAGACAAGATGACCTACCAGGCACATACTCTGGTATTAACCTTAAGAAACAAAACAAAACACCCCACCCCCCCCAACATCCACGAAAATCCAAAGCAAAACACCCCACAACACACACCCCCACAGGAAGCCAAGTAAACGAGACAAGCACTCATCCAGCCCTTTATGAGTCAAGACTTAGGAGCTGAAGTCATACGGCACCAGAAAGATTTGGAAAAACAAAGTCAAAGCCAAAAGATTCCCAGGAACAGTAACTAAACTAGTTGGTGCATCTTCAAACCCCACTGAACCGGGATTGCCAGGAGAGGGCGAGAGAGACGGTGCAACGCGCTTGTGGTCTCCAGCCAGACATCGCCTGGATAAACCATCCACTCTTCACAAACCCAGCCTTGTGCTGGGGATTACATCGAGTTCAAGCACACAGTGAAAGCAAGAACAGTTATTTTGTTAAAAGAAGCAGGTGGCAGGAGGTACATATGGAAATGGAAACGCTCCCGTGTTCTTCACGTTACACTTTTTAAACAGAAACTTGAATTTAAGATCCACTTCTGTTGTTATAACTAGGAACTATACACAGATATGTGTCATTAAAGCAGAAAAAGAGTAAAACTACTGATGTACCTTTTCATGGTAAGGTCCGAGGACAATCCAGCCACAGAAAGTATAGCCAAGATAAATCATTCCAGCACAACAACAAAACCTTAGCACTTTGGGCAATGACGCCTGCATAGTCAAAATGAGCACCTACAAGTCAGGGTGGAGGAACAGAGAAGCGGAAAAAAGCCACAAGTTAAAGAGACCTGAATAAGAGTGACAGACATAAATATATGCTTTAATCGTTAAATATTTGACTCCTGCCTTACATTGTAGGTTTGAAAATATCCCAGGTATCTGATGACTCCAACCCAGACAAACAAAGTTGATGTTCCAAGTAAAATGCTGCAGACATCGTAACTTGTGAGGTTCTGAGGGATCCAAACAGAGCAGGTGGTCAAGTTACAAAGCAGTAGGTATGCCAACTTGACAGCTATTCAAGTTCCAGCAGCTCAAACAAACAAAGCAGGGCAAGCCAATAGTGAAGGGATGTTGCTACATCACAAAAATCAGACCAAAGTGAACAGCAGTTATTTACTGAGATCGCTCATAAGCAATAGTGCTGCAAATGAAAGCATATCTACGCTGATATTCTTGAAGTTTTGCACGAAGTCTGGAGCAACTAAAGACCTTACTTTGGTTGCAACAGTTTTAGAATTAGACTGAATACCTCCAAGTTTTTGTTTAAATTAGGTTAATATATGCAATCATTAAGCAAGCAAGCTCTCATTCACTATTTAGAAAAGCATGAGCCTTTATTTAAATGAAAAAGTAAGCCTCAGGACTACAGCTCTTTCCATGCTACATGTGTTTACATCTCTGAATGCAACAGGCTGGCAGCTCTTTGGAGCCCAAACATCATTTTTACTACCAGTGAAGTTTATAACCAATTCTACTTGCATTTTACTTCAGAAAGCTAGAACTGGTTGCAATAAGCATGAGATACCCATCTAGCTCAAGATTTCCTACCCTCATCCCCCCACCTCACCATGCAGCTGGAGGTTCTCAGGTGCCTCCCCTGAAGGCCACTCTGGGCATCTGCCCTTTGAGCCTTAGCACACAAGGCAGGAGCAGCACACTACTGACCCTGTTTTTCCCAGAACACAAAGTTTAGTGAACACATGAATTGTTGACATAATGCTCTATTTAAACAATTAAAAAAAAACCACAACCAAAAAACCTAACTCCAAAATCCCCCTGAAGAGTTGCCAGCTGGACAAAGCATATTGATTTCATCAAGCCCAGACGGGGAGGTCAAGGACTAGCAGGTGACACTGTGCCTGTAGCTCAGAGAGCCATCAAGACCCCTGTTTTATCCAAGGAGATGACTCTTGGTGCCTTTGTACAACGTACCATTTCTGTAAGAAGCTGTAACAACCCAAGTTGTTGTTAGACAGCTCCTAACAAAAAAAAAACCACACACAACCCAGGTCCTATACCAGGGATTAGGTGTCTTAGCACTGTGGAAGTAAGATGTTTGAATTGCTTACACGGTCTTACTGAAAGCCTTTGGGGAAAAGGGACTGAAACCACTTATTAGTCAACCTAGCACTAGGAACTGAAGTAGTAAGAACCAGCAAAAGTAAAAAATGAGCTATCATAGTTACTAGTCTTCTTGTTATTTGTCCAAGTTTAAACACATTACACTTGGTTGCAACAAGACTAGTATTTTATCTGAAGTATTAAACACTCACCTTGGCTTTTATTTCCATTTTTAGGATCGACCCAATGATTGTCATCACATCACTGATAATTACCAGGACATACCACCCATTTATGAACTCCAGGCGATCAGCGTGACAGACATGACGCTTATATTTCTCCAAGAAGAAGTTCACAAATCTCTATAGACAAATATTTAGGTGTTTAGTTACAGGTCACCTTAGATGAAAATTATGTACAGATGCTCCAGTAGTGCAGCAGTGCTTAAGTTTCACATACCCCCTTTTCCTATAGTATTCATCAGAATACTAGATTAAAACCCACTCAATAGCAACAGAAATAAGAAGAAAATTAAGATTGGTTTAGGCCAGTGAAAGCCAGCTTCCCACAGAAGAGCTAACTTCATAGCCAATCCCTACTAGCCTAACCATGACCTGTCAGCCCCTTTTTAACACCCTTCACAAAAGTTTCTATCCACCTCCAACAGAGCAAAGCCACCCAACTGAAGGAGTGAAAGAAAATTAATAACTCAAATACAACTCTAAGGTGAGAGCGCTCACTTCCAAGAGGGCAGACAATAGCACATCTCACTCCCAACACTGCCTACCTGCTTTCACTTGCTCTTTTTGCTCATGAATAAATGCTGATGTCCCTATTCCTGACAGGAGTTTAACAATGCCTTTGCTGAATTGTGTCCTCCTCACCCTTGTCTTGTTTACAAGCTACCAAAAGGATATATTGAACAAGATCAGCAAGTACCTGTACTTCCATATCCCACCTACCCCACGCTCTTCTCTCATAAGCTGTGCGCTTGCAAAGTTTGTGTCAATTAATGGTTATAAAGCCGTCACATCTCAGAGCCTCGCTGTTTTTTCTGCATCAGTATTTGGACCAGAAGAGCTGACTCTGCTCACATGAAGCTCTGCAAGCAGCTTTAGATGAAGTTGGACAGGGCTAGTCTCAGTCCACCAATGAGGGTGAGCAGGGAAGGTGACAGCAGACTGATCAGGGATTGCGGCAGGAGAAGGAAAGAAGAACTGAAAGAGGGTACTTCCAGCCCCAGAAAGACCAAAAAAACCCCAGCCAGTTAGACTCTATGCCATACTTTACATTTTCTCCAGTTAGAGCTGGCTTTGAGGGATGTTTAGATGGCATTAGTTTATGTCCAGACCTCTATGGGAATTCTACTCTGAAACCAGGGAAGGAAGAATTCATGTTTTGAAGGTACAAGGTGTGTTGGCTGTTAGCAGCCCAAAGACTCAGAAGTCTTTTTTTGCGTAAAATCCTGGACAAAGAAAAGTCTCCTTTTTCCATTGAGAGACATAATGAAATTCTTTCTCACTTACAGCACTACACAAACAGCTAGAAACACTTCATAGACATCTACACATCCTTTCCAGAGATTGCTGACTTCCTATTATAGCTATCTCCTGCAACAGATTTTACTACTCAATGTTTCAGAACACGTCATTTCACAAGACTAGTGACAAACAAGACAGAGACAAAGCAAGCATTGAGATTGCCAGCACTGTCCTTACCTTTTGTAGTCTCAAGGCAAGAACGATGGATCGTGTGCAGAGAATGAGAGAAGCAGAACAACTTAAAATGACAAACCCATCAAAGACTAGAATATATTGAGTGTTCTTCTGCAGAACTGTAAAGAGTCAAGGAAAGGATGTAGAGTTAGTCTTTTCACATCTCTCTCAGCACAAATTGCTACAAGATATTTAGCATTTAAACACTCTCAACCCATAAATAGATGGGTTAAGAAATATTCTTCCTGCAAGCATACCTTGAGCTTAACAGACCAGAGAATTCCATGAAAACAGCTATGGAAATTGGGCCACAAGAGTGAAAAGCATGTTCACTTTCTTCAAAATAAACCCCAAATGGGTGTATTAATACAGGTGACCCCCTTTTCCACTGTTTACCTGTCCGTCTGTGCTCAAACAGTGTTATGACTGCAGAGGGTAAGAGAAACACAGACTTTGGCCCATATCAACACTAAGTTAAAAAAACCAACCAAACCAAAAGATCCTGCCTTATTTCTTATGCCCTCACTGGCAATCAGAAACTTGTATGACTTTCTATACTATATTCTTTTCATCCGATGGTTTAGAAGCCATTATGTGAACCCAAATCAGGTGTTTTCCTTTGCTTACTCCTCTCAATTGTCCCTACCTTTTTCACAACATAGATTTTAACTATATGAAATAGGCAAACACCTATCTTTAACTGTTGCAATAGCACTTCACCTTACCTTTATTAAAGAATTATGCACGCTCCCTCAACTGGTTATTACATGCAAAATAAATTACTCAAGAACAGCTAGTTGAAAGACAGCCACAAGAAGTTATACATAGACACAAGCCTTAACACTTCATGGTTATTCAGAGTGTGCTCTAAGAGACCCCTTTAGTATCAGTACTCCGTGGTATTATCAGAGAAAAGCTGGCTTTGCCCAAGCAAAAGGCAAGCCAGTTGACATATTTGCTAATCAAGATCCTATATAGCACAGTGAAAACATTATTTCACCACAGTCCTTTACAGCAAGTCAACGCATGGGAGAAGCAGTTGCACAGTGCTCAGTCATAGCTACTATTGCTCTGAAGGGGCTTTTAGCATATATTCCTTAGCTATCAGACCAAGCCTTAACACTAGAAATACAAGGCAGATGCCACCCTTTGTTCATGCACATCATTAAATCTAGCAGCAGTGGTTAAAAAAAAAAAAAATCTCTACTTCCAGAAATAGTACACTTCAATTAGAGGAGAAAAAAACCCAACACAACAAAAAACTGAAAGCTGTAGAAGGTTTGAGTTAGGATTTACCATTGTTAGTGCATTAAAATTGTTTCAGTGATCTCAGAGCAGCAGAAAAATTAAAATCTATAGAAGAAACATTCACCCTCCTTCCAGGTACAGCTTGCTGCTAACACAGAGCACTAATACAGAGATGCCCATGTCACCTCATTTCAATACCCTCATGAAAAGGAATTATTTCGCAGCTCTTAATTACAAAGAGGTAATGAGTTGCATCAGGCAAGGGGTTTTGGTGGGGGTTTTTGTCTTGTTTTAAGGGCGGGAAAGGGAAGGACAGAATGGGGAATATCTTGCTGGACAAACTGTTATAGAGCAGGGGAAGCGATGGGAGTTGCCCAACACTTATCACGCAACCACACATGTGCCATACTTACCAGAGCTAAATATGTGCCAGTCCTTGCACTCTTGAATATCAGTGTCACTATCAAAATAGATTTTCATTTTTCCACTCTGAGCTCTATTATTGAAAGTTATCTGGGAACACAGAAGTATATCAGAAACAGAAGTAGCAAAATTTCATTCCAGAAAACAAATCCTGCTAACTGCAATATTTGTTAGTCAGGTAAGCTTTAAGAACACTGTCACCCTAAATGGTGGCGTAGACATAACTTGCGGATGTGACCCATACTGCATAAAAAGCAGTATTCCAAGAGGCCAAGCTTCAAGTTTAACCTTTAGAAGAATAATACTTATTCCTTTCTCAGGTTATGAAGTTACCAGCTGGAATACCACAAAACATTGTGCAGTGGCAACACCATTTCAGAAGCCTTTGGGAAGGAGGAGTAAGGGCCAGGACATGCTCAGCTGCTTCTCTCTTGCTGTCTAGATACAAGGACGATACCTACCCCTTAGCTTAAGCTTTTATTATACATAGAGCATTGGAAGTGCCATACACCATATTCACTTACAGTATTTTGAAATGCATAGCAGTCAGGCAATTCACGGGCATGGATTGTCTGTAGAGCAATGCCTTTCAGCTTGAAGGAGATTTCAACCTGTATAAGCCTGCATGTTTTAAAAAGCACATAAGTATATTTAAATACACACAAAAAAAGATACACACATACACCAACTGCATGAATCAGAATCCATCATATAATATATATGAAAGGACAAGTTGAAATAAAAAAAAAATTCCCCCCACCCCACTTTACCTGTAAAATTCAAGATTGAAAAAAGAGGAGTTCAGCTTCTGTTCAGCCTTCTTACTGGCTAGCTCCTGTGGCTTTAAAAAGATACATTCTGGAGAGAGAAGAGGAAAAGCTGTAATCTTAAAAACTTAGGAAACAGCATAAAACTGACTTAACTAGAAAACAGACAACGAGTCCTAATCAGGCAAAATGTTAATTCTGAGCAAGCCTATCCATACAGAGATCCAGCCAGTGGGATCAGAAGCAGGTTCATGTACTTACTCCAGAGTAGCTAGCAGCCAAGACAGCTCCAAGAGGCAGTAAGGGCACCCACCCACTGAAGGTACAGACCAACCAGCACCCCAGATTCTGTACCTGAACTTTGGGGTGTGGGGGGTGTGTGTGTGAAAAAATCCCCCCCCCCAAAAAAAATAATCAACCAAACAGAACAACCTGCTAATGACATCTTCCTATAGTTTAGGAACGACAGCTGTCATTTCTGGGCAGGTACTAAACACCAAGGAGGAAACAGGCAGGAGGCATGGTAACATCCCTGCTATTGCCACATAAAGCTATTGGTTTTAAGCTTTACTGATTTAGCATTAGAATAGTAGTACTCCATAGCAAGACATTTTTTAATACAACAGTACCATACCTGTTTCAGTAGAAACATCTATGTTCAGCGTATCATTGGAATGAAGCATTGTGCTTTTCTTATACTGTTGTTTACAGATTTTTAAACCCGATCCATCATGTTCATAACCAAGCGTCCCCAGGGATATGTTCTTTAATTGCTTGTACTAGTTTAAAAACAAAACAGAAGCAGAAGTTAGAGTCATCTTTTTTTGCATTAGATAGTAACTTGCAATCTCAGAGTTATGCACATCAATATTGCTTTTTACATTTAAAAAAACAAAAACCCCCATTTATTTCCACATAAAGTCTGTAAATTGAGAGTGGGTATCTCATGGGAAGCTAAGAGGGCTGCTGGACACTAATTATTAGTGATTTGCATCCTGGTGACACAGTGGCTGGCAGCCCCATACCTACTGGGCTGCCTGCAAACGATTACCCATGTGCCAGCCAGCAAGCCAGCAGACAGCTTTTAATTAGATGCCTGGCAGCAACTTCAATGCTGTATTTATTGCTACTAACCATACACACTCCAGGGATATCTCATGTGTTCACCTCATGAAGGCGTTAGTTTTCACATCACTTGACAGTTGATTGCTTTACATACAATCCAAATCACAGTTCTTATCAAATCCACCCCCACAGCAAACCCGAAGCTGTTCCCTGTGCAACTACAGAAGAGGAAAGCCATGTGTCCGCTATATAACCAGCGACCAAGGAACATACACAGAGCTTGAGCAGCCTCCAGAAGTAATTTAACCCACCTGCTTTACACAAGCACCAAAGCAACGGCAAACACACCTGTGAGAAACATGCTTTCTTTTTCCACTTACTCTAAACACATACAAAGAAGGTGACTTGTGCCGTAAGATAAGCTTGAAAACAAGGACTAGAAGTGGAAGTGACTAAAGCTATGCCAAGCCAAGCACTGTCCACACATGGATCAGCCCTGAGCACCACTGAAGAACTCCATTCAAGGCCAGTCCTCCCCCAGCTTGCCTTCCACACGTCCTTGGTGTCTGCTGGAAGCAAGACAGATCCTCTGATCCCTGGAGTCACACCTTGCAGCCCTGCACAAGCAAGGCAAACCCTGGGGCACAGCTCTCCCTGTGGTTCCTGGCTCCTGAACAGCTGAGCAATCAAGGACTAACCATGCAGGCAGCTGCCTGACAGCTCAGCTTTGCACCAGCTAACATCGTCCAAGAGCAGCCAGCCAGACCCATGGCCCTTTGAGGAAGAAGGCATAAGCATCTAGATATTCTTCAGATGTCATCAATACCTCACCTAGTGAAAGGGCTCAGGGCAGTGCACAGCACTGGTCTGCTCCGAGGGAAGCATCTAGCTTCCCAAGAGACCCAATATAAATAAACATGGGAGGTCAGAGAAAGTTTCCCATGCCTTAACTATCCAGCTGACTTTGATATAGATTAAACCCTTTTTCCCTTAAACATAGATTTTGTTATTATGCACCATTCCGTGTCATCTTATTTCCTCCTTCCTATGGGCATTACAGCCACTAGCTCATCTTGCGGGGTACAAAATCCCAGCAGTCATTAATAACCACATGCTCCACATCCAAAAGGAACTACCATGTTTCCACCCAAAGCTCTGCCTCACAGTGTCACTACTAGTCTTCACAGCTGAGCTTGCAACAAGTTTAGACAGCCCTGGAGAAAAGCACAGCCTCTGTACCATCAGAACGTTATCTTCAACTCAGAGTAAACTAAGGAAGCCAAGTCTAACTAAGGCAGGTCGAGTGAGTGGGAACAGTCACCACTCCACTCTGAGGACACCTCCAGATCACTGCACCCAACAGCTGTTGCTCCATCCACGTGCTCTTTCGGGCTCTGCCTGACTGACAGCACAACACGTGGCTCTGGGCTGCTCACAGGCCGCTTTCAAGCAATACTATGCAGCAGTAAAAGCAAAATTTCCATTTATACATTTCTAAGCAGCCTCAGACACAGAGCAGCCAGCAGAACATCCCAGTCCCACAGGCACTGTGCAGGGAAGGTTACAAGTGTAACAACTCCACACAGCTTCTTCGCAGTAGAAACTTCCCAAATTGGACCCAGGAAAGGAGCAAGGAAGAGCTGCACACTCTTCAAAGTGGAAAAGTATGTTTGTTTGGGTTTTTGTAGGGTGTTTTTATTTGCTTGTTGGTAGGGTATTTTCCCCAAAGAGTGAAAATATCCCAGTGGTACATTACACTAAGCCTAAAATTTATTTTTTTTTTTAACAACTCTGCTTTGCTGTGCCCTATTACCACCTTACACAACATCATAACCTTCTGCTCGCCCCACCTCCCAGCTGCACAGTTTAAACTAAAACGCAAAACACCAAAACCTACGGCTTCTAGCTGCCCAGCTCAAAATAAAAAAGCCTTACTTTTAGCTTAGGATCACCTGGTTTGGCTCTTCCTAGAGAGCATCCTTGAAAATAATTTAAAAAAAAAAACAGAAAAAAAAAGCAACACCATAATGTTCACCTGGAGGCACACTTTTTGAAGTCTTACATATGATGAAAAGCCTCAGGAACTCCATATGACACTAAAGAACCCAGATTACACAAGTTTAATCTCCTTAAAGGATATGTCTACATTTATAAAACATAGACATTTTATGAAGAGACCTTTTTCTGATGCCTGTATCACACATTGGCTCATTCTTGATGATATAAAGCTATTATTTCTCTACTGTCTTCTATCTGGACTTCACCTCAGCCTTAGTGCCTACAAAAGAAGGAGAGTGAGACAAAGCAAGCAAGGAAGAAGAAGAAAAAAAACAAACATAGTTTATAGCAGAAATAGTGGCAATATTGAGAGGTCAAAGCAAGGCTGAGAAGACTACTTCAACGCTTATTTAACATACCAGGACCGAGTCTTGGCCATGTCCCGCACAGCGGAGACAGCTGATGGTTTGATCTGTGGATGGCTCTGCTGTAGCTTAGAGGAGATGGCAGAGCAGGAGCAGCCGCAGGTGGGTGCATGTTTAGGAAGGAGATATAGCCTTCACACCACGCCTGACTGACAGCAGCAAAACTGCTTTAAACCAACTGCCAGAGTTTAAACAGAGTTTAACAGTTCCCAAGGAAAACAAAAGGTGATTTAAAGCCACTTTCCATTCATCCAGCATGAATTGTTTCTGGGCTTATCGGCATCCACAAACACAAGAGATGTTTCATTTTACACACACACTGTCATCTCGTGACTTTCAATATATCAATATTAGACACAAAAATGCTTACTGAATTTTCATCCTAGGCTTATTCACTTTCTTCCCATGATTGTAAAAAGGAACCTGTTCTTTAAAATACCACCCCCCTAACCAAGGCAAGTGCCCCTACACTCCTGGATGTATGATAGTCCCCATTTTGAAGCCTCTGGCACTCACTACAATGCTGCAACTCAGTATAGCTGTAAGCAAAATATTTTTAAATACCATGCATAGGTATGTTCAGGTCCATAGCTCTTCAAAGTAAGACCTAAACAAAGGTTCCAGTTCATGCAAGATGACCGATTTTCAAACTTGCTGGCTTTCAGTACTACACACTACCCGAGTAAAATTTTGGTTTGTATTCTTCTCCAAGAGACAAAAACACAGACAACAACAAACTTCAGGACACCCCACCTACAGTGATTTGCTGAAATATCAAAACTGAAATCCAAGAATGGAGACAGAAACCCAGAGCCTTAGCAGAAGCTTACGATGAACAGTGTCAAAGCCAAAGCTACAGCTGTAAACACACACACTTACCTGATTAATAACATAAAAAATGCTATCATAAGCATCCTGTTGTGTATATATACTGCAGCTGTAGTCATCTTCATCAACTCCAGAATAGCCTTTCAGGAATAGGTGTTTAAAAGCAACAGTGTTTTCCTCTTTGAATGAGACCACCAACTGGTTACTCAAACCAAAAAAAATAAGCTGACAAGAAAAAAAAAAACACAACCAAATTTGAATTGTGAACACCAGTCAAGCAGCAACATTTTGGGAACAGCTTTGACTTTAAGTGCCTGTGACTATAACCCTGCTACAACAGGAGCAAAGAATCTGTTGACTAATGCCATAAGACTACTAAAGTCAAGGTCACCACATGCAGGGCAAGGGAAACAGAAATCTAAGTCTCCTACCAATTCCAAAAATTACAGGCAGCAACTGAACAGCCAGCTAGATCACTGCCACCTTTCACACATCCTGGACCAACAACTCTAACTGGGATTTGCCAGAACTTTTGTTGAGGATGCAAATGGCAGAAAAGCTAACCTGACAGCACAGCCTGCTACCCCAGAAATGCCCTGCTTTGCTATGGGACAAATTCCTGCACCTTCTTCCTACCCCTGACACAGCACAGGATTAGAGCAAACCTATGTGGGACCCCACAGAAACAAAAAGCATCACCTGCCTGACCCAGGTGCTGGTTAAGGAGGCTGTAATAAGCAGCAGCCCAGCAGAGTTACTACTCAGGATTTGTGTTGCCCTACTGTTTGGATGCTCCCATTTCCCACCAGCACTAAGGAAAATGTATAAATGGAGCCTAGAAGCTAGAGACTCAAGCAGCAAGAGTTTCTTCACTAGTAGCAGGAAGATATCCCAAGCACCAAATAGCTAATCCTTCAGCCTAGGTTTAAACTACTTACTAACAGCAAATGTGAAACTGTCCCATTACTGCACGGAGCTTCCAAGCGCCGCAAGTAACCAGCAGAAGTAGGGAAGAAGCAAGAGTGAGAAACTACAAGCAAAAGAAATGTAAACTTAGAAACCTCTCAAAGCAAAAAGGAAGCTCCACTAACATCTAAATCCCTTCATTCAAAACAATGAAAACTGGAAAGCACACCTATTTTTTCCCCTTCACTGGAATACATCATCTTTTGATCCAGAAAGAATTGCTTGGAGATGGGGCACCCTTTCTTCATAGCTTATGCTGCCCGCTGCCTCCTTCCCCACCTCCACTTTAATACACTCCCTGTTCTCAGCAGCCCTGTCACCATGGGTCGCAATGGTGCCAGCACTAGTGTAAATAGCTTATTTTAGCTAGTCTGGCCCAGAGAGCCCGACCACGGCATCCTGCTTGTGCCTGCAGCCAGAGCCCCAGCAGGACACCAGCATGGCACAGCCCCAGCACCAGCTGCAGAAGCCAGGAGAGGAAGAGCAGGAGCTGCCAACACCCCGCAGGCACACCTAAGCCACCTTCATTCTAGAGGGCGAGTCAAACACAAACCTGGAACCTGCAAGTCTGTTTTTAGGAGCTGTTTGCAGACTGTCAGATGTCAGTCCTACATCTCAAAGGTCCAGAAGAGCAATTTCTACTTTCAGAAGTGTCCCACTTCGCTCCCCTCAACCTCCAGTCACCATTTCTTAGTGGACTGTAAAATAACCAACTGCACTGTGATACCAATGCACTTTAAAAACACCCTCTGCCTCTGCCTATCTAGGGACCGACTGTTTGAAATTCATCATTTGATGACAGAAGCAAGGGGCACATCTCATTCCTGTAGCCCAGCCATCACCAGAGACCACAGTACATGTTCTTCACATTACTGACCAGATTTCAAAAAAATATCACTTTTGAAACAGTCCAGTGAAGCTATAAACTCTGAATGTAACAGGAAGCAGAACACAGAGCAGTGGTGTGACAGCAAGCCTGAAGACAGCGTTGGATTTAGGGGGAAGAGTAATTTGCTTTAAAATGTGACCTTAAAACCAGCAAAATACCTGGAAAAATGCTGCCCCAAAGTCTCCCAGGAGGCTTTTGTAACTTAGTTTATGTTATTCTTCCCCCTCAACACGCCTTTCATAGTATTTTTTCTTTATGAAGCGGGACATTCAAGTCAGTAACAAATATCCAGGGATGGCAAAGGCCCAGAACTACAGACCCACTCCTCCTGCACACTATTGCTATGCTTTCTAAGAGCAAAAACAGAAGAAGGATTACCTGTGTAGTAACCATAAGTATCTTCAGAATCTGCAAAACCAGTTTCCACGGTATTTGATGTCTTGCTCTGTATTTTTCACATGGGTTCATGAAGTAAAACTTCAAATCCTCCTTCAGGGCCGCCTCTTTTAGATCTAAATCTGACTGAGCCATCATATTTCTGCCATAAATAACGTTAATTAGAAATCAACAGAATGCTTTGACAGACAAGTTCCTCATATTGCAGTTTCACCTCTGCTCACCACACGACATAAAAGGTCTGTAACAGTCTTCTGTTTGTTTTACAGCAAAATGCAAGAAATTTCCCTAAAATCACATCATTTAAAAAAAATAAAAATCATTCAATCACATTAGATCAAAACACAACACTTACACAACTGTTTCTCAGGAAACAGGCATTAAATAAAAGGATCTGTAACGCTAATAGGTTTAAGAAAGAAAGGCATGTAGACTTGCTAAGCATTTCAAATAGAGCCACTGTTAACACATTTCTCTGAATAACCCACATTCTACCATGAGAAAAGGTGTCTTCAAGACAGAGCAACCAGAGCAGGCTTCACAGCATGCTTCTTTTATGAACACACACCTTTAAGGGCTAAACTCATAGGCATTTATTTATTTAAATATCTAGGCATGTATAAATCCAACGAACAAGCACAGAGGACTTTTGTTATAAGCATCTTAAATCACTCTAAGTTTCCCCCTCTCAACTGAACGGGACATTGAAAAACTTTCCCCTTCTCCTAATCTTTTCAACCCTGTTTTCCAGTACCATAATTATCAGAACTTTCCTACTTCACACTAAGATCAGAACCAAACTTGTAATTTTTTTCCCCTCCCTCTACGTGTTAAGGTAGAGCAATCATATCTGAAACTGGCTACATTAGCCAATTATCAGCCCCATTTACCACCCAGAAAATTACTCCCCATGTTCTTAATTTTATAAAAGATAACATTTTCTCTCAAGGTCAAAACCAAAAGCATTTGATTTCAAGTTTTCAGATGCATTCTTACTTCTTTGAGTCCTCACTTGTCTGAAGTATACAGGTATTTAAGCCCAAAGCGCAGACTGCAAAGCACATTTGATTTGCTAGAACAAGCTGTCTCACAAGGAGAGAAACGAGAGTTAAAAAACACAGCAAAGTCTACAGACGCTGTTATGTTTCCTCATAAGAGGAAGTGAGAAAACAACAAAAGTATTCTATTTTAACATTAGGAGTTCAAAGGTTATCTTGATTATACAGCCCTAAATCAATCATTCATGAAGATGACAGGTGGTGGGCTGATTTTTATTTTGAGACAGTTTCAAGAAAAACAAACTGCAGAGTACATCCCTATTTAAATTTATCATTAAAAACATACTGAACTAGTTTTAATAACGTTTCAGATATAAACACTTTGAAAAATTTAAAGACCTCTGACAGAAAAGCACATGATATAGCTGTGAGTGTCTAAGGAAACTGGTACATATGTACTTAAGTCCCGCACCGACACCCAAAGACAGCACTGCTCCTGTACCAGCTTCTCTTGAACAGGCAGAAGCATTTTCGTGGGTACACAGCAAACAGCACCTAACCCAAAGCAAAAGTCATAGCAGTAGGTGGGAAAGAAAGAGGAAATGGAGCAGGTTTAACCTGGATCTGGTCAGTATTTACAGCATGAAGGTATGACACAAGAACCACTCCAGGACCTGGGCAAAACCCTCCCCTAAGCTTCTAATAAAAGCACATCAGAACTGACAGAACTTAATAAATACATCAACCAAACTTTATAGCAAACACTGTTTCCTTTGATATTCAAATACATTTCACAGAAGATGAGGTTTTTTCCAAAGTTGGCTTTCAAGCCCCTACAGCTATTTTAAAAACTTGATGCTGAACAATAACAATACTTCCACTTTTACACAACCCTCACTTTAACTTTACAGGCTAGGGATTATTTCCACTGATGTCTTTAGCTTCCTTTATTAATTAGCTGTAGAAACTGTGAGTAGGAAGTTCAGCCAAGGAAAGCAACATACTTTTTCAACTTAAGATGAAGAGATTCAAGCCTGTATCACTGTTGGACTTTGTCTTCAAATAAAGAACAGGCATTCTCTGGTATAGTATTTAACAAATAATTCATTTGGCAATAGGTGAGATATGGCAATTGTTTTCCACTCCATTTGCTTCCAGGATAGATTCAAAATAACATCCGAACAAAGTACATTAAAACTGCAGAACTAGAAATGTCAACCAAAGTATTAAGGCAGCTAAAAAACTCGCAGTGATTAATGGTGACTTACTACATTTACTAACATCTAGCTCTACCAACTGCTTATTAGCCTAATCATCTAAAAATAATCCAAAGCACCTAGCTCAAGACAGAGTAACGGAGCAATTTGATTCAGACACTGCACTGTAATTAACATTGCTCAACAGGTTTCCATAGCACATTTTGTAAAGCACTGATACAAGCAAGTTTTGTGAATGCAGACCAGAGCTACTATGCATGCTTAAATACATATCTAAATGTCATCGAGTTGTGTGTTACAGATAGTAATTGTTACTAATTCAATTCTAAAAGCTGCATTCCTATAGCCACCACTGCATTGCAATACCGTATCTGGTAAGAAAACCTACTGTTCGGCTAACATGTTGCAGTGAGGCACTTTAAGCTCAGTGTTCTATTGAAGAAAGATGTGCTTCAACAGCAATGACTACGACTTACAGTTACCTACTTCGGAAATACGCTTTCAATACGTAGCTCTTCACCTAGCAGAAAAAAGCACCATTGAATCAAGTGGCTAAAAAGCCACAGAGCATAGATCCGCTTTTAAAAAGAAAAAAAAAAAAAAGGTAAATGAGCAATTCAGTAGAGGAGCAACACTAACAGTGTCCGTCAGAGCTCCGTATTAACGACACTTACCTGCTTGAGCTCTAGGTCTTAAAGCGGTATTAACCAGATGGGGGGGGTGGGGGTGGAAAAAGATATCAAGAGAGTCACTGAGCTGAGTTCTACACATGAGACCGGGCAACCCCAGCTGCACCTTCACCGTCTTTCGCCAAGTTCAGGACTCGCCAGGGGCGGGCATCGCCCAGCGCTCTCTGCAGCGCGCCCCAAGAACGCCGAGGGACCCCCTCCCCGCCGAGGCTGCACCCCCACCGGCAGCGGGCAGGGCCCAGGGCACCCGCAGCTCCCCCGGGCCCGCGGGACGCACCGAGCCCCGGGGGGGGGGGGGGGGGGGGGAGGGGAGGACCGACCCTGTGCGGCGGAGGTAGAGCCCGGCTCGGCGGTAACGGCCCCGGCTGGCGGCCCGCCCGGCTCCCCTTCGGAGGGCACCGCGGGAGCCCCGCGCCACCCGCCCCCGGTGCCGTTACCGCGGTCCCGCACGGCCGCCGTGCCCCGCCCGCGCCCCGGGGCGCCCCGCTCCCGCTCCCCGGGCGCGCTGACCCCGGCGGGCAGCGCCGCGCCCTCCCGCCCCGCTCACCCGCTGGCGGCGGCGCGCCCGCCGGGCAGGTACTTCAGGGAGATCTCCATGGGGCCGGGGGCGCGGGGCTGCGGCAGACCCTCGGCGGCGGGGAGCCGGCGCCGCCACCCGAGCGGCCTGGGCCGGGCAGCCCCGTCCCACCGCCCGCCAGCCCCGCGCCCGGCCGCGCCGCCTTTATGGGGCCCGGGCGGAGGAGGGCGCCCCGCCGGCCACGTGCCTGCGCCCGGCCACCGCAGGTGGGGCTGCCGCGGCCCCCTCCCCCCCCCGCAGCCCCGCTCCCTCCGCAGCAGCCCCCTCCCCCCGCAGCAGCCCCCCTCCCCCCGGAGCAGCCCCCCTCCCCCGCAGCAGCAGCCCCCCTCCCCCGCAGCAGCAGCCCCCTCCCCCCCCGCCGCAGCCCCCTCCCCCCCGCAGCAGCCCCGTCCCCCCCCGCAGCAGCCCCCTCCCCCCCGCAGCAGCAGCCCCCCTCCCCCGCAGCAGCCCCCCTCCCCCGCAGCAGCCCCCCTCCCCCCCCGCAGCAGCCCCCCTCCCCCGCAGCAGCAGCCCCCCTCCCCCCGCAGCAGCCCCGCTGCGCGGGCGCCGGGCGTGGGGCGCGGGGGCCGCGGGGCGGGTGCGGGGCCGGATCGGCTGCCACGGGGCTGGTGGCTCTGCAGGTCCGCAGGTCCCTCCGGGAACGTGCTGTAACGGGGTTAATGCAGACCCGCGTGTCCCCATCTCCAACGCGGGCTCATAAGAGGCCGCGCTGCAGCGCCCGGCCCGCGGCGGGTGGCCCCGTGGCGCTGCCGGCCTGCGCTCGATGGATGCTGCCCGTGGTAACAGTCACGTTGTTTAAGGAAGAAGAAGGAACAAAAGCCCAAACAAACATCAATGTGCAGTGACAAAATGAGCAGCAGGAGCGTGTGTCGGCTCGTGCATGGAAGTTTTCATAAGGCTTTCTCCGAAGCATCTGGTGTCAGCCACTGCCTCAGGCAGGAAGATGCTCCCAACAGGTGCGATCACAGTTTTGGTCTTGCACAGCAGCATCTGTTTTTCCCATCCTCTGCCAGAGATAAATTAATGCCTTTCCATATATTTTTTTTTTATCAGAAAGGTATGACCATATCTGGACTTTTATTTCTTCCTCTTTTGCATGCACGCTCTTTACCTTGAGAATATGCTTTGGTCCAACATGGAAACTGGTAGTTAGAAAAAAGTATGGCCCCCACCTCTTTCTTCCCCTCGGTGTAATTTCATTCTGTTAAGAGATCTGAGCTCTGCTGAAAACAAGAAGTTCTCACTACCTGAGCATATGCAAAACATTGGCATGGAAATGAGCCTTGGTATGAAAACAGCTATTACCCAAGTTTAGGCCCCTGCATCTTATTTTCATGAGGAAATACTGACTATCAATACTTTTCAGGCAACTCTTTCCAGAGACCAGTGAGAATCAGAACAAAGGAATTCTCTTACCCCTCCACACCTTCTTGGGCAACACTGAAAGCCCTGTTTTCCATAGGATGGTGTTTTTAGGCATAATGAGTTTATCTGATGCTTTATCTACTTCTTTGCTCTCCCCACCTGCATTTTACAGTTCTGTCTGTGTCTGCTTAATTGTATCAGCATCAAGATACTGATGTCTCCAGGACGCAGCTTTACATGCCTTTCTAGCATTACTGAAGTTGAGATCACTGATACCGTTGAAGTCACAAGGTTTGTTTTAGAATAAGATCGTTGTCACACTTCTTGGTTCTTGGCTATGCAAGGCCATAACCAGCACATCATATATTGACATGAAATAAGATCAAAAAGCTCCACGACCACGCAGGCAACAGCAGCAACCACAGATCTCCTGGCTGAGGAGCTGTGCTGCACCTCAAATGCAGCCAGTAGGCTAGAAAACACAGCACTGACTGGTGAGGTCTCAGGTGAGCAAAATACTCAGGCAAATGAAAATCCGGAACACTGAGGATCAAGCAGGTCAAAAAACCGGACAGCAGGCGCTTAAATTGCCAGCAGCACTACTGAGGCAAACAATACATGTCTGAGTGTCTGGTTTTCTTGAAGAATGAAATATAGATAGGTGTCAGATAAGTAATACAAGCAGCATTTATTTTTCCAGTCAGAACAGGGCATTTTGAGCAGGTGTAAGCCAGGAACCTTTCAGGGTATTGCTCTTCTTTCCCCCATGTAACAGCCTGCACCCGTGGCCAGAAATATGCAATTGCTGCTCTGTTAACCTGTTAAGCAGTTGTCCCTTCTTTTCCTTCCACACCATCCTATCCTAGACTTTACATATCCTTCTACTTTTAGATAGCCCTCCCTCCTGGCTTCACACTGTGACCCTGCCCATTACTGTTTGGCATTCCTGATAGTGTTGAAAGTTGCCTTTCATCAACTCTTTCCTCCCCAAACCTACACAACGGTCAGCAATGCTCAATTAAAAGCCGTGCAGTCCAGCAGAAGTAGTAGAGTGTGGGTTTCCACTGAATTTCTGCACCTCAGTTGATTGACTTTTTAGCTGTAGCACAAGCACAGGTCATCACTTAAAGACCCTTAGCACAGATTGCACTGCAAAACAAGCTTCACAGTGAAGTTTGCCCTTCAGGCAACACAAACCAGTCTTCAGTGGAAGATTTCTCCTATTAGGAGTTGAAAGAATCTATACATGGTATCCTTTTCTACTTTGGCATCACCCATGATAGCTTTCCATGCATTATGCTCACAATGCAGGCTTCTATTGTGGTTTCTCCCTGCTTCTGTAAAACTTTGTAAGAATTTGATATTTTAGAGCTCTCTCAAATTTTGTTGAAATTTGTTGCCATTTTCCTAAGTTAACAGTCATCAAGCATATGCTCTGCCTCTTTTTTAAGTGAAATGAGACTACTACTTGCCTTATAACTTGTTGGCAAACAAAGTATTCCATACCTGTTTACAAAATGCACCTGCATTTTGAGCAGACTATTAATCTTAGCTTTCTCTTAACTCTGTGTGAGAAAGCCTTGCTAAGAAGTCAGCCTTCTGCATTTCAGGGATCCTAAAGTGCTTGCCATCCTTGTCAGAATTTCTTTCACAAACTATTTTAATACAACAGTGATGTGCACATTATATATTGAGCGTTGTTGGAGATCCATAAGGAGTTTAATGTGTCAACAGAAAATGCAGTCACTTAATAATTGCTTTCTGAGGCAAGATTGCCTTGAATCTCCTTGAAAAGCTTCAATCTTAGGGACTGTTGGAAGACAAGGACCTCAATACAGGAAACTTTCAGGTAATGTGAATAATCTGTTCTGCCTACACCTTGAACTTAGTTTGCTTTGCTGACTTTGAACTTCGTGCAATGTACAGGACCATTTTTAGTGTAAGGTTTAATACTTGCTTATTTGTTTCTATAGCAAACCGAAATGCTGTTAAACAGGATCAGCTGGGAACAAGTCCTTACCAGGGTCCACAGGAACTATCCTGACTACAGGAAACACAAGTTCGCACACTCTCCACACACTGTTTCATGCCAGCAATTGCATATTGCTCTTAACAAATAAATAAATAAATAAATAAATAAATAAATAAAGCGCTCCTATATTCCTCTATTAACCTGGCAACATATTTACTCTTAAGATGGATACTGACGCACACAATACTTAATGCAGCTGAAAGTGTTTATTGTAGCACATTTATAATGTGTAAACCTTCAGAAAGAACATGATTAGTGTCCTCCACCTTTGTGCACAGCATTATACGTTGTCACACACAGCTATAGGAATGTTGCTCACAAATGCAAGTTATCTAAAACATGCTTCCCTTTGGTTTTCTATTTTGCTCCCAGAGTGAAAAGACTATAGAAAATAAGGCATCCACTAAATGGTATCATGCTCAACAAAGTATATAAACTAAGTTGTCAAAACTGAACTTTTATAAGATCTAATGTTTCAGACAGCTACTAACAGTACCAGGTTATTAGGTTGGTGGGAAACATCCAATTTCTAAAGTGTGGGCAGAGATGATGCTCAGAGATGTATCTTCTGTGTATTTGACTTAGTTTGCACTTCAGGTTAATGCCTGTGATACTGAGTGCTAGGTTGGTGTTCAAAGTTGCAGTTGTCCAGCGCTGTTTCTACTTACAGTTGAAAGTTACTGCATTTCTAATCTACTCATAATCTAGCCAAGTCTCTGAACACATACAGCTTTTTAATGCCCTTTGCATTCTAGTGCAATTTAACTGAGGAAACAAATAGAACAAAGCTAATAAAAAAACAACCCCCCAAAACCCCTGAACTAGCAGTGAGAGTGCCTAATCAGAAAGACTTGAAGTTTATCATAAGCTTCTTCCACAGGGTTACACTGTTTTTCAAGAAAAGCAAATTCAGTCTTTAGGTATAAGGTCTTCCACCAGCTCCACTGTCCAGTTCTTGCTATGTGTGCTGCTTTAAAGCCTCCATGACACAATCCCACAACCCATCAAATATGTTAACTACAACCTGTACAGGAAAGGGGAAAGAAGTTGTCAGGGGCGTGCATCAAAATAATAGTTTCATTATACAAGGAGCCTTAAAAATGCATTTGAACTATTTAATTACTAATGTGACATGCACTGGTAAGAAACTCCTATGAACCACCATAAAATATTTTGAACATGTGAAAGAATTAAGAGAAGCCTTGTGTGTCCTGTAGGACCGTATGACTATTTTAAGGAGCAGAAGCCCTAGAACAGGTAATGCAACATTCTGCTGAAGGTACTTATTTATTCCTGCAGATGATTTGTTTCAAAGTAAAACCGAAAGACCACTGTACAGAGCTAATGGAGCAATGGCCAGTATTCAAAGGTAACTGCAAAGTCAGCCCCTGGTCTAGCTTCTAGAGAAAGAAACACACCATTTCCAGATGAAAAAAATCTTTTAACACTAACATGCATATGGTAGGAGGCATGCATGTGGATCGAGGCATTTGGTACCAGGATAAAAATCATCAAAGAGCAGGTAATCCATTTAGGAAACAAGGCTCTGAAACAAGGCACTTAAATGCCTACAGCTCTTTTCAAGTCCAGGGTGCTGCTGGATGCCCAATGGTCCTGAAGAAAATTGCTTGAAAGTAACCAAATTTTCCTTTTCAAATGTTCTTCTAGAGTCCCGTGCCTCACAGTCAGTGGGAAAAGCATTAGTATTACATCCCCATCCTGTCCCAGCTCACGCTGGGTTTCTTACCTGGTTAAACTGAGAGGTGTGTGCAGAAAAGGAAATATTAACACGCCCATGCCCTTTACCCAGGAGCAAGATGCCCTGCTCTGCTTCGTCCGACACTTCCATCTCCAGTAAGGCACTCAGTCAGAACAGTGGCTCTCTGCTCTGGACTGGCTCACAGCAGGCTCTGTTGTCTCCCTATTCCAAAATACGTCCCCATCTCCTTCCCCTCATAAATATATTCTGTGTGGCATATAACAATATAGCACACCAGAAAAGTCCAATACAAGGAGCTACAAATACCTTTGATCTTTTCAGTCAAGCTGCAAATATTTCAAGGCTTCCCCACCAAGGGAGCCTTCAGCAAGCAAGACTCAGAGTTGCTGCCAGCCAGGTTAAATATAAACCACATATCCTGCAAGCAGTATTCCTGAAGGAACAAAACTTCAAGTAACTGAAGCATTAAGCTCTCCACAGCGAAAGTTAGGCAATGCTTTTCCAAGTGTTTTGGTAGTATCTTAAATTGCATGCTGTCTTAAAACCTTGGCAAGCTGATTTTGTCTCTAAGTTTCAGGCCTTCTACCATTTAAGTTGGGACACCTTACTGCACGTTATCACTAAAAAGTGGGTGAGAAGACACTGAATGAGTTCTGCAAGTTCTGCCTATTACAGTGAGCACAGGAAGTGTTAATGCTTACACATTATACATATGGGGTTCCCAAGTTACTGGATATATTACCTAACTTTCTGTACTGTTTTCATGTTAAGGGATTCTTGATTTAAAAGTACCCTAACCTCTCCTAAGGAGTTTGTTGGCTGCAGGCATTTTGCTAAAGTGCTCCATTCTAGAGCATTAGAAGTAGTTTGGGACATTTTTTTAGGGGGAGGTGGGCGTGGTATCCACTCCACTCCCCAAAATTTAAGTACTCTTCATAAACATTATACCAGGGACATTTTGTGGTGGGTTGCTTTTGCATATACCTTAATGTCTAATTTTAATATAGGTACATACCATTACAACAACAGAAGAGAGATGCAGAACTCTCCTCCTCTAACCTGTACCTTCCAGAGTTTGGTAAGTCTTTGCACTGAGATATAAATCTCTGAAGTTCTGTCTCCGGAAAGCCGTCTTGCTGGTAGTGCTAAAAATTGACATTTAGTTAAACATTTAACAAAGCTAAAACACACAACAATCCACATCCTCCCCAGACCACTTTTCAGATGTTGCTCTAGCCTGAAATCAGAGGATTCACAGAACAAAATATGAAGTTACTGCTTTTTGTCGATATTTAGCTTCTGTCAGAGCAGGAAATCAGACAGGCTTGTAAGAAAACTGAAGCAGGGAGGGATTAAAAACCTGTCTTCATCACTCTACAGCCTCAAGAGTAGCCATTACATTTATTCTTAATGCATTTTTACTGCAAACAAAAAGTAAGAGTCCATGCTTACCTTGACAGTTTCATACGTATCTGTAATAAGTGCAATGAAGAGACTCAGCACCATATAGATGAACAGACTGATGAAGGAGTAGAGGTAGATCCTACTGAATAACCAAACCAAGTAACTTTTCTGCTGCATTTTTGCAAAGGTGGCAAACATGTCATCTCCATTGATCAATGAAAAAAGGCATTCGGAAACCATGTTCAAAGAACGAAACTAGAGAGGAGGGAAGAAGACAAGTACATCCATCGCCACTTTATTTGGATCCAAAGACTGTACATAACACAAAGAAGATACACAGCTGATGACTGGCTGCCTCAGATCTCTTTTTACACCCAGGGTATGACAAGGTGGAAACAGTAAAACATTTGAGGAATGTAAACATGCACATTCAATTCAGGCAAGCCAATTTAACTTTTAAAAGGGATAAGGATAAAATCTCCAAAGCTTTAGTCTGACACCAGGGTTCTGCAAGATGAAAATTATTTCTCAAAATACCAGCATGTGATTGGGAGTCACAGCAGCTTCCACTTCTGACTCAGAGCTTTCATAACTCAAGGAAAGTCAGATTGAGTCATGGAAGTCAGACTCCTCAAACAAAGCAGCAGCATCATGTTGAAGATGCACTATTTTTATATTAAGGGAAGCCTTGACATGTAAACTTAGAAGACAACAGCAGTAATCTCTCATTTGTTTGGAATCCATTCTGTTATTCAAGTTGTCTTTTTTCATGTTAAGTATATTACCTTCACATGGTACGGTCCCAGTACAATCCATCCACAGAAACAATAGCCCAGGTAGATCATAGCAGCACAACAGCAGAACCTCATTACGTTGGGTAATGCTGCTCGCAGTGTTAAGATGAGAAGCTGCACAAAGCAATGCAAACCGTTAGAATTCAACCAGACGTCTCTTCCAGTCCTCTTATAGCAACAAACAGAATAAATACCAACAGCATGAAGATCTCAGGAGATCCTTACATTATACTTCTGAAAGAAACCTAGGTAGCGAATGACTCCAAGCCACACAAGCATAGTGGATGTTCCTAGGAGTATGCTACAGACATCATAACTTGTCAGACTCTAAAAAACAGAAGGAAAAAAGAAATCAAGTATTATAACAACTGACAGGCTCTACATTGTGACTCTCATTACTACAAAGATCTGTTAAGAAACATTGTTTCCCCTGACAATCTCTTCCATTAAAAATTAGTTTCAGGCAATGTACATTAAAGAGCAGAAGTCCCACCAAAGAGCAAGGGCACTTTCAAGTGTAACTCATTTCACTTGCCTTTACATAGGGCAGTTTGTAAATAGCCTCTGACAAGACAAGCCTCATTTGGAAGACCTAGAGGGCAGCTGCACTGCAGGTACAGAGCCACCCCTCTGTGCCTGTCTCACTGGGACCTGCAGAATGGCACTGCAAACTATGCTGCTTCCAGACCCGTGGCAACTGCTTCTGGAATCTGCATTGACAGATTCCCCAGAGCTCAGGAATCTCTCCACTGCATCCCAACGGACCGTGTAGACATGACTTTAGAACCGCAGAGCAAAGAAGGTTCTTCCAGTACATAGGCAAAGCAGGTTTTAAAAAATAGCATGACTTGTCAGCAAAGCTCAGATAAACACTAAGGAGGATCTTGTTAGGTAGCCAGGAACTGTGAGGTGTAGAAAGTTATCAAGGACAAGACTAATTAGCTTCTAATTAATTCTAACTGGAACTTCATTTATATTTTATTGGCACTTCACTGGTTTTTTTCCACCTGTACACACTGGCCTGTTTCCATTTGAGTTAGCATATACCCTGTTCCCTGAACTGCAGCTCTGCTCTGAAACAGATCATGCCAGCTTACTTGAATAAGTTCTTACTATTTTGTGTTTTTATTCCTCTACGAGTTGGCTAATCTTTTATATCAGCGTAATTCATTTACAGCTTGACAAAACACAACTTTAGGCTACTTTAATATGAACTCGTTATTCAGCCACTGGTTTTCACACAGTAATATGGAACAAAATCTTGTTCTTATGGTCCACAAGTCTTGCAAAATTAAGTGAAACGTACCTGTAGAGAAGAGTTTTAGTAAAATTCTCTCTTAGAAAAATAACATACATAAATAAATGTATTTATATATATATAAGATACCGGAATCCCAAATGCAGGATCTTACTCCAGTCTTGTTCTCGTCTTCTCTTCTCCCAAAGCAGGATGGAGTTACCTCTTATCTTAGCCAACTTCCTCATAGCTTCTTTCTATTCCTAAGATCTGAGTTTATAGTTCCTAAGGTAAGATAAGGCAATTTGTACAGGGTGTTTATGATCGTCAAGCTGTCACCAGATGGATTTCAGACCCATCCCTTCATCACTACTGTCCAAAGTCTGCGGTGTTGCAATGTCACACTTCAAAGTCTGCTACAGATTCGGTGAAGAACAACATTATCTAAATATTAGAGTGCCTCAGCATAGCATATTGTAATAATTTTTCTTCCCTAATTCTGGCTGCACATTATATGTTTTAGAAAGACTTTTTTTCTATATCAAGTTTATTTTAGAAATGGAAGGCCCAGAACCTGGCTGTGACTGACCATTATGTACATGCTGGTAACCAGAAGCTGGAAAGGCAGCAAAGTGATGTTTAGGAGAGAGTCTCTGTGCTAGTTAGACACTAGTTAAATGGGGAACAGAAATTTAAATGCTAAATTTTAAAAAATCCATCAAACAAGCAAATATAAGTGGTCCTAAATAGGCAGGAGAGGAAGTCCACAGTCTTAACTTTCAGAGATGAAGTTCAGTTTATTCCTTGGAGTCACAAAGGAGCAATGATAATTGTAAGTATAATAACTAGTGATATCTGGAGTTTTTAAATCTCACAACTGGAAACTACACATTTCAGTTATAATTCCAGAGGAGAAGATAGGAGTTTTAAAATTTCATGCCACTCAGAATCAAGTATAGATGGCCTGAAGTCCTCCGAGATATTTAAACCTAGCTGGGACAGAAACAATCAGTTTTGCTTCCACCTGACAGTATGAAAAGCTTACCTTGGCTTGTATCTCCATCTTTAGAGTTGATCCAGCAATAGTTAGGACATCACTAATCATAATCAGGATATACCACCCATTGACAAATTCCATTTGATCACTGAAAGATACTTCTTTCTTATAATAATATAGGAAAAAGCTTACAAATTCCTAGGAGGAAGGAAGAAATAAAAAATTTAATGAGACTAAAACAAGATGTGAAGGCTTCCCAAGGAAAGAGTTATACCCACCCTTTGGAGCTGAACTCCTTTAACCACTGATCGTGTGCAAAGGACCAAGGAAGCCAGACAAGTCAATATCACAAAAGCATCGAAGATCATCATGTAATGAGTGTTCTTTTGTACTGCAAGGACAAAAATGTACATGTTTATAGTCTGATGCATTTCATCTTGCTGACCGTCTTGAGTATTGAAGTAAGAGGCAAGTTTTGATGTTAACTATGATTATACAACTGAATTAAGAAAAATCTTAGCATTTTCCCCACAAAAGTTTATCTGACATATTGTCACAAGAGACACAAGTGCATCTGCACTACAGGTACCACTTCAGTTCATTTAGGAAGGTTGATACCACATCGAAAGCATACCAGAGCATGAGTGCTTCTTAAAGCCCTGCAGAACTAGAGTGGGAGTTGCCCACTTTATAAGCACTGGAATGGCCTTTGCAGTGACAGAACTTATTAAAAAAAATTTAAAAAAAACATGTCTGGAACTTTAGAGTGTATATCTTCTCTTCCAGACCAGTATTTGACTATCAGATAGGTTTTCTGACCTAGAACAGTGCAGATAATTTGCAGTGCTGCTCAGCTAGCCAAGACCAACATTGAACTAGACAGGAGTTCACCATCACTTATGTTACTAAAATTCCTATTTTTCATCAACTAAATCTACAACTACACCTCTTTTGGGGTTTTATACCTATCATACTGCTGAAACTAGATGAGGCAGTATAAGGATTAGATTTTTAATGCTAAAAGAGTGATTGAGGAAAACAACTTAACGCTAAATTGGCAAGAAGGTGCAGCAATTCTCCCAAATTGGATACTGAAGTTCTAGTTGACATCACAAACTGCACTACTCAGAAAAAGCCCACCTACTTCTTGCTTATACCAAGGTTACTAATACATGTGCTGTTGCCATTTAAGTTAGTTTTGCCATGTAGTCCAGAACACCAACGACTTATTATTGTCCAATTGCAATCATTACCTTTGTATTTTCCCTTGGCTTTCAGAAGATAATACAGGGTACTCCAGGAAATTATTTTGAAAACTGTTATGGAGGCAATCTACATAGAAATCGAACGTGGATTATAAGGGAAGCCTGGTATCAAAACCGCCTTGCACTGCTAATCTGTTAGAGACAGCATGCCATCTGGTGTGCGTTTGTAACACAACAGCTAGCAAAGCTAGTTGATAAAAGGATATGCATTGCGTAAGTGGTGTGGTTTGTACTCTGTGATCCGTTTCGTTTAATTCCCCAAAATTAACTCCAGTCTGGATCTTTAAAAACAAACAAGCAAACCTATTTCACTTTTTTTTCACTACCAGCTCTTCATTTCCTAATGTAGGCATAGCAAAGGGGAAAGTAGCAAAGTAGAAAAATGGACCTGATTCATCCTATTGCTTATTTCAGCAAAAAATTAAAAATTAAGTGGAATTTAGAGTCCTGGAAAACTCCTGACTTTCAAAGAGATTGTTTTCTCTAATCAAAAAAGATCTCAGACAATGTTTTGACCAGACCAAAGAGCTGCCAAAAAAGGGTGCTCTTGTGAGTAACTGCTTAAGACAATATAACCATACTGGGTGTCTCAGTTACACCCAAATACACGCCAAACAACATTTAAGCAGCAGTCAGAAGTGTTTCCAGCCATTCCACTCTAGCAAGCCTTAGCAACAGTGCCTCCTTATCATCTTTCCCGGTGCTATGTCCTGAAACAAGAATGAATCAGTTTCAACTTTCCACTGCTATCATGTGTCCTTCTGTTGCCTGGTGCTAGAACAACAGTTCATGGCCCTACCTTAAGCAATGAGCAGCGTAAGTTCGGTAGCCAAAGCTAGAAGGAAGCATGGTAACGTGTGGAAAAATATTGGTTTGACAGTGCCAATGGTGCAAGGTTTGAGAACTTCTAAGGAAAGCAATGGTGTGACTGGGTTCCCAGGATTTCAGATCAGAGCTTGAAGAACATAATTGTTTAGAAAATCAGGTTTAGAGGGCACTCACTAGAAAATGTACGTCAAGAGTCCCTCATCTTTTAATAAAGAAAATGGTTAACAAATATTGTGCTAGTGTGACAAAAGTTTAGCATGAAAATTTGAACACGTTTATGTCACTTACTTGATCCAGAAACATGCCAGTCTTTACATTCCCTGATCGCTATGTCGTTGTCTAGACTTATTTTAATTCTTCCACTGTGTGCTTTATTATCAAACACTATCTGTATTAACAACAACCAAAAAAAAAGTGCATGTCTTTAAAGTTAAACCATTACATATGTAGCATACTGTATTGCTAAGCTTGTATAATGATTCAGAACAATTCTCCTAGGGGAGAAGTTACAAACCTTGTTTAAGCTTAATGTAACTCCAGTTCATTCAAATAAATACTGTCAAAGTGAAAGACAAATCTGGTAAACCATGTATTTGCCACAAATTGCTTGATCAACTAGATACTAGGTGAAATTCTTTTGAACTACAGCCCCATTCCTCTATGATCTGAAAACAACCTTTCCTAGAAGCATCTCTCTAAAGAGAAGAGGTTTATCCTTTCATTGCACTTCAGATGAATTAGAGCGCAGAAGGCTGTAAGCCAAGTCAGTGCTTCAGGACCACACCACAAGCACCCAAAACTGAACCTCCCAGCCACAGCTGGTGGGTGTTTGGAGGGTACACTAGGCCATGACAGAGTAATCCAGGCACCGCTGGGGACCAGTCAGTGGTGCCCAGCACTTATCAGAAAACATCTGCACTGACTGTGTATGGTAAACCAGTGAGAACGATCTCTCATTTCGAACAGAAAGACACACAGCAGGCTTCCACGTACCCGCAGACTGAAATCGTAACAGTCAGGGAGCTCATGGTGACGAACGGTCTGGAGGTTGATTGCCTTCAGGTTGAACATGAGCTGCACCGTCACCAGTCTGCAACAGAGCTTCGGATTAGCTTTTCACAGGGAAAATGCATGAATACCCCAACACAGGGGGTGCTGATTCCTCCTCACCTGTGGAAATCCAGAGTGAAATTCAAATTGTGCTTTCCCACTGTTGTGCTGTCTAACGGCGACGTTGGCTCAATGTACAAGCAGTCTGCAATGGATAAGTACTGACAACAACATCTCATGGGTTATCGTGCCCTTTAACTGTATCTGCCTTTCCCATGCCCGAGGCTGTAAAGAGCTGTTGACTATACCAGACAAGATAGCATGCTTAAGTGAGGAGTCATTTGGGAAGCTAGCTGACAAATACATTGGCTTCCCTCAATACCAGCCAAGTTACTCATCATGAATTCACAGGGAAGGCTCCTGAAATTAGCCCAGAATACAATATTAGATGTCCATCAGTGCTAACAGCTCATCACTTGTTTTGTGGCAGTGGACACGAAAGACTGTTACCTTGGAGGTGAGGGCTAGAGGTCAGTTATACAGTAGTTTTCTTACCAGTTTTGGCTGCTAGTAAATTCAATACAGATCATGTAATAGGACTACACAACACTGTGGGATTATTTTTTTCTTAAGAATTTATCCTCCCAAAGAACTGCTATAATAGATTAGGTTCATCACCAGTCACAATCTCTGGGTCTATATCAAAGGTGTCGTTTCCAGGACAGATGATTCCTCGCTTGTAGAACTGCTGACACACGGCCAGAGGTGTCTCTTCTGCTCCCTTCTTCTCATAAGCATGGTTTCCAATGGAGATGTTGGGCAGCTGTAAGTACTAAAGTTCAGAACAAACAGACACGCTGACTTATATGGCAACAAAACCATTAATCTCTAAAAAAACCCCAAAACCAAAAACTAAACTGAGAGAAGTTTGGATCTGTGCCATAACCCATCTTTTTTATTTAAAAGGTCACCCAAAGAACTCTGAAAACTACACCACACTACAAGCAAGTCATCAAATACTTCAAGGTATTTGACAGAAACACTAAGTGCAGGACTTGGATCTAAATACCTTGTTGTGTATCATTTTTCTCTCTTTACAATCCTTACTGGAAAGCCTAATTTGTTACTTGCAAAGAACTCTGGCTCAAATCCAAGGGCTGCATTTAGTGCATAATTAGCATGTTGATTAGCTTTAAGGGTGTCACCACAAGTACAATCCTCTGGCAATGACAGGAAACCTAAGTGAGTTGACACTCTGGTCTTCAGCAACTGGCCCAGAAGTTCAATTTCAGACACCATCAGGGAAGGTGGAAAAAGAAAAGGTATCCAGGTAAAAAGCATATATATTGTATATGTTGCAGCAACATCCTTACCTGGTTTATTGCAAAGAATATCTGGTCATAGACATCTGTTTGTGTGTATACAGCATAGGTATCATCCATTCTGTCCGTGTATCCTTTCAGGAAGAGATGTTTGAATGCAACAGTGTTCTCTTCTTTGAAAGCAACCACCATTTGATTGCTCAATCCGAAAACAACCAGCTGAAAAAGACGTATTTCCTGTTCAAAGTTGGCTTCTGGATTAACATACAAGTCCTGTCCTACAAACAGCCACTCTTTTGTCATGATGGTAGATACGGCAGTTACACACAGGCTGCTTACTCCTTTTCACATCTGGTCAAAAGAAAGTTTGACTTTAAGGAAACAATGGGTTTCAAGAATGTTCCTTTAACATGTTTACCAGCATCTTGGCCAAGGACTCTCATTTTTGCAAAGAAAAGGATACCATCTCAAATTCAAGCTACCTATATAATGTTACACGTGCTTTGTGAGTTCAGCTTGACATTAATATGATTTGCCTTGGGGAATATCAGTGTCCCTCAGCCAAAAAGGCAGGACAGGACTTAACCAGACCCCACTTTGAAGTCCTTACTCCGGTGCACAAAAGGCGAATTGAGGACAACTTAGAAAACCAAACATCTCTTCCTCATGTTTCAGTGAAAGGTGCTTTGAGAATAACTGACCAAAACTGTGCTTGTAACAGGATAACCTCTAACTGTTCACGAAAAACATAAAACCCTCCTAGCTACTACCCAGGCTCTAAAAGGTTTCTAGAAAAATGTGATGTAGTGTTTGTGGGAGCTCACAATTCCCTTCAATGACTATTGTTTCACTAGTGTCAGGAGTGTTGTAAAGAAATTCATCAGAGATAAGTCTGAATCGGTAGTCTACAGATTAGTTTTATGGCCATGATGCATAGTGGATATGTAGGTTTTGGTAAGAATAATTCGGTTACAGAGATACTGAAATGCTTTGTGGGCGATCTCATCGTGCAGGCATGCAGGAATACACCAGCAAATCAACAGTGCTAGGATTGCATTACCTATGGGCAGATTTTCTCTGAAAAGGCTAAATCAGCATTAGTTTCTTTTTTATTTAGGTTCTTCCACCATCAATTTTTTTTTCTAGTTGCAAAATGGGACAGATGACAATCAGAGAATGATGATACATTTAAAACTGAAGCAGTAAGGGATACAAACATGCTGCCAGATGTATAGCAGGAGAACTATTCATGCAACTGTGGCAAACATGCTGACACCACCATAAAGGTAAACCACATGTGGGCAACTCTGAAGGACCATCATCTGAGGTATTAGAAAGGTTTTATAAAGGATCTTCATCCTCCTTGACCACAGAACTTAGACAAACAACTGTGTTTTGTGCAGCAGGTAAATGGGTTGTATGAAATTTCTGGTGTAAGGCTGGGTGAGAGGAAGAGTGGGGCAGAACTTCTGGGTTTTTTCCAATACAAGAGTGCGTATACCATACACAAGATACAAGGAAACATCACTAAAAGGCCACCAATTTCAGTTCGTATCACTGTGATATTGAAAGACAAGCCACTGTTTCTTCCCTTGAACACAAACACACCCAAAGTGGAGATGCTGGGGGGAACAGACGTATGATGCCATCTTTTGCAGGGGAAGGAAAAAAAAAAAGTAAAAACATGGTTTCTCTCATCTCTGTTCTTCGGAAAGATCTTTTTTTCAGTCAATATTTTTAGGAGAAAATTATGCCAGCTGAGATCTAAGATACATATATGCAACTACGACAGTTTTGTGTTCTATCCTCTGCCTTTCTCTGCACCGCACCATGAACAGCATTTGTCACCTGCATTCATTTGACTTCCCATGAGCTAAGAAGAGTCCCTGCTTCCATACTCACCTGAACGGTAACCATTGCTATTTTGAGTAGTTGAATCCCAAGTTTCCAAGGTTTCCTGCCCCGGGCCCAGAATTTCTCACATGGGTTCATGAAGAAGAATTTTAACTTCCTTCTAAGCTGGTCTTCCAAAAGCCCCTCCTGTGATACTGACAGGTGCTGTTTGTAGCTGCAAAGATTTTCATCATCGTAAGCACTGCAGCTGCTCACAGCCGCTTCAGGATTTTCCATTTCTGGAATGAAAAGAAGGTCCATGTCGGCTGGAAAACATGCAAGCATGAATACAGTAGCATCAGATCGGCCTGCACTGACAACCTGGACCCCAAAGATGTTTATCTTCTGTGAAAGGCACTTGCACACTACACTGAATTTAGGACCTACCTCATGATACTCCACATGTTCCGCAGAACCCAAAGAGAAGTCTGGACAAGCTCTTAAATTTGCAGATAGGATGTCACAACATTTATTTAATAGTGGAATTTCTGTCCCTTTGGAATTATGGAGTCACTTGCAGAAAACTTCATCATCTGTCCCTTGCCAACAACATTACATATGCAAGACATCCTGACTCATTTCCTTCTGAGGAGGATACTCCAGAAGAGTATCAAAAGCCTCTCATGAGCATTCACTTTTCTGGAAAACTTGCCTACTTCTGTAGCTAGTATTTTCCCCCAAATCTAAAAGCTTGCTGTCCAGTCCTTGAAAGAAATGGAATTTCCAAGACAGCCAGCAGCTTTCTTAGACATTACTATTACCATCATTCCCTCTTGGAAATGGGGACCCAGCATGCCAAATTGCAATCCACAAATTACCTGAGCACATTAACTTGTCATTTAGCAAGATTACATCTATTTCTTTGGCCATAAAAGACAGAATGCAAACCAATGGTGATCATGAACCTAACAAAAAGACCAAAAGGTAATTGTATTCAAGCACTGTGATTAGCTGAAGAGGCTCACATTTTAGATGAGTATGAGGGGAAAGATTAGAAGAGAACCTTATAAACACAATTTGAGACACTACTCTCTATAGTATTGAATGTGTTTAGACGTTAATCTGTTGCTGACCTCACTGACTCACAAGTATGTTATAAATGCTTTAGAAAGTACTTAAGAGGTAGCCAGGAATATCTACTTCAAATAAAATATTGTTGACATTAAAACCAGAGGAGACAGGCTAAGTTGTGAATAAATGTAAAGATGCGCCATATGAGACAAGTCTATTTTAGTTTACCTAAGAAAATATAAGTCAAAGAAAAAATCATCACTAAGATTAATTTTTTAAAAAGTGTAGGTCACATGCCCCCCCAGCAGCCCACACACACCAGAACACCAGCCCGCTCTCAGACACGATGCCAGCCCTTCCATTTCCCCCGCTGTCAGAGGGAAAGAAAAGTTTTCAATCAGCAGTTTAATACTAAGAATAGGCCCATTAATAGGCTTAAAAATACGCCAGCTCCGCTTCTGTCAGGTCTCCATTGCCCTGTGGGATACAGCGTGCCACAGGTCCCACTCATTTATTTACAGCGGATCCGTCGCTTCTAAGTTAAGCCTTACTCTGATACTGCGATATTCGGGTCCACGGATGTGCTTGATTTAAAAATCAAAATAAAAAATTTTAAAACGTCTTGACCTCGGGGTATCGGCTTGAGCAGACGTTCCAGGCAAACATGACACACCGGCGGTATTTTCTCTTTAAGCCGGGCGGAGACCCCGCGGGTCCCGGCGCCCCCTGCCCGGCGCAGCGCTGCGGACGGGCACAGCCGGCACGGGGGTGGCGCCCCCGCCGCACGGCACCGGCCCTTCCCCGGCAGCCGCCGCTGCCCGCCCCGCCTGCCCGGCCCCGCGGAGCGCCGCAGGCCCCGCCCCGCCTCGGCGCCGGTGCACCCGTCCCGCAGCCGTGAGCTGCCCCCCCCCCCCGCCTCCCAGCACGCTCCGTGCTTTTGGAGACAAGGCTCCGACATACCTGCCGCCGGCTCACGTCGCTGCCGCGGGGGTCCCGCTGCTCCCTGGGCTCCCGCCCACGCAGGCAGCCGGGCCGGGGGCCGAGGGGGCGGCCGTGGGGGCCCGCTGCCCGTGTCCGCCCTCCCGGCTCCGCGGGGCAGGGCGGGGGGCTCCGCCGGCCTCCGCCAACCTCGCCGCAGCCCCGGGCCCGGGCCTCTGTCCCCGCCCGCCTGCCCCCTGCCGCGCCGGGCGGGCTCTCGGGCGGGGGGTGCCGGCTGCAGGTTTGTTAACTGGGGCTCCTGCGTCGGCAGAAAGAAAAGGCAGCGCGTGCCTTGTAATTAGCGGTGCCCCATCTCTAATGAAACCGCGCCGCTCAGGCCACAGCGCTGTATTGTGAAGAGCCGAGCGGGACGCCTGCCACGCTCGGGTCATCGCACTTAGGCGCAAGGAAGCCGTTACGGTTGTTGGCCGGGCTCCAAAGCGCCGCTCTCCTCGCCGGGCCGTGGCCGGCCTCAGCGCCCCGCGGCCACCAACCTGCGGGTCGCTGTCCGGGGGTACGGCCCGGGCCGCCGCCACTGCGCCCCGCCACCGGCGGGTGCCGCGGGGACACACGCAGGCGCTGGCGTGGAAAGAGACGGTAAAACAAGGGCGACGCAGACCCAGGGAGAGCAGCGGGCGTTTTAAGAGGGGGAACCTCCCGGCTGTAGAGAGAGAAATGGAAAACGGGTCCCTCCCGCTTACCACGAGCAGGGCGGGTGGTCCTTGGGGTGCCACCAAGGACCAGCGCTGGGTGCTCCGCAAACACAGCGGGAAAGGTACTCCGGGGCTCCCTGTGTGTTGCGTTGCAGCACAGCAAACGCAATTGCCTTTATGCATCAAAAGCGCGAAGGACGCTGCACACCCGTCCTCGTATCACCACATGGCACCGAATCACCCAAACCTCCTCCCCCGCGGGAGACGCCCCCCGCTGCCGCCCCCCGCGCCCAGCAGGCCCCGCGCCCCCGCGCAGCCCGCCGGCACCGGCACTCGTGGCGGAGGCGCCGCGGCCCCCGGCGCGGCGGGGCGGAGAAGCGGGGCGCCGCCTGCCCGTCGGAGGCGTCAGTCCCGGCCCGCCCCGGTACCCTGACAACGGCGCGGCGCCCGGACGCGGCGGGGCCGAGGCCGTGCAGGTAGGGGCGGCCGGGCGGGACGCGAAGGGGACCCGGCAGAGCGAGGGAGCGGGTGACAAGTGGCAGGCTGGAGAGCACGGGCGGCAGCCGGCAGGAACCGCGGCTTGGCCGGGCCGAGGCTGCGGCGCGGGGCCCGCGGCCTGCCCCGCGCGAGCCAGGCCGCCTCGGCCGCCTCTTGACCGCGGCCCGCCCGGCTCTGCGCCCCCCGCGGCCCCCGCCGGCGGTAGGGGAGGGCGCCCGGCCGGGGCTGTGCCAGGGGCCGGGGAGCTGCCGCTGAGGGGACCCGGGCGGCTGCTGGCATTCCTCGCAACGTGGAGCCAAGCGCCCCGCAGCCCCACCGGCAAGGACCCTTCAGCGTCCACAAAGCACCTGCAATCCCACCCCCCGGCCCGGCCTCAGGACAGGATTTTGTTCTAACAGCCTGTCACATTCCAATGAAGGAATGATTACTCTTCCTACCTTTGCTTAAAATATGATGTATAAAGCCTTATCAAGTGTAAACCTTTATGATACAACATTTCTGATTCAAAAGCCCTAACAAGGCACCCTACTCTGCTGTTTGCTTCCTGACAGGATGATGTTATGACAACTAAATATCACACGTTAAACATTGTAACTATTGAAGTACAGACCAAATAGTCAATTAATTTTAATTATATAGACCAGCTGTGCTGGCTCACACCACAAGTTCTGTCTGGACCAGTAAGAGCCAGGGCAGTTAGTATAACCTACTAAAGGTACACTTTCACTCTTGGCACCCTTTTTCCTTGGATTTGCAGCTTCATTTCTATAGCCAGAGGTTGGTTTTAGTAGCCCTCAATTTTTCGTCTTGTCAGTTTGCCCTGTTACTTTTTGAAATTGTACCCTTTGGCAGCTATCCTGCCCGCAGGCAGCATGCTCTGTAATCCAGCCACCTATTGTGCAATGAAATACCTCTGTGCTCCTTTTATTTGTTTTCAGTCTGTCCCTTGGTAAGCTCGTGATGCCAGCTAGATCTTGTGTTACGAAAGACCGTAAATAATCATCCCCTGGTCACTCTCTCCATGACTCTCATGATTTTATTGACTTCTTTCACATCCTCTTCAGTCCAGGCTAAAAAGAATCCTAGTTTATTCCTAGTACAAAACATGTTCCATATCTTCAGTCATCCATGTTACACCTTTTCAAATTCTATTCTGTTTCTCTTTGAATGGAAGAGAGAAACAGAACACAGCGTTATCCAATATTTTAATGTTTCTGTTCTGTTCTCTGTGCCTTTCTTATTAATTCTTAATGTATTGTACTTAACATCCCAGAGCCTGTAACTACCTCTACTGGTTTCTGTCAAGTAACAATATCTACACCTGGTTCAAGTAGGCCTACTTTAATAAAAAGCAGTATGTGTGAAATCAGGCACATTCAAACAGAACTATTCATAATGCTGAAATGATTTGGCAGTTGCCAAAACTTCAGCTTCACTCCCTACAGTTTATACGATGTTGTGTCCAAATATGCGCAAGCATTATTAATAATAAAAACTTCAGGTGTCTGTATTATTTGCTCTTCATGTAGAGCAAAGTAGAATAAATTTAATTATAGGAAACATTGTATTATGAATTTCTGGAGAGACTAGGTCATTCTCAAGGTGGTATTTTTAGCAAGTTCCTAAATGTTTACAGGCAGAAACGTGATTTTTAGCTTGATGGTGACACACACAAAAAACCAAGTAGCACATGTTTTCGATAATTTCCTTGTAATGCTTTTGTTAAATGGAAGAGCACTCAATTCTTACGCCAATCTAAATTGTAGTAAATTACAGTGCTAAATTAGTAAAGCACACAGGCTTGACCTTAAATCATTCAATTAGGCAACTAATGAATCATTCTGTGTCCTCAAACCAGACAGCATCTTTTGTAGTACTCATAGCTAATTAACTTTCCACTTTTGCAGTACCTAGCAACCTCACAGATTTGTTTTCTAATTGTAAATGTTTCAGTACATTAAATGATTAGGAGAACACTCTGATATTTTTTCTCTTGAGCCTAATGTTCAAAATATTACAGCCATCTATAAATAAACTAGGCTACAAAATGTTGAACAAAGTTGTCAATATTTACTTGGGCTTTACCAACTAAATAATGTAACACTGTATTCCTCTGAAAAATTGCTGAAAAAATAGACTGAACATATTTAATGCAGTTTTAATATTACCTACTTTTAAAAATAAAATATACAACAATACTTATGATGCTTTTCCAGAGCTATTCTTTTTTGTAGGCTTTGCACTCTTATATTATACAATTTAGGTTAATTTAAATGTTGTTTTCAAACTCTGCTCAATCATAGAATCATGAATTTATATAGGCATTAATGGAAAGGCATAATACGTTTGCATGTTTCTGGACAAATATATATATATATTAGAGTCCCCTCTAAATAAGCAATATAGAAATATCCCCAAGGACAGGAACCAACCACGGATTAAAGAAGTTGTCTTTTTTGTCATATTTTCAGACAGTCCTCTAATACAGACCCCAATTTTTTCATGGTTTTCTTGGTAGGATTTGGTACTTTGTGTAAAAACTTACGTAGTGAAAAAAACCAAATCCCTGAAAAGGTAACTTCTGAAAATACTAGCTTTTATCTTACACATTAAGAACCATTAGGATTTTTGTTCCTTTATTTAATTTTTGGAAGAGGGCGGTGCAAAAGATGGCTCTTCAGTACCTGTTTTAAAGTTCTTGATGCATTGGTTTCCTGCAGGGTGAGCTTGGGGGTTAGTAGCATAATCTTGTGTAAAAAACCAGCTTTGCATACATCATTTGTAAATGGCTATGGGTTTGATTATGTTTCCAGATAAGTTTTTAGAAGTTCTGCCTTTGCTTTCTTTGGAGGCCTTACATGTTTCCTAACAACTGACAATCATATGTCCACAGGACGACAAATGGGCAGAGGCGATACGGTATTAGGGGTATTGTGAAAGGAGATAATTACTTTGTACTTTTCTATCTGCTTTCCAGCTGGTGAGGTTCTGTGCATCACAGATGGAACCATGAACAGTCCTATTGATTTCTGTATTCATTTGCAACCCTTAAATGGGGATACTTTTTGTATTAACATACGCATGTACATACACACTCAAGTCACCGATGCCCCCTTTGCCAGCACTGCCCTTATATCTGTATAGTGCTGCGTGTACCTCTGCACCTGATTTTTTCAGTAAAGGAGGAGAAACTGCATTACTGGGAGACAATTTGCAGAAGCTTTAACTGGTTTTGTAAGTATAATATGCTTCAAGTCAGTTGAAGGAAAAGGGATGTTTTTACTTGCAAGTTACTGTACTAAACATAGGCATGTGACTTATCTCAGCCCTCTCAGTGTTTCCTCTATTCATGTGACTTAGGGTTTAGGTTACTCAGAAGAAAGAACTCAAAATTTCCAAATTGGCTTTGTTTCAGTGTATAATTAGGAAATGATGAAGTAAGACAACGTGACTGTAATATATATCTGGGATGGTTCATGTTGTCCTTCAACTAATTTCTAAAACGGCTGGCCTCTCCTCCTGTCCTAGAGGGCTATTTCTTCTATCCAGAGGCATCAAGGTTGGTTTCAAATTAGAGTAGTCACAGAACCCATTTATAAAAACGGGTCACACATTTTTTTTAATGTAAAATATACAAGGAGATGGATAAGAAATAGCTTTAGGTTGTTTTTTTTTAATAAGGGAAAATTCATCTCTTAACCATCTGAATTGACATGCACTCAAACTTAGGTAGCCCTCAGTGTTTCAGAACTATAAACTAAGTATATTGTTCAATGTAGACGCTCCTTTGAAAGACTGTAACTGGGAAAATATACCGAATGTTAGACATAAATATACTGTCAATGTTTGTAGTCCTGTATTTGACAAAACGACTGAGAATGAGGACAGAAAAAACTCCTAACTTTCTCCTTGTATTCATTATACGTGACTTGGTGTGTGTGTGTGTGTGTGTTAATCTTCCAAAAACATTATCCCTTGCAAGGCAAAAGTTTCAGAATTCTGAAACATTAGTCTGTTTTGCATTGTTATTATCATTGCTTTTTGGAAAAAGCAGATTAAATTGCTACAGTTCTTCAGATGGATTAATGAAGGGGGCTGTATTTGCCATAATGATGAAACAACAGAGAAATGCACAAACATCCCATGGATGCAGCTTGTCACCTGTGATCTGCAAGATTCAATATGATAGAGAAAAGAGCCTGAGGATTTATAGAGTATATTTTTCTGTCTTGCTTAGAGTGAAAAAGGAAAACACTTAATTGTAGTAAGTGTCAGACGCTGCTCCCATTAAAGTCAACAGCAAAATTTACCCTGAATTCATGGGAAGTTAGCATAGATCCCAAACCCAGGCTATACCACCAGGCATACATCCATGACCTATATCTTGCCATCAGTTGCCATCTGCAAACTAAAATTCAGATCAGAAGTTAAAATTGCATTGCTTGCTTCTGGAGTATTTGAGAACTGTGTTTCGAAACAGAAAAACACTGTTTCTCAATCTGGGAATGAAAGACCATCCCAAAGTCAGGGTGACCACTGAAATTGCAGACGCACAGGTCATGGTGTGTTTGCTTTAACACTCATGTTATTTTAGGCCTTTCATCAGGAAAGTGTCAAGATTGAACATTTATTTTATAAACTCACCTTTTCACCTTAAGCATCTTGACAGTAAATGTGCTGTTCACGTGTGTGGGCAGGCAGGCTGTAGCTCCTGTAAGAGTTCATCAGAAATAGTTGTCATGACACAGTTCCCGAAGGTGCTGTCTTTTTCTGTCCTGTAACCTGCTTCGCTTTTATTAGTGTTAAAATTATAATAGCATCCAAATACTGTAGGTGCTTTGTAGACATTTTTAAAAAATGGTTCCTCTCCCAGTCAGTTTAAAGTCTTAAAAAAAAAAGTGGGAACATGGGAGAGGGGCGATGTAAACAAATGGAGAGTCCCACTGTCCTTATCCCAATGGAATGCCTCTAGCTGTTGAATAATAACATCAAACCCTTTTTAATACCGCGAACAGAATTTGGACCATCCCCATGCAGTTGTTCTATCGGCACCTTCCACACGATGGTGCTGGCAGCGCATCTTGTGGCAGCGCGCTGTCCTGCCTGTACGGTGGGCAGGCTGCACGGCATTTCCTTCTTCCCAGTGGAACCGAGCCTTTTCTATGCTGCTGTTCTCATCCTTTATCCTTATTCCAGGTACTGGGAAGAAGGAGAGTCGATGAAACAAGAGTAGCCTTCTATACTGTATTGTCTTCGGTGTGTGGTTGCTACACATAATTATGCATACAACTTCCTAAATTTGTCCTCCACAGAGCTACACTGAAAAGTGAACTGGAAATAGAAAAGCGCAGAAATGCTTTGTACAGTTGAGACTATGGTGTACACTTAAGGACGTTAGGACAAACATTTATAACTGGAGAATTTCCACCTGCACTCTTCCCACTGTAGCTCAGGTCCTTAGTTTTCTGTAAGGGAAACACCTATTCTCATTTAACCCTTCACTGTTTTGCATCATCGATTTCCATACTTAATCACCCCTGGACAGAAGTATTTCCATCATATTTCCACATAGCAGATCAAAATACAGTTTATGATTTAAGATTATGGAACATACCTTTGGCAGTGTATGAAAATATTACTATAATGGTAAACTACATAAAGTCATGGACCAATTTTTTACTTGTAGATGGTGCATTCTGTTGCCTGTTTGAAGTTTATTGATGATATGTATCTTTATCTAGAGAAATCTGAAAAAATGTCAGAAAATCTCATATCCAGTGAGACCTCCTCAAAAGGTCCAAAAACCTCGGCAAAGAAACAGAAAGGTGAAAACAAAGCTAAGGAATCCTCAAAAGGAAAACGAACACAGCTTGGTACGTAAGGTACAGCAGCAATGAAACAGGCAGTAACCTGGTCTCACATGACAGCTACCTTAATTATTTTGGGCCCATGTATTTAGGTAAATGCGAGAGAAATAAGAATACGCTATTGTATATCAATGAGAGATCTACAATTACTGATTATGGGGTTTTAACTAATATATGGAACACAAGAAAGCTACATTGCAATATTTACACTCTGTCTTGGTAGTTTAGATGTAATAGTTTGTGGTGTCATAATAACAGTATTGAATGGGAAATTGGGAGGCTTCATATAAAGTGGGGAGATTCACAAAAGTTAACAGCCCAGAGAGAGCATCAGGCAGAGAGAGGTGTCCCCAGAAGCAGGAGTTCAGATGCTCAGGATCACACTGTAAAGGTACGATAATAGAGCCTGAAAATATACCAAAGTCTCACAACGTAATTTTGAAGTGCATTGTATTGTGTTTCTTCTGAGATGTGCTGACATACTGCCTCACTTGTGTCATTTAATAAGTGTATAGTTAATGAAGTGCAAGGCTAAAGAGTCTGCTATATACAAATATTTGTTTCCAGTGATTCACGCACGTTCTCAGAAAGGGTGGGCATGTACTCTTCCTTGGGTTTTGTTTCATGGATTATTTTTCTGTCATGACAGCCATCTTCCTGAAGTTGCTTTCACCTTTTAAACACCTTTTCCCTCCAGTTGATTAACAGCTGTGGTGCTGCAGAGAATATCCTGCACATCAGTGCTAATCTCTTCCTGTCCTACCTTGCTGCGAGGTTTGCAGATCCTCTCTCAGGAGCTGAAGAAAGCCCAGCTCCTGCAACACCCTGCCACCCAGAGCAAGCCTGCCCACCTCACCACTGTCAGAGGGCACTAACATCTGCTCCTACCTGCACACCTGCCAGTTCTGCTCCTGGCTGGTGTTTGTGAGCCTTGCCCGTTTCTCTCCTCTTCCCATGACTTGCAAAGGTTAACTGCCCCAGGCAGGTGCTATCAGGTAGCAGTCGCAGTTTTCAGCCATGGAAACTGCGGTGTGTGCCACAAGAGGACAGATTTCTTATGGCCTCTCTCTTATGCAGACCACCTGCTCAAAATAAAAATTAGTTTTAAAATCTCCATAGTTTCAAAATATGCTAACATCTCCTTAAAATAAAGGCCTATTTTAAAAGGCTTTGCACATTTCTTATACTAAATGCAAAGTGAATAGAAATTAATTTTTGTTTCCTTGTCACAGTTTAGTTTTAAATATAGAGAGACATTTTAAATATTGCCCCAACAAGGAAAGGACTGTATATTTAGAGTTACTTTGTTAGGAAGAAAAATGCCGGATAACAGAATGTTGTTATATTCCAGGTAAAAAAGATGAAGTTGATCTTTCAATGGCTGGTATAGGTAAGTGCTGTGTTGACTGGGCTTTAAAGTAATAGCTTTGGAATACTTCAAGCATTTTGAAGCTTCAATGTTACTGATGCCAGGGAAAGAAAAAGAAAGATTTTTTTATGAATGACAAAAAAAGAAACTATGAAGAAATGCAGCTATTACAGTAGTGATTCCATACCACTCTCCAAGTAGAGGGCAGTGCGACAAGGAATGCTGGAACAGGTAGGGGTTTGTAGAAGATGTTTTTATCTTGGGTCGAGAGGAGCTGAGATCAGGGGAAGTAAAAACCATCACAACAGAATTATAGGATGCAAAATGTTTACATTTAGTAGTAGTTAAGCAATTGAAAGAAACACTTGAAATATTATAATTTTTAAAGCTTTGATCTTTGTTAAATCATTAATAAATTTGGTAAGATGATTTTTAATCATAGATATCAATATACATTAACACCTTTTGCTTTGTAGGGGAAAAGATCTGCCATTTAAAAGTCACAAGATATCAAGCATTTCTTCTGGCTTATGTGCAAGTTTTAAGTGTGGCCATAGTTAAGAGCTAAAATATGAAATTATTTGAATTAAAGTATTCTTTTTTCTTAAACACCACCTAATTTTTAAATTTTTTTAACATTTCTGGTTGGATTTTTCTTCCGATTTGCGCTGTTCTTCCTCGGGTATAACTTACATTAATGTTGATGTCAATGTAAAAGTAATAATGGTTTACAGGAACAGCCCAAAGGGTTATCTTCTTAACTGACTTTTAACAGTACAGCTTTTATTGCTAAAAGCTAAAATAATGTGGTAACCTTTTTAAAGAAATTATAAATCACTTGTCTTCCTACATAATCCTATTAGCACACAGGTGGAAGTGAAAATTGCACTCCGATTAGCATCACTGAAATGGCTAAACTGCAATTAATGAAAACGGACAATAAATGATCCCTCAGATGGTGAAAGTACTACTTTAAAAAAAAGATTTATTTCGGTGGTGCTGGAGATACAGTTTTGTCAGAATTTTACCTCCACCTAGTGGCAAATAAGGTTAGAGTCATAATATCTAAACTTGCTAGAAACCTCTTGCTAAAAGCAGGAAAATAATGCTACTATATGCACACACTGCACAGATTTAAACTGTATACATGGTACCTCCTCAGCCTAAGAACTGCAAGTGTCTTTACTTCTCTAAGGGCTTCTTGGTCCTTTGTGAAGGACCATAGCACTAAGAGCTGTTGACTGTTGCAGATCATATGAGTAAAAATTGCTATTAGAAAAAACAATGTGAAGCCTCTGATTAGATGCTACGTACTTTTTACTGGAAAACAGCATTCAATAAAAATGTTCATAATAGTTAGAAATCCAGTATCAGCTTCTTGTGTTATATTATAGATTCTATAGTAGAGAACGTTATAATGTAGTATTCTAGAATATATAATTTTAGTCCATTAGACTAGAAGATGTACATATTTTAATTCTGAACATTATTTTGGTTTTAACTAGGACTTACAGCAATAGAGCATTGAAGAAAATGCACTTAGACTATCTGGCCTACTCTGCTCTCTCTCATAGTAATGTTGATGGTATTTTTGCTTAACTTTAATGCATGCTTGCATTGTTTCATTTGACATTGAAACCTACATCTCTTTGAAAGGATTTTTTTAGCGTTAGCATTTGTGAACAAGACTGTAGGCACAATTCAGCATTTTAAAAAATAACATCCTACAAACTTACTGAATAAACAACAGTTACTCCTGGTTAGGATTTTTGATGTATAAAAGAAAAAAATCTAATTCTGATGGGTTGAATTCTATTTATTTAAGCCATGGTAATGATCCAAAAAAAATTCACAGAAGAATCAGCAAAGTATAGATTTTCTATGGGTTCTAGCACTCCTAATTGCGCTAGCCACATAACCAACTCGGAGAACTGTGATACATACAAATTTCTTGTTCTTTTGCTCTCCTGTCCATTCTCTCTTGTGAGCCAGCTGTGTATGGCAGAGGGTGGAAGTTGCATTCTCTTCTGGTGCACAGCTCTAGGTTTCTATCCTCTTTCTATCCTATGAAATTTCATTTGCAAAAAAGAGGTCTAATTTTTTTTGCTCCATTATATTGAAATGTGAAGTGTGTCTGTAGTGTTGCAGTTTGTACTAGGGTTTGAGTCTGCTTCCTAACGACACCCTAATGGGGCCTCATGCCCTTGGCCAGGGTGACCTGGGGGTCCTGCAGATCAACTTCTGCGGTTCCTTAAAAGGATTAAATGTTGGTCTGCTGTTACCAACAGGGAGTTTGGACTGGCTGACTTGTAGAGTTCTTTCCCAATCAACATACCTATGATTCTGTGTTTTTTGGAAGCGTCCACAGAGCAATCCTGGAAATCCCTGAGATATCAAGAAGTAAAGTCATGCAGTATTGGCTAGAACTTGTGAAGAAAGTGAACTAATAGACTGTGCATGCTACAAATGGATTGTGCGCGCTACAAAATGACTAGTGAATGCTGAGTAAATGACACTTGGTGTAGTGCAGGGTGTAGCAGAAGCATCATGCATGTCATTAATTTTAGTGGATGACTACAACAGAGCAGATGCAGTGGAGGAGCAGCACTGAAAGATTTTAAAGGATAAATGTCAGCTTCATCAAACATTATGTATTATGTGATAGGCTTATGCAGAGATTTAGCTTCCCAAATGATAGAGATTAAGGAGGATTTATCATTTTGTCAGGCCTTGTTGGCTTAGGTTAAAGATGGCTTCTCAAAACATGCTGAGCCAGCTGGTCAGTATCATCACTTTAGAAGTATCCACTTCAGTTTAAGGCATACACAAAGAAAGATACCACAGGTGCCGGGAATTAAGATAAAATATTAAATAACTCAAAATGAGACAAAGGTGACAAAGTATCAGCTATTATCACAAAAGCCAGCCCACTGCAGTACATAAAAATCCCATGTATACATGTCCCTAAATCTTATACGCTTTCCAGTTTATCAAAAAGATGAACATTCAAAGTGACCATCTGCCAGCCTTCTCAGACCAAGTATAGTAGCTGCCATGGTAAGAGCATTCTTCACAAAGGCCGAGACAGAGGCTGCTAGCATGGCAGGACTGCAAAGGAGGAAAAGTCCCTTGGGCAGCAGGGTTCAGCTAGCTGGGCCTATAGTGCTCTTCATCACTTACAGCTGTTATGTAAGCTGGAAGGCAGAACGTGTAATATGGGAAGGACCAGTGTTCCTACATACAGCTGACACACACTTAACAAGAAGCACTGGCTATTACCTTCAGATTGAGTGTTTGCAAAGCACAGTTGATGGGGCACCTGACAGCACCCAGCCTCACTAAAGCCAATGAAGATAAGAGTGCCGGAGCCAGGATAAGGAATAGCTTGTTCTGAATTAATATGAATGATCACATGTGTAGAAAACAACAGCTATATATTCTCCAGCAAAGCTGAAAAGAAACATCTGGCTCAAATCTTAATGATCTTGCACTCTGAACTCAATGAGAGGAAGATGAAAGTCCAAAATCACAAAAGCGTCCTTACTTGTGAGGGTGTTGAAGCTTCATCTAGATTAAACATTGGCTTAAAATGGCACCACTCTACAGGAAAGGACTAGAGTATATTTATTCAAGGCTTTTATATGAGGCATGCAATTGTGTCCTTAATGTATTTAAAAGAGTCCATTTATAACTCTTCACTAAAGCTCTTAATCACCTGTTGATTGAGAGGAAAAAAAACCCCCTCATACTAAGAGTAGCATATTCATTAAGTAGGAAGTGTTGGGTATTTTCCAAGATTAACAAAATGTAATATAATTTGTATTCCATGCCTTCAAAAATACCAAAAACTAAGCTGAGAGATTCAAAAGCATGCTGCTAGGAAACAGTAAAGACCCAGAGTTATTGAGGTATATGTTTATGTTTAAACAACGCTGAATTTGTTTATCAAGCAATTTTACTTTCTCTCATAGGCCACCCAGAAATCTTTCCTTTATTTTTCACTGCAAAGACCCAAGAAATTTTTAATTGCCGAGTTGATGAAGATGTCACAGAAGAAAATTGTTTCAAATTTATTAAAAAAGAGGACATCATTCAGGACCTGAAAACAAGAGCTACAATTTCTGATTTCCACCCCGTCAAAAAAGTTGTCCTAGTACGTAGCTTATTTCATTCTCACTTTAAGACTTCATGCTCTCTAAGTGTATATTCTTTTGATGATAAGGTCTGTCCCTGTTTGACTCTGTGTAAATACACTAATGCTGTAATATCCAAAGGCTCTCCAGGCACTTTTTTTTTTTTAAACTAACTGTAGATTGGAAGTATGCTAAAAGTAATGTAAATATTACTAGTTTTGATTCTGTGAACTGGCAGAACTTCACATATTTTGGCTTCTCCTATTTCATAGCCCATTTATTGAGAATTATTAAAACAGTTTCTTTTCTGTTTGATTCTCTGTATGAAGAAATTTTGTTTGGACCAGAAATTTTTATTACAAAATAAAATCCACCTGTTCTTTTCAATTAGTACATGAAAATCTCTGTTAAAACCACAAGATTAATCAAAGATAGTGAATTTACACTAGTACTGGCTCTGCCAGTCACAGGCTCATGTCTGTTTTTTATGTTATTTGTTTTCAGTTTTCCACTAATTGTTTTAATTAAAATAGGAATATCCAGGGGAAGAACTTTTGGTAGTTTTTGATGCAAAGTTCCAGTATGGGCAGAACTTTTACTTTGTTGCTTCTGAGGAAGCCAAGGAAAACTTTGTGAAGGTAAGAAAATCCAAGTGTCCCACAGCATTGTTCTATCTATGGATATTTCAGAATCTTGTCGCAAACATATACCCCAGGAATGGTATTGTATTCGTAAGCATCTGATGTGCTTGGCATGCCAGAATGTTTCTCTAAAGGTTAATCTGATCATGCAAAAATACCTGTATCACTGTAAAAATATCTTTTATACTGAGAAAGACTGAATTGAATTTCTGTATTTTACTTCAGAGTGCCAGTTTAACCCTCATAAGTATTAATTTTCTCTGCCAAGACCCAGGTCTCTAAGCAAGACATAAATATAAAAGATAATATATTGGGCGTCTTCAAAGAAATATTATACTTATTTCTCACAAAATGTATGTATATGCTTTTCAAATTATACTTCAAAATGTTCTTGAGTTCTAAATAACTCTAGATACATAGAAGATTTCCCCTCGTGCACTGCATCATAGGAGAAGGCTTACGGGTAGATTATATATTTTTTCAACATGAGTTTGCCACCCAGCATCAGTAGAAGTAACAGTAGAAAAGCAAATTGCAGCTCCAGGCAGGAGGGCCTAATGTAGATAATCACTATAAATTCTTTTTATAGAATAGTTATATGCTTTCAAGACAACAGTCTCTCTTTAGCAGTTAAATATTAAATATGTCATGTTTATTGGAAAATTCTAATGCACGAATGAATAAAATGGGACCTAACCCAAGCCTCCCCAGGGGCACAGTGTAGTCAGGCTTACTGCATTGAGACAGAAGTAAAGAACATGTAAATAAAGACTGAAAACTGGGTTTCTAGTTTATACTTACATTTCAGCAACAAATTTTTGAAAAGTACTATGTCTCACTGTCTGATATCATAGCCTCCAGAAACTGCAGAAGAAAAAGAAGAAGAAATCAGAGAGGAAACTCTGGAAATCCATCCTTATAAGCCTTGTATCCACAAACCTTGGGTTTCTCTTGGCAGCGAAAAGGAAGTTGAAGAGGAATCTGTTAAAGAGAGTGTTAAAAAGGTCAGACTCAACAAATGTTAGTCAATAAAATTAATATCAAAAAAACAAATTTATTTTAAGTTCCTTAAAAAAAAAATAAGTCAGGAAACTGAAAGTTGTAATTCTAGTTTTGTTTGAGGTCTTTCAAGAAAACAAATCAACTTCTAACAAAAACTGAAAGTGCTGGCAGAAACTTTTTTTTTTAAGACTCTGCTCTCCTTAAACTGTGCAAATAAGGCATGTGAGACTGCATTAGACATACTTACTTTTTAAGCTGTAAATTCAGAAGTCCTGATAATCTTTGGTCATTAGCATCTCTGCCACTTTTTGCTCAATTTACTATCTGGCCAGATTACAAACTGAGTCACTGTGATATTCTAAGGACCTAGTCCTGTTTCCATGGAGCCCAGTGAACTCTGTTCCATTATATGGATGGCATTTAAGCAGCGCGCAACACTTTTAACGGCTATTTACCTTGGATTAAATGTTATTGACTACAGGTTACAAGTTGACTTCACAGAAGGACATATTTGATTAACTACACCTACAGATTATCCTGAGAAAATTATATATCCAAAGCGTAGATCCACTCACAGCTGTCACCTAACGTGATGTGTAGGGCATCTCCAAACATTTAACTTTCCATCAGTGATTTTTACTCAATACCGAAATCCCTGTTCAGGGAAGACTGGCTAAGTTTTGATAGTTCTCAGCAACTGGACATCTTTCTTATACTTAAAAAGATGTCTGATTGTTCTAAAGGTAATTAACCATCACTAAATTTAACCCACATTCACAGTCCAAGTAATCTGTAATCTATCTTGCTGGCAAGGTCCACTCAGAAGTATTCTCAGCCTACATTCCTTTCCAGTTCTGTGGGAGGTGTTGGGAAAAACTACCTGGTTACGAATCCAAGACAAAGCAACACCTCTCTACTGCCTGAAATCAAGTGCCTCCCTCCCTTTTTGGGTAGAAGTTAAGCCACTTCCCTTTTTCATTCCCAGTTCATGCTATAAGAAAACTCACTCAGATTTTTGAGGATCCTCTTTGGGGTACTTTTCTGTCCCTAGGCACTTCAATGGAAGCTGAAATATCTCACCCAAAATTGAGAATTGCACTAAGAGGGAAGGGCTGAACATTTAAGTCTTGGAAGTCCAATGCAGTATTACATAAGACCTCATACAAATCAATCCTTTAATTAAAGGTGGAGTTTTGATACTGTATGAATTAGAAAATGTACTTATCTTACTAGCAGTAGTCCAAAAATGTTACCTAAAGGCAACTTCTTGTTTTAGAAATACAAATCTGTCTTCTATTACACATGTAGGTTGTTTATATGAGCACTTCAGAATTTCAAAATGCAGAAATATAAGTAAATTCAGCACAAAAATAAACCATAAAACTAATTCTACAATTACATGAATGTTGCCATCTTACAAAACAAACTCTCCAAAACCTCTCTCCTCTGCTAATTACAGAAATAATCTCTTTTCCAGATTAAGTATATGATTTCTCGAGTACGCAGAAAGTTTGGTGCACCAATTACATTTACTGATAAGAATGCTTCACATGTAAAAGACAGTTACATTGAATGCATGTCCTATCAAGAAAAAACTTTCAGTATTAAAATGCTTGAAAAAGATGTGGGCATACAAATGGTTCCAAAAATAAGAGAAGCTAGTACTCAGACAAAATGGTAAGTGTGAAAAGATATTTATCAGCTTGTTTATTAAGCTATGCACCATTTCTGATCTCAACTAAAGTCATGTAAATTAACTCTTCTGGAATTGCTCAGTTACAAACTGATCAAGAGAACAGAATCAGATACTCTGTTTGCAACTTTCTTCTTTCACTCTTTTCCAAAGAGTTTCTAGAAAAACTGAATATGCTTATCTTTTAATTTTACACATTACATGGGTTTCTGTCTTTGAAATTGTTTGTATACTTACATTCAGATTTATTCCAATTGGTTAGGACCAATCCAAAAAATGCAGCCACGCAGTATTTTCCTAGACAGTTGTCAAACAAAGAGAAAGAAGAGAGTCTGTCATCTGAGAAACTGAAAGAATTTCTTACTTCAGTACATTTAAGGTAAATTAATGCAGCAATACACGTTAAAGGCTACCTGAAATAATATATAATACAAGTGAGAACTCCTAGCCGAGTGGACCATTTATGTGGTCAAATACAGGTCACATATATAAAAAAATATAAATACATTGTTTCTTTTATACAAATAATATGCTTATATATAAAAATATATAATTTTGCTTATTAGCTTAATATTAACAAAGATTAACTTAAAATTTGTTTCTGTGAAAATTAACATGAAGTCTATGCCATATAAATATGAATGTTGGTTTAAATAGATGTTAGAACTGTTAGAGTTGATAGTGATACATCTTTTTGAACAAGCTGCAAAGCTGATCTTTCAAACGCTGCTCACTCAAGCAGAGGCTTACACAGAAGAGCAAAGGTGCTGTCCTACAGCCCTTAGTCACAAGACAAGTCCCACTTAGTGACACCTTTTGCACAAGAATTGGACAATTGCACTGTACTCAATCAACACAGAACTAGAGTTAAATTATTGTTACAATTAGTTATTTATATTTAAATGGAAGAGGGTTTCCTTACAGTGATCCATCACTGAGGAATTAACACTTTCTTTTTTTTACTACTGTAGTCATAATTTTATGTAAATCAAAAGTTGCCTCTTTACAGAAATATTTGCGATTCTACTACCGAGTAGTGACATCTGGATTACTGAAAGTGTTAACTGTTCTTTTCACAAAACAGAATGGAAATTGCATTGCAGCAAAATGAAATTATGAATGCTTTTTTTGATGACTGGAAGGCCCTAGCAGAAGATGAAAGCAGTTCTGGTGGCAAGCCAGATGTCTGTCTTAAAGCATACCAAACACTTACAGATCTGCACTATCTCAAGGACAGAACTATTAGCTGCGTTTGCTGGCATCCAACCATTTATGGTAACGCAGTTAAAATACTAATTTGAGACTTGAATGACACGTATTAATATGACAGCTATAAAATATGCATATTTCATAAAATTATCAGCTTTCAAATTTAAAAACAAATCAAATCTGATTTAGTGTATCTGTCTGAATTACTGATTTGAGATGAAGTGAAAAATGAGACAGACAAATTCTTTGTAGAGTTCAGACAGGCTATGCGAAGTCCCTCACGCTAACATATAAGCGGAGATCAGAGAAAAGGGAAATTTCTCCCTTAAGAAGCTCATTTAAGTGGGGCTGCAACTGTGCCAGGTTCTTCTGGTGGCTTTGCATACCATTGTTCTTCTCCCTGGTCCTCATAGCATGCCTAATGCTTGTGAGGAATGTTACAGCCACAACGGGACATGCCTCTGCTGAGTGCCAGGAAGTGTCAGGAGGCACACTGAACATCTCCTCCTGCTTCCCGCTGTGAATTATTGCTCTACACAGCCAGGCTTAACGGCACAATTAAGTCCTATATAAATGTCCTAGCTGCACAGCATACTAATAGCTATCACTGCAGTCTGTGTAGAAAATTAATTCAGCTACAAAAGATTTGATTTCATGATGGGTGGCAAGGACTATGTGCCTGTCACATCATTTCAGGTGCAGTACTACACCATTAAGGAGTAGTAGCAAAAAAGTTGAATTTGATCTTAATGCTTGGGTTCTATGACTCATTGTTAAATAACTTAAGTAACAAAAATAATTTCCTCAAAGTTGATCTGTAAAAAGAAAAATATAAATACATGATTGGGTGAGTTTGGGGGTTGTTGGTTGTTTGTTATTATTTTTTTTGTTTTGGTTTTTTTTTTCACTGTATTCAGAAGTTATAAGTCACTTAGAATAATTGAGTGTGTTGAAACTTGAATCGTGTCTTCTGAGAAAATTCATTTTCTCTCTCAATCAGGGATTATAGCAGTGTCAGCAAGAAAGCGGCATTCTTACAAAGAGCAAGTTAACCTTTCTGACAAATCATTGCTGCAGCAGTCACTAATACTTTTTTGGAGTTCTTTTGACCCTATCCACCCTCAGGTATTTAATTAGGAATTTTAAATACACTGAGTGTTTAAACAACAAGAGAACAATCAGTGCAAATGTGTTTCTCAACTATTTTGTTCTTTTTCATTTTAGTTAATGTTGGAGTGTCCTGAAGACATTTACTGCTTTCAGTTCAGTCCCAGTGATCCAAATATTATTGCTGGTGGCTGCATCAACGGACAGGTGTTAATTCTCTGTTTAAGAATAAAATCTGATGTTTCTGTATTTTCTTACAGTATAAAAACAAGGTTGAAGAGATGTACTCAACATCCATAGTAACACATAGCGTCACAAGACAGGTGTCACAGTCTCAGAAATTCTCTGATCCTGTACTGAAGTTTCATGTCATTATTCCATAGCTGAACCATTACTGTACGATGCTTCTTTGTAGTACTGATAAATAGGTCAAGGTGTAAAGACTTTTTTTTTTTTTGTTGAGACAAATGTAGCCTTTCAACTAATTGCATCAGACTGAAGAGGCAATACTTTAAAGACTTCATTAGGTCTAGTACAGAGAGTGAATTTCTTATTTTTCCTTAAGCCTCCATGAATTGTGTTTGAAAAGATGCATATTAATATAAAAGATTAAATACTTTGTAATATACTCACTTCTCATTGTAGGTTGTACTGTGGGATATTTCTCAGCGTGAAGAAAAGCTGCAAAATGCAAAAACTTTTGCTGATGGAATCAAGATAACAGCTGTTAATATGGTAGATGCTTCCATTCCAAACATATTCTGGTACATCTGTATGTCTGTGGGGAAAAAGGGGTGATGGTATCCTGGCTCAAAACAGAGGAGCAGATAACCTTTGCACTGAGAGACTAGAAAGGATAAGAAACCTGATGAGTTCATGAAATAAACCCATTATCACAACGTAATTTCTGCCCGATTAGTCCATCTTAACAGCTTTACTGCATTTTGTGCAGACTTTGGCTTCAATAAGACTGTTCTTTAACGGGCACCAACATACACTCAGTTCTTGCCTTAGGAAGCCTATCAAACACATATAGCATTTGTTGTGAGTGTAATACTGAAAATTATTCCGGAATTTTATGGACAGAAAAAAGGTAGCTTGGAAGACGAGAAGAAGATTTCAGTGGAAGGAGATTATAAAGCGGATAAGTAGAAGAGACACTTCAGAGCAGAGGAGGAACTAGTAACATAAATGGATGTGCATATGCCTGTGGAGGCATGTTGGAATTCTTTTTAGAGCTTCATATCCAAAGGCCTGTTTTGATGCTTTCCATTTTTATTTTTATTTATCCAAAGGGAAGGTATTAGACCTCTAGAAAGTTCTATAAACTGATCTGAAATATGTGAAGAAGCATTAACAGCATGTAAAATAACCTTTTTTCTTTGACAGTTCTACTATCATTTTTTGGAAATACACTAAGATATCTCTTTTTAAAACATTTCTAGCCGTCACTTATGCAAGTCCAGCAGAGTAACACAGAGCCACCTCTAGTGAGATGCTGTGCAGTCTCTTCCATACAGTATAGTCATAAAAAACCAGTAACAGATATACATTGGCTCCCAGATTATTTTAAGGTGAGTTTAAAAATTCACTTTTCTTCTTTTGTTTTTCTATCTACAACCTCAGAAATCATAGTGTAAACTGAAGATAAAATACTAAAGATTCGATTTTTTGTAATAGCCTTCATTATTTCTCACTGCATTTTCTAAATATTAAATAATATGGTGCCACTTGTCCTGCTGTGCTTTACAGCTGTGCTGTGTTCTCAATCTGATATGAATCTGCTCTTACTGGAAAAAAAACCACTGTAGCTTTACTGAAAATTAGCATTCAAAATTACAATAAGCCTTCCGTATCTAAAATACGTTGAATTTCTACTTTGAGCAATCTAGCCTGCCACCAATAATTCAGAGAAATAATTTCAATTACCCAAATATCTAGGCACCCAAGAATTGTGTTACTGTAATTACCTTAATTCTTCTAGGTGCTGCCTGTGTACTCAAAACTTACATTTTCTATGATGATTTTAGAGCTCCATAGTACTTAGGGTCTATGTAGTTAAAGGGCTCAACACTATTACAGGAGTATTGGGTAATTTACCATCAAAATACTGCAAATCATTGCCCAAACCAATTTGAAATGAAAACGTAGTCAAATGCAAAATAATGACAGTAGAAGAGCAGGTCAAGAGGAAGAAAACTGAGATCTTTAGAAGGTTTATGAATGTATCAATAATTTTTAAAACAAATTTTTAAGACTTTATAGATACTGCAGGCCTTTGCAACATTACCAGAAAAGCGAGGAAAAGGGCGCACAAATATCATAATCAGCCTGATATAACGATTCATTATTAAATTATGCTGCAGTAGTACCACCCACGGATACTAATTGGTACCAGGCGTTTTACACAAAGAAAGGGACTGGATAGCAGAATGGTGTGGTTTTTTGTTGTTTGGGTGTGGGGGTTTTTTGCCAAGATTTAGGCTCAGAAAGCTGTTTTCATGTCCATGTGGGATAACAGATACAGGAGACCTGTGCTTGATAAATAACACTGGCAAAGGAATCGCTTTGTCAATGTCTAGCAACCTGTACTGGGACATACTTTTTGTTACATAAGCATGGAAGGTGTGTCGGCCTTTGCACAACATTACAGTTTTTACGGCACAGTTCCTAAAATTAGCAGTTTATTATTACATATCGATGAAAAAGTATTCAAAGTTATATCCAAAACCTAATTCAGTTTTGCGTGGTTCTGAGACTACCATTTTGACTCCAGGTAGGCAACTCATGAATGAAAATAAAAGTAGGATTTGGCCTAAAGAAAAAAAATAAAGTAGCTAAAACTTTGCCACGTAGTTGATAAGTACAGTTTTAGCCAAAATATATTTAGTCAGGGTCTAGCCTATAATCACTCATTCCCACCCTGACAACTTTCCTTTATTTTTCTGAAAAAAATAAAGGTATAAAGCAATGACTACTTGGTAAATGGTAAGTACTATAAAACCAGCAGAACCCCACATACACAAACTAAACTATTAATAACTAATATTTGAAGCCACTACTACCATCCTGCAGCGTGGTCTAGCTGAATGGTAAAAGAGATGACCTGTGGTGTAAACTAGACCAAGAGACAACACTCCCACTAGACTTAACTGTTTGAGATAAATTTCTCAATTATTTGCTTTTTGGTTAAGTTGGATTAAAAAACGTTGCAAACGTGGCAACCTAAGGAGGGCCTGACTTGCCGTGGTGCCAGCAAGTGTTTACCCTGCTGACTTAATATGAAATTTTAGGTGTTCAGCAGGCAAAACTGGTATCAGTTCACTTGAAGTACATTTGTAAAATAGCTTGACTTTATAACTACAAGTTAGTAAGTCCTGATTTGCAAACGTTACCCAAGCATAAACAGTGACTTTATTTCTAGAAGCCCATTTTACTTGTTTTAGTATTCACTTAGCAGAGTATGATTGTTTTGTCTCATCTTCAGTGCCTGTAATTATTATTACTGTTATTTTTAGGACAACCGAATGGGTGCTACTTTTGAAAACAGAGCTGAAATTTGCGTGCAGCTAGTAACCTGCTCTCCCGACTGGTATGTACAATACATACTCTGCAAGATGTTCCAGTTTCCATTGGAAAGCTTTACAGAGCTTGCTCCATGATTTAACTAGCATGCTCCTGGATTCCTATCAGCCTACCCTGAACAGCTGAAATTCTGTATGCAGAAGATAAGCACATCAAATTCATGGCCAGTTACACCCTTCACAGTAATGGCATTAAGGGTTCATTAACTGAAGAACCTCACACATAAACGTTTATATTCTGTGTATACCTTAAGAAGAGTGTTGATCACACATACACTAGCCTGGAGATCCATACCTTCACACTTACATTGATTATATGACTTGCACAAAAAGCTGTTAAATATTCTGAGACCACAGAAATACTGAAAACTATATTTACATTTGGAAATTTAGCTGGCAAAATTGTTCTGTGTGAATCTCTTCTTTTTTGGACTGAAGAGTCATGGCGGTTATGACCAGATATTATCCTGTGATAAAGGCTGGTGAGGGGGAAGAATACAAGAAGTGGAAATAAATGTTTAGCTTTCACGATAGCAAAAAGCTTAAAGCTTTAAAGATGCATGGCTGGGCTCAATCACGTATTTGCTAGTTACATCAAAAGGAGGGTCAGAGAGTGCAAAATTTGGTAATGATACAAAGTTATTTTCCCTAATCAAATACAGAGAAGGCTTCAAAGAATTAAGATAGAAGAATGATTACAGGTACAGTTGTTCATAAGTTTTCAGTGTAACGCAAGTAATGCACACAGAAAAAAATAATTTAAACTACTCACACATCAGGGCTCCAAATTAGAAGTATTCACCTAAAAGTAAGGGCAGGGAAGTCACTGTAATGGTATTCTTGAAAAGCAACTCCTGTTAGAAAACGGAAAGAGATTTCAGCAATGAGGAAAACTATCAGTCTGTATTAAATTCGGGAATGAATGTCCAGAGTAGAGCAACAGGAACAATCCAAGGGCTGAAAACTCCAATGAGATGACAGATTCATCCCAGTGAGTGGGACCATTTGACTTGAAAGTCACCAAATGGTATACACAAGAACTGGGGATGAGGTTCAATTTGGAATACTAGATTACCTGCTACAGAGTTCTGTCCAGTTTTCTCAGCTTCCAGGAATTTCACACAGTAACTTTCCCTAAGCGAACTATATGAATGCTATCTAGCTGCTTTGGTATAGATAACAACTGATGAAATAGCGAATAAAGGAACATATACCATAATTTACAAAAGCAGCAATTAGGTATCTAGCATTTGTCTGCTTTTCAGATTATCTATTACTACGTAAAGTTTGAAGATGAAAGGTTAAAAAAAAAAATAAAAGTGTGTGGCAAACTGATCTTTGAAACAAAAACAGGGAATAACATTATAAAATCATTTTGCAGCTCAATATTATTTTGGGATATTCCAGTCACCAAACTTCCTGAACAACCTTCATCTGAGAAAGTAAGAGAAGAGGAATTTTTTTATATGTCCCGTGATGTTCCAGACACTTTTAAACATCTAGATCTCTGCTGGAAGCCTCTCATAAAGGTACTGTGCACAAATACAGAACAAAAGGATCAAGCCAAACTGTAGATATGGCTAGAACTCCATAGGAATGTATTATTTTGCTACCCAACTCTTCAATTTTTTCCAGCAAATTGTGACTTCTTTGTGAATTTCCTTCAGATTATGAAATGAAAGACTTCAACATTCTTCTGAAACTTCAATAAAATTAATTTTGAAAAGCTAACTCACAAGAAACAGCATGACTGCCTCTTAAAAACTGCAGTAGAGGCAAAAGTAGTTATATGAATAGTGTAAGTTCCTGTCAGCCTTTTCTACCACTATGCTATCTCAGTGGGTCCCAAACTGTGAAACACAGTCACGGTCAACAGAACCATAATTACTGGCAACACAAAATTCAGTCTGATGAAAATGGTCATAGCAGTTTATGAAAAAAGTGAGGCTGAACATAATGCTGGGGAAAAAAAAAGAAAGAAAAAAAAGAAAAAGAAAACCGAAACTCCGTTGCTCTATGCTACTCAGAAAAGCTGCAGCTGGTACGGTTGTCAAACAAGCATGACCACTGGAGCTGGTTTTTTGCTAGAAACATGGCAAAATCCTCACAAGGAAAGGATAACACAAGAGAAGCCACGGGTTTGTATTTTCTCTGTGCTTGCATGTGAGGTGGCAGATATTGTTCATGGAGTATTACAAACACGCTCCAGACTGAAAAGACCTGTTCCACTACAGCAGAAAGTAATTTAGTCTTATACCTCCCAAGATCTGACAAAATGAGTTAGCAAATACATTTTCTTCTGAACAGATAAACCTGTGTGGAAGCGGTGCCAGCACAGAGTACGGTCCCGTCAGAATTAGTTTAAGGGAACTACATTATCATTACAAAACTCCAGGTAATATTTTTATTACACCTTACTGGGGAAAGTGTTTTTAATAAGCTTATATTTCAGTATATACATAATGAAAGCTGAGCAACAAAGTGTACGGCTAAATGCATCTGGGGAAAAAAGGTTTCTTAAATACACTGGTATTCACTGTGCGACATACATGTATTGACTCCAAAGATATGCACATGTATTGCATACAAAAAGACCAGCTCGTGTCCACAGTAACTCTGCCAGATTTCACTTAAGAGCCCATTCAGGTCCCCCACCCAGCCTCTTTATCCCTGAAACAGCCCTTACAGAATACTGTTTTCAGAAAAACAATCCTGGAGTAACAGTATATATTGTAGGTATTTCTGTAGTGCTTTGGATAGAGGTGTCACTTTTCGCTGCAGAATGTCAAGTTAGCGCTTCACCTTCCATAGCAGATCAGTTCTTACTGTGGTACTTTGTGGCAGGGACATGCTACTAACCCTTCTGTAAAGCTGGCAAGCTGACAGCCAGTAGCTGTGGTTGGAGTACCTGAAAGAGTGACTGCAAACCATGCCAAAAACCACCTCTCTGGCAGCTGAGCTGCTGTAGCATAGCTGCTCCCGTGCACGCTGTCACTGTTCCCTGGTGCAGAAAAGTTAGCTCCTGGCTGCAGCAGCGAAGGGGGATGCGTAAGGGCAGTTCCCATGGAGACACTACTGATGCTGTGTAAAACCGATGAACAGGACCAGGCTACTATAAGTGGTTGTCTGGGTATGGGAAGCAGTGACTTCAGAGCAGCTGCAGTGATGGGGAGATTCCACCAGGAAAGTTAACCTGCAGAACTGCCGCTTTCCTTGGCAGCATTCCTTCATCTCTCCTCTTGAAATCCCCTTTACGTGTGAGCTACCTTTATGAGTCGAAGGATTTGCTTGGACTGATAAATTTAAGCATATAATAAATAATGTGCCTCTATTGTTTCCCAGAGAAGGTACCATCTCTGAACACACTAGAAGTACCCACCAGAGAGAGCCCATACACAGAGATGAGTACTTCCTCAAGCAAAAACCTGAAAGCGCTAGAGAGCATCTCCACCAGCTTTTCTGTTGGAACTGAAGTAAGTGAAAATAGCAGATTACTAATGAAAATTTAATTCATGATATCTGAAAGACTAAATGATTAAATAAGTTTTCACAAGTGTATGAACTTGCACGTTTTCTTCAGGTGTTTAAAAACATCTTTCTGGACATGCCACATTTTACTCCCATTTTAATGCATTTATCCACATGCTTAAAATAATAAACCACCAATATTTTGTAGACTATGAATCTTTACTTCAAGGTTACTTCAGAATTAGAAGACGTTTCCAAAATATGCTGAACGTAACTACCTGTTGTCAGGAACGAACTAATACTTCCTTGTTCCAGAAGCAATAAGTACCATTTTTTTAGTTTCCCCAAATGTCAGGTAAAAACATTTATACTACATTTTCCCCCACAACGTATTTCTACTTTAGTAAGTCCCAGCCCTCTACCTACCCTACATATCTAAAATCCCAAAGTCTTTTCCAGTGTCGAGTTCATGTGGAAATGAAAATTTGGCTTCTAGCTACCTTTTTGCTTCCAGTCATGTTTTCCCCAAATACTGGAGCAAAACACTAACTGTAAAAACTGAGCACCTAATTCTGCAGGAAGGACTTTCTACATAACATCATGGTAAGTAAAGCTGTTTTGGCGATATGTAACTGAAAAATGCTGATCCAAAATTGTAGTGTTTTTCCAGTCATTAGCTGCAAATGTAGATTTTAATTTACTCAGAACATATTTAATGATGGCTATAATTAAGTCACAGCTTAAAAACAAGTCATTTTGGTATAAGCCACCAAGCTCTAATATTAGCATTTACTTCATTTTTCTGGCATCACAGGATGGCGAAATTGTTTATTCCGACTGGAAAATGGAAATTGATAGTGACTCAGCAAAACCAGTTAGTAAGTTCAAGTTTCTCAATACCTGCTTAAACCTTAATATATCACTAACTTTAAAGTATTTGCATCTATACCTTGTCTTTTTAGGGTTACAATAAGACTTACCTCACTGATGACACCAGGATTTAGCAGTACACCCTCAAAAGTGCAAGCAGTTTAGCTGTCATGACAGAATAGCAAAAGCCCTCTCCATTATCACAGGTGCATCACTAGTACCTATTGGCACAACTCATGGAAGTAACTATATAGTAACTCTATAGTAACTACCTTGCGAGCAAAAAAAAAAAGAGGCTAGTATCTTTGAAGCCTGTGGTGGATCCTGCGCTCATTTCCCCCTGCATAACTCCCATTGTGAAGATGACCACTAAAGCACTAATTAGAAGAAACTGCCTTTTTCGTTCCATTAGGTTGGAAGCACACTCAGAAGTATACCATCCACACTGAAACTATCACCACTCTCCAGAGATCGCCATTTTTTAAAGACATCATTCTAAGCATTGGAGGCCGGAATTTTGCCATTTGGAAAGAAGAGGTTACAGTAAGTTAACACAGTTGTAACATGATTGATAGATATACAAGACAACTATAATAGCCTCAGACTGTATTTTCAGAAATGTTTAAGTCATAAAGCTTCATAGTTTAGAAATAAATGGGGTACAAGGAAAGCATTTCCTTTTTCTTTACATCAGAAAACTATTTAAGTTTTGTAAACCTGTAGCAAAGCTTGTTTTGCAGAGCTCAGGTAGGAGGCACCTGAAGGAAACCTGGGTGACAGCTGGCAAAATTCCAGTGGTCCAGCCTGGCTACATGGCTACATGGAAACGCAATAAAAAAAAAAGCTTTGTAAACTTGCCTTTTATAGAAAAAAAAAATAAAAAATGAAGTGACCATCTTTAATTCCAACCTTGTGAAAACTGTAGCTTCTCAACAACTTAATTCTGCTGCTAGGGAAATGGAAGAATAAAGGCAATATGTGTGCTAAACAGGTCTGAAGAAACCTTATTTAGGACACAGTCTTTTCATCAGATGAAGACAAAGAAACATGGTTTTTTACATTTCTTCTCATGTAAGAATCCTGGTTAGCTGCACCTGGTAAAATCTGAAGACCACAGATTTTAACAGCAGATGACTTAATAGACTGAAGTGGGGAAGTAAAAAAACCTGATACATATATCTCACAATTCTCTTTATCTGCAGGCGATACCAGTTTTGCCATTGATACAACTTTAGTAACAGAAAAAATTTAAAATGTGAACATTCTCAAGTGATAGGAAAACTGAAGTAGTGAGTGGATAGCAATGTTTGATTGTTGGGTCTATCTTTTATTTGTTTTCCAAAAAAAATTAAGAATGGACCAATCCTTCAGTCAAGCTGCTCTGCAGGAAGATACACTGTGGGACAATGGTCCTTAACAAGACCAGGAATTTTCTTCCTTGGCAGAGATGATGGAAATATAGATATTTGGGACATACTGAAGAAAACTCATGAGCCATCTCACTTCCAGAACATCTCCAATTCAATGATCACTTTCATCAGCCCCTGGATTGCCTCACGTAAGTTGATGGTGATTGCACTTTACTGTGCCACTCTGTTTGCAAAATGGCCCATGACTCCAAGGCACACTTAATCCTGTTGGATGATCTTATATGATAGCATATTACAAGTACATACTTTTATATATAATCATATACTTGTACGCTGCACTCTCTATATAAAAAAAAATGCATACATCAGTTCTAAGTGTACTACCATAGCATAAGGCAACAGAAAACATTAAAAAAGGGTGGTTTGAAAAAGTATAAACTTTAAATGGAATTTCATTTCTTAAGAAAATGAGCAATAAGGCTGCCTTTTTGCTGCAGTGAACAATAAACCAAAGAGACCACAACAAAAATGATCCCTCTGTAGCTCGCGTTTGGGTGGAGGTATGCGTTACTGTTGGCATTTAGATTGTTTATATGTTTTTTGTCAAATATCTTTCAGCAAAGCAGCATTTTTTAGCTGCTTCTGATGACCTTGGAGTACTGCATGTTTTGGAAATTTGTCAGACACTAAGTCACCCTTCAAGGAATGAGGTTGGTAAGAATTTTTATTAATCTTTATCTTGAAAACACCCAGCACAGAAACAGGCCTGCCTGGAAAATCTTGCTTTCAAATGGATGGCAATTGGAGATCAGTATGGCCATGCTCTCCAAAGACCACCTGTAGCAAAGCTGGTTTTGCAGAGCTCAGGTAGGAGGCACCTGAAGGAAGCCTGGGTGACAGCTGGCAAAATTCCAGTGGTCCAACCTAGCTACATGGAAACGCAATAAAGAGTTCAGCATTTTTGGCCACATGCATAAGGTGACACCTGATTTCATGCATTAATACAATGCTATATAGTGCATAGTAATGTAAATATACTGAGTTTCTTTTTCTTTACACCTTCTTGTCTGCATTTGTGTCAGGTTTTTTTCCTGTAAATTTGGTAGTTCAATTTACATGTCTTAGTACCTGATTCTAGCTTAATTTAAGCACATTTTAAAAACTGTTACTAACATCATCACTCATTCATTCTCTTTTGAAATAACGACTATCTGTACCAAAGGGCCATGGGAACAGTTTTAATTTCTATTTCCACATAAATTTCAGTTGTTTTTTTCCCCTACCTCCCAGCCAAAGATCAAGCTAGTGTTTTCATCTCATCCAGTCTAGCAGTCTTGCCTGCTGCCTAGTCTTTTTACATCGCAAAATCTTCTTCCAATCCTATCCCAGTTTTATATTGTTTAAGTATGCACTTAAATAGTTTCTAAACATCCCATAAAGGTTTGCTGTGTGCAGAGCTACAGTACATAGCAATATAAGCCCAATATAACAACTACTTTGTACCTGAAGTTGGGTCAGTGAGGATTTGGACTGATTAGTGAAATCACTAACCTACAACTGGCTTAGTTATTTCAGCGCAGGTTCTTGAAAGATGATCTACTCAGAGTCAGTGTAATAAAAATTACTTAACCCCATGCATATTTGTATCCAAAATCAATTGGTTTCAATCCACATCTTCATATTGTTTTGCTGCAAATTATTCAGATAGAGATAGGTACATTCCCAGTATAGATAAACTAATAATACCTTTCAGATCATCAGCAATAATTCTGTGTCTTTGGGCATGTAATGACCCTTGTTTGTCATTGTGTTAATAGCACGCCAACATACTTGATTATTTTGAAAGAGAAGTCAAATATCTGAAGTACCGTGAACAAGAATTTCAAGAGTATCAAGAGTTTGAAGCCAAAACAGAATTGAAACAGAGCTGGAGGCACAGAGTGAGAAAACAGTATGTTATACTTGGAATTAAGAAAACCTTCTTTGTTTCTTTGGGTCTTTAAAACGCACCTGTTTTGCTAGGCAGGATTTCCCATAGTTCTTTCAAAAATCAGGATGCACAGAATCAGAACAGCTTAGCAGCTCCTTATTTCACGTTTACAATTCTTAGGAGAGGAACAGGTATTCCTAGTTCACATGAGTTCAGCTCTTGGTCAAGTGAAACTCCTGCAAGACTATTAGAGCCTATGGACATTTTAACAACTGTGAATTTGCTTTTCTTTTTACATCAGTTGCTCTTTCAAGAAATTATTTTGGCAACTTCCCTATAAATATTCCTCCTTCAAGCGAGAAAAGACTCCAGCCTTCCATCCTTTATTCACATAAGCAAAGTTTTGCCTGTCCATTCTTTGGTAAATGGTTTAATAATACCAACTAATCAACCAAGGAAATGACAATTCAGTTAATCTAGCCCTAGGTGATGCCTATTTTCAATGATTTGTGGTAACACTGATACTATCCACTGGAAAGCATTGGGGTTGCATACAGGTTTCAAAGCCTAACAGTGCATTATTGCCTGGTATGTTTTTTTCCTTCAGAGTATGACTACTCTACAGAAAACAAGAGAAGAGATGGAGGAGCAAGAAAATGCAGACTATACTGTGTTTCTGGACCTGGAGAAGCAGTTACTAATGGATTTAGGACAAGTAAAGGGTCAAGAAATACTTTCCTCAGATGCTTAGAGTCTGTTACCACCTTTAGAACCAGTGAGCTTTTTATTTCAGACCTCTTTATTTCAGCAGAACATGTTTAGCTTCAGAAATAAAGCATCTTGCAGTTAGAGATTATAGTTTCATTAACTTCGTTTGTTTGTTTACTCACAGCGTGGTTAGAAAGCAACCAGTTTGGGCACACTTATACAGTTATATATAATGCAGTTATAATGAATATTCTATCTGTTTACGTAATAGTTTTCAAAGTTCTGTGTCTGTCAGGACTCTATAAGCTGTAAAAATCTTAAATACAACTCAGCCAGTCAAACCAACATGCCAATATTCACGCCTCCAGCCTGCGTCCTCCTGCTCCCACCAGAGGGGAAGCCATTCTGCTCCAGTAGTTACACTCACATAGGCCACCCAGATTCTGCTACTCCACTCCAGCAAGCATCCCCTCCTTCATCCCCAAAGTATCCACACCTTTTGAAAACTTAGGGACAAGCAGTAGGGTGTTTTCTGAGATGTCCAGGATTTCCTGCTCTGGAGCTACAGTGACAGAGAGCACTCCAGGGTGAAGAATGCTCACCTGAGACTTGGCAGCTCAGGGGCATGGGGCTGCACATTGAAGGCAGAAGGGGTGGCCCGCAGGCACACGGGCACCTCAGGTGGCCACAGTGATCACAGGAACATAGATGGAAGGAACAATTCCTTATGCAAAGGCTCTACTCTCTCCTAAAGGATTTAAAGATAAAAACCAGACCCCAAATTGCTCTTTTTAATCAATGAGTTATTGCAGCTCACAAAGTATAGGAACAAAGGTATTTTTTTTACACTAAAGCTGATTTCATCATCAGCCAGCCTTGCTCTACCCACTACAACTTCCACAAGCAATTGTTTCCCCAATAGCATGTACAGTTACCTGGACTACAGCAGAGAAGAGAGATGGCCATCACTGCTACGAGAGGATCTATGCCAAGGAGATTGCCACAGTGCTCAAAAGGCATCATATAATGCTGCTGCTTATGCATCAACATCAGTGCTCCCTCCACAAAAGCAACCTGGTTCTGTTTTCTTATATGCAGCCACAAGAAATATTCACCATGCTATAAGGTCTTCACTTTGTTACTTACTTAAATGATAGAGGAGGCTCTTGCACCTCTGCTGAATCCATATGTTGATATACTAAGGGAGGAGCACAGAAATTTCTAAACAAATTGCAGGGGCTGCTGAACCAAAAGCACAGATCTGACCACACTATTCATAAACCCTTCAAGCTTCACAGGCTGAACCACTTTTACTCGGCATCATCAGATTAGGAAACAACTGTCACTTAAGCCTGCCTGGTGAATGCTTACAAACAGAAAATGAAAGCCATTAAAATATATCGTCCCCTCAAGGAAATCAGTATTATCTAGAACAAACTGCATTTACCAAGCACACTGCAGCTGCTGAATGTGCGCATTTCTGTTGAAAGATAATTATTCTTGAGAGAGATCAAATGGTGTTATATGGAAGTTTTAATATTTACCAGCATAAATGAGTAACAGCTTATGAATATTAATGTTCCTCCTGCATCTACAGAGAGGGCTCCTCCACGAGCCGTGTTCTGCTGGCTGCTGAGTCTCGACAGCCAGGTCAGATGCCAGGTAACTGAGCTGAGCCTGCCAAGCAGAAATTAAATCTGTCAGAGGCGGCCAGATTAAACTCGATACAGGTGAGTTCACTCTTTCCATGACTCACTGAACTGCCCGAGGGCCACAGACTCCTGTCAAACAAATGTCCATATGGTCACAGCGGACACTAAAGCACAAAAGATGACTGACACGTGGGAGATTCGCAGAGAGCATCTTTGGCTGATGAGCGATAGCCAGCCCCGGTGCTCTGCTTGGTCAGAGTAAAGCACAGCCGAGCACAGAGCAGGAGCACTGTGAGCCTCCCGAAACAAACACTGCACATTTGGTTTAGGCAGTGTTAAAAAGACGCCCCTCCAGCTTTCTACTGCCAGGATTTCCCCATCACTTTTACTGCTTTGATTGAAATTTAGTCAGATTTAAGAGAGGTTTGGTGCCACCAGATAGGACTTGGTTTGAAAAATAGTCTTGTTTGTTAGTGTATTATAGTAATAAACTACCTCTAAATTAAAACCTAGGAAAACACAACAAGCGCATCCCTACCACCTGCAGCAGTGTTTGCAGTCAGAGCTCAAATAGGAAGAGAACACAGCTCCTCTGCTAAATCAATATTTAACTAACAGCTGCTCCATACAGATATGTACATATCCCACAACCCACTAATTAAAAAGCTCAGCTCTCTTATCAGACCTGGTCTTTTGTTAGACCACCTCAGATCATCTTCCACAGATTTTTGATTAAAAAAGCCCCGCCACCGGCGCGCTGCCTGTGACCCAGCAGAGGCAGCAGCCTCCACACCAGCCTTGTTCCCCACCACAGAGGCACACTTGGGAGTTTTGATTAAGAAAGTATTCTGAAAAGAGACGGATTTCAGCTGGGTTTTACTAACAGTGAGGACAAGGCAACAGATCAGGGCTCTGCTGATCAGCTCCCCACACTCCCCAGAGCAAAGGAGTCTTGGGAGCCGCAGGAATCCCCCAGGGGCAAGGGAGCAGCCGTCCTCAGAGCCACTTCCCTCCTCATCTCTGTTCCCAAATAACACCAGAAACATGGGATTATACATCCCATCATGATCTTTTATCCTCTCTAATGCAATCCTAGACATTCAAATACCTGTAGGGTCAGCTTTGCATTATCTCATGGCAGGCTGTTCCACAGGTTAATTTTGCCTAGCAAATTTTATTGTTAAGACAAATTACGGTGTTTCCTGCATGGTCAAAAAAAAAAAATAATCAAATAGGATGAAAACAGATATTTTAAAACAAATGCATCAGTTACACAAAATGTAACACCAGTCCTCCTGCCACCCCAAATAACCATCTTTCAACTGTTGCCGGCTCCAGAACCTGAGCTAAAGACCTCTTACATCAAAATACATTTTTACTGTTAAGAAAGTCCTGAACCTTGGGATGGGGAGGAAGGTGAAGGGGTTAAGATCTGGCAGCAGAAGTACCAGATGTGTCTCTGGCTTATCAGATTTATAGATTTATTCTGTAAAAAAACCCAGTATCTACTTCTGTAGGGACAGCTCCCTCTATTTTTAGAACATGTCCAAATAGCGGCAGCTACATTTCTTGCCTGGCGCATTAACATGCACATACGTTACGCATTTGATAAAGACAAATGTAAAGATGTGAAGTTTCTGAGGATGTAGGTCCCCAGTGGCTTCAGCCAGCCCGAGGACATGCTGCCACCCCCTGCCCCACACCCCTCACCACCTCTTGCGTGCTCCTGTAATGAGCTGCTGTGGGAAGCTGAGAAAGGGGCAGAAGGGATTTGGTGTCAGCTGGGTCAGCCACACAGCACAAGCAGCATTTGGACAATCCCGTTCAAACAAACGGCAGTGGATTAATGCTCCATGAATGGGCCTGGTTCATTCCTGGACCCACCCCGGTTATCGTACCCTTAACACTTGGCAGCAGAGCAGCACAGGCCAAAAGATGCATTTCTGCTTTTCCCTGGGGAGTACAAACTACAATTCTTGGTTGCCACCCAGCCCAGCATGTGGCCATCACTGGCCCGGTACTTGGGTATAACACTGTATGCAATTTTGGTGCAAGTCTTGGAACTGTTTCTGCAAGAGCATCTACATCCATTTCCTTTACCTCAGCAGCAGAGGTCACACCTGGAGGAAGTCCATACGCTCCAAGGACATCTGCTCTCTGAACTCAACTGCAGGCTCTGCCTCTGCTTTTAACCTCTTCCAGCAGGAGCTGCTCCTGCTGACAAACCGAGCTACACCAAGCTGGCAACAACAAAGGTTAGTACAGTAAGAGAAGCTCCTGGCTGTGCCCACGGGTTTCAACAGGAGCTCTGCCCTGCAAAACACACGCAGCCCAAGGCTGCTCCTTCGTATAAAGAAAAAAAATGTTCATTACTACTTTAGTAGAAGCAGGTTGTTATAATCTCCCAATTTCTAGATTAGGGCGATTCCCACAATAATCCTGTTCCTTGAGAGTCTGTAACAATCATGAGAAGGATGCATCTTGACTGGATCATATAAGTAATTTTACAAAATGTAATAGTATCTATAAGAATATATGTAAGGGACAACATATAACAAAAATACCACTTGGAAAACGTCTCCTTAGGAGAGGACTTCTAAAATACACAACATGTTCTACAAACAATACAAGTTGTTATAACTAGATTAACAGCAAATGTTTCATTTGAACAATACCAACACTTTAATTAACTAATTAGATTAACATTAATACAGTTTGTCAACTCATTAACTTCCCCTGTTGTAAGGTTAAAATACTGAAGCCAACAGAGCAGTGCACTGCTGTACTGAGTTACAGAACCCTCCTGTGGGAAAAGTTCACGCTTATTCTAACGATGCTCATTTACATCATCTAGATTACTATAGACAATTAAAACTTAACATACCATTCATCAAATAAGTATAAATGCAAACAACTTTTAACCAGTGCTAATACATCTACACACCCGGTGCAGAAGCCAGGCTATGTTCAAAAGCATCAGCATCCTGCAACAGAAGAAGAAATGCTGCCACAACACTGGTTTGACAATGTCCTTAGAATATTATTCCTTTTGAATTTAAATTAAGTAGTGGCCTGGTGTTCTTTTAAATTATGTAACGAAATGCTGGCTCAATCTAGAAATGACAACAGAACAAAGCATCTTCTGAGAAGCTCAATGTCTTTATGGAATTAATTCACATGATTAATTCACATGTGCAGCCTGTGCAGATGGATGGGACCAGCTCAGACAGGTTTAAATAAGCACTAACTAGGCTTAGGCAAATTTTGTTCTTAATTCAAATTTTATTTAGAATTTAACTTTATAGTTTAAAATGTATGCACATTCTGTAGGTATAAAAGTTTAAAAAAATACATCGATTTATTGATAAATGCTTCAGGTTAAATTTACATTTTCATACATTATCATTATATTGCAATAATTGTTTTGCATCTTTTAACACATAAAAAATAAATTAATGCGATTGAATAAACCATTTGAAACCATGCTAAAATAATTCCTTAGAAAAGAGGGGTGAAGTATGCCATAGCGATTCTTAATTCCTTACTACTGTAAATAAATAACTCTTCAATTAAGCAATATAAGGAAGTACAGGTTAGCAGAAAAGCACTTACCCACAGGGTGAACGGAAAGCCATGGCGGGATGCCAACATCGTACCAAAAAGATGAGGAGAATTAAGTTCTGCCCAGCCAGCTGAGAGCGACTGGGTGTTCGTCCTCTCAAAACACACCACCCTCTCCCCCCGCCGCCCCAGTGCCCCCTTCCTCACAGGGGTGACCCGTGAAGTACAAGGAATGGCTCTGTATTGCCTTTTGGTTAAAGGGACTATCGAAACATCCGTGTATGATTTGGTAACTTTTTTTAATTAAACCAAGAATGTGTTTCCTTAACACGAAAAATTTAACTGCTCACCATAAAGGACTACAGATCCGAGATGGTGATAGCAGGATTTAGTAAGGTCACAGTGAGCTGCAATCCCACCCAAACTCCCCAGGAGTAACATCACTCAACTCACCGAACCTCATGGAACAACTCAGGTTTCTATTTTTGGGAGATTTAAAAAAAAACAAACAAACAAACAAAAAACAACTCAAGAGAAAAAAAGTAACTGCCTTTGTAAAGAATTTGAATCCTGCATCTCCAGAGCCAAAGCCCTTCAGAGAGGGCTTGAACATCTAACTACCAGCAGCCAGACAATGGTACCTCAACAAAAATAACATAAAACTCTGAAGGGGAAAGAAAATAAGTATCGAATAATTTAATAGGTCACAAGGACAAACAAGAACCATTTATTTTTAGAAGTAAATACCTTCCAAACCTTCTTTATATTTAAGAAAAACCATGGAGGAAAAAAACCAACCAACAAACAAAAAAAACAGGGAAAAAAAAAGGGGGGGGAAAAAATGAGAAGGGGGGGGTGTCTGTGTGAGAGAGAGTTAATAGTCAACACCTGCAAACCAATGCCCCTGCAACACACAAGGTCATTTATATTAATCATTCACCCTGCTTTCTCTCTGGCTGTGTTTCTGTGCGTAAATCAAACACTCTGTTACCCAAGGGGTAACTTCATCCTGGCATCACTGAACACGTCTTCCTAGAAACAGGGACATTTCGTAATTCTGAGAGACCTCCCCTGTCCAAAGGTGGCTACAAACAGACACATGCACATTTATACACAGATATATACAAACAAGGTTAGAAAAATATTTAATTTTTGCTTGTTTAAATTATTACTGAAAAGTGTTAATGCAGGAATACGTTAATATTTGTACAATTAAAACTTCATATATAAATATTTTATATATATATATAAAGCATTTTTCATAGCAGCCATTGCATATACAGTAAAACAAGTCTATCTGAAGTCCATGCTGCAAAACTGAGGCCAAGCAGCGTTCATCCTCTGCCAAGAGGAACATCTGTACCGGAGCCAGGATTTCAGGAATGAGGAGTTCTGCTACCGCTGACAGCAGAGACATTGCTTCACCCTCCCCCAGGTGTTGCCCACACCACCTAAGTGCACCGTGTTTTCAGGGAGAGATGCCACTATGTGGAATTACCTCACAGTCGCTAAGCTTTGCCTCCAAACACCTGAATCAGGCCAACACCTTCTAACCAAGAGGCAGCAACGTAACGGAATGGCTTAAAATTTGTTAACGCAAGGTGGTCTTACAAGGTGTCCAGGGGCACCGTCACTCCTCGCACCGCTGTGGGAAGCCTGATGCGGGGCACAGAGGCGTGAGGAGGCAGCATCATGCAGGACAGGATCTAGTAACTCATATTTAGTTTGTTTTTGTTGAGTTCCCTTTCCAGGTTTCCTATCAGAGTATCAATACTTTCCTGCAGGTCTTTGAGGTTTGCTCTGTGATCCACGGCGGAGTCTATTGCTTGCATTGTCAAATAGCTCTGGAAGGCGTGCTCCCTGGGGACCGGTGGCACCTGTCCCACTGGGGCATCCAACTCCTCAGCTTTGCTGCTGTCATCCCCGCTCTCTGTATCTTCCGAAGGGACGTCGTCATAATCTGCTTCACTCAGGCAGTCTTTCGGGTTTAAGAAGTAGTTCTCCCCACAGCTACTCCAGTCTCCAGCATAGCGGTTGCTTGATGGGCTGTCCAGACCTGCTGGCCTTGGTCTGAGCACCCCAGACATCTCGGTACCGCTTAGATTCAGCATCTGAGGTCTCTGCCTCTTGGGTCTCAGGTAATTCTGGGAGGATGTGTGCTCGGGAAATGCATTCAGATGTGCTGGTTCTTTTGCAGGCCAGTGATGTACTAGAAGAGAGAAGTTAAACTAGTCAGGACTGAACCCGTGCCGCAACAAGAAAAGTCCATGACAGATGTCCACTGTCCTCCCTTGATGTCACACGGTAACAGCATGCATGAATACATGCAAGCTTACAGCCAATACATTCCACTGCTACGTTTTCTGCCACTGTTTGATATAAAATAATTAGAAAAACTACCATAAAAGCTCAGTTTTCAAGACTCATGCCAGATTCAAATTGCAACAGAGAAGCCTGTCCAAAAGTAGAAACTCCAAGAGCACCGATTAAATTCACTGCACAAGTTAATCACCATCCGGCTCTGGGTCAAAGAAAAGCAAACAGCTCAGCTCGCACGCTTTGTCCAGGCTAAAGGAGTAACAGAAAGCAGGCACAGCAAAAGAGGTTAAAACACAAAAATACCACTGCTGAGAAACACCTAGAGAAGCTGAAGACACACCAAGAGTTGAACTCTTGCACTTCTCTTTTGCCCTAACGTTCTGCGCTATTAGAGAAGCTCATTTGCATTAACTTTTCTAAGCAGCCACAACCCCGTGTCAGACATACACTCAAACAGGTTTGATGGCAGTGTTACCTGAGCTCACGATTATACACTGTGAGTTACTAAGCCTCCTCCACTGTTACCGGCTTCCTATGGCAAACAGTACAAATATTTTTACCCACCTTGCTTATTAAGCATCTGAGCTGCAAAGCTTTTTTTGCTTTTATACAGACCATTACCTCTTCTAATTAGCAGCAGAGATTTTTCTATTCCCATTCACCGCTGAAAAAGCAGCGCACACAAACCCGTGCAGTTCAGTCTCTCCTTGCACACACGCACACACATACAAAGGCTCAGTCCTGAGACGTGCCCAATGCTTCTCTTTCTGGGTCTGCTTTACAGGTCTCTCCAGGGGATTTTAGTCTCACTTTACCTCTTGCAAGCAACATGCAATAACTACCACTGCTCTGCCCCCACTCCCCTTGCTGTAACAAAAGCTCTTCTGTTCAGACTATGCTCCATTAAGAAGGAGGGCCATGGGTTAACAATAACTTGCCAGTATTACATGGTCTAACCTAACAAGGACTATTTGTTTTCCATTGGAAAAATACGGAAATTGAAGTATTGCACAACGTGTTGATTATCAAGCTGTCTCAATCTACAGAAGATTAAACGTAAGGGACCTGACTGCAACCCTTCTGTTGGGTCCAACTGTTCTGTTTACACTGTATGGTGCTCACCTGCTTCACATCTCTGCATTCCTGTTTTACCTCCCTTTTAGCACAATGTCCTGCACAGTTCTCGCACACCAAGGGATAGTGTTTGGCTTGCTCTTCAAGGTGAAGGAAAACACTACTGGTAACCCTACTCCTGCCCCCTCTACCGTGGTGCGTGCTCCCTGTGGGCAGAGGTACACCTACCTGCTTTTGCTCCCTACAGCAGCCATGCCATAAACCATGCCCAGGGTTTCAGGATTAGCTCCTGTGCAGTTACTGCTGCCCAGACAGCTCTTGGTCTTCCCCTTCCTCCACCCGTGTTCCCCCTCTCTCCTGTGCGGGCTCACTGACCTGACTGAAAGCTGCTTTTCATTTTTGGTGGTCAGCAGCTTTGGGGCTGCCCAGCTGCAGCTGACTAGGGAGCACAAGTGTCCTCAATCACCTCAAGCCCACCATGAAGCTGCACAGTATGTCAAACCAACTCTCCATCTTGCTCTTATTTTCAGGCAAAGGAGGTTTCTGTGAGGCTGCAGCAAGCAGAGCCAGCCGCCGGCAGCACCCCAGCAGCGCTGACCGTGAGCGTGGCCAGCGTGTATGTGCCACAGCTGCAGGGTCAGCTGTTACAGGAGGTGACTCCAGGGCACGGCCACCAGCAGGTCAGCAGAGTATGGAAAAAATGTTAAAAGTATTGCCATTTACATCGCCCACAAGCAGCTCTTCAAGCTGTCCTGCCGGTGACATCCTTCCAGCACCTGCGCCTGAGTGCTGGAAAGCAACTCACCCGCTCAGCTGAACAAACACCAGGGCAGTGGCTGGCACTGCCTGATTTCCCATGCCTGTAAGCTGATTTATAATAGTTTGCTTGTAATTGGACAACACAACCGAGACTTGCGCTCCAGTACACTAGTTGTCTACACTGACTTTTTTCCCAAACTCACCTTTCCCACTGCTAAGCGACGGGGGCAGGCGCAGGGGCTCACTGACCCTTAACCAGCAGCACGCCCCGATTCACAGCAGCTCTCACCAGCGAGGTTTGTGGCAGTAGGAAGGAGCCTAGCGATACCCCCTGGGTGCAAACTGCTGTAAGAGGAATGACGTAGCAGCCCACGATGGCCGAAATACTGTCTTGCCCAGAATATTCTTTTAACTAATCAGTATCCGATAACCTGATATACCGCAAGAAATGTTCAAGCACCTGAAAGACCTCAGGGGGCTATTCACAAACCTGGCAGCTATGCTGGGCTGGTCAAGCGAGCTCACAGTCAACTCTTTGGTATTTACTTCACTTGTCCTGATACTTCATAGTTTTACCCAAGAAAGGATTAAACCTTCTGAAAAAAGTTTTCTCTCTCATAATGAAAATAAAAACCAAACCAAAAAGACCTCAAAAAACCCCACCTTACAAATATTTTAAAAACATCTCTAGATAAAAAAACTAACAAATATTGCTGGCTAAGTAGAGCAGAGACTGTTAAGATGACCTGTGTAACAATACAGCGCAGATTCCTCTACTTTTTTTGTAATCACAAAACCCTGTTTAATTAACAGCAAGATCATGTATCTTGCATAGTTTGATTAGGAACTGGTAAGACAAAGACTACACATTCACATGACTATCCTGCACTTTGTCTGCTAGTGCACACTCATTTATACCTCGTGTCTAGGAATAGGCAACAAATCCAGACAGGTGGTTGCTTGGTTTTTTTTAATTATTGTATAGAATCTGCCAGATATAGGTCTTTGCCAATGCATGCTTACATGTCAGGAGCCCTTCCTGGGCCCTCCAGAATACAATGCTTCTAGAACCACCTAGCTAAGAATGGCAATTGCTCTTTATAATATTTGCAACAGAGGGGATGCTGGAGCCGGGAGCCTTTTCCCAAACACTGTTTAAATGCATTGGGGAATATTTTGTGTCCTCAACAGCGAGCAGCAGAGCCCACCCAGCTGGCTCCAATGCAGTATTGCCAAGTCAGGCCCTTCACGACCCTCCATGTTTCCTGGGTGACCCCAGGTCTCCCACAAAAAGCAGACCTCTTCAAAGAAAAATAAAATAAATTTAAAATCAAACAAAATCATACGTATTGTTCACTTAGATTAACTGTAATTCCATTTCACACATCAGCTGGTGCAGAAATGCCACGGTTTCCCAGAAGCAATCATTGTGTTACAAAAGGGAACAACTGAGAAGCTGTTTAGATGAGCTGAATCTTCTCTTAGCCTCAAGAATTAAAGGGTTTACACTGCTCAGATTTGAGAAGTGGATATCAAGTTCTTCAAGTTACCAAACAGCTCAGTTCCCCACACCAGTTAGCCAGACCACTGTGAAAAAGGAAGAAGCCACAGCAGAGCACAGCAGACCCCTCTTCTGCATAGCCTTCCACTGCTTGGCCAAAGACTACCCGAAAACAAAACTAAACTCATTAGATCCAATATTAAGTCGTTTCACAGCACGACCCTCAAACTCCCCCCGTTAACTGAAGAGCTGCTACACGTTTGCCCGCTCCGACTTCAGGCCGCGCTTGTGCAAGAGAAGGCTGTGGTCCGGCAGCGACGCCGGGGAGTTCCCTGCAGGCTGAAACCCAGGGCTCCAGATGTCGTCCCGACTATTCCCACTTACGCCTCTCTGAATACCAGGGGAAACATGAATACTGGGCAATCATTTCCCATCTTAAATCTTAGCAGAAATAGTTACCTTCACTTCTACTTTGTTATTTTATTAGGAAGATTAGAATTTCACTTCCCTTGTTAGCGAGAACTGACCCCAAATTGTGCAAAAGCACATAACCTCTCAAGTTCGGAAGCGAGAGCTAAAAGGTACTTAAGAGTATTTTACTTTGGGTTTTGTGGTTTGTTTCATTTGGGTCTTCTGTTGCATTTTGTTTTAAAAACATTTTTCCTTATACAAAGCTCTGCAAAAACAACTAGAATTTGCACAGGTCTTACTGTAAGGATGTTCCCAGCTCTGCCAAATTACAAGGGCAGAAATAAAGTAACCCTTCAGGTATCTTAGGGACCAAACAACTAATGAGTTCCATACACAGATAAACCGGAATGGTCAAATCGGGGGCGCACAATGAAAAAAAAAAAAATCCATCCCCAAACCACTTAATTCAGATGCGGAAACCTTACTGTCACTAAGTTTGTTTTTTCCAGTGTCTTTACTCACATAAAATACTCATCACCATTTCTAACATACTCAAACTCTGCCATCTGGTAAGAAAGCAACTGAAACGACAAACTTCCCATTAAACAAAGTGACCAAATACAAAGAGTAGATTATAAAATTGTCATGATTTCTTTACATTAATAGGTGATGTCATAGTACCACATGTTTTAAGAACTCTGATGCTGCTCAGTCATCCTGTGAATTAACATAGACTGTCACACAGTAAAAGCAAGCAGTAGTGGTTTGACATTTTCCCTTGATCAGATTCATGAAAGCGTACCTGGCCACAGCTGGAGTAAATAGTGAAGAACCTCTATATGTTTTTTGAAGTCCAGGGCACTAGCAAGCTCTTCTGAGTCCGTGAAGACTCTGTTGTTATGGTTGGTGGTCTCCTGCCTCTGGCTCAGCAACACAGGCCCAAAGCACACAGCTAAATTCTGGCATGTCATCTTATTCACTTCGTGGTAAGAAGCCACCAGCTTCAGGTGATCCAACAGCATCTTCAGGGTAGCCTAAAAGAACAAAATACCACTCAGGAAACAAAACGCTAGACAAAGGGGGTGTTGACATCCTAATGTCACTGCTCTGGAGGGGCAAGATCAAGGCTGATCGCTACGTTTTTTCTACCAGCACCCATCAATGGAACATTTAAATGCTGAATTAGAAAAGCTGTACTAGACCATCCCAAAGCAGACTAATTAAGACAGCTTTTCTGGTAAAATTCAGCTTGTTTCTTGCCTGACCTCAGTTTTACATGGATGAGTTTTCTCACAGTGGAAAGGGGACATCAGGGAAGGGAGAGAAGCTGCAGCAGCTGCCCAGATGACCCAGGCACATCAGAAAATAAAGAAACCCTCAATATGACCTCAGCATCAGAACAAGCTTCCAGGTAATTTCCAGGTACTCGCGTTCTCTCACCCCAGAAACGGGCTGTGGTTTTGCACGGAGGTGAATCTGGCACGTAACAGCACAGCACTATTACACTGTATGGGAAGTGAAGGCTTTATTGCACATATTTAGGAAAGAGGAATGCATTTGTCCGTGTAATTACAGCATACATACATCGGAGACCTTCACAGAAACGGAGCAGGACAACACACAGGAATAATCTTCAATCGAGCAATGTAAAAGTAGCAATCGCAGCTTTTCATTCAGTTTTACAGGACAATATAAAATGCAATCTGGAGTAAACCCAGCGATGCAGACCTTCCAATTAATCACAGCATGGAAGTATTCTCAAAGACGTGGGGCATCAAAAAATCCAAGTGGACTGTTAAGTCACCAAATAGGTGTACACATTTTGACACATTCCATCTCCAGTGTGAAAATGTTCCTTTACTTTCTGAAGCATGCAATTTACTTGAACCCTCTAATACCGCTCACCTTCTCAACATCTGGCAGGCAATCCAGAAGGGCTGCTGTGTGCTCAGAGTCACTCGGGTCGTTCTCACAACCACTTGCTGTCATTTTCAAGGGATTTTTCACCATGGCATCCAACACCGCTTCGTAGAGCTGCTTGGTTATCAGGGGAGAGGGTAGCTCTCGCAGATAATCCTTGAGCACACCTTCACAAGAGACACAAGAACACCTGCCTTTAACAAGCTGCAGATTCCCTTTCAAATTATTTTTGGGAGCACTAAAGCACCACAGCCTCTCCCGTCCCATGAGAAAATCCTCTGTGTCAGCGACAAACCTTGCACTCGGGAGCGAGGCGGGGGGAGGACAGCAAAAGGGCACAGCGAGCAACAGGCACATGAGGGCTCCCCGGGGCCAGCCAAGAGGCAGGGGCTACCTGCAACGTCCCCCCCAGGCCGGGGCCACCAGCACCCCTTGTCCTGGCAGCTTCTCCAAGCCCACGCAAGGCAGCTCATCGCAAACGAAGGGGTAGGGAGGTGCGCTGCCACCGGAGGGGTGCGTGCAGGGGCTGCTGCCTGGGCAGGAGCAGGCACACCGGGCACAGGGCGAGCATCCCTCCAGGTCCCTCTCCCCAAGTGTCTCAACAGGACACTTCCTATCACAGGAAAGGAGCTCCTACAAACACCAAAGTCCTCAGCTTGGTGGCACCTCCTCCTTTAGACAACCAGCAGTTAATTTTTCTGTTCAGTTTGTTTTCAGCTGTAAAATCATGAGCAAACAGCCCAGTGCCAGTGGCATGTTTGGTGAAGCACACAGTTTTCCTGCCTCCCAAAGCACAAACCAAACAGATGTCCTCGAGAGGGAAACACCAACTCCCCCCTGCCTCTGGATGCTCTGTACCCCCAGCACACCACACGCTTCTGCTGTGACAAATGTAATTCACGTACACAGGAGACACTAGCTCACACACCACGCGCTGAGCCATCCCAGCTGCAGAGCCACACCACACCGTTCCAGGAGCTGGGGACATGCTGGAGGAAGGCTGTTTCTGGGGGATGCAACCACCAGGCAAGCGCCTCTTTAACCCCCATTCCTTCTGCAGGTGCAAATCAACAAAAAGGAATAAGCATTTGCATTCTTGTAGGCTGGCTTTAGAGGCTGGCTGATATTCAGTTTGAGTGGGGTTGCAGGGATTGTAACAATAACCATTAAAAGACCCAAAACATTAAAACTTTTAACAGCAGCCCTCTAGAAAGGACACAGCAGGATGCTATCCAGGAGCAACAACACATCCAGTAGAACTGACAGAGAAAGCTTTGAAGGAAACAAGCCTGCCTCCCAGCAGCTTTTATTTTCCTAAAAAAAAAATGCATTCTGTGCCACAAATATCTACCCATTTTAGCTAGATCACAACTGAATTCCAATACTTCAAGAAGAAATGGTGGATTAAAAAATCCCAAAACTTTCTGAAAGCAGGTACTGTCATTATTAACAGCCTGTCCTCCAAAAAGGCGAAGTTTGAAAAGTAGAAGATTTTTCAGTACGCGCTCCTCATAGCCTTGTAAAATCCCAAACCACAGCAAATACCATCACACTGTGCCACTTCACAGCCCAACAGTTTTTGTAAACTCGGTCTTCATAACCCAGCAGTAAACTGAGCTGTGTAACAGCAGGCTTTGTCATGAGGTCATTTCTAAAAAAATACAGAGGATGAAAGTTAACATTTCCCCCTCCACAGCCATGTTCACATGCAGAATGCAAGTAAAAGTTAGCTCCTTCCCGTATAAATATTATTTTAAAAATAATGCCGCACTTAACAGTAACGCTGCTATTGAAGCCACATCGCACGAGCGGCGCTAACCCAAAAAGCAGCCAGAGCCAGAGCTCTGCAGCACAAGGCACAGGGCAGCCAGGAAAACCTCTCTGCAGACCAGCACCCAACAGCTCTATCCGTGCTTAAAATGGCAACATCCCATCAGGAATATAAAGCATGCGAACAACCATCAACATATTTTCCTAAAAACATATTCCCTCTGGTGGTTGGTGGGTTTTGTTTGTTTTAAAAAGAATATGTCGCTTTTGCTACTGCTCCACTTAAGTGGCTATCTTTTGCTTAATAACTCATACTCCTCCCCCCCCAACAAATTTTATTTCTTCCTCAAATTTTAGAGGCCCATGTTCCAGGCGTGGATTAGCTGGTTAAAATATTTGAGACTAACGTGGCTGAGGCTGGTGCCGTACAATGTAGTTTGGGGTGTTTTCCCTCTTCTGTAAGCAAAATGCTAGCAAGAAATGCTGACTTTTAGCAGGGTATTTGTTTCAGCTGTGCTTTTTTTGGAGGGGGAGGCTGAAATCAGAATCAGCTTACAGTAGGAAATGGTACATCGTAATCAAATCAGCTTATACTGTTGAAACACTCACAACTGTCTATTAATAATCATTTAGTAGGAATTCCTGTAATAGCATCCACAGTCATAGGACTACCACCTGCTAAAGGACTTTCTCCTGTTTAGCCCTGAATAACAGGATAGTTTGAGAGCCATGAATGCCCCTTGGCCTTTCTAAATCCTTTTGCTATTCACTCAGCTAAATTAGCCCTGTAAGAGGCTGCTGTTATTTTTCCATGAATCTATGCTTCCCACTGCTGCCAGCCCACTAGCACATTCCCCTTGACACAGCCACATACAACAAATTTAGACAGCGAGCAGAAATTGCCATCCACTTCATTAATTCCTGATTTTTCTGACCCACTGAACTGTTAACAGTATTGCATACTTTATGCAGAGATATGAATTCACGTGGATGCGAGCAGACACGGTGCAACAACATGACTACTGGTCAGCTCTGAAAACGGGCTGCACGCTTCAGTTCGAGCCACGAGCACACTTAATTGTGCGTAAGTCTGTGCCAATCCCAAGAGCATTTCTCAGTCAAGATTTAATCATTAAATGTTCATTCTTCAGTCTTTGGAGAGCTGTCAAAAAAAAAAACCAACCAAATCTTTTTAATCTTCTTGGAAAAGAGCGCTACTCAAATTTCAAAAAGGACACAAGGCGGCACTTCTCTTCAAATCAGCCAAGATTTATGCTGAGGATTCATATTTTATGGAACACATGTTTTGGCATACACAGCAGTACGAATCACGTGCATCAGCCTCGGCATTGCAAATACAGTAGTAAAACATCAGGGAAAAACCATTCCGCCCCAACCCACCTCTCGAAGGACACGCAAGAGAGCTCAGCAGGCTCTTTTATTCCTAGTGCTAAACACAATGAGTACCTCAGGTCTGTCAGCAAAAACCGCAGGTTCCCCTTTCAACCCAGACCACACTCTCTGCAGTAATTACAGCGGGCTGCATCTTGGTCAGCAGAAGTTATGGGCGCAAACACCCCTCCCCCGCAGCTCACGCAGGTCCCTGCGCTCAGTCCTCGCAACACAGCACTGACGCAGGCACTGCAGCCAACCGCACAGCACAGCTGCGGGGCTCCAGGGGAAAGAATTCAGGTTTTGGAAATGTAATTTCTTAAAACTATCTTCTCCTTGTAAGGAGCACGTAAGTAAACTCTTGCAGTATAACATATACAATAGCATACCCAGTATTCTTTCTGTAAGACAGACACCAAGGCTGTAGTCTTTTCACTCTTACAACAGAAATTCTGGATGCAAAAAACTACCTTTCAGTAGTACAATCAAAAAAAAAAAAAGACCCAAGAGTCCAGCAGGACCTGCACGGACACAAAAATCCACCATCACCAACAACGCCTGCAGCAACATGTATTAAAAAACTGAAGTACACTTTTCTATTTAACTACTACATCATAAACTTGTGATGGAAAGATCAGTCAGGCTGCACCACTGCCCTTCCAGGGCTTTGCATCAGCACCGAGCTCTCCTGCAGTTCAGACTTCAGTTTCAGCCAGTTCTGGTTGGTTCCAAGCATACAATGTACTCAGGAAAACCAAAGTGCTTATGAAATGTTACAGGCTGTTTTGTATATGGATGAGAATTAATTTCCCACACACCTTCCCATGACACTCCTGAACAGTTTCTGCGAATACTCTTCTACTGTAATGATTACTTGAAGCATGGGAGTGCAATGTCACTTTCATTATTCTAAGATTTTAAAATATTATGAAGTTTTCCATTATCCAAAAGTTTACATTAACCAAATAGCAGTTTGCCATTTGTTTGCCTACAAATCAGCATCAGACAGTTCCTAATGTTTTGCAGAAAGCAAGAGAGGTTTCACCCCTCTGCCCTTCAGAGCTGATTTACAAAAATCAGGAAGAAAACAGGACTTCAATAATTTCATGGAACAATCTGATCTTAGAAGTTATCACTGCTTTTTCTTCTTGAATTTGTTTGTAAAGAGAGAAAATTATCCAGTGTAAAAGGTTTTTATACTATTTACTTTCACTGTACACCTCCTGGTTATAAAGGGTGCATGCCATCAGGGTGAAACACAAACACAAGCTTCTGCTGCTGAGAACATCGCTGCTTGTGAGCAACACCGAACCCGACAGCGAAACCAGCCAAGGCAAGCAGGGCAAACTGACTAGCTGCACATTCGGAACCAAAAGCTCTACCTCAGTAAACGTCGCCGAGTAGTAACTTCTGATAACACTTTGCATAATTATAAAGTGTAATGAACAAAATTAATTCCCAATACACTGAAATGAAATAAATCACCAAACAGGGTAGGGACTGTCCTATACAGCCAGATGTCGAATGTTACAGAAAGGGCTTTGGCACAGAAAATGTATACCCCGACTACTGTTGCTGTATTTTCCATCCCTGGATATGTAGGAAACAAATGCTTCCAACTAATTTCCTGGAGTGATTGGTTTACTTGGCGATACCCGAAATTAAATCAACTTTGGCTTACATAACAAGTTATCAATAGTTACAAAACCGCTCCACTTTCAAGCAAACCAAACAAACCTCAACAACTTTGTTGTTGTGCGGTGCAACTCTAGTGAAGACACTCGTGTAAAGAGCTGGTGTGGATGCAGACAGGCTTCTTAAGAGTGCTCCTGTGTTCCCAGCGCTCCTCACCCTTGCCTGGTGTCAGCAAGTAAAGGGCCACTCTGGTGAGCAGGAGAAAGCTGCTATTTAATGATGTTTTAAAAGAAGCAATGATCAAAGGAAGGCACTTCCCTGCAGCTCTAACTAGCCTGCACAAGACTATGGGAAATCTGTTTCCAAAAACCCTGCAATCTCCAACAGAAAAGGGAGGACAACGGGTCGATCCCAGACGGCCCTCGGATCACATGTTGTGGAGCATCCAGCGCAGGGGATGTGCTTGATCACAACCGAGTGTTTCAGGATGTGCTCCAATACAAACCAACAGCTGAGGGGATCTCTGCTCCTTCCAGACTTCCACGTCCCTCTGTAACTGGTAGAGCAGCTAGTGAAAGCGGCTCCTTCCATACCCTCCTCCCTCCAAACCACTGCTGCTTCGCAGCTGCACACCCCCAAGGCTACAGCACTCACCGTCACCTGGCTTTTAGCAACACGAAGCAGCAGTGAACAGCTTGTTCAATGACAACAGAAAACTAGTTCAGAGCACAATTTCACCTTTTAAAAGGTACGTTAGGAACACGGCACAATTCTACATTAAAAGAGAATCAGATAAGTGTATTACCTGTTATGACATTAATATCTGGGTACTGGCTTTCACAGAGAGTAACAGCCTTGCTATCCCTCTCAAATGCCTCTCGAAGCTCTTTCTTAACCGCTGCCGAGCCACACAACCGATACAGGCCTACCACCTAGAAGCAAAAACAACGGCCCCACATCAGTCATTTTCCTGCAGAGGGACTAATAATTGACATCATGCATTGTCTCACCTGGGAAGCACAGTAAAACAGCTGTTTGGAAACATACGTTAAGGAAACTCAAACATTGCAAACACCAAACGGTCACATACATACAGCATCAAACGTTTCACAAGAGACACAGTCAGGACTGTTGAGCAGTAAGTGAATAACACTGATGCTTTCTGTAACAGTGAACACACTGAGCAGTATTTTATCAACAGAACATGAGTTTTAAATTTGAATCATTTGCTGCTTTGCTTTTATGCAAACTCAGGAAACAAAGAAATATAGGTGAAACATCTGTTTTCTTCTTATCCTACTCAGTCAGATCACCATTATTTATCCTAGTATAACTGTTTAATAATACAAGATAGAACTGCAACTTCAGCAGAAAGAAATGAGAAGTGTTTTGAGCTTTATGTATACCAAATTACAGTATACCAAAATACATTTATTAATCATTAGCAAAAAAAAGTAGCCATCCAACTATCTACTAAAAATAAGAACATATTATCTAAACCAATTGGAAAAAAAACAAACAAAACAAGCAAAAACATTTTTCCTAGAAGATTAAGTTATATATTGAACAAAATATACTTTTTATTTTATTGCAGTAACCAGAGTTGCAAGAAAACTGTGAATACTGCATTATTACACTTATATTATGCTGTTTTAAAGATGACAAGATGCTGACTTCCACATGTTTCAAATTATATGAAAAGTTTCATGCAAAACAGGGGTTATTTAACATGAAACCCACAAGGCTCCTGGACTGAATTGCTAGTTAAATCGTGTGCTTTCATGCACTCAGATTTTGCATTTTATGATAATTTATTTTTCATTTTCCCCAACACCATTTACACAAAGCACTCGTGATCTGAAGGAACTAAATCTTAAACATAACTCATTTTATTTCCATGAGCTTTATAGGCAGTTGTACTGAGCAGTCAACGGTTAGTCCAAAACTACCATGGACTCAAAAGACAAAGAAAAAAACCCCAGCCAAACCAAAACCCCCTTAGATTATGTGCATCTAGGTTTGCAAACAACAGAATTTGTCTGGCCATATATTATTTCCTGTTTAAATAAATGGAAAGTTACCCAATGTAATTTGTACTCCCTCTTCCCCAAGTCTGAATATGATTCTAGTATTTGCCCAAGAAATTTTTTTTGAACTTTTAAAATTTTCTAATGCCACATCTGAAACTCAGGTGGAGATAATACATCTTGACAGTAGTCTGCAGTCTATAGGAAAGTCAAAACCATCTGACAAGTACATGGTTAAAAAGAGAAGTTAACAGTATATTTCGCATTTTTGGTTCTCCCTGTGCAAATACACAAATTAGATTTCATGCTCAAAAGCACCAGGTACATTCAGACAATTCAGATCCCAATCACTTCATTACCAATGTTGCCTTGATTACCCAATACCATCTGCATGACTAGGTGCTAATAAGCCCAAAATAAAAAGCTGAAACCATGGGACACATACATTGGAAAGAATAAAACTTCTCTTTTCCACTGATTTGCATTATGTTAGGGGAAGCATTCACAGTAAGAAACATACAGTTATCAGTAGTGACTTTCAGCAAAGTAATCACATAGAAGTACTGTTTCTCTTTATACTTTATGACCTAGGTTATAAATATCAGCATTAATCTCATAACACCTGGGACTATATCCAACCTGTCAGCAATTTAAAATAGTAACAGTGGTAGGTGTGACTACTTCTCAATTTCACCTGAGCAAGAACAGGTGTAAAAGAAACTGCAGGCTCACACATGCTGTGGAACAGCATGCAAGAGTCCTCCCACCAGTCTCAAATTAATTGCCAAGGGGAACATCTGACCTCAGGACTGTGCATAATTCTTCCTAACAGACTTCTTGCCTAGCATCCGTAACTGGCAATCTGTTTCCATACCTCGTTTCTCACACGTATTTTTGTCCATTAGGTTGTATCAAGCAATAAACTGTATTAGGATGAAGGGAAGGCACTGGGCACTGCTGCTTTACAGCATTCACCTCCTGTCCTAATTTTGAAAACAACCTGAAGAAAGACAAGGAGCAGTGGCATGGGGAAACAACTACTTCAGCCCCTCAGAGTCTCCTCCTCAGCTTAATGCTGTGCACAAAGCAAGGGCAGAGATAAGTCTCTGGCATGTCAGCTTGAGACTGCACACATGTAAGTAAAGTTTTGTCAAAAGACCTGCCCTCATCGCTTTGTGTCGCAGCACACAGTGCCTCGGTTTGGGGTAGGAGGCAGCATTACACTAATTTTTGCATTTAGACACATGTCCTTACAGAGTTACCCATGCCTCAGGAATCAAGCATTTCCAAGTTCTCATCTCAGCTCTGCTTTTTGAGGGTGACTCTGCACGCTGGTGGCTGCAGGTTCATTTCACTACCCCTAGCCCTAAAGCACTACTGTGAGCATCTCCTGTGAGCAAGCGTACAGCTCCTCTACAAAGGCCAAGTTGGAAGCACTGATTTCACACAGTCCTGTTATTCTTCCCACATTACAATGACTAGTGTTCACCAAACAGGAGCTGCAAAGCAAAAATGAAAAAAAAGGGGCACGTAGAAGTGTTTTTCATTTCCCCTTTCCCACTCACTGCTCACACATTCCAACAGCAGCTATCCTGACACAGAAATACTAACAAAACAGATGAAAATACGCACAGTACCTGACAGCCTCTCTTTTCAATCTCCAGAATGCATTTCTGCATCAGAAGCGGCACCATCAAGCCCGCATTTTCCTTCTCTACAACTTTCCGAGCATCTACCCCAAACATCACGGGCTCCCGATCTGCATCGAGGCCATCAAGAGAGTTCTCCCACTGCTCCATAAGCGACAGCTTGACGTAAATCAGCCCCCTCGGTTCCAGTTTGACAGCCAGCTGATGCGTCTTTGTCACTCGGAAGAGAGTGGGAAGAGCCACGGTTCCATGACAACAGACCCGGTTTTTCCGTGGGGTGGGCTCCCAGCTGAACACCACCAGCTTTAAGTGCTGAGCATTTTCAATTTCTATGTTGAACGTGTGGTCCATATCTAGAAACGTTGTCCTACATGTAAGCAGGGCTGTTCTCGCTTTGTTTACTGAGTCAACCTGTATTGCACAAAAGACATCTTTTGAGTCTATCCTTGGTGGTTTTAAGTCTTCAGCACCATAAAAGTGAATGCTCATGAGTCCAGAGATGTACTGAGAGCACTTGGGTTGATCAGAAAAGTTGTAGTGTCTGAAGGCGTCAATATCTATTTCTGGTTTACCGCTGTTACTTGGAAGGCTCTCCTTTCCTTTCCCACACTTGGTTTCATGCCCATGTTTACCTGATTTTGTTATAAGCTCAGGAGAGTCACCATCACTGAGGTAACCACCTTTGCTGAAGGATTTGGAGCTCCTGGAGCTTTTCTTTTTGTAGGTGTGTTGCGATGACACACTGCTGTCAAGGTGGTAACGACTTATCACATTCCTGCTGGCAGCTGTGGTTGAGTTTCCAGAAGATGGCAAAGACACCGTATGGCTTGTATCCTGGCAGCTACCCTTCAGCAGGGGGGGAGGATTATCTGAACTAGTATGGCTTGAAGCTCCCTTGACACTCCGCTTCCTGCTCAGCTCTGGCAGCTTTTTCATTTTCATGGAAAGCTTCCTCACAGTCCTGGGAGATTTAATTCTATCAGGGAAAGGCCAGTTGATTGATCCGCTTTTTTTCAGAGGACTGGGACTTGGAGGAGAAACCTCTGTTGAGGGTATGTCAGCCTTGTGCGCAAGTGCAACTCCAGACCCTTTAGAGGAAAAAAGAAGGAACAGTCATTTTCAAACGACTCGGTAACTGTAGTTCACAGCAATGAGAAAATAAATCTTGAACTAGGGGAAACATGTTGATTTGTCATACCTTGATAAAAGCAATTCAATCAGTCAACCATCGTTCAGTCAGTCAGTCAGATGTTCACGAGCATTCAGAAAACTGTGCTCTGCTGACTCGTTCAGCCAAATTTGGCAGTTCATCGTCAAAAGCCAGATTTGTTCTGCTTTACGGAGATGAAAGGGCCAGAAACTACATATAAACGAATGAGCTATCTCACCCGCTACATTCAGCTCGATCCGTTTGTGCTGTATCTCCCATACAAGCAGACATGGCTGCATTCCTGCGGCACAGGTGCAACAAAATCAGCCTTAACTGGGAAAACACTGGAATATGGCAAATGCAGCCTTGTTTACAAAGCAGTTAGCTACATAGCCAGCCCATCAGCACTGCCCACTCCTCTTAGGTCCAGAAGACAGACACTCATCTCTAGTAAAGAATATGGCTACTCTTGTGCATGTCAGTCTATTATCCCAAAGAGCCCTAAATCCCTCCTGTGTAGGTGCAGGCAGTGCCTCACACCTCTTCCATTTCTCACAGCACCTCCTTTCTGCCACAGGGTGGAGGAGGCGGCACAACACGAGGATTTATTCCTTCCAAAAGCTGCACCCTGCACTGCCTTATTCCTGCCAGCAAGTTTCCATCTTTCCTGGCACAACCATCCTACGGCAGAGCTTAGAAGTACATGGTTCCCAAGTGACGATCTCATGTGAAATCACCCACCTTTCAAGATAAAAAAAAAACCAAACAACAGTAGGCACTGATCCTAAAGAGCAAAAAAGATTCTCTCAATTTAGCAATAAAAGACAACTATTTAAGGAACACAACCAGACGTAAGCCAGCACTGCACATAGTCCAGGAACCTGCTGTTCACCTCGTGCTCCAACAGTCGAGGAAATCCAGAGACCAAGTTACAGCTTAAGCTTTTCTCACTGTCACCAGCATGAGGCAGTAATGACCGTAGGAAAGGCAATGAATTTACACCAGTTAATGAAGCATGCAAGAGGGGAACTGAGGTTAGAATGATAGATATTAATAAAATTATATGAGCACTTCCACTTAAAGTCACTTTTCTATCCCTTGAGAAACCAGCAGTGGTTCTTGCTAGCAATAACCACCCCATGTACTCAGCACTTTGCAATCGTTAGCAGCTCCCAAGAGGACCCGCGTAGCCTCCCCTGTGCAGGTGATGGTGCTGTGGAGACCCCAAGCACACCAACCCTGCCAGGTGGACTTAGCCCCAGCAGCACATCGAGGCTCCAGCGTCCCTATCTGCCTGGCATCCCCCCGCTTCCTAGACAGGGAAAGGGAGAGTCAATTTACAGCATATAAACAGAAAAAAGTGTTGGTTTCATGAGATACCCAGCAAGACATACTTCACAGAGATTTCTCTTACAGATTTCTCAAAGGCTTACTGCTTTGCATTCTAAACTTCAAGTCCAACTCACCATACATCTAGTGATTTTTACAAGTCCCTTGTTCATCCAAATTAATTTTCACCATTTAGCTGTAACTTACTTTTTATACTTCACTTATACAGCCAAATCAGGCGATCTGGTCTTTGACCAAAGTGATTTGTTGTGGGTTTGGTCTGACCCCATCCCTGTCCTGTCCCCCTGCAAAAAACCCAACAACCCTATGAAGACTAGTTCTGGTCCCAGCAGAAGTTTGCCTTCAGTAACCATTGCAGATAGTTGCTTGGAAGAGTATCTTTATAAGGGAAAGTTTCAGTTACGGAGAACAGTACATAGAATCTTTTCCAGAGTGACAGAAGAAAACGAATTTAGTCCTGCATCTCACGGAAGTAGTTCCCTCGCAGAGAAAGGGCTATTTCTAGCACGCCTGCTGTGCTTTTCTGGCAAGCAGCTAGTTAGAAATGTGGCGTTTGATAAAAGCAGACAAAGCCTTCCCTTGTACTGCAAATCACGGCACGGTCCCACGGGTGGGCTGGCCTGGAGTGCTCTGTAGCCATCCGTGCCACACTGCAGCCCGCTAACATTCATCTTCCCTCTCTGTCAAAAGTCTCTGGCACAGGCTTGGAAAAGCAAGCCAGCAAATTAAACTTGCCCTCCAGCTCATTAAAACTGAAGAGTCAATCTAACATTCTGACTTTTATGTGTCCGACTTCTGCTGTGTTCAGCACCAACCAGTTAAAATGAAATATGTGGCTGGGAGAAACTTAACAGTCGAGTATTATGCAGGATGGTATTCCCACCAGCGTTCAGCCACATGCTGTTCCACTAAAGCCAGCAATGCGCTGAGGTATGCATGCAATTTTAAAGAGTGTACATGACTACTCTGAATAAGCTGCAAAAGGAGCTGTAGCACAGTCTGGGAACACGTCGCTTCCCAGCCTACCCATCCGACGTCGCTTTCCCACAGGGGTGCCGGAGGAACTGAGCTGTGCCTTGTTCCTTGAACAAGCTGCAAGGCTGTGCTGCAAACAGGCTCCTCGCTGTCCCTGTCCCCACTCGCTCTGCCACCACACACCCCATCTCAGCAGTTAAACTTCAAAAATATCCTTACAGCAGGATGGTAGAAAGAGGTGAAACGTAAGAGGCACCTGTTGTGTAAGTGACTACCAGACCAGCAAGGGGATGGTCAGTTTTATGTACACAGCTGACTATATGTGTGTGTGTGTGTATATATAAATTTATTTTTTACAATGATAACACTCAATCACTAGAACAGCCTCTCCAGAGACATAGTAGAGTCCCCATCACTACAGGTTTTCAAGATGGAACTGGACAGGGTGTTAGGTAATCTCATCTAGGCTCCCTTTCCCACCAAAGGGTGGACCAGATTATCTTCCCAGGTCCTGTCCAGCCTGAGCTGTTCCATGATATACCATCTTTACTACATTTACCTTATGCTTTCCAGAAACTTTACCAGCATGAGTAATACAGCAAAAAAATTGCAATCCAAGTCAAATGGACTCAACATCATAAGTGACTGCTTCCATCAGCTATTTGTGCAGCTTGACTAGCAAAGCCACTTCTTATTTTGTTCAGCGATACGGCTGCGTGAAAGGATAAAGCCTTCTCATGATCAAAGAAACAGAGCTGGAGAGACACAAACAGCCCACAGTGCCTCACAAACCCAGACCCCCTCTCCCACCCCACCCGGCCAGGTGTCTGCTCTGCAGGGCAATTGCTGCGGCCCCCTTGGTCGAGCAGGCTGGCGCTGACGGACCGGACCGTAGCCCAACACAACGCTGCCCTAAGGGAAGAGAGGACTCAAACTGTCTGAGTACATACGACACAGTGCCTGCCAGACAGATGTAGTGATCTAGCACAGCAAAAAAGCTCGTCTGACCCTGCTTAACATTATTTACATGTGCTTGGGCACATATATCACAGTCATACCCACTGCCAGCAACACATCCTATTCTACAGACACATTTGATTACCCTGTTATACGTGTTACATTCCTCATTGCTTAAGGTAGGGTTTCTGAGTCATTTTAAAGTTCCTCAGAAAAGCTGTAAAGTCCCAATTGGCCACTCTCATAGCTAATGGAAATGCTGAGTTCCACCAAACTAAACCTGATAGGTAATTTAATTTCCCTACCATTCTCCAGACCGCTTCAGAGTTAGGGAATGGAGAAATTATTAAAAAGGTTAAAAAAAAAATAAACACACACAAAAAAACCACCACACACAAAAATTACCTCCAAGAGCTCTGTAAAGGTAGTTTGCTTTCTTCAAATGCTATGCACACTGACATTAATTAAGTCATGATAAACCCATCAACCCAGGGATCACTTTTACAGAAGCAAAAGATATAAAATAAATTGCTTTAAATAGCCTATTGATTGAAACAGGAGGGGATTAGAGCATAACCTCTGGAGACTCATGCCTGCTGCGAGGTGACAGGGCTGACCACTGCCTGCTCTTCATCACAGTGGCAATCCTCAGAGCATCCTCGACAGCAGCATCTCATCAGAGAGAAGAACAAGCACATGTAACAGTACTTTAGATGTCTGACCGGACTTGAAGAGCTCGGTATCTACAAACAAGCATGAGTTTGTTGCAGATATTTTAAACACTAATGATTCTGCAATGCACGTAAACCAGTCAGCTCTATTCAGACACTGGCATCCCACCAAGACACAAGCGGCAGCTGTGTGGCTGCTGCCAAGCACTGTCCAGTTGGGCTGCTCCCACCAAGATTTCCTCCCCTCGCTGTGTCTTCTGTGGCATGAAAAGGAGTTTTGCCCCCATTTCCCTAGTCAGAAGATATAAACAGTTACTCGACACAAATCAGAAACTGAAAAAGGCAGTAGCTATTTTAAATTTACTGCTTCCACTTCACAAAAGCTACACCCTTTTGCTTTTCACCAGCAGGTCGTTATGGCACTGGCACTCCATGGATCAAAGACACATGCATGGATAAGCCCTTGACGTTCAAAAGGTACACAAACTCCCCAAAAGCCCATCGACAAACTGGCTTCAGGTCTGCAGGGGAAAGAGGGAGCAGAGGGACCTTTCTGCCACACACCAAACCATTTTGGCATCTCAAATATAACACAAATATTTCGCACGAATGCTTTTCCACATCATTAAACCAAAGCTCCTTGCACGTGGAAAAGAGTTATATCACAAAGCATCTTCCATCTGGAAAAAAGTAATTAAGCAAATAGTATTTGCAACGTGTGGAAGGAAATTGGTAGATAGGATTTGCTGCCCAGTATACGTATATTGCTGGGAGCTTATTTGCAACATTTAAGCATGCAAAATATTTGCCTGCATTGGCCCCAACAGATGTATTTGGAAACCAGGATGGTGGTCACAGTCTCAGTGGAGAAGAGCAATGTAGTTTTAGTGTGATTTAAACCAAGCTCCAGCTGGCATGTAATGGGGTTAAGCAGGAATATGCCATCAATCTTTACTTCCTACAACACTGGGAAAAAATTACCTGTTTATGGTGATTCCTACCAGGATTTTCCATCCAGATAGCCAAGACATGTACATTTTCAGTAGCAAAAGCACAGTGCAGAGCCTGGCAACCTACAGTGTGTAAGTCCTACCAGGATGTCTTCAAGGTACAGACACATGACATGATTCCACTGACTAGGTGGACACTAATCCCAACAGTAATCCTCACCAAAAGCAAAAATATTACAAATTCTTCAGAAGGCACTATTCCGAGCTCCACAACGTAAATCTGTCACAGGGGCCAACATTATAAAGGGCTGGTTTTCTTCAACATTTTGCAGGTGATACATCTACAAAAACATACAGTTAGAGCTCAACCCTGAAAAGCTGTAAAGAGAATTTACTTTAACATTTTACATATGCAAAAAAACTATATTTCTAATTTTTCATGCTGTATTTATTTAAAAAAAAAAAATCCTATTTTCTAATCATAACCATTTGCCTGTGCAAGGAGACCCAGGGTCCTTTTCCACTTAAACTCCTCCCAGACCTGAGAGCAAGAGCTGGCACTATGTTTCTACATTACTAACTCGGAACCAAGTTACCTTCTTATTCTTACCTCTGATATCCTTGCTACAAACAAAATACATGAATTATTTCCCCTAGCTCTGCTATAGGGGCGCCTTATTTTTAATCAGTTTCTTTTTAAAAGCCATCATGTCTAGAATTATTCATTAAGGAATTACCTGACAAATCCTATTAACACAAACGGCATTTACTGTAGAAAGTAACCAGATCAACACCAGGAACTAATGGTGTAAATTAAAGACTATGGAGCAAATTAGCACCTCTACAATGATGATCCATCTTATTGATAACATTTATAGAAATATCTACTCGCTGCTGTAGATTCCCCCAATAACTGAATTCTATCATTCATTTTTTTTTAATCTTCTGTCTAATAATGAGACTCTAAAAATAAAAAATCCACGACCATTTTCCCTCTACTAAGTGGGAAATCCAAATAAGGCAGCAACGTGTAATGTTTGGAAGGTAAAATTGATTCCCTTATCCAAAGAAGGAAACAGCAAATGACAAAACGAACAACTAAGATATTTTGCTGGCTTTTATATTCCCCACATTTTCTGTCTACCCTTCCCAAGATCTAATACTTTAGACTCTAATGTTAACCAATATTGACATACATAATTTCCTATCAATAAGGAAGGTAAGCAGACTTTCCCCCAAAGCAGTAATTGCTTATTTGTCAGGAGTTATTGCTGCTTATTTGTCAGGAGTTACTGCTTACCATACCCAGCTCTCTGCAGACAGCTATTTCATAGCGGTTGTATAATCAGACAAGCTCCTAACACAAAGTTAAATTGGCCATGTTGCCCTTCATGCAGCGATTTTGTATGGATGAGCTGTCATTTTAAATTTGACTGAAAATAACTGTAGATACCTTAACTGGATTAAAAAGAAGAACTAAGCCACTTCTCCGTAATAAAGCCAATTACTGAGCAGCAGGGGTCCACTTCATCATCAATTAATCTATTCAATGTGATCACTATTCAATACATGCAAAAGGAAAGCTGCTTTTAAAGTACCTTAATTAACTCACTGCATAACAAACCTATCGAGTGAAATATATAACACTCCTCCTGGCTTCACGAGACAGTTTAAATGGGCAATTTTGCTTTGAGAAATAAACGTTTCTTCAGTATGAAAACAATTTTGACCTTTTTCTTCTTACATAAAGAGATTGATTTTTTTTAAAAAAGTCACCTATATACTGAGAGATTAACCACCTAAACGGGGGTTCAAACAGCTTGCAGGATACACATATACAGCTTTCTTAAATAACCATGCTTATTGACGTCTCCAAAGCACCTAGAGATCCAAAGATGACAAAAAAATCTACCTAATGACATGGTATTCCATCCCTCTTGCAAGCAAATACAACTGGTCTAAGTATTTCATGCAGCAATAAAGTGAGCTATTTCTAAATAAACACCCGACAACTTTAACACACTTTGCAACTAAAAATACACTTGTATCTGCAGCACTTCCACAAAAAGAACAAAATGTGAACTCCCAGAAGAGAAGACCAAGTGTTTTTTTGTTCCGCTGTTTACAGCGGTTGCTCTGGTGCCTTTAAAAACAAGCCCCATTCCCAGAAGCAATCTCCGCACTGGGAATCCAGGCACAGCGGCTGCCGGCCGGCAGGGATGCGGGGCCAGGGCCTTGCTGGGATGGCGAGACCAACCCCAGCCGTGGGCTCCGGGCTCCAAAGCCAGCGTTTCAGGTCCTCGCTCCTGAGCCACACAGAAATACAGGCTCTTAAATGGCAGTGCAAAGAAAAGGTGAACTTTCTCCAAACCGGGGAACATGGAATTCCCTGTGTCTTGAAGTTTACACTGTTTCTAACTCTCAACAGGATACTAGAGTTAAGGTCAAGATAATGTAAGACACATCACTAATTAAAAATAATACCTCTCTGGAAAGGGTTGGGGGTTTTACGCTTACTTTTGTTCGGTGTGGCTTTATTTTTGTTTGTTTTTTTTTAATAGACTGGGAAAAATCTTTAATAAAATGTTGAACTCACACGCTAATGGAATTATGGAAATGAGACTACCAAACACTCAGCCAAAGATAACAAGAAACAAAGAGGCTGGCTTCTGAGAGTGAAAACCACTCCTCTCCAGTCTATTAGATTAGCCTGAGACAGCCAACAAGACAGCAATTACAGAAAGCGACGTGATGAATAGCGTTTATACAGTCTTCCAAAAAGTCTTTAATAAAAAGTCCCAGACAGCAAGTTAAAGAAACTTATGCAGATATTAAGTAGCTTCGAGGCTGGAATCCAAGGCCAGGGTTAGACACTAGCTAACAAAGGAAAGCCAGCGTGTCCTCACATTACCAGCCTTTGGCAAGCTCGCTTTGTAAAGCCTTCATCTTCAGCAAGATGGAGGCCCAAGAGCACAGAGGACAACTACACCTGGACATGCCGTGAACAAACTGACTGACAAAAAACTGTGCAGCTCTACATTTAGTAGGTATCAGTCTCACAATTTGAGTCTTTTTTTATGAACATGACATGTATTTCCACCTTTTTGCTTGATAAATGATAACTCCACAAGTTTGCTTGATAAAGATAAAAAGGGGGAGAAATAGAAAAGAGACATAACGAGGGTTTATTATTCCTCTAAAAGAAAACAGAGAACATGGCACTTTTATGTTCCTGAAGCCTCTTACCTGTTGAAGGGCACTTAAAGGCAGGATTGTCCTCTACTGCTGGCACACTGGGAGCCTTGCAGGCAAACCTCTGCCAGTGCTGCTGCACGTGCTCCCCAGGATGCGCGGCATCAGCCTGACTCTCTTCGCTAGGCTGAGCCATCCGACTGCTCCCCACACTCTCTGTGCAGCGTGGGGGACCCTCACTGGGACTCATGGCCATCCCAGAGTCACCCCCAGGGGTGGGGTGGTACCAAACAGCCGCGGAGCCCACAGCACCAGGGCTATTCACAATAGAAAGGCAGATCCTTGGCAAATCAGGCTCATCGTCTTCAGGGATCGGGTTGTACCATATTTCTCCTTCATCATCTGCATCATCATCCTCACCAAAGTCCAAAGCAGCGCTCCTGGGCGCAGCAGGGCTCGCGGTGCTTGGTAGGGCACCCACAGGAGCGCAGCTTCGTGTGGGGCGCTGCCGCCCCACTGGGGATGTGGAAGGAGCCCGTGGCACCACAGGCTCAGGCAGCGGGATGGGAGATTTGGGTACCAGGATAACGGCCCCGTGCGTTTCCTTACAGGGGTCATCTTCTTCCCGAGGAGGAGGTCGGTGCGTGCTCTGCTGTAGCCAGCTGCGTTTCTTAGAAACAGTAATGCTGTTCACCTGTGGCTTGTGCTCAGGGACCTCGCTGGCCTGGGGGGACTTGGGCTCCTTCCTGCTTCTCGAAGCTATGTAAACATTTTCTATTAAATCTGTTCCCAGAAAGAAAGGCAAAAAGAGAGGGAAAGACAAATATTTAGTTTATCGTTTTGCTTTTGACAGATGAACACATACGCTGCCACAAGACATCTGCATTAGACCTCATTCGAGAGGACAAAAGATAAGTTGAAATCTAGTTTTGTGATCACATCAGCCTCTCACAGGAGAACAAGTACATAATTAATAGAGTCAGGCTTGTTTGGCTGTATTTTTAACACCATGTAATTTATATAAATGGCAGTGAGATAGCTCTGCTGAAAGGTCACGCATACTTACATAGAAATAGCTGCTTTTTTCCTGCAAAGTTCAGGTAGAATTGGTTTGAAAAGTTGCTACATAGTATTTCTCCAGTTTACTTACATCAATGAAGAAACAGTCCCCGATTTCCATGTAATGTACCACTTAAATGGCTACAAAAACCCCACACAGCCTCCCTTCTAGACTTACATATAAATAAAGGTCAGGCTATCTCCTGCACAAAAACCTCCAGAAAGGGCTGTCCTTACCAGCTTTATCCTATACTTAAGACAGAAGCATCCCCTGATTTGTGGGGAATAAAATGAAACACACCACCTTGAAAGGAAGGCAGGAGGAAGAAATGCTGGGAAGTTTTGAAGTACCTTATCACACAACAAAAACTGCATGCGACACCTGATCAAATTCCACTGACTGCTCCCAGAACTTGACACAATTTCTTTAAAGCAACAGCCAAATGTTTAATCATGCATCAAAAAAGTCACTTTGTTTAGGCCCCGTGTCTGAGCACGCCCAAGCAGCCCACCAGCAGCAGTGCCATACCCCTGGTACCCCCAGCAGGCTGCAGGGCACCACAGCAGTCCGGCCAGGGGGGTGCAAGAAGACAGCACCTCACGCCCAAGCAAGCACCGGCCCCTTCGCTAGGACTGGAAGGAAAGCTGCAAATGCATCCAACTTACAAACAGGGAATGGAGGTCAGCCAACCCTCCGCGGAGGAGGACAACCCAGACAGGGTTTGCTCAGCCACCAAGTCTAAATGAGGATAACTGCCTTCTCATAAAACAGAAAACTTGTTTTCATGCGAAGCCCTCTGCAACTGGAAATTCCAGCTGGAAGCAGCTATTTGATACTGCTTGAACATTATTCTCAGCAAAAAATTATTTACACACCAATAATGGATCTTAAAATATGGGCACCTCTCTGGAGGACTCAAGGAGCAGCTCTGTAAAGCCAGCCAAGTTCACTGTAGACAGGGAGACAGGAACGAGACTGTCACTTGAACACCTTCCCTTCGACCCTTTTTTTAGGTTTGTACTTTTAATGATAGAAGAGATCCTTGATAAGATCTGAAACACCATCATTTCATTTGATGAAAGATTCATCATTTAATGATTTTATTTTAAAAGTGAGGTTTACTTGTTTAGCTAAACTACAATATAAACACCATTTGTTACCTGAAGAATTAACTTGGTTCAAAGAACTAACAAAATTAACCGTGCTCGTTTTGAAGCCTGTACACACCTTCACTGAAGTGCTTTGCTACACTAGGGCCCAAGTCAGCATGTTAACAGAATCTAGGGAAAACGTGAAAGCAGGGCTGAGGACGCAGATCTCTGGCAAAGTTTCAGTGATTTGGCAGCAGCTGTATTCCTTCCCCCACCCAGAGCCTGGAAACGTAAGCGTGCCACCGTAAAGGCTCCCCTTCACACAATTTTACTACTCTTTCAAATAAGAACTAACCAAAAGAAGAGGAAACCAATCTGCAGCAGGCACAGGGCTATGGCTGCATTTCCAAGAAGTCAGTTTGGATCGGTGACCTCTTGGGCAGGCATCCTCCCGCCGGTGACGGCAACCTCAAAGCCCTCCAACTTCTGCATGGCCAGCCCAAGGCACGGCCCCTGCTCCAGTGGCACAAATAGATGGGAGCATCCGAGAGCTATATTTCCACAAAGAAAATTATGTCCTTGTTTCAGCATAGACACGCAGGCCCTTCCACATAACCTCCTGCCGTTAAGGCAGCCTACAATTCCCAAAGCGGCAGGCTCCTAAGTAGTACAGGGTGCCTAAATATATACCCAGTGCCACATCTGGCATCAGCCTCTGGCTGCCCTTTGGTCCCAGCCACAGCAAACGCACAGAGCAAGTTCACCTTTGTTTTCAACATGCATCCGGGTACCTCGATAACAAACCATCCGCAAAAGCTTACCACAGAAACATTAATAAGCAAGCACCTCCAGCACACTCCCGTAATCCTACTGCTTGCAGAGACACGCCAGCTACCACACGTACCCAAAAGCAGCCCTTCTCAGTCTCCCACCCAGCCAACGTGCTGACAGAGGTCATCGATTGGAAGTGTTCACTGTATCTCTTCTAAATGATGCACTTACCCATACATCTTCCAGCTGCAGTTTTTGCAGGCGATAGCAATATTTGCAAGCGTTGCTTCCCCTCTGCTCGAACTTGGCCCTGCTCCTGAAAGCCCTTATGCCTGTGTTTATTTTAGTAACAAACTGTTTCACATGCAAGTATCTGCACAACCAGCGGTTCAGTATCACAGAGTGAGTTTTCCAGGTCGTTAGATGTTACAGTAACGAGCCAATTTTAAATAAATACAAAGCTTTCAGAGATACACAGGTCAGGCACGGAGTTTTTGTTCTGGAGCAAAGTTTCACTCAGAAGAACGCTGCCTACTGTCTATTTGTACTTTAATATATTTAACATATGCTAAAAAGGCAGCCCAGACCTCCGTGCAAATACAGAACGCGACAACGGTTCCTTCCCAAGAGGCTTCGATGCAGTATTTAAGGAGTCGGGTGCCCCCTTCACCTTCCCCTCTACCTACGGAAACTTAAATGCATTTAAAAAATTTAAAAATACACTGAAAAGCTAAGCCATTGCGGTAACAACAGCGGCACGGTCCGAACGCGGAGGCGCCGCGTGTGAAGCCCAAGGGGGCGACGGCCGCCCCCGCCCCGCCCGGGGGAAGCGCCGCCGCGCACCGGCGTTGCCCGCACCGGGACACAAGTCCCGGCCCTTCTGGCGGCTATTTTCAACGCGTTTTCTTGCGCCACTAAGTTTTCTAGCAAAACTATAAAATAATTAGGAGTTTAAGGGGAACTACAGCAGGACTCAACACCGCTCTGGAAGCCGTCAAATGCACCTCGAGAAGCCAGCCAAGCAGCGCGCAGGAGCCGCAGGCGGCGGCGGGGCAGGGAGCCGCGGCGGTTCCCGCACGGCGCGGGTGCGAGCCCGGAGCCGGCTCCGCTGCGGGAGCCCTCACCCCGAGAGGAAGAGCGGTTACTGCCGCGACGACGCTACCGCTGCGGGCCGGCCCGAGAGCCGAGACCAGGGGCGGCCCCGGCCCGCGGCTCCCCGGGGAGCGGGCACGGCGCGCCCCGGGGCTCCGAGTCCCTGGGCGGCGGGGGCACCGGCCGCTCGGCTGGCGAAGGGGTGGCCGCGGGCGGGCGGACAGCCGGGGCCCGGCGGCGCACACTTACCCTGCGGGGCGCAGATCCCGCCGTGGCGGTGCCCGGCGCCCGCCGCCGCGCCGCGCTGGGACCTCCTGCCCCGCAGCTTGGAGAGCGTCCTGCGGAGCGGGTCGGCCATACCTGGGTGCTGCCGCCCTCAGCGGGCGCTGCCCCCCGGCCCGCGGGAGCCGGCAGCCCCCCTGCGCAGCGGCGGCGGCAGCCCTGGGCCGCGCTGCCCCATGGCGGCGTGGCTCCGCGCGCCCGGCCCCGGCTCCGCCGCGCACATACTTGGCATAGCTGAGCGGGGTGAGAGGGCGGCGCGCACTGCGCATGCCCGCCGGGGGGCGCCGCCCGCCCCGCCCCGCCCCGCCCCAGGGGCGCCCGCTGCCGCGGCGGGGGCTGCACCGCCCGGGACGGCCCCTGCGGCGCGGAGGGGAAGGGGTGCCGCCCCGGCCCGCCGGAGGGGACCCGGCCCCTACGGTGCGGGGCTGGGGGCCCGCTGTGCCTGCCGGTGGCGGCCTGAGCACCTGGGGTCACCGCGGGCAGGTGGCCGGGCTGCCCCGGGCCCGCCCGCCTCGGGCACGGTCGCCCGAGCCCGTGAGCCACCATTGCCGGGCTGCACCCGGGCATCCTCCGTCACCGTGCGCACGGCCTGCCCCGCCACAGCGCTGGGGATCCACGTTTTAAATGCTGCTTTCCCCCTCACGGTAATTGCCCCCCAAGAAACCAATCTGTAGGCTGCGAGCTAATTTCTCCCCTCTGGGCTCAGGCCGTGCTGCGGCAGCCCCGCTCCCCGGCAGGACTTTAGGCCGCTCCGGGCAGCACGGCTGGCCCTCCGAGAGCCTTTGCCCAGAGCAGTGCCAGCAACGCGGGGGCGAGGTTGGCCTCGGTGGTGGCCACTCTAGTGTTCCAACCGAAATGCCACACAGGTGGAAGACACGTGGCATGAGGGCAGCATGGATGCTGCACAGGCTGCTGACGCGGGCGAAAATTCGGGGTTTGTGTGCGTCTTGCTCAGCTGCATCGAACATCAGTTCCATTAGCAAGTGCACAGCCCCGAAACCTGCCCTGGGGAATGGAACGGCACGTCGCTGATTTTTGTACCCAGATAAAGTGCTGCAGCACCTTTCATTGGTGAACACTTCCATGGGTCCGTGCCTCCTGCATTTCGTTTTGTTATAAGCAGCTTCAGGAATATGTTTTGCAACCTGTAGGATACGACACGTCCTACAAGCGATCTGCAACACGCCTATCTCGCGGTGGGTCTCCTTCGCCGTCTCCTACCCGTCAGTGGCAGGTGGGATGCAGCCTTCCCGCACCCGAGCACAGCACCCCCGGCACACGGCCAGCCCCGCAGTGGGCCAAAGGAAGCGCTCATTTGGTCCTGGGGAAAACCACGGCAGCTCACAAATTCACACACATTCACAGATTTCCCCTCTTAACAATTTTTGAGGGTGGTTTAATGATTCAATCATTTGAAAGGAAATCTTCCTGAAGAACAAAATTAGGTTAAAATTTTGAATGTTTATATGTGAGACACCACCAGTAGTAACCCAGTAATACCTGTACTTCTACAATGTAGAAAAGCCCATTACAGAGTAGTTATGATTTCTCTTCATCTAAAATAAATCTCCCAATAGTTATCCTACGTCACATTGCAACAACTTGAAATGCCATTCTGCCATCCTGTCTTTTGAAACCATTTGCACTCCTTTAAACACACATATTGGGAAATATCTGTGTACCATTTTAGGAGCAAGATGTAAAACCATTCCAGAATGCCTTTGTTTGGGAAAAATCAGGTGAGATGGTGGTGGCTGAGGCTCCCAACGCTCACTACTGTGCAGGTGAGGAGCTGCAAGGCCCAACAGCTCTGCCTGGCCCCTGTTCCTGCGTGGTCACATCCTGCCCCTCTGACAGCCGCATCACAGCATGCGTGGGCTGGGTTAGGAGCAGCATCTCAGGCAAAGCAGCAGGCAAGAAATGCATAAAACCAAAACTGTCAGTGCTTTTCTGACAGTGCACTCACTGTGCACAATTAATGCATCTGCCTCCAGCAGATCAATTCATAGCTACATTTCCTTTTTTACCTATGGGCCCAGGCAAAGCCCAGCGCCGCCTCCTCCAACCTGATCCTACCCGTTTGAGTGGTTAAGCTTTCATTCCCAAAAACCCCTTTGATTTCCAGGCTGGAATCAGTATGAAAAAGTCAGCCTTTTACTATACCTTCCAGCACTGCAGTCCTGATCTGCAAGGATACAGTCAAAGAACAAAAGTATAAACATATTTGATGTTGGGGGTTTTTTGGTGGTGGTGGTGGTGTTCATAGTATAGTCAGATGCTGAAACAGGTTGCCCAGAAAAGCTGTGGGAACTCCACCTTGGAGACACTGAAAACTTGGCTGGCCCTGGCCAAGCTCACCTACACAGCTCCTGCTCTGTGTTGGGGCTGACCAGAGGACCTCCAGAGCTCCCGTTCAACCTATATTACTCTCCCAACTCAAAACCTTTCCTTGTACTGGAACTGCCATTCTCCCTAGCTCGCACATGGTTTGGGTAGAAGGAAAGAAGTCCAGCTGAGCAGAACATCAGTGACAAAATCCCCGGTAAAATTCTGCATGGGCATCACAGCTCAACTACGCTGACCTTACTGATGTTATCAGGAGGTTAGCTGTGCCACCAGCAAATGTATGCCTGAACCAAAGGGCATGCATTTGAAGTCTGGAAAAGGGAATCTGCTCCGTTAAAACCCACTGAAAATATTCAAAACAGCTAGCAGATGATCTCTGGGCTGTTTCTGCAAGAAAAAGTTGTTGCAACCATTTCAAATTGAGTGAACAAAAGAAGTCTATGCCTACCTTCACTGTCATCTCCACACCTGCAGATTTCCCACCTGTTCTAATGGGAAATCAGATTCCTCCTGTCTACCTGTGCTTTAGACTGTCTGAATTAGCTCCCTAATGAATAATAACTTACTGCACTTGAAGTAACTGTATGTAACTTTTAGCAAGTTCTTTTTATTCAGGTGGCATTTTTGGAAATTTTTGTTACCTGGATACTTTCTCTTAGCAATTAAAGCCATTTCAGTAAAAGTCGCTGCTAGCCAGAGTAAGGACCAAATCCTGCAAAGAACTGGGGCGGTGATGTTTGGTGTGGAGTACTGCCTTCTCCCATGAGTATTAGCTACGGAAACAAAAGAAAATTCATCATCATTGTGTCTCCTTTGCTGGTTCACACAGTATTTTCTTCATGTTCTATACGGTTTTAAATGTTAGCTTAAGCATTTAGATTATTCCTCTATGCAATAGGCACACAGGAAATAGCTCGGTGAAAAGCTGCCAGTAGTTGAGTCTATAAACACAGTTTGATCTGTATCTTAGAAAATTGTTTCCATTCCAAACTGTGGTTACAAAGCACTTTTTCTTGTTGGCAGCTGGATATTTTTTAAATCCCTATGCATCCCGTATTTGCCCAATAGAGTTGGCATTGATCTCACACAAAAAAAACCCCACAACCCTGCAGATAAAATAACATTAAGGATCTGGCTGGAACTAACTTGAGCCAGTGGAGTAAGAGTCAAAGCTGAGCTTTTGTTTTCAGCTCAGCCTGTTTTGTTCAGGAGCTGCAAAGCACACACTGCTGAACGCGAGTCCTTTTACTCAGCCTTCTGCAAAAAGTAGAAGCTACTTCAAGACGATGGGACTAGAGCCTGCATCCACTCGAAGAGGCTTCTTATTAGGAGATTGGCAAATATTTAGGACCGGTTAAATGGTGTGACTTTAAACAAATAGAAAGCAGTATTCTTCTGAAGGTACAAAGAGAAGCATTTTTAAAAGTTTTTCTTATTAACAGACTGAGATTTCGCCAATCAATTAATCTTTTCTGAGTTGATGACGTGAGAATTGTGAATGACTGTGCAAGCAAAAAAGTCAAACTTAAGCTGCAAAAAAAAGTGCATCAATGAGAATGACATCCCCGGAGTGAAGAAGCTGCTGCATAGGTGGCAGTGTTTGGGCACTGATATAGCTGAATGAAGAAATTACGCAGATAATTAGTTCCTAATAAAAGACTGAAGAGTAACCTTTACAGCCTTGCTGACAGTGTCAGAGATCAGCTCTGCCCCAGCAGATATGCTGAAGAAGCTGTGCTTTCCTAAGGACACAGGCTTTTGTTTGCGTGCACGCTCAGTTTTGAACTGCTCTGGTCTGACTTCAGAAAATTCCATCCCTCACAGCATATAAGATGTCTTCAGATGTCTGTCCTCAGAAATAAAAGTTACATATTAATTTAGGATGTAACTGTGCAAAGATATACCTTATTTTACTTCAGTGAGATTCATTTGTGTGAGTAAAACTAAAAGTGCCTGGAAACGTGAATGAGTCTCCTTTTCATCAAAGCTTTGCAAATCGGTGTCTTTCTTCTCTCAAGACCTGTCGCAGACAGGGGGATAAAGTGACAACTATATGACTAAAGCGGAGCTGATGACAGCTGGGAACTGGAAGCATTTGAATGCCCCAATAAAATCTGTGAGCACTCTTTTTATTGAAAGCGTCTGCCTTCCTGACATCGAAATGGACTGAAACAAGAGTCCCATGAAACTCTATCAGGCGGTAACAGCCGTGTGCATTATCCCCAGCCTGCCAAATGACTGATGTCTCTCAGATGCAGACACCACTACAGTCATCCATACCTTTTCTACCCCCAGACCCTATTTTGAACTGGCCAGCCGAGGCACCCCAGAGGCCCAGAGGGTCCAGGATACAGCTGATTATCTTCTTAGGAAGACAAACTAATGGGAGAAAGAAACATTTATATTCTAAACCTGAGGAGGTAGCTAGACAACAGGCTGAACAAAGCTGAAGGTGTTCATTACCAACACGGCTCCACCATCTGCTCCCCAGTCTGAAACCATTTGCAGTTGGGGTTGCACTTTTTAAAAGCAAATTTTAGAGCCTCCAAGAGCAGTCAAGTGTTTGGCTCAGACCATCAACTCCCTTCTAGAGCGCATCCTTGTCAGAAACCTCCTTAATCCAGAACTGCTTTAAGAGGCACTGCAGTCAAGATCTTATACCCAGTGCACCACCCCTGCGTTGCTGGTGCTGGGCCGTGTCCAGCCAAACAAGGTGCCTCCTCACAAAGAGGTAATGGACCTCTAAGAAGGCACCACCACCACCAGTTCCTCTCTGACTCCTGTGGCATGGGCTGCCTGGGCTCTGGCAATGTGACTTGTAGCATCAGGATGGTGGCTACCCTGCCTGGATGTGAAGTGCTGAGCCCATTGCTCCAGTGGCATGGTCTACTTGCCTTGTTAAGGTGTAATTAAAGTTAAACAGGAGAGGATTTTAAGAACCACGTAAGGTTAGCCTAGATTCAAACAAGCGGTGTTGTAGAAATACTTCTGCTCATAGCTATCAGCTAAGTTAAGCAGCAGGAGCATTCATGGCTCTGCCTTCTGTGCTTTGTTTAAACAGACAGTAATTCATGCTCTTTTTAGTATCTTGCACTTATTTTTTTAAGTTGGTATTTGTCTTTTTAGAGAATGCAAGCTAACATCCCTCTGAGCTTTTCAAAACATGTTACTGAACTTCAGGGCTGTCATTACCACCTCTGGCTGCAATCTTACAGCATGCCAGTGCTATGGTAGGGTGCCAGTCTCACTGAAGATATGCTAAAAATACCAAAGTATTTTGGACACAAAGAAGTCAAAGCATTACCCATGCGGTAAAAATAGTCAGTATCATGACCATCATCACCATTACCTTCTCCTAACATGGAGACAAAACCAGCAGACGGGTGACACTCCACCTTGGTTGAAGAGAAAATAAACACCGACAAAGAGTGTAAAATGTTTGGGCAAAAGAAAGATGCATTCAGATTTATGCTCAAAACACTAGGATATCCTCTACAGAGGAACTGAAATCACTAAATAAGCATTTCTCTGTCTGTTTTGTCCTATCTCTCTAGGCCAGGACCACATTTGCAGTCCTGCCGTTTCTGCCCCTGCTTTCTGCAGGGGAGAAGTAAAGCTCTTGGCTCTCACCCACGTCCGCCTGTGGGACATCCTTCCTCTTGGCCTTGTGCCTTCACAAAGTCTGTGCCATCGTTTGGTCTCTCACAGTATTTGGCTATTAATCCAAATTTGGATTAAACACAATATTTGCGAATCTCATCCCCTAACTAGCTAGAGTCATGAAGTTTTTGAGCTGTGTCCTGTAGCAGCTCCAGTTAATGTTGTAGGGGAGTGCTGTACCGACCGACAGACCCTTAGCACAGCCCAGGGTCTGCCAGTCCACACAACAGAGTCCAGGAGATGTTGCAAGGTACATCTACCATAAATCCCATTATGCACAGGGTCCTAAAACATGCTGCATATGCAAAATGTACTTATTAAAAATCCTGCAAAACTTAAACACTGTAAGAAGAATAAATGCTGTAAGAAGAATATCCTGAATGGCTTCCAATCACCTACTAAAAACCAACAAAATGCCAGAATGGGGGAACACATTTAATATATTCATAGGGGAATCCACTTTCTTAAAGTTCCTTACTTTCACCATTAGAAATAGCAAACTGGTTTTTAAATCCTCAGCCTCAAAACTCTGCATTTCAAGTCAGAGTGAAGTACAGAGTACTTCTAAATGCTGTAAAAGGAAAGGCAGTATTTAAAAAGGGAAGTGAAAAAGTCCTTAAATTGCAAGGGTGATCCTTTTTAAGAAGTGTATATAGTGTACTGTGCTCAAAGTACTTAAAATAATCACAGGGATGCCTTAAAGATGTGTTTTTATAATCTTAAATTTTAAGTAACTCATGTTGTTTCTGTAGCCAAAATCTGCCAATGACTTTCATGTGTTGAAAGGATCTAGTCTATTCTGCTCTTTTGTGCAAGGTAAGTAATTTTATTAGTAAAAAAACTTTCTATGTGTGCATATATGATCATTTTATAATAGTTATCCTGGATATTACAAAGCAAAAATATGGGGAAAAGAAGCCTTAGAAACCCAGCATATCACCTCAGGCTGCTGAGAGATCTGTGGAATTTCATATGTGAAATACTCTCTTCTTTCTGTTGTGTGTGCATCAAATGGAGCAATCAGATAAGTTAATGGTAAGAAACTATGACAATGAAGTCTGTGCATGCATTAGCATGTTCATACCCGGCTTGTCTGCAGAATCTGAACAACACCGCTTCAGCACAGTGGCTGAAAACTAGAAAAGCATTCTTGTATAGCTACACAGGTGAACCCCAGAGTTTTTTTGCATCTCCTGGAGCACACCTATCAAGTAGAACAGAGTAAGACTGTGTTTCACCATAGAAAAAAAGTTTCCCTACTTAGGCCAGCCACTATGGAGCATGTGTTTTGACCTGATGAGCTTTCTTGACTTGTAAAAAACAACGAAGCAAGGAGAAGATTAGTACTGGATCCTGCCGGCTCCAGCCGAAGTCCCCCATTTGCAGACTTGCCAGGGTTGCTGCCTACTGTCTGCTGACAGCTTGCTCCCAACACTCACTCACTGCTGTGACAACAAGGAATGACAAAAATACAGCAGCTGATGGGAAGATGGCACAGTCAAGCTTCTCTTATGTTCATTACAACATTCAGTCACCCCTGGGAGGCACAGCCTAATCCAAGAAAATGGAGGTGAAGAAAAACAGATCTATAATCTCATGCGTGCTCCCTTAATCGCACGTCTTCTTGTTTGCCCATATTCAGACCAATCTCGTTTTAAATATCTTAAGTTATATGGTCCTATTATCCCGACAGTCTCACCAATCATGTGGTTAGGAAGCATTTCCAAATATTTAACCCAAATGTTAGTCCACTATTCTATCTAGTCATGTGTCACGTGATGTATTAGTGTAATGCCCTGCTAGTCTTCTGTGGCTGCTCAGACCATGGCACATTGTCCTAGGTGGCATCTCTTCCCATCCAGCCTAACAGACCGCACAGCAGGCACAGGTGACACCAGATGCTGTCACAGGGGGTGTCATCCAGTCCTTCATCGGTTCCTCTGAGTTTCCAGGAGTGTTACCTGGACAATAAAATATATATTTAAATGCGATTTAATCTTTCAAAGAATTGAAAATCTATTTACTTTTCACTTTGAAATATTTTCTGAGTGGGAGTGGAAAGTCCTTGTATCTCAGCTGATTTCAATCAAGTAGACGGGAAAGTCTACAAAGGCTTCTCTAGTGGGCCCTCACAGTAAGGGCACTCTTCAGGTGAGACCTGTTGTTGAGAAGTGTGAGCTATTGAAAATATTCAAAATATTTACATTCTTTAGCAGATAGAAGCACTACTTTATCCTAATCTCTAATTACTTGAGTTTCCAGCCATGCCTGTGTAACGTCCACAACAAAGACCCACAGCCTTCTAATACAACAAATTTCAGATAGATGTCACGAAGGTGGGGTTCTGAAAGACCATGTATATTTACTAGATTACATCCATTTTTCAAAGTCACTTTTCTTTGTTTAACCCCCCAACCTTCCTTCTCATTGCTCAAGTTTGTTCCCAAATGCCACATTTTTCTCCAGAATAAAAAGACTCATAAAAATAATAAAAAAAATAAAAACCAAGTATTTCAACTTCTGGATTTTTTACATTGAGCTGTGAAGATCTAAAAAGACTGATTTTTTTAGATCTATTTTTCAATGAGGTTAACTTTGTGTGTTTCCAAACACCAGTTTCTGTTCTGAAACATCAGGTGTGAAGTAATTTTCAGTGTTCTTCCAGTTTTGCCTGGCAAATTCCCCGTCTACATAGAAAAGAAACATCGCTAAACCGGATACACTGAGTGTACAAACCAAATTTGCATGGGAGGGACAAGGGCAGAGGGAAGTCTGAAACTAAAATTAACTCCAGCTGGCTTTTCTGAACTGTTGTTTCCAAGGTGACAGAAACCCCTTTATTGCAAGGTTGCTCATTTATCTTGAACGGCTGCCAGGATTTTGATCTAATTTTTAGTTCTGAAGAACTAAAATTATCCCACTCCTCCTCAAAATAAAACTCAACCGACCAAACACAACAAAACAGATTTTAACTGTGTAGTGGCTTCTGCCTTTACCACCAGCAACAAAGAAAAATCAGGTCAAGCTGCAGAGCTGCCAGTTTTAGCATCCCTTCGGAAGATGTATCCCCACATCACATATTCTGATCACACGTATAGTTCATCAGGTCTCACAGGCTAAATTGTGTGCTAAGACCCTGTTCCAAGCTTGCAGCCTTTCTGAGCTGACGCGTTACACACTTCTGCGACAGACAGGACCCTGTCCAGGCAACTGTTGGCAGGTCAAAGCCTGAAGGCTGGGAAAGGTACATGTGTGTGGGGACACACACATGTGTCTCTTCAGGTCTTCATATGTGTTCACTACTAAGTATTTAGGGGGAAAAGAGCCCTAAGCAAGCACCAAAGACTGCCTCCTGTGCTCTATTAACAACCCCAAACCCGACAGTTTGTTTCAGCAGTGCTACTGGTGCAGTAAAGCTGATGCTTTGTTAACTCCAGTATTGAGTCTCAGAGCTTTCACGCCGAGATATCATTAACAACTTGTCTTAGGATTGAACACCCTGGCTTGCACAGCATGTTTTCCTTCTTTATGGACAAAACCTGTTACATTCCTTTTCCTTCCCCAGTCCTGCCCCTTCCTCCCACCAACATCCCGCACTCACAGAAAACACTCCAAAAATTTGACTCAGAATCATCTTCCCCCTCCACTTCGCCTGCTTCTGAAACACAAGAAATGAATTAATGCCCTAAGCCAGCAATTTTTCCTTTCTAAACAGCAAATGGGCTTAATGAAAACTCTTAGATATTTACCTGCTTTACCTGAACAACCCCAGAGAGCGATACCCCTGGTTTTACTTCCTCCCTTCCCCTCATCCCCTCCTTACCCTCACTTACTCTGCCACAGCTGAGCTCACTGTGGGGTTTTGGGGCAAGCACCGTGACACAGCTCCATAGAAGGTTCATTACCTGAAGCAGGACTTTACTGTCCCCAGTCCTCACCGCTACCGCAGCCCTCACACGCCTCTCTCTGTGGCTTTGGCTGTAACGCTGCCAGGGCCGTGAGCTTTGCCACACACAGGAGCAGAGCCCTCCCTAGGGAGCTACAATGTGTGTATTGGCCTCTTCGGTGGTCAGTTAGTGAAACCAGTCAGCAGCATCTGAACAGAGACAGGTTTACTGAGCGATCCTTTCAGCAGGAGCCCGTGTCTCCAGGGTCTGATGCGCACCAGCAGCAGCACGCGCGGCTGGTCCCGCTGGCTGCCCCCACCTCTGCCCACCCCGTGAAAACCAGTCCCTGACTCACAAAAGCATCCCGGTCTCCACTGGCGTTTCTGGTTCCAAACATCAGTTGAGAAGGACAACAATTGTTATGGATGGACATTAGGAAGGACAGCTTCCCAAGAAGGCATTTCCTTCACCGCCAACAGACGTGAGCCCTGTGACTCCCTGTGCTCAGTGCGGGGGCTGCTGTTGCCTTAGAGATCTGCACCAACTGAAAAAGAATCTGCTCTTCCCAGGCATCAGGGTCTCCTACAGGACTGGTTGATGCTCAGCTTTCCCCATTAAGAAGTCCTCACGCTGTAACCATTGGAGACTCCTGCCAGGCAAGAGAGCCAGTATCAAAGCAAGCATTGATTTCTTGTGCCAGCGGTAGTGACTGCAGCTGCCAACGCTGCTCACGCTCTGCGGGGAGGCAAAAGAGAGTGTGGCCAGCAGGATGCCAATGCACAACCATTCTCTCTGACTGGGTCTCTTCTCAGATAACACATAAGACATCAGCTCTCCCTGCTTCGCTAATTCAGAGCACACCCCAGAAGCCCAAAGTCAAACTACTTGTCGTTCGCTATGCCAAGTCTTGCCAGCACTTAGTGTGCAATGTTTAGGAGTCCCATTAGGAAACGTACCCAAAGCATCAAAGAAAAGGTGAATGATGTATTTTTGTACGTCTGGTTCAGCAAACACTGCTGAGCCAATCGTCTACTGTAAAGCATGGGGAACACGGCATCTGTGTTTCTGTCTGAAAAGTACATCCATCTCCTCTGCTTGCCAGCTACATACAGAGAGGGAAGCTCCAAATGCTTTCAGCTTATTCAGCAGGGCCAAGCCCCATCTTATTAATGCAGCTATGACAACGCAGATCTATGCATCTCAGGCACTTTTAATATGCTTGTTGTACTGGCTTGCGGTCTCCCTGTCAGATTTGCATACAATTTTTTATTTTTTTTTTAAATAAACTCACAAATGTTAACCTGAAGCAGAATTTTTCTTTGCCTATCAGCAAAGAGCATCTGGAAATGATCAATCTCTCTTGCCACCTTGCCCAAATGTCCTCAAGGAGAAATTAATCTTTTGAGACATCTATACTGAAATGAAAAAATGCTTTTGTAAGCTTGCTAAATTCAGATGCTAGTTAAGTTTTCCTGCAAAGGAAGCAAAGGGAGGGGAAAGGGACCCATTCTTTCTAGGAGTTAAAATCCACAAATCACTGTCCTTACGCTACTGCTAAGTGCACAACAAGGCTTCATTCTCTATCAAGAACCAGAGGCTCCATGCCATGGCCCATGGCAATGTAAATTCACATGTGATTAGCTTCATATCCAACAGAATTTTCATTGAGTGGAATTCATACATTGCTGAGCTTCATACACATGTATAGATTCTTGCAGGAATTAATGCAGCATCTCTAAAGAGAAATGTTACCAGTCTGGAAACAGATAAGCAATGATCAGTGCTGCAATTTACCCTTGCGCCCATTCTCCACCACCCCTTGTACTTAATACAAGATCCAGGGAATCAATTAATAATAATAAAAAAATCTAAGGTGAGGAAAAAAGCTACATTTAGGAGGCAACACTGGCATGGTACCAAGAGCACAAACCTTGAACACAGCGGTGTTTTTCCCAGCAAGGCACGTTTTGGGCACAGAGGTGTGTCCCGCAGACACCCGGGTGCCACGCGTGCAGTGCTCCTGGCTCAGGTGGGGTGTGACTGCACAAGTATTTCGGTTTGGATCGGGAGGCTGCTTTTGAAGTGACTCTCCCTATCGGCCCGGCAGACTCTGCTTTGGTTTTCAGAGTGCATCAGCTGGATTCCTTTCAGACAAAGCCCGAACCAGAAAGATGCACTCCAGGAGCATTTAATGCACTTGGACTGCTGCTGAGCGTGGTGCCTATGGGGGCAAAGCAGTGCCAGCCCGCAGCACTGCCTGGCTCACGGGACAGGCACTCTCCTGTTCTCCCAGATGACTTATTAATGTAAATGTAGTACAGACTGAACAGCATTCTTCAGCATGATAGGAGAAATGGAATTGAAGCGGTTATATCACATACAGCTTCCCAGCAACCCTATAGCATTAACCAGGAGAGCCAGTAAACCTGCTTAGTCTTAAAAAACCAGAAGAGCTACTTATCTAACAAACAAAAGCGATGTGCACTATAATTGAGAAAACCAAACGGGTTCAAGATGGATTTGACCTTCTGAAATGGATTATTTCCCAAGTACCAGGACAGACAATTTGCCAGCCACTTTTGTTTCTGGTTCTTAACACTCAAGTGCATATGCATAATCTTGGATATAAAACAAATCTGATGGAAAATCCTGCAGAGTTTCCTGGGTGCTATTACTAAATGTGATAGTTTTTCAGGTCAAGTTCTGCAGAATGCTATCAAAATCTATGGGACTTCTGCAGAATGAAAAGGAAAAACAAAAAAATCGAGGTCTGCAAAATATTCCCAACATCAAATAACTGCTTCACTTAAGCCTCTTCATGCTACTTACCAAACTCTGAATTTCAGAGCAATCCATGAAGACAACTGTGTAGCCCTCAGTGTTGCCGTTTCACTGCAGGCAAAGCAGGCAGCGAGTGAAGTTTCCACCTACTATATGGCATATTCAGCCCTTTTAGGCAAATCACATCAGGTATTTCCACAGCAAACAAGACTGTTAACTTTCAGCTTCCTAAGTTGCCAAAATCCTGTGAAAATTTTAAATGAGGTCTTTTAATTAAAAACCTAAACACATACAGTGAGTGGGTCAGTTCCATCTCTAGGACTCCATTTCTTCTCTCAAGTATAATGGTAGTTTCTTCTGATTCCTTCTGAAGAGTCCTGAGGAAAAAAGTTGCCTTTAAGGGCTAATTTAACTTCTAAGTGAACTGCAGGGCCTGACTGTTAAATCCTGCCCCGAGTTACCCCACTACAGCCGCAACACAATCCTCCACAGAAGCCTGCTCCAAGGAAACTTGGACGCAGTGCACTGGGGCTGGTTCTATGACCAGACAAACTGCCCTCAGAAATTATGCCTTTTGCTATAATCCTGTCAATTTCCTTAGAATTAGTTGTGGGTTTTTTGTTAAAATGAGGTAAAATGTTTTTTCCCTTGGCTATGCCACAACCAAGGAGCCAAGGCAAAACCTGAGATCGATCACATTTTATAACTCCAAATACGTCACCCTGAGCCATCCACACCTGTGCTTACACAGCAGTCCTTGCTCTGTATGAACACGAAGCTATGAACCGTAAAGCTGCTCAAAAGGGTTATACACTTCCCCAAAATAGGAAAGAAAGTTATAAACTCTCTTGATCAACTGCATGTTTTTGCTGATTTCTACTGATACTTTGCAGAAATAAGGCTGTTTTGGAGCGTTCTTAAATGTAACCCAACCATTACTCTTTCAATCACAAGATTATAAACCCCTTGTTCTCGGGCTTTTCTCTACTAAGCTAGAAACTTTGAAACTCGATAATTAGTTTGTCCAAATAGAAGTTTAGCATGACATTTCACCAGTCATTATTTTCGTACTGGTTTTCACTGCTTTGTTGCGGACAAACACACTCAACTAAAATTGTGTTTGCCAAATATTTTTTCCATTGTGATCCATCAATGTAAGGACTATTTTTGAAAGAGGAAATATTATGGTAACTCTCCTCAGACAGCATTCAAAAATTATGTGAAATTTATAGTGCAAAACCTGTCTGAAATGCCTTTGTAGTACGAAGAAAATCTAGAGCAAGGTATCAAGAAAGCAACCAAAATAGACATGTACTGTTTCAAGAGACACTTAATCAAGTATTAGAAAGACAATCAGAAGAAAATCAGGGTCCGTAGTTGAAAGCAGTACCGCAAATTCCAACAGGCCTTATGCCAGCAGTAAACAAAAGCACTCTGTACTGGGGCAGCACAGCTGGAAAGCCAGCAAAAATTATTGTAGGGCTTCATTTGCCCAGTGGTCCGTTGGATGGTTTTGCCGATGGGGCCGTGCATCTTTCTGCCAGCTACGTACTTTACCGGCTCAACAGCTGTCCCAAGAAGGCTGAGAAAAGGCAGGGAAAGAGGGGATCCCCAGCAGGAGGGTGGGGGGGATACACACCTGGGATCCTCCCAAGGTCACAGCAGAATTTGTTTGCCACTAGCTCTCCAGCATTAAAGGAGCCCCGGATTTAGACACCCCCAGTCTGTATCAGGTACGTCTCCCTTTTTCACCAGCATTGGAATGACTTAATGATAAGGATTCTGCTTATTTTCATATTGCCAGCTGGAGATACGTTATGCTTCTGTGGGGAAATAATGCAATGAAGCCATTAATGTTATAATAAAGTAATAATCCTAGGGCATGTAAGTCTCCGTGTTGCCTTACATAAATCTATGTGTTGCTTTATACAGATACTTTGAAAAACGTAAGTTTGTAAGATGTAAGCAGTATTTCATTACTATGTCAAAGATCACAGCAACATGGCTTACTTAAACTGTCAGAGAGATACAGCTTATTTACAGCTATCCAAGGGGCATGCACCAAGGTTCCTGTGGGAACAAGTCAGTAACGATAAGCAAACCTTAGATCTTGTATAAAAATCAGTATTCCTACCTATTAACACAATATGCTTCCAAACAAGCCTTTGCCATTGCCAACCTTGTAACTACATTAAATAATACAACTCTTTGAAATGTTTCAGACAATATATAAGCTCTTAGTCTCACAAAACACAATTTTATCAGTCCTAAGGAAGGGATTTGTGCATTTCTCTTAAGCATCTTCTAATTACAACAGAAAGTGACACTTTTTCTAGACCAGAAGCCTAACAGAGAAACGTTTTTTTGTAAAACCCTTTTTTATGAGTTTATTAAGTAGTTGTGATCCTTCCTACAAAACAAGTGAAATTAGCCTCTCACATTACCTGGTCTGGTTCCTCAAGGCATCCCTTATCACCCTGTGCCAGAGAAGTCACCTGTTTAACGAAACCGGACCCATGATATCCTTCCCAGCAGAAAGGCTCCCCAATTGCTTTTGGTGAGAGCGTGCTGCTGGGTGGGAGTGTTGGTCAGTTGGTTTGAGGAGAGTGGGTTAATACTCTCCTGATAAATCTTGTGGTTTAGGTTTAACTTCCCGTTACACTTTCCTGGGGTTACCCTGTATTAATCCGGTGTTTGTTTTCCTATCAGTTCGTCTACAGCAAGAAACAGTGGGAGAAGTTTAGCAGTGTTTGCCTCAAAAAGTGAGTTACCTTGTTAGAAGACAGCAAAACACAGGGTCCTTGTGTTGCTGCTCACAGCTACAGCAAAGCAGAGATTTATTTTTTGAAGCTACCAAGACGAAAACATTCTAAAGATGAAGAGCACTTCATCTTCTAAGTGAAGAGCACTGATAAAATGATTTGATAAGGACCAAAAATGCTTATCTCCATTCATTAAATTCATTGCATTCTTCTGTCAATCCAGCTCCACAGGTCCTGGCTTCCCTGAAAATTCCTGCCTTTTTTCACAAGTGCCCTGAAGAAAATAGTTCAAAGGAGCCAGCAGCACAAACCCATTCCAATCTCTGGTGCGACTCCGCCTTCCAGTTCCAACTGATCTTTGCACATTTCTATCAGCAACGCAAGTTCTGTGGACTCCTCTGAAGACAACAAAGCTCCCTTAGGTCTGTGGTACTCTGCGCAGGGCAAACTAGCTCACTGGAATCTCTGTCCCTCTGTTTTTCCTACTATTACTCGGCTCCTAATTATATGACTTACAAGCCTTTAGAAAGCAGTCCACTGCTAGAAACCTGTCTGCCTCAGGAACAGAACCGTTCCCTGAGATTCCCATGTCCCACGGGAAGCCTCCTGTGCAATGAACGCACTGTGTTTCTTTCAGCAATTTACTGTATTTTGCCAACGTTTTACTCTATGGAAATACTGCTTTTGTTTCAGTCTTGACATTGAGACAGCTGCAGACTGCCTAGCTAACGACTGCCTCTCCTTGCCTCGCTCTTTAACCTCCACCTTAGTCAATGCATCCCAAAACCACCTTTGGCAGTAATGGAATCAGATTTCTTAGCAAGGTGCATTTGCTCAAGGCTTTTCTAAACACATCCCATGTTAGCCATCTTTTTGAAACATTTTTTTTTCTCTGTGACATTCACCTTCCTGTGGATCATTGAGAGAGGAGTCGGTGACTCCTCCTGAGCATGCCTGGGCAACGATTTCCCCTCTGCTGCTGCTAGAGCAACTCACCTGTCGACCAGCTCACCTCCGTCCAGGCCGAATGATACCAGCATTTTTCCAGTTATTTGGAGACCAACCTTTCCAATTTTCCCAGCCTAATGAGTAATTGTGGGTGACCTTTTACATTTTCTCTCAAAATGGAAATGCTGCATTAGCTGTAGCCATCGCCACAGGTCCCTTTCGACTAGTACAGCCATTTATCCTCGAAGAACACACGTTTCAGCTGTAATCAACTTCCAGGCTTTAAGGACAGTCCTCCCTCATTCTCACATCAAACCCACACCCAAAGCAAAAGCACAAACATCTGTCACCAGTAGTCCAAGTGGTTTGGAGAAAACCAGCAAGCTAGGATAGAAACCCTCACAAGGGCCTTACAAGCCTAAAAAAGAAAACCCAAATTGAATCCTGCTGGTGACTGAAAGCATTATATCTTTTCACCCAAATTCTGCCAGGATTTTGCAAAATTAGCAAACTGGCAAATGAGCTTCCTGTCACCTGAGAGTCAGCCAGCACTGCACAGCTGCTGTTTCTCTCTGCTGCTAAAAAAATCCCTCTTCCTGTGCTGATTCCAGGTTCACGATAAATCACTCTTTGTGGAGCACACTGCATTTCCCTAGATTCACTTTCAGATTGGCAACCTTAAGCTAATCACAAACTATTTGTAAGCAAATCAGTTCTTCAATAGCTTTAGGATGCATCAAGCTGTCGCATAGGAATAGCAGGCTAATAAAGGGATGCCTTGCAACAGCCCCTCCCTTGGCATTTCTGGGAGGCAGCCTGCCTTCCTTGAAAGCCATTATCCTTAACAGCTGTACTTCTATACTGATGTGAGTTCTTCTTTTCCAGATCATCCTGCCTTTCTCGGAAAGCTAAGAAATGTAGCTGCTATTGTGCCAGCATCTGGAGGCAACACAACGTGTTCATCGCAAATGAACTGCCTTCCAGCCACTGTTTTTCTAATCTTGACACATTTTTTTAAGAGAATTTTCTCAAATCAAACTTGTACACATTTTTTTACTGCCTTTTTCCCTTGTTACACATAATGATCATCATCACAGAAACAGCGCAATGATGAGTGAATAGAAGGCTAATTTTCAGAGGCAATCTTCCCCACTTGTCAGCAGGGGTGTATGTTTGCTGTCACTCTCTCCTCTTGAAAGACAATCCAGGATAAACTGTTCTCTATTCAAGAGATTTTTTTTAACATCTGAGCTATCAGTTTAAGTTTAGGAAGTGTTCAGTAATGCATTTGACATCCTGATGCACAGAGTAGCCACTTTTTCATTATTGGCTGCCCAAACCTGAAGAAAACCTACAAGTTTGTTTCTTGTTCCATCAAGCTTTGTCCTTCAGCTTCTTCAGAGTCCTTCCCTCTTCTACTTTCAAAACAATCAAGAAAAATCTTCTTGTTGCTCATTTCTTCAGTTACCTGATCTGCTTCCTTTAAGCACTGCATCATTATCACTTTTTCTTGGTTTGTACATCTGTGTCACTTTGATTCATGCAAAAAGGGGATGGAGAAGACTCGAATCCTCTTTTGGGGACTGTTGGATGCATCCCTATAATTGCAGGGCTTATCATGACTGCTTCTTTCCTGGTAATGCTCCTAGTGACTTATTGAGGAACTTGAACAATGGCTGGTTATTTTACAGCTTTGTCGCTATGAATGCCACAGATGTTATCAGTAATCTTGACCTAGAAGCCCAGCTCCAGATGAGCATTTATAATTTAGCCTGTTGCCCATTCTTCTTAGTAGCTTTTTATGGTACCTGAATAAGACCTTATAGATCCTTGGCAGAATCAGTGGGATTTCTCTCCTTTTCTTCCCTCCTGGCTAGTAGTTCCATTCTATCTGGTAATGTCTGGGCTGAGCTAAACAGCCCCTTTGTACCAGCTATAGATACCTGTGTTTTTTCCCTGCAGAAGCAAGCACTGCTTCATAAGTACCACACTATCAAGCCTATCACCAGAAACATTTTGTGCCTCTCCAGCCATATTCTCACCACAGCTAGGACTGCAGCATTTTTTCCACTACGAGGAGTTCTGTAGTTGTTTGCATTACAAGATACAAGCATAACATTTCTTTTATGTAATCCCATTTACTTACAATAAAATGCACATAGTCTTATGTCTGAACTCAAGACACGTCAGTCTTTGCCCTGCTCTGGGCTTTTTTGTATACCCTGTATGTCAAGAAACCTTCTGAGTCGCTTCAGAAGCTGCAGTACTAGTACTTCTCACACCATCATCTCCTGAAGATGATGCACTGAAGCATCTCTAACCAAAGAAACCTTCCAGCAGCGGAAGCAATTCACCCAGATAGCTTCAGACAGCTTTGTTTCAGATGTCTTATTTAATAAAAAGAAGCAGGGCTGATTTTGCCATTTCTCCTGAATAGGAAGGCTGTCATGGTTGCTACTTACAAAGATTTCCTCAATCTGTAAATAACATGACTGATCATTCTTCCCCCACATTAGCCATGCTGGTTTTGACCTTAGAAGCTGAGTATCAGATGGTGTTAATGTCAAGACAACTGGATACTACCTATATCATATGATTTGAAAACAAAAGGAGTGATTAGCATGGTAATTTCCTGAGGTGCCCGATAGAATAGTACAGCAAACAATACAGAACAAAAGCCTCCTTGGTCACCACAGCCATAGGAATGCATCCTATTTCCAGAGCTGGTGACATTAGCCTTCAGCTGTAAGGCTCTTCAAGGAGCAATTCAGCTGCAAACAGAACTATTGTAAGACTTGGGAATTAGGTAGTCCACTGAACAGCGTACTTCATTGTCAAGTCCTTCAAATTTCAAGAAACGGTACCATTCATCCCACGTAACCTGGGATAAATTCTGTACATATAGGACAGCAGAGGCAGATTTCTCAAAAAGTGTCTTCCTAGACATACCATAATCTGCAACTCACTCCCTGGACACAAACCAAACCTTTGGGAAACCAACCAAACCTCCAGTTTTCATATCTGAATAGGAGCTTGCTGCTATTCCCTACTCTCAGCTCTCTATGCCAGATACAGTATAAACACATTCCTCTTAAAAAAGGAGCATAAGCAGTCTTTTTTTGTACCACGTTCTCTGAAGATTAGCACCTTCAACCTAGCTACATATAGGACAGCAGATACAGGGAAAGTTTCATTCAGAAACTTCATGTTCAGCACTTCAAGAAAAACACCCTTCATTTCTTTGTAAGCAAAGCTCACAGAAACCATTTGATTTCAGACAACCAGGACCCTACGACCAGTTTGTGACAATCCACATCCTGAAGTGGATGATGTAAGGCATCCTCACCTGCATGGAGACAGCTGTTCCAGCAAGAGAGCTGGTCTGCATAAGATGGTAATTTTTAGTGGAAGTTTCACACATTATTACTAGAACGAGGGAGAATTTATATTAGCATTCTAGACAAAGCAAAGTATGGCATTTAGTCTCTCAACTCAACAAGCTCCAGGTCCCCACAGTTCCTGAATTGTCATGCCACACTGGTGCTCTGCCTAGTAAAAACTCCCTTTCAGCAAGCAGGCAGTTGTATTTGACTGCTGCAAAGGGGTCTTTATCCCAGCTGGAACTTAGCAGGGTCACCATGAAGGGTATGGGAGGCTTCACCTTGCAAGCCAGAGGCCAGCTCTGCTCTGCTGCCCCTGCACTAGCCCAGCCATCGCAGCCCAAGACAGAGCGGTTTGCGAAACTGTACACACATCTGGCACTTCATAAGCTTTGCCCACGATGCTGTCCCTCATCTTAGAGCTTGCTATGACAGTGTCAGATATATAGGTTTGTGCTAGGAGAGCTGGGACATGGGGAACCCTCAGCTGTGAACAGGTACCATTTTTTGAATCATTTCCAGACTGGCAGCACAGAAGGCGTGGAACGTTACCACAGATGTGGCCTAACAACCTGTAAAACTGGCAAGGAGTGGCTGCAGGGTCTGCAGGTAAAGAAAGATGCAGAGAAAGCATTATCGTGCTGCCAAGGCTGGAACTGCATAACTTGTTGCTAACTTCATATACTCATCAAAAATGAATACACTTTTCTATATGTTAAGGTTCAAAATAATTGTTAAAAAATCACTTTTAAAAATACTAACATCGTATTAGCATATATGCATACAGAATCTGTTCTGCCAAATTAAAGCTAGTCCAAGACAGAAGGAAAATAAGTTATGAATGTTTACATTAGTAGTTTAATTACATAAACTTCTGTTAGTATGCCTGATCTCACTGCAGATTTCTTAAGGCACAGAACCTTTACTTGAAAATAAACCTAGAGAAACCCTCCCTTTAACCCACTTTTGCGGGTACTTTATCATATACAGACCCGAAAATCCATGCAGCAGCGTATCACAAATGCAACATATACTGACTAGCACTTTGAGATTACCAACTTTTTGTACTGAAATAAATACAGTTTAGCAGTAAAGTCTCCATCACAGCTTTGTCATAATTATTTTCCACATAAATGTCCGGATTCTACTTTCAATTTTAGGAAGAATACATTAAACGCGTCAATTCTTCCTGCACCAATTAGTCTCATGTTTCAGATCCATTAACATAAAAAATAATTATCAAATATTAAACCCCATTATTAGGTCCTTTGTTTTCTTCTTGTTTGCAGTTGTGTATTTATTACAAACAAAACCCTGAGGAATCTGTTGAGTCATTAGAAATACATCACTGAAATGCATACAGTACAGAATTCAACCCTCCCATTCACCAAGCATGCAATGCAATATTTATACTGCATATGTTTTCAAATGTAGTTTTATTCCAGTGACCTATTTGCAGTGTTTACATACATTTCAAAACAACATTATGCAAACATATCACAGGACACTACTTAATCTTTAGTATATACTCCTTTATAAAAGGTTTTGACACAACGAAGTCAGTCCAGAAAAGCTAACGTTACCAGGTTTCTTGATAAACAAAATACCATGAAGCCCTGTAACCGGCATGAGCACAAGTATCCATCAGAATGGATCCCTCTTTTAAATAAACAGGTTTAAGTTTTGTTCAGTAGACGAGTTTCTGTCATGACACTGTCCATTTAATTTTGTGCTTTCCAAAAGGCAAGCGTACTACAGAAATAAAGTTCCCTACCCAACGGGAGAGAGAAATTCAGTAAACATGTATGTGTTTCCCATTCCAGCAGAAGAATCCAAGTTCAATGAAATTCTCATTTGGCTCATTATGGCTAAATCCAGCACACCCTGCTTATACCTTCTTCTTCTTTGCCTGCTCCCCAGAGTCTAGTTTACGTTTCTTAGCGGAAGCTGGTTCATCGTCTTTTTCATCATCTTTAAATAAAAGACAGAGTTAATCAAAGTCAGAAAAGCCAGTTATTTTTGTATCAAACACTGTCCTTGTCTCAGAACAACAGACTTAACCATGTCTGAGATGCCTGGAAAAAGGCCACAGTAATATTAACTGACGATATCTTCATTTTTGGAAAGTGGACAATACGTGGACAGAATAGGAATGATTACTTATTATCACTACCACAGACCACTGAGGATAACTAGGAAGAGGCTTTGCTATGCTAATGTACGGTACCTGTTCTAAAAACCTTATTATATGAATAGATAAGACAAAAAGCTAGAAAATCACATTTTAGATGCAGGAAGTAATGTCAAGGTCAATGAACAGTTTATCTTCTCAGTTTTTGGATGAAGGCTGACTAAGAGAAATATGTAGCAGTCAAAAAGAAAAAAAAAGCACACAGAATAAATGGAGCAAGACAGAGAAACTGCCCCTGGGGAAGAAACACAGAGAGCAAAAGGAGGAGGAAGACACTAAAACAACCTTCCTTTGCAAAAGGTTTGTAACAACTTTACTGGTGAACCAAAATATTACTGTGTGCTCCGGAAGTCCTGAATTTCTTCTGGTTTTGGACTCCTGATTGTTACTGACTATTCTCTTTCCCCAGCAATTTTTTAAAAAAAGTAAGTCCTCCCTCCCTCCAAATATTTCTTGACTTCCTAGATTACCATTACAGCTTGTACTGTGAGAGCAGTAAATATTTTCTTCCGTAACCTGTCACACAGACATTTTATTTAATTCCCCTCTTAGCCCCCATGCTTTGCAAACACTATAGGCACACCCTGCCCCGCACCCGCGCCCCGGCTCAGGGCAGCGGCGCTTTCGGGAGCTCCCACGCCGCTCTCCGCTTTACCCGAGCGCGGCCGAGCCTCCTGGCGCCATGGGGCGGCCTCCGCCGGTCCCCGCTCCCGCCAGCGGCGGGGGAGCCCGGGGCCGGCCGGGGAGCCGGGCCGCTGCTGGGGGAGCCCCCACCGCCCGCGGCCCCTCACCCGGCTCCGGCGGCTCCTGCTCCTCGCCCGGCAGAACCCCGGCCCTGCCGGCCTGCCGGGGCGCGTCGTCGCCGTTGTCCTCGTAGATGTTGGACCACTTTATGGCCATGTCGAGGGCGGGGGGCGGCGGGGGCTTCCTCTCGGGCGGGCTGTAGGTCTCCGGCGGGGGCACGGCGTTGCTCTTCCACACCTTGAACTCCTTGGGGGGCTGCAGGGGAGAGCGGGGCACCCGTCACGCCGCGGCTCGGCGCCCGGGCCGCCCCCCTCCCCGGCCCCGGGCCGCCCCCCCGGGTCGCCCCCCCGACCCCGGCCGCCTCCTCGGTCCGCCCCCCGCACCTCCTCGGGCGCCCGCAGGACGCGGCTCTCCCAGTCGATCTGCTTGTTGAGCGGGTTGTAGAGGAAGGCGGGCGGCTGCGACACCCTACGGAAGAGCTCGTCGGGCGGCGGCAGCCGCGGCCGCCGCCCCGGGCTCCCCCCCGCCGCCGCGCCGCCTCCCGCCTGGCGCTCGTCGGGCTGGGGCTCGTCGGGCTCCGAGTCGGAGCTGGAGCTGCCGTAGGCCGCGAAATAGCCCAGCGGGTCCTCACCCTCCGCCGCCATGGCGGGGCCTGCCGCCGCGACACCGCCCGCACGGAAACCGGCCCCGCGCCGAGGGTTCCGGCCCGCCGCGGCCCCCGCTGCCGCCGGCCCCCGGCCGCCCCTCGGGAGGCGAAGGCCCCACCGTGCCGTCTTGGGGTGGGGTCCCCGCTCGTACAGGGCGAACGGGGGGTAGGTGGGAGACGCGGGGGCTCGCCCTGGCTCCTCGGGGATTTTCTCCCTCCGAGCGGTGAGACACAGCGGACGGGACGCGCGAGCGAGGCCACCCCCGTTTCCCCTCCCCCCCCGCAGGCCCAGGCGGGGAGAACGCGGAGCCGCCCGGGGCACACGAGCCCTGGCCGGCCCCGCCGGTGCTCGGAGGCCCGCGGGCTGCCCGCACCGACACATCCTGACATCTGCCGGGAGCAGCTGGTACCAGCCCCCCCGGTCAGCCAGGCTTGTGTCCCTGCTGTCCCACCGGCTACAGCACGCACCGGGGCTGCCCCGCCACTCACGCCGCCACAGAAGCAGGGTAAGGCCCAAGGAAGGGGCTTTGGTTATAATATGATCAATTCCTTACAGTAAAGATACTAAACCACGAGCAGCTGATCTCTCGATCAATATTATAATGATTATTTTGAAAGAAACCTTACACACAGAGTACAATGAAAACAACCGCTGGCGTGAGCCTCCACAACCCCTGCAACGTTTGCAAATCCATTTTTGAGTCATGCTGCTCAGCACCCAAAGGTTTTGTTTCTCCCCCGCTATTAATAAAAATCTTAATTTGAGAATGAAGTCAATGGACACATGGCTGGAAGCAACACTTCTCCCATCTTTAAGAAGCTGAGCAATTGAGTCACCTGAAAAAAAAAAAGCAAGAATCAGGTTAGCAACACTGATCATGGACCACAGAAAGTGTAGTTCAGCAGCCAAGCTCCAGATCTCATAGGCATGTTTTTCCTACACGCTGCTCTCGAATGCAGTCTTACACGCACAGGTGTTTCACATTAAGTCAGTTTTTCCAACAAAGACAAACCTCTCTAACAAGACAGAGAACAAAAGCCTCCCGCACACACAAAACCGAAACCACCCACCCAGACACTGGCGTGAACTGCTCTTACAACCTACACATGCTAATAAGAGAGGTAGGTAGGAAAACAGGCAATTATAAAAAAGAATTTATTCCAAAAGTTGTGATAAAATTTATTTTTTTTTTAAATGCAGATTATAAACATTTGGTAAGACAATACATTCATCTAAAGTCTCAGGTTAACAGGCTCCACCGCAGGAGCGATCCCTCACAGGCAGGCAGCATGCTTCACGTGTTCAGATTTAGATGTGCAAGGCAGTCTTCACCCTGAGCTGATGCTCTTTTTCAGCTAAGAGCAAGCTTGTTCGTGCTCCTCCATTTACAAGATTCCAAGAAGGGACCCAAACCTAAGCCCAGCTCTTTAAGTGGTTACAGCAGGCATTTAGACAAATCAATTTCCAGACAGCCCCAGCATGTACAACTACATTTCAAGTTAATGGAATAGAAGGATTAAAGCCTACCCTCAATTTTTTTTTGTTAGAGAGCAAAATGTTGCTTATGCCTTCTGAACCAAGCAGTTTTGTTGAAAAGCACTGTCATCATCCGGAAGGTTTATGATCTTAGATGTATACAAGGAAAACAAGACTTTTATAAACACTAAACAGAAGCCCACATCTTTATCAAATGTAAGCTATTCGTGTACCAAGCATGGAGCGTAGTTGGACATTGTAGTTTATTTTAGCCTACTTCCTAAACCAGAGTAAACACGAAAAAAATTTAGAGACTATATTGAGGTCCTGCAGATGGCCTGTCTCCACAAAAAGAGAACATAGTTTAGAAATATCACCTGGGTTTGAATTTGAATGCAATTACACAGCTATAGCACTGTATGAGCGCCAAAATAATTAAGCTTTAAATACAAACCTACCCTTTGATACACCAAAAACATCCCATCACTTCAAAGTGTAGTACTGCAGAACAGAGCGTAACACATTTCCAAGTAGGAGTTTGTCTTTGCTAGTAATATTAAAGTGATTATATACTTAACAAAAAGTAGACTACAACTCAAGAGTAGAGTGTGAGAGGAATACAGCATGTGTACTCTTGTGTCGAGAAATGAGAACCTTCCCATGTTGAAACAGTTTAAAATGCATTTGACACTGAACAATTTGAAACATAAACTTCCCTATCTGTTTGAAGAGTAGGTATCTGAAGTGCACCATTTCCAAGCGTCCTTCAGGTATGGATACCTTCTTGCTACAGGACGACTCCTCTACTTACCTACTGGGGCAAAACATAGAAGCTTTGCTCCTTAATAGCATTATACAACAACATTTTCTTACAGCCCACATGATGCTGTTACAGCAGTTTACATTCCTTTTCCAGTACTAATGAGGATTTATATTTAAAGTGCATCTCAAATCAGAAATGTTTAACTAATACACAAGAATAATATGCTAAGACTTGTGGAAGTATATTTGCTAACTCGAATCGCTGCGATACTGAGTGCCTGTTGACTTACTAGTAGGACAAAGTTCAGACAATTAAAAGACACCTTGCAAATAAGCATAGCTACAGATTTTGCTGGATTCAGGGTTTTTTTTGTTTGGGTTTTTTGTTTTTTGGTTTTTTGGTTTTTTTTCAAACGGAGTTGCACACACATATGCAGAGGGCAGAATTTATCCTACAGAGAAACACTAAATTTGGTAAACAAGTTTAAGCTTTTTGGTAAGTAAGCTTAAGCTTTTAGTTTAGAAAGTTATTTTTTGACACTCAATACTTTTCCTAACTATCTTTCCCAGTTCACTTGTCATGAAAACATTCAGAACAGCAAATTTGTTGGTTTCTGTAGGAAGAAAAAAAATAATTGTTCTATAACTGCAGTTTAAATATCTGCAGCAAAATGTGAAACCTTGAATACATTGGTTTAAAAAACAAACCTTTGCTGGTATAATACCATATTTTGAAGAAGCTTCCTAAAGAACATAAAATTAAGCAGCTCCAGAGTAACCCAATTAAAAAAAAAATATAATAATAATTAAAAAAATTACTACTTAAAACCAGTAAATAGCATAGATTGTTTTCTCTGATTTTGCTAGTTAACAGTTTGAACACATTTTTTTAATTTTTATAAGGCACCACACAAAGTTTCAGTACCATTTGGATGAACAGACAAAAGTCACTACGTTCACTGTGGTTGAAGAGAACGTGATCTTAAAGGCAAAAAGCAATTGTCACTTGAACTAGTACATGGTTCCTGCTGCTCTGACTGGAGCTCTGGGGGGAGTGGGGGTGCACCAGGGTCTCCAGGCCCTGGAAGGGTTGCTGAGAAAACAGCACACTCCGCATTTCCCATCTCTGCAATCGGTAAATTCATTGAATGAAGTGAGACAGCAGACACAAATGCAGCAGTGCTATAATCTTCTTCTGGATGATGTATCTGGGTAGATTCTTTGTCTTTTGTTTTATCAAAAAAATTAGATTCATCAGAAAACGATCTAGAAAGATCATTTGTTCCTCCATACAGCGAGGTCATACAGGTGCTGCAGCTTAGACCTAAGATAAAAAACAGAAACTGGATTTAAATACAACGTGGTCCACTCTTAAAACTGTGCTCTGATTTAATATCACTAAGAATGTCAAAAGATCAATAGTATTTTTAACAGACTAACCTCTTCATCTCACCTCTCACATCCCGATATTCATGACAAATTAAAAAAAAAAAATATGTGCAGGTTATCTAGGCTGATGTGAATGATTTCTTGTTAGGGAAGAAAATTAACTCTATCCCAGCCGAAACCAGGACATTTTTCCTTATCTCTGTATCAGCTATTATTTGACAAAGATGCACCATAATTTAAGCTTCATTTTAGGAAGTCAAAGTAGCCCTTTGACCCACCTTTTGACAGATTTTTTCACTGTGTTCTTCAAACTTTTAAAACTTTCAGCTACATGGTTCTACTCCAAAGCATTTGAAGGCTGTTTTACCTGAAGCCAGAGAAAACTTCAGGACTTTCATCTTTCGGGTTAAAATGTGCTTCTTCCTTCTTTATGTCTGTTTTGATGGGTGTGGAATGGGAAGTAAGGTTTTTGGTTTAGAAGGAGTATACTTCCTTTATCTGCCTTAAAATATGAGCACATATAGTCACTATAAGTTTTGTGTGTCAACAAAACCTCCCTGCCTGTATGAAACAACACATCCAAACATTTACGGTGACTAATTCTAAGTTTTGGCATTGAAGGCATATAGGGAAATTCCCCTCAGGTTGCATTTGCTGGCTTATCTTCTGCTGAGGTGGAAAGTTGAACAAAACCAGAGCATCCTGCCACTGCAGTAAATAGCTTCAAGAGAAATGCAAGATGGAAGATAACCACCTATTCTAAGTTCTGAATTAGAACCTCATAGAAAGCAAAACTAAAATGTGAAGACAGACCTATCCATCATAACAACACGATAGGTTTTTTGCAATTTTTTATTTATGATGTGTTCAGATAGTAGAAAAGGCAAAGCCAGGATACATGTACTAGGATCTTAAACCCAAACTAGTGATATTTTCAAGAATGTTGTCCCAAGCACTAGAGGAATTAAAAAAAAAAAAATCAGTACTAAGAATTAAATAATTATTGGAGTTTAATTCTGCAGTCCCTTAAAATAAAACTTATGTCTTACAAAATATTATTATAAACTTCTTACCTTTGAGAGCTTCAAGTTTTTCATTTTTGACTTTCAATACTACATCAGTTATCTTTTGTAACAGAAAGTTTTGTGTTCTTTCTCGTCTGATAGATTCAACCAAAGCATCTAGTCCCTTTGGGTTTTCTGCTAAGTAGTCCAGTAACTTCCCAGTTTTTTTCCTACTGGAAGATCGAGAAGAAATTTCTTCTGTATCCTCTCTCGTGAGTATTTTCTTTGAACGTAGGTAATCAAAGTGTCTCTCAGCTATAATTTTATCACACAGGTAAGGACGCATCCTTTCTAAAGCCTGAAAACCAAAACAAACTAGTATTAGTCAATATTTCCATTTATTTAGAAGCTTGTTATTTGAAACCCATATGATTTTGATACACATTAATGAAACCATTTGTAAGGCTGCCACCGTATTACCTAACACTTTTTTACACTGAGAAAAATCTATTTAAAAAACCCAAACACGTTACCTAATTTACTTATCCCTTTCATTAGTTTTTTTTTTAGTCAACTCAGGAGTTTTAATACATGTTAAGTAATGAAGTGAATACTTACAAAAAATATTAATTACACCAGGTCTGTGGTTATCACATCTCAGAACAGTCACCAAGTAAAAATGAAAGGAAATTACACCAAGAAAACACAACAGCACCTATTCACTTTGTCTACAGACACTCATTTTCACTGACTACACGACTGCCACATTTCCATACTATTTGTATCCACGAGGCACAACTCCAAAATACTGCAATTATTGATGTTTGCTCTACATTGAGTAAAAGCAGTCTCGGAGCATTGTTTAAAAGGATGGTTAAACAAATGCAACTATTTACAAGTTCAACAGATTACTGGCACCCAAAATAACATGCACTTTCATCCACAGATGTACCTACTCTCAACAACTTTACTGGCTGCTTTTCATCTTCATCAGGCTGCCTTCTTTTGGTTTATAGATTTTAAACACCTGAAGCAACTTGCACACCTCCAACACGCTGCACAGACCACTGAAAGTGCAACTGATTACTGTGGCAAAAGCAAAATGACTCTACCCTTTGCAGTGTAACTTCAGCTTACAAGTGTAAACTGGTTGCTTAACTCCTCTCTATAGCCAGAAGAGGTGGAACAATCTGCCCACGGGAGGGGACTCCGTCCACCACCTAAAGACCCTAACATGCCTTCACTGGGTATGATGCAGCAGACTCATCTGCCTTGAGCACTTCAGGAGCAACGCCACTTCGCATCTTCAGGAACTGTAACACCCAGTATCAGATCACTTTGCCTCAGAGATCTTCCTCCTGAGGAAACATGCTGTATTTTGTAACCAGATTCACTTCTAGCCTGACTACCCATTTATTTTGGAGGTACACCACTTTGACTTCCTCCTCGGAAAAAGTGAAGTGTCTTCTCCTATACTGACCAATTTATTTTTACAGTTATCAAAACAAAACCCAATCTTTCTTCAGCTTGTTTAGCTGGTACATACAAGCACAAACATTGCTACAATGTAAATGATATTAATCTTACTTCAATCTGTACATTAACAACCCTGCCTGCTTGATATCAATATTGAAGCAGAATTAATGCATGTGTTCACAACTCTCCGGTTTCAGTATCTACTATTCTGTGAAGATGAGAGTCACAAATGACGTCTCTGTGCTTGAAAAACAAACTCATTTTATATAATGCTACAAAATCGGCAGTTTCTCCCAGCAGCATTTTTCTCTGTGCAGAATTACACAAGTAGTCAGATACCCACTAGCTGAGTGTTACTGATGTGAAAAAACTAACGCCCCCACCACGTCTCAGTTGATTCAAAAAAAGAAAAAAAAGAATATGTGAAAGCCAGAAGGAAAAGCACCTTCACATACAAGAACAAATGAAGGGATGAAAAGAAACAAAACTTTTTTCCTGAAGAACGTTTTCAAATATCCTCCTGCTTTTTGAGATTAGATTCCATAACAGCAGCATTTAAAAATTAAAGTGACAGTTTGCCTTATAGCCATTTACTAGCTCAATAAATAGAAGCAGAGGAAAAGCTAGATATAAAGACACACTTTAAGGCAGACTATTTCAAACAGCAAAATACTGTCTGGCATACTGGTGCTAGGGAAAGCACCAACAACTCTTAAAGAAAAAAACTTCTTGGACTGCTCCATTTAGTACAGCAGAGAACAAATGTCTTCTAGTCATTCTTCAGGATTCAACAAATATTAAGCTATCAATAAACAGCCTGTGGTTACCCGGCTGTTAGAGCAAGCATCAGATGAGCATGCACGGAAGGAAAAGGAAGGCTTTGGGCAGTAGACTATCACCACTAGGTTTAATACAATTTAAAACTGAGAACGTAAGGGTGCAGCTCCATGGTGGCCAACTGAAGTGCAAGGAACACTCTGCCGTGCGCAGCAGCTGCATGTTTCTACCCTCTCCCTTGTACTGGTGGATCAGAGGATCCAGTCAAGAAACTGAACTGGTGCTTTCCCCGCCCCCCCCAGCCATATTAATTATCTGATCCAGTTTAGTCTGCAGTCATGTTGGCACTAGTGGTAGCATAACAAATACAAGAGCATAGGAGTGCAACACTACAGCTTACATCAATTTAGGCAGTCCTGGAATACTCTCAAGTGTCCAATTGCAACAAGCCCGCACCTGAACGGTTACAAATGTAGTAGGCTATACGGGTTTTTTTCAGTTCTCATGGAAATCTCATCGTACCATAAGAAGGATCAATCAACAAACTCCACTCCGAAACAGAAGTCAGTCAACGTTACAACACTAGAAGAATAGGGTGAGTCATTATTGCATAGAAAGACTATTGTGTTTTGACTAACACCTTCCTGTGATGAGTCTTTTTCACTGTATGAAGTGTATCAATTCTGAATTTCCCTCTGCACTGGCCTCATAAGTCAACAGGTTATTAGGGACAGAAAGAGTAAACACATTAGAACGGAAGCTTTAAATATACTTTGCTCTATTTCAATGATTTTGTACGGATCACAGTCTCCTTCCCAGCTCTTGAATATAAGATTCCAACCGTTATAGCTCTTCCTCAAAGCAAGTTTATCCAGACCAAGTTAACCTTTCAAGCTAATTTTCTGTGGTATGCTGGCACATAATATACACAGAACTTCTGGTAATGCAGCACTGCAGTGATGCTATCAAGTTACCTGAGCAGCTTTGAAACAGCTAAGTAAGTTTACACTGAACTGGCGCTTGGAATTGTGAAGCCGCAACATACGAGATCTGAGAGAAGAAGCTCTGAAGTCAGATCTACGGGCCTGTATTTAGATGATAAAACTAATGTTATTTCTTTCTACATATTAGGTTTCCAAAAGTCCTCTAATTACTGTGGGAGACCCTGTAAGATCAAGGGCTAAAGCGACATTCATGCACTTTTGTGAGATGCAGCCGTGAATTCAGTCACTGACACAGATGAATGTACATATCATGTCATATATATATAGTCTGATATAAGCGGCTATCTTTTTTTTTTTTTTTTTTAATGTAACTACCAGATGCTAACTATTGCTGTACAACCCTGTGGTTCCACAGAAGCAAGTAATAACTTGAAAAACAAGCCTCACAAACTGTGACAAAGCATTTAAAATTAAAATTACGTATGCAAAAAGCTAGTAAGAAACTAAAACTGAACTCCATACATTCTTAATTGTACTTTAAAGTACTATTAAAAACCCCCGAAATAAGTCAAATATAAGACACTATTGATTACAAACAGAAGGACGGATGGTCAATAAATAATTGATAAACTCCGATTTTATTTGTTTTTTTTTCCAAGTGAACCGATAACTTGTTGAGGTGGATTAGCACGTTGCTTGCTTCCCAGTCTAACAAAGAGATCAGTAAAACCAGACCGAATCCGGATGGAATCTTCCCTCAAATTCTTGACACTAGTGAATAAAACTGGGGAGGGGGGCGTATAAATTCGGGAAAACATAGAACAAAAAGCCTCCAAGACAGTTATCGGTATTTAACCCAAAGCGCCTCGCTCTGTAAGGCAGAGTCCCACCCCCCTGCAGAGAGGGGCCCGCACCCGCGGCGACCTCCGGCCACCCGGCTCACCGCTCGGCACCCGCACCCTGCCCCCGGTGCCCGACGGCGGGGCAGGCACCGCCAAACCGACCCCCACCCGCTGTCCCCAACGGGCGGCAGAGAGAGACGGCAAACAGGAAAACGAGGGGACCGAGCGCTCCGGTGCGCTCCCGGCCCCAGAGCTGAGTGTCAGCAGCACACGGCCAGCCCCACACCGGGAAGGCGGCGGATCCCAGCGGCGCGGGCTGCCGCTCTCGGCGAGCTGCGGGCAGGAGGGCCGGCCCGCCACCCCCGCCCCGCCAGGCGTGACCCGCCCGCCCCCGCCGGCGCCTGCCGGGCAGGCGGCGGGGAATTCCGGGCGGCGCGGCAGAGGCGAGGCGAGGCGAGGCCAGGCCCAGCCCGGCCCAGCCCAGCCCCCCCGCCCCCCGGGCCGCCGGCTCTGACACAGCTTCCGCTTCACCGGCCCGGCCCTGGCCCCACCCCGCCGCCCCGCGCACCCCGGCCCCTCGGGCCCGCGGCCACTTACATCCTTCTTCACCTCGGCCATCTCGTCCTCCGTCAGCGGCCGCCCCGCAGCCCCCGAGCTCGAGGCCGGGCCGGCGCCCTCCATAGCGGAAACCGCTCCGCCGGCACCACCGCTGCGGGGGAGAACGGCTCCGGGCAGCGCTTCCGGTCCGGGCCCCGCCCCGCGCCCGCCCCCGCCAATGGGCTCCCAGGGCAGGCACCCCGCCCCCAAGGCCGCCCCGCCCACCCGCCGCTCGCCGGAGCGCGGCCCCGCCCAGCAGCGCGTTCGCGGAGGGGCCCGCCCTCGCTGGCGCGCGCGGGGGCAACCGGCCGCGCTGTCTCGCCCCGCCGGCGGCCGCCCCGGGCCGGGCCCGCGCATCGGGCGCAGGGAGCGACGATCCGCGGCGGCGGGGCTCCGGCTCCCCTCGGCGGCTTAGCCCTGCTCTGCTCCGGAGCCGTGCCGCGGCGCCCCCCGCCCCCGTTAAACCAGGCGTCGGGGGACGAGGGGCGGAGCGGGCGGCTCGGGCTGCGGCTCCCGGGGGCAGCAGCGTGCAGGTCCCTCTCGTCACCGTGTTCGCAAGCCGGATGGCCGACGCCAGGCGGGCGCGGGGATTTGCGGTGGGCCCCGGGCGCTGGCGGCCCTCGAACCCCCCCGGCCCGCGGGCCCTCCGGAGCAGGCCCGTGAGGGAGGGCCAGGGGACACGGCTCCGTTAATCGCCGTTTTCCAGCTGCCGGGCAGACCTCAGGCTATTGCTGCCGCCCTGAGCTGGGCTCCCACCAGCAGTTACACTGGAGGCGTACCGAAGCAGAAGCGATCAGCAGTGCGTTTTGCTGTCAGTAAGGCAAAAGTACCCCTTTTACGGTGTTTGGTAAAGTCCTTGATGCGCCTCATTAATTAACGCAGTCACACTCTGCATTGTACCAGAGTATAAATACCAGCTGCAGTGGTATCTGTTCTACAGCATTCCCAGCTTTTCAATAAACACATTGGATAGCAAAGGTCCTGCCCAGAACATTTGGAAAATGAAGGACTAGTCGCCATTCTCACCTGGGGACCGTGCCCATTTCCGTAGCGCTGGGTGTTACAGTCACTGCCAGTCCTCAAACTGGTGGCCAGCTCCGCTCCCTGCCACCGCTGTGCAGGACGCGTCTGCCCGATGGTGGCTCACCCCCACCATCCAGCCCTGCAGACCAGATCGCTGGTAATTTGGCAGCACACCTCTGCTCACAACCCAAATCCTTCCGTGGTGTTATTCCCACCCCAAGAAGCTATAGTTTGCTGTAGTGCATTTGAATTTCTCAACACTATCTCTATATCTCTGGATTGAACACGTGAAATATAAAGTAAATGAGTATTTATCTCCCATCTTCCTGCCCAGAGAGCTGCAGGACAGGCCATTTTTCAAGTCCAAGTGACTATGCTGATCCTCCCTAATCTGTGTCAAGCATCCAAATACACGGAACGGTTTCAGAATCCAATGCTCCAGCCAGCCCACTGTGGCACTTCTGAGACAGTCAGGCGTCTTCCCAGCCCCCTGACTCGCACCTTGTTCATTAAGCCAAATGCCTTCCAGCTCCTGCCCTTCAAGGTGAATTATATTGTAGACTTTGCAGGCTCCGTACAATACTGCTGGTAAAAAAAGCTCTTGTGCATTCCGGATTTAGAGTATTTGTTAATAACCTTGCTCAGTGAGAGGCACAGTTCAAAGCCACGCTATGTCTGGAGGCTTAGGCTTCTGGATTCCTGAGCCATGTACAAGACAAACTGAAATGAATTAACTTCAGCAATCAGGAGAAGAGCATGTGGTTGGAGAATACAAGAATAGAATATATTTTAGTAGACTTAATGCCGATAAACCCTAACAGGATTTAATGGTCCAGGCAGCTGGAAGAAGACTACTCTCAGCAAGAAACTCATTTCAGGAGGTTAGTATCAGTTCAATATCAAGAATTTAGCCTCAATGAAGAGTGAGTTAGAGATCATTTCTTCCAAGGTAGCTGGGAAGATTTTGGACACTGCATTGGTTTCATGAGTATGTACAGATGTAATGCTCATCTACAATAAACTTCGAGAGTAAATTTCCCAGTAAGTTTTGGAAACTGCTTACAACCCAGAGCTGTTAAAATCTTTCATGGTATTGGTCCTCAAAAATGTTGTAATGCTGTCACAGTTTGTAAGAACAAGTTGGTCAGTTTTTGAGAGCTGTGAATAACCCCAGGTTTTCTTCCCCCTCTGCCCTCATTGAGCAGCCCATCCTTGCTGCAGAGCAGGAGCCTCTACCTGGGAGCTTCATGTGCTCCCATCCCGTTTTGCCTCCTGGTCCTTAACTCAAGGGTCTGGGTCCTGCCACAGGACAACCCCTTTTTGGAGCTGGCAGAACACCTCCAGCCCCTTCAGCCCCTTGATAGAGTGAGAGTGGCAGGGCTCTACACCTTCCCTAGGGAAGAGGAAAGGTGCCAGGCAGAGAGAAGGGACAGAGAATTTGGTTCAGTTACAGATCTAGATCCAGATCCAGGGCCTTGCCCAAACTGAAGCGTTATCTGCAGCTACCCATGGCAAGTTTTCAACTACAAACCCAAAACAGCCAACCTACAGCTCATGAATTTTTGGGGGTGAGGTTGCCAAGAGCATCAGAATGTCTGGACTTCACAATGCAGGAGACTGTTGATTGATGCTTTTTTGGCAGGACATACTTACGGTGGAGAGTGAATTCCTACACTCAAGTGCAGAAGTCTCTACTTGCTGAACTAATATTCTACAGCTAAATGTTGCAAAGGGCACTCCTAAATTACTATTATGCTTTTGTTTTTGCTACTCTATGACAAACTTCTTAATGTGGCAAGTGGGAGTGGACTGCATAGCTTTTGTTATTTTTAATTATTGCCACTTAGAAACAAATTCAAGTAAATTGGTACCAACTCTCCTGTAGATATGGGTACACAAAGATGCAGGTAAGTGTGGTAGTTTACTTTAAATTGAACCAAGCTGAATGTATCCACATAGATGTAAGCACAGATTTAAATTTATCAGTATAAACCCCATACTTTCAACCAGTGTAGTTAAATTAGTACAAAGGCTGTATTTAGAGATCAGCCCTAATGAAATCCTTCCTTGTCCCTGCTTCTCCACCAAGAAGAGTATTAGATTATGGTTTAAAGTCGTATTACTTAGCAAAGCTGTACAGTTCGGAAGTGATGGAATTCTTTTACTACAGTACTCTTAATTTATGTTGGGTTTCTTAAGAAGCTGAAGCACCAACACTGAGGCCTTGAACAACTGAATCTTGGCTTGCCGCAGGGTGGCACTGAAGGCCCACGAGCACTGACACATGCCCATGAAGCCTGGAGCAACCGCCTTGTCCCGAGGTCGTTAATCCTCATATCATAACCTAATAATACTAGAGCATCAGCGTACACGCAGAGATTAGCCCCACATGCACTATTTGTAGCACGCCACAAGTAGTATTTAGACATAAAACGTGCGACCATCTGTCATGTTACCACAAAGCAATGTCTGAAACGCTGTCACCTCTCTTGACGTCCTGGAGGAGAAAAGACACAAGAGCTATGTGAATAATTTAACCATAATGGTCATCCCAATAAACCTTTGTAGCTTCACCTTTTGTAACTTACAGTAAATATAGGAAATGCAGAAAAAAATACTATACTACAGTAACATCTGTTTAGTTATCTTGGGCAGTAATAAAATTTAGTCACAACCATTGTATCTAGAACACACAGGCAATATCCCCTCTCTACACATTATTCTTAAATGTGGAGCCTAAATCATGTTTGTTTTCAAGGAGTCAAGATTTCTTCTAACAATCTTTTAGCACTAGTGTCTATAATTGGCTTTATTTCTAGGCATGTAACAAGCTTCCAAATAAAAGGATGGCATGAAACAGTATTAAATGCATATGCTTTCAGTTTCAAAACAAGAGGCAAAAACTACACAGTGCACAGTACAACTGACACTTTATTCCTTTGTGATGGGGATATATAGTATTGAAACTGCAAGAGCCACAAAAGAAAAATAATCAAAGTGCAAACCTCTATTAGAACAGATGATGGAATGTATTGATGATTTTGGCACAAAAACTGTGGAACTATATATACTGCAACAAGATTTTAAGTTTAATGAAATGTAACACTTCTGTGTTCAGTAGTCATATTTGTGCACTGCAGAACGATACAATGTAGAACAGTGACTAACACGATTCACATGCAACTCTATACAGTTACTCCATAGGTCCAGTTAAAACTTTTCTGAAAATACATGTGAGATCCAATGATACTTTGTTCACTATCACTTAACAAATACCAATCTTTAAGCAGTCTTATCTTTTCTGCTTCCTTATTGACAAAAGCAAAAATAAGAGAAACAGTTATTTTCCTCAAATGGTTCCATGTGAATGCTTATGTTTTCTAGCAAAGTAATTTGGCTCTGACTTCACTGATATAATGTATAAGAGGCTGAATGAAATCAAAAGTTCTTTTTTTTCCCATATTTCATCCCCAATTTGCTGTGAACAAACAGCATTCTGTGCACTGACTTTTTGTTTTTAAAACTGGACATAATGTTGCCTATGACATGGAAATCACAAAAAAAAAATTTATAAAAAAATCAGAGTATAGCTTCAAAAAGTGGCATCTATTTAAGACCAAAAAGGAGTGTATTAGCATGGAAAACACAAAAATGCAGATATGGAAGAATTCAAGTTTATCTTGTAAGGTACATCATGCATTCACATTTTCATTGCAGAGAGAGACACTGTATTCACATTCTGGTGAAGCAAGAAACCCACATACCACAGCTCTCCCTAAACTCTTAGCTAAGGTAACATCCATGAAAGATCTGTAACGTCCATTGTAGCTCTTTCATTTGAATGGAGCTAAACTGCTCAAAGGAAAAAAAAAAACCCCAAACCCAAACAACCTTTGATGAGTAATTCAAGCCCCATTGCTGAGCTATTAACCACAAGAACTTCTGCCCTGCCCTGCTGTGTCATATAGCCCAACAGTTGTTATCAAGGGTTTTATGTGGGGAGCTATTAGTGTTCAGTGTCTCATCTCCTTTTTTGGTTTGGGATTTTATTATTTATATTAATCAAGGATGATGATTTATATCGGGCATCTGAGAAATGTTCTGGTGACAAGATGTACAGGATGCCCATTAGATGCATATGTATCACAGCAGAAATGTCCTCCCACCTGAATTCTGTTTGGGCAACAGCAAAAATAGCAAACAGCAAGAACAAGAAGCATTTGGCATGGTTTTCGTTCTTAGTACCATACTCTGCGAATGCACAAACTGAAGTGCTCTTAATGTTTTTGCTTTATAATGCCAAAATAAAGAATCAGGCTAAAGGCGGAGAGGTGAGGGCAATCCCACTAACCAGTTTAGGTAACTTTTGGCATCAGGCTAAGATGTAATTTGAAGTGTCTATGTTAGGAGGCTGTCATACCTACCAAGACCAACAGAGAGGAAGCAGGTGTGATTTAGAGCACCTAAATTCTGTGCCTGAAGTTAGACAGTTTGAATACAACTTGAAATCATCACCTGAGGGAATTCAGGTCCCTCAGCCACTCCCTTGCTCTTTCTGTATAGCAAAATGTAGCCTTGAAGCCAAGGAAATCTAAATGGTAATAGGCAAAAGACCAACCTCTGTCAATGCGGATGTTTCTCAGCTCCAAGATCCCAATTCCCCCTCCTTGGGTCTCCAAGGGAATGCACTGTCACCTATACTATGGCTTTCAGAGACACAAGATACCAACAATGTCCACCACAAATGTTTCTCTTTTCTGGAGTAACTCTAAAGGAGAGGAGTCACCTGTGTCACTCTGTGGATCTATAGCTCCTGTTGGGAGTCATCCTTCCCTCTCAAAAGAAGTTGCTCTGAGCCAAAGCGGACCCCTCGGTTTCTCCTCCCTCCTGGCAACTACTGAGGGAGGGAGTGAGTTTAGGATAGTTCAGTCTGGGTTGGGGTGCTTTGGAGTGAACAGCAAAGAGGGAGGGATACAGAAAAAGAAGACTCAAGTAAGAGAACTGAGGCAACAGAAGGCAAAATCACTTAGGGTTAGAAAAGTGCTCGTCATGCCATAAACTAGAAATGAGAGTCTGAGGAAGAGACACACAGATGAGAGGTGAGTAGAGGGTGGAAGAGAAAAAACCGAACCACAACAGAACACTTCAGAGAGAAACTGAACAGGAATCCCACAGCCTAACACTGTCCTAGTGTCGCTGGATGCTCTGGCTCCCTAGCAAGAGGAGGGAAAAGAGACTGAAGGACATGGATGGGGGCCAGGCCCCAGGAGGTGCTCGGACAGGTTGGGGAAGATTCTGTTCTGGCTTTGTCTGACAGCTCCCATAGCTGCACAGGTTTCTAACAGCACAGCTTGCCTCTAGAAGGTCATAGTTAAATACTGCAGGGTCACTTTTTGGCACAAAATCTTTGTTTAATGTCAAGTCATTATGTCATTTTAAAACGCAAGATGCCTTATCAGGTATTTAAAAAGCACCAAGGGAAGGTAGAAGAAGAGATTCCCCACTGCAATGTTTACATCCTCAGAGCCTGATCACCTGGGTCAGTCTTAAATGATAATGCACGGGAACGGAGGAGACAGAGGGGAAACATCAGGACAGCTCTTTGGGACAGCACAGAGTCATAAAACCAGCACTTTCCGTTTGGCTGACTCCAGACGTCCTTTGGGACATGCTCTCTTTTCACATACATTATATTGGCTCATCATTGTTCTCTCCCTTGTGATAGCTCATGTCATCACAACATACAGTGTGCCCACAAAGCATCAGGTGCATTCTGGTAGCTGCCGGGAGGTTTTCTCCTCATCAGCCACTGACTCGAAGCGAGAGATATGCTGAGGAGTACCTACGGATGTGAGTACCTATGTTTCCTCCCTTATGATTGCACAAAAAAGCACGCAAGTTTCCAAAGGATATCCAAGTGTGCGCTTGGTTAATATTGTTTGCTTTCCTGCAGACCACATTGCCTGAGCTTCCTACTGTACTTTAGCAACATGTCACAAGTGGTTCAGGAAAGGTGGAGGAGATGTCTAGGAAGTTGACAACATGTTCAGACTATTTGTCAGTCTCCAGAGAGTTCCCACTACTGCCTCTGTTTGGGAATTTCTCCATCCTTAGTTTACAAACGATTTAACAAGAAGCATGTGAATACAATGGTGTATGCTTCGCTTTACTGTGGTGAGAAAAAGTATGACTCAGTGGGTAAACATGCTGTGGAATTTGCTACAAAAATTATATTTGTTTTAACTGAATACCACAGAAAATATTCATGCAATTAAAAAAAAATAAGATGGTTATTGTTCCAAGGAAAACTACCCCAAAGGCAGATAAAGTACAAATGCCAATCTTTCAGGAAAAAATAGCTTCCCTTATTCATGAGCCTAATCTAGGAATAGCTGTCCTTCAACTCCTATCACCCTTTTCTTTTGAATTTTGCTAGTAAGTGGCCTCCAAAAGAGGAGAAAACAGAAAGGAAAGAGAGAAATAAATTTAGAAACTAAACAAAGAGAATTAACACAACCCCTCGCCCTGTATTTTAGATTACTTTTGTAGGTTTAACTTCTCCAAAAGCACTTCAGTCTTCCATTTTTGTGGTCCAGGTGCTCCCTGGGAGCTGGACTTCTTTAAAAACTCCTCTTCTGTTCTCACCAAATTGAAAGTCATGGCATTAGCAGCAATCTGGGACCTGAACTTGCAGGATGTCTCTTGTGTGGCTGCACTACTCTCTCTCTTTTTCTATCATTCAAGTCTCCCAGGCAGACACTGCCCTTGAATGCTCCTGTCAGAGGAAGCTTTTTCCTAAGTTGCTACCTGGTGCCTGAAACTGATTCCAGCCACAACTCTGCCCAGCAGCAGCAACGTGATACGGCCAAGACAGTGAGCACAGTCCACTGCCCACCATTCCAGCTAGTGTACAGAAAGTTTCCCTACCACACAAGATACCAAACTGATGAGTCCATTGAGCTTTCTTCAGTCACCCCAAAACCTTGCATCACTGAAAATAAAGAGGACCGAGGAAGGAAAAAAAGATGCAGAGCAAGGAAGCAAGAGAAAAAAAGACAGGAGAAGGGAACAGCGTAAAGACAACAGAGGTGCTTGAAATGTTGAGAATTAGCTGGTTTTCATAAAATTTTCACACAGATATGTTAAATCACTAAAGTTAGGGGTTAGCCATTATAATTGTCTTCTGCTAGCCCATGGAACTAACAGACTTCAGAGTTATGTGCCCCCCAACAAACCGTACACCCACCTTAAATACCATCTGCAAGGACATAATAAAAATACACAAAGCAAAAAATTTGTAAACAAGGGTTAGTAGCACAGTGGTACAGTAGATTGTCAATAAAAACAATAAAAGTGTGGATACAGATTCGTCTACCTTGTATGTAACATTATTGCCAGTTACAAGGGAGGGACTCTGTAAACTCATAATACTGCAGTTTTGTTAATAAGCACAGAGCAACAGGTGAGTGACCCGTCTACTTTCTCCAGTTCCGTGTTGGCTATAGGGATCAGCATGTGGTCCTTCAGTTTTTCAAATACCTGTTAAGGAATGAAAACAGAACAGAAATCATGGCACTTTATGTCTCCCTTTTCCCCCTCTTCTCTAAGTATTTACAGAATGAGCAGGCATGGGTTAAGCCATCTCGTCGTTTGCAATCAACACCGACAACTACAGTGTACATGGCTTTCCAGCTATGGGATTCACACACGTCAATTCTGCAGCACGGGGACCGGTTGCTACATCCATTTACACAGAAGAAGCACCAGGGGCACAAGAGACAAAGTAATTAGATTAGCGGAGACAAAGACAGAGCCCAGGCCTCCCGTATTTTGCCATCTGATATTTCCATGATGGAAATACAACAGCCCATTCTGGAAAGCACCTGGTTTCAATTCCCACCAACTTCCCGACCAGGTTGGGACACCGGGGGTCTCCCTGCCACCCTCAGCACAGCTCTCACCTTTGCACTCTCTGGGTACTCCTCGGGGGCTCGGTGCAGCAGGACGTGGCCTTTGCTGGGAATGTTTAAGTAGATGCAGTTTGCCGCAGCATCGTCGGGCACTGTCAGCTTGTCGTAGCGGTGGTCGCTCATCTGTTGCATGGTCTGCCAGGAGACAAAGCACAGCTACTTAGACCAAACACATTAGCAGCCCCAAACAAATGGGAGAACAGAGCTTTTAAAAAATACCTAACTGTGATTGCCAAGTCAGCCAAGGGCCATTTTGCTATGCAGCAAGTAAGGAGATCTCTTTTCATCTCTGCCCTTCGAGGAAGAATCTACAAACCCTAACTGAAATGAGCAGTAGAAAACCTTTGTGAAATGGCTCCTGCAAGCAGCAGGATTAAGCAGAGCACTCAGTAAGCATCCTCCGTGGGGTCTTTTCCTCAAGGAATGCACATTGAGTATGCAAAAACTCCTGCTCACATTGATGGAAACTATAGGTGCTCAGCACCTTCAAAAAAAAGCAGCCATCATTCAATATTTATAAAATGAGCCTGAATTAACACAAACAGGACAGGAACAGTTCACAGCTTGGATATAAGCCCAATCCTAATTCTTTTCAAGAACCTCCTTTCTGCTTTCCAAGCAGTTACTCTTTCACTAAGCACCTGTGCCGAGGAGCGAGGAGGCACGTCTGCGCTAATCCTCGTTCCCAAGGGGACAACACAATAACCTCCTCAGAACAGCAGAGCTAGTGGGTTTCAGAGGTTTGGTTTATAAATATAGGGCTCATACACAAATTTGGATCCTGGCTGGAATTTCAGAGGCAGAGACTCTCAGCACATGAGAAGCATGAGATCCCGTGGTTTGGATCAGACTCAACTTTTTAATAAGGATGGGAAAAGCCTGGAGACGAGATGCTCGACTCCCCATTGTACTGTTCCAGCTTTACATCAGCTTCACTCTGACAAAGACCAAGAATAACACAGAAGTGAACGAAGTTCAACGTCAAAAACTTTGGTCCCTCCAAAACCCTAAGCAAACGCAAGTGTTTTGGTTTCTTTCTCTCTCTCTCTCATAGCCCTGCTATGTTCCCACATACATTGCAAACAGAAAGAAAAGGCTTATTTTCAGTTTCAAAACACTCACACTAGTATTGCCTTAAAAATAAACAGGTATTCTGTTAACCATTTTTTTCAACTGAATTCCCTTCTCAGGGAACCCCCACCGATTTACATCGCATAGCAGAGAGCAGGCTTTAATTTCAGGCACAGTTAAAGCTGATTGTTAAATTATTTGCAAATTCATTCATTTGTACTACTACTCATTCATAAAGAAAAATACTATATACAACTGAACTACAATGAGGATCTCCAACATATTTGGAAGCAACAAAGCAATTCATGCTTGCACACACCTACAGCAAGTAATTCTTTCATAGGTCTGGATACATTTTTTATGTTGTAGCCTGAGTCATCCACATCCCGCGGAGAACATGAAACTCACAACAAAGAATGCCATGCATTCTTGAGAAGTGTTATCAGATTGCCACTTCTTGTTTCTTCAGAAGTTATGAAACTTTCCCGAGTTCCCAAGGTCAAATTTACCTCCATAAAAGGTTAATATTTTTCTGGGGAAAAATCCTTGCACCTTTACTTCACCGGATGTATTTTTGTTACTGTGCTTACCATGGTTGGCTTTCCTATTTTTAGTTTTGTTTCTTATGTTGCCAAGAGGTATTTTCTATTATGCTTTCCTCGATACTGCAGACATCTAGCAGCAGGTGACACGGCTGCACCAGTGCAACTTCGTCCTGGTAAGCAGAGCCAACAGACACGTCCCTCTACCGGCAGCTTCTCTTTTCTTCCCTGCATAATCTTTTTAAGTCTCGAATAAGGAAACCTATTTATTAAATCTGCACTAAAACATGCGTATCAGTAAAGGAAAAGCCACCATGCCTGAATTTCACTCAGCTCCCACAGAGTTATGCTTTCTCCAGTCCTTCTTGGAAACAGAATCCCGATACTGTAGGGTTTCTTTAGGAACACCTCATCAGAAACATATCGTGAATCACTGTGAAACACTTCCATACAAAATTACAAATGAACTCTTAAGCAGAAGGGTACACATGTAACTCCCGTTCATTTGCCTCTGCAAAATGGTGAAGCGAGAACAGCAGCCACAAGCAAAAATGAAGAACAAGCGGCAGGGCTCCGGCTGTGCCTCAGGAGCCAGCTTCGGGGAGCCTGGGAGATGATGGCAAGGGCACATTAGGAGGATTGTTTTCAAGATTAAAAAGCACAGAAGTGATGGCTGAACTAATTCAGAAACAAATGGGAAAAAAGGGGAGAAGTGAGATGAAGCAGCATGGGAGTTTTGAGTACACAGCTGCACCAGTGGGAACAGGATCTCAGAGAGCTTGAACACCACCACAAGACAGCATTTATTAGTAACTGGAGGTTTCACTCTCTTCCTCAGCTCTTAAAATAAGAAGGAAATCGTATTTGCAAGCTTTCATTGCTGTTACAACTATGCCTGCGTGTTGAAGTACAGTTTCAAAAACTACTTTCTTCAGAGAGTGCCTAGGCAGTACCAGCCCCGACCTGCCCCACAGGGAGGCTCTGGATGCAGCAGCAATGCACCACACGATGCAATCAGGTTATTTTAAAGACCTGTGGGTTTTTCTATATTTCTATTATGTAAAGTCATTCAGCACATGTGCCTGGCCAGATGGGACTCCAGGGCAAAGAAGGAGATAAAAAGCAAGGTCTTTTGATTGTATTTTCCACCAGATACACCCCAAAACCATTTTTTTTTTTTTTTTTTTGGAAATCACAAGTTTACAAAGACTATGGGGCTCACACAATGTATCTGCGGAGGGGCTGGCTTTCTGCCCACAAACATTGTATGACCAGCTACGTTAAGAGCCAGGCATTTCCCACATGCTTAGTTTTTCTGGGAATTTTCTTCAGCCTGAAGAGGGTAATTTTCATAGCGCATTCTCTCAGCCCTTAGTCATGCTTTCCTTATGTTGAAGTCATTCACATAGCCTAAAATGCCTTTTCTATACTTTTTTTACAGTGTGTCCTCAGACAACTGAGGTAATGGATAAGCTAAATAATCCTAAATATGAAGCAGCATTATGCATGAAGGAAAAATGCATACGCATTTAGGGCCTATTATCACTGACAGAGTTAAGATGACCACATGCACTTTTAAAACAGGCCAAGCCTAGTTACAAATTTTCCCCCTCCATGCAGAAGGCCCCAGTCTGAGCCACGCTGCCATCTGGGACCCACTCGCATCCAGACTCCTGTGGGGCAGACAGCGACCAAACCCACCACACCTGCAACATGCCCTTCTATCTCCAACACAAGCAAAACCAAACATACAGCGAATGCTCCTCTTGCTAACACGGCAATGAACGCTGCACTTAAAGATGCCTGTGTCATGTTGATGGAGAAGCAAGAAGCGCAGATATTCAAGGTCTGATTTTGGTTTTGATGAGCCCCTGCACCCCCGACCCCCAACATCTCAAAGAAATACCAAACTTAAGCCCAAGAAAATGCACCTAACCCTACACACATGGGATCATTCCCCCACCAGATTTCAGCCATCCTTTCCTAAATCCTTCAAGTCACAGTATTCTTAAAAGAAAAACATTCACTTAAAACTATTTAAGGTATTTTTTCCATCCCATTTATCTCCCTTCTTTACAAGCATGTTAAAAGTTTGGCCTGTTTTACACTGATGCTTAAGTAATGTTTGACCTGGGGTACAGAGCAAATTGGAATATTTTAATCCAAGAGATCTAAAGTTGTGAGAGAGGATTAAACTACATCAAGATTTTTTCCTACGATGATGAAAATTAAGTATTGCTGTGTGGCAGGGCAACTAACACCGATGAGAAGAATACCTCAGCAATATGCAGCCACATCCCACCAGGCTGGCCGAGAGTTTGGAAGGACAGCACGTTTCTCTTCTGCTTGAAGGAAGGACCACTTGTCCAGGAATGTCAAGCTTATGCCCTTATACACTTAAGGCAAAAGATGAGGACAGGTACCTGCCCAGTACATTTCCATATGGAGGGAGGACCGAGAAAGATAAATTGTTGCATGCTACCTGGAAAATATTGCCGATTACCAAACCTGCCAATTTTCAATGCTTGCAGAACCTGGAAGAGCTGCTTTTTTAGTGCTGTGTGATGGGGGTTTCCAGCCCCATGTGAGAGGTGACGATATCCCACTTCTGGATCCTAAGACAGGCACTACAGGCTATCGAGATTTGGTGTGTGGTTCCTCGGAACCTCAACTTATCAGCTGTCACACAGAGCAATACCAGCTACAGCACTGCCCGAGGAGTCTGCCCAGTTTACTTTTGAAGCTGTAGCAAGGTAGCTTCAGAGTTCAGACAGAAACTGTGTGAGGAAGCATTGCTTTTCCTATCTTTTCTGAACTTGCCATTTGCCTTTAGAGCTTCCCTGATCCTTGCACCAGAAGAGACTGCAAACAATTGATCCCCGGTTGCCTTTTCCACATCATTCCTGATTTTATAGGCACCTGTGATCCCACCTTTATTGTCTCTTTCTCAGGTTACAATTGTATTTTGCTGAGTTTACCTCTTAGGCAAGCTATTCCAGGTATCTGTCCATCCTTACTGCACTTTTTAAAGTCTTTTCAGCTTGACTCTACCTTTTTTGGAATGAAGGGATTGTGCACGCAAAGTGCACACAACAGCCAACATCTCATTCACTGCTTTATTGCCCTGTCTCTATTAAGTTCCTTCCTTGCTTCTTCATATTTGGAGAAACAGTCGGCACTGGAGAGAGAAAGCAGCAGCCTTAGGGTTCAACGCAACAAGTGCAGAACAAAGTGGGGCTGGCGAGCTATGCCACGGTGCCACGCGTCTGGGTTACAGGGACTCAGCCTGCCGTGCAAACCACGCTACTCAACAGCTTCTCAGAGTTTACTTGAAATGCAACAGTGCCAACAGTGCCCACAAACAGCTAGCCAGGCTGATCAGAGGGGACAGGAAAACAGAGCTGGAAAAGCCAGCTATCTTGCTTTTTTTTGATCTGAATGTCAAGATCCATCAGGAGCGTGACCTGACCCCTGAAATACAGACAAACAGGAGAGACAACAGCGGGGCAGACTCAGTACGCCGGGGACAAGACAGCCACTCTGGGCAGCATAAATCACAGCGAAATGATCTCGATGGATGCAAGCTGCATTTGAGATCTATTTGAAACAGCAATGCCCCAGTCTGCATGGTCAATATGCCAAATTTCTTAGCCCGTATACAGCTAGAATGTTACTTTAATTTCCACCTACCACCCACACTCTTAGCAGCTGGGCTTCGGGCTTTTCCTCCCTGCTGCACCCTCGCAGTCATCTTTTCCAGAAGGCAGAGTTCTTTAAGCAACCTCTCCCACCCTGTTCCTCGGCTTTTCCTGGCGCAGGAATTTTTTGCATCACCACAGATGTGATGGGAACCATGTACCCTTCACGTGCGCACCTGTGCTGCTCTGCACCACCTCGTGTCATGGCCATGCTGTCTGTCACCTGCCTGCCAGCTCTGCACAAGGACTGCTGCAATGGGAAATCGCAACCTGAGAAGGGGAAAAGGAAGTGGCTTATGCGTGTTGTTGCTTTCAGTCAAGAAGGAGAGAGGACAAACATCCTGTCTTTTGGAACAGGAACCCAGAGAGAGAATAGTCAAGGAAAAAAAGCAGCAAAGGAATTAGAAACATGAGTCCCCATTTACGCAAGTCAAATGACATCGTCTCAGTCAGCTCTGACCCAGCTCCTGTGGCTGAAGGTTTACTGGTGATGACAAGTCTGTATGGCAAGGGATATTCTCCTCGTCCTTTAAATAAATGTAATAAAATAGACTAATAGACCAGTCTCTGTTCTATAAACACATACTTTTGAGTCTGTATCTTCCAAAAGACTAGATTCTTCTGCATATATGCAAATTTAACAGCACTGACACTCTGTTAAGCACAGGAGGTTTATTATAACATCTAACTTTTAATTAAAGAGAAACACAACTGGTTGCCTTTTTGTAGTAGTACGTCATCCAGTAATCAGTGAAGTTCTGTGTCTTCTGAGATGCTGTACACTCCTAATTCATAAAGTAATGGAAAATCAGAAGAAGCTAAAGAAAAGTACACAGAATTTTATAAATTGACTGATTTTCCTATCTATAAGGCTAACAGCAGCAAAGCCTCATTTTTTAAATTTTTATTTTTAGGGGCAATTTCACTATGGATTTTACTAACCTTTCTTTGTTGCTGCATTACAGAAAAGTCAGCATTCATCTGCACCTTTCTGCTAATTCCCTACCTGATGTCATCCTCTGGGTTATTAATATTAATAATCATTTCCACAGCAACCCATTGTGATATCGTAAACAGAGGCTTATGACTTCATGTGGGGAATAAGCAGAGGCACAAATGATTAATTCTTAAGGAAGAGGAGATAATGATTTCATGCAAACTTGTGCATTACTAGAAAAGACAGACACTACAGACAATAGGAAGAGCAGATTTAGCTGAGCCTTTCCATGCAGCACAAGGGTAGGGACTGCTTTCTAAGAACACCAGATACATGAAGTTTTCCCTTAGATGCCTGTTCTGAAGGCACTTCTGTGGCAGAGCTGGGAAGCCCTCAGCTTTGTGCAGGCACTACAACCCTGCTCTAATGCAGGAAACAGTACCCAGCTTTTTAAAGCTGGCACGCTGCAGAGACTTCAGTTATACAAGATGGAATAAGAACAAAGGGCATTGAATCACAGGGACAGGGGAAAATGCTAATGCTAGAACAACTCCTTGCGCCCAAGTCTTTAAAAGCACTGCTCTGATCATATCCACCGCTTTGGATACCAAGGGCCTAACTGCCCAAAAGAGACTCCTTTCTGTTTTATCCTTATGATGTAGTTTCAATAAGCCTCCCTTGACCTCTGTCAAAACAGCTGTGTTTGCAATAGCATCCTTCAGGAAATAATTCAGGGAATGAATGAGCAGCTCCACTCCCAATAGAAGATACTGGAGTGTCAAGAACAAGGCAGAGCAATCATGTCCAACCTTTTACTGAAAGCAGAGGGGGAAAGAAAAAAGTATTTGCTGAAGTCATGGTATTGCGCTACTGTATATATTCTGTTACACTCCTGACCATAATGAAATAGCATCGACTAATGAGGTCAGAGCCTGCGATGCTAAGAACAAGCTCAGAAGTGCAGATGTCACCACTGCTCCACATCCTGCTGGGGCAGGTCTGTCCAGGGGGCATGAACATTACCTGCTCTGCCTCGCACCCCATCTGGCAAAGCCACTCAGCCCTGACATGTGCCATGAACACGCTGCCTCTGTAATTAGCATCCGTTCTCTGAAATGACCAACTGAAAACCCAGACGCATCACATGCAACTCCATTATCCCTGATCTCAGAAGGAACACCCCAGACACAGCTGGCCACAGAGATTAAGCTCAGGCCATATGGTGGGATGAGTGCTCTCCACATTGCAGCCCTCACCCCTAGGTACTATGCCGGATTTCCTACCTTCCTTCCAGGTCCTCTACTCCCTTCCGAGATCCATCAGCAGGTTCACACCAAGGCTTTCTCTACCAGTTCCATGGGGAGACCCTGGGGCTAGTCCTTTGGAGAGTGCCCAATATCAAGAGTCTACCCAAAGGACAACCTCATTTCCCAACAGGTGAGAGAACAACTTCATTAGCAGGCACTTGCTACAAATACAAAATGTACTGCTCGCAAGGGAATAGTTGAGCTTGCCAAAGCTGGGAACACGTGTAACCCTCAGACCCTTTGGGATTGCTAGCAAGTTACCCATGGGCTGACAGAGAATGCTTTGACCATAGACAAAGCTGCTTAAACCAAGGACTGTGTCCACCATCTGCTGCTGTCCAAGTCTTCACTCATCACAGGAAGCAGCGGGGATCTGTCCTCTGTACCAACCAACACAAACAGCCGAAGGACAGAAATGCGGCGTTTCAGGATTTAGTATAGAGGGAGACAGTGCAGAAAGGCGTGTGTAACAGATGCTGTATCATGGTTCCCATTGTCATGTTGCCTAGTGTTTGCCTTTGGTTCTGGAACCTGACCTGGATTACATCCCGGGCCAGTACCTGCTCTCCTGCTGACCCAGCAAGACCCCAGGGCTGTGTCCCTCATGGAAAAAGCAGCGCAGAGTGTTTGCCTGCAGCACTGCCCTGTCACCTCCCTGCGCCGGCACCAGCACAGCCCAAATTCATCCTCGTTCACACACAGAGTAAAGGTCAGCGACTGCAGCCATGCAGGATCAGAGCCCAAAGGTGACACGTTTGGAGGAAATCCTGGCCTCACTGAGGTAACAGAAAAAAACCCCCAGGCTTTGAAGGCTCAACAGCCACAGCCAATGTTCAACCATGGAATTACACCTAAGGAATTATGAACAGGTTTAACTACAAGAAGGAATTAAATGCGTGCTGAAAACAGTGGAGGAAAGTTAAAATTTCAGACGTGATAGCCACTACAGGCCCTGGTGCTTTCTGCAGTTAATTTGTCTCTCTCACCGTTTCCTCGAGTACCACTTTTCAGCTGCAGCCCAAATAAATATTCTATACTTGCCAGAGCCTGAAGAGGATTTCACGGTTAAAATGTCACTTCTGATTTATTATCTGCTTCTAGCATGTGCTCTATAATCCTAAACTCTGTGTGCTCATTTCCTAGCTCACTTGCAGTGCTTTGCATTACACACACCGCACTCAACTCAATCAATTGCACTCTGCTATACATGAGCATCAGATGCAATTTCTTTTTCTATTTTTTAAGTATTTTAAGGATACACGAGTTGCACTAGTAAGAACAATCAAGAAAAAATTCTCTTTCAAACAAGAGTATTAGTAGGAAGATAAATCCTATTTCAAATATAACATGTTAGCATAGTATGACATAGCAGTTCACTTGTTGCCTAACAAGACATGCTACAAAATGAAAATGACTCAACTTCCAGAGGTGGTGAAAGACAGATTGATCATCTTGCTTGTATGATCGCATTTCCAGACATGGAAAATGGCATCAACAAAGAAGAGGTTTGAAATAACAAGCTATCACAATGAAGGCGTGGCATGCTGGGCTGTGCCAGCCATATGACTCAGTAGAAGCTCAGGGGACCGTACTGCCACACAGACTGCGATGGGGAACGAAAGGAACAGTTAACAGCACTGCTATAGCTCAGCTGATCTGGTGAAATCCAGGGAGCAGCTTTTAATTCTGAGTATCAGTGCCTCAGAGATCTTCTCGCAACTGCATCTCCACAAGACAGCAAGAAGCTGATTACCAACTGAAATGTTTTTCTTCAGAGGCAAGTGAACAAATACGAGGAAATCACAGAGGTCAAAAAGCAAGAATTCACATGTCAGAGGAAGCCAGTGATAAGCAGCACTGCCCACTCCGTAATTTCCAAGATGGACGCTTTATCTATTTGTTTTCCAATAATTTCTCTGAAGATTTAGACTCCTGGAGGAACAGCTACATGTTCCCCAGGATGGCAGTGGAGTTGGATCCAATACATTGAGCAAGAAACACTCTGGGTAACTTCATATGTTGCTCTCACTGCTATGTGGTTGCCTGATGTAACCTGTCAGCTCACTACGAGCATGAGAAGGCACCTGCTATAGCACAAACCCACTGCTCCGGGCCACAGTCCCTAACCGCAGCTGGCAGGGTGTGAGCAAAAAGGACCATCACACACGTGTAAACACACTGCTAGATGTCAGATGAAGAGAAACACACTGAACACTGACAGCTGACATCCTCTGTAGAAGATATCCACCAACTGTTAAAGACTGCTGGATTATCTTTTTCTAAAAATGTATCTGCTTTTTACTGTACCTTGATTAATGCTGGTATTTACTTGACGGCTAGTTACCAGCAACATTGAATCGGCTTATGCAAAAAATACTTTTGGCTACAATAGCTAAATTGAAGCACTGCAACACGATTAGCAGAGCTGTGCAAAAGGCCTTAATCAAACTGATGAATTCTCAGATTAGTCCTGGCTCAAGTTCAAATTGCAGCTCTGAGCAACCAGTATTGTACTTTAATTTTGCTCATGTTTATAAACACTCTGTACAAGTGTAGGGCTGTTTGAATATCTGCAAACTTCATCAGGCTGCTGCTCATGATGCATTTCAAATTTGAGCCTGAATGTTTGGGTAGTGCATATTTCACAGGGAAAGATGCAGGGCACCTTCCATCCCAGACTAAATCAATCTCACAGCATCAGGAACATCAGGCTTGTCTTTACAAGCAAAAGCATTTGTCCTAAGTTTCTCAGGGGAGAACACATGGGTGATAAACTGGGAATGTGCTCCCAGAGCTTCACGTAGTGATTTTTAATGAGAGTGACTTTGACAGCTAGTTCAAACGAATGAGCAAACTTAAAGCCACTTCGAACGATGTGGGAAGTTGAGGAACTGTCCTCTTGTTTAAGAGCTCCCTAAAGCTCAGGTGGAGCAATCGGGCTGCTGTGCTATCCCCTTAACTGCTGCCAGGCTGCAAGCCTGCGCCAGCCAGGACTGCATTTTCCTGGCCTCCATGTCCAGCCCGGGAGATTCTGAGATTTGAAATGTTGGTTTTATTGTATCTGAAGACTGAGACATTTTAAATCATGGACTGTCACAGGATAAAAAAGAAAAAAACCAAACCAACAAGTCTCCACTGAGCTCTGAAGGCAAAAACAATGCTGCTGGGAAATTGCTCAGGAGGAAAATAGGTAAGATCTGAAAAGCTAATGTGCAGTGTAGTACCGCAGCATGGCGGTAAGGACAAGAAGTCTCTCAGGCCTCCATCTTGCAAATATTTAAGGATGTTTAAAAGTAGTAAATACCACTAGCTTACTGAAATCAAGGAGGTGTACAAGACATGCAGGACGGGCTCCTAAGCTCTTTGGGGGCTGGGGACGATGATTTCTGAGTTACATACTATTTCTGTTGTAAATGTTGTGCCTGGCACAGATTCAGATGAGTAGCCTTAGGCACCGATAGTAGTGCTGTTCTTAAAAAATAATTCAAGTTTTAGAGATACAAGTCAGGTTGCATAAACTGAGTGGATTTCAGAGAGCTTTCCACTAGTACAGCACAACTACTTCCACCACTCCTCATTTATTGGAAGGGACACACAGCTGGCTTCCTCCATGCATTAGTGATCACGTTGCATCAAGGAGGCTTCTGCAAAGCTGAAGAGCAAAGCCTGCACTTCGGTTCTTATTTATCGGCAAAAGAATGAGGATAATTGTAAGCTGAAAATTTAGGACTTGCCGCCATCACTGAAAAGTTAAGTTTTGGTTTAACCTTTGCAGGTAAGTCTTGATAAAAATGCTTAAGACACTTAGCTGTAATGCTTTCAGACATGCTCTGGCTTACCTGCATCTCAAACCAAAGTGTGCAGGATGGCAGGTCCTAATTTATCAAGAGGGACAAACTTGCTCAAGCTTCACTTCATGTAAAGTCTCAGTTGCTCTTTGCTGTCTTGGTGCCCCAGCCAAAGTTTCTGCTGCAAAGCATCAGTGCCTGCAGCTGCACTACCCTGCAGGAGCAGAGATGTTGATCTCTAGGGTGAGCATCTCCTTGCCTATATGCATAATGAGATTCATGGCCTCAGGTATTGCTGTGCTCCCATTCTGAAAAAGCTTAATTTGGTAGATTTGCTCTGAACACACCCAACAGGCAGGAAAGCTACTGAGCCCAGTGCAAACCACGGCAGCAATAAACATTTCCCATTGAGGACTGACCTGCTACACAACAGATTACCAGTTTGCAAGTCTGCCAGCAAAGAAAGATCCAGATTCACAAGGCTTCTTAGCCTGAGGGTTCAAATTCACACATTCCACTTCAAAGGAAAACGTTTAGACATTGAAATAATTGGCCAGGCTGCGGTGAGGCTACTCTGCCTTCTTCCTGTCGAAGCCACGCTGTTATGACAGACCCTCACGGGACCAGAGGAAAAAGCATGACCAGGAAAGAACCTGACTTTGCAGCCAGGTGATGGAGGAAGGAAGGATGGAGAGTCCTGGGCTCTGATCCCTGCGGCTGGAGTGACTTATCGATTTTATCCCAAGAGCCTACACTGTAAAATGCATACACAGGTCCTCTTTGCAACAGGGATCAGACCGCCCTCTTCCTCATGATAAAACTTTTACTGCCCCTCTGGCAATTTTAAAAGCCCTGTTTCCTCATGGCAACATCTGAAGTATCTCCAGCACTCTGATGATAGCTCCTTCCTCCTTACTATCACCTTTTTAGTCAACAAAGCTGTAAGTAATAACCTGTATAATCCATTTATTTCCCGAAGATAGCTAAAGCTAAGTTAATGTCACAGTTCTCTTGCCTGATATAAAAGTTCTTTATGGTTTCCACATACAGGAGACCCTGAGATGTACTGATTTCTTCTTTCATTGATCTATATATCTATTAAAATTCCAGCATCCTTGAGCAGATATTAAAAACAAATAGCCCAAATTTGTTGTTTAGAAAAATTTCCTATGCGCTTTACCTTCAGGGCTTTCTGTGCAGCTTCACTTGATCCGATAGCAATCAAGTTTGGTCCAGCCATGCTGCAAAAGCTCTTCAGATGCAAAGAATCATGAACAGGGACTGTGGAGACAGCATAATCCTGTATGGGAGTGAAGAATGGTTGCTATGAATATTTTTAATTTGTCCTAGTTCCATAACTATATTGAGACATTCCGTAATTAAATTTACTCTCTGCAAATTAACAATAGCAACATATCCGAGGGCACGGTGTCAACTGTTTCAGTGTGACATACCCCTCTGGACCAGCTTGTCTTGTCTGGTGCACTGGAGTAAAATCCAGAACATGTTTCAAATATTACTATTGTTGCAACTGTAAAGAAATACATTAAAAAGCGTAATTAAACAGTACGTACATAAAACCTCTACAGGGACCAGCTGCTGACACATGAGAACATTAAGAAAGTGAGTGTTGATATGCTCTCAAATAATAACAGCCTCCTACCATCCAAGTTACTTTAACGAAGCAATAACACATTTCAAAGCCAACTTCAGCATCTGGCAATTTACAGGATGCTCGAACCTTTTCTGTAACTTGCACTTTTAAAAAAAAAAGTAAGTCCTAAATAAAGCACCTGAGTATGACAAATGTCTCGGCCGGTATAATTTCTAAATTGGTTCAGTGGATGATAGCTTGTATTTCCTATGGCATGATGAATCTACAAACCTTAAATGTGTCAGCCAGAATTTCTGCACCACGTTGATTTGTCCGCCTGGAAAGACCCACAAAGAATTCTCTGCCTGGAATGAAAAAATATTAAGGGCAAAACTATTACAGCTTTTGTTTTGGGTTTGGTTTTTTTTGGTTTTTGTTTTTTTTTAAGCCTGCCTCAGCTCCTTCATCAGAACATACACATTTTAAAAACAGGCCAGCTTTAGAGACATTCTGAAGTAATTTTTCAGATATAATTTTCTTCCTTTTCTCAAGTTGAGTAGCAAAACTGAAAATTCAGCATAGAAGAACGCAACCTGCAATTGTGAGCTGATAATTTAAAGCAATTATCTTTTTCCAGAAGACACAATTCACCAGAAGCATAAACAGCTTCCTCTTCTAAAGCTCTGCAATGGTCATTGAGTCAGGAAAGAGAACAGCTGGGCTGGATTAGTACAGCACTGATTGACCATTTCCCTCTCCCTCTGAGATTTCCTCTGGTCTCAAAGGCAGCTCTGCAGCCACCAGCATCTGCCAGCTCCAGAGAAAATCAGTGCTGGATCTGCACCACCTTAGAAAGGCCTCCCTTCCCCATCTGCCTCTTTTGAGGCTCTTCTTTCCCCTTGGTGAACTAAGGCAAGCGGTCAGTCTACTGTGATGCTGATCAAAACAACCAGGCTCATTCAGCACAGGCAGGGTGCAAGCGTGTGCGCAGCCGATGCGAGAAAATGCCTAATAGTTTGAATGACACAAAAAACACAGTCAGTATCTTCATCTTTGAGGTCAACCATGCATATAAGTTGTCTAGCCCATGACATCTGGCACGCAACACCACCACTTTCTCCATAAACTCAATATGCATTTTTTACATTTGATTTATTGAACTAGTGACAATCGTCTGCATCAATCTTTTACAAGTCCTGAAAATCAGTCTGGTGAATGTAGCCGCTTGTAATAAGAAAAATGAAACAACTGCAGGCAATTGACTACTGAAAGCTTTTTTCTTACTAGCACTTTACAAGCTAAAATAAAATTTGCATGCACAGTGCGACTCTTTGTACTACATGTACTGCTACTTCATTTATTCAAGGCATTAGGTGGGACATTGAGGGCTGCATTGAAAATTCATCTCTCAGCTACCTTTCTGACATTTAGTAAGCAGCTGATTTAACAAACTGCACAAACAACACTTTATTACACAGACAACAGGTAACATGCAGTCTTCAAGGCAGTCAGACTATGTGAACAGAAAATTCATACCACTGTACCTGTAAATAAGACGTCTCCACCATCCAAGGTTGCATTTTCATCTATCATCTCTACTATATTGAGGTTGAGACTTTCTAGTACTCTCTTCATGGCTTCAACCTGATTAAAAGAAAGTTGTTTAGGATATACTGTATCATTGAAAAACTTTAAAAAACTACCAGAAATACACAGAGTTAACAAGAATTAAAGTCCTTTAATGAGCTTTTAACAACATGGACAGCAGGGTCCTTTGTGTTCCTGCCTGTTGCAGTTCCCCAAGTCCTTCCAGAGGCCTTTGTGCTCCGGAGGGCACAGGGCATCAAGCAGAAGAGATTGGGCTCTCGCCGTTGCACGGGAACAACACAGCATCCAGGGGAGACAGACGAGGGCTCCAAAACGCACGTTAAGTCCAGTCCCTCTGCCCCAATATCCCCTCTTGCAAACCCTGTCCCTTGGATGTGCGCAGGAAGCAGCCCCACCAGGAGCACTGCTCTCTCCTTTCGCACTGCTCAGACCCAAGACAGAGCTCTACCGCCTCTGCCCCAAGCCCCTCTTCAGTCAGGGGGAAAGAAACCTAAAATCCCCAAATCAGTAAATGTTCATTTTCTTTATAGTTTTGCAGCTTGACTCAGCACTAGCTCTCCTTGCATTTTTGAGCTACCTTGCTACAGAATTACAGGAGCTTCCAGGACTACCTGTTGTGCAGCTGGCTGCCTGCTGCAGAGCACCACACGCATGGCACGGAGCCTGGGCTGCCGAGCCCATTTTGTGCTGGAAGAGGCTCGTAACAGGAGTGGGGAATGCAGCTTCAGTGGCTTCCTCTTTCCCAGTGAGGGCTGCTGAGGATGCCTAGAGCGGAACCTGTTTCTATAGAGGCTCATGTCATCGGCCATCCATAAGAGGGACTTACACTTGCTGTGTTCAAGCACCATCGTCTTGGTGCCTTGTAAGCAAAAAGAAGCACCTACACGCAACCAACTGCTGACCAAAATGGCTACAGCTTGCAGAATGCCAATATAAATACAAGTTGATGCACAGAAACCCCTGAATCTAATCCCACACAGCAGCATCTTCATGTTTGGTGAAACTTCCTCACTGTGGTTAACCAGAGGTGCCCAGCAAGTATTAATGAACATGGAAGATGCAGCAAGAACCTGTTAGCTCTGATTTTTGCATGTTCCACAGGTCATTTATTTATTTATTTATTTAATGTGATAAATTAAGCATTGTGACAACAAACACAGGAAGATGACATGGTACTTGTCTTCTAGCATCACATACCAACAGAAGGAACTCTAGCAGCCCTACTCTTGGGCTCTGCCAAACTAAACCTGCCACAGTAGCGAAAGGAGACACGATGGTGACCAGTCCTTCACCCCCATCGCAGCAGCCTCAGAGCAGCAGCAGCGCTTGCTTTGGCTGACATACCTTCCTAGGAGCAGTGCTGGCTTCAGGGAGTAAGGGAGGGGGCAGGTGTGATCCAGCTAAGCCCCCTTTTCCTGCTCATTTTCCATGACTCAGCCATGTGGCATTTGTGACTGATCCCCTCAACCCCAAAGCCCAGTCCCAAAAGGCAAGAGCAGGTCTCCACGGGCTGCCGGGACAGGTGAGGTAGGTCTATAAAGAACATACTTGGAAGCATCATGTTATCAAAGGTTGATCTGCTCTCTGGAGATTCCTTTTTCTCTCTAGCACATCCTCACCCTCCAGTCACTTTACAGAAAATCCCTTGGATAAGCATGCTGTTAAAGTAGGTGCCTCAGTTTAAGTTGGGCGGGATGAAGGCAGGTCTTTGTGCCACCTGGAGAATGCTGACACGTGACACTGCAACGCAGAACTGTACCCAGAAGCTTCCCGAGACCACAGGACTTGTCATCCCCACACAAATCCCATCGAAGTCTTTGGCACACAGATTGGAGCGAGCCTGCAGCATGCCCTTTACAATGATTAATGCTTCTTTTTACTCCTCTACCTTTCGCTTGATGCTAAAATGACTTAAGGCTGAAACCTGGCACTCAAGAGTCTCCAGGCTTAGTAGTAAGGCTTCACCTTTCCCAGTCTCGCTGCTCTACCTCCGGTGATCTTTAAGATCAGGTTTATAAGGAGGACTAGACCCATATGGCATTTTAAAAATAAATGGGAAATAGCTGGGTTATTATTGGAAAACTGACTATTGTACAGACACAGCAACATTTTGTAACATCCGTGTGCTGACAGCAGAATGATTTCTGTTGCCTGCAAAGCCCAGTGGTTCTTACCGTGCAGGTGCTACGTGCTTAAGAGCCATAAGACCCCAGAGAAGAAAACAACTGCTTACTATGGAGCAGTAAGGTTGTGACATTATATAAGGTTCTCCATGCAAGATCACACGGACTCACTGTTCTGTGCCAGCATGAAGCAGACAAGCCAACTCACAACCGGGAAACCCTGACACACAAATACACCAGCCACAGGCAGTTGCACTAAATAAATATATACATCAGATAGAGTTATTCAAGGCAGAAGGCCAAACCACAGGAAAAAACAGGATCATCCACCCTGTTGTGTGGTTGCCTATCTCCGGTTCATCCAACACCTCCAGCAGCTTCCAAAACCAAAACACCAAGAAGGGAAAGCCCTTTCAGGAGACGTGCTGCTGCTCGGGTGCTCCCAGCAGAAGCTGTCTGGACTCAGAGAGGAAGCCAAGCCAGGGGCTGCCCTTGCCAAGCACCCTGTACCCCTCCTGTCCTCCTCCCTGATACCATGCCCCCAACCAGTCCGGAGCACCAGCGGAGCTGCAGGTCTTACTGTGGCAGAGGACCACTCAACTTGCTTTCTGCTGGGAGAGCCAAAAGCTTCTCTGGACCACAGAGGAACATCTGAGAAAGCAGAGAAGCGTAAAACCCGGACAGCCTACAAAGATGATGTGAAGGTACCTCCTGTGCTGCATGGCTGCCTGCAGACCTACCAGGGCCAGGAACAAGCATCGCAAGCAAGCTAAGCACGCTGGCTGGAAAATCTGTGCCTGTTAACAGCTTAATAAACTTAATGGTCAGAAGGAGGAAGATTGAGGGGAGAAGGCAAGCAGCAGGCATCTTGGCTATGAGTAGGATGTTAAGGGGTACAAAAGCCCAAAGGTGGACCTACTTTTTACTGGAGCTTCGCAACCGTGCAAAATGCTTGCGCTGCCCTGAGAAGCGACTCCACGGCAGTCAGCAAAGGCACCACAGAGCTTCCTGGGGAGAGGCAGGCAGGGAGGCAGCAGAATCGCATCCCTGGGCCAAATGGCCAACTAATAACACTTGCACTGGAGTACCATTTAAGTAAAGTGTCTAGCTAATGAGAATAGTGCAAGGTAAATGCTGACTTTGGATTTGTGATTTGAGTCATATGTATGTTTCAGTCAGCAGCTGCTGATTACCATTTAATCACCAGTCTACATCAGAGATGCCTTGAATTGTTTCTTTATTTAATTTATGGGGGTTGATGCAGCTGTAGTACAGACATTAAGAAAAGTTATCAGAACTAGAAGTTGTCCAAAAATCACAGAAAACTAGTTTAATTTGCTTCATGATTGTTCCAGGCTTTGAAGGTATTTATAAGATGCTCAAAATGTTTTTCCCCCCAACAGTTGGGCTCATTTTAGCTTACGAAACCAAATTTAAATAAATAGAATTACTGCCACATAAATAGCTGGATCTTTTTCCCATGATGGGTGTTAACGGATTCAAGTCCACAGTTCAATGTTTTGCAGGGGTTTTAAGCAACCAGTAAAAATTCCTAAAGTTTAAATTGGAAAGTGCTGTTCACACATCTGGTGACATATGCTAGGAATATCTTTCAATATCCCTTGCTTGGGTAAAACAGAAGTCTCAAATTACTGTATGTTTTCTATGGACAACACCAGGAACTTCATTCAGTAGAAGCAGAAATGAAAAAAAGAGCACAAATAGAGATGGAGAAGATCAGAGGGAAGACGTGACCTTATTAAAAGGGCAACTGGAAAAAAGAACTTGCAAACACAGGATTCCTGAAAAACAAAACCAAAAATGAACAGCCAATCTGCTTTTGCATATAGCAGTTTCCTGCATGTGGGATAGCACAGACTCACATTACCCCACCACATCATCTTTAAACCCATCCTGCAGCAGTCCTGAGTAGGGTCTCCAACGCAGCATGTCCACAGTATGTCTGACACGCAACCATCTTGGGAACAGCACACTGCATCATTCAGAGTTCAGGTTAGTACACGGTGAAGTCCACACAAGTAGCTTGAGTCTGCATCTCGTCACTGCAAAAGGGAATTGAGAGCTTGGCTCCATCCTTAAGCCCTCCCCTATCAGGAAGGATTGTACCAATTTCCAACAGAGCTCCTACCCCAGAAAGAAGACAAGATACAATCTCTTGCTGAGGAAGGACAAGTGATGGTTATCCTCAAATAAGTTAAAAACAGGGATGCAGCAAAGCGGTTTGATTTCACAAAGCCCCCTATCCTCCTCACCTTTTATCCTCCCCGAACAACTGACTTCATTTTTCTGAAGCATGGAGTCTTAACACATACTGGTGAGATTTTTCTAACGAATAAAAGACTAATTCACAGAGCTAGCTTTGATGTATGAACAAATAACCACCTCTTGCTTTTTTTTTTCCAGGAGAGAACTGAAAAAAGGTGGATGGAAAGAGTCCTCTGTAAAGCCACAGTTACCCAGGAGACACCAGTAAAACACCGAAGTATTTGTACATGACCTGATTACAAGCATATTCACTATGAAGAAGACTTCCTGCTTGCTTTTTTGGTAAGTAGCCAAGAGGAAAAGTCACCTTCCCTCACTCTATCTCCTTTATTTGAAAACTAAAATCCCAGGTAATCAGAATTGTAGCACACAAAACTCACCTGCATCCTTTAAGATTTCTGTATCATATCATTTCAGGTCAGCTTAAGGTTTGTAACACGATATTGGGTTTTATTGTACATGTACCCATTAGTACCTTGGTTGAGTGTTAAAGCTTGTATGCTCTGTGTAGCGATATTTTTTCTAATAAGCACATTCCTGGTGTGAGATGGGATGTGTCTAATCCACAGCAAAGCTGACAGAGACAATGGGCTCCAGCCAGCTCAGCTCTGTTTCAAGGAAAGAGGACAATAACTGCATTTGACATTTATAAGAATCTAATTTCCTCGTGCTTTAAAAATGGAGCTCATTACCCTCCAGACTGGTGCCTTCCACCAATTACTGTAACTGATGTGTGGGGACTTTTTTCTTCTCTATATTAGTGTTTGCTGCACTCTAAGAGGCTGCTTTCTAAATTATTTACTGGTCTTCTGTGCACTAACCATATTACGGGATTTATGATATTGACAGTAAAAAGGAAATTATTTTTTGAAAAGACAGCAGGAACAGGGAAATTATTTTGCAAGTCACGGGCTCTCCCCTGCCAAGACCAGGGCAGCTCTTCCGCTGGGGTGCCAGGGCTGGGCAGCGGGGCCACGGACAAGGCACCAAAGCTCCCAAATGCCCCACAGGCAGGGGCACAGCTGGGGCTCGGCAGATGCTGTGGAAGGTACCAAACCAGGCACCCCCTAACGATCACAATCACCCATCTGCCTTCGCCTCTGAGCTCTTGGTGAAATGGGGAAGGTGTCTGCAGACCTGTTTTGAATGAAAGGACGCAGAGAGATTCAGAGAGAAGATGACCATCCAATGAGTCAGAGATTAAATGAGGTTTCTAAACCAGCAGAGCTCGGCTCTAAGTGCCAACAGCTCGGTTCTCCGGAGACCAACTGCAGCCCTAACACAAAGGGCTCTCAGCCCGAGACATTATTACCGTACCATCTCCTGAAATTTTACATCCACCACCAATTTCTCCGGCATGGTAAATCACAATTATTGGCTTTCAGTCCCCACTTCATTGTGTTTTAAGCTATCATTCATAGCTGTGCAAAGCAAATGTCAGACTTAACACATGCAGAAGTTAAATTGTTATCTCCAAGATTACTATTTCTGTATCCATTAGCTCTGAGTTCAAAGTGCCACTGTCAATATATAATGCATTTTTCAGCAAGGCTCCAAGTAAAGCTATAAATAGAGATGGACAAATCTGGGGTCAGGGAAGGGTAGACTTCAGTTTTGCAAAACCAGATACCAGTCTTGGTCATGATCCAGGCTCTTGCCTAAGTCTGCTCCACTTGGAGATGGGGAAAGTCTGCCTTCTCTTGATGATAAGCATTGCCCTTCTGGGCTTGCAGGGGCTTCAAGGAAAACAAAGCAGCACTGTAACAGCTTTGAGGTTTTTGAGAAGAAAACCCCCTACTGGTCGTTTTCTTGCTTTAAGTCAGTCAGATATGCACCCTCATGTATACAGGTTCAGAAGTTTGTGGGATGTGGGTTGTGGCAGTTTCGGACTCCTGCTCCCAGTGTTAACACCAGAAAGGGCACCGGCTCTTCAGAGGTTAACAGGAAAGCACTGGAAGAACAAGATGCTCCAGCACTGCTATTCGATGCAGATCACACTCTAAGAGTATGTTAAATGCAAGACAAGTAAGGTCAGCTCTGTCCCACAAATAGCCACCAGCACAGCCTGGTAAGGACGCCCTGTACCAGCCATTCCCACCCCTGCCAGTTGACTGACCACAGTTTACTTTGGCAATCAATCCCCCTTTCCACCCACACAGGGCCTTTTTGTCCATCCCACTGCCTTTTTTTGGGGAAGGGGAAAGAAGGTGAAGACTGGCAGCAGCCTGGCCCTAAAGCAAATTGCCAGCTGCTCAGCAGCACGCTTCTGGATGGCGTGGGTGGATATGCAACTCCCGAGGCAGCCAGACCCTCAGAGTGATCCGAGCGTGACTTCAAACTAGGCTGTGCATCACAACACGTGGAAAAGTGTTACATCACAACAGCCAGAAAACCCTTCTTGGGAGTTTCAGTTGATTCCACCCTGCCGCTGTCTGCTGACACGGAGCTCCAAGGCCAGGTCCTTACCCAAATGGTGGGGCGGTTGCACTGTGGCATCTGACACGCAGCGCTGCAGTGGTCGTGCTGGAGCACCCACCAGCACACAGATGGCACCACGCTCTGCTGGCAGGCGCACTGCTCCTTCCACCCTGCTCAGCCAGACACACACATGCAGCACGGCTTGTCCTCAACCATTTTTCAACAACTGAGGCCACGGGAGGGCCCAGAAGGAACAGAGGTACTGTATGTACCTCAAGCCATGTCCTCAAGCAGGAGATAACTTGTTCATTGCTCCCAGTATACAGATCCCACACCAATGCTTTCAGGTTGCAGCTCTGAGACAATTCCACCCTGCCCAAGCAGACACAGCTTTTGGCAGAGTTTGGTAGTTTATGAACCGTGGAGTTCTGAAAGGGCAATAGGGATAACTACCCTGTTTACCATTGCCCACACAATTGCTAATTAGGGTTCCAAACCCACTTACTGCCCTACTACTGAAATAGTCACAAACTGTGTCTAAAGTTGATGCATCTGGTGCCAAATGTCCATTGCCCCCAGAGAGTGACCTGCGATCAGGGCGAGTACAGCACCACTAAGGATTAATGGGGAAGGGGAAACACAGAAAGAGCTGGACCAGAGGCAGCACAGAGAGTGGCACATAAAGAAGGAGCAGAAAGTAGCAGGTGGCCTCTGGGGCTTCTTGCCCCAGAAAAGCTTCTCAGCCACACAGGAGGGGAGCTCCAGCCTGGCAGATCTTGGGAGGTCAAATGGCAACCTCCTCTACCAGGTACACACAGCTGAAAACAACAATTAATCTGTATGTCCTTGGAGCATGTTGTGTTTTAACAGGTAAGTAGAACTGAAGCACATGAGGACAACTACACAGCTCACCAGCAGTATACCATGCCTGGGCTTCTCCCTTCTTCTCTTCTACCACTTTGCCTTTAAAATGCAGGGACACTATTTCCCACAAAATGAGAGCCAGCAACCCGCTCACTTGCTACAAAAAGTTGGGCTGAAATTTCAACCCACAGCAAGTGTAAATAATTTCAATCACAAAATCACAAAAAAATTCACAGAAAAAAAAAAGAGATGCTTAAAAAGACAGAGATTTAAAGTCGCTAAAAGAAAAGGCTCAGAGATCCACTAAGCATAAAATCAGGTTAGTGGAAAAGTTTAAAGCGGCATGAATGCATTGTTATAGAGAAACAGCAAAGATTTTGCTGGATAAAGACGATGACATGAAATTTAAGTCGTATGCAGGCATGCTGAGAAAGTAACGTTCTAAATACTTTCTGCTTACAATTACAAAATGATCAATTGTTAAGTGTTGGACAGAGAAATAGATTCCATTCTGCCTGGACATGCACAGTGGGCCAAGAATGCACCTGGATAAGCCAAGCATTCATTATCTCCCAGACACTCAATATCCCATAATACCCCCAGTGGCTGCCAGCTCCTTGTCCACCCTTGACCACACGCCATGTGCCCCATTTCACAGCTGAAAAGTATTTAAAATTCATGAAGCCTGTTGAAAGCTCGACTGTCACATTCTGCTCATTCCACAGGGTATGGGAAAACTGTGCAGAAGGGACATTTCAACCAGGGCTATTATGGCTCTTGAATAACCAATATTCCATTAAATTGCTAATAAACCCACTTGAAGATAAGTTGATCACAATCAAACTATACAGTAGCATTCCTTTCCTTTAACACCAAGTTGTCAGGTTTCACTCTGTACTGTACTACTGTTTCTGTGCCGTTTGTTCGTGCCTTGACACGGCGCATTCAAGATACTCACTTTGTCCCCAGTCATCTAAATGCCCTGTTCTAAAGAGGCTGAAAGATCTTTGGCAAGGATAATACTCTGCTTATTTTAAGGTAGGGAATTCTTTTCAAAGGAAAATCTATGCTAAAGAAGCGAAAAATAATTATACCTCAACCAGGACATTTGGGGTTTTGTAACTTCTTGAACAGGGTGCTCACAAGTTGAATGCAGTGGTAAGTGGTATGAGCACCTCCCGGCTTCCCTAGCGCCCCGTCAGGCTTGGTCGGTCTGAGTTCTCATGTGAGTTTGCAGTTCAGCAGCCCAGTTCCTCCTCCCTCCACCAAATCTTAAGTTTTATTAATCAAAATAAATATTTTGAAAGTCTTACAAAAAACTTGACTGTTTATTTCGCATTAAAATGGATTTTGTCGGATTCCCCACAGTTAACTGTCACGCTGCTGGCACACCTGCTGCTGCCTTCTGATCTTGTTGCGTGCATGTCACTGTGCTAAGAGTGTCATTTCTAACACTGAAAGGCATGTCAGTCTCCTTCTCGGAAGGGGATTTAGAAGCTTTAATTTTATATTAACTAATTCAATAGTGCTGAAAAGCAGCTCCCACCCAGCTCCATCCCAGCATGGAACCACCATTACTACCCAGGTCTGAACTCTTCCCATCACCTCTGAGGCACGTGAGAACCAGCCTCCAGATTTCAGCTGCACAAATGGCCAAGGATCACCACCAGGAAGATTTGGTCCCATCTGGTCAATCGGGTGGGGAGCCATGGACAAAACCCAGTGGTCACCACCAGGTCCCCATTGTCAAGTACTGAGGACAGTCAGGGAGAAGAAGCAACAGTGGGCACATGCCCAGAGTCCCCAGGAGCCAGCCCAGCTCAAGGAGTAACGACCATCGTCACAGGCAAAGGGAATATTTTTCTTCACACTGAATTCACTCTGTAACTGGCCTTTCAGTGAGGAGCATCCAGTTGCTCCTGTGTTATTTTATCAAAAGGGCCCCAAGGGCAGAGGTTATACCAACCCAGCATTTTTTCTTCCCTAATAATACATTTCATTCATGCTTTCAGAGAAGTTGACGTGTCTGTCTTATTTTAGCTGTGCTAACACATCCTGCAAGAGTGCCCTAAAGTGTCCAGACACATAGAACAACAATAATGGCAGAAAAATGTGAATTCTGACCATCTTGTGTCTCCCAACTAGTTCCAGTAAGGTTTCCACTGCCAGGTAAGAGACGTGCCATCCCAGCAGGATTATGGAATTTTGGTGGTATACAAGAAATGGGGTTAAATCCTTGAAGACACACCTACAGTTTTTAGTAGTCAAAAATACATCTCAATACAAATAAGGAAACTGGAAGTTATCTGTTGAACAAACTGGCCATTACAGTGCTAGCTGGGACATTTCAACCTGATAATAACCTTTTCCTAGACTATAACCTTTCTAACTATACTGTCAAGTTTTAGTAAGTTCTTAAGCTTTAAAGAAAAACATGCAGTAAGCATAAGACCTTATGCTCACTGTTCCTTGAACCCAAACTGACAAAGGCGAAGAGCCAGCCACCTTTGCAAGTCCTGCTCCTGCACCAACATCCCATTTGAGGCTCACAGTCATGAGAAGGAAACGAGGATAAAGCCAGCAAGCACCAAAACATGAAGAGCACATGCAAGATACAGCAGTTGGGTGCAGCCTCTCCATAACCACACAAAAGTTGATACCTCTTAAAAATGTATATGCGGTGCCCTGCCTTTCCTTGCAATCTCACCGAGTGTTCAGGCAGCTGGGCTGAGGAGAGCCTCTGTCCCCCCAAGAGACTGGCACAGAGGGAAGATGCTGCCTCTCGGGCTGCTTTGTCAGGACATCCCTCACCCTCCTGTGCCTCTAGCGACAGAATGACCGCAGTACAAGCTCTCCTCTTGCCTTTTGCATTTTTAAACCATAAAACTCACAGGGCAATATTTCATTTAAAAATACCAACAACTGCAGGCAGGCTACCGTCACGTACATTACGTTAGCTTGATACTAAAACACAGCTCCTGCTTTCAAGCCAGCCTGCTCACACCCTGCCTCCCCTCCTTCCCCTCACTAACGTCCTGGGGGACTTGGGACACTTGCTCAGTAAAATTACAAGGCAAGAGAGTTATAGAATGGGAAGTTCACAGCAATTAAACATCCCATGTGACAACATTGAGTCCTACTGCCCAAGAGGGGACAACGACCCACCAGATGCAGAACTGCCCGCAGCCCTGAGGAGGGAGCATAGGAGCCTTCCCAACACTGTTCCAAAACCTCGCCAGCAGAACTGCTGTGAAATGCACCCATCTGCCCCGTGACTGACAACCAATTTCACACATAGGAGATACATCACCAAAAGCTCTGAAAAATTGCGCATTTCTTGTTTATGACAGACATCTAAATGCTTGGAAAAAGGAAACAGCCACGTGTCTCTTTACACAGCGATGCTTCCCCCAGACAAAAAAGGGTACACATACAAAGCCCTGATCTACACAACAAATATTAACAAAGTACAAGCCAAAGGAACTCCTTTAAGGTCCCCCTGCATTTAATTTCCTTGAAGTCTACATGAGTTTCAGTGCACTGACATTTACACAATTCCCCCAAACAATTTATATAGGCACATGGGTAGAGAATGTAAAACATTTTTCAAAGCTGCAGCACAGCAACGTATTTGTACTTTTAATACTCAATGATGGATGAGTACTGATCAAGTTTAAAACCAAAAGCTAGATTAGAATACTACTATTTTATTTTTAAACAGAAATTGCTCACGTGCTTATTCTAAGTTCAAGTCACTGTCACTTCAAATCTCAGAGGGTCTGATCACTTGCAAGCATCATCAACACAACTCCACGCAGATTTGCCAGGAGAGCATTTGGTTGCAGGTGAGCATTAGGAGGGTCAAACCTGAGCACAGGACCTGAGCTCTAGGCAGGCAGCAGAGGATGAAATCCTGGCCTGGCCAGAAACCCCCAACCCGAGACGTCCCTTTCCATTTTATACAATAAATGCAGAAATGTAAATGTCAGTATGCCCGTAAGGGAAGCACTCTAAGAGCACTAAGAGGTGCAATATGGTTCATTGTTTTGCTCCCTTCCCTACCAAACAAGCTCCTATACATTTTTATATACCCTGAGATAATGTTCTTTCAATAGAGCTAAATCCTGTGTTCAGCTAATAAGCACAGTGAAGTCTGTGGTGGTGGTGTTATATTTTCAAAAGAAATAAATTTCCTTGACAAATCTGTAATTCAGTCACTCTGCACTTTGCTACCGCATAAAATTCTCCTACTTGTATGTGCATAAAATACAAGTGGCTATAAAGAAAGGGAATCTTACAACGCACAGGGACAGAGGGAAAATGAAGAAAAGCAAAATAACAGCTAAGTAAAAAGTAACTGTCCAAGATTCTACTTAAAGCTCTTCTAGTAGAAAGACATTTTAGGTGTGAGACTGCTAACTCAATCGTGCTCCTTTAGCGAGGTCTGATTTTGCAGACCGAGCCGCCTGCCCTTCCCTCACCCCCAATCCCACCCATCAGGCACTGTGCTGCAGGCGCAGCTGCGTCCCTATCTTACTACTTTGTTTTGCAAACGGTTGCTTTGGGAAGGGAAATCTCTCTGCAGGCTTTTAAACACACCTTAGAAATAAACATTTCACTTAAGGTATTCAGTAAGAGCTTCTCTGAAGGGGGAGTAAATCAAGTAAGAACTCTTCCCAGCTACACTGCGCTGGGCTAATTGAATTTGATGACCTACATTTCCTAATTACGCCTCCTGTATCTGAGGCAGCACATGCCCATGTTTCACCGCATCCAAGCCAGCACCCTTCACAAAGCAGCAGTGATGCTCCCAAAGGGTTCCACACCAGAGCATCCAAACCCTGCCCTCCTGCCCGCTCTGCATGCAAGGAGGCACTGCTCTGGGGGGACATGGTGATGCCACGATCCTCCCAACAGGGCCCGTGTTTGGAGTGATACCTGCCTCGCAGGAGGTTGGCCCAAACCCACTGCTGCACAGAGCAAACAGCATGGCACAACTGATGACGCAAAGCAACAGCAGCTCATTTCCAGACTCGCGTGGGAATAGGGAGCACGTCTGCTGGAATAATAGCCAAGAGTCAATGATACAGCAGACTCCAGTATTACTTTATAGTTGGCCTAATGGCTTTTCCTTTCTCTGCACAGTACTACATAACTTTGCCACCATACAGAAATAAAGGGAAATACTGAAATACATAAGATTATAACTAAGTGGAAAGTATTACCTCACCAGATGCTATCAATACCATCAGAGGTGTGGAATTAACCTGACAGCTTGTAACTGCAGCGCTCCCAGACAAAGACTATGCCAGAGCCTACAGGTACCTGCAGGACCTGCTGCAAACAAAGGGTGAGCTTGGGGCTGGAGCAGCAATAAGTTGTGAAAAAGTTAAATGAAGACCACTTACACCACCGCCACTGAGGAGCTGAACTTTGAATTTCCCTGGCAGCTGTTTTTTGTTTCAGTTGCTGAGGGCTCCTGCTCTACTGGGGTGGATGTCACTGCTGCAGAGGGTGGCAAGTCCCACCCCTACCAAGAGGGCTCAGCTGTGGATGCGCCATAGCATCCAGTCTGGGAGGAGGGAAACACCACCTGCACCACATAGCAAGGATGAGAGAAATTGCTGTGAGCACCTGGTCTATGGACAACCCCCTTTGACTGCAGCATCAAGCCCTTAGTGTGTCTCCTGCAAGCATCCTGGAGAAAACAAAGATGCCCTAGAACTTGCTAGTTACGTACCCCTTATGTAAGGAAGACAGTTCAAGAGTTCCTCATTCAGTCCTTACGATGACTGGGTTATACTTAGGAAGACCAGAGACAAGTATATATTCTACAGGAAGTTTTTTAGCTGCTTCAGTAGGAAGGGTCTTCTGCTGGCTGGTGTAACTCCACACTGCACACACTTAACAGATCTGTAGATCATGCAATAAAGTGGAAACCTGTGAAAAATAACGACTGCTATATTCTTTGTAGATCTCAGTGCTGTTTTAAAAAACTGCCTCAATCTACTGCTGAATGTTTTTAATGTCCTACAAGCGGTAAGTGCTCAAGGGGAAAGATAGAAAGCCTGTTTTCCTACCTGTTCTGGCTGGTGAAAGTAAGTTGTAACTGTAGTTACACACCAGTGAAGAGAAGCTGCAGAAACAAATACAGTCTGCAAGGCCAGAACAGAAGGCATATGGTATTTTGTTTGGCCTGTTCCGCATTCATCTTGCACTTCAGCAAAGGAACAGGTTAAAAAGAGGGCAAAGGTAGGAAGCAAGTCTCCAACACACTGGAATATACCAAGTCTTTTCAATACTCACTTGGCTCTAAAGAAATGCAGCTTCTCCTTCAGAGATCAGCTGTTACAGTGACCAGAAAGATGACACTCCTGAAAAACCTAACACACAGTTAGCAGACATTAATTTATAAAGGCACAGTAATTTGTTCAGAATACAAATAACACTCACTCCCTGCTCTTTCAGTTACAGATGAAGTGAAGCCAGAACACGTCAAACAAGTGACAGACATTTCATAGACAAAATTGATGTCCCTAATAAGTAAAAGCAGTTATATAACGAACACACAGAATTAATAATTTTCAAAAGCCTTATTTTCAAAGTTGAGCCAAATCATTAAGCAGCTAATTCACATGCTAAAAATAAGTGATGCCCAGGAGCAATTTTAAGAAAATGTCATTAAATGTCCAGAAAGCCCAGTCTCACATGTGAGAAAGAATGCTGTACTAGATTAAGGATTAAAGATAGTGGCTAAGTTAATTGGCATAGAGGAGAAATTAAAATCAGATATAAAACTCAAAACAATTATAACATGTTTTAGTGCAATATATCAGAAATTAAGAGAACTTAGAAAAGCAAAAGGACCTAGTGAAAATCTCTGGATAAGGGAATCAAGATTCACAAGGGCCTTTTTTTTTTTTTTTTTCCTCCTTTGCTTCTGTGCCCTAGGAACAAGAGGAACAGCAACAGTGGTGCTGATTCATTACTACCCAGAAAAGGTGAAATTTTCACTATTCACACCAAGGTAGAAGTACTGAATAAACATTTCTGCTCGGCATGGGGAAAAGAGCCAGTTCAATATTCAGATTGTATTACAGACAGTAATTTTCATCCCAACTGTAACACAGAGAACATTAAACAGCACTTACTAAAAAGCACTTTTAAAACAGCAGGTCAGGATGATTTCTACCTAAGGAGGCATTCTGTAATGTCTATAATCCTTCACAGTCTAATGGGGATGCCAGAAAAATTTGAAAAATGACTGACAGGGGAGTAATAAGGAATTGAAGGATAAAATAATTAATACCAATCAGCATGTTTTTACAGAAAATATAATCCCTAGGCTGATACAGCTTTGGATGAAAGGGTAACTCCAGGGAATAGCAGTGATAGCCCTGATGCACCAGGCTAAGATGTATGCAGGTTGATACTGCCACTTGTACCCAAACAGAATGTTTTCACAGGTGTCAAGACCTGGTGAGCATGGAAATCATTGCTGAATAGGTGTGTTTCAAACAGAGACCCATAAGTGCAAGGTCACTCAAGTTTCATTCGAATAGCCTGAAGGCACACAGTCATCACTGGTCAGCGAGCAAAGGCATGTTAAACTCTGAGCAAACCAGGTCACAGGCAGGGAGGATGGCACAAGAGGTACAAGTGACCAACCCACGCCGCCATATGGCCTCCGCAAAGGCTGCATGGCTGGCATGAGGACCTCCGGCCACAGCCAGAGGACAGACCATCTGTTTGGGTTTGTAAACCGAGCCACCGCAGAGGATCATCGCCTGCAGGTGGGCTCTAACCATGACCCTGCGACTGAGGAGAGACCTTCGGACAGACAAGCAGGGGAACACTGTATAGGGGCAGAGAGATCCACCATCCCAGCACGTGCTATTGCCACAGCTGCTCTCCAGTACCACATCCACCGCACGGAGAACATCCAATAGTCATGAAGGGCTTGGAGAGGAGCCACCAGGAGGAAGGCGTCATTTCTAAAACCTCAATCAAAGCAGCATTCACAGAGCTCAATCTGTTTCGCTGATCAAAGAGAGGATTATAAAGTCCTTCAATCATGTCTGCAAAGACCTACGCAAGGAATAGAAATTCAAAAAGGAATAGAAGCTCTGACAAATACAGCACTTAGAAGCTGAATCCAAACCAGAAGCCATGGTTGATACAGGGATGGTGTTTTTATTTTTTAAAAGGAAAATTTATACTTTAGATAACTTAGCAAGCATCGTGTTGGACTCTTTCCCTTCTTTGCAGCCGAAGCAGAGGGCACCCATGGCTCGGCAGCGAGCAGCCTACCCCCCAGTGCAGACAACCATGGGTCTAGGAGAGGGTGATGGGTGAAAGGCTGAACCTGGGGACCTGCTGCTAGTCCAGGCACCAGAAAACACTGACAGACAAACCATGACTTCACAACTTTTCCTCCTTGTTCAGCAAAGGGGAAGATACAGAGCCTGGTGAGAAATGAAGGTGCTTTTCAGACAGCGGGTAATGCCAGAGCAAATGATATAGTTTTAGGAACAGATGAGCCTGAAAATCTTGACTACAGAACTTTTTTCTGGTTTTTTTTTTTTTTTTTAATTGCTGCCACACATCTCTGTGCAGAAACAGATGACACACTCTACTTTCTACTGACAAGTGGATCAGTTTTCTCTTTGTGGGTAGTATAAGGCCTCCCTGGAAAAGCCTGTGGCTATTTAGGACAGACAAGGTGCTGTAAGATATCTTACAGCACCACTTACTCACCACTTCTGCTGGTATACTTCGCAAATGGGAACATTAAAGAGTATGATCTTGAATGAAAGCACACAGCATCTGCAATACATACTGCAGCACATCCAAACGATGGGCTAGCTGGGGAGGAGCGGTGTGAACAGTAAATTTCACTTGGGAGGGGGCGGGGGGCAAGGCAGCTTGGGAAACACTGACGTATTGTCTTTCCATTACTAAAAGTTACACTTTGTGAAATAGCATTAGATCATTTTAAGAGGTTTATATAAGGACACTGAAAAACAAGTCCTTTTGCAAATTCTGTTTTTCTAATGTCTCCCTCCCCTTTATATTTCCACTATGCATCAGGTTGTGAAAATCCAACACGCAGTAAGTTCCCAGACAGAGAAGACTAACCTTGACCTAAGTTAAATCTTCCATCTGTTCCCGGCTCCTTCTCTTCTGTCCATCAGACAGGCTCATAGCCGTGCCTTAACTACTTGTTTAGGAAGGATGTGACATGTTCCAATTTAATACATTTAGCCCTTCTTAGAGCAAACGTAGAATTAAGCCTCAGTATGCACTTGACAGATCTCTTAGCAACTACAGTGCAATCAGCCAACAATGGATGATTCACAGTTTTAGCAAGAGTGTGCAGAACTGCCTGCCAAAAGTCTGAATAAACTCACATTGCTAGACACTATGGTAAAATGTACCCTGATCTCTTTTAAACTATTATATCATAGAGGAAAGTTAAACTGCATGCATTCCAGCAGCTCGCCTGAGCCTGGAAATACAATTGAACTGCAACATCTTGATTTTATGATAACTGAGACTTTTCAGTGGTTATTTTTGATTAATTAGGATAATGGTACCCTTCAAGGGAAACCGCTAAAATCCATCAGTTTGTCTAAATACGGGAGAACCTCCTCTGTTGCATTGCTCTGAAATGGGACCAGAGTCCAGAGGATACTAACAGGGACAGCCTATCCAGAGATCCATTGATTAAAAGATGGGCTTAATCTCACACCTCCTGCTGCAGGGCCCACTGACACTTAAAATATTTAGAGATCTGTGTGCAGTCCGTGAGTCAGAGCGGAATAGCAGGAAGCAGCACAAGAGAGTGCAAATACCCATCCTGACACATGGCTCTACTCTCTTTATCGCCCTCCAAAGCCCAGCTGAGGACCAGGATGTCACAACAGAGACAAGATTGTTCGTATTTCTGCAGCCAAATTTCTGCCTTCATTGACCGGTTTCACTCCAAGCGTCAGATTTTGCTGTGGAAAGTTTCCTCTATGCTCTCCATGTGGATATCTTCCTACACAAAAACAGACTTGAGCAAATCCTTTACGAAATACTGTTGAAAAAATAAACAAAACCAAAGAGCACAAGAATTAGTCCCACACACCAAGAGCACCAAGGGACAGAGGATAAGTCACAGACCATTCCCTGTCAGCTACAACCATGAATCACGACCAGAGCGTTTCCTGTGGCACACTGGACACCAGAGTAAAGCCCCTCGTGAGTAATGGGGTCTGGTCACAGGACACAGGGACAACCCTCCCCCAGCATTCCAGCCTGATCTTAACATCATATTACAGTGAAGAATCCCTTTGGATCTCTGGCATAAACTTCAGCTCCAGGGGTCAGAAAAGCTTTTCACTATATTTTACGGCAATTTATGTATTGCATCTGCCCATACATACCGCACATTTTGGACTCTTGTTTTTCACCATCCCTTCCCTGAGGCATCAATATTCATAGCCAGAAGAGAGCCGACACTGTTGCCTTTTCTACTTTTAACTGCCTCAAGCCGCTGCTCACTTGGTACCCAACTGAATGAAACCCCATTTAAAAACACAGACGTCTTAGCAGCACAGTGAAGCCAAGCCTGAGTTTGGATCCTTGCGTGTTGTGATAATCACCTCTCTTTACCATTTTTTCAGCAGGCCTTGTCCTCCAGCTCTCTCTCAAGGGTGGGGGATGACTCTGTGACACTTGGTGGGAGACCCACCCCTAGCTCCATGCAGGCATCACACAAGTGCTCTGACCCTGCATTGCTCCCAGGAAAGAACAGACCAGGCACAGACCCAAGACGATGAAAAGCTGCAGCGTGCTAAATCTGTTTACCATTTTGGCCATGCGCCCTGGCAGCCTCGTGCTGCCCCAGCCACCAGCAGCCTGGGGATCTCTCCCACTGCAGGCAGGAGCCTCGCTCCAGCAGCCCTTTTCCAGGTAAAGCAGATATGCTTGGCTAAATAAGTAGCTTGCTTTGGCATGGAAAAGCAGGGCGCCCGAGTCGGTTGGCAGACTTAGTCTCTGAAAAAAAGAGGGCTGTGGTCAGGGAAAGGAATTTCAACGCACTGAGCTCCACACTGTCTTTAATACTAGGATAGTCACAGGTTTCCATTTGTATGGGCTGACAACCCTTCAAAGCAGGGGAAATACAGCGAGCGTCAGGAAGATGCATTAAGTGCAAAAAAAATACCACAGCTGAGAGTTTCTGTAAATGCACAAAGACAAAAATTAGACAGGTAAAGAGAGGAGCAGGTACAAAGTACAAGGTGCTTACACATTTATTGCTTTTGTAAAGAGAAGCTTCCCATTGACAATGCTCTCAATAGACAAACCAGAGCCCAGGAGATTTTTCCATCAATTTCCGTAAGGATTAGACCAAAGGGCTGAGAAGAATGTGAGCAGTGGGGCCGCAGAGCGCTGGGGCACAGGCGCCTTGGTCAGGGAGGGAGCAGAATCTAGCATTTGACTTCAATCAAGTAGCAACGTGTGATCTTTGCCATGTACTACCAGCATCATCACATACCACCAGCTAAAAAAAAGTGCTGTTATATCTAAGAAAGAAAATACACCGGGAACCGATTTTGCCTCTGCTCCAAGCAGGCTATCGTTTGCCTCGATGCAGGCAGAGGGGATGTCATTTTTTCCATCCTTGAGCTGTTCTGCTGCAGCTCTTTTGGGAGCTCTGCTACCGCCTCAGCCACGGAGCACATGTGGTGGTGTTTCTGCTTTGGGGAACGCGGTGTTACTCAATGGCTGACGTGAAACCCCGTGTTGTACAAGGCAGCACGGCAGAATTCCCTCACTCCCTGTTTTACCCTATAAGGGCATTCGATGATGGCGCTGCAAACCTGTGCCTTTGCACACATTTTCTGCAGCTGCTGCAGCACAGCAAAGCCAAGCCCAAGTCTGGATCCTTGCGTGTTGTGATAATCAGCTGGGGTTCGGAAAATCCTTCAAAAAAAAAATCTAATGTTCTGGCAACTTAGCAAGGCTTCTGAAAAAATAACAGTTTAACATCTGGAAAAAAAATACCCTGAGGAAGTCCAAGACCAACACAGCACAGAACATTTTCCCCCCATAACCGTTACTGTACAGCACTTCCTTGTCCCCAGCTCAGTGAAACTGGAACGTTTGCATCAAGATGCTGAAACATTTTATTGGAAGTCATGCAGGAAGGTGGAAAGATAAAGAGCTATTCATACACTTGAACATTTTTTTTAATTTTCTGGGTTTTGTTTATTTTTATTCCTGTCCCATGAATTTCCTCGGTCTTTTAATGCATCTTAATCTTCATCAATATTTAACTCCGCAGCAGAAATACTGCATACTTTGTTTTCCCATTTAACTTGAGTGAAGGGGGTAAAAAACTTCTATGGGAAGAAGAAAAACAGCCAGTTCTAAAGGAAATGACTTTTCCTTTTTCCACAAGATGCCTTGGAATAGAGTCAGGGAAAAGGATGAAAGAGGTGGGCAGCAAGAACACCACGCTATTTCAGAGAGTTAGCCAGGGTCATCATTTAGGACACTCTTCCTGCCTCTGGGTCCCAGGTTTAAGACCTGCCTAAGGTCAAGACAGAAAATATTCCTCAATGGATTTAACTCTCAGCAGACATAACCATGTAAGAGCAGCTCCCGGCAGTATTGTTCACAATGAACAAGTAACCATACGTATACACAACTATACGCTACATATATATACACATCTACATATGCATGTGTACAAGATCCTTTAAACTGGGGATGGGAATGCTTAGTGAACTTTTTGCAAGCTAAGGGAGATCTCCCATCATTTTCAGTATTTCCTGGAACAGCCATTTCCCATCGCATGCAACAGACAGGTCTGTAAGAAACTGCCCAGGATAGGGCAGAACTGACATAACCCCATGCTAGCAGAGACGCTCCACATGACACTACCTGGCTCATCATACCATGCTAGAGCCTCCAAAAACCACTATTTTTTGTTTTCTTTGTCTCTTACTGGAAGTAAATCTGTAAATTCAGATCATGACCTGAAAAGTCTCAGATACCTACTTTTCCACCTGCCTGCTCTGCCATGGAGCAGCACTCCAAGCAGCACTTGCACCTGGGACACCAGCAGTCTCCATGCATCTGATTAAAAATAAAATTAAGAAAATCTCAGTTAAAATGTATGGAGGGTTAAGCTTTCCAACACAGTATTTTCAGTGTTGGCTATGAAATGCTACATCGTTTTTCCTTGAAAAAACAGAGTTGCTGTGTTTGGACAAGCTCATGCTCTGCCCTCCATCGGTTACTGGGGCTCATGCTACAGCAGATCAGATCCCACATACTGACTACTGTAGCATTAAAAACATGGAGCTACCTGCACACTGTCACCCATCAGTCTTCAAAAGATCCTAAGGCCCCTGAAGAACCTGCACACACCTTCACTCAGCCAGAGAAACCAGGTACAACAGAGCTGCTCTAGACCTTGGATTCAACAGGAAGCAAACCCATACGACATTTTTATTCCCATGTATTACATGGAGGATTTATATACTTTAATCCTGGTGCATCCAGCTCTCCTGCAAAGGAGACTTGGACCTAGCAGAGTGTAGGAGCTCAGCACTTCTGTCATCCCTCCATATGATTATTTCTAAGGATTTTCACTGTAAAAGGACAGCAGAAATGGGCCCTGCAGTATTCAGGTTTGTGAACGTGTTTGGATGCAGCCTGGCTCAGCAGAGGGGGACGATGCCATGCAAAGCCTTGTGCAGGAAGCCATGCAGGCTACAGTGCCTTGTGACTCACCTGCATTAACTGCAAAAACCAGACAAATCAACCTAATAAATCTCCTGTGCAGGTACAGCTCCCAAAAATGTGGAAATACTGAAAAGAGGAGCTCTGACAGAGCCACCTGTGGAAGGCTTAGATTACAGAACCAAGACATAATTGCATCTCTCCCTTCCCACTTGCAGCTGAACTCTCGAGTCACATCAACAAACACTTGGCACATAAAACAACAGCTTTCAAGTGCTCTTACACAAATTAATGACTCCCTCCCACACCTCTGTGGCTCAGGGGTTTCATTATCTGCTGTGGATATACAGAAAATGGCATGTCCCTGCCCAGCCGGTTTGGCCAAGGGAAGGTACGGGTGCTCCGGGAGCAGGGGAGCTCCCCGCTCCCCACTGGTGCTTTGCCACCACCTGTTGTCCCAGCACATGGCATGGCAGTGCCAGGGCACTGCTTCCTCGTGGCACACCTCTGCTTATGCAGAGCTGGCAAAGGGAACCCTGGCCACCAACGGGTGACTGCAGCAGGTAGAGAACTGAAATGCCTTCACATGCTAAGGAGCAGAGTGAGAGCCACAAAACTCATGCTAGAGAAGACCCTGCACCTGCTATTTTGTGGGTCCAAATATGGAAAACCCTACTCAATTAAGCAAAGAGCAAACCTGAACAGACAGGAAGAACTGGGAACAGAAGAAATAATTGTTGGTTTTCAGAAGGCTCCTCACAGAACAGCAGATCTGACCAGTGATGCTAGACTTCCCGATGGTTCATTTGTTCATTTATTATTTTTCCCCTCGATTTGATCAAACAAGATCAACAGGCATTTCAGGAGAAAAAAAAAAGTACAAACATGCTTTTTAAATTAAAAAATTCCAGGCTCATGAGATTTATACTCAAATGCCCCTCTCCATGCAAGTTATGCTTCTTCTCAAACACAAATTTCAAATACAAGTAAGACCGATCAAACCTTCTTTCATGTCAAGCAAAGACAACCCTAAACCCCCCCAAAACCCAATACACAAGGCTTCATCCCTCCCTTGAACCAGAAGTTGGATCTACAACTTAGTGGCACATATAGATGCTCCAGCGGCACTGCTGTACCACTTGGGGGAATCGTATGACGCATTTTCCAGTGCAGAGCCAACAACCACCAAGGACCTTGACACAAAAGGTTTTCAGGTGTCTTTGGAAGTGTGTGTTGCTGAACAGCTACTTGAGAAATCACTCTTCTCCCCATCACACAGCTGTGATACAGGGACAAAAACTAAGCCAAGCAGTTGGGGTACGAGCAGTGTTCCTGTCTCAAACTCTGGTGCACCATTTTACGGATTTCCATTATCAGCTGCCTGGGCTGCCATTTCCTTATTCCCTGGCGAGACTCATATTACTGCAAACCATACAGGTTTTGCAAAAGACTGCAAAAGTCCATCCTCTATCTTTTGTGCCATCTACAATAAGCCTTCTTAGAGGGCAGCAGAGGACAGCGAGAGGTCTACCCTCCCACCCACAGGCAAGGTAAGTACATCCCCCAGATGCACCTAGCCTCTCTCCAGGGCTGGAGACCCCCCAGACACACACATAACCTATTCTAAGACTTTACTATCCCTCCTATTCTCCCCCAGTATCAAACATGTATCTTGCTCGCTGCCATTTTTATCCCACAACTTCTTACTCTGATTGCCATAGCTAATCCCTCCCTTTCAGCAGCTGGCTGCCCAGGGGACACTTCTGCATTTTCACTGTCACACTATACAGAACGTAATGAATCTTTAATTAAATGGGCTTGATGAGGAAAGTCATTCAAATTAGGCTTCATCAGCAAGACAAAACCCCAGCTGTCTTTCCTAAAGGATATAATGATGCACAGTTTAAAATACCTGGAATCCAATTTTAGCACTGCAGAACAACAGTCCTCAAAACCAGCATTTGTTAGGTAAGTGGGGAACGGCTGAAAGAAAAATCTCAAAGATCTTAATCAAGCACATTTTAAGCCATGCAGCTTTTATGGCAATTTCTTCATAAACCAAGAGCTTCTGACAATCTAACAGGCTTAATGCAACCAATGGCAAGAGAGCAACTGGTTTCACAGGGGTTGTCATTTGCACATCCAATGTATGACAGCAAAATGGTACAAGTACCCTGGAAAAGACACCTCTGGGAAGCTTGTTGTAGCTCCATGGAAATGGAGTAAATAAAGCATGCGTCGTCAGCACATCCTCAACATGCTTCTCATCCCTTTAGGATGACAGCAACACTGGGAGCTTCTCTTGTTTAATCTGCACAAAAGGATTCACGTGCTCAGCGCTGAATGACTCTTCACGTGGACTTCAGTGGGAATAAGCTACCCTGGATTTCAGAAGAAAAAAGCACTAACAGAAAGTTAATGAGGTACAAACCAGGTTATGAATGGACCAAAGAAAAAAATTCTCCTTAAAGCTATTTCCTGCCCTGCTGTGATCGAATACATGCCTTTTAAGGCCTCACCTTACCCCCCTCCTTTCTTTAAGCAATGCTTTATTGTACCCTGAGACTTTCTCCACTTTTCTAATCAGTTTCCATTATGTCCTTTTCCTTTAAAGTCTCCCACTGTTACAGCTCCACCAGGAGCAATAATGCTGAAAACGGCAGCATAGACTGGCTATGGCCTTTTAAATAGTCTTGAAATGGAGCCAAGGTGGAATAAGTCTACTGGACGGGGGTGTTAAAGCACCAGGGCTCTTACTGCCAGTGCCTGCATCCCTGCTCCTGCCAAGGCAGCTCTGCACACGACAACATGGAAAGTTTTAGAGGGGAGTCTAGCCTTGGGTAAGAAAAAATTCCTGACCCGCAAGTTTTTAAAAGGACGTTATGAACCAGGGGGCTGGATTTGGCCCCCTTCAAACCAGAGGGAGACCCAAAGGCAGAGCACAGCGGCAGACCGACTCTGGCAGAGGAGCACTCAACCCATACAGGGAGCTTTCCCCATTTCCTCCTCCACTGGAAGGAGGGTGATGCAAGTTCACTTTGTGGATTGCCTTCTGCTTTTATGTTCAAAACAGAAAACCACCACTGTGCCTTGCATGCATGCTCTGCTGTCACTTCTAATGAACCTTTTTACCCACCTTCAATATTTCCCTCTCATCCACATTCCCACCTCACCAGCTCATACAACGAGCAACCGGCAATGCTCGGAGCTGGATGGCAATCTCATGAGACAGGCTCTCGCAAGAATTTCCTGCTTCTGGTTCAGCCAGACATACTGCAACAACAGACGCTCTCGCAGGATTTTGGCACCTTCACTCCTCGTTCAGGCCAAGACCCAGGAATGCAAGTGAAAAAAACACTTTTTAATTTTTAGAATTTTGAAGTAACTCAGCTCTTCCCTCTGCTGCCGTGGGTGTCTGGTTGGCTTCCATGCTAAAAGACTGCTTCCACTGAGATTAACTGAATTTGGAAACCACAGAGCTCAAAGTATCACAAAAAAATTTGCTTCCCAGAAAACACCTCGGTAAGACACCACCACAGTAGGGTGTCAGAGCAGTTCACCCCAGAGAAGAAAGTTTTAGGGAAAGAACAACTGACTGACCCTCCAAGTACATGGGATTAGGTTTTCCATGAGTCCTGGGGTACTTCAGCAAGTGTTTCAATCAAGATGACCTAGGTAGTGAAAATTCTGCATAGCAGCCTTGGGCAAGACCTACAGATCTTTTGTGCATGTTCCTAAAAGTGCAGCTCATGATGGACTGAGGAAGCCGGACCTTCTCCATTTTCTGGTCTCTTCTTCATTGAATTACCACGTAAGCTTGCACTACAGCTGGATGAGGCCATTTCTCAGTGTGACTAATATCTCACAGTAAATGCTTCAGATGCTTGTAGACTGCCACAGCTCACACCTGTGCTTCAGGGAGCATCTTCCTAGGCATCACTGCTGGATCAATACAGTTCCCACTGACAAATCAGCTCAGGAAAAAGCCTTGCTGGAAATTCAGAATTTAGGCCACATACAGATGCACTCTGACAAATCCCCTCTCCTCACACCAGGCCTCACCTTGCAGGAGAGCCTGAACCGATGTCCATGCTGCTGACACACAGTAAGGACCACACTGGACGTGGTGGTGGGTCCTGGCTCCTTTCAGGAGGGGTGACCCTCAGACATTCTTCTACTTGTTCACTGGAAACACAGCTTCCTTCCTGCAGCCCGTGCTGATACAAGCAGTGGTCATAGCTTAAGGTACTTTCAAACACGCCTTTCCTACCTCCTGCGTGTGATGGCCTCACACTTGGCTTTCTTGTAGTAGCAAAAGCAGGATAAGTGGGGGCAAGAACACCTTTTGTGAAAAACTGTAACCCAGCTCCTAGCATATAGGCAACTCAGGTTTTAAGTAGGAGTTCAGAAAGGCCAGACTTCTCAGTACGAGTGCCTATAGCTGGCCTGGGCTCCTAAATCACGCATAGGTTCAGGAGGAAATAACCTGCTTTTCAGAGACACTCAGCATTCCCATTCAGGGCTTCAGCCAGGGGTCAGAGGACATACACCATGGTGTAAGTAGTTATTCAGGCATGTTAAAATACTTTTAAAAGATTCTGCTGCTTATCTCATCTACAGGAGTTATCCCCTATGCTGGTATCTGTGCAGGGCTGGGGTTAATGCCTTGTACCAGACACGGTACACGTGACAAGGAAAGCTGGTGTCGATGGCAGTCACCTCCTCGTCTTCAGCTCCTCTGGAGTACCTTCCCAAAGAGCTAAATGAGTACGTCTGTTTTCTACCAGGTATAAAGGAGCAAACTTACAGAAAATCTCATTACTAGAGCAGTCAACACATATGGGAGGCGTATCAGATGCTTTATGCATCAATGAAGAAACAGCTTTCCCAGCCATGCAGGGGCATGCAAAAAGCCAGTCACATAGATTAAGCGTTCTTTAAAGACCTACACTACACACGGATTTAGCTTGTTCTTAAAACTCATTGCAGAATATATTTAATATTGTTACATGCTGTATTTAATATTACTATGCATGCAAGCTCTATTGTGCTATTAACCACACACGTTCATGGGCACCACAGTCTAAAATCTCCTCGTCAATATTTAAGGCTAAGAAACACTTTAAAAGCTAAAGCCATGTCATCTTGACAAATGTTACATTACTTCAGACTTTCCACTATTGAAAAACATGATCACGAGATCAGCTCAGAGAGATGCTAACTAAGCAGACACAGGGCAGGAAAGAGTTTAAGTGCTTTAAACTAAGACTGATTACAGGCTTTATGTTAAGCACTGGCACCTTACAGGATTGAGCCCCAGATACTTATACACTTGCGTCACAGGCACAAGCCTTAAAGGAAAAAGTCCCTCTCCTTGAATTACAGCATAACATTCAGAATGCACAGCAATTGCCTGTCCTTACCCTTTCATTCCTCCCTGGACTGAAACCATCAGTTAGATCTACAACCTGCTCCGCCACTTCCCCCCCACTCCAGATCCCACCAGCTTCAGAGCAGGCAGCCAGCGCTTGCACTTCTCTGATAGACACCCCCCCCAGGCTGCTTCACATACTGAACGCCTCCTGCCAGTACCAAGGCTGAAGTCCATTACATGTGTTTAAATATTTAACATGACTGTCAATATGTATTTTGTGAAGCTAACAGAATTAAAATGTGTTTTCAGTACTTTTCGTAACACTCCCAAGAAGTCCGGTTTTGTTACTGGCATAGCACTTCGTGGCATATGGAGGTATGTGGTGAATCTGCCTTCAGGAATGCAAAACGGGGCATTCTTTTCAGGCATGGTCTCAGGATTTATATAAATCTGAATAAGACCTTACACACTGTTTCGTTAACAGCTCTTTGTTTACATTCCATCCTGAAGAATTACAAACCCATTTCTTAAAAAGCTTTAGGAATACTGCTGTGCGTTACAGGGCCAGCAGCCCTTTAGGAGCTCCTGTTAGGCTTCTGGTGGCGTGCAGCAATGTTGTAAAGAGGGAGGGTAAGGAAACCAAGCAAAGTGGAAACTAGGTTAAAATCAGAGAAGCCTGGTGCAGAATTACAAGCAGTGCCTTTAGTCCTTAAGATGAAGCGCGGACAGAGCACATTTCAACTGCACAAAAGCTTTTGGCGGTTTCTGGTGGCTGCTGGCATCTGTGCCAAGGTTCCCCTAAGGATGGAGAAATGAGAAAGCAAAGCCACGCTTCGGAAATATCAAAGCCAGGACATGAAACAGCAAGCCCCGGGAGGGACAGGACATGCTCACAGCTAGCGGAAGGGACAGTCACGGGAGTATTTTCCCATCTGTACCACAAACCCAGCTGTCTTTGTCAGAGCCTGGATAGCAGTCGCCCTTCTTTGTATTAGTTTCACCTTCCCTGGCGTTTAGTTTTGCTACTGTCCAATCATCCTGCATGGCCAGGACACAGTGCCACAGCAATCCAGGCTGCAGGGGAGCCACGGCTCCGGCTACTGGGTCAGGCAAACCCATTGGGAGTGTCACTGCAGCCAAGCGAGTGGCACCAAAGCAGCAGAGATGCAGCACAAGGGTCCTTCCCTACCTAGCAGGCTGTAATACCTACAGACCCCAGGCTCCCCCAGCCCCTATTTGATCAGGGCACTGCTGATGCCATGGGTCCACACCAGGCTTCCATGCAAAGGGCTGAAGGCTGGGAGGACTTTTTGGAAACACGGCCACAGAAGAGTGTTTGCCATCCAACCCTGGCCACACCAGTTCTAGTCCTGCTCCTGTAAAAGCTCTCCAGTCAGCCCTGCACAATGCATGGCTGGTTTGATGCTCTTCTGCCAGAAACAGCTTTCAGGCTGCTTGTGGCGTTATCTCCGATAACAAGATGGACGCCACTCCTGGCAGCCTGCCATTCGAACCCACCTGGAAACAGCTCCTGCAGGCACAAAAAGCCCAGCAGTTTTGCTTCATGAATTTTTACGAATTTTTAGTGATTCAATTAGCTGTGAAGCAGGGGTATAAGGGCAGAAATAGAGCAGCGCCTTTTCCAAAAGGCTCCTTGTGCTCTGATAATGAGTTTCCTATCACCAGTGCTGGTATTTTCAGGCTCACTTGATCTATGTCAAGCTACTCAGGAAAAGTCTATCCATCATCCCCACCGCACAAACTGGCATGTTATCAACTGTCCCACAACAACACAGATCTCAGGGCCCACGGGAGACTGTCCTCCCCTGGCACCTTTCTGCCAAGGCTCTTCTAGGACACTCTCCTCCATAACATTAAGCCTGGCTCTCAATATATCAAACCTCTGGATGCCAAGTATTCATTACTAGGCCTTTCTAAGAATAATTTTGCAAAGCTTGGATGGCAGTATGTTTTCACAGCTGATGTGGAAAAGCTAGAAACAACATTTCCCAATGAGAAATCTCTGCTTTACAAAGTGTGCACTGTTTCTTAGGGTTAATCTGACTTGCTAAGGGCAGCGGGGGAGGAGGGGGAATCCTTTTACACTGTTGACATAAAATGTCTCTGTCTTAATAGCTGAATTTTTCCATTTTCTACTATCTGCACTAGGATGGATATACCAAGGCAGGGAAGGAAAAATACATCAACATCTGACCTCACAGCATGCATTTTATGGTACTAGTGATGGCATAAGATGGGCCATCAGAAACCCTGGTTAAGCCTGAACGCAGGTTCCCCTTGCCCAGTGGGACAGAAACACCAGCAAGATCTCTGCAAGGTTAAGGCAGGGCAGCTGTCTCCTAACTGGCAGTCCTTGGACAACTCCTGACCTTCAGGATCACGGCCAGCACCTCATTATGAGCCTGCTAAACAGCTATCAGTATTACAGCTTATTCATAATACATGAACAGCTTAAGTGGGTCAGAGAAACCTGTATATCCAAACAGCCTGACTCCCAACAGCGGTCGGTGCTGGCAGCTTAAGGAAAGAATAACAGAAAGAGGACAAGTATAGAGTGCCACTGTCTCCAGTATATTTTCCGCAGCTTATTGTAAGAGGCAGGGTACATATTTCCGAAGCCAGATACTGCATCTGGATCAAAGTGTTAAACAGCTATTGATGGATCTCTCTTTCATTAGCTGACACCCAGCTGTACTTTTGGCCCCTGCAACATCCTGGCAACAAATCTGACAGTTTGGTTGTGCACTGCATGACAAAGTACTTCCTTCTGCTGGGATCTGCTGCCTGGGTATTTCTCTGGGTGTCATACTACCATTCCCAGTTCACTTTCTCTGTACCATTATGAGATACTGTAGAGCTCTCCAATTTCTCCCCTACCCAAAATAACTATGAGCTGAAGGCATTTATCTAATTAGCACCACTTCATACCTCAGCAAGGTCTTCTCATCCACCTCTACCTCTTCTGCTTACTCTGCATTTCCAGAATGGGTAACCAGAACCTAACACAGCATTTCAGGTCCAGATGAATAATCAATTTAAGCCCAGTCAAAAAAATAAAATGGCCTTTCAGCAATACTGGAGGTATACAGCATTTAGGACTTTTGGAAATGCTCATCTAGAAGGGACTGTCCTAACCCAAAGCCCTGTGGTCAAGGCAAGCTGGTTGTTTTACTGTGTGACAAGGTCACATCCAGAACAAGAGGAGGATTAACAGAAGCACTTGCTTTAAGGGTCATAAAAAATAAGAGACTGCTGTATGGTACTACTGAAGCTCCATTTCATAGGGATTGGAGTTTCACAGTTGGACTTGCCACCATCAGTGAAGATGTGGCATCCAGGACAACACATGAAGTGCTAACAAGGGCTCCCCCCTACACAGACTCTCAGGTCACACCACACCACGCACCCCCCAGCCTTTTTCTTCATACTGGCTTTGACAGCATCTGTCTTCTACTCAGACTTCTGCCCTGACTACTCTTCCTGCATTGGTAGGGTTTCACGTTTCAGACAGTTTCCTTTCTTAAAACCAGGTCAGATCAAAAGGATCAAAAATTACTGGACAAAGATCACTAAGGCCAACAGCAGAGTAGTATCTGTGACTTCTTCTAGAAACTACACTAAAACCAGTTGTTCTCTGCACACATTTTGAGCTGCTGCAACCAGGAGGAATGTGGAAAAGGGTCTATCACAACCTTGTGTCTTCTCTTCTAATACTCGCTACTCCAGGAATGTGCTACATGTGGAAGTTCCTGAATACAGGACACTACAGGAGTCACTTTGTATCACCTTGAAAAAAAGCCAAGCAAACTTACAGAAGAATTCAGTGTTTCCTGGAAAAATACAGGTATCCAATTCATATCATCCTCCATTATTATTTATTGCTTCTATCATTTCCCATTTGTCTCTCAACAGCACTGCTGACTTCAGCTCTTGCTACCACAGGCACTGGTATTCCCATCAGAGGCTTGTAACAGATACTGAGCCATGAGATAGCACATTAAACTTCAGCAAACACCTACTGACTAGCAATAGTCCACCACTACCAGAACACCACTCTCCTCTGTACAGTGTTGGAAGAGCATAAGATACTTGAGCTTCATCACTTTTGCTGTTTTAAGCACAGTGATGACAGGCACACTCAGTTATCTGGGTAGGTGAAACTCTCCAAAGCACTTGTACTGTTTGAAAAATTAATTCCTGCAGGGCTGGTATATGTCTTTCACCTTTAGAAAGGCATGGTCTGGAGTTTACTGCTAAAAATTTTAAGTACTTTGCAAGGTATATTTTTTAATTTCTAGACATCGGGCCAAAAACCTTAGCTCCATTTCTAAACCACTTTGTCTTTCTAGCTTGGCTTTGCATGGAGATGACCATCACCATGGCTGCTAGTCTGTGACTCAAAGGGCATCAATGATACTGAAGTAGAAACCTATGCACAAGCAGGATTCTTACCCTGTAAGATTATCCTTTCTACAAGGTATGGGATTCAGCTTCCCTGACAGCTCTTACATCAAGTCTCAGAAAAAGAAGAGAAATGCAAAATCAATCACAACACTGCCAAGTATCCAATTATGTGGCAGTCTTGTTTCAGCTTGTTTCAGTGGCCAGCTGGGATTGAGCAGAGACAGACAATTTCATCTTGCCAGAGAACTTCAGTCAGCATCCAGAAACAGATGTGGATAGCCAGTTCCTTTACTATTAACATATATAAACCTTCTAGAAACAAATTACCACAATTATTTTTCAAAGATAGTGCCCAATACTGAATCGCTACTGAAATGAAAATGTGTTCTGCAAGTCTTGAACGAGCTACTTTTGAAATACTTGTTCGAGTTTGCTATTAACTCAAAATGACAAAAAAAAGGCACATTACAGTGCTGTCATCTGACTTACATGTGATCAGTAGCCTTGGACGAACGCAAGACCTGACTTGGGTATATCTCAGCCATAAAACATTCCATTTAATTTTTCCTGAAATAAAATTTCCTAACTGCTACAAAAGAGGCAGCAAGGATAGATACTGTCACTTGATGCTGTGGTGCATCATTTATCTTAACCCTTGATCTGTGACTACCCAGATGTGATACCAAGAACGAAGCTATCTCATACCATAAGCCTAATTGATTAGATAAGCTTCTGTAAAAAAACACAACAAAACCCAGGTGGGTTTGGTTTTTTTCTAAGCAACTGATGAGCAGTAGTTATCAACAGTATTTTCTTTCTTGGTAGAAACACATTCTCTGCAGAAAGACTCTACTTTGTATAGGTCAGATATTTAATAAATAGTTCCACATTTTTGCTCCAGCGCTATTTACTAGGAGACTTTCGACAAAGACAAGATACCCTCTGAAAATTGAACACAGAAGAATAGACACCATTTGCTCAGGCTAGGCTAAGCTCCTGAGCTCACACAATACTCCATACAAGTGGAGTATTGCAAGTTAAAGCTGGCTATGTGGTCACTTCCCATAGCATCCTCAGTGGAGTCATGCTGTGTCCACAGCAGGGGCAGAGTAGCTGTTCTGGAGTCACTCCAGAAGAAATGGCAAGGGAAGAATAACCAGTAATATTGGTAGAAATTAAAGTCTGCATGCATTTATTTTAACTTAAAAAGCCAGTGTTTAGACCAGTCACGCTTGCTGAAGAGTTGCAGACCCCTGTCACCTCACCAAGAGGGACAGTTTGAGACAGTGAGTTTAAGGACACAACTAGCCTTGTTGATCAAATGTGGTTTTGGGAGAAACAGTGAAAAAACAGAGGTTCTCTGGCCTCTGCCATGTTTATGTTTCTACATCAGGAACATTTTAGAACAAACCAGTCCATCCATTGTCAGAGCTGAGACTGATATTCTTGAAATAGCATCAAGGGAATTGCACTGGTTTTATGTGCAGTATTAGGAGTTTTGTGTAAGATAATCAGGACTCTAGATCTGGAAAAAGCTTGGCAAGATGCAGTGTTGGGGTAACAAGTGTACACCATGAACTTGGCACCACAATGTGGAAAGTACTGTCCTTGTAAAGCCAACTGCCAGAAGGGCCTGCAAAGAAACACACTTAAAAAGATAATGGGAATGTCTGTTCTACTAGCTTATATACATAGCTACGCAAACACCACTGCGTAAAAACATGAGGCAAGTCTCTTCTTAGAAAGCAGAATAAAGGACCTTGAAATGAGCAGTGTACAGCTTTTCTCAGGATGGAGTGTTATACAACAAGAGACCCATATCAGCTAAAAGACCTGGCATCACACTGCTCAGACAAAACGCTGGATTGCTATGTAAACCTGCAATGCGTTCGTTACTGAAGAGTTTAGGGGAAAGGGAAACTAATCAGGTTTTGAGAACTTGAATGAAGTGACAGGCACATCCCCATATCATACTGCCAGCAAACAGTAGCACTTAGCCTCAACCACAGCGCAGCCCTGCAGAGATGCTGTCAGAAGTGTGCCCTGCCTGCAGAGATGCCATCCCAGCTCCGTTCTTCCCATGGGAAATACAGTGCAGCCCAGCAGCACTACAGCCTGTGCTCTGCATGGGAGCACACTGGGCAGGGCAAGTCAGGATCCTGGCCTGGGGCATCAATACACAGGGGCTATGGGAGGCCAGCCTGGAGGAGGGCAAGAGAGGGGCCCAGGTGGAAACACATGGGACTGGAGGCAAGTTGGCAAGTGAAAGCATATGGGAGGCAGAGAAGGGAAAACGAAGATTATGCTTCTCTGTGTGTCCTGGCACACTGCTGGGAGCAGCTGCTGCTTGTGCCATTGGTACAGCATGGGAAATCTCAGCTGGGGACTTTGCTCACCATACCAGAGCATCCCAGAAGCTAACAGGCAGAAGCACAGCACGCAGGAGCTCTTCCATATCACGCTGTGCTCTGCCACTCTCCAGAGATTCTGTCAGATCCCATGATGAGCAAGACAGCACTGCTGTCTACATACCAATCCTCTCTTTTGCCAAGTGTGTAGGGAGTTGCAGGCTTGTATGGAGCACGGGATTAAAACCAACCCACCCATCAGGCAACCTACACTGGGGATGTTATGATCCATCTCTGATTCTTAAACCCAAAATTCCAGCAGTGACTGCGGTAAACTAGTTTATTATGTTTAAGTGAGGCAGTTACCAAAGAAAAAGATTTAGGTTCAATTTGAAAGTCTGGATAGAAATCTCTTGGGGAAGGAGCAGGGTAGCTCCAAGCCATATGTTTAAGTCAGAACAGAAAAGGCTCTTTTCACATTTTGGAGGAAATGCTTAGTTATTTGGAACCTTTAAACACTTCACATTTGCACTGAACCATAAGCTCACCAAGGGCTATTTATCACAGCTAAAGGAACAGTGATTAACAAGGTACAACAGCTGACATCAGGCTTGTACAATAACAATCAGTGTCCACAGGAAATTTAAAAACCCAGGCATTTAATTTGGGGTTTGCTTTTTTAATCTTATGGTCAGCAACATGGATATTCCTGAGAAATTTGACATTGCAATTTAGTAACAAGGTCTAAATATTGCCTCTGCTAGAAAAGCATGTAACCCAAGTTGCTCCTAGACTGTCCTTAAAGATTGTTTTACAGTTCTGTAGATAGAAACCAATTACAATGAAAACAGTCCACTTATATTGATCTGACTACAAGCTACTTCCTAACGTTTTCATTAGATCTGTGATCACAGAAGCAAAATTGAAAGTGAAAAAATACAGTTCTTTGCATAGCCAATTCACTTGAAGTGCCAGCCCTATTAATGTAGGGTCAGAGAGCTGTATCAGCAATGACCAAAGAATCACCTACCCAAACCAAGAGGCAGCACTTAAAGCAGACTATTTCAAAAGGAAGCTTGATTTCTTTATGTGGTTATGCCCCTTCCATCTGCTTTGCCGTTTAGGAGGCTAAAACATCCCTTATGTCTACCAGTACCACCATCATACAGACTCCTGATACAGGTCTACCTGATACTGTTTAAATAACTGTTTTTAAGTTTAAGAGTGAACTTAAGTACTGTTTAAGACTCTTTTCTCCTCTATGCATGCTTTTCAGTTAATTTATATGCTAACATCAAAACACTGAAAACAAAAGTTAATGAAATATATTAAAGAAAACACTAATGCAGATTCTGACAAGTTACTTCATTGCCTTCTGCACCCCACGATGGGCATCACTTCTTAGCTCGTGGAGAAAGCCTTCAAGTGACACATGCTTTGTGGAAGACTACATTTGGTTCTGCCAATTATACGCTCTGCAAAAGACAACCAAAGCCCACATTAACACTCAGGTATACATCATAACTTGAAGTCTGACTGGTACTTCTCAACTTGTTTCCAGTGTAACTGAAATTAACACACTGACTATCTTACACACTTTCACTCAAATTCTGAGGTTAGACTGGGAAGACTGTGAAAAGGATAGACTAAAGAAGGATGCATATGGCTCAGTGTAGAATAGGAAAGGTATTCAAGAAAAAAACATCTGACAAGAGGGTGGAAATGCACCTAGCACCACTTCTAAGTTTTATCAACCTTCATGTAAAGCTTTTCCCCACGTCTACTCACCTGCTGCTCTAAGCAGTAAGCAATGACACAACGGTAATCTCTGTGCTTTCTATCACTAAGATTTCTAGGCAGAACACCAAAGCTGGTCTGTAACATCAAGGGTAAAGCACAATAAGGACATGCAAAGTGGTCAGTGCAAATGTACAAGGCCTCCACAATTTGTTGCAACAGTTTAAAGACTTATGAATTATTTAAAGTGGTAATAAAAAGTTTAATCTCTTGCCTCTCTAGTGATCAGCAAGTACTAATCCCCCATGAAAACAACAGATCTTCACCAGTTGTGCAGAGACACACTGGTTTAAGTGGTTAGTCAGCAAATATAGGTTCTTTTGTACTAGCACGTGCTATAAAATAAAAACCCCATAACCTAATTAAGCTTGGGAGCTAGCAGAGCCTTGAATCTGTTTCTCCTGAGCCTACCTTTTCTATTACTTTGCAACAGACATCATTATTCTACAGAACTGTCTAGGTCTACAGAGGGAGTGGAGAAAGTGTCTACCATTTAGCAGTACCTACGCAGCAATACCTGAGTCTATACACATACATGACTTACCAAACTATTTTTGCCTTCTTTTTTCTCAGAAGCTTCCACCAATTGGCCTGAGAATCATTCGTGCAAGCTGTAAGCTGCAGCTGAGACTGCATCCCAGTACAGGGTGCAGGCTCTAGTTCATACATGGCTGCACAGCCCTGCAGAAACTGTACAGGGTGGGAGCAGGGGCTGGCAGCTAAGCAGGTCATGGTGATCAGCACTAAGAAGCAAAGTTACCCCGCCCAGCACAGCTGGAAGCTCTGCAGAAGCAGTGCTGTGAACAAAGCCCTGCAACCCAGCAAGCAAGTTGAGGAAGAGGTACCCAGACATTCTCAGAAAGCAATTAGGAGGCTTCTCCAATGCCTGTCAAGAGGATGGGATTTGACAAACATACTCGTTCTCTGTCCTCACTTCTGAGGGACTGTATCTTCCAGGATACACAGGAATACAGCCCACGGGTTGTCCACAGTGGGTCTTGGGGGAGTATGGAACAGCAGTATTCTTGGGTGGAAGTCTCCTCTTGTCAAGGAAGTAGCCAGCAATCTCTTCTGCAGCAGCTCCTGAAGCTTTCCCAGCACCAGTTGTTTTCCCTTCCCTATGCCACAGCCAAGAAGAGGCGAGGTCTGTAGGGGCATTTTGCTGAGCTTTTGGGTTTCTATCTGTCTGCATAAGCACAGAAGTGGTGGAAATACTGTTTTGTGCTACCCTGAGCACATTAAGACAACTTGGGCAGTAAGAGTAACGTGCTGATGAAGGCTCTTCTCAGCGACTAACCCTGTTGTGTTCAGAAGGTGACATGAGGAGTTTATACTAGAGGAATAAACAACTGAGAACATACTGCTGGAACTGGTCAACTGATCAGCAATCACAACATTTCTATTTGAGTTACTCAACTTGAACATCAAGCACACTGGCAACTGCACTCAGCTAAACAAAACACCAGTTTATCCACATTAGCAATCTACCTCTGGCTTACTTGAAAAGCCTTTACCTTGCTGCCAAATCCAAAACTTTCCAGAAACTATAAATTTTAAAATAAGTTCAGAAGTTGATAACACAAAAAAAATAATGCCTTGAAATAAGCCTGACTCTTGCAAACAAATTATTAAACGCATGACTAATTTTTCTACTTTGCTAAAAAAATACTGGGCTCCTTCCCAGTACTGACTGAACATGACCAAATTTAATTCAACTCTTTCTCCCTACAATAACTTGGAGCAAGAACAGACATAACCCCAGATTTTATTTTGTTTTGTTCCAGACAGACATCCAGTACAGAATCCAGTGGTGCTGGAGGGGTAAGCAATAGTATCTATAAAGCCTGAAAGCTCAATCAATGCTATTACAAACTGCTGCAGAAATTGCCTGCTGCATACAGTGTTACAGTAATTGATGACAAGCCTTCTTAATAAGGAGTCTAGTCAGTGAAAGAACACACTGCATCAGTTCTTAAATACTGCATTATGAGTTTTCAGTGGCGTGAAAAAGGGAAGATTGAGACAGTAGTACTCAGTTCATGTATCTGGCAGCCAGTTTATGTGGAGGCACAACACACCTGAAGCCACACTGCTCCAGCTGCACATTCAACCAGCTTTAGGATGCACCTTGGCGTCCTCCATGCCCTTCAGCTTTCACTGGTCTGATCAGTTTTCAGAGTCTGACCCATCACATGCCTCTTGGCAGGTTTACAAACCCTCCCTCCATTAATACTCTGCAGAAATGGTACCCTGCAACCCTGTTCCCATCACCACTTCCTTCTTCCACTGCTCCTGCCCGCTCTGTACAGAAGTCCGTTAAACTGTTAAGAGAGCAGTAAGACAAGCCTGGATGAGTCCTGCCTTATGGGAAGGCTCAGGTCAGGAGCGCATGCTCAGGAGTTGGGGTTTACTTTAACTGGGTTAAGCCAAGCATACACTAACTATACTGCTAAAATATTCATGGGGTTGTGCTTACATTACATAAGGAGAATAAGAAATTGCACTTTGAGAAACTGGTGCTGTACGTAGACTGCATCCATCTTCCTTCCCTCCTTCAGCCAGTTGACCATACAAGTGACAAAGCACTACAACATCCTTGGTTCACTTTCATACCAGGCTGACTAAGCCAGCTGAGGCAGGAATACCGCAATTTCACAGGCAGCATGAAGAAACTGGTTTCACAGGGCTTCATCCTTCTGGTTTTCTAGCAGTACATCCATCAGACCAGAAACAATCCAGATTTAACCATTATCTGCTGTCTCAACAATGAAGATTTCACAGCAGTTCAACTGACGAACCCCTGACTCCATGTATCCTAACATACAACTAGTTTCATGCTCACAGAATAATTCAGGTTGGACAGGACCTTGGGAGGTTTCTAGGTCAACCTCCCACTCAGAGCACAAACCAGGATGCTCAGTGCTTTACCCAGCTTGAAAAGCTCCAAAGATGACTGCACAGTTTCTCCAGGCCTTGTTTCACTGCTTGGCTGTCCCCACTGAAAAGCCTTTCCTTATGCCCCATTAAAACCTCACACTAACTTACACCCGTTGTCTCTTGCCCTCCTGCCACAAAACTGAACAGCCTGCTCCACGTTCTTGGTAAGATACAGTCTGCAAGTGCCAAGCAGAGAGGGTAATCGCTTCCCTCAGACCACTGGTTCTGCTCCTGTTAATACAGCCCAAGATCCTACTGCCCTTCTTTACCACAGGGACACTGAACTGGCTCACAAACACTGTGCTGCCCACCAGACACCCTCTCCAGGGGGGGTTCTGCAAAGCTGTCCCGCACCCATTTGGCTCCACCCAGGGATCCTTCCTTCCCTGGGCCAGGACTCAGCATCTGTCCCTGCTCAACTCCATAAGGTTGACTCTCCCACAGGCCAGCCCCTTCCTCCAGCCTGCCCAGGTCCCCCTGAACAGCAGCCCAGACCCCACGGCTATTGCCTCTTACCCTTCCCCCACCTTGCCCCAGTTTGGGACAGTTCAGAGCTCGATACACGTGTCCCCCTCTCCAAGTCACCAATAAAGGCATTTAACAGGGCAGATGCTAGGACATACCCCACAGCAACTTCACTTGCCACCAGCCTCCAGGTACTGTCTTTAATGGGCAATTCAAAGACTGAATATAACCCTCAGAAAAGACCTTGGGTGGCTGCCAACAGCCACCCACCAGGATGAACAGGAGGGCCTGGAGCAGGCACTAGGCTCCCTCAGCTCAGGGTAGCTGCAGGCCTCAGTGCCTGGACCGCCTGAGCACCTGTAGCTGGTACCTTCAGAACCAGCCTTGGAGGCAGCAAGAGAAGCAAAGCTCTGACGACAGTAGGAAACACCCTCTGACGAAGCTACAAGAAATACTGCTGCTTCTTGTAGGGCTCTTTATCAAAGTGAGGTTATCATAGACGTTTGCCAAGATGTCCAAGGCACATGTCAAGCCCTCCACCAACACCACACAGAAATCTGAGTGAACTAGTCATGTACACATTTCTGTTTTCTAAAGCCTTGACTAGCCTACTGTTTTGAAGGCAATATTCTGGTCACTAACTACTCAGACAAAGAAGACTAACTAAACACAGACTCGGTCACCATGCCAGGATGGGGAGGCTGTCCCGGGGGATGCCTCAAAGGGGAGAGGGACCAGGAGCAGACAGGCATCATCCCACAAAAACAAGCATCTTCTCCCCCTGTCCGCAAAACACTGCTGTAACGATGTTCCCAGGAGGAAGAACCATTGTAAATAATTAGAAGTTACGTGTTCAGACAAGCACTACATTGCAGTGTTATAGCTTTAAGAGAATGTTTGTTCAATTATTTTTTCTTTTTTACTTCACAGAAAGCTCAAGGGAGAGATTTCTCCATCATTCAAGAAAACTAAAAAGATTCAAATTATGCTTTAAAGCTTTTTTTCTCCTCTTTGTTCATGACTGACTGGACAAGTCACCCACAGAAAGAAGTCAATCTGTTCTAAGGGGGAAAGAGTGCAAATGGCAGCAGGAGTCACATGGCTACATACCAGTGAGTCATAGGAAGGACCAGTGAAAACTCACTCAGACTCTGGCTGCTTCCAAGAGTAGCATGTGGCAAACAGACTTTACTCTGATGCTGTCACCTTTAAGAGCATTCGTATGTGCTTCAAAGAGTAAATACACATGGGTAAGCACAAGGAAACCCACGTGTGCAAGATGTGTACAGTATCACGGAGTGCTGAGCAAAGTAAACTTTGCAATTGCTAGAAGAGCACTAGATCAAAACTACCAAGTGGCGACGCTCATCCATTGCTCTCAGTGGCCAAGAGCAGCCACAGCCAGCGGCCCAGCCCTACGCCACAGGCACAGCAGGACATGCTTGTGGATCACAAGATGAGCCATGGGACCACAAAGATGGGAACTGGAAGAGACAACAGGGTTACGTTAAAGCATGCTTACAGGAAGGCAGGTTACCAGTGTAACAATTTTGCAGCTTCAAACAAGGAGAGGTTTAATTTGCTACTCACAACTTGTTGAGAGGGAGACAACAGGACAGCACTTCAGTGCATGCGGAGCCTCGTGAACTAGCCTGTGAATGGGCCGAGCGCATCAGACAAGTCCCAAGCACATCTCCAGCGAGGCTCCTGCAGCCGGGCAACCCCTCTCCAACGAGCCTGTCCGTGCCCCGGTGCCCCCACGCACCCTCAGCCCACCAGGCCCGCCCGGGGAAGGCGGCACCAGGTTCACGGGCGCGCAGGCTAACGGAGCGCTCCACCGCTCGGTAACCGCGGCGGCCGGGCACGCGCGGCCCGAACCCCGCTGGAGCCGAGCGCGGGGCGCGGATCGCGCCGCAGCGCGGCCACCACGGCCGGTAGCCCACCCCGCGGGACCCGCACGGCCCGCCGGAGGGCATGACTCACGGTTTACACCGTCCGCTTGTTTTCGCCAGCGGAACACCACGCTCCGACACGCCCCCGGCGCGGCCCGGCGGCACCGGCCGCCGCCAGCCCAGCCGCGGGGAGGGGAGGCCGGGCCGGAGCCGCTGCCCGGGGCCCGCCGCGCCGAGACCCGCCGCGGGGGCGGCTGCTCGCTGAGCAATCCCGCCCGCCGCCGCCCCCTCCCGCCGCGGGCCCGGGGATACGCCCGACGGCGCGGCCGCCCCGAGCCCACCTGGGCGGCGCGGGCACCGCTCCCCCCGGCCCGGCCCCCGCCGCCCCGCACCTCCTTCCTGCGGCTGGGCGCGCCCGGGCGGGTGAGGAGCGCCGTCTCCTCGCAGACTACGGCCATGTCCTCCACGAAGGCGCAGTCGGGAAGGCTCTCGTCGGCCGGCAGCTCCAGCACCTGCAGCCCCAGCTTGCCCCTCAGCACACCCACGTACAGCTGATGTTCCCGCTCCGCACGGGCGTAGTCCACCTCGGGGCCGGCCGCCCTGCGCAGCGCCTGCCGGCACAACGACTCGGGCAGCGCCCGCACCACGGCGTGCGTGCAGCGCCCGAAGGCGGCGGGGCCGCCGCCCAGCCCGGCCATGCTGCGCGGCGGGGCGCGGAGGAGGCAGGCAGGGACGGGCAGCCGCGACCGCCGCCGCCGGCCCTGGCAGCTGATAAAGCGCCGCCCGCGGCCCGGCCGCGCCCCATTGGCTCCCCACCAGGCACATTTCCATGGGGCCGCCGCGAAGCGCGCTCCCATTGGCTGGCGGCGGCGGCCGGGCCGCGCCATTGGCCGCCCCCCGCAGGGCGCCGCTTACCTGTGAGGCGGGCGGGAGCCGCGGCGCCTCTCGCCGAGCCCTGAGGGGCCGAGCCGAGCCCCGGGGCCGGGGCGATTCCCGCAGGGGCAGGGGCCCGGCCCGGCCCGGCCGAGGGGAGCCAGTGGGGCCTCGACCCTCTGCAGGGCGGCCCCGGCGCTTGCCCCAGGCCTCGCCCCTGAGCGGGCCGCTGGGGCTGGCCGTGCCTGCCGTGGGCCTCCGTTACCACAGCGTGGCTCGAGGGGCAGCGCGGTTTCACATAGAGACTCCACGGAGCCGTGTGGGAACGCATACGGACGCTGACAGAATTCAAACACCTGCGTCTCCCCACATTTCTCCACGCATCCAAGCTGAGCAGGGTCGGGCTGCCAACCCTCTCTGCTCCAGGGTCCATCAGGCTGGCCCTGCGTGCCCTTCGCAGCTGCTTGCTGCCTCCCTGGTGGCATAGCAATAGGCCGGGTGCTTTGTCTGTGCAGCCAGAGGAAGAATATCCCATGGCAAAGGCTGCTCCAAATCCGAATCCAAAGGAAATAAGCCCAGCCACTTCCTCATACCTCCTTACGGCTTTCTATAGGGCTGCTCACCAGCAAGCAGCGCGTCCACCTTCTTCCACTCCTTTATGCTGTCAAAGTTTCTACCTGGGAGGGTAGAAGGGGCACCTGTGTGTTTTGCTCCACCTTTACCTCCAGGACTGAAACTGAGCATTTTCCACCCTTTCCCCTAAAAGAGCCCTTACTTCCCCTTGTTTCATTCTCCCTGAGTTTTCTCCTGACCTGACATTACCCAGGTGAGGGCCAGCCCTTCCAGTAAACACCTCCGGCTGCCAGGCTGGAGCCAAACAAGGCTTCAGGCCAGAGCTCGCCATGGGCGACATCCACCGCGCCAGCCCCCGCCGCCCCTGCCGCCACCCTCCCAGGCACCTCCGAGGTCTGTCCTCACTGGAGCAGGCAGGAAGGGAGGAGGAATATGGATTTTCCCTCCAGATCTTCTCTTAATGGCAAGGCTCTTTCAAGTGTCCCTCTGGCCACGGAGGAGCACCCAGCTCCATGCTCCCTCTTCAGTGCTCAAACAAACCCCAGCAGCTGCCTCAGCCATAATGTCATGGACATCGGCACATGTTCAGCATTTGGGAATACGGTTAATGAATAGCATGAAGGAAATCTCAGACTGTGTTTCCAAAATGGCAGCTGACTAGATTTTCGTCTGCATTTTCCACATGTTCTCCAAATACACTGTAAAGGCTGCCTTTACTTAATGTGCATAGGTGCAGTTATTTGAGTAACTGTCATTCACTGAATAATGTGCAAATATTACTTTTCTTAAACAAATGGACAGGGAATTCAGTTGCTGTCATGTAGGACATTTCAAATTCTTGAGAAACCACTACAAATGGTATCATACTGTCTCTGGTATAATGTGTGATACTTCCACAGTCATTAAAGCCTATTTTTACTTGGCTTTGATTTGGGATTTGGCCACTGGCATGCTTTTGTTTGCTTTTTGTTAGCAGAACTTTCAGCCAGAAGAAAAAGTGCTGCTATCACTCTGTAATTTAAAAAAAGTTGCCAGGGTTCCTATCTGAAAAGGTTGTTCTTGCAGCCAATGGATTGTAAAGTTCTAGTCAATACAAATTTTTTTGACATCCATAAATACCTTATCAGCTTATAAGCCATGACAATTTTTAGATCTCACTGAGATTACAGAAACATGAGATATAAGGTGATGCCACACAATCGGCTAGGAGAGTGAGGTTTGCCCCAGAGGCATTGGCAGCAGCCCAGGCTGACCTCAGGTGGCCCCAGCTGCTTCCTGGGAGTTGGCCAGGTATCACTTCTGACAGCTTCTCAATACCTTCCTGCATTACGGGGGACCAGGCTGGAGGAAGGAGGATCTCTTTATGAGATGCAGTAGTATGAGACAGTGGTATGCTATAAGTACAACGTGTTTTGGAAAAAAGAAAATGTTAGCTATTTAAACAAGGTTAAGGAAGTAATGACTACAGTAAAAAAAAAAAAAAAAGTAATCTGTATTTCCATAAGTGTGTAAAATGCTGCAGGTTAAACATAAATGAAGATCTGTTTGCTGATTGTGATTGTTCTATTATTTATGTTGAAAAAAAGGGCATCTAGAAACAGATGCATCCAGAGCAAAATTGTGCATATTTATAATAAGATTACCAAAATATCAGTTTACTCACAAATTAACATTACATAATAGAATGGGTTCACACAGTCTTTCAGGAGTGATGTTAAAATTTATCATATGCAGTAATACAAAATGCGTCAGCTACCAGTCATCAATACCATCATACCATGTCTACCTTGCTCTATAGCCAGTATTTTCCTGTAACTTTGTCCTGCCGGAGAGACGAATGTAAATGAGCAAAGCTGCCCCCCAGCAAAGAAAAAAGCTGTGTCACACTACAGAAGTCATGCAGAATGATGAAAACTATGCTTGCAAGAGAAGATGGACTGCAGACTGCTTAAGCAGTATCACAGAAAGCGGTATTTGGAAAGGAGAAAATGCCTCATACAGAAAAACATGCAAATCCAGGTGTTTAGTGACTGACACTACACAGAGTCATATGCTGACAGTGACAGTGAGAAGAAAATTGCTTTGCAAAATGTACTTGAGGATGCATACGTGTACAGCGCATTTGCTTTCAGAAGAGAATAGATATTGAAAGAGGAGATATGGTTTAAAAGTTAAGACAGAAAAGTCATCGATACACAGAGTAAAATTTCATCCATTTGACAACATCACTAGCAGTATATTGATAAGATTATTAGGGGTTTTTTACAGCTGTGACTTGAGAACAGTCTGCAGCTGTGCAAAAAACTGCCACAAAGATCAAGGGAATAATTTCCACAAGGTAGAAGGCAAGCAACAAACTTATATTATTGCAAAGAAAAGTACGGAAAACTTTCCAACAATAAGGAGCAGAGAAAAAGATTGCTTGGGAAGAATGTGCAGCCTCTATACAAAGCGTTTTTAAGAAGTTAAATAAGTATCTTCCAGGAGCAGAAAACCAGAGCTGGGGGAAAAGTATGGACGAGGAGAAGTCCCTTCCAGTCCTGTGATTCTATTATCATTTTTACACTGAAAATTATTGTTTTAGTGAAAATGGCCACATAATGATGAGACTAAGGCCCCCAGTAGCAATTGCGCAACCTTTATGGGCGCTGCTAGGTGACTGAAGGTCACAGCTGGTCACTGCTGAACAGTTTGTGTGACCGGAACAAAGGAGAATTTGGATCACCGCCGAATGCAAACACATACCACATGGACTGACTGCTCAGGCGCGCTAGGCAGCTGCAGAGTTTGAACACACTTCCCATCACTTGCAGATGCTGGAACAACACTGCTGGCTCTAAAACCTTAGTGGCCATCTCTCACACTGTTAATAAAATGCTGCATGTAACTTGAGACAGTGAAAAGCCAGGACAAGACAGCAACAGAGCCATTCAGTCACCAGCTTGTCCTGCTATGGCAATGGGAATCTGTAACAAAAAGACAGAGAGACACTGAATTTCACTTTTTTAAAGGAATACAGGTTTAAGTGATTCCTACAGCTCAATAGAAAACTATGCAACTACTGCACAGCCAAATGCCATTATTAACAGAGGCCACACTGCTGGAGGAACAACTCCTACTGTATCAATGGGTCGTTCATTCTCCTAGTATCAGGTCTTACAGGCATAGAAGAGAAAAAAGTTACTTTAATCATGCTTTAGATGCATGAAAAGCAGCTCAAAGGGGTTTTCACCCGGATAGTTGACAGAAGTTTTCAATTTCTGCTGTAGTACTGTAATACAAAAACCACAGTGACTCAGTAAAACAGTATTTTTACTAAATAATGAAGTGCCTGGGCTCCTCATTTAGCTGACCTAAAGACGTTAGGCAACGAATCACTTAACTTCACCCCACTGCGTGGACAAGCTCCCAAATGTTTTTGCATTTTCCAAATGCTAAACAGATTTAGCTTGCCATCTATTCTTTACATAACAGATCACTCCTGGAGGAGGAGACCAACCTCTTCTGAATGGCGTAAATCAACAGTGTGTCTGCCAGCTTGTACAGAAATCCTTTTGGGGAGCAGCATTTTCCCTTGCCTGAGTTGAACCCAAGCTATCTCACAGAGTCTTACCAGAGTCAGATTAATTCTATGTATAGCTGGTTCAGGGGAAACACAGTATTTGTTTTGTCTGCTATGGGATAACCAACTGGGCGTTTTCTCAGCTGGCATTTTGCATCCTCCAGAGAAGGAGGAATTCCCATGAGCTGACAGATACGCAGTTGTTGGGAGACAAAGCTGTCAAAGGGTGATTCTCTAAAAGTCAGCTTTTGCAGCATTGTTGCCATGACACATGGCACCAAGGAGCCTGGACAACACGCAGAGGCGCAGGACATTCCTCACATTTATAGTCTTCCCACATGTTTTGTTACAATAGGTTGCACTAGTACAATCAGGATCAACTTTTGGATTCACTTGGCTAAGCAAACAGATCATTGGGGAGACAGCTGCAGGACTCCCGACTATTTACCTCCTGTGCTTCTGTCTTCTCACCTTCACCATGCCTTATCTCCACCTCTGCCCTTCTTTCTCTGCAGGGGAAAAGTCACTTGTTGAATTTTAAAAAAAGCATGTGTTAGGTACCACAGGTTCAGGTGACCGTGACTGAAAAATGAGATTAGTACTTGTGGAAATTTATGCCGAATTACAGCAGTTGACACCTCTCTTACAGAAAAGAACAGAAAGACACCATTTGTTTCCCTGATAGATATACTTCCCAGAAATATGCCAGAAATACTGAGCCAGCCAGGGAAGAAAGAGGAGAGAGAGCTAGGGTAAGTGCTTTGTGAATTGTTCTTGTTGTGGCTGCCCTCGGAAAAATAGACAATAAGACTTTTTCTGCTGTCAGACAGCATTTTCAATACAGTGTGCTGTTTTATCAGGTTGGCAAGAAAGCACCAGCTCCAGCAGTAGATGGGGAGATGGCTCATGCCATTTGCACTTACGCAGCTATCATTCAATGGGTCTCATGAATCCAAAACCAGCTGCTGTGAGGTGCTGCAGGTGCCCCTATGGGCAGCACAAAAAAGCTGGCTGAGAGAGAGGTAGGATAAAGTCTTTGGTAAATCATGGCTGCCAAACCAGGCTGCACTGATACAAGATGAATAATGCACATGCTGGGTTTTTTTCTCCCCTTCAGGTCTTCCACCAAAACTATACCTTTATTCTCAAAAAAAGCAAAAGCTTAAAAATGCCGATTAAGCCAGGTTAATATTTTCTAAAGGACTCAAGTCCCTTGAAATGTAACTTGAGTTGCTTTTTCATGTGTATCCTAAATCTGCATTTTCCTTCTCTATGGAGCCAGCTGACCAGCTGGCAGCACCCCACAGGTGTAGCAGGCTGTCCTTCCCTTTCATTACCTGAAAAGCCCTTGCAAGCTCAGCGGTAAGACACAATAACGTTTGGCTGTAGCATTTCTTGCTTTTCTTAGTTTGCATTTCCCCTTCCTTCCAGGAGCCAGCTGCCTGAGAAAAAATTCCCAGCCTTTCTTATCACTTAGGCATCTTTTGCCTTGATTGGTACATGTTTAGTGCATTTTTGGTGTCGACTTGGTCAATAATTTGCAAATGCAATTACAAAACTGTATATTTATACAAAACTTGCTAAAGTGGAATTAGCTTTTGTATCCACAAGAAAGAGACTGTGGGGAGGGAGGGAGAGATATACACATATTTAGATATGTATATGTATGCACATGAGCCAACAACTTTGTGATTTCCCCTGTGTGCCTGCAAAGGGCAAGCAGTTCTTTTGCCAGCTTCTTTGGCACTAAGATTAGCACTAGAGACAGACAGACAGATTAATACATCACAAATCCAGATAAGAAAGTGAAAGATTTCCAATAGGCTTTTTTACTGAGTTTACTTAATATGCTGTCCTAACTGTTAGAGTTAAGAAGCTATAAAACATTTAAAAAAAAAAAAGAGGTTTTCTTTCATTATTTTTTGAAGAACCATTTCACATTATTCTGTATAAGTTACATGTTCAGGGAAGAGTTGAGTCACCACCCCTGGAGGTATGTAAAAGACGCGTAGATGCTGTGCTTAGGGACATGGTTTAGTGGTGGACTTGGCAGTGCTGGGTGAATGGTTGGACTTGACAATCTTAAAGTTTTTTTTTCCAACCTAAATGATTCTATTATTCTATGAAAAGACACAGATGCAGTTCTCCTTGTTGATCTTCATGAAGATGCTGTTAGCCCAGTGCTCAGGTTTCACGGGGTCTGCCTGAATTCTCCCATGGTTTGGCGCAACTCAAAATGAAGATTTCCACCTCAGCATATTCCAAACACAAAGAGCAAAAAAGGTAGATCAAACTGAATTACTGCTGCTAAAACCAGCAGCCTTCTATACATAATATAAATTTTCCAATCCTCTCACTTGATTATCAGGAATTCTACCAAAAATCAGCTCCTCGCATATAGTTCTATGGAAATCACACACCTGTATTCATCTCCAGGAAACTATGCCTACCAGTAAAAGATCTCGTTCACCTTTTCTTGTGTTGTCCTGAAACTCATGGTTGCAACTATTTTTTTCCCCCGAAATCCTGAGGACTTGTGATGTCCTGTAAAGTACTATTTGCTACGTGCTGCAGATATTCTGCACTGACGCTCACACTTCTGTCTGATCTGTTGGTATTTCAAAATCTCTATCCTTCTACATTTGATCACAATTTAATATTTTGTGGAAATCCAACCACTTTAACTTTAGGTAGACATACAAATGCTGCCAGCCACATTATCGGAAGGGAATGAATGTTGTCTTAATAAACTGCTAGAAGAAGTTGGTTCACGTAGTGAATATGCTTGCCAACAGCTTTGCTGACCATATAAATTCAGTTCTGTTTGAAATGTGTTTGTGAAATCAGGTGAAGAGGACCAGTTACGCCTTTCACAATGTAACTGAAAAGACCAAATCAGCACTGGAAGTAGATAGCTCTCATATTGATTTCTCTGAAAGCCGTAACAGAAAAGTATATTTCATGCATTCATTTGGCAGTTCTACTCCTTACTGCTATAAATACATACAGACTAGTGCCTAAAAGTGCTCATATTCTTATTCCATTCAGGATCAGAGAAGAAATACCATACAGTAATGAGCACAGTAAGTGGGGCTGGAAGAAATTTTATTGTGCATCTAGATAAAATATAATTATTTAATGATTATGGTCATAGTTTTAGAGACTAGATAGATCTAAAGTGTAATATCTGCTCAATTTAACAGGTACGTTAATGGCAGGAATGGAACTATATACTTATTTATTCCATTCAGTTACAAGTAATTAAAACCAACTTTTTTAATGGAGGAGGGAAAAGCATTCTTTTATTTATTTTTCACAAGAGAAAGACATATTTTTAAAGATAACTAATGGTTTCAGGCACTTTCACTTACAGGTCCCCTTCTTTCAAGACCTGAAAGTCAAAGGTTTGGGGAAGCACCTCGGAAGAAGCAACATCTGAAGTATCCTAAGTAGGGCACAGCACACCATGAGTCATTTCTCAAAATCTCTCCAGAAACAGTGAAGATGACAAGACAGTGTCATGTGGGAAGTATTTTGTTACAAACAGTAGAACCGCTCTGCGTATAAAATGAGACTATAATCTCCAACACTGAATAACACAGGGGATATATCAGTAACCGCTGTATTTTAACAGCTGTCTGAGGTACCAGATGAATTTTGCTGTGTATATTGTCATCTCCTGATTAGAAAGGGAGATATATATACACACACAAAAGTAACGCAGCAGGTGACATCATGATTTAAAAATACTCTAATAGCACAAGATGGAATTGAAGATTTAACCAACCAACAGAAAACGCATCATTTTCCTATTTTAAATTTGGCAAGTATGAATATAAAACTTGCCTTTTTTATCTCTATTATCTTGTCCACATATAAGGCTTGCTTTCCACTACAGGCTATTTTAATGGGATTAGTTATTAAAGTCAACGGGAAATAAATCACTGTTTCCAACAGGGCCTGTTTGAATTTGGAATTATTTTTCTTTCCTACTGCATCAAGTTAAATCTTTCTTACACAAAGACAAACAAAAACAGAGATATGACTAGTCAATGGCCATATTAATCCATGTTAGGCATTTCTTTCCTGGTAAGCCAGAAAAGGCTACTTTTAAAATATAAAACTTATTAGACAATATGACTTTTAGACACTTTTTAGACATCAGTCAAGTACTGCTTTCATTTTAATTTATAAGCCATCACTTAACTTTACCACAATTACTCAATATATAGATATCTGGAGGCTGATTTTGCCCTATCATTGCTGTCAGTGCAGAGTCATTCTAGTAAAGTCATTTCAGGTCAAAATATGAGCAAAAGGAAAATCCTGTATGCGTTTATGTTTCTTCCCATTTTGTATAGAAATAATTTTGCTAGAACTGGGAACATCCAACAATTTTTACTACTGACCACAGACTATTGACTAATTTTACTGTATAGTGTCCAATGCCCCTGGGGCACTATATGATAGAATTTCCTACATGAATAAGTTGCATCTGCTGAATATTACCTTTTGACTAATAATCCATTCCTCAGCAGAAGGGAATTCATTATTCTAACCTTTATTTTCTTCATTTCAGAAAACCATACACACGTCTGCCCTGCACAGGCACACCAATCTCCATTACATACACAATGTTGGATTGATTAGTTGTATAAAAACCTGTTTGTGCCTAATGATGCTATTTGCATATTGCAAATCGCGGCAAGTCTGGGTTTTTCTGATAGATTTGCAAATTCTACCTCCTTTTTCTCTCTTCTCAACCTTTTCCCCCAAAATACCTCTTAATTTTTTTTTAATTAAATTGTTACACTTTGTGTCTACATATGTGTTTTCTTATCGTTTCCCTCTTTCGAGATCATGACCTGCACCAGCATGTTCCCCTGGAACAATGAAACTGTCAAAGACAGGGCAAAACCATGACATTCTAGCCCATGAAATTGGGAAGCTGCCCCTGAAAGAGATTGTGTTGACCATGAACATCTGTGTCTTCAAAGTGAAATGCAAAATACACTTCTTTGATACAGTCTTCTGCTCCCTAACACCACATTTATAAACAAACATGGATCATGTAAAATAAACATTGCCTTGCTCCTGTTGAACAGAGGGAGAAGGTGGCTCCTGCATCCATTTTATTTTTGGAGGCAACTGGACATTACAGCGAAGAGATGCTTTACATAAGGACCTAGAGATGTGGAGATTTTCCAAAACTAACAGCACATTGTGCACTGACAGTGTGGTAAGTGAGGCCGTTTCTTCTATTAACGCCTTGCAATTCTAGCCACGTATTCAACCGAACGCGCACCTGAAATCTGCTGATGAAAGCAGCTTTAGCTTGCACACAGCAGTGACAGGGAATGAAGATACACATCAGGCTGATGAGCACTAAGAAGTAAATTGTTAGCCCAGATGGAAATCAATAGCTCTCTTCACTCTCTGGCAAGATCGGGAGCTTTGGATGGCAATTAAAGCTTACCCAGCTGCCAAGTGTCCTAATTACACACACAAGAAATCCCACATTTCTCCTTCTACCTTCTACCTGAAACATCCCTTGCGCCACATTCATTAGGCTTATTACAGTCAGGCCTCCTGCTGTTGCTAGCACTGAGGTATTTTTTTAACAAAAAAACCCAAATCCTTGCTTGCACCTGACTCCACCAGTGAGCAATCCTCCCAGAGCCCCACAGATGCTCCGTGACAGCCACCAGCCTCCGTGCTGCACAGGGATTTTGACAAGACCCTTCCAGGCAGCATCTTCCCTCTTCCATTCCATCTCCTGTGTTTCACCTCCCATGGAAGTTTGCAACCTACTCGCCCCTGCCCAGGGCATTTACCATTAATTATTTCCCTCCTGCCCACTTGTTCATCAACTGCCCGTTTCTTTTACTTGCACCAAACTTCCCCGCACCCTCCCTAGCCCTCGCCTGGGCTCTGCATTGCCCACCACGTTTGGAACAGCATTTATAAATGTGGGAAATTATAGAAGTCAGAAGCAGCATGGGCTGTGGCCGAGATACAGCCCTAACTACCTGTGTGTGTGATTGTACATGCAGACCACCCTTGGAACACTCGCCTGCACAAGCAGGTAACTGGCTTTCTAGACAGGCACGTCATTAGCCATGTGCACCACCGAGAGCATTCAAAATGGAGCGGAGAGCAATTTCATTTTGACATCCACAGACCTGTCAGGTTCTCTGGGAAACGAGGCCCTGTCTTTTATGTATTTTGTCATTGTGGTGCTCATCCATCCTTTGTGAACTGAGGCAGCTCTGGATTCTAAGAGGAAAGAGCAGATTTTACTTCCATTGAACAAACAATATAGCAAAAATTTCTCATAGAACCTTATAATCTCTTTAATTTTCCTGGCACATCTTTGGTGCTGTATAAACGTAAGTAACTAATGGACAGCTGAGCCTGAGCAGTGCAAACAGTTTCCAGGAACTCCTCCTAACCGTCCTTGACCAAAACGTGTTTTTTCAGAAGCCTTCAATAATTCAGGTCTGAATCTAATGCAATTAGTGAAGCTGTACAGAGCATACTGAAGAAAAAAGCCACTAAAAGCTCAGGCCTCTTATTTTATCATGATGATTATCACTTTATTATGAATTAAATTGGGAAAACCCATTAAGTACTTGTGGATCCAAGAGCAAGGGCTCTAAAAAGCTCTAAAAAGACAAAGGTAAAATACCATCCCACTTAGCCCAACAGCTCAAGACCACAATACCCAAAACATTATGCTGTATAAAACACCTTGTGTTTGCACAAAGTGGTTAGATTATCTTAATTAAGCCACAAGATTAGCAGAACAGGGTTCAACTATATTCACCAAAGAACAAATAAGCTATGGGATGCATCAAGGGAGCAAAGAAAGGGTAAGAGGGAATTTGTCATTCCCCTGGAGCCATCTGTAATGTTCCAATTTACATGTGAACTTCTAAGTAGGAGGAAGGTTAAAAAGAGTATTACTGATATTAAAGAGTATTAACTTGTGTTATGCTTTTTTTTGGTCCCTTTAATAGCACTTTGATTCTCATTTATCCTCAGCCTGTGCTGTGCTGCTATGGAAGGGCAGAGAGGCTTTAAAGGCACGTATAAATGGTTTTACACTGCCAGAGAAGCACAAGGGTGCCTTAGAGTTAATGACAATTATCTCCATTAAAAAATACTGAACAGTTCATACTATTGATGGAAGAAATAGTTAAAAATTTCACTTCCTTTTGATGTGTTATAATTCACCAATAAATGCCATATTCATTCTCTTTTAATACGAATAATTCATATGCACATAAACTATTGCAAGTAAAGCCTGATGGGAATTCTCCTTGAAGGAGAAAAAGACCATCTGTCCTTCATCAGCCAGGCACAAAAGGGATGCTTTGCTATTTTATAAAAGCTGCCAGTCAGTTTTAGGTGTGGGATCATCTATCACAATAGGCAACATGCCATCTCCCACACTGGTGAAGTGCCATGTAATTTGCAGCGCTGTGAACATGGTTTGTAATTATATTTGATAGGGCCACAGAACGTAAATTGCATAGGTTTTACATTTAGCTGCTACCACAAATTCTTGCCTGGCGTTAGCTCCTAGGGCTTTTCAGTAGGGATAAGGAGGAAGAGGGGAAAGAAAAGACATGCTCTGAACTTTTTCAACGACTTCATTTAAAAAAAAAAGTTTTAGGAAAAATTAAGTAATATCTATGTGGGAATGTCTTATTATAATTGTTATTATTGTGGTTTTGTCGGTTCAGTTGGACAATATCCCAATAGGACTAGCAAGAGAAGAAAAAAGACACAATTTTAAAACTTTTTTTTCTTTTCTTTTTTTAAAGTCCAGGTCTGGCAGTATCTGTCTAGGTATGTCACAGCAAGACCAGTTTTCTTCTCCTATTTGCAATGATTTGTAGTCACAGTTGTCAGGCAATATTCTGGTCTGGAAACCAGCTCCATAAAACCAATCGCTTATAACCTGGTACATGTATGTTGGGTGTGATACTTGGTCATACTTGCTGACTATCGTGACAGATACTCTGCAGGGCAGAAAGCAAGGCCCTTCTGCAGAGACCTAAACGATGGCATTTGAGGAGACAGATCCTAATCACAGCACAAAAGTACATACTCTCTGATTCCCTGGGATTTACTGTCATTAAGGAACCAGAGGCTGAAATGGCAGCCCGGCAAGGCCATCCTCGAACACTGATCCCAGGGAAACGCTAGATGATTGAAGATTAGCAACTATTTAATCCATTTTGGCCTGGAAAGAATTTAAGAAGAATGAGAAGCTTGAATCAAAACTTGAGTAAGCCTGAAGCTATCCTGACATGTTTGTGAACTAAATTCCCTCCCGACACTTTCCTATTATTTCAGTTCTTGGATCATCATTCTTTGCATGCTGGGACCAACAATGCCTTTTATTGCAGCCTGCCCCATTTTCCTCTTGCACACAAAGGGAAAGCTCCCTTGGTAAATGCCAGAGGCAAATACTGCTTTCTCAAAAAGTTACATGGGAGAAGTATGCTTTGGCTTTTGTTTGCGTACTGTAATCTTCAGCTGCACTGAGAGCAAGCTGAGTCATTCATAAATATGGCCTTTGGACTTTTAAAGGTCAGCTATGCTTTTCATAATAAAAACCTGTTAACACAAAATCATCCTGGCAAACCCAAACATCATTTTTAAGTAAGGTATCACAGATGACCCACCGTGACAAACACTCCACCCATAAGCTGCTACTCTGCAGTCTACAACAAGCAGTAGAAAACAGGAAAAAGTGATGGAGATATGAAGGTCTTGGAAAGGTCTGGGAAAACCTGTGGTGTTTTTCACATACCATAGCTTGGGGAAGGAGTTTACAGAAATGCCTGACACAGCTGAATATGAGAATATGTAGACTTACGAAACAGAAGGTCAGGTTAGGAAAGAAGCAGTGACATGCAAAGGATCAGCTCAAGAATGAGAAGCCTTGTAGTGAAACGACAGAGGCCAGATGTAAATAAGAGAATAACATTTGAGGTACAAAAAAGATGCAGCAACTATTTTCCAAACATAATGAAAAATTCAAACTCTTTCAGGAGCTTAAGGGTATTTAAATGTAAATGAGCTTTCTTCACCCAACCCAGAATCAAGAGCTGCTTAGAAATTGTTGCATTATTTTCTGTTGAGTGATCATAACTTTTGAGCATCTGCTGTACTCTGACAAAGAGCTGTGAGCGGGAGCACGGTGTCTGGGAGTGCATGGGATTGTCTCCTATTAAACGGAGTGGATGTCTATTCTAAATGATGTTGCACTTTCACAGCTGCATTGGGACAAATTCGCTTACAGATGTGCCTGAACACCAGCACTCACTGTAAACTTGTTAGTTTTATGAAAATAAGTTAGAAATATGTAGAAAGAGTGGCATGGGGTTGCTTCTGTGTGAGAGCCATAATATATTTAAAATTTATGAGTGGATTTGGAGCTGATGAAAGGCGATACGTTGACAGACAGAAACCAAAGTCCACAAAGCTCATGCAAGAGGTAGCAAAAAGCAGCTGTCCCCTGCCCCTCACACCAAGGTCTGGCCACAGCAGCCGCCATCCCTGGGACAGCCAGCTGCCCACAACCCTAACAGCCTCGTCCCTCCCTGGCCAGTGCCAGCAAGGCCACCACTCGGTGCCAGTTGGCATGGAGATGCCCGTGTCCCGGAGGGTTTCCCAGTGAGAGGACAGGAGTGAGAGCAGGTAGGCAACGCCGAGCTGTGCAGAGCACTCATACAATGGACAGAATCCTCATGCTCCTCCTAATGCCCTTCCTCCCACCCCATTCACATCAGCACATCACCATCTCTCCTTCCACTCAAGCACTCAGAGTCAGATAACTTTCGACTCCTCCACTTCCTTACTCCTTTTGTCCTCCCAAAACGTGTCTAGGCTCCGGTATTTCTGTCTCTACAACTCTACTGAGAAGTCCAGGCTGACCTGGTCATGACTGCAGCATGGTGTCCCTTTTGCCACCTTGGCACTCAGCCACCCCACCCCGCTGGCTTATAATGCTCCTTTTGAAGTTGCACAGCTCTGGGATCCCTCAAAACCATAGCTCCTCATGCTCCTTCATCAGGTTTGGCTTCTCAGAGCAAGCCCAGAGCCAGCGGGAGCCACCCACTAGGTCCCTCTGGCCTCAGTATAAAAATTTTTACCATCTGCAGATGTACTCCTTACTCCTCCTCTGAAAATCCAGCCCTGGTTTCATCAGATTCTAATACCACCTTTTACACACACATCCCTGGTGCTGCTTCCAGGCTCACCCAGACTGATGTTTTCTCCTCTCTGCTGCACCATCTCTCCATAAGAAAATGTTTTGCTAATTCTGCTCAGCTTACCACATCTTGTCTTTTAAATCCCTCCTCAAACTCACTTTTGCCAGCCTGCTCACAATGCAAACAAAGTAATGCCTGGTTACTTGCATTTGTTCTCAAGAAGTTATGTCACATTGTGATATAACTTAACCCTTCTCCTGGGTGCATGGAGGCAGGGCTGCGGAGGAGCTGGCCAGGGGAACGGGGCAGGTTCCTGCATGCACAGAAAGGCGGAGGAAGACAAAACACTCCCCAGCTGCCCTGCTGGGGTGGTGGCCACCACAATGCCCATCCAGAGCCGGTGCCCAGACCCCAAAACTGCTGTCTGTGTCTCTGGCCCCTTGCGCTCCATCCCCACTTCTGTCAGAAACACTCAGCTCTGGGTCTTGCTTAAATTTGGATTATTAAGCTTTCTGGCCAGGATACTTGTGCCATCTCCAGTAAGAGAACTTCCCTTAAAATTAAAATTTCACCTAGCAAATTTCTGGGCACTGCCAATTTACCAAAGAGAAGGCCATTGCTATTTCCAAGTAGTATGAAAATGAACGGATTTGGCAATATTTTTTTGTAGTATTTGATAAATGTTTACTCACACTGATTAGGAACAACACTATGCCTATGCCCAGTTCATTCCACAGAGTGTGATTAGCAGAGCATATGTATCATTTCAGCTGACTGAGTCCCAGACCAACTTAAAAAGCCAAAGCTGGAAGCCTTCAAGTGAGCATGTGAAGATGCAAAATGAAACAAGAAATTAGACACATTTTAAAATGTTTGGGCTACTGGATTTCTATTGCAGATATCTGAATATTGAAATGCCATTCTGCTACACTGTTTGTACATCCAAAAAGGCACCAGAGCTATTGTCACAGTTTCTACATTTGAAAGCTTGTTAAAATTTGCTCTTGTAACCTCAGCAGGTTATAAAAAGTCCTATCCTTAGTGAAACATGTCTTTCACTTGTATTTAAAGACATTTTTGGAAACTGGACCCAGACTTATTTTATACAAAAGAGTGCAAAGGCTTACGGCTGACATTTTCCTAAGCTTCAAATTGTACTCCAGTGAGCTAAGATCTTATTTTAACTTGCTTGTAAGGATTTCTGTTGTTAAGTGGCTGTAATGTGTTATTTTATTTTCAGTTAATGTCTTGAAAAACAGCGTATCAAAGACAGCAGTTACAGAGCCTGTTTCCTCCTCTGGTATCGGAGCAGTAGTGGGGGGCTGTGCCGGTAATACCCGAGTGCATTTATGGTACAAACTGTCATGAAGATAAAAAATGCAGGAAGAAGTACCAGGGGAAGGAAGGTGAGCGAGTCAGTGCGGGAAGAGTGCTCAGTGTCCACGCAAGCCACACCATCGGGTATCTCTGGCTAGAGTACTGTAAGACATCCATTGCCTCAGTAATGAAGAACAAGACAAGCACATCCCAACCAGGCAACAAATAAGCTGAAAATGGACGACAACCGGATGCAAATAAAATTTCTAAAAGCATGCTGTAAAGCTAAGCAGAGAGGTACTGATACCATTTAGATACTTAGTCTAGGCAATCTGACCCAGACCAGAAGCATAGGTCTGTCTGTGTGTTAATACATCGAACAACAATGTGATTTAGCGCATATACTTGTACCTTAAATCAATAATTTAAACTTGCAAAGCAAGGGTGATAGCCCGAGGATGTGTCAACCCCCGCATAGAAAACCTGAGCTTAGGGAGAGCCGATCACCTTTCCGCCTCGAGCCTACACAGCCAGGTGCTGAACCCAGGGAGACTTTCCTAGGAAGAACCAAGAAGAAGGTGAGGAAAAAGTAACAGGTGGAAGAAAGACTGCAGGGAAAGGGTGGGTATGTTCTGGATGTCAGTAGGAGAAGCGTGTAGGGGATGGGTACCTTCTCAAGCGTTAATATCTCTGCGACAATCTGACCTGAAACGCAGAGTTCAGCATTGCACTAATGCATTTTCTGTGTGTCTGGGTCTAGGGAGGAGCAAAGTCAAATCCATTTCTGCAACAGAGCCAGGGTCTTTACCCAGGACAGCTTTCCCACCCCTCCCACCCGGTGCCCAGGCAGTCACCCCACAGCTCAGCACATGCAGGTACAGGATGGGACTTGTTTTTAAAAAGTCAGATGTCAAAAGGACACTTTTTTTCCCCCCTCCCAAAATGGAAAACTCCTTGTGCTGGAATTAAATAATTGAAAAGTTGCTGAAACAAGAGAGTAACAGTTAATCCTGCCCAAAGGGTACATCTAAATTCTCCCTGGAAAGGCTACTACATGTGGGATTATATATAGTGGTTAACCAAATATTCAAGGGACATTAGTAATTACCATAACATCCCACCACTTACTCTGTCAAATGCACAATTTATGCAACAAGCCCACAACTTCAAAAGGAATTTGTTTGCTTTAAAAATAGTTGGAAATACATTTCCAACCCACAGTTTTTTCCCCAATACCTTCCTGTCCCCACCTCAAAAAATGCCTGAAAGGCTTCTAGGTGTTTTGTGCAAACACCTTTCCCAGTGAATTTTCCTTCAGTGACATTCATTGCTACCTTGCGGCATGCCAGGGCACACAGCTCCTTCATCTCCCCACTCTCCTGGCAGAGGTGCGTGCTGGCCGCCAGCCTGAGACGGCTGCTCCCGACGCCAGCCCCCAGGTCCAGACCCTCCTTCTGCCATATGCATCCACTTTGGGGGACCCCCGTCGGCTTTCACACTCATCGGAGCATGAAAGGAGGTCACACAGAAGGTGGCTGCACAGAGATCAACCTTTATGCTGCCATTTTGGAAAAAAAAAAAATTTCTTAAAAATACACCTTTGCAAGCAAAAATACACCAGGGAGTTGTAGGTGGGTGTCTGAGGCCAACAGTTCCCACCACCCTGCAACACCATCACCATCACCCTGAATATCAGAGACGCACTGGGATGCAGGAGAATTCACACTCCTCTTGGCTGCTTTGCTCCGACCGGGAATGAGCTGCAGCCCCTGCCCGCAGGAGCAGCCCAGCCCGCACAGAGCATCCCGCTCTGCCACCGGCAGCCTGCAGCTGCCCATGGGAACCCCCAGCCCGTGCCGTGCCAGGCTGCGCTGACCCAGGGCCCTAAAAATAAAAGCAGCCCGGTTCCAGCACCCACGCTCTGATCTGCCAGCCCCGGCACTGTGCTGACCCATGGCTTCTGGAGCGCTTTGCCAGCCATGCCAGCAGCCTGCCTTGGCTTGTTGTAACCTGTAGCCTCTTCATTTCAGCGATGTGTCAAACTGTTAATTGAAAGCTTGCTCTTTAAATCTGATACATGTTTTGGTAACTTGCTTCTTCCTTACCTACAGTCTGGGAGTAGCAGATGCTTTTAGGGACAAGGGATCAGGATGGGCCCCTAATAATGCCATGTCTTTATAGCAGCACTTCGGTTTCTGATGGGACTTATTTAAGACTGTGCAATATTTATAGTTAGATGGAACAGAGCAATGGAATAAACCCAGACTTTTTAAGTTAAGCCTATGCTATTAACTAAGTACCAGTAAGCAAGAAAGAAGTAGTGCTTGGTAATACAATTTCACCTGATCAGTCTAGCTTAATAAACATCTTGAGCTGAATTTAACTGGTCTTCTGAGCTTGTGCTCCCTGCCTTCACTCAGACTTTGACTGCAGTTCACGATCCCTGCCTTTCCCCAGCACAGCACGGAGCTAGCTGCTCCTTGCAGCATGGTACATCAGCAGGACAGGACCTCAGAAGCACAGGAGCAGCTCCTATGCCAGCGCGCAGCCTGCATCCATGCCCCTGCCCAGCTCCTGGGCGCAGCATCGCCTGCAGAGCTCTCCTGGCTGCCCCTCTCCGGCCCCGCTTTCCCCTTAGTTTTGCCTCTGACCTCGACAGCTTTGCAGCTCAGCTTGCATTGGCAGAGGCTCATTACTAAGCCTTACAAGGTTATTTTAAAAAAACAGCCTTGCAAAGATATGGGAACTGAAAGCCTCACTTTGTTCATATTTGTCTTCCCTTGGCTGTGTGCATGCCAAAGGGCTATCATCTTGCTTCCCGGCTGAAATAGAAATTCAGTAATGCATACTTGGGGAGTTCTGTCACTGCAGTAATCATTTAATAGTGACAAATAAACCAGGGAATAAAACAAACAGATGGAAAATGGTCAACCCCATCCATGGACACCTGCTCTGGGATACAGTCTGTAGTGATCTATATACACTTTGGAGACAAAATTACTTTACCATGTGTTGGAGAGTATCTGCTCAGATCTGGGAACGAGTTACAGGAAAGACATAATGGGTACCAAAAATCACATCAAATCAACAGTCTAAAAAGTACCTAGTTGTAGTTTTGAAAATAACAGATTATCTCATTCACAAAAAAGCTCTTCAACTGAGAAACAAAACAAGAGTAAAAATATCCCTTAAAGAAAACCAATACAAATCCTAGCACTACTCACCCCCGGGGTGAGTCACCGACACCATAAGCTTCCAGGGCTTTTTCAAATGTGGGTTACCAAACCTGGTTTTGTTCAAAAGAGGCTCTTTTGACTAAGAGCAAGGTGGAGCCTTCCATGCATTTCATTTCCAGGCTCAGGCCTGAAGGCATTCAAGCAGAAGTTGAGAATCTTTAAAGATTTTTCAGGCCTCTGAAGCCCATATTGAATTTGGAAAACCTACACGCTCGGTACTTCCAAAAGGCAAGGTCAACCTGACTGTATGCCTAAACAAGATTTTAGGAGCATAATAATACTGGCAAACATCCCAGTCTGAGTATGGTTTACAGTAGAAAAGAAGAACCTTTGCAAGAAGACCTTGTATCTGTTCCCTCAGCAAAATTAGCTTTGTTTATTAGTTTTTTTCCCAAGAAATAGAGAAATAATGCAAAGAAAACTTGGCTCTTTTCAACAACACCCCCCAGAAAGTCTTCACTATCCATCCTTCTGCCAGAATGTATTTTCATTCCTGTGTTTTGAAAATGCAGATAGCCAGAACACTCTTATATAGTAACAATGTGGCCTCATGCTATGAAGTCACTATCTGGTAAAATTTCAGCTGTTTGGGTACCTAAGTATTTTAAGACTGGGATTGCTGGTCTTTACTTGTAAGCAAGCCAGATTTAGGCTTCCACAAACTAAGTAGAAAGAATTCTCTTACCCTGCTCTACCCCTTACCTCTTGGGTTCATGGGGAAGCAGAGTAGGTCCTAAACATACATTCATTCATTACCTTGTCTTTCTGAGTGCATATAAATATGTTAAAACAGCTCACTTGCTTTCCCCCTCAGAAAAAAAGCCTAAGTAGATGACATAATGTGACAATTAACTTACTTCAGCACGAAAAGAATAAATATTACTGCAGCTCTGGAGTTTGAATTGAATCCTTGATGTCCAACAATGAGTTTGGAAAACTTAATGACGGGAACAAACCAAAAGCAGATGTAAATATAGATAGGAAACTGAAAGCGAGTGGGCTGAATTTTGGTGGCAATTACATAAAACAAGTGTGAGCACACAGAATATATATAAAAGCCTTATTGCATGCTTTAACATCAATTATAAACCATCATTCCAAAAATAACTTTCCCAGCAAAAAACCCATATCCACAGGAGGAACAGAAGACTGTTATATAAAGGGAATCAGGGTCAAAAAAGAAGGTCCAGAAACAGTGATCTATTCACAAACCCTGAATTACTTCACCTCTTTCATGGAAAAATACAGGGCAAGTGCAAGGTTTTCTCGCTTCATGTGGTTACAACTATAAATACATCTTCTGCTGACCTGCAGGTATTTACTGATGCCAGGCAGACTAAAGGGGCATTCTTGCCAGCCTTTTGCTCCTTTTTTTGATAACAGGTACGTGCCCACGGCCCTTAGCCACAGCATAGTTCAAAAATTACTTTGGGACTCTGACCAGTGATGGTGGCTATTTTTATAATCCACTTGTCTAGATCTGTGGGATTTTCCCCATTAGCTAATTGCTATTTTAAGATTAACTTGTCAGCCACAACGAGCCAGAAAGATGAGATCCAAACTTTGCACTGTTTGTATCACCATCTTGAGTCAGTAATCGGTAATGCTGTACAACAACTCATTTTAGGCATCTGAGGCGTAAGCAACCTTCGGCCAAACCAGCACCGTGAGTAGACCTGGCCCAAACGGAAGAATATTCAGAGTGTTTCAGATGCTGCCCACTGCTATTTCGCAGGGGAAACTAATTAACCCTGTATCAAGATGCAGACAACATTGCTTCTAACCCACTGTATCAGCCACAAGGTCATCGAGAGCTTGGCAGCATACCACTTGACTTACCTTTGCTTGCAAAGAGCGTCCCGACAGACAAACATCGCTGCTGCTGCTGCCCATTACTCGAGCTTTGAGCAATGCAGATTGTGAAAGAGTTCGGCTGTATGGGAAATAAATTGTTATTTTTCTTCCTGCAGAAAAAGGAATGGATTCAGCATGTGCCAGACTTGCCTTTTTTTTTTTTTTCTTTTTGACAACTCGCAGCCCATTGTTTATCAAATGGCACCCTGAATCTTCTGCGTCATGTTTTCTTTGACTCAAATACTTTACTTTAACTAACACAATGTGTATGATGGCAAACAAACAAATTTAAAAAAGCAGAACTTCGTGGAAACAAAGTTTACCATTTCCCACACAGATTAGATACTGATTTTCCCAATGAAATGAAACACGTGCATATAGTTCTGCTGCTCCTTACTCAGAAGGAACTCAGAGCCTCATGCTGGGTCTTTTCAGCGTGACAGCTGATTATAAACATGTTGTAATCACCTTCTTACCTTTCTTCTGTGCCGCCTTTTTTTTTTTGTGTGTGTATGTGTGTGAGATGCTACATTTCCATTTCCATTTGGCTTCTGACCTTTTTTCTTTCTTCCAACTGGAACAAAACTGTTCCAAAAGCCACCCATGCCACCCTCCTGACCAGGGAGTTCTGGGGCAACCTGCTGCAGCCGAGGCAGATGACTAGTGTCCCTGCCCCACACCAGGATGGTGCTGTACCACATGTGTTCCTGCCATCACAGAGCAGGGAACCTGCCAGCAACTCACTGGACACGAGAAGGTTTTGGCTGGACCCCAGCGCACTTCAGGGTGGCGATTCCTACAATTTGTTAATAGCATGAATAATTTAGAGCACTCATAGCACTGCCCAGGTCACCGCTTAGCCGTCCCTGCTATGCCGTTGTTGTGGCTATTGGAACCCATCTCCTCAGTCCTTTCCAATGAAGCTGTTTTAATTTTTGCCTTAAAACTGGGGAATTAAACAAGAAATTCTATGCAAAGAGATCCCACGTGTGGCAGCAGGAGAGCCCTGCGAGGGCCTGCAGGCACCACTGCACCCCTGCCTTCTGTGTACCCCTCTCACTCACATTTGAAAACAAACAAACAAAAAAATAAAATCAGCCCCTAAAATCCCTGCCTGTGAACCATCAGACTGTCCCGTGGGGTTTCACATGGCTGCAGTCCTTCTAGGCTAACAGCTTTGCTGTAAAGGATTAATGCACCAAAGGGTTCAAATATTTATAAGCATCATGGAACAAAGCCAGGGGACACACAGAGGGTGCTAGGGCTGCTACACTCATCTAGTGTTTTTAAATGGTACTATCTTCTTCTAAAGACAATATTCATATTTTAAAAGAAAACAAACACTATTCTTTTGAATTTACAATTTTCTTTAGAGATTTTTTTTGCTTCAGGCAGCCAGGTAATCTGTACTTACAGAAGGTCTACAGTGGTTTTGCTTTTTTTTTTTTTTTTTTTTTTTTTAAGCAAGCTACAGTTGTAAATAAGACCTCTGATGACTAAAATGGTGTGGGATCAATGTGTAAAGCTTTTTCAGCCTGTTTATTAGAACATCTGAGAAAGCCTGGTTCACTTTTTCCTCTGCACAGGCAAGTTTCCTCTGCCTCTGTGTACAGCAACAGAGGAGAGAAAAACACTGAGAAGATGTTGGAAAATATGATAGTAAAACTGCAAACACTGACAGGTGGGCTCAGAGGAGGTAAATTTCTGCATCATTTTGTTTTTAATGGGTTAGATTTGATATTGAAGTGCTGCCTTCCCCTCCTGTTTAAGAAGGAGCCTATTTACAGAGGCAGGAGGAAAGGACGTGGGGCGGGAGCATTGAAGGATGGTGTTGGCATTTCACTCTAATTCCTCTGAGCTCTACAGATTCACTCCAGTCATCTTTGTTTGCCTGCCCGCAAGCCCCCCCATCCCCAGAGAGCCCAGGGACACCTCCTATAAAGCAGGGGTGAGCTAGCTCAGCCCTGGGATGCACACAGGTTCGTCCCCAGGAGCAGCTTAAACGCCCTTCCCAGATGTGAGGTTTCTGGGCTGCAGCTGGCCACCGAGCTGGGTATGGTGTGCAAACCAGCACCAAGGTCACTGGCCAGAGAGGGTGGCTTGGACAGTACTGGGATGGGCATCGACGGCACCTCCCCAGCACCAACCCTCCTTTCAGGGATGCTGTGCTTATTGTGGTGGCTGGCAGCTCCCCGCTGGTCAAGCCAGGGCTGTCCCCACAGCCTTGCCATGCTCACCCATGCTGCCACCAGTCGTGCAGGGCCACAGGCAAAATGACTAGCGGAGTTTCTTGCTAGGAACATTTGAAAGCAATTTTAGAGAAATGTATCACATTTGGAAAACTGTCACAGGGCTGCTGTGTTTCTCAGTGGGGAGATGGGAGGTGGAGGTGCAGCATTACACAGGCAGGAGGAAAAGGCTTGGCAGTGCTTTCAGCTTCACAGAATCCAAACTGCTGTGAGCATGTACTGAACAGCAGCTGCCCAAGCATTCAGCTAGTTTTTCCCTAGCGATGCTCTTGAAGGGCTATTTTTTCCTTTTAAACCGTGAGTTGTGCCGCACAGCCTCTCCCGGACGCTGCATTACCACCTCCCATCGCTGCCCTTAGGACAGTGTGATGGAGTAGCAGCAAAGCCCCCCATTGGGACCCCAACCCCAAAAGGCAGCACCAACACCAGGCAATGTCCCTGCCCTTCTCCCCTGCCCAGCTCTTCTGCCTCTGCTCCCAGTGCAAATGCACACCCTCCCTGCGGAACGTTAACACTGCCCTGCAGTTTCCCGGCATCATGAATAAGCTGCCAAGCTGCCAGCCAGGGAAGAGGAAAGGATGTCCCTTCAGGCTTCCTGCCCCAGCTCCTCTTCTCTGGCAGCCAAAAGCAGGACAGAGCCCATCCCTCGCCCGCGGCGGCAAAGCCTGCAGCAAAGGCTCACCCAGGGGTGCTGGGAGGCATCAGGAGTGGATCCAGCCACGTCCCCGTGATGGGGCTGCACGGCCAAGCCAACCGGCTGGAGCGTGGAGGAACAGGGACTGTTCAGTGGTTTTAAAAGGGGAAATTATTTTTCTGCCAGACCATCCCATGCTTCCAGCACTCACCACACCATCTGACCATAGGCTACATTTAAAACATGCTCTCTCGCTCTTTCTCACCCAGGAGAGAATATGAATAACAATCTGGTACAGCCTTCTTATAATGTCACATTTTTCTGGCCAGTAAAATCTCTGGCGAAAACATGAAAATGATCCAGATGGATTTCAACGTGCCAGCACAGCAGACACAGGTTGGATGCCTGTACCATGATGGACATCACCTCCTCTAGCAGAGCCCTGGCCTGCCAAGCACCTCGACCCTGGGGAGGTGGAAAGGCAGGGTGACTCAGGGAAGACAGCTGCCCAGTTTCCAGCAGCCCTTCAACCAAACTGAATGCTTGGAAGCACTGGTGAAGCCATGAGCAAGTTGTGGGCAATGGAACTAATAGGACCTCATTTCCCATGGATTTCTGTCTTGCGGCTGGACTTTCTGGTGTCTGAAGACCATATGAGCGCCAAGGAGGCGCTTTCTGAGGTCAGGGTATTCATGGCCTCTCCCTCTGCCTCCCCACCATGGATTTCTGCCCAGCCTCTAACCGGAGCTATGCTCGGGCGGCAGGCTCTCCCAGGGCATCAGCAGGGTATCCGCAGGGCATCCCTCCTCCGGGGCTGCTCGCTTTCCCGGGCACTGCCTCCAGCTTAATCTCTTGGAAACAAATACCTTCTCTTCATGGTTGGCTGAGATTGTTCCAATGGGCTCAAAAATAGAGGGTGAACTAGCAGGCAAAAGAGACCAAAAAAAATACACATTTAATAAGGAAGCCAGCATAACAACGTTACAAAACCATTGTACTATGAAGAGTACCTGAGTCTAGCAGCCACAAATGGGAGCTCTCAGGGCCAGGAGGCACTGTACACACACCTGCAAGTGCTGAGGACAGGGAGGGAGGGAGCTGTGGCAGGGGCTCCCAGTTACCTCCTTGGGCACCAGCACAGTTGCCTTCCCATGCCCCTGGCTGTGTCCCCAGCCAGCCCAGCAGAGCAGCCGCTGCTCTCCCTGCTCCTCCTGTGGGCACGAGGGTCAGTAAGCACCCCGACACCGTGCCACCCTGCCCCAGGACACCCAGCATGGCAACTGAGGGGAAAGTGGAAAAAAAACACCAAACTCCACTGGCTGGTACACGCAGCTGGGCGGGCACATGTTGCATTTCCCACATTAGAAGTGGATTTGTTTTGCATGTGTGTTTACCCTCAGCGAGGCAAATTGTGTGGCACCGGCAAGGAAACACCTTTGAACTTCACTGACTTGCACGTGGTTCAGTGCCACAGATGGGCTGTTGTGGCAGTAAATGCCATTTCAGACGCACCTCTTGCAAGAGCAGTAAGAGTAGATCTTTCTCCATGAAGACACATGACAGAACAAATGGAACAAATCAAAGGCAGAAATGAGAGGCTACCCTCCCAGCTCCATTTACAGTGTTGGAAGTGTCATATGCCCTAGAGCTAAATGCATTTAAAAAAAGACCAAAGGCAAGCAGGTTCCAGTGGCCACAGAGTTTGCTGTCATGGGCAGGAGCACGGTGCAGCTTCGAGCACACCGTCATGATGCCTGTTAATGGAAACCGGGGGTTCTCCCTCCTGTGCTTGCTGGCTGAAGCAGGGGTGAATCGGAGCTTCCCGCGCACCCACCGGGCACAAGCCAGCAGGGAAGACAGCCGCCAGCCTGGTGGGCTGAGGGAAGCGGACTTGGTCACCCTGGAGAAGGGAAGGCACCAGGGGACCCAAGAGCAGCCCCCAGCACCCCTGGGCTGGTTATCCAGAAGGCAGAGCCAGGCTGATCACAGTGGTGGGCACAGGAGAGAAGCTGGGGATAAACAGGAGGAAGAGAGGTTCAGACTGGGTTCTGAATTCCAGCCTGGATTACCCAGTGATCTTATATTTTCCCTGCGCCTTGGCTTCCCACATGTAAAATGCGAAGGCACATATAGATAGCATTTCCTGCCGACAGCAGTTTCGTAACACATGCACTAAGACTGTATGGCACCAGAGACCACAGAGGTTTAAAAATAAGTACCTTTTTAGGACAATGAGGAATAAATACCCATCACATGAACAAGTGCAAAATTAGCTGGAAGCGTGTTGTCTGTGGGACAGGAATTCACTTTGCTGTCAAGCTGGTTTGTGGCAGAGCTGACTGGTCGCAGGGTGGGATCTGACAGCACATCCCCTGACGCAGGATGCAACCAGGACAGCGGGACACAGCCTCGGTCTGTATTTACAGCTTAGTCCATGCATCCCACACCTTCTCTCTTTGCATGATAATCTGCTTCTCAAAACATTTTCCTTCCTAAAACTAACATGGAAATGAGAGCTGAAGAAACTTAGCCTCAAACTGCTGTTTAAATAGCACTGAATTACTAAAAAGCAAAGGGAGGGGGGGAAGCAAGCTGAAGATGCTATCATCTGGAGTAGAAGAGACGAGACTGACAGGCAGCAAGAGGATTCCAGATATGCCGGAGGAAAGATGGCTCCCATTCACATCGACAGCAAAATGTCACTCAGCATCTGGATCAGGACCCCTCTGCACTGGAAATCAGCTTTCGGATGGGGTCGGCCACTCTTTTGTATTGACTTGTCTGTGACACCGCTGCTAACGCTTAATTTATTTTGCCCATTTAGGAGACATCTAGTTATCTCAATTATTTAACAATGTGTAAAATTACAAACATATTCAACTACAATACATTCCTCTTGCGTAAACTTCTCCTCTTGGCCACATACATAATGAAAACCCTGTTGAGTCAGTAATAAAATCCAGAAAGCTTTCAAGTCTCAGAACTGAATGTTCAAACTTTGTAGCTCACTTCCTTTTCTAACCAGACAGCAGGGCTGCCAAAAGAATTTCTGGGCATTCAGCCCCTTTTGATATACATGTACATACACATACAAATATATACATATAGCACTCTACCATGGGTGGCAGAGAGCAGGAACTAATTGTTTTTAACAGAGTTATGAACAAATGCATTTTGAAAAGAAATCAGAATACTACTTGTTTTCATCTGATGGAACAGACAGCTCAGACCTGGACAGGGAAAACTATCAGCTCCAGCTCTGTCAATAAATAAATATTTGCATTTCACTCCAGCAGAGGAAAAAATGCAGCACTGATTTTAGGAACCAACCTCAAAAATCCATGTGTGGAAATACCATGGTGATTTATGCAAATGGGCCAGTTGCACATGCAAATGCATGATTTGCACGGATAATAACACTACGTACATGTACAGGTCAGGCATATGATCTAGCACACCGCATTTTTGGAGGCTAAGCCTGAACTCCCGTGAAGAGTGGAGCATCCTCATCCTGCACTGAAGCCAAACAGTAATGAGTGAACTGGGCCAATCACAGCTGGGAAGACTTAAATAGATAAATACAGGAGCCTTAAGATTCTATTACACAGAACACTTGTGACTCCTGCCCAAAAGACTAAACTGCTTCTAAATCCTTTGCACTATTTATAACAACAACCACCACCACAATTACATTTATTTCTCTTCAGAAGCACTGTCTGCTTTTGTATTTATACTGTAAGCAGCATATTAAAAAGGGGACCAAATAGATTTCACATATGTCAGTGCAATACAAGAGCAGGCAGCAGCCACGTGAAGGGAAGGACAAACATTCAATGGGTTTCATATGGCATGGAAATACAAAGTGAAGTTCAAGTCTGAGAGTTTTCCCACACTTCGGCTAAGTACATTACCAACAGCCACCGAGGTACCTGCTGCCATCGTAGGGGAGCGGGACGATACAGGCACAATACAGTGCACGCATACACCCCCCCACACCCTGCATACAGGCACTTATACCGCTGTGGGAATGAAGAACAACTGAATGTGAGATAAATTGGCAAATAAACATTGGCTGAGGAATTAGACCCTGTGGCTCTTCGCTTGAAAGGCAGGGCGAGGTCATCCTAACCTACCCTGCGCTCTAAATTGGGAGATCTTTGCATCACTTTTATGATGAAATCTTTCCACTGTCAGTGGGTAATGAGTCAGAATAGCAGAGGGATGCTGTTTACTGAAAAGCTCTTGGAACTAGAGGGAGGAAAAGGGAAATACACAGGAGAGGCCAAGGATGGGTTCCAAAAACAAGATAAGAAAAATAAAACACAGGGAAAATGTGGGAGGAGGACAGAAGTGAAGGCAGAAATAACAAAGTAAAGGCAGAAGGGGAGATGTGCTAGAAGAAACTGGACAGAAAGCTGAGTACGGGTAAGAACAGCAGAAGGGTGTGAATGGGAGTAAGAGACGTGAAAATCCCGGGGGCAAAAGGCAGCGGGCTCCCAAGTTGTGCACTGTTGATGTGCATGTGCCCTTTTTTAAAGTGAATACGTAGCCAAGATGACCCTCATCTCATCAGGACACCAATGATGCTACCAGGACAGCCAGCTTGTGCTGCCAGAGGGCATAAAATAAAGGTGTTTGAGTAGAATCGCAGCAGTGATTAAAATGATTGGGATCAAAGGGAAAACCATTGCCGCCACTGCCCCCCCCACCCCAAATGCCATTCCTCCCCCTGTGAGGGGTCAACGTGTGCATTGTAGCTGCTCTGCACATGCTCTCGTCATTCGTAAGCACCCATAGTACTCTCACTCATGCCTCAGGTGCCTGAATGCCTCCTGATTCTTAGCATACCCTCCTGACATTCCCCCAGTCAGAAAATAACCTTTATCTCCTCTCTACAGGGGAGCATTGAAGCACAGGGAGATGAATGGCTTGTCCAAGACCACACTGGCAGGCTGTGGAAACCCAGAGCTTGAACCCAGCTCTCCCAAGTCCCAGGACAGAATTGCAGCTGCTAATGAGAACCAAGAAAATTCAAAAAATGCAAATGAACCATCTTGAAAGTTTTATAAGTGAAACTCCTGCTGCAGGCATGAATGGAGGAAGTGCAGACTCCAGCAGGCAAATTCTTTGCCACCCCATGTCCCGAGTCCCAGAAATCCTGTTGATCTGGGCTAATAAATTTCCCTGAGCCCTAGACGTTCTCTTGGCCCTCATCCCAAGCTCACATAAGAAGCTATTTCATAGGCAAGGTTCTTATTTACAGTTACTCAACTCCCATAATATTTTATCTGAGGTGGCATTTTTAACACTCCCCTCCCCAATACTGGATGAACTGTCTCTTTCTTTGCTTTATAGGTTTGTAACTAATCTAGTTAAAATCCCATAAATATTGGGATGTTTCTGTGCTCTCCATTCAGACAGGAGGCTGGCTGAGGAAGAAGTCCATTAGCATTAAAATGATGGTGACATCCAGACTGAAGCTGACCATTCATTTTTTAAGTCTACTGTCGTCATGCCAGCTGCCCTTCAGGAGCTGACTGTGCATCAACAGTGTAGCCTCCTGAGCGTGCAATGCTCAGGCAAGGGTATCCTGCCATAAAATCCAGAGAGCATCACAAGTCCTTGCCAGGTTGCACAGTGGGTTAATGTGCTGGTTTGCTACCCCTGGGAGACCTGAGCTGGAGTCTTTGTTTTATTGCAGACCTGTGTGCCGCTCTAACAGCGAGGGGGGGGTCATAAATGCAGGGGAGCGGGGCGCCGGGGAGCAGCCGCGGCGGGGCAGGGCGCCTCAGGCCAGCGGTGCTGCCGGAATCAATGAATCTCAGTTTGGGTCTAAGATGGCTGGGCTGGCTTCAATCCGTGCTCACAACCGACGCACAGTAAAGAGGTGCGAGCGGGCCATATCGAAACACAGCCTGCGCTTCAGCTTGCAAAGAAAGAGCTGCGTTATTCTGCCACTGCTCCTTGATGCACAATGGCCCCTAGTGCTGTTGGGGTAACACCAGCACTCGGCATAGGAGCCCCCTTCTCTCCACACCCTCCTTCTGCGATGCTCCTGGGTGCAACGGGGTGATCAGTGCATAGCACTTGTCAGAAAATTAGGAGTTTGCAGACAAGGAAGCTGCAGCCAGGGCTGGAAGGCAGAAGCAGCCCAGCACGCCTGCGTGGGAAGGTCCCAGTGAGGAGAGGTGCTGAGCTGCTTTAACCAGGACGATGCTGTCCTGTGCTGAGCCGGAACCCAGGGGATGGCCCCATCCCCTTGTGTCAACAGGACGGCAGGCCACCTGCAGTCAGGGAAAGACGTCCTTTGCAGGTGAAGCTGGTGGGAAAGCAAAACAACCTCACTAGGACATCTAGCTTTATTCACACACTGAGGTGACTATTACATTTTACATTTATTTTTATATATATATGGCTATATTTAATCAGGGAGTGCTTAGCCAGCTCTAATACAGACTTCTACTTCCTAACTCTTTTTCTTCAACAGAACATTTTCCTGAGAAGTTAGTAAGCCCAAGAATCCCTTTTTAAAAGTTAATCTTTTTTTTTTTTTCCCAAGACTTAGAAAGCTGCCAGCTGTTTAATCAGATTATTGAAATAAACTTACTTCTCAGCTGAAGAGAACTTCTGAGGAAATCAGAAAGAGACAGATGCAGCCACCCATTCCTTGGGAGCTCTCCAGAAACTCAAATGTCAGTTATTTTGGTTAATTAATGTGTGCTAATTAATTAATGCCATTAATTTTGACCAGATAAATCAGCTTTAACATCAGTATAATCGAGATCACAAGCTAGTGCTCAGGTAGGACCTCAACCAAGATCAAAGCTAACATGTAAAAAAAAAAATCTCCTTGAATGTGGAAGTGGATTTCCCACCACCCCCATTAGCATTCTCACAGGCGTGGGACGTGTGTGCATCCTACCTCGTGGGGAGGTCTCTGCACATTTTGCTTTCCCCACAGCATCTGGTCCCTCTCACCTTTTAGGAACGTGCCTGCTGGTAACGTCCAGGCTGTCAGCTGTGCTCCTGAGCCCCAGCTCCTGGCCCGTGGAAAGCCACAAGCACCGCACGATTGCCCGTGCACAGGGCCTGCTGCCCCACTCTGCTTGTTCCTCAACTCTTCATTTCACACCTGACCTTCACCAGGGGCATTTCAGCAACACCCCTCTTCTGCAAGAAGAGCTGCCACCTTGACCGGCCCTTTCACTGGCTATGTAAGCGAGGAAACGCTTTGTACCCCACACATCCTCGCCAACCACCGTCCAGTCCTCTCTTTTTGAAAAATGTAAGGCCTGAAATGTAGAATTTGGGGTTTTACACCAGCTAATATTAATAGAAACATTCTCAGGACTTTTTTTTTCCCCCAGTGTAAATGGAACACTTATTTTTTTAAGCATGCCCCTGCAGTGCTCACAGGCCAAACACTGCAGCATTGTACCCGCGCGGGGAGCTCGCTATAAACACATCTGTCTAGCTGCTCTGTCAGGCCCACTGAGCTCTCTATAAACCAGGAAAAGTAAACCTGTACATTAAATATTTACTGTTTTCAGTGTGTATAATCTAGAAGTGTTTTTAGAAGCACAAGTCAGTCACACTTTCAATCAATGATTTTTATTTTGACATGGCACTGCTAAATGTCGTATGGGTACATCCTGAAAAAGACCAGTTCTTGAAACCAGAGGCTTTCCTCTCACAACCGATCACAAACATTGTCGTGTTATCACTCACTGCCCACCTGAAAGACCCATCCTATCTCCCATTTTTCTGCTCTGACCCCCCATAAGTCTAAAAGCTGAGCTCATGGGGACTTTCAGAAGCAGACCCCAGGACAGGCAGCCAGAGAGGACAGTGACAAATACCTAGCTGACTGTGTACAAGAGGATACAGATGAGTGCAAAGAGTTAAAAGAATTACCAATGCAAGAGCAAACTTCTCTGAAAGTAAATAGCCAGCACTAATTTTCTTTTTATGATTAACATAAGAGCTAGCTTTTAATGCTTGCTCCATGCAAAAGAGCTCCTGCTTTCATCTCCACACTGACACGAGGAGTCATAATTCCTGTACAACAACATGAAAAGAGACATTAATGCAATCATAAAAAAGTCTCCACAACAAAGTAGTCTGCCGATAGCCCCTGCTAACGATTTGCTTCCTGAGGACACTGGTCCCTGGGAAAACAGTGGGCAACAGACAGGCTTCCTGGCTGACTCCAAGAGATGTCCTTCTCCCCGTGGGTCTGCACAAGCCACCAGGCCCCTCACTCCCGGCTGCAGGACAGAGCCCACGCGAGGACCCTTTTGCAGAGCAGCCCACCAGCTCTCACCAGCCGGCTCCCTCCAGTTCTTTTTTTACCCCCCAGCAGAGATAAGATGAGGAAGAGATTCCATTCACATAGTTTCCTCCTCACTCCCCTGGAAAAATCACCCCAACCAGCTCCAGCGCAAGACACATCTTTCAAATTTGGATGCTAATCAAGTCTAGAGATGGTTTAGCACTTCTCCCTAATCGCAGACACGTAACACTGGGATGGGCAGCTATTTGCACATTCTTGGATCATAACTCCATCTCCACAAACATTCTTAAAGCACATAGACGATCTGTTGGCTGCCTGCAAGTCCTCCCTATCTGCAAGGATGACATCGTGTCTACTTACTCGTCTGCCATTGATTATTTTCACTGCACTATCAGAGGCTAGACACGAGGGGCACAAGCCAGAAAGCGGTGCAAGTCACTGATCTCTAGCAGCAGAGTAGCCCTGGAGGAGGTTTTGGCTGGCTTCCTGGCATCAGTTAGCTCATGTGTGCCATAAAATAAGCACGCACAACAGAGGAGCACAACTAGCTGCCACTGCAAGGTGCTCACGTAATGTATTGGTAGGCAAAGGGTAAGAGTCCAGATGGAACAGAATGGAAATGAACAGTAAGGCAACAAACACAGCCGAAGTCTCACCGTGTTTTAATAAGCTTGTGTACGTAGCAGAGAATGAGTAATGATTCTAGACAAAGCCAACAGGCACCTCAGGGGATTCTGAAATTAATCCTGTGACATTTCCAGCAGCTAGCCTGGAAAGCACAGTAAGTGACAGAATTCGCTGTGTGGCACAGCACGTTCAGCATCCTGCCAGATCAGGCCTCCCCTCCTATTAGCATGCAAAGATAAAAAAATACTAATCAATACTCATTTTCTTCAGGAAAACAGCTACAAAAATGTGTTCTTAAAAATCAAAGGCTAGACAAGCCCTTTGAAGGTCCACATATCAGCAACAAGAAACCGTTCCACCAGGTCAAGAACAGCAGGGAGGGAGGGAAAGCATCAGAAAGGCGGCAGAGGGCTCCCCTAGCTCTGACACAGACTAACCTCAAGGAAATGTAGCTGTAATTATTAACTGTAACGAAACAAAACACCTTTGGGGAAAGAAGAGCTTGCCATACATTTCAAATGTAGAAAAAGAAAACAAATAAGCAAACCTGAACATACCAAAAAGAGTGTATTCTGGAGCACGTGGTCCCACAACACTGTCAAAAACAGGAGGCACTTGTCTCCAAGGTGCAGTTAAGCTGCAAACTGAGGCAGACAACAGCTGACAACCATTATGGACCACAGCCTGGAAGTGTGCTTTGATCAAGGATTTCTCAGACACAACCTGATTGACTGCAATCAGGTTCAGCTAGCTCCACTAAATCCTTGCAACCATGAGCAACTTTATTTTGAGCTTGCTCATTCTGTCTTAACAGATGTCAGTTTGCATGCATTGCTCCACTGGGAAATCCTGCACTCCGAGGACCGAAGTTTAAAGTGAAGAAGTTTCTGCTGAGGCCATTTGGTTAACTCTCTGGGGTGGGGATCTCCATCCAGGACCTTCATCTCAGCTGACACCGGGAAAGTTCCTGATGCCTCAGCCTCCTTCATGAAACTCAAGAGACGCAGCTGTGAAAATTTTCTTCTAGAAAACAAAAAGAGATTTCAGGCTATGTTGCTATTATTTGCAAACTACATTGCTGCATGGGATGAAAACAATACATATGACTAAGAAATATGACTAGGACCACCTGGTTTTGTTTTGGTGGGTTTTGTTTTGGTGGCATGGATAGCCAAAGCCCATAATAGTATTTTCATTGCAAACTTCAGCTATAGGGATACGCTTGATGCCAGTTGCATCTTCTGAATGTAGCCTAGCGTTGAAGTACAGGTGCATGACAGTAGGTGAATATATATTAACTAATCCACCTGTCTCACTGAGGAAATGGTAATGGCTGGTACTAAAATAAAGTTAATGACAGATCCTTAAGTGACAGTGACAAAGGTATTTTGAATCTCTGACTGGGCAGAAGGAGCTAAGCAGGAGTGGGCTGTAACTGCTTTGCATTTCTGCATCCAGCCTGGGGTACGTACTGCTGGTCAACGGGAGCACGCTGAGCATCAGCAGGGATGCTTCTTGCCTCTGTTATGCTGCTATGTCCCTTCCATCTGCGTAAGGTTTATCTCTATCGTGGTGCAGTTCACACGCTGAAGCAGCAAAAAGCACAACTGACTGATACATCCAATTTTCCTTCTCTGTTTCCCTGCAGGCTTAGGAGGCTCACAAGTCCCCCTTCCACTTTCACATGATGGGAACTTCTGCAACACCTTGACAGCAGCCAGAGGAAAATGCAGCGCACCTACAAAGCAAAGAGCACCAATACTGCAAATCAACCCCCCCTAAATATTAGAAACCACAGGCAAGGCACAGATGATACAAAACCTGACAGGCATAAGCATAGCTGAAGTAGGGCAGTAGGGAAGAGGAAGAAAACAAATAGGAAATGCCATACTCAAAGAATTCAGCATAAAGTCCGAGTAAATCAAAGCAAGAAAAAAACCACATCTGAACCCACTTGAATTTTAGCTGCTGAAGCCTTCTGGCTACTCGGCTGCTCTGCCTGTGCATTGCTATGCTTAATTTGCCCCACTGGATTTGCACCTCCTGTGAGTGACTGAGAGGAGCCATTGACTCGGGGAGGGTTGATTTAGTGCCGCAGGAGCCAGCAGCCTGGCAGGGGCTGCGGGAGAGGCCCAGCCCGAGGTGGGTAAACACTGCATCGCGGTTTCACCCGGCAGGCAGCTGAACACCACACAGCCGCTCGCTCCCTCCCCCCGACCCAGCAGGATGGGAGAGAGAATTGGGAACAAAAAAGTAAAATTAATAGGTTGAGATAAAGAGAGTTTAATAGGACAGCAAAGGAAAGGAAAATAATAATAACAACAACAATAATAATAACAAATAGAATTAGAATATATAAAACAAGTGATGCACAGTGCAGCTGCTCACCACCCGCTGACCGATGCCCAGCCAGTCCCCGAGCAGCAGCCCCCGGCCAGCTTTCCCCCCAGTTTATATACCGAGCATGACGACATACGGTATGGGATATCCCTGTGGCCAGTTTGGGGCAGCTGTCCTGGCTGCATCTCCTCCTGGCTTCTTGTGCCCCCAGCCTGCTTGCTGGTGGGGTGGGAAGCTGAAAAGTCCTTGACTTAGTGTCAGCACTGTTTAGCAGCTAAAACATCGGTGTGCTACCAACGTTATTCTCATCCTATATCCAAAACACAGCACTATACCAGCTACTAGGAAGAAAATTAACTCTATCCCAGACAAAACCAGGACACACTAGAAGAGGGAAGGCCACAGGGAAAAAAGACTGGAACATGGAAAAGGAGAAGAGGAGGAGAGATGGAAGAAACGTGTGGTGAAGGATGGTCAGAGGAAAAAGAGAATGAGAAAGAGGGAATTGAACATGATACAAAAAAGGGCTGCACATTGGATTTAGTAAGATCTTCCTCCAGAATCCACATGGTTGTAAACCTCTGGTGTGCTCCGGTTTGGTGCTGGGTACTTACTGTCTACGGGAGCACCAGCACCCAGAGGAGCCTCTGTCATACACAGCGCTTCATGCTGCTCTGGGTCCCCACGCACAGCCACAAAAAACTGACACTGGGCCAGGGGAAGATAAACCAGTTATATCTTTTCTTGATGTGTTTCTCTGGAAAGTCCTTTCCCTGGAGAGACACAGCCCTGTGAAAACGACAGGATACACTCAGTAAATCTGTAATACCTGCTATGTAAGCCAACTGTTTCAAATTCCTGCTTTGCATTAGCCAAGCTCCCAGCAGACTTTAGCTGACAAGCAGTGATTGCCTATGGCACAAAAAAGCGAGAAGCCAGTGAAATATTCCTCAGGACATGAAGAAGGGAGCATTTCCCAGTTCACTTAGGACGACAAAGGTCTGGAACAGTACGTTACACTGAACAAAATCTCAAAAAGGAAAATATTCCAAACTTCTTCCTGCTCCCTGACGTACGCCCAGGACACGTAGGCACAGCCTGGAAGGTAAACGCTGGGTCATGGTTTGTGACAGGGAAAGCCTATGAAGGGGTCGCAGTCTAACCTGAACTCCGGAGAAACTCAACCCATCTCAAGTGTTGTCAACTACTTGAAATTCAGGACAGGTTTGTTAAAGCTTTCGCAGTGAGCTTTTTTGAGCAAATGTAGGTGCAGTTATGGTTTCCCATCAGAGTTGTGTGAATGTGTGGTAAGACACAAAACCAAGTGAGAAAAGGTGCTATTCATTGACTTTTCCTGTGGCATTTGCTGAATGTTGTGAAAGTCACAGATCAAAGCAAAATGCTTGGTGCGCGTCCTTAAATTAGATGTAATTAAACAAACAACTGTTTGTATAAATCCCTGAAAAGCAAAACTGGCCAATGTAACCACGTGCCAGTGCGCTAGCTGCTTCTGCTTTTTCCAAAAGTTTGGAAAATTTTCATTAATCAAGGTGTGTTGAACCGCAGGCTTGTTCTTCCTGGTCACAACGCTGCTGTGTAAAGGGCCACCCTGGGGAAAAAAGGACCAGTCAGATTCTCCATTTAAAAAACACTTCAGAGTTTTGAACTTGAAGTACCACAGGACAAGAAGCATAGCCCTGTAACACCGCGGGGAGCCTGGTGTACCGGCTCGCTCCGAGTCTGGAAGCAGAACCGAGCCCTGCTGCTCCTCATCACCAGCTGGGGCACAGCCAGGTCGGAACAAATTCCTTTCCGTATTAAAGAAATTTCATTCTGTTTGGGGGGCAGCCGCTGAGGCCGGCCGGTTGGCTCCGTCCACTGCTTCACGGACACGTGAAATATGTCCCACCACCCCGCCATCCACCATGGCACTACGCGGTACACACGGGCAGCCTTGGGAGACAGCTGCACGTCACCAAAGGCTGAATTTCCCTTTCGGCTGTTGTCCTTTCTGGTCAAACTGTGAGGCATGCGGGTGAGGCTGAAAACCGCCCTCTGAAGAGCAAGTCCTGGGCAAAGGGCGCCCCGAGCTTGCGCAGCGCCACCTCCGCCTCCCCCGAACCGCGAACCCACCGCAATGTAAACGGCGATCTTTGTACTTGCCTGAAAGGATGAACACCCAGAGAATAAAGCGCGGGGACCCCCCCCCGCCCCCACCGGAGCCCTCCAGCCGCCCGGGCCCGCCGCGAGGGGTGGGGTGGCGGTGCCGGGGACACGGGCCCTGCCGTCGGGCACGGCCACGGCCGCGGGCACAGCCCCGGAGGAGGAAGCGGCCGGGGCCGGCGCTCCGCAGCTCCTCCGACGGGGCCAGCCACGGCCCTGCGCCGCCTCCGTCCCGGGGGTCACGGCACTGCCCGACCCATCCCGTCCCGTCGCGGCGGGCCGGGGCGGCGGTCTCCGCGGGGGCGGGCACGGGCACGGGCACGGGCGGGCTGTGGGCACCGGCTCCGGGCCGCCGCTGCTGCCGCCCGGCTGGGCTGGGGCCACGGGCAGGACCCCCGCCGCACTCCGGCTGCAGCCACGGCCGGGGCAGCGCCCCCGGGGCGACCACACACCCGCTCCTCTGCGGCTCCCGCACGGTCCCCGCGGCTGCCGCGCCGCTCCGGCGGGTGTCGGCACGCGGCGCGGAGCGGGACACGCGGGGGCCCTGCCAGCGGCCGCCGCACCGGCACTTACCGGGGCCTCGTCGTCCCCCTGAAACGGTCCTTTCTGTAAGCCCGTCGGCGGTGGCACCGGGCAGGCGACGAGACGTCGGGGCTGCGCTCCCGGGAGCGGCGGGGCCGCGACCGCACCCCTCCCGCGCTGCCCATCCTTTAGGAGCGGCGCACGCAGACGCTCACCGTATGGAAACGCTCCGCAGCCAGGTTAACCGCATCCCCCTCCTCTTCGCATCCCCTCCCTCCGCACCGGCTCCCTCGCCCCCTCCCCCCGGACTTTTTGTGGGCCTTGGAGGAGTTTCTGCAGAGTTCCGCCTCTCCTCTGAATCCGCTCCTCCATCCTTCCAGCCTCGGAGGCGACCGAAAAAAAACCAACCCGACCAACAACACCAAAAAAACCCAACCAAAAACCACCAACCCCCAAAACCCCCAAACTTGTGTTAGGAACAATAATCTCATTTGCAAAGAAAAATCCTTGGAATGGGGACTTATTGTAACGCCGCTGGGTAGCAGCCTCCGCTGCTGGGCTTTTTTCAATCAAGGAGCAAACTGCAGCTGAACGCCAGTTGGCTCCTCCAGCGCAATTCTCCTAAATCATGATAGACAGATTGCGTGAAAAACAGGAATTCCAAAGAATTTCCTGCCCTGGGAACAGAAGTTAAGGCTATATTTAACAACATCTGAAGCTGTCAAGAATGCTTTGTGGTTGGATAACAGAGCAGAAAAATGTGAAAAATGCAGGCTACTGCTATACCAAATATGGAAATATTGTTACGTCTGGTGTCTAAATCCCCATCTGGAAATACTTACGGCCATGGAAAGCAAAGACGCCACAACAGAAGCCTGAACGCCCCCCCCCACCCCCCCAGCCCCAAACGTTAAACTTCGACGGGGAAACACTATTCGCTGGAGCGGGGGCCGGCAGGGCCGGTGACGGGCGGGCGGAGGAGACCGGGGGTCCCATCCCGCCCCCCCCCCCCGCTGCGGGGCCAGGCACCTGGCGGGGGCCCGGGGGCACGGCCCCGCTGCCGGGCTCCGCGGCGCCGCGGGACGCTCCGCCTGCCCCTCGGGCAGCGGCACTAACGGGAACAGCCCCGGTGCCGCCCGCACGCGCGGGGGTGCCCCGCGGCCCTGCCGCCGTCGGTTCAGGTGGCGGGGGGCGCACGGCCCGGCAGCCCCCACCAGGACAGGCTCCTCGCGTTAACGTGCTCGTGGTGGGGGCGTCCGTGCGGGTAACGGGGCCGCGGTGTCGCGGTGCGCCGTGCGGCGGGCGGGACGGCCCCGGGGGCGCGCCGCGCGGGACGGCCCCTCCCGCGCCGAAGCGTCCCCTTTGGCCCACCCCCGCCGCCGCGCCGTGCGGGGCAGCCCCGGCGGGGAGCGGGGGGCGGGGGGGACCCCCCGCGGCAGGGCCGCCGCCAGCGGCCGCGGTGCCGGGAGACGGGGCGGGGCGGGGCGGCCGCGCCGCGCGCCAGCCGCATTCCTGGGATGCCGCGAGCGCTGGACGCGGCCGCGGCCCGGAACGCGCGACGTCAGCGCCGCGGCGCACGCGGCGGCCCCGCGCCCCATATAAGGCGGCCGCCCCCGTCGCTGCCTCAGACCGCGCCGGCCCCGCTCCGCTCCGCTCGCCCCGCCGTCCCTCGCTCCCAGCGCCGGCGCTCGACATGGGCTCCGCGGGCACCCGCCGCGCCCTGGCGGCCGCTCTCCTCTGCCTGGCGCGCCTGGTAAGTGCCGCGGCTCTGCCCGCGGCGGGGCGGCGGGGGGCGGCCCCGCTCCGCTCCCGGCCGCTCACCGGCCCCCGCTGTGCTCCGCTCCGCAGGCTCTGGGCTCGCCCTGCCCCGCCGTGTGCCGCTGCCCGGCGGCCGTGCCGCAGTGCGCCCCGGGCGTGGGGCTGGTGCCGGACGGCTGCGGCTGCTGCAAGGTCTGCGCCAAGCAGCTGAACGAGGACTGCAGCCGGGCGCTGCCCTGCGACCACACCAAGGGGCTGGAGTGCAACTTCGGCGCCAGCCCCGCCGCGCTGAAGGGCATCTGCAGAGGTAAGCGGCGCCCCCCGCCCCCAGCCCCCCGGGGGGGACCCGCGGCCCCTGTGCCGCCAAAGTTTAGTAACTTCGAGCCCATGTATGGTTATGCTTTGTTGTTGGTAGCTTGGCAGAAAGGCACATGACTTCAGCAGTCTGGAATGCGATTCAGTATGTCTGGGCTCCGCTAAACGCACATAAGGAAAAGTGATTCCTGACTGACTTATTGTTCTGGCCCCGCGTCCCCGGGGGGGTGTGTGTGTGCAGGGGGGGGCGCCGCCGCCGCCCGCCGAATGTAACGGGCAGCGAAATACCTGTGCGGAGACGGGCGCTCCCGCCGCTCACTCCCGCCTCTCCCTCCCCGTTGGTCCCCGCAGCGCAGTCCGAGGGCAGACCCTGCGAGTACAACTCCAAAATCTACCAGAACGGCGAAAGCTTCCAGCCCAACTGCAAGCACCAGTGTACGTGCATAGATGGAGCCGTGGGCTGCATCCCGCTCTGCCCGCAGGAGCTGTCGCTCCCCAACCTGGGCTGTCCCAGCCCCAGGCTGGTCAAAGTGCCCGGGCAGTGCTGTGAAGAGTGGGTCTGCGATGAGAGCAAGGATGCGCTGGATGAGCTGGAAGGCTTCTTCAGCAAAGAGTTCAGTCCAGATGATTCCGAAGGCGAACTGACCAGGAACAACGAGCTCATTGCCATTGTGAAGGGAGGCCTGAAAATGCTACCTGGTGAGTGCGTGCGGGCTCCTCTCTGTAGTGACAGTCAGGGGGAGGAGGCGGCAGGGGAGGATGGCTGTATGACTCCTTAGACCCCCAATGGAAAGAAAGAAAGAAAGAAACCCAGTGAGAGGGTGTATGTAGGCTAAGACGTCCCTTTCTTTTCCAGTTTTTGGATCAGAGCCGCAAGGCCGAGCTTTTGAGAATCCCAAGTGCATTGTGCAAACAACCTCCTGGTCCCAGTGCTCAAAGACGTGCGGAACTGGCATCTCCACAAGGGTGACCAACGACAATCCCGACTGCAAGCTCATCAAAGAGACCAGGATATGTGAAGTGAGGCCATGTGGCCAGCCTAGCTACGCCTCCCTAAAGGTAAACACAGACTCTTCCAGTGCTCCTCTCTTTTTCCAAACTGCTTTGGGTAGAGGGTAAAGGCTGGACAAGAATCTCCTGCTAATAATAATAATGATATCGTTGCCTCCCCTTTACAGAAGGGGAAAAAATGCACCAAGACTAAGAAGTCCCCATCCCCGGTGAAGTTTACTTATGCCGGATGTTCCAGCGTCAAGAAGTACCGCCCCAAGTACTGCGGCTCCTGCGTGGATGGCAGGTGCTGTACGCCCCAGCAGACCAGGACTGTCAAGATCAGGTTCCGCTGTGATGATGGGGAAACCTTCACCAAGAGCGTCATGATGATCCAGTCCTGCCGATGCAGCTACAACTGTCCGCATGCGAATGAAGCTTATCCCTACTACAGACTAGTCAATGACATTCACAAATTTAGAGACTAAGTTGTGTTGGGGGTGGGATGCTAAACAGAATTCTGAAGTAACCAGCCATGGAGAAAGGACCTTTGATGGAGATGGTGCCTTGCCCATTTGAGGGCAACATTATGTTACAAGAGTGCACTGTGCAACTGGACACTAATGCAACAGAGATTTAAGCATATTTAAAGCTTCATAGTACTGGAGCAACTTTACTGCTTCTTTTTGGAGCACCTTATCTAATTACATACTGTTTTCTGTTTGTAAGTGATCAGATAAATGTTTTGTTCCGGTTATGAAAACTTCTTTTCTATCCAGTTTAACACTATGCTTCTCCCCTTCCCTCCATTCTCTCCCACCCTTTCCCAACCAAGTTGGAAGTTACATTCCTTCCTGAGGTGGGCACTTGTGCGGTGTTCACAGTGGCAGCTATTATGTACCAACTGTAGTTTAATGGCAAACAGAAATCAGTTGTTTTAAAGCTGAGTATTTTATTTATCAAACTAGCGTTTTTGTTTTGTTTTTCTTTGTGTTTTTTTTTTTTTAACCCCTTCCAGCCCCTGTAATACTGGAATAAGTTGTAAATGATTTTAATTTTATATTCAATGAATTAAAAGAATTTATTTATGGAATTAATCATTTAATAAAGAAATATTTACCTAACTACTCTTAGCAGAGCATTCTGACAGGCAACAGACTTAAATACAGCAAATGCAAGAGCTTTCTGTGAAAACTTTGAAATAGGAAAAGCTTGGATTCTCTGAAAATCAATATGAGCTCTACTACAGACACAGCAACGAACCAGAGAAAAGCAAAGTCTTAATTCTTTGGGTAAATGATGTTTCTGAAGTGGTGTATGCAGCCTGCAACCCCGCAGTCTAGAAAGTATATACAGAAAGAGCTTCTTGGCATTGAAAGCAAATGTTTGATAGAGAGACTGAAATGTTAATTAGACTGTCAGATTATTCAAACAGTCCTGGAATTTGCAACATAAGGTACTTCATTAGAATGCAATGCATGCCCAGTGATGTTGAACGTGGGGTGGAATTGGTCGTCAGGTCTCGTGTTTTTTGGTGGCTGCTTTTTGCAAATTAATACATTTCTGTGGCAGAAGAATGTTTCCTGCAGTCTGCAGGAGGCAGTTTGCTTTCACTAAATTCAAATTAAATGAGCTTGAAGCAATGACTTTTGCTAATCCTAATAACCCAGTGATGAAAAGTAAACATACTGTTAACAGGAGAAGAATGTGAGGAATTTCAAGTACTTCTCCAATGGAATAAAAGGCAAAGCAGCTACTCTTCCTCGCCTCCCATTCCCGCTTATTAAATGTGTAATTACACTTCATACTGTGGGACACAGATGATGTTTGGGTAACTGAGGGAGTCATAGTAAGACAGCTAGCTGGCATGCGGTAGGAAAATGACATTTAAAAAAACCAGACTAGAGTAGGAGCTGAGAAAGCAGCATCAAACATTTGTACTGTTCTGGTTAGTATAAAGCTGTGCTACAGGTAAGACTGAAAGGAAGCCTGCAACACAGGGTTGTGGTGATGGTGGTGGTTGTTTTTTTTTTTTTATTCCACCTTGTGACTGGTTAGTTCTCTGGCAGAATATTCTCCCATAGCCTTTAGTAAGAGAGCCACCTCTCATAAAAAGACAGAGACTGATTTTGAGGGTTTTAGTATTGTGAAGGGGTGTCATCCAGTTAGATGCAGAAGTGGTTAAAAGTAATCTTTTTATTAGATCAGACATAAATATTTCAATAAAATAAATGGCTGAGTATCTCAGAAGCTCATCTCTGGCAGCTTACGCTTTGCCTGAGAAATTACAGCTCGCTCTCTTCTGCTCAGTCAAATTTTCTCCTCGGAGGCATTCAAAATTTGTGCTGTTTTGGAATTTACCACCTGGACACCAGCCTCAGCTGTACCTAAACTTGTCTGTACCATAATTGTTAACAGTAGAAGTGTAAAACGTGGTGAAGGGCTTTTGTTTGGCTTCTACTTACATCTAGCACTGAACACTTCACTCCATCAGCCGCTCACTGAGCAACCATTGGGTTTACATGTTGGGTTATTGTGTGGAGCGTGGAAGAAGAATACGCGGCTCATGGGTACACAACAGCTTGCACGCGCATTCCTCGCCGTCCCCACTGTCACTTATGCTTGAACAACACCCATCTCCAGCGCAACGGTTCCGCAAAAAATTACACATACGTGTAACTATATTGTATGTGTAGTCTAGATGCCTGTCATGCACACTGTGCACAAGCAGAAGCAGCTCTTCCAACTCCTGCCTGAAGCGTGGCTCCGGCCAGGCCCTGGCTTCTCCAACCTGCGCTTTGGGCTTCCCGTGTTTCATGACGTAGAGGGGTGGTTCTGTCGTCTGCTTGCTGGAGAAATAGGCTGTCGGGAGAGTAAGGGCTGCAGGAGCACATCATGCATATGTAAAGCACACAAAATGAAGTTGTCCTGCTTAAGGAGTGGGAGTGAACCCCACCAAAATGAACTGTGGGTCTCCCAGAGCTGGGGTGCCACACCAACTGGTCATCGTCCCTACAGCCCTCTCTTCACCTCTTGCATCTCGCAGTTATGGGCAAGGCTACTAACCCCCGCCATTCCCAACGCTGTAAAAGGAATCAGTACCAATTTTTGAGTATCATCTTTGCACTGGCTTTGAAATTTGTACATCCTCTGTTGTTCCAGCAGAAAAACCCCTAAGCACTGGGTGTGAACAGAGAAATGATAAAAGCAAAGGTTCCTTCAAGTGCAATCAGCCAGGCTGCCAGGCAAGGTTAATGAGCACAACCATAATTCTGTTTCTCGGTCAAAAACCAAAATATCGATACCCCCCAAGGTGAACACGGAGAGATGAGGCGTGAGGAGCATAACGCGCATGACACACATGACGCGCAGCACCAAGTTCTGGGCACATGGCAGTGCCAGGCCCAGCAGTTCCAGCCTTGGCAGTGAAGGCGGCTGCACCGGCGCGGGGGCCCCTCTGGGCCGGGGGCCCGGCAGAGCCCCTGCCCCCCCGGAGGTCGCCCCGCACGGTCCCCCCGCACGGCGCCCCCCGGGCCTGCCCTGCGGCCCGCCCCGCCCGCCCCCCGCCCGCCCCCCGCCGCCGCACCGGGGCCGCGGCTCCCGCGGCTGCTGCCGCCGCCAAAAGGAGCGTTTGTCACACTGCAACGCCGGGCCGCAGGGACAGGCGCCCCTTGTCACCAGGGTCCGCCGGCGGCACCCGCCGCGCCGTCAGGGCTACGCACACCATCCCCGCGCTCCCGGGGCACCGCAGGCGAACGCGGGGTCCTGCGGCACCACCGGGCCGGGGCGCTCGCCGGTGGGATGCGGCAGCTCGCTCCCCTCCGGCAGCAGTGGATGGAGGGAAAGGTGACACCTCCCCGACAGCGGGACAGCCAGGCTCCCAACTAACCCCCACGGAGCCGGGCGCTCAGGCCCTCTGTACTGCACATACAAACCGCTGCCGAGCCCCAGCGCAGCAGCCCCCGGCTGCCGGACCCGCTCGGGGGCTCAGCCCCACCGCTGGGCTGCGCCGGGTGGGCACGGCTCGGGGGGTGTCTGTGGGGGGGTGCCCAGCACTCGCAGCCCACTGGAGCTGCGTGTATCACCCCACAGGTCCTGAGGGCTGAAACGAGGGAGCCTGCAGCGGGGGGCTGGCAGTGTGACCCACCTACCTGCACGGCAGCGGGCGAACGTGTCACACCAGCGGCCTGCTCTCCCAGATGCTCGCCCTGAGCTGATCCTGCGGGAAAGCACTTCGATGCACGCGCGCGTTTTCGTGTACTCCTGTCTGATCAGTGGAGCTGTTCCCACGAAGTGCCCGGAGTGCTCAGCGCGCAGCCGGAGAAGGCTGTGTAGCTTTCCCGGCTGCTCTGTCTCAAACCTGTGTTTTCATGTAAGCACGCCCCCGTTTTCACCTCCACCATTTTTTTCTCCACGTTACATAAAACAGCATGTAGAAATGCGGAGGTGCCACAGTGAGACAGTAACATACAACGGGCTTTGGAGATACCTATACATGCATTTCAACTCATCACAACCAAACTGCACCAAACTGTTGTGAGACTTGGTGTCTAGAAAACATCGATCTTGTAAAGGACGACCTCAACCAACAAAATGATACAATAAGTACCTGTCTGTATTACCCTGTCAAGACCAAACACCAATAAGCTGAATAGATGGTACCCAGCACGCTATGATTCTCCCCCCTCCAAAAAGCTACAGAGCTACAACTTCTACATACACAGTTTATATTGGAGAAGATCCTTGAAAGACCCCGAGGCACCATTCACGTAAGTAACTTCATCTGTCCTGAAGTACAGGCACTTACGGGACGGAATGTAGCAACCGTCCAGGAAGAAAAGATTACACAAGATTTTCAAGTTTACTAGACACAAGAAGTATAAAGGTAGGGTGCACAGATCTTCAGTAAGAATGAAGGGACCCCACCGTAAGTATGAGTTAAACAGCAGCGTAGTCCAGCAGTATTTTGAGAACACTGGTTGAAGACCAGACCAGAAGCAGCCCAGCGTATCAGCCGAGTAAAAGACTCCGGTTTCTTTGTAGCTGCTGATTTCCTTCAGCATCTCAAGCCACCCAGGTTAGATCCTAAATTAGTTCATGAATTTGACAAAAATCTATCAAGACATCACAGCTCCAAAATGAGCAAGTCTGCTAATGAGAACTTAAACCAGGAATGTCTATTTTCCTCTACAGAAGCAGATGCTCATGCTGTAGTGGAACAATGGCATTAAACCCAATGTGGATGCCCAATGTCAGCTGAAAGTAGAGATTGGGAAAAAAGGTCAACCAAGAGATACCACTGAGATTTTAGATACGAAACTGGTGGGGACTTCTCAGGCAAGCTTTTAATGCCACCCCGTCTGCTTTTCTCCCTGAATATCTACACTTCATTTAGCAACAGAATTTTTACCTCACCTGGGCATCTCTCTACTCCCTGTTGGCACTCTTGACAAAATGGACAAGTTCTAGGGCTGTGATTCAGTACAAAACCTGGAAACAAGGGGTGGAAAGGCAACAGGAGCTTTCACAGTCACTTCTTCCTCCTTCTTGCGGCAGAACTAGGATGACAGGGAGAAAGTGACAATGTGATACTGAAAACTTTTGCTCTCTCCACCAACTGGAATCATGCAGGAACCAGCCAGCTCTCAGCATGGCAGTTCAGTCTCTAAATCAAGACTCCCTCTCCCCTCTCTCATTTCTATCCTTGCTTCTTTGGCAGATTATTTTTAACCTGTTCTGATTTGTCATGCAACCCTACAAACAGCTGTACTGACGCAACTTACGCAACAAGAAGCCTAATGCAAAAGGATTAGATAAATATGAGGACTAGCGTGCCACTTAAAATCCACCGTTTCTATCACTAGCCCACAAAGACTTCCCTTTGCCCCAAAGGCAGGCAAGGTTCTAGTGGCTTTCATATTTCATCATGCTATTGATTCTTCCTGCCAAAAAGCCTACTACAGGAAGATAGCCTGGAAATGCTTTTCGGCAGGAGAAGTTAGCAGCGGTGAAATCAGGCCAAGCCAATGGAACTTCACTTCCAGAACAAAAAGAATGTTACAAATGCACAGAGCCAAGGAGAAAAGGAAGCTCTTGCAAGAAAAGCATCATCAGAGCTAAGTCACTGTCTGACGGGTCACTGATAGCCAGTGGGACACAGCGAGAACATGTTTCTGTTATCAAACCACAGACAGACAGGCAGCGAAAAACTATCCTTGCTTTTTCCTGGTTTTACATGTCATCTGCAACTTCCCTTGCAGTTTCAGTATTTATTTTGAGTTGGTTTTGCTGCCATTTCTTGTTTGTCTTGCATACATGTGACTTCCTTCCATTTCACCACAAATTTCCACCAAATAAAACCATATGCACTGCCATAGCAACATTTTAACACAAACACAGGGTAATCTTTGTTCACTGAAATACACAGTTCTTTTTTTTTTCTTTCTTTCTCTCTTTCTCTTATTAGCAGAACCTGCATCTGCATACAGTTTAACTGAATGTCATAGCAACAACATAAACACAAATTCAAGATATTTTTTCCTTTGGAGGAAGGAAGAATAAATGTTTTCAGGAAAAGAGCATGGGACTTAAGAAAGCAGACTGAAATGTTCGTGACCAAATACGGCCTGAAGTTACATCATCACAGCTGTATATGCACTCTTAGAAAGCCTGCTCTTGCAAGGTGTTATACATTCTCAGTTCCTACAGATGTCAACAGAGAACAGCCGTATCTGGCAGGGTAAGGTCTGAATCACAGGCTATGCCTACACACAACACCCAGGTGGGACTTGCTATCAGCACTACAGTGAACTTAGAAATGTATGTACTTCTTTTAGACTACAGTGTGTGGTCTGCACGATAAACAGTTTTACTCCTAATGCAAAGTAAAAGCGCACTGTTTGACTGGGGTAACAAAAACTGGTCCAGCATGCCTCTAAGAGCTAGCGCCAACCACATACTTTGTGGCGTGACCCTCTTTTCCTCTATGGGTGAAGAATTCCTAATGGAGAGATAAACACAGTAAAACCTGGCATTCAGATGCATTCATTCAAAACTTAGCTGTTTGTTACAAGGGTATCACGTTGTTTACCCATGACAACTCAGTAACTTATGCCTCATACCCCCAAGAAGTTACACAAAAAAGGAAAAGAACCAAGTTCTCTCATACAGCTGACTCAGTCCCACTTCTCAGCTATTGCTTTGTGCTTAGCTATGCTCTATTTTTGTCATTTATGGCTTGTGAAAGGGGTGACTTAATTAAGCTTCGATTTTTTTAAAGTGGCGTGTTCATTCAGGACAAGAACCCTTCCTCTTTGCTTTGCAAGCTGATGGTCCTTCAGCTCAAGCATGCTGTGAGGGTTCAGGCTTTGAAACCTGAAAAGCCTAAACATTAAAATAAACGCTGGAACAACGCTACACGCAAATAGCTTGTTGTTCCTTCTATTACAAGTAGTTTATAGAGGAAAATAAATCAGTAAGCATAGCAGGCATAAAAATAAGCAGTCAATGCAAGCTGGTATTGCACAATGAAGATTAAATACCACCACACAGTTTTCATTCGCAGACATCATCCGTGCTGAATCAAGGCAGGGTCCTGTAAGGATCCTCATATAATATGATTACAGTAGTATGCTTTCAAAATGGACACAACTGAAGTCTTCCACGCAACCTCAGCTCCACGTCTTAAATTTCAAGTGCCTGACCAGAAACCTAAAAATACAGCTTTTAAAGATGCTTGTTCTCTCTTCAGTTTATTACAAGATGCTCGTTCTGGGTTAAATCACTCAGAAAGGAGTTAAAAACTTTCCCTTAACTGCCTATGAAAGTGTTAAAAACCATCTGCCTAGTCAAAGAGTACATAAACTTTGATTACGTCAGTAACATTATTATTATGAAGAACTACCATTGTTGCAGGACCCGCACTGGTCAACTGTCATCAGTAAGGCTGTGCTTTTAGCCAGACACCATCATTTTGATTCGTTTCTATAATGAAAAATGGAAGAAGTTTAGCAAAACTTAATAAAAATACTTCGATTCCATCTTGGCTTGCATTTGATGAATTGCCACTGTTCAAACTAGTGTAACCTTTACCAAAACTAAGTAAAAATAGGTAAATAGTAACCTGGGAATGAATGGCAAGTGCTGCCAAGGCCTTTTATTCTCGATTTGATTGAATCCTGGAAGATGATTCCCAGCTTTGTTTGGGAAATTTAAGTTCTAGTAACCACCACAGGAATGTTCCTTAATCATTTTTTAAGACCTTCTTTAAGATAGGAATAGATTTACATCTGAAGAATAGATTCAACAGCACCTTCATTTAAAAAGACATTACCATTGTGTTTTAACTCACAAGGAAGCTTACCCTAGATTTATGGAAGAAAAAAAACCAGCACAGGCAAACCCTTTCACACAATTAACGAAAACCTTCGAGAAAGTATGGAAGTAATGCAAATTACAAATCTGCGTTCCTCAGCCAAAGACTAATCACACACACATGCAGATCAACACTAATATTTGCAGTGTTCTTGTTTCCGCCATGCACTATGAATCTTAATAGAAATGCCACGCTCTTACTCCAGATGAAACATTTTCCAGCAAATGAACTGTGGCAGCTTTGCTGTTCTGCTCTTTTATCAGTGGTGTTATGAACGAGTTCAAGACTGGTTTAAAGTAATTTGTGGCTACCAAGTCAATGTGCAGTAATCACTGATTAGGAAAAGCTTATTCACTTCCACTGAACTGAAAAAATATGAAAGCAGCACCTATAGCTAGGAATCCTGGTTCTTTAAAAAGGGTTAAAAAAACAAACATTGAAACAAGAGGTGGGCAGAGGACCAACAATGACTAAAAAGGAAAATAGAGCACAGGTGGCTACTGCCAGGCAAGAAGAAAAACTTCCCTGTTTTACCAGGGGCTGCAAAACACACAAGGGAAAGGACACATGATAGATACCGCTGTGAGAAAACTTTCCAAACCAGTAGCTAGGTGTCACGGTGAACAATTTTTTTAATGACAATTTGTTTGCAAAGGTGTGGAAAAAAATACACTTCTAAAACTTTTAACATCTCCAAAATCCTCTCCCCGCAGCATGGCCGGTAAGGAACCGACAGCCTGGTGCCCTGAAGCCTTGAGCGAGTCTGGCAGCCCCCAGCCCTCTCCCATACTGCTGCCACAGCCTCCTGTCACCTCAACACGCTCCTTCACTGCTTTCTGTTGTCTTTCCACTTACGATGCCAGCACCGGCAGGAAGTACCATTGTATTGAAAACCCACCTTCATGGCAGTGTGGCGTGCATCCCACGCCATCAACTTTCGTCACAAGGGTGCCTGTCTCCAGCAGGAGACTAACAGGCTGGGGTAACAACAACGGGAGCGACAACCTCACAGCGCTGTCTACAAAGTGATCGTATCCTTATGACTTGACATGTACTGACTTAGTAGTCAGACCCTTGCAAACCAGTCCCAACCACCTGTGCTAATTCCTGAGAACTGCCTGGTGCAAGCGTGCAGAGGGGCTCACCAGTCTCACACCGCTCACAGCACATGCTGTTCTCATCCCCCAACAGACACCCCCCCACCCCCCCTGCCCTGGGGACTTACACACAGTGAGAAGGGGTCTGTGATCTCAAAATCTTCCCAGAAGTTAACAGCAGATTTCTATTGTCAGCAGATGATACAGTACAGGACTCTTTTTTTAAGGTTTATTTGTTTTTAAGTAGGTAGGCTTAGTTGATACTCCAGTGAATATTTACAATACCTGGCTTTAGCAGGTAAACTAGTAATATGAGATGCATAACATAAGCATTATATGTAAGTCCAATATATTAGCACTAGCGACACTTTATGTATCCATTTCTATCGATTTTAAAACCCACACTAATTTAGAAGGTCAGGGTAGACGATTAAACGTTCACCAACACGCCACCCTGAAACATGGTTTGACCTGTCTTAAACACATTAAACAAGATGCAATGAAGGAATAAAAAACATGTATCGCACCAGGCACGCAAAATGCCACCACAGAAGATTAAAGCAAAAAGCAAAGTAAAATCATTTGCAGCAGCTCAGCATGACATAGACACACCCTAAAAGAAAATTAATCTAATGAAACACAGTGGTTTTTTTCAGTAAGTTTAAGCATTAAGACTCAAATCCACGTATAAATACAAATATGTGATCAGGTATTTATAAACTCTGAAATCAGACACTGAGCTGTTAGGGTAAAAGGAAAAAAAAAATAGTTGAAATTAACCTGGAAATGTTAAAATTTGGGCTACTCTGATTTATGAAAGATACATGGACAAAAGGCTGCAATTAAACAAGAATATCAGTTTTTTCTGTGATCGGCAATTCCCCATTTTTTACTTACATCCCTAAACATACACTACTAAATCCAAAAATAGACAGGCAGTTTGGAAGTGCTGCTTTTAGTGAAGGAAATCAAACCAAACCTCTGAGAACTCATTTGGTATAAAATAAATTTAATTAAATAATTATAAGAGTAAAAAAATTCTGACTCCACCCTCTTCTCTCAAAGAACTGTCACAAACTGTCCCGAATTTCCCCTTCTTCCACAGACGAAAGGGATGAACTTTCACTGTCCGAGTTCTCTGCAGGTTCACTGCCATCTGAGGGTGTAGGAGACAAACAAAAAACAAACAAGCCATTAGTTTCAGCAATGTTGTTTGCTCATCAAACAGAAACAGTTTCATATCTTCTTTTCCTCTTAATCACACTTTCCTTCAGGACAGCTATTTCATAAGACATAATCAACCTCATAAGATGGGATAAGGCCCTGGGCAGGACTTTGTTGCTGAAGGAGAAAGCAGGACAATGTTGAGAATTTCTTACAGTTTTTAAATCTTGGTCTTTCAGTCAAGTAGGTAAGCAGAGTATTTATTCCCCACAAAACCCTTCCCCTTCATCCACTGAGAATTTAAGATTCTTCTCCTGGCTTTAGATGTTGTTTTCTGGGTCACTACATACATCCATCACAACTGTAATGAATTACAAATCATTTACACTTTTATTAGCATTTCAGTTAAGATGGGGAACTACTAAGAAATTCTAAATGGAAATGGAAAAATAAGATGATGCACCTATGTGCTCCTTCCACGTGTTCCAGCATCATAAAGATGGTGTTAAGCTGTGTGAATCCATGAGCTAAGGCTGATGAGGTTAAGCTGCACAGTAATTTGTGCTTTAGGACACAGCTGTTGTGCTCTGATGAGATCATATCGTGAAGCATTCATTTCCCAAACTGGTCTTCAGCCTCACACCCCGAGACTCCTTCTTTAACAAGCACTGACCCCAGTCACCTTGTGGTGAGGTCAGCAAATGCCACTGCTCGGTGGCACTCAACCCGCACAAAAATAAAGTACAGCAGAGTGGGCCCATGATTCACACTCTGCTCTCATTGTTATTTTCAGTAGTTGATCCAACTATGAATTTAAAGAAGTTTTTGAGCATTTAGTGTCAGATGCTTTATGAAGGAAACATTACCAAAAGGGAACTGATGAAGTATACTTACTGTCCTGTCAAGCCAAGTTCTACAGCTGGCAAACACTGATAATACATCGGACACAGTGTGCACCTGTACAGTTTCAATGGAATTTGTTCAAGAAAATAGAAGCATTTCACCCAGAAACACTGGAGGTCACATTTTGTCTACATTAAATCTAGTGTATAATCAATTAACATTTATATGCCAGATATGTACTGAGTAATGCACAAAGTAAGGCTTGTTTTTGCCCCTAAGTCCTGTGAAAGCTTCTATAATCCTCTACTATCTTCAGCCATGACTGACCTTGTATGCTGAAATCAGAGCACCTGTAGTTTTTGCTATAAGCAAGTCAAGCATCAAAACATCGCATAAAAGAACGTGGCAATCTTCTGACTCACAGTGCAGCTCAACAGACAGATTTCAGCTTTAGTCTGTTACAGTAAGTTTTATTTAATAGTAATTATAGATTGTCTTCACTCAAAAATAACATATTTGTATGGTGTTGATAGCATTGCCTATAAATTAAGATTGCCCAGTCCTTCCCACCATAAAATTGGCTGCAGTTTACTTATAATGTAAAATTTAAACTCTGGGTTTGAATTTTTCAGTGCTGGTTTCCTTCCTCAATTCCTATTTTCCTTATTTTTTGAAAGTTTCAGCCAAAATACTTCAGTCATTTCTGAGAATGAGGATAGGAGAAATAGGCTTCGTCCTCATTAAATTCTAGCAGTTTCTCTTTGAGGACATCCAGCTCTGGCTCTCCCCCAGTCTTTGGGGGCAGTAACTTGAATCCTGGGGGGAATGGTGATCTTTACCCAGCATGTGCCTGTTGCTACGGCTATGCTACTGTCCTTCCTGGGGAAGGGTGCAGATCTGAGATTGCTTGGTAAAGAAACAGTATTTTAGCAGTTGAACTCCCACAAGACACTGTTTCTTGTTCTAGCCTGTGTCCTTTGCAAACAGAGCCCGTGAGGGCTATGGTCGTTGGAGCCCCCGTGCTCTGGCAGGCGCTCTGCCAGACATCCACTCATCAATGCGGCAGCTGTTTCCCTGGAATGCTGAAGGGAGGTCAGCCGGACAGGCTCTCCGAGACAAGTGTCCCTCCGGGTGCGCACGAAGGCGGCAGAAAGGAAAGGCAGTATGGTTAGAGAGAGGATAAGCAAGAGCAGGACGGATAGCTTAGGAGGGGCGTGCAACTGATACAAGAAGTCATACATGGCAAAGAAACTGGACTGCGAGAAACACACAAGATGCTGCAGCAGAAAGGTCACTTCTTGGGAGATGGGAGTCAGCTCAAGTACCTCTCTGATTATAACTGACTTCTCCCTGGAGGTGAACCCAAGATTTCCGCTCTTAGCAATTATCTGTGAATGCAGCTGGTAAAGCAGACTAAATACTGCTTTTTCTCCTTTATTCTGTAAAGACGGCACACAGCATAAGAGTATAATGATTGTGCCACACTTCAGCAGAAGTGGTATTTTGTCCTCACCGGGATAACAGCAACCAAAAAAGCCCTCGTATTTTTATATTCATGTTCTGAACATGCTTTTCCTGAAACAACATGGAGTTACTGTGGCAGGCTTCCACTCTTAACAGAAAAATCTCCAAGTATACAGGGTCCAAACCGAACTCAAGGCTGAAGTTAAGTGTTAATATTAAAATAAATAATATTAAAATTAAAAAATGTTATATAATAAATATACCCAAGACACCTCAACAGGGAACCATGCACTTGATTTTTATGGAATCTATAGAAACAGTTAAAAGAAAATAAATCAAAGGTTTCCAAACCCTGCAACAACTGCCAGTGTTCCCTGAATACCAGCTTCAGGGGTGACTGCTAAGTGAACGATCCCTGCGGCAGAGGAAGGTTACTATCTTGAAGACAGACGCCCATGCTGCCTGTGCCGCTGCGGCAGCACGACCTCAAAATACAGTGTTGTTCAATCAGCGCTTACTTGAATCTATATCCCTAAAAGGACAACCTCCCTACTGGCTCAGGAGACAACGACAACCACCCTACGCAGATTAGGTTTATGAGTCAATCAACTGTAGTGCCCCCCTGACATCTAAATCACGGAATGGTTTGTGTTGGAAGGGACCTTAAAGATCATCTAGTTCCAACTCCCCTGCCATGGTCAGGGACACCTTCCACTAGACCAGGCTGCTCCAAGCCCCATCCAGCCTGGCCTTGAAATCATAGGAGTGGGGCTGACTACTGAAAACCAAGGGACCTAGATCGAGAAATAATGGATAAACTGAAAGCACCTCATTTCCTTGCGCTCCAGTACACGTCTGTGCACTCCTAGGGTGAGTATCAGTGGACCTAGTTGCTCAGACAAGACTTCTACCTTATCCCCTGCCACGGTATCTCACTATCCAAAACTCCTGCTGCGCAGTGCAAGAAATGTTTGCACGTTGGTTCTTTGAGAGCAGATTGCTCCAGTGGATCACTTAGTGTTCTATCTAGCTGGAACAGCAAAGATCCATGGAAGTTTGATATCACTGGTACAGTATTCTCAGTGTCATATTTATTCAGTCAAATTATATGCACATAGAGGCATGAATGAGTTGCCACGGGGAAACAGTCACTGCAAACATATTTCAAAGCTTTTCTTCAGAAATCTGTAAAAATTACAGGCTGGCTCACCACTGAAAAGTATGGAATTTGGTAACCACAGTGACTAGCTGGAGGACAAGAGACAAGGGAACTGATTCCCTGTATCAGCACCTCCAGAAAGTGAGTTGGGACATGAAGCCTTTATATGGGGAGAAAGTTAACTGCAAAACTAAAACACAAATTCCTCCTAGACCTGGACTCTAAGTTACATCCAAGATGGAAGTTCTCCCTCAACTAAGTACTTTTTGAAAGGTAACACTGTGCTTTTAACCCACCTGAAAAGCTAATTTGCCGTTACAATTTCTAGTAACTACCCTGTAATTCAGACTTGTTTGTCCAATGCTTGGAAATAATGGAGAATTATTCCTTTGTGTGATTAGCAGACTTACTTCAAACTCATCCTCCCCAGACAGCTTGACTTTTAGAAACAACCAACTCTGTCAAACTTTGCTACATTTATATTTACATTGTCCTAAATTTAGGACAAGGCTGAATACTTGTTTTACGTTAATGGCTAAAAATACACAAAACCCCCAACCAAACACCAGTAAACAAAGTTAGGAAAACCACATACAATACAGCTTATGGATGTAAACTATCAGCCAGCAGTTTTAAGACAGCATTCATAACAGTTTTTTTATAGCAATCTTTTCAATTCAGAGGGAAATACAAGACATACTGCACATTCCTGGCATTATTAATAGGCATATCCTTAATTATTGTTTATTTAAATAAAATATCTAAGTATAGCATATCAGGAAATAAATATATGCTTACCTTGGCCAAGAACCACCATGTCATTCTTCAATGTTTTTAGGACCACAAATAATGTTGGATACTCAATTATTACTTTGCCTTTCAAATTGTCTAGGAGGCTTCTACTGGCATCCAGTTCATTGTACCTTAAAAATAACAGGGAAGTTTATTTTGGATTTTAAGAGTACCAAGGACATACGGTACACTTGTGGGAAGGAGGTGGTGGCATGGAGGGAAGCTTCTGCCAATTCAGAGGATTTTCAGATGATATGTTCAGAAGAACTATCTTATGATTCAAATTACATGTCCAGTCTTATTATCCAGCTACATATGTTTTTTTTAAACCCTCCTAACATCTAAGCGTAACAACAAGAGGAGAATCAAATTTCTCTAAGGGCTGAAATGAGTTCTTAATGAGTATCTTTCAGATACAGACATAGGGTTATCAAAATGGGTATATTTACCAAAACCAGATTCTAAATTAAAAATAACAATGTTGTACTTCTGGGCTTTAACGCTACAGGTTTAATTTACATAGTTAGCAGTGCACCTTATGGATTTACTTACGAATTATCAGTGAAGAACTGGGAAGACAAAATAGAAAGCGAATCTGAACAACTACTAAAGCAAAGGTATACTGGAAGCACTTAGAACTCTGTTTTTATACAAGTAAGGGCTCTGATACCCGGAACATTGAGGCAATAATTTCTAAACGATGGTACAATATCCCTTTTATGTGTAATTAAATTTCTGCTTCTTATAGCACCACCTGCAAGCACCCTGTAGAAATCCCCACATATGTGTGTGCTACAAGAAGCACATGACTCAGATGCACAGTCCTTTCCCAGAAAACGGCTCCTCTTCACCGTGAAGCCAGGTACAGAACAAATAATGCCACAGTAATAAACAGTAAAGTGAGCATCTTCTCCACAATTGTTTCCTAGAACTGTAACATTCTCTCCCAACTCTCTAACTGAAAACCTGGGCGTGGGATTTTGGGGAAAGGAAGGGACATTTCAAAGCCCTCTGAAAGCGAAACCCCATTGCTTTCACTTGCTGTAAGTGTGGCATCCAACAGATGCTCTGATATTATTACATTGCAATCTGAGTTATGCAATTCTTTCTGTAATCAGCATTATTAAATTACTACTAAGCTATTGTATCAATTAAAGGCAAATGAAGTTCAAAACCAAAATATACTGTAGGCAATAAGTGGAGAATTTCCCATAGCTGCTCTGCCTCCTCTGATCATTAACATATTATACAGTTGGGTTTTCTTTTGCCAAAACCAACGCTGGATGCGTGAAGGAAATTATATACTTTATGATTTACAGTAATGTGTGATTAAAAACAGTACATCAGAGGAGTCAGCACACAAGAATAATATTGAAGGTAAAACAGGATTTGAATTCTTGAGATTTAAGGGAAACTTAGTTTGAGCAAAAACTATTTCTCTCTCATATTCAACTTCAATCATCATGAAAATATTTGGTTTCATGTTTCTCTCAACCCAAAGTAATTATGACCTCTTCTTACCGAAACCCTTTAAAAGGGATAACAGTATATTACATTTCTTATTGAATGAATGCATTCATAACTTGTGGATTAACACACATGAACAGAAACATATTTACTGCTTTATTTACAGTACTCTAAATGCAAAGTATGGCAATACCTTTCCTTTGGCAAGGACCTCAACGCATTCTTTTCTGGTTAAGCAAACATTTACCACCAAGAGGCTAAAGTAATCCACATGCCACAATACACTTTCCATTATCTCATGTTTTAGACAAAACATCTTTAGCGTCCAGCTTGGCATAAGATAAAACGTTTGTACTTAAAACTATTTTATGATAGTAAGTTACTGAAGTGTTAGATCACTGAGTCAGAGTTTTATCTTCGTTTTTAAAGCAAATTTTATTGGTTGACAGTGACAGAAAAAACATCTAAATTTTTAGTGCATAATGTAGGCTGTAAACTTCACGGAGACTCTAACAAAGGAGCTTGATGCTTCTCTTTTCTAAACTTTGCTCTTACTCTCTATGCTATCCAAAAGACCTCGTCTACCACATTCCCTACTTCATACACAAGTGCAAGTAGAGGTTATCTGCTAATCCACCTGCCAACCTCTTCCTTGACTGTGGACATTAAAAGATTTCAAAAGAAAACTAGTACTTATCACTCAATTCCAAAGTCTAATACTGGATGGCTCCTGAGCAAGACTGGTTTTTCAGGTTCTCTCTCTGAAAGACTCACAATAAAAACCTTCCCAATTTTATCCCAGAACTAGAATGAAGTCATACATCAGAGGGTGAACAACACAGACCTATGGGCAAAAGAAGACTGTCCCAGTAAGAAGGCTTTTCCAAAAGCCTACATACACATACAATTTCAATTTTTACTTATGAAAAGGCTGGACCTGTTTGAGAAAAATGAAATTAAATGAAATGGCATTTTTACAAGTCTTGTAACTTCCTGTAGTGATTATTCACCACGATGAGCTGAGGATGTAGGATAACACTGGAATGCAGGTCCTCCCATGTATTTGCAGGGAAGTGGTGTCACCACAGGTAGGAGATGGAGCAGGGAGAACCCGGTAATCAGATATTACCAGATGTTCTTTTATCACCATTTTCACCTACTTGTTGTGTTTCAATGGGACTGAGTAGCCTGCTCAGTAAGAACGCATAAAGAGCTGCAACCTTCTTCAGGCCCTTCCTTCACTGTGCATTTCAAGTGACAATCCAGTAAAATGAATGACAATCAGCATGTCTGTTCTTTCACTTGGACTCTTCCACGCTCCAGGGCCAGTTACAGGAGCCAACTTAACTGAGGCTGTCATCCTAAGCAAGCTCCTGTGGCCCCTCATGACAGGATGGATTTGAAGGTAAGCCTGGCTCCAAATGAACTGACCACCCTGACAGAACCACTGCCTGAATACCCCATCTTCACATCTTTCCTTTAAACCCTGCCCCTGCTTTCTCTTTTCTCCTGCTGCCCAGTTCATACAAACTGTCTGCGCTACAACTTCCCGATCCCCGTATTCAGCAGGACTTCTCTTTGCACTCTGCTCTCTCCATCTTCCTTCCTCCCTGGTATTTACTTCCCACAGATTTTCTTTCCCCCTTCCATACACTCCCTCAGCCTCCTTGTCCAACACCCACCATCTAATACACTTTCCTGACTCTTTTCTCACCCCAAGCAAGGCTTTATGACTCTGTCACGAAGCAAGAAATACACCTGGATTTCTTCTTGATAACTCCATTTATAAGGACCACAAAGAGACAATCTTAGCAGACAACAGCTTTTGATTTTAGCTGGAATGAAAAAAAAGTAACTGCTTTTTAAAGGGAAAAAATTAAATAAATTTTGCCTGCCAGCAGGCAGTTTAAAAACCTATAAAAATTGTGACAATTGAGAAAATTTAACAAGATTCAGCAAGCCCACATCAGTTCCCATATGACTATTACATTTGCTCTATGAATGGCTTTGTTACCTCTCACAAAACGCTGAAATTAATGTGGCTCTGCACTTCTGATAGCATCTATAAGTTTCTGTGAAGGCGAGTTTCACTATCTATAGTTATTCTACCACCTTCCAGGAATTCAACAATTCAGTCTCCTAATCTGTCTCCCACAGGCAGGAATGCTATATTAGGTCACTGCATCACAACACGCTCCCCTCAAATGGAGCCCATGGCTATCATCGCAGTGGCGTAACTTGTCTCCATGGATTCAGACAGCAGGAAATTCCCTGCTGATCAGGTTTTCCTGAATGTCATCTACAGGAACTTTCATTTTAATAAAGAAAAAACCTGCCATCTGGAATTAAAGATAAATCACAACCATGTTAATTTTTATTTCAGTCTTGCAGATGCTGAAAAGAGAACAAACATGTTTTAAGCATCTAAATAATTGTAAATATTACTAAAATTCATACTTGTATAATGACACAATTTTCCTGTGACAGAGATCAACTAAAACTATTGCGCATATTTTAAACATAGATGATTTTTCTTCCTAGAACTGAGTGGAAACATCGAGGTATTTACTTGGCATAACTCAGATACAATAAATCACGTTATCTATTTTGGGTCTAGTCCCAAAAATCCACAACCAAACTTCTGCTAACTTATGGGAAGAACAAAGATGTACTCCTGCCCGCCCCCCCCCCCCCCCCCCAAAAAAAAGAGGGTGAATTTCCTAGGTATCTTCATCTGCCTAGAAGCGCCCAAAGACTGGGTGCAGCATTTAAAAGCCTCTCCCAAGCACTCGTTCCGAAGTGCTGCAGCACAGCAAAGATAATAACTAACAGATGGACTCTCATTCCTAAGTTGTGAATAACCTCTTCGTGTGGTTATGATTTGGTGAACATGGAAGTAGTGAAATGCACTCTTGAATTAGCTATGAAAGGAAAGTTATATAGCAGAAAACACAACGTACTGAAATAACACACAACTTTTATATTTAATTTATCACTAGAACTGATATTCCAAAAATCTGGAACGCAGTGAATTTTGTTAGTCCATATGTGTGAAAAAGAACTAGAAAATTCAACGAGTGAAAAAGCAGCGACCTTAGGAACAAAAAAAGGAAATGACTTGCCATAACACTTCCTTTGTAATTAATTCTTATCAACGGCTGAACAATATGAAAGACCACTCTGCTGGAACACTCTTTTTAAGGAAGGGGGATGGGAACCCAGTTCAAGTTAATATTTTAATACGAAAAAAAAAATTGTACTACAGTTTACACATTTTAATATTGTAATATTAATTAATATATTATATATAAAATTATAATACAATGACAAAATATTACACACTTAAATATTTTAAAACCTGCTAGCTCCGAATTCCACTCCTGGTCTCTGTTTTTTGCCCCTGGTCTAGGAGCTCCATAATTTGCCTCAACAAACGTTGACTACCCTCTCCTCCTTACTGTCGATACCTGCACAGCTCAGCCTACACCAGCACACACCAGGTGCCCGGCGAACCCCTTAATTTTTAAGTCAGATTCCCATCTGAAGTAACACGTCCATCACAGATGTCCTTTTTCTGAAAAAATGAAAATTAGGACAAGAAACCTTCTCCTATCAACCACTTGGCCCACACGTCCTGCTAGGAACCAAAGAAACAAACACAGGAAGAAAAGCTGCCAACATACCAGGAAAGCATCTCAGACATCATCACCATCTCCTAACTATACCTACATACACAGAATACATAAAGGCACTTCCAAATAAGAAGAAAACACATGAAGCTGTTCCTTTTCCTTGCCATATTTTGGCAAAAAAAACCCCAAAGACCATATTAAGACAAGCTGTAACCATCAGTGGTCTCCTCTCTTTTATTGGCTGTAAAAGGCCCTTTCACTAGAGAAACCTAAGAACTGCTGAAAACTGAAGTGTAAAATGGCTGGGGGGGACGACACCAAACCACAAAACAACAAACCCCCCTCTTCTTACAAACATATTCCAGGGAGTTAAAACATCCTGGAAGAAAATAAATTAATACTCAAGTGAAGGCATCACGAACACTAATTGTTGTCACCTAAATTTTTTGGCACAATACCAAATGTCCAGAAAGATTTAATGGTTTCTTCACTTTTATCCCAGAAAATATGTAAAACAGTTAATGGAAAGAAGAGATAAGCAAGACCACAAGTATGCCACCGTAGAAGCACAAAGGCTGCCCTTGTTTAAACCTCTTGAGAATGAGGCAATTGCACAGAGAGAAAAACACGGCAAAAGTTGTTTAATGACAGTCATGGAAAAATATATCAACCGATGGACAAAACCCTTAAAGCAGATAAGGCATCTGCCACAACAATTTAGTGGACTGAGCATTGAGAGTGATGTGGTGAAAGGATTCAGGATGCACAATAATGATCTAAACATCAAATGAAGTACAAACCATTCAGCATCTTTTAGTCATGGGAGAAAGTATGACAAAACAGAAGGAAAATGTGAAACTAGCAAACGTCAAGTTTCTTGGATTTGGTAGAATTTGGTTCAAAGAATACAGTGTGATACTGAATTTCAAGAAAGCAAATACTTCCCCCATCTCGTAAAACATAATGAAAAGAAGTAACAAAATCCAGCAGTGAGCAAAGATGCTGTAATTCAAGTGCATCATGGCAATAGTCCTTCACACACAGAGGAATTTACTTACTTTGCAAAGTCAGGCAGCTTTACAAACTGCTCAAAAGCTCAAGGTTTACAAATCTTAAGTAGTACAGAGCAGACATACTGCAAGGCTACTGAATGGCTGAGATAAAGAAACAAAACAGCCTAATGAGTTTTAATGATAGCCAGAAGGCCTAAAGGGAATACGAAATTTCACAAGGGAGAAGTTACTAAAAAAAGAGTGGGTTGACTACTGAAGATGAACACCTGAAGTGTCAAAAACTGAAAAGATACTAGTGGCATCTTTAGTACAAGTGAAAGCTGTGGGTGGTTCCCAAAAAACGCAGGGAAGCAAAAATATGTAACTTGTACCATTAATAAATTACTGGCATGATCATGGAGAAAAAGCAAATGCCCAAAGTCTACATTAATTACAGTACTCTGTTACACAGCCTCATGAAACATTACTGTAAATAATTTTAGAGGTGGGGGATGTACCAAGGAATACCAAAGGATGCAGCAGAAAACTCCTAATACATGAAGTTCAGAAAACCAATAGGTCAAATTGCATTTGACAACTTAACACATATAAGCAGTGCACAGATAAAATAAACAGAAATACAAAACTGATGAGAAATCAGTCTTTGTATATTAGCAAGACTTTTGTTATTACACTTGGGTTAATCTAATGAACCTCCATTTCAGGAACAGGAAGAATTGATACTTCTGTAGTTCTGGATCCCTCGACAGCAAATTCTGACTTCCAAACTGAGCTCATATGGAGATAGCCTGAATACCTCTAATGCTGTACTACATGGTGGAAACATATCCACAAATTTATACTTATTTGCATTGGAATCACAGTGCCATACACCTTCCACTAAGGGGTTACTAACGCTTTACAAAGAAAAGGAAAAGCTATGAAATAAAGAAAACAAATTATTTTCTTGGCAAACAAGCAGGAAGGTCAATTCCTTCCTTGGCAAGGTTGAAACAATCAGCCCTAGCTCATTTCTGTCAAGAAAGAGAAAAAACAGAGGGATTCCCCCTTGGCAGCATCAGCAGGAAATAACAGGTTTTCTCCTTCCTGACTGGAACATGAAGAGGTTCTACTCTACTACGCCTTTCTGAGAATGCTGATGCCTATGCTACCATGGTTCACAGCGCTGCAGCTTCCAAATTCAGCCTATCACTTCAACTGCCCATGAAGGAGTTTGTATCTTTGCTCCTAGAAGCCTCTTAACTCCAGCCTTCCCATGCTGCCTGGCCCCCCAAATTGAGAAACTCTGATAACTTTAAGTCAGCATCTCACTGTGTCTTTTTCTTCCAATAAACTAGCAGCAAATCCTCTTCTTCCTTCAGAAAAACATTTAACAACAACCCAGGCAGATACAGTTGAATTAAACCCCTCAATACATGTCACACAACACTCATGCTAGACTGGAATAGGACAAATGGACTGTATGTTATTTCTGCTCTACAGCCCATTTCTACCAGCTCCTTCTCCCAGCCAAGAGGCAACAGATTATTCAACAGGTTTTTGTCAACTGCAGTCTCTTCTTGGACTTCATGGCCTGTGTCCCTGCCTTCAAGTCTGCCTTATATGTGCGTGCTACACAGTACATGGACTTCCATGAAGGCATTTTTCAAACTATGCATATGTTGTATAGCACATACGTACAGGTAAGTTCCTCTCTGCTCCCTACTAGAGATGGTGAGCTGCAGCAAACTGCAAGATTTGTTCTTGAGACAGCCTTTCCTAGATGCACATTTCCTCAGAGCCAGGAGAAAAAAATCTGCCTCTGTACATGCTGGGTAGGCTGCTCACATGCTTCAAGCCCAGTTACGATGCAGAAGAGAGGCTACTGCGTAGTTTTATTTATGTTATAAAATTCAAGGTCCGCCTACCTGCTTTGCAAGCATGAAGGGTCTGAAGGTCTTCATGTCTGCCTGTGTGCTTACAGAACATCACTAGATGACTAGACAGGAGAAACCACTGGCTGAAGCCAACACTAACACTTCTATTGTTATCTCATCCTCCACCTATTCACTTACGGGTTCCTCTTCCATAAGTGGTCTGGATCAAACTTGCTGCAACGTAGACAGTAGAATTTTAGAGCGGATGCTGTAATTTCAAATAAATCTTTGTGCAACAGATGTCTCAGTCAGCAACTCTCTAGCTGGGACGCTCCAGAAAACCTAATGCAATACCATTAATTATAAAACAGTTCATCCAAAAGAATTCAGCATGTGTTACAAAATGTTGGATTGTTACTTCAAAAAACAGGCGCCTACTGGTTCATAAAGGAATCCCTTTCAAGGAAAAAAAATAATGAATGATTGCTCAAGATAGTAAGATGTACAAATTCTGGTATTTTTTTTTAATCATCCCAAAAATCTTCTCAAAGGTCAAGCAGTAGTCAGGCACCACAAACATTTAGCTATGCATGCTACAGATTCAGACCATACATATTTCTTATACCTACCACGACTAGTTTTCTGCTTTCCTTCTATGTTGTGTAATACAGGATTCCAATAAAAAACGTAAGTAGATAGGAAGGAAAAGTGACTATTTTTTACAGTAAAATCTACGTATCCTGGCATCTGTTGCTCTGCATCGCTTTTGTCAGCAGGGAGATGGATGCTCAGATAAAGGAGGAGTACGTGAAAAACGACACTGAAATGGCTGCAGTTACAAAACTAGAAAGCCTTAAATGACCTACAACAAAACGTAACAAAGTATTCAGTAAAAAATACTGAAGTTTTAATTAAAAAAGTCCGCGCAACAAAACTCAACACTCTGGGAAAAAAACAGCGGCAAGTATTAATACACAGGAGTGCTGTGTTTAAGAAACAGACGACAGACCAAATTCTATTTCCCCTTGAACAGTACAAAGTTGCCAGAGCCTGACTACAGTTGTGCAGGGAAGAATGACTATTGTAAGCTAGTTCCCTGCTTTTGTAAAGCTGGCAGAGCTGCTTTTGTGCCAGCTGCTGCAAGCTAGAGAGGAGTAGTGAATTCGACTGTCAATCTTCTGCTGGCATTGGTTAAAGCCAGCTTGGGGTCCGTTCCAGCTCATGCCAAGGCCAGCAGTTCAGCCAGGGATTTGTGTCCTTAATTCCTGTCTCATGTATACCATGTACTACACAAATGCGAAAAGAAATTGCTTCCTTAAGTAAGACTAGAGAATCTTAAATAAACCCACCCCACAATCTCCAGTGTTTGCAGAAAATGCTGAGGAAATAATGGTTGAAACGTGCTAATTCTAGTACATTTGTTTTGCTAAATGAAGTAGTATTTTTGAAATGAGGTTGTAATGTGATGATAAAAAGAACTGATCCATGCACAACACAAATAGCAGTGCCTTTTTAAGGCAACCGAGTCATGTATGGAAAGCAGAAAGCAAAGACTGTAAGCTCTGTTGTTTTTACCTGAAGTTACTCACAAATGATAACGCAGAAGGAAGTGCCCTAGGAGGACAGTATGAAAAATTAAGGAAAGCACTAACACTATCAACATTTGAGGCTATCTGCAACGTATTTAAATGTAAGAGTTTTATAATCTTAACATCACTGACAAAACAGTGATCTATATCTAATATAGATTTTCAATGACAGGAAAATAAATAATCCAATATAAATACTATTTTAAAAAAGATTTGGTTCCATTACACTTATATTACTCTCTGAATTCTAAGACTATTCGCTAAAAGTCACTGGCATATTTGCACATACTAAAGCAAAAAAACTTCATCTTCCTAAATCTATTACTGGGACTACTGCGACCTACTAACGTGATCTAACCCTTAGTTATTTAAAAACAATAGACTACAAAAGAAAATTCTCTTTGAGCACAGAACTCAAGTCATCCAAGGAAATAACTCTCATTTCTGCCAGCTGATCTTGAGACAGGGAAGTGCTCCAAAATTACTAACATCATCCAGCCTTCTGGGAAGTAACTGCATTGAATTAGTTAAAGCAAAACAAGTGTTCACCACCATAAAGCAATACCGTTTAGTAGAGAAGAACCTCTGATACTCGTTTAGCAGATTTTCTTTGTGGTCCACAAAAATTAAGTGGCAAACATGCCAGTATTCTCGTGTGCACCAGCCAATGTCACCACAGAGACTAAGAAGCCCCTTGACGTTGGAACTGGTATAAAAATGTTTGTGATATTTTTGGCTTTCTATGTAATTGAAGCGTGAGCTGCACCAGTACTGCTGATATAAAAAACAGTGCTAGAATTGATTCTATACACATCCTTGTATGGTGTGGCAGTGTTACAACAGGAAAGCTACAGGATATAGTCTGGTATTGCTCTGTACTCTGGCTCCTTGAAGATTATGACCCACTGAAAGCAGTGGGCTTTACAAAGTTTTTAAGGCCAACCAGACTATATTTTCCAAGCAGCTAATATTCTGTCAGTGCCTACCGATACTTCAAATTCCGAAGCCTTCTACAACAACTTATTCTGAAACAGTGTTCACATGCCATTCTGAATATACTAACAGGCAAAAAAGAAAACTTAGATATAGAAGACTTAACATTGATGTTTAAGAAAGCATTATTTTGTAATTTATTAAACTAAATGCATGTGATTAAAGACAGGCAACTATCTAAACTAGAATCATGCAAAATGCTACTGAATCCAGTAAAAGAGATATTCCACTGGTGGGTCTTAACCTCATTAAGATTTATTTTATTAATTGTGTCTCAGATTAAAATATCTACTGTAAACCAAGTCTGTTGCAGTTATTTCTCTTCTAGAAATAGGATAGTCTTATACAATAAGGATGAATAAATAACTTTTTCATTAAATATCTGTACTTACTTGTAACAAATATCAAGGGTCCATTGGATTTAGGAATTCCGTTTTTTTTGGGGTGGTGGTTTGATTTTTTTTTTTGTTACAGAAAGCCTAATAAGGCAATTCATAAGAAAATAAGAAGGTGTATTTCCCAAACCAGACTGTATAATTTGGCAGTTGCATCTTTCCTTTCCTTAGTGGAAAAAGCAATACTCCTACCATATGAAGTCACTTTGAAGGCATCCCAAATAAAGGATCTGAAGATAGTCAGGACACTAATTTATCCTGAAGAAAGAAAAGACTACTTTATAAAAGAATGTGGACTGTGAAAATCATCCAAGAGGCAGCAGTTAAACCTTTCTTGGAATAGTTACAGTCGAGGAGAGAATGGACACCAACCACCAACTAAACATTGCATAACAGGTGACAGAGGCAAACAACACCAAATGGAAAACTATTATAACCCATTCAAACGCAGATTTTTTCCAAACCAAGGTTTTAAAGGAAGGAGAGGATTGTGTAACACTCATTTTTTCAAACCCTCCTTTATAAGATTCTTTATAAATAAGGGCAGTTAATGAAAAGATTAACTGGTGTAACAGTTACAGAGTTACAGAGCGCTAGATGACTGGTAGGGAGGAAAGGACACGAGGAGAGGTCATGCTTTAGGTTACTCAAAGTAATTGTGGAGTGCTGCCAATTAATGCTGAATGCAATTCTTACAAGCTGGTTTTAAAGAAGACTGAAATAAGAACTTATCATAAAGTTCTCTAAGAACTGTCATCACTGATGATAAAAGGCACCTAGCAAGAAGAAAGCAAGCACCATGTGGTCTGGCAGCTATCCATGATACCTGCCCATGACTGAATTTACCCAGCTGCTTGCTTAAGTTCTGCAGAACTCCAGTGAGGAAGCAGCAATCTGTACTACATGGCTAATTTATATTTCTGGAGAAAGAAAAAAAGAAAACCCCCAAAAATTTAAAGCATTCTGCAAAGGACTTTCAAACTAAAAGGGCCATTTGCTGTGAAACATAGAAAACAGCCAAAACCAAACCACAAACTCCTGTTTCAAACACAATTGCAGGAAATACTGAAATCCTTCTGTAGCATACTTATCTTAAAACTAGAAGACTAACATTTTATAATCCATAACAATCCTGCTTAGATGTTCTCTGAAACACTATTGCACTTCCTCAATAATACGTAATTGTAACTACGAGAAGTATTTTTTTTCAAAAGGTTCCGCTAAGCCTAAAACCAACATCCGATTCTGTTATCTAGTGCTTGTGGAGAAGGAATTTTTCCGGTGGGCACGGGGGGAAGCTTTGGATAACACAACATTCATGTAGATTTGCATGCATTAGGAGGCTACACCAATCCTACTCCTCCAGGCGCTCACAGTGGTGGAAGAGGATTCTGCCATATAGGAACATACAGACTAAAGCTGTGCAGAATGAGGTGGCACAGGCTGACAGATTACTCTGAGCTGACAGTGGCACTCAAGGCTACACAAAACAGCAGTTAACAGCTCCCCACTGTTAAAGGAACGCGGATAAAGAAATGTGAGAGAGCTCTGTCTGTGCTCAGCTTCTGTGGCACACTGAGCACCACTAAACAGCAAGCCAGTCCATGGGAAGTACTTCCACTACAATTCCAGGTACTGACTTATAGAATGAGAGCAATAAACCTCAAATTAATTTAACTGGAGGGGAGCCAAAAGGAGAAGAAACAGAAATAAATTCTCTCTTCCTTAACTGTAATGCAACTACAGTAAAAATTTAAATTCCCTCATAGAGCCTTTGTCACAAGAACTATGCTGGCATAACCGCGCTGAGAGCGCCTGCTGGCAGTGAGACAGCTTATGTCGACAGAAGATGCTTTTCTGCTGACACAGCAGTCCCACCACTGCAAACAAACTTTGTTCTTTCCTTTCAGAAGAGGAATTTTCTTTCAATATGCTGCTTCCTTGACCTGCCTGCACTGCCACAGCTGGGCCTGCTCCACCAACTTAATTGAACAGATTCACATAACTTCAAGTGAGGAATTGCATTTCCCAAGTCAAAACACTTTTCTATTTTAACTTTCTACAGTTCTTTTTAAACTTTAAACTTTACATTCAGTAAGTGGGATACAAACCAATTACTGTGACTTTAATACCAACCAACGCAGCTGATTCAGGGAATACAGATGAGGCTCAAACTTAAGGCTATTTAAGGTAATTTAACTTAATGAAAAAGAATTCTCTCTCAACAGATCTGTGAGCTAAGGAAACGTTCAGATTTCAGAAGAGGAAAATGGTTAAGTAACAAAAGAAACTGATGAGCACAAGAGACAGTCCACTCTGATACTAAACTGGTTTCTTTCCCAAGCCGACTATGCAATTTACACACTCTACTTCAAAAGATTCAAAGGCGAACTTTACCTGCTATTATAAAATCCAATTTTCCTTCTTTTCTAAAAAAGGAAATGTGAAAAACGCAAGCACTGAAACACCAGGGAAAACCCCATCTGTTTATTTTAAAAATACAGTAATTTATATGAATGACTATTCAAGATCATTGCTCGAATGCAGCCTTTCCAATCACGCACTGCAAGAAGATGTATGACAGTAACGTAACAGAATGCATTTCCAGGTTTTGCTGCATTAACTTCAGCTAATTACTTGAGAAGGGGATAGAGGTTGTTCACACTCTTGGAACATGTCCTAGATACCACATCAACAGTCTGCTCATGCAGACAAGTCTGCTAAAAATATTTTAAAAATGGGAAATTGTTTCTGATGTTGCTTCCCAGAGCTGAGCTCTAGAAGGGCTTCTTTACTTGGGTGCAACAGCACATACAACACCAGCACAACAAAGCGCTGGTATTGAATAGCCCTTCATGAGGCACTGGGAAATACAGCAGAAAGACGGCCTGCGAACTGAGAAAACTTCATCTGTGCAGGTGCCTCTGCAATTAGCTTCCCAGGGTATTTCACAATACCAGCATTTCTACATTTCCCCCCTGAACACCCAGAATCTGACAATTTTTAAACTAAATGGGAATCACTCCAGACATCTGTCTTTTAGAAATCTGCATAAATGTCTGTTTAATCCCTGCTGCCAGAGGCAGGGAACACCAGCAGATCTTAATTACCTGGACCAGCCTCCCCTGGGACTTCCACCCATACTTTCTGCCCAGGGGTCCAGGAACAGGCTAGACTGTTTCAGTTGGAAGGGACCTACAATGATCATCTAGTCCAACTGCCTGACCAATTCCGAGCATGGTATTACAGGCATTGTCCAAATGCCTCTTAAACACTGACAGGCTTGGGGCGCTGACCACCTCTCTAGGAAGCCTGTTCCAGTCTTTGACCACCCTCTTGGTGAAGAAGCGCTTGCTAGTGTTCAGTCTAAACCTCCCCTGGCACAGCTTTGAACCATTCCCACATGTCCTATTGCTGGATACCAGGGAGAAGAGACCAGCACCTCCCTCTCCATTTCCCCTCCTCGGGAAGCTGCAGAGAGCAGCGAGGTCACTCCTCAGCCTACTCTTCTCCAAACTAGACAAACCCAAAGCCCTCAGCCACTCCTCACAGGACATGCCCTCCAGCCCTTTCACCAGCTCTCCTGCCCTCCACTGGATGCATTCAAGGACCGTTACACCCTTCTTAAATTAGGGGACTCAACTGCACACGGTGTTCCAGGTAAGGCCACACCAGCGCTGAACACAGAGGGATAACCACTCCTTTTGACCGGCTGGTTATGCTGTGTTTGATGTACCCCAGGATCCGGTTTGTCTCTTGGCTGCCAGGGCACGCTGCTGTCTCCTACTGAGCCGGCTGTTGACCAGCACCCTCAGATCCCCTTCTGCAGGCTGCTCTCCAGCCACTCCCCTCCCAATTTATACTTGTGCCCAGCATTACTCCATCCTAGGTGCAGAATCTGGCATTTTGACTTGTTAATTCATCCCATTAATTATAGGCCAGTGCTCCAATCTCTCTAGATCCCTCTGCAAGCCCTCTTGTCCTTCAAGAGAGTCAAGAGCACCTCCCAGTTCGCTATCATCAGCAAATCTGCTAAAATGGTGCGTTCCAACTCCTGCATCCAAACCATTGATAAATACGTCGAACAGAACTGGCCCTCGAATTGAGCCCTGAGGAACACTGCTGGTGACCGGTCACCAGCCAAACGTAGCCCCATTCACTACAACCCTGAGCTCTGCCCTTCAGCCAGTTCTTCACCCAGCACACCATGAACCTGCTCACCCCACAGCTGGACAACCTGTCCAGAACGATGCTGTGAGGGACAGTACCAAAAGCCTTAGTAAAATCCAGAAAAATTAAATCCATTGCCTTTCCTTCATCCACTAGGTGGGTGACCTTATTATAGAAGGGTGTCAAATTAGCTAAACAGGACTTTCTCTTTGTGAACCATTGCATTAGTCTTTAAATAACTTTTAATAGTTACTCAGTAAAATCTTCTCCATAGTTTTTCAGGCACCGAGGTTAGACTGACAGGTCTGTAATTCCCTGAGTCTTCCCTCATGACCTTATAAACTGGAGTAACACTGGCTAGCTTCCAGCGTCCTGGTTTCAGCTGGGATAAGTTTTCTTCCTAGTAGCTGGTATAGTGCTGTGTTTTGGATATAGGATGAGAATAACGTTGGTAGCACACCGATGTTTTAGCTGCTAAACAGTGCTGACACTAAGTCAAGGACTTTTCAGCTTCCCACCCCACCAGCAAGCAGGCTGGGGGCACAAGAAGCCAGGAGGAGATGCAGCCAGGACAGCTGCCCCAAACTGGCCACAGGGATATCCCATACCGTATGTCGTCATGCTCGGTATATAAACTGGGGGGAAAGCTGGCCGGGGGCTGCTGCTCGGGGACTGGCTGGGCATCGGTCAGCGGGTGGTGAGCAGCTGCACTGTGCATCACTTGTTTTGTATATTCTAATTCTTTTATTGTTATTATTATTTTCACTTCCTTTTCTGTCCTATTAAACTCTCTTTATCTCAACCCACAAATTCTACTTTTTCCGCCCTGATGCTCTCCCCTACCCCACCAGGCAGGGGAGGGGGGAGTCTGTCAGCGGCTGTGTGGTGTTCAGCTGCCTGCTGGGTTACACCACCACTCCCCCCAGACCTTTGGCAGATGATCGAGAAGGGTCCTGCCACAACATCTGCTAACTCCTTCAGTACTCCGGGATGAATCGCCTCAGGCCCCATGGACCTGCGAACATTCAGCTGATACAGCTGGTCCTTTACAATTTCAGTGTCCACAAATGGAAAGTCACTGTTCCCACACCCATAGTCCTCTGACTCAGAGGACCAGGCAGCCCAAGGTCTATAAATATTATTAAAGACCGAGGCAAAAAACCGCATTGAATGCCTCCATTTTTTCTTCATCCGCATTAGTCATACGACCATCTTCAACAAGTACTGGTCCAATGTTTTCTTTAGACTTCCTCTTGCTATTAACATACTTTAAAAAGCCCTTCTTGTTACATGAAACAACACTGGCCAGTTTCAACTCTAACCAAGTTTTGACCTTTTGTGCCTTCTCCCTGCATATATGAACCACAGCTCTGAAATCCTCAATTTCACTTAAAAACAACAGGCTTCTAGCTAGACAACTCTGATGGCAAACGTTACAGCCATATTTCAAAGAACGATGAAAAGTTTGGACTTGAATTTCAAAGTATGTTACACATTTTTGATAGTGCTGGGGAAAAATACAGTACAAACAGCAAGCTCAGTTACAACTAAAATTCTTTTGATATACCTTTTTTCCCCCCCTTAGAAATAATATACCATGCTTTAGGGAAGCATATTATTTACATTTGGTACATCTGAAGAAAAGAATGTACTTTAAGAACCCTAAATAGGAACCACTGGTCAACCACAATAAGCTATGATATTAAGCTGATACATTTCCTTTTCAGTAACAATGACAACAGGGTGGAGTGTTCAAAATGGTATTTATACCAACAAAAATTATTTCTTAAAAGTTTAATTTTGCAGTTCAAGATTACTGCCTGTTCTGGAAACAAAGAAAACAATTCTGCACAAGTCTGAATTCTGGAAACTTAAAAGCCCACACCCAGAAATATGGTAACACGAAGAGTGATGAGCTAGTAACTTTGAGAAAAATGTGCTATTTCAAAGGCTGTGATGGGATGCTGATAAGCACATAATTTTTGCTGCAGTGATTTAAAACGACAGCTCTCCTCAACCATCACTTAACTCTCTTGGGGAGGGTTAACATATCCACAGAGGACCCTGCAGAAAAGAATGGACATCTACATTTCTGCTGGTCAACACAGTAATTCAACTTTTTAACACAAATCTGTCTTTGCTGCAGACATTACTACACGTGCAGACTGCTGCTGAAGCAGCTCAGGTACAGGCGCACTCACTATTCCACCAATGTAGCTGTGAGCACCCTAGCTTCTTAAATTGTCCGAGTATGAGTCCGCTGCATTTACTACTCGGTAATCACACAGAAATTTCAGTACTGATATATTAAAAGACAAAGAAATACCATTTTTTCCAAATAATTTTCAAGATAGCTGGCAATTACTCACTGAAGTTTAATCCATGGGATTATATGATCTCAATTTATAATACTGAAAACTAAGAAATGTACTGATTCCTTTTGCTATTTTTAATTAATAAACACACAAACTGAAGAACCACCTTACCTGACAGAGTTCTGTTTCCTGTTTTCAATTTTCATTAAAATTTGTACATCTGACTGAGGAGCCACTGTATAGATTTTTAATCTGGAAAAAAAAAAAAAAAAAAAAAAAAAAGAGTATGCAACAGAGATGAAGAAACAGTGATGTACAATGGACTCTTCTTCCTATCATCAGTCAAAAAATGGGTATCTTTTGCATGCTAAGAGCCACAAGTATATATTTCTTCATAAAGACAATAATTTGCCACATACTAAGTATTTCTTATAAATGAGGGCTATAATTACTAGTATGTTTTTCTAATTACTCTACAGAAAAGGTTCACTGTCACCCCCACTGAGGTTAATTATGGCTACATTTTTTAGAATTACAGTTGCTTTATTTGATCTTTACGCCACAAGTCAATTTCTTAATCTTTTCCTGGTTTCAATTTGGTGGCTGCATTCCAGCGTTAGTTGGTTGGTGAATGTTAGGATGGTTTTCATCACAGGAATTAAAGACGTACTGCTGACTGGGAACTCAGCTCTGCATGCTGAAAGTGCAGCTAGTTTAAGCCATTTATTCAGAACCTTTCCCTTCTTTTTATTAGTGCGTTAGATGAACTAGGCAGAAAAGTTATTAAATACACACCTTTGACAAACTACAGGATCTGACTCCACTGGATCAATGTATGGCTTAAGGATATCAGCGAGCGTTTTATCATCAGGCACCCTTTCACCAAAGATAAAAATCAATCACATAAGACATGGTTCATTGTGTACATGAAAATCTCTTATTGGTAAGTCATTGGAGGAAGCTATACATTTGCATGCTATAGTGGCACAACTGAGTAGTTTATGGGAGGACTGTAAATGTGTATCAATATAGCACAGATAATTGACAGCTTTATCTTAATTTCAGCCCTGGGACTTCACTGGCATATACAAGGAGTAAACAGATGCATATCTTTAGTTTCTAACCCTGCAGCAGAAACATGCTGTTCCTACAGTCCTAGAAGCAGACAAGGGCACACTTCTCATCCTCCTTCAGGCTAGGAAAAAAAGGAGAAAGATTTGTCAAGAAAAGCTTATTTTTTGGCCTTTGCAAACTGTGCTCGTGGGCCTTCCTACAAAGCAAACAATGCAACCCTTGATCCTATGTAAAGGTCAATGCCAGTGAACAGGCGAAGAGGGATGGCAAATCTTGCTGAACCTCTGCTCCATGAGAACAGAGTATGTTAGGTGCATGGGATATCACTATCACAAATATTCAGGCTGCTCTGTTTACATAGAGAAAAGGACTAGCAGTCAAACGTTTTGACTGATTTGAAAAGCCTGCTAGCTTTCAAAGAGGAAAGGACCACACAATTTCTTGAAAAAAGTATTTTTTTCAATTTAAATGCACTTTTAATTAAGACTAAAAATAATATTTATCTTGTATAAAAGAAACAGGTAAGAACTGATAAAAATATTCTGCAGTTCAATTTCGGCAACTAATTTAAACTTCATAAAAATCTGTTTTTCAAGCACTGTACCCTTTTAAAGTGTATTCAGCATGACAGTGAGGAAATATGAGCTTCAAATGCCAGTAGAACTTTTTCTCCCTGAAAAGAAAAAGAAAAGCATATTCTTAATGTTAACTGGTAACTACTACTTCCTTTTTCTATGATAAAGCTCGGCAGCTTGCAGCATGGGTACAGAAAAAAATATATAGTCAAGATTTTGAACAGCATTTTCAAAGAGTAAAAGGGTCATGCAGAGAAGCTGAGATGCACTTTGAAAGATGCAATGCTCCCAGATCCTGCTGAATTTCAAGTCCTCATGGGATGAAAATCTATTCCTTACAAATGCAAGTAACATCACCAACTAACTGATCAACAACATTTCACGTTTGAAAAGGGAGTACCTTCCAGCTGACTTTCTGTATGTATAGCTAGCTGCCCTTTAATTTCAGAAAAGGAAACTGCTTTTTGGCGTATCCCCCAGGAGAGCTTGCCAAACCTGTGCAACAAACAGTAACAGCCAGAGGTCCCAGCTGAGGCCAAGTTCTACTGAAAATAGGGGACTTGACTTTTCACAGCAGTGATGGCCTCAATAGAAAACGTGTCATGGGCAGGGATGGAAGCTACATTTTGGCATAACATGGATAACAGAAAGAATAAATATTTTACAGAAAGCTCAGGAGGCTTTTGGTAGTGACCAAAACTGATGCCATGTTCCTTTCTCTGGTTTGTTAGTTTTAAGACCCAGCTTCCCTTTCCAGCTAGCATAATTAACACCTGAAAACAGAAGCTACTGAAGCATGGTTCCAGTGCAGTATCATCTTAAGAGAGGCAGCATTACCTAGAGGATACTTTGCTAGATTAGAAAGAGCCATGTATGGATCAGGGATTCTGAACACTGAAGTTAAAAAGACCACCCCTTGGAAGTTTAACTTTGGAAAAACCAGAATGTATGAGCATCCTGAAACCCCTGCCCCAACTTTTTGTCTACCTGGACTTTAGTAGCCTTTGGCACAGTCTCCCACAGCATTGTCCCAAAGAAACTGGCTGCTCATGGCTTGGGCAGGTGCACTCTACCCTGGATCAAAAGCTGGCTGGGTGGCCGAGCCAGGAGAGTGGTGGTGAGTGGAGTTACAACCACTGATGACTGGTCACAAGTGGTGTTCCCCAGGGCTCCGTGCTGGGGATGGTCCTGTTTAATGTCTTTATCAATGAACTTGACAAGAGGATATGAGTGCACCCTCAGTGAGTTTGCAGATGACACCAAGTTGAGGGGAGGTGTTGATCTCCTTGAGGGCAGGAAGGCTCTGGAGAGGGATCTGGGCAGACTGGACTGATGGGCCAAGGCCAGCTGTATGAGGTTCAACAAGAAGTGCTGGGTCCCGCGCACTGGGGTCACACCAGCCCCACACAGCGCTACAGGCCTGGGGAAGAGCGGCTGGAAAGCTGCCCAGTGGGAAAGGACCTGGGGGTGGTGGTCAACAGCTGACCGAACATAAGCCAGCAGTGTGACCAGGTGGCCAAGAAGGCCAACAGCATCCTGGCTTGTATTCAAAATAGCATGGTCAGCAGGACAAGGGAAGCGATTGTCCCCCTGTGCTCAGCACTGGTGAGGCTGCACCTCAAACACTGTGTGCAGCTTGGGCCCCTCACTGCAAGAGGGATGTTGAGGTGCTGGAGCGTGTCCAGGGAAGGGCAATGAAGCTGCTGAAGGCTCTGGAACACAAGTCTTACGAGGATATAAGCTTGTTTAGTTTGGAGAAGACTCAGGGGGGACCTTACTGCTCTCTACAGCTCCCTGAGGGGAGGCTGCAGGCAGGGGGGGGTTGGTCCCCTCTCCCAGATAACAAGCGACAGGACAAGAGGAAACAGCTTCAAGCTATGCCAGGGGAGGTTCAGATTGGATAGTAGGAAAAAGTTCTCCACTGAAAGGGTGGTCAAACATTGGAACAGGCTGCCCAGGGAGGTGGTGGAATCACCATTCCTTGAGGTGTTTTTTAATTTTTCAATGCGTAGATGTGGTGCTTGGGGACATGGTTTAGTGACGGACTTGGCAGTGCTGGGTTAATGGTTGGGCTTGATCTCAACAGTCTTTTCCAACCTAAATGATTCTGTGATTCAATGCATACCGAAACTGCAGTTAACTACTTCATCTTTCTTCTAAGTACTCTTGCCTGAAAGTAAATGGCAAGCAGAAAGAGCTAAAATAGATTATGAGCAGGGTAGGAGGAGGCAAAGAAAAAATAAGCTTAAAATTGGAATAGCCTCATACTCTTTGCTGTACAATGAAGTCTTGAAAAACAACCTGCTGGATGCCTGTTATTACAGTGAAGCATCCCTCACCATCACTGATCTCTGCCCAGTTAGAGAACTTGATGTCAACCGTAGATGCTATCAAAGCTGCTTCACAAAAAGTTCTGATTAAAATTAGATATTCTGGCTCCAGATCTCACTGACTTCATTTTCCATTATGGCTCACTGGGGTAGTATTTCCTTTAAATGCAACTGAGATGTACTATGTTCATTTTCTAAATGAAAATGCTTAATTAAGTCATCTGCAGTTGAATAACAGCTCACTGCATGAAGTGTTCCATGCTGCTTGGCTGCCATGGAATGCCACTACACGGTTTTCTTGAATACCAAGGCACTGACGATAAACTACCGAACAGCAGAGATCTGGATCAGGCACAAGCACATCGTTGATGTCAGTAAAAGCAGCATCACAGCCCATCCCTGAATTGCTTGGCTTCACATCCTATTCTGGCTACTTCAGAGGCATGGAAACTGATCAGAGGGAAAAAAGAGGAGCCAAGCACCTCTTCCCCTGCGTGAGATGTAGCTGCAAATTATGTTCAGGACTGCACAGACTGTTTTGCAATTACTGTTCTTCTAAAACAAATTAACTGCGTCCCTTTCATTTCTCCTAAAACTTCCAAAAAATTTTTTTCTCTATCAACTACAGCTTTCACAGAACGACATGTAAATGATTTCTAAATTTTTCACAGCAACAACTGAAAGATTTTTATTTCTGATGTTACAAAGACAGCAGCAGTATATGCAAACTAGCTGTTACCTCCTGCTAGCTCTTGGGACAAGGCAAAAATTCTCACCATCTCTTACAGTTAATGCAGTACTTAGGAAGATGTTCCAAGTACTGCGGGTGTAGGCAGTAGAGCTGCTGGGAATTAAAGGACAGAGATCTACAAAGGATTCTGGGACTTGGACATACCAGTTAAGTGCCTTGGCAGATTTTTAGAAGTGTCCAATGCTTATGTATTCTTAAAATATTTATGGAATATCTCAGAAAGCTCAACTTTCTTTCCTAGGTTTCCTCTGAACAGTCTATTTGCCCAGACTGCAGCAGGTTTTATGCACATAAAACATTTCTAAATATGTGCACGTATATATATGTAAAATAAAATAGTGACAAAAATTGCCAAATTAATCACATCTTAAGATACCAACTGCAGTTGCCAGCCTGTCAAAGATAGGGATTCACTGATGATATTGTTTCTATTTAACAACTCATATTCTTAAAGTGTTTTGAAAATAGTACACAGGACATCTTACATCAAAGCGCAAATACTGTAGTATTTCCTGTCCATGTTATTCTGAATTGATAAAAGAGGTGAAAAGGACATGAAGGAGTTTAATGAAAGACCAGTTATCCTTTAATTTGACAACACTCAGTACTCTCACCTAATGCACTAAAGTTTAATTGAAATACTGGGTGTTTAGTATCTACACCTTTGGATAATAATGCCTTTCTCATCTTTCTTAAGTGATGAAGATTCAGGTCAAGTAAGTGACTAGATTATCTTGTGGATTTTTTTTAAAAAAATTAAATTAAGAGAACACTCAGGAACGTGATGATTTCATCCTAGCTGCCTCCCCCAAACTCCGTCTTCCTAGTGCCAAACTGACTTTGCTGCACTTCTAACAGCAGCACATAAAAGACGATGTCTCCGTTTTCTTGAAACTTCATCAAGCTAATTCCTGGATTTGATGTATAAACAGCAAAACTGAAATATTTCTACTGAAAGTTCATACGTTCCCTAGTTACAGTAAACAGCAAGACAATCAATGAAGGAACTGAAGTGCACTTCCTCTGTAACACATATGGTCTTCTACCAAGGGGCCTCTCACCAGCAGGACGTGTTACTAACCATGTGTTGCAATAATCAAACATGCTGGTCCTGAACTGAGACTCCTGTGTAAATCAAAGGGACACTGTCAAGGCCAAGTAACCCAAACTGTAATAATAGAACTACTGTCCTCTTTAACTTGTGCAAATAAACAAGTTTACTATCAGATTCACTATAAGAATGAAACATTTTGGTTGCTAAAGCATAGAAAAAAAATTCTCAGGTATAGAACTCAGTCAGTACTCATCTTCACGAGGGGATGTTCCGAAAAGCTACTGATTTATTGAAATGCATGGCTATCCTGCTCCCTAGTCACTCCGGAGCAGCATTTCTTTGCCTGGGAACTTACTTTGGCAGGTCCCCAAAAGCAAGCAAAAGTACGTACTAAGTAACAACTACATTCAAGTTTAACAGCTCCAACAGTGTTGCATTAGCTCAAAATCCTGCTCAGATAACTCCTTTGTAAATTCTCAAGATTAGCAACACTTCGAACAATTATTTTAATTATCCCTATCTAGCTAAGGATTAGAGTAGACATTTTAGGGCTTTCAGGTGTACCTCAAAGTAGCTTCTGTAACACTGCTGAGCTCGACTGGTGCTAATCCCAAATCCCCACACTGTATTTTGTTCTCAGAATTAAAGAGGGATAATGGAAGAGATTCCTTCTCCCACATATATCACCTGATGGAATGCTCCCAAGCTGCAGGCGGCCTCACACCAGGGAGGAGACCTGTGGCCCTCTGGCCCCTCTTGGTGGCAGGGAGAGCTAAGAGGGATTTTGTCTGGGAGGTGCTGTGACAGCTGGGAGGAAGCAGGGTGGAGGTGCCTGTGGCAGCGCAGGCAGCAGGGAGGATGGGAGCAGGGCAGCATGGACTGCAGAGTTGAGGGAGCTGCAACACCCCATGTCAGCGTCTCACCACTGTCATCGTCTCCTGCCAGGGAACCGGGAGCTGTGGATTTGCAAGCTCCCTCACCTCTTCCCATCTGACCCAGCTGCTGCCCCAGCTTTCATCCCAAACAGGTCACATTCTCCACCCCTTTCCCAGAGGCCCCCTATCCCAGCAGGCCACCCCAGCTCCAAGGCAGCAGGCATCCAGAAGGGGAACTATCACCTCTATTGGAAACTATGGGCACCACAGGAAAGGTAGGTGAAGCAGCACACTAAAAATAACTTGCAAGTAAGGCATCCTAAACCATCTCCAAGTCAGATGTCCCATGAGTTCACAAACTGGACTCAGACTCTACTTTCTAATGACCCTCCGTTATCCTGATATTCAATATTATGAGTTAGTCTAATCCATGTGTTGCCCAGCATTGGCACATACGCTTTCACAACACTGAATTTAGTCAACAAACTAATGGAGACCAGGAAATGAAGAGTCTGGTTAACACATCCAAACAACCACTGATCTGTCCTCCAGAGGTGGCAGAGGATGACACAAGAATACATCTTGTACTTCCTAGTTTTGGATTACTTTCATTCCCACCCTGTACAGCCTAACTGTTGGCTCACATGGAAAGCGTGACATCATGAAGACGACATCAGAGAGTTGGCAGTTTTCCACACACATATGTTGAGCAGTTTCCAAGCTCCACCCTCTGGAGCAACCTCTCTACAAATTTTGACTGACACACAGTATGAGAAGGGGTTCAGATCTACAGAAGAACAGACACACCAGACCCTGACCACTGTGAGGTCTTATGCTCATGTAACGCAACTATTTGCACAGCTCTGCCCCATTTGAATGTAATACTCAAGAAAACGTTACGGGTGTCATGAAGTCACACAGGATAGGCAATAAATTGCTGATACTCACTGGTTCAATCAAACCTCTGTCCATTTAAGGAGGGTAATCAGAACATGCCAATAAAAAAAACAAACCCAAAGGTTAATTTTTAATCTGCGCTGCATTCAAACAGCCCACTGCTGTGTGAGCAACAGTAGCAGCAAGAGAGAGGAAAAATGTCCTTTGTGTAGTACTCACTGAGCACGTTCCACACCCCTGGGATAGCATTTACAGGAAAGCGATGGTTATTTCCTATCCTCTCCAGAACGGACAGCATTATCGTGTTCTTTCTGATGGGATGTGGAAGTCCCAGAAAGGCTAGCATTCCAAAAAAACAACAAAAATACCCCAGGACTTTATGATTTAAAAAAAACCCAACCACCAACAGTAAGGCATTCTCCCAGCCAGCCTGTGAAATATTTTCATGCCTAGTTGCCAGTAAGTCACCTTTCTTGCCCCATCCTTACTTTTCAAATCCACTTTTGTTAAACAACATAGAGCGTATAATACACATGAAAGCATAATGTGCTCAATGCTTCATCTGTTCCTGATGCAAGCTGCACTTCAGTATGCACCCAGAAAGGCTTTCTGGAGAAAAAGAACTGAAAAACATGGTACATGAAGGCGAACTTCTGTCAGCACAGCATTGTACCATGTCCAGGATCCTCCCAATAATGTCAAACCTCCCTGTATCTGTGCCTTTTCTGTTCTTCTGTCCTTCTCTTAGCTCCCAGCATCCCTGGGTTTTCTGCACTTGATCTGGCTCTTAAAGACAACTCCTTACCCTGTACTCCTTAAGGGCGGTTATGTTATTTTATCCACAACATTAAGAAATTCCCCAGGAAAGTTAAAATCAGCTCTAAGCCCGAGATAATTCAACAGACACAAGACACCTGCAAAAGGCAGAGCATGTGGCCAAGGAAAAGAAAGTCAGCGTAGAGGCCTCTGCTCACAAGACTAACATCTGCCAAGGTTCAGGGCTACCACCTGGTCTGCTCCAAGGGGAGAGCCTCAGTGATGTTTAAATTTGGGGTAGAGAGAGGACAAAATGCCTCAGATTTCCTCTTTCCATTGGTCCACCGTGGGTTTTCTGTAGCAGAACTGACAGAACAAGGAACTTTACAAGGTTACACTTCTATTTTATGCCTTATGTTCTGCTATAAACTAAGATATCTGCAAACCTCAAAAAATATATTTTGCCCCAGAACAGAAGAAATTATACAGGCCAGTCTGCTGAGCAGTTCTTCAGCAGGTTGTTTTTCACTTTGTCAGACAGAGACACCAGGTGGCGAGTCAGTGCCCAGCCTGCAGCACCCCGCTTGCCCGACACCCCACATGGCATCCCGCTTTGTACATCTTGGGGAACAGAGGGGAAATGCATCCTGCAAGCAGAATTTGCCACCAAAACTGAGACCATGAAGAAAACAAGCAGAGAAACTATCAGAGTAGCTGGCTCCCAGCAGATCACTGAGCTTCTGAACCTAGACCTGTCTCCTACCATAATGAAATAGTTTGGTTTTTAAATTATTTTTACTATGAAAACACTTCAAAATACAAACTCTGCGTATCAGAGAAAACCCACAGAATGGATAAAGGGAAGAACATTTAAAGTCTCCTTAGCCTTTTTCCAGAATTCTTATCTGTCTGTCTGCACTTGTCTCTCTAAGCTGCACTGTACCAAGCATCCACATCCTCCAGCGTAGTAACCCCTAACACGGCACGCAACAGAGATAGCTGTATTGGAGGCACCTCCTCAAACTTACAATCAGCCTTTTCAGAAAGAAGGATGTTTGCAACCATTCTACATGAATCCTCTATCATAAACATTTCAAGAAGTATTTTCTTCTGCCATCAACAGAACTCAGTGTTGAAAGATGGAAAAACACAACAGCACTGATTCTTCCTCCTGTTACTCAATGTTGGTATTTGTCTAAAATAAAGCATGAATTGCATAAGCAGTTAAACTGAGCTCAGAGCCTAAAAAATTAAAACCTAACGGCATGAAATATTAAATCTAGATTGCTTTTGTAAAAAACCTTACATCTAACAGATCTTACAAGCAAGCACATCAGTATGAATTTAGATCTTCATCAATATGCATTCAGTGAAAACAAAGTATTACTGACTGTAACCAACCAAGACTCACATGCAATTGAAGGTGGTTGAATTTTCTCTTCTTTTTGTAAATCCAGTGGGCAGCGTTCTCAGGTCAATATTACACCTTCGAGCTTTATTTCTCAAGCAATATAACTATTTAAAAAAAGTTTTAAACATATTCGATTAATACATTCAAAATCTGGAAGTTAAACAATAAAAGAGTAATGCTGACAGGAACTATGGGAAAATTGCACAAAAGGCCACACTGAAAGAAGCACTTTCTTGTACTTTTAAAATAACAGAATGAATGAAAAAGTTAATGAAGTAAGCCTAGAAATACCCGAAACATTTTCAGCTGAAGTTTTTCCGTGGTTAAGAAAAAACATGCCAATGAACTCTCTACAGTAAAAGTTATTTTTGAAAAAGAAAAAAAAAAAAAGTTCTTTTTCACATACTGTGAAAGCCACAGGCAGCCATTGTGGGTGCAATACCACCCAGGGAGCTGGTTTTTGCACAACAACCCTGCTAGCAGAAGGGATGCACAAGCACCATCTCAGCCACTCTGGCAAATTCTGATTTGAAGGTAGCACAAAGGATATCATCCCATAAACATGCTTAGTACCACACCCTAAAAACTGCTACCTACGTAGCATCGCACTGTCTTCAGCACGTTTCCAAAACATCCTGGTGATAAGTAAACACACACAGAATATGAATTCAGACTGAGAGAAAGCTGGATTCTTCTCAATTTACTTTGTTATCAGCATGAGTTCCCTCCAACTGAATTTAGTGCTATATTTAAAGATGCCTTGACAAGACTGGAAAACAACATGGGCCTGATGCCTTTCTGTGACATATCAGTACATCAATGTATTTTTGAGCAAATTTTGTTTTTCTGCGGGGTATTATTGCTTGATTTTTCTGTTTTAATTTTGGTTCTTGGTGGTTTTGTGGGTTTTTTGCCTTCTTGATCTTAGTCTTTGCAGTATATCGTTATAGGACTTAACAAAAATGCCACACATTTCAGTGATCGCGTTAATGCTCTACTGGATTTGGAGCAGTTTCAACAACAATCCCCTCTCACCCTGAGAAGGCTGGCTTTTACTTCATTGTTGCTTAAGAGTTATTCTTTGCAGAACTCCAGTTGTCTTCATTTGGTGTATGGAGAAGCATGTAATAACTTCTAGCAATTAATAAATCCATTGTTTACCTGAGAAGTTTGTTCCTAAAAATTCAAAGAAGTTGTGGAGATGGAAGGAAACATTCAGGCTTTCTTAACACACAGCTATCATCCAACAGCAAGAGTGGTTATGCATCGGTTTAAGAATGTACACTGTTGGCAACCCATTCTTCTAAGCAACTGGACATACCCATTAGTACTACTATTACATAAACCGAGAGACTTCTTTTGATTTCTGGCTCTAAAATTCAGGTCATTTGTACATTCATAAGGAAGGTATCAGCTGTGAAATCTGGACTGGGACTACCTCAGTGGGAATTCAAAGGTAGTCAACATTATCTCCAACAGATCAAGCTGCTAAATTAAAACTTACAAGTTTTTTTGTTGCGGGACTATGCATAGTAGGACGTCTAGCAGCAGCATCAGCTGTCCTTCCTACATCTTCCAAGAAACGATAATCTGAAGATAAAAAAAGAACAAGGAAAAATGTACTGCTAACCTTGTGAAAACCATGAATTTTAAAAAGCACAAAGTATACTCTTACCACTCAAAAGGTTCAAGTCAGTAAATTCGTTTACAGAGATAAACGCTGTTTTATCCCTGACTCCATTACAGCTCAGTGCAAGCTTATGCTTCTTTACACACATCAGACTGAAATGACAAAAATAAAAATGTTAACACACTGCATTCAGCACGAGTGGGGGGAAAAAACCAAGAGTTTAATTCACATAATAGATACCTGCACGAATATTTCATGCATCGTGGACATCTGTACTTAGCTTCCTCTTTGCTACATGTTTCACACCTGAAAGAAGTAAAAAGTACCTCTTAATAAAGTGGCATCTTCATGCCTAAGTGGCTCGGGAAGGTGCCTCCTCAACAATCAGGCACTATGCCAGCAACCAGCGTTTTCAGGAAACGTTATCAGGACTGTGAAAGAATAAATGCAAATACCTGGATAAGAGAAGGTGACAGACAAAATACTGCAAGCTACAGGGAATATCTCCAAACATACGCAGAGGTCTTACCTATATTAAACCATAGTGCAGATGCTTGAAAGAAAAAGAGGAAAAACCCCATGCTACCTGCAGAGCTGGAGGCACAGCAAGGCTGTATCGGTTTACGCTTTGTGCCCTCGCATCACTGCTTTGCTCCGTTTACATCACCTGTCACATGCACGGTACCACGCTGGCTTATAATGCTCCCAGTTTGAGGCAGACAGAAGACAAATGTTGAGGAATCACACTAAAACCTGAACGCTGCATCCCATTTTAGCAATGAAACAGGAACCCCCTGACAATATTGCCAGCAAACCTACTGCTGGCTGTCAGCGGTGCAAACCCCTGAGCCTGGGAACCTCTCTGGCACAGCGCGTACATTTTATGACTACAGCTAAAAAAATCTTACCTCATTCAAAAAAATTCCTCGACAACTACAGATGTGATAATCTCCCTGTTAATTAGGCTGTTGCCACAGATGTTTCTCCTATGCTTAGGAAAAGATTCTTGATACATTAACTGAACCACTCATCACTTTTCATTTAACTCCAACAAACGGGGAAGACAAACACCCCCTCACCCCCAGTCAGTAACATTTTTAAGAGTGGCACAAGCTACTTTTAACTACTAGAGGAGAAATGCAAGGCTCGCTGTGCTGCCCCGCCGGCAGCCGCGGCCCAGCAGGGCGGCAGGGCAGGCAGGCGGGCAGGGCAGGGCAGGCAGGCAGGCAGGGCAGGTAGGGCAGGGCAGGTAGGGCAGGGCAGGGCAGGTAGGGCAGGTAGGGCAGGGCGGGCAGGGCAGGGCAGGGCGGGCCGGGCAGGGCGGGCCGGGCAGGGCAGGGCAGGGCGGGCAGGGCCGGGCAGGGCAGGGCAGGGCCGGGCAGGGCAGGGCGGGCCAGGCAGGGCAGGGCAGGCAGGCAGGGCAGGGCAGGCAGGGCAGGGCGGGCAGGGCAGGGCGGGCAGGGCCGGGCAGGGCAGGCGGGCAGGGCAGGCCGGGCCGTGCAGGGCGGGCAGGGCAGGGCAGGCGGGCAGGGCGGGCAGGGCAGGGCGGGCAGGCGGGCAGGGCAGGCAGGGCAGGCGGGCAGGCAGGGCAGGGCGGGCCGGGCAGGGCAGGGCAGGCGGGCAGGGCAGGGCAGGGCGGGCAGGGCAGGGCCGGGCAGGGCGGGCCGGGCAGGGCAGGGCAGGCGGGCAGGGCAGGGCGGGCAGGGCCGGGCAGGGCCGGGCGGGCAGGGCCGGGCAGGGCAGGCGGGCAGGGCAGGCCGGGCCGGGCAGGGCAGGGCAGGGCGGGCAGGGCCGGGCAGGGCAGGCGGGCAGGGCAGGCCGGGCCGGGCAGGGCAGGGCAGGGCGGGCAGGGCAGGGCAGACAGGGCAGGGCAGGGCGGGCAGGCAGGGCAGGGCAGACAGGGCAGGGCAGGGCGGCCCGGCAGCGCCACCGCCCGGCGGGAAGGAGGCACCGCGCACCGCCGGCGCCACGCGGCACGGGCACGGGCACAGCACGAGCGCCCCGCGGGCTGGGGAGCAGGAGCGGCTCCCCTCAACCACGACCGCTCTTCGCTCGCTGTGAGCCCCTCCGCGGCGCCCGGCGCCCCCCAGCGGACCAGCGCCGCCCCGCAGGCCCTGCCCGGCGCCACGCGGGCGCTGGCAGGGGCGGAGACGGAGCTGCCCCCGCCGGGCCCCTCGCTGCCGGGAGCGGGGCCTGCCCCGCACCGAGCGGCAGCGCCCACGGCGCCGGGCGCCCCTCTCCATAGGCGGCGGGACGGCGCGGCGGCCGCGGGGCAGGGGGCAGAGGGCAGCGCCGACGTCCCCTGGGGCCCGGCGCACCGCGGGGGGCAGGCCCGGCCCGCGGCGCTGCGTGAGGAGGGGCCGGCGCAGCCTCCCCCTTCGGCGGCCCCGAGCTCCCGCGGAGCTCCAGGAAAGCGCTGCCGAAGCCCAAGAGGCGCCCCCGCCGCCCGCCCGTTCCCTACCTCTGCAGGGACATCTTCCGCCCCGCCGGCCGCCCGGGGCTCCCGCCGCCTCCCTGCTCCGCCATAGCTGCGCGGCACCGCCTCCCCACACGCCGCACGCCGGGGCCCAGCCGCCGGGGCGGGACCGGCCGCGGCTTTTCCTGGGCGGCGGCGCCGCCTGGCGGCCCCCGGGTGGCGGCGGCCTCGCCCCGGCGCGGCGGGGCCCTGCCCGGGGCAGGGGGACGGGCCCCGCTCCCACCCGCCTCCGGCACCCCGCGGCCCTGGCAGCGTCCGCCGGCCTCCGGGCTTGTCCCCTCCTCTCGGGCTGTCTCACAGCCCCGCTTCACAGGTGCTCTTTAATGCATTTTTATCCGTGAACGGTATCCATAACAGGGATAAAAGGATTCTGACAAAGACTCTCTTAATCCAGCTCACGGCTTGCTCTAAAATTAAGGGTAACCATGCAGGTGACCACCTCAGAAACCATAAAAAAATTAATTGCAGAGTACATGTACTTGTTAACGTTATGGGGACAAAATTGTACGAGGTGTCCTGCGAGCACCTTCAGGAGCTCAGGTGAAGATAACCGCGCACGGGAGGCTTTCCTGAGTGCCCTGTCCCACAGGAGGCTTTCAGCCAACCTCTGACCACCGCACCTCCTTCGACACAGCACGTTACTGTCTGTCAGCATCCCACGGCACAGGTTCGTTGCGCCGTCTGCTCGGGATGTGCATTTTTGCCTCACTTACAGAAACGTACACGTTTGCGTCTGAACAGCCTTGTAAGACTTCAAGCTCTTTGATTTTAAAACACAATTCCTGAGACATGCTAACCTAAACCGTAAGTCCAGGCTACAAAGACTTTCCAAAAATAGGGCAAGGAGACTAACAAATATACGTGAAGCAGAACATTTTCTAAAAGACAACATTCTTAGAAAAAATAAATAGCCCCTTCGTCACATCAGATCCACAGCCAAACTAAGAGCAAATGTGAAGTGACACTGTCAGAGTGTAATGATCTTGAAAATGCAAAAAATGGGACATTTTCTTTAACCATCATCATCACTGTCATCTTGCTTTGCCTTTAGTTTTATCACATGTTGTCAAAGAGAACAAAACTGATGCTTTGATACAAAATGTAAAATGGGTTGTACGTGTACGTTACCTTGTAAAAGTAAACACCATCACTCTCGCAGTTTTCGATGGCATGAAGCATGTGCATTTCCCCTTGCTAAAAGAAGCACTGCCACCTAACAAGCACCCTTCTAGAGAACTTTCATCGTAACCAAGAATGAACTATGCAATATGAAACACAACAGTAAAAGACAAAAAAGAGATAGCTTGGAAGCTTATTTTATTATACTTCGGTAAGTGTGGTTTCCTGTGAATCAAGACAGTTAAACAAGCTGAACGCTCCCCTGCTCCCTCATGTAGTTTGGTATCACCATGTACTACTGAGCACACTTTGGATTGCTAATAGATAGAGGCGTATCATTATAAAGACTGCTTTTCCTAATGGTAAAGTTGTTCTTTTTTTAATAAAAAAAAGATGATAGAACATTTTAGACTTAATTTAAAAAAAAAAGTGATCTAATAACTTTGCAATAAATGGAATTTCTAGGTTGATGAAATGCTGATTATAATTTAACAGCAGCCATTCGGAAGACACGCTGTAGTAGATCTTTTTCACAAGTTACAAAATATATACACAATATATCATCTTAAGATGCCTTTGGCATTAGAAATGTTAACTGAAATACAGAATCTAAAACTCAAAACTACTGTAGGTAGCTCTTCTAACAACAATTTTTACAATGCCTGTAAAGCTGACTTTTCTGACTACATGCATCATATACAATGTGCTGTCTCATATACCACTTCCACAACAGTACACAAAAATATTTTAAACAAGAAATCCTCATAAATAATGTTTTCATTGTAGTGAAGTATGTGACCAACGATTTAAAATAAGTACCTTTACAACAGAAACATATCCTGATGTAACCAGCACATACAGTCTGAAAGATAAAAAGGGACTCAAATAATCTCTGCTAAGGCCACAAGCACCTTGTGTTATGAAGAGCACCAAGGCAACATGGACAGGAAATGCGAAAGAGGTAGTGTGCCATCTGTTAAGATGCATGTGTCCACAAAGGACTATAATAAAACAATGTTTCAGAAAAGAAGACGTACTGTACTGTGGCATAATTCAGTTTTCACATATAAGCTATTGCACATTTAGGAGCATTAGCCAGTATTGCTCCTTAGTATTGTATGTCTCCAGCTTTCCTCAGGATGGTTTCTTTGCAGTGCTGTTAAAGAGTTTGCTAAGAACACTAGAGGTCCTGAAAAATTCCATGTTCAGATACTCAGTTCCAGGAAATTATGCAAGAAAGCACCAACATTTTTTTTTTAAAATACTTTATGAAAATTGTTGTAGTCTCTTCTTTTTTTTCTTTCTTTTCCTTTTCAATACCATTTCTCCTTAGGAGGAAGTCTTTTTCTTCCTGAGGTTCTTTAAGCACACTGTTTAAAATGATTCTTCAGTTTCCTAGTAATTTTGCCTGTAGTGGATCATTACTTTTGATTCAATCTATGCAGCAATTCCATGTTGATGCAAAAAACACCCAGGACAGAAACCTTAAAGGAAGCACACTGAACCACTTTCTATGAAGTGCTGCTGTCCTGGTTTGAGATGAGGAAGTGCATTAACTTGAACAACTGGAAGCTGATTAGTATCCTGAGTGTGAAAAAAGAACTGTGTCTTATGCCAGCTGCCATCTTCAAACTGCAACACACAGAAGCAGAGTATTAGATTCCTATCAAAGAAAAGCTTCAAAACTCAAATGGAAATTGTGCTTACAGAGTGACAGGAGGAGTAGTGTATAGAAACATTTCTTCTCTCAGCAGTTCCTAAATAAACTATGCAATTTTACAAATGCCATTTCTCCTACGCGATACCATGGGCACTCCTGGCAAAACTGTAACTGTAAAAAAGGCCAGTCCAGTATCCAGCTGGAGCTGATGCAGACACGGTGCAGCACAGTGCAACACGTGCTCTGGCTCAGAGCAAATCGCCTGTCACTTTGCAAGCAGCCCTGGATTCATACAGACTCAGATGTCTTGCTAAAGTCACCTCCAAATCTGAACAGTAGGTCTCAGACTATGAACTTTACGAGCACTTGAATGACTTTTTAGGCCCTTGACGAATAATGATAGGGAATGAGAGCTGCATTTTTGACATGAATTTTGTATTGTTTATTCTAAGCCTTTAAAAATCTCAGTAAATATTTGATATGCCATAAAAATCATAAAATAACATTATAACATTGTCTGAGGTTGGGAGTGTTTTGATGTTTGCAATCACTGCGTTCCTAAAAACCATCAAGTACAGTGGATCACTGAAAAGTCAAATCCCTGCAGAGAGGGAAATGTGTGTGATTCCGTACAGCACATAGTTTCCCACAGAAAGAGTGACAGACCTCGTAGAATCTCAAGAAAAACAGCACTTCTCAATAGTCACCACTGTATGCCTTAACTTTTCTTGGCATTTAAAACAGTCCCAAACAGACCAGGAGGTGGGGAGAAGGGGCTTCAATGACCATACCTTATCTGCGTGACCCAGGCTACAGCATCTCATTAGTGTGCGATAATAAAGTTTGGAAGCATAATGGCTTCAAACCACTTTCTGTCTTGAGAATAAAAATCTCACTCAGCAACCCTGTATCAATATGGAACCACTCTCACATCTTTCATTACTGTAAAGGAGAGCTAAAAAATACTGAAAGGGTAAGGTGCCCTGCTGCTGTATTTCATAGTGTTCTACCAAGACATTTACCAAATGGTTCACATCTTGGTGAGCAGCGTAATCTAATAAGCACGAGATAAGCTCTTCTAATTTTTCCTAAATATGAATATGATTTAATGTTTTAGTTAGCCATGGAGTCCCTTTCCAATCATTATTACTTTATTAAATAACCAAATAATCTACTTATAGTCAGTGAATTCCAAGATATTTAGTAGCTGTCCAAAAAATAATTTCCAGCCTGTTTTGACCTGAGATTTTGTGTTAGATAACCTCAACAGAACTCTCACTGAAGCCTGAATTTTCATTTTGAGAGTAACTGTTCCTAAAGTTTCCTGGAGGACCTCCTTACTTCTGCTCTGGTATCTCTCCCGTGTCTTAGTAGAGTCTAGAATTACATGACACTCAATGTGAACAGCAAGTATAGATATCTTCTATTGCTGCAATTGCTTTTACATTTGGACAGATGTTGAATTTAACATCAAAAGATTGGCAGATAGACACGTATGCAGAACAATATAAGAAGTAAGCTTCACAGGATGTGAGTCTAAATGATTGTTATTTATTTGCAGAAAGCTAATAACGTCTAAGTAGTACCTCCATTATGGTTTTAATAATGCTAGTGCTAAAAAGTATTTACCATGCATTCATCCATAAGCACCTTCGGTTCAAGTAGCGTATTTGCTTTAAATATCTGACCATTCCATCCTTGGAAGCTAACAGACGTTTTCTGGCCACCTGCTTTATTTAATCCCCACATCGGTGTGTTCAGACAATGAACTGTGATGCTATGGGTTGCTTCTGAGCTCAGTAAATGAAGGAAGTTCATCTGTACTTTTCCGATGCCGAACTCCAGCTAAGTTCCAAGAGAAATGCATAGTTAGACTTACAGCTGGACTATGCTGAATGGCCGCAGCAACGCAAAGTGACACGCGCGGTGTTCAGGCATGGGAGCATGTATGCATGTTTATACATTGGGACCAATGCCAAAGAGCATGATTTGTATTTTTCAGGAGAGCTTTTAGGTTCTATTATAGAGATTACTTTAAACAGAAGCATTCATAAGGACATTTTCAAAGCTTAAATACAAACATTTGCTAATGCTTACAACATTGTTGAAACACAGCTGGGCAAAACCCACTGTTTTGAAATAAGGAAACTGAAACAAATAAATTTGTGATTCAAACAAAGATATTGTCAGCAGCAGTGTTTTAACTGCAGCCACATCATCCTGCTGTTTAGTCTTCTTCGTCTACAAGTTCTGGCAACACTTCCATCCCATTAAAACTCCCAAAATTTGTAAGCATACTTTGATTTTAGGCATAAAATATAGTTACTCATTACTCAACAGTAATTTCTCCAAGACTAGATCATATTCATGGATTTTCCAAATGTCGGAATGTGTATGGGAGCTTTATGGCATTTCTGATACTCTTCAATGACTACAGTATATATGCAAAACTCCACAAATACAGAATTTCTGTTCCCAAGGGTTCAAGGACTACATGTAAAGAGGAGTGTGAACTAATCGTGTAAAGGGAACCAGTCTCTGCCTAATGGCATTTAAAAGTAGCAAATGTTGAAAAGTAGTCATAATTTTCTCCTTCCCATTGCAATGACCTCAGCATCTCTATACTTAACTGCCTTGAGTGATGAGGGCCTATAGCAATAGGACGAAGGGGAACGGTTTTAAACTGAAAGAGGGCAGATTTAGATTAGATTTTAGGGAGAAATTCTTTACTGTCAGGGTGGTGAGACACTGGAACATGTTGCCCAGAGAAGCTGAGGATGCCCCATCCCTGGCAGTGCTCCAGGCCAGGTTGGATGGGGCTTGGAGCAACCTGGTCTAATGGAAGGTGTCCCTGCTGATGGCAAAGGGGGTTGGACTCTTCCAACCCAAACCTTTCTGTGATTCTATGAGTTACTAATGTAGCTTAGAAGCATTTCAGGCTTATTTTTATGCCTTTTATAGAAAAGTATAAAGCAAAACAAAATAATTCTATTGGCATTCTAAGGCGAGTAAATAAACTAAGTGAGAGTAACACTAACATATACTGTCTCCAGAAAATCTGTAACTTCTGTAACAGAACGCACAACATGTCCTTCCATGGAGATAAACATTAAAAAAACCCTGAAATCTAACACCTTTTTGTGTGTTAAGTAAATAAGCATTCATTTGTTCAGAGTCCCCCCCGAGAGTCTCTCCGAAGCAATGCATACCTTTGTCACAGACAGTGGCATTAAACATGTCTGACCACCTGCAGTGAAGTTGCAGAAAACTTCAATGGCATCAGAAGGACATCCAATATTTGGGTCAATCCAGTATTTTCCTATTAGTATATAATCCCAGATGGAAAATAAAACCAAAATATAATTGTTACTAAACAATTTGCTAAAATAGTCATACTTTTTGGCAAGTATTAGATCATGTATTATCACCATAGCTCCACCAGGAAATGAAAGAAAAGGAACATGAAAGCCCCTTCACTATTATAATTCTACTAATAACAGATACTGAGCAAAATTATCATAACCATTCAATTCTGATAACATATACGATGACTTTTGAATACTGTCATAGTTTCAAAAATGTTTTCTCTTTCTGTAGCTAAATAGTGAGAACAAATGGTATTTCCAGTCTGCTCTTTCTGTATTGAAACTTAACTTTTTTTCTTTGAGCTTGACTTTGTACAGAAGATATATTCAGGAATGTAAAATACCAATCTGCATTCTCTTGCTCTCATAGTATCTTGACGATCCTTTCTTTCTCCACTTTCTCCCATCAGACACTTCTACATGGCATATCCTAGTGATGGCAATGAGTATTTACCATTGTGAATCCATGGAATTTGGTCCAATAAAAGAAACTGGACATACACAAATTATATCAGGATTTAGCTTCCCTTAATTTATGGTTAAATATGGGTGAGCCTGTGCTCTACAATTTATATGGGTGTGTGTAATCCTCTGAAGTGAGGACTGTGTCAGTGACCTTCGTGGCCCTAAAGGACAGATTTATTTAGGAGAGCACAGTTCTAATGTGGATTAGGCTCATCTCTAGGAGAGTATTAAAGAATTGATCCACCCTTATATATGCCATAGAACAGCAATTTCCCTGTAACATCTAACTTTATTTCCCATTTTCTCCTTTGCTTGTTAACCCTAATACTTAATAATAGGGATATTTACAGGTATCTATTATTTTATTAGCCACTCAGAAACTGAATTATGTCACAGTATTGACATTACAGGTTTAAATAATTATCTTGGATTTGAAATACTGATTCAGGATCTTCTGGGATACAACTACTGTCAGTGTATCTGACAGCAATAGTGTATTGTATATGATTTTCTCATTAGGAATTTAGAATCTGATCCACACAAAATTCATTTATCTGTAAATACTTGGGAAACTTTTAATCACAAAATTGGATTCTGCTTCAAATTTTCTGGACATTTTTGTTTACTTATATATATAATCTGTCTCGATTAGATAGCCACATACTTTCATCTTTAAAATTCAGGATTTTTATCTTAAATATAGATAGCTCTGACAGACACACTGTAGCAGAATATAATTTTTAAATCTACACATTAGAATTTTAATGTAGAAAGTAACATTTGGAAGCAACACATTTCAAAGCCTAGCTGTGTTAAAGGTTTAATGAAAGTGGACACTTACCATCTGACACTTTACGTTCACAGTGAAGCAAATCCCTGCAGATGCGTGCTGGGTTATCCCGTGTGCCAAGAGGGTTCTTGATGCTGTGCAGTAAATTGCTAAGGTAGTGCAGCGTTTTGAATATCTCTGTACCGTGATCTAGTAAAGTTACTTCAGTATTCTGGTATTTCTGCCAAGGGCCATTAGCAAATGCGTTACCACAAAGAAGTATCGCAACAATAGTAAAAGTCAAATGGCCATTGAATAGCCAGACAGAAGCAAAGTATTTATAATGCATGCAATCAGCCATACAAAACGGTAAGAATAACATATTCCAATAAACAAATTAGTACATTTTATTAAAATTATAATAACAGTGAAATTACAGGCAGATTAAGACCATGCAAATATGTCATTATGACATGTTGACATAAAAATGTGGATACAGGAAAAAAAAGAAAAAAAAATAGTGCATTTTTAAAGTACACACAGCCGTTTCAGATATTGAATGGTGACATATACTCTTAGGCTAAACCTAGAAAATATATGCAAATGTACTTGACTTCACCCATGTAGGGAATTTTCTTGCAATCAGTAGGACCACACAGTTGCATATATGTCAGTATTTTTTGAATCAAGGCCTAAATGCCACTGTCATCATCTATGGATGAACAGACACAGTCTGTTATGGGTGATGGCCAGTAAATTTCCATTACTGCCAATCATGACAAAAAGGTAGGATCTCTGGTGTTTTTCTTAAATTCATTTCAACTTTATCCTATAAAACCCAGCATGTTTAATCCTATTCTACAGTAATTACTTGCTATCCATGATTCATTTAAAATTAAGTCTTTGTAAAGAAGCTCTATTCTGTCGTCAAAAAATGTAATTATACTTGCATACCCTGTATGACAGTGTAAAGTACACTGATATATATTACCTCCATCTGCAGTGCAGCATTCGACTCAATCAAAGCTTGAACAGCAGCATCGATGTCCACTTGCTTCTAAAAAATACCCAAAGAAGATTTTTCAGAATATAAAAAGATGAACAGGAATATTCTAAAATGCAGGTATTAAATTCTTTGAAGCACTAGAGCAACATACATGATAGCTTTGTTATTTTATCACTTTAGAAAGTAATTAATTGTAAACACTTACTTTTAAAATAGGATCCTCCCTTTCATTTCCAAAGAATGCAAACAAGCATACAGAAAAAGCATATTTGATTTTTATTAGTACCCCCATACACAATTTAATGCTTATACTCCTGGAACCTGGAAAAAAGATACTATAATAGTTGTTACAGACTAATATCCCAACTTATTCCTCCCAGCCATTTAATTTATATACTTAAGAAAACCAATCCAGGTACATGTGAAAGGTGTTATTCCTTTACAGAGAGAAGCACACAAAGAATATCTCAATTAGCCATCGGCAGCTGACTGATCAAAGTAGTCCTCATGACGCATGAACAAATACTAAGACAGATAAACTAGCCTCTGATGAAGAAAGCCCATTGCTTGTGTATCTGCATTCTCTCCACTTCGTGTGACATATATATCAGACCCAGACATCAGGTTTGCTTATTTTTGAAGAATTAAGTCACCCACATAAGCATCTAGCTCTTGCAGTTTTTTCTCAGACGATACATATCATTGCAGCTTTACGACACTTCAGCAATTGAGTCTGTCCTAACTGGCACAATCGCTTAACAAACTAAATCTGTGTGTGTGTATGTGCGCACACGTATATATGTATAGAACACCTGGGCCAGAAATAGCACAAGATTTTCTGTTGCTGTCTTTCAGAGTGTTCAAACACAAGAGAAAAACCTTTTAGAGTATGGTGGAGTTAACCCATGTCAAAAGTATGAGCATGTCCCCGAGCGCTGCCTGGTGAGGGCTCAGCAGCGTGGCAGAACAGAACTGACAGTGTAAGATGGAGCACTCAAAAAATGTAGTGCTGTAGTGATGGAAGTTGTAAAAAAATGTATTTGCATTTCATGTGCAGTGATGGAACAAGCAATGCATTTCAAGAGGATCCTGCTACTTTCACTTTCAAAAAAGGACTGTGTTGCAGGTTACGGTTGCTACAGAACTTACTCTTGGTCCTGGTGGTCCAGGTGGTCCCTGAAAAGTGGGATAAACCAGATATTAAGTGCTTTGTAAGTTTATATAATGCAATCACTATAGAAGAATACATATTTTTTTATGCACTTACAGGTGGCCCTGGATGGCCCTGAGGTCCCTGAGGCCCCTGGAAAACACAATGGTTACAGATGAACACCTCGGCTTTCACATTTATGTATTTTTTTAAATCACAAAATGCCACAATATGTACAATGAAGAAGATGTGATACTGGTTTTGGTAAAGCTGTAGATTATTAAATTACCCCTGAAGCAGCAGTGTGCTCTGGTGGCCAAGAAGGCCAGTGGGATCCTGGGGTGCATTAGGAAGAGCTGGCCAGAAGGTCAAGGGAGCTGATCCTCCCCTTCTACTCTGCTGTGGTGAGGCAGCAACTGGAGTGCTGTGTCCAGTCCTGGGCTCCCCAGTTCAAGAGGGACAGGGAACTGCTGAAGAGGGTCTGGCAGAAGGCTACGAAGATGACGGGGAGGACTGGAGCCAACTCTTTTATGAGGAAAGGCTGAGAGGGCTGGGCCTGTTGAGCCTGGAGAAGACTGAGAAGGGATCTTATAAATGTCTACAAATATCTTAAGGGCGAGTGTCAAGAGGATGGGGCTGGGCTCTTTTCAGTGTAGCCCAGTGACAGGACAAGAGGCAATGGGCACAAACTGCAACACAAGAAGTGCCACCTGAATAAATATGAGGAAGAACTTCTTCACCTTGAAGGTGACAGAGCACTGGAAGAGGCTGCCCAGGGAGGTTGTGGAGCCTCCTTCTCTGGAGACATTCAAAACCCACCTGGATGCAATTGTGTGCAACCTGTCCTAGGTGAACCTGCTTTAGCAGGGGGTTGGACTAGATGATCTCCAGAGGCCCCTTCCAACGTTCTGTGATTCTATGACTAGTTGCTATTGTCAAAGTACCATGCTTTGTTAACATGTGAATGTTCCTGTTAGTATTGCTGGGTTGCTGGTTACTTGTTTATTCAAGGACTTTTTATATTAAGGGAACAACAGAAGTCATACAAAGGCTTATGTGGCCAAAATGTACATAGTCTTAAACCTAAGTTTTAGGGTTGCCTTAGGATTGGACACGGGCCCTCCCCCAAAACAATAATTGCATATGAATTATCTTTTCTTTGAGCAACTATTCACATTAAGATGGAATGATTATGAATATTTATTAATATACAGTGATACTTGTGTCTCTGTTAGATTCTCACCTTCAGTCTATATACTCAAGCCTCTAGGAGCTGCTGTAATATGAACAATAGCAAGAACAATGACAAGGAAAAGAACAGATGGCAGTGCCTTGATACGAGCAAAAGAGACGAAAAAGGAATGAAAGGCATAGGCCAACCTGCACCACGTATTAGTAAAACCTTTTAACATAACTGAGTTAATTTAAGCAAAACATTCTTTAGCTAGTGTTTCTTGTACCAATTATTCAAGCACAATAAGCTGTTCCAGCAAAAGCCCTCTTACACCAGTATGGTCACACTAGTACAAAGTCTCTGCCAAAAGAGAAATAATCTTATCTGACATGGTCATGCTGACAAATACTGCAAAACTGATCTAGTCAAAGAGGTATTAAGTTGTAAGTCACTTAACATGGTAGTAAGAAGTATTCCTGCTGTGAGATTTCACAGCAAGACCTGTGTGAGTGCCACTGCATGCTACAACTGGTGAACTTGGGCTGTGCTTCAAGCTGCCACCAGCAAGGGTAGCGGGAAATGGTTAAAGAAAGGCCAGGTTCAATCTAACATTAATACACATGTATTTTAACAAAGGTTCTCAAAGCAGATAGGAGCGATTTACTTAAGTCACTGAGGCTCCAAATTTGTCAGTTCTTAGGAGAATACCAGCGGTGTTTCTTACTGCCTCTAGACATATTTGTACGGCAGAGGACATGGTAGCTGCTGGGGAATGCATCGGTCAGGCGTTACAATAACCTCTACAGCTGCACACGTGAAGGGTCCTGCCTGTCACCTGCCCTGGTCCTGCCTGTCACCTGCCCTGGTCCTGCCAGAGAGGCTCAGCTGCTGGATTATGAAGGGTGTGAAAAGCGAGGGCCATCACATAACTCCTAGCACCAGGTCTCTACCAACAAGGCTGTGCTGAGGGACTGCAAACAGCTTTGAGGCCAAGAGCCATGCTTTACCCATGTTCTTTGGAGAATAGAGGAGAAAAACAGAAGTGATTTCAGGGTGTTTAGAGAGATGGACTTGACTAAGAGGATCTCAATGGCATGAGCTCTAGGGACTGTAAATATTGCCAGCTTTTCAACTGATAAATCCTAACCCTATTTATTTGTTTCATCCACTTACACCAATAGAAGGCACTCTAAGCCATCTTTTACATATTTACAGATATTTTATAAAGGCATTAATGAATGATGTTGGAAAATGAAAAAAAAAAAAAAGAAAAAAAAAGTCAGTTTAGCATATACAGTAGTATAGAAATCCCTGTGGGTTCTGTGGCAAGTACCTTGCTGCCTTTTACTCTTCCGAGTTTGATTATAGCCCAGCTTTAAATTTTCTTTGAAATCCTATTACTATTAAATAGGCATAAAATATTATTGTTGTTATTCATTATTAAAAAACTGATGAGAGATGAGTTTGCAGAGATGACATTCACTGTTTTGGGGTAGCCCCTCAGCTGTTGCAAATCAGCTGGGTTTTGCAGAGCTACCTTGTTGTATGCCAGCTGAGAGGGCTGACCTCCACATTTAATTCATCAGATCTGCAACTCAGCTGCTGTTAGGCTGCTGCAGGATACCTTCAGTCCCATATGGATATATTACTGGACTGTCTGATTGCGCTTGGTGAAGTATGTTTAGTATAAAATGAAAGAGAAAGTGTGAAAAAGAAAACTTGAGAAATGAATTTGGCAGTTCACGGATATATCTGTTTATCTTGGTTCAGGACTCAATTATGCAAACACTAAGGCAAGGCAAGGCACAAAGTCTTCAACTGTTTGTCCCTAAGTAACCACTGCTCTCTGCTGAATAGATGTCCTTGTTCTGCGTGCTGAGATTTAGACATTCCAGTGGATTTTTCAGATGACTGAATGCTTCAGTTAATATTCTATGTTCTTGGCATGTGTCACAATTTTAAGACTCAAAGAGTCTTGGGACAAGAACAATTTATAGTGGTTTCTGAGATAGAACTGAAATAGTTCTGAGAGAACTGAAAAATCAAGACCTGCTCTGTTCCGTGAATTTAAGGTATTTGCAAAACAGGAATGTGATTTTTCTTGATTCACAGTCTCCTTGCCAATAAAACCCCTATGAAAAAAAGGTGAATATTGAATGCTCTTTGTTAAATATAGTGAGCTACTTTGGGGATACAACATTTTTTAAATGCATTAGAAGTTCAGAGGGGTATATCAATTAACTTTACAAGCCTTTAAAATATAATGAAACTGCACAGAGTACAGTGAAAAACCTGTAGAGACATTATAAATGTTCTTTCTTTCTGTTGCAGAGCAGCAAAATAAGGTTAAATTACACTTTTCATGGATTAAGTTAATTGCTAAATGTTTTACTGGAATGTACAGGATTACCTTTACAAATCTACTTAATTTACCCTTTGATCACATTAGAATTTAAGTGAGAAAAGTGTAATTCCAGTTCATAACAACAAAAGCAGAGACTTGAACAGTAAGTTTTAGTGTGCTCTAATTCTTTAATCACCCAATCTGATTACTAGTACAGAAGTTCAAAGGCCAAAACCCTGATCTTGTTCTAATATTGTAAGGCCCTGATTTTACAGGCAATGATACATACGCTTAACTTTGAAAACATAAGCAATCCCAAGGCTTCCACATTTTCCATGACTTTTGAAATTTTCCAAGAAACAGAAAGTCTTTTTAACAAAACCTTTTAATGTTCATCTTTCCCCAATCACTTTTGTCATTTTGGTGTTATCTGATATCTGGTAATGGGTAAAGCCTAATAACATCCCACAATATAATAGTCAGATGCACAATACAGTGTAACAGCTGCCATTAATGATTGTAAATCTAAGATAAAGATGATAATGGGAAAGACATACACTGCAACAGATTGCCGAGAGATTATCCTATCTCCACCCCTGGAAGTCTTCAAGACCCAGCTGAATAAATCCCTGAGCAATGTGGTCTGATTTCGGAGCTGACTCTTTTAAACAGGAGGTTGGCCTAGAAATGTCTTGAGATCCCTTACAACCTGGATTATCCTATGACTCTATATTATAATTCATTATGTGACATGCCATGAAATAAAAAATTAAGACAATGAGAACACACTTTCAGAATTGTCAGAATTCTGAATCAATATTCCAAAATGTATTCCATGTTTTTTAAATGTTTCAATCACAGTGAAATGAACATTTTGAATTGAAAAATAATATTGAATATTTTTTTTTTAACAAACTGTTTCTGACTTTATCAATTTTTCTCCAGAAATAGTGTACAGGATCTGAACATTTGTTCACCACTGACCTCAATAAGGAGACATGATTTTACATTCCATGTTTTTCAGGGGATAAAAGGTCATTTCTTTCTAGTAGTGAACACTGTATCCCTGACAGACTAAAAACTGTAACTAAAACTTGGGACTGCTACAAAAAAGTTAAAATCTTTGTGATTCTAGGAAGAATGCCAATATAAATTTTAAAGGCATAAATTCAAGGTCAGAGTACACAGATAAATGAAAATATTTTTTTCTCTTTTGTATCTGAAAATAGTTGGAAATAAATCCTTTTCTTGGCTACATAATATAAAGTAATGCCACTGTGTATGATTTAAAATCAAACATTCTTCTTCTGAAGACAGTCTCAGGAGATTAACTCATCTTGATGAATTCAATAACATATGCAGGAAATAACTTCTTAAACACCAGCACCAATAATGGAAACAGGTGTTTCTTGTTCACCATTTTGGATGTTTTTTTATTTTTCTTTTTCAAGGGTCAGCATTTTTAGCTCTATGCCGTCATAACAATTCTTATGAACAAACAGTACAAAAAGACAGTTAAGATGTTTAATATCAGCACGAATTAAGGAACTCTTTTTCCTCCTCTTCTGAGGTAGCAATTGCCACAAGAGCATTAGAATCAAAGAGGAAAGTTCCCCAAGACCCATACAGCAAGCTGCCTTCCAAGCCTTAATTCTTTAAGCAGTTTTGAGTATTTCTGGTTTTTTTTCAGAACTTCCATAAGGTAGCTAGGTTAGAATTGTACACAGATAGCTGCCAAAAACAAAATACAAGATAAACTAAATTATTTTAGTGAGGTTTGGTGAAAGGCAGGGTAGGAGCAACAGGAACAAGATCACATTAGTTAGTTGCTGGAAAAGGACCTAATTATTAACCTGCCATATAAAGTAATGTCGTAGGTATCAACTATCATTGCATTCATATTTACTGTAAATATGATACTTCAATGGCTTTTCACAAAGCCATAATTAACTGGAGACTAGCTCGAACACAACTTTTAAATAAAATAAAATATTTATTAATGTACAAAACCTAATGTAATATTCTTAACGAAAAATGAAAGACAGCAACTTCATAACCAATTATTAATGCTGCCTACTGGTACTACAGCTGGCATACACAGCATAGACACCCACCCTCAGTTCTAGGCTTCTCCTGAACTTCTCCCTCTCTAGACAAGATGGTATAGATGTATGAACATGTGTATGCATGCTGTGCTGTGAGGCACTGGAGCATTGACAAGAAACATGACAAAGGATTTTTCTTTTATATCTGAACTGGGACAGATTTGAAGTATGTGACAGTTATATGATCAGGGTCATGCTGCCTGACAGCATACACCCACCGGGCATACCCACATAAGTCAACCTGAACGAGAGGTCAGACTTTTGACTTATGCTATCAGCTTTCTTGGCCAGTGCTCTCCAGGAGCACAATACGACTGTCTGCCATTCAGAACATGCAAGAGCGTATTCCGTGTAACACAGGAATAGTTTTTACACAGCCAAAAAACTGAAAGCACAAAAGTTGTTTCATCTTACCATTTCACCCCTTGTGCCCTTTTCACCTCTTGGTCCCTGTAAGAAAGAGAAGCTGTTAACCCGGTATGCTTTCTAGCCACCTAGGGCTGAAATAAGCAAATTAATATCCACAAGAGTTATACCGCTCACATGGAAAGTCCAGTCTCATCTATGGAAGTATTTACTACTCTGAGGCTTCAATTTTCCTGTACTATTAGAAAACTAAATTATTTAAAAACATCTTGTAATTCCTGTATGTGGAAAGCTGTTGTTTTCTTAGGATTGTAAATGTTTTTTCTCAGTAATTTTAAATGTCAGTGTTCTCCTTGTCAATCAGCTGTATTTTCCACGATCTGATCCACTGTAATACATCAGTGCTTCACCATCCTAAGAGTCAAAACCACAACTCTGTAGTCTCCATCACTGAAGATATCCATTGGTTACATATATGTGGTTTTATTACCCCATTAGTTTTCCTCTCACATTCAGATTAGACGCTGTTTTTCTGTCTCCATGGCATTTTTAGCTATTTTGCACTTAAACTGTGTTTCCGAAGACAATCTTACAATCCTTCTCTGGAATTATTTTGCATCTTGATGGTAGCATTTCATAACACAGAAGTAATCTTCAACTGTAATGCTTTCTTTATGGTAATAGACTTCATATTGAATGTAATAGTTTGCCATAACAAGCTTTCGTACAAGTATACGCAACTGTAAAGTCTTCCTCCTGACTGGGATTAAAGAGTGCAGCAAGACTGAAAGTACTGTCTTTTTCCCAACAAGTGGAAAGAATAGTCTAATTATATAAGGAACATTTCCCTTCTCCTTTCTTTTTCACTTTTAAGTATTTGTATTTATTACTTTTATTCTATATTCCTGTTATTTTTATTATTATTTCAGTTTTCAGACATTTTCATTCACTCCAAGTCTTGATCAGACAGAGGAACTTGGGTGGTACAAAGAGCTTCTAAAACTACCTTACATAGCTGGGTAGTCTGCAGAGATGAGCCAGAGGGTGTCCTGGCAGAACACCGCTCTGTCTGGCACAGGGAGTGCAACAGGGGATGGGAACAGGTATGAGGTCAGAACTCCCCCACCGCAGGGAACCTGGGGTGCACTGAAGGTTGTCAGAAAAGCCAAAAGATGTTCAAGTTGTAACAGGGACCTCAACAACACCTGGAACACACCCCAACAAGGGCTTGGCTTTCCCAGTGTGCCTGGAGGGGTGCTCTGGACAGTTCAGCCCAAACAACACATGAAAAAAATAAACTATATTGACACCGAGTGCGGATACTCTTTAGATATGTTTCAGACCTAAGGCTGAGAAAGATATCCAGGTGGTAGTTACTACGTGCTGTTTTACACCTTGACTAGCCCACTGCTCCTGTAGGTCTGCCCCCTGTGTACTGTACTTAGAAGGCCATTGCAATGACTCTTTTGTCATTTTTTTCTTCTTTGTATTACACATGCTGGAGTCACATACATTAGCTTACCAGCATGGTATAACATGAGGATGGTCCTGCTAGTTGCAATTTGCAAATAGAAAAATGAGAAGGTTGCTAGTTGCAAAACAGATTGTTGAAAATAAAGGTAGGTGAAATAACCAAATTATGCAAAAGGAAAACGAAACTTACAGGCCTTCCAGTTGGGCCTGTTAGGCCTTCTTGGCCAATAGGGCCAATATATCCCTGTAAAAAACCAAAGAATTTATTAGTCCACCATGTTTTCGAAATTAAAAGAATTGTCATGAGGTGTCCTGGTTTAAAGTTGTTCAGCACACAGCCCCGGCAAATATCCAAAAGATCATGGTGATAGTCTCTTTCTTAAAACTGAGTGCACATTGCTACAAAATCAGCAAGGCAATTATTTCAATAATTAGTAATAGCTGTGCTTGGAAAGCCCACACACATTCTTTCATGTGAAAGCTGATGAACTAAGAACAGTGGAAACTTCAGTGCTCTGATTACAAAAGACCACATATTTATTGAGCTACAATTAATTGTATCTTGCGCTATATTATTGCCCACAGGTACTCTTGTAAGGCTGCCAGTAAGCGCTGCTGAAATGTTACTTTCCTGTTCCATTTCATTTTAGAGCAAACTGCTCATTTCCAGGTTTATCTTGTAGAGGAATGTTTAGAAGAAATTTGTTATAACAACAGCCCCTAAAGCTGCTGCTCTGCATCTGGTTAACTGAACTAATTCAGTTCTGTGATGGCAAAGAAAATATGTATTAAAAAAAGACAACGTATTAATCAATAATGCCTGAGCACCACTCTGTCTTACTGCAGGCAAAATTTGACCCTTTTTTCTTTTGTTGTAGGACACAGTGATACAACCAGCATTATTGCCAGTAAGAAGACAGAGTTCAGTCCCAACAGAGATAGATATGACAGCAATAAAGATACTTGTGTAGATTAAATTAGACTACGAAAGCCGCACTTTGTCAGCAGAGCTTCTTTTCTCCTTCAAGATTAAGAGCACAGCTCTGCTTGTATATCTTGCAATCAGCAGAGCGTTGAGTGTTGCAGTACAAGCAAAGGGCTTCTAGTGGAGTCATAGTCTCAGAGAAAAAGGTTTGGTCAGAGGGTTCCGGGCTTGTTAACAAGAAAAAGATGATTCCCTAAATTAAAGACGTGCCACTTGCAAGCCATCCTGACAATCTCTTTCATGGAGTGAAACACTTACAACATGGCCTGTTGGACCTTTTGGGCCCAGAATTCCAACTAAGCCAATGTCCCCTGCAGGACCCTGCAAATGCAAAGGAACAGTTTAAACAAACACGGACATTAGGTATCCACTTGTTTCAATCTCTTGTAATCAGTGAAAGTAAGATAATTTCTATGAGTAGTAACAGTGAAAACACCAAGCGCACTGACTCAGAATGTTCATCCTTGGACACAGAGTACACAGTTCTCCCTAAAATGTTCCAACAGTTCATATAGATTTTAAACAAATATTGTTAAAGCTAATTAATTCTATACTTTCTGAATGTTCTCACCCTGTAAATGGCTTAAGATCTAACAGAAAAGACGAACACATACTTTTGGACCTGGGAATCCTTGAAACCCCATTAAACCTCGATCTCCATCTTCTCCCTGTAATAGGAGCAGGTACTCTTACTATTATTTCACATTGGTAACTCTTGGACTACTTGTTTTGCATCAACAGCTGCGATTACGTACAGTCTGTCCTTTCAGTCCAGTGTCTCCTGCTGGTCCTTGGTCACCTTGTGATCCTGGAAGGCCCCTTTTGCCTCGCTTTCCTGGATGACCCAGAAGCCCATTTTCACCCTGTTAATAGGAAGATAACATATGCTTTCCATTTATAACTGCCATAATTTTAATAAAGATAAGTTTTCTGGAAGAAGTATGGAACATGCTTTCTCATTAAGAAATAGACCTACTCCATTTATTTTATTTCGATCAAGAATGCTTTCAACAATTGTACATTCACTAAAATGCAAATGTGACTTGACTATTCCTTGACTTGGAAACATACAAATCCCATCCATGTTGGATCATTTCCAGTATGGCATCTCCCAGTGCAAGCACTAAAATTCACAAAACGAAATACAGAACAGGCAGGTTAGAAGTAGATTTAAGAAGTGAACCTCTGAGCAAGGCATAGTATAGTTGTGGAACTCCTTGCTATTAGACTAAAAGTTTACATTGATTCAAATGGAAACTAGACAAGTTCATGCAAGGGCAATCCTCTGAAGACTATCAAATACATAGAAAACATGTCTAGCTCGGGTTACCAAGCTGCAATTAAGGCTGTGAATATACACCTTTCATGCTTGCTTTGCGCTTACGCTCTTTCCCAGGTGTTAGCTTTCTGCTCTAACAAAGACAGACTTTGGCCTGACACAGTGTGTCCACTCTTTACTCTTATTTTGCACTATGGGGTAACAGTTTTCCCTCACCTCATCTATTCCCTGTCATTTTCAGATTGCAAGTGCTTCTGAGCAGGAACTACCTCCTACGGCTCATTGTCTAGACAAAGGAGTAAAATCCAGACTGGGAGCACTGGCAATGAACACTACAAATACTGAATAGAGTTTATACTGGAACGTTTTCTAAAAAGATAACAAAGACAATATTTCTGCTCCCAACCCTCCCTGCCTTCAAGTGTCTTAAGGTTTTAAACAAGTGTTTACCAATAAAATCTCAGAGCGCACTACACATCATGATTTTACATGAAAAATCCTATTCTATGAAAAATCCTATTCTAAATGAAGAAAATTATCTGTAATTTTTCCAACCCTTTTCTTCTTTTACCACTGAAATTAGTCTAATTAATATGAGGATATGCTGATGTCAGGTACCTGGAACTGCCTGGAAAACAGAGCACTCTTAGATTTCTTTCTTTCTGACAGGACTGAACAAGAACAGTTTAAGTCCTATGACATCCCAGACATGCTTGTTAGCCCCCAAAATTGGGATTTAGGCTTGAAATTACAGTACTTCTGTGCTAATATATTGCTTAGATGTTCAAATCATCTAAACCAGTATTTACCTAAGTTTAAAAAGTCAGGAAACGTTTGGCCCTAAAGCTTTGAGTGAATAAATACAAAGTGTTTTGAATGACTTCTGGAGTTGAAGAAGAGCATCCAGATGGACGGGACCTCTGTTTTCAAATTACAGTTTATATAAATGAGGTCAGCACAACTTGCAGTCTTCAAGTTAAGTTTTGATGTCAGTTGCTCATATGATTATCAGTAGCATGGTGGTTCCACCATCACTGGACACAGTATGAAGACTAAGCAGTATCAGTAATACTGTACTCGTACAACAAGATCCCATGTGTGTACCTTGAGTCCTGGTGCTCCCCTGGGCCCTGGCATGCCTGGCAATCCCTTGGGACCTCGAGCTCCAGGATAACCTGCCAGACCTTGTAAGCCTGAGTTTCCTTTATTACCCTTAATAAATTGAAAATAATTGATTACAAGCAGAACATCCAAGCATGTTTTTCATTGTATGCTAAAACAGGCATCTAACATAAAACCAGTCATAGCCACACACATTGATATTACATCAAAATATATGGGAAGACAATGATCATCATCATCATCTGGATTTCTCCTAATATTCCAAAAGCAAACCCCTATCATACTTAGCAACAAAGCTACATGTGATGTAATGGTGGGGTGGATTGATGTTTCTATGGAGTCAAGCTGTTATAATTTAACAAGTCACTGATAGTCAGCAAAGCAAATGCTAATGATGCCACAGCCCATTGCAGTTATTCATTCAGTGCTCATCTTAAACCTTGTTCTGTCCTATCCTAAATATATCCAGATGTCATTTGTGTAGGATCACCTGCCTAGACCTTGAAAGACTTATGAGAACATTCAAGAGAATCAATTGCCTCTTTGGGCTTATGCAAGGCAACTTCCCTATTAGCACCCTCCTAAAGAGAATAGTGTCCAGTTGGACCACCAGCTTAGGTACCAGTGATCTAGAAACTGTAAGCAATCTTCTTTCCACAGTAATTGTGCATTCAAATATATATGGAAGCACTCATGGGCACACCAATGAGTGTTTTTACCTTCCACAGGGAATCACAGTTTATATGTTTATATATTTAGCACCCGAAAATTTTCACGTTCAGCTTAATAGCCTATAGTTCTGATCCCTATTTAATTCTTTTCTAATTCTGTTTTGAAATGCCCAGGAAGAGAGCACTAATTTCCATGAATTATAGAAGATGAATCCTTGAGATGGTTCTGGATGAGTGTTGTGTGATGTCTGAGGATTCTGAGCTTACGATGAGGAGCTCCTTCTGATGAAAAGAAGGTGCTGAATTCATTCATTACAGGTGGGCTGAAAATACAGTTGATATTCACACATACAGTTGATATTCATTTTTCCAAGAAGAAGGAAGTCCGCATCAAGAAACAAAATGAGACTACCTTCCCACAAAAACATTCAAAGTTCAACATGCTTATTTAAAAATTTCAGACACGCTGATTAGCATGGTTATGTATACTTTGTAGGGATTCATATACAATAACTTGTAAGAAAAGAAGAAAGATAAGAATAGTTGTTATGAAAATGTATGAGAACATCAGACAATAAAAAAAGCAACTACTTTTAATGAAAAAACATGTTACTGAGCACATGGAGCTAAGCCAATTTTAACATGTTAAAAAATATAAAATGGAAATTTGCTACCATCCAAGTTAATATTTCTGTGAGGTCATTTAGTAGAAATATATATATATACATACACACACACCTTCCTTATTTCATATGACATTCAGTTAAGCATTCATAGAAATGGAAGGGTTACAGGAAGCAGGGTTTTTATATTAAATTTGATTTTCAGGGCTTTTGAATAAGGTATTGTGGCTTATAGTCTGATGGACTGAAATTTACATAGCAAAAGTTCTCTTCTTTTTATTAATTGTGGCAAAAATCAGTTACAAGCCTCTCTATTACAACTTGTAATGCTGCTATATATTGTTAACATGAAGTAATAAAGTCTTTTTTAATATGAAAGATGACATTTTGAGTGGAAAGGTAAAAATGTGAGAATTCTTTGAGGTGATACTACTAAATCCAACTCCAGAGAAATTTAAATACTTGGAAGAGGTTCAGTAGGACATTATCTGCAACTGGAGAGGCTCAAATAGGGTCCATCTGCCCCCTACGGGTAACTTGTTTAATTTTTTCTTTTTTCAACCAGATAGAAAATTTATACTTGTAACAGTGCCTCATGCAGCACCTTGATTACCTCTGAACATCAAAACTAACTTGCCGCCCTTTTATAACAATTACTGGTCCATCTAACTAGAAATACTAAGAAATATCATCCTTGAAATCAAAGTGATAAGACTTTCAGCAATGAGAAAAATTAAAGGGATTTTCTCCCTCCTCTCTGCTCCCAGAAGCAGCAGATCACCACCCTTGACCCACTGCAAAGAACAGATAGGGAGAAACCCTGTTTCCAAGTATGCTTCCAGGCACCTCGGATACCTAGTACCCTTTTTCACTGGTTTTGGGCAAATCTTCAGATATCTTAGGTAGAGAGACATAGGTTACAAATTCAAAGACAATAAGGAAAACGTGGGATTATCTCAGAGCCTGAGAGGCAACAGTTGCAGTTGGGGCCTCTGGCTCATTTTCAGGAACAGAACTATGAGGCTTCTCTGATTAAGAAAGCATTTTGTCTTAGCTGTAGTTACTACTAACATACGCTAATGAAACAGTTCTCCCAGCACACCTCCCTTATGCTAACTTCACATCCTGGCCAGAACATCAGGAGCAAAACAGAACGAGAACAAAAGAATTGGTTTAATTTTCAAGACGCTCAAGATCTGAGAACAGTTCCTTCCATTTAAATACCCTAACCTTAGAAAATCTGTAGTGCAAGATGACATAAAGAGGGGCAATATGGAAAGCAACTTACCTTAGGGCCAGGCTTCCCTGACAGCCCGGCCTTGCCAGGATTCCCAGGAATGCCATCTGGTCCAGGGTACCCAACTGCTCCTTTCTGCCCTGCTGGCCCTGGTTTTCCCTTGAAACAATTTCAAATCAAACATAGCACTGTTGGCTCCCTTCATTTTCACCATCACAGAACTAGATCCCAGTCACAGCATTTCCTAAACGTTATGTAGTAACAGGCCTAGTGACACAACTGAATACTTGTAGAGGGAGCTCTGAGTTAGGATGTATGGTTTGAAATGCTACTGGCTTAATCTTAGACTTGCTGTGTTGTGGGATATGAGCAACTTCAGCTGAAACCATGGGGCTGACTCCTCTGCGTGTCAGGCCTGGAAGATGGCTAAAAGTGTTGAGTCTTAAAATGAAACAAGGAGACACAATAAATTCATCTATTTATCCCTGCAGAAAATCCAACCATGTACCTTTCAGCCTTCATTTTACTAGGTACTCTGTATTGTACATTCTCAAATTTATGCTGTTCAAATTTTAACATATCTAAAATACAAACTTCTAATAAGGCAAGTTTGTGCTAACTGTTGCTATACTTGGATGAAAAAGTCTCATATCACATCAACCAGAGTAACAGTGATCAGCTTCTTCACAATTATTTCGCTTTAGACCGACATACACTATCTTAAGGCGCTTTGAGTTCTGCAATTATTTCTGTATGAAAGCTTTTCTCATAAATTTAAAATATGTAAACTACAACACATCTTGTTTGAAAAATTGTAGTTAACAACAACCATATAGAATATAAGCAGCATGCCATTTTAATCTTATTTCTAACTTTTGGTTGCTGAAGTATCTTGCACTTGGGATATGCTTTGAAACTTCCTCAAGTTTTAGTTTTATTGTCTTCTCCTCACTTCTCTGTATGTCTTGCCTTTCCCTCTTTTCCTTTGTCTGCTGAATGATAGACTCTCTGCAGTCCTCCAAAGGAAAGAGCTGAGTATTTACAAAAGACACACAGGTCCTTGCCTTTAAAAGGCTGTCCTCACACTCTGCCCAGCAGGTACAAGCTCTGTGAAGCAGCTGCATTTCTCTGGTTACTGACAATGTTTTGATGTGGGATAGTATAAAAGTTATTTACAATATGTGCTTGTGTGGTACTATTTATTAGGAGACCAAAATAGCCTTGATGCATTTTGTCCTTGGTTATGTTTACAGAACACCTACTGTTTCCTGCTCTTTCTTATCCCCGAGGAAGGGATGCAAGTTAGCTTCTCTACAGTAACTCAAGAAAGAACAGTAAAAATTTCAGCTCAGGGCAAGCAAGAGAAAGGGGAAAACCTCAAGGGATCTGCCAGACATATCCATCACAGACATAAGGATCCAGGCTTCTGTAGGCTGCAGATGTTCAAAGAACTGATGGGAGCCAGGAGTGAACAGTAGTACAGCTCTGTGCAACATAATGAGATAACTTGCACACGGACTACAAGCCACCAGCAAAAATGATCTATGTAACCTTACAAGCGGGAAGGACCTTGTTATATTAGCTGCATTTCACCTCCATGTGCTGAGTGACTGAGTACAATTCAGTATAATTTCAGTTTCAAAAATTACTCTTATTTTCACAGAGGTTCCTTTACACTTCCTGGATAATAAGAAGTGAGCACAGAGTGAGTGGAATGGATTGTAGAGTGAGCGTAAGATTTTCTAGTACCACTGGCATGACTCAGTTTTGGTTTTATTAGTTATTATTTCCTTTGTTTTATAACCTGAAGGTAGACTGTAGAATTTTGTTACTTACAGGAATTCCAGGTTTGCCTGCCTGACCCGTTGCTCCTTTCTTCCCTGCAGGTCCCTAAAAGTCACAAATACTTGTGAACTGTCAAAAGTCTTAAACTCAATCCCCTAAGAAGAGCTGAGAATTGTTCCCCTCTAGTATGCACGTTCACATTGCCTAGGCTTTGGACCAGATTATTTCAGGAGACAGCAGAAAGTTTTTTAAGTAAAAGTAAATACATTTTTTGTAGAATTGTATTTTTTTTTCCTTTTCCCAAATTGGTATAGAACTTTTTCAACAACAGGCATAAAAAGTTTTTCACTACGAATCTGGCAGTTTCTCCTCCATCAGCCACACCTCTGTAAGGAAGCATGCTTTTACAGCACTTCCCATACCTTTTAAGAAAGTAAGCCACGAAAAGTAGGCAATATAGATGCACTGAGTGTATATGGAAGAGAATATTAGAAAACAATAGTGTCACATATGGGAACATTCTTTTTATCTAAGACGTACACAAAAGACAAAATTTACTTAAAACCAGACTATTTTTTTTTTCTTGACTGACCTAGGAATCTGTAATCTTAGAAAACTGATTGACATTTAGTTAGATAATAGCAGATAACATTCTTGTAAGTGGCTTAGTGACACAGGAGGCCAAGCACCTACCTCTAAAAGATACAACCACTTGGGCAGCAGGGACAGGAATAACACTTGTTAGCAGAGATCAAGCAGAAAAAGGCTTCCAAGATTTTCTGTATTAATTATCTTAAACAGTATTCTCAAAGCAAAAGCAGTACTAAACTGCTGTGCTGCAGTATTACATAACATGAAATCAAGTGAAAAAGCTAAGGTCATTGTAAGTGTAAATGTTTTATAATTAATGTAAATATGATAAAATCAGCATTTTTTGGTTCTATTCCTTAATTTAATGCCTTTTTGTTAAGAAAGGCATAAAAAAAGTCCACTAATCAGAACTGGAATGTGTATATTCAAAGAACTTTATATTGTTTTCATTAACATTTCTGAATGCATATAAAGTAAACCCAGACAATTCAGCGTTGCTGTTTATGGGATTGGCTTTGTAAGGCTTGCTATAGCATCACCAGTCATGCCACTGGAGTTAAACTATATGAATGTTTTCACTATTAACATTTTTGTGTAAATCTTTAGGCTCTTGTGGGTTGCTCCAGGCTGGATATTGGTTCCATATTTGCAAACGGCAGTTTTAATCTGAGGGGTATTTCCAACACAAAGAAAACATTCTCCAAGGGAAAGACAGAGGAATGACTGATTTCATCCTGTGCTGTGAGCAGTTTGTCAAAGGCAATATATCTAAGCACATGGCTAAAGTACATGCTGACAATGTCTTCACATCATCTTTGCTTTCTGTTGCTCCCCCTTCCTAATCTATTACAGATTCTTGTATTTACCTAGAAAATTTTGAAACTCTAACAGAGTTGTGCTATGGAACTTCTCAGAAAAAGTATCTCATTTAAGCTGCAATGGCAGTTGGTATTGTAAGAAATCTTTTAGCCTACATCTTCTGAAATCTCAGAAGTTAATGAAATTCACTCTATGGGAGAATACGAAATACTTTTGGCAATATTCAACACACCACCAAGATGAGCTATTATTTGTAGAGGAAAATATTTAGACTTTGGTCTTTTCCATTACTTGTTCTGTTGTAACTCCTCTACTATTCTGTAGCAAATTCCTTACTTCGAGGTCTCCGAAAATTCAGTACAGTGTAGTACCGGGAGGCTTAATTTACAATTCAAAGCAGTAAAATCCTGGGTGTCAACGAGAGCTAGTTTGCCACAAGAACTCCATTTAAGGGTATAACTGAATATCACTCAAATGTTTCGAAAAAAGCCTCCCATAATGCTTTATAGTACTCCAAAGTAAAACCTATCAAATAAGACATATTTACTATCCCAGATCATTATGCAATTTTCCATTTTATCTTTTTATTGTCCCTTCAGGTATGAAAAGGAAACCCAGACACTGTGTTTTAGCCTTATATAACAATTTTCCAAGGATAGTCAGTGAACAGTAAAAAAAAAAAAAAAAAAGTACAAATTCCAATTAAGTGCAGTTTTGTTTTACTTTTTTCTACTTACTTCCGAACCTCTTTCTCCTTTTGGTCCTTGCTCTCCCAATTCACCTGGCTCTCCCTTTGGAAAGAACATATATTAAATCAATGAAAAGAATCATTTGAATGCAGATGAAAACACATTTGCAACAGTCAATAGAGAAATCTCAGTTGTTTGAAACACTTACTGGAGCCCCCTGTTGTCCAACAGGTCCTCTAAGCCCTGGAAGACCTATGTGACCCTGGGAAGCAGAAAATACAGCGTATCACAAGACAAGTATTTCAGGATCTTACACTCCGTGAGATACACATTTCCTTGTAAAGCCCATCTTGGGAGGTGCTGGGTGGCCCCAGCTTCACTGACGTGACCTAGATAAAGTATACTCAGCTCTCCTGAGATCAGACATTAGGGAGCTTTTCTTTAAATTCTCTCTCAAAACTGCAAGTGGGAATTATATATTTAAACATTTTTGCACTACTGTAAGCATAGGTCATATTCAGTTCACTGATTTATTACTATGTCTATTTGTATTATCTGTGTAACTTAAACAGGATATTCCGTGTCAAGGACCGTCTCTTTTGTATTTCAGTAAACAAACTGCATCACTGATAAGAATGAGTTTCCAGCCAATTTGTACATTGCTTACAGCTGAAAGACTGAATACAATTAATGAATAATTATTAGGATCAGATTTACAAAAACACTCATGCTTAAATTTCAGAGAAAAATGTTAAGTAATTCAGCATTACACAATCACAGAATTGTTGAGGTTGAAAGGACCTCTTGGGATCACCAAGTGCAGCCTCCCCTTCTCAAGCAGTTCCAGGTAGAAAAGGTTGTCCTGGACCATGTCCAGCCAGGTTTTGAGTATTTCTGAGGATGGAGACTCCCTAGCCTCTCTGGGCAGCTTGTTCTGATGCTCAGTCATCCTCACAGTAAAAAAGCATTTTCTTCTGTTCAAAAGGAATTTAATGTGTTTCATTTTGTGCCCTTTGCCTCTTGTCCTGTCACTGGACACTACTGAGATGAGTTTAGCTCCTTCATCTTCGTTCCCTCCCATTAGGTACTTATACACATCAAGATCTCCGAAGCCTTTTCTCCAGCTGAGTCCCAGCTCCCTCAACTCCTAATATGAAAGGTCCTCCAATGTGTTCTAAGAGTTCATCAGTGCAGTGAGACACCAGCCAATGCATCTCTGCACACTCGTGGGAGAAGATATTTCTGCTACATTACTCTACACATATGCATAGCATGTCATGTTCAAATAAAAAGACTAAAAAGCAAGAGGTATTACCTTGTAGCCCTCATCACCAGGTTCTCCTCTATCTCCACGTTCACCACTAGGACCCTAGAAAGAAAACCAAAGAACAAAATAAAATAGTTGATCTGAAATAATACTGCAGTGAAGTACAAAAAGAAAGCTGGGATTTCTCTCAAAACAGATTAACCAATGAGGTGGAACTGAGGATTACAATTATTAAAGTTAGCTTGTCTAAAGGAATAAAAAAAATTGTTTTTCTAAGCAAAATGCATTGCACTCAGACAGTAGCTGCTGTCTAAAATATTTTGTATTTTGTAACTGAATACTAGAAGCTTAAAGATAGACCTTATATGGGCATAAATGAAACAGAAGTAGTGACCTCAGTAGAACTTCTCCAGGTTTATACCCATATATATATATATATATATGATATTTGATTAAAAATCTCCACGAATAAATGAAGAGACTTGTTTTCAAGACATTCAAGAAAACCCTCTTATGGTTTCTCTAAGACAATTCATGAAAATTGAGTTCTTTTCTGAAACAACTAGCTGTATTTAGAATCTGCTCTCATTTTGAAGTTGTCCTAATAAAAAGGCAATTTCAGTCCCTCAGCATGCTTCACACATATAAGAACTGCACAGGAGCAGAGGGAATAGCGTAATTTTTCTGAGTCATGTGGTTCTTTCTGATGCATTCAGATACCTCACTAGCTCTACTTTAGGGAAAGACCCTTACTGCAGTCCCACAAGAAATGAGATTTTTCCCCAGAATTTTAACTCTCATTGTAGCAAATGGACCAAATCTCAGTCAAAGGCAAAGTGATGGGATAGGGAAACATGCCCATTGAAATAAGAATGGCCAAGACTTTCTAAAAGACATCCATCTGACCATTAGATGAAATAACAAGGGACTGTCTTTTTCCCACCTGTCTAAAGTAAAGGCACATAATGAAAAATTGGCCAGGCACCACTCACTGCAGTGTATCTTTACAGTTCACAAGTGAATAAGTTAGCCACCCACAGATACTACTATGCAACTGCTTGTATACTCTTCAAGGTTTCAGCAGCCTCATGGCACGTTTCCTAGAGGCAGTTCACAAGGTAGAAAGGCCCTGCTCGCAATGTTTGAGCAGTCAGCATTACAGAGTCAGTTTAGCTACAACAAAATTGGCTGGAGTCTCTTCTCTCATGCATTACCATAATTAAGTTAAGAACCTATTCCAGACTCTGTCTTCAGTTACATCTGGGTCTTATAGTCCTGCTTTTTGAGGAGGTGAGGTATAAATATTAAGGTTAATCTGAAGAGAAGTAGGATGTACAAGTATTACTTCCGGCACAATCAAATGCTTTTAATAAGATTTTGGGATGGGTTGGTTGGTTGGGGTTTTTTTGACATGTTCATAATTGCTGCAGAGAGAGACCCCACATATGAATTCAGTAAAAGAATGGTTACAAAATACAGCACTCTCTAAATCAGTTAAATTAGCTTTGCAGTGATAATGAAATAAGTCAAAACATATTTCTGGTTAGTAAAGCAATTAGGTATAATTCAGGATAAACAGAAACCATAAAATTCTGTTACAAAATGTGCTGGTCTAAACTAATGGCATTAGTGTAGTTAAACACAGGGCACATATGCTTAAGCAGGAAAGAGCACATGACTGCATTTTTCAGAGAGGGATTACCAATTAAAGGACCATCATTCTACATTTTTGTACAAGGGAGTACCAACTCCTGAGACAGTGATATAAAGTTTCAGAAAGAACCTGCATTGCCTCTTGTCTTGAGAGGCACTAATAATATAATTTTTTTGAGAAAGAAAGACCTACTGGTTCACCTATGGGCCCAGGTGGTCCAAGGATTGTGTTGTCTTCGCCTGGGTAACCCTAAACCAAAGACAAATATTAAAAAATACTAACTTGGAAATTCAACCTCATCTACAATGCACACATGTTCAAATGATGATAAACCCCCAGAGAGAAGCTAAAAGTGAATATGATACGCTACTCCATTTTACATGTGAAACAACTGCCATCCAAACTAATAGACAAGAAGTTATCTATTCCAGATGATATTTACCAATATTTAATGCACAGAAGCTCACATTTTAAATACGATTAAGTGTCTCTAAAATGCATCAAAGTGCTTTTCAGAAGTGACCAAGCAAGCTAGACACCTAGCTCCCAACAATTTAGTTTTCAGTTACTGTTTCTGAAAATTATATCAGAACCTATTTATAACAACCACTAATTGCCTATTCTATTAGTATTCATTGCAAAACTGGCCCTAATATAAGAATGTTTTTCTCTGTCAGGTGCAACTCCAAACTAATCTTCATGAAGGGAACCCTTGGGGCCATGCAGACTTCAGTCAGCATACAAATCTGCAGGATTTGAGGCTTGAAAGAACAACAGTGAATTTGACACTAAAAGAGCAGCACTAAGGCAACATCCTGCCCCTAATATTTTATATTAAGCACAGACTTTTGTCCACCTTAGTTGCACTTTGAGCAAAATCTGTGGGTGTACTCACAGGCCTAAAGCGAAGTAAATACTTAGGTGGTTCCACACTGATTATTTCTGTCAGTGGTGCTCACTAAGGACAGTGGCTACCTGATACAGTAGAATGTGTTTCTTACAATGAGTAGTTTGTGTTTTAAAACCTGAAACATTTCAACTGTGTAATTTGGAACTCTGCCTCTGAATGACCCATTTCCCCAGTTTTGCATTTCTTCTCATATGCTTTCAAAATACTAATAGATATTGTGTGGCTTTTGCTGCATGCTGTGGAAAACAGTGGGCATAGTAACATTTCCTTCTTTTATAATTACTCAGACTGTAAGACAGTACAAAATCCATCTTCATACCTTTTCTCCTTTAGGTCCTGGGGGCCCTGGGGGCCCTGGAGGACCCTGATGACCCTAAAGAAGCAAACAAAACATGAATTAGTTCTAAAACTAACTAAAGAAATAAACTAAAGATATAATTAATTCAAAAATTTCTTTTAGCTGCTTATTACTCTTATTTTTTTGCTGCTTGCTAATAATGCTAAATGGTGATGTGGCACAAAATTAATGGGCCTGGGCAGAAAAGGTATTGTGTGCAGGAAAAGCTCTGTGCACGGCTTGATGCAGGTGAGGGGAGCCGAGCTGGTTCCTGCTTCAGGGTTAGGGCCACTGATGGAAGTTTCTGTTCAGAAAAAAGACATAGCAGTCTGGTCTCTAAGAGCAGGACTCAATCCATCTGTGATGATGATCCTAATTATTTTTCAGTGAAAGCCACAGCATCTTTGTGTCCTTCATTCAATAACCTCATTCAATCAGTTTCTGTTACTGAAAAGGAAACTGCCTGGCCAGACAGTAAGCAGAGGTGGTGATGTTTGCTGAACTCTCTTTAAAATGAATAGCTATAGTGGTTTTATAGGAACTTGATTCACAAGGGGTGAGATACATTGGACAAACAAGGTTTTTATACCTGTGATAAAAAATGACTGCTAGTGAACTCACCAAAAACAGTCATCATTGCTCAAGGTTAACATTTCTGAATAAGCAATTACGTGTCATATAAACATATGTGATTATCTGACACTCCTAACAACATTTGTGCATTCTAGATACAGATCCCCATGACATTTATAGTGATTTAGAGTACCACAGACTTACTTAGGGATGTGTGTGTACATGAATTCAGTAAAAAACTCACCCCATAACCTGGAATTCCTGATTCTCCTTCAGGTCCCATTCCTCCTAGGTGTCCCTGTCAAATGCAAGAATCAGTGATAGAAAAATGATCTCCCTTCTAAAATGTTATAACAATGCCTACTTTATTAAGTTATCATTTGAAAAAAAAATTCAAATACTGAGATTTGAGCACCACAGACAACTTCCTTGTTAGGTCCAACTTCATTTGGTACAGAATACTGGGCTTTTCCCTGTTCTGTGGAAAAATGGTTGACATTTTCAGTCCTAACCTTATAATCCTTGCGCATAATTAAGATCAAAAGGATCTGAGCTTTCAGAGGTGCAGAGAAACTCTGTTTATAAATGCCAAGTATGCCAAGAAAAGCTGAGGGTGATCCCTTCCTTAGGAAGTTGAGCCCTTCTCTTGAAATTATCGGCCGTTAGGTAACTACTTTACTTCTGTACTTCATGTGTTCAGGAGCACATGCTACATTCAGTGGCCACAGGATCGGGCCCTGGAGCAGTGAGATGGGACGTTGCCTCACTAGTGTGGAGGCTGCGTGTGCCTGTGCATCTGTCACACAGTGTGAGGCAAGCCTGGGGAGTGTATGATGAAAGGAGCTCCAAGTTAATGGCTATACACTTCATTCAGTTAACTTCGGATCAGGTTCCCATCTAGTAGGAGTAGCAGCCCCCATCTGAAAAGCTTTGTTTCAACAATGGCTAAGGCTTATTTTATGTAACAGTAAACCCCATGATTTCTGTTCTTGGAATGGGAAAGCTTTAAGGAACAGCCACAGCAGTGAGGTTATATGTGGACTATGGGGCATGAGTATTCCACGGCATGCCCTGCCATCCTGCTCCTCTGGTTGTCTAATCAGGAGCCTGACCAGAGCATGAGATGACTCCTTCCAGGTCCATGGCCCAGGTTTCTGTCTGGTGCCAGGTGCACAGGTCTCATCCTGATGCTGAAAGACCAAGGCACGCATTGGGATGCACGGGCTGGGAAGGACACTGCCTGCATCTCCAGCTACCTCAAAAGATATTTATATGTGCTATAGCTGTAACTTGCCTCTTCCCATGGAGAGATAGAATTCTGCTAAACCAGAAATACATGTGTCCTTAAATAATAAGCATGTTTTGTACGAACCAAGGGACCTCGAGTTCCTCTTGCACCTTTGGGACCAATTTCTCCAGGTTGGCCAGAGTCACCAGCAGGTCCAATTTCTCCAGGAGGGCCAAGCTGCCCCTTTTCCCCCTGTTGGTGTTATTGTATTAAAAATAATAAGAGATTGATACTAAGTTTCATAATGCAGTTTATGCTTAATGGAAGTAACAGCATTGTTTAATAATATTACATTTACATACGCCACTACTGTAGTTCTTATAATGTCTGAACCTAGAACTCAAGTAAAAACTCTCCTCTGCTAAAGCCTTTCTATTTTGTTTTGTTTTGGCTTAACCAAAGCTTAACATTTTTTGTTAACAGTAGAAACTGTTCTTAGTTGCAAAATCACATTTAAATTTAAACACAAACTTAAATTTTCTAAGGTTCTGAATATTACCGATTGCAGAATGATGACAATTCTAATTGCTATGGCTAGTATAAAAAAACGGCTTGAAGCATGACGTAAAAAAGGGATAGACTTGGTTCAATGGAATTATTTTGTAATGTAAATTCAAGTTTCAGATAAAAGGAAGGGATTTGGGGAAGGTGAAAAACACTACCTTCTTTCCTAAACGGCCCCTCTGACCTGGATTTCCTGGTGTTCCTTCAGGGCCCTGTACATTTGTTAGAGAGAGAAAAAGAGATGATTGAGAAAAGTTTGGAAACATGTTTAAACTGTGCTCCAAATTGGATAACTAAGCAGGCTTTTGTAACGCAGAGAGGTGGGAGGAAAAAATCTCATTAACTGCGGCTGTGAGCAAGTTAGTAGGACTGTTTCAAGTTACAGCAGAAACAAGTGAGCAAGCATCAGGGATCACTTATCAATCGTGAAAATGTACTGAAAATAGGAGGAAAAAACCCCAATAAATCTTGTTCACATAGAAAATATTATTTTAGGAATAACATTGCTTCAAGACAACCACTGGATTTAAAGAAATACAATACACAAAAAAACCTAAGAAAACCTTGGGGCTGTCAAGTGTGAAGAGCGGGGCCCTGACACAACTTGCTGTAGAGCACAGACCTAATTCCTTAAGTGCTGGCGCCTCTCGCTGCCCACCTCTTGGTGACTGTGTAATTGGGTGTGCTGCCTGCAGATGAAGGGTGCTATGGAGCTATGGCCCTGCTGCCCTCTAGGTCACTTCAAAACCTGACTGTCCCAAAGGGCTGGATGTGTCCACTGCTCATCATTTTCAATATGCTGAAAAGCTCTGTGAGATAGAGGAGGTAATTTAGCTTCAGCTTTGGATACAGGGGAATATACTTGGGGTTTTTTTGAGTCATTGTTGTGATAAGCCAGGGTAAATACAGACTGATTTGTGAAGCTTATTTGTTGTTTTGTAAGGTTTTGTTTGAGGAAAATGTAGCAGTAGTCTCACCCCCAATAATACCCTCAGACAATTGATTATAAGAAACTGATTTCCATGTTTAGATCAGGATGTTATGATCTGTCCACAACCCTAGAAGAAGGTCAAACCAAAACCGTGACGTGAACTCTCCCAGACATCAGGGAGGATGAGTGGGGAGGAAGGCAGCTCTGCAGACGCCTTTGGAATGTGTGGAACAGAAAAGTAAAAAATTCGCTGCTAACCACATCCTCCCAAACACTGAATTGCCAGACCTGCCTGTCTCGCTGAGGCACGGCAGCACTGCTGACATTGTTTACTGTATACAACTATAATTACATATAATGTAGATATGTCAGGGCTGAGCTGTTTTATGAGAGTTTCAATATATGAAACTTCTCTGCTTCTCCAGAACTGCCAATCCAAAACAGAAAAAAAAAAAAAAGTCAGTGTGGTACTGTACCAGAAACAAAAATTGTTCTGTAGCACACTAAGTGTGCTGACAATTAAAAGAGCATTTTTTCCCCTTACTGAGAGAGTAGTTCACTGTGAAGAACCTAAGACTAAAGACAGCAGATTGTAATGCAGATGCTTATAGGACAGAGGGGACAGTGCTCACAGCCGTTGGCAGCTGGCCCTCTAATGTTTACTCAGACCCCTTCATCACATAAGAGCTACAGACAAGGCAACCAGAGGACTTCGAAATGAGAAAATGATGATTTTTGGTAAGGGAATCTGATGTCTGACTTGAGGCTACATACTTGCTTTGGAAACTGTGCTCTTGAACCTTTGCTCGCATTAAGAAGTTGCACATAAAACTTCAGCAAAACAGATTTTATAGCTGGATTTTAGCTGCTAGGAGTGATGACAGAACAAATACGTGAATTGATCTAACAACGTTGACTATGGATCCCAATGCTTGTTCACTATTTGACCTGTGTATGCTTGATGCCATTTCTCTCCATCTGCAATTTTTGTTTCAGTTACCTATGGCAAATGCTGCTCCCATTTGTAGAGGTACCAAAATGTTAGTTAAAGAATAAATATCTTTTAAGAGCAAAATGGAATAATTAAGTTTGTTCTTTCTTCTCTCTCCTTACTTTTTATAGTATATGTCTCATTATAGGGTGATTGACAGGGTAACAACAGGAAGGCCCACCAAAAGACAAGACATCACACCACAGCACAGAATTATCATCCAAAGTAGTGCTGCCCGGCATGGTAGATTCATTTCTGGAATCAGTTCCAGCACGGCATGGACAGCATCCATAACATTGTCTTTACAACACCTTGACAGCAGTGTAGAAAGACCACTGTTAGGAAAGGCAGGCCATGCAACTGATCAGGAATCAACAGCAGGAATAACCTGGATTGTCTGATATCTACCATGTGATAGTAGTTTCAAGTCGCTTTTGACCTGCCTTGTATTCCTCACCAGAGAAGGCACTATAATCCGCACCCACACTTCAAGAAATCCTGTGCTGTTGACATCTGTGCTGCAATAATTTTTTAACTAAAGAAACTTCTATGTTCAGGATATCACTTTTTCTAGAAATGTTATTTTTTGACCTTCCTTTTGTTGTTAAGGTTTATTAAAAGGAATGACAACTAAGCATATATGTGGTAAGAACATTAGCATAAAAGCTTAAACTGGAGCCAAATCTTGTGTGCTCTAAGGTTTAATGCTTCATCATTTACAAGCTGCTCAAAATGGCATTTTTTTGCCCCAAGGAACTCTTCATTTAAAGTAAAAACTAGATAGCCCTGGGACAGTAAACAAAGCCATGAGTAGGGAAAGTGATACCAAACAATGAAGATCTTACAGCACAATTTATGGTAGTATATGCATCTTGCCAATTTCTTTAGATGTTTTTAAAATCTGAAGAATGATCTAATACCTTGAGATTACTCATAGTCTCCAAATGAAGGTAAGGATAGAGACTAATGACAGAAGGTTGTCTGGAGAGGACAGATCTGAACTGAGAGGCTCCAAGTTGTGTGGTGTAAGTGTCTAGATGACACGTGGTGAGGAATTACTATCTGCTAAGAGGTTCCAGATTTACGATAGGAAAACCATTTGTCTCCTCTCTCTACCAACCCCTAAAAGCTGAACCACATAGAAAAGAGAGGCAAGCTAATTTAAAGATGGTCATCTCTAATTGCAATAGAAAATCAAAAAATAAAAAATATAAAGAAGCAAGCAAAATAAAAGAAGATTTATTACAAAAAACAAATGAACAAAAGGTCCACTTAAACCTAAAAACACTTACAGGAATGCCCATTATGCCAGGTTCACCAGGGGGTCCAGAAATTCCCGGTAACCCTATCTCTCCTTTTTCACCACCTTCTCCAAGAAGTCCCTGGTCTCCAGGGTCTCCCTAAAATAAAGTGGGGGGGGGGGGGGGAAACCCAAAAAGCTTAGTCAAGCTGCTGCTGCAGAATTAATTATTCCTGAGAAAAGTAAATTCTGAATCTTCAAGCTTGACAAAAAGTAGACTAAACCTGATGGGAATCTTACCGGTCTAATTCAGATCAGGCTCCAAGTAGGGTAAAGCCCCTTCTATCTCATCCATACACTCCTATGGACAGATTTTGCCTCATTCATCACCAGCTACCTGAAGATGTTCTCTGTGATAGCCCTTGTCCTGGCACCTGCTGCAGTCCCTGGCAAGTGTTAATCCCAATGCAGGGAGTGGAGCAGCCTTGGGCTCACTCTCTCCAGCATGTCACCATGGAAATAAGCTGTACTTAGTTCTCCAGCTTGCATTTCTCTGTCAAGCCATTCATACCTTGCAGGCTAGATATGTTCCTAAAAGGCACAGGGAAACTATAGCATACATGGTCTCCTGTGTTAAAATTAAGTGCACTCAACTGGGTTCTTTTGACCTGGTGAAACAGAAGAAAAAGAGATTTGGGGCCTTAAGCTAATATGACTGCTATACATCTGCTACAAAACCTGAACATACCTTTGGGCCATCTTTTCCTTGAACACCGTCTTCTCCTGGAGGTCCTGGTTCACCCTTATAGAAAGGAACAGTTGGAAACAGTTATTGCCTAAACTTCTTGACATACAAGTATTGCCTTGGAAGAACTCAAGACTAGTTTTACACACGCTTATCTTTTGGACAACATTTATGTTGCTGTTATAGTTTATCTATCTTCATTTTCACCGATTTACAGTGACAGGGTCAGAGCCCTGTGAATCTCAAACACAGGAAAACATAAAAGATGATCATTATTAGAAAAATGAGGCAATGCTATGTCCACATAACACTAGAGATTTGGATAGTGGCACTGAGATTGTTTGGTTTTGGAATATACAACATGTAATTACAGTAACCACAAAAATATACCTATTCTGTCTGGAAATTTCCATGTTTATGTGGATAACTACTACATTGCTATGTTCAGTGACTCAGTTTAGGGCCACAAAAAACTCATCATTTACCAAGAGCAGGGGCACCATGGCATTTTAGAATCTTTGCCTTTCTCAGGTAGACACCAGCAACTTGCAACTTTTCATGAAGAAAGTAAAAGAGCAAGTATGAGCTGCCCTATACTAATAACACAGTATTTCAGATATAGTGCTATGGTTAAACCAAGAGCACCCACTGTGGACCAGTACCAGGAATTACTCTTCAAGGACAGGCAGAATTGTGAAATGCACCTCACTGGAGATTTTGGGCAGGAGGAAAAGATGACAGCAAGGAATTAATGGAACAAGAGAATTCTATGGTAAGACTTAAGTCTGAGAGGATATAGTTTGTGCTCTTTTAAAAGTGTCCTGGATAAAATCTGTTTCTAGCACTTTAAAAGGTTTTTTCAGCTTTCAGACACAGGCAATTATTTGGGTCAGATGAAGGGAGTAAGATGCACAGGAAGAATAAGCTGTGGCACAAACACTTAGTAAAATCAAGTGCCCAAATGAACCATCCACCACACCAGAAACAAATCAGCTGCTTTAGATGGTGGTACAGAGAGATACCATGCTCTGCTGAGCCTATAATGCTCCCCTTACCTCACCTGGACTGTGTACCCATACACAGCATTACTGTGTGCTGTCATCTTAACAGCTGGGGGACACTGTGGATTTACCTTCATGGTCAAACCACTCATTCACATGTCTGTCACATGAGACGCTTACAAATATGTCAACGTTATAATCAATACTCTTTTTAACTTGATACAATATTAAATTGTTTTTTTAAGGTATCAGAAAATAGCTTCTTATTGAATTCTGATATATTACGATTTCTAAGCCTGCATTTCTGACACATTTGTAACATACTTTCCTTTTTGGAAGAAGTTTTGGATCCATAGCTTACCCTTAAACCTTGGTCACCTGGTTCTCCAGCCTTCCCAGCAGGTCCAATGTCTCCCTGGAATATCACAAGAAAAAGAAATACCTGGATTTTAAGGGACAATATTCCTAACAATGACGGGCTTTACAGATAACGTGGTCACCATGACAATAACAGTATTTCTTAATGTCTCATTTCCTGTATCACTACCTACTTGACTAATGAATCAGATCACTCTGATTTGCCTCTATGGAAATTTGAAAATTTAAACAGCACAAGAGAGAATAATTTTAACATTTACCTTTGTGCCTGGCTCTCCCTGCAGACCAGGTTCTCCTTCAGGGCCAGGAGGTCCCTGCACGGTACAAGACCTACTGTTAGACACAGTCACCAGTAATAATTTTACAACCACCAAATAATACAGCATCAAAAAAAAAATGATGCAGAAAACCGGCATGAGACACAGGGAAAGACACACGTCTGAAAAATCAAATTAATACAACACAGTTCTTTGTTCTTACTAGAGCCCAACAGAAGAAAAGAAAGGAGGGTACAGGAGAAGTTCAGAAATTGCACTGTGGGTCAGGAATGTATTGAAGACTCAGCAGTACCACTAAGCCTGTACCTTTCATCATAAATTACTAGCAGGCTGAGCAACCATCTATCTTTTGTAAATCTGACTGACAACTTCATCACTGTTTAGGCTTGGAGCCAAGTAGATAGAGCCTTTGGAGAACAAAGCCCTTTTTGGCGTCTTCAGCCCTTAGAGAGTTAATGGTATCAGATCGCTTCTTGTAAAGTTTACATTTAAACCCTTTTTTAATAGTCAGTCAGAAGACTGGATTTTGGGTGACTGAGGAAGCATGTTCCTTTGAATAAGCCAAATCCCTTCTGTTCTAAGAGAGCTCATCCCTCATCTACTTCACTACAGATGTGGCTAATACATTCTATCATATTTCTTTCAAAGAAATATTAAAAACAAAGCAAAAAATAGAAGCAAGTTAGCAAGAAGACTGCCTGCAGCTGCTTTTCTTCAACTACCATTTGCAAGGATGTATGATTAATGCCGTCCTACTATCTAACTGCAAGAACACTGCTTCTAAACAAACAAACAAAAAAATTCAGTTGCTCAACATTCACCTTCTAGATGCAGATGCCCAAAGACAGCACTCACAACAGAAAAAGCTACTCATTTTAGACTTTTTTTCTTGTAACAGCTTTAAGTAAGAGTTTCTCAGCAGCTCATGGTATTTAAGTCAGCTGCAGGTAATAAAAAATTGTACTTTCCAAACACATTTCCAGGCTTACTCAGTTGCTTGAGTGTTTGTAATTACTACATAAATGATTAACAGCTCACCTCAAAACCCATTTCTCCAACAGGGCCAGCATCCCCTGGTTGTCCTCTTGAACCCTGGCATTAAAAAAAAATGTTGGATGCATCATTCAATTAACATTAAATTACATTCTATAGTCTTGACTTTGTCTCTTCAGAACTCTTCAACTGGCATAAAGAAGTATATTTCATTGTCTTTCCTCCTGAATCCAATGCTGTTTATAAGTACCATGATGGCGTAAGACCCCATTGCCAGTCTTGACGCACTGAAATAACAGATTTCAAATAACAGCACAGATGTCTTTTATCTTAGACCAAAAGTAAATTATTATCTGAGCTAAGCTCTCCTCTTGATTAACTGAGACTTTGTTTAATTAAGGTTTGTTAGACTGTCTGGTTTTCTTTGTGGAAAAGCCTACAGTCTGGTATGGAATTAACTGAAAACAACTACTGTGTGCTTCACCGTGGATTTAGCAATGTTAATACAGGACAGTCACTGAGGTGTAATGGACTAAAGGCTGGAGCCTTTTTGGTAATATTACTAAGTATACTACAAGCATTTTCTTATAAGCCCTACCATATACATAAATGTATTGCAGTAACACAATGGGATTGTTTCTAAAGCAGCATGCTCAAATTCTCTGTGCGTGTTAGATTGTCCATCCCACTCACGGAGCGGGGTTTGTGAGCTGAGGGGTAGAGGTTGCCTGTAACAGTTTACAGCTGATTCCGTAGCCACTATGAATGTATGTCAAGACAAATCAACCCTCTGGATGTATGCAATCTTTGAACTTTCAGAAAGTTCATATCCATTTACCCCTTTGGGACTCATCTGTGTTTAAGTACATTCTAATTTCAAAATATTTTGTTGATTTATTATTTTCACGTAAAAGAAAGATACTGCTACCTATATTTAGGATAGAAGCCTTTAAGCAAATGTTTACTCTTTTTTTGGTTTACTTCCTCTCACAAACTGCATATGGTTTTGCTCCTCCTGATAACTTGGCAGTGATAATGCAAGTATATTCTTCCCTTCTCTTGTAACAACAATATAAACTGCCTATTACTGAGAAGATTTCAGCAGATGCATATATTTTACCCTAGCTTCATTTAAGTGTGAACAACTGAAACTGCAGTTAATTTCCATTTGAGAAGTCACTTGGTCCTAAACTAAGTTCATTGGTTTTCATTTGCAGCAACTCCACGGCATTCCGCTAGGCACAGCATATAAGGCACAGCATATAAATTTGATTCATGAGGCAAGTATTTCTTCATAATATTAACATGAAGCTAAGTCTGCTGGATTGGTAATGTATCTTTCCCCTGAGACTTTAGATTTTTGCACTATAAAATGGCAGCCTTGTCCCAAGGGCCCCTGGGACAGCACACACTCTTTCACTGTATTTATATAACCTGATTTACCTCCAGAGATGGTGATGCAATACTATTCTTGTCATGGCTACATCTTGCAGCACTTTCCATATATTTGCTGCAGATTCTCCGTAATCTTTTGTTACAATATTAGCTACACAAAAGTGAGCGTGGCTTTGAAATAATAACAATCAAAAGAATCCATCCAGCAGAGGAATGTCTGAGGTTTACTATAACAGCCTCTTTTTTGTTCAAATTTTAACCTGCCAAATAGATGTGGTCCCTGAGTTCCTGAATAACTACCCTAAAATCTGCCTGAAAAAAATACCACTAATATCTGTATTAGCACATACATTTACATAATCCATAATGTAGATGTCTACCTCAATGCAGCACAATGCCACAAAAAATTGTGGTCCAGATTCTGTCATGGTCTCTTATGTTGCGCAACCCTTACTACAGTGCTTCCCAACATGATTTAACAGGTCTCCTTATGAACAAGTTATGCTGAGCAAGGAAGTAGACTCTAGCCCTGAAGCTTTAGAACCTTTACCCCACAATTCCTACCTAACCACAGCTGGCAACACTGAATCTTGGTAAAACAGAGCTTGAGTTACCAGGGAATTCAGTATAATACGTGGAAAAAAAAATTAAGCTGGCATAAGGATTGACTTACTGGCTCTCCCATTGGTCCCCTGTCTCCTGTGGTTCCAGGAGGTCCAAGCAAACCCTGGAAGATTAAAATAAAAAATCATTGGAAACAAGCTGTTTCATATTCTGTGAAAAGCCACTTCCTCTCTTATTTCTGCTCACTCAATAACTTACTCAGAAACACCCATGAAATATGTGCAGCCTTTTCTTCTGGTTGACAGACATTGCAACATCACCAGCTCCTGTGGCAGGTGAGGGTGTCCTGAATAAATCCTTCCTTGGTTTCTATTATATAGGGATGGGTCTTAGCTGACCCACCATTTACTAGGTCCTCTTCATCCTCCTCAGACCCGTGTGCTGCCTGTGCACACAAACTGGACCTGAACGCAATGTTACAGATGTCCTGACCTACAAACTGTATCTGAGAGGATCAGTAAGGTTCACAGCCCACTCCTCCTTCTGCTCAACCTGGCTCACAGCATATCTGTCTCATACTCTTTTCTAGAAACTGTAGCTGTAGGAGTAATAGAGCAGTATCTTGTACTTTGCAATAAATTTACTAATCCCCATCATTTCAACCTAATGAGGTTTTGCTTCATTCATTTCTGTATATATGAATACATCAAAGTCCCAGCAAATGAAGAGGAAATGAAAACCCATTGTGTCAAAGGTGAGAGGCAACAAGCTCCTAAATCTGAGCAGAAGAGGCAAGACAAGTACAGTGACAACCAACATTCTGAGCCTCAATTTCAGCACAAAATCACCATCATTACTGCTTTTTTTCTGCTCTTCTGCTTCCTTCCATAATGAAAATCCAACACAATTTGGACTGACTTGAAACCTTTGTAAAAAAAAGCCTCCAAAAGAACATGTTATATTTCTGTTGAATTCTACCCTAAACCGAGGAATTTCCTCCTATCCATGTGATACACACTTTACAGGTTCTTCTATGTTTATCTCAACATTGATAATACACATCTACTCTAAAATCTATCAAAGAATTATTTTTCTATGCCACAATGACTTTCTCCCTTAAAACTACAATAAAACAACAAAAAACCGCAAAGCAACTTCTAGGATCCCATTACTAACTACAATGGCCATCTCTTCTGCTGCAGTTTGCTCTCATATTGTATTCTGTGGATCATCACCCTGGAAAACACTGATCTTGTAGCAGACTAGACCACATTCATGCTTACTTTCACTTCTGCCCCTAATTCTTTGTATGAATAAATGCAAACTGCACTGTCAAAGCATGATATTTTGTGGATATTTTTTTTATTAGAAATACTACAGAATTTCATACTCACAAGTGCACCCTGATCTCCTCTTTCTCCTGGATTTCCAGCTTTACCCTGGTCAAAGAGAAATATTGAAAGACAATGATGGCTTCAGATCATTTCCAAACACCATTCAGAAATTAGTAGTAACCATGTTGAGGCTTACTACAAGGATTGGCTCCTCCAATACTTACAATGAGCCCAGGAACTCCTTTCTTTCCTGGATCACCTCTTTCTCCCTGATAAATAACCAACAATGTGTGAATTCTATGTGCATTGGCTAGATAAACTGCATACAGTTGCTGTCAGTTAAATGCTGGGTAACTGCAGAAAGTGCAGATTCAGGCTTAGATGGGCTTACACCATAATAAGGAACTATCTGAAGAAGGCAGAAATTTACACATCTCCTCCCGGATTAAACAGAATTTTATGGCTTCTGACATTCTGACATGCTGGGTTTTTTGTTGTGTTGTCATTGCCCCCACCCCCCACCCCCCACCCCCCGTTATTTTCTAGCTCAACGTTTTGTGTAGTACTGAGCAATGCAAGCACTCACCTTAATGCCTTGTGGTCCCAGTTCTCCTGGAGGACCATCCAGACCTCTTGGCCCCTGAATATCGAACAAGTGATTTGGAATATTAATTATGCATTATGTTTGGTTATCTTCAGAGAGATACAACATAAGCTTTGGGACAGCGGAAACATGCTTTGTTAGCACAAAACCCAGTTTTGATTATATGTTAAGCGTGAAATAAAGCTTCAAAGAATGAAACAGGTTTCTGGTTTGCTGAAATATGAATTTAAGAAGAAAGATTGTTTTTGAAAAATATGTAAACAAAGTGTTCAGGGTCTCTGTTGAAGCCAGCTTGCAGGCTGATATTTTCTGCTTTCTTTTCCATTCACTTTGTATTCATGCAACAGACAACTATTTAGAAGAATTTAGGTGAGCATTGGTTATACGGAGTGCTTGCTTTTGAGTATAAGTTCCATATGCAAAAATCCAGCTTGCTAGTAAGACTCTAAAACAGGCAGATAAAGTTCTTCCATTAGTAAACCAATTTGAAGCAAGATTAAAAGCAATGTATAATCTTGCATAGCAAACCACTCTATTGTTAAGACTAAAACGTCTCTTGAAATGGACTTTTTACAACCAACAGATGAACAAAGATAACCTGTTATATTGCCGTATTACAATATAGCAAAGATTTATTGCCAAAACATTCAGAAATGATTACTTAAGATTGGAAATCTAAATCCATTAGTTTACAAGCAAAAGAAAAATCCTTCAAATTGATCACAAGCAAAATGGAAAATATTTTATCCATGCTGACTTAGGAGGTTATTTCCATAATTCTAAACTCCATGACTGTTTGGGTATGGAAAACAAGATTAAAACCAGTTAATAACAACCTAAAACCAATAACCACTTTAAACCAAGAGCTAGATAAGTATCAGAGTCAGGCTATTTACAGCAATGTACAGTGGGAGGAGGATGAGACACAACAGTTTTCCTGGTGGCATCTGGCATGATGCCTGGGCTGGCATCAGAGGGAACTAGTACACTGCTATGGCAGTGCCTCGAGGAAAACAGTCTGCATTTTCAGAGTGCATTTCTGAGTTGTAGAGAACCTTACATCTTGGGTCATGGTCTATAGTGCAGGGCATGAACTCATGACTGATTTCCAGAGAGTTTTAATACTGTTCTAACAGGCAAGAATAGGGGCTTGTAAAATGACTTTGTTGGAAGCACATCTGATTTTATTTAGATTACTTTCTCCTCAAAAATGTCTGTGACTTCCATGTCCCACCTGTATTTTTTTGAGACAAAACAGCAGAATTCTGTTCATTCTGACTTGGATTTACTGATGCACATCAAAACCTCTGTCAGAACAGATGGTGAGCACCCACCTGCTTCTCTCTGGAGCTACAGAGAAAATGTCTGACTGATAACTCAAGAACAATGTGTATCCAGAATAATTTAGGCTTTCCTCCTGAAACAGAAATCTCTCAAGAAAAGGCTGTTCCTGTGAGGTGATACAGAATTATGACCTCTGGCAGAGCCAGAAATATCCCACAAGAAGCTTATCTGTCAGCATTTCAGCATTGATGGTTCTGGCCAACATGAGAGAACACAGAAACCATAGGAAAAGGAAAATGAACAGGCAGGGAAAGCTGTCTGAATACTTTTGATATCTCGGTAGCTTGGGACACAGCTTTTCTAAGGCTATCTTTGAGTTAGCCTGGCCACCTTGTTTTGGTCTAAGCCAGAAATGAGTATTTACAGGCATTTTTTTAAGCTAGAGGAAAAAAAAGGCTACAGCAAACAACACTCTGGGTCGCTGCACAGCTCTCAGTGAGAGAGATCCCAAACCAAAAGATACTGAAGTCTGTGGGAAAAACTGCTGGTGACTTCAATGCACTCAGAGATGAGAACCAAAACACCAGTGGTGTTTTGAAGGGTGATGGAGGCCTTTATAAGAACAAGAAAGCTGGGCCTCATGTTAAGATTATGTAACTGTGTAAGTGCAATTATTAAATTATTATATAGTATAATTTAAAAGAAAGCTAAACATCTTGACCAAATTAATGCCGAGTTACTGCTCTGCACTTTTTCTGTAACTGCTATCTGTAACGCACACAAAATGGATCATGATGAAAATTCAAGGCAGACTAAGCAGGCTTAAAATCCCATGATCTGATATTCCTTTCAGGTGAAATGTCTTAAAGAATGGGAGTAGAAAGGACAGGAGGAAACTCTTGAGATGGAGTGAGGACAGGTCATTATGCTGGGGGGTAGAAGGGGAGAGAAGCTGATGGAAGAGCTGCAGAGGAATCACCTAGGGCAAGGCAGGAAGGGCGAAACTGAAAGTGCTAAGCAGAGCAATTGCAGGATAGTTTTAGTGTTTCTCAGGCTTTTTAGATACATGACCTGTCACTTGTCTTTGTGCACCCTCCACAGGGCTGATCAGGGGACAGAATCTCAAGATGAAATATTCAAGGAAGAAAAAGGACAAGTTTTGATTTTACAGATCTATGTAATAAATAAAATTCTTTCTATGTTTTCTATTATTAATATTACTAAACAGATAAATTCTTTGAACACTTGTGACTTCCTTTTAATCATAGAGGAGGTCATAGCTCATAGTTTGAGAAATGGTCCTGTCAGGAGGCTGCACAGGATTCTCAGTCTGTGTTACGCACATAACAAACCAAAACCTTTCTGCTAGACTCCAATGGAGTTCACACGGACAGCACAGTCACTAGGAAGAGAATGACAACTGATTTGATCACTAATGATAGTCAAGTGAAAAAGCCTACCATTCAAAACACCAACATTCTACTATATAATTTTGAACTGAAAACAAAGTAACAGAAATCAACATGATGATCAGCTTCTGGCTCTGGGCCATGCCTGCCTGTAGCCCACCTTTAGCTAGCCACAGAACAGACTGCAGGAATCCAAGTGAAAGGCAATTTAATAGTCTAACAACCACACCATATCATTCCTATAAATAGTATGGTTTGACTCATTATTGGCACAGATTAATTGGATCTGTGTAATTTCCTACTAAAGCTAGTACAGAATGAGATGTTGATTTGCCTGCTGTTATTTAATTTAGATTGCAACAGAGCTGAGGCGTAAGGCTGCCAAATGATTGCTACTACTTTTTTCTTTGGCACGGATTCAGCTTTGTTTCTAAAATGAAACATAGTACATTGAAAACTCTAGGTTGATAAGCTAGAGAAAAAGTTCATCTAAGAAGGCAAGAAGCACCAGTTAACTCTTCTTGTTCTTTCTCATCCTGCCTTCTAAATATAAGAAGAGTGAAAATAACATAAACACACTATATAGCTAACTCTCAGTTTTGGTGGTTGACATGGAAGAATATTAGAAAATGACATCAATTTAAGTCTTATGTCCTTTGAACAATTAAGACAGACAATGACATTCAGCTGCTGATGTATCACAAAGCACACTGGCCACTTGTTTCACATAATCCTGAAGCACACACATTTTTCTAGGTTCCATATTCCCTGCTGTCAGAGGTATGAAAGTTATCGCTCATTGAAACTGAACGCTGATGTCCTTGTGTAGTTGAGGTTCTTCATGCCAGTACAGACACAACTGAAGCAGAGATAACCCTACTGGTGGTGGCAGACTAAGCTGCTGTTGCCTGAACCCAAATTTACAGCACTCCACTACATCAATTATCTGCGTTTTCAAAATTGAATTTCATGAGCTGCATTCCAGGAAAATAAGAGCAGAAAAATTATGCTTTTGAGCATAAAAAACACCAAACATCAGCCTGAAGGTTCTTACTGACTGCTAAGAACCTTATCAGCTATTGAGAATTTTGCTTAGGTCTCACCATGAAATGAACCTAATGATACAGGACCTCTTCCTTTCAAATTAAAAGCTGCAGTTGTATTTGTCGGAGATTATGGTATGAACTAAAAGTAGGACCAGTCTCTGTGCTAGCACTATGCTCACTGGCATTTCCCCACAAATCCCCTGATGGCAAGATACTCCATAGACTACTATACAGCCTGCCTTCAGCTGGCCAGAACTCCTGGGGGTACTGAAGGCTGAGCGGCTGGATACTCTCAGGCAGAAGTAGGCTGCTGGGTAATCTTGGACGCAAACCAGTTGCTGAAAGGTCCAGAATTTATGAGGTGAAGGAATTCTACTCTGTGACAGTGCAGAAGCAGAGGGTCAGTGCTCCTAAAACTTCCTGCAGATTCCAGCTGTGAAGACAGGATACGTTCTTCAGCACATAACAAAGGGGAATTTCCATATGCTTCTATTTAACTTCTGTATGTGGCTATAGTACGCGTTTTTCTGAGGCCTGCCACACAGAGCTTGGGGTTCTGACGCTTCTCTTTCTGAACCCAGTGGTGACAAACCTGGTTTTCAGGGCCCCCCAGAGATTTTCCTTATGCAAGATTCCACTTTGAGTCTGATATTTTGATCTTGAGAGCAGACAAAAATCTCAGTGGCTTCAGTGGGAGTTTGTTTGCAGAGCCTGAAGACCTGGATCTGCTCTGAGACCCCATTCCATGAAGCATTCCCAGTCATGGGACAGAGGCAATGGCATAAACCACACCTGCAGACCAAGATTTCCACAGAGCTTGGGATGTTAGGGATTTATTTTGAGGGATCTTTAATTATAAGCAATGCACTCCATGATGTGCTGCCAAAATCATAGAGACAGACTCCCTCAAAGATTCCTGTCTCAGTTGGCAGCAGATGTGACACAAATAAAAACTGTCTTCTACCTTAAAAATAGAATCTAAATGAAAGTCATTCCCCCATAAAAACAATCACCGAGTAGTAGATGGTGTTAGGAGGGAGGAGAGCCTACATGGGAGGACTCACGTCCTTGTCAGTAGCTTGGCTTTGACTCCAGATCTGGTGATGCTGGCAGATAAACTTGCCAGGAGAAAAAGATCAGAGGAGGAATTAGAGGGGAATGCTTAGTCCAGAGAAATTAAAAAGTACAACCTGCAGCGGTTGAGTACCGATCTCAGAAACAACTATTTGCACTATATTACCTTTGAGCTAGCCTTGTAACTCACTGCATCCTACAGGCCACCAGTCAACCTGAAACTCTGGTGGACCGACAGGGCCCAAGGGATTTTCCTTTTTAGATGAAGCTCAAACATCAGCATTTTACAGTGAAAATGACTGCATATGTGTACTCCTCATCTGATGCCACTGGCATTCTGATTCAGCTTAACACTTCAGCATGTATTTCACTTTCACGCATGCTCTTCCCTAATAAAAATGCATGAAAAGGAAACTACAATCTAATTGGACGTTTGAAAATCTAGCATATACTTCCTTCTGATTTTCCTTCTTCCTCTCTCAGAACTACATTTGGGTGATTTTGATTGTCTTCCCAAAGACATACATGACATGCAGGTAAAGAAAACAGTCTTTAAAACACTGACAAGTCCAATGGTGGTTATAAATGCCAACATTTGCATATTTGCGTATACAAAAAATAAGGCCAGTGGTCATTTTGTTTCTGGTCCTGCTCTCAGCTGAGATCAACAGCAAAACCCCATTTAACTGTAATGTGAGAAGAAATGAAGATTCGTATAATTTCTAACATGGAAATACAAGTATCTCTCTGATTTCAGTACAAATGGCTTGAATCCAGAGAATAGAGTTCAAAGGAAACAACTGTACATGGGTTACACATCAGATTCATATTGGCAACACGCTACTCTCTGCTCTAAGTAACAGGAAACAGCAATATTACTTACTCTTCTTCCCTTAGGTCCCTGTGGCCCTGGTGGTCCTCTTGTCCCTGGAGGTCCCTACATGTCAAATGAACTTATTATTCATTGCCTTCTATACACAGATTTCTAAAAATTACAAGGCTTATGCATATTGAGCAACAGTCAATGCAACCAATACAAACCAATCACTTTCACTCATGGCTCAAATTCAGTTAATTGTGTTAGTACAATTTATCTAGAAAACTCTAAATAAGATACTCTATGCAACTCTATTTTGAATAAGAAATCATGATGACGTTGTTGGATAAATTACTTCTGTCCAACATCCCAAAATTGCTAAAGGATATTAGTATTTCAGCAACATTAAGTTATAAAACCCAAGTAGTTTCTGATAGAAGATTCAACTTTTGTCTGAAGACCCATAATAGCCAAATTGTAATACAATTACACACGGAAAATTAGAATATAATTTATTTTTGATTAAAAATGAAGCTAAACACATAATGAATCTATTTAAATTATATTAGGCATCAGTGAATTAAAAATAAAATTATTGTGCAATTATAAACCATCCTTAAAAAATTCTATTCCCCTACTTGTCTCAACTGAGTGATTTTTAAATGGATAAGTAAATTATATAAGTAGTTTTCCTGTCTCTCCTGGACCATCCTGGTAAAGGGCAGGTAAACAGGCTTTGTGCCTGGATGGCTAAGTTTTCATGACAGTCTTATAGACTGCAGTACAAATTAGAAACCATTTTTAGCTGCAGCAGAGCAAAAATGGTACACTTTATGTCCAACTAAAGCACCACTCTATACCTACAGGTAATCCTTCTGGCCCCACAGGTCCAGGGCCTCCTGAAGGTCCTGGGTAGCCCTAGAATTGAAATAAATATAGAAAAGACAGAACAGTTTTATCAAAATTGTTATCATAACAACAATAATATATCCAGGTACTGACCTCAAAAATGGGAATTAAGTTAATAAATTTTTTAATCTTGCAAAATTTATTCCCAAAATTTTGTTCAGAAAACAGATACTTGGATATATCAGAATAATAATTAAAACAGCTTCAGGCGTTTTCCCACACATGGGCACTAGCTGACAGGGAGGTACCGAGTTCTAAATGAATTTCAAAATTCTCACGTCAAGGCTGTGACAGTGCAAACAGCAAGTGGATACATCCTGGTGTGGGCAGAACTAGCCAAGAAAAAATGTGAAGAACAGTTCTTGTCTGAGGGCTCTGATGACTTAGTACTGGGAAAGGCTCTCACTGCTATGACGTGAGTACATTACAGCAGCAGCCTCTGGACTGTCCAATGCTGCATGAAACTTTGCATCCTGATTTAGGACAAGTGGTGTCAGGAAACCAGTTCTCCCAACAAGAGTGGCACCCAGGGGCTGTTTGGGTACTGCTGTGCAGTAGAATTAGAGGTGATACTAGTTACCTGCCTATTTATTAGAACAACCTGTGTTACCCCAGTCTACAAAGGAAATTGTTATTTTACTTTCCCTCCTTTATTTATGTCTCCTTTCAATTAATTGCACTTAATTCTTCAATGTAAGGCTGCTTAGAGCCATTTTTCAAAAATGCAGTTGCCCTGCTGCTTCACTTTGCAATGACACTTCCACAGAGGGGATAAAGCTGCTAAATGAAACTTCCTAGGAACAACGCACCATAAATACTATTCTTTTCCATAAGGCTTGCACAGTTAGAAGGGTGAGAATTTATTAATGTTTTGGAAAGTACAGTGCCTTTGTAAGTAACAATTATAGATTCTACATTACTTGCAACTTACCATGACACCTTTCTCGCCAGGAGGACCTACTGGTCCTGGACTGCCTCGCTCTCCCTGAAAAAAAATAATAAATTAAAAGGAAAATAACAGTGAGTGCTCTTTCCCTGACTTGTTCCATGGCTGCTGATTCAGGCCGATTTGGCCAACAAAGCTGACCTGCAGTAACAACACCACAACAATCCAAGAGGTCTTTTGTGAGAATTGCAGCCCATAGTCTACAAGAGATTTGGTTGCCAAATGGAATCACTTTTTGCAGTGCATAACAACATTGGTTCAGGAACTGCCCTTCAAAAACAGTGCAGAAACCATTTTTTCACTTTGCACTCCTCCCTCCTACAAGTCCACTCATATTTTGAAAAATGGTAAAACTGAACTTCTTTGTCTTCCCTTTTCCTAGAAGACCCAAGAGATTTGGTACTTCATCAGTCTCCACAAACTGCAGCTAGCAGATCCTTTTTCTCTTTGTTGGGTGCATCACATTTATAGTTATTTTCTTTAATCCATAAAATTTAAGCAAACAAGCAAAAAAGAAAATTTTGTTCCTTTCTCCCCCATTTCCTCAGTATGTGTTAGGAAAGCACAGATCTAGAAGCAAGGCCAGCCCTTCAGCAGCTGCAGAAGCAATTGGAGCAGAGGAAGTAGGAAGGGTCTCTTTCGTGTCTTAGATACTTTTTCACCTTCAATTGTATATAAGATCCAGCCCAAACATCAGGCTTGGCTGTAGATTACCCCCATACAAAGATTACACTTTTATTGCAGATAGTACACAACATAGTGATAACACCTGTTTTATGCTGCATACTGTAAAGGCACATTTTTTTTAAATAATTATGCCGGAAGTACGTTTGTAATTTAAATCCACATAGCATGTTTGCTTTTTACTATTTAATCCATAAAAAGAGGACAATAAACTCTACAGAAACAGCGTAGCAATGACAAAAATCATTGCACCATGAAGAAGCTTGCTTCCATTTGCTGATAATAGATTAATTAATCTTTTACTGCCTTTTCCCTCCTAGCAGCAGTATCTCAAGGTAATCTTTGTTGGGCCAAGTGTAATTATAAAGAACAAGAATTCTTGAACACTGAATTCTAAGACGATACTTTGATTAAACCTGTATGAGACTTGTCTAAATTTTAACAAACAGTGCTTTCCACTGATGTATTTCCTTTAATGGATAATATAAATGATAATCAGATTTTCATGGAAGTTCTAATACACTATTTAGACCTTCTCAATAAAGTATCTAGATAGCAGCCACCAGTCTAGGTGAAATAATTTAGCCCGCAGGGAAGGAATACAAGTGGTGCTGGATCATTCTGACAAACAATTGTGTTTTTATTATAATTTAAGCTGACATGCAGTCCAGTAATAGTTTCCTGTTTTTCAGTTTTAAAATACTTCATCTAAATAAAACCATGCCAAATATGCTTAAGTTATTTGTACTGTTCTAGTCACATCAAGTCTGTCAAACTTTGCTTTCATAAACACAACTGTTACTGCACTGCAGACAAAACGTAACAGCGTTGTCTTTATTCAGTTAATGCATACAGCCAAATTTTACCTTTCTACTTTTGTCTTTGTTATGGAGCAGTGCAAAACCAGCAACTACTGTTTAAAACAAATATAATTTAGGCCAGTTTCTGTGACTCAGTAGCAGTGGATAGTAAACTAAGTGCCACAATATGAACAAGATATCAAATCTATCAGCTCTAAATTAATTGCCAAGTAAAATCAAGGATACCAGATGTATACCTCAACAGCATTTGGATTACCATTTATTATTATATCCCTGTGCTCTGAAAGAGCTATAGGAATATTAGCTTTGTCAGTGTTCAGTAAATGATATCTCACCAATATTTTATTACCCCAATGGTTTTCAAAGCTAATTTTTGCTGCTGAATCATCAGATATGTTATTTTACCTTTTCACCAAGGCTTCCAGATGGCCCAGTTTCTCCAGGTAAGCCAGCTGATCCCTGTACAAAAGGCAAGCAGACTTTTATTGGTGCAACGTCTATACTAGTTCATGGTTGGCAGCTTCCCAGCAATTTGACAGCAGAGCATGACAAATTTCTTCATCCCAGAGAACCACTGGTCTATTTGTGTAACTGGTCCTGTGAGGAAGTGAGGACCGCACGAGCTAACTTGGCTTACAATCTGTGCAGGAGAATCACTGCATCTAGACACACCAACAGTAAATGGGCACTACTAGAAAAGAAATTACATTAATTTGTCATCCTGCTGTGCTATCACCTAAGATCTGCCACTGAGCTCAGTCTTGCAGTGCTAGAAGATTTACAAACATACAATTAAAGGTAATAATTGCTTTGCTAGTGCTTCAGTCTGACTGCAGATTTCAAGGGAAATAAATTCAGTGGAACAAAGTTAAATCCAGTCAAAACAGAAATTATATTGAATCAGGTATTTTCAGAATTTTCCCTTTAAGAGTTGGAGTCCAAATGCCTTTGAAGTCAGGGGATGAGAGCCTTTCAGTCTTTCAAAAATGAAATAAACCTTTCCTGAGGCTCCCCCACAGATTTCTACTGGATAGAACAAGTATCACCATATGGGATGGGAAACATGAGAGGGAGTAGTTTAAAAAGCTTATTCCCAGTGCTTGCAATACCCCCTTCACTATGAAACTAAAAGAAAAAAAAATTATAGTATAAGGTCCAAACTGAAAAAAGTATGACACTATGAGCTTTAACAAAAAGCAATAGGTGCCCAGAGCATATCGTGTGACTGCTCATGAAAGATGGCAGAAATGTGGAAGATCCTAGTAGTAACATAATACACAACTATACTGTGTCTGTAATACTTTAAAAAGCAAAAATTATTTGCACTTTGAGAAGTGCAAATAAAACGTCAGTTCAGACATTGGCATTGCTACCTCTACATGTATAGGAAAATACTAGCTTAAATAGCACTACACTGGCACTGAATTAAGATTTTTTTTTTTAGAAAAAGCATTACTTCTAAGCTTAGAAGACTGCTCATATTCCTTTCAAGAGCCTAGAAGTGATTCATTCCATCGAAATAATTTCATAGGAGAAAGACAACATTCCAGTCTGAGATCTCTGCCTTTGAAAAAAAAACCAAACTTTTTTTGTAGCTTTTACCCGTATAATTTCAATACCATTCAGCCTCAAGTATTTTAACATAATAGGTACAAAGTAACTAAGATTTCATGATTGCTTCTTATTTTCTTGCACTGCTAGCTATTCTGGAAATCTCATAGTTTAAATATAATGCAAGGAGCCATTGATACAGCTGCCTTTGAGGCTGAAAATACTGGCACAAACTACTCGCTGGAAGGGGCTAAAGAGATAAACAGGCATCTCTATGGCTGCTGGATTGATCTATTATGTGTGAGAACTTGTGTATTATATGTCAGATCTGAGATGTCTCTTGGCTTGGCAGCAGCCAAAGATTCATCCTGGTGATACTGACACTAAGGTGATACCCAGACGTCACTGGCAGGAATGAGGGACTTTTCGTGATGAACTCTGAGAACGAGAGCTACCACCGCTACCAGTCATGGCCAACAGTGGGTCTCAGTACCAGGTACAAATCTGTGAGACAAAGAATTACCCTGTACTCTTGCTTATCAAGATAAGGGGTGTGGAGGCACAGTTTCAAAACCTGATGACTAATCACTTTCATGCTCTTATTCCAGAAAGGACAGAAGACATAGTCAGAGCCAAGATGTAACTCAGACCTATTCTCCTTCCACAGAGACACTCCTGATCTCCTGGCCAATGCCACACTGTCTACAGGACTGAAGACACTGATTAGAAAGACGGGTAGCTGTGCCTTGCACCAGCAGTGAACCATTCACTTGACCAGCCCCTGATCAAGCCCGCTTTTCAATTCAAAAGTATTGTCTTTCTGACTCAGTTGCTCTTGTCTGAGAGAGAAGGAATGAATAAGAAGCAGTAACTGTGAATGTGCTGTTGTATCAGCAAAAAGATGGAAAAGAAAGTGCGTAAGTGGAAGTGGAAAGTAAATATATATGGAAAGTAAAACAATAGTAAAGATGGCAAAAGGAATGGAAACCAGTGAAATGGTAAATGCAATAGGGACTTCCAGAGGAATGAAGGGGAAAGAATTCCATGACAAGTTAACTAAATGCTCTTCCATTGCTCCATTCAAAACACAGGGTAAGCATCAGAGACTGAGATAAAGCTAGGGCAGGTATATGCAGAGGCAAAAGAGGAAAAAGCTTACTTAGGAACATAATTTTGGTCCTTAAATCATTTAGTAGGACACAGTGAAGAAAAAGTGCAATCAGAGCACAAAACATCTTGTTCCATCAATATATTAGCCATAAAGTCATGTTTTCCCTGTGGATTTTCTAAAAGATCTTGTGGCTTCTTAAATCCCAGATGTGGATTGGATTGTTACAAAGACCAGCTACCAGGACTGCAGCGAACCTTCGACTCTGTCTCCTTATGTAAGAGGATGAACACAGTCAAGGCAGGTTTGTTGAGTCAGTGTCTTCCAGCATCCCTTCAATCCTTTGGGGAGCAGTGGTGGATTCCAGAATTGAAATTGAATGTATTAGGAAACAGAAAATTAAAGCAAAAAACCCCTGACATGTTCAGAAAATATTACCACCTTATTAAAAAAAGTCATGAACTTTCATTTACAAGGATTTGTGTAAAACTCTCTAGTGACAATAACAGCATTTTAGAAACCTTCTTGACAGAAGCATTTTTGTGGAAAATGAATCAGAGGCCAGATCTCACAACTAACACATGCCTGAGAAAGATGAAAATATCCTGCCAGGGCATATGCTCTGTTTTAGAAACAGGACTGTAGTTGAACAATTGAAAACACATTGTACACTTAATGCAAACCCAAGTATGGACTAATCCATTAAAAAGCTTAGTAGTGAGAAATGAATATTCAACTGGTTCCAAACATCCTGTGGAAGCAGTTACCTGTCAGGTTGTACAGTAATGTGTTCTTCTGTGATAACCGAAAATTTTCCAATCCAAGGGCATTTAATTTACAGTTCAGCATTTTCAAACATTTTTATTCAGTGTTCTTTTAATGAGATGACATAAGTAAATTTAAAATATCTTGCCACATTAACATTTTTCTATGAACATTTTTGGTATTTCCAATTAATTTTCATTAAAATTTGTCCTGAATCTGTGCTGAATTGCTTCAGCCCAGATCCAGCATTCAGCAATATCATAATCTCTGCCTGCTCATTAAGATTCCCATTTAAACATTTAAGAGCTCATCAGCTTCACACTTCATGAAGGACTTTATACATTACAGCACAGTACTCAAAATGAGTACAGCCAAAATGAGCCAGCATTTAAGTTTGATTTTAACAGATCTAAAACTACTTGAGGATCCTTAAAGATTCAAGCCAACTATCTACATAAAAAAACAGCCAAGGGTGATGGACAGAAGGAGGAAAAGTGGATGCTCAGACAATCAGCTTCTATTTCATACCCAGCTCAGATAGAAAAATACTTCTACAATTCATAATATTATAAAAATGAAGTTCTAAGGAATAAATATTAACCTAAGATCTGTTTTGCTAGCCAGACATAATGGTACAATAAATATTTTTTAAATCAATCCATCTGGAGTCTGGTATCATATCACTAATACTGGATCTGAAGATGCATGCCTCTAACAGATGTGACCCAGAACAGGCCTGGACAAAAATGAAGACAAAAGCATGATACAGGTTTACACTGACTGCAATTTGGGCTTCAGAGCATCTGCAGCAATACAAAAGGTAGTTAACCTGTGAGAAAAGAGGTGTCATAGACAATTGATACCTGCTCTGGAATAAAAAACTCCTCTAGTCATAGAATTCTGGCTGAATTTGTATCAGACCAGTGCTTTCACATGACTCTATTTATGATCAGATTAAAAATAGTATGTTGCTGAACCGCAGACAGGCTTTTGAAACCAAGGACTTCCAATAGAGCCTCTGTGTAGAACATTTATTTACTACTCTACCTGTATCAGGTATGAACTAAATGGAGCAACTGTTAATATCCTGCACTTAGAGGTAAGAGTAACACGAAGTTTTAAAGAAAGCCCCGTCTCGAAGACCCCCGTGAAAACTGAATAAAACTAACCAACAAAGAAACTGGGAAAAACAGTTCTAAAAGCATCACCGAATTTGACTCTAGTTTCAACAAGGTCTTCTTCTAGGCCAACAGTCTGGTTTTTTAATACTATGCAATACGTGGATGCAAACTGACTGCATCATGGGAAAACAAAGTTTTAGCTTTTATCACCTCCCTCTTTCAAAATTTTTTTAAAATTATTGAGGTGTTTAAAAAGGATTTTCATCTTCAGGGAACAAAATCAATTTTGGAAGACATATTTCCTCATAAAAAGGAGAAACTCTAGTAATTTGGGTTATGTGAACGGCCAAATAAAGAATATAAACTGATGCCAGTTTACTTACAATTTACTACCAGTTGAATTACTGAATTATTTACTTCTGTGTCCCTTAATGACTAGTATTACATTTGCCCTCTAATGGCACTTTAGTTTGAATTACCAAAATGCAAGAGTAGATTAGAAACGGCCCCAGGTTAGACCTTGGTACCTGAGGAGCTCTCGGCTGTCAGCTGTGCAATCTGCTGCACATACACCACACAGTGATACTGGCTTTGGGTTGTGTGGTCCTTTTTTATTATTCAAGGTGGTGGTTCCACCTTTAAAATTTAGAAACTATTTCTTACCTCATAAACACAGTACTAAAAGAGTGACCGTAAGATCTGTAGCTGCTCTATCCAGGATTATGTCAGGAAGTATCATATTTGAAAGGCAGATGCTATTTTCTTCTTTTTGGTAATGAGATCTGGCCATCTGTTTCATTGGCATTTTCTGTCTGTTGAGAAAGTTACTTGATAATCAACCAGAGGCGATAATCTGAGTGAAAATCTATGCTTTCTTACTGCCAGTGGAGAAGGTGAATGAAATCAGAGACGCACCATATTTGTACCTTGCAGCTGATGTTTCACTCAATTTTTAGAGGACTCAAAACTTCAACTACCTGAATATTTGAAAGGCAAAATATACTGGCACCATTGTTTAATCTACAGCAGTTTTAGAAAAGAAATAAACAGGTTAAATTTTGCTTACAGTAACACCAGTGTAAAGTAGAGTAATTCTGTTTGATAGCATTATGCAGAGAAACACTTGCATTTAAAGGAAGCTAGCTCACGCAATGGCAGCAGGCTGTGCCCACTGACAAAACCTTGGAAGCTAAACTGCAGATGCCAAGTGCAGTTACTATTCCTCTGTATTTTCTTCCCAAACCACTAGAATACATTAAGTTAAATTCATCAGTGCAATTCAGACAGAGAGTAAAAGTGCCAAACACAGAAAAGACTGGATGTGTGCCAATACCTACGCTATTACTGAATAAGTTTAGTGCATGCAGAAACAACTTATACTTCATTATTGCTAAAATACCCTTAAACATTTTTCTCATATTTTAGTGCTGCAAAATCACTTGGGCATGCAAATAAGTATGGATATAAAGCTAAAGATTGGGTGGTGGGAAAACAACAACGCAGCTGCAAAATAACTACCGTACAGGTAGCATCTGACTCCCTCGAAAGGCTAAATTCCTCTCTTGGTCAGGGAAAGAGTGGAGGACTGGTAACGCTTTTCTGACATTCTACTAGATCTGCAAGGGTTCTATTTGTATGTGAACCTTTTAAAAGACCATGAGAAAAATGCAGCCTGAGGTCAGTGCTATACGGGCATTCAGGACACAGCTCACTCGCTGGGAAGGACACTGCATTTTACACAGTCTACTTGCCACAAGTGTGAAGTGAATTGAGTGACATAGACTGTCCAAATCTGAAGTATTTTCACTTTTCAAGTGACAATCAGAATAATGACATTTATAGAAGTTCTTGGGTTTGACTGTCAAGTTTACAATGGTAGCTTTTTGTAATCTGTACAAAGGAAAAAAATAAATTCTTCTGAAGGTAGGTATTACTCCAGAGTATCTTGGCTAAACTGGATTGTGCTAGAAGTTATTTATATTTATGCATCTAACTACTAGCTTTTTTTCTTGGGTAACAAACCTCACATGGAACAGATTATCCTTCTCTTTGACTGTTCTCAGTGGTATAGGGAGTGTTGATTTACTTAAGGTGGTAGTCCTAACTTGCAAAACCCTAAAGGGTGTGGGACTGCAGGTATTCTGTGGGGTAGCATGGCAGCTGAAATCAGCTGAGGAAGAGCACTACTAGCAAAAAGTCCTTCAAGAATAATGAGCAACAGCTTGAAAAAGCTAACCTCCAGATATTGTAACCTGTTTCCCCACTGTTCTTGAGAGAACGACCTAGCAGCAATGACTAGGTACATATCATATACAAAAGTATATGAGTTCATCTAGGGTAAAACCAAGAAGCACAACATAGATACAGAAGTATCATTATTACCATTCACTGTAAGATCTTCACAGAACTTGGATTAATTTGCATCAAATAGATTTCTGAAAGCAGCTGAACTAGTTCCTCCTTCTGAAGCCCTTGGCAATGCCCCATGCATTCACCAGTCTTTGGGGGGGGGAAAAAAAAAAAAGTTTTCCTCAGTTGACTTTTCTTTTGGCCTATGGCTTACAGTTCTCATTTGCATATCTCCAAAGCCCAGACTTTTCATGATAGTTCAAAGAACTACTTCTATTGAGCTTCCTGAAAACATCAGTTGAAACCCATTTAATCTTTTCTTCAAGCAAAAGGAACTGCAGTTTCCATTCCCCATGAATTAAGCATCCCTGGTGCGCAATTCAGCTAATTTTTACCTCTGCAGGAGATGTGGTAATTACTTTATGGGAATTATTCTCAAAAGCAACTCAAATCCTAGCACATGGCCTGACTGCACCGTTTTCTTGCCTTTCCACAGATTCTCACAGGCGGACCATTTTCAGCCTGCTGTGGAGCTGCCGTTGACAGCCTGAATATAACTTTTTTTTTCCTTTGCCGGACCACAACTGTCTCCTCTTTTTTGCTTTTGTTGACAGAGGAAAGTGGGCAGGCAGGGGGGTGGGGGTCAAGCTCTTCTCATTTCAGCTTAGTTTCTCTTCTGTTGTTTCAAAAGCTATTTGCAACTGGGCAGATATGCTGACACGTAACTTTTCCAGGTCTTTGAAGATTATTTTTCCAGGATTTGTGTTCATGAACTCTGCTTATTTCAGTTTGTCCTTTTGACACCACTTGTACATGCTGCAGCTGACAGTTCTACCCTTGTAGTCTGTCTCAATATTGTACAAATGTAGTGATTTCTAATTCAGAAGTGTATGGGCCAAGGGCTGAATTTCTGTAATGCACCTGGCAAGGCCAAAATTAACAAAAGTTAATTGGAATTAACTTGCACCTAGTTATTCAGTATGGCCCATTCTGCAATGCCAAACAGTAACACAATCTTGACAAGTGACTGTTTTAAGTTCAGATGAGTTCAATTTTGTGCCATAAAAGCTGACCAATTTATTGTTTTCTTAAATCTTCCCTGACGCTTTAACATAAGTCATTTGTATGAGATGCTTGACTCTGGTTTCAGGTATTTGCCATCCATCACTGGATAGCATCTGATCTAAGCATACGAGATGCAGTTGCACATGTCAGCAAAGCGGGATTTTTCCTCCCCCAAATGTAAGGGCAATTTTCTCAGTACCCAAAGTGATGGTTTCTTTTGAAATTCATGCCAAAGGATTTTTCTCCTCAGCAGCGTAAATTTGCTCTGCCTGCTGTCCCTTACTTCTCACTATCTTAACCAATCCCTCTCCCATTGGACCTGATGGTCCTGCCGTTAACCGAGTATCTTGCAGTAAAGGATGGCTGCTGGGTTCTACTGCAGCTTTGGGCTCTGCTTACCCAAGCAGCACCACCAGCAGCTGCCCATCTCCCCCTTTAAACAGGGCATGTGCTGTAGCCAAAGAAACAGTTTTTGTTGTAGGACTCTGTTAAGGATCGTGTCTGAAGTTTGATCTTAGGCACATTACTGATCTAATATTAAAATATGTCATTTTAAGTTTAAGAGCACAGTGAACATTTTATAAATTTATTCTACTCAGTTTCCACGCTGGGCAAGCGTCCATAAATGCTTCATTCAAAAGGTGATCTGAGGAGTCAGCAGCTCCATGTGATCTAAGAAATGTTGGACAATATGACTTTTAGCCTATTGACAAAGCTGTATTTCAGCACTTATCACATCTTACTAGACTGAATAACCAGCATTATGGTCCAGTCTCCTGCTGTTGAAACTTCACTGCTTGTACACAGTTGCCATCTGTATTTTTCTAAGCAGATATTAAGCTGTACTTGATGTGGAAAAGCTGCTACAGAAAAGCGATAACTATTCTAGTTATCATAACAGACAGCAATAACAGATGTATTAGTCAAAGACAGAAGACGAATGATACCAGGAAAAGTAAGAAAATGGAAAGAAACAGAACAAAAATATTGGTGCCACCCTTAGGTATCAATAGCAAACACACACATGTTCTTCATATCATAATTTGCTATGAATTCAACATTTACAGCATTTATTATGGCAAAACTGCTTCTTATTCAGGAAATGCACTGGTTTTCTTTTGGAGAACTAGAATACTGTGACGGATTGCTCATTACTGAAACCCAAGTATTATATATTTCAACCACAGGCTTAAAAGTGTGCATCATATTCTGTAATTTGAAAAACTCAGTCAATAGAGATCATGAATAAACAACAAACAATAGATAAGCAAAAAGGGAAGGAGGGGTGGCACAGAAGAAAATGTACACACAGAGTTTTATTAGACATTGGACTTCCTATCAACTTTTTAGTAATGTCTTCTTCCCTTTGCCTTTACCATGAAATAGACTGTAGAGTAACAGCACATTGTTTAGTGCTATTTGTACAAACCTTCTTTGTACTTGGTGTCACCAAGCATCTGGTAACACAGACTTCACAAGGCATCAGTAAGGACACATGCCTTACTCCATACCTTGTTTTGGGCTCCATCTCAAAATCTGTCACAGCAGCTAGCTGTATTTGTACTTTGCTCTTGTACTTTGCCTTTTGTTTTTCAAACTTTGCATGTGTGTGTGTGTTGTATTCTTCAGTCCAGAGATGTCCTGGAGTCATCATGTATGCCACCAGAGCAAATATTGAATAGCTGGGAGTGGATTTACCTGTGAATTAAGACATTTGTACTCTCTGCGCACACCAAGGAAAAGAAAAATTACTTGTTACAAACAGAAGCTGGTGAGAAGCTGGAAGTAAAAACTGCGTCCAGTGTATACAGAGGTGAATTGCATCAGGACTCACATCTGGAAAACCATTTTCTGCATATGAGAAAAACCATCCTCTTCCTCTAGTACTTTTCAATTTACTTAGGAAGAGCTTAACTGTTACAGATTGCAGTGGTGAATAAAGGGAAGGGGTTTTGAAAGGTCTTCCTGTCAGTTCTGCTGAGTGTGTTTGAAAGGCTGTCTTCTGCTCTTGGTGTTTTACCATTGACCTTAACCACAAGATAATATATACTATCCCCCTAAAGACCATGTAGTGGATGTCAGTTCTCTGCCGCCAGATAATACAAAGGCAATATAATGGGATCAGGGGCCTAGGAAGCTCTTTTGATTAAAATGCACATACATAAAGCAGAAGACATTCTACAGTCCACAAGTAAAAATCAAGAGTATTTACCAATAGCTTATAAATCACTTCATTTCTCAGGTATCTCACGTTATCCTGTATCATATGCAAATTCTACAAACAGCAAGTGTGGGAAGTAATAATTACTGATGGTCCATAATGACCTTTCTTTATAACACTGTAACAGGGCTGCAATGCCCTCTCTTTTGGCACAAAGAGTATTTTTATTTTATTCTTGCAGCTTGTCTCTGACTACAGTTAAGTAGTTAGTATGATTATTTTATTAACCATCACTGCAACATATAATTATTGATTATATATTTGTGCTAGCGAATATTACATTTGTATTAGAATGGAGCTCATTTAGTGGTGCATGATACAAAATACCTGAGTCGTGGAAAATGAGTGCATTGAATTCAAGTTCACTGAGGAGCAAAACAAAGCCCATGACAAATCCAGAAACTTAAGGTTAAGTAACTAGCTTCTGTGACTGGTTTGTGTACTGTTATTAATGTAGTAACTGAAAATTGAGTTTAGCTTTGTTTTCTGTTGAGGATTTTGGTGCATGTGGCACTGTACAACAAAGTAAGTGCTATCAATTTTCCCTAATATGTTAGAGGCTGAGAACCAGAATTCACATGCAATAAAAGTTTCGTTTTGCTCAGTGTTTGGAAAAAACCAAAAGTGCAAGTGTAATGCTGGCTGAGAAATGCTGATTGTATGGACAAGAGCTTATATTACTGCATCGCCACACAGAGCCATTTTTGGATCTCTCCATAAAAGCAACACAGTGTTATGACATCTCACCAGTTTTTCTCTACTGTGACATTGTCATTCTCCAGTGCTCATCCACATTTGCCCTAATCATGCACCAATATAAAAACCTCCAGATTTTCCAAACAGTACCATAAGGGAACTATTGCTTTAAAGTTATGATAAGAACCTGACAAAATGAAGGTTTTGCTATGTATAAAATGCTGAACAAAGCTATTGATCAAGCTGTTTCTAAAGTATACTTGTTACGTTTAGAGATATGCTGGCTGACTTTTAAGTGGACCTTATGGCGTTATATAGCATTATTGGTTCCTCTCTAAGCAGATACCTGTAACTGACTGAGCGTCCAGCTTCTCAGTTCCCTTCCCTGGAGCACAGAGCCTTAAGAGTACACAGAGGAGCTGGACCTCATTTATAAGCAGTTCAGATAATTTCAGCAGTAACCATCCATTTGATGAGCTGTCTGGGGTACGTCTGCTTGGTATTTTGCAGGCAATGGGGTGCTCACTCCGACTGCCATCTAAGTTGACCAGAGTTTATGTGAGCAGTACAGCACTGAGCCTAAACCAGGGGCATACATAATTCAAGAAGTAAACCCAATATAGTCATGTTCTACGCAACATCTGGGTAGCTCAAGCATGGGTTAACAAGCTCACATCTGCTCATAATTCCCAGGCAAAAGTTAAAAATACAAAAGGGCAGTGGATGAAATCAACCAGAGAGAATTGCAAGGCAGTATGTTTAAGTGACAATTATCAACTAAAAAAACACCTACAATGGAAGAACTGGGAAAGATAACGACTTTAAAAAAGAAGGATTGTAGACTGTGGATCATGAACTGAGTAATAAACAACACTATCACAAAAATGGGCACGCGTATGCAAGAATGTGGCTTGAAAAAAGCATTTTTTCCTTTCTCTCAGCCGTCTTAACAGTAAGCTGGAGTCACAGATGTTTAGATTAATTGGAAACAGTCTACAGGAGAGTAAGTGTGACTTCAATTATCTAAAAAACATGGAAAGCTAACTGAATTGGGACTGTTTAGCTTGAAAGAAAGAATCAAGGCGGCAAGCAATAACAACGATCATTTGTAAAATGCTGTTTCCAGCAGAAGGGAGTCAGGTTACACAATTGGAAGAACTTTTTAAAAATAAAGTTAGAAAAGCCCTGGGCTGCTTGCAGGTCACAAAGCCTTCATTCTTGAAGCTTTTTAATAACTGTCTAGCTAAATATTTGTCAGGAATGATATAAAGATAACTGATACTGCATAGGCAGTAGAGGATGAACTATATGTCACCTCAAGGTCACTTTGAGCTCTGCAATTTTATGGAGGGTAGACAGAACGAGTCTGCAAATACATCTCAGGCGAAACATAGCCTCTTGAACAATTTAACTGGAAGCAGCTCACTTGTTCACTTACTTGAACGAGCTTTGGAAGATCCCTATAACTACCTGCAAATATTCATTCAACCTATTAGGAAGGAAGCAGCGTTAATTCTGGAAAATGCTTGAAATGGGGAATTTCTTTAAACAGTATGATTCTGAAAGACTACAAAGGTACAGCCAACACACCACAGCTTCAAAGCAAGGCAAACTTAATCAGAAAGTTACTGCAACAAATTACTCTTTCACACTCAAATAAACATAGAATTAAAAATAAAACCAGAAAAAGAATTCAAGCTTACTGCTTCCCCCGTATTTCCAAGGTTTCCTTGGTCTCCTTGTTCTCCCTGTTAAATGCAGAAAACAGATGATGTAGTTCATTAGAAAAGTAATTTCTTTCATATGTGTATACTGAAGTCCTCTGTTTTCCTAGGAGCCTCTCTTTATTTTCTAAATTTCATCTTTCAATTTCTACTTTAAGAGCTAAAATTAAGCAACCAGCAAAAACTTAATTTTGTCAGTGGTAATTTTGATTTCGTAAAAAGATGCCCTAATGTATTTAGGACTTGGCCACAAAAATGAAAACTATGTATTAAGGGCTCACTAAATACATTGTCAGCAAATACTATAAATGAATGATTCAGTTTTTATTGAAATATTCCTTTCAGAACATTACCTTTATTATTTCATAACTGCTTCAAAAGGAAATGTTACCTGTACACACTATTGATAACTTCAGTTTTGTTATGAAATATTAGGAAAATTGACATTTGAATGACATTTTAACAAACTTCTCCCCCTCTCCCCAAAAGCTTGGAACTGGCATTAAGTACTAGATGAATTCATTCTGTTCTTAGTAACGCTACAAGTCATGTTATGTGTAACTCCAGAACATTTTGCTACGCATTTTACAAGTTGGGTGTATATGAACTATTGATTATCTGGCTATGACTATAATCTCAGTGACCTGTTGAACAGCAGTTTGGGTACTGTTTACTCACACTGCAACTCAGCACTAAGAAACCTTTACCTGTTGCTGCAAGCTCCTCTTTCTTAAACCACAGCACTTCATCTCAGCACCCCTCACAGCCCTGAAACCCTGCCAGTGCAGTAACTGCCCATGGTCCCTTGTTGTGCCCAGGCCCAGCCACCACCACATCCATGGGCAGCTAGATCTCATTTTAGCAGGTGCTGTTACTTGCTCACACATCCCTGTCTCCTAGAGATGCACAACTTCATTTTTTCCAAAATGGGACCTTGCAAGAAAGCAGAATCACTGGTATGATATACCAGAATATACTGGTATGATTATATGGAAGCATGTGTACTCATATCCTTTCACTGGCATGCCACTGTATATAGCAGCGTATAACTGCACACAGTTGATACTCCAAACACATTTTATTTCATACATAAAACACCACTTACCTTTAAGCCTTCCAGTCCAGGATCACCTACATAACCTTTCTGTCCTGGCTTTCCCTAAAATAAAGATTAGGAGAAAATATTGTAAACCTTGTATTTTTAAAAAATAATTTAATCCTAATTTTTTTATTTATCAAAATATGTGCACTGAAAAATGTACAGTTTAGTAATGTTTAATACCAACATTTGCTTCAAATGTATTTATAAATCTACATCTGAAAATACACTGTTGATTATTGCAGCAAATACTAGCATAGTAAGCAGAATCTGTATTAACTCTTACAGCAGTTAATATTGAGAAAAACTAGTCACAATCCAAGAATCAAACACATTTCAATTTACAAAACATATTAAGGAGACAAAGAAAAGGCAAAGTCATGTTCTCTTTTGGCTAATTCCAGCAGAATAGGGACTCACACTAACAGAATTTGATGTTTAGACTTCAGGAACTGGTGTCATAACTGTCCTTCCTCAACCACACAAAATCAGGTCAAATATCCTCTCCTCTTTGTTCATCTAATTGAGTATTTCAAGCCTCATCTCTCTCCACTAGCATTTTGCTGCTGATAGATCTTGTTGCTTTGATACCCTGCTAATAACATATTGTTACCTGGAAGAAATACAGCAACATCAGAGCAGGAGGCCATGGAGTAACGAGATCTTTAAGGCATTTTATAACATCCCTCCCTCCCTCTATTGTCACTCACACAGACCCACAAAGACATAAAACCCAGAATGTTTTTCTCCTGAACCATCAATTAGATGGTTGTAACTTAATTATGTCTCACTTTTAGGAGGTAGTTTTCTCTCCAGGTGTACTTTACTTCCTCTATGACATAAAACATGGCCTAATCCTTCGGTTATCTGAACAGCATTGCCCTGCCTAGACAAACTTTCCCCATCTGCTCAGAGGCAAAGACCCTAGTCCAAAAGCAAAGGTCCAATGGACTGGATCTGGCTCTTGAGCAAGTTGCTAATGAGACTGCTGGAGCTTGACAACTGCAGAAAGAAAATCAATATTTTAATGATTTAGTATCAAAAAGATGCAGATTTCTGCTAAAAGGAAATGATCAGCTGCTGTTCCAGCAGACTGAGTAACTGCAATCACAGGACTGTGTAATGAGCTTTCCTTTTCCACATTGGCTGTTCTGAGACAAGAACAACTAAAGCAACAGGTAACAAACAGATTTCTTCAAAAAAAGATGGGATTTTTCCATTTGGCATTTTTGCTCTGGCTGCTCTGTGCCTGTCTTTCAGAGCACAATGTATGTGAGAGTTTCTGGGCATCTGAGAAAATCTCTGTGTGACTTAACATTCTATTTCCTTAGTAGGTTCCATGATATCTTATATTAATCCCTTTTTATCTCTCTCATTCCCTGCTTGCCTGAGTGATTTCCTTTTGCCCTTCAAGTTCTAACAAATATCACTGCTTTAGAAACATGTTTTTGTTTTTACCAATGGATTAAAACATGGCACAGCCAGGAATGCAGGGAGAAAAGACTGCAAAGAGAAGTTCTGAGAAACCCAAATAAAGCAAGTCATATCTTTCCACAAGGCTTAGCAAAGAACAAGTGATTGGCTTCTGCAGATTACTGCATGCTGTTTAACTACTTTGCTGCAAAGAACCTTGATGCCTTTCCAGAGAGCAAGACTGCAACATAAAAAAAAATGTTTAAAACAAAATTCACTGAAAGAAAACTAGTGGCCACTATTAACTACCTTGATAGCTTTAGTCCTATCAAAACTGAATTGGAGTTACAACTTTTAGATGTTTCTTGGCTGTAGTACCCCAGCTATGTACTAGCTGCAAAGGATGCACAACAGATGGAACTTCATCAGAAAACAGAACAAGTGGATTTAACTGGTAAAGCAATCTGAAACATACAGATTTGGCTTTAAACAGAAATGCAATACAACTGTAAATTACACATGCAGGAAAAGCCACTGACAGAAAGTTAAAGTAAGGATGACTGCTTTTCTGCTTGCAAACCCCTAAGAAGATTACTCTTCCAGGGCAGGGTAATCCCAAAGGAAATACCCGTTTCCTAAAATAACGGCTGAAAGTTCTGTCCTTCCCTTTCAGAAAACAGCAACCACCTGTACTTCCTTTCAGCTCATCATGGGTTCATACAGGTGTGTGTATTTTAATATAATAATCTCCCACATCATTCTATTCCCATCCTTCCATAAGCTCCTCACATGCCTTCAGCCTACAGGAAGATATATGCCACCTTCGGAAAACACTTCACTGGGGGAGCAGGAGCAGCTTTGGGAGCACTTTTCTCTGTCTTCAGGAGGAACTGATCACCTTATGATTATGTAAATACCAGCTTTTGTTTTACCCATGTATCTTAGAAAGGAATCAACTCACAAATTCTGTTTTAAACCAGAATGTAAAAAGGAATCTTCCTTGTTCTAAAGGTCTTTTCTGCTCCAGCAATAAAGATTAATAAAAAATGCACCAATGCTTGTACTGGCTGAGCTACATTGACAGTTACAGTATTAACATTTGGACAGCCTTTGAAAAAGAGAGTTAGGTGGGAAGAAACTGAATAAACACAGTCACTTCTTTAATGTGGCATCTACTGTATTTTCACAGGACAAATAAATACTAAAAAAAGCCAACAAACCAGCATATTTTTTTATTTAGAAGGATTAATTTAAGAGAATGTAAGTATTTGACTTTGGAATAGAGTAAGTGGGAAGGTTTGCAAAGGAATGAATGAAAAATCAAATCGTGAGATCAAAAACATCTTCCTAAATTCAAACAGGCTGAGCTCTGTGGAACCTGACATATATTCCGAGTAAGCTGGGAAACATCCTCAGAGTTTTGGCTCCAGTTGTCTTAGAGACATGGGAATTCTTTTTCAAGCTAGGACCTGAGAACCAGAGTGTAGGTTCGTATTCACCTGCTGTTCCAGTAGAAGATGATGTATGTTGCTGGGGGTTTTTTGGTCTCATGCATATTTTTTAAAGCAAATATTAAAAACAAGGGCAGGGGGTGAGAAAAATGGAGATTTATGGCTGCCTGCTTGGCGCATGCCTAAAGCTGAACTGGGGGCTGAACACTGACCTGAAAGCTACACAGTAGAAGAGATCAGGGATTCCAGAAGCACTAGAAACCTGTCCAAGAGAAAACTAGAACAGTTTCATAAGAATAATCAAAGGTTTACAATATATCACCTACAGGGATACTTTACCCAGTTTAAAGAAACCCTAAGAAAGTCAGGCTAACGGCGGCTGAAAAGAGGACTAACCTATTAACCATGCCTACAAAGCAAGTGTGTAGGACAGGAGGCAAGGTGGTAGTGAGAAAGAGACAGGAAAAACTTTGAGATAGAATGGGTCTAGACAGTAGAAAAACTGTCTGTAAAACATGCAAAGGGCTGAAGCAGATTACCAAGGAGAATGAAGAATCTCCACTCCTGGAAGCTGCAAAAACCAAGTTAGAGAGACATCTGTCAGCTAAAGGTGTAGCCGACAGCTGATGGCACCTAGGGGCTACGCGTGGCCAGACCACTTCTTCAGGTCCCTTGAAAAGACCTCCCCTGCCCCCATGGCTATTTAATTAGTATAGTGACAACACAGTTTTCATAGAATTTATTTTTAGATGCAGCATTTAATACTTTAAACTCCTTTCATGGACAATGGAAAAAAAGCCTATGTAAATCCAATGAATGTGAAACTGCAATCAAGCAAGCATAATTTTAAAAGACAGATGTTCAGCAGCTTCCTGACTCAGTCCTGCCAAACTATATCAGATTTAACAACTTCGTGATAGGGACTGTCTCTCTCCACCAATGTAATCACAGAGCATAAGTTACAAGCAGGAGTGAAGAAAAAAGGACAAGCAGAGATGGAAGCAGAGTTCAGAGCAGCAGTGCAAACAAGTTGGCCTGGAGCTCTGAAAAAGCTGGAGCCAACAGAAGCTGTAGAATCCAGGCGAGAGCAGATGGGCCCAGGGACAAGGGAGGAAAACAAGCAGGGCTCTCCATCAAGCAAAATTCCCATCTCCCCTACACCTCTCATTTCAGAAGGAGACGTTAGCCAGCAAGCTACTAAAAAAATGTCTGGAGACAGCAACCCTGGGCCCACCTCAGATCCCCACATTCTTGTTCAACCACTGCTTGTGAGCGAGAGAAGCCAGGGAGGCATAAGACATGCCAGTGGTGTACACATTTCCCATTGAGAGAAAACAAAACCAAAATAATTTAGGTCAAACTGACCCATAATAGATCACCAATATTTCAGTTTGCTAGGTTACACAGAAATTTTTCCTGTTGGGTCATTCTGACACCAGCTGATGGTGGCCTGTGCATGCCCAGCGATACAGAGAATGTGAAGGGAGGTGTCTCATTGCCCGTGAGTCACCTGCTGCAGCATCTTCTTTTCCAATTGCCACAGCACAACATGGGAGATGCTGTCCAGCCATGAAGCCTTGCCCAAGAAGGAGACTCGGAGTATGATGCAGCCAAAATAAAAATTTCCATGAGGCTCTTGGCAGAAGCTCAGGCAGATTAAATTGAGTATTAAACTGAGTCACAAAGTGTTTTGAAATTCTGTTCAATTTTTTGCATGTTTTTCTCAGTTGAAGAGAAAGATTTTTGGATGTGGTGGGGTTGGGGTTTGGGGGTTTTTTTTGTGTGTGTTTTTGGGTTTGGCTTTTTTTTTCTTTCACCTAATCATGTGGAAAATAAGCAGGTTAATATTATTTCTAACAGAAAGCAAACTCCCAGCTTTGAAAAGCTAATGAACAGGAAAAATGACATAGGAATATATCCACTCTAGAATCAGGAAAAAATACAGGAGAAGGCTTTCCTAAGTTCACGCAAGAAATGCAAAGTTATCTGAAATGGAGACCAAGCCAGGGATTATACCACACATAAGAAAATCAAGTAACAGCAGAAGATCATATTGCTTTCAATAAACTTAGTGATACTCCTGTAGTCTTTAGTGCAGGCTAGTATTTATTTTTACCTTAGATCTTTTCTAAAAATAAGCTTCAAGTCCACTGAAATACTCTTAGACACTAGTACATTTTTATAACTAACAAAATTGATTGTTAGTTTTGGACTGTTTAGAACATTCAGCACAAACAGCATTGTGACATTCCAGCTTTACTGTTCTCAACAACTGTCTACCAGATCAGTTTGAAAATGATTTCTTAAAGCATCCGTCCTTTATATTTCTCCCTGTCAGCCAAGTCTTAGGGTAGGTTCTTCCTCAATATAAATATTTTGACATATCAGCTGGTTGAGTTCCTAGGAAGTGCCTACTGGTTTCATCTATCTCAAAGAAGCATGATAAGCAGTTCGTTACTGACTCTTTCCTTTTCAAAAATTTTATTTTGTGCACCACGGCTGTGATTTCCTTTCAAATCCTTTGTATACAAAATGATTTCTCCTCCCAGACTTCGCTTTGAGCACATGCTGAGGAAAGAGACGTATTTATTTAGGAGATGCCATTTTAACACAGTCACTTCTTACAGCAGATGTACCTTTTAAAGCAGTACTTCTGCTGAAAAATAGCCCTAACAAAATTACTTATACTTACTCTTGGGCCGACTCCTCCAATAGGTCCAGCTGGTCCTACTTCTCCCTAAAAGAAATCAAGACTTCAATAATCTTGATGCCAAGTCTAGCTTTGAAAAAGAAAATCTGCAGATAACTGTTCATATTTATCATATTAAATCTGCTTCATATGTGTTTATATATGTCCAAGTCTGACAGAAACACTTTAAGAGAGACTAATCTGATTTCAGACAAATTCATTAGCCAGAAAGCCATGCCCTATGTAGCCAGTAGATGCAGGCAGAAAAGCTGTGAAACTCTCAATAGCAATATTTTCACATTTTTGAGTAGGGAGAGACTCAGAAATGATGGGTCAACCTCTCTGTCTGCCCTGCAGGTACTCTATTTTAGCAATTCGTGACACGACTATAAAAGCAGTAGAAACATTCCTGCTTTTCTCTTCCATATTATTATGGCACAGCCACCAAGTTAGCCAAGCCATTTTGCCAGGGTTTATCCTTACCCTTTCTCAGGGATGGAGGGAGGCTGGCGGTCAGGCTTGTCAGGTGTGTAAGAGAAGAAATACTGTGACACTGTGCCTGTACTGCGCAGTGCACTGATATAATTATGCATGATGAGGAACTGCAGTGTTAACTCTTCAGGGTTCACTCACTACCCAATTATATTAGAACATGGATTTGTATCAATGCCATGCCAGGACATCATGTTGTGATCATTTTAAGCTTTAGTGATCCTCTTAAATATGGAAGATTTCCCCCAAGTTTTGGAGGAAATGATACACAGCCTTGTCAATTACAAGTGATAGGAAAGAGGAATTAAGTAATCCTATCTGCAGCTTCCTGGCTTCTAACTAAACAGATCATGTTAGATTTTACTCACTCACAATCTGTCATGGAAGCCTACAAATAAGCTACATAAAAGTCTAGAGGTCTATCACCAAAACCAATGATTAAATTATTTCAAATTTATTACTTTTAGTGAAAAAGACATGAGTTCTATTTTAAGATGATGAATTCAGAATACTAAATAAATCTGTAAGATTAAGAGCTGCTTTCCTCCCCCTTTCAATTAACAGTGGTCTAACTGTTTACTTAAGTGTTTCTAGGACCCTGTAATTAAACTGATATATGGTTTCTATTTCCATACCACCCCCTACCTCCCATCTCCCCAGTTTAACTAAATGAACCACACCTGACTCTGGACACATTATTTGAGATTCCACAGAAATAACTAAAATAAACCACGTAATGGATGCACAGCCCCATAAAGCTGCTAAACCCTCTTTGGCATACTTGTCAAAACCTAACTATGGTTGTCTAACCCTCTGCTCCTCACAACTTTTTCTTTTAAACATAGACATCTAATCTCTTGATTGGATAATTTTTCCATCTTACCTGAACTCCTTTGGGGCCTTGTGGCCCTGGAGGCCCTCGGTCACCCAGAAGTCCCTAAACATTCAAACAAACACAGTGAGAACTTGTATCAACTAACCATGAGGTTGGTCTAGCTTCTCTCCTCTTACAAACCTGGGCAGAAATGCAAAACTGAGGAAGTAGACCTCATTTCTTACCAGTGTTCTTAGGATTTCCCTTAGGAAGCCATGAGAAGATACAGCAGAATTTTACTATCTGCTGGAAACCTGAGCATCTTACAGAATTCTACCACATAGATTTTTCGGAAGCTTTTTTCTTTTGTCTTTTTGAAAAGGAAATAAGAAAATATTGGAGCTTGCAAAAGAACAGTTCCCGTGTTTTGAAGATGTAAAGCTTGCCTTCATATTAAGATTAAAGCAGAACCAATGTAACTCTTCTAGATCTTTAGATTTAGATTCAGGTAGCCTTTAGCATAAACACGTGATGACAACATTGCAATGGAAATGAACTACGAAGTGTATTTAGAATACTAGCTTGTCCAAAACTACTTGTAAATTGCAGCCCTTACGTTTCTGTCAGGATTATATTCAGCTTCCCAGAGATAAAGCACCTTATCTTCTGCCAACTCTGAGTTATCATGACTTCTCACACCAACATTTTCAAAACTTTGTTAAAATGACTTTGCAGCTAGCAGTGTGTCAAAAATCTCGGTCATCCCAATTACAATGGTAGTAATTGGGAAAAGCACTTGATCTGGCGTAGGACAAAAAAAAATAATAATCTCTGTAAACATATTATTAATGTTCTGGGAAAGCTAAGCTTCACATTATCAGATAAAGCAACAAGAACAAAGAAACTGCCCTTTAGAAGAGATATGATTAGCCTCTGAAGAAAGCAACGGTGGAAAAGTTCCAAGTGTAAGCCCTATTAATTGCTTACTAATGAAGCTGAAGTCTAGACAGAAGGTGCAGGCATTGGTCCAGTAACAGTTTACTTAGCACACGAAGTAAAATGGAACTGAAAACAGAACAGGCCACCTCAAGGTACTGAGTTTCATCAAAGAGCCCATCAGTCTGGGGAGGACTGGGGTGTACTGCTGTTTGACATAGCACCACAAAAGTGACAGGACGGCTTTTAGTAGCACTATGTAAGTAATAATCTTATGTAGTTGGCCATGAAATTTTTTCATTGACAGAACTGTTAGTAAAGCACATTAGGAGATACAGCTTTCGGTACTATGCAATTGCACAGTGGAAATGTTAGCAACACTGCTACTGTACACACTCTTCCACTGCACTTAACTGGATCTGGAAAAAAGTCCCAGACTGAAAATGAATATTAAGACTAAATGAAGTTTCCATCTCCCCTTTGAGGTTTCAGGCAACAAACAGAAAATGAAGGTAGTCATTACACATGTCCCAAAGTGTCTGGAAAAAAACAGGGGACTCAGCAAATGGGGGTATCCTGTATTTCACATACATAACTTCCCAGTTGACTATCCCTTCCAGAAGTGGTGAAACTCCTAATAACCACTTCTATTAATCGTGTTATCCAAACAAACATAAGTGAGCACAGGAAGGAAGTTCTCAACCACTTCCATGGTACAACACACACTGCTGGAAAAACTGCAGCTGTAGTCAGCATATTCTGATCATCTTTTCCCGTCAGTTTTCTCTGTTACAGAGCATAAATACTTGCAAGAATAACATATGAAACAAACTAAACTATTCCAGAACATCTTAAAAACAATCTTATTCCCCTTTTTTAAAATGTGTTTTGGGGTTGGTTTGTTTGGTTTCGGTTGTTGTTTTTTTTTTTTTTAAAGTAGTGGTGGATCAAGATCAAACACCTTCTAAAATATTGTTTCCAAGCAGAGTAATGTGCTGTAGACCAAATTATGTAATGAATCCTTTGAACGGTATTTTAGAGAGGTCAGACTTGCCAATTACTGCACTAATTTAGGGAAAATTGACAATCCAGAACTTCTACTGGTATGTAAAGATGGCTCATCACACTCACAGGGCCTAAACTCTTCACCAAGAGGTTGAATTTCTCCCACACCAACTGCTAAAATATAAAGCTTACCCTACATTCTTGTCTTTTAAAATAGGTATATAAACAAAAGCATGAAAAAACCAGCAGCACTGTGAGAACAGTTTTCTAAGAATAAAAGCTGGAGGAATTTTTTTAAAACTGCAGTCAACACAAGACTGCTGGGAATCCTGAAAGCCAAACATTTCCAGTGTTATGCAGCCCTTCTCCCTTCGTACTTTGTGTAAGAATTCTTTCAGTTTAGTAAGCCATCAGTTCTCCCTGATTAAAGCAGGCTGTCTAAGCCTTTGGTCTCTGAGGCCAAATGTGCTGGAGACCACTGAATCTTGTTCAGCTATGTAATTCCTGTGTCATAAGTATATATATAAAGTAATACAGAGTCTTAAGCTTTGTGAGCTACCTTTTAGTACTTTTTTTGCTGGAATCTGTGAAAAGGTAAGAGATAAGTAATGTATATAATTAAACATCACCCCACTTCTAACAATAACATCTAATTTAACACTTTGGATATAATGTGGAATATCATCATCTCACTTAGTGAAGAAACTGGGCAGTAGGGATTAGATTTCAGTTACATCATTCATGTACAAATTTGGAGGATTAAATCTGATCTGCAGTTCAAGAACTGCTGTATTTCTCTTCTATTTCCCCTAGATCCTAGACACAGTGTTGCATCAAAATATTTTTTTAAGTGCCCTGGTTAATTCACAAACACAGGAGCAATTGCCACTGCAATGGCTGGATAAAACTCGTTCGTATAAGGCTGCTAACATTATATATACATAAAAACAAGTTAGCAAAGCAATAAATCAGAACTGAAGAAAAAGCCCACACTTGCCTCTGGAAATGTATATTAACTGCTCCCCAGTTTGCCACATCAGATAATGAGTTCTCAGCCTTCCTAGCAAATTCATCTCTGGGCTATTTTGGGACGAGGCTCTTGACACAGTATGTCAAGAAAGGTATGAGATGCAGAAAAGATTGGCAATTTGAGATGTTCTCAAGAATGATTAACTTTGGCATGGAGTGATTGTTGGTCTTGCAGGTACAAATAATACTGTATCTTTGAATTATTTACTGGTCCCTGTCTTACATTTTCTTGAGTAGTCTGCCACAGAATCTCACAATTCTGTTGATGGGAAATCTTGTAAGTTCCATCACTGTTTTTTCATAGTCAACTTGCATGTTCTGTCCTTGGACAAATGATATTGTTGGTCTTGCACAGTTCTTTTGCCTCACCAATTTCTGCTCTCTGGTTTACTTAGCAAGCTCAAAAAGGCCCTTCATTTGGTGGGAAAAATAAACTGCCTCTCAGAATACAGTCATTCAAGTATCCTTTTCAGCATCTAGTCCCACCTGATTGAGTCCTTCTGGAATACAAATGCCCAGAACTGTGTGTGCTACTTAGATAAAGTTTTGTTGTGCTTTGTGCAGTGGCATTAACAAGACACCTTGCCTTATGTGTTCTAGAATTTCACGTAATTTCTAACTGCCTTATTGTGCTTTTATTTCAGAGAGATCTGGGATCTGGCGCTGTCTTGCCAGTTGTGAAGCTCGAAGTTTACTGTAGGATTTATTGGTTTAGTCCTTGCATGCATCAGCCTGGAGTAACAGTAGTGGAATGAACTAGTACAAAGTGCAGTTTTTAAGAACATCTAAAGATGCTCAACCTCATTTCACATACAAATTCCATTCCATCATACTTGTGCCTATTTATCAGTGAAAAAACAATATAAGAATAGTCCCAAGACTTGTGAGTGAGGAACTTAATTGGTACTTGTCTTTCAACAACAAGTAGTCAATATTTAGATATTATTCAATATCTTCAATAGATATCAAATCTTCCTCTGGGTTAATTTCTGAGCCACCTGCACTTTTTGTACTAGTCTCTACCTTTTCCATTTTAAACAAAAATTTCCCATATGTGATTTTATCCAAAGATTTATTGAAAACTCTATACATGTGAATTATTGCCTAAGCTGGTCTAAAATATTAGTCTACTGACAAGCAGAGGCTACATTAATCTGGCACAGTAATTTTTTGGTAGAAAAAATAATACATATAATAATAATGGATAAAATTTATCCATCTTTTAATCTGGCTTGTGAATTTTACCATTTTTTCTATACCTTTAGCTACCATTTTTTCAAATTTTTTTTTTTTTAATTCTGTATTACTCAGTTGAGACCTATAGAGAACTGCATGTATTTATTTAAATATAGGTTAAATATATGTCACTTTCTAGCTCCGTAGTGTTTTCTCCAAATTTCCTTGCACTTGCCATAATATGCTTCCATCTAACACAGTAATTACCTTCATAACTGCATGGAGAGCATTAAACACTAGATTAACTTCCTGATATAAATACCTGAGGCAAAGAATCTGCATTTTGACAGTAAGATTATCTTCTTATAATGCCAGTGTCCATCTCTCAGAGCTTTTCCTCAAAGATTTATACTGTTTTTTGTTATTCAGAATAAGTTTCCCTATAATCTTACCTTAGGACCTTCAGGGCCATTTAATCCAGGTACACCAATATCTCCTGGAAAACCCTAAAGAAATCATACAAACAAATGATTTACAGAGTAGGAACATTTCCAATGTACTTGTTTTGATTCTGTTCATTCATTTAACAAACCTGAATCACAGAAACAAGAAATAAATTTGTTCTGCCATCCCCAAAATGTCAAAATCCATTAAGTTTCCTTGAAAGGACTTGGAAAAGTGACAGATTTTAGGCAGCATTCATTAAACTCAATTTCGCAGATGTCAGTATTGGTTTCATTTCTCTTAGCGTAAGACTTTTTATCCACTAAGCAACATTTGAAATTAAATCACTGGATTGGTATTGATGCACAAAAAACCCCCACAAAGTAGCCAGCACCATGTTCTGTACTTATGAATTCAAATATTTTTAAAAAGAAAAGCTTAGAGCGCCGCTGAAGCCCTTTAATCCTTGGCCACACTTTAAGGACGAGATCACTGCAAGATTAAGAAAAGGGTAGAACGCCTTTTGCCTCCAAATCAGCAGGTGCTAATCCAGGTCTGGCTGGCAGTAAGTGAAGGTCACCAGCATGTATTATTATTCTGAATAAGCCTTTGTGAAATAGTGTATGGCATAGGTCCAGCTGCTGGTAAAGAAAAGATGAATATGGAAAGGAAATTAATTACCTAAAATTATCACCCCAAGCCATCTGTCCAGTAGGCACTGAGTGGGACACCATGAGGATGCCTGCGTCAGAGGAATCCAGTGCTACAACTAGAACACTTTATAAGTAATGACTGTGTTTTAAGGAAACAAAAATGATGCAGCTAAGTCTTATGCAACACAGTAGTGAGTTAACTTTCATAAACATCTGGTGAAGGAATGTAATCTTTATATTTGTAGGATAAAGTAAAGCACTGGTAATTGACTCTAGTTAGCACACGGCTTGCTCAGTCCCCTGCCAAGACAGTATTGGATTTTGTTATTTTTATAAATTTCATTAAATCCTTCCTATTTCATTAAATCTTGCCTATCTAAAAATAGAAAAGACTGTCACTGAAAAGTTCTTCCTCTGAGTAAAATATTATTACTACCTCTGCGCATGTCCATTGCCTAACACTAGTAAAAACAAGTTTCCTTCTTCCTTAACAAAAAAATTGTTGCAGATTCAAAATTATAAATATCACTCTTTGCATGCATACTTTCCCAATAATGGAAATTAAAGCATCATATATCTTCAGAACAATTTATATAGCTTCTCATAAAGAACTTCCAGCACAAAATTCTCTCTGACACCCTTCCATACTAATGCAGGCTAATACACATCATCATTAAAGTTTCAACAGTCACTTTTTGTGTTCTCTAAGCAGGGAAGAGGTATTAAAAAATTTGCCTCACTAAGTGAATAAAAGTTGGCCATACTCTATTATTCCAGAACACCTGACCTTCATATACAGGTAACGATAATTTCTAATGGTTATTCATAATTAGATGACTTAGATGGCATTAATTAAAAAAAACAACACCAAACAAACAAAAAAAAGAAAACACCAAACAAAAAACAACTTAACAGAAAGGTAAAGAAATCATACTAAGGCAAGAAGTTTAAAAGAAAATATTATTTCAGCCTCAACTACCATATTATAATAAAATGTAAAAAGTATTTAGGGCACCACTGTTCTTACTTGTAGGGCTTTCTTCTATTTGTTTTCTATAGTCTGTTCTTAACAGGAGGCAGAGAGACTTATGAGTAGTGATTTAGACAGAATGTAAATATTTTAACGTGTGTTATATATCAAGTAAAAAATAAATGTATAAACAACATATGAAATAAAATGATTTCTTTTAAAAAAATGAGGTTTAGCGCTGGAATGCTAAGGAATACTAAAGCAAAACACTAAAGAGGAAAAAAGAACTGATCTGAGTTTTTAGAAGAAGCGGAACAACCCTAACGCCCAGCATTTCACAGAACATCACAGTGGTAATTTCTTTTTGCCATAAAGCAGTACGAGTAGAGCTGTGCAACAACTCCAACGCGCCTCTAGGTGGCACAGAGCATATTAGTCACATGTGACCAGGGCACCCAAGCTGATACCTGAAGTACTCCCCTCAGTGTGTATCAGCCTGGATTTCTGTACGGGTCATAAGAGGATTTTTTACAAATCCTGACCACACTTAACTACTGAAATCCACTATCTATCTGAGATACACTGAAGAGTTAGGCCAATTCTTTGGAAGTTGCTAACTCATCCTTTCTTAATTTTAAATTTGCTTATTTACAGACATTAAATAGTTACCAGGTGGGCTGTTTTGCACATCTGTAAAACTTTTAACTTTCTAATGTGTGAACAAGTGCTAAATGCTGACACAGAGAAAGTTTCCCTCATGGCAATAAACATTCCAGAGAACAATCTGTCAAGAAAAATGTCTATTTAGAAAGATTCTTATATCTTGATAAGGGAATACGCCTACTTTATTTATTTGCATAAATACTTCTAGAAGGAATTCAGTGAGAACTATAAGTTGTAAGCATCGAGAAGCACTATCACAGTTAGAACAATCATGACATTTGGATACCTTTCCATGTCAGGCAGTCTTAGGATGTGAGATGGCTACTGGCCTGAGAACATCAACCCTAGCAAGGCATTTAAACATTCAAACTGAAAGTCTTCATCATTTTTGTCTTTGCCATAAAGCTGGATTTAGGCTTTTCTTCTCAAGCACTACCACAGAGAAAATGCAGATGCTATGGCAGTATTAGAACACATTTCCAAGATGTTCTCACATTAATAATCCAGGACACAGACAGGCACTCCAGACAATTCCAGAAGACGAATGAACCAGAAAGGAGTTCTTAAAACACTCAGCAATGCTGTTTGCCATTCAGATTCTGAGTTGTGAAGTGGTATACATTTCTACCTATATCTGAATTCGCCAAGAGTTATTCAGCAGCCAGCTTCCTGTGAAGCTACGCCAGATTAAAAGTTCATTATTCTTCCATAAGTGAAAGGCCAGGAGATCAATGTATAGCTTCCAGCTGCAATGCAATTTTCAGCAGAGACTATTTGGAGAAAAATATCACTCAGTATTATGACTTCTACTAAGGAAATGCAAAGTGCAGATTCTTATCTTCACATCAGCTAGAAGCCTGGCAGGTAGTAGGCTACAAATTATTTTTAAAATCTTGCTGCACGTGTGGCCTTTTGCCAGCAAAGCACTTCAGAGTTCACTCAGTTTAACCCAACTAGAGGTGTTGTCAGAAAAAACTGTAGTTCCAGCTATCTCAACACAAATGTGCTTTAACCTTGCTAGGAAAGTGACCCATTTTGTACTGAACACATTTAAATATAAATTAACATATTCATTGTTCTCACTTATCTATATAATCTTTAATTAATGAAAAAATGCACAGATGATCAGACTGTTACTATGTCAGGACATGTCTTTTTGTACTGAAGTCAGTGCCTCAGAGATGAGAGATCTGCAGAAGCTGTTGCTTTTCTTTTGTTTGTTTTCCTGTGTGGCTGCTAACACAGAAGCAGAATATCAGAAATGTTTGGAAATTACACTCCATTTCCACTAGGAATTCTCTTACATATGCAGAATCCACTCACTCCAAGCTGTTTCTACACGACATTTGCCAGCATTGCTGTTAGTCACTGACCCTCATGCCCTCTATTTCCTTAGCAGCCGTCAATGCGATTGGGACACCAGCGATGATAGAAGGACACCACAGAACAAAAACCTCTTCAGAGACTGTGATAGTCCCTTCAGTTGCCAAGTTTCCCTCCTCCAATATTTCATTCAATCACATGCTGTGTTTCATTTGAATGAGAATGAATTTTCAGAAGCAATACTGACTGGATGCCACTACTGAACTACAAGGTACTTATTAGAGCTTTATTACTAATTATTATCAAATTACAAAAGGAAGATTTCTGCATAAAACTACAATCTCTCTAAACTGAGAAAATGAGCTGTGATTTTGTATTCTCAAATAAGTGTTCATTATTCTTCTGTAAGTACATGCTATGCAGAGATATGATTCAACTAAAAAAAATTCTCTATACAATATTAGAAATGTCAGTATTCACACAGTTACAGGACTTTTTCCTTTGCCATTCATACAACTGCATGACAGTGTCAATAATGTGCCAAGTACAAAGAGAAAAACAGTACAAAAAAAAAAGATTTGAAATTAACTTTCTTCCATGTGTGCCAATCTAGCCAAGTTTAATGCCAGCATTTTTAAAGGCCAGAGACAAAACGTTAATTTTTTTCCCCACAGACCTTTAATTCTGATTTTGGAAAGGGTGGAGGAAGGAATCTAACAGTACAAATTACAACTGTACAATTGCAATTTGTCAGAGAACAGAAAAAAGGGTACAGCATACGATACGGTACAGGAAAGCTTTGCAATTTACTGTTACTAAGATGTGAGTAACACTATGCTGATGTTGCTTTGTGCTTTTGTCTAACTGCACACAGCGGATCTTTTCAGTTATGTTCACCAAAACACTAGTGACTTTTTCGTGAGAGACTTAAAGTCATCAGGTTTTCCAAATATGATGCATCATCCTTCAAAGCCATCTAGTGCATCTACATATTATATGGAACACATATCAGAATCACTGTATTTATAACAAGCAGTATCAAGTATAGGCTACTCTCTAGTGAGAGCGAGGTTGTACACCAACCCTTCAAAACAGACCTGCGTGGCTGCTTGATGGCCAAGAAGGTGGCTGGTGATTCACCTGACTGACCAGCACAGCAGCAGCAGCCACTGATCAGTATTTTAAGGACCAAGTATTGAAGTATTCTGTAAAGCTACAATGTGAGAAGTTAAGACCTTTGGTAAGAACTTCAGTGCAGACCCACTCCAAGGATCAGACAGGATTTCCAGAGGGAGCTTGGCACAGTTTAACCTGGTTAGAGTCACACTTGTTGGACTCTCTTTAACAGTCTCCCTGTCTGCACTGAAGACTTTCAGTAGTCAACCTACAAGGCCCAGGGAGACCTTAGCCACCTGCTTAACTACTTTCACAAGACTCAAAAATCAAGCCAGGCATTCAACATCAACAGCTACTTTTGTGTAACTTTCAAATACATATAACAATGGTAAGCAGAGAGAAGTATATTTTACAATTTTGTTCCAAGTTATGGTGAAAACAATCATCAAAGGTGGGCATTTCATCAGGGACAAAAATACCAGATTATGTATTTATTTTAAAATATTCAGGCTCGTTTTTGTGTTACCAATAACAGTTAAATGACTAAGGTCTGAAGAACAGGTCTTCTTTCAGGCTTCTAATGATATAACTGACAGTAGGGTTAGGCAAAGCCTGAGTACAGAGTAAAGTAATGAGGAACAACTCTGTGCGTTTTGAAAATCAAGTATTCCCTAACTTTAAACCTTAGAAAAGAGATTAGTAGCTAATAGTCAGTGAAATAATGCTTGTGCAAGAGGAACTCTATTCTCTTGCAGGAGGATTATTGCACTGTACACTGCACAGTGCTATGCTGCTAACAAATGCCCACACAAATCAGACCACACCTAGACTAAGGCCAGATCAAAAAAGTAAGGCAGAAATTTCAAATTTATTTGCAAAACTACTGTTTCTTTTAAGATCAACACCAAAATCCAAGAGCCAAAGCAGTGCAAGTGTTTAAAATCAAATAAAAAACATCTCAGTACCAGTTTCCTTTACTCTAAGCAGATTCAGAATGTTAGAAGTTAAATAATGCCTTGGTAAAGCAACACAAATCAAGTTTTGTTTATCTGCATGTCCCTTTTTCTATAGTGAAGTCTCACCATAGTTCTGTCTGAAAAAGGAAAATCTCAAGATGACAAATTCTGTGCAAATTGCCTGTGAAGATCTGTGGAAACAGACTAGGACCTAACAGGCAGACTAAATTATAACCACTTAAAAAAAAAATAAAGCAGTATGCCAGAATATGCATTTAATTCAGCTATAAAATTGTCTTTATTTCTATACTTCAAGTAATTTGCATGCAAGCTATTCAATGCGATATTGAAAGAGAACACTACGTTATCACTGCACTCGTGGCATTGTTTGCATAACCTCAAAACAGCATGTTATAAGATAGAACAAGCATTAAAAATATTTTTTTTTTTAAATGAACAACTCAAAGTAGCCAGTAATTGATTTACAAAACCTCTGCCTTTTTGACTGTTTACTATTATTTGAACGTATCCTTTTCCTTTGTAATGTATTCTCTTGAACATGAAGCATACTAATTGAATCCCATATGAGTACCTTCCTGAAAGAATAAGCTAATGACTTCAGATCAAAATACTGCACAGATGAAAAAAGTTCTATTGACAATAATGACTAACGTGCCCTCTGTTTCAGACGAAACCTATTTATAATATTTAGGGAACATCTGAAGGAAACTATCACCCTTATTCTTGGGGAATAATTAAATGTGATTCATAGAGTGAAATGTAACTGTAAAATATTCTGAATACGTGTGGAAGCCTGTTAAAACATTGTCTCATTTAATTCACATTAACAATAAGCATTACATACTTCATTGTACACAATTAACACTGAGTTAAAATAGTCAGACCAGCAATTTCCAGTTGTCATACCAATAAAATAAAACTCTCTAGAAAGTTGAAATTTTGGCTGTTTATTTTTAGATGCATGACAAAGCAGCAAAACGTGTAAACTGGTGAAGAACATGCTCCATCAAGTGCTCACTAAAGATAACCAACGCTTTGTGAGCAGCATACATTCAGGCACATGACAGACCCTGGCTCTGCAGCAACATACCCAGCAGAGAGTTTGGCTTGACACTGCAGGACTCCTGCACTGCAAAAGAATGCACTTGGCAGACAACCCTCACACGCCGCCCAGAAAGCAAGCACGAGACCTCTGTCCTTCCCTTTACTCACTCCTGCCCATCAGCACCGCAGTTCTCAAATGGACCCTGGCTATGAGCGGGTGGCTTATTTCAACTCTGATCTGGCATACCTAGGTTGCACAGCTGCAGAGGAAAGATTTAGGAAGCAATTCACTGCTGACCTGCATATAAAACGCCAAAAACCCGGAAGGATGAGTGAAGCCTGCCAGGCCTGTTCCCACTGTTGTGTGCAGAGATACTTCAGCTGCTGTAGTGCCTCATTTACAGCAGTTTACATAGAAAAAAAATTAGGGATATAGCTGCTTATTCTTTATACTGGAAATGAAATACTCAAATGTGTAATTGCAGAGACCAAAGGATCTTCAGTTTCTTATTTCACATGCACCCAAAACAAGCTTGAACATGGGGACAGGACAAATCCCACTGTCTTAGTGTTTGACAAAAGGGGAGAGACATAGTCTGAAGTAGGATCTGACAGGTTGTGCCACTGGGCAGACACACCCTTGTTCCTCCCACTCACAGCAATGCCCAACAAATCCCAATATAGCTTGCTTTATTATTTTTTTAATCTTTACTAAAAGACATATGGTATAGACTGTCATGCCCACAGCAAATTCAAAGTACTCCCCTTGCAAGACACTATTTCATCACAATCTGCTGTTTCCAGAAGCATCAAGGGGAACATGCAATACAGGATGTAATGTCTGTTTTCTACCTGGAGTCACAGGAAGTCTGACAATTCAGATAATGAAATCGGAACAAGGAAAGCAGTCCTGCCTGACCTCCTAGCTGTCTATTTTTGGAAGAAGACACATGATTAGATACATGACAGTAGGCTTTTCTTGTAGGAAATTCCCCAATAATTGCATATGCAGTTGTGTCTAAATAGCTTCTAGCAACAACAACTAGCTTATTTTTATAAGACAAAGTAACAGGGAGAGTACGATACAATCTTTGTTTAAGCTCATTTTTTATATTCCTTTTATTACAGAACTTCTAGTATTTCCAACTTATTCAAGTTCCTGGTATACTGCTGTCCTACCTCCCTTCTATTTCTGCTATTTCGCCATATGGTGACCATGTTTTTATGAAGTAAAAGAAGGCAAAACTTCTCTTACTTCTTTTGCATCTGTCTTGTGTGACTAAAATTGAGAAACATTGATTTGTAGTTTTAAACCTGACATTGTACAAACAGTTACTCAAAGAAAAATACCTGGACACTCAAGCTTTCATTGTCTAACATAAAGCACTTTATTTGCCTTCCAATGGCTGAAGTGATTCTGCATCACTGAGCAAAAGGAAATGCTGAGATTTTCAGACAGGAACTTTTCCCATTCGTATCTGCCCTGAGGGTACCAGCCCCCAGTGATGAATTTATCCCTAGGCCCAAAGGAATAACATGCCTGGGTTGGAATAAGGAACTATGAAGGACTACAGGGATAGGTGTCAGGGTCACCAGGACACAGGCTTCAAGACCAGCAATTTGATATTAACCTGCCATAGGTCTCCTTTGCTGGAAGCTACACAAGATGATGCAAGGATTCTGTTAATAATGAAGAAGTGCTAACAGGCTCACAAAATCTAAAATCCTGAGCCACAGAGAGAGGCAGCTGTGGGCAGCTTGCACAGGCCTTGTGACTTCTTCATTCCAACTGAAGGGCATGAAAATACTCTTTCCCCAATTGACTAAAACATATCGGCATATTCTGAAAAGACCATCTTGTGTTCTTACAACAACAGTAAATTTTCTCTCGATGAGGGCTCAACTCCATAAGAAAGTGTGTTCTTTAGGATTTAGAGGAGCTATAACAACAAAGCAATAAAACCCAACAATTTGTTCTTTGAGGATCACAGGCCTTGGGCTCCCTCTTAAAGAAGGTAGGAATACAGAGTCTTGGTTTGAGGAGGTATGCTCCCAGAGTTATCGTATGTTGCAAGGCCAGAACAACCATCATTGCTAATATAGACCTTCCAGACATATTTTCAAAAAACCTCAAAATGACAACAAAAATCCATTGGAGGAGGCTGATCAAAAAGAAGAATCTGCATTTTTTGCTTTCACCTCTCCAGCAAATATGAGTGTCTGTGTATGCATATATGTCTTTCCTGTACAGTCCCACAGCATTTTTTCCTATAGCCTATGTATAAATGCCAAAAAGCACGGAAACGGAACAATTCAGAAACTGACTCAGTTTCCGTGTAGACTTCCATAGTACAGTTCTTAGGCAACTGCACTGCTAGATTCAAGTGCTTGGCAATGCTTCCAATGTAACTAGTGTTTATTCTTTGCATTCCTGGCAAATAAAATTATTTTGTAAGAGATAAATATGCAACTAGGCTTGAAAAATCCCACTTCTAAACATTCTGTAGTATCTACAAATGGAAGTGTGCCTGAGAAGGCACATGAGCCTCACACAAGGTGTAACGCATAACACCTGGATTCAAAAGAGAGGAAATCCTAATCACATAGGCAATGAAGAACTAATTTGTATTCAAAGATCCTGTATATTAATACTTTGCATTAAAAATTATGAGCTAAAGTATTTTGTACTTTATGGAGGAGAATGAATTCATCAGATATGATTATATAAAAAGTATTTTCTAATTCAACTAAGACTATAATCTTTTGTGATGCAAGCTCATTTACCTCTGATTTTTGCAATTTAGTAGAACTAAATTACAGTGAATTTACCTTCATCAGACAATTTCTTACCTCAGGCCCTGGAGGACCCAATGGTCCATGGGATCCAGGATCTCCAATTTTCCCCTTAAAAAAATCCAAAGTTATATTTTTGATTGATTTTTTTAACAACAGATTGCTATGAAGATTTAAAAAACATTTATCAAACAGAAAGCCAACAAAAGTGTTGAGATGACTTTTCCACTAAATAGGGAATTTTGTAACTGCCTCTCTTCAGATTCAATTAAGATTAGTTCTTCAAATCTCTTTGAAGTCACAACAAAAAAAATGCAAATCAGCTTTGGACAAATAAAATTGGGTGTTTCGGGATGGTCCAAATAGTCGTATAAAAAAACCTTGACACACATAGCTGTTTTCACAATAAAAACTATGTATTATTTAAAAGGCCAGGAAGCAACTGTTACAGATATTGGTTTGCATATGAGTACTTATGTAGTTGAAGTATCCCATCATGGCCAAAGAAATGGCAGTTTTGTGATTAATATGAGTCTTATCCACATATGACAGTGACTCCATTATATACAAATACTGATACGCCTAGAAACTAACCAAAATATTTCTCTACATTATATCTGTTCTTCCACATTTTTACAAGTTTGCTGCTGCTGCTGCCGTAACTAGGTGTTCCTTGAATAAAATTAAAGCCTGTCCTGGAAAATCTTTTTTTAATTTGTAACATAAATGATTTTATTGTAAATGTATTCTACAAAGTTAAACACTATATTATTTGCAGGACTGAGGTCTCATATCTTAATTTAACATAAGTCAAGAAGCTGGTCACATTCAGTTTGTGTTTAAAATCTACAACTGTTCAGGAATGGGCTGATTCACGTGTTTATCTTTAAATGAAAATGCTTGTATCTTTAAAGGCAGAAAGGCTGAGTTTTCCCATCTAAGCCTAAGCAAATCTGTGTAAAAGTTTTGCAGGATTAATGTTTATATTATAAATTTTCTGGGACAAAGACAGTATTTTTTACTGAGTTTAAAGACCGATGATATTCATGAGGTCTAAGTAGGTTTATCAGATAGTGGCTTGATTGCACATAAGACAACAGGGACTGGAGTGATTAGTTCTTTAACAGCATAAACTATTGGCAGCTTTTAACTATTTATCAAAAAGAGGCAGACAGCAGTGATAAAAACAAGTGAGGAAAAAGCCAGGTAACCCTGTGCAATGCCTTTTCTACCTCAATATTTACAAACCCAGCAGAAGTGGCAGCACTGCACAGGTGCCTTTAAAGCTGCTAAAAATCAGTAGGAATTCATGACTACTCCCATCCCTGTGAGAAATGGCTGGGTATTAATGAGATTTCCCACACTCTCTCCAAATCCAGCTAGCCCAAATGGTCATCTTGGCAGCTCCCAAAGCTCTCAGTAAATTTGTTTCAAACATTACCAATACGTCTATTTCCCCACAAAGTGACTGTCACAGAATACTTAATATCCTAAGCCCTCCTATATTAAAATGAGACATATACTGATTTCTGTAATAAAATCTCACATCTTAGGACCTGACCCTCACTAGCCAGTCACCAGAAATAAAAGCAGTTCAGACCTTGTTCTTTGTGCATTTTGAATTAGGTAACTTCTAGAGGATTACATGACAATATGAACATAAGAGATAAAGAAGTAGCCAATATAACAACATATAATGATATACTGACAGCAAAAATCGATATGTAAACTTACTGGGGGTCCTGGCTTTCCTCTGGTCCCTGGAGGTCCTGGCAAACCAAGCGCACCCTGAAAAAAGAAAGCTATTAAATACACATGAAAATGTATTGTTGTGTTATGTTGGAAGCAATAGATTGCTACACTTTGCCACCTAAAACAGGCTTTGAAATAATTCTGCAGGATGAGAAGTGTCTTCTAACGTTCAACTTTCATCAAAAGACTTGTCACAGGATACGCTGTTTCAGTGACTTCTGATGTACTAGCCAAATAGGAAAGAAGATACTTATTTATCTCAGTTTCACAATATGAGGGAACATACCAGACCATGTGGTGCTGCTAACCACAGCTGGTCCAGGTGAGCTGCAGATGAATCTCAAAGGTTCAAGGGAAAAATATCTTTTACAACAGTTTCTTACTAGTTTCAGATCATACCATAATTCTTTCCTTGTTTGACACTTCTCTCAACACATCAGCCAGAACTCTGCCCATGCCCTTTACTTGTCTTTGTTCACTACTTTCTATAAGTTTTAATTAGCACAGCATTTCTTACAAATATGTTAATTCAGCAGTATCCAGTAGCTTTTATTACTACATTCTACTTTTATGCAACTGGCTTGTTGCATTTGAAGAGACTCAGAAGCCTGATGAAGTTGCTGAAATTGGACAATTTTGTGAAACAGTGCAATTATAAATTACCTTGTCTCCTGGGTACCCCTGGTCTCCTGGCTCTCCTGCAAGGCCATGTTCACCCTAAACGACATATTATTTTATACAGACATTTATGTGGCTTAAAATGGGGTAGTTATCAGAAATTGAGAAAGATTAATTTGATATTTAGTATTTAAAATTAACACAGATCTTTGAATGACAATACAAGATGTTGCACTGAAGCACCCCTCCAGGAAACCCTATATACACAGCACCGGATTTTGTTATGCCTAGTAATAAGCGCTCTCCAGAAGCTTGTCTGCAGTACCAGATTGTGAGACTGAAGTAATTTAAAAAAAATAAAAGTCAGAAGAGAAAAGAAATCAAAAGGAAAAAGGGAAGGCTTTGTAAAGTACATTATTTTGCTCAAGATTTAATGAAAGGAGCCTGAAAGAATTATATATCTCTATGAAGATAATGGAAATTATTTAAATCACCTTATCACCTTTCATTCCAGGCTGTCCCACACTCCCTGGGAGACCCTATTAAAATGAAGAAAACAAAAATCCAATGTTTGCCTATAATATGGAAAGCAACATAGGCAACAGGCTGTGGGATTGTTTAGCACCATACCGTGGGCCCCTGAATTCCTGATGGTCCACTCGGTCCTGCTGGCCCAATGCCTCCCTATGAGACAGCAAGAAAGGTGACTACATTAAACATTTGATGAAATGGAGTAACTTAAAAGACTGATAACATAATGTGGCGTTTTATGCACCACAGAGAGGAACCAAAATCTTTTCCAGGCTGATTTCTTGGGGAAAAAAGTATCCATATTATAAGCCTTTACAGGTCCCAACCACATCAGCAGAAATGCAAGAAACTAAACTTCCCTCTTTTCCTTTAGATTATGTATTGAAGAGAAGACTGCAATGCATTAGGCAATGCAGAATAAGGAAGCTTTCTTTTGTACTGCAACTGCACAGCCCATGGCTATTTCCTCTTGTCTTTACGGTTACATCACATCACTACTCTATAAAGCACTGAATTTGGCTTAAAGGAATTATTTTACCATGAGTAGTGCCATAAAACGTGACTTTTACTAGGATTTCTCAACTCTCAATGATTTCTAAAAGTTTAAAGTTAAAAACAATAACAAACCAAAAAAAAGAAAAGATGGGATTCTTCCAAAATACCAAGTGTGTAAACTTAACCTTAAGTTCTGATGGTCACGCTAACTTTTTCTGTTCTCATGTACCTTTACAAGTCTTACGAGGAGCAGCTGAGGGAACTGGGCTTGTTTAGTCTGGAGAGAAGGAGACTCAGAGGGGACCTTACTGCTCTCTACAGCTCCCTGAGGGGAGGCTGCAGGCAGGTGGGGGTCGGTCCCTTCCCCCAGATAACAAGCGACAGGACAAGAAGAAACAGCCTCAAGTTATGCCAGGGGAGGTTTAGAGCGGATATTAGGAAAAATTTCTTCACAGAAAGGGTGGTCAAGCATTGGAACAGGCCACCCTGGGAGGTGGTGGAATCACCATCCCTGGAGGTGTTTAAAAAATGTGTAGATGTGGTGCTTAGGGATGTGGGTTTAGTGATGGACTTGGCAGTCCAGGGTTAACAGTGGGCTTGTTGATCTTAAAGGTTTTTTTCCAACCTAAATTATTCTATGATTCAAAGCCCTTACTACATTTCTCCTTTCTGGGATTTATAAAGTTTTATGACTTGAAAATGAAAAGCGAATGAGAAATGAAAAAAAATTCAGAATCTTAAAAGATCAACACAGAAACAGCAATAATATTAATGAAAGAGTGAGCTAAACATAAGAAATGATTTATCAATAGGTAAAACTATATTATATAGAGAAAAATCTATCTACTTTCTGCCTATTCTACTTCTGGACAAAAAAAAGGCAGTGTTATATCTCTGACTATGCAAGAATTTCGTAACAAATATGAATAAAGACATCTTTTGCTACTTGCTAATTGTGACATGGAAAAGATGAGATGGACATCTACTGATTTCCAGTTCAGCACACATTCATTATTCTCTGGAAACTTTTTTGGGTAGTTAGCAAAAACATTCCTCTGCAGCCATCATCAGACTCATGGCTCACTGAAGAAAAAGGAAGACTGATGACTTAGCATCTCAATGGTGCTTGGTAAAGCTCCCAAGAGAATTGCCACTCTACATTGCTTTAGCCTTACATGACTGCTTCAATGATATATTCTGTCATGTTAGTTAATGCCAAGATAAATTGTTTACATTGCTGTCTCTTACTTGTGCTTTATGTTTTAGTTCAGCAAGGCATTTCTGTATTAATGATACTGTACATTGAAATGCATACTTATGGCAACAATAGCATCGGTTGAAAAATCAGAGGGATACTAAGCTGGGAAATTTAGCTTACAAAAGCGATGGGAAGAAGTTCCAAAAGAGCTTTACAAAATTCAAGTTGATGAAACTCTTGTCACAGTCTCCAGATGTATCGTCTGACATAATTAACAGCAAAGAACTGGAACTATTAAAAAATAAAACTGAAAAGTGATCTCACTGAAAAGGGTTGAATTACTAAGGCTGTCAGTTTTTAAAATTGTCCTTCATCTACAACAGCCCTGCTATATGTTAGCACATGCTTATCGGTTAAAAATTGCTGATAGATGAAAACCACAAATTACTTCAGCTACATAAAGCATACCTTTTCCACCATTTCTAATTTTTTTAGAATGGTTTAGTTTTTTAGTGAAACTAAAACCAAATTGCTTTTACATGACAAAAAATAAGATACCAGAAAAGGAAAACTAATGCTTCCTAGTATTAGGGGTGTGTGGGGGGGGGTTTAAACAAAAATAGAAATGTGATAGCTCTGATAACTGTGGTGCTAAATTTTCTGAAAGTCTCCATCACATTAAAACTCATGGGTTTGCAAGTCTTGAGAGACTGACTGCTCAGCCAGCCAGAACTCTGAACTTGGCAACAGCTTTGTATATTACAAAAAATCATGGAAGAAAGAATTCTTGGACTCAGCTTGCTGATGCTGCTCACTTTGCTGTTGTTCTCATGAGTACAAAAATATAATTAGCTCTTGACACTGTATACAGCTGGGCTGGACAAGCTACTTGAATTAACACTGTTGGTTTCTGCCAGATTAATATATTTAATCTCATGTTCAATACTGCATCTTGTAATAGTATAATATGTTTAATTAACTAAGTATTTTAGAACAAACATTGAGATCTCTAGTTCTTTACGCAGTTTTGGATGACCACTAGCATCTGCCTGAATAAGGGCCATGAAAACAAAGGCCAGGGTGCACAAATCCATCTGGAGAGCAGGTGCGGTCAAGGAAAAAGGCTGCACCACACATGCTGTACTTGGGGATGCTACAGTCACCTGAAATTCCCCTGAGGTCTTGGTGAAATTATCCTACAGTTTCAAAAGCACAATGGTCCCTTGTAAATATAAACTCTGTAACAAAGGACAGGTCTTCCAATTATCTTACTGCCTGGGAAAGTGGGAACCAGAGTAACTAATATGGTGTAATGCAGAGACACAAAGGAGTGCATAATAGTAAATTTTACTGATGATGTGTATACAGTGTGTTAGTATCCACAAAAGATTCATGCCACTAGATACCGAAATCCTTTTTAGCCATGTTCTGACCTTATTTCAAAACCCCAGCTAGATCTGCTGATGCTTTTGAAGCTTCCAATGCGTGTTCAGAAAACTGGAGGAAATATTGCTGGGTCACTTTCCTTAACTATAAAATCTTACTGTAAGGTCTTATCAGCCACAGAGAGTTAACCGCCCCTGAGTGGCAATGCTAATGTGTTTGGGCTGAATAAACGAAGATACCTTTAAAAACAGCCTAATGTATCCAACAAGATCTATTAAGCTGTTGGAATAACCCTACCTTTATGGAACCACATTTCTACATCATAAGAACTTGCCCATACATATTTTTAATCACACATTTGTCATCCCAAGCACTAAACTCATAATAAGATCAGAAGCTCACTTGCAAATTTATTTCTACCTCCAAAAATGTCATTGTTTTTCAGCATATATACATATACCTCAGCTACAAACACACAAGTGTAGGGATCAAAGGAGCTCTCTGCTTCATAAAAGACCTCTAATTCCTTGTAGTCAAATGACCTGCAGCAGATAATGTAAAGTTTCCAAGAATTCTGGTCAAACCCTAATTCCAACAGAAGATGTGAATATTTGTGTATTCCCTGTAAAAATCTTGTTCCAAATGGTCACATTGTGAAACTAAAAGCTATACACATGAAGATTTAGCTTAATAATTGTACATAATGAAGAAAGAAATGCCAGTTTCTATGCTTTACTTTCTTGCCTTTACTTTGAATAAAAATTATGTATGGGCACATAATCAAAGCTTTTTTTTTTTTCCTTACACACATGGAACCATGCAGAAGAATCTCACATTTCAATGAGAGATGGCAGGCCACTCAGATGACGTTCACAGGCAACAGGCAAAACAATTGCTGATTTCATGCTGGTCAAAATCTAAATATACCATCAGTGTATTTGGGGGATTTTTTCCCCAATAGCTCATATCAGCTGAGAAGGACCTGGGAGTTCTAGTGGACAGCAAGTTGCCCCTGAAGCAGCAGTGTGCTCTGGTGGCCAAGAAGGCCAGTGGGATCCTGGGGTGCATTAGGAAGAGCTGGCCAGAAGGTCAAGGGAGCTGATCCTCCCCTTCTACTCTGCTGTGGTGAGGCAGCAACTGGAGTGCTGTGTCCAGTCCTGGGCTCCCCAGTTCAAGAGGGACAGGGAACTGCTGAAGAGGGTCTGGCAGAAGGCTACAAAGATGACGGGGGGACTGGAGCCAACTCTTTTATGAGGAAAGGCTGAGAGGACTGGGCCTGTTGAGCCTGGAGAAGACTGAGAAGGGATCTTATAAATGTCTACAAATATCTTAAGGGCGAGTGTCAAGAGGATGGGGCTGGGCTCTTTTCAGTGTAGCCCAGTGACAGGACAAGAGGCAATGGGCACAAACTGCAACACAAGAAGTGCCACCTGAATAAATATGAGGAAGAACTTCTTCACCTTGAAGGTGACAGTGCACTGGAAGAGGCTGCCCAGGGAGGTTGTGGAGCCTCCTTCTCTGGAGACATTCAAAACCCACCTGGATGCAATTGTGTGCAACCTGTCCTAGGTGAACCTGCTTTAGCAGGGGGTTGGACTAGATGATCTCCTGAGGCCCTTTCCAACCCTGAATATTCTGTGATTCTGTGATTATTGTTATATTTCAGCTACATACAAGTAGAAAAGGCTTTAGACTAGTGATTGAAAGTAATTTCTGTATTTCACACAAAATTATTAACACTCCATCTCTGTAAATGACCACAACTCAGCAACGTAGCAAATGGAGATTTGACCATGCAAACACTTATGCTCATAAACTCTAGGAAGAGCTAATCTGCTAAGTTTTAATCAAAATAATAAGCATCTTTTTAGATGTGATATATAATAGGCTTTTTTAAAAACTGAGATATATTTGTACAATTATCAAAATCCTTGAGATAAAATTCCAAAGACATTTATGTAAGAAAAGCAAACTAACTCAAAGCAAATTCTCAAGAATGCAACCTCTAATATTACAAGTAGTTTAATTGGCTCAAATATGGCAAGTGACAAGAATACAATCAGTCATGTTTGCATGAAGAAGGCTGCAAGCCACAGAGGTTCCTTGTCCAAGCTTCTGTGCCTTCACTATAGCAATACCATAAGAATCGCAATCAGGCAGCAAGGGATGACTTATTTTGTTATGAACACATCATTAAAAAGACAATCATGGAACTCAACTGGCACACTCAAAGGAAAAGTTAGATGACCATCAGTGTAAACTAACAAACATCAAGAATATTTCAGATCTCCAGATATAAATTAAAAAAAAAAACAAAAAAACACAAACACTGGAGACAATCATGGCTTTCTTAATTGAAGTGTAAACATGCTATTTTCTCCCACATGTTATGAATATGAAATGGCTGGGTAGCCAGCCGTGACTGAGCCAATACCAAGAATCAAATCCAGGTCTTCTATCAGTAAACACATGAATTACTTAAAATAAGGCAGTAAGACACATGGTATGAAAGTATCAATCTTCCCCATCTCCTGTAGGCCTCATTCATGTCACAGAGCTTCCCTGTCACAACTGTATATATACAACTACAGCTTGCAATGTCATAGTGAGCATCACAACCTTATTCTAAAAACATAAGACAATTTTTGGACTGTGGATGTCAAAATGTTTGGAAGTATTGTGCTTTTTCAAAAACAAACACTGGCTTTAGGGGTATAAACTAGCCAACTTGGTTACTGCAAGTAAAAATCCCAGACATACCAGGTCAGAAATAAGCATAAAAACCCAAATCAAATATAGAAGTTCTCCATACTAGTTTTGTACAGTAATTTCAATTGCAATCATGGCTACCTAAACTAAAATCTTTTAAGATCTCTAGACTCTTATATTTGTTGTTATTATTTCAAACTTACAAGCCAAATAGTCTAATGAAGCCGTATCAAAGTAAGTAATAAATGTATACTCACTCTTAGACCTGGAAATCCAGGAGGACCAACACCACCAACAATTCCCTTCAAAGAAAATGAATTTTAGATTATCTGAATTTTACCATTTTAAAAAATGCCCAGTGATAAGATAAAGAAAAGTGATCTGCAAAGCAAGTCACTAGGGTTTTTACAGAGTTCCTGAAGAATGACAACTTACCACTGTATGGGCAAACATGCTTATTAAAATTCCTGATTATGGAATTAAATCTCAAGATACATGCATCATTAAATAATTCCTGCATTACCAAGGAATGTGAGATTTGTTGCCATGATATTTAAAGTGGGAAGATGAAAAAAAAAATTCTTTGTGGTGGAAAAATACACAAAAATTTATTAAATATTCCTTTGAAAGATAAATAGGACACCAGCTCAGTTCATAGCAAGACCTTTGCAAATTAAAGGTTACACTCTTTTTGTGAAAAAATACTTCTTGATACAAACCACAGTACTTGTACTTTATGTAGAAGTAACAAATTCATCAGTACTCTACTACTGGCTCTGTTTCACTCAAGTTTAACTCAGCAGAGGTTAAAACACCACGGAGAACAGTTGCCAAGTTTCTATGCCATGCATGAAAGGCATATTGTAGCCCTCCAGGTCAGCTTGCTTTGCACAGGCTGTACCAACGTCTGGGACCTGCTATTCAATGGTTATCATACATAGGGTGCACTGCAGCCCGTCGGCACCCACACTGAAGGGGGATTTTTATGCAAGCAAATCTCAGCCCATTCTGAAGCTGTCCAACAGGGCACGGCTGCTGAGCATGGGACAGAGGACACCTTCATGATTTCCTCCCTTCTCTAGTGCCTATGCACCTTCTCCAGCCTGCTTCAAACTAACCACAGGGGAAACCGAATGCTCTAGAAACATCCTCCAAGGCAGACTGACATCCTCAGAGAAATGAGAGGGTGTTGTGGAAAGCAAGGATGGCATTACTCGGTTAAGCAGAAGGAATTAGGCATGGAAACAAATGTCATTAGTGTCAAGTCAGCATACAGAAAGAAATGTGTTTCCTTCATGTTCCTGCCACCACAGGCCTCCCCTGCTCTCCACTGCCAGCTCACGAACAGGCTCTGTAAATATCCCATTAGCATTGCAGCCCCCTGCAGCTGCAGCTCTGGCCCCTTGCCTGAACAAGCCCTGCAGGGTGAGTTTTGGGGGAAGCAGGGAGAGGGGTTGCTACCTGTCTGAGGAGGCAGTAAGATCAGCAGCTGTTTTGGCAGATTAGAAGGAACTTGGTTGCAAATGCTTGTGTTAAAAAAGGCTTCTTTGTAAAGTGCAAGTCTGTAACTTCAGATTCAGGCCTTCTGAGCTTGTTTCTATTAAATTACTGTTCTGCAGGTATTGTGGAAAGACAGTATCTGCTTTATCAGGAACAGAGGAACACTTGGGAGTACCAAGAGGGGAAGGAAGAACTTACCTTTTTATATCATATGCAAAGCAGCTGGTGATACTCATGACACCTCAGAGGGCTTTCAAGATAAAAAATGCCATACTGACACCACCTGACATTCCCACAAGGGGAGCTTTGCTTCAGGGACCAGAAATGCAAAATATTTTTTTTCCTATGTTCCAAAATGCTGGCACCAAACATTAATAAATCACCAGCAAAATTCATGTAAGCTTTTCTAAAATAAGTTTCTAAAATGGGTGTGTCAGGATGGGGAAGGCCTTCAAAAAGGAGACCATCTCTGCCCAGTTGCTGACTCTGGTCCATGTCAGAACAACCTTTATACACAAACTGACAGCAGTTTCCAAAGGAGCATCCAACAATAAAAGCACATTCAAATCAGCTGCTTTTTTGCCCAGCACTTACTGCTATTCCCTTGTCTGGCCCAAAGCCCTTTTACTGGTTTCTCATATCAAAGGAAACCTGAGTTTTGAGTCTGCAGCCAGTTTTCCTACAAATACAGCAAAGCTCCTTTGATAGCAGCCAGTGATGTGCCTGTGCCACAGTTTGAATACCATACCACGAGAGCACTTTAGCTTGCACACACTGCCAAGGACAAAGCTGTTATCATACTGATTATAATGCACTAAATGACATACTAGCATAATTGTATTCAGTAATAGTTCAAAGGATGAAATCAACTGTCAAATGCATAAGAATACGAAAGCTAGGGGTTTGGCATACATGCAGAGTCCCATTTTGTTAAGGTGATCTTAGAATAATGGTTTAAACAAACAATGCAAAGTCATATCCAATGCAAGAATTTTTGAAGAATTCGAATCAGGAATGTAATGAGGACAGCAAGACATTGATTCTCGAGGTAGTCAGCACATACAGTGGTGGAAACTGTTCTCTCAGTAGCTTTCTGGTTCTTTTCTCTTTCTTTTTTATACCACTGCTTATTACAATACTATCCTGGCAATTTCCATGGAAAAGTAACAGTCCAAAATTTTCCTGCAGACTTTAAGACATCACTTTGAGGCAAAAGTCTCCTTTCCATCTGGGAGGGGAGTTAATACTGAGTGTTACAAATTTTACCACGTTAATCAACACACAATTTGATACTTACAGGATTCCCATCTGGGCCAGGGGGGCCTCTATTTCCAAAGTCACCTGGAAAACCCTAAAGCAGAAGAGAGAATGCTTGTTCTTTAATATTCAAGACAAAAAGGGTGGTCTGAACACTGAATTCCTATAGGTATTAGAAATTAGCAAATCAACAAGTGGATTCAGGGAGAGAGAATGTACATTCAGGGAGAAGCAGAAAGTTTCAGCTGCACAGTTCAAATGAACAGAATAGTGGCATTTGCTTGTCTCCTAAATTCATAACCAAAAAAGATATAATTATACACAATGTGAGCATGGGGAAAAATCAGATGTCTGATTTGCTTTAAGAGCAATATTAAACAATATTACTTGAATTACTTGCTTGGAGTCTCTTTTCTCATTTAGTATTTTTACTTCAATTTTCCCCCTCCCCATTACCTACAGCATTCACTAAAACAATACTGTCCTTACCAATGTTAACACTTGGCTTAGTATGCGTCTAAAGATTGAAAAAATAACTCAAACAAGACATGGAAAAGCTTTATTCATTTTCTCAGAGACTAGGATACCAGGCCAGGGAAGAAATCTGACTGACCAAGTCAAGCATCAAAGCTTGAAATGGAATTTCCATTTCTTGCTTGAGAAGCAAAATGAAGTGGAAACCCACTACTTTACTGTCTCTAATCTTTCTTGCTTCCTCTCAGAGTTTTGCAGATTGCTTTACTTCTTTCTGATGTTGCCCACTGCAGAAGCACACAAATTGCTAGGGGAAAATGGTTTGGGTTTTTTTCCATTTTTTTTTTTTGTGTGGTTTTTTTTGATTAATTTTTATCAGTATACTATTCATATACTATTTCTCCAGAAAAGCCACATGAAGCTAATAGAAGCTCATGCTATTAGTCTGAAGCAGCATCATGCAATATTTTCTTTATTCCTATCACTGTATAAAGTTAGAAGAAAGGACAGAGCACAGACCTACAGAGAAGTCAACATCCTTTTTAATTACATTGTAAGGTCCATAGAAAAGCCTATCATAAAATTTGCAAAATACCAAGCTGGAAAGGTATTCTGCCTGGAAAAAATCCAAGCTAAGATGCTCACACGGAAGAGACTTTTCCTAGAATGGAAAAAAAATCTCACACAATATTAGAGTACTGAGATAACTGAGAGATGGACTGACCTTAAAAAATCTGCCACAAAGCACCAGAGTATTACTAGTCCATCTCCATGGGGAAAAGGAGCAAATTCCATCCCTGCGATAATTTTTACATGAAATACTCTGTCTTTTCAATGTTTGAATGTCTTTTTACCCTTCCCTGTGTATCAGGAACAGTACTTTGAGGCATTAACCTTTCACCTCTCCAAGACTGTGTTCAAACCTGCTGCAGGTCAAATGTACAATTCATTTGGCCTTTTCAATCTACCTTGTTTGGAGGACATCCACATAGCTGTCCAGCTCAGGGCTCAGTAAAGCAGTGTCTTTCCTTAATGGAATGGGGGATATGAATCATCAAACAATATTATATGAAGAGCAGTCAGAAAGATAATATAAACCGCAGCAAGCAGGTGGAAAAAATTGTATCCTAAACCGAAGTAGTTTAAATGCAGCTTAAGCCATATTTGGCTTTAGTAGTAACTTTAACCAAAAAATCTAAAAGTCAAGGCAACTTTTAATGCATATATATATATATGTATATATAATGTATACACACTGCTAAAACAGTATGTTGAAACAGCTTAACAGGCTCTTAAATCCCATCATCGTGCTGTAAATTAATTTGGGACATGCATAACACTCCCTGTATGATCTTTTGGGTTGATTTTGTCTGGAGTTTTTTTCTAGATTCTCCTCCAAATTCAGGAAAGCAAAAGATAGGAATGCCTCTCACAACAACGAAATTTTTATTCAGGATCTGACCATGGAACTCACAAATAAGAATCTATAGCTGTAACTGTAAGATCTGACAGTACAGATCTTTACACCATGACTGTCTTATTGTTTAAAAAGTAGAGGTTCATAGGTTAAGGGTTAATAAAGCAGATTACATTGATTCTCCAACCATACACCATCGGCCAGATTTTTGCAGAACTCTGAAAATGCACTGTAAAATTTCACACATGCAAAATGGGTATTTCACAGTGCCTATGCTGTTAAAAGCTACCAGCTGACATGGCACAGACAATGATTAATTTACCACCCTTAGCATCATATTTTGGTTGTACTGTCTACCATTGGTATATGTTAACAGAGGCAGAATTGCCATGACGCACGTGAATATCAATATTTTTTTTAATGGAAACACACAAATGAGGCATCTAAAGTGAAATGCAGGATGCAATGGGACAGTTTTACCAGCCACCAGATCATAGATGCAGGTCACAGATGACGTTTTACATACATCAGGAACCCAGAACAGCATGAGTTATGAAAGGGACAGATCACTCACAGTCATCATAATCCCATTCCCAACATCATGTGTCAGAATTCTAACTGATGATGATAAAACTATCTTGGTAAGTAGAAAAGTGAAAAGGAAATGTGACATATGAAAACAGTCAGAAAAGTCTAATAATGGAAGTAAAATACTACTGTGCAACAAGTGTTTTATTACATCAATATCATCATTTAACATTACTATTATAAAGCATACAAAGGATGACTATTCATAATTTTAATACTAAACAGAACTGTTTTTACAGTTACAATGGACTTAATAAATTCTTGGTATAATTTACCAGGTCTGTTCTGTCACTTTGACTCCTGATTGTAACTAATCCCATGTAGAAGAGAACTATGTAAAACATTCCCCCAAACAGGGTCAAACTATTTATGTAAAAGCACTATGGATCATACTAATAGGACTGACAATTCATTAAAAATACTGCAAACTAGCCAAATTTTATATTACAAGCATACAATGGGAAGAAATTGAATACATACGCTTCCACTATGAAATACTTTTTTAAAAGCATATTGTATACAAAAGTAATCTAAAATTCAAACAAATCCTCACTCTATAATCTTCACTCTATAATCTTCACAATAAAGATTTTGGTAATTGAATATTCTGTTCCATTTCAAATATGCCAGAGATATTACAAATATGAAGAACTATTCAACAAACCTGCTAAGTAGTAGCATTTTGTATGTACAACCCATTACACAATCCACTTTTCTTATACTTTAATGTTACTTCCAAAACTAAGATCATATTTGGGACCTGTTTTCTTTCTGAAGGCTCTCTGCCAGTCAGACAGTTTTTTCCCCAAGTATTATTATTGACAGAATTTTTGTCCAAGTAAGTAAGTTGCATCCTAGAACACAAGGCAAGGAGCCTAACTTCAGGCACCATGCAATTCCCAACCCAAATTTCATTTAGCGACCATGTCCTGCTCCAAAGCACCAGCGCTGTTAACTGTTAGTTAACAGTCCAGGACACTGTGTCAAAAAACATTGTCATCACAGTTTTCATTGGGGTTAAAATAACACATGTTCTCTAAGTCTGTGATCCAGCAAAGTACTTCAAGCCAGGTTCCCACATTATTGCTTTCCTAGTTTGATCCCTAAATTAGTAGCCTTCGGTCAAATAAGTACTTTATAGATCATAGAAAGCATTCCTTGGGACTGAGGAAATAACAGCATTACAGAGGAATCATTACTGAATGAAAGCAATCATGGACATCGTACAGTGGTGGTTTTAGTGCTCTGTCACCTATGCGTAACCTCTCTGAATTGATTTATATGAATACAAGTCCTTATCAGAGCATACCCTGGCATTGCTAGAAGCTGTGCTCTTAACTGTAAATTAAAAACAGCTGCTTACTACAGCATGCACAGCACCAACTGTTATGGATTGAAACAAACTACTACACTGGCAATCACAAGCCTCAGTGTAATCTGCCACAGAGAATGAGATGATAATGCAAAACATGTTTTCAGAGTACCCTCCTGTCACCTCCTCTTCATTTTCCACACTGAGCACAAGCCTTTGCTTTCTGTCCAGGTTCTTTTTCAGCATTGCACATGACTCACCAGTACAACCCATTGCCAACTACTGCAAGGTACTGATGGCACAGATCCCTTCTTGCCCAACGCTCAGATGCACAAAAAGTAGGATTTTATGCAAATTATAAGTGAACTACAATATGGTCAACAAGCACAGGAGCATCCCATCCTGCTAACCAAGTAATTAAAAAGCAGATTCTTACTTTGATTTTACACCTTAACAATAAGACAGCAACTTCAGAAAGAGCAGTCTATCAACTTAATGACACTTCTCTGGTTGCCTTTCTTTACATCAAAAGGAACTCTACTGAAGGCTAGTGCCTTTTTTGGCTGGTGTTAGATCACACAGAAAACAAAACATAATTAGACAGAATTCTCCACAACTTTCATAGCATACACCAAGGGCCAAACGATGGCAATCACAGTACTGCTGCCGAACAAGCTTGTTCAACATGTTAGATGAAAGTCATCTGAACAGCTGAGTGCACAACTGGAGAATGCTATCGTAGTTTCCAATCTCAAACCACAAGCAAGTTGAAATTGGAAACTCCTGGATAGCTTCAAAGACCTAAAATAATAAGGTTGCAGCAGAAAACAAAACACTTGGCACTGAAGATATACCACAGGAAATACATAAACCTTCATAATGTATACTCGACAGATTTGTGTTTATTTTCAGCTGTAGAAATACATGCTAAGTAGAGGACAGCTTTAATTTACCACAGTCCAGAAACATCAGACGTTAGCAGCAGTTGATTTGCATTCACACCAACACCAAAATCAGACTTACAAAACTTGGATCTGTGCATCTTGTGCTAACACTGATTTTATAGAATATATTTATATGTTCCTGTCATCTGTCAACCCTCAGGTAGCTGATATAATGAACCAGCCACAAGGCTCATCAGATTAAGTCTTCCTCACTTCAGAATATCTAGTCCTTATAATCTGCACAGAATTTGCAGTACTGTAAAGTACTAATTGGAAACAATAGAAAGTCATCTATCGAAAAAGTAAAAGTACCATTTTTCAGCTGATTAAAGTTGTGTATTATTATAAGAGTGAATTACAGATGCATTTACATTGGCAGCAAATATTGTAACAAGTGTTAGAAGCTTTACCTGTCTCCCTTTAGGACCTCTTTTTCCACGAAAGCCTGGGATGCCCTGAGAAAGAAATAACCCATCATAAGTAGGTTTTCTTTTCAATAGCTTAAGTTCAAGTAATCAAACCTGCATTTCATTTGAAAAGACAGTGTAAGAAGAAGCACCATAAAAAAAGAAAAGAAAAGAAAACATTTGAGCAAAGAATCATACAAACAATGTCCTATAACAGGGGGGACAAACCACAAACTTTGCTTGTCTTTACTGTGGCCACATCAGAACTATGAAGGGCCATATCCTGCATCCATCAAAGCACATGGCCAGACATCCTTTGTGCTCAAAAAAACCAAAACAAAGCTCAAACACAGATTGCGATTAACATTTCCATAAAATTATCCAACAAATGACAAATACTGATTATTGACTAAAAAAAAATTCTTCAATGAAAAATACTCATTATGGACATTCGTGGTAAGAAAAAAATACCCCTAATCCTTGCATCTCTAGATAAAATTCACATAACAATTTACAGCTGCTCTCTATTTCACTTTAGCACCAGTGCATTTCATTGATTAGACTAATTAGATATGCGCTATGTATTTAATTTCCTCCACATCAGTTTTGCTTGTAAAGACTCATACGAACAGTTATACTTTGTACTTCCCCCCACCCCCAACCCCCTGCCTCCTAACATATATTGTATTACCACCCAAATATCAGTATTTCATTAATGTTCCATTAAACCTACCCTTTCTCCTTCAGGTCCTAGTTGTCCTGCCACACCTGGAGGTCCAATGAAACCCTAAAAACAGAAGAAAAATTCTTGATTACAAGGCTGCTTCCCACCAACACATCTTGCCCCTCAGTATTGGCCAGCTGTGGGTTCAAGATCCAGCGATTAAATTCAGGTTTATTTGAAATGACCAGTAAACTCAATCAACTTAAATGTGACTAGGATTTACTCTCCAACCAACAGCAAAAACATTTCCTGTTATAAGGGTACAGAATCAATTAATAGGGAAGTACTAAGTTTTCTAATAAGACAAGTTGCAGAGATATTTATTAGAATAAATGAAATACGAAACAAGCTGGTTTTTCTTATGCATTAAATACATCAGAAAAAATGTTCTCATCTTTAATAACACTGATCTCTGCTATATGAAAGTCTTACAAAGTTTACCCTGTCATAAGCAGAATGTTTTTCTTAAAATTCAGTCACAATGCACTTCTCCCCCACCTTCCTCTCAGAAAGTCAGAAATAGATCCTCTCATGTAATCAGTTGTATGAAGACAGAAACATGCTTTTGACTCAGCAGAAGTGGCAGTTTATATTTAAATTTATAAAAACAGTAGCAGAGATGGATTGTACACTACCAGATTCAAAGTGAGATTGGTACAAAAATATTAGGAGTTACTAAAAAAGAATCCCTTGCTTTCATCTGTCTCTCTCCTGTCCCCCTATGGTAACTATTTGGGATTTTCGGGTTTTGTGGTTTTGGTTTTTTTGTTCTTGTTTGTTTGTGGGTTTTTTTAATTATGAAAGATAGGGCTGGATGACAAGATGTGCACTAACGAGATTAAGGAAAACAAAGGCTCTTCATTTTTCTACAGTTCCTTAAAACAGCTGAGAAGCAGAGTATAGCCTGATTGCAGGAATGTTCTAAACTCAAGGTTCTAAAAATACTTCCTATCATGTTTCTATACACTTCCATGGCACAGCTGTATGGCCCAAACAGGACTGTGCATCTTTTTTATTGGAAAATGCTTGTAGAATCCAAATAGGGGATTTAGCCTTAAGACCTGACAGGTGTTTTTCCCTAAAATTACTCATATGTTGGCCATTTTCAGCTTTGTGTAAACAGAGCGGTAGTAACTTTTCAGGAAGTGACTGGGATCACTTAAGGTCTTCTTGGTTGAGGGGAGAACGAGACAAAATGCATTGAGAATTTGAGCAAAAATAAACTGAAGAAACATAGAGGATACAATCCCTGAGGGTGCAATATCTGTTGACACTTGATCCTGACAAACTAATTTTTCCCATCACTGTAATGAAAACTGACATCAAAAAAACCCACCCCGAAAAACCAGACATATTAAGAAGCTGCTGCAGGTAAAGGTTTTTAGTAACTACATTAAAAAAAGGAGCAAAAGCATATTTAGCAGCACAGTAAGATTATTTTAATAGGTATTTGAGAACACAGCACACTGCTCAGCAACCTATACAGCATGAGCTGAGGGCCTGAAAACACCTAGCAAAAGTCTCCTTCAAATCCTAGGTGCAACCAGAAACATGCAGGTTTCTGGAAACCCATGTCTACTGCCTGATGGGGAGAGTCTGAAAAAATACTTATGCACATACAAGCATATGTAGGCATGCACATGTGCCTATTAAACAAAAAAAAACAAAATAAAAAGAAACAAACAAAAAGACCCAGAAAAAAGGCAACCTAACCAAAAGCAAAGCTTGAATCAGCAGAGCATTAAGAGCCTTTGGACCCTGGGACATAGATGACTACAACCAAACCATTCTAAAATCTCAAGAGCACTTTTACATTTTTTATGTGACAAGATGGTTTCCCTTTATCAGCTTCTGTAGCTGTTACAGATTGCAATTGCCAGATATGTCTCCCTTCTTGACAGCTTCCATTATGGAAATAATGCTTCAGGCAGGAAACATGCACTCCACTCCCAGCTCACACATCCACATTTAGCATTGCTTTCCTTCTCTTGCCTGCATGCATTCCAAATGAAGAGGACGGGCAACAATGGAAGACTGCTCTATGCTGCTCACCATGGAAAAAAAAATAAATCCTTACATGTGTTTTGAAAGAAACTCTATGTTTTCCCATTTGTAGGTTCTGTAAAGACAGAGTAGTTCAGAGGGCATACAACTGGCAGAGCTGAATGAAATTCCTCATCCCCTTGCTTATTTACCGTATGGGCAAAAATACACAGGCATGCCAAAATGCTTAAAATGCTTACTTACTCTTACACCTTTAGGACCTGGGTTACCTTCTGGTCCAGCTAAGCCCTATTACAAAAAGACATGAGTTGTATTTCATTTTAAACAACCAGATACGATCTATTTAAAATAACTGTAACAGCATTTTTTAACTCTAAACTGGCAATACATTCTTTAAATTATTAGGATTGAAGAGGGTGTCATAAAGCACTCCCCTGTTCAGAAAGGTCTCCCATTAATTCATGGCTGAAAGTTAAGACAATGACTGAAGCTTCCTTTACATTAAAATTATTTCTTCTAGCAGGAAAATTTTTTCCAGACCCAGTGATCTGGCATTACAGTGACATAATTTCACAGGACTTTTCATAAGCTTTTATATTTGGACACATTTCCTATTATTTTAAAGCTAATGTTAGAACATCATATGTAGTCCAAATGCTTTAAACATTTTCTGTGATTCAATGCAAACATGTTATCATCCATTAGTATATAAAATATTGTAATGGAATTTTAAAATATATAGCCATTGCAAACCTAACCAAATAAAACACTGAAATATTGGTCAAATTCACCCTTTAAGCAGACACAAAACCATAGACAGTTGTGAATTTGGTTTATATACCTTTATATGGGGAAAAAATGAATATTTCTACTTTATGTCTTATTTCTATTACTGGACTGAGGTATCTGTTAGCCTGTATGTAATTTTTTTTTAAAAAAAAAAAATCAATATTTAGATAAGTGCTTGTGTTTATAGAAAGCTGCTTTCTGGCTTTATTGGTTCTCCTCAAATATCGCACTGTGGAAAAAAAATAAACTCTTAATGTTCTGTTTCCTTAAAGGGCTGAAGAAATAGTTTCAGCAGTGAAGTAAATACATTGCTGAAAATCAGGAGGAACTCTACTACAACAGGAAGTTTCCTATCACTTCTGGACCTGATATATGAAAAAGATAAAACACATACATCCACATGAGGTTTATGAAGGAACATAAAGTGTTTAGAGATTCAGTACATTGGTAGTATCATGTATGTATTCCAGAAAGGCACAGCATTGCTTCATCTAACCCATACAAGTGTAAAAACCACAAGACTCAACATTACCTAGACGGCATTACCTGTGAAAGAGGTCTGTTTTAAGGATAAATGATAAGATATAAACAAATACATTTATACTATTAATAGTTCCAAAAGAATTAGATATGGTACTTTTGAAAGGAACAAACAAGAAAACTCTCCAAACTGCAAAGACATAATTAATATAGTTACTGCACCTGCCTGCCAGGATAACCAACTGCCCCAATATTGCCAGCCATTCCCGGAATTCCCTAAGTGGAAAAGGGGGATGGGGGAGGGGGGGGGAGGAAAAAACAACAGGTTTAATGTCATGTTTTGGAGCTTATTTGTTTTATCATTTCTCTTTTAACACCTTGTCTTAAGCCAACAGCTTAAGCTCATAGAAAAATTGCTCTCGGAGTAAGCTACACCACAATACCCTAAAATTTACTCATTATACATAAGTAACTCCACCAATTTCATTTACGTATCCTTTAAAAGGCATTACAAGAAGAGTAGTCTAAGATTTTGTGAAATACAAGTGTGCGCACCCCCATATTTCCATAACAAAACATAGATGCTATTTATAAAAAGTAACTGGGCTAGACTACAGGAGACAGCTCCTGATAATGAAGGAACTGCACTGGTCTTAGCTGTATTAGAACAAATGTGTTCTCGTTGGAGAAGAATCCTTGCGTCTTTACAAATTATTTTTTTTTTGTTTGTTTCTGCCAGAATCAGGTCAATATAGCACTGGGTTAGTCATGAATATAACGAACTATTCTTCATCTTCTTTCTCCTACTCAAATCCAAAAGCCAATTTTGTTATTTTATTACTTAGCATCAGCACATCTGACTACTTATTTTCAGACAAATGTGCTTTTCTGAAATGGTGCCAAATGCCATGTGCCCATCACCAAGATAGATGAAGCTTCACCTACCTCTGTTCAGTTAATTTTATTTTAAATAAGCCAAGTTAATAAACTGGACACTCTTGCAGCCTGACCCTCCACCCACTGTCACACGTCAGTGTTACCACAGCAATGGATCATGTCTTCCTCTCTGAGCTGTTCACAGGTGATTTATGGTGAAACAGTAATCTTAGGAAGCAGAACTCAGAACTGCAGATGCAAAAAAGGGGTTGCAGTATTTTTTATTTAAATGAGCTGTCATTGCGATGATTCTGTCACCTGCTTTCAGCTGCTAGTGATTCATCTTCTGACAGATGTTCTTTCATGGAACTAGGACCCATGGTCTCCTATTTTGGCTCAGATGTACCTCAAAACACATGTATACGAAAAAACTAAAAAAGCAGTAGAATCATTGCATTTATACCTTATCCTTTAAAACTTTTCCTTTGTTACCAGCTGTTCAAGGAGTTGCATGACTCTCAGATTCAGAGGAATGTCTGTCCTTGCTGTACAAGTTTCTAAAAACTAGAAACACAGGTAGGTGCTACAGATGACAATTAACTGGTCTAACCCATCACCTTCACCAGTCAGGCCTCAAAATACCAGCAGTATAAACTACATGCAAAATAAATCTCTTAACTCTTTCATCCAAAGTGTTCTCTTAGAAAATACTCTGATGTATCTTTTAAGTGATAATAATGAAGGAAAATATTTATAGCAGCTGCACGAAAACATTCAGGTATCAAACAGCTGCACATCACCAGTTTTCACATTCTTGAACATGCATTGCCTTTGAAGGAACTTACATGCTTGACTGCATGAGTAATGAGCAGAATTGCTTTTCAATGCAAGCTTCACTTTTTCCTCCTCCATGGTAACTAACTGATTATCTTTCATCTGCAACTTCTTCAAAGATTCACTCTTCCCCTGATGTTAAGAATGACTTTCACTGGCTATCTCTTATCTCAATGCTAAATTATAGTCATTACAGAAAAATGCCTGTGGGCTTGTAATAAAAATCACCACTCATTCAATTAAGATTTGTGTATAAAACTCATTAAAGTCATGGATGATGTTCATAAGTTTTCAGCTCCCTTCGGGTGTCTATCATCTTTTATCATCACCATTTCCCTTTCAGCACTGTCCAAGAGGAAACTCATGCTTCCATCCACTCTGCCATTAGGAGCCTTGTTAATGCTAACAGGGTGCCTCAGCAACTGGATGTCTTTGAAATTTATGTTCAGATTGCTTCTTGAACTGACATGGAAGTGGGTAAAAAACACTAAATAATCTTCATTTTCTACATGCTAGGAGATTTAAAATGCATTAAAATGCATTGAGAGAATCCAAACTGTGCTTCTAACAAGAATTTTACACCCATCTCCGGCAAGCCAGCATGGTAGTTGAAGAAAAACAAGCTGGTCTTTTCCATTCCATTTAGACCATTTTTTACCACACTGATCTCTAATTAATCTGAATTCTTGATGAAGAATGATCAAGTATTTCCTTAAGCAGTCAGTAATTCACATTGATTGCTTATATTGAACACTTATATTGGATTATGCATTCTTCCATGCTCAATTGTTTATCTGTAGAGTATAGTGTACTCTACTTTCATCACTTACCTGCTCACCCCGTGGCCCTTGCAGTCCCGCATAACCCTTAAGACCCTGTAGGTGGAAAACCAGGTATGCGATAAATACAGTTAAACACACAAAATGGACCCTCTTTTCCTACTCCAACCTCCCTTTAACAAGAAACATTATCCAGTCTTGCTTGTCTGCAGCATTAGTACGGTTTACATTTAGCAGCTCATATGAAAGCTGAGTTAGAGAAAATGAGCAAGAAATCTTCATAGCAGTTTAGACACTTTAAAGATATCAGGCGCTTAAAGACAGTTCCAGACTTGCACTCTTCTAAACAAGTGAGTACATGGGATGCTGTTGCCAGTTACTGCTGAAACTGAAGAACTAGATTTGGTACAATGCATTTCCTCACTCCAAATCCTTGTCATGATGCCCTTTCTGAAGAGGGCAGTTCAGAGGAGGGGTGTAAGTAGAGGGTCATTCCAGAGTATTCTAGGATGCTCTCAAGAAAGACAGACCTTCCAAGACACAGGATATCTCTTTTCTAAATTAACATGGAACAAATCCTAGTCCTTACATTGTGTAATTTATATCAGTAGGGAAAATAGCCTGTTCCTCATCCCAGAAATCTTTACCGTGGTGCTAGAATCACAAAGCTATGAAACTTTACTTCCTGTGCATTGACCATTTTGTGCATATTTTAGCTGTTAAAGAACAAAAAAAAAAGAAAAGTAGAGCTGGAATCTGCATCTGCACCAGCATACTTGAAAGGGGAACCTCACTGGATGTCTTTACACTGTACTAACGATACCCAGACAAGCTAGCCTAAAAGGGAGCCTGTAACAGTTGCATGATTGATGCAGAAGCCAAGTGTCTGGTCTACACATCCCTTGCAAGAGGCACTGGGAATACACAAATTCCAAAAGCTGCAGCTTGAAAGACCAAAACAATCCTTATTCTGGATAGAAATCTATCATAAAATTGGCCTCAAAGACATTGACTGAGTAGTGGGAGTGTCTTGGCTGATGTCAAACATCTGGTTGCCTTGCAGCATGATGATACTCATTAGTCAGTAGAGACTTGAGACACTGTAGTAAGAAGGAATTCTGCAACTGATTTCAGCAGATCAGGTATCCCAAAATTTTGCATAAGCTTTTGCATGACCACAAGAGTATTTCTGCATGAAATTAATTTTATTATTACATACAAAATTAAAGATTGAATGATTTTGCTTGGTTATCATTTCAGATAAAGAAGAGAATGACATCTGTAAGGCTTCAAAATTTGCCATTTTGCTAGTATAGGCTTGTTTGAGGAATATTGATCCAAAAGAGATGTACTCATTAAGAAACCCAAAGGCCTCATTTTCTCAAAACCCAACAGAGCAGGTGTGTCCTTTCATTTTGCTAATCACACACAGGACATTGCCAATTAAAAAAAAATATAATGTATTCTGGCTTCAATCCTCTCCTGTAGCTTAAATCTAAATAATTTATATATGTTATCTTGCATCTAAGGAAGGAGGTCTGCATTGCTGTTGGGGAAAAAAAAAATAAATCTGTAACACTGATAGTCAGGAGCTGATCTTGGACAAACCAGTTAGTATGAAATATCGCAATTTACTGTATTAATGTGTGCCTAAGACCAAATTTTTTACTGAATTGCTAAAGCAGAAATACAGATGCCAGCATAAGCCAGTAACTCATTTTTAGCTTTCAAGATGTGCCTCACAAAGCCGTATCATTTTTTACAGTCCCAGGCCACTCTATTTCATGAGTTTTATCCATTTCACAATTTTATCCTCTCTCCATGCTTAATGTTCAACTAAAGCACGTGTTGCTCGAAGAGATCTCTCAGTAGTTTATTATTTCTGTATGTGGAGAAAAGGAAAGCAAACGCTACTATATACAGAAACACTCAAAGAGAATTTTATCACCACTTGGTTTCAAAGTCTGTCAGTTTAGCTGATTAACACCTGCATGGACAGTCTCAAAAAATGACGCCCGAGGAACTATGAGATGATGGAGGACTGATCACCAGTGTGCACCTTTCTACACAACAGCATCTTACTTCTCCCAGAGGAAAACTCTGAACTCATATTTTGTAGTATGCCTGTGTCCTTATTCAGAGTTAACATGGACTTTATTTATTCTAACTCACCTAACGCTGGTTCAGAATGAAGCTAAACCATGCTAAAATGAGTATCATTCCAAAGACAGAGTTTTCCCATAGGAGTTTCCTTTCCTGTAACTTAGCTAATCTTCTTAAAATTCTTAGGTTTTTATTAGTTTGGGTTTGTATTCTTGAGGATACCCATATAAATAAGACAGTTTGCTCTGAGCTATGATGAAAGTAAACAAGAAGAATACAAGTTCACATGCACTGATTTGTGGAATGAAATACCTCCCAATTTTTAATGAAGATTAATACTCTGATTTTAAAAGCTCACTGTGGAAGAGAAAGGTTTGCAGCTTCCAATTACAGCAACACAAACTTCAAGCACATTACACAAACACAGCAAGTTGCAAGAATACTTTGGTCTGTGTGAGAGAAAAAACCTTTACCGCCAACTAATACGATCAGAAAAGACTTCATAGCAACTTTAAGTGTCTGACTTCTACTATATGCCTAGCACAGTGGGACCCAGACTGAATGAAGTCTGTATTTAGCAAAATATAGATGTTAAATCATAACAGCAAGGACTGTTCAAGCCAAGTCTTTCCACCTTTCTGGTGCCCATTGTGTTTTATTAGAATTTATATGCATTTGTTATTAAAATACATCTGGCATAACACCAGCAAACTAGAGAGCCAAGAAGTTTCTCTAACCTCTAAAAATCAGTAGGTGGAATGTTATACCTGATGCTACAACCATCAGCTACAGAGAGATACTAGTCTTTGAAAAGCACCAGAAAAAAATTTTCTGGGTATGGGGTAAGTTTAGCATATAAACATATTTCCATGTGCTGTCACATGAGACTTTGCAACACTTACTTATCAGCTCCACATTGTCACCACATGGCATCCAGTTTTAAAAAACCTCATTGGCAAATGGTTTGTTTTGTGGGTTTTTTTCTTCACAGCTCCATTCTGTCTTGTTTGATGATGCATATTAACACAACTAAGCTTTCACCTAGCATCTCTTAGCCCAAATATCCCAAGGAATGGAAACACCACTTAAAAAAAGAAAAGCATATGTATAGAAGATGGACATTTTCTCCACCTAATTCAGCACAGGAATTTCTCTCACAGAGTTGAAGTTTCCTCCTGCTCAAGGCTAACTTCACTTTCCTAGGAGAAACAGTGGGAGACACTTTGTAGCATAACACTGACATCACCGCAGGTACCGCTTTGAAATTTATTTATCTCCCTTGCCCTTTACAGGATGCACATGTAAAGACAAAAGCAGCTATTCTCAGGTTGCATCCAAGTTTTTTCCTTCAACATTTCTTACCATATTATAGTTTAGTATGTGAATTTTATCGAGATTTTATAGATCCCGATTCCCATGATTTACCGTTACACACATACTAGGGAATAAAGTCAGCCCAAAAATTGTAGCCAATCTTTAAAAAAAAAAGTCTTTTGCAATGTCACTGTAAAGTACCTGCAACCACACAGACACTGTAGTCATTCTAATTTATTGGCATGATCCCAGGCAAGTTAATGCCCAGGAGTACTGTCCTTTGGCTGGCAATCTACCCCTCAGTACTCTGGCTAGCAGAGGCAAGTACTCACCTGTCTGTACAGTGAAGTAGGACGTTTCTGGGGAGAGGGGGAAGGGAGAGGCTTCTACTCTGTGAAGTCTTGGGACTGATATAAGGGAAGAGTTGAGTGGTGATTTAAAGATGGTCCTGTCAAGACAGCTCCAGATATGAGATTGTGCAACTGCTCTGGAAACAGCACTCCCCTCAAACTAACCCTCACCTCCTGCCATTGCTCCTCTGCTTCAAAAGATGCCTGAAAGAAGCAGGCCTCTAAACACTTCATAAACATGCAATTTTCTGTTCTTACACTAGAATAATTTTGGAACCCTACCCCAAGCAAAACTTGGGTTTTTATAGTGTGTTACAGGCATGAGAAATATGTCATATTTTATATGCAACCACAAGGACACATACCCCGACACATGGCATGTAATGGAAAATAAAGTTAATCACAATAATCTGCTCCAGAGTCCTGATTATTAACATACGTTTGTTTCACTGTCTTGCTACAAAACACCATAGATTCTCAGCTTTATAAAGAGAAACATATCATTTTATAGTTCTAATCCAAAACAGTAGTTTACTAGTGCTGCCCTATTGCATTGAGGGCTTCAAAATATAATATTTGGGGTGTGGGTGTGTAAATGAATCTTTGCAAGAAACTCTCCTAACGATCTCAGATATTCAGAAAAATAGAACCAAAAGCACATGGAATATAGCTTCTCAAAGTTATTCTTGTCAAAAATGTAAAAATAATATGCACACTTGCCACAAACTTCCACAACACATGCTTTTATATGTTGCACAGGAAGTTCAGAACCAGGTAAATTCTTATTAGAAAACTCAGACGCAGTTTCCTCCACATCCAACCTGGAGCGGGACGACCGTGCCCAGTGGAGGGCAGCAGGCTTCACAGCGCACCCTCCACTGCGGCTCTCCAAAGCCACTACTCCAGTTAATGGGAAATGGATGATGACTTCCACAAAGAAAAAAACTCAAATTTCCAGGTCTTTCAGAAAACCACTGACAAAATTCAATATGACCAAAATTAATTATCATGACACATACAGATTTGTATTACACTACTAAAAATACTGGAAGAACATTAGAGCTTTTATTTGCTATCAAATGTCCCACTGTTTAAAAACTACTCAGTTAACACAAGTTGTCAAAATCAAATAGAATTTGGGACACCATTAACTCATATATATAACCTTTCTAATCTTCCTTTTTACCTGGATGAGACAGAATATCACAAATATGTTATTTATCCAATATCATAGTGATTCTCCAGTAGTACTGGGATACAAAAGAAAAATAGAAATACTTGATCTTTCTAGCTGGTTTACTTCACAGCTACTTGTGCTCACATTCCTTCAAAAACAATTTCTGAGATCACAATGAGCTAACAGCTTGTTTACCTATGTATATTGAAAAGCAATAACTAAAGTTCACAATAAATCATGGGCTTGTCGTTAAAAAAATTAAGCGTGAAATAATTTTAACTGTTTACAGGTGTAGCGCTGTTCAAAAGCTGGTATTCTTACAATCTGGGTCAGGCAGAAATTATCTTAAACATGGTTCTAGTTAGTGTCTGATGTGTACAACATGGAAACAGACAGTAAAATTTCCAGTGATCAAGTGAGCACGATTCTCCACAGAGTCTCTAACCCTCAGATAAGGAGTGAATTCTTGTGGCAGGAAGAGAGCATGATGGCCATAAGATTCTAATTTCCTTGCCCCCGAATGTCAGTCTCATAATCCAGAACAAGTGACAGCTGCTTCCCATCTAAAAGCTTTAAAACAAAAACTACTTTGTTTTCAGAGCAAAACTATAAACCTGATGAAACAAGAAAGCACAATACTTGGGAAATCTCAAGGTGGCCCAAGATCAGTGGTGACAAAAGCTATGAGTGTTCAGGCTTGTAGGTTAACTCTCAACAGAGGGGATGTAAATTCTTGTCACAGCTATACGTTTTCTCAGTTCATAGAACTGTGGGCCACATGTTTGGCAAAATAAATTTCCATGCTCCTCCTGGTGCTAATTCAGTGATAGCTCCCTTTTCACATTTTTACTATGGTTTGTTCAATTCAAGAAATAAATTACTAGACTTAAAAAAAAAAAATCATACACTTTAAGAGTAAGACAATGTTGAATGAAGCCATCTTAAAACATAACACTGAATGTAATTTTTGTTGCAATGCCATTTTTTCTTCAGCTTCAATAGCAGGCAAGCATTTAATTACTATTCCTTTTCTATATGTCAAAAACTCAGGCCAAAAATACCAGGGCCTACCTTTCTAACAATTCATTCCATCCTTTTGATTGAACACTTTACAGCTGCCTTTAGTGTTACATACTACTTCAAAATTCTGCTGTGATATGTGTTCTTCATGTTTTTCTATTACCCCTGCAACACTGGATTATCGTCTGCAAAGACAGCATTTAATAGTACTTTCCCCCCAGCTTTCTTGCTGATTTTTGCCACCTCACCAGTCACCATCTGACTAATCACAGCAGCCTACTGGATTTATGTCAGGTGACCTCTCCTTCCACATAAAGTATATTCACTCCCTCAGTCTTCTGTGCTCATTTTCTCAAGGTTGTCTCATTTCCCCCAATGACATCCTTCATGTTCCCTTTCCAAAACTACTTGTCTGATTTATGCTCTTCTGTATACATAGGGCTGCCATAATTTGGATATATTTCCTAAATGCAGTGTATGGCACCTGATGCTTCTCACATTAAAAATACCGTGTTATGTAGCAGGCAAAAGTAGAACTTACTCTATTTGTGTTCTAATTTAGCGATTCTGGAACATATTCAGAAAGAAAGCAAATAATTCAGTGCAGGAATACTGAGGATATCCCATGGAGCTTTCTCTATACTACAAAATACACAATATAGAAAAAAAGAAATGAAAAAGCTATTACTGGAAACTGAATATATCTCGCAGGCTAGCCTATTTTCTCTAGTACTTATTCTGTTTGAGCAGAGGCACATGATGCCTGTTAAGAACACCAACCCAAGCAGCTGTAATTTACATTCTGTTGTGATGATCTCACTTAACTTAGTTGCAAGGGAAGATGCTGAACTGTTGGCCTATAGCCTGACGCGGTAGACAGTCCCAGTATCAAGAGCAGACCAAAGCCCTTCTATTGCCTCTTGACCACCAGACATCCACCTGATGGCTATTGATTCGAGCCAGAGAGGGTTACATGAAAACGGAAGCAGAATCTTACCTTCTGGCCTTTGATCCCAGGTGGTCCTGGAAAGCCTATGGGGCCTGGATCACCCTGTACAACAAAATCATCCAGGATCACTATGTTTCACTGGAACATGACACAGGCCTATAAACTTTGTAGGACTCCATATTTTCTCTGCATGCTTGGACTTTTGGTACAAAGAAGTAGCTAATGTTTTATCAGGCATAGATTCATTTTTATTTTTTTAGAGGACGAAAACTGAAAAGGCAACAGTTCCTCAACTGCAACCTCCTAGTGCAAAGTGCATGCTCCTGCATGATAACCACACAGCCAAATCACAGCTGGAACAGACTTAGCTCACAACCTCACAACATATACTTCTGGCCAGCATAAATGGGAGTGAAGAAGCTATACAGTTCTTGAGGTATCCCTTCCCTCAGAAGTCAGTGGTTTCACCTCATTTTTCTTTAATATTTCTATATACATGTATTTAACTATTATTGTTTATTGTTTGTGTTACTTTTATGCCAACAATCCTCAACCAGGAATCAGGACACCATTTCAGTATCTGCTACATAAAACATGGTGTAAATCTAATATGTCTAAAAGACAACATGAAACATGCATACATACAAATGGGTTATGGTGGCATATGGCTATTTTCATTCCAGTTCTTTAAACTTGGTAACTACATGATGGTATATAAGAACGAGAAATAGAGCATCTCAAACGCTACAAAAATGGGCAAATATGCATTTTTTTTATGGTTGTTGTAGATGGGGGAGGAAGGAAGGTTATTCCAGTCCTTTTTCCCTTGCTCAGGACTGACAGCAAAGAGATGCACTCTTGCAGGATTGGTGCCCAAATTCAAATTCAATAAGTCAAGGAAAAGATCCTAGAAGCAAGTTAGCATCAAAGTAAATTCATTACCTAGGGTGAGCAAATTTGACTTAGGTGAAAAAATTAAGAACCCAAAATAGCAAGAACTATAAAAATACATATCAATTCCGTATGTTTGTATTATAGATACATTCTGCATGTATTTAGGTGTAGGTCACACATATACCTGGGTGAGCTTTAAACTGTTCTGTGGCATCATGGTCTCATGCCAAAGAATATACCTTGAGTTTCAGGCAGACACATATAGCTCACAACAGTATGATAGACTGTCAAAAGCAAAAGTTGGTTAGATTAACATAATATTGCTATTTCTATAAAAGCCACACTCCAGTTTCTTATCAGTGCATCAACAGACACATTTCTGAATTTTTCTCAGCAGCTCTTTAACATTGGAAATACATATTTGTGAATTTTAAGGTTTGACAGAACGCATGCATTAAAAAATATGTTATTTTATGCACACAGCAGCAGCTAGAAAACAATAGTTATCTGCTAATGCTTGCTTTATCACAGAGAGTGGTCCTGGACTCCTACAGTGTTTTCTACTTAGCACAAATATTCCCCAATTTAACTACTAGCAAATTCTCTTCATAAAACTTAATATAAATACAAGATAGCCTAAAAGAGAGAACATAGGTTAACACATTAGAATGCAAACATACAATTACATTTTTAGCATTATCACATTGATTTTAAAGTTTTATACATAGTCATTAGATTTGCAATCTAAAAAGTAAATAATCACAAGCTTCTAAGCCCACAATTTCTATAAAGAACCATTTTAAATATTTATACACAAATATTTTGGGCAGGAGAGCAGCCGCTAGTTCGGCTAAAGCAGCTTAGGAGGAACTAGCAGGAAAAGCCTCTGAAACAAAAAGGAGAATTCTTACCGTCAAGAGACTGTTAAAAGAAGTGTTAAATACAATGTGACATGCAATAATGTGTGCACTTCTCAACACCAAATTTTGTCTTACACAACTTTCTGCACTAATACAAGGTACTAAAAAAACTCTGAAACCTCTACTTTGGTCTATCAGTGTGAACCGAATTAAATTTAATTGTTCTCCAAGTACTTATGTTTTAAAATTTTTATTTGTTATAAACTAAATCAAATATATAATTTAATTTAAGGCTTTGAAATATTTTTTTTCTGTTTTCTTTGGTCATTACATCACCTGTGTCTGCATCGGTCAGCCTCACATAATTAAGTGTCAAAATACACCAGTGTCACAGTAAATACTAAGCATTGTGCTGTTATAACTTGCCTGAATATTAAAAAGACTTCAAAAAAGAATGCAACAGACAAAACATTTTTTCTAATATCAAGAAACTATCACCTTTTCCCCACGCTTTGCCTGTCCTGGAGAGAATCCTGGGTCTCCTTTAGGGCCCTGTCACAGAGAAATTTAACTCATTAATATCATTAGGGAACAGAGTTTTTAATAAGATGTGTAAAAAAATATTTTCAAACTTATGACAAAAGGAGTGGGAACGTTCATATAAATGCACTTGTTATTACAGGGGTTTTTTTTCTCATAACTCTTTCAGTAAAGACCTAGAACAAAACATAATAGTGTGAGTTCACATTGAAATGAGATTTATGTTTTCCAAATTTCATCATGTCACAGAAACTTTTAAGAAGCAGATTTTACTGGTAAATCTAAGCAGGATGACAGCAGACACCACCACTGAAATGCTCTCCCCATGTCCCCACCGGTTCAGGACACCACCTATTCCCCAAGCACTGCGCAAGATCATCAGGCTGTATTACTGCATTGATTACAACTTTGTCAGGGCCTCCTCACGCTCAGCACCTGCCCAACACAGCACAGACATCGTGGCTGGGAAGGACAGAGCTGTAAACATGGCAAAGGCCTCTCTTCAATTACGAGTTACTTCCCAGCAGATGAGACAGCTCATCATTCTTGGCCAGGAGTTACTGTCTGCATCCAAGACTAGGCCACAGAGAGGGGAAGGACGCTGCCACACCGATCTCTCCTATTTCAAACCCCCGCCATACAAAGTGCCAGGCACTGCAGGCCGACATGCCGCGGAGACCTGAGGCCTGCCAGGGGCTGGGAGCTGGGGCTGGCCAGGACCAGCCAGGCCAGCAGCTGGCCCCACACACCTATGGGCCACCACAAACCCACGCCTCAGAGTCAAATTCACTGCCCTTAAAAAAGGAGCCGCCAGCAAATGGCATCTCCTGAGACAGCCCTGGGTGAACTGCTTCATGCTGACCGAGTAGAGTCACCCTGACGGTTCCCGAGGCCGTAGGCTGAAACCACATTAATGCACTCATAACTGCAAACACAGTGATTCAGGAGGAAATGGGGAAGCCCTTTGACTAATTCATATTAAAAGCTGCATCCAAAAGGGACTGTAACATTTCATTAATCTGTTCATATAAATGGCACAGGCTTCAACAGTGCTTTTGATTTAAAAGCTGTAGAGTAACACCAGGTGTTCCTCACAAGCATGAAGATCTACTCTCCTCAGTCAAAAGTGTGTTCTGTAGCCAAGGAAATACATGTTACTATTAAGTTTATCCCACAGCAGTGCCAGATTGATGATACGTGCCCTTCATTCAAAGACAGCTAAAGTGGGGAAAAAATGGTGTTTAGTCATTGCCAGCACAACCCTGCTCTCAGGGACAACACGGGACGCTCGGAGGGACGTACAAGAGAAGCGGTGTGGGGGTTTCCTGGCGGCTGGCCATTTTAGATCTGCAACACACAGCGCTTCCACCTGCAGTGCCACGGGGCTTGCACACGGTCCTGCAGATCAGGGCTCGTCCTTCCCTCTGCAGCTAAGATTCGAACGTGTGAGGCCACTTGAGAAACTAAGGCTGTTGAATACTAAGTAAAAAGGCTGGAATTACGGCAAAAGGAATCTCTTGTGTTAAACTGATATGTCAGGTCACAGACACCATGGTTCTTCAGCATGGCAGGAGTTATCTGAGTATTTTCCAGCTGATTCACATTTTGGAAGGTAAATACTTAGATACCTTTGTACAACTCCAACCTGTCCTCTGCTTCCATTTTCCAATGCAGGCATATCAAACTAAGAGCTGTAACAAAATTGTGATCAGCTCTCCAGGAGTCAAAACAGGTCCTCTGATAACATACCCATCACCTTTCCTTTCCCTCATAAACCCAATTAATTCCTCATTATTTTTAATCTAAAAAAACAAACAGCCATTGTTATGCATGGCCTTCAGTTGTGGATTAACAACACGTCACCACAGTTCAAGATGTGAAGATAAAATAAAGTATTTAATTACTTAATCTATGTAATATTATGGTGTAGTTAGAACAGTGCCAGAATCCACAAACTAGATTTTCTTAAATCAATTTTTCAGGGAGCCAGGAACACAGCAAAACATTATGAATACTTTTAAATGACTTTAAAAACACCAATAAACTGTTTATCAGGAATTAAATGCCAAGGACATCGGCTATCAGTTGGAACTGCTAGCACATGCTCAGGGCTGGATACTACACTGTAAGGGTATTAGCTAATGTCCCTTGCTTCAAAAGCAAGTGCATAAAGGATGCTTCAGCACAGGAGGGAAAAAAACCATGCATCTCAAAGGCAGAATAAAATTATGCATTAATTTACTGCCAGAAAACTGTTGCAACTCATTTACGATGTTTTAAGATCAGACAAAAGTGTGTTTAATTTCAGCTTACGTAGTCAGTGTGGGTCAACTGGATCTTCATAGTCAAAACGTGGTGAGAACCTGGCTAATTTTTCTTTAAATGAAAGTGTTTCAGAAGGTACTTGTATTGAAAGTATAATTTATAATCTAACAAATGAAAGAGATCACTAAGCACCTAGTAATATATATATATATTTATATATATATATAGGTACATGCACACACATACAATTCCTTCTATTCTTAAATTCACAAAGACAACTACAGAACTGATAAGAATTATGATCCAGTGGAGGGGGAAAATACATTATAAACCAAATCGTAGGAGTAAGTGGTTAGAATTATTTTCCTAGCAATGTATTCCATTATAAAGCCAGCATAAATATGGTAAAATTAATTACGAACCTCTGAGTTTAATTGTTCCTATAAAACTAGATAATAACAAGAGCACACAGACATAAAAAATGGAGTCACTTGGTTTTACAGTGCTTGACACTGAAAGCTTTATTAAAATTCTTTTTATGTCCTCAAGCAGTTTTAACACCTGTCATGACAGGCCAGATTCCTGCAATTAGGAATCACACTAAAACAGATCATGGTTGCTGCTGTTTTTTCCTAACATATCTATCAAATTGTTCAAACCAAATATGAGCTGAAGGCATTCTGCAACTGCACAAATCTGTCAAAGCTATTTAAAGGGCCTATGTTACGTAAGTTTGAAGGGTTTTATTTGAACTTCCAGTCTAGTATTTTGTCTTTGGTTTTAAATATCACACCCACAAATCTTCAGAAAATTATTCTAGCATATTAATCAAGTGATAATGTCTGAAATATTAGAATATTTATATAGCAAAGGTTGGGACCTGAAAGTGGAATTTATAGAGAATGATAGTCTATTTTTCTTCATTTTTTTCCTTGATTTTTTTCTTTTCAAAAGCAAGGTAAAACGTTACAGCAATTATATGCTTATCGTCACTTAAAATTCCAGTTTATCAAAGAGGCTGAGCTGATTTACAAGAACTCTTTTGGGAAGTACAGACTAATTGTGTGGATAACAGTTTCCAAGTCATCATTCTGCACACACAGGGTTTGTTTTTCTCCCCTGAATAAACTGCTGTTTTATTTTGATTTGAAGTTCAATTTGAATGATTACATTTAATTAAAATATGTTTATAGTAACAATCTCCATTTGTAAACCAAAGAAGGCCAATTGCTTCTATTATAGGAAACAGTTCCGAGGCTTCCAAAAAGTCATTAAGAAGTTCATGTGTTTACATAGCAACATGGATAAAGTAACTCACCTTTGAACCTGGCAATCCTGGCAAACCTGGATTACCATGTGGTCCTGGAATACCCTATTAAAAAAAAAAAAACCAAAAAAAAAAAGAGTGGAATTATTCAGTAGTCTACTGAACAAGTGTGAACAGTTTGCAAAGAATCATTTTACTGCCTCATCATTGCTTTTAGAAGCATGGGTCAGGATTTTCAAAGGATTTTCAAGCAATAAATCATGCGCATCTTCCTAAAAAATTAAAAGTGAAGTTGAATACTTCTCTTTCTTTTAAAAATCTCAGTTTCTATTGTCTTCCCAAGTAATTCTTGACAGGTATTTGGTACACAGTCACTGCAATGTTGCTCTCCAGCTACAAAACTTGGAGACATGGGATAAAACCAGAAAAATCACATTCTGAGGTACCCAGCTATACACTGCAAAGAGAAGGAAGTGGATCAGTTCTCACTGACTTGAAAGATAAATCAAAGCAACATATTCCACCTTCTCTAAACAAATCACAGACAAAAACCCTTCACCAACCTGATTCTCCCACAGCTAGTGTGGAAAATGGGCTTGTTTCTGTAAGGGTTGGACTTAAGCCATTCCAGGAACAGAATAGGCTATCAGGGCTATCTACACCTTCCAGGATAAGTGTCTGTTCCTGAAGTACATTCTGCCATCCTCACTCCTTGACAAACTGCAAATTAGGGAAAATACTTGTTGCAATGGCTGTCAGCAGCTGTTCATCTTCCAAACACTGAAGGACTGAACTGGTGAAAACCTATCCCCGGTAAATGGGCAACAAAGCTTTTGTTGAATTCACTAAAGCAAAAATTCCACCCAAACAATTAATCCAAATGCCAAAAATAATAAGAATCCTTTTCAACTTTCTCATATATTCAGTGGTCTAACAACAGATAAACTCCGTGTTTGTCTTTCCCTTGCATGAGACTGAATTTACCAGTTTTACCTTGCAGTAACACTGAAAGCCGTATCAATCAAGTGCTCCCTCTCACTAATGACAATGTTGACATAACTCCACAGAAATGCTAATCCCATGTGCTGTTTGAGAGATTAATTTGCACACTGGCAAATCTGGAGGCGCTCTTAGGGGTTTAGGAGAAAGGAAACAAATAGAAAGTGCCAACATAGCTGCAGTGCTGAAGTGGCTCTTAGCTTTTGCTGCCTGCAACATTATCATCTTGGGGCATAGTATTGCAACGCAGAGGTGCATAAGTATCCTTGTGAAATGAGAGGCATCAGGGGAATTTCATCTCATCACTGACTGAAATGGCTGAAAGTTTAATTATTGAGAAACTCAGAACAAGCCAAGACACTTAGAAAACCTAACTGTCAGATGTGGACTTCTCTACCATAGAATTACAGAGATCAGAATCAGTTTTTAATGGAAATCTCTAACCATTTATCAGGCATTGATACCATACCCAAAATGTCCAGCCTACATGAATCTGTCAGGATCAGGTTTAGACACACACCCAATAGACCATGAAGGCAGCCCAGGCAAATGTGGCTCTGCATTCTGCTGCTTCCCTTTGACACTTCGAGTCACATTTCAAGATCACGAATGGCAGTTTGTGTGAAGGAATACAGAAGTCACAGAGCAGACTAGCAGATAGGGACACGAATTTTGCATAAACAAGGTTTTTGGCTTAAAAAACTTTTATCATACACCTTCACTAGCTCAAATTTATCAGCGTTGTACAAACTAAAGAGCACTGATATTAAAAAAAACATTTATTTAATCAAATAGTTTTATAGACCTTCCTGGTCCATATAAATACATATTTTAAACTCAGAACCACTGGCAAGTATTCATCTCTGCAATTTCCATACTTTTCCAGGCATCCCAATGTAAGCTGTCTCTTCACATTGGAAAGCATGTCCTACTTGATAATTAATCTAGAAAACTCACATGGTAGAGCACTGTGCTCTTAAGTACTCTATACCTGCCAAAAAAAAACCCCAACCAAACAAAAAAACCAACAAACCCCCCCACCCCACCACCAAACAAACAACCCCAAGCAAACAACAACTGAAAAGAAAGTTATCACTAGCAGGCACGGCTTTAAACACATGGTCAGCCTCCTCTCAGCTAAAGCCAACTTGCCAATTGTGAGGATCTACTTGATGCCACACATATCCTCAAGAGGCACTAAGCAACACGGAAAGCTCAGCTGTAAAAATTGTCAGCTCTTACATAGAAGGATAATTTGAAAAAAGTATCCAAGAAGTCAGGAAGATATGGATTTGAAGGAATGCTTTTCATTTTGTACTTTTAAATGTGTCTCATCCAGTGCCTTGCATCCAACTGCTCTAAAGCATCAGTTTGGTGTTCAGCCCCTTTGACCAGTGCACTTTCCTACCCAGTCAGACCAAGCCTTGAAAGCACAGGATGTTCAACATACTATTGAAGCAGCTCGTTTAAACGTTCCTCAAAAGGCTGAGTCAAAACTCCTCCCACACATCTGTTCAGCCCTCATATAAACTACTCCCTTATCTCCCACTTGCAGTTTGCCTAAATGAGTGCACTCCAGCCATAACCACTTACCGCCCCAAGTACCATGGCCTGAACTCATCTACACAGCAAACCCTTACCTGTTCCCTCCAGCTGCCCTTCCCCTAAAACCGCCCAAATCAACCACGACCTCAGGGACTCCTCAAGCATTTTGTTTTTTTTTGTACAGAACCGTACAAACACAGATTTACCCTCGTCTGCCCCATCAACCAGTCCTTGCAGTGCCACAGGCTTCTCCCACCCTCTTGGCACCTGGGGCACAGGTTTCAGCTCACTGCAGCAAAGCCTGTGCTCTGTCCCCTGGCACAGGACAAGCCTGCTGTCCCTGCTCATGCTGTGGTGCACCCAGTCCCGCAAAATAAATCAATGTTTGCTACTGTAGCTCATTTTTTGGGCAAATTATCCAGATACCTATCACCCCTTCTATCAAGCTGCTGTAACACAAGAGACTAAAACAGATTTTTGGAAGAGTTTTCTCCCCTCCCCCCCCCCCCCCCCCCTTCTTGCAGTGTTTTTTTTTGTCTCCACTGCCTGCTCCTCTGTGGTTGTGGCATGCATTGCTCACTCCCTCTCATTCCAAAAACAAATGAACATGACCTTAGATTGCAGCAGATAGGAGCAGCACAGAAAAACTAAAAGTTAATACTGCGAGCAGCAACAGCTAGGCACAAATGTAACAATGCTCTGTGTACGCACACATACACAGAATTAGCTATGCTGGAGACTCATGGCAGAAAAAAACCTGTTTGCTTTGCCTGACTTTAACATGTCCATCAAATGTTAAGAATCATACACTTTCATTATCACCAAGCATATGAATAAAGTTGAGAAAAACAAAATTATGCAAGGTCCAACTTGATTATTGGTGACCTGCCTAGAGCTACAGAAGAACATAGCTGTTTTACTTACCCGAGGACCTCTCTTTCCTGACGGACCAGGTAAACCTGGAGGACCCGGAGGACCCTGGTGATAGAAAATCATAACAATTGAGGGTAAAACCCAATACAAGGACAGTATCACAAGTCTGAATCTGACCAGTTCTTCTAACTGGTGACTTTCTGCTTGTGCAGACCTCAATTTGAAAACCAATTCCCAAACTACAAGCACGTGTGTTTTTAATCTGGCTCCAAATCAGATTTCTGTTTAGAAAGTATCTTATGTCAGAGGAATTGGAGCTAACAATCTAGGTAGCAACCTTTTCTTAGCTGTATTTGTACTAAAGGAAGAAGAGATCAGTTCAAGGATTAGAAACAAGCAAGTGCAGTGTATTTCAAAACAAAGAATAGAGACTAATTAAGCCCTTTTAATAAGCATGCTGGCATGCCAAACACTTCTGAAAAGTCAGGAGAGAGTATGAAGAAAAATGAGATACCACCTCACAGAAGACAGACACGAAATAGAAGAAAATAAACGTGGATAACTGATTGTTCAGCTTCCTATTGAAAGCTTCTGATAAGAATAACTGGTAGCATGTTTGCCCTTGTATATAATGAATATCATTCGCTTTAAAGAAAATTATGGGGTTTTTTTAAATGCTAGTATATAACCAGATGTAGCTTTTGCAACTAAATTATTTAGACACTATAAGAATGACAGTGTACCATCCTCTGTATAGCTTGTTCATAGAAACCTTTTCTTTTCTGTATGTGATTGCTGCTCACATTCAAAGCCCCAGGATCTACTTCATTGTACTCAAATAAAAATAAGAGTTCTAGACTAAAACCTGCACTAATTTATATTAAATTCTAAGGAGGCATAGGCTATGCTTAAGGGTCAGTTCAGCTTCCATCCAAACACCAGGTTTAACAGGAACCAAGTACTCCCACTGCAACGGGAAGATGGGCATCAAAAGTCAGACCTCATGAAGGAACCCAGTAGGTGACAGAAGGCATTCAACTTGCTCTTTCATCCAGGCTTCCTTGCACACTTATGTTCTTTACATACTACAGCCTCTCAGCTGTATTTTTCTGAAATAGTAAGACTCTGTGTTTAATAACAACAACAAAACAAACAAAAAAAAATGTAGCAGACACACAGAAAGCTCTTAACCTGGCATTCTTGTGCAGGTCCATAAACATACCTGAAACAGCACAGAGAGATCCGACCCTGCCACTGCTGAAGTAGTATGCTTTCTATGTCCTCTCAAATTGTAAATTAAGAGATGCACTTTTGTTAAAAAATTATCCTGGGACTACAAAGGGAAACATTGTATTTTTTATTAAGTAAAATAGTTGCAAATAACGTACATTCTTTTGCAATTTGTAGTAAAATTCCTCTATATCCCTGTTTCATATGCTTTCTACATTTCCTTAAAAATACATCAATAGCCAAACCCTGCCATTTTCCTCATAGAAATCTTAATGAGTATTTATTAAGATCCCTGATCTTTGCTGCTGATTTATTGCACAAGAGCAGGGAGAACATCTTTTCCCTGTGTGACTTCTTATTTTTTTTTAAATATTACCTGCTTCCTTTGGAAATAAAAAACCAACCAACCAAACCACCAAACAAACTGAAAAAAAAACCCACAAAAAACCCCCATACCCCAACCCCCCCACACACTGTGACTACACTAATTCATAACTAATTATCTCTCTATCTAAAAAAAAACACAGGAAAAGAAGAAAATTTAATCCCAACCAAGCCCTCAGCAATCCCTAAAAGAAGCAGTAAAATATATTTTGAACTATGCAGCCAGAGATTAATAATGTTTTCTCAAGGCTTTCTAAAACAAAGCCAATCATTGTAGATGAAGTCTCTGGCTGACAGTAATAAGCAATCCAGGTGTTTGATTAATGTATTAACAAGGACTCTACTTAACCAGAGTATATTACTCCTTAACCTCCAGCTGAGACTCCTCCCGGCAACTCAAGCAACATCTCTGCTGACAGCAGACTTAGTAGAGCACAGGTATGTCTTCCTGGAAATGCTTTTCCAACTAGTTGTAATAAGTTTTTCCACCCCATGTACTACTTCAACCTGTGAAAGCAACTACAACTTCAAGTCAGCATGAACGATTTTAGACTAGCTAGGAAGCTATTTATGCCTCTTAAGGCATCCATGTAAGTCACAGAAGTCAACATCTGAGAGAGTGAGCCAATCTCTCTTAAACCAAGGAATCAGTCATTTGTTTGGGTAGCTTTTCCTCCAACTGCTGGAAACAGTAATTAAACAAATCTGAAGCAATTAAAAGTGTTAATGTGTTTTTTTGCATTTGACATTTTAACCTCCAACAAAAAAATAGTGACTAAGTATTACTGACACAATTTTAAAATTCATTTATTTAGTAAGACCAGTTTGCTCAAAACAGATCATATATACCTTAAGAAAGGTACTACAATTTACTGTCCTTAGGAATTGTAAAAATTTCATTTAGCTGTTGAGGGGAGAAGCTCAAGTTCCAGGTAATCATGGCTTAATCCTGAAACAATAAAAGTAGATGCTACTCTTCCAGAAATTTTCACTATCTTTCAAATATTCATTGGGAGGAATGTAATTAATGGTGAACTTTCACAGACATTTTCTAGGATACTGAAGCCCTTCTATGGATGCATGTGTTTTAAACTTGCCCTACACCAGGGGTAATAGGAAGCATTTCATTTACATGTAACAAGGCCCTAAGATTTCAGATGCATGGCAGTAAATTCTGCATTAAATAGTTAAAACTGCACAGGCACATGCTGATCCAGTTGCCATTCAATACCTAAATTATATTCACTGAAGTTTCTCTTGCAAACAGCTATGAAGTTTCTCTTTAAAAGAAATTTGACTACACCACAACCACTCCATCTCAGCTCACCTCAATTAATTAAACATGTATTTATGAGTTTAATGTCTGATTGATCAAATACCTAAGGAAGGCAGTCCTTCAGCAAAACACAACACCCATGAACCTTCCTGCACATCATCAGCAAAATACCTGAAATACAGCAGGGAAGTAAACAGAAACATCAGGCTCCAAATCTCTTCTAAAAATCTCTCCACGAAAGGAAATTCCACTTCTAACTTTGCCAATATCACTTGTTCTATTGCGCAGCTCTGATGAGCTATGTTTTCCTTATGGCCCACCTAAAAATTTCTACTCTGTCTTGCCATACTCTCTGTGAACTGGCAGAAATATCTTTATTAACTCACCCTTCGCAGAACTATAACATTTGTCCCTTACTTTCATTACTAAACACACTTTTGTTTTAACCTTTGCTCGGAATCGTATTTTCTACTGTTACTGCAACCTGCTGCAATCCTTCCAGTCTGTCTACATACTTTTTAAAGCTCTTCATCCAAACCTGAGGACACTTTTCCAAACTACAGCCTCAGCACACCCAAACCAGTAGAAATATAGCCTGACACTCATCACTCTTGGTAATGTATCAAGCATCACATTGGTAAAGATGCATTTATTCTCTAGTGCACTGTAACACCACTATCATCCTCATCTGAATGCCTAACCAATCACTCCCCCATCCTCTACTTGCGCTTTTAATTCCTGTAGTACTGAACTTTCATCCCATCAGTTTTAGACCATCTGGAATTCTGATTCTGTCACTCAGAATTCTTCTACCTACTCCTAGCATGCTTTGTCTACCTTTTTAAAGCATATTACTTCATACAGATACTGATTTAATTATTGAGCAACAAGGATCCTACCAAATATCAATGTCCACCTATTTTTTCTTCTTGCTTCATTTGCATTTCACTGGAAATGATACAAAACCTACACGCTTCTCTTTCCACATGCCCTAGAGCAGGAAGTCACCTGTGCATGATTAACCTCTTTTCTTTACAGCTGTGGAAGTCTTTCCCTTTCTCTGTCAGGAATTCCTACAACACCCAAAGCAACGTTATCAACATCAGAGGAATATATATATATGGCTTTAGGTTATGAATTAAAGCTTTTCAATATTGTTGTGCAGAAGACAGGGAAACTGCATCAGTTTCAGGTGAATTAAATGACATGTTTAAGACTAACATTATCTTCTTGCTACTAGAAAAAAAATAGCAAGAATCTTAAGTTTATCTGAATCAGCAGATGCTGAGGTTTCTCAGCCTGAGGGTTACCTGCAGAGCTAAAATGCATGAGCCTCCGCGAGCAAATTTGTTCACCAGAAATAAGCTAAACCAAGCTAAAGTGTGAAAAGGTAGCTAAGAGTGAAAGGGTAGCTGACGCTACCCTTACTGCTGTTTATTTAGCACCACATTAAGGATCTCTGAACTTCCCTCTCTCTGGGTTCTCTTTCTCACACCTCTTGGCTGGAATAAAAGCACTTCATCCAGGACTCAATTCTGCCTAATGCAGGGCTTGCAATTCCAGTTACTCCTGGCAATATCTCCAGATGCTTCTCCTTTCCAACTAGATAGCCTAAGGAACACCACCTTTTGGCCTTCTACTATTTCTCTTCCTGGCTAAGCATCTTCACAATCCAGAAAGCTTTTCCAATAGAGGAAACTAATTCCTAGCTCATTTCTCAGGGGAAGCCAAATCCTGTGCAATTACCTACCAGCAAGTCACCTAAATCAACTCTTGAGCTCACATCAACCACTCCTTCTACTAGTGTGGGACTATGAATCATGTTACTGCAAACTGCTTTAGGGCTATGCAATGAAGAATATCAGTTTGAAAGTTAAACAGCTAAAAATACACACCAGGTTTATTTTTTTAATCTTTATACACTGCCAACACCCTCTGCAACACAAAAAGGAGTGGCTCATCAGATGAACAGAGCAGCTTTCCCTATAAACTAGTGGTCTACACACTGTTCCACTTTAAATTCACTTTGCGTTTTTGTAGGGGATTTTGGTCATTGCAACTTCTAGAATTTCAATCAGGGTCTTAATAGTTTTGAAGAAATAGGTGCCTTTTTTCATATGGTATCCATAAATGAAAGCCTGAATTCTGGAGCCCTGCTTTGCCGTGGTGGGTGAATTCCACAGCTGTGGGATTCATGGAATACAAGGGGCCTAATTGTACGAGGCAAGAATCGGTGGTGGTAGATGATTAAAAGCTACAACAAAACTGAGGAGCTCAAGAACCACAAAAGCTAGTTCTTGTCTGTCGACTCCAACAGAATGAACATTATTTCTGAGTTGAAATCTTCAAAGAAGATTCAAATCAACCACAACATAACAAAAGAAGAAGGAAAAAAACGGGGGGGTGGGGAGTGGTGGTTTTCATGCCTCTTCAGGATTTTCTGCTGCGAGAGACATTTTCAAGTTTCCTCAGTGTCGCTTTTTCAGGCTCCCCATTGGTAAGACTGTGGGTACTTATGTATTAAAGTGTTAGCGCCACACCTATTAAAACTGGATTAGCTCTGGTCTTCTCTACATGAGTGTAATAGACTGAGAAAGCAAACCAAAATCACCTCTTCAGGTCTGCGGCCAACAGCAGTGGCTGGTACTGTGCCACATAACCTCCATACAGCACAATTCTTTACAAAATCTTATGTGCACAAGACCATGCAGAGGCTCTACTCCCTTTCGCATCAACACCTCCAGCAGCACAATGCTTCAGCTTTGCCTGTTTCAGTGGGTGCTGCTGGCCACTTCAAGCCAAACTAGTGCCCACAAAGGTCTAGATTAACCTCCGAGCTCTGCCACAGATCTCTAAGACCTTGGGCATGTAATTTAAATCCTGACTGAGAAAAACTTTTCAGCCCAAATGCACCATGTTCATTGCCAGACTACACCAAATGCAAGGTCTGCTCTAACTGCCGCCTTAGATGAGACAAACGTCTACTTCCCCAGTCTGTAAAACAGGCATAGAAAATGGTAACATAGACATCTTTGAACTCTCAAAATCAGCTGTCATCTTTGACACTGTATGTATAGTGTCTGTGTCCAGAAAAATCAAACCACCCAAGTATTTGCTTGCCATTTCTTAGTAATGCAAACAAGAAACACCGTTACCAGCAAGTATTTCTGTGCCACGTAAAAAAGAATTGATTTAACTTTCTTGGCTGTAACTGACTGAAATCACAACGTACAAGCTATGTACTAAAATGAAAAGCTTCCATTAGCAGTTACTAAACATCCTAAGCTCCAAAAATGGAAATTAACCTCATGTTGATGACAGCTACATACTTAGGGATACGTCCCCGTAAAAACTATCATAAGGGACATAAAGAGAAAAAAAAAGTCTGACTTCACATTGAAAAAAAGATTAAGCAAGAGTACCCCTGGACTAATGTGAATTAATTGTTAACACATATTTCAATTCTGTAACAATCCCTTTACATCTTCTGGATCCTGTTTAGAGTAAAAATTGAACTTCTAAATAGGTTTTCAGTTGCTGACTACCTTAAGAAAAAAGAAATTTCAGTGCTGAAAGAACACACGCAATAAATTTATGGGCACATTCAAATGTATATTAGGAACTGCTTAACATATCAAATTGCTTTCCAGTAACAACCACACAAATGCACATGCACAAAAATAAAGAAGAGCAAGTGGAATTATCTACTCCACACTAATTTAAACATCTTAACCAAAAACTCAAACAAGCACTAACTATCGTATTTCCCAGGCTAAGCAGGAACTGCTTTTCTTTTTGTCTGTAGCTTTATACATATTGATTCCATTGTAATGTATTAAAACATTTATGAGCCTTGTGCACACAATAACAAAGGACAAACAGGTTTCTATTAAAAGCTCTACTGTGTATTTGTAATTGTTTCAGGGATTACTTACCCTGTAAACTGAAAAAACATCACAAAATCTTGTAAGACTGTTCTAAAATTAATTTTACATACAGGTTTGCATGACCCCATAACCTTGGGTTACGAGTTGTTTTATCAGTCTAGATTCTGCAGTTGGACTCTTTCTACAGCTATGAATTCTGAGCATTGCTCAACTGAGAAAACTATGTCAGTCTCCCAAACAGCCTGGTTGTTCTTTTCATGAATCGGTGTCTACATGTGTACTGTATGAATGTATCCTGTAATTTTATTAAGTGAACAGTCTCCATAATTAACAGTTACAAACATCTGTCTGCATTTCAAATTTTAAAAAAGTCTGGGTTGCCTACCACCTCACCAGAATGTGAATGTCTGTATTCTTCCAGTAAACAAAAATATACAACATTTACACCAAAATTACATGCGGGAAAGAGACATACTTAAAGCAGACAAACATTTGTACAGTACAGCCAGAAGTTGCAGTCACAGCTTTGGCATGCTTTGCGAGGTTTGTTTCAAAGCCTCTGTTAAATGTATGTTGCTGTATTATAGTAAAAAGAGTAGTAAAGATAACTTACAGGAGGTCCAGTTTCCCCCTTTGGACCTCTGACACTTTCCATTTCAAGTATTTTGTCAAGATCTTCATAGTCATAAGCATAATTATCAATACCAATTTCATAACTGTTTTCCTTGTGATAAGTCTCATCAGCATCATGAAATGCCCCTTCCTGCCCCGGACTGAGCTGATTATCCAGAGAGAGGTCAGCAGGCAAACGGTACAGGGTTGTGTTGAAGAATTGCTGCATTTTGCTTGGTTCACCTAAATGCTGTTTTGCTTTGTCCATTCCCTTGCTTTTAGTTTTACTCTGTTTTACAGGGGAGATCAGAGAAAGCTCACTTTGCCTGTCTGCATCTTCTGGGGTATCATCTAAAGTATTTGGATACGATCCTGTGGGGGAATTAGTGATGTTTCTTTTTTTGCTTGTCTCTTGCTGACGAAAAGGCAGATTGATGTTTTCCTGGAGTTCCATTTCAGGCCAAGCTTCCAGCAACGGAGGTTTGGCTTCTGCAAACTCTGATGCAGAGATGTTTCTTGACTCAAAGTATTCTGGTAGAAAATGAATCTGAGAAACACTGGTAACAGGAATGTTTGATGCTTCTTTACTTCTATAAGCCGATATATCTTCTGACTGGTTTTTCTCATCAATCATCATCTTCGAAAAAATATCCAACTCATCTGACACATGTGGAGCTCCTAGCACAGATCGATAGGTTTCAGCCTGGCGACACTGCTGTTTCACATATTTACAATAGTTTGCAGAGGCTTCCGCAGAGGGAATAATATCTAGCTGACATATAACTCCTTCAAAGCCGACAGAGTGAGAGTTCATCCTTCCCAGGGTAAATAAACCATCCAAATCAAATGTCTCCGCTGCAGAAATTACTTCCCTGCTATAGTACTTCTTTCCACACTCCACAAGTATCGAGACAGTCTTGTCTCTAATGTCAATGGCAAACAAATGCCATTGTTCATTATGAACACTATAATCAAAGTATACAGACTGCTTCCCTCCAGTGTACACCACTACCTTTCTTGGTAGCAGCTGGACACCAAACTGCAGTCTACTTTTGTTCCTAATACTGAAAAGGAAAGCATTATTCACTCTGTAAGAGTACAACCCAACCAATATGGTGAACTGATGCCCTAGATTTGATGGTATGACTTGAATGACGGGGGACTCAATATATGCATCACTAGTTAGTACAACTCCTGATATGGTTAGACGAACACCCTGAGGTAACAGAGATGATGTTGAGGGCACCGTTGTCTCTGAGGGCTGTTGAACATCTTTCACAAGGCCTAGTTGATGAAGAACATCTATTGCTGTAAAAAGAAATAAAGGCATACTGTTGATTTCATTTACAAGCTTATAAATTCAGACCCATATAAACTAATGTACACACATCATCTTAACAATCCTGTACTTCCCAGAGCATATATGCTGCACACAGCAAGGTCAACAAATCCCTAGCGTAAGGCACACCATCTTTCACATAAATCAAGCAAACAAAGCCAGAAAAATTTTCCATCTTAAAAAAAAAAAAAAGAAAAACACACAGAAAGGCCTACGTAATGCCCATTGTATATTAATTCATTTATGAAACAAAAATCCCCATTTTCTGTCTTCAACCTTTTCACAATAGTCAATGAACACACTTTGTTAGTTCCTTATTTATTTGGCTAATACTGCCTACTGAGTGGATAATATTTTAATTATTTTTTCTCATGTAAAAACCTTCTGCAATAAAACTGTGCTTTTCTTCTTTATCTGAGAAGTTAAATGAAAACATTTGAGAGGAAGGTTGCTTTGTTTTTAAGAATGGACAAGCTATTTATAACACAGTAACACCTCAGCAGAGCACCAAAAGATAGTCACTGGCTCAAAGCAAAATACAAAGTTAAGCTTTGCTGAGGCTGGGGAGCTACTACTACGTGCTGCAGAGGCAATTCAACTGGTACCTGGGAAGAATTGTTGCTCTCCTCCCAGCAGGCGTGGCCCTGTACCATTGCAGAGCTGGCTTCAGAGGGAATTGTTTTCCCAGTGCGATCACCCTTGATTGTATGTATCTGTGCCAAAGTTAGTCAGACTAAAAGAAAACAAAAGATCTTTCCAAGGGGAGATGCAACAGAGCATGCCACTGCCTCCTTTCCCTCCACATAATTTACTTGTAAGGGTCAAGGATGAAGTGAACTCCACAGAAGTGGTGAGGAGCAAGGAAAGAGGACAAATGTCAAGACCCAAGGGGCAGTGCTCCCATCTTCTGGCTCATCTGTCCTTGCAGAGAACACAGGGCTGCAGCTACCCATGCAAGATAGTGAAAGTGCACTCCAGAGCCGGAGACAGCAGTGGACATTAAGACGACAGAGAAACCAGCTGTCCTACCAATTTATGTCCTACAGATTTGGCTTTGGCATACAGAAGTCCGGATAGGACTTCACAGGACTCTGTAGGACCTTGCTACAGAGTGGAATGGGCAGTGGTGTTTTTACTGGTGGATTCTCTAGTGTCTTATATGTGAGCTTTGTGCTTTAACCCTTTCCTTAGCCTGGACCTTACAGTATCTCCATCTTTCACCTAGCTAAATGGGTAGGTTCAAGTAATGGGTAGAAATAAAATTATCTAGCCTCCTGAAAAACTGGCATCATATCTGACCTGGGGTAAGAAATTAAAGCCATGTTCCTCCTAAAGGTCAAAGATGACCAGATTAATTTGGTATTGCCTAAATCAGATTCAGGCATGTAGGTTGGTGGGCATAAACACCTTCTTCCTTCAGGAAGAATATAAAGACACTGTTAGATACCTTACGATACAGCTGAAACAGAAACACTACAAGGCTTTACTAGGAGCTAAACCACACGTCCCCAGCAGTTTTCCTGTAGTGTCACAAAATAAGACAGGACTTATAACATTAATTGGCAAAATTTGTCTGAGTGTTTGTGAAAGGTGCTACAGAAACACTGCAGAGACTGAGATAACACAGAGTCATGGAAATACACAACAAGAAAGTTGGGGGGTAAAACACACGACATGAGAAAAGGCTGAAGGAGACACATGTTTGGCCTGGAAATGGGCAAGGTTTGGGAAAACTAATTACAGTTGGCCATTATTTAAATTGGGGTTATAGGGAAAACAGAGAAAAGCTGAGAAGTAACAGGCACGAGCTGCAACACAAGAAATTGCAGCTCTGTACAAAGAAAAAGCATTCTCACCACAAAAGTACTTAAGTGCTGGACCGGGGGGCAACGACATTGCATAAGCTCCATTCTTGGAAACTTTCAAAGCCCAACTGGACAGGACCCAGCAACCTGAACTAACTTCAACATTGACCTTGATCTCAGCAGGAGGTAGGCCCAGATGAGTTCAAGATCCCTCTAACATAAGTTTTCTGATTTTCTATGCAAGGGGAAACAGAACATCGTAGTCTTCATAAATAGCATTGCACAGAAGATATCATCTTTCCCTCCGCCCTAACTGGAACAACTAGCTAGACTTAAACTTCAGTGAACTGCCTATATTAAAAATTACTAGTAGTGTCTAACAGTTACACTGATCTAATAAGCCTGACTGGGAAGAGACTGGCACTTCCCATAGCATTTAGCTGAGGGTACTTTTACTATGCACGTTGTGCTTACGTTAAGTAAATAAAGCTATTAAATGGCCTAAAAAAAATTTGGAGTAACCACGAAAAATTAAGAATTCTCTGCTATATTAAGAGAAAAGAGCAACTGAAACAAATGGATGTTCACTCTTAGTGGAAAGCAGGTTTCCTTTCCCAGTCTTCCCTTTCTCTGTTTACTGAACGTATTCATAGCAAACTTTAAGAATAGACAGATGTTGGCTTAGTTTCAGTGGTAAGTTATGAAAAGAGCCTGAGATTTCCTTGAGAGTGGTTTATAAATTGGAACCAAAAGCATCAACCTGAATGCACTGTACATCTTGAAAATTAATTACACACCTTGTAGTGTTTCTAGTCATGTTTGAGATTCATGGACCTGCCAAGATTATCCTGGCAGGTAGCCACCACAGACAGAGGTATGGAGAAAGCATATCTTTGCAGAAAGTCATGTGTACGCCAATTTCTCAAGATGTTTTGCCTCAGAGCAATTAATTTACTATGGCTGTATTTATATCCATCAAACTGATAACAGAGGTCAGGTTATAGTAGAGCTTCGAAGCACAATACATCTGCTAATGAACCACTACACTTTCCCAGGACCCCGGTCCTGCATGGTCTGCATGTAGTTAGGGAGAAGAAAGCTCTGCTTGTATTGCCCTTGTGAAAGCTAGGAAGAAACACAGATCCTGGGCTCTGGGCAATGCAGAGGTGTTACACAAGCTAATAATACCCCAAGGCTGGAGATACTGCTCCAGCATCTTCTGTGGCCTGACTGGACCAGCTGACTGCACAAAGCATAGCTAACACTGCCTAAATATCACATCCTAACCTGAAATATTTGGCAAGTACTGGTATTTTAAAATATTTATAATTATATATTCGTATCTAAAAATAACTACACATGATCTGTCAAAAGCATTATAAATTGAAGTATAAACCAAAAAGCTTAAATTGCCTTAAAACAGTAAATTTAAAAGTTACATTCAAAAGCATTGCTACTAAATCTCAAACTACGAGCAAAATTGCCAAAATTTTGGCAGTTCTGATTTGAAAACAGGACACTGTTTAGAAGTTATTAAAAAAAGGAAAGTCAGCTGAGAGCATGATGAGAACTAAGATACATTCTCCACATCCTGCAAACAGATTTCTGTGAACAATGACAGGTCCCGAGAAAGCTAAACACAAATAAATGCTGTGTAAAAAATGACAGCAAAAGATTAACTATCAACTAATTATTCCTTGCTGACTTGCCGCCTGTTAACCCACCATCAAGCCAAAAGGCTGTTCCAAACATTTTTGGCCGGTTGTTTCATTTCAGGTCCAACATGTATTTTTATTTTATTTGAAGGCTTTCAGAAGCTCTTGGCAGTACACAGGGTTTTGGGAACAGGCAACTCGCTCAACTCTTCTTCCCAGCATGACAACCACTATTTTTTTTTACCTATCAGTAGTCAGTTTTCTTTGTTTACCCATGTCTGCACAACATCTGTCTTCACTTACTGTTCAGTCAACCCATTAGTCCCCCAAATTGTAACAGCTCCTCTTCTTGAAGGAAAAGTTGTTTGGGGTTTTTGGTATCAAGTACTTTCCTTCCACCTTCTAGGAGGACTTGAAAAATTCACAACATCACTGCATCATGAGGAGAGGGAAAACCTAATGTGGGCTTTGGCAAAAAATCTGACCCTCTTGTGGCACAAAGAAACCCCAAAAAGGAACTGAGGGAGGATGAGGAGATTTGGCTATTTGACCATCCCACACTCCTGTTCAGTCTCTCCTGTTCATTTTCCACATTCCTCCATACTTATGACTACTCTGAAGGCAGGATATTTGGGGTGCTCTCCCCATTTCAGCAATCTTAGTATACACATCGCTCATTTTCCCTTTACCAGTATGGGTAAGGGAAAGACAATAATTCATCAGTCAGCTCCACCAGAACTCAGAGTAATTGCTTATTAGGTTGCTCATTTCCCAGGGGATGCTGCATCTGTAGATGGGTAAATTAAGATACTTGCCTGTTAAGACACCAGGCCAAGTGACTGGAATAAGAAAGCCAACCAGACACACCGAGTCTGTGTGTCCTTGAGCCACACTCAGAGTACTACGCCTAAAAGGCTGAGGCTGTATCTTGACATGTATTTCACTGAACACAATTTATAGCGGCCTACCAAAACAAACAAGGCATAGCTTCTCAGGCAAAGCATGCACAGGCTGTCCCATCAGCTCAGGAAAGAAATAATTTTAATTATTCTAGCTAGCATCTTCATATTTGGCAGAATACTGAAGTTGTTATTAAAACTTTATTGGAAGTTGTATTTTGAAAAAAAAAAAAGTATTAACATATTCCTAACGGGCAGACAACCCTGTTCCTGACAAACGCTAAGCACTGCAAATGGAATAGTGCTAGCTCTGTAGGTTATATACTGAGATTGAAGGATTTACTTGAGCTGCTCTTTTTTTGAGGTTTCCTCAATCTGCTGTTCTCCAAATCGCTTTTTGCAACTTCGTTTACACACTGTGCAAATAAAGTGCATGAGGGAACAGATTCACCCACTGGCAGGGAGTTGCACCAAGGTTCAATGTGCTGTTTTGATCCCAAGCAAACACTTAAACCACAATGCAGTTAGGTATGGAAATCTGTGCACAGGGGGTGCAGGGGAGTTTCTGTTCAGTAAGGTTTCTCACATGGCTATCTAGAAATGCTGTGGAGTAATTTTTTTTTAAAAAAGAAAAAAAAAAGAGTAGGAAAACTCTTTTGTCTGCTGGTGACAAAATAAAAAATAATCAAATATATGCATGTCAAGACTGGAGGCTTTACCCCATTTCTGCTAAGCTCTGTGTATGGACATACTCTTGACCAAGAGGCAAATAAGCCTCAGACTGTACCCACCGCCCCGTAATGCTGCCACCCCCCAGCCCTGCAGCCTTCACAGTCCTCGCCTGAGGTTTCATTGGAAAAGCAATTCTCAGGCAGAGACACATGAGAAGCGGGTGAAATTGTTTATTTCCTTGCAAAGGAGGAGGGTGGGCTGGAGAGGTGAAGACAACTCAAACCATCATTGCACACCTGCCTCTGGCATCCCTCACCTGCTCCTGCTACACTGGAAAAGTGCAAACGGCCTCCCTGAAGCAGCCTCTTCCCTTTCCACCCCCGCAGGCCTGGAGCAGGGCAGGCCACACACATCTATGGGTGCTGCTCCTCCTCCAGTTAGAACTTGGCTCAGCTGTTAGAAAAATCCGGGGAAGTCCCACCACCACAAAAGCATATGTCCCCCATTGAGCTGAATGTGAAAAACCAACCAGCCTTTACCAGGCAAACAACAAGCAACTAATGGAAGGCAGAACTACAAAGAGAAGGGGGGGGGGGGAAAAGCAACCTGCAACTGGAAGAAAAAAAAAACAAAACACCAAAACCCAACCAAGCTTTGCCAGTCGCACAGAATGATGAGAAGGAAAACATCATTGGTGAGAATAACAGTGGGAGGCTGCCGAGATATCCCACAGGGCTCCAGCAAAATGTTATCAGGAATGAGTCTTCTCTTAACCACGCAACCCAGCTGTTTGTATTCAGCTGAGTATTTGCAGTTAACACACTTACCAACCAAGGATGACCTATTTCTTGTTTCACATGTACAATGAAGGAACGTGGCAGAGAACTGATGCTGCCACCCTCCTGGCAGATAAAAAAATTACTAAAACGGCATGTTTCTCCACCACTTCGGGACACTAATATTCCCACAGTGCTCTTTAGTGCAAGCTGCACATCTGGTGCAGTTATAACAGCTGGCAGATTAAAAAAGAAACTAAAAACAAGACAACCCTATTTCCTCACTAACATCTGCATCTGAATGCAAACCCAAATGAACACACAATTTCATTTTTTGCTTTAATGGTGCCAGCCTAGACTAAGCCTTTATTATATACAGTGGTTTGCTTGCACAGCCCTAAGTGCAAAGGTAACTCAGTCATAGCTTGCCACCCCCAAGGACACCCACTTGCAGTGACACAATCAAAGCCTTTTCACTGTACAAGGCTTCTCTTTTATGGAAAGCTTGCTTAAATATGTAAGTAATTTCATAGACAGAAAATCTGAGTAATTTTCAAAAGGTCATCTTTTCCAAACCGGTTGCTTTAAACTTTTGCTCTCATTATGCTGTAGCTGGTATTTTCTTTTAAGTCACCATTAAGGAGCTGAACCTAAGGTCACTAGTAACAACAGTCATTTATGCTTTTCTTCTAGTAACAGATTACACAAGTGTTCTTCTCACCTTGTTTGGGTACTTGCGCAACACCCACAGCTATACATACTGCAATAAAAAGGAGAGTTTTCCTAAAAAGGAAAGAAAAACAAGAACACATGAGAAAACATCTACAGTTTCAGAACTCCAAGGAATTAGAATCTTGATTCAACATTGAAAGTCAATGGCATAATACCATTGACTTCAGCAAGTCTTGGATCAAAGCCATCACATTGTACAACTTTCCACTGATGCTGAGAAGGCGTTTTACACAAAGATCAAGGATTATGTACACCCTCATATAGAGTACATATATTTTACACTGGCTTTTATTAATAAAGTAACTGCATCTGGTTTATATTTTCTTGCAGCAGTCTTCAAATATGAAGGCTACTATGTAGTAAATTTCTTCCTGGAAAGAAAAAAAATAATTACTGTAAAGAAACTATAAAATAAATGACAATTTAATGCCTGTAGAGATCATTGGATACTTTTGACTTGCTATCAGTCTTGTCACTGAATCACAACACTTTATCAACTGCAAATGTTGTGTCACACTTTTGTTCCTGTTTTGTAATATGACAAAATTTTATAATACATGCTCTTCACAAAGTAAAAAAAATCCCATTCCATCACATTTTGACTTGAAACTTCATGCTTACTTGGAAGAATGCAATACTGATAGGTACCATAGGCTCATCAGTTGCGATGAACATATACAAGGTTGTCACAGATTATGTGCTCAAAATTTGCTTTAAGTGAAAAGTGTTAGATGTTGGGCAAAGAACACATTTTTACCATAGTTAAAAACAGACTGCTAGTTTTTACTCAATTCTCATATTAGCATCTAATCACACTCTTATCAGTGACTGAATCTTCTGTTAAATGAGAACTACGCTTTCTGTTAGCATTAGACATCCAGACACAGAAACAGATCTATGTAACAATTATAGTAACCTCTATCTAATTGGTTCTAAGAAGAAATATTTCTAAAATATCAGAAACATAGTTCTGATACTAACTACTCCACTCACACTTGAGCCTCAGCTCAACCCTCTTGCTCCTTAATGTATGTAACCTCATTGTTTTTTCATAATATTAAACGCTGCATTGACTAAAAGTGTTTGCTGGACCATGCCAGAGAGTGCTTGAGTATCTGGAATAAACAGTATTTGAAAGTAACACAGTTGCAATTGAACACCTGTCATTTCATGTGATGTAGCTTTGACAGCTAATTAGTCAGATTTGCACAGCAGAAAAAAAAAAAAAAACACCCTGCAGGAAGAAAACTCTACCACTTTATACAGGAACATATGGTTCAAACAGCCATGATAGACAAGTGCCTTAACCTCAGTGTTCACTGCCAGGTTCCCTTCAGCTCATAGGATAACGTATGCATAAACCAAGTATTAGTAATGCTACAGTGACAAGAAATCATACTACAATTTAAATATTTACATATATGTACGTACACAGAGAGAGCGCAGTACTTAGTGAAAAAATCTTAATGTTCCATTCAAGGTTTTGCAATTCAGACATTCTAGAAACATCCAAGTGTATGAAAATCACAGAGCAAAAATCTGGTTTTATCAATTTGCTCAGTGAAACAAAGAAAGAACAAAAAGAACAAAGTCAAAATTCACTGATCTAGCAGAGGATGGGTTGATTACTTACCTGCCTCCACTTAGGCAGTTTTACTGTGGGGCTTCACCCCAGTTTTCAAGCCATGCTCCCCTTAGGGGAAGGGGGTACTTCACAGCTGGTGCTACTGCTTCTCGTGGGCCCCCTTCCCCAGCCCAGCCTGACCCAGACAGCAGGTAGCTCTCAACTGCCCCCTCTCCAAGCCCAGCCCTTGACAGACACTTGCCAACCAAAGCCCAATGGCTGAGCCTTCCCCGGTTCCTGCCTTGAGGGGAAAAAAAAAAATAATCATCCCTGGCAAATGCTGGGAGGAGAAAGAGAACATTATAGACCCAACCAATTCCCATTCCTTACGGGTGTGTTTGTTCAAACAACAACTTAAAAAGTGCACCGTCCACCACCACCCACTCTCCGGCTGCCAAACCTGCCTGCTCTCCTTTTCACCTGACCAGCAGCCTGGACATCATGCATAAATTGACACACTGATTTTCAGGCAAAACACTTATTTAAACAGGATTTCAAATTATGGGGGCAGGGAAGAGAAACTTTATAAAATTAGACTAAACCTGTTTTTCTTGCAATGATATATCTTAAAGAGCATCCATTCTTCAAAATATCTGCTCAAAGTTTTCAAAGCAAATAAGTGGGCTGGATCTTGGACAAAATCGGGTCCATTGGTTATGCACCTACATATGTGTTTGCATATTGTGAAAGCTTAAGTTTTGGCAATCAGAACAAATTAATAATTTAAAGAACAGTAAGGCATGATAATGGGAATATTTCACCATTGGTATTGCCACTGCAAAACTGCAGATACACCATGGGTTTTTTTACAAGAAATTGCACAGAATGTACAGGATATTAAAAAATATGCATCATTGCTCCAGTCCTAATCGCAGAAGGGGAGCAGGGTGGAAACTACTCCTCAGATCCCAGTGCGCTTGTAAGGGCATGTTTAATTAACCAGTCCAGTCCCTAGCTATTCCTCTCTTCAGGCTTTCTCCTGCTACAGCCATGAAATGTCTGCTGGAGTAGTTCTGCCACTCCTGCAAAAGACCCAATATTGACTGCTGTCCAAACAGCAAGTCAGATAAGGGATGCTCACTTTGTTTTTTTCAACTCTGAAGGCTAGAATTCAAGTTCGTAGTTTCTGCGTCACACAGTGCATCATCTAATGAGAAGCTCAGTGACAGGAGATTGCTGTGTTAGGAGGAAAGTGCACACATTGCACTGTATCAGCTAAAACTCGGGACAACTCTTTATTTATTTAACTTGGGTTATTAACATGGGTGCAAAATGGATTCACAATTAAAACCAGCATAAGACATTTTAGTTAACTCCAAAGTCAGGATGCTCAAAGAACCTCAGAGCCCAAAATGCAAACATGACCCCTCTCAACATTACAACAGCCTCTTCCACAGTGTCAGCCAGGGACAAGCTGTGTGTCAGGTATCTGCCTCCATCACCTCCCAGCAAATGTAGGAAGGCAAGAAATTCCAAAATGCTCCCAGGGCTCTAAATTACACAGATGTAACTGGATATACAGAAACATTTAGTAAGAGGTAAAGACAAATGTCTGGCTTACACAGTGCACTCTAGCTAATGTCAAGAACAGATGAGTGATCAGCTAAGAGAAAAAACAGTGACCAGAGACAACCATAGGGCTAGAGGTTCTCTAATGTGTGGGAAAAGTTAGTCTTCCTTCTACCTTTTTTTACAAGTAAAACTTTTTGTAAATGAAACCATGTGCAACCTAAAGTGAAGCTGTACTTCCATGAGGGAAGCCCTCCATGGCCAAAGATTAAAAAAAAATACATAAATTCTGTGTTTCTGAGAGAATCCATTCACAGACACACACACACACACACCCTTTCCTGGTCAAAAACTTCTAAGCTGCAGAGCGGCCAGTTCTCAGTCTCCATTCTCCCACCAGCACTGCCACTAAGCCACCAGGCTCCCTGCTGTGTAATGCATACATGGCCTGATCCATCATCTGCTGTAGCTGCAAGGAACAAAGCAAGCAGCATGCAGAAACCCTGGACAGCACACCTTAGCTGGCCCCTAGCTCTTGGGGAGACTTGCCCTGTTGGGACACAACAACAGAAAAATGCAAAAGCATGTGGCAAGGAAGATGGCAGCTGACTTGAATGCTGGCTGCTTTTCCCCACTTAACATCACATATGAAGCTGTAACAAACTCCTTGGCTATGTCCTGTCCTAGAACCTAGGTATCTCTTGAGTTTCCTCTCCTCTTCCTACCTCTTCATCCTCTCTCCTATTTTACAGGCAAGCACAAGCTGGGGGCAACTATATATTTGTTTGGAGGAAAGCACTAGCTATTCCACCACTTAAAATACAGCTTATCTGTCTGATAATCTTTGACATCTTGTGGCTGTTTGCCTCTTCCTATGACTGGACAGTGACTATCTGTGTTTATTTTTTCCCATTAGTGGTGACAGATTGATGAGGAGACTGATAAGCTTCAAAGCAAGTTGTGGCAAGCAACAATGAAGAATTCCATCCTCTGAAGGCTATTCAGCAGTGTACAGAGCTTGGGTTTGGTCAGTGCATGGCAGTAGCCTCTTCATTCCAAGCTACTTTCCTAAACCTCAAGCTTAAAGGAAAAATACCACTACCTGGCTGCTAGAGAAGGCACGAAAATCTGTTGCCAGTGTCACTGACACAGATGCATTCAACCCTGTGCTCATCATCAGTGAGGATGGTTTAACCACCAGCACCTGCCCCCGTGCACTGGCTCATTGGATCTCCTCCAAGGACCACTGGGGAAAATGGCCCAATTTGCATCCATCAGGCCTGAGGAGTGCTTTGGGAAAGGCGATAGCACCTTGTGGACAGAGATGCCCTGGGCCACTCAAAGACCCCAGGCTGTTAAAAACCTTAAAGATCTGAAAATAAAGCTATCTTCCTTTGCTTCTATCATGAGATTAGCCAGCAGGTCCAGGGCTGCTTGCCAATTTTTAAGAGACCTACTATCAACATGGCTTTCTGAAAGGACACAACAGCCTCCAAAGCCTCTCCTGGGTGACAGCTGCACACCCTATGGGCACAGATGCCACTGTGCACCTAACCAGCAAGGGGAAAGCTCCCAAATCCTTTGCTGCAAGTTCACAGTTTGAAAGAAGAGGGAAAGGGAGAGACACAAGACAAGGTGAGAGTTAGAGAATGAAAAGACATATTTTCTTTCCTTTTGAGGCAGCATGGCCTAAAAAGAACCCTCAACAGCACTGTGGTTCAGAGAAAGGAGGCTCCCTGCCTGGTGGCCTGAACACTCTCTGGGCAGCATTTGGCTTAAGATGAGAAATTACCACATCCAGAAGAACAGTCAACTCTGTCAGTATTTCTAAAAGGAGAAAAAATGATGAAAAAATGTGATTTTATAACCATTTTATGAGTACATCCCTGATTTCTTACGCTAGTTTTCTTGTCTAGATAGGGTACACTGTTCTTGTCTATATTAAGGTAAAAGCATACAGCTCAAATTCCCGCCCCCATGAAAGACTCTTCTTTCAGGGCTTCTTTCTGTATGTTTTGTAGATGGCTCTTCAAACATTCTACAACTTGGCACTCTCAAGAAACAAGGGTAACACAAGGCTGGTTATGTTTTAAAATCAAGTATTCAGTCAACAAATGTGGCAAGAGATTTAGGAGTCATGCAGCTGTGGGCATTTTATTTATTTAACCTGCAGAGACAGCCCTATACAGACAGCAGGTCTGACCTAATGGCATTTCCACAAAAAGGTGGTCTAGGTTGCAAGGAACTGACTGATTTGATATATGCTAAGGAAACCTGACCCCTTCACAAAGAATTCCGATTTCTTAACGCAGGCAAGCAACCAGGTTGCTTTCTCTATAGTCAAGTAAATTAGGTAAACAAGATAGAAGCATATCGTTACACATGCTGAAGCTATCTCTGATTTTGAACTCAGGTAAACTGCATCTCTGCTACTGTTCTATTTTACCATGATTCAATGTATGTTTCTCTATCAGCAATATCCTTTTACAGATATCAAATAAACCCCTTTTTTAAATTACAGTCAAGACAATTCCTGAGGTCCCACAGCCACAGCCATTAAACACACAGATCTCCTGGGAAGGCCACCTTCAGGCAGCCACATAACTGCTCACAAGCGTTCAAGCGCACCCAGATTACACACTAGGCACGCTCCAGCAGCATAATCCTCGCTACAACAATCCTTCTCTCTGTCCCACTCGGAGCTCTCGGTAAACTTAAACCACAGCCAGAATAAAATAAACACTTTACAAAACGAGACGCATACCGGTAACCTCTATAATATCATTACAACTATCAAAAGTTCACAATCATCTTGCCTAGGCTGCTTTCAGGCAAACTACAGAGGAGAGCCGAGCTCTACCTTTGCATCGCAATTGACGAAGCATTAGAAGTACCTCTGCCTATTGCAGAGCATGGAAATACGGGGCACCTCAGCTGATCGTCCCTGTTAACAGAAGAGCAGACTCGGCTCTTGAACGTGAATTCTGCAGATTTTGTCCGCTCGCTGTGTTTCAACAGCTGGGTACCAGAAAGGAGATCACGCAGCCGTGCTCCTGGCGGCGCAGCGGCACCCCGGGCCCCAGGGCCCCGCTGCCGCCCGGGTGCAGGGCTGCGCTGGCCCCCGGGGCCGCCTGCCCCGCTCCGCGCTCCCCGCAGCCGGGCTGCCCGCCGCGGCACCGTGACACGGGGGCGCTGGACGGGACCGGGAGCATCCCGGCAAGCAAGAGGGAGAGACAAGGGAGAGCGCGGCACCGCCGGCGGCACAGGCGGGCTCCGTGCGGAGAGCCGGCACCCCGCAGCCCCCGCCGCTCCCCCGGGGGCACCTGGCACCTCGCGGGGCTACGGCTGGAGCTCGGAGGGTAGGGGTGTACGGACAGCCCGCCGGGGCCGCCGTCCGCTGCCCCCAGGAGGGGAACTGAGCCGCAGCCCGCGGCCCCTGCCCGGCCCCGCGGCGGGGTGGCGGTGCGGTGCGCCCCGTCGCCGGCGGCCGGGGCAGCGGGGCCCGCCGTCACGCCTCCCCGGCTCCCGCTTACGTTTGTTCCGCGGGAGAGATGCGTCCTCGCCTTGTCCTCTCGGCTCCCAAATGCATTTGTATGCATTTGCCCGGGCAGCGGGGATCCGAGGGAAAGCCGGAGCCGAGCGCCGCGCCGCCGCTGGGTCAGGTCCTGTCCATGAAACCCCGCCGGCCCCGAGGTCTCCGCCGAGCTCCGCGCAAGCCCGAGGGCGGCCCGCGTACGGCCCGCGGGGGCGGGCACGGCGGGGGCGGAGGGGGGAGGGGGCGGGGGGCGCCGGGGGCTGGGTGGCGGGGGAGCCCCGCGGCTGCCCGCGGCGTGCGGCGGCGGAGCGGCGCTGCAGCCGCCTGCCCCGGCACCGGCGGCGCGCCCGCCTGCCCGGTGTTAAATTTCAGCGCCGGCTGCCTGGCGATTACATCAGCAGACACGGCCCCCGGGGCGGGCCGGCCCGGCCGCGCGTGCTGTCCCGCGCGGGTCCCCGCGGGCGCCGGACCCGCCGGCGGCCCCGGGGCGTGCAGGGCCGGGCCGAGCCGAACCGGGCACCATCCGCCGTCCGCCCGCCCCGGCAGCGGCGGGGCCGGGGAGCGGAGCGGAGCGGGCGGCCCAGGTGCGCCCGGCAGCGCCGCTGCCCGCGTTGGGGCGGGAAAGCCGCGGGCAGGTGAGGCTGTCAGCGCATCCGAGGGGCGACAGAGCCTGCGGTTCCCGCTGGGCTTCAGCTGGAAGGCTCTGCAGAAGGCTGCACGTTAAATTACAATGGGGGGGCGGGGGGAGAGATACGATGAAACGGCATAAAGAGGAAAAGCGGAGTGAGCTGGGGGTTTTGCATCCCGGGTATAATTGGAGTGGGGTCCAGCAATCCTCCCCCCAGAAGATGTTTGAAGAGCAGATGTAATTTGGTAGCATTATAACACCAAAAGAAACATGACGCTCTCCGCTGTCTTCCTCCTAGAGACAAAGGTCTTTTTAGCTTTATTTTCCATTTTTTTTACCTTGTCCCAGCAACAGTCTATTGTAACTTTATCCCATAAGACATCTTTATGCAGTCTCTCAAAACAAACCAGGTAGAGTTAAACACCACCAGACGTTGCAGTACATGCTGTACAGCAAACCTGTGGTTGAATCCTGCGGCCTTACTTGGGCAAAACTTCCATTGACCTAAGCAGAAACGTGATGTCGGTTAGGACTGTGGTATTTGGCTCTCGCTGGGTGTTACAAGAATGAAGATTTCACATCAGACCTGCAGCAAGACCTTCAGGTTGTAGGTAAGAAGGAGAAAGGTGACACGAAATAAAACCAAACATATTCCCAAACAGAAGAAAACAAGAGAAGTGATAAGGCACAAAAAAAAGTTGTACAAGACAAGAATTTTATATTGTCGTTGTTCAGGGTGCTCCACTCAGCTGGAAAGGACTTTTCTGAGTGATCCAGATAGCTGGGGGTGGGAATTGTGAGGGAACCAAGGGCAAACCTAGACCATTGAATTTTCTTGGGGATCACAGCAGAAGAGTTATAGGGGGAAAAGTTATTCTCAGGCAACACACCAGAGTGTTTCAGTGTTTAATTTCACACTCAAATTAATTTTCAATACCTTGAATTGTTCAGAATCTATATAGTCTCACTAGCTACCATGGGATTTCCTATTTACGTCACTTTTTGAAAGCCCAAAGGTACAATCTGACATTTTGCCTTCCTAATGCCCTTGCATTAAACAAAGAGACAGCAAAACGTGGAAATGTATTTGTTCACTGAAGAGAACATGGTGCCTGCCCAGGGAGGTGTTGAACAGTGCTGCAACAAAGTCTTTGGCAGTATTTCTGGTTTAAACCACACTTGAATGGCCTCCAATAACTGCAGTGTTATATTTCATTTAGTTTTGTTTCTTGGCATTAAGATGAACTAAAATGTATACATTACAGATTGGGTTTGGAATGGTTTGATGCCATTCCACGAAAACTATCAATCCCTTAAATAAGATGTCTTGTATGCAGTAGATGCATAATTGATTTCTTAACCTTTAGCATAAGCATTAGGGCTATTATGGAAAGAGTTCTGCCCTGAGTGACCCTGGATAAATCCTGCCCTTGTTTCGGCTCACATGGACAAGTACAGGAGCCAACCTGCAGCACACGGCAAGATGAGCTGGGGACATTACGTGCTGAGATCTCCCTTGCCAGCAGTGTTTGCGCTGAGGAAGGCACAACTTGACATGCTTGCAGCTGCACATGCAGGGTGGACACAAAGCTTTGCTGACCCTAATTATGCAGTGACTTAAAACAGTATAAAGTTAGAAAATTAGCATTGGTTGCTCAGTTTTCTATATTCAAAACTACAAAATGAAGTCCACAAAGTAGGCCACTACTCCTGTTCGGCACTTTGCTCCTTAGGTCCTTGTTACAGCCCCTGCTGTGGTTTGAACGCAGCCTCTGTGCTGTCTGGGCAGGGTCCTTGGCTGTTCTCAGGGGGCTGGGCAGGCCGTGAGGAGGCAAGGGCCAGGGGAAGGGTTGCCTGCGCCCTTCCATTTTCCTGCCGCACACAGCTCACACATCTCTGAATCACATAACCACAAACGGGTTGGGAATGTGCAGGGGATGCTCCTTGTTCCCTTCCCCGTGTCTCTGCCTGGCAGCTCTTGCATTTTGTTTTTGGACAAGTGACTAATGTTACTCTCCAGCTTAGTTGTCTTCCTTCAGTATTAACACCCCTCAGAGTTATGCTCTGAAGCTCCAACTAGAAGAAATTAGCACCATCTAATGCAGATGAAGAAAGCAAATGAAAAAGCACAAGGAAATGAAATTACTTCCCCAATGTCAGACATTGAGTGTGTGACACTGTTGGAAATAGCCCAGCAGTCCCCAACTTGTTGCCCAACTTGTGTTTTAGATCAGCTCCAAATCTTTTCTAAGCTTCATAGCAAAAATCGGTGTCAGTTTTATTCTTACACTTGCTTCTTCGAAGTGTTCTTACAGCCTAATAAGCAAAGCCTACTATGTTTAAAGCTATCAGATTACGTGTGTTTATTTCCAGAACTATATACAGCAGTCTATATACTTACACACATTGAAGGTCCATAAGTGTTAGCACTCAGTGCAACACAATGATGCTGGAGATGCATTTCCTATGGTAAATATCTCAAGATGCCATTTTTCCATGTCTGCTTTCTCCTGCTTGACCACAACCTATCCCTCATTTCTCTTACCTCTCGAAGTAAACCCAGGGATTACTGAAATACAAAATTAATTCTTTCAAGATACCATTTTTTGCCTTTCTGATATGATTAAAAGCTCTTCTTCTGTTTGTTTTCTCCTCTTCCAGCAGTTTTTTTCCTCCTTTCATGATCTGACTTGCTCATCTGTCACTCTAGATTACAGCTGCTGAGTTCCAGCCATGCTTTGGGGCACAGAACAGGAGCTGCTCTTAAACAGCGTGAGAGGCAAGGAAAATGGTTCCTATCTGTGATTCTCGTTCCAGAAAATGTACAGGAGAGAGCAATGGTTAGTCTATTGTCAGAGCCTAATCATAAAGAAAAAAAATTAATAAGAATTTGAAGGAAAATGTGTGAAATGTGAGGACTGAGTGTTGAAGCCGGAGACTTATCCCACTGCAGTCAGTAGGAGCTTTACCTCTAACTTGAGTAGGAGCAGAATGGGACCCACACAAGTTTCCTGGTATGGTCCCAGAATTAGGAATTTTTGGCAGAAGATCTGCTCTGCTATTGAGTTCCCTTTGGAGAACTGATTTTCCCCGCACACCACAATATATGGTGTTAGGCTACGTACCAAAACTGCTGGAACCTAGTTCAGTAAAATTATTTCGAATTTTCTCTGTGGCAGCCAAAAAAAGTTTAACACATTGCTCCAGTTAAATAAAGTTACCAAGCTATCAAATATGATTAAGAAATACAAGAAATGGAAAGCATTACAATGTGTCTTTGACAACCGGCTAAAATTGAAGAAAGCGGAACTCCAGGTCTGAAACTATTACGTGTGTGTATTCTTTGTAGAAAGTGAAAAAAATTGTAATGACCAGCATTTGCCTTCTCTCTAGTTATGCCTGTTACGTCCTGATACAAAGAATTAGTGACAAGAATTCAGTTCTGAATATGCCAAAAACCTGGAAATGCCTTTAAAGAGCACAGTTGATGACACTTTAGGTTAATCCTATCCTTTCTTATTTTCTACTGGCAAACTAAAGAGACAACATAAATTTACATTCTGAAGAATTCAGAGTGGAGAGGGATTTTCTGCCCTGCAAGACACAAAAACCTGTAAGGGGAAAGGGCTGAGAGAGGAAAGGAGAGATGCTGTGGGTACAGGGGACCAAACTTAAGAAGTCCTGGCACACAGAGCAAAAAAAAGGGCATGACGGAGTCAGGACTAACAAAAATGCCAAGCCACAAATGACCATATAGACTAGTGAAATTCCTTAAGATGCTTAGTTAAAACAAACGAGGGAATATATCCAGCCTGGAGCAAGAAACAGAAGAGAGCCTCAGTGAACCACAAGACAGAGTAGAGGCTCCAGACCACAAGGCTCCAGTGGTTCCAACTGAGAGAGGTGTCTCACTGAGGCCAAGATACTTGCAATTGTTTACAAGACCAGGTATCATCCATTTTAGAAAGTCACTGCTATAGCAGAGACCCACCATAAAGCAGAGTAAAAGCTCTCAGAGAGCTGACACAGGCAACTGAGGCAAAGCCTTCTGGAGGAGCAACCCCACAGCAACCCAGCAGCTGAAGAGCTGTGACATCTTGTTCTGGTGATGGCACATCGTATGCCGTACCAGGAATGAGGAGAAACCTAGCCAAACACACAAGAAAATATGAAAGGAAGAGAGAAGCCTGAGAAGCTGTTATTAGGAAAGTAATAAGGGAATGGAAAATACAAGAGCAAGAATGAGTGCAACGTGGGAACCGTTGGAACGGCTCACCAAATGAGAAGAATCCAATTACCAAATAACCCAAACTGCCAAGAGAGAAGCACAGTAAATTTCCATCTCAAAGAGGGGGTCTGGAGCTGAAGAGCAATTGGTGAAAGAAAAAACAGAGAAGGAAAACCCAGTGACTTTCATTTTTAGTTAATCTTTATCCCATCGTTGATGGAGTATTTTTCCATCCAGGCAGGAAGTGTGGACACCCACTCTTGCCGGCAGGAGGATGTATTTGACCTGAGGTATTTTCTGGGATGCTCATTGAACTGAAAACCCCCTTGTAGGTGAAGCCCATAAATATGACCAAGAGTCTGTATTTCTAGGACCAAATTACCACCTCTACCGATATGTGCCGAGAGAGACACAAGGCAAGCCCCAGCGGGTGTGTTTAATGTGCGTTCCCCCACCAGAGCGGTGGCTGTCACCTCCTGCCACGGGCATTCAGCAGCCTTGGTGGGGTCCCCTGCACCAGGGCTTCCCCAGCAGCAATCCCCAAAGCCTCCTTCCCATGGCAGAAGCTCTCCCTAAAGGATCCTGATTCTCTATCATTGTATAAAATTTGCCCTGTCTCCATCAGTAAAAGGCAGCAGAAGTCAGTTTTAGTGAAAAACAAAAGCTGTGGTTGCCCTGTGTGAAAAAACACTAGCTTGTAGCACCCAAGGGCACTTACTTAACCTTCTTGGTAGTGCTTCGTAGTGTCCTTTCACATTGGAAGGATAGGTCAAAAACCCCTTAGAGACATCTTACAGGACACCTTTCTGCAGGTATTTCCTGCAAGCCACTCTCTTTAAAAGAATAAAAGTGGAGCCCATTTGGAGTGAAACTGCCCATACTCGTACAGTTCTCTCAGCCTGTTAGCAGAATCTCATCAGCACTAAAAATTGCTCACACATCTGGAAGATCCAATGCAGTCATCTGAGAAGCATTTCATTCCCAAGCCACAGAGAACTCTGCATTAGGCCAGTCCTTTTCAAAGACATTCCCTTCCTTTTCTCAGCAACTGTGGGAGATGCTTCATTCGGCAGTTCGTTAGTCCTAGAAGAGTCTTGCTTGACCATCACTTCCAGCCCTGGAGCTGTGCAGGTTTTCACAGTGCTGTCCTGCAGCCAAAAATATGTGTTCCCAGATATTACTTCTGCAGTAACTAAAATACAGTTTTGGCTTGCTTCTGCAAAATTAGTTTCTGGCAACAGTAAAGGGAGTTTGCAGAAGCCTCAGTCCTCCTCTTTCTCACCTGATGAGAGGTAAGCTACTGATGCTCAGTGGCTAACACCAAGTTAAATCTCTGCCTTGGAGTAAGAAAACTTGGTCTCACATTAAAAAACCTTATAAGAATTTTCTTCCCAATTATAGAAGGAAAAAATTCCATGAGACTCCAGTTTAGCACCTTCAAAATGATGCAAAATACAGTTGTTTGAGGCAGCCACAATAACCCCATTTTCCCTGCCCAAACTTTTGAAGAGAGAGAAATTATACCATAATTCTATGAACGCTTAAGGACTCCAGCTTTGGGAAGAGAGAAATTTGATCACAAAAACATCAATAATTTGACCAACTTCACATAGTTATCTCAACCATTAACAATAAATGATTGCTCTGATATGTCAGAAAGTTTCCTCCAATTACCCACCAATTCTCTCCAGTGTTTTTTAAATATCTTGAGTCTCTTAACGCACAGCGTACCTAAATAGTGCAGAACAATGGAGTAACTTAAATCCGACATTTGTTGACATTCATCAGAACAGGAGCTTCCAGACTAAGTGTGTATTAATAATATCAGAAATTGCACTATTTCCCACTTTTTTTTTTTTCCACAAGTCATCATCAGACTTCTTCAGTACTTGCTAGCTCCCAATAAAGGGAAAAAAATGGGAATTGTATGTTAGTTTTCTTGGAATCTCTGGATTTAAGAAGAAAGCCAAAAATAATGTCAAGTACAACATGGTATTTTTGTATGATGAACGTTTGATTTCCAAATTAAGAATTCTAGATCAGGCATGTATAAAGGCAGGAAAACTTTTCTATAGAGAAAGAGACTTTTAAGTAGATTGCTTTTTCTGAAAATACCAGACAGATGAATATGTAGAATCCAAGACCAAAATACATTGGCACTAACTTCAATGCTGATATTTTTACAATAGTAATATAATTAATGTTTGTAAATCCCTTACAGCTGTACCACCAATATAGCATAGTATTTTTAATAGGCTAATTTCATGACATTATTTTTACAGATGAAATATTGATCTTGTTTTTCAGTTATTTAAATTTGATTAGATATGTGAGCGAGAACTACTGTTGCAGGAAAATAAAAGACTAGGTCTTTCACCAAGTACAGAATTATTTCAGAGCAACCCTTCCGCTCTCCCCACTCTTGTAACGTAAAAAAGTAAAACTGAATTAAATACTCCTATAAATGCTGATCTAAAAAAGAAAAGAAAAGAAAAAATTATGAATACGTCTGAAAGATGAGACTTTTTTTCTGCTTGGATCAAACAAGCTCATCAAGCCAGATGTGCCTGGATTATTCTCATTACAGAAAGCCATAAAAACCTCATGGTTGTTTAGTTATCCGGTGCTGGCTTAGACATAGTCAAAACTCAAACAACAGATGATATGAGTAACTGCACCATGTTGACCCAAACAAACACGCAACAGTTTAATGAATGAACATCATCGAGGCTGAGAAGTCCAGAACTTGCCAAAGAACCAGCATTACCTTCTGTTTGCAACCTTGCATTGCACACTAGGGTCCACGGATTGTTTTTCACAGGGCTCCAGCCTTCTTCTGGTGCCCCAGGTCCTCCAGAGACGGGCGGGCATTGCACCCCAGGACCCACAGGAAGCATAGGGGTGAAACCCACAGTGTCCCTCCCGGACACAAGTGAACTGCTGCGTTTTGAAAGGCTCACAACCTGTGTGAATTGCAATGACAAGGCAAGAGACATCAGGCTGGTGCAAGCATCTTCTTTGCTGCCAGATTTCAGCCATTTTCTTTGAAGCAGAAGATGCCAAACCTTACTTCAGTCACCATTGTCAAACACAGGCACAATAATATACTTTTTACCTCCCTCCAGAAACTACTGGGTCTGTTTAAAGTTTTCTGAAACCATCCAGCTGAGACAGACATTCACACAGACCAAAATGTAGACATTGCTAAAACCAACAGGAGGAAAAAAAAATACATAAAAATTCTATAGTTTGTTCTTTTTCTATTTGATAGTTTGAGCATCACTTCTTTTTGTCTTAAGCACTTATGGCATTAGAATGTGCATACAAAGAATAGCATTTATGGTTATCAGATGTTTAGCTTTGCTTTAAATTGGTTGGCCAACACATGTATGCTAACTGCTCTTTTCCAACCAAAGTGTTCTCTCTCAATAGCTAATTTGCAGTGATTTCAAAGTTACATATGTAAATATAACAGCTTTCTTATTTGCCTGTTGGAACAAAATGGATTTTAATAAAAATTTTCGACAAATTATTTTATTCCTTTACAAAGAATTGCAGCTATAATCTTTCTTATCTTAGAAAGTATTTTTATAGTTTAAATACACATTAAAGAGTTGGACAAATATCCCCAAATGTTTTCAGAAGATTTGCATTATTCTTGAAGTGACATTATTGACTAGAAAATATTTCCTTAAGCTTAATATTCTTTGTAAGTTGTTTTTTTCAAGATGGGTTTATTTGTGTGTGTGTATCTTTTTGTTTTGTGGGGTTTTTTGGGGTTTTATTTTTTGCCATTCACTGCAGTAGCTGGTGCAGTATGAGGCTGATTATAAGACAGAGCCTTGCTGTTAAAGTTTGGGCAGTTCATTTGGAGTATTCACAGGTCCTAAACCACCACATTTGTCAAAGCAAACTCATGAGGAAACAGTGGCAATCAAAAGGTGTTAAATTTTCCAATACATAAAAGCCTATCTTCAAATCCATCTGGGTATTTCAGTGGTACACTTCTTTAAATGAACATAACATTCTTGTTTGGAAATGTCATCCCTACCAGGTCCAGTTTACCTTTGCAGAATCCCAGTAACTGTCAAATACACCCATGGGTTTTGTGGAAGAACTCCAGATTTCAGGAACATGGTCACAGGGCAAGGGAGCATTTCGCACACGCCTCAGAGCCAGCAGCAGCTCTGTGCCTTCACTCAGCACCATTTTCTGCACTTTGAAGGATGGAAGAGATTTTTAAGACCTTTGGTTTAGTAAACTTGGGGTTAGGAAACTTCCTTCTGGGCTCTGTACGGATTGCTTGAAGAAATATGTACTAGCAACAGCCGAGCAAGCATGCCCTTGTCCTACATGCAGAGCTGGAGGCAATCCATCAGTCTGTACAGATGAGGACATGCATCCATTTTAAGAAAAAGATCACTTCATTATCTTAATAATACTTTTAAGGAAATACTGGTGCCTGCAGAAGCACTAAAGGCTGATGGCTGCTGTCAGACCATCATCAAGTAGCAGGAAGAATCCCAGCGCCACCAAAGCCGCTTGTTCTGTGCTATGGGATTGTATGCACTGAAGTTACTTCATTTGGCAATCTAACAGGAAAAAAAAAAAAGACAATTTTCGTTTTGTATAGCAGCAGGTAACACATTACTACAGATTTGTAAATAATTTAACAGAATAGTTATCAGAGAAATATTTTCTAAGAGCGACAATCACTTCCTTGTTGATGTTAGGGGATTTATTTTCTGTTCTTTCCTATGCCTCTCCAGTTCAGCTGCTTCCCCCATTTGACAATCTTCCATAAAGACACTGAAGAAAATGATACCACAAAGCATTTGGAAGAGGGAGTGTTTACAAAGCACATAAATAGACTGTGCTGTATCCAGAGTAATTAGCTGTAAGCAAAGTAATAAAAAATGTGGAGAACTTACAAGTACGCCAGATGACTGAAAATCCAAGATTTATTCAGACGTTAGAGATATATGCATATAGGATGCAACCTAGGATAAATGCCACTGCATAATCTGAGGGCAAAAAATAATCAATGTGCTACATTCAGACCAAACGCATGTAATACAGCTGAAATATCAATCGAGCCAGATGTTAATTTAGCTCATGAGCCTAAAAATACATTTCTGCAATTTTATGCACAATGTGCAAGGCAGGATGTGTTTTTCCAGACCATCTACTGAAAACTGAATTATTCTGAAAGAGCCTTAAAAACCTTAACATTCTTCAGAACCTTGCCATTGCAAATACAGCTTCTGAAGAGAATTGTTTAGAAAAAGAACAGTAAACACTGAAAATATACCTCCTCCTACCGTGTAAGCAGCCAGCTTGCAGTGAAAAACCCTCGCCCTCCTTGCCCCCCGCTGTTATGTTTTAAAAATCAATGCAAGGCTCCATCAAATCAATGTTTATTTCAGACAGGGAGTTTTTGGCTGAGCCGTAGCTAATGTCCTTGGCGTGTTTTAAGTAGCATATCAGAATGAATCATCTGCTTTGGTAATTCTGTATTAGATTACTTCTCTAAACAAGAGACAGAAATGTGTAGCAAGGGAACCTTTAAAGGGTTTAGTCTCCAGTTTGGGAGACAATTACACATACACATGCTGTGATATGTGACCGCAGTCCACCAAACAGCAGTGACTCTGAACTTACACACTCCATATGAACCTCACTCTTGATTTACCTCCTCTCGTCTAAAATACTAACTAACCCTCCCACATTGTATTTCCCAGGAGAATATAATACAGGAGAAACCCTTGCAACTGCATCATCTGAACCATTTTGTTTTTCTAAGGGTCTAAGTGCAGGACACCAACAGAAGCCTGCAGCACTTTCCAGCCGCAGACAGGAGCTGGTTGCAGAAGGCAGCACACGGGGCGCAGGGGATGTGTTACCCCCCAGCCTGCGGCACCGCTAGGTTATTTCTAAGCAGAGTATCAAATGCATGCAGAACATGAAAAATGCTGATAGTTGCCATAATACATGGCGATCATCTCAAAAACTCAATGGCTTTTGGGGCCATTGGGATCCCTTCTTGCTCTCAGAAATACACTTTTTTGCAGAGGCACATTCAGAGGCTGGGGTAAATCTGGCAGCTGGAGATAGTTGCTGGCTGTGCTGCTAGTCTCTCCCATGAATTTCTGGCTTCAGTTAGGCACCATCAGTAACACTGTGCCTCTCCATGGGATGCAAGACTCATGGTCTTGTTTCATTTCAGTCACAGAATCACGGAATGGTCAGGGTGGGAAGGGACCTTTGGAGATCACCTGGTCCAACCCCCTGCTAAAGCAGGTTCTTCTGGAGCAGGTTGCACAGACTCATATCCAGGAGGGTTTTGAATGTCTCCAGAGGAGGAGACAGTGGTTTCCTCTTCTGCCCCAGGAACTGCTCTCCACAGTGATACCACCAGGTAAGTACACCATAGCGGAGTCTGGTCCTTTGCAACCTTGCATCTGTGTTCTTTCTCAACCATAGCGCAGTAGCATGGGGTTAAACACAAGATTACTTCCTTCCCAGTCTGCTGTGTAGCTCCAAGTGCTGTAAATGCAACAAGCTTGATGGATGTGGCACTTCAAATTGCATTTGGCGTCTTTTTTTGTCCTGTAGCGCATAAATCTATAGAGGTTATCCTTCCAAATGATACCAGCTGTGTTATGACAACTTTTTTAGTTCTCAGTTATTTGGGTTGACATTTCTACCACTACAATAAGCTCCACATCATAGACTGGCTATTGTCTGCCTGTGCTCCTGCATCCAAAAGAACTGTGAACAGCAGTACACTACACCCGGATGATATTCCTGCTCAATTTTAAAACAAAACAGGAATAGTCTACTAATAGGAAATAATTTAGTTTTCCTGTTTAACTCATTTGCACCTCCTGACCATGTCCCCAAAATCACTAGGAGCCTCATTCTTTTGCATTTTGCTTCTCCTGCACAGAGCTTGGACCCTGTGCCTTGTGCCTCTTCCTGCTCTTTCCCCCTCAGCTTGTGCTGTGTGAAGCTGTAAAGCAAGACTGTTTGGCATCTTGTTTGGCATTCTGCTTTCATTGACAGCTGAGCTTTCCTGTGTTCCCTCTAAGGGGAAGAACACACACAAAGGTAATTATGGGAACGATACAATGCTGTACATCTGAACAGTAATTCATAGAGCTGCATCTTGTATATGGCTTTAAGTTATGTGGTCCTTATGCAATAGATTTATTGGAGTACTTTGATAACCTCTCAAAAGATTTCAGCATAATCAGGAAAGGTTTCTTTGGCAAATGATCTGGTGTTTTTTCTACTGGTTGTATGCATGCACGAAATTAATATTTTTCCTACTTTAATGACATGGATTATTCCCGCCCCCTGCCCCCCTCTTCCCACTGGCAATTTTAAAACTATGTTGCATACCCATCTATCTTAAATTTTCTTAAATAGATACCAGGCTATAGCACTACAAGTAGAGATCTGAAATAGAAGGGCAAAGTATTTTTTAGTAAATTAATATTAATAAAAAATATTGAACTTACGTGCAACCCAACACTGTCATTCAGAGGCTGAAACATGCCATGGATAACTCAAAGAGAACTATGACAGTGTTTGTAAAACTTTTTTCCTCCAATATAATTAGGGAAAAACAAAATTTCTTTCTTCCCCTTTCCCCAGCCAGCATATTTTAGTCAGCTTAGGCAACTGGATTAAAACTGCCCAAGTTGCTTTCAAAGTGTTAGAAACAGCTCTCTCCACTCACTGGTTCCAGTAACAGATCATACAATAGCTTTATCCTGCCCTTGTACTTACACATTGGGTCTTGGTTGGTGTCATGTGTGTGCGCGTGTCCAAGATGTTCTGACATTTGAAAAATTACTTTTATGTGGTTTATTGACAGCATAATTTAGCTCAGGAAATGTTGTAGCCAATTGTATGAAAATCTTGAATTGCTTTCTCAACTACAGGTAATGACGTCTCACACCAGGGGGTTATTTTTGTCTGCTTCCTTTTGTCATATTTTCAGTTTTATTTTAGCTTGCAATTGTGCAATCCTGAATGTGCTACAGTAGGAATTCATCATGAGAGGGGAATAGCAAATCACTACCGGAAAACTTGTGTTGTCTGGATACTGTTTCATATGTAAAGGAGTAAAATAAGTACTTACAAATAAGTTGCAGGGGATCAGTTTTAGTCTCTCAGTACAGCAAGTCAAGCCATGCTCTGGAATGATACTCAGAAGTATAACTCATACTTTGCAAGTCTTCTCTTCAACAAGAGTGGTTAGGAAACCTTTTGCTTAAACACGGTCTGGTCATGAGTCCCTTGTTTCAATGATGAAAATCAGATTTGAGTTGACTAATTTCAGATTCTCCTTTCCAGAGAAAAGCTTACTGCAAAAGAGATTAGGAAAGCAACAGGACAATAAAATTTGTATGTTTTGATGCCTCAGAGAGGAGCCTGGATGTGCTGCTGAGCCAGAGGCACCATGTGCTGCCCCTGCCTTGCCATCCCCATGCACAGGCTGGCGTGGGGTACAGAGCTGCCTCTCCAAGAAAGGAGCCAGGACAGATATCCATCACTCCCCATATGCACCGCCTGCCCCCTGACTCTGGTGGCACCCCCGGGGGCAAACCTCTGCGGCTGCTCAGCCAGGAGATGCAGATCGAGGGACAGCATACAACAATCTAGCATCCTAAACTGACAGTAAAATAGTTCATGCAGCAGGTCTATTATCAGCTCCAGCTCCTTGTAAGCAGCTACCCTGAAACACATTATCCTGTTTTACTTTATGTCTAATCAAGCTACACCAACACATCCTCTTTTCTCCAGTATTTCTACCTGCAAAAAGCTACCTACTGCTTTCATATATACAAATATTCAACGAAAAAGTTGCAGCCTATGATGTTCTTTTCAAAAAGACAGATTTTAACTTCTTTTCTGCAGAGGCTCTCACAGGCACGTCTCAGCTCTTCTACAGTTTCACACACAAATACTTACAACCAGTAGCAAATGCCCATGAGGGGAGTGAGGGGTCTGTGTTTCCTGGTTTATTTTGGATTTAACCTCAACGAAACCAAGGAGACTTACCAACTTCATTTCTTTGTGCCATCATGACTGAAACAATAGCTGCCAACGCTATCGCCAGCCACACGACACCATTTGAAGCCAAACACACTTCAGGGTGGGAAGATTCACAGGTAGTTTTGGAAAAATATTTGTGTGCCTGTGACAGGAATAGAAAAACTACCCAGGGCGGGTGGCAGCATTGGGGAAGAAACTAGCTTGAAAGCATTAGATGTTGAAACAGCTTCTTTGGGAAGATCTGAGAGATCATCAAAGTATGAATACTTACTGAAAAGATACTTTTCCTTCTTTGACTTTTCAGGTACTAGGAAAAGATTTTGTAGGTGTTAAGTGTGACTGCTTCGGAGAATGGTTAATTCCACTGTTAGGTGATACTCTACTGGAACAACCTGTCAGACCTTTTTTGCAAACCCGTCATGCAAGTGAAGAAAAATTGTGAGAGTACGTTGGCCCCAAACCTTTGAAAGGTTAGTTTATAGACTCCATAGCTTTATACAAACAACTTCAAACTTTAAAATCTGAAGATACATGCCTAACTTGGAAGTCTGCAATGACACATGTGTTCAGGAGAACATCAATCTCTCTATGAAGAAAGAACGTTTCTCACCCTGAGCCTGACACTGTGCTTTCTCAGGGAGGATGAAGCACGGGCAGTTTACTTCCAGGACCTCGCAGGCAGGGCTGCTTTACAGCTTCCTTATGTTAAGATCCAGGGACAGATGGACTGCACTTTCAGCAGCCTCTGATGAGCTGCGTTTTCACCACAGAAGACTTTTGCCTGTTCTTTACCCAGAACCTAAACCACGACCCTCCCCTCACTGAACGTGAAAATTGTACAGGGGAAACAGCATGCAGAAAACTCCCCTAGTCACCAAAATACCTCAGTCTTTAGAGAATCAGAACTGTGTCAGGCCAACATAGAAGTGGAAATGGGAAAACGAGGTATCCACCTGTCATAGCCGGCTGCATCATGGGCTGCTTTGGGTGTAACCATTGTGGTGGGTTGTTTTCAATGCCAGCCTGCAGGCAAAGCGTTACTGTGCCATCCTCAGGGTGACAGGGGTCAGCATTGTAAGGAGGTCTAAAACACCACCAGGACTGCAGTTCTTCAAATTCATTGGCACATATCCTGCCTGAAGGGCCACGTTACCTTCCCCCACATACACCACTCCCTTGGCCTGGCCAAGGTGAGCACCAAGCAGCTGCACTGAAACACATTTTTACTGCTGGTTTCTAACCTCACCACGATGAAGCAAGCACATGGGAACTACACCAGTATCAGTCCTGGTGGCCGAGGCCTGAAGGGCCAAGGCAGGAAGCTGTGCCAACACGAACAGGGCAGAGGAGGCCGGATAGCTGGGCAGGGGCCTCCATGCCTTGCTCTGCAGAACAGGTCAATCGGCTGCATTACAGGTGAACACACTGCCAGTATAGCTGCGCTAGGATTCATGCCATCGGCCAATGGATTTTAGAAGATTTATCAAGTTCAGTATTATTGTCAGGCAGAAATAATCTACCTCTAGGAAAGCCAGAAATCCCAGAGCTGGAAGAGGAGAACAGTTTAGTATAGTTTCAGGTTACCATCACACCTCCCTCATTCTGGGTGCTAAGGGATCCCAGGTGCAGCAGGGATGGCAACTCCCTTGGGATGCCCACCAGCTCCAAGGCAGCCTGAACTCCCATGCAGCATGGCTTTGCCCTCAGCAGTCCTTCCCCAGATATGCAGCACTTGCTCTGGGGCCTGAGGGACAACCCTTGGAAAGAGGCTTTGGCAGGGCTTCAGCAGCACAGGAGCCCCCCAGTCCTGCAGGTTACTCATGACAGTGCAGTCACCAGGGATGGGGGTCTCCCCGCTGATCCGCAGGGAACAGCAACTAGAGAAGAGTCATCATTGGGTGGGACCAAATCCTGCTGCACCTCAGGTGCTGCAGCCAGGCATGCAGGGCTGGTTCAACGACATCCCCTTGGACATCAGAGTCAAAGCTAAATGCAATTAAGAATATAGTCAATAGTCATTTCAGCTGCTTATATTTCTCATGTACGTTCAATCAGCTCTGTCCTCACTTAAATTTGTTTTCTATTAACTGCACTGATTTCCATGATGATATGCTGGATTTACACTAATGAGAATAGAACCAGACCTGCTGAATTCTTAGCAGTTATCTTTTTTTTTTTCTCTCCAGCTCATCTAGTAACAAGGCATGGGACAGACTTACTCAGGAACACTTCTTCAGCCAACAAGTGACATTAACAAGAAAAATTGGAGGAAGTATTGTCATTCTTCACAATACATTTGTAAGTGACAAAAATCCTTTGCATCTGGAATTTTTGTTTAGCCAGCAGGTACTTTTCATCATTTGCTAGAATATTATGTCTGTAACAGAAAGGCAATAAATAATCCAACAAAAACAGCTGACATCTATAAAGCATATCAATTATTGATGTCTGACTTGGGACTTGGACAGAACTGAACTGGTGGCAAAGCAAAGGAATCATCTCTCAGAGCATTTCATAGTAAAGAACACCAGAAAGTATCTAGCATAAATTACTTTTCCATTTCATTTCCTGATTCAACAGCCTTTTTTAAATGAATGAATGCATCTTCCAGATGACTTTTGCAGACTTGTTTTAGACAAGGAAATGGAAAAGGCTGTGGTTGATGCATTAAAAAGAGAAGGCTGTGTAAGCTTTTCTATGTTTCCTCTTCATTCTAGGTAAAGTTGAACTCTGACTTTCTTGTAGAAAGTTTATTGGCACGGATAAATATTACAGATATCTGAAAACAGCAACGACTTGTAGCTGATGACCTTTGCATGGATTAATTATGGAAAAAACTAAAAGGAAAGAAGGGTTTATGCAGGTACTATAAGCAAGCCCAGGAAACATGGCACATTTGTGAGAAACATGAAGAGGTGATGTTTGACTAACAGTAGACAAGACTCTAAGCCACATCTTATTGTGATGCTTTTTGCATGGTCAAAGAATGCTTTAAGGGCCAGGTACGATAGGAAGCTTGTAATGAACACTAATGAACAATGAATACATACGTTAGAGCAAGGAAATTCTACTGATTTGTGTTCTTGGAGGGGTTCTCCCCTTTTATCCCTCTCTCAAAATCAGGATAAGCAAGATGTCTCCTTCACTATTGCAAATATGACTTCCATGAGAAACACATCTGAGCATCCCGTACAGGGAGGGTGGAGGTGGTTCCAGTGACCATAGCTCAGAACAGGGCCATTGCACTTACACATTGGGACTGATGGCTTTCCCATTTCTGCCAATTCCTCAACATTGCTTTAGCAGAAAACACCGTTATTTATGCTTCAAACTCCCTTCTGTATTCATGCAAAGTAACCTTACCATAAATGAGAATCAGACCCAGATGTCTTTACAGGAAATACTACATGAGAAAAAATGCATAGCCCTACAAATATAGAAGCCTTTCCTCTCTCCATCCGTTTCCAAACCTGAAATTTTCCTTAGACATATAAAGACACATATAATTAAGGACATTGAGCTGGCTGTAGGGATGCATATTTGTAGCCTTGCTCTAAGTTAGGCCATTGAAACAGAAGTGGTGAGACAGACCACTAATCAAGGAGAAAACCATTTATAGAAGGAAGAAAGGAAGGAGGGGGCACAGCTTGCCTGCCTGAAGATCAAGCAGCAGCCTTGCACCTGCCATGGGCCCCATTACAGAAGTGACACTTCCTCCCCGCCCCTGCCCCAACACTCCCAGAGTCTCTGCCCAGAGCCAGCCTTCGCCCAGGTGCCCTCAACAAGCAAGGATCAGGGGGCAGGAACCCCTTTTGTATCTGGATAGGGCCATCAGGTGCTCATGTATTGCTGAAGCATCATACCCACAGCATCCCAGAGCTTACAGACAGTGAGGAGATCACGGACAGAGTCTAGGCTCACATGCAAGGCTTGCTGAGTTCATACAGTAGTTTGGGGGCAGGGGGATCACCAGCACAAGCATATTTTCACTACAATACCCCCAGCTTGCCATAGGATAGCTGGTTGCCGTACACTGGAGCTTCTGGAAGAACCCGTCTGCTCCCACCAATGGCACAAGGGGCATGGGGATATTTGTCTCCCCGAGCACTTTTAAACTGGTTAGATGTGGAAAACAAGCAATACCCCTGGGTAAACAGGGATGGGACCACACTTGCACTGAACTTGAAACCTTTTGCTTTCTTTCGTATGCACTTTGCTTCTTCCCGAAGGCCTTGCCTTTTCCGGAACACTCCTTTAATTTAAGGGCAGTTCTGATTAAATCAAAAGCAAGTAAGAGTTGAGCTACTCTCCTGCCAGAAGCCTGACAGGGAGCAGGGGATGACCCCAAGGCTGTTCATGCCTGACCTGCACTGCGAGGGCACCCCCTGCCCCCCACAACCTCCCCGCTCCCGGGGGGCTCTGTGCCTCTCCCTGCACTCACCCAGCCTCCACAGCCCATCATGGCAACCTCATTCCTCCCTGTGCCTGAGATGGGTGACACTGGGTCCATCCTGCACGCCCACTGTGCCACGGGGCAGGATTAAGCATCATGGTGGGTGCCTTCACAAGAAGTAAACAGGAGGCACGCCCACTCACCAACAAGGGCCATCCTCAAGCAAACTTTTTAGGATGCAAGTTGTCATTCAGGACAAAGCCTCCTTTCACCAAAACACAACACTTAATATCATTTCCCTTCCCTTAGAGTTCCTCTTACTCCAAAGATCACACTACTCCTTTCTCATGTTACCAAAATTATACTCCCAGAACAAGCAATACAGCAGCCATGCCAAAACAGCGGGAATGCTTTCCTGTAATACAGTTTCTTGCTGAGCGATGAATTTAAAGGAGGACGAGGCAAACAGGTAAAAATTCACCCTTGTTTTATTCCCTGTGGAGTGGGGGGCTAAAATTGCTACCCCAGAGTCAGCAAATTAGTTATTTTGCAGCTCTTCATTGACTGCTTCCCTTGCCTTTTCAAGACCATGCGAGATATTTTTATTACCAGCTCAGTGAATGGAAACACTGCCAGTGGCGAGCAGGGATGGAAGTTAACACTATTTAGTGAGTAGTCCCAGATTATTTTAAAGCACCTACATTTCAACTCAACTGCTACAGATTTGGAAGGACAAGTGGGATTACCCTGCCATTGAATGCTGCCTATTCTGTTGCGACAGCATGAAGGAAAGCTAAAGGTGTGCCCCACGAGGCCGCGGTGTCGGTCTGCCCTGCTGCAGTGGACATGGCTTGAGACGTGATGGGAATACTCTGCAACATGCCATGCTCTTACCAGCTGGTCTCAGAAGTTTCTGGTCTAAAATCTAGACGTGACCCTTAGAGCTTTCTGTTGACAGTTGTAAAAGCTCATTAATATTTCTTATCAATTTGCAGGATGAAGTTTGTGATTTTACTAGCGAATAAAATTGCATGAAATACAACAGTTATTCCTACATCCGTTTCAGCAGCCAATTTGGCCCCACACACCATCAGCTTTCTGAAACAAAAGAAGAACACCTTGCCTTTAAGGGAAAAAAAACCCACATTTTTTTTCTCTAATACTGCATTCACTCAAATATATTCCACACTTCTAACATGGCAAAGAAAGTCCTTAATCTATCAGAATGCTCTCAGTTCCCAACAAGCTGTGCTCTTCAAGACCCAAAAAAGTAGCTGAGATAGTGAGACGTATCTGGAGAAAGCTTTAAATTATTTAAACTAGTTTTCACAGTGATGCACGTTAAGGCAAAGGCACTTTGCATGTGAAAAATGAGGACTTAATTTCAGCAGGCAGAAGTCCAAATGCTTTACCTGTTCATGCAAAGCTAAATCACTCAGACAGGAGGATTTGGGGGAACGGCTCAGACCCTGCACATCCCCCTCAGAGCACAACATCTATGCTGGAGAAAGACACACCTTTATTTCTCCCATCTGAGATGAGTTTCAAGACAGGTTGCTGGTATTTGGTTATAATGTAGAACTTCAATTCTGTGTTTTGTAGCACAACTGATGTCAGTGGTGGAAACTCAGGGTATGAAGCTGCCCACTTCCAGAAAAGGAAGGAAAAGTTCTTCCCTTTTGTCTAACGGTATTTGCTCTGTGCCAAGGTAGGTAGTGGGAAGGACTTGGAAACAACACTGTGCACAGTGTATTTGACCTATTGGACTTTTTGTTTTTCTTTTCACCAGCTACACAAACCAAAATTTATACTTGGATTTACTGTCACAGATATTCTACAGTTGACAGAGGGGAATAAATAGTGCATCACATAAACAGTGACACCACACACACAATGTTAGCATTCTGCTCTTTCAGATGTTTTCCAAAGTCTTACAACAGAGTAATGACTCTGTTTTTCTTCCCTTATTCTACAGCAAGGCTGTAAGAGAGACAGAACAGTAAAAAAACCCAAACACACATCTGCAATCACAAGTCTACATACAAATATTTTGCATTATTCACACATACAACTACAGCTACAGTCACATACAGCGGCAGAGCACTGAGATAGCAAACCAATGCTTTTAACTGCATAGAATGGGCTTCTAGACATTCACATGTATCATAGCAGAAAAGGGAATAGTAGAGGAGAACCAAATAAGGACTCAAAGTCCCCATCCACATGCACAATCTGCATTAGCAGCTGCATTCAACAAGCCATTAGAAGCTGCAAGATAGAGCACATCCATTTCTCCCCAAAAAGACAAAAATCACACCCCAAAATCCCAACATCACAAAGAATTAAGTTTGTTAAAACATATTGACTCTACTAAGCGTGACACTCCAGCCACAACATGTAATGAGAGCCTTACACATTGCTCCTTATAGAAATGTCCAAAATAGCTGCCCAGGGCCAGGATTCACTTGGTTAAAAAGCAACAGTTTTGCAAAGGAGCATCTCAGCAGCAAGAGAAGGCTACCTCCAGCTTGGGGGATATATAGGGAAACCAGCTGCTTGTTTGGGGTTGATCATTGTAATTAGAGACAATACCTTTCAGCTGAAGCTCCACCTAGGGCTTCTGCTGAGGCTGTTCCTCATACAGAAGGCCATAATGTATTTAATCATCAGTCTGTATTTTACGTCTTATTTGTATGTGTTATTTACATGTTTCTGGCTTATTGAGCAGCAGCCCACATACAAGGGGGTGGGGGGAAGACAGCCCTAGCTCATCAAAACCATAGCACCTTCAAAGACTGCTAACATGGGGTTAAAACCTCCACCCGAGCAGTCAACTTCCCTTGCCCCAGCTTACCATGGAGGAGGGGGCCACGGAAGGAATATATATATTTACATTCCTTTTGAACTTCTAAATCAAGCTGGAAGGCATTCAAGTGCCCAAGAGCAATTTATTGTAGCTGCTGGGAGATGGGAGATTTGCATACACATTCCTGTTAATATAAGTAAGCAAGAAAAGAAGGCACAAACTCCACTTCTGCATAAAGCACATCCATCTTTATGCTAAAATGATTTATGAGGTAAAATCATCTGCCCGTAAGCAACTTTTAAAATAGAACCAACAATTGCTAATAAAGCAGCTATTTAGAGAGAGGGATAAATGCATTGGTGTAAGCAGGTATAGCTCTGTTTCAGCCCACGACACAAATACACCCTATACCAGTGGCGAACGTGGGTTATTGTAAATGGCACGTTTCAAAGTAGGTTCAGAATTACACCTGATGTTGGGCATCATCACAGTATCTCCCAGTATGGTCTCTGTTGTGGTACTGGTGGTTTTCTGGGACCTGCAGAATTAAAAAGTGCTTCCCCCGCACGAAGTATGCTGTGCTGCGCTGAGTGACAGCAACACAAGGTCCTATGCGTGCTCGCTGGTCCTTGGTTTGCTTAGCTAAAGCAAGCCTGAGGGCAAAATAGGACAGTTGATTGATAACCCAGGTTTGTCTCATTAAAGGTGACATCATTATTCAAAACATAATTTACTGCAGAGATTCCTCTACTGACAGGCCACTGTGCGGTGATCGATAAAACCCAAAACACACTGTACAAAAGCTGTATCTGAGCTTTTTTGTCCTGGATCTTTTTGCATCTGTGCATTGAAAGAGCATGAGAATATTTCATGCTGGGATGTTACTAGCTTCTCCGTGGACACGTTGTGTATCTGTGCAAGTCCCCCGCCTCAGGCCGCCCACGCTGGGGTTCTGGTGGCGCTGAGCACACACAGGCACCGGCAGGGCTCTGCTGGCTGCTCTCAGATGCCTTTCCACACCAGGTGCCTCCAGTGCAGGGAGATTTACACAGTGTGTATATGACTGCCAGCTACAGACCTGATAATATCTAAACACCCACTTTTCACCTCTTTAGGTGAAATGGGTTAAGTCCATATGTTTAGCTTTCACTTTTCCACATTCTAGAGCACATAAATACACACCAGATGTGCATGAGAAGGTTTGAACTCCTGTCAGACTGTGAAGAGCTGCATCAGAGCTGCCTTTACATTTGCAGCTGCTTCTGAGGATGCTTTTGCAGTAGCTGGTACCAGCACTGTGGCTTCTGCTCCCAGGGTCCTGGGGAGGCAGCTCTGTGCCCATATCTGGTCAAGGGTGGACCTCCCTCTTGACATTTCAAGGACTTGAGAGCATCTGTCCTAAGCATGATACCCCAAAGATGTATTTCACTGCAAGCTGTGCCCTTTGGCACTCAGTCTCCTAGAACTAAAGCACAAGTACATTCAAAAAGTCAAATACAGAAGAGTGAAGCAATATGAACATTTGAACCCAAGCGAGGAAGAGATCATAGCCTTGCTTTGGCAAGATGTTCATGGTAATTTCATACTTAATTCTGCTGTCAGTAATTATTAATGAATGGTATGAAGTGTGTGGAATTTTCACTTACTTTCTCATAGCCTTACATTTCTTTTTAGTTACTATCTGTCTAGCGAAATTAACTTTGCACTCCATATCTGAGGAGTCAGCACCACATGTACAGTTATTAATGTCTGTTTGGAGGACTATACTTTCAAGTATCTGAAGATTTTGTCGGGTTTTTTCTTAGTTTTTTTTTTTAAACTTTTTTTCCACCCAGAAATAAAACTTTGTTTATCTTTACAGGCTACAAAACTCTTAAGGGATTCCTTCCACTGTAAAGTTTTTCCTCAAGGGAACATGTGTCTTCTGTTTTCAGAACACTATATAGAGGTATCATGCCATACATGAGGGGTTTTTTTTTTCACAATAAATAATAGTTAATAAAGAAAAAAGTGCTTTAAACATACCACTAAATCATTCAAATAAGAGCACCAACAGAAGCTGGTTTGTGCTGTTTGTTAGAGAGAGGTTGCTAATACTAAATGATATGCAAAGATTCCACAGAAAAAAAATCCCTAAGCTTAGTAAATTTTAATAACGATTTTGGTGAAAATGGGGTGTATTTAGATGTAATGCACAGTGCAGGCAATGATCCTGCATACCGCCTAGTTAATCACAAGTACTCCAGGAACACTATCTGAGTGCCTTTATTTGACTGAGTCCAGCTGGGAACTCCACATATGGTAGGAATAAGATTTGCAGTTAATTGGCAACAGCTTAAAAGATTCGAGCAGAGTTCCTTTGCACAGGAGGACATAATCCATGTCCATGGAAAGTCGTATTAGACTCACAGATGCAGTTCCATCCTGAAGACAAGCTCCTGCTGACTATTTCCAGCAGGGCTGGAGCTGAGGCATCTTCTCCCATCACACAACCACCCGTTTGCTTGAAGCCTTTCAGGACAGACTGGGCTGGCCGTTCGTCCTACACGTGGGGACATGCAAGTAGTGCCACTGCCAAGAAACCTCTCACGGCAACTAAGTCACTTTTCTGACAGAAAACTAAACAAAATAAAGTCTTTGTAAAATAACATTTACTGGAGCCATCAGCTTATGCCAGAGACAGCAGAAGGTTGCTAGGAAGGTTCTAACCCAAGAGGATGTTTACAGTTTAAGATTTGTTTAGCGCTTATGGTATAATTTGTGCCATATGTTCTCTTATTTACAGTTTTCCCTGCAAACCATTTTCTATTAGACCCGGAGTACAAGGAACTTTCTAGCTCTGTGCCTTCCCCCGTGACACACCCCTTCATTACAGCTGGGATCGTCCTTCTGCGGCAATTCCTGAGTAACATGTCCCTTGAATTTTTAATCTGGTCTCTGGCAGTAGAAAAAAGTTGCAGCTGATGAGCCTGATTCACTGAAATCTAATCTGGCAGAACAGAGCACGCATGGAATATGGAACATTAACGTGGTTTTCTGATGACCTTCTGTATTCAACTTGGGAGAAAACCTCTGTTGGAAGCTGTTTCCAGCTGATAGCCTGGGACACTCTGGAGTCAGTCTTTCAGTAAAAAGAAGCATGCTTTTTGTTATTAATTATGCTGAGATTGCAGCAGCAGTAGTAAATTAGTGATCATTAATTGTCATAAATAGTCTGAAGTGAAGGGCTGAAACCACCAGCCACCATAGAAGGGTTTCTACATTTCTCCTATCCTCCTCGAAGGGACTAAGTCGATATTTCAGCAGAGTGAAAGTCAGCAGGTAAGCTGCAAAAGCAGAGGGAAGTGGAGATCTGAAATGGCTGAAACATCACATTGACCAAAGAAGTGCTTTTCACACACTCATGAATGAGACTTCATTCCTGCGATACAGCAAACGGTTCAAAATCCGTCTTGTGTCTGAGAAAAAGGAGAGACTTTACCAACAGGGGTGTATTTCTGCTGGCCCTTTCTATTAGTTAATGTTTTATCAAGCAGTATCCATGCAGCATAAATAGCTGTGGGAACTGAATGACTCCAAGTTTTTACACCAGTTGAATCTTTAATAATAATCCAGTAGGATTTTTTTTAAAATCATATGTGAATATGAGGGAAGCTGAACCTTTGGTTCACTGGAGGGAGTAACAGAGCCAGCAAGTTGCTTTAAAAAGCCAACAGTGAGTAAATTAGACACATAATTCAGAACAAATAAACATGGACATTTCCTGATATTTTTCTAAAGAGGTTCTTCAAGCTACCTCCCTGGTGAGTGCTGACCTGATGCTTGATGGCAAGTGTTTCTACACAGCTCCTACTGCCTTCCCAATGTACCTGATGATGGCCTTTCATCCAGCAAGCGAAGAAGTGGTGCTTGCAATGGCCAGACATACAATGTTCGGTTTGATTTTCCTGCTCACACTTTTGCTGGACTTACGGTTGCTGTGTATACATCATGCCTGAATTCATGGATTGGACTCTTGCAGGAGTGATCATTACCAATAACCATATCTGACTGAATCATAGATACTTAATCACAGAGCCTGCTTCCTCTGCACCGTTCTCGCTCAGAAGGGAATGGGAGACTGCTTGGACTGACACTGTCCAGAGTTTTCATTTTTCCAGGTGGTGCAGGGCTTTACCTTATTGTAAAATAAGCAAACTTTTTTTCCTCCTGGTGTTCTTGAGAGCAATGTTTGTGAGCTAATTAAAAATGAAAGATGTGTTGGTGGCTTTAGGTCAACACAAAAATGCAAAACAGAATATAAGAAGGAGAAAAACTTTGTTTCAAAGTCCTTTGCATGGTCCCTTTCCTTTGCGCTGTGACAAAAGGATATATATAGTAGGAACTACCTCTGGGTGTGAAGATTGTTTATTTCTCTCTCATCTTAGCTTTGCTAAAAGGATAACTTGGGCTGGAGAAAGGGAAAGGTCCCACCCGAGTGTAACTGGGGTTACGCTGGAACAGCACAGGTCTGTCCTCACTCCAGTGCTGGGCTCACTGGGAGCACTGGTTTCTGCTTGGTGCCTGGTGGTGAGTAGCCTCCCCCTGGGGCTCTGCTGTCACCTCCCCTCTCCCTATGCTGGTTCCTGGGACATGGCCCTGCTCGAGGGGCTGCCCCTCACGCCGCCTGCCTCCCCGTCGGGCAGCTGCTCGGCCGGCAACATCTCGCAGCCGTGCTGCCCCCCATCCCATGTGAGTGACCCAGAGGGTCTCCGCTGCCCTGTCGGTGCTGCGGCCGGGAGCCCAGGCTGTGCCAGCGTCATTCGCGCCCTGGGAGGTTAGTATTTGTTTATTGACCAAAGTCTTTTTATTACGCAGGTCAGTGGAATACAATCAGATGAATGTGATAGTTTCAACTATCACTGCACAGGTGGGCAGCAGAGGGAGGGAGCACCTTCACTCCAGCAAAACGGAGTCAGCGAGGTGAGGCTTAAAGCACAGAGCAGCAGCACACTTCACTGTCATTCCTCTGAGCTTTATCACAGCCTGTTCTTAACTCCACACTTATTTTTTAAGGATCCTCACTTCAAAGTAGACCAAGGGTGTTAATTTAGCAGTAAACAGAATCCATCCAGCATCCTTGAAGTAAGTCCTTTAATGATTTCACTGAAATCAACACAGCTCACTAACTGTTAATTAAGCATCTTCATCTGGTGGGCCACAGCCTATAGAATTAAAATTGTGAATAATAAAATGAAGGAAACATAAAAGAGTTTCTTTTGATCTGGAGTTTTTCCCCACCAGAATGAGATCACAATTGCTTCACTATGTTTTATAGACTGACGGAGGTTCAAAGCTAACACTAGACAGAAATTGGTTATCATCACTGGATTAAGTATCTATGATTCAGTCAGATACAGTTATTGGTAATGGTCACTCCTGCAAGAGTCCAATCCATGAATAAAAATAGCAAGTATGGTAATGGTATATAGTCACAAAAATGTGTAGGCTTCCCTAGGAGCATCATTACTACTATTACACTCCCCATACCTGTGGGAATAAGAATCAGCATTTTACTATGGAATGCTAGAAACAAAATAAGCAGCAAGACATTGGGGACATTTAAAAAGACGCAGGTGTCATCTGACACGCAGCTGTCCCCAGCTGATTGCCAAAGGACCGGTATGTAGCTCTACACTGGCTGGGTGTAGCAGCAAAAGCCCGTTCTTGCCTGTGTTTCCAGTCAAACACCTCTGCAAAAGCTGCCTGTGGAGAGGAGCTGGGGATTCACGAACAAACCAAAGTGCTGGTACAGATCCTGGTGCGAGGGAGCTGCTCACTCCGAATGCAGGAACACCATGGCTGGTGTCCCGCTGTCACACGGCTCAGACCCTGAGGTCTGAGAGAAAGGAGTAAATAATAGGGAATTGGTCTAGACTATATTTCATTTCCAATGAATTTGGTGGAAAAATATATTCTTCATTGCTCACATATATCTTCAAAAACTGGGTGTTGCTGAAAGTAGCTGCAAGGTTTGTAACAGGAAATGTGTAAAAGCTCTCAAAAATACAGCACGTATGTGAGCACTTGCTTTGAATACTAATCATAAATGGAGAGCCTACACCTTCTTTGGGAACTGCTTGATATAGTTGTATTCTTTGGACATCTTGGGAGGAATTTTTTCACATCAATGCACTCTGTTTTATTTTGGGAAATGTGAATGAGCTCTGAATATATATATCTGAAAATATATATAATTGCATATGATGGTTAAAGGAAGTCTACAGGAACCACTTGTTGATGTTAAGCAAAGAATTTTTTTTAAATTAACATCTAGTATAAATGACTATGACATAAATCACATCTAGCCTGAATTAGTTTTAACTTACCATAGAAAACGTATTGATATATTGTGTAACACGGAATGGAGAGCAATCAAGCTTTCTTCCATTTGCCCCAAGATCTTTCCATGGATGCTACAGCTGCCAATCTTTTTACAGCTAAGAGTTGTTATGGTCATTTTTGGTACCACTATTATCACAAATTATTAATAATATGGGACTATAATTAATTTCATCAGATACTGTGATAGAGCAGCCTAGGAAGTTTAATCATAATACCCATAGGAGACCAACTCTGGTTTAGAAATTTGAACAGAATCAACCTGATTTGAGAGTTCATGCAAATCAAGGACAGAAGTAATACCGTGCTTCATTTCATTTCCTCTCCCATTTCCAGTGCTAGTACTAAAACAATACTACCAAGAATATTCCTGCATAAGTCATCACTAAGTACCACAACAATTAACCCTTATATTGTGCAGAAAAATGAAAAGTATGCAGACCAAAGACATCATAAATGCTTTCCTGAATCTGATTCAACCAACTCCCCTTTGGGGAGATTTCGCTGCCATACCTCTGTGGCGAAGTTGGTTGTTTTCATGATTCCTGCTGCGAACAGGTGCTGTGAACACCTCTGAAACGATTCTGCCCCATGAATATTTCTGTAAGAGCAACAGCTGTGCAAGAGGCAGACTGCAGCGCTGTCTGGAAAGCCATAGTAGCTTTACAGAGCAAATCCATGACAAACAAGACATTTAGGCATGAAAGTAACAAACAAGCAGCCACAGGGATTTAGTTTCATTCCTGGTCTTCTGTACTTCTGGCTTTGGATGACTGGAGGTACATTATAACGAGAGCTACTGGCACGAGCACACAGCTGCAAAGGTCATAGAAACTATTCACAAGGTTGTATTGACTGAAAAATTGGGTTTTTTTAAAAAAAGTTACACCAACATTTTCCAAGGCGTAAATTGGATCTTGTGTGCGTGCACTTGCACACCTGCTCAGCTCCTATCATATGCCTGTGTTTGGAGAACGTAAAAATTCCTCAAAATTTGGAGTGGTTTGGGGCTAGGAAAGAAGAAACCAAGGTTCTAGGTTCAGCCAGGTGCTTTGTATTTATTTTTGAGGACTGATTCCTGGCCTTACTGATCGCAATGAACTCGTTGTCGCTGGAAAAACAGCAGAGAGAAACATCCACATTTTTTTCCAGTTCACAAACTCTCCAGCTTGGAAAATCTATTTGAAATTGTGAGGAAGGAGAAGAAGCCTTTCACATTCAAGCAAACTGTCCTCCCTTGGGAAAAACCCTTCCCAGGCGCTGCCGATGATGCAAGGGACAGGATATCCAGTGCCACGAGCAAAGGGTCACTCAGGTGGTTCCAGATCTTCTTGATTCTCAAGGAAAGAGTTGGCTTTTTTTGCTCAGCACAGCTGGCTGTGCCGGGGGTTCACAGGGTCTCTCAGGTGGGGCAGGACAGGGTCACGAGCGTGAAAGGGAGCTCACCCAGAAGATCCCTATTCATGCCTCTCACCAGTGCTCTTACTGGACCGACATCAGCAGTCTGACAAGCAGGCATTTGGTCCTCTGCAGGATTTTCTTCTTTTTTCTCATGTTTTCCCATATTTAGTCCTGTGTTTTCCAGTTACTACAGCCCACTGGGATGCCCTGCTGGGAAAGGCACAGGACATGGCACATGCCCGAGCTGCTAACACTGAAAGATGCACTAAGTGCAGTTTTGCTGGTATCAGAGCCTGTTCCCTGCAGCACAGCTTTGCAAGAGTTTCCTCGTCCAACAGGTGAAGCACAGATTATCTCAAAGCAAAAAAGGCAAATGAGCAAAGCCTGATGTAGTGAGCACTCAGGGAGAATAAAGCAGAATAACAAAAGGGTAATTTCTCCCAGGGTGTTGGCCTTAAGTCTGGGATTTTCTGGGTGCCTTACATAAAGTTTTGCTGTTCAATGTGTGAGTAGAATTTTCATCTAATTTTACCAATTTCAATCATTACCTCCTTTCTTTTATAAGATCAATATATAAAAAAACTCATTAAGAAGGGTTTAATCCAATGAGGTCAATATAATGGAAAACCTATTCAACATCCTTTTTCATGAGCACATGCTCCAGAGAGTCAACCCCAATTTTTCATTCAGTTTCACAGAGTTTAAGGTTATGTTAAGAACTAAAATCCCCCTGATTATTTATTTAAAGAATCTAAATATAGCTTCTTTTAATGTTTTAGTACCTAGCGAATAAAACAGCTGTCAGCAATATGTTCTTCTGAGAGACCTTCACATGAACACTAAGTCTGTTGTTACTAATTTCAAAAATATGGTCACCCACAGACAGGTGTGCAGTCCAAATATAAATTTTGTATTTGCCAGTGCATACGCACATTAAATATGAAGATGGTAATACTAAGTTTTACACAGTGGAACAGTAAGAGCTTTAAAATTAATATCAAATGCCTTGACACTGTCAGATGGTTACCAGGTGCCTTACCCTATGAATTTTACATCATTAGGGTCATATTCAAGAAACATGATTTGTGGTGCAGTATGTCACCAAAATTACTAAATTCAAGCATTGAATTATGGTGGGTAATATAATTTCTCACATTTGACAGCTTTAAGTGGCTTAACACATGGAAGTTATTTTTGTCCTATGGGCTCTGTGAGCACTTAATACAGTTATTTTCAAGTGGGCAAGCTAAGGATCTGGAACAGGATCACTGACTAAAAACGTGCTGCAGTTGTTTATAGCCAGGTTCAATCAGTCCACAATTCTCTATAGTTCTGAACAAAACAAAAATCCCAGCTCCAGAAACCAAGTACAGACTTTTACTTCACGTACGGTGGGTAGAAAAATATATGACAAAGTCCTGGCCATCTTGATGTCACTGGCAAAACTCCCATGGAGTTTTAACAAAACCCTGGCCATCAACTAACAGGTACTATTAGAATGTCAAAGAATGAATTAGACTGAGCATAGGAGTGGGAGTTGCTTCATTTAATGTAACAAATTGTGTGAATTAAAACTTAACTTTTTGTCTTTGATTCTTCTTAACTAAGAACAATAGCTTGTCTGAGGATGTGTGGGAAAAGTTGCGTACAACCTTGAAGTAAAGACACTGAAGTTCACAAATTTGTGTTTCTTTTCCCACGAAACTGTGCGCAAACGTTATTTTTGAAGGAGGAAGGGAGGGGAGGTAGAGGAATAAACCCAAACATTCCAGGACATTTCTGTATGAGAGCATTATTTCATTTAGCTAGGAATAGCGGGTATGCCAGACAAAAGGAGTGTATTTTGACATGAAGGCACAAAAGCTGCAACCACAAACATTCACACTCTCACTTTGCTCCCAAAACCCTTTTTTTTTTTTTTTTTATGTTTGTGTGCATGCCTGAAATAAGTTACATGTCCACGCACTTCTCATACAAGTATGGGACTGTGAACCACTACCATGTGTGCCTTCATCTCTGAGCCCTGGGAACATGCTCCCTGCCAGCAGCGGCCAGGAGCACCCTCCATGAGCAAGCAGGACACCAGCGCCGGCCATTGCAGAAGCAGAATATACAGAGCAGTTTACTGAGAGCAGTTTACTGCTTTGAAGGAAATATCTGAGACTGGGACTGACCCAGAAAGCCTTTATTAATGGCCTACGAATTTTAACTTAATAAAATTTTGATAAATCTAAGTTAATCTCCAGTAATGTATTGGTATGGAAACAATCTAGTTCAAAGGATGATTAATCCCTTCCAGTGTGATAAACGTTAAGCAAGGATAATTAATTCCAGATTTTTAGATTCAAGAACTTAAGCTTCTGAATGGCTAATCAAATACATACAATGGCAAGATAATTCAGGAAGTCTGATCACAGCTCACATGCCCTACTGAGGCCTCATCTATCATAAAAGAAATAATCTCATTCTCGGAAGAACTTGACAGCACAGTCAGACATTGTACCTAAAACCATCCATCCCACATCTCGCCATCCATCCAAAATAAACTGCTTGGGCATTCACCTTGGAAGGATTTCTGTAATCCATATGCTCTTTCACACAACTTTGCAAGTCTATATGCATCTTCACTATGATCTGTTGGAAGCACTCAAATTATATCATCCCAGTCCAAAGCAGATACTAAATCACCAAAACCTGGAATCAAACCTGGCAACCTTGGACATACCTTTAAACAACTCATCTATGTATACAGTTCTTAGATGCATCTCCATACTTTGGGAAGTGAAGTCCAACATGCAAAATGAAGTATGGCGTTCACTACTATAAACCAGTATTTACCCAGGAGGTAATAGTTACAGTAAAGTACACTTTTCCTCTATTTAAGTAAAAGATACTGTGAGACTAATTGTAAGATTTTGAAACATGAGTTTTCACCAAGAAAGGAAAACCCAGCAAATTTAGGATGGACCTGAATAAGTAAGGAGATTTGTAGAGAATATACTGGGGAGGGCAGTTGCTAATTGTGCTGGAGGCAAACGGAAAAAATTAGCACCAAAGAATAATTAGTGAGCTCACACTGAGGTCTTTTTGGCATGATTGTCTTGTTTCCAGTACTTGATTAGCCAAATTACAGCTGTCACTAAAACAGGCCATTTGTGAGGGAAATGAAAGGGGTATTCAAAACAAAGTCTTCACTGTAGAGTCATATAATCCCTGGGAAGTACATAACCTGGAGTTTCTGAAACTTCCACAGCTAATGTAAACAGCAAGATGTAAAGCAAAGACAAAATGGAAATGCATAACAAGTCTTGGGGCTAAATTACATCTTCCCTTGGACTGTGGCAGCTGCAGCGAACAGAAAACTCAGGCATTAGACTCTGATGTGTGCAAAGGTATTTCTAATGTAAGTCTGATCTGACTTCCAAAATAGGTTTTGGAAAATTATTTTAAAAATGTGTTTGTTCCTGCCTGGAAAAAAAGAAGTTTGAAGGAAGTCACTTCAATCAGAGAAAGGACAACCAAATCATCCAGGTGTCCTCTGGAAATTGTGGGGAGTGGTTAGATCAAGTAATATGAGTTTTCCAAAAGGCACAATGAGGAGGGATGCTTAGAGGACTTATGAAAAACTGAGTGCTTGGGCACCTGATGTTTTCATACTTTGTCTGTTCAAATGAAGTACCTTCATAAAAGACACCTTCACAGCAGCCACTGTTTTTCCATTATGGGATACCGAAAAGTGCTCTAAAGGGGGCAGAATCGGCTGGATGGAACAACGTTCCTCTCTTAACACAGAATTTTAGTTCATTAAATATAGCAAGAAGACAGAAGAGAAGTGGAATTCTTTATATTTACCATTCAAAGCCAGATGTGATGCCAAGAACTGAGAAATTACTAGGCTGCTAGAAAGAAACAAGGCTTATTGTATAAAAATCATAAAGTCATCTTGTTTCCAGACACTAGCTTGGTAACTAAAGCCAGAATAGCTGAACCCTAGCAAGCAGTGTTTTATTAAAAACAGGAACTGCAGCTGATACCACTGTTCCCAGTACCCCCAGCAGATGTGAGTATTGCTTAAGCACGCTAAGTTTGGGAGTGGAACCATGCCAAGAATGCTATCAACCAGCAGTACCTAGCAGGATTCAAAGGATGTATTCCGCAAAACAACAGCATGGAGTTTTTGTTTCTGTTACTGGGATTTATTTTGTTCTGGGGAGCTTGTTTTTCTTTCAGATCTTGGGGTGATGGGTCTACTAGAAACGTGTCATTAGAAGATAACTGCATCTCCCCTCCATAATTATCTGCGCGCACAGAAAGAGGAATCAGCAAGGCTACCTCCTCTGAATGCTGCTGTCTGGGGACATCTCCCATGAGATACAAGCATGCAAAGAAGTATTTAAATGTCTATTTCTGCATCACACATGCTTCAAAAAATATGCCAGTGCTTGAGTGTAACTGCATCAAATTACTAAGGGTTGGAATGTCATCAGTAAATGTCAGAACAATATTTGAACTCTCCATTTATAGAACTTGAACTCTGTTTTTCTCTATAGAGACACTATAGGATTATATCTCTTCAGGAATATCCAAGTGAAATCTCTCCTAAATGATAATCTTGGTAAAAGAAAACTTAATGAAAGTAGGAAATTTATTTGAAATGGAAAGAAACTGGATTTTTAAATATAGAGAGTTAAAATTCTTACAAGGTAAATCCAATCATTCAGCTTACACTTAATTCCAGAGAAATAAACACATCTAGTTTTATGTTATTTAAAGGCACTCTCCTCTGTCTTGATTGTTCCTATCAACAGCTGGCTGCCACCTACAGAGATGCTCTCTTCCACTAATTCCAAGATCTTCTGATCCTGATGAAACTCTTCCAGAGCCACCGTCCTTGTTTTCCAAAACCATACTCAACCTCTGACATTTCATAAAAAGATGGAGGCCAGAAGCTACTGCAGAAAAGAAAATGCATCAATGCTAGACCACTTTGTCTGCCTGTAACAATTCTCAACCTAGGCTCCAAGTGAGCTTTCCCAGTAGTTTAATGGTTTTCAGGAGTATCATAAACAAAGATCTGATCCTTTACCATAGCTCAGCTAGCTCTGAAATTTTATTGTGACACTATTTGTCATTTTACTGCTTTGCAAAATTAAAGTAGTCTGTGGGCAGACAATGAGCACTAAAGGTAGGAGAGAAACAGACTGTTTAAAACCTGTGTGTCATGCTTCTGGTACTTACTTGTTTTAAACAACTACACAACATTATCACTTTAAAAAAACCCAAAGCCGTGCTATTTATGACTCACTATACTTCACAGCTTTGGTAGGGTACTGCAGACATGAGGTGGGTTTTATGTTTTACAATACATAATTATACCAATTATCAAATTATCATCAAATATGGCAACCCACGAGGTATATTGTCTGCCTCTACAAAGTAATCTGTAGCAAAAGGTTTGCTTCTGAATCACTGACTGTCACAAAGGCATTCCCTGCGTGCTCCGAGCGAAGTACCTCAGTGGCTACCAGGCTGTTGGTGAAGCTTGCTGCAGCAAATTCCACTTTGCTTCAAACGTCATCTCTGTTACAGCACAGCCCAATTCCAAAAAAAACACCTAAACAGGGGCATGTAAATATTGATGTCATTACTGTGTTTTAGGTGGCTTATAAAGCACAGGGGCATGGTAAGAAATTCAGAAACAAATTGGAAATAAAGCCTAGGACAGATTCAGGAAAGTTTGCCTACACTCTGGCAAAAGATTTGCACAGACTTGAAAGCTCCCAGCTTTGGCTCTTTCTTCAGATTTTTTTAAGATTTTTTCCTCTAGAAAAGAATGAAATGTTGGTACAAAACAGTTTGTGTTCTGCAGTATATTAATGTACTGATTTTCTCAAGCAGAGAGAGGAGGAGAAAACCTTACCGTAGAGCAACAGCCAATATCCTGAGAATAACCTGAAATGCCAGCTTAGCACTTTTGCACTTCAAAAATGTCTTTGACTTTTATAAGCAGGCATGATGGTAAAATTGAGGCTGTTACAAATACATGGTTTACTTTGGTAGTTTATAATTCACAGTGGCATTTAGTGGGTGGAGTTGTAAATTAGTAAGTGGACTGCTGCCACAGCAGAGCAGGCTGCTGCTCTGCAAAGGAGAACCTTTGCTAAGAATAGGACTGTGGTCATGGTGATAATGAACAAGGGCTCGGCCTGCCCAAAACGTTGGTGGGAGATCTGGAGATGGTTGTTGGATATGTAACAGCTGCTCTAGAAATTAGATGTTATCACAGATATTTTTTTTGAAAGATTGAATTGGATGAAAAGCATGCAAAGCTTAACCAGTAAGACCTGGTTTCAATTTTTAGCAGTACCACTGAAAGGAAGAGTGGCACGTGAAATATTTACATTGTTGATAGGTTGGAAGGTACAGTTTTAGAGGCAATGAAATGCCGTGTTTATTCTGCCATAAGGGGGAGACAAGGTTGCAGCAGAGTCTACATATAAAAAAATCTTCTTCCCTGTTGCTTTTAAATAGATTAATCTGCCATAGAAGCATTATAATACATTAATCAGGTATTTGATCTGGTCTGTCAAACACTCAAACAAAAAAGGCCTAAGTCAGTTACTTCCTGGAAAATACATTCTTATTCTCAATAAACACAGTATTTTAAAGACACTAGATTTCTCTGAGTGGGAATCATTCACTTTACCACTAGGATAATATTTCTTTGGACCGTTGGTAGCTGTAAAAGCCGTATCCAAAGGCTGCAAGACAAAAGCATCACACCAAGAACCCTGAGTGAAGGGTGCACATAGACATGGACAGCCATATAGAAGAGACTCCACCTTCAAACATTTGTAAGCTTTCCTGGGTGACAGCTGCTCTATGAGCACTGTTTAGCCATAGGTATGCAAGAAAATATTCTGAACCCAAGGTGACCTGTGTAACTGCAATAAATTCCTGTTTTTAACTGCTTGAATCCCCCATCAGTGGACATCTGCACGGTGCTCTCACTTCTCTAGCCTTAAGGAACGCACTTGAGCTATGGCAGCCTTAAAATGAGCCATGTTGTTGAAAAAAGCAAAAAAACTTCTGTATGAAGTCCGTGCGCTGACTCCACGCCCCGCACAAGCCCTTCCCTGGGGCCCTGCTCTGATCACTGCGTGCCGGCCAGCTGCAGGCTGCCCAGCACGGCCGGGGCTGCGCACACGTGTCACACTGTGAACAGCTTGCCAGAAGAGGAAGCTGGGTCACTTTTCCTGTAGGAAAATCAAAGTGACTGTCACAAAAAGCCTAACCTGGCTCTTCTATGAGGTGGGATGCTGGACACAATTCTAGCAAAGACATTTTGAGCTGTATGTTAAGGGTCCCTCCAACTTTCCACAAAAATCCAAGTGTTGATTTCATTCACGGTTAAACAGATAACGGGACTAGTCAGAAGAAACACTGTGCTAGAAACCTCTCACACTCAACGGGGTCCTCATCCATACAGAGCTCAACGCTCGCAGCGTGCCTTCTGTGAGGGCAGCCCTTCAGGGGCAGGCGTCCAGAGAGGTTACTGAGTTTGTGCTCTTACTGGAAACACTCCATCTTACCATCGGATTTATAGCAGTTTTTGTGCCATAGGTAAGAAACAGATCAAGTTCTTCGATCAGCCTTAAGCCACTAATAATAAGCTGCTCAGCAGACAGGATTAAAGCAGGTAGGGCCCCAAGTAGCCCTAAGACGCTTTAAATTCTGTGTTTGCATAAATTAACAAATTTAAAGCATAGGAGAAGATACAATCTACTTTAAATAATTTATTTCCCAAAACCAGCAAGAAACAAGGCACCAATGTGCTACTGTCCGTTTTACCACAGATACGGCACTGCAACGATAGGGAGCTCAGGTCAGCTACTCAAAGTCTGCCAATTTCAGGACTCTACATTCATAGTTTAACCTAATTAAAGCTCTGAAATTATGATTGAATATGGAAACATGCTGGCTAGAAAGGGAATTGGCCACCCTCAAACCATGTAATTTTTCATAATTCTGAAGTCCTGCCCCATTAAGAAACACATGCAGCAGCATACACTGCACTGAAAAAGAGGAACACAGATTTAACTGCGGTGTGATCTCTAAATTGCATTTTAAAATGCAATTTTGAAGTCACCAGTGAGGACAAAGCTGGTGGAAGAGGGGAAACCAGTGACAGCAGGATGAGTTTCCCATCACCCGACTCTCCCCGCCCGACAGATACCTCCCTGGCCAGCCAAGATGCCCCATGTAGCTTACAAGTGGTGGATGGCATACTAGTCCTTAGCCTAACAGCTCATAAACCCTGACTCCTTCTGTGTGTGCTAGCCCATCAACAATTGCTGTGTGCTTTTATATTGTGTATCCTGCTGGCTGGGTCTCTGCCCTCAACTAGAAATGACACAACTGACCCAAAAGCAGAGCTACAGGAATCACACTTAAGCCATTCCTAGAAAACTCTACAGAAAAAGATCTAATTAATTATTTAACACAGATAGCAAATAAAGCAATATACAGTTATTGGGGTGAAACGGTAACTGTAGGTGGCTCTGATTTGATTTACAAAAAGAACACTAGTATCAGTTCAGCCATGGGCTGCCTTACCTACATTGGATCCTACTGAATCAGTTTTTGTGAAAAATAACCACAAAATCTTATCAAACCCAGAACCCAACACACACAATGCATAACATTCAACTATGTGCCTTAGCAAGGAAGTGTTTTTACCATGGACTAGGAAATCTTCTAAATACAGTGGGGTGGAGAATAGTAGTGGCATCATCTTATTTTTTATCTGTTCTTACCCAGCTAAAATCTCTTTAAGACTTTCTACTGGGTGAGCTCATCATTGAAAGCATAGGTCAAACTTTTATTACACAGAATCTCTGTTTTATACTGCTTTTCTGGCCACGAACTTTCTGAGCAGTTAAGAAACTTTCCTGCTTCCTGAGGGTCTGTGAACGAACACTACCTGACTGCAACCATAATTACATAAGCAAGTACACTATGGACCAGAAACTGTTGTGGTAGTTTTTCTGTACATATTTGCAGCAGCAAGATATTTCATCTGACTGACTGTATCTGAAAATTGCAACAGCATATTAAGAATGTTTTGGGGAAATGCTAAATCAAAATCTCATTTGAAAAAAGGCTGAGAGGTGAGATGCTGGTAACACCATCATTCAAGGGCTTCTAAAACTGTCTAGAGAGGAAAGCTCCCAGAAAAGCAAGCATGGTGAATCTGTTTCTTCCTAGAAAATTGAGTGGCACTTTGCTATGTGATGCAGACAGTAAAACTAAATTGCTTTAAAAGAAAAATATTACAATCCCAAAATACAGTCAATTCAGTCTAGCTGTATCCAAGAATTCTGCAGCATGACACATCTTGTAAAATGAACAAGGCAAGAACTACTGTAGCTGTATCTTACACAGTTACCAAAAATACAAGCAACAATCTCAAGTAAATGCCAGATCCTTAGGTAGATAGAAAAATATTTTCATCCTTTTCTTTATTAAAGAAAAAAGACCACAGCAAATTCTGTCTCAAAATGAGCTAAAAAATTAAATACTAATAAAATGATCAGCTAACACCAGTTAAAAAAGAAACAAAGAAAAAAGTTACCTTTGTGAGTAGTAACCCTATTTCTAACCATGAAAAAAAGAAAATCAGGGATGGAGAGCCATAAAAATATCACCATCATTTGGAAAATGTTGTCTTCCTTTTAAAGGTATTTCTAAGATTTCAAAGATGAAAAATCTATGTTCCAGTGATTGAATATGAAAAGGAAAGAGACTAGATTAGCAGAATGGAAACTGTGTTGAACTGAAAAAAATACAAATTTCTAATTTTACAAGTTAAATCAAGTCACATATACTTTGACATAAATCTATTCTGTTCGTAGACGTTTAGAGGTAAAAAGCTACCTGAAGCTGCCAGCAACTTTAATTCCAGATCTGTTTCTTACAAATGCACAGGAAGAAAAAAAAATTAATGTCCTGGATAGCAAAAAATAGGTTGAAATCAAGTTACTGTACATCTTTGTATCATTTATCAATGAAAAGTATACAAGTCTCCATGATGACCTTACATCCAGTCCATGACTGGTTTTTGAAACACTATTTCTGAAATTTTTCCTTCACACATGATGATTTTCAAAAAGGTTTTGATATTTTATAAGGAGCACAAGCAGAACTAAATGAATAAAAATATGGTTGTAAGTGTGTGTGTATGTTTAAGGTAAAAAAACCCAAAATTTAACAGAAGTATTTGCTACTAGCATGTCATATATAATAAATGACAGTTTTATTTTTAAAAAAGCGCACACAAGCAGATCATTAGCACTTATCAGTATTTGTTAAGATCGATAAGCATTTGTAAAAAAAAAGACGTCAACATTCTATACAATATAAATAACTAACAACAAAATACTGTGTTTAACAAGTATTGTCTGTACATGAACTAACATGTTTTCCATCAAAAAATATATATTCTTTAAATACACATTCTAATTTACATATATTTAATTGAATGCACTACTTTTCAAAACCATATCACAGCATATATCTATAAAAAACAATTATTAGCCCTGTATCAGCTGATTATTTACATGTGTTTAACCTGAGGCTTAAGTCAGTCTTATGACAGCAGCCTTTGTACTCACACACAGGGGAATACTGTCCCACCTTGCTGGAGCTGTGTCACTGTGAAAGGGCACACCAACACATTCAGAGCTTAAACTTTACCTGTATCTAAAATACCTTCCTACTTATGGTTGTAAAATATTACTACAGTATACTCCTGATCATAACGGGACGTAGGGAGAAAAGGCTGGATGGGACAGCCTTGTGGCAACTCCTTCATGCAGCGCAGTAGCGCGTGCTATACTGGTGCTAAGCTGCAGGGAAAAAGAGGAAGCAAACCCAACATGCTCTAAATTTTTGCCTGTATTAATAGGATAGGTATCATTATCTTGGGCAATTAAATTTCTACATTTACAGAAGTATAATGACTTATATATCATATAACTTTTAATAATTAGAACACACAAATTACTATGCAACCAGTCCATGTGTGTTCTCTCCCCCCACATGAACTGAAAGGTAATCTGTGATCATCTGCATTTACTGCAGACTGAAAGGATGCACATAAGACTTTACAGGACAGCACCTAACACACGATAAATTCACAGACCAATATACAACTTTGTGTGCATACCCCACACTTACACACCTGTCACTACTGTCATGCAGTCTGCCTTTTCACTTCTGTTGCATGAATAATACAATTCTTTATATCAGTAATACCAGGTAAATTTTCCCTATGTGACCAGCCAGCAGGATATACAGTAATGATTGACCTGCTTTTCCCTGCCCATGACAGAAGTATTCCTTGGGAAGAACTAACATAATAGTACTCAGCTCTGTAAAATACTATAAAATCTCTTGCCTCCAACAAGATTTAGAAACAAACCTTGAAAAGTTTCTCTGTTACTAAATTCTTATTTATTTCTCTATGATAATTGTTTCTCTATTATTAACTAAATTAAAAACTAAAGAATTCAACCAAACATTGTTATGTATGAAGCTTTCAAAAACTGCACATAGTTCCGGATGCTCTGGCTCTTGCTCTCCGACTTCTGCAGGCTGTTCTCCAGCTCTTTCAAATGAACTTCATGGTGCTTTTCGTTCTAAGGAAAAGAGAAATGCAATCCTACTTAGAAATAAAATACAAATCAATCAAAATAATAACCTAAGGCAACTGGTGTACTGTGCTCAGCTCTGCGGCCCCCAGCATAAAAAGGCCATGGACCTGTTGAAACAAGTCCAGAGGGCCACAAAGATAATCAGAGTGCTGGAGCATCTCTGCTATGAAGACAGGCTGAGAGAGTTGGGTTTGTTCAGCCTGGAGTAAAGGTGGCTCCAGGGAGACCTTACAGCAGCCTCCCAGTACCCAACAGCGGCCTGCAGGAAAGCTGGAGAGGGACTTTTTACAGGGGCAGGTAGTGATAGGACAAGGGGAAATGGCTTTAAACTGAAAGAGGGTAGGTTTAGATGAGATATTAAGGAATTCTTTACTGTGAGAGTCTTGAGACCCTGGTAAGGTTGCCCAGAGAAGTTATGGATGCCCCATCCCTGGAAACATTCAAGGCCAGGTTGGATGGGGCTTTGAGCAACCTGGTCTAGAGGAAGTTTCCCTTAAAGACCTCAAAATTTTGAAGCTTTGTGTTGTCAGGACCAAACTGAACATGTTTGAATACACTCATAATCCAAAAAAGGCCTGGGAACGTAAAACCTAACCTGAATTTTTAGCATGAAAGATTCCTAGCATCCTAGATCTGTTATGAACTTAACACTCACTCTCATGTTGATTTTTCAAGGAAACATCTGTCACTGATTTCTTACGCAATATGATTTTTGATGCCTTGTATAAATTAGATGATTGATAGCAATATTATTTGCTCATTAGATTCATACCTGATGCACACCATATATCATTTGTTGTATAAATACTACAGATATTCAGGTATTTCCTTTTAAGTCTATTACAGATTTCAGATGCTAGTTGACTAAAATTAAATTTTAAAAAATACAGAATTACAGTCATCAGATTTAAATCCAACTTTAGAAAAAAATAGTAAAGTTAGAATGAATAACTGGATAAAGTTACCTTCACAGTCCTATTTTGCTTCCAGTTTCACTATAACAGGTATAAGACCATTTTATCATTTTCCATAATGCATTCTCAGTTATATGTAAACGTAATAAGAATAAAAACCAATTAATCAATTTAGAACAGTTCTTCTCTCATATATATGTATCTTTCACATATGTATTTTAACTGTAGGCTTCAAACAGAAAGCATTTGAAAACATACCTGTGACATTACCTGGAAACAAATCTGTCCCTTTCTGGGACAGAAGACAAGAACATTTTCTTTTTTATCTATTCTACATTAACATGGTAACACATTCCTATGAAAAAAATATTTGAAGTAGAATAAAACACTAGCCAGCGTCTGATTTTGTTTTAAGAACACTTTTGTCTTGAGGTAAATGCAGACATTAAGTTGCACCGGACACAGACAAAAATTAGTTAAAGCATACTGAATTCAGAACTGTTCTCTGATGTCTTATTTATATCTTGATCAGAGTTTGCTTTTAGGTTGGCTTGATTTTAACCTTGAATGCTTCAAGTCAGAATACAGCATGTTGTTTTTGAAAGTCTAGGAGAGTGACAGTAGAACTTTTTTTTAGTGTCTTCTGTATTTGTTTTAAATAGCTCTACAGCTTATTATCATTTATCACAGGACAAATCTCTAACTATATCAAAACTTTGATTAAAGCAAATTATTTGCCACCACTAGTCTAGGGAATTCAGCTTTGTCTGACATTAATAGAAAATATGCTGAAATTTTCTGGATTAGATAAAACAATAGAACAGACTTCTTTTGAGATTACTCATCCAAAATACCTTCTTAGACTGTGGCTTTGCTGAATAGGTAAGCACCAACATATCAAAACATGGGCATTTAAAGGCTTAATACTTTGGAAAAAAATTAGATTATCTCTTTTGTTACTAGCTACATTTATGTCCAACATTGGTATATAAACTGAAAGCTTTTCACAAATTTCCATAATATCAGATTCTTGTTATCAGCTCGGGGGGGGGTGGGGGGTGGGGAGGGGGGGTAAGATACACTATGGAACTGTTACGCAGTGACATATAGAACTGTTATTCCAATTATTATATGGAACTTCCTTTCAAATCCAGGTATGCTTACTGAACATGATGATTAATCTGAGAGGGAAATTACAACTTCATACATATTTTTTCGTGTTTGCCTTGCTGGGAAAACTGGATTGAATGAAAGATGTAAACTCAATATCATTCTAGTGATTTAGTTAGACTGGGCATCTGTTAAATCTATTAGAAATGTCAATATACAAAGTGTATCATCAAGTTGAATTAATCTGCTGTCTCCAAAACTGTGTATATGTTGTTTTAGTAGTGTTTTCCAGTAAAAGTAGCTTTTACTGTAAGTAGTGATGTGTTAAGTAATTCCTGAAGTTATCAACAGTATTATTTACTCACGTGGTGTAATACACAGAGGAGTTGTTTTCTCTCTTCTTGCCCCTTTCTCACTTCAGTTTCAAGAACCAGCATTTTTGTCTGAAGGGCTTGTTCTTTGTATGATATTTTTTCCAGTTCTTCAGCTACCTAAATAGTAATGAGAGAGAAATTATGTATATTTACTTTCACTTAAAGCCCAAACCAAATTAGTTTCTTATACCTTAGCATTAATAGCTCTATTTCCTATTCTATCATTTAATACCTTAGTTATTTCCTACACAGAGAAATTAAACCTGGGAAATAATTGGATAAATTTGAAAGAAGTTTCAATTTGGAAAAACATGTAGTATTATTGGAAGGGAGACAGTTTTGCCTTAACTTACAAATGAGTTAACAAAGTTGTTATTCTTTTCAAACCAAATCAATACCCCCAGATAGTATTGAAAAAAATTCAGATAGCTTATCTCAACATGATTAATCCGAGACAGAAGTTACCGCTACATACATATTATCTGATTAAACTAATTAATTCACTGCAGCCTTAATTATATTTCCTCTTCCATTTGATTTACTGCTTGCATCCTTTCTACAAAGGACAAATCTCTGCTTAATATTGGAAGTGTGCAAAGGCTTCCTCTGAAATGAGAAGGACTTCAACAAAGTTCTTATGGGCTGCCTATTCCAGAGAAAACAAGAAAAAGGCAAGATTAAGCTTTTGTTCAGAATCTTTTTGCCATGTGAGTGGGATTTAATATTAGGTGGTTAAAGCATTTTGATTGTCACCAAAAAAATGACAGTGAAATGTTGGCCCACTGAACTTCGTCATTTATTTCAATAGAATCCGAATTCCACAAAGTAGTTTAATTGTGCAATCCATATTTAAACATGCAGAATTTCCCAGTAACTTTTTAGTATTGCTCCCTACATCTAGATCTTACCCCATCTTTTCTTCTCAAGCGTATTTTTTAATGCTATTTTAAAACAGAAAAAGGAAAACAATATTAGGAAATGTATTAGATCATCGGTACCATTTTCCTCCCTTCTTCCAAAGCAGATTCCAGGTGCCTGGTTAATCCATTATATTCTGCAATTTTCTCTTCAAGCTGTAATTTACTGCTCTGAAGACTCTCATCTTCCTTTTTAAGCTGACAAGCAAGTTCTTCATTTTGAAATTCCATCTCTTCTAATTGCCTTTATGCAAAACAGATTAACACATAATTCACTATAGCAGAACAGTGTAGGAATTAATTACAGTCAGATTTTTTAGTTACCATTTAAGATCTTCATATTTCTTCTGAATGTTACGGTTTTCTTCTTCTAAGGAAAGACTGCACAAGGAAGTTACATCATCTTCCTCCTGTAAAAATGACAATTCCTTTCTAGTTGAAGAGACCTATATACAGGATATTACAGATCAAAGTAAGCTTGCCTATTAAAATCTAATCAAACAATTTAACTGTAATTTCAGGCAAACGCTGTATTACACTCAAATATACATGATATTTTCTTTAAAAGAAATAAAATGCAGCCAAAGTAACAGGCTAAAACTTTGTGTAAATACTTTAAGGCTGAGAACCTGCTATGTAACAAAGTGAAGCCCTAACGCAACCCATACGCTGCTCATGCAGCCCTGTGTATTAGGGGTTGGCCAGGTTGACCTCCTTGTGAACTTTGACTCTGATTTAGATTCCAGCAAAAATAAGTTCCCTCACACTACAGTCACAGGAAGCACAAAAGTAATACCGCATATATATATATATACACACCTTTACCACATGACGGCGTAGCACTGGCAAGGAATTTCATGAAGTAGTGAGTATCAAGACAGACAACCAAGTTCATAAGAAGAGCTACATCAGTAGCAGCAGCTAACAAAAGCAAGAAGCCAAACTGTCTTCCCCTACCCAGCATCCAGACTCACAAACTTTTACATCTTTTCTTTTAAATCTGTTAACAGTAGTGATGAGATTACTGTTATCTTGCTATCATCCATCTACAGCAAATTAGTAATAAATCACCACATCAGCGGCCTGCTGGTGCCATTATTTAAGAGGCAATGCCATCCTTCACTGGGCTACCTCAAGCAGTTCCATCCAGTAATTTGAACTAAACTGGCTGATTTTTTTAATGTGAATTACAGGCTGCTCAGCAAGCAGGCTGGTAGTTGCAGAAACCTCTAGCAGAGGGGTAGTGAACTGATGCCCTGGTCCACCTGAACCCAGGTTTCTGCACATGGTCCAGTTACTTCAAAGAAATTTTCCTGAATTCTGGTCATAGGACCAAAGGTCAGAATCTCTAAAGAATGTCACCAAGATTTAACGCTGAAATTTAACTACTGTTCCACCAGACTGGTGATTATATTCCCAATTGCTTCACTGTACTTACAAGGATTTTTTTGCATTTATTCAGGAAAACATGTAGTTAGATTAAGTTACATACATCATTACATATATGCACCTCAAAATTACTTGTTGCTTAAGTACTTACTAAGGAAAGATGGATTTATGAACTTATGAGCATTCCTGGAAGGAGTATTTAAAATTATGCAAATAAGAACAAAATTTGATGATCATCTTGACAAGAAATCTAAAAAAATCAAAAACTACTTTTTTTTAATAAGCATATAAAGTCTATAAGGACACAGAGACTCACTGTATTTCAGCTGGTTTTCCTACTGACAGGAAGATTAAGCCCCTTTCCTACCCTATGATTCAAATGCCTTTGTCTTTTGTGCTAGCAGAGTATTCTCTTTAACTCAAAAGCACATTAAAAGGAGAGAGAAAAGAGAACAACAAAACCCTTTAAAACTTAGCCCTGCCATTGAAATTGATGTCACAAGGAAAATAAAAAGCTGAGGAATATTCATATCCAGGCTTAAGTACAAGCAGTAGTACCAAAATATTGCTAAAAATAGAAATGATCCTATTAAAGCATTTTAAAAATACTTTATCAATGAACAAAATGAAATCATTAAAAGTTATACATCATCATCAATACATTTTATGACTATTTATCAGAGAAAATATTGTCTGGTTTATAAATTAGTCATTAAAACAAAACTAATGTGAAATTAAATTATTCCACTCAATACAAAGAATAATTATACTTGCACATTTATTTCCAGGGAAGAATTCTGCAACACATCTCAGGACATCAGTATTCAAAAGGATCAAGAATGCACTTACTTAAAAGATACAGGATCTTAAAGTAACTAGTCTTGTCACATACTGAATTAATGTAAATACAGTTGGCAATAGTTTTATTTGCACTATGCTATTTCTACAGAAGACTTTTTTGATTTATGAAGCAAATAACAAAGGAAACGGCACAACTGTCACACACGCTAATAGGAAAAAAATGTTCCACTTTCTTCCACATAACTTTCTTATTTATCTTTAAAAATCAGCATGTTCTAAGCATCTGAACCTGCAGCTCCCTAAGGGTTTTGCATTTCTTTGTATGGATCCTTTCCCAGGACATAATAAGCTTTTCCTGATATCCTTGCTGCTTTTCCTCAGCTGCTTTCAGCAAGTCACAAACATGTTCTAACGCCTTAAACTCAGCCTCTGTTTTGTCCCTCACCTGCACAGTCTCATCACAGGAGAAAAACTTAAGTGTAAAACCATAAATCAACTGTTGTAATACCTAATGGCTTTCCATGTGTGTAATAAATCTGAAATTCTACACAAGCTGCATAATATCACCTATTGTATGAAATACTGACAAAGTTACAAGTTCACCACTGGAGAAATTTCCATTTCTGACTACATTTCATTAAAGACTCAGTAACACTCATAATGAACATTTACAAAATTATGCAAGCGTTAGCAGTTCATCATGCAATATCCAAATGTATTTTATTTTTATACAGTATGATTTGGGAACTGGCATACAGACACACTAAGCAGCCTACAGAAAAAATTCTGACCATACAGCTATTGCAGTATTTGGAAAGAGGACAACACCTAATGCCATCTGAAGCTATGTGCAAATATTACTTATGGGTTCAGAATTTTCCTTATTACAACTCAATCATGGAAAAATAAAGTTAGTATGAAATAAAACACCTAAAGGTGCTTCTCTGTGAGGACTAATTCTGTTCTCCAAAACAGAACATTGCAGACAACACAAAACCTGTCCCTGCCTCAGCTTAATTGCTTAAAAGAATATGTATTTTGATGAGCTATGGAACTGAGGAAATTTGTTTTCCTACCAGTTTTGCATTGTTTTCTGATGCTTAAGAATGTGCTAACTGTGTCCTAGTATTCGGCTCCATCTGCTGAAAAACATAAAAAACTCATCCCTGCATGGTTTCTGTTTTAACTGCCAGGTAAAACAAAGAAGTCTTACAATAGGTTTGCTTCAATACACAACTTTCACAGGTGTTTTGTTGAAAGATCTAGTTTTAAAATCAACAAGAATAAAACCACATTTTTAAAAATAAAAGAATTCTCAAATTCTAAAATAGCCCCACTCCTTAATCATTACTCTAGAAATGATTTCTCACCTGTTTGCAATTGATCAAAAGAGCCACCAGCTCACAAGTAAGAGTTAGTAAAACTTTCAGTGAATTTATAAAAGTTTTGTACATTGAAAAAGAAAAAAAGAGCCAGTGTCTTGTGACTTCTAATAAGTGGGTCACAATAATGTAGGAAAGATCAATGTCCTACAGAACTGTCTGGAAACATGCTATATCACTGCAAGACTTACCTTATCTGCTTTTAAGCATTTGTTTTCTGTTATTCTTTTGTTTTCATTTAAGACTGTTGCATATCTGGATTTCAATTCTTCTACTGCTGTTTGTAATTTCTGTACCTAGGACAACATATATTTTTCACATACACTTGCAAGGTGTTTCTTTTAAATATAGAGACAATAGAATCATTAGTAAGAAGCATAAAGGAAAACCTTTGATTTCTAGATAGAATCTCAATATTTGTCATTAGATTATTTACTTTCATTATCCTACTCATCACAGCAAATATAAAAAGGTAGCCAGGAAAAGAGCACTCTTGATATCCACATTGTGTTTTCAACAAGGGAGAATGAGTCGTGCTAAAGCAGCAGCCAACTTGACTCATCCTTCTGTCCCCAGGTAACAAGTGTCATGGGCAGCTCCCATCTGGAGTCACCACAGCTACCCAGGCAGGGAATTTCATCCCACTCACTGCTTAAGGCTGGCGGTTTGCTGGAATCTCATCTTCCATCTTAAAGCTGGCAGCAACTTTAATTGTGGTGATGCATTCCACGGACAAGGCACACTGGTTATAGCTAGATTTTGTATTGTGTCTTTTCTCTTGTCAATGATTTTAAAAAGACTTAAGTGAAGAATGTCAGTGAAGTGGTGTCTATACTATAGCAGAAACATACAACTTGGAATCAATGTTCTAAAATTTCTTCTCGTGAATAAAGCCAAATACAAAAAAGCAATTGATAAAAAAAGCTCATTTTAAGTCTGATTTATATGTTTTGCTGGTATTTTCAATATGGAGCTACATATGTAAATAAAAAACCTCTTACAGCAGTACTTGAATGCTGGTTTATTATCCTTAGGAACGTGGAAATAAAGATGTCCAAGGAGAGGTAAAAATATCATTGGATATGTCTACTAAAGACATTAGACTCAATTTTTTTTTTAAATACAATTTATTAGATTACTAACTTGCTTTTTAGGAAGCAAGTCTTTTCTAAGCAAGTATGTAATTAACTCTGTTGGCTTCAATGAGCTTCAGCTGGGCTTCACACAATTTAATAAGGATTATGCATCCTAGTAATAATGGGGAGACTATTCTTTGATATGGTCTATAATGGCACTCTCTTCCATCATCCCCGATGTTACAACAGTATTACAATCACCATGACAACAAATCTGTTTTATTACAAATAAAATATCATTTCCTCAAAACTGCTTACAAATTTATAAACCATACTTAAACATTTCAAATATACTGGTCACCTGATTTTTGTACAGTTCAACAAGGTTTTCCTGCAGCTTTGCCTTTTCTTGCAGATTTAGCAGCTCACTTTCAACAGTACTCTTTTCCAGTGTAGCAAGGGAAGCCTTGATTAAACCATGGGAAAAAAAAAATTTAAGAGTGTTATTAAAATAACACAATCTACCATGTGATATTACTACAAAGTGACCTGCAGGCATTAGGAAGAGTGACACAATTGTCTATCCTGTCAATCAAAAATTATAGCCCACAGTTCATTTGTCAGCTCATGAGAACATTTACTTTGGAGGATAAATACAATCCAAAACCTGTAAAGCCTTTAAAAATTGAAACTAGTAATTGAGCTAAACCCAGTCCTTTGATTTCAAAAAGTTTTACAAACAAACAATTTCTAGTTAAGCAGCTTTGTAGCTACTGTCAGTAAAATAAATGGTTAAGCAGATAGATGATTAGACAACCCTGTTCCTAGCTTTGCTATGGATTTCCACTGATAAAATTTAAATGTCTCATTTTCACTTACTGCAAAACATGGACAGCAAAATTTATTCTACAGGTTTGGGATCTCTAGACAGAGGGCCCCAAGGGAATTAATGTGGTTACTCCATTAATGTATCTGAAATGCAGAGTCATTCAACAATGTTTTATAATGATCTTACCTTTAATTTTTCATTTTCAAGGTAAATATTTTCGTTTTCAGTGTTAACAGAATTCAGCTTTCCAAGAATTTCCTTATCTGAGTTTCTTCTCCATTCCTCCTTTCTTTTCAGTTCTTCCAAAAGGTTTGTGATCTGCCTTGTTAGATAGGCAAGAACTCTGTGCAATATATAATGCTTGCAAAACTCTTTATGCAAATTAAATTGTACCTTAACACATACTCCTTCATTGTTCTCATTTTAAGCAAAAAAACCACAAACAAAACAGAGAATGCATTTAAGCATCCCAAGAAAGCAGTATCTATAGAAATAAGAAACTATCCAAAAGAGCGGTCCACCAAGGAAGTAAGTGGTCCTTGCTCAATTATAAATTCATTACCTAGAATGTCCAAGCATGTTTCCAAGACAACTTACTGTACAAAATTGAATTGCATTGAATTTATAGGGTCTGTCAGATAACGTCCTACTAAGAACATTCCATAGCTAGTTTAGAAATGGTACTTTCTGTTATCAAAAGCAACAAGTTGTGCTATGCCTCACCATTTGCTTTTCATGTTAATAAACAATGAAATTTGTTTTGCTCTTTAGCCATACACTGCCTAGTAGAACAAGTCTGTTGGAATGGTAGATTTCAAGCAAAGGCTATTATTTTCAGCTAAATTAAAACCAGCAAAAAAACTATTGGAAGCAGGATGAGTACTTGAGGGAAATATTATAGATGTTTCCATTTTTGGGGGTTTTTTTTTGGGTTTTTTTTGGTTTTTTGGTTTTTTTTTTTTTTTTTTTTTTTTTTTTTTACACTTTCCTAGATGCCTCCTCATATACCCTGGGCAAACAGCAGGCTAGACAGATAGGACTGACAAGTACCTGCACTGTTAAAATTTTAACATGTACTGAAAATATTTTCAGAAATGTCAGATTTTCTGAAACACAAATATAAGTCAAGCCAATTTAATTTGAGCTGTTACATATATGAGGATTAATCAAGTTCTTTGTAAAATACACATTCTGCCTTAGACCTAGAATAAAGGCACCTACAGTTTCTTTTGCTTCCTTGAATTACAGTCCATGTTTCTACTGACAGAAAAGGTAAAAGGATATTTGTCACTGTCTGCCAAAGACTATGGCATATCCTTCATGTACATTAAGATTTCATTGTGTAGTTTGAATAAGGTTGGACAATTCTGTGTTGCTTTTCCTTACAAGAATAAACTGTTCAAATGTGCATCTGAGAGGAACCTTTCTCTATCCACTAGTGGGGTAAAACATTAGCAGAACTGAAATAATTTCACCATCATTAGTCTGAAGCAGAAACTAGAAGCCTAAGAACCATCTAAGAACCTTCTTAGGCTTAGAAGCCTAAGAATCAAATTGTTGAATCAGTTAATAAGTGGTTCTGAGGAAGCAGCATAGTAGCTACTATCAAGTTCAGGCTAATTGGAAGTATGCAGGGGAAAGAATATACTCCTTACTTGTATGGGTGAACGACTTTTTTAAAAAAGGTTGTGAAACACAGCAAAGAGAAGGCTAAGAATGTTAAATTTGTTCTTGTTTCCAACTTCTAAATTCTGCTCAGAATTTTAAAATATGAATAAACTTGTTTACATTGTCAACACCAACTACTACACTACTAAATATCAACACTGTGTGAATACAAACAAAAAAACTATCAGTTTAACTTACTTGTTAAGTTCTTCTATTTGAATTTCTAATGCTGTCTTTTCTTCAACCGTTCTATCATGCTGGTTTTTCCAGGCATCAGATGCCAACAGTATCTCAGACAGTTTGACTTCCTAGAGAATACAGGAATTACACATTATGTAAAAAAATATTGCCACTGGACAATGTCATCTAGTTCTACAACTTTTAGTAAACACAAGAGCTATTTAATATAAGATGGCTTTATTGGATCTCCCTAGTACAAAGCAATGTAAATTTTGTCTTGGATCAAAAGAAAACAAACAAAACCACTCACTTGTTAAAAAATTAGTCTATGTACAGACTTACCTTCAAGGCACAGACAGTTAAACACTGGCACTTTATACCAACTGTAGAATACAACAATATTTCAAGATTTAAGGTGAAAATATTTTCATACAAAAGTATTTGTCTCCAATACACCTCTACTACATATTACATAAATTAAGACAAAAATAAAATTCTGCCAAAACATTTTAAGAATGAAAAATAATACTTAGGTAGGAAATGCAAAGAACTATGGATAATTAACAAACACATGCTATCTTGAAGTTCACCAGGTCTTCAATAGGGAAAGAAAACAATAGTGTGACTACAAAACATCAAAAGTTCAGGAGTTAGCTGCCATCCCTCTGTACTGCTAGGTGTACTTAAAGATCCACTTACTGCCTTCTCACAAAGATCAAAGAGGAAAAAAGACATTATTAACCGTCTCCTGGTATACTAACTGGAAAAATATAACTTCAGTACTAACACATCCAAAATGATGGCAAGACATCTGAAAGTATGAAAACATACTCTTATTAGGAAACCTACATAAGGCAATAAAGATTTCAGCACAGTTTTGATCCACCTGGCCTTTTTGAAAAATTACACACTGTAGGGACATGCAAGGCAAGAATCTATGGAACAATTTGGATTAAGGAATTTTTGTATTTATATTTTGAAAAGGTTCAGAGCAAGCAGCTTAGAAACAAAGCTAAGCATCCACATGAAATGTCATACACTGATAAATAAAACGGACTTCAAACCCCAATCATGGATTCTCACTTAGTACACTGTACTTCTGAGTTAGTGTATATCTGTAAAGGTCCAACAGGAAGATCAGGAAAGGTGTAACTGAAAGTTTATCAGACTTTCCTTACTTATTACAGTTTGAGGTATACAACATCATGGCTTAAGACATTCACTAGATTTTGACAAAATAAAGGCAGTGAATGTAGTAACAGTTTGCATGTCACTTAAACCTTTTCCTTAACCAAGCAGCAAAATAAGTAAAAGGTACAAATGCAGCATGATGAACCAACTTTTTCCCGTTTTCCACAGCTGAAAGTCTCCCAATTGTTCCCCTTAAAACCATACAGCACAACATTGCTCACAGCATAGTCACTCACACGTTCTCTTATTCTGGAGGTTAGATTTTCCACAAGTGCTTCAAAGTGCCGAGCTCTTTGTTTCTGGGACCTGATTGCTTTTTTCAGAGCAGTCTTCTTTCGCTCACTTGCTTCCTTTAAGGCTAACATCTGGTGCTTGTATTCACCAATTCGAAGTTTCCACTCTGCTATTTTCTTTTCTAGAGTCTGCAACATAATTAAACATCAACTCTTTCCCAATGCAGGAAGCTGACCTCTCTAACTTCATGAGTTTTGTATTTTTCATCAACATATCACTTGTTATTTAAATATAAATGGAAAAAAAAAGACCAGACATTAAAACAGTACATGATGACATACAATAAAAGCAATACTGGAGAATCGCAAATGCAATTATTAAGGTGCTACAGCTTATAGAAAGTATGACCAAGCTACCAGTAGACAACTATTTAATAGAGACAAGTGCAAGTTCCATTCATATAACTTATTATTCTGCCAAATTACAGCAATGTCAGTAGGCTAACAGTGTAAATCAATTTCTCAAGTCACTGATAAACATCCTAATTGTAAGAATGATTAATGCATTTGTTTCTTTCACTTGAATCTAGGTCTGACACTTAAGTTTATTCACATAGAACATAATTAAACCCAGAATAGCATGCCATTTAACCTACTGACTACATTAATGTACCAGCCTTATTCAAGATACTATTCGCCAGTTCCTATAAAATATGCATATTATACATATGAGAGGATATCTGTTAGTATAGGTCCTGCTAATGACCCCACAATGTTTCCACAATCAATGAAAAATATATATGGTTTTCCAAGTAAAAGACGGTCTAAGGTACTAGGACTCACCAAAAGGTAAAGTACTACTTCAAAAAATGAAATTACAAAACCCACCAAATATGCAGGAAGCAGTATTTGTATCTAGATGTTTATAGGGCATTTCGTAAACAAAAATGTTACTTGGCATGGGTGTGTGTGTGAGGCTGGGGTGGCATGAGAACACCTTCAGTAAATACAGAAAATCTGACTCTATAGGGACTTCTTTAACTGTTGGTATAAATCTGTGGATAACTGGCTAGCTGAAAAGGGTCACATAGTCATAGTCCAGCTGGCTGGACAAAAATGCACATGGCTCTCAGCTTATCTGAAGTAAAGCAAAATACACTGTCTTTGGCTGTCCTTGTTACACAATAACAGGAAGATTTTGGTGGGAAAAGAATGTTGCAGGTGGGAACAGAAAACTACAGAAGAGAAATTAGGGGTGGGCTTGGTATTTAGGCAACTAACCAATAATGAGCTTAATTTTTGTAATATGTATGAGCTAATTATAAGAAGGCATAAAAGGTGACTGTAAGAGACAATAAACGAAGCCTGCTGATCACTCATATTGAGTGACTGTGTCTTCCCTCCGTCGCAACATAAATCAACAACTGTTATCCCCTGTTATAACCGCAGGAGGTCACAATCACACTAAGAGTAAGTGCTCTGGGCATTATTCAGTGGCAGAGGTAAATTTAAATTGAGATTTCATAAGGGTAACGCTAAGCTTTTGCCAGCTGCTGTCCAGATATTAACCAAATCAACAGGATTTAAGCTAGCAACTGACTTCAGCACTTCAAGAGCAAACAAACAAAACTTTTAAATGAAGATTGAATGAAAATACAATTGTATATCAAGTTACTTTATCCAATGAAAATGTTTTTGGAATTCTGTAGCTGTACTAGGTAGAACAAGAAAGCAGGTTTTGTTTAGAAGAATACATGAGGCATTTATACAGACACAGATGTGACTTTTTTTGGAATTGAGTTGCTATAGACTCCTTAACTTCAAATGATACAATTACTAGGGAATGTATGCTATCAAAAAAAATTTGGATATTAGAAGTATGTTATTGTTAGCCAATATTTTCTGATTCACGCCTATGTTCTTGACAAGTTTCAAATACTGAAACTGAGGCCTCATACAGCTCCAGACTCTGACATACGACCTTGTCCTTGCCTTGTTCTAAAGTCATTAACTGATGGAAATGTCCAAATTTACCACTTTCTTTTTAGAACAGAAAATAGAAATAATTTCACCTACCTTAAAGTGAAGTTAAGCATTAGTCTGAACTGTTTCTCTTTCAGTCAATATTAAGAGATTTATTTATTCTTTCAGTGTCAATAAAAAGAAACAAGTGATTCACCACCCTTATCTGACAACACAGTCATCCTGGGGACTTGTCTATCTCTTTTCATGGACTATATGGAGACTGCCTCAGGATCGATATCTACCTCCTAGATAGCAGTTAGGTCAATGCAAATGTTTTTATGTGTGCTTAACATGTCTTCAGCAGAACTGCTAGCATGCACAAGTTGAGGAAAAAAAAAATCCTTTGCAATTAAGATTGTGTAGTCAGACTGTGCAAAATATAAATGCTAATTTACTGTTTGAGATTTTTTTCACAGAGAGTTTGATTTCAAGCAATACTTTAAGATTTAACTCTCACACCCGAGTTAAACTGACCACAGTAAGGCTACTATTCCAAATAAACTGAAATACAAATGAAAATATGTTGACCTGTATTTTCACTTTTAATTCATCATTTTCCACTTCTTTTCTTTGAATCTGACATAGCAGGTGAGCTTGTACTGCTTTTATTGATTTTGACAGATGGTCTTCTTTCTGTACATTGAGCTAAGAAAGAGAAATAAACACAAATCTGTTGGTCTATGGAAATATGCTATATGATGCTATCTATATTCTTTCTATTTTGCTGTAGTTTCTAACTGAAATTTGAATGCCCTCAAAAGCTGGAAAAGATAAAACATGCTCTGCAAGTATATTCACAAGCAGTAACTTGTTAATAATGTTGTTAATGTTAAACAGAAATCACAAAATTTAAAATTCGTAAATAAGACTAGTAAATTGGAAGAAAACATTCATTCTAACAGAACTGGTCACTCACTTTTTCAAGCTGAAGCCTGAATGAAAGTTCTTTAACATGTTTCTCCCTTTCAAGTATTTTTCTTCTGAGATTCTTCATGGGAAAAAAATAACAAAAAAAAATTGGTTTCGTGTCTGTACACAACAATGCAATGGTAATGCACACTGATGAACATTTCAGGTCTAAAACTAAGATTCCACTTTGTGATGATAAACCACAAATACTCCCATTTGCCACTGTCACTTGAAATTGTATGATCCCATGACATAGCCATTTTCAAATGTACAGCACAGAACAAAAAGAGGCAGAAATTTTGATTTACTTACAGTATTTTGGGTTTCATTTTCACTTAACTTCTGCATCAAAGTTTCAATGTTTTTAATGTTTAACTGCAAGACAGAAGCAGGAAACATCAAAAATTACTTCTGTATATAATTGATTTAGCATTTTTTCTATGGCTTTGAATTTGGAACATATAATTTGCTACATATGAATATAAAAGCTTGTATATGAGCTACTCAAGAGTCGACTGGTTTAAACCCTAAAGATTCAATTTATTTTGCACATATAACTTTGTAGCTGAATAAAACAAATGAGGGTAATTCCATACACCAATTTCTTTCTTTATTTTAGCTAAAAGGACTCTAAATACCATAAATATTTAACAGTTCTTTAAATATAGTCGAATAGTAAAAGCTATTTTAAAACTCATAATATTTTGGAGACTAATATGAAGTATTAAAGCCTTTCAGGATAGATAGGTGAATTTGAAGATTGAACCAGAAAGCATAGGCTATGAGATCACCAAAAAAAAAAAAAAAAAAAAAAATCAACCTACATTAACAGTTACTACGAATCCAAAAGAACTTAGGTGCCTATAATATTGTCAACTAAACTTCTCATTTTAAAGCGTCTGATTTTGGGGGTGGTGTAACTTCCCATTCTAGAAAAATCAGTTTGTGAGACTTTCAGATTGTAAACCCTGAACGCTTTAATTTCACTAGTGAAAGGATAAACCCACTGCCTCAGGGTGGAACCTTTAGCATCAAAAGGTTTACTACAATTCCTTGCAAAACATTAATTTTATCCTGGCCTGCATGGATTTCCACATAATGTTCCATAATCTTGATCCCATGTGTATTTGTAAAGTCCGTACATAGACCCCTGTTCTGCATCTAGGTTTCTACCTCTGCATGTACTGCAAACTTATAAATACTGTATTCAGTAGTAGTCCTATCCTTTCCTGACTACACTGAGTCAGATTTGCTACCAGCAAAAAATACATCAATAGGAATGGGCTTTTGTGACCCCACAGTAAGTTATCAGCAAAACCAGAAGTGCTTAGAGACTTCCCAGAATCAAGAAGTGACCGGAAACCTGAAGTACTCACACCATTTTTCTGTTCTCAGGAAATGGTGTTCCCCACAGTTAGCTCTCTATGAACTTTCTCTATAATGATCAACAAAAAGCTTCATACTCTAAGACAGCTAACATTGTCCAGGAGAACTTGAAAAATCAAGAATATTAGTTTTGAAATAAAAAAAAAAATCAGAATAAACATCAATCTCTGTCAGCTTACAACAACAAAAGGCTAGCTTTATGACTTCCAAAAGAAAGCTAAGAAAGTCACCAATAACAAATCATGTTTAATTCCAAAAGAAATCTACATTCATCACTCCATCAGGTTTCTACGCAAGTTCCATATGGCATTGTCACAGAACTATCAAAACTGGCCGGCTACAACAAGGCTTCTACCATCCCATACCAGGTTAACCTCAGTAAGTAGTTAGCACACCTTGCCCCAGCACAGCCACCAACCCCCCACAAGGTTTCAACAGTTCATCTACTGTTCGTGCTGCTTCTTCATCCTCTTCAGGCCAGTCCACCCTGCTTCTTGCCTCTACTGCATCCTTCTCCTTGTCTCTCCCACATCCAGGGCACTCTCTCTCCTCCCTCTGCTTCTTCCAGGTCTCTCTTCATCTGGGACTCCTCTTGCATACCCCTTAGAGCTATTTAACTACTTAGCAGGAACCAGCTGCACCTTATCCACATCAGCCAACCCACCGCCCCTGAAGCCAGCCCACAGCTGTATATTGTTAATTAACCTGCCTTCATTCCTCTATAATTCCTCCGCATGGCACTACTGTTAAACAGGAATTCATTGTGATCTATCTCCTGTTTTAACATACATAGCCCACCAAATTCCTTCCAACTTTGCAGGAACTTTCTTAGTGCACAGGACATAATAACAACAGAAAATTTTCCCAATATGTCCATTAAAGAAGATGGTAAGACTAAATGTTAGTGTAAGACTTGTGTAAGTAATGTACATTTGCATTGGTTCTATGTTTATGCCTTATATATTTTCTTATTTGGTGCTCTAGACTGTCAGATTCTTTGCTTATATCAGTAAAATATTTTATATCTTAGATGGCTATGATAATCCTTTTTATACAGCTACATCAGGGAACAGTTTTCTGGCTTCTCCAGATGGCGCATGAATTTTTCCCTGAAATAGCACTCATAGCTATGTAACATTTAGTATCAGATACAGTTAGGACATTGATCTTGCTAACTGAAGGATATCAGCCTAAGTCAACTCCTCAGGAGAATCATTTGGGAGGAATTTGACATATCTAAGAAAGACTTCCAACTTTCGAAAGCCTGTGATATCACAGGATGCACCCACACACTCATCACTCACAGAACACACCTAATCTCCAGGGCAAAGGCAACCAGTTAACCCCTGGTGACAGCGGAGGCCAAGTCCTGCTTAGACACTGATGCTACATTTCACAGGGGAGTTCTTCCAGTTCGGAGGCAGTGATGGCTTTTCTCTTTTCCCAGTTCGGAAAAGCTCATCACTGGGCAGGGCTGCACAGGAACGCAATGCTGCCCATGTCGTGTCAAGTCCGGAGCCAAGTATCCATGCCTACCACCTAAACACATCCCTTCCCCTGCTTTCTTGCTAAGCACCGTGAACCTGCCACCGCCACCCTAACCCCTTCCCCAAACACCTCTCCTGCCTCCGCCATCGCACTCCAGCGTGATGGATGCCCTTGTCAAACACAAAGTTTTCTGTTTACTACTCCCTCAGTGCTCCACTGACTACAGATTCTTTTTCAGAAATGGATTGTCTTGCCTTTTCCACCCACCAGGACCCATTTCTCCTGCTTTCAGCCTGTGACAGGTGCATCTCCATCATAAGGATTTGCCAGACTAAAAGTTTATATTCTTACATCCGTATTTCCTCGGCAGAATTGAGAAAATGAGTAACAGAATTTGGGAAGTTCCCAACTAAAACAATCACTTCCTCACAGAACCAGAACGCAGACTGCTCTGCTTCCAACTGTTGCCGTAAGGCAAATAACTACGCTCCAAACATCTAATGCTTTTTATTTTTTATATATATATTTGTGTGTCGTGTTTTATTACAGGCTTACATTTCCTGGGAGATCTCAACTTGTGTAACACAGTGCAGGCCTCTATAGCTTTTTCTTTGTTACACAACTGAAAGTAAGTTCTTGAATTTAATTACTTCAAGTGAAAGCAGCATTTTAGAAGATTAAATATCATCTTTCATTTATCCGAGCGCATCTACGTAAGCAGAGGGGAACAGACAAGACTTTTTCCATAGTTTACCCATTCTTTGAAATATCACGTGCTTCTCATCTGTAGCTGGGAAGTAAATTTTGAAATAGCTGTTTTGAATCTTGTTAGCAAAGTAAATAGAATGAAAAAAGTCAGGCTTAAGAGGAACAGAATGAACTTGCCTCAGCAGCGTGAGGAAGAAGTTTTTCCTGAAGATCAGAGTCCAATAAAGGAGCAGCGGAGTTATGCACAGGTAAAGCTGAGGATGCCTGCGATGACGGCATTTTGTTTCAACGCTGTGTAACAAGACAGTATATGTTAACATACGTCGGTGTTCTGTGAATCAGTAACTGAAACATTATCCGCATCCCAGGTAGTTCCCACTGGGAAACAGTGTGCCACAGCAAGTAAACCCCAGCCTCATCGGGGGGTTAACGCAGTTAGGGAGCTGAAGTCTTGCACGCCTGTTCGTAACTTGTCATCACTCGAGCAGCGCCGAATCACGCGTTTGGGGCACGGAAATCAAACCCCGCCGCAGGCAGCTGAACGCACAACGGGGGGCAAGGACGGGGCGCACTCGCAGCTGCGGTTTCCCACCTGCGCACCCCCCGCGCGGAGGGCGAGGAGCGGGGCGCAGGGCACCCGCCGCGGCACTCGCCCCCCGGCCCTCGCCCCCCGGCCTGCTGCGGGCCCCGGCCCCCCGCCCCCCGCCTCTGCGCCCCTGCCCGCGGCTCGGGCCCCTGAGCTGTCCCGCGGGGCGGTGCCCCCCCCAGCGCCCCCTCCCGCGGGGCAGCGCCCCCTCCCGCGGGGCAGCGCCCCCTCCCGCGGGGCAGCGCCCCCTCCCGCGGGGCAGCGCCCCCTCCCGCGGGGCAGCGCCCCCTCCCCGGTGTCCCCGCCTGCGCTCGCCGCCGCTGGGAGCCGTTGCCGGGGTGACCGGCCGTTGCCGCGGCGCGCTCCCGCGGTGGCGGGCGGGAGGCGGTGGCGCGCTCCCCGCGGCCGGCCCCGTCCCGCGGCCGCCCCCCGCCCCGTCCCGGGGGAAGGGGCTCCCGCGGGTGTTGGGATCCAGGGGCGCTGCGAGACGCGGCTGCACCGGCTCGCACCGGTAACCCGCGGGCGGGTGCTGGCCGTGCCGCCCAGGGGGCTGTTCCCAGAGCACGATGGGCAAGGAGCCTGCAGACCGCCTCGAGGAGCTTTGCGTCCTCTGTTTGTTTTCCCTCTGGGTGTTTGCATCAATATATTCTTTCTGAGGTTTAAACAGTAAGCGTTCGTGTAACCTGACTGTATGTGGAGCTGCTTTAGCCACGTATTGTCTAACCTCGCAGAAAAGCCAAATAAATAAACATGTTCTGATGAAAAATAAACCAGTTACTCTTGCATCATGTCACGTGAGAAAGCACCAATGACACTTGAGGTGGCACTTTATAGAATATCCCAGACATCGCAATAGACATGTGGGAAGATCACTTTCAGGTAATGACGAACAGAATGTGCAAAACAGACTGATTATTAATATAAATACAATCATATGTACACGTACATATGTACATACATATACACATGTACCTAGATGTACACATAATCATATATAGTCATAATTTGCACATAATTTTTGTTTAGAAAAAAAATCATGCTGATAGAAATGTTATTTTTTAATATGCTAAGTAAATATTAGTGTTAGTAACTTTTTTAAAAAAAATCTTGGCAAAGGGAGAAATAATCAAAATCAAGATAAACCGCACCCTTTTGCATCATTTGTACACATGCCAGTCTATATTTTCTTCTCTTGCTGGCAATAGAACCTCAGCAGTCAGAGAAGTTATTCCTTTTCTACACTCTTTGGAGACTATTATCTAGCTAAGTGTGCACAATAAAAAAAATAAAAATCAAAAGTTAAACTTTAATATTTTTAATTCCAGTAGAGATGAAATCACTCCATTACCCATTCTGGAGTGAGTGCCTGTTTGTACCTGAATTACAAGCGAGATTTTTTCTTTGCATGTGCAAAAGGCCTAATATTTTGTTCTCTATAGGATCCATAGCCTTGAATTGTGAATCAACCCCTCCCGTCAGACCTTGCTTCACCACTGCTATCTATGCGCTGTGGCTTTGGTATCTCATAGTCAGCTCAACCAGAATTCTTATTTTTAACTTCCTAGAACTTGCTCTATGATTGACTTATTTTAAAAAGAAAGCAATAATTTGTTGCAATTGTCTAAAAATGCGGTAATTGCTTTTATAATAAAGCAACCACTATCCATCGGTAAGGCTAATTAGCATGATGAATAGCATTGCACTCTGTACCTCATAAACAAAGAATGAATCACAAGTTTCAGTCCACAAGACCACATTTTAACGACTGTGGCACAATCCATGGAGTGGAAAAAAAATAAAGGAAATATGACACCCAGTTCCACAATGACACAATTACAAGCCCTAATAAAAGAGGTGTGCTGGAGAGGGGTTTCTTTAGATTCCACGTGCACCCTGCCGAGTGTCATGGCTCATGACTTTATCCGCTCTAAAGGTATAACTGAAGCTTTCATTTCGGTGTCAGACATTCAAAACTCCAGTGCCTGCCTTTGTTTAATTTTGGCCATAGCCTGCTACCACAAAAGTCTCACAAAAGCAACAGATTTGCTGCGACCCTTTTTATGCACTGTTGCTTCCCCATCCTTTTATGTACCACGTGGTGCAATACTGACCAGAATTTCTTTATTCCAGCAGTTCTTAGACCCTTGCTGCCTTACATAGAAATACACATTCAGCAGAGATGGAGCTATGACAACATTTCTTCCCACACACTCCTTGTAAAATAGGTATGGTGGGTTTTGCTGCTTGCCCAGCCTGTTTCTCAGCATCTCCCACTCTGTGTCACAGTGTGCCAGCTTCTCAAGCAGGTAGGCAAGAACGTCCTTCACTCTACAGTGCACGGGGGCAGTGGGCACTGAGGCGAGCTGCCCCCATGGGATTACAGCGCTCCAGTACTATGGAGTTCCCTGCAGACAATCACCCACTCAAGGAGCCTCATCTTTTTGCACAGGCAGCTTAGCAGGAGCATTAAATCATCTTCACTGCTCAAAGAGCAGCAGCAGGTGTTTCTGCACCGACTTAAGGCATGAAAGAAATATAACGCAACTCCAAGGTATCGGCAAGTTGCAGGAAGGGATTTCTCCTGAACAGCATTTCATAGGGCAGCAGGCCTGGAAGTTCTTCATTTTGAGACTGCAAATTCAGTGTTGGTCTTCTTAGGTTTTGGCCAAAGATGTCTGGGAACATATTACTCCAGATGCAGGTTATAGCAGCTACAGTGATATATAACTTCCCTTATTACATGTATTGACCTGCCTGGATCAGAGTTCCCAGTGCTAATTGTTCACCATAAATCCAGCTGTGCTGGTGCCACTCCTCATTTCCATGTGAGTCACTTACAGCTCAGTCAGACATCTCTGCTGTTCACTGAAGACTTTTTAGATCTTCAAAGGAGGCAAAATAGCTTTAATGTATTTCTCTTTTACTAAGCAGTCCTTAAATCCACTCACATTCATTCTTCAGTTCAGACTTTCTCCCTGTGCAGTGCAACCCAGGGGGTGAGTATGAGCCCTGTTTGTTCCCCTTTCTTAGGATGTGCATCTCCTGTGAAACTGCTGGCTCCAGTTCCTAAATTGCTACAGCCCCTTACTTACACTGCAAAACTGCCAGAGAGCAGGGTGAGGTGCCAGAGCTAGGGCAGGTACCACAGGAGTCTGTTCAAGATTTGGGAAATAAGATAGAGACCTTATAGGTGGGAGAAAGAGCAAGAGGACACGTGACAGAGTGGAGTTCCAAGCAAAAGGGTAGAAACAACCGAGAGCACGTTGTGTTTTCAATATTAAGGTAGCTTAATCTGTATAAATACAGTTTAGTCACATAAATTCCTTTCCAAGAGAAAAGGGCATACTCAAACACATAACTTCAATTTTAGACAGACTTTTGGAAGGTCTGATTCCTTATCTGGCCAAATTCTCTCTCTTATCAGTGACAGCCCGCTAAACAAGTACCCCTGGAATTTCTGCTTTGCAGGGAGCAGAGGCAGAGACCCTTTTGTGCAAGGGTGGAACAGACCTCAGGGCTCTGCTTAGTGGAACACAAACAATACCCACAGGAAAAAGGGAAGTTCCTTGGAAGTGCTTAATGTGGCCAGCTGGAACTGTGAGCGGAAGCCTGGGTACATGTGTCACACCATGGAAAAAGTCAAGCCATTCTCCCTGTGTAACAGCAGGGATCCCATTCCCAGCAGGTTGTTCATGGTGCTGCTCAGGGAAGATGCTCTTAGATTTACCAAACCTCTGCTGAAGCCCCATTAGCCTGTGGGTTCCCCAGTCCTAGGCACTCTTTGTGGGAGCAGCAGCCCCTGTAGCTAAAGACTCCAGCTTTTCCATGGTGGGAAAGCTGACATCACTTGCCCACGGTTAGCACGGCCTGGCCAAGCCTTTGCAGAGGTCAGTCCCACATGGGGCACTGGTGGGCTCCGGCTCTCAGTATTTTGGCAGCACTTGGCCGGGGTTTGCTATTCAGGACATGGGCCAGAAAGGCCCTGACTCATCCCATGTTGGGAAGCCAGGAGGGAGCTGGGCATCAGCACCTAGTTAGGGGCTCTTCCTGGGGCATAGCCATCTGGGGAGGAGGGAGCCCAGCAGGCATCCACCTTGCCCTCCCATGCATGGGGCTCTAGCCCTCCGCATCCTACACCAGCTCTGCTCAAGCATCCCTCATGCTCACAGGCAGGATTTAGTTTTTGTGTTTCTGGTTATCACTGATGAGAATTCAAAACATAAATCCTATGAAAAGGTATGGGTCAAAGCCTGTTGCAGGAATAGAGCGCAATAAGCTCTTTTACACACATTTATTAGTGCATCTAATGTGTCTTAAATTTGGAAAAGTGATGTGAAAAAGTATTCACACGACATTGCCCTTAAGAACCAGAAAAATCATGACCTATGAACCAACATTAGTAAATATATAAGTAATGAGCATCAGTAACAACATCAGTAATAACGGCTGTACCACCCTGTTGGTTATAAATGAACAATGAGAGTACTGACTGTAAGAAGCTCCAGGTGAAATCTATCCATAGTCCATAAATTGAGTCCTTGAAAGCTGTTTAATCATTTTAGAAACCTGGTCTGCGACTGGTCTGAATAGCCTGTCTGGTCTGAATACCCTTGTAGATACAGAGTTTCATTTCTCCACTTGGTTTCATACTTACTAGGCAAGTCAGCTTATGAGTTCCAGTGTTTTTCTTTTTTCTCCCTCTTGCTTTCTTAGCCCATCACCCCTCTAACATCCCACTCTGCTCAGAACTTGCCAAGCTGCACCTAGAATGCTGTGGTCAGTTCCAGTCCCCACAATTCAAAAAAGATGTGGACAGACAGCAGAGGGTGAAAAGGAGCGTCATGAAGATGATCAAGGGGCTGGAGAACTTGCCCTATGAGGAAAGACTGAAGGAGTTAGGTCTTCCTGGAGAAAAGAAGGCTCAGGAGGGACCTTATCACAGTATTCCAATACTTAAAGGGTGGCTTTGAGAACAGAGGCTCTCTCTTCACAAGAAGCCACATCGAGAAGACAAGGGGCAACAGGTACAAGTTGCACTAGGAAAGGTTTCAGCTTGATACAAGAAAGAAATTTTTTAGAGTGAGAAGAATCAGTCATTTGAACAACCTCCCCAGGGACACGGTAGAGTCCCTGTCACTGCAGGTTTTCTATATGGAACTGGACGGTTAATTTCATCTAGCTCCCTTTTCCACAAAAGTTAGACTAGCTGATCTTTTGAGGTCCCTTCTAGCCTGGGCTGTTCTATGATTCTATGGTTTTCCTGCATACACCGACATATCTATGCAAATGTTGAATAATCATCTGAAGTTTTCTTCTCTGTCTTTATATCTGCAACATAACATCAGATTTTGCCCTTTGTTCTACTTTAACTTTTACATTTTAATAGCAGCAATTTTAAAATATTTTTAATGGATTTTCTCTACCTTTCCTTTCCTATTCTTATACTTTTCACAGGTTCTGCTTTTGCTTTACCTAGGTTTCCCATTTTTTGTGGGTTTCTGTATTTCTAATGAACTTTACTACTGGATGTGTTTTCAGATCTAAAATTCCATTTTCCCAAGCAATAATAAATGTCATAACTGCAGTTCATATCGAGGCCAGGATAGCTGTCACATTTTAGAGAAGAGAGGCTCCTTTGGAGAAAATTGTCAGAAATCAAAGCATTATTTGCTGGTATCAGTTCTCTCTAGTAGTTTTTAGGTCACTGAATGTCCATTTATTCAGAAATATTTCCTTTTGTTTGCTTCTGATGTGTCGTTCCCTGAAGTATTTCTGCTGCATACAGATTGTTTGGTAGGAACTACATCATACAATCAGAACAAATGGGTTGCAGCACTGTTCCTGGAACTATTTCCTACAGTTCCGTAAACATATGACAGACCTGACATAGCCAATCTCCATGATCCAAGACAACTCATTCATTACTTTGAAGACACCCAATCCTACCCGGCTAGCGAGTGGCGCCGCAGGAGTCTATTGTGTGGCGACACTGACATCTCGTGGGCTCCAGCAACACCGCCAGTTTCCCCAAATGCTCCAAAAATCTGTTTAGATCAAAGCATCCTCTCTGGGATGCTCTGACCTCATATAAATGCATATTTTGAAGTACAATCAGATATGAATAGTCCAAGATTTAATTTAGTACTTAAGGCTGGCTCTTACTAAACGAGCAGGAGGAAGATTTATTTGAATTAGGAGCTTCAGTTTACTGAGATCTGCCTAATTCAATAAAAACTCTGAAGCACTCAGTTCAAATAACACAGGACTCGGCACTCCCCCAAACATTTCTGCAGCAGGCACACAAAATCTGCTCTTTCATGCTTCCTAAGAAGCAAGTGCAAAATGACAGGGTAAGACTCTTTACCTGATTTCAATGATTATGTTTACACTAACAGTATGTATGCTCAAAAGCTATGTGGGCTGCGGTCCCAGTCACTGACACAACTGCCACATGCCAGTTCAGGCTAGCTAGAAAAGGTGCAATAGTTAAAGTCAAACCCATATAAGCTTTGCTCCTCAGTATGGTCTTCCCAATGCTCTTAAAAAAAAATTCAGCTTCCAGCTTCCTACACAGACCTCATGGTGTTCTATGGAGAAGGAAAGCTTAATTATTCCTATGCCGCTTCTGGAGAAACTGTAGTACCATGTGATAAAGTGACTTTCTCAGTCATTAGCAGAGAAGTAGTAGAGCTGCAAGTATACCTCCAGTCATTAAACTATCATTGCACAATAAAAGGAAGAACCCCCAAAACTTTAATTTTTATTTTCATAGGAGCCAGTTATGACCTATAGAATTTTCCATGCAGTCAAGTTGTAAGATAGACAGCTGGGGTGTGGAACCAAATTATTATACTGCCTGGGTATCAAACTAGCCCACTAAGGCTCCAGGAAGGATGATACTGAAAGGACAATAACCCAAAACCAACACATGATTTACCTAGTCCAGTTCCCTGAAATTTCAGGACTTTTGGCTATTGAATTGCTGCATGCAGTCCTAATACAACTCCAGTTTAAGTGTTTAGGGGAAGCACAGCAACAGCTGCTGCAAGGATCAATGGAAGAGTGCACTAATGTGAAAAGGAACATTAATTCTGACTCAGCTGTAGTTTCTGAGCGGAAGTGTGCTGTTGAGAACAGCTGCTTTCTGGTTTGGTCACATCCAGTACCCAGATTTTTCATGAAAGCCTGATTGTACACAGGCCAGGCAGCTGGTACTACTGATTTTATAATCTTTGCCTAGTTATTATCAAGCTAAGCTCACAGTTGTTAATGTTGCCACAGAAGCCATAGACTCACACACAAACAAATGCCCTTACCTATTTTAGTAAAACAAGCCTTGACTATTAAATAGAGGTAAAATTTAATAATGTTTGTTTAAAATGTCACATTCTGCTCCTTTTAAATGTCTTTTCACTACATTGATAAATGGCAAATCAAATTTACCTTCAGATTTTCATGCACATTTATTTTGAAAATCTGGTTCCAGGATTACTACTGTTCTTCAAAGTATTAGCTGGAGTTCTGCAGAATTGTGACTGGTAATACATTGCCAGAACTCTTAATTTCCCACTCTTTAAATGCATTAAAAGATGAAATACATAAAAATTCTAAAACATCTGTTTTATGCAAATATATGCTCAAGTTACATAATCACAAGTGAGAAAGAGAATACTGTATACACACCCAGTGACACACGATGTGACCCATATAACTCAATGTATTATAGAAGTAAATATGTATTAATTTCAACATGGGTACTACATTATTGGGATCACACATGCTACCAAAATGTATTTCATTTATTTTACCATGTTTTCACAGTGATGTAAGGCATTATGGAGGCATTTCTAGGCTGTCTTTGTTAAAGCTTTGACGCCAAAGCCTTTGGTTTAAACACTACCTTCCCATATAGTCAGAAAGCAGTACTGAGAGTCAGCTTCAACGCATTTAAGTTACAATCTATTATTCTTTATATTAAAATATTTTATTTTCTTAACTACACTATAAAGAAAAATATTTTTTCTTAATTATACTGTAAACCTTTATATTAATACAATTTTTGTAGTTGGTTGGTTGGTTTGGGTCTTTTTTGGTAAATGTGTTTAAGGATATCGTCCAAGACTTGTAAGCATCAGCAAAAGAATACTGGAAGTACTCCCAATAGACACACTAGGTATTGGTAATTGGTATTCAAAGGATTGCTTTAAAATTCAAATATTTTAGGAAAATCATACATTCCTTAAAATTAAAGCAGACCTTAATGACATAGTCAACAAACAAAATAAAAATTGACATTACCTACCAAGCTGTTCTGAACCATACTAAACTGTGCTAAATCTACAATGTTTCTGCAAAGTGACCTTGAAAATGCTCAAGATTCCACACTTTTTTAATGCTTTTGATTTTCATCAAGCTTTTCAAAAGTCTAACAACAAGAAATAAAACCTTAAGATTAATTTATTCACATGTAAGCCTCACACAGAAGCAAAGTTAGTACAGAGTAACAGTGACTGTGCTGTAGCATTTAATTACGCAACCTACAGATTGTAAGCTTCTTGCCCTATTTTAGTGTATTCAAAAGTAATACTTCATTGCAAAACTTTACAGCTACATGATCAAGATTTAGATAGACAAATGTAATAGCTAGGGAGATATAAAGGGCTAGAACTAAAGCAATTCTAACCTTTGGACATATTTGTCTCCCAGTTCAGGAAATCTTAATTAGAAATCCTCAAAGCCTTCACTGAAATTATTACCAAGTAAGAGTATTCAAGTTCTCTATATAAATTCTACTTCTGATCATAGGCGGGGAAGTTCCAGGGTCTGTTTATGTCCAACAGTACAATGCTGCAAAAGGTTATTTCTTCTTTTTGGGCATGTTATAAGAAAGCTGAAGATAGGCAAAGTGTGGTGTTCACCATACCTGCTGGTGCATTGGTCATGCACCTTCTTCTTAGTAGTCAGAGATGAGAGAACATGACATGCTTCAATTTCTTTTTCAGCCTGAGATGATTCTGTAGATTCTCTTGTGGTTTATACTTCGGTAGTTTTACAAATGATAATCCCTACACTTCTGAAGGATGATACTGTTCCTCCAGCACAGGTGGCAGAAGTGAACATGCTGACTCCTCAGCTGTTTGCAGCTGATTTTATCAGAATGAGCTACGGTACCTCTACACACTGCGCGTTCTTTGAATATACCTTCAGAGCTCTCTAGGTCAGTATCTAATTTGTAACTAAGCCCACATTCTAAGTATGGCTGTCCTTACCTGAGCCAGATGTATCTGTTTATCCTGAACCCAAATCCCTGACATTATTTTTTAGCTCTCTGTGTGTGTATCTGTCTATCTATCTATCTATCTATCTATCTATCTATCTATCAGCTGTAAAGAGGGACCACATTTCCTACTGGAACCAGGTACTGAAGTTTCCAATAAAGACAGCGCAGACAGCCAGCATGTGGTAATCTCTCAAAATGACAACAGGAGTCTCCAAGATTCAGCTGTTAATTCCTTCCATGATGTCAAAAAGATTTCCAGAGTTTCTCCTGAACAATATGTTACAGGCCTACAGGGTGCGGAGAAAGCACGTCAAGAAAGGGAGTAACTCAGTAGTTTTAAGAGTAGAAGAATACTGAGGGACTCAGGAAGCATGAAGTTTCAGGCTGTATTCTCATAACTGAATTTATTTTTACATTGTAGGATAAAACAGGGGGGAAAATCACCCAGACTAGGTTTTTATATGAAATGTATAAACATGAATGTCCTGATTTTGGCTGGGATAGAGTTAATTTTCTTCCAAGTAGCTGGTATAATGCTGTAATTTGTATTTTGGATGAGAATAAGTGATCTTTTTAGTTGTTGCTACATAGTGTTTATACAAAGTCAAAGACCTTTCAGCTTCTTGTGCTCTGCCAGCAAGAAGGCTGGAGGGGCCCAAGAAGTTGGGAGGGGACACCACCAGGACAGCTGGCTCAGACTGGCCACAGGGATATTCCATACCATATGATGTCATGCTCAGTACATAAACTGGGGGAAAAGCTGGTCAGGGGTTGCTGTTTGGCAACTGGCTGGGCATCGGTCAGTGAGTGGTGAGCAATTGCATTGTGCGTCACTTGTTCTGTATATTTTAATTCTTTTATCATTATTATTATTATTATCATTATTATTTTCTTCCTTTTCTGTCCCATTATGCTGCCTTTATCTCAACAAATTTTCTCTCTTTTACTCTTCCAATTCTCTCCCTCATCCTGCTGTGGGCGGAGTAAGCAAGCAGCTGTGTGGTGCTTAGTTGCCAGTTGAGATTAAACCATGACAATGGACTAGAACAGATTTTCCTCTTAGATATGTGTGATAATCATTAGCCATTAGTGATCATTAGTTATTTTCTCCCTCTCACTCACATGCCAACTGCTTAAACATTCAAGAAAAGAGGAAGGATGTTAAAAGTGAGAACTGAAAAAACACATCCAGTGCCCCACAAATGCCAAACAGCCCATCTGCTAAAGGTGGAAGTACTGTCTACTTAAGGCATTTTCCTAAGCAGTACTGTTCTGTTTAGGGCTCTTTAGGAAACCAGCAATTAAAAGTAGGCATTCCAAATCCTACAAAAACACTTTAACCCATGAGGGTTTGAAGGATGGGAGTCTTCTTCCTCTTCCATCCTGGTTATGCTAGAAAGGAGAGGTATCTAACCATTTTATGAAGGAAAAAGTGGAGTGTCAAGGCTGTCAGTCAACCCACCACAGAAAGCAACACTTTCTTCTCTGGCAGGTGAGGGTCACGTGTCACGGGCAGCAACAGGGTACAAGCTTCAGGGAAGAACTAGCAGTATGTTGTTTCGAGAAGAGCTAGACCTAATTGGTTGTTTTCAAGTCCAGCCCGAACATACCACTCTTCCAAGGCATTATTAGAGCACACCTCACCTGAGGTGGTGCTTCTGCCTCAAGGTCAAGCACGGCTGCTCTCAGTTGTTTGGCATCTCTGTCTTCTTGTGGAACTCCATCAAAAGGAACTGTTAACACTTAGCATCAATGAAAGCTATTAAGCAAAATAATTGCATCTGCATTTCAAAATTTAAAATCTTTGATACTGCTTTCTTTTCACATATCCTACACTGACATCAAAAGAAAGCGTAATCAGCTCTCATATGACCTGAGCATTATAAAATAGAGCCATGAGACCTTTATATACAAATAAAACCTATTTTAAGAAGCAGAAACAAACTCACCATATAGTTTTTGTATATAGATACTTACATGCATGTGTAAGTGAGATAATAAAAGCTGAAAAAAGTAAAACGTATTCAAGCAAAGCAAACAAGTACACACAACAGCTTTCAGGCCCTGTCCTTATCAGTACCAAAGGTACAATGGGAACTTTACATTGCCCGGGCTTTGTTTTGGTTTAATTCCTGGAATCTGACTGTCATGTAAGCAAGGTTTCCTTGATCGTTACAGTTGCTTCCTTTCTCTGGAATTCACTTGTCATAATGCTCTAGAATTTCCTCTGACTTCATCAAATTTAGCCAAACATTACTATTTGGAATATGAGGTAAGTAACTAAATGACCAGGATCATATTCAATCTGGGAATATTAGTTTGTTGCCAATGATGCCACATTGTACATGTTTTCTGGCTGCTAGCCCATGGCAGAGGTCCTTTGTTGTCTTCCTGGGCATTTGAAAATCATGATGAAAGATGTTAAAATAATGGAAATTGATTTCTGCTTCCAATTTGCTTGATTGCTGGCATTAACTTATGCTAGTAAAGGTATTTTCAAATACTCCCTTTGTGACGCTTTGGTGCTGTTCATAGTTGCATCTCAGTATACATTTATCTAAACAAGCTCTTTTAATAGCCTTTTTCTGAAGGCCTTCTTAAAAATTCTTTCCCAGCTTATATTTTCATGGCCTATCCAAAAGCAATTTTTCACGAAGACAAGATTTGACTTACAAAAGCTCTGGACTCGCACAGCGGGAGCGGGGGGGGGGGGGGGGCACCTGTCCCCTCAGGGCCGGGCCGGGCCGGGCCGCAGTGCCCCGGGGTGGCGGGGGTTCCACCGTGGGGCGGCGGACAAACGTGCCCCGAGCGGGCCGCCACCGCCCACACGCGGGGCCTCTGCCCCTCCCGCCCGCCCCGCTAGCTCGTTTGTACGGTAAAGGCCGCGAACGGCTGCGGGGAGCCTCACCTCCCCCACGGCGGGCTGCGGCTCGCTCCGGAGCCAGCCCCAGCCCCGGCCCCGGCCGCAGCCGCAGGCCCTGGGGCGCGCCGATAACGGCCGGCGCTCCCTGAGGCGGGGACGCGTGCCGAGGCGCCCAGGGCGGCCGCCCCCAGCGGCGGGACGCGCCGCCCGCCCCGCCCCGCCCCCTGTCCCCTCACGGCAGCGCGAGGCGAGGCGGGGCGCCGCCGCCGCTCCACCGGCCGATCCGGGCCCTGCGGCTGACGCCGCGGCAGCGGCCAATCTCTGGCGGCGCCCGGCCGGGCCGGCACCGCCCCCCGGCGGCTCCCCACAGGGACGGGTCGGAGCGGCCGCTGCCGCGGGTGCCCGGGCTGAGTCAGCGCCTCCTCCTCCGCCGAAGATGAACATCATGGACTTCAATGTGAAGAAGCTGGCGGCCGACGCGGGCACCTTCCTGAGCCGCGCCGTGCAGGTACGCCCCGGCCGCTCCTGCGGGGGCCTCGCCGCGACTGGGCTTCGCTGCCGTGGCCCTGGCTGCGGGAGGTGGGCGAGGCCCGCGCTGGGGCCGCGCTGGGGCCGGCGCGGGGCGTTTTCCGGGGAGCTGCGCTCCGCCCCGGGCCGGGCAGCGGCGGCCGGGAGGGGCCGGGCCCGCCGCGGGCTCCCGACGCTGAGGGAGCGTCCGGCTGGGCTGCGCTGGCGAGGGGCGAGCGCGGAGCCGGGGCCGGGCGGCGGTGTGCCGCGGTGCAGTGCCGCCCGTCAGGCCAGCGCTTTCCCGCAGCCCCTGCCAGCCCTGGGCGCGGCCCGGGTGCCGTCGGTCTGGCCGCGGAGCAGCTGGTCGGGGGGGGCGGTGGGGGGGCTGAGGCAGCCCAAGGTCAGGGCAGGCGGAGGGGAGAAGGCGCCGGGGCTGGGCGGGACGAGCCGGGCGGGCATCGGCTGCGAGCGGACACGGTGGGGCTCTGGGCGTGGGCAGGACAAAGGTGTGTCTGCTGAAAGGAGCCGGTGTCTTCAGTGGCAGCTGAAAACGTGTGCCGCTGCCCGGTCGGTGGGATTCGAGCTCTGATGTGACACGTCAAAGTGTCTGTCGGCATAGGCTTTCTGGTTTTGTTTGAGCTTTAGTTTCGTTTTTAAGCTTGTTTGGTAGCCCATTGTTTCTGAATCGGTCTTCCCCTTTCTTCACGATAAGGGCACTATAATTGGCTTTTGTTCCTTCGCTGTTGTCTTGAGCCGTAATCCCCTTTCTTTATATAATCAAACCTGAACAGATTTCCTGTAGGGAGGGGGACATCCAGACAGTGCCTAGTAATCCACTCTGGTTTCTTACGAGTTCTCGCTGGGGTCACGGTCAGGTGTGGAACATGGTTAAAGTCGCTCTCTGCTGTGATCGGGCCCATCTATTGCCCTAAATCTCAGTAATCCAGCAGGAGCAATGATCGGCAGCACAGCCAAGCTCCGAAAATGCAAACTAGCCAGAAAACGTTGTTAAAATTTAAATGAACTTAAAGCAGTCGTTGTGGCTGCTCCTTCTCTTTGTGATGGAGGTCTTCCCATGCTCCCCCCCCCGCCCCCGCTTCCAGGCCTACACGTCTCCCGGACCAGCTCTTCCTTTCCAGCCTCCACCCCTTTCCCTTTTCTTGCTGGACAAGGGGAAAAAAAAAAAAGGAGATACAGTTCACCCTTCTTTGTAAAATCCTGTGATGGGACCTTTTCATTTCATATCTTTTATCGTGCATTTTTACATTTTAATCAGCTTATTGCATTAAATCTAATGTGGGTTTTTGCAGTCTGTAGTGGTTAAAAGGTCATGTGAACTGTGGTTTGCTCCATTATGCTCTATCTGCATTGTTGGTTTACATCTGAATAGCTACATTAGTTACTTGCTTAATCTGAACTAAGATTCTGTGGAAATGTGGAAGTAATAATTTTGTTCTACCAGCTGCCACTTTCCCCTAAACAGAGAAGTTTAATGAAGCCGTTGAGGGGGAGGAGCAAATTGCTAACATGTTCATATTATCTGAGTAACTCATGTTCTGTGTGCTCCTGTTGCTTCATCTGTTAAGTTCCTACGTAAGGCCTACAGATAATATTAAGGGGCAGTAATTCTGTTGATTTTTTTTTTTTTCTTTAATGTCATCTGGGTGTAGATTTTGTGTACTTCAGTAAAAATTGCAGTTCTGTGTATTCAGAGAAGCTGTTATGTTCAGGCATTGCTGAATGATATGATATAATCTGACACTAGTTGCTTTGGGATATTACAAACAAGCAAAAAAACCCCAAACCCTATGAAACAGTTCAGCAGCACAAAATGGTATGTAGGAAAACCACTTAAAATTTTAATTTCAACTTACAGGATGGTGAGTGACTTGTTAGTGTTTCACAGGCTTGTCGGGCTTTTCTGTTACAAGGGGACTGGGGCTCTGTTACCCACAACCACCCGATACTCATGTTCCAGGAAACCTGTTCCTTCTGTGGATGAGATTATACTGTGTTCTAAGTGCTATAATCTACAGAAAAATCAAGCCTATTGGTCATCTTCATCCAAAACCTATCCTTCCTTCTGGCACTAGCCAGAAGATGCTTGAAGGAGTCCTTTTGTCAGTCTTGCAATAGTTGCTGTTTGTGGATCAAAGTAGCAAATGGTTATAGTCAGTTAAGGTGAAATAAATAATGCCATGGAGTGTGGCAAGAGGAATGTAAGCCCTCTTGCCAGGCAGTGTAATCAACAAGCTGCCTGTCTAGTGGTCAGGAATGAGCTGGGCTTTCACTCTGTGGTAGCAGAAATGCTTTTATTGTTCGTGACTTTTGTCTGAAGTTAAAGGCTTATCTTAATGTAATTTCTCCTTCTAGTGATTTTGCAATGTAGACTTGGAATGCCAATTGGGCTGTGATCAGTTATATACAAAACACTACGATCTCTTTCTGTGTGAGCTGGTCATTGTCAGGCAACCTGTGTGTATATTTTGAATTTAATAAAGATAGATGGATGGATTAGATGGTTTACTAATACAATTTTTTTTCCAGCAAGTGCTTACAGTAAGTATCTCTGTATGATGTAGTTTAAGCTGTAATAAAATGGAAAATAAAACTTTCAGAGTGCTAATCAAAGTAGAAAATCGTTAGTATCTGCCTTTCTTGGAACAGTTCTTCTAAGCAGAAGAAAAATTCTTGAGTTTTAACCACCTTGCTTATTTTGTTCTTACCCTTAAGGGATGGAACAATGTTTGAAAAAGGACATAAAACAAAGACCAGTTCAAACTTAGGTTTCAGGGTAGCCGAGATGGGGAAATCAGAGTGGCAGCACTGTTGCATTAAACCATGCTTCTGTCAATCTGCAATTTAACATGCTGCTTGATACTGCTAAAATCAAATTTTTCCTTTAAGTGTATGTATGAAACCTAATGTTGGGATCTTCGCTAAGCAATCTTGACACTACTGAGATTTATGGAAATATTAACAGGAAAGCCCATTTTATGTACAAATATTCTTCTTTGTGATTAGTAAAAAATAATTTCAAAACCATTTATATTGTGTTTTAATGAATCTGTACAAAGTTTTTGAGAACAACTTACAGTGTATGACTTCTTTTTAAAGAGCCTTTTAAACGATAGTAGTAATACATCCATAAAGAAATACTGTTCTTCCCTATACTGAAAATGAACTTTTTCATGAAGGCAATTTGCTTTTATATAGAGCTGCAAACGCTGCAGCATTTTCTAGACTTCAGATGTGCGTGCTATCAAAGCTGGTTTTTTTTCTACATGGGATGGAAATTAAACCAAACTTGGACAATGCAATTTACTTGTATTCCTGTTTCCCGCTGCCCACCAAAGAACTTGTTAAGAATGAAGTTTGACAGTCAAAATGCTTCCAGTCCTATTATGTGCTTAATTGGTAAGCTTGTTAGAGATTTAATCATAAGCCAGGTTCCTCTGAAAATGCCTGGCTTTGAACAGGCTGTCAAGTGATGAGATCATCATTGTCATGAGGAACTGCTGCTCTGAAGAGAGGCAGGCAAAACACTGTTCCGGTTTTGCTTGGTTCCCTGATGTGAAACGTGCAGCTTCCCCCTCTCCCGGGGAGCTGGGATTGAAGTACAAACTCTCTGTGGATTAATGAAAGTTGGCATGAATTTAGTATCAAGTGAAATGAATTGTCTGCTGGATTTATTTATCTAAAGTGGATTTACATTGTATTTCATTGTCACTGAAAACACAGCTAGGAAGAGAAAGAAGAGGTCATCTTACTGTTTCTTTAAGGCATAACAGCATCAGTTATATCTAAACAGTTCATCATCAGACATGGATTTGTCTTATTCTAAAATGCAAGCTACCCCCCACCCTCAAAGATATATATTCCACAACTTCCCAGGGAAGCCCATTTTAGGTTTTAATCCTTTTCTTTAAAAGCCTTCTCTAATGTCTTCAGTTTATTTCTAATTTAAATTTTCATGCTGAAGTTTAAACTCACTATCTTTGTCCTATTTGCTGTGGACAAGACAACATTTTTTAAACACATTAAAGGTAGCTGCAATGAGAATCTGTTGTGTCTTCAGATTTTACTGTGGGAGAAGGGACAAACTTAATTACAAAATACACAAGATTGAAGTAATCTTTTAATTGTATTTGGTACCTCTGGACTCTTGGCTGGTATTTCAAAGTGCACTATGCAAAATTGGACAAAATGCTTCAAGTGAGAACTCTCAGTACCAAGTAGAGCAGAGGATTTCTTCATAATGTTGTAAATCACCGTCCTTGTCTTAGTCTGATTAACACCCTCCGGCCCCTTTTTTTTTTCCCTAATAGTAAGGGTGTGTTGTTGAACTTTCAACTTTATTCTTAGATTTGTATTGATGACTGGATAATGGTTATATCTTTGAAAATATGAACTGCAACTATTATGAGTGAATAATTACTGTCATAAACTTGTACTGAGAAACTATTTATATGAACTAACTGTTTTCAACCTGACTCATAGTTCACAGAAGAAAAGCTTGGTCAAGCAGAGAAGACTGAACTGGATGCTCACCTGGAGAACCTTCTCAGCAAAGCAGAATGCACAAAATTGTGGACAGAAAAAATAATGAAACAAACAGAAGTATTATTGCAGCCAAATCCAAGTAAGAGCCCTTCAGGTTCTTGTTTGCAACTTTTGAATTAATAGATTTGCCAATGTAAATGTTTACTGCAGTAAGTATTGCATAAGTTATGACTAAATATAGCAGGTTTAAAATTTTGAAGGCTGGAGTTAGGGAAAGCACATTTTGAAGAGCTGCTGCGAATCAGAGACACTGTACCAATTGCGGCTATTTCCTTAACCCTTCAAATGGGAAAAGCTTTAGACAGAGCTCTTTAAACTATAGCATTTGTTCCATATTCTGGTCAGTCTCAGGCTGACTGGTTTTTCAGTTGTTTTCTGTTCAATTGAATTTCCCATTACTTCCAGAAATCTTAGGTAGCTGTAAGAACTCAAGTTCTTCATGGGGTACAGTCGATTAAGAAATGTCATTACTATTTCATTGCTTTGAATTGTCTGCACAATACAATTCCGTTTCAAGCAGGCAGGATGAACTGAAATGCCTGTCTTTAACAATTCCTTTACTAGAGAATGATTACATTGTTACACCATATTTAGGCAATGGAATAAAGTCTCAAATATATATTTCATCACTGCTGTATCTCTTACTACAACAATGATAGAAAAAAAACATGGGTAGAAGAAATGTAGTTTTCTGGTGTGTTAATTTTGTTTCTGAAAATGCTGCTATGAGTAGTAACATTGATGGTATCTGTTTCAGACTCATATCCTACAGTTACCTGTGCCATTCATGGCAGTTGTACTAGAGTTGGCAGCTGTAGGAATTTTTAGTGTATAGAACTAGATTTCAAGTCAAGACCTGGTCTCTAGTCACTGGGTGAAATACTATTAAAAAAAAAAATTCTAAACCCCGTTTAGGTTTGCTGAAATGATAAAATTATAATACTGCTAATACCTCTGCACTGAAAACATAAATAATTCTCCTTGTAGTGACATACTCAGGATTTATTAGTACAGGTAAATCATACACTGATAGCACTTCTCTAATGCCAACTAGATAAATTTGTTACAAACCTGATCTTTGAAGTACTATTTTGGAAGCCTGTTGCATCCTTCAGATCCATAAAAGCAGTATTTAAAAAGCACACATAAAACCCAAAACAACTAATCCTGTGGAAAGAATGCAGTAGAATTTTTAGAATATTCCAGCTCAAATTTCTGCCTTTTTCAAGACCAGAGGAAATGGTTGTCTTGTTCATTTAATTCAGTATTTGTAATACCTATTGACTTTTTCAGAAACTTATAATTGTGGAATATTGAATTACTAATGGAAGGCTGGTAGGACTGTGTGAGGAGGATTGAGCAGGATAGTGTATGGTAGTATCTCAGTTATGCTGACCAGTCAGTTTTCTGATGGCTAAAAATACTCGGCGTTAAGCAGTGGTCTTCATCTGTGAATGTAACTTCAGCTGTTTGGCAGCCTACTTGGGAGGACTATCACATGCTGTAGAAAGCTTCTTTTGGTTGTTTTTAACGCAATGACTCTGGGGGAGGAAAAATTACTTTCAATCACATTTTTAATTGTACCTTTATGTCAGGCCTATGTAATAGATAATTTCGGATTACTTTTCAGTTCTTTTGTCATTTACTAATAGCTAAATGTTACGGATAGAGTAACATTTACTTAAAGAAAAACCAATAAGAATTTGCATCATTTTTGGTTTGCCCTTGGTGCCAGGGAATGCACTGGTACCCGTGTTTGTATGTGCCAAGTTAATTTTTGTGACCTTCATGAGAAAGTAGTTGTTTAATACAGTGCTGATGAACGTCGTCTAATTAACAGTGTTGTTTTGGGTTCCTTCAAAGTGGCAGTTTTTTCCATTGGAGATCTTCTTTGTGGCTGTCTGTACTATTGCAGGCTGAAATTAGTTCATAGTGACCGCATATATGAAGTGAGCTAGTTATGAAGTCAAAACAGGTGGTCAGAGAAATTGGGTGCTGTATCTGAGGAGTTTGCTGTTGTAATTAACAGTGTCCTGTTCATATCTGTGAAGCTTTTACACCTAAGCAGCATACTGTGGCTTAATATTATGATAGATGGATATTAATGATCATATAGTCATGACAGTTTTTTTTTTTAATAATTTTGTTGCTCAAACTAAGGGAAGATGGGAATATGAAATGAAACACTTCCTAATATCTGTAATAGTTTCTTTCAGAGCACTTTAAGGAAGCAGGGGGAGTGGGAAAGAGATGATAGAATTTCTGGGGCTATCAAACTTTCAGAATATTTTAATAAGGAACCTAGAGGAGTAGCTGAACTTTATTCCTACACTGCTAATTCTAGTGAACAATTTTCGCAGTTTTTTCGTAGAGGTGGAAAAAAAGACTGGTTTTGCTGAGGAGTGTTCTATTATGCTCTTACAGTGAAGACTTCTCAACAAAACTTTGAAAAACTGTATAAATATGCTGATAAAAGGGAGAAGAAAAGTATAATTTTTCACTTTCACAGGTTGTTCTAAGAAACATTTGAATGTGGCATGACAAACATGGAATACAGTCAGTTTCCAAGAACAGTGTCTTCAGTTTAACATTGTTCACTTAATGTTGTTTAATGGCCAGCTTTTGAATTTTTTTGTTGTTGTTGTTTCTGTTTCTAGCTTGTGTTGTGAATGACAGTGCTTATTTCAAATAAACATTTTTTTTAGATGCCAGAATAGAAGAATTTGTCTATGAGAAGCTGGACCGCAAAGCACCAAGTCGCATGAATAATCCAGAGTTACTAGGCCAGTACATGATTGATGCTGGGAATGAATTTGGCCCAGGAACAGCCTATGGTAAGTAGAACCAAAAAATATGTCTGGCGTTGCAGAAATGAAGGGGGGGAAAATGCACAGATCTAGGTTTTCTTAGTGTAAAATGATATTTCTTGTCTTCTAGATAAAACAGTTCAATATTTTGTATCAGTTTGAGCTGACTTGCTGTACAACTGTGAGCATTAGGAGATCAATGATGGGCTTTCTATCCAAATCTATTAATAGAATCTGCTGTTGGAATGAGAACAGACTTTGTGGATGGATAATTTTCTTACTAGAAAAAATAATTCTGAAATTTGGTTTCCTTGTTAAAAGAACACATTTTATTTGTGGTGTGGAGTGAAAATGTTATCTGAAAATAATTTCTGTAGGAAGCCTTTCTAACTTTACTGTATTCCTGCTTTTCTTAATATATAATATTTTGCTAAAGGTGAGAGTATAGAACATAATCTAGATTTTCTTCTTTCTCCAGCAAATTTATATACCCTATGACAGGAGGGTTGGGGGTGTTACGTCTAGTGTTTTTACACTGACAGTAATTAAAAAGTCTAATTCTAGTATTCTCTGCAACTCTTAAAGTTGCAGATAACAGATTTAGCTGTTAATTTAACTTAACAAACTGAAATGCGTAGGTGTATGTGTGTGTATATATATAATATAGCCTGCAATCAAAGTGATAGTTAGCTCTTTAGTTGCTTTTGTGAAAATTGCAGTGGGAGGGAAAACTTTTGTTCTGGGAAGAATGCGATCTTTATATGTGGAAATAATGGTGTTCCTTTTCAAAAGAAGGAAAGTGCACTTTAAAAAAAAAAAAAGTAAATGCTTTATAGAAGACTTATGGGATACAAAATCAATAATGGCAGGCTTTGTCTCTCTTACTTTCACGTGGTTTTATGCTGTTATCTGTGGCCTTCCTTCTGATCATCAGCCTCAGGTCTTGCTCTCTAACATCAAATAGCGTTGTACTTACAGGCACACTGTCCCTTAACTTGCAGAATTTTTAGAATTCAGGCAAGTCACGTAAACTATTAGCAGAAAGATAGATACACGTACCTTACATTTGGTGTCACAAAATATTTCAGTGTTTTTTCTAAGCCAGGTCAGCCTGTTGAAACGTAATAATAACAACTGTATCCTTGGTATGCTACCTTAAGTTTAAATATCTAACTTGCAACCAAATTTCGAAGTATTGTTCAGTTAATATACAAATGTGTATTTATAAATTGGAGTAGATGAAGGTGGGGGGAAGCACATTATTTTCCAGGAGCTAAGTGATGTTTTTCCTTGTGACCAACTACTCCTGACTTAAACAGAAATGTAGTATAAAGGGAGAAGGTTGTTGGACTAAAATAAGTGAAGTGTGATATCCATCTAAAGTAATTGTTCACAATGGAATTGCCATAGTTAGTGCCACTACTACAATGCTGTATCTGTTCTCATTGAAATCTTGCCTTGACCTGTGATTGTTACTGATTGAAATGGTTTGGTTTGGGTGTTGTTTATTTACGGTGGGGTTTTTTTGTAGCTGATTCAGATTTCTTTTGAAAGCCCTTGTGATGGCATTGGATTATCTTTCAGACTGCTGGTCTAAACATTCCTGCCTGTAGAAACCTGCTTTGTTAACCACCTGCCTGAATCACTATGAAACTAATTTTTTTTTTTTTTTCCTTTGCAGGAAATGCGCTCATCAAGTGTGGAGAAACACAAAAGCGAATTGGGACAGCAGACAGAGAACTAATTCAAACTTCTGCTATAAACTTTCTCACTCCTCTGAGAAACTTTATTGAAGGAGACTACAAAACTATTACTGTAAGTTGAGTTGTGCATTCCTTGGCATTTCACACCGATTGTAACTGTAAATCTTCAAAATGAAGTAGTGGGTAATTGTATGTTATTGCTGTACTCAAACTGATGGAGAAAAACTCAGGCAGAATTTGTACCTTCAGTATGTTTTCCTTCCTTTTGATAAGGTAAAATCAAAATGACTCTGAAAACTTCCTTTTTGTAACTATTGTTCTAGTAGTTCTTGAGTATAAAATGTATGAGAATAATTAGAATCTAATTCTGCCTCTGTGTTCAACTGGAGAACCATTTTTGTGTGTGATACTTCACTAAAAAAAATTTCCAAGTAGACAGGCTTTTGCTTTCGAGTATGTGTACCTGTTCTCATGAACTAACCTAACTTGCTTTCAGAAAGAACGTAAACTATTACAAAATAAAAGACTAGATTTGGATGCAGCAAAAACCAGATTGAAGAAGGCAAAAGTTGCAGAAGCCCGAGCTGCAGTAAGTGGATTTTTATTTTTTGCTTTATTTATCCATTACTTTCAAACTTACTGATACATAGTTATAAACTTGACTGCTCAGTTATGTTTCCAGTCCTAGCTTCTTACCCTCACTACTTTTATAGATACTTTGTAATAAATGCCTCAGTGGAACACATGGAAATGAGGGCTAATTGCTGATCAAGGTCTTAAGTCTTCTATGTTTAGATATTCCATCAAGTTGAACTTACTTGACCCAAGTATTCTCCCCTTGTTCTAGACTAGATGAGCCTGTACTCCCAAAAATTACATGCTACAGTTGGCCAAGATGGTTGTAAATTCATATTATTCAGAGGTGAAGTTTTGCTGTTTGAATCTCTACAATAGTTGAAGCATATGTACAACTACTTCCAACTGACGGACCTATTTATACTTGTAGTTTACTCTTTCTGTATTGTTTAGCATTTCACACCCCCGAACAGGCTGAGACTGCTAAACTCATACCTGTTAACCATTCTTATTCCCTCAAGAAACGCTTGTTCAAGGAGATTAAAATTATTGTTAAAAGCTTCTTTTTAAACTCTTAAAATGCCTCTAAATGGAGGAATAGGTAATTGAATGTATGCAATTTCAGCAGGATATGCTAACAGTATTTTCATAGCTATGTTTTGACTGCATCCCTGAAAGTGCAGCAGTTATGGATAATTAAGTGATTTTTCCCATAAGGGTTGACGCACACAGATGGTGAAGGAATACAGACAATTTAAATACACAGGGACAGTGTACATGATGAAGAGTCAGAAGCAGGACTTCGGATTTTGCTGGCTTTTCTGAATGGATCACTGCCCTGAAAGATCTCGGAAGTGTCATCTCTGAGACCGAGCTTCATAAATGAAGCACCTTGTGTCTTTGGGATAGTGATCCTTCTAAAAAACCAACATCATCTCTACCTGACAGTTCTGCTTCTGTGTCTCAATCCTCCACGTCATGCACACTGTCCCTGTGTATTTAAATTGTCTGTATCTTTAAAGTTCATTCATACATTTTCCCTTATATTATGTAAATTTTATGCAAAAAAGTTACTTCTCTACTTGTCAAGTGTTCTTAATTTGTAAGGCTATCAATGGAGAGCAGACCAGAGTTTTAGCTAGCTAGTAGTGGAATTTGGAAACGATAGACAGTACACTGCTCCTTTGCTTGGATTTGTTCAGACTTAAGTTTCAAAAAAAAAAAATTCCTTTGTGGCACAGTAAGCAGTTATATACCTTACTTTCTAGAGCAGTATAAAGACTGTAAGAATGTTGTTTCGATTGAGCTTAGTATTAAATTAATGGCTCTGTACTTCAGTTTTTCAGTTCCATCACCAGTGTAATTATCTAGAGCTTGGTGCTTGGACAAAATTATTGCCAGATGCTGCAACTATTGCTTGACCAGTTTTCAAAATTCATGTAGCAAGTAATTCACAGTTTTATGCACAAATAATTTAGTGCTGGTAGAGCATGAAACTCTAGGCCTCTTACTTCACTACCTTGCCAGTACTTCAATTTTAATTACATTTTAACAGCAGTGTGCATGTTTAAGAAGTATTGGATTGCAGGATTCCCAAAGAAGTGAAAAAATTGCATCTGTACTTTATTCTTTGCAGTATAGAAATGAGAACTAACCTGGATATAGATGTGATGCAAATGGTTCATCTTCTGCTGGCTCACTTATTTATGAAGGAAGATATCTGACAAACAGTGCTGAACTGATAGGCTAGCAAAGTGTATTGAGTTATGATGCAAACTTTTATGTTTTACTACTTTCTTTGACAGCATAAAGTGATAAATTGATCTACCTCTATTTTTTCCCGTTATAAAAATATTTAATATTTCATGAAATTATATACTCCCATGCTTACTGTACAACTGAAGTAGCTTAGATCAGTATTTAAAATAAAAATCTAAACAGCTTTATGTTCAGTTCATGGATTTGCTTAGCTTAAACTTGCGGTGCTTTGTGCCAGTAATCTGTTCACCTGCTATATTCATATTGTTTTAACTTGCTTTTGTCTTTTATCTATGCACTTAAGCAACTAAACACCTCTCAGCCTGAAGAGAATAACATTATGGTAAATGTCTCTTACGTGCTCAACTTGCTGCATGTAAAATGGCTAAAGGTTTGTTGGCCTTCTGTGTTCATTCATTTTCCTGTCAAATGTTTCCTCTTGCTATCCAGCTCATTCTGGTCTTGTTTCAGATGTTTTCCATTCCAGACTGGATTGGTATAGTGTACTAAATACACTTACATCAGCACAGCATTAGGTGGTGTTTTTATCAGAGTATTTCTGATAATTTTAAGTATAGGATATTATATTCTTATTTCTCTGAGTTTACTAATGTAAACTTAGGATGCAAAGGAATTGATTTATTATTTTTTTGTCACTTCTGAAATTAATTTCACCCATTGGAGTGAAAGAAATTATGTAACTTTCCTATTTTTTTAATATGAGTAAGAGTGAATTATGTGAAATACAGGAATATGTAGAAATTGTTCCCTTCAAGTAGTGTTTTACAAATAACTGAAACTGAATAATGTCACATAAATTAATGGCTTAACTTAGAGTACAGAATATTCTAAATTTGTTGCATGGACTCAGTGTAGCTGGTTTTAGCACCATAACTGTGAAAGTGGGAAAGGAACGGGTTAATTATGTACAACATAGACTGTGCTGTTCAGCCTGTCCTAGTTTGGGTCCTGGATCTGCACAGATCTCAATTAGTGTTCCAGATTTCTCAGTTGTGATCAGATAAAAGAGTGAATAAACATGTTCGCTACATCTTGCTTCTGCAACTTTTATAAATGTTTCTTCCTAACAAAATCCCGATTGTGTCATCTTCTCACAACTGCAGAAAACAAAGGTTAAAGGAGAACAGCATTGCAAGAGGGAACTGGGTCAGCAAGCTGAAGTAATTAGTTTCTAAATTCCTTGCAGTTCTGTGATTTTGCTGTACTGCTTGCTACTACTTTAATGTTCAGTTTGAGATACCTCTGTAATATTTTAAATGTAGATTTCAATAAAAACACTTGTGAAATAGGAAATGGTAATGAAATTAGCAAGAGAAATCATTTATCTGTTTCAGTCTTTACTTAACATGGTGTTAAAACGAAAACAGCTTTTCATAGTTTTCCAATGCCTTAATACATTAAGGTAACTGAAATCCTTCTATAAGGTAACTTCGTTTGTCTGATTCATGTCATTTTCTAAGTAGTTATGTCTTCTGTTGTAATACCTTGTTTTAAATAGATTCTTGTAACGTACATGTTCAACAGGTCATATACTCTTCAGTATCTAACTTATTTCATAGATGTAGTGCTATCCATACTCACTGTAGTTTTATTGTACATGAGGGGCTTTGGACAACTGACTGATAGCACTCCTCAAATCCCTGTGAAATTTTGAGGACAGGAAAGTAGTTAAAAGCCAAAGTATGGTTGCATCCTGTATTAAAGTACAACTAATGTCTAAGTTTATATGTTTTTATTTCCCCCCTGCCCCTGCTTAATGCTGACTAGATATGGGCTGAGGAAGTGACAAAAGTAAGTAAACAATTTAGAAACTGCAGAATTCTCAAACCATAACTTGTGCAGGTCTAATGTAATAAAGGATATTGCATGTTGTTGATTTCAGTCTAATGCTTGGCAGCCTGATGCATTACATCAGAATTCACTGGTTCCCTCTAGGGCCTTTCAAACTCCAGTGGCGAAACAATGCTTGGGGCTTGTTTTATAGTAAGCTGTTCCTGGCTAACTGTCAGTTAGTACCACGAGTCTCATGTGACAAGATACAATAGAAAAAGACCTACAAGACTTGTCTCAAAATTTACTGGTATGGCATCCTGTTAAAAATGACCTCTTGAGAATGAGCTTACTTGAAAATTTTTTCAGAGAGGTTGGGGTCTAGTAATCTAGACTGTCCTGAGAAACACTGACCTTCAGCTTTTACCCAGAACATAGAACAGTAAGTAAAATGCTGGAGTGCATGCAAGAAATGCAGAGAAAAATATGCAATTTTATTAGGCATATAGAAAGCAGCACCTGTTGAGAAGAAACTACAACATACATGTTCTGCCAAAGGAGCAGTAATCCATCCAGGTTTCTAAAGGCAATCTGTCCTTCTGTGTTTGAAAGTTGGATGAAGAGATTAACGGATGTTTTACATTGAAATATAAGAAGCTTCCCAACAAGGATTTCAGACTGTCCAGTAATCTCTAGATCAATTACAGAGGTTTTTTTTGAGTTAGAACAAAAGATCTGTGTGGTGTCAATGACAAACTTTCTTCAGTTTAACTTGACCTCTGAAATGTGGAATTAGAGGATATTAAATACTGTACTATAAAACACATGGGGGAGGTACCAATGTTACATGCTTTATATACATGAATTTTTGTTAGGTGTCTTCTGAGGTGTCTGTTGTAGCCAGTGGAAGGAGCAGAGGCTTCTAGCCCGTGTTCAGCACATTGAGGTTAAACCGGTTTTGAGTGTCAAGAGGAGCTCCTGTCTTTCCTTTGTCTACGGAGGAAACAAGGAGGCTCTTATTGCTGTTTTACCAATAGTGTGGCTAATAAAACATTAGGAGAGTGATTTTATTTCCTGTGTGCTTATGGTTTTGTGTTATCTCCTAGCTACAGGGTTGCAGAGTATTTCTGAGAGGTCATATATTCCTGTGTGAAATTTGGGGAGATTATGAACATCTGGATATTCACTTTCAGAAACCAGGTTCATATTCTGAACTTGGGAAGCAAGTACCATTTTGAGGGGTCTTCAAGGGAGGTACCCAGTGAGGCTTTCCAGTTCTAAGAACAAAATATGACTGCAGCTGTGAGGCACTGGAAAGTTTAGGCTTGTATTTTGAGCTCTTCATTATGTTCAGAAACAAAGGTGATCAGGCCATAAGCTTTCCAGACTGAAAACCAGCTGACTTTCACCTTTACCACAAGGCGTAGAGTAGATATGCTGTCCTGCTCCTGTTCACCTAGCAGTACTGAAAATGGGGATGGGCAAAACAGATGATACACATAGTCACATAATGTAGTTTATGTAAATCTCTACAAACCCAGGAGAAGTTTAAAGTCAGCCTGTACTGGCTGAATTAATGCATGTTACTACATTACTCGCTTTGTCTTTTCTTATAGAAAGTAGTTGATTTGTTTAAATGTTCTTGAAACAAATAGAATTATTCTGATGGATAACTCCCCTTCTGATAAGTTCCTATTCTCATGTGTTTACTTACCTGGCAGGAGGAAGGAAACACTTCAGCGACTGCTGACTTCAGAGGAGACTAGACTATTTATCTCCAGATAATTTTGCTGGATTTTTAAAGGAAATGAAAATGTTGCTAGTATAGAAGGGAGTGCTTTTCTTCCTCTCCTGGCTATCAGATTTGCTTTTCTTCTCAGTTCTTAAATTTCTCTCAGGGACTGCCAGATGGATTTCACTGATAATAATACAGATTTAATAGGACAATTCCAAGCAAAGATCCTTGCCTCAACAAAGTTTGAAAACCAAATTAGTTTGTAACTTGATATACATACTGCTATCTCAGGTTTAAGAAAGAAACACATGGTACTTTACAGCTGCTTCCTCACTGTTTAATTAATGTATAAGCCTTCCCAGCTGCAGTGACTTCAGACCCAAGAAACACTTTTGATATCTGCATCATTCTTCTGTGCTCATTTCTGAGATTTAAGATCCTTCCATGCAACTTCTTGTATTGATTAACATTAGTGGAATGCAAGAGCAGAATGTCTGCAAACACATAAAATCCTTTTGAGACCAATGTTTTATCAGTATCACCTCATTAAGTTTCCTGAAAATACATTTCCTTATTTCATTTTGTTGAGAAGAGTAACTGCTGCATCTTGGACTTAATGCGGGTTTTTGCCTCTGGGTTTGTTTTTAGAAATAATGTATAAATGCATGTAAGCATTAAGGCAAGGTAATCTGGATTCCAGGCTGAGGACATTCTGTCATGGGACAGTATATATTAGAATCTTACAACACACATTTTTCTCTTTTTGTCTGTTTTGAGTTGTCGTTCCCCTCCCCCCTCCGTCTGTGTCCCCCCCCCCCCCCCCCCCAACACTTTGGCTTGTGCTAGATGGATGTCTTCTAAAACTGCTGTAACATTGCTGACTTAGTTAAAGATTGCTGATAATGTTATGTAACAAGGATTAGGTTTGAATTATTTAAATATGAAACTTAAATAATTTTAATAGATTTTTTTTCTATTTGAAGTTAGAACATTTGCTATAGTTTGGATTTATTTACTTTAAAGACGCCTCAATTACAAGCTCCAGAGATAGTTTGCAATAGCTTGGTGGCCAGTATGAGACATTGATTTATGAAATATTCTATTAAAACTTACTATCAAAGATTTATATACAGCTGATTGCTGTGCAGTTACCTGACAAAAATAATGTGAGGTTTACCCTAAATTATTTGCTCGGAGCCCTGTTAACTTGAAGTGTGGAAAAAAATTATATGGTCCTTGGCTGCCACCACTATGCTGTCAGAACCCCTGGTGCAGACATTGTTTTGCCCAGGAACATTTGTATTGTTATTGGGAGAGGTGGGGTAACACTGCTGGCAGAAAAATGCCTTCCTTTTGCCTACATTGATTCTATGTGGTAGGTGTCTGATGATAAAGCTGTTTGTTGTGTATACAGGGCCTCAACATTTCTGAACCCAAAATGCAATTACTTTTTTGCTTAGTGAAGATCAGCAGTGAAAAAGCACGTTTCAAACACCAAAGCTCGTGATTAATGCCTTTATATGAGTGCCTTTGAATAAAATGGAGCTGTTGCAGTCTGAAGGCATAACAGAGTGCATTGTACAAATACTTAATGTGCATCCTTACTTTTAGTCTGAACAGGAAGTACGAATTACTCAGAGTGAATTTGACCGCCAAGCAGAGATTACCAGACTTCTCCTGGAAGGAATCAGCAGCACACACGTGAGTACCCAAAAGGGGTAGAGGGGAAAAGTCAAAATCAGGGCATTCTCTAAAAGTAACTACAGTAAGCTACTTGAGGACTTTAGGCTATAAGGCTTCACTTCAGTGTGTTAACACATCAAATTGTGTGTATTTTAGTCTTTGAATTCTGTTTACTATCCATTGAATGTAACTTTAGTCTTCTGTTAACCTTGAGAATGCAGAAGCTTTCATTTTTATCCTTTAACCTCAGCTTCCCATTCGTCAGATCAACTGAATGTTGAAACCACAAAAAAGTGCTAAAATATTTATTCTGTTATGGAAACAGTGCATGTAAATGGCATGATGCTTGAACAGCCCTGACTTTTCTGCTCAAATATGTTAGTTTTTGTGACATTTTATCCCAATTACCTGGTAAATCCAGACATCATGCCTGTGTGGCACAAATCCTTATGTGCCAGTATTGGCATTAGCACCTGACTAGGAGACCAGGCTTTCTAATGCAGCGTAGTACTTCTAGAGACTAAAAACTTGTTTTCTTTGCTGGATTTTAGGCACATCATCTTCGCTGTCTGAATGATTTTGTTGAAGCTCAGATGACCTATTACGCGCAATGTTACCAATATATGTTGGATCTCCAGAAACAACTTGGAAGGTAGTAACACTGTAAAAACTTCAGAAAAAAAAATTTTTTTTCTAAGTGGTTATGAATAGCAGGAAAACTTACACTGATGTAACAGTGGTGAACACACAGGCATGCTGGACTGAAAGGAAATATATCTGTTCTCAGGTAGCTGATATGTAGTTGCCTTAGTGCAACTACTTCCCTAAGCCTATACACAGCACCAATGCCTTTTGAGGATTGATTTACTGAGATTTTGTATATTTTGTATTTGAGGAAGGTGAGCCCATAGTAACCTCATTTAATGGCACAAAAAGGAATTTCTAGACATGTAATCATTCAGTTGTCTTACACTTCATGCTACAAAACTGCTACACAATGTGGGAAAAGTTTTTGTACTGCCTGTAAATTCCTGTTACCTCTTCATTGGTGACAGGGCACTAACTGATCTTCAATTAAACTGTGTTCTCCACACAAGTGAGTTGCTAGCATAGATATTGTATCTAGGGAGAAATGTACTTTGTAATATAAATCCAAAGCACTCACAGTGGAATGAGCAAGTTTGTCTAGTTTTACTGTTCTGTGGGTTTAGCGTTTTTAAAGTAAGAGAAGAAACTCTCTGATGTTAGTTTGTGCTCACAATCCTTTTTGTGTGATTGGTGGTGATGTAAAGAGATCTACATACTTTTCTTAAAGTCTCCCTATTCTAATTCTTCCTGAAAAATCAGCCTTTCTTAGGGTTAGACCAGACCATGTTATTTAGGTGAGCATACACATTGAAGGATTGTCAGTGCTTAGAAGTTTACTGTAGTGTCTGTTCTAAATAACTGCCTCTATAAAGTATCTCTGTTTTGTTTTTCGTGACAAGGAAATAAAAACAAAAGTGTTCTTGAGTCTTGTCCTTTTCCTGACTTGCAACTTCCTGTGGTGTTTGATTTCCTTTCCTCAGTTCATTTGAATGGGTAGTTTAAGGACTTTTATTAAAACCTCTTTAAAACTGTGATTTTAAGAAAAGCTACATCTTTAAAGTTACATTTTTGTAGGACGTGAATGTAAGTTGTAAAATTGAAAGCTTGAAAATAAACATTTACTGGATTAAGGATAAAAGCCTCTTAAATTAGAAATTAAGTGAAGTATATGTACACAACTATTTTGAGAGAATGTTTTTAAAATCTGTGCTCTTATCCTAGTGTATTTACCAAACAGAAAGCTTTAAGCATAATACCCTTAAGCTAAGGAAGAACTCCTCTTTAAAATATCTTGCTTTAGGATGTATAGCATATCCAGAATAGCTGTCTTTGTTTAAAATTTGTGTAAAAGGCTACCAGGTATTAAAAAAAAAAGTATATTTGAAGAAAATAGTGTCTTTAGGAAAACAGAAGAATGTATCTTTATGTGGCTGTGATCCGATCAAAATTTTTGATAAAATTGCTGTGACTGCTAGAAGACCAAAAGCATGGAAGCTCTGCAAAATCCTACATGCCTCAGACAGCCAAATGAAGTTTCTCTGCCTATGTGGAGTAAACCAGGAATGGTATTAAATCTTGGGTGTGTCTTTCCTTCCTTGTGCAAGGAAGTCCTACTGAACTATAATGGACAGCACTGGGACAGGGTCTCAAGTTGCACTCCTTGCTTTGGAAGAGTTCCTCAACTTACAGGCATGTAGTGCATCACAGGTGCATTAAGTAAATGGATGAGCAGGGTGTGTGTAGTGTTCTTCCTGTGTTACGCATAGGCAGATATAGTACCAAATAAATAGCTTAGGTACCTCAGCTAGATTTTGGTTGTATTGCCAACACCGTGTTGGTTTACAAGGAATATATGGTACTGAGTTACATGTGTTCTTTCCACACATCCAAGTGTGACAGTGTACCATATTCTCATATGAAAGCCAAGAGCTGTGAGGGATGTACTTTTCTTTTGAGATCACTGGTGGACCAAAGGTGTCCAGCCTCTTAAGTGAGGGTTTGTTGTGTGAAACAGAAACCTGGTTCTTAGAGTAGATGCATTATATGTTTTACCTGGGTCAGAATCTAGGGTATAAACCCCAGTCTGGTTCACATTGAGACTATTCAAGTTCCAAATGAATTGGCTGTAGGGAAGGTGGGGAGCGAAAACTTGTGCTCACTTCTCTTTACATAAATAGACATGATTTTATGGATGTTTGTCTTCAAGGCAGCACCAGCTGCTTATCCCTCTACTGGCACCCCCTCCCATGGAGCTGCTTAAAGAATAAAGTCTCCCAGGTTAAAAGCGATCCTTTTTTTTTTTTTTTTTAGTTCCTCAGAATGGACTAAACAAATCTATTTCAAATATTCTGGTACTCTGGCAGCTTTTTTTTCTTGCTGATAACTGATTTTGCTTGGAATTTTCTCGGCTTCCCTGACTGCCAAGCTTAAGCTTTGGTGTCATTTTTTCAAATTACTCATTACTAGTCCCCTGCTCCACAAGCTGTGAAAGTCCTGCTACTCAAGTGTTCAAAAAAAATTACAGACAACCTCTGTATAGCTGAAGCTGTCTGGCTTTGCAAAGACAGAGACTTAATGCTTTACTGATTGACAGAGTGGTTATAAAGCTTTGGCTTTTCCACTAGCTGTACAAACTAGTGACCCTTTGAACTGAACTGATTTACAAGTAATTACTGTGTTAACAGAGAACAGGTTTAGCAGTATACTAAATGGTAATTTAGCAATTGAGAAACAGCTGATTATCATTTAAAATTAAATCCCTCTGCCAACTAATCAAGTAATAAATACATCATGAGGCACAGCTGAGTTATCCCTCCAAAAATGCAGGGTCTACATTTTCCTCCCTTCGGTCTGCTCATTTGATTTGCTCAGGGAACTTAGTGAACTGGTTTGAAAAACCAACCTGGCAAATAAAAAAATATATTTTGTTGTTGTTGTTGTTGTTGTGGACTTGCAGTCTTTTCTTGGTGAGTTGAACCAGCTTTTTATGATAAAATGAGGTGAAGGTAAGCCAGAGGAGGAAGTGGAACTTCCTCCTTTTGACAGTAGTAAACTGCTAACTAAACTCACCACAGTCTCCTGAAAGTCTACCCAATTTTTATATGCAATTCAGTCTAATTGTGAAGGGGCTAGTTCTGTCCCTCACAACATACTCGTGCTGTTTCCCTTCAGTCAGGTACAACAATTGCATGACTGCAAGGTGGACATATTTTACAAGCTGTTCTTGTGGAAAGTTAGCAGTCTTCTTGATGATTTTTGTTAATCAGATTATTGAATCAACTCTAAAGCAACAAATTGCTAGATCTGACTCAAATGACGGAGAATGAACATTTGTGCAAAAAATGGGTAGAGGAGTGGCTCCACCCTGTTTGGTGGCAGTGTAAATTTACCAGATTAAGCGTAGTGTGAAGCTGTAAACTTGTGTGCAGTACTACTGCAGCCAATACAGATTTGAGCGGCCTAAATTCCACCTATGTTCATGGCCACATGATCCAAAAATGAGTCACTATATTGATAGAGTTTTTACCTGCGTCATCTCCTTAAACAGCTCCTCCTATGATTATATAAGCCTGAATAGCGCTGCAGACATAGGTGTCAGAATAAGCTGATCTTGATTTATATGATTAAAGTCGCCACTGAACTACATCTTCAAGAAGAACTTAACTGAGGAGCATAGGTGGGAGGGTTTTAAGGTAGAATGAGTATTGGAATGAAGGAAGGCAGTAAAAGGACAAGGAATGACTACATCAACTGCTAAGTAAGAGGGTTTGGTCTGCCATGGATCTGCATACCAGGTTGCAGGGCAGAGTGACATGAGACAATCTCACAGATCATCATTGCCCCCTGTGCTGTTCCATTCCTCCTACCCCAAAATCTCTTGCTGCTTTGCTCATCTTTCTGCTTCTTCCACTCTTTAGCCATGTGATTCTGCCCTTTCCCTTGTATCTGCTCTGGTGCTCATCACAGTGTTTTGTGATTCAGCTTGTTAACTTAGTAGAAGATTATACACTTTTCTTTACCTTTTTTTTTTTTTTTAAAAAAAAATTCTTTCCAGGCAGGTTAATGAGTTGAATTGACGTCATGGAAGGGTCTAGCAAACACTACAGCTGGCACCGAACAACCAGCAGCCTAACCTAGGAAGGAGGGGCTTAAGCTGATACAAGTTCATCTTTACAGTTGTCCTGGACAAGCATAACACGTGCTTTTGTTTTACAGCATGTAGTTAGCTGAATCAACGAACTCTTTTAGATTACAAAAATAATTAGGTTTTGGGGTTTTTTACTTCTTTCAGAGGGAGGCTGTGTTTATAACCTGCAGACTTCCCTGGTCTGGTTCACCAGCGCAATCTTTTGTGTAGCCACATAAAGATTTGTGGATTGAGGATGAGCAGGAGGAGGTGGAGGCTACTTTTACTGGCAGAGCTGTCAAAATAAATGTTTATTAAAATACAGTCTGAATTAAGTCTGACCAACAGTGCTTTCTTGATTTTTTTTGTGGTTTTTTTTTTTTTTTTTTTGGGGGGGGGGGTTAAGAGGTAATTATCAAGGGTTTTTTAAGGTGGCAATATGTCTTTTTAAGTATATTGGTTTGATTTATACTACAGGTCAGGAACAAGCATCTTTATTTAGGTTTATACAGATATTGGTACCATTCTGTTATTGCTGTCCGCTGGTGTTTGTTCTGTAGCTGATTAAAGCAAGAATGCTAATTTAGGCATGGAGGCATGTATAACTTCCTATATAGTACTGATTCACTCAGAAGTCGTTTTGTTTTCTCCCACAGCTTTCCATCTACTTTTCTCTCTAACAACAATCAGTCTTCTTCAACTCCTGTGCAGAGTGTTTCTAGTCCCTCAGTCTTGGCCTCGGCCTCTGCTTCATTGCCTTCAGTAAGCAATTCAATAGTTACTTCAGGTATCAGTGAACTGAAGTCATCAAGTGGCAGCAGGAAAGCCAGAGTTCTCTATGATTATGATGCTGCAAACAGCAGTGAATTATCACTACTTGCAGATGAGGTAAGTTTTCTATGTACCTTGATAATTTAAAACTAAAATCGGAATGTTTTTGACTGACCATTTAAGATGGGCCACATCAAGAAATCTGTGTAGTTGATATTTTTAATTAAACTTCAGTAGTACTCTTAGAGCATTGTCCTGTATCTATATACCCTAATATTCTGTAACAAGAGGTAACATCTGTTACACCAGCTCAGCTTGCGAGATTTGCTAGACAATCAAGATTCAATTGTGCTGTCTACTTTTTACCACACCTTTAGCACTATTATCAATACAATTGGCCTTTCAAACATTAAATATTGCAATTTGGGAAAAGTACAAAAATACAGCTACTTCTTGGTTTGATGGTGGTGGTTGTGCTGTGTTTGTTCCTGTTCCAATTCAATTGTACTCTTAAGTCAGAGAGCCTATACAAAGCAGGCAGAGATATACAAAAAAGCAGGGTGCTGCAAGAGAGTTCCAACTGGTAATGTGACTGGAGCTTAATCCTGGAGAAAAGCATCCACAGAAAGGTTTTCAGACTTTTTGGTTTTTTTGTTATGTTTTGTGTTTTTTTTTTAAAAAAAATATGCATTATTTAAGAAAAGAAGTCAAGTTGAGATAATTATCTAGACAGTGACATATAAGCTGTGGCCTAAGATTTTCTGTTAACGTGTAGCATATCAACACCATCTGTCTTTCTATCATGCACTTGAAGATCCAACAAACTTTCTTCTAGATAGATTGCCTGTTAAAGTTGATGGTGATATACAAGATTTATAGATAATAATAGAAGAGAAACAATAAATGGGATTTCATCAGGAAAAAAAGGGACTTTAAAATGTGCTACTACATCTACTTCTTTTCCATAGACCAGTGAAGTAATTTTTATGGGCACTAGATTATGTTCCATGGGTGCTTATATTAAGTGCTCTATTTAAGTTCATTAATCCAGTATCTAAGACCTTGGAAATCACATGAAGGTAGACTGTAATTTTTCCTGGCAAGAAAATGTTGTAATAATGCGTTTCTGTTTTTTAGGTGATAACAGTGTACAGTATCCCTGGCATGGATTCAGACTGGCTGATGGGTGAAAGGGGAAATCAGAAAGGCAAAGTGCCTATTACTTATTTAGAACTGTTAAACTAAAAGGTTGGCCTGAATAAAGACTGTCAATTATGGCAACACCATATTTATATACAATTAACGTTATGTAAGCAGGTTTAAGTGTCTTCCATGTTATTGTCTTGAGGGACAAATACCAGCCATTACAAACTGGCTTTTCTGCCAGTGTGGTTGCATGGTAAATACTCTATTCAAACTTAACATGTTTAAAGCTTTTACTTCATGTGCCAAGAACATGTTTCCTACAGATTTGTTTCTACTGAAGTTTTCACTAATACAAGCTTCTACTTTTGAGTAATCTAGATTGAAAGCAGGAGGCACTGTTTTCTACTGAAATTTTTCATTAATGGCAAAGCTTTTCTTCACATAAAATAAACTTATTGTGAACTGATGCAGGTGTAATTCACATTATTTGAATAACCAAAACCAAAAGTGAAACATAAACCTTAAGCAGTCCATATGGTTCTCTTCCCAATGCTTGTGGAGTTCAAATGTGCTGAGGCATATATGGCTATCTGCTGAGGAACTTGTGCATTTAATCGCCTTTGCCAGATGAAAATAGTTGTTTTCTCTCCGCTGAAAGCTGAAGGCAAATTGCCAGTATGTTGATTTTAAACTACATCGAGGTGGGTTGACACAAGCTAATGACATATGTTCTAACTTGTTTTTAATCTTGCCTTGTATTTTTTCCCTTTAATTACTTTCCAGAAAAGAGGCTAATTCAGTTTGATTAGTAATTATTAAGATTCTTTCAACTGCAAATCAACCTTTATGATAAATTAAGCACTGCATTTTGCTAGCCAAATACACACTGTCTCTCTACATTTAAGTAGTTCTATAGATGAGCATACATTTGTTTGGATTATTGGTTTTAATGAAAATCTGCACCAATTCTTATGCAACAGTTTATTGTCATGTTCTAATTGGATTCAATTAGTACTGCACTTTTTTGTTTTGCAAGAGGACCTCCTTTATATAAGTGAAGTGGGAAGGAAAAAAAAGTTTTGAACCTAAAAATGGCTTTAACAAAGGTGGTATTATTTGCAAATAACGTAACTTTTTCCTAAACATTGCACCCTTTAACGTTTCATAAATAGATTTTTAAGGCTATAAAAAGATTAAAAGAATAGATTGCGTGGGAATATATATTTATTATTTTTTTTATAGTTCCAGCATATTTAATTACTTGAGTTGAACCTGGTTGAAGGAAGGAACTTCAACTGAGAAGGAAATTACTCTTCTTGCAGAAGATGCAATGTTGACAGAAGTCCACTTTAGCTCTCAAGGAGTACTGGTACCAGGTGCTTAGCTAACTGCTTCTGATCAGCAACTTTGTTTTCAATGACAGTTCTTTAAAAAAAATTTAACATTGTCATTGCAAACATGTAAAGAGGAAGCTTTCAGCAATATAAATTACTTCAATGTGATAGGTAAAATTGTATTCATTTAGGTAATGTAGTTGTTGAATTTAAAAATTATTATTTTTATTTTGAATTGCACTTCCAGAAATAGCCTCTTTCATTTTTAGAGTGCAGAGGTTACATTAAAACAAATGAATTGAGTTGGCTATTCAATTGCAACCTTCTTGAAGTAACTGCTGAGAAAATCCTAGATTTATTTGGTCTGTTGAATGCAACGATTAGAGGGAAAACAATAGTCTTAATTACAGGTGAATTTAAAATAACCATGAATAATTCATGATGCATTAAATAAAATTAATAGGAAGATGAAGTCCTACGGTTTAGAAGGAAAAAAGACTGAACACTTTAACCACAGTGATGGTCTTATTCATTCTTCTCCAATGTGAACTGACATCAAATGTTGTGTTTACATTCAAATCAGTATTACTTATTTGACTTAATTTATAGAATATTCAAGAATACACATATAAAACAATTAAAAAAATACACTTTACTCTCTGCTATGCTGGACCATTTGCTTCCTATTTAAATGCAATAAAATGTTATAGAGCAGCATTTAAAAAGATGGTGGGGGTTTAGTGAAATGTTAGTACAAGTATGTGAAGGTAACGTTTGGCAGCAAAATTACTTCTTGTTTTACATCAGCAGCTTAAGCTATGTGCAAGAGAAACCGCAGTTGACCCCTTAGTCTAACAAAAGTGCAAATCCATGTTCTCAGGTCTCCCTGTTTCTGTTTAATTTCAAACCAAAAATAATTTTCCTCTGAACTAAACAAAGTTGTTCCTGTTTTCTTGAACTCATCTATCTTGAGGTTCTCTGTTGTACCATTGGGAGGGGAAGCTGGTAGAAAAGTGCTTGTTTAACACTAGTATTAAATTGAATAGAATTTTATTGCAAGTGGTCCCAAAACAACCTCTTTAAGTGTGATATTGTAGAGAACTTACAAAGAAAAGTTGACTGGACTTACTTGGTTTTGTTTTCTGACTCAGTGATTTTTGTAACAAATAGGAAAGAATGGAAGTTGGCTTTGGGGGTCTCATTTCTTCAGTTAATTCCCTGTTTTCTTAGAACAAGCTTTATTGGTTGAAAGAAAGGAAAAAAGGTAAACCAGGCCAGAAAAGCATTATATGAAAGTTCCAGGCATCTGGGAAATCAGATTTCAAGCATGGAAAAAGGTGCAGAATACGCATTATCTTATACTTAATAACTGGTTTGGCAAGAAAAGTGCATCTGAATTGATACCTAAGGATGTGTGCATGGGGGGATAAATACTTTCATTGATGCTCAGCGTATACCTTTTTTTTTTTCTTTATTTACTGGCATTTTACTTTATTTTTCTAGTTAATGCTATGATTTTGGACCATTTCAACCAGAATGGCCATCCCACGTATACTCTGAAACAAACCCGAGTTAGTTTTTGTCAAAGATTATCAGCTTTTGTGGCAGATGGGATAATATATGGCATCGTTAGTGTGAGTAAATGAATGCTTTTAGAAAACCAAATACTAGCTTTAAATAGTTTCTACCATAATTGCTGGTTTTAATACTTTCTTAGTCTAAGATTGAAAAGTAACTCCTACTGATTCTTAACAGAAATCCTGTTTTGGACTTTTTGCAAACCATGAGATTTTTTTAATTGTTCTATAGCTTCTGTTTCTTTCTAGAGTAGTGTTGTATCTTGGAGCAGAATTCTCTACCATATGGAAATTTTGGCTATGAAACCATCAGTATACGTATCTTAATTCAGGCAAATGTGTGTGGGAAGGTAGAGGAAGGAAAGAAATATATCCATGAAGTACATGAATGTGCAAAGTTTATCAAACTTAGCATAGAGCTGTGCCCAAACTAATTAGTGTTCTGAAATGCAAGCATAATTAGCTCACAAACAATGCTGTTATTACAGCTTTACTACCTCTAGGACTGGAGCTAGCATCTCTGGATCTCATATACAGGGTATGAATTAGTATGCTGCCATATTAATTCTTACAAGTGTCACTAGCTCAGGTACCTCTATAACATTCAATAAACTGTACATTATAGAAGTTGCAAGAAAGGATACAATAAAGCCTGTATGTTTTATTTGTCAGGATATCCCATACCTTTAAGGAACACTAAGGAGAGTACTGTCTTGCTACAATGCAGATACTGTAGCAGTAGACTAAAGCAGTAATATGAAAATTTGAAAAATATGAAGTTTAATAACCGTAGGTACTCTGCCAAAACAGAACGTGAGAGAGTTACTTACAAGCTGCTTAGGCGATGACCAGCAAGTACATGTCCAACAGAAGCTTCCAAAAGATGGTTGTGATGTTTTGGGGGAAGAGAAGCAAAAAAGGAAATGTCCAAACATGAAACCTAAAGATATTTTGACAAAACCATGCACATAACCGGAGTTTATATATATGCTTAGTATATGGCTTATAGTAAGTAACCACTGAAAAAGTATAGGTATATTCTGGAACAAGATGTTGGCAGAATAAGAGTGATTCAGATTAAATATTTACACATGGTAATTTTAGATTTAATTTTTTGGATGTAGGTAGCTGTGCAGCTGGACCCTAAGTTTGGCCACAGGATGCAGTTTCGTAATTGCAGTTTGCTGTATTGTTCTCAGTAGAAGAAATATACATGACAGTTTCACTTTTAGATCTGGCCAAGGGAAGAGGTAATATTAAAACTGTTTTAGTTCTGCTATCAAGAATACATTCAGAGTTTAATCTGGGAATTAATTATAAGACATCAATATATTAAATGATATTAAATAGAAATCAGTTATTTCATGAGTGTTTGATTATTAGCACTGAATAAGGGCCTCTTAAATCTCAACTTGGTTCTTTATGGAAGATTGTACAGGAATGACCTGAGGTGTATTCTAGGAGCCTAGGTGTGATAATATATGGAAAATTAGTTAGTTTGCCTCTATAGTGCTTCAAAATAATTAGCAACACAAAAACTTGATTTACTATATGCAACTTCCATGTATCTGTGTAGAATGTGGCTTTTCATATATTACATCTGGCCTTTTCAGCCTCCTCTTAAAAGAATGCTTTCCACCAAGCAGCTTCGTTAAAGTTCATTCTGTGAATTGTGTGTTTTCCGTCTGCATCCATAGAGCTGCTTTTAACACCAATTGTAATTTTAATATCCCATGACAATGCTTTTTACTATTGTCTCAGTCAGTCATGCCACAAAATAAGCATCAGAAGTACAATGTATGTAGCTGCTTTTTCCCAGAAGATTATGGTCATGATTGCTTGGTTCCAGCAACGAGTTTCTGCTGTCAGCAGTCTGTCCATCTGGCTTTTAGATTTGGCAACAACACACACATTATAATGATGCTCCCTTTCAAGCACAGGCATTTGAGAGTATATGCTGACTCCAACAAGTACTGGTAATTACATGGTACTATTAAATGCAAGGTACACTAGCAGAATCTGCTGGGAGTATGGGTTGCTTCATAATGGTTTTGCTCTTTCTTCAGAAGTCATTATACCTTTAAGTATTAAGATGTCCATGCTAAAATTTAAGATTTACTGTGACAAGAAGTCTTTGTATACAACCTTCGTAGCATAATGCCAGTAATCACTGGAAGATACATTTAAGATGTAATATTGAACAGAACCAAATTAGTGTTGTATTTTTAGATTAGTGGTGCCCAAAGTCTGGGTTTCTAGGAATCTGTCTGGCCACACTATGTCATCTATCTTAGAATAATTCTGCTGTTTTTCTCTGTATCTGGTGGTACTGAATGTAGAGATGCCTGAAATTTATAGTTTGCTTTGTTTGTCCTTCTTTCTTAGCTTACTCTCAGGTCTGAGTCTTGCTATGAAACAGGCTATCAAGGCTTTCAGACCCACCCACCCCCCACACCCCCCCCTAAAACAAACTCAAGTATTTAGAAGTAAATAAGCAGCTCAAGAAGGCAGGAATTGGTAATTCCTAAAGACTGCAGTACTGGAGGAAAGCTTAAGTACAGTCTGTGCATTTTGTTTTAGAGCAGTGAAGGACAGGGGGCACATGCACCAATCAGCAAGATACGTGAATGATAAATTTCTTCCTCATGGTGTATAGAAAAAAAAGTTCCTCTAGTGCAGAATATAGTCTCCTGTATCCATACAGATCTGTAGGTCAAACCTAGAAGAAAACTGTATTTAGGAATGCCTTTGCTGTACATCAAAGGACTCCTGTCAGCTGTGGTAGGCCTGATCTTTACTCATGCATGTAGCATGGGATTTATGTATGATGACTTAGGAAAGTCAGCTGGGCAGGATTGGCCTCATCTGTATTTTGTACAGTAAAGATATGAGTACTCCCGATTTTACAAGGAGCTGGCATGGGCTTTCTGTATGATAGAAGATACCAAGAACATACTGCAATTTGGGAAACATAAGAACAAATATAAAACTTGTTAGAACTTATGCTGGCTGTGTTTGTACTGTGTAAACACCTTGACTGGGATTTCAGAATCAAAAGTATGTATTGACTGTATTTTAATACTAGTGTTCACATAATACGATTGGAATCGATTGGAATAGCTGAACTGTGCCTTTAAAAGCTGTGAGGGCTTAAAAACTGACATTATGAAACAGATCATTGGTCTGGGGTTCAAGCTAGGTACAGCAGTACAGTGGAATTGTATGAGAACAGTGACAGACTGCCTCTTCCTTTGTTTTCATTTTAAAAGCCCCAAGAATTTGTCATTTCAGTGTTGTACAGAGAAAGGCACTTGTCACAACCTGCAAATATGAAAGTCTTATGAAACAAATGTTCTCCATTCAAAAGACATCATATTACTTCCTTGACTCAAATTTCTGGCAGGAGTCCTGTTAGTAACTTTTATGCTTCCACCTGGAAGGAACAGACAAAAATATTCCCATTTGTATCCAGCACAAAATACTTGAGTGTAAAAGGAAACGGACTCTCAGATCCCCCAAAATGGAGGCTGAAATTGTCAGTGGAAGGTAGTGAAGCCCTGTAAAGTTCTGCAGTGCAACCTGGTACATTTTAATCCATCTTCAGTGTCTCCACCTAGTCATGCAACTCCATATTAAAGTTAGAGCAAAAGGACTTTATGTTTAAATGTCTAATCAGTAGTTGATGATAATATGTGGCTTCCCTTATCCCAACTCAAAGCTCATCTTTCAGAGGGTCAGGTAGTCATCTGGTCTGAAGTAAGTACTTCTGGGAAAGTGAACAGGGTTATCAAAACCCCCATCAGTCATAAATAAACTAAGTCCTGGAATCTTGTTTAACAAAAACTCCGGTAAGAGTTAGTAGATGATGTTTGTCCCTATATGAGGTCATGGGAAGTTAGTCATTGCCTTCCTGGCACTATGGTTACAACATGGGAACAAGGACTGCGGAATTAGGCTGCCTTATTTTCCATGGATTGCCAAATGTATTTTATTTAGGGTGAAAGTCTACTGAGTCCTGTGAGACTTGAGCTGAACCCCTGTATCTCAGACCTTCTTGAAACCATTTTTTCCCTCCATTTCATTCATTTTAAGAATTTATGAATTGCTGAAAATCCTTGCTAAACCTGGCCTGCAGCCCAATCCTGATTAATTTCCTTTTTTTTTTTTTTTTTTTTTTTTTTTGAAAAAAAAAAGTAGAATTCCTAGCCGGGTATGTTCTAATATAACGGGCTGTAACCATTTAATCACACAGCTATTAATGGCAGTACAAGGCAGTACATTGCAAGCTTGTTAGCTTCTCTTAGCTATGCGAATTTGTGTTTGGTGAAAATGCAAAGACATCAGTCAAGCTGACAGACGCAACCTCAGTTGTCTTCTGTGCTACTGCCCTTGCTATTGTTCAGTGACATGGAGCATTCAGCATGGCATCTGGCAGTGAGAAGCCCCTCGAAACTGATGAATTCTGTACTTGATTAATTCTGTACCTTAGCTGAGGAATGGCAAGAAAATGTACCATGAACGCAAACAAGACATTACTGTATGAATTTTATACCTTTTATAAATAGTTTCCTGCCAGAAGTGAACGATAGGAAACACATTTGCATGGGGAGCTTGCATGCAGTTAATAATTTGAATGCTAAGAAATTTTTTCCTCCTGACAGCACAGAATTGTTTTATAAATTTTTAAAAAACGTAAAATAGGTGTTTGACATGAGCGATTAAGGGAAGCTATTTAGAATTGCAAAATGAATTAGAGCTTTAAAATGTCTTTACACAGTTATAGGCAGAAGCAAAAGTACTGGAATTGGAATAATGAGCTAGGAAATCACTTCTTCAAAAGAAGAAACATTTGAAACCAGAAATAATCTTCCAGTTTTACTTCTCTGAGTTAAATTGCTTTTAGTTCTAGATACTCGACAGTGATATTGATATACATCAGGAGTCTCACAAATAGGAGGTTTTTGTATGTTACAAGTTTTGGTTTTGAAATGTTGAAATCCCCTTTTTTGAGATTTAAGGAGTTATGTTTTATGCATCTTTGGAAAAGGAAAGGTGAATGCCACCAAGGCTTAATTTCACATTTCCTACATTAACCTTTACATGCCATCCAGTGGAAACAGCGTTGGTATTTCTCCATTGGGAATATTAACCATCTAGGTGAGTTTCTAATCCTGTTCCCCTGCAGAGAAACTATTCATTGTTTTCAGTGTAATGCCTCCATATTGCTGATTATAAACGTCGTGTGTCATTGTCTCTTTACCTGGGAGAAACTGCAGCACAGAAATTGGGGGTGATTCATCTGTGTTGTCTTAGTGATACAGTGGTTGAGCCTACTGTTTCCTGATGGTTTGTGCCTTAGTCATATCCTCCTGTTGGCAGAGATGACCTCTTGAGGTCTGTGCTCATGTTTTGTATTAATAGAAAGAGAGAATTCTCTCTGAAGTGTTTTTTTCCATCTCACTTGTTGTCCTGAAAGCATACTTTAATGTTACTTCATAATTTTTTAATTTTCTCAAACTTTAATTGTGCTCTGATGTTTTGGTTCTTGGACAACCTGTTTAAAAAAAATAATAAAAAAATTGTTCAGCACCAGTTGTGAGAAGGTCTGGCAGCCACTTGGGGAATACAGTAGGAGACCGGGTCCAACCTGCATCAGAACAGACTTATTTGCCCTGTTCTAATAGAATAACTGCTGGTGTCAACTTCATAAGGATTTTTTTTCCCTGCCATTTCAGATATTTCTAGTGGTTTTTAGATCTGTAGATTTTAATGTCAAGATACTTCTAAAGACAAGAGTATTTCTCTCAAAAGCCGTATACAGTGACTCTAGTGCATCAGGTGAAGATCTACAAGTTACCATGACTACCCTAAGGCTTTTCCAAGTTGCACTTGACTGAGCTCACACAGCTTGTAGCACTTGAGTTTGCGGCTGTGAATGACAGGAACCAAAAGGCAAGTCCTGCCTCCACCAGACATGCTCCACTGCTGTACCACAGGAGTCTGAAGTTTCTCTGCACCATTTGTGCTGCAGGAAATGGGTTCTTGGAAGTGCAGATTCTTCCTCCCTCCAGACATGCTCAAACACTGCCATTATTGTGAGCAAGAAGGTAAGGGGTTGTAGGGCTATGGACGGTGAGAAATGAATGATTAGAAAACCAAAATCCAAACTCCTGTCAGTGTGCAGTGGAAACCCTGTGGTTCCAGTTGCAATCCAGTTTGGGGTCATTAGGTAGCATGTGTTTGCTAATAGGCTGAGAGTTTTGGAGAAATCTGTGGCAACAAGGGAGGAACATAGAGCTTTTTGGTAATTGTGTTAATGCTGTAAAAAGCCTGTAGATCACACACTTACCTTTTTTTTCTTTTTTTAATTTAAAGACATGCCTAAGGATAAATAGTGTTCAGCTATATTTGGCATGGAATGGCTGATGGAATAAATAAGGGAACCAGTTAAAATTAGAGATGAGGGGAGTCTGGCTGAATGTCAGTTCATGGATAGGTGTGATGGGCTAGACTGGTAGCTGTGCGTCTTTAAAGCATTGTAGAGTTTGACGGGAGCGGTGTTTAAGTTTTGGTGCCAGATGAATATTGAGTGGGCATGCAGGTAGCTTTTTAATTCTTCTGGAGACTTTGATCACTATGTATGTCAGGCTTTTATAGAGGTGGCTCTTCCTAGATTGGACATTTCCAGACATTTTTTGTCCCAACAGCCCCTGTAGGCTACTGGTTCTCTGATCATAGAGGACCAGAGCCAGTGGCATTGGTTTCTGTGATCCACTGAACTGCTCTCAGCTCATGCGAAATCCTGCATATTTTGCAGCTAACCTTTATTTGCTTTAGTTTAAAAATCTGCTGATGTCTCTGTAAGTCCAGCAAACCTTTTAAATGTGCTTATGTGAGTGGAATAGTTTGTACATTCAGATTATGTATATTTGTAAGGTCTTTGCTGGATGGAATTAAATGCTACTTTGCAGCAGTAACCATTTGGAAGAAATGTGGAAAGCAGCGTGTTATTTTAGCCCACTCTGTGGCACTGCTGCCAAATGCTGATTCTGTCTCGGTGATTACTGTAGTTGTCATCCTGTCAGTTCTGCAGCAAATAGCAGTGTAACAAATGTGCTAAATACAATTTGTAAAACCACACAGTTGGATCATGAACAATGGTGACAGTGGTGTCCATCCTTAAATGTGTATCTGCAGGGATTAGGTGCTGTTCTTTGTCAAGTGGCTGTGCTGAGAGGAAGGGAGACTTGGACTGTGGAGTTGGGAAGGGACATAATTTGCTTGTCTGCATTAGTGTTTTGATTCACAATGGGTGTGTGCTTTTGATGTGAACCTCTGCTGTCCTTGCTTAGTGTGCTTTGGTTTATGTCATTGTAGTCTTAGAGTATGCGGTCTGGATTCCTTTAATATGAAATGAAAGTGGGAGATGTTTCCTAGGAGCACACCTGGAACGTGCTATCATGTAATGCCTTCTCAGCACCAGCTCTTTTGCTCTCTAATTCTTTACCCCTGTGACATGCTAATGTAGACAGAGGTGGTCAGTGACACAAAAGAGTAGTGAAAACTCTCTTCAGAAAGTCTCACAGCTTTCTGAGCTTGGATGAAGGTTTTTACCTGAATTTTTTAACTAATTCTTGAAATGATACTGCTTTAAGCAAGACCACAACTTCTGCTTTTCTCACAAGCACTGGAATTCAAAACATAAGCAAACAGCCTCCCTTCACGGGGACAATGACCATAAGTAACTCACTTTAAAACCCATTTAAAATGACAGCATCTTCATACTGTGCTCCTATGTCAACAGAAGACCCATTAGAAGTATGCTGGCAGGCTCTGCCCTTTGGAAGGCTCTTTGTCCATAGGGGTGAGGTTTCTGGGTGTTGCTCAGTATCTGAACAAGAGGAGGCTGGTAATAGGCTACATGTTGCTCACATACTTCACTGCAGGGCCATAGACATATGTGCCTTTCTACATATAGAATTTATCTGCTAATGACAGCAATTCTTACCTGGATGGTGAACATTAGATCACATGAAAACTGTTGACTCTGCCGCAGGGTTTTTCAGTTAATGCAGAGGGGTTTTCAGTCGCTGTTTCAGTAGCCTGTTTCAATAGAGTTTGTACACCAACGCTGTAATTACAAGTATCCCATGAAAGACGTCTGTAGTCATGCTGCTCCAATGCAGACATATCTTTCATGCATGCATGATCTTTGTTGTCCAAATGACCCTTTTCTCCATCCCTGGTTTACACTGTTAATTCTCAGCTGGGGTAAATTGATGGTGAAGCAATGATGTCCTTGTGATTTTGTAATCAAAGATGCAAAATTAAACTGAGGTAAAATTTCTTCCTGAATACATATTCACAGTGTGTAAATGATGATCCTTGTGAGTACAGTTTACAGAAACAATTACCTGCTAAAAAGGAGGAGGGGTACAACTATGTCTAACTTAAAACCAAACAAACTCCAGCTCACAAAACCCGTAAGGGGCAGAGCACTGGCAGAGCCATGGCACTGCCTGTGCCTAATAAGCAGCAGGTGGCAGCCCGTGTTTTGCCATGTTTGGTCCTTGTCACCACACTCCCATCCTGAGCAGGAGCTGGCTGGGATCCAGTCCCAGAAAACGTGAGAAATAGGGGAACCAATGCTCCTAGTATGATTAAATTTTGTGGCTTCCCAGTGCTTGTACGTGCATGAGTGGTGAACAGCAGCAATGCTCATACTGGGCTAAGGGGTGAGTTTCACTTTCACAGAAATAATTTATGGCAATCCCCAGCTGTTACAATGATAAACAATGATAAATAAAATAGTTTCGTGGTGAAGAATCTGTAAACTAGGAAAAGGATGAGCTGGGGAGGCCAAAGCTACACACAGCTCTGAAGCATAGGGCAAGCAAACTGAATGTCCCTTTAGACTTACCTTTTATTTAAAAGAAGTAAGAAAAGCCAACTCTTAACACCCACTTCCTTGCATGATTCTGTCTCTCAGATCACCTCAGGAAAGCACGTCGCTGTCAGCCTGGCGCTGACCACCACCCCCAGCCCTGTGCAGACCGGCCCCTCTGTGGCGCCCAGCACTGTGGGCAGGGCGAGGGCAGCCAAGATGGCGCCCGGCAGCCTGCAGGGGCCGCGCTGGCTGGAGGGCAACGGTAGAAGTGTCGCTCTGCCTTTATGGATACACACACCTCCTCGTGTGGGTGTCAGATGTCCCCTAATATTTGTTTCACGGCAATATGTGCTTTGCCTGATGGCAGGATCTGCCTTTGTTCCAGCGATGCAGAAATGATCTGTAAGGCTTATTTCTTGGCCTGGCAGATCTGTTTGAGGGCCAGTGACAGCTGCTGTGTTTTTCTTTCAGAAATCCCAAATCTTTGCAGCCAGGATTAAGAAGTAGAAGTTCTGCTTTGATTTAGTTTCTCTGGATTTGCTGTTCCAATTGTTTGTAGTCTCTGGTGTGACAGGAACTGGGTGCCAGCACAGGCTCCGGAGGGAGCCGCTGCAGACAGCCGGGGTCCAGGCCGAGGCAGGAGGTCACGGGGAGGCTGTCCCACAGCCAGCGACACCGCTGCCTGCTCCACACAACGTGGAAAATCAGGTTGTGGATCTGCTTTGTCACAGTCCCTTCAGCAACCTTCCGGCACCGTCGAAGGTGGCACCCAGCCGTTCCCCTGGGGGACTGGGGGCATGCGGTGACCTCCCGCGGGGAGGCTGGGCACCCTGCGCCGGGGAGAGCCTGGCCGCGCTGCCAGGGCTGGTGTGGCCTTGGGGGCGGCAGAGTCCAGAAGTGACAAGTCATAAAACTAGATACTCTGTGACTGATGCACATAATCTGATAAAAGCGTCAGCAAGACTCCACTCTGCAGACACAGCTGCTTAGTTTGGGGCATGTGTGGCTGACTAATGCTGGAGCGTGAACACGGGTGTTTCCTCACTGCTGGGAGTGGAGGGACGCTGCGGTTTGTTGCTTTGTTACAGCTCTGCTCTGTCGTATCTGGGAGGGGAAAAACAAGCTGGCAGCACTAAGAGTCATACAGTCTGACTGGAAACTCCACAGGCTGGAGCCTGGCTGCACTAGGTGCAGAGGCCCTGAGGTGTTTCACCATGAGCCACCTAAACCTACTGGTAAAGACGCGTCCGCCTGTTCTGAAGACCTCTCCTTATTGAAGATGAGTGCTTTCCAGAAACTGGGTCATTTGGCCCAAAACGTCGAGTAATGTTGGAGAAATCAAGTCATTGAGGGCAGGGGGAAAAGGCAGAGTAAATAATTATCTTAACTATCCTGTTCTCTGCTTATCCTCATGCACAAAAAATCTGTGTTTGTCCATGGAATTTCTAGCCCAGTCAGGAACTGTGGCCTAGAGACAGGTTTGATAGACATCCTTCCTTAAAATTACATCCTACAATAGAAGAAAGTAGAAACTTTTCTCTGCCCATATTTAAGAGGAGGAATGCTTTTTGAGCCACTGTTCTGCTGAAATAACTACATGAAGACAATACTGGGTTAAAGAGAATTAGACTATACCAAAATGTGACTTGCCCTCCTAATCGTAGTTTTGTCCCAAGCACACAAGAGCAAATACTAAATGATGTGCTTTTCCTACCAGTCTCACTTTAATCCTGGGGGGAGTCAGAAGGACTCCTAGCTAACCAAACTAAATCCAAACTCGAAAGATCATTGTCAAGAGAACATCTTCCAGTATCTTTTCAGGATAAAAAACTTCATGGTATTAAAATTATTGAGGGACACATCTAGAAGTACTTTTATGGAAAGATTTTGAGCTGACCTTCAAGATTATATACCAGAAAGCAAAGGCCAGAGGTCTTCCACATTTAGGTACCACTGAGGTTCTCTTTTGCTGAGGTTTTACCCATCCATATTCCCAATGTTTTTTGGAGACCGATTCAGGTTACCTGGCAAGAGACTGTCATGCTGCTATAAGCTACGAACCTGTGCAGTCCCAATGTCTTCCCACTTCCTTCTTGTTTGTGCAACCAAATAGTGGTTGCGCCCTGGCATGCAGGTTCTGCAGCTATTACCTGTCCTGTGGAACCATTTTTCTAGTTACTGAGACATACCATCTAGATTACCTTCCCAACATGGCTTTCTAAAAGAAATTATGAAGTATTCTTTTATGCCTTTCCTAACCAAGCATCTGCTTGGGCCCCATCTACCTGGTAGGTAGAAGAGTGCTGTGGAATGTCTCTTCCCTCTGTCCTCACCCACAAATGCAGCCTTTGCTGGTGACTTTGGAAATGGTTTCTTTTGTGCTTGATGCACTTAACCCCAAGGAGATGTATTCCCTGCTCCAGGATACGTACTGTACTGTAGTGCTGTCAGAGAAGGTCAGGGTGTGGAACTGCTTTAGTGAATAATTTTGCAAATGTTAAAAACTTCTACGCTGTAAATCCATTACCTAGGTACTCCTATATATCAAATGCTCACACAGCCTCCTCTGAGGCTTTCCGTTACAAAGAAACTAGGAAGTATATTCTTAGATGAATTTGTGGATTTACAATAAGACTGGTTTACTCCTTCCCATTCCATTCAGCACGACTTAAAGTGGGATTTCACCACAGTAAAATCTTGGGAAGAATACTGAGAACTAAGACGCTCTCTTGACTCATGAGAGTGGTTGCTTTCCTACTGCTGCTGAGTAAATCAAGCACTTAAAAATAAGACAAAGTAGAAGTATCTCGGTCTCTGCAGTTTGATTCTGCTGGTTTGATTGTTAACTCTTTTTTTTTTTGGTGATGCATTTTGTATGGCACATGAACATAAAACTACCTCTCTATAGAAGACTAAATTGTTGAAAGCCTATGCAATTAATATAGCAGTAAATTAAGCAGGGTTTTTAAAGCAAGAAATTAAGGTGCTCTATTTTGTGTACAAATCTTTGCTGTTACGAGATCAAAACCCTGAATTATTTATGAAAAAATACTATGTTGTTTCGTAGCTTTGTAGTATCCATTGATTTTTTACTAAACAACTTTATTCTTATTCAAATTACTACTTAATTATTACTACCCTTCTGCCTTTGGTTCATGCCCTTGTTCCTACTAAATATAAAACACTGTTAAGTGTTCCTATGAAAATGTGAAATTGTTTTCCCCTCCGCTCCATTCTAATACATTCTTTTACTTGCTGTCACTTTTGGTAGAGGTTCAGAGCAAAGGGTATCTTTGTATTCCAGTAATGGATAAGGATGTAAATTTATGTCAAGTCAAACGACCTGAGCTTAATCTCAATCTGAAAGCAGTGAACAGGTAACCCTCAGGGAAACCAAGCAGCAGCACTGCAGGCACAACTGCAGCGTGCTGTAGCAAAGATGCCGTTTAAGCTTGTGTTCTGTGGGCTTGGCAGCTGTGGTATATACTCTAAGATCCCCTCAGTATTTGTAGCTTGTAATGATACTCATACCGGTTTGTCTTCTTTTCTTTTTTTTTTTTTGAAGCTAGTTGCACTGTGATGTCCCAAGACACCACATGTGCCATTAACTCTCTTTGATGTGGTACAGACCTACCCAAACTTACCACAACCACCGAAGTGCTCATCCTGGCAAGTATCTGCAGCTCTAACTGAACTCCTATGCACTAGGATCAATTCCCTTTCTACAAAATGTTTGAACTTCATGAGGCATATATGGCCTCTGAAGGCTTTTGGGATAAAATACTAATATTGCTAGAAACTTCCAAAAGATGCACAATTAATATGTCATTAATACAGCTTTGTACTGGGCCCTTGTAGAATGTAGGTGTGTGTGGTGTGAATTTTCAGGGAAAACAATTACTGGTAGGAATACCCATATGAGGGTATACGTATGTCACCACTGCCTACTTGAAGCTTATGCATAAGGCTGGCTAGGTCACGTGGGGCCACTGCATTCCTGCAAGTGTTTTGAAACAAATATGCTTGATAGCACCACCAGAGCGCAGACAAAATGTACTATGATTTAAAACAAGTGCTTGCTCGATGCAAAGGTACATCATGGTCAACTCTTGATTTTTGGTAGCATAGCAGTGGGAAGTACTTAATTTTTGTATTCCATTTCTCAGTGTTTAGGAGCTCTGTTTAACTTGTGTGTCAGTGGACACAAGCGTGCTGCTGTATGTAAGGCTTTCAGTGTACAAAGGTACAACTGAAATGCATAGCTGGATACCTTGCTTCTTGGACAGCAACAAAACTGATAGGCCTCATTCAGCATCAGGAATCCATTTAAAAATGTAACGGGTAAATCAAGTACTCTTTGAGATAGTCTGTGTTCACCTGGTGCCATTGTTTGTATTTAAATCAGTAAATGTAAGAATACTCCTGACTGCTTCTGCAGTTTGTCTCCTGTCTGAGCTCACTTGGTAATTTCATAATGTGTTTCCTTCTGTCCATGCTTTATGACAAGTGATAAGGAAAAAAAATTGCTGAAAATATTCTCCAGCTACCCGCTGCTTAGACTTTTTATGAGTGTGCACTTGGGAGGGAAGCTGGTGTTCTGAAACACAGGGGTTTGATAACATAATGTATCAGCAGGCTGCTTGTATCAGCTTTGTCTTTTCGCGTATCTTGTACCTCTTAAACCTGACAGCAAATTTGTTTCAGAGTAATGGGGTTGAGCCGTAACAGTTAGTAACTTAAGGAAAACCACACAAATTCAAAAGCTTGTGTTTTCTTTAGATGCTTTTGATACAAATATTCTGCATTTTAGCATTTGATGGACCCTTCTCAGGCACACTAGGCAAATTTCCGAGTCCATTTACTTTAAGTGGTCAAAGCATCCCTAGCAAAGGAAATGTTGTGCTTTGTCTAACCTTCCTTACACACTGCAAGAACCAGCAAATGATGTTCCTTGCAAACTTTCTCATTAGATTTGAGCCTGTTTGCCTTTATGGGCAGAATGTAGAGAAGTTCTAATGCAGCTCTAAAAATCCTGCTTCTATGCTAATGAAGCAGATTGACAAAAAATAGCATTTCTTAGCTTTTTATTTCTTTCGGGGTTTTTTGGAGGGGGAAGAGGGTCTAATCTCCCTGGCTGAAGGGTAACATCAGAAGATTTACTTTGCTTCTGAAAGCTCAGTTCAAATAAAAAGTGACATTTTCAATAGGACCCCAGGTTTCTGAACACACTTTTTGTGTGTGCTCTTCATTAAGTTGGCAACCTATACTATCTATGTGATGAAACCAGAAAACAAAGACAGAGTTGAATACTTACTTTCTCCCCATTATTTTAATGTCTGCTGGAAGGTTTCCCTTAGCTCTGAAACAGATTTTTGCCTGGTACAATCACTTTGTTCTAGTTCACGTTGCAGGTATCTATGACTAAGCAGGTACCCAGGAAACCCTTCCAAAAAAGCTTGTACACTGTGCTTCAAATTCACCCTCATATCATATATCTGTGTACAGAATGGAATGTATGACTTTTTTTTTTTTTTTTTCCTTAAAAGCACTGATTCTCTCTCTCCTGCATGATGAGTTGTCTTTTTTCCTTTCTAAAATGACAGGAGGGGTAGATGGACACTTCATATTTCAACTCAGTCATGCATACTTGCTGCTTTCATTCTTTCTTTCATTAACTCTCTTAAGATTTGGCACAACAAGAGCATTATATAAGACTAAATAATTCTTACATAAATCTGAGTGAATGCCTTTCATGAAGTACTGGCTGCTTATCATGGCTATAAGTAAAAATGAATCACTTCCTTTTTAAACAGGGGCTTTTAAACCTTGTATTTTGTGTAGTTAATTGCCACAAGCCAAAATAACCTTTTGAGCTCTATGAATTTTCACAGCTGCAGACTGGAGCAAAACACCCCCACACTGATAAATAGAAACTTAAGAATTTCCAAAGGAATTATTCCCCCGTCCAACTGCCCACAAAGCCCAACTCATTTTTGCCAGAATGTTAAATGTTCCTAGCTTGTGTCTGTAAAGCCAAGAAGCTGAGTGATCATCTAAAGGATAGAAGGAGAAAGAATAAAGCAAGGACAGTATGAATCTGACACTTCAAGAACAGCATGGAGAACAGTCAACAGGTCAAGCAGCATAGGTGATCAAGCTTCTGCTAGTGGTTAACAGATCTGGTAGGTTCAGGGCTCAGCCCCTCAGTAACAGAATCACAGAAGACTCTTGACATGTTCCTATATACAGGCGAATACAGGGATGTACCTTGTGCATGCTTTTAAGCCAAGGAAGTAAGGATCTGTATTACAAGGCAAGACTAGTATGTGGAATAAGAATCAGCAAATTGGGAACCTAGGAGGAAAACTAGGAGAAGATATCATTTCCAGTCTCCTTGATGAAAGGTGGTGAGAATCAGTACTGCGAAAGGTATGAGGCTGCAGAAACAGTACTGGCACTGCAGTCATAAACCCCAGTTATGCCGGAGGAGAAATTCTTTGGCCTGGCATCCTCCTCCACTATGGCACAGTTACCTCCTGGTACAAGAATGAGTTCCTTACTTCAGTAAAAGACAAAGAGCAGGTGTGATGGACTTGGTGTTGGAAGAGGAAGGTTTTGTAGGGAAGTAGTGCACTGAGAGTAGGAAGACATGGAAAGAAAAGGGAGGTTGAAGGTCAGAAACCCACTGGCCATCACATCATATTGAGGAGGAGGAATGAAATGCCAAATGAAGCAAACAATCTCTCCATTAAGTGGTAAAGAGGATCTAAGGCTGGAAAGGACAAGGTTAAAATATTTGCTAAAACAGCACAATAAATCATCAACACAGGAACAGAAATGCCTTGCTGGAAAACAGGAATGAGAAGTATGGGATATAGTCAGTATATTAAGAGACCAGTGGATGGCAGCATATTTTAAATACCAAAGTACTGGGTTGTCATGCCATATGTTTTGGTTGTAGTTTATCTCCTAATACAAGAACAAATCCATGTTTGACTCTGATAAGTTAGAACAAGCTGCAAAGATTTGTGAGTTTTGTGTATAGCTCATGTTTTTCTAAGACACTAGTGACCACTACTGTAGCTGTTCCACACTGAGTCATCTGGGAGATGAGCAGCATGTTTTACAAGGACAGGAGTGAAAGGCATAGAATAAGAGTGAGAACAACAGGGGTAACAACGTGTGACTTAGTTCTATGCACCTTCTAAGAGTTCATAAGAATATTTCAGGAATAAAAACTCAGAAGGCTATGCCTAAAAAATCACCTTAGTCTATTACTTCTGATAATTTAGTGTAGTCTCAGTCCCAAGTTTATTTTCTACTATGAAAGCTGATGATTTCTTCTCAAAAGTTAGGAACAAAATCTGTAAATTGTTGAAAAATTTCTTAAGATATAAAATCACATGTGAAGAAAAAAACCCCAAGTACCAATTCAGGCCATAGCATTAACACCCATCCAACCAAAAACCAGTGTGCATGAAGTAGTATAGAGGGAAGACTAACTTGCTAATTAGACTTCAGAAAAAAACAAAACCCACCAAACCCACATTATTCTTGCTTACCGTATTTATTCACTCTTAAGTGGAAAAAACCTGACAAGTCATAATGGATTTGACTCATCACTATACATACTGTCTATATTCCTTGATCACACAAAATTTAAACTGAGAAAGGAAAATACAAATTTTAAACAGTTTATAAATTCATTTGATAAACAGACTTCCAATAAACTTATGAAAGTTAGAAGGAAAGGTTTTTCAAGACTCATTTCTCATGTTTTCTGAAGCAAAACACTTAACATAAAGCACACCTGACATCTGACTAACATACACCTCAGAGGTTTTCTATGTAGTCTTCACTAAAGTGCACTTACTAAATGTTTTACAATACCAGACCATGAGTTCCTCCACCAGCTTCAAAACCTGTGAACTAGATACTCACTGTAAACAATGCTTCTAAAAAATGGACAGTTCAAATACAAAAAAAAAGAGGGCATTAGCAGTCAATTTTCTTTGGGAGATAGTACACTGCATTTGGTTCTCACTTTCTTACAAACAGCAGCAAACAAAAAGCATGGTAATAATTTCAATTATTTGAAGCTCTTCAGTTTTAAGAGCATTTGTAAGAACAGCTCCAATTATAACAAACTGATATTTGCATAATTAACTTTGAAACAAAGCATTCTGTTAGTGATAAATGCATTGAGCTGAAATATATTAAAGACAAGCTATTCTGTGAACTTGTCAGATACGTGTGCTGAAGCTTCCCCTTCTAATGACAAGATGTTTAGTACAGCACAAAAGATATTTTAAAATTAATATAGAAGCTGGAATGTTTTTTCAATTGTAGTACACTTCATTTGAGAAGATTACCATGACAAAGCATGAAAAGGAAAGAGGACTGAAAGCAATGATTTATAGACGTTCTAATTTTTCACTTAGAAATTCTTCCACGCTATCTGTATTCCACTTGAGGATGCTTAGTTCTTCTGCAATGTTCCCACTGTCATCCAGCAGCTTTAGTACAGGGTCAGAACCACGCACATACTGCAGAAAAAAACAACTCAGTTACCTTGGGCTGGAAATGCATTCTCCATATTAACACTCACCCTACCCCACCAGTTAAAAAGATGTCAAAGAAAGAATAGTAAGAAGTCCAAAGAGCAACACCATAAATACTTAGGAACAGAGCACTAAATTACATCAGAGTATTCTGAGCAAACTTTAGCAACACAATTTGTGCTAAGAAATCAACCTAAGCTTTGGCTTTTTAAAGCTTAGAATTCTCAAAAAACAAACAGACAAGCCTTGTTCCAGACAATGCTCAATGTTATAAATATTCTAATGCCACATATTTTGTTCTGATTTTATGAATTTCATCACTAGAGTGTTTAATCACAATGTATTCTACTTTTCTTGAAGAAAATAGATCTATAAAAATCAAATCAAGCTTATAAGATCAGTCTTCCAGGTTGCTTTCTCTTACGCTATAACCTCCTCTCCTCCAGTATTTTTTCACCTACTGTGCAGATTCAAAGAATTACATGTTCAAAACTAGAGTCTGCGTGTATGCGGAGGAAGAACTGGTAAAAGGGGAGACACCATACTGAAGCTTTAACGACAGAGAGATGCCCTTGGGTTGCACACTCCACCAGCAGCAACTGGCCAGTGCCTGCAGCTCTGGATTAGATGCTTTCTTGCCTAGTCCTCAGGAATGAGGGTGGGTGAAAAGAAGGAAGCATAAGGGACAAAGAGGCCTCATTTCACAGGAAATTAAAACACATCAAGAGCAGTAAATGTTTATCTTGAGATCCAGAACAGTTACCTGCCTTAAATAAAACAGGTAGGAAACAGATTCAGTTCCAACTTCTGCCTTGGATTTAACATCAAAGAGAGGAAAGTAGAAGAACAAGTCAAATGAAGACAGGGTGTGGGTGCGGGTGTTGGGGTGTGTGCATGCTGAACGTCTGTGTCTTCTTGGGCCACTGCACAAGCTAATGCATATGCAGGGACAACGCCGTAAGCCTAGCTGTGAAAAACAGTATTCTGCTTCAACTGTTTTAAGTTAACCAAAGCTGGATTTTTCAATCAAGCAGCTGAATGTTTTTTCTCATATTATCAGTAGCCTTTCTACCACTTTAGAAATTTCTGGTCACTTTAACAGCTCAAAGTTCTACTATCAATTTCTAATGTAATCACATTCCTTCCTGCTGTGTTGTATCTGTGCCTGCTAGGCTTTGCTGGTAACATAATACTTTAATGCTTCTGAAGACTCACTAAGTCACAAAATATGTAATGCAAATGAAAGCTTTTAACAGTATTAGAAGGCTCTAACCATTTAAGTTTATGGAAGAATTTCCCCAGGAGCACTTTACTTTACCCTACTGAGCTAACCTAGTTGGTTTTACTTAATGAAGACAGTGGCATCTAATCCATTTTCCACAAGTCTCATAAAATAAATACAGATCCATTTGCACTGAATTTTTTCTCGGTAGTGCTCTATACCAATTGTACTATATACTGCTTTGATGTTCAATACAGCTACAAAGTTTAAATGAAAATGAACCAGACATGCAGAAGGAAAGCTTTTGAAAGAAACTGGAGGACACAGAGACGTGAATGCATGAGACAGACAGAGGAAATCTGTTTTAGATGGAATCTGCTGCTGAGAAGACAAATCGCTTATTACAGCCATGCACAGCTATAAAGTGATTCCAGATGGTGCCATTTGGTGAATAGAGATGGGAGCAGGAGATGGGAGAATCAAGATGTATATCTGTGAAGTACACTGGAAGTTCACACAGGATTTTAAGAGGAAGGTGAAGTCTTACACTAGGTCTTAAAAGCAAAGAACTGTTTGGGCTTAAGGCAGTGCAGCTTATGCATGAGAAACACCGTTCAGTACATGCATTTGTATAAGGTTGGATGTTTGAATACTATAAAGAAAAACAAAATCACAGAACACAGCAAGGAAATTCTGACAGGGTGAAGAAAAATCTAAGAATGACTGAATGTATGGAAATGGCAGCTCCATCAGAAAATGAGGGAAGAACAGAACAGGAGAAAAAGAAACTACGGCAGAATAAGCTTCAGTAAATCCAAGGTATCCGCAGAGTAAGGACAGAACACAAGTATTCCTTGCATTGTTTTGCCATCTGCTATTACTTACGGGTTCCAGTATATTTTTTATTGGATTAAAAAAAGCAACAAACCCTAACAAGAAAAAAACTCAAATCCCCAACAACAATAAAAAATTGATACCAAACAGTTACCAAGCAATAAACCAATTAGTATTAGCAGCAGGAACTTGTAAAGATTTATGTTGGCAAAGCAAATATATGTCCTGCTAAAGGATTACTTGATCAGCAAATAAGGAACAATCCACAGTCTCTACCAAGCTTAATTCTTCCTAACATCCCAAATAGAAAAAGTTAGGTTACAACTCACCTTGATTTGCAGTCCCCTGAAGAGTTTTGGCTTATCACTCCTGACAAAAGCTATGGTTTGGAGAAAAGAAAGATAATCAAACTCCTTCACTTGCATAAAGTAGCTTTACATTCAAGCTAGTATTCCCTGAATTATTTCTTTTGGAATAATGCTTTAGAAAGTATCTTAATGCCCTAAAAAAGTTAATCATACTAGAGCTATTATGCCTAAGGAACACCCTATTTTCCACTAGTAGTCCAAACGAGCTTCTTATCTGCTTGGATTTTCCTCAAACACTAGTGCAACTGTCTAAATCAGTGTATTTGCATGTACAACTGCCAGTCTTCAGCAGACTGGCCCACATGTAGCTGGGATACGTAAATGTGAGGAAAAGCATTAAGACTGATCAAAATCTGGCTGAAGATAAGCTTTGTGAGGGAGGCTAAATATGACACATATCCCGTCAGCACGCTCCATGCAAGCTGCAGCAGTGCGGGTGAAAGGGCACAGAGGAAACTGTGGATAGAGGTGTTAATTCTTGCAAACAAGACAGACAATCTTCTCTTGCAGAGATCTCTGAGATTACACATCAAAACCCAGCAAGAAAACATGAACAGAAAACATTCTCTTGTTGGTATGTCTTCTCTTGACAGTCCTAAAGGCAATCAGCTTTAAGATGGACTCTTACGGCCTACTGTGTAGCTACACAGAGTAAAGTTCAGCTCTGAGGTGGGCTGCTGCTGAACAATTCATCACTCGAAGCAGCAGTCAGCAAACAAAAAGCATTAACAGCAGCATAGTCCCTGTACCCCTACGGCACAACCCAGGCCTTGTATTATCTTTAATTTTAAAAAGAAAAGGTTATACGAATTATTTCAGGGCAAAGTGTAAGAATAAACCCCTACTTCCAAACACTTTAGCCTAATGAATGTCTGAATTCTAGAAGTATTTAAAGTTTATTTAGAAAAATAGCATAGTCTTCATTCCTCCTTTTTACATTCAAGTTACGCTAAAGACTGAATTCTAATCTCTGACATTAAGTGGATTCAGGACACTCCTGTAGTATGTCAGTAGCATCTCCCCAAGGATGAACCCTGTCAGTACAGATTGACTCTTACAGAAGTGCTAGCCACATTTTAAAGCTGCTTTTGTGAGGTTAGACAACAATGAATCTCTCACAAATTGCAGTGCATCCAGCTGGAGCATGGAGATGAGTGCAACCTGAGGACTAATGTTTCATACTGCCTTACGAAGTGTAGTGCTTTCCTCTGTAATTGTAGAGATGTCCCCTGGCATCTTTATACCTATCTTTATATTACTGTAGACAGTTACCTTAACACTTTCTCAGTATGTGTATGCTGTGAGTGGCATTTATTTTCTTCCCTCTTCAATGGTGCTCTCTGTACAAATCAAAATCATATACTCTGCCTGCTGCACCAACCACTACAGTGTAAACTAGTCTAAAAAATACCAATGGCCCAATGAGCTGCCAGGTATACTAGAGCCCTGAAGAAGAAAACAAGGGTTGTTTTTGTTCTTTCTGTAGAACTATACACTAATGTCATATTGTAAGCTGTACTTGTATAACAATCCCAAATAGCACTAAATAACCAGTACTTGCTCACATGCTACAGTTCAATTCCGATTTAAACTCAAAGACTTAATTTTCAGCTTCAGTGTTTCCCATGTCCTTCTGACCTGTTAGTTGTCCTGGCTGTCATCAACTGCAACATGCAAAAAAAAATGGTAAAGATATTTCTTATTCTTTGTAAAATCCACAGCATGTTGAACTATTTCAACAGGAATTTTTCCACATTTTTTCCCCAATTTAAATCTAAACCTGAAATCAGTCTCTACGGCTTTATATGAAAAGGAGGTTGTAAGCAGCAGTCAGTATGGTGGGTAACTTTAATTGCAAAACTTTAAGAAAAATGGTAAGAGAGCACAGTAAAAAGGATAAAGTTTCAGACGCAAATCTGAACTGTGGAACTCGATTGTATTAAAGAATAGCCTTTGGGGGTTACCACAGGTTACGGCACTTTAAGCTTGTAACAGGTGTGAGGATTTGTTACTTATTTGACAGATGAAAACTCATTTGGACATGAGTGGCTGTTCTCTGGCTGCAGTGCTGGACTGAACAAGCTTGCATAAAATGGGAACAGAATTAGGTGGAGGAAGCAAGTATTCTACAGGCAGTATTACATTTTATCACTTTAAAAGTAGCTATTACACACTTGTATCAATGTCAAATGTCTAAATCTTCTGAAAGCTGAAGCACTACAGAACATTTTTCCTGATGTTTTAGACAACTGGAACAAGATCCGTTTCTGTTAATGGCATATATTTATTTCTAATGCTGATCATAGTTACTTTCTGCATTAGTCACTTGAATTTGCAGTGCAACAAAGAAACATTCACTGTACAAACAACTTAATTTGTATAGTCTGAATTTTGGAAGCTAAAGTAAGCAACTAATATACTGGCATGCATTAAAAATACAGGTTATCCCATCAAACACTTTTTTCCTTTCCACAAAATAAGTTGAATAAACAGCCTTGGAATTGAGGAGGTCAGGAAGTCAGATGCAGCTACAGCACACAATTTGGGACATATGCCTGCTTGCTCATGTGATGGGGTGCACCTTCCGCACTGCCCCAACAGTTTCCCCTCTACACCCTGAAATCAACACTGCTTCCTATGATCCTATGTCTGAAGGCTACTTGCATGTCTTTACACCATTTTTTTTAATAGTTTGATGTTTAATACTAAAATCCTAGCTACCTCCTCATTGTGCTCTCCTTGTAGCACCTTTAGAAATTACACACTGGAGAGAAACAAGCATTTATACAATCCATCCATGGGTGAGCAGGGAAGGCATTTTCCACTTCGACTTCCATAAGATGAACTCTGAGCTTAGTGCCATGACACGATGTTCCAGTGAATTAAACACCAGACTAGAAGTCAGAGCTGTTCTACTGCCAGCTTTGCAACTGTCCTTCCACATAATGTTAAGAAAACCACTTCACCTTATAAAAGATGTGCAATACCAAAGCATATGCCTTCTGTTTGAAGGCAATCCTAAGGTGAGCTAACAGAGCAGACTAGATTGCCATGCGATCAGCTACAATGAAAAGGTCAGAGAAAAGTACCAGGTGTGTGTGGGCATTTTAAAGCCTGCTCAGCACCAAACTGTTTTGCAAAGAGAGGCAATATCGAACAGTGCTTTTCAAGACCTAAAAGCATCCTCTGCCTGTGAACACAGCAGAACAGAGAAGCTCACTGCTATCACTGTAACGTCACTTTGTTTTGATATGTAACACCTATTTGTTTTGAGAGTCTGTGAAAACCAGCCTGTTGGAATTAAAGCCTGAAGTCCTAAATGGAGATTACGAAGGAATCTAAGAATCAGAGGCCCAAACGGCAAGTCTATGTATCTGCATGCACACACCTGCACTATTCTCCGAGGTACAGAAGGATATACCGTAAGAAAACTTCCTGACCCAAAATGGACATGACACTCTCCATGTGGAGTTGCAGATCTATATGCTAGGCATAACCTTTGTAAAGACAGTTGACTACCCACTGTTCTATATTATGGGCATGATCCAGACTACCGAGGATATCCACCATTCAGGAATATTCACATTATTTAGATTCCTGCTTTATGAGGAAAGATCTCATGCTTGATCTGTAACTGAAAAAATACTGTTGAGAAAAAAAATAACTTTATCTCTTAATACTTGAATGACAGCCAATATACAATGGCAGTAAAATCTCACACTAGTTTTCAAACAAATGTGCACGCAGACAAGCAATTTTAACCTTGTCTGTCTCTACACGCATCAGAAGGATTATAATGGCCTCAAATCAGAAAGGCCTGGAGGAGATTAAAAAACCTTACTGTCTCTATTATATCCTTTTCAGATTTTAATGGCAGAAAAGCACAAGTCAGAACTAGTCAAATCTTCAGCACAAGGTCAGCAATAAATTTTTACTGCACAATTTTTCCTCTTGGTAAGCTACAGCATGTCTTCTAGCAGGAATCTAATGTGATTAAGTATCTGCCAGTAATGGGAAACTGCACTTGTTCAAACTTCTAATCCTTTTGTTATTTAAAAAGCTGTGCTTTCCGTTTAGATTTGTTCCATTGCTTACTGTTATAACACTTACAAGGACTATGTATGCCCACGGGGATTCACCCAGCTTTTTACACTGCCTACACCCTTCTTAGTTTATCCTATTTTTCTAGTAAATGCAACCCTTTAGCTTCTTCTGAACGCTTGATGCTGTGTACAGATACACAACTTCATATTACAGATAAGTCATTAAAAATGCTGGCTGTGCACTGAAAAGCAGCTGCATACTTTTCTGATGGTGACTATCCCTGCTGTCCCTCAGTATTACACCAAAAGAGTCCATTATGCGATCATGGCAAGGAATTGTTAGTGCTTCAAGAGTAACATTAGAAAGGAATGCTTCCATCATCATTCATAAGTAAGGAAGGATGTTCCAAAATCTGTATGAAGAATGATCTATTTTTAAAAAAATATTTAAAGTCTTTGTGATGCATTTAAAATGTTTCACACACTGAATTAGCAATAGGAAGCACATAAGTTATTACCAACTTTCAAAAGACTTGCATTTTATGGAACAGTAGCATGGTACTTTGTGCAACTCAATGCAGCACGTACGTTTTTATTTGATTTTTAAAACTCAAAAGTAAGAAAGACTAAATGTATACAAAATGTGTTACAGGAAAAAACTGAAGTGATCTAATACTAATAAAAGAGGATGATTGAAATACTTGTAGGATTATCTGTAGTTTTTCTGAGTTAATTTCAATAAAGAAAACGCAGCATTACTTAGCATAAATCAATGAAATAAAGGGTAGTTTGCCTAACTTGGCCCTGAATTATTAGACACAAGCAGTTTGAAAGTAAAAAAAAAATACTAGAAACACAAGCTTGTGCAGAATGTCATAGATTTGTACGTTAAGAAAGGCAAAAAGGACTTGACCGTACCACAAACTTAACCATTTTGTACCTGAAATGAACTTGAATAAAGCAATGGTTTTATCGAGGCATTGCTAATTATCAAGTGTTAAACCTATGAAAAAGAAAAGCAACCAAAACAAGAGTAGCAGAGTGATATTTTATGAAGACAGAAAAACCCCAGCGTTTAATTATGTCACAAATACCTAAGCATTGCTAAGACATCTGGCAATATTTCCTAAAAATGTGAATGTGTAAGTCACTGGGAATACAGGCAAACCAAAAGCATTAGTTTCTTTCCTCATACTCTTCAATAATTTATTTTGGGGACATATAAATGCTCTGCAGTTTTGAAGATCGCGTGAGCCTGCTTCCAAAGATACCATGAAAGCCTAGCAAAAAGATGGAACTACAGCAGACCTCAAACTCTCATTTACATTTTAAAGGCTATAGCTCTTTACCTTTTGGAGACCTCAGTCTCAGATAAGAATTTAAATATAAGAATTCATAAGGCACATCAATAACTACTATTTGTAGTCTATTAATCGAGTTACAATGCAGCTGTTCACAATTTCATACAAAGCACCACACGCTTTCAAAATCAAATCCAAGACAGAGCTCTGATCAAGTCTGAAGAAGAAAGTTCACAAAAAACCCACAGACAGGGTACTTTATAGAACCAGCAGACCAAAAGACATTTCCAAATCTGAAGAGGACCACTGTTTTAGTTTCTGTATAATCTGCTTACCAAAGACTATGATAAAACGATGCATGTCTGCCACTATAGTATCCTACATTTCTTAGCAAGAGTTTTACTAATATTTCTACCAATGCAAGATTTAAGGTTAATAAAAGTTTCTAACCTTCCTCCTCCAGTGTAAGAATTGCAAATTAAAATAACCTGGAAATAAGTGATCTTACCTACAAATACAATCCCATAACAAATTACACTTTAGTAGCTAAAAGAATCCCCTTCACGATTGCAAACCTGGGCAATGTAAGAGTGCTTACTGACCCTGAAGTCAGAGGATCTAATGTAGTTGCATACTGCATGAGTTCAAGGATGAAGGACCTTGTTCCTCTAACAGATTTGCTGGGAGCACGTCCATTTCTTAACTAAGAGAGCCACACAGGGAGAGGTGACAGTTATTCTATTGATGAACAAAAGGAATGCAGAGAAATAGCAAAGAAATACTCAATTAAACCCCCCAGCCTAATTAAGTTATTGTTAAACTGGAAAGAACACAGGAGTCCAGACACTGTGATCTCCCATCTCATCATTAACAGAACATGGCTGCCACCAAAAAGTCAACTTAAAACAAATATGCTGGGTTAATCACTGACCCAGCTAGTTTATTATGCTATTTCAGAGACTTAGTTTTATGGATGTCAGTCAAAAACTGTTACATTTTCTGTGTTTCCTGGTATAATAAGATACTGCTTCATCTATGACTCTTGTCACTGAAGTTTTCAACGTTCCACTTTGATGAAGTGCTTTTAAATGGTAAATATTTAAGAACAATTTTATACAGAACAATTTCAAAATATATGTAATATAGGAATTAATTTTACAGTACAGCATTTATAATGAAGCAATTTATTTTTAAGGGAAACTTAACAGGAGAAATATTTCAGCACTGAACTTAGAGAAACTTACAGAAACCTGTAAGTGGTCTGTTCCCTGACTTAGCACAAGAAGATGTATTTGAAAAACATAATAGACATCCCTGGCCATATTCACAAGGGCATTTAATACTTTGCTATGGTATTGCAAAGAATAACATTCAGTTTACGATTGAGATAATCTTGCCAAGGACTAGATTTTTTCATCACTTGTCACTTCTTTGCTTTCCCAGTATCTACAAATATATTTCATATGTAATGGTTCTCCCATATCAGGCACACAGGTGTATTCAGCAACTATTTGTAGCCTAAAATTATATAACCAGTAATTCTGATACAAATTTTGATACAGAAGGACCACAGAATATTGCATTTAGTTACCATGAGCAATGCAGGTTTTTCCAACTGTGTAATATCCTTACTGTGTAACTTTTACAAACATTTATTAATTCAACAAATTAATATTAACTATTAACACAAATACTACAAATTAATGATTTTAAGGTGTGAATCTCATAAAACAAACATGCACAGTATTCATCCTTTGGCCAAATAAAATATAATCCAGAAGTAGTCTGTGACAAATCAAGTCTGTGAGAGTAAACAGTGACAAAACAATTTACACAGGTGCTTAAAAGTGAAGACTTCACAGTCAGATACAGGAGTAACATATACTAATCCAAGGAATACTAATACATACACAGTCCTGCAATTAGTGGTGCCATTTTCTGTATATTCTGGAAAAAGAAAAAATCCCAACAAAATCCTAGCAGAAGCTATAGGAAAGGAACCAAGAGTTATTTGTGATAAGACATTGTCGATGACAAGCTACACAGTTCAATGAAGCCTACAAAAACAATGCCTCGAAAGCAGCAGCACGACCTTCAGGCAACCTAACTTCCGTAGCAAACATCAAACTGAAAAGTTAAAACAGCAACACTTCTTGAATGTTAATGTCTTAAGATGAAGACATTAAATACCTGTTTCTGGTACAAGTTAAAATCAAGGGGAAAAAAATCACAATAGAAGTATTCTTAGATTAATACTAACGTAAGGACAAATTCCAGCTGGAAGAATATATTCTACTGCTTTTTAAAATTTCTAAGTATGCTCTTAAAATTTAATTCCAACCTGTTTTAATACTCTAGAAGTAAATTTGGTCAAGATAAATTTAGATTGGGTAACTGCAGAAACTGGTAATGAACAGGCAAACAAGAACTTAAGCACACTAGTCAGTCCTTTTTTTCCTTCTCACTGTACCAAAGAACTGGTAGTTAAAACAAAATCTACTGAAAAACCACTGAAATTCATTCAGTCATTTTAAAAAGCAAGTTCTATGATTAATTGAATGCAAATCTTTGAGCATCTTTAAATAACAAAGGACTGAAAGGAAAATAAATCTTTAAAATGTTCAGGCTTTTCCTTTTGTACTGTAAGCTTCTGGAACATGTTTCACGGTGTGCACGCAGCAGAAATTAAGGGCCATTTCCTTTTAGGACCTACTGAGGACATAACGCAGGTGGGAGTCAGGCCAATAGGTTGACCTCTTCCTTCAAACCAACAGCTCAAAAGAGCACTTCAGTGTAATAAATTCACAACCATGAAGAAGCTGAGCGAACAGGCAACAACAGTTGGGAATGTTTTTATGTTTACTAAATTTGAATAGTCACGGAGATAATATGGACTCCTGTGCTAATAAAGTTAATCTCCTTGTGCCCCTGCACTAAACAAGTCATTTAAACAATCCCTCTTCTGGCATTTTAAACAGTGGAAAAGAGAAAATAGTTCGGCTCTGGTCTCGCGGTCAACTGAACTGTATGTGGGTAGAGGCGGAAGGAGAGGGTCTAAAGCAGCACAACTTACATAAATTATAATCTGTTTTAAAATCTTCTTACGTGTTTGTCAGTCAGCCTTCAAACAGGCAGGTATGAATACTGACCACGGTAGATGGAGACATGCTGTTTGTGCAATTTTTTTGTCTAACGCTAGACTAGATTAGTTTTTGTTCTCTATGCATCTGTGTCCAACGTACAGTATTAGGATCTTCATCACGGGGGGTGGGAGGGAATCTAAGTAGTGCTATCACCTAAGCTCTTCCCCATTTATAAGAAAATTCCAGTTTGAAATTTCTCACAGATGTTTTTCCTGCAGCTTCTTCCCACCACACACTGATGATACTGATTTTCCTTTTAAACTACCGTATTCCACTTGTTACAGATTTGCTAATAAGTTAAGATTGATTGACTTTATTTAATTGATTATTTGATTCTATAAAATCAATTATGTAATAGAAATATAGAAGGGTAAGAAATATATTTTAATGAAACTTCTATAGTAAAAGCTGCTATAAAAATCCTCTGTACAGCCCCATACTAAGGCCGGAGGTATTGGTCAGAATCACCTAGTAGGAATGTTTAGAACTTAGATAACAGACTTAAGATTTGAGATGATTGTTCATATGTAACCTAGGAAAATGTACTAAAATGTCAAAATGAGAATTAATGTGAACTGGGGAAAGTCGAGTGAAGCAACCCATAGTTGCCGGCCAAGAAACAGTTACCTTAAGTGAAAGGTAATTCCGGCAGGGGGAGATCGAGACCACCGACTCATATACCACCTACCCAAATCGTATCCCAGACCCATTTCCGGAACTTTCTAACCTTTATTGCGCAGAATCGGATATGGGAGGAGAGTATGTTAATGATTTATGGGAAAACTTATGATTTTGTATGAATACTCAATGAATATGTAGGGATGAGTTTTATAAAAGGTGTATGATTTTGAACCATGGTGTGCGTTGATCGTGAGAGGACTCACTCACGCACCCGGCCGTTAATAAAGAAGTGTCTGCTTATCTACATCACATTGGTGTCAACAAGTTCTTCATTCCGAGATTTCGGTAACACATTCACTTTAGTTGACATTATCCACAGACAAAACAATTCTACTAGAGGATCTGTGAAAAGGAAGTAGTTCTGTAAGTGCACAATACAATTTCATTACTGGAGACCAGTTCCATGAGTCTCAGGTCAATGCAACTTTCCTGACATAATATATGAAATTTATGATATATGAAATTTATGACTACTTGTAGTAGTACTTAAAAGCACATTTTGTCATTCAGCTGTGAAAGGATTTCATATTTGAAAGAGCAGTAGTGGCTTTACTTACCCTGGACTTGAGGGAACCTTCCCAGTTTTCATCCACATACCTCTAGGACAGCTCCTGCATAAAGCTGTAATGAAAAAAAGCTGTTAGTGACATAAAAATTCTAAATCACTAGTTTACTTATGGCATGTTATCTGTTGAACTATTTTTCTTTGAAAAGACAATATGCTATTGTGTTGATGGTACCTACAAATAAGATCTTAAATAGAATCACAATTCCAGACCTGCCTCCAATTTAATGCAACAACAGACTGTTCCCTCAAGACACATGATATTTCATTTATTATATTAAAAATGTAAAAACAGGAACAAAGTTCATGTCAGATATACTGTTGCTGGATGCAAAGTTTCATTTTAAAAAAATGAACACAACTGAACATTTTACAATGCAACTTACAGACTAACAATAGGAAAACAACTTTCTCCCCAAAGATGCTAAGAAAAGTCTAATTAGGTGAAATTTTAGTTTCCATTTTAAACCTAACTTGGACAGTGAAATACTGTTTATAATAAAGAAAAGGCAATGAATTTAGACTTACAATTTGGGCTAACTATTAGTAGCTTATTGTAGTTAACTGGGATTGCAGAAAGAGGACAGATCACATTAACAGACCTCAGCTGAAGTAATATATGCAGGCTGGACTAAATTTGATGCTTGTACTTAGATGTCACTCACTTCTGACAGCTATACAAGATACTCAGATGCAGTGTTCTTAAAGCTAAGTAGAAGTTCATTTCAATTTTATGTGCTATCTAAATAAAAAAACCCTATTGATAACCTATTGATCTTGTATATTGTCACATGTTTTTAAACTTCCTGGTTTGTTTCTTTTTGCAACATGCAATTGATTCTATAGTTTGATGAATCTTAAATCTAAACAACAAATTTTTCCAGCTACTGTAAAGTTAGGCATTTTAATCTTACATAGCTGTCAATACTGTATACCAAATCATGTCCTTCTAACCCTGAAACCCCACTGTTAACAGAGAAGCTGACAGAATAAGCTTCAGTTAATTTTTTTAAATTCAATTCATTACCTTCTACAAACAACTAAGACCCCTGCTTTCATTCTCTTTCAGACAGTGTCTTCATAACAAATATGCAAGTCAGGACATGGAAAATATAACCTTACTGAAGTGAAGCAAATCCACGTTTCACTTACAATATGAAATGTGAATACGTGTAATTAAAAGTGAGCTTTCACTATGAAATTTAATCAGCACTAACCCCTCTGAAAACGGGGTGACAAGTTGTAAAAGAGAACCATACATGATACAACAGAAATCTCAGAGACAATTAACTTTGTCACCTATATATGTAGGCATTATGGACAGCCAGGAATACATCTTCATTTCAGAATACGAATCTTCTGAATTCAGGTCCAACTCAATACTTGCCTAAATTCTACAAATTAGAATATAACTACCCAAATCATTTGCAGGGAAATAACAACTTCTTTCCTGACACAAACTAATCTGTAATCATTACTTCCACAGGAAACAACTAAAAACGTTACATTACATTATCTCTTCAGAACAGCATCTCAGAAATTTGCTTAACTGCATTTAGATTTTTAACTAGACATTAGATTTAAGATAAAACCTAACGCAGGACTGCTATGAAACAATACTTGAGATCAAAAATACCAATTTTTTAAAAAAGCTTTTTCTCACTGCTCAAAGATTTTAATTAAAAAAAGGCGCTGATAAACAGCTCAGATACTAGCTTGCATAATTAAAGTTCCTCTGGACTTAAAACATGAAGTAATTACCAAGATAGAGGAAATATGGAATACTGAGATTATAAACTTAATTTACCTTGTCTCTATTAATTATTGTTTAAAAAGTTCAACAATAATTATATCAGCAGTTCTAGATTTAGATATTAGTTTGCACACTCACTAATACACTGAACATTTATACTTGTTCTCTGATACTAACCATTATCTGCATTTTTCTATCAAGAAGTTAATATAAAGAAGTAGACAAAGGCATAAATAGCTTTTTTCTGTCTAATTATTTCATTTATGAGTATAAAGAACTATGTACACCCAAATTTAGGACAATGGTAAAATGAGCATTTTTCAATTCTCATTACTGCAATTAATTCTTACAGTTCATTTCTTCCTTTCAAACAAGGATTTCTATGGAACAAGATCACTGTAAACTACTAAAACTATTAAACTACTCAAATACTTAGTTACTAGCATATGTGTTATATTTAACTATATAATATATAGTTATATATAACTTATATATACTTAAAACTAGTTTAATACTTAAACTATTAAAAACTACCCCCAGTTTGTAACTCCTAGACAATATCTGATAGAAGTGAAGTTTAACAAAGAAAACAGCTCAGTTGCTGATGTCTATATTTTGAGCTTGTGACTGCCGTAATTGAAGCCCAACTGTGCTGATACAAAAAAATTCAGATTCACGCTGGGACAAACAGCTGCTGTCTAGATGGCCGGACAAGAAAAAAAGAAAAATCAACTGGCTTCATTTATAAATCTAAACAAAGGTGTCTTTTGCAAGAAACACAGGTTTATTTGCATCACTTAGCCCACAACAAAAGCATACTTGTTAGTATCTGCTGCTGCTACCATCTCATCATGTCCAGAGCAGATGTCTTCCAAACTTACTTGTGAAGGCAATTACTGTGTTCAAGTATTACTAAGAATGACATGTATCACTCAGTGTGGAGGCATACAAACGTGTCGAGTCAGTTCATTACACAATGCTTAACTCATAAGTTAGTTCATTTTAAAATAATGCTTCACTTGTTTTAGTGCTCATGAAAGTGGGTTTACTACTACAAGCAACGAAATAAAGACTCTCTAAACTATTACTACTGTCCATTTTAACATCCAAAAAAGTCCTGCTATGACTTCCAGGCTGATTCATGTCTGCATCTATAAAAATAACTTAGCTTTTTTTAAAACATTCTAGTGGTGTGCTTTCTAAGGCTATTGTGACAAAATCTGAACTCTTCCCTCATCTTTTACAAAGCATTGTCTTGAGTTAAGTTTCATTCAAAAGCTTTTTGTAAACACCCAAAGGTCTTGTAATAGTTCACACTGATGTAATGAAGATGGCTCTTCACAACTGAGAGGAGGAAAACCACACTATCAGTCATGCCTGCTTTAATAATAAAGGAAAGTGGTAATTATAACAGAATAAGCCATTTACATAAGAATCATATTAAAAATATGTATTGTAAAAATAACTGTTCCAGCAATAAAAAGCAAGGAACCTTAACTTAGGTTAAAGAAAACATTTCACTGGTTATTAGGAAGAGAGTTGAAGTAATTTCTGCAAGACAACATTCCAGCAGCGTTTCATTTATACATAGATATGGTACTGTTATCACAATAACTCATGTTAAAAACTCCAGAAGAAAAATTAAATTCCTGCTACAACGCTGCTATATAACTCTTAAAAACTAAACAGGAACTCAGATCAAACCAAACTGAAAAAACGGTACTTAACAGTGATTGCTTCTTGATAATAATAAAATGATGTTAGATCAAAGGTGACAAAAGAAGTTTTGTAAAATACAATAAATTATCACTAATTTTACTTCCATAGCACCTATATTTTGCATAGTGGTTTCTTCTAACTACTGACTAAGCCTGACCTTACAGAGTTTACAAAGTGTCACTCAAACTGGATTTGTACAGCTGTTTGCAATCAGCTGAAAAAAAAATTGTAGTACCATCATGTCTTAAGACATGCAATGAAACAGGCTGTTAAGATAAAGCCACACAATGGTAAACAGCTATCTTACGGTATCTGGATTTTCTCAGATACCTGCGTATTTTCCTGTCCTAACATCAAACAGTTTTAAAAAAAAAATAGTTAAGCTCTGAAAACAAATGGTAAAGCACACTTATGACTACTGCTAAAACTCTGGAATTTTCAGTTGCCTCAGGTACAAGACAATCTTTTACTAAATATTTACCAAAACTAATCTCTTTTCAATGCAAAGAATTTTTGTTTTTATGAAATTCGCTGTAATTTTGATTTTATGTTACTATATAAGCAGATCTGCCAAAGAAACCTCCTCATCCCCTATCAACGGATACTAGAGTTTTACTTCAAGTAAGTCAGGAAAGATAAGGATATTATTATTCTTATTGGCCAAAGTTACTTGGCATGTGCAAACCTATATTGTTTTAAAATAAGGTGCATGATCTCTTTTTTCAAAGGCATGCAAATTAAGTTTTAGTGTCCCACCCACAAAGCAAAGCAAATTAAGAACTGAGTTGTTCTGAGAAATACAACAAAGAAAAGAGATTTTGATGCAAGTTTCTTCTGCTCTTTCCTAAACTATTATAAGTACCAATTAATTAGTTACTTTTACTAGAAAACTACGTTAGTTAAAAGAAAGGAATATACATTGTGATATAAAATATTTTGTTTTCCATGGGGACAGAATGTGGGGTATTTGTATGAACAGCTAGAAGTTTTTAAAAAAAAAAAAAAAATCACTCTAGTCTTCCCCTTTCCTGGAGACAGAAAGTGAGCAAGAATCTGTGGGTCAGCAGAGAGCAGTCAGAAAGCCTCACTGCCAGGAACAGTTATGAATTGCTGTTCTGTAATGCAAAAAGCCAATAAAGTCATTGCTACACACACATCACTCAGATCTGATGTAATCAGTAAATTTAGCAACAAAGAAACTGCTCCTATTCACAACTCATGATCCAGTGAAGGCAGATGCCTAACTCTTAAATAAGAGTTTGGAAACAAAGAGTCAGTCAAAAAAAGTTATCTGAATTAGCACTATGTATTACAGGCAAATTCCTCTGAAGAAAGCTCAAGCAGAATCTAAGCTTGCATTTATTTGCAGGGAAGGAAACTCCCAACAGAATACAAGGGTGACAAGTTACAATGAGCATGTTTAAGCACCGAAATAATTTATAGGAAAGCTTGTAGAATCTATATCTTTGGAGATCTTCAGAACTTTTGAGTTCTGCTTTGAACTCAACTTTTTCATTCTGAATGTACACAACACAGTTGTACATTACTATTCAAATCTTCAGCATACAGAAAGTGTGTCATCCATTAAGTGTCTTATTTTTTGGTGTTAAAAAAACTCCTCCACGCAGTATTAAGTAAACAGTTTTGCTCTTTGAATCCAGCCACCACCAAAAAGCTCAAAATCAACTTCCCTTCCTGGCAGACTATTTTTTGTTAACTTTGCTCTCAGAATGGTTTGGTATAAGGTCATGTGAGCAAAAGATGAAAATGCAGAAGCTGAGCAGCCATCAATTCTAGACCTCCAGAGCTGCAGCATGGATTAGATGGTGTGAATGCCCAATTTACCCGAGTGGCAGTGGAGGCAGTGCAGAGTGGAATAGAGAAGGGTGGCAGAAAAAGGGCTCCTGTGTACAGACTCACTTGGATCTGGTTAACAGAATTATATAAACTAAAACATAGAGAATGTTAACAGTTAAAATTCTAATTTTGGAACACACTGTCCAATTAACTTAGCTATCTAACCATCTACTTGTCTCTAGAAGCAGAATCACCAAACATCTCGTATTCTCCAGAATCTGCTTTTTTAAAGTTGCAAAGAAAACATTCAGAACAGAACTCATCAACTGTTTAATCTGACTTTGCGCATTCAAGTAATTTTGAGACTGTACTTTTTGAAGTTGTTTTCAACAGAGTCAAATACCAGTATTTTATCCAGATGGAGGAGGTCAGACTTCATTAGCTAAACCTATTCCATTCACCATCACAGATGCGCATCAACAACTGTAACTCAGACTTAGCAAATACACATTTATCATTTCCTTAACTTTTCTTTTTCACTGATAAGACTAGAAAGTGCTCTTCCATATGTAAGGCTTGCCCTGCTACAGACAGATAATCTATTTTACCTTAGTTTATCTGACAGAAATGAACCTTCAGTGAATCTTAAACATTGACTAGCTAGCTGGACCTTCCTTATCTAGGACTACTGTTTGTCAACATAGTTTTCATTGCTGATAACAACATGTACAGAATGAAGGGAAAGAGTGTACATGGTAAAGTTCTTGAGAAGGACATCCACTTCACATTTTTAGTACGAGGTATGGTTGTGCATAATATTTGGAAGTGACAGTATTCTTTCTCAACTAGAGAGAACAATCATCTCAATTACCCAACTTCTCCATCAATATTCCTCAAAGTTATTCCTCTGAACTGTATGGGACACGTTTTTAGTTAAAAGCAAACTTCGAAGGGAGGTCATTTGACGTATCTGATTGATTTGAATGTTAAAATAAGCTGTCACTGAATTATGTTATTTTGAAAATTCACACTTAGTAAAAACAATGAACATGAACCATTTTTAGGTAGCATGTTAAAAATAAGGAGTACATCCACGTAAAAGCAGAACTTGATTTTTACAAAGCAGACAAAGAATTTTATACAACCCAGCTTTTTCTGTCTTGTGGTTTTTGAGAAACAGCTACATGTAAACTAAAATTCTAATGAATTGGTATCACTTACACTTATGTTACACTACTGAGGTGTCAACGAATTCTAAGTAGTTCTCTATTTTTACCCATCAAGTTAAAAACCAAGAGATGAGACTGCTTCATTGGAACTATTCATATTAAAAGTCTCTGGCAGAAAGAGGAGGCTGCCAACAGTAATTTTTGAGTTTAGCACTTTAAATAGTGAAATGAAAAGAAAAAACCCTAAAAAATGAAACTAAATTGGGTCATGCAAGAGTAGCCTAAAGCATTAAAAGCATTTCAAATTTTTCTACAGTTGGTAATTATTGTGAGTTTTATATACTATTTTGAGTTTTAAAAAGCAAGTCTGAACAAGAATGTCAACTTGCTCCTCCTTGTAATTCATAACAGCACATTTAAAACATCTGTACATATAAAAAGATGAGAGTTTTAAAAGAACTTTCAACTTGATTTTTTATTAAAAGTAGCACACAGTCAATTACAGTGGGCATGTTTATTACTAATATTACACTAAAATATTTGTTTTGTTTCCAGGAGGGGTCCAACACTAATTCCACCCAAAGAAGTGGTTTTAAGTTATGGTCAAACTACATCATAAGGAGCATATAAGCATTATCCATTAGGATTAAAATAAACTGTTCTGAGGAACAGTTTTCTGCATACATGCTCATCTCCTACTCTACAATGTTTAAAGGCCTATGTAACAATTTTGTTGTGAGTGACAAAGTAGACTACAGCAAACTGAATTTGTATAGGCATATTTTTTACCTTTCAGTGAAATTAAGAGTCATCTTTTCCTCAGAACAGAGCAAGCTGAATGTTAGCAGCTACTTCATACGTGGACTAAACACGTATAATTCACTCTTCTGTTGCATATTGTCCCTCACCTCTGTATTCTTCACCCAGAAACAAGCCCCTCAAATTGTGTGATACTATGCAGAAACAGGTGGCTGACATGGAAGAAGGGGTCAGAGCCCAGGCTTCACTTTTGACAGACTAAGTTCTGTGGTTTTGCGGGGTTGAAACAGGCTGAATCATTAATATCTTAAAATGATTTCCCACAATTTCAAGTACCAAGGACTTGCAACAAAAATAATCTCATCTTGATGTGGTGAAAACAGGTATAACCTTCCTGCAGAAACCACAAAAGAACCTGGTTAAGTACAGCACCAGTTACAATGTAATAGCTAGCAAACAGGTCTGCAACATGCCTCATTGCCACGTTTAGATCAATCCAGCTGCAAAACTGCTTACCCAACTGGTCAGGGGAAATACATAAAACTCTAGGAAAGATTCCTCTGCTGTACTTTGGGTTTTCTCCCCATTTTCCAGTGTTTTACTATGCATTCTTAGGATTTTATCTCCAGTTGGTTTTCAGCATTTTTCAAAATGTTGAGAAAGCATAATACTTAAAGGTCACTAAATTCCACTCTTTTCTAAATCTCATCCATTCTGTTTGTCTACAGCTAATGGGGTTATGTCCCTAGACTTGCATTAACTTTCAAACAGCAGTCATAAATACTGAAAATCATTTTAGGTTCAGGTAGGATGTAGAATGAGGAGCTGCATGTAAAGCAACCTTAAGATATAGGCTTTAAGATTTTTTGGAAAAATAGCAAAGTTTAAGTTGCCCATCTTTATTTCAGGTTAATATTTCACAATACTTCCATGTCAAAATGAAAGGAACCTTCTGTATTTACTGGTGCAGAAAGAACATCAAGTTGGAAACCTCCCCTCTTACAGCACAATAATCCTTTTCAAGTTTCTGAAATATTTTAGTTTGTCTTGTTACATCTAGTATGAGTTTGGTGAAAAATAACCCTAGATTTCTCACTGTCTTAGCAATGCAGAGGCCAGACATTTCAACAAATTGTTAAACCATACTTTGACAGCTTGTATTTTGACAACCCTGAATATGTGCACAAGATAGTTGCTAAAAATGTCAGGATTTTATGTTTTTGCTTGAATTTTTACAGTGGCACTATTATTACCCATCTGTATGTAACTTTATGCATATAGACTTCTATATTGTTACGTTTGCCTTGATTTACAACAGAATCATAAACTATTTAGAAATAGCATATGATAGACACATGTGATGTTACCCATGACAACTGGCCATCTACACCATCCATCCTCATGTCTCAAATTTCCTGGCCAACTTTTGCTTACACCTGATGTTACATTATCTAATTCATCAAACACCATAACAATAACAAATCAAAGTGCTGAAATTCAACACATCTTAGTGAGCAAAATATATTTCAAAGCTCCATTTAGCAATATTGATTACTTTTAAGGGTTGTAGCAATCCTGCACAGTGCAACTGTGAAATTTAATGTATTGCAAATTTCATTACAGAGTTGATTCTTAAAATCAATTTGGATTTTGACATGCATATATTGTATATTATAATCTTAGATTTATCTCAACAATTAATGGAATATGCTTATCGCTATGTCTGAAGTGATCACACAGCATAAGTGAAGCTGCAGATGGAGTGCAGCTATTTTCAGCTACTGCAAAATATGGACAATCTCTCCTGCTACTACAATTTCACGCACAGTTAGCTTCACCTCCATTTCATCCTTCTACATTTTACACACCAGCAGTACTCTGCATCTGACAGACTGAGGCTTAAAACTTGCAGCTGTCTAAAGCAATACTGTTTAAGCTACCTTCTAAATTAGTCTGGAAGTGAATACAAAATCTCTAGAAGAGGAGAAAATACCCAAAATAATTTTTTCATTTTACCCACAGTACAATTATAAAGTAATAAAAATATTTCATTGGACAGGTGTCAGCAGAAGTTAAGAGCAAGACAAACACTGAATAACAAGATTACCTCACAGCTATTTTCCACAATGTCAATTCACAGAATACTGGACCAATAACAAGACCAGGGTTAATAAACATTTTTCAAGGATATGAAACAGTTGAAATCTGTCAACATCTCATCTGAGGTTGCACTGATGCTGTGCAGCACAAAATATTTTTAGGACTGGGCATATTTCACAGATCATTTGTGAACAGTAACAATGACAGACAAAAATTCTCAGATACACATGCTATCACCTTACCTTTAATTTTAAATTCTCATTTAAAACTCAGGCACAAGTTGTGCAATAAAATAACTCTTGCTTTCTAACACTTGACACATACTTACAAGAAGAATTAACTTTGAATCCTGAAGTCTGTCCAGGAATTCTAGTAGTTTGCAAGTTTGTAGCTCAAACTGCAAACATGCTGTGTCACATGATCTGAACAGTGACCTGCTCACATAATGAACAAGCTAGGTCATGTACTGGAATCATGTTTCGGAAAAAACCCCATAATCATACACTTTGATGATGTTCAAGCATGTAGTCACAGCATCAACAACACCCAGAGCATGCTCTGGAACTCTGCAACATATAAAGCTGCTAATCAGCAAGTTAGACATCTTACACTTAGATGCAAGTTGTTAGAGTAAGATTTAAAAAAAATCTTCAAGGAAGAGGGTAGGAAAAAAAAAAAAACTTTTAAAGACTTTCAACATCTATTCACTCTTGACTATCAAATTTTCATTAGAAAGATTTCTATTATAACCTGAAAAAAAACAGGGAAAGGGGAAAAATTACAGCAAAAGGCAGCATTCAGTTTTTCCATTCTTCATGCATATCATGAGAATACTACTTTAGCAAGAAATTACTATGCTCAATTACAGACACCTATTACAACCAGCACTATGATAAAATACAAGTCAATCCAAAATGTGATGATTCTGAATACATTTGTGGTCATTCTTCCCAACATTACTTTTCCACTGGCTAGTCTTCAAGGAAGATTACTCAGTATAAATTTAAAAAAAAATGAAAAAAGCTTCCACAATCAGAAAATACAAAAATATATATTTCCAAGTAGTGGTAACAGTATAAAAAACCTTCCACCTTCTGAAACAGCATTCAAAACATTAGAAACAATGCTATAATTTAGCACACAGCCATAATGTTACAACAATCCAGTATTTCTATTCACACACACCGTATGGAAAAGCCTGCACTCGAAACTGGATATGAAAGTGCATGAAAATATTATCGTAATCACTCCATGCTGATACTTAACATGCTAACTCCAGATCTCAAGTATAACTTGTTCTAAATTTCTTACTTCCGTGACATTTTTGAAAAGCTAAAATACTAATCAAGATGTACATTTTTCTGTGCTATATCAGGAAATTGTTCATATTTACTGCAAAGCGCAAGCAGAAAATGAAGCTGGGTAAACCAACACAAATAAATTAAAACCCCTAAAACTTATAATACACAATTTCTTGGTTCCCATGAATATACAACAAATACTGTTCACTATGTGAAGGGATTTGTTGAACAACCCTGAGACCTCATCTAGCCCTATGCTATTTGTTCGACTACATTCTGCATGACTAAAATAGAAGTTTTGAAACTAGAAACATTTATAATGTAAAGCCCTGACCACAAAATGGCATTTGATTAGTCTTACTCAAAAAAGTATGATTATCCACACAGTGAAATCTAGGTCTGATTCACGATAATCATAAATATCTACTGATTTAAAATCTTTTGGTTGACCCGGCTTTTATTCCCGTAACGTTTACAATACAAACTATGTTACATCCTTGAGTAAATTACTGATAAATTGATAAAGACAGATTATTTTTTTCCTCAGAAGTCACACTGACAGAAATGCAACAACTCCTCTAGCTTATTTTCCCAACAAATGACAACAGAAATTATCCTGCTCCACAAGTGCTTGTGCTGTATCTTATGCACACTGAGGGAAAACTTTACGAATACTACCTGAACAAATAAGAGCATCCTCTTCTTAGATGACAACAGGAAGCCTTGCTGCTGCCACCGTAACTGTCACTGGTTGTGGTACACAACCACAGCACAACTGGAGATGCCTTCCTGTTTTTCCATTCCCTTTTAGTGCATTTCATTAGATTTTATCCTGAAACTGTTCAGCTTTTGTGCATGTATAGATATATACATACATATACACAAGAACTATGGCATTTTCCAGAGACAACTTTACAAGATTCCTATATCTAGTAAAGAAAAAGTCTTATATATCAAGTCCCATAAGGATTGTACTGAAATATTGCTCCAAGCATTCTTTTGTCAATATATGAAACCGCACAATTTATAGTCTTGCCTCTTACCTTAATAGCCTGCCAATATTAAGGAACTACTAATTATCAATTCTCTGCAAGTCTCAAACACTTGTTTCTTGATATTTATTATATTGTACCTAACATCGTAATCAGTAATTTTATTAAAAATTTTAGGCACAATTTTTCTTCAATATTATGGTGAATTTAATTGACAGGAGAAATATGTTAGATCTCCTCATTATTTTCATGGTGTCAGTTACATAGCTATCTCCCAGCCACTAAAAATAATTTCAGCATCTCTTCTCCATGAAATCTCTACTTTCCTGATAAATCACTGGTCTTCAATGTATTCTAGAGTGCTTTTTAATTAAACATATTTGAAAGCATAGGTTCTTTTCAAGAGCTCTGTAAAAATTCTTCCTTGCTGATGTACCTTAAGATACATAAGGTTTTGCCTTAGCCTAACTGCCTGAAGCACAGCATGGGCTCCGAGCAAGATCATTCCCAGTATTTCTAGCTGTTAGAACTTAGCTGTTCCCATCACTGCAGAATGGAATTGAGCAGTCCTGCTTCTGTCAGGTTTGTGCCACTTCAGGAGCTGACCTGACAGCTACACCAGCCTTTTGTTTCTCAGGACTGAACTGAACTATCCTGGCCTACCCCATTACACCATGGTCAGTGACCGAGCAACAGCTGCAATCAAGGACACCTGTCTCCTCATCCTTTTTTTTTTTTTTTGCCCTCTTCAAATCCCATACATATTTCAATGTAAAGAAATTGGACATAGCTCCCATTAGTCACTTCATGCTAGAGAAGGGCTTGTACAGGGGCATTATTTTAGAGCAGTATGGCAAGTTGCAAATCTAGTCCCTACATATACTAGACTATTGAGAAAAGTTGCATTTTCCTCTTGAGATTATACTCCAGATGGCCATATATTTTTAACATATATAAACATAACGTGTTAAATTATTGCACAAAGGACTTGTTCCAAAACCCACCTTTCTAGTTTCCAGCTGAGCTTCTTCTTGGCAGCACTGCCTGCAGAATGGATCCAACTGATTCAGATTGAACTGTCCAAGAAGGTTGCAAGAACTGCATAGCAAGTTACTGGAGAAGCCCAGCTCTCTGCAAGCTTCTGATGACAACTGTGTTCCATATACACTTACCTGAAAATCAATATGTTATACTTTAGTATTAAATTTGATGTTTAAAAAAAAAAAAAAAGGAAGACTAAATTCTTTCATGATTAGGAAGAACAACTAAGTCTCTTGCAACTGTTTTACAGTAATAACTAATGGTCTGCTCCTAAGTGCAAAACACCATCTTATGGTCTTAACAATGGTCTTGAACTAATAGCAAAAATTCTACACACCCATAATACATATATTTCAAGGTATCAGATCTGCCAAAATTCATTTATACACACTTCTGACAACTACTGTTTTTCCACAGCTAGCTCTAAATTAAGAAAAAAACAAGCATAATGAATCAGCTGAAACACACACAACTACAGCTCTCTAAAGCCCGCTCTTTCAAAACAATTTCAGTAAAATTCATATCACTGAAAACACACTTGGAAAATAAGTGCAACAGCTAAGCTTGGGAAAAGCACAAACAGGGAGTGACAGAATAGACTGCTCAACAAGGCATACAAGTAGAATTTTAATTTCATGTTTGCATTAATGTTACAGGGAAAATTGCATATTAGAAGTGGAAGTGTAGATAGAAACCCGCAATTCTGATTTACTAGTAATACATTAAAGTAGGCAACTCAATTACATGTTTTCTATGTAAAACACCGGTTCTGTTTTTAATAAGCAGCAAACCCATTTTTACCAACTATGCCAACACTTAAAATATTTGGGGGTTGTATTTCTCACACCCTTGCTTAAACCTTTTTTTCCAGCTGTATGCTAGTGAGAGGGTGGGGAAGCAAGAGAGGAAACAGTTTTTGCAGATGCTTCTCAGTCTGGGTAAAAGCCCTCAGGCAAAACCCACATCTAGAACCCCAACAAAACAATCAGCCAGCACCTCTGTGTTCAGAGAAGAGTGAGATGATACCAGCAAACTGGACTGGATGATAACAGATCAAGAGTCAGAAGAAGTATGCTGGGCCAAACAGAAAAATACAGAAGAAAAACTAAGTTTGTCCTTCAGCAAACCAGACTTTCTTCACATTCACCTATCATTTAACACATACAGCATAACCAAGTAAGGCAGAGACAAAACCCATTTCCTCTGCTGAAGTGGCCAACTTATGGCCAAAAGAAAGACATGTCACTGATGTGACAGACAGGAAGCGTTATGGATTAGGAACCGGTAGAAAATATTAGGTGCCTCATTATTCTGTTTCTCTGTATCTGCTAAAAAAGTTAAAGCATGAACAGAAAAGTATAACGTACAGAAAGTTATTCTGAAATTACTATTTTGTCAGGCAGAAAGCTATTTTTCTTCTTCCTAAAGGACACTTAAAGTAATTTCTAAGTACGACAGCAGGCAAGCAAAAATCGGACGCTCTTATGCTATTCCTCACATTTTTGAATCTGTGCACCTGAGAGCAAAAATGGCTTTACTGGAATTGTCATTTTGCTTCCACCAGCAACACTCTTCGCACCTTTCCCCAACAGAGCTCTAGAGCATCTGCATATATAGGGTCAACACTCTCCTGTTTTGGGGGGAGGGACGACCAACCAAAAAACAACATATGAAAGCAATAAAAGTCTCCATTACAAGATAATTCCTTAGTGAAGAAGTTCTGGTTTCACAGCAAGCTTGAAACAGCTTGAGAATAAAACTACAGGGAGGAGGAGGAGGAAAAGAAAAAAAGAGAAACTGGCACTCCCTAGTATCTTCCCTCAATTTTTAGTACCATAACTACTGTATTATCCTGAAGTAAGTACAGGAATTGTAGTAAGTGTCTGTTTAGGATTAGAAAAGAACCCTCACATTTCAAAAGCTAACTTCCCACGAGTACAAGATAATTTCAGTTACTCAGCCAGTGATGCGCCTCAGCAGCGGCATGCTCTCCTTTGAAACTTTGATTACAAATACACATTACACGACTGCTTTGCTTTCACATTAGATAATTTAATATATTAAAACAAATGTAGCATCAATACAAACTGCTTTAGTGTGTACTTAAGAGTTAAGGGTGAAAAGTTTGAACAGGTCTTTTGTATAACCTCATGTCTCTGGAGTTCAAGTGGGTCCAAACCGGAGGAGCCTGACCTTCCTGCAAGCCGAGGGAGAGCCCTCCCCGGACAGCCTTCCCCTAGGAACCACAGCCCGCCCAGCTTCCCTTCCCAAACCCATCCTTAACCGCGTAACCCGGGTCATGAAGTTGATAGCAGCACGCAAATCCCGTTACAAACTGTAAATTTATTTCAGGCGACACCGCAAGCGCCACGCGGCCCACCCCGTTTTCCGAGCCGAGGGGGTAAAGCAGGGCCGAGGGGAGGGCAAGGCGGAGGCGTTCAGGCTCCACAACGCGCCTCTCGCAGCCGGGAGCAGAGGCAGCATGAGCAGGCGGGCAGAGGGCAGGAACAGACAACAGGCTGCGATAAAGAGCGCAAGAGGCGGCCACGGAGGCAGGAGAGGGCCGAGGCTCAGGACGACGCCCCGGCTACGGGACGGGGTGGGGTGGGCAGGGCAAGGCCCGCTGCATCCGCCTCCCGCTACGGGACACGTCAGTCTCCCTCCCCCTACACCTGCACTTTTTCTCCCACGAAATTGCAGCCGCAGTCAGCCCCGAGCGCGAAAAAACCGGAACGGCCTCTCACCGCCTGCAGCCCCACTAGCAACCAGAACCAGCAACGCCCCAGGGCCGACAACTCGACAGCCACCGCCATCTTGGTGCCGAACGCTCCTGCCAGCGTCGCCGGAAGGCTGCTGAGGGACCTCACCGGGCGCGGGTGCCCGACGCGCTGCCTGATACGAGAGAGGGCAGACGTCCTCCCGACCCCGGCACCACAGGCAGAAACTGCTAACCCAGAGCACCCGCGGGAAGCGCCTTTTAGTCTGTTCAGAGCAGCGCTCCGCAGCAAGGCTAGAGGAGGCGCCGCTCCGCAGCCTTAGTCAGGCATTGCGGAAACAACCCTGAATGAGGTCCTTTCCGGACAGTTCCTGCCAACCGGCATGTAAGCCGCAAGCCCCGGCGATTGACAGCCGGCCTGAGCAATGCGGTCGTGCCTTTCTCCAGCGCCGCGGCGCCTGTGCGCAACGAGGGTGGGCAGGTGGGTGGGACCGCAAGAGGGGCACCCAATCACGAAGGGACGCATGTAGGCGGGGCATCGCGAGGGCCCGGCAGCTCGGAGACGAGGGGGAAGAAGGAGGAGCCGACGTTTCGTGGGCGGGGCGTCGCCTGAGCGGGGCCAATCCCGCGCAGGGAGAGGCGGGGCGTCTGCAGTACCGCCCAATGGCGGAGGGCGCGGGGGCGGTCCCGCTGCCGGGACTCGGTGGCGGCGGGGGGGGGCGAGCGCGCGGTCGGGCGTTCCGTTGCTGAGCAGCGCACGCAGACGGGGGAGGGGCGCGCCGGCGGCCGCCGCGCGGCGGTTGGTGACGGGCGCGCGGGCAGCGCGGCGATGTGAGAGCGGCGGCGGGCCCTGTCGCGCAACCCCAGCCGCGCTCCCTTCGCCTCCCCTTGCTCGCGCCGTCCCTGCGGCGGCGGCGGCGGCGGCTCCCGCCGGCCTGCGCGGCCGGGCCCCGCGTTATGTCGTGATCCCGGGCGGGCGGCGCTGCTGCTGCTGCTCATGGGGCTGCTCAGGATTATGCTGCCGCCCAAGTTGCAGCTGCTGGCGGTGCTGGTTTTCGGGGTGGCCGTGCTTTTCCTGGAGAACCAGATCCAGAAGCTGGAGGAGTCCCGCGGCAAGCTGGGTGAGCGGCGGCGGGGCGCGGCCGGGGGCCTGGGCCGGGGCCCGGGGCGTGGGCGGGCGGCCCGGCGGCGGGCGCGGGAGGGGTCGCCGCCCGCCCCCCCCCCGCCTCGGTGTGCCCCGGGCCGGGGCGTGGGGACACGCTCCGCTGGCCGCTCCCACGCGGCCCCCGTGTTTACATGCCCGACACGGTGAAGGGCCGGATCGATACGCGCTGGGGGCTGCGGGGGGGCTGTCAGCCGCGCAGGCGGCAGCCTTGGCCCCTGAGTCCGTTTGTGTGCGGGCTCTGCGGGTCGGCAGCGCTAGAGGGACGCCGCCGGGAGCGGCGCGCTGCCCGTCGTGGCCGGGCGCGTTGTCCGAACCGGGCCGCGGGGAGCGGGAAGCGGGGCCGGGCAGCCCGGCAGGCGGGGGGCAACGGGGGTGCCGAGCGTGTGCCCGGGTCTGCTGCAGCGCGGCACCGGCGGCTGCCACTTCAGCGGCTGCCTCCGGCGGTTTGCCAACGCCTGACATTGCAAAGGAAAGCACAGTGTGAAAAAAAACAACCCAAAACAAATCCAAACAACAAAACACCTAGAGACATCGCTCTTGCGGGCAAATGGGCAGTTTGTTTTACGCTCACGGGATGCAGGGTATTTTCTGCAGGTTGCTGAGTGGAGCTAGGGATCGCCTAGACAGTCGCTGAGCTGTAGTTGAACAGAGTAATGATGAACATGACAACTCTTCTGTAAGATTTCTTTTGCTTTTCCTGCTTCAAAAAGACCTTGTTAGAGTAATATCTGCCTGGTAGGTAACATATTGCTACTTCATCTGTTGTACGTAAGGCTGCAGAACTTGTATAGATTTTACGTTACTTAATTAAGGGTCTCGGGGATGTGAAAAAATACCATTCTGAACCCAGTCTGTGGTGCCTGAGTTTTAAAACCCGAGCAATGACACTTCTGGTCTGGGGACTGGTCTGCAAACATTGTTGGTTTGAGTCCTCATATTATTTGACTGTACTAAGGTACTTTAGACTATGAACACTTGGAGTTTGTAGGAAGACAAGTGCACATGTTATGTCCCTACCGGTCTTCAAACTCGAAGTGGCCTTTGAGTGACATGGAAAGTTTCACAATGAGCTTCTAGCAGCACCGGAGTCAGCTTAACGTAACATTGAGATGTATGAATGCTGTTCGGATTTCATTTCTCAGCATTTCTTTTCCACTTTGCTCTCTCTGAACTGGATGTTAGAAATTAGGACCCTTGACATGGCAGTGGTTGACTGCTTGAGGTACAGGCTGCTCTTACTCTGCATATTTTTCAACTGAAAGTTCATACCGGTTGTAATCAAGGCATAATTTTTGCAGGATCTCAATAACTGTAAATAAAAATTTAAAGAAGAAAGTGGGTGAAACTGGAAGGTAATTCAAGCAGATGTTAACGTAGTGCTCAAGGTTTGGTGGAATTTTCTATCCATCTGTCTTAAACTGGTTGGTACCCGTGGCTTCAGTGCCTCTGTTGCAGGCAGGGTGTGTTACTTTAGGGAAATCTACCTCCTGGCATGAAAAGATTAACATAATGCATGTGACAATAAAGAATTTTGCTGGTAAAACTTCCTTTTCTTCATTAATGTATGTGCAATGGGCATGATTAAGTTATGTATTTAGAGGATTAAAATACACAGCTCATACTGCTTTGGGACAAGAATGTAATTACTATGTTCTGCTGATTTTATTTCTTAAGGAGAAGGGAAAACTATTGTAAAGTTTATTGAAAGTATAATGAGAATTTGCTTTTTGAGCAACTTACTAGTGATTCTCTAAAACCTGTGTAAAGAGGAGAAAAAGAGTTTTCTGCAACAGCTTTGAACTCGTGTTCTGTGTTTTTTTTAACGTGAGAGTATGCTTTGTTAAAAAGCTTCTGGCTGTCTAAATGTTTCCTTTTTTACATACTGTTTTGGTATGTATTTCATGACTAGCAAATGTTAAGGCTTCATTACAGAAAATTTTTTACCATCATGGTTGGTGGTATTTCTACTGAGCCGTAATATGGAGAATGATTTTCTCCAAATCAAAGTAATTAGTTGGCCTAATGCACTTGAATTTCAGTCTTTCTCCCTGCCCGGCGAAAGAATGAGGGGGGTGTGTGGGAAGAGGCAGTGATACTATGATTCGATGATAATGACAAAGTAGTTCTTTTGGTCTTTCAGTTATGTTTCAGTGGGTGCTTTATGTTAGAAGTCATGTGGCATATTGTTTGGGTACTGGGTTTTGAACTATGCTATCTGTTTGCTTTGATATATCATGATAAACTGTCATGTTGGAAAGTAATTACAAGAATTAGGAGCCGACTAGGAAAACCAAATGACTTCAGAATTGAATAGCAAATAAAATAATTCTGCCTTTTTATAAGCGGTTTTAATAATATTCAGCCATACTTTCTAAAAGAAAGTAACATACCACTACTTTGTCTGTTGTATGTAAGGCTGCAGAACTTGTGTAGATTTTACGTTACTTAATTAAGGGTCTCAGGGATGTGAAATAATGCCCATTTCTTTGCATATGAGCAACTCCTGATTCTGTACTGAACAACTGGTGTGTGTGTGGTAATTTCAGTTCAACATCTTAAAATACCTTGCCTGTAACATGAAATTTGAGCATGTTTCTGGGAGAAAAAAGAATGGGAACCTCTTTCTTCCTGTAAGACTTTATATAGGTAAAACTCAGTCACCCTGGCAAACTTTTCCTGTTTAAAGTTGAGAAGTACAGGCGACAGAAACAAATGACCATCGCAAATGCTGATGCTTTTTTTCTTTGTGATGAGATTATTATGATCCTATTATAATTTTAAAAGGTATTTGTAAACCTGTGGGTTTCTTCATCACATGAAAGATAACTCCCTAATTAAAAAAATAAAGAACAATCAAAATATTCATTCTAACTTCTCTGCAGCTGTTGGACTTCTTAAGCTCTTTACAGATAGCTCGTAGCAGTGAGATCACAGGCAGAGCCCAGGCAGAACCCAGTTTCAAGTACTTTTTTGGTGAGCTTTGTACATACAGCTGTTAATCTTGTATGTTATTTTCAAGTTTGCATGTAAAGGCAGCTAAAGTGGCATTCTCTCCAGACTAAGCTGTTCCCAGTTGCCAGTGAATACTTTAGTGTTTTTATTTACGCCTGTTTGTAGGTGCTTGGCCATTACCTCTAGGAATGCACAGTCCTAACAGAGGGTATCGCATGTGAAAGGCAGATGTTGAGGTTTGCACTATCATTCCTGGAACAGAGATAATGTCTGACCATCCCCTTTGGTTTATGGAAGCCTGGTGGGTTCCGCTCTGTGTATGGTTTAAACTGACCTAGCATGAAACATCTACCATGCCATCTCCTGTATTGCCATGAGTGTTCATGGTGAGTTGGATCAAAAACCTGATACAGCTGGAAGTAATTGATCCCTCTCTTCTCTCCCCAAAATTTAGTAATGTGTTGGTGGAGAGAAGGAAGAAAAGAGGGAAATTTGTATGTCTTCTAGTTCTTCTGTTAAATTAATTTTATTCTACAATAGCAAGTACTAGAAGCACGTCAGTAGCGGGTGGGGGAAGTCTGCCTCATTCAAGGAAGGATAGATTAGAGATCGTGAGGATAGTAGATGGGTAAGGATTAGATTACTCTTTGGTGGGGTAGATGTGCGGTAATGCTGCTACTTTCTAGCTCTTTAGTAATACTTATCTATTGGATTTTGAAAATAGTCCATGTCTGAGTAACATAATATACTGTGACAGGGAGAGCAAGGATTGAACAACTATTACTGTTGCAAATTCTGCTTCAGATCGTGTTGAAACACTGGTTAGCTGTATTGTGGGAGTATTTCTTCTGCTAAGTGATAAATTTAGAGCTCATATCTGTTAATTCAGCACCTTGAATTCAGCATATAGAAATCTGTCATTTGAAAGAAATTCCTAATGTTTAACTTAAAAAAAAAAAGAAAATAGTTGAGAATATGTGAGTAATTTGAAAGGCTAAGGCTCTTTTCCTACGCTCAGGGAAGAAAATTTAATTGGTGATTAACTGATTGCCAGATTTTTATTATTTTTAAGGTAGTTTCCTAGCACCTGTGGCCCTTGCTGGGGTAGTATCCTTCTAAGCACTGTGCAAGTACCTAAGAAACCACTGTTCCTTCAAAGTTAAATGATTTAACTTCCCAGTGATTAAATCTTATGCTTTCTAGAAATATGAGAGTATCTGCTTTTGGGGGATGTTGAAATAATTGGTATCCTATGTTTCCTTCATTTAGAAATAAAAAATAATCTCCTGTCAATAGGCCTGCCAGTTGCATGTGTTTGGAAAATCCCTCAGAAAACTTCTTAATTTGTCCCTCATAATATAGCATGCATGGCTCCTTAGTATATTATTTATATTTGAACTTCATTTGTAAAGAGTAGTTTGTGATTGTTGGCAGTTCTGGCTGCACACAGCTATGCAAATAATTTACTAGCATTTCTTTTAAATATAGCTCTATTGCCCAATAGTTATTATTTTCCGCTGAGTAGCCTGAGGCATTCTTTCAGAAGCTGTTTTCTGGTGTACCGGGTTTCCTGAAATAAGAGTTTTAATGCTGCTTCCTCAGTATATCTTCAGCCAGTGAAACACTCTTCCATTTTGCCTTGCTGGTTCTATCATACTTTTTCATTTAGTTCCCCCTTACCATGCCCCGAGTCGTCCCAGGAACTTTCAGAATAAATTTTTAACTACTCCCATACTATGGTTGTACTTGCCATTGAAAATTGTGATATAGAGCAATTGTATGAATTTTATTTTATTTATTTCTTTATTATCTTATTGTTTGTAATTTTATATTTATTTATAACTTTTGGGGGGTTAAGTGTTGCAGCTGCTGCTGTTGCATTTTCTATGAAATCGGTAATGTCTGAATTTTGACTAATACAGAACTGTGCATGTTCGCAAACATGTACCAAGATGGTTCAGACTTCTTAATGGGCTCCGAGGCTCGATCTCACCGCTTTTTGCTGGCACTCCAGCAGCTGTTTCTAATGGTGGAAGTAAGAGGCACAACTTTTAAAATTTCTTTCCTCTTCTGCAAGGCTGCACACGAGAAGCTCCAGTGTTGTACCCAGTTCGCAGCCCTCATGCTTTTAGTGAAACGGGTTTGAGAATTAGTGATATGGTGAGAGCTGTGCCTTCATGTCTAATAGCAGATGCTGTCCTGAAGAGTTATCTGGCAAGGGGATATTTTTGTTAGACATATTTTGAGGGCAGTTCTGAGAGATTAAATGGACTTGAGAAATCAGATAAAGCTTACGCCTCCGGTCCCTCCAGCCATGGACTGCAGTGGGTGAGAGAATCGCCAGGTAAGACACTGCATCTCTAGATTCTCCATTGGAAAAGGTCAGGTTTGGGCTAGTGCATATCTGCGGATGTTACTTCTTAATGCACAAATTTAAGTTGAAGAGCTCAAAGACTTACAATACCACCCCCCAGGGATATTCTGGAAAAGAGCCATGATTGCAATCAGGTGTTTAGGATAGAAGGGCTTGTTGGACAGCCAAAGAAATGCAAGTGCTGTACTCCTCCTCCTCTTTGTGAATTGATGCAATACTACAGATTTCGTAACGGTAGCTGTGAGGTAGGTTCAAGGCTGAGAACCTCAGGAGAGAGTGTTTAAAGGAGATCTAGGTCCTGTTCTTCCATATATTTTTTTTTTTCTACATAGGAAGTGAGATTGCATTATTTCAATGATGAAATACCTGGCAGGTTTTAGCAATGTGCTTGGCACTGAAAAGAAAAAGTGGTAGCACTGCTGGAAATCAGAAAAAACTACTTTTAATGCCTTTATTTACTGTGATAAAGTAACTAAAATGACATTATGGCATGTGACACACCAACGCTCCCTTTGTTTTTCTTGTCTATTTTCTACTGCTGAGTATGGTGAAAGAAACTAAAATTTTCATGTCTGCAACATGCCTTTGAAATGGAACGATTGGAAGTTGCTGTCGTTTTTTTTTAGTTCTCACTGGAGATTATTATCAAAGGGACTGGTTTAAAACACAGCAAAACCCTAACAAAACCAGAGACCCCCCTCAAATACTCCACCAAATTAAAATTGACTGGTTGTGCAATTTATGTATGTATATATGTATATAAACACATACAAAATGTATACATATTTAAAAAATCAAAAGCCCCAAACAGCCCTTGCTAAACTACTTAAACTTCTGAATTAGCATAACAGGTTAAACTATTGCTTTCCAGTTTATAATGTGCATCTGAAGTGAAATGAATTTTAGTTGGGTTGGTTTTTTTTCTGTATTTCAGGAAACTGACATATTTGCAGTTGAATTCTTTTTTTACACTTTGTATTGCCCCTGGCTGTTGAAGTTAGGGACATTTGAACAGTACATGAACAAGTCATTTCCATATCTACTGACTGGCGACTGTGAGTCACTCACTGTTAGACTTACTCTGGCCAGACTTATCTTGTCGTCTAAGAATTAATGCCTTCCCTCAAATTCATGCTTCTCTTCAGGAAATAGATGGCTTTTGCACGTGGTATCCACCATGCATTATCGCTTAATTGGGTCAAAAGACAGCCTTTTTGTGTAATTGTGTGCAATCTGTAGTTTTTGTCACTTAACTGAAGTGTATTTAAACCTTGTCAAAGCAGTATTAAAATAGTGGTAAGTGCTTTGCTTGAAATGTGGTGCTATTTATCTGTTTATATATTTGAAATACTGGCTTAGCAAGCATAATGAAAGTGCCATGCTGTGGAAAAATAGCTGAACTGTTACATGTATTTGTATTATTTTTTCAACCAGAAATAAAAGATAAAAGACTGAGTGAAAGGAGTCCAGTGTTGAGAGAGGCATCTGAAATTTGGCCAGCTGGCTGCAGCCTTTCATCAATATGTACAGACTTTTAACTGCAATCTGTCCTAGTCACTATCTAGATGGGGGCGGGTGGTGTCTTATTCAAACCCTTAGCTTTGTGTGATACTCAAGCCCATCAATTCTGTTGGATTTGCCCACTCCCCTAAAAACTTGTGGCCCTGTGCAGTTGTTGTATTCAAAGCAAAGTCTTCATTCTCCTATGAGAGAAAAGCCAACCTCTTTCCTTCCTGGAACTGGGTCAGTTGGTTCTTTATCCAAACGCCCTCCCCCCGGCCCCCAACTCCTCTCCACTTGACCTTTTAAGTTTTGGAGAACTGAAGTCCCTCCATTTGGCATTCCTATCGGTAATTGCATGTATTAAAATTACTGCTAGTTCTGATTATAATTGGGCACTAAAGGTATAAATTCTCAATACTTGCAGAAGCATCCGTGTTGCACATGTATGTATGTTTTTGTGTCAGGAATATGCTGACTACCAGGACATCAGGGTTATTGCAGGATGTGCCCTTGAGCGTTAGGGTCTTGCTTCATATTGAGTCTCTGTATGTTCCCAAGTAATTAATTCATTGCTGTGATTTAGCTTTTTATGGCTATAAATTAAGAAGATATTTTTACCATAGAGGTATTGTTTTCAGATATGTCTGCAAGAAGCCCAACTACATCTGCATGTCTTCTTACTTCTAGTATTCAGGGTATTATTGTTGTCCTTACTTTGCAATATCCTTGTGTCATCATGATTCCAATAACATTACTGCTATAATAATTATTATTCAAGCTTTCTGGTAGTGATAAAATTCATCACGAGTAGCTAGGAGTCTAGGGCAGTGAGAGAATTAATAAGATAATTAAATTACAAAAAGTATTTGGAAAGAAGCTATCTATCACTTTGGCCCAGTCTTTGTCTGCGTTTCTTTAGGTCCATCCTCTATATCCAGTTAGAGTTTAAAATGACAGCTGACATCCTTTTTTTTTATCAACTTGCTGTTTAATTCTGAATACTAATTTGTGTTGAAACATATGTAAAACTTAAGTGCTGTTTTGATAAAACAGCTTTTGATGATTTTGAAGTGTTTATGCAAACCTTATGCATAATTGCTGTAAAACTGTAAAGAGTATGGGGATGGGATCTTAGGTTCCTTAAATTAAAATGCATATCTTCCCCATTTACTTGTGTAGTGGGTTTTCTCTCAGATCTTATTTTATATTCATCTTTATATATATGAACTACACAGGGGAAGGTAAGTAATAAATAAATCTATAATGTATATGATTATAATAAACATAAATGTTATCCATGTATATATCCCTCACCCTCATTGTCTGTATTTTCCAATGTTGTAGTATAAGACTAATCTTTCTTGGACAACAGATTGAAAGGCAGTAGCATTCCATTCGACTTTTTAAAATGTGCAAAAAGGCTGTTGAGATCATGAAGGAACTTTGAGATAGGAGAGCAATTGCACAGAGACTATGCTTGTTCTCACTTTCTGCAAAGTGGAGAGGGAAATCCAACTGATTTTTTTTTTCCTCCTGAATCTTTTCCCTGCATATCTTTCCATTTTCAGTATTTCTGTTCTCTTCTTTTCTGGATATATTGTTGTTGAACATACTCAGAAAAATTGTATAAATAGCATATCTGTGTTTTCATTGAAATATATGCATTTCTTTACATTGATTGTGTGAGGGGCTTTGAAGGAGGTTTTGCAGTAGTAGAAGTCTCTTTTTGCAAAATGTGGCATTTGCTGTGCGTTTTAATATACAAAGCATTAGTCAGTAATTGATTGTTTTATATTGGAGTTGATTTTGATCATTCATTCTGACCAATGGATTTCTGTAGTTCTGAGAAGGATTTACAAATTTAGAGTAAAAGGGAATGAAGTCAAAAAGTAGGGTGTGAAAATGATAGAATCTTATTCTGACACATTAAATAGACCAAAAAGTGTCTCCAGAACAAAACGAAGCAGTCTAAGATTTTATCTCCTTTAACATTTGAATGACAAATGTGAATTGAGGAGAAAATAACTTTTTGGAAGACCTAAGTTCAAATTTTTGTTTCCTTCAAAAAACAGGGATTCATTTTTACAAAAGCTGAGCCCAGCCATGTCCTTCCATTGCCTGTGGTAAAAGTGTATCTCACAAGGCTTTATTCCCATGCTGAAGGACAAAAATACTATACCTTGTCTGTTGACCAAAACACTTGAGCCCAAGTGTATGATCACTTTCTGAAGATGTCATTTTGTACCCAGTGCACAAAATACCTTGTGTGAGGATCTGTGGTTTTGGAGACAAAGTCATAATGTCAGGTTTTGTGTAGCTTGGTGTTGAATGAAGCATTTCATAGGTAGAATCCTGTTTCAGCTGCATTCCCACTGACAACTTTGGAGCCAGGATTTTTCAGCATCTCATTTGTCAGTAAACCTTCAGCAGTATGTGTTCTTAAAAGTGAGAAAACTTATTTTCCTGGCAGAATATCTATAACTGCGTACTATTACTAATACATTATCCTATGAACTCTGCTGAGATGACCATAGCACTAAAATGCTTTCCCTTAATCAAGTTGGTGCCTTTGGGAATATTGAGTGTCTTATAGTTTGCCCCTCTTTTTTTTTTTTTTTTTTTAATTTTAAGCCAAACAGAAGAAGCTTTCAAAGCCCTCCTGCATGTCTGACAACAATTTAGTCTGTTTTAATAGGGTTTTAGGCAAATTAAATATTTTGTATTAACTTTGGTGATGCTGCCAACAAGGCAAGGTTTCCAAGATAAGTACCTAATAAATAGTTTGCTGTCTTATGATGAAGCAATTAGATCTTACTGTCCAATTTGATGACTTCAGAGTGTGTAAAGTGGGATTGGACTTGCTATGTTTCAGAACTCCATTTCACTTAACACAGGTAGCATTTCAAGTGTAGATGTATATTTGTTTTTTGGAGAATGTTCTTGGTTACAAAGTGACCTTTTGCAGTATGATCATTTAGTAGGAATTGGAACATTGCATATTTTTACTTTCTTGTTAAAACAAATTTTAATTTTTAAACACTTCTGGGCTTCCCTCCCTCTGCTTTCTAAATTGTTAGTCCTAACGTGCTGCTTGTGCAGCTGCTGGTGGTTTGAGTGAAGACAAAACTTGCAGTAGCTCCTGTGTTTTAGCAGGACCTGTTTAAAGTTATCTTCAACAGGAGTGTACTTCATGTTTTCGTTTGATCAAGCTGTAACCAAAAAAACCCCAGAAACCTAGAAAATTTATGGCATACTGCTTGATTTATATACTACTAAATTAAGGCTTATAGTCTGTGTGTTTAATGTGTGTGCAGTAATCTAGGTGTTTTCTGCTATGAGATGTACCAGCACACCATACTTTTTAGTAGGCTGGTAGTATTTATTCTAGTCCTTGAACTGCCTCACAAACATGCTTTCTGAGCCAAAAGCAAAGGCTGAATGACCAGAAATACCTTTCCAAGCTTTACGTTTAAACATAGCAGTGTTCATAACCTGTCATGTCTGGTGCAAACTTGAATTTTATCTTTGAAACTATTCAATGGCCAAAGCAGTTAGGATTACTTTTCCACAGAATTCGGCTGGAGCAACTTTTATTCCAAAGTTTTGAATTTTGAGGAGAGGTTTTGGAAGGGGTGATGGAGTAAAATTGCTGTCAGTCATGGAGGTGCATAAGAGGGCTTGAGAAGTCACAAGACCCAACAGATGAGCTGTCAAAGCTAGCAGCGGGTGCATACAATGTTGTTGCCCCAGCAGTGTGCCCAGCACTCTTGTGGGATAGTGTTACCCCATTGCCAGCCAGGGTGGTAACCAAAGGTGTGCCCAGCTGCTCCTCCAGCAGGGACCAGAGCATGGAGCACAAAGCTAAAGCAATCTCATTTTCAGATTAGTTCAGTGCTTTGGGCTTTGAGCTGCAGAGATGGCATATGTTTGCTTCTGGACAGGAAAGGACAGCCACCCCTTCATCCAACCCAGAAAAAATTGGTAGAGCATATTTGTCAGGCTCCTTAGTTATTCATGAAGCATGTGAAATGCATTCAGCCTAAAGGCAAATTTATCTTGTAAGCGCGTGGTCAAGCTTAGAGGAGAATATTAAAGAAGAACTTTTGAAGAGGGGAAATGAGGAGTAGAAAGGACATGCATGTGAGGATCAGTGCAACTTTTGCATGTGTGAGCTATCCACAATCTCTATGATTCCAACAGAAAGGCAGAGAGTATTTTCAAGGCTGGCTTCGCTCTAATTTAACAGTCTGAAAATGTACTTGCTTCTGATTCCTTTTGCTATGTCGTTTACCCTCTACAATACTATTACACCCTCCTTTCTGATGTGAAAAAATGACATAAAACTGAGGTGGTCATTTAGCAGCAAGAAATGATAAATCAAGTAGTAAAATATTTAAATGCATCCTCTTCTGGTTTTCCTGTCTGTGCTTTCCAAACCATGCTCTGAAAAACATGGTCTTGCTAAAATTCCGAGGGAGCATTTTTCTAAACATTTGTGGTCACTGGAGCAACCCAAAGCATTTTTTCTAGTGATTTTTATGTGCCTACTTATGTGTGGTTGCATAGTGCAGATGGCAAGGCAGTCTTAATATGAGAATTAGGAAAGAGGAATAGATGATAAATTACTCACGTATCAAGTTTAAAGAAAAAAATACACATGTAAAGGAGGAATGAAGATACTGAAAGACGTGGTTTTTTTCTTTTTCTTTCTTTCTTGTTCTAAGCTGTAGAAGAAAAGCCCTTAGAAACTGAAAGAACATTTTCATATTTTTCCAGGAGCATTATTGGTGATTATGTGTAAGTTTTAAGTATGTGCACTATTTGGTGGAAGCTTGTGTCAAGGTTGCAGTTAAAAGTGCCTATTGTTTTGTGATAAGTAATGGGATGTAATAAATTAAATTTCTTTAACTGGTACTGTAAAATTTACATACAACGTATTTGTTTTGCTGGAATTGATGAGAAAAGGTTTTAAATGTTAACTAAGATTGAAATACTGGTTTTCAGGAATGAATGTTGGTAAACAGGGTAAACTTTTTTTCTAGACTTGCTTCCTCTCATTGTTATACCATCTTAAAACAATATGGAAATAAAAATAGCACTTAGATCATGTGCTTTGTAAGTATGAAAAAACCCTACTAAATGTCTAATAACATGACACTTAAGCAACAAAATCTGTCAAATATATAGCAGCAGGAATATGAAATACAGTGATTGTTGCTACATCTCTTTTACTTAGTATATATTAATTATGTGTGTGTAAATATAAATATGAGGTGGTACTCTAAAGATAACTAGTATGCAAAGAAACCTATATGAAAATCCTCTCAGATATCCAGGAATTGATTTGGATGAGTTTTATGCCCTTGATGGAATCACACATCCAGAAACTCTCCACAAATCTGTTAATCCTTCAACATTTGCTGTATCAGGTTCCATAATTATGGAGTAACCTAAACTGGCAAGAATATTTGGCTTCTCTACAGGAACATATCTAAGCCTTACAAATATGTATCAGGCAAAACTACCAGGTAGTTTAAAGCTTTACTAACTGATAAGGGTTAACCAAGTAAAAACTGTAAAAAGGGATTGTTCTTTTTCATTTGTTCAAAACCTTTTGTTACAAGGAATTTGAGAAGCTAAAATAACTGATATTTGAGGATTGGAAATGCATTGATTTTGAACATGCCTAAACTTGCTGGTTTATGTAATTTCAGTAACACCCTTCATAGTTTTCCTGCGCTATTTAATATACGGCATTTTGTGGTGACAAGATTTTAAGTAACTGCATGCTGTATGAGATGGAACATGGTAATGTAGCGTATGCTGATGGTTTGTGTATGTGTCCTCATCTTGTCCCAGGGAGGCCTTCATAGAAGTTTTGAGTGTTGTGTTTGTGTCAGAGCAAAGAACCTTTGTTCGAGGAAGTTTGTAGACAGAAAAAAGTAATGATTTGAGGATAATTATTTTCTTAACTTTACAACTGCTTCCTGTTTGACCTAAATGCAAGGTCAAAATTAGCTAAAAATATCCCAACATTCTTTGAAAAGTATGGCACTTAAATTATTAGAAAGTACAAAGTTTTTAGGAGGTGTATCATTCAAGAACTGTTACCATATGTCACAGAGCATATGAATTAGTTGCTAGAAGTATTCGTGGATAATGGTGGCTGGTTTTCTCTAATAATTAATTTAAAAAACAAGTAACAGTTGGCACTTCTCTAAACTATGTCTGAGCTTACTGCAATAATTATACATTTTATTGGTATTGTTTTATTGTACTCTGCCTTGACAGTAGTACTGATTTTATAAATGTAAAATTAGTTATGGTTTAATTCCTTTTTTTAAAAATAAAAGATAGTCTGATCTAAAGCAAACTTCCCAAACTTCATTTTAGTACTTATTAATCATTCTGTGTCTGTAACCTTCAATAGGCCTCACAGAATGAGTGTTAAATGAAGTAGTTGTGTTTCCAAACTAGAACCAGACAGTTTTGTGTAGGGTAATACTTCCAACATTAACTAAGCACTTAGCATTCTAAATTTAATTTTGGGGTTGTTTGTTTGTTTTAGCTGCAGGCTTATTTCAGGTGAATTTAGAGTACTTTGGATTTAATAATTTTTTATAAAGGGATTGCTTTGACCAGAAAATTTCAGTGTAAATTGTACTTGAGAATTTTATGTGGTAGACACACATATTAGCAATTCTGGTGGCAGTTTTGTGACTAATACTGTTAATTTTATAATAGTGGGAATAAAATTATGCAGTGACACTGTCTTTCGTGGTTGGTTGCTAAAGAGCTAAACTTTTTGGCGTAGAAGTAACTATTGGGTTGGGGGGGGAGGTGTTTAGGTTTGTTTTAAGTGAACAGTTACTAATGCCAACTGCTGGAGTGGCATTTTCTAACAAAAATTTAAGATCTCTTCCCTTGAGTGGTCTAGCAACCACTGCATCAACAAAGTGCATGTGGCTTTCCTTGTTTGTGTGTTTTGTGGAAATTTTCCCTTTCATGCTCTGTGAGCCTTGGCTATGATGTTAGAATGAAGAACATCTTTTATTGAGCTTTTTGCCATTTTACAGGTTAATTTGTGAACCGCTGACTGAACAGAACAACTTTTACAGACTATAAAGTGCAGCCTTGTAACGTGGAGTAACAATCAAATAAACCAGAGTCTGTTGGGGAAAGTAATTTTCCCACATCTTTTAAAGAGTCTGTGCTTGAAGCAGGGGAAGGTTGGGGCTGTAGGGTCTTGTGATGATTCATAGCAGTACAAGAGATGTCGGGATGGGAGCAGGTTAGTACTGACAGTGTGGGCCACTATAGGCCATCAAGCATGGAGACATTTAGTAACACTTCTGTCTTTGCTCCCCTTGTGTGTGGAGTCCCAAGGATATAGGTGATTGGTTTATATGAGGGGGGCGGGGGGGGCAGGAGGAAATAAATGAAAACGTCTTAGTATTTCAGATGGACAGTAATTTTCAAAATATCTGTAGTGACCATCCTAGTACAGAAATTATACAGTCTATCACTTTGATTTGTGTCCTTTGCAGGTATGTGATGTTCATCTGTAGTGACCACCCTAGTACAGAAATTATACAGTCTATCACTTTGATTTGTGTCCTTTGCAGGTATGTGATGTTCTAAACTTGTGAATGTACAAAAAGCCAGTGTTTGTATTTATACTCAAGTTTAAATTTGGTATTTCTTCATACAAATTTGAGAAATATTGCTATGGGTAGAAAACCGTATTGGTATCCTTGTGTCACCTGACAGAGAACTCCTTAGTCTTCCTTACCCTGTTTAAAGCTACGTTGAGTTAGGTTTGAATGAGCCAGTATGTTTACTCAGGCTACTGCAGCCTGTTTTGAAGATATGAACTTGGCTTCTCTAAGCATGTTTCTGCCCAGGCGTTTGTTCCACAGCTCACTTGCATCTTATGAAGTGCTGCATTTGTGATGTATATTTAAGCATCAGCCTGTTCATGATGTATGTTGCCTTGAAGTTGCTGCAAAATAGGGGTTTATGGGTCTTCTTTTTTTTCTATGCCATTTGTTCCATTGTATATCATACAGAATATAGAGCAATTTCTTCTCTTGGAGTCCTGCACCCATCTTAGTGCTGAGAGAATCTTTATAGTTGGGGTTAAAGAATTTCCTGAAATATTTTTAGTTATTAGTCCATGTGGATTGTTAATTATATAAATAACTGTTCAGTAGGCATTGAAATAAAACCTTTATAGAGTTAGTTACTTTTTAGATTAATTGGAATTAAGCTCATTAAACTAACATTTCAGGGGAGAGAGCATATGTTTAGAAGACTGATGACTGTTTCAGGGACAGTATGTAATTTCTGCACAGTACCTTATCATAAAATCATGCTATTAAAGACTTTCCTGTATCTAACGTGTATATGGGCAAATGTGCTATGATTATTATTCTATTCCTTAAATAAGCAGTAGTCTGTCAGCCTTGGAAGGTCACTGGCTATGTCAAGAATTTAACCTGCTTTGACACTTCCATGCTTTCTTCCTGTGAGCAGCTTGAATACCACTTACTCAGCAGTAAGTTAAATAAAATCAGCTAAAGAGAACAGCATACTGTAAATGATGCTGGTAACAGAAAAGACATGTAAAATTGCTTGTCGAGATGATAACATTTCATAACATTCTGGAAAACAACCTATCATGTATTGATCCTTTTTTTTCCCTCATTTTTTTTTTAGTTGTTCTCCCCCCTGCAAAGATGAAATATAGTCTTTCAAGGAGTCTTATTCCTTTCTTGAAGACTTGCTGTATTGATCTGAAACCACAGAGCTGAAATTGGTCATATTTTAATAGTGTTCCTTCTCTAATGACAATATATGGCCCTGCTGTTTAAGTGGAAAACTTGCTGCAGTATTTCTGTTACTGGAATTTGTAGAAGAGTCAGTGAGGGACTGCTGTAAAACCCCTTATGAGATACTGCTAATGGAACGCTGCACTGACATCTGTGTGAATGAATGGCAGACCTCCGCAGGTGTGATTCCTTAGTTGTGCTTCATGGAAGCATACCACCAACCTGCTCCAGAATAAAGTAATGGGACAGAAGAGATGTTGAGTAACCCCTGTATGAATACAGATTTTTGTGTTTTCTTTTTGGCCTGCTGCTTCACTTATCACAGGCCAACTACTCAATACACTTCTTGTTAGTGCAACTTTAGGTTTCTCAATCAGTGATAAATACAACTTACCATCTTCCTCAGAACAAGGGACGAGACAGTTTCCCCTTTGCCAAATGATTAATTTAAAAATTGCTGCATATTAATTATTCCCCATAATAACTGTTAGCCCTTGTTGCAAGACCTTGCTGTTATTCTAAAAATAAGTTTACAAAAGGACTTAGCATTAATGAGAAGGCTTCTCCCTCTCTCTGCAAAGAAAATAGGAAAATATAGTCTGTAAGAAAGCATAACACAGAGGCTTGTGGCGATTTTTATTCAATTTTTTTTTTTTTTAAGTCTAGTTCTAGAAACAAAGGAAGTACAAAAGATCAGAATGACAATGTAGCATTTTTGGTGCTTTCCAGCCTCACATGTTCTTTTACCTCCACTGGCATAAGCCTGATGCTTCAGAAAGTGGCAATGTGTTTGTAATCTCTTAGTGGAACTACAAGTGAGTTAACGTAAGTTTGAGAGTAACAAATATCATCTTAAACTCATTTAGCCTGGCCACTCAAACTTACAGCAGTATATATGCAACAGTAGAATTACTGTATTTTTAGCAATCTGTATAAATAAATAAAATAAAAATATTTTTAACAATCTGCAAGGTGAGGATAGACAACTGAAGGACATCAAGAGTGTGCAAGCTTGGCTTTAGGGAAGAATAGGAACCCAGTAGGTCTAAGTAACTTAAACTGAGCCTGTTAAATTTACAGTCTCAGAACAGATTATTCTATTTTGGATACCACATAATATAAATTTAACATTAAATCAACAAATAATTAAATTGCAGACATGTCTGCAGTGAGCCTTGTTTTTAAATCCTAGTGCAGTGCAATTTATGCCAGGAAAATGGCCCTCCAATGAAACAAGCAAACAAACAAAAAACGATGATAAACCATACAGTTTGAAGTTTTGAAAAACTTAAAGTCCAAAATGTTTGTTCTCATCCAATGCACAGGAAAACCAGTTGGTTAATAATGTCACACATGGTTGGGAACAAAATGAATTCAGAATGATGCACTCTTGTGTGATATAAACTGTTCCAGAAAGTGGTGTTGTCAAGAGAACATAGAACACTAAGCAGATGTATTGTTGCACAGAAATTATAAAGGCATGTTAGGCACAGATTTACTGAAACGAGATAGGAGCTAGACAGTGAATTTGATATTCCTCCCCTTCCCTATTGCAGTTGTGCTGTTCTCACGTTCATCGCATGAGAAATTATTATTGTATGATTTCACAGCAATTTTGCTGAGGGAGGACGGTGTTACCTCGAAACTCACCGAAACTGTACGGTCTCAACATTGTAACGTTGCTTTGCATATTAAGTAGCAAAAGTTTTTAAAGCTAAAGTTTCATCAGTAAAAAAGCAACAATTGCCCTGCTGGTCTTTAATAAAGCCACATGGTAGTGTTGGCTTACATCTGGCAGCGTTGGTGTCTTGTGATGAGTAGTTGTTAACAGTAAAATTGAGTCATCTGGAGTGTCATTCTGAAATTAGTTTTCTTAAGTTTCTAATGTAGTCACACCCGCTCCAGTAGTACCCAGTGAATGCTTTTGCATGTTATTTAAGTGTGTGTTTATATATGTATCTTTAAATTTAAATTCTGAAGAAGTCTATTTAAAAAACAAAAATGGAAACAAGCTCTATTGCATGGAAACTGCTTTAATATATTTTGGAGTAGTGGAGTTTCAGTCTTTAAGTATTGGGGCCTGTGTGGGCTTTTAAAAAATAACCACATGGTATGATCTCTGCAGGTATCTCCTCCTTTACATCTGGTTCCTGCTCCTTCTAATGCTTTAGGGAGAGGGCTGAATGGTAGCTGAACAAGATTTGTAAATTTTTTTAAAAGCCTTTCTGTCCTGTTAATTATCTCAAAAACTGAATCTTTTAAGGGTTGTGATTAGAATTGTTACATGTATTTTTTACTGAGCATTAATTCATGGTTTGCATTTGTGATATGCATTTTTCTGTTTGTTTTAGAGATTATTGTGCATTGTGGGAAGACAGTTTAATGATAACAAGCTATTTGGGGAAGAATCTCTCAATACCAAGTGATCGGGTAATGGCAGGTGAAACTGAATTTTTTCATATGTAAGTGTATTTGGAGAAAAACCCCAGATTTGCACATGGCGGATTCTGAATTGGCTGTCCTCACTGACGACAGAGTTCTTTGAGTTACAGAAGTTAGCTCTATGTAATCTTAAGATCAATTCTCCACAGCGGTCAGAAATGCATGTAGCGTGCTGGAAGCTGTTAAAAACGAATGAATAACCATATGAGAATCTTTTTTTTTTTTTCTTTTTCCATTGGATACAGCAGTTCTACTGTGTTGTCCTTTCTTGCCCTTCATCTCGGAAAAGGTTATAGCAGTGTTGGAAAATATATATGACTGGTGAGGATAATCAAAGGAACAAAGCATCACCCATATATAGGGGATGATTCAGTAGACTAAGGCTCATCAGACTTAGGAAAACATGTTAGGAAATGAAAGATAGGAGCCTCTCGACCCATGAATAGTATGGAAAAAGTGAGGAAGGAATGCCTATTATACAAGTGTAGGAAACAATAAAAAATAAACTATTGGCTCATAGCTTCAAAAATACTGAAACAAACTGATGAACTGTAGAACACAATGCCAGAGTATATAATGATTATAGAAATGCTTAGAAAACTAGGGGTGGAAAAAATCATTGATCTAAAAATTCACTAATTACTAAGTGGCAAGTAGGTGGACAATAGTAAATACACCAAGAAGATATGACCATGTGCTTGACCTGGTTTTGTGTCCTCTCCAGACATCTGTTGGCCTTTATCAGAAACAGGACATTGGAGCTTTGGTCTGAACCAGTAAACCCCATTAGGTAATGTATGCACCAGGCCACTTCCCTTAAATACCATGTGTCCCTTAATGCATCCTATTCATTCTTTTCATGCAAGGGTTTGCCTGACAGTTTTTCAGCACTGCATAGATTCATAGCTTTTGCCACTTCAGAAGGCAATTAAATACTTAGGCTGACCTTTTGTTTGTCATTAGTCACTTAAATTTCAAGTGGTACCTAGCAAAAGTTTTGCTAATCCATTTCTTCCAGGAGGGGATTCGATCTTGCTTTGAAAAGATCATCAAGAAATGGAACATTTCCGTTGCTCGTTTGTGAATCACCTTTGGAACCTTTCACTATTTCAAAATGAGGCCTCAACTTCTTAAAATCCAGACACGGTTGGTCTCACGTTTCAGCACTGGATCTTGTTAGTATGTTCTCTGTAGTCCCCTCCCCACCACCCTGTGGTATTTTCCCCTGTGAAAGTACTTTTATCCTGTAATCATCTCTCTTCTCAATCTCTGGAAAACTAAACACCCTGAATTCCCTAAGCCTCTCATTGCAACATAGCTTTCTGATTCTTGAATCATTTTTATGGCACTTCTGCAACCTCTAGTTTTCCACTGACCACTTTAAAATGCGGACAAATATACGGGGTGTTCCAGCAGCAGCCTCCTCCCTGCCATGCACTCCATCTTCCCTCTGCCCTGCCACGTGGATGCATTTTTGGTTGGCAGCGGAGGCAGCTGCGGGTATGGCTGAAGTGGCAGGCTGTGTTAACCAGGTGCCGTGCTCCGACGTTTCTCAATTTTTACCGAAATCAAGTAGTAGATAGAATTCTGATAACAGCAGCATTATGTGGAATTGAAAGCAGAGAATTTATCATACTATCTCCAAACTAAAAATGCCAACAAATATTCAGTTTCAATTTATTCGCTAGATACTAGCGACTTAGTTTGTAAATCAAAATACAGAGCTTTTATAGTATGGAGATGAAAGTATAGCTAAAGCTTCCCCAGACTCCTTTGAAAAGTTGATACTTGCAGTATTTACTGATTTATTTTATTGATAGAAAAATCTATCATCTACCATCTATCAAATACTGTGAATATATGTAATGTGGAGTTTGTAATTCCAGTCCAAAAACACTATAGTTGAGCTAGCATGGAGCCATATTTGTGCAGCTGTGCTGCGTTTATTTTTCAGCTGGTTTCAGGTTTGTCCACATGTTACTCAGGGATTCAGTAGGATTTCTTTATAGAACGCAAATCAGGAAAAAAAAACCCCATATCTTAATTTTAAAGGTCTGCATAGGTTTTGCAGAGTGTTTAAATGTCTGTGATTTTAGTATTTATTTGAAACACTGCATAATTTTCAGTGTTATAACAGTATGAAACATGATTGAACATGTTTAAGGATGAGCGATGAATTACATTCTGAGTGTTGGTGGAGTAAATAACAGATCTTAAGATAACATGCTTCTTCTTTATTGCTTGTAATAGTACAGTGAAAGAGAAAGAAACTCACACTTTCATCTCTCCAGTTTTGTTGTTTGTTTGTATTTCCTGAAAGAAAATGGTTTCCCTGGTTTTTCCTTGAGAAAGTAGTTGGGCTTTTTGGATTTCATAATTGACAAGTGGTACTTCTGCTGTTCGACTACCTTAAATATTTAAAATGTAATTTCTTCCGCTTGAGAGGAGACAAACAGTTACTTTTCTGCCTGAGTGTTCTGATTTCTATTTGTGATGTGCTTAAACTGGAGATAATGTGGTTTGTAGCTTGTATTTCTGTTCCATAGCTGATACTGTCACACATAAGAGGTTGGAAACCCTTCTGCTAGTAGCGCTACATTGAGAACAAGGCATTCATGGTAGCAGATGCTTTACATTGCATTTATATTTAAATAGGAGAGAGTGATATATTTTCAATTTTAAGAGTTTTTCCCATGACAAAGTAACTTGCTGTCTTGTCTTTTTCTTTGCCATTGATTGATCCATTTGCTTACTTATCCCCAGGAGTGGGAAAGAAGAAATGTAGAGTGAAAAAGCCTTCATTTAGGAGTATGCTGAATGCTTCCTAATAGCGTTTGAGTTCAAAAGACCAGAGTCCTCTGGGTCTGGTTCATTTATATAGTTTTAATTAGAACTGAGCCTCATTAATGAAAATGTGCAAAATAAAACAAGCACATCTCTTTAAAGTTCAAACATACACGTTGTGAGAGTGGGATTTGTGTTTAACCCAGGCAGCTGTGAGTTAGGTGCAGTACAGTGTGCAAGTCAACCATTGCAAAGGATCTTACCCATGCTGACCATTATTATTCACCTGGTTCTCATTCTTCCTAAATTAATTACTGTTTCTTCAGATGTAAACTTTTAGAATCATTGCTCAGGTTATCTATGTTCCGGGCTTGTGAAGTGAAGAGTTCGAATGTAGCTGAGAAAATGATTTCCAACTTGTTATAAAGGGATCTCTGTTTTATGAAGAAATATTGTTGGAGTGCTCTTTGCACTGACTGAGGTTGGGACTCTGTACAGAGCACCGTGAGTGACAGAAGAGTGGGCACTCGCTGTCTCTCTGGTTGCCTATCCAGATTTTTTGGATGATGAAGGAATAGAGCAGCTATAAGAGCTCTGCTCATTTTTAACACGGACAGTCATGGTTGTAACACCAAATGTGTAAGGAGTTGCACTGCTTTATGTAAGTAATTGTTTTGAAAACTAACTAAGCAGTATTTTTGTTTGTTTGTTTGTTTTTCTGGAGTCAAGACCATAGCTTGATCTTGTATGTCACTGGATATTGGGGGTATTTTATAGAAGAGCATGTGTATATGGTGCTTACTATATGCAGCATGCCATTAGGACAAGACTTTATCTACTGTGCCTCCTAAGATGCTGTAAGGTACCGTGCCAGTCCCAGTTTGGAGAGAGACAGACAAACTGGATCAGATATTGGAGAGCTTGTTTCCTGCCCAGCCAGCAGTAGCCCTTGTGTGGTTGGTAGTGGAACCTCTCTGAGACACTGATAATGCAGGAGTAACGTGCTACAAGTGGTTTGCTGTGTTATGGAGAAAGATTAAGTGCATCATACGGCTTTATCAGAAAAACAGACACTCAGTTTTTCAGGTGCAGTCTTGTCACAAATGGAACTGTTTGGGACAGAGGAACAAACACAGATCAAGTGTGGTCATAGTAGCTTTAATCTGTGATTATTCTGGATTGAAAGCATGTTTCTTCATGTTGAGAAGTATGTGGCGTGCATTTACTTGAATGTTGGAATCATTCAGTTTCTCTTAATTCCTTCAATTTTAAAGAGGAGGAATACGTACAGAACTTAAATGCACACAACATATGGCTGAAATACCACGTATACTAAAGATGTAAAAATCAAAGTTGCTGTTTCCATGACAACTGTAACAGAGCCAAAGAGTTCTTTTCATAAAGACAGCAGCCATGCACAGCTAAAGTTCAGAGTCTGGGAACCTGATTCCTAGGATGCTTTAGGGTCTCCATATAGATCTCTGGGGATGTGCTATTTATGTTTGTTATCCACTTGTAACTTAGAGTGTCGCTTGTTCGCAGATACTGCCTACAGAACACACTGATGGGAGTAGAGTGTTTTTATGATATATGATTGATACGTCTGAGATGTTGCAGATGGGAGTAGCAAACTAAGAAGTGATACCACCTTGGCAAAGAGGAGTTTAAAATGGAAAATGGGAGCATTTCTATCTTGAATTTTGGGGGCGAGGGATGATGAGGGCTTTGAACTGCAGCTTTTACTAATCTGAATTGTTTATACGAATACCCATAACCAGATTCTTTCCATGGAAAGACTCTCTGATCGTGTTTACTGGAAAAATTAGTCTATTCAATTTTTCTGCTGTAATGCCACTATATTTCAGTCATGTCAGATGGAAATCTAGTTTTTCTTCCCTCTGACATTAATTGTTCATGTCTTCATGAACTTCAGGAAAAGTGAGACCATAGTTAGTCAAGACAGTGAAGTGAGTGAACCAGTATCTTAAGTATGGCCAGTTCTATGTAAGCGTAGGGTTGCACTGATGTATTTATCATGCTTAACTCCGGTTTAATTTGGATTTTAGATCGATACTGGAATAGAATTTTTATGAGATTATTTACTATTTACCCTTTTTTGAGTTTCCAGACATAGAGATAAATCAAGGGTGGATTAGCCAAATCTCTCTGCAAGTCATTTAACTTCATCCAGGCTACCCAGCAGAGAAGCTTCATTTTACTCAACTAAAGCAAATATTTCAAATATCTTTTTTTTGTCTCTTTTTTTGGCTAGTCTCCAATTTAATATAAAGAACTTTAGTTTAAAATTATAAAATGGGTAATCTAGACGTTTTAATTTTGGTGAACAAAAGCTCTATTACTTAAAAAGGGAGGAAATAATAATTATAATATACTCTAGTTTTTTCCCAATTAAGAAGTAAAACTTTTAATACATGAAAATTCTTAAAAATGTAATTGAACTTTCAAGAACCCCATTACTGTAACTGGTTGACATTACTTTGATTTGAAGAGTTCAAACCTTTTCTACTGGGACAGCCTGTACAATAATAGAATTGTTCCTTTTTTCTGCTCTGGCTCCTCTATATTAACATACCTCAGTGGCAGTAATCGAGTTTGATCATCATATTTCTGGAATACTAATTCATGAAAATTTAATCCCCCGGTGATACAAGTTAGCCTTTCCAAATGTGCTGTTATAAAACCACGTGAGAACTGAGCTGGTGGTGGTTTGCAGTCAGTGTTAGCACAGTAGATGGAAGCTAAGTGTTTAGAAACGTGATGCCCCTCCTTCATAAAAGAGCTCTCATTCACATTCCCAGATGGACTTTGCTATCTTGGTTTAAGTGATTCTGTGCCTTATGGGCCTGACCTCCCCAGCTGCCAAAGGTGGTGCTCCTTGGCAGTGATGGTAGGAGGGGCTTTGGGCCAGCTCATCGACCCCTTGACACTGGTATCCTTCAAGGTTTGACATGAACTCTAGGCTAGACCAGAAGCAAAGTCTCTTGGCTGAAGGAGCAGAACGGGATGTACTCATTGGGCTTTGGTTTAGGTAGGTGCTCAGATACATTCAGGCAATTTTATCACTACTTACTTATTTGAGGGGACTGGGGGTGTGAGGGTGGAGAAAGGCTTCGCTGTCAGAGAGAGCATGGGCATGTGAGGTGTCTGACTAGACAGAAACTCCCAAATACAATTATGAATTAATGAATAAATCTCTATTAATAAATAACAGGAAAAGCATTAAAAATATAGCAATTGCCTAGTAACAATGCCTAGCAAATGCCTAGTAACAGATTCTTTCCTTCCACTATTTGGAAAAGGTTTGTGGACAATGCCACTTGCCCCCATCGTCCTAAAGTCAGTGCTGTGTGTTACCAGTGAGGGCACCCTCTTGATCGAAGAAGTTATAGATACAGATTGCAACAGAAGTTCTAAACTGGCTTTTTAAGTGACATTGATTTTTGGAGACATATTTAGAAATGGAACTGTATTTCCTGACAAATGGCTTTACAGTTAAATTTTTTGTTATTACTTGAAATAACTGAATGTGCTTTAGCTTCTGTCGTTGAAGTCTTGGCTCATGCATCAGGTTTTGAAATTGAATTTGTAGATAGCATTCTTGGAAAAAGTGCCACCCAAATGAAACATTTTTCTTCTGGTTCCTTAAGTGCTACAGATGTATCAGAGACTGAACATGGATGTCACTGAAACAGAATTCTTAAATACTATTTTCAGAACCAGTACACTGGAAAATATGACCTTTCACTTCAATTTTTCTTTACCTCCAAGCCCAGGTGATGTTCCTCAGTTTCTACAAAGTATATGAGACCACATCACAGTAAAGTTGCAGATTTTCTGAGCATTGTAGGGTTTTAGATTGTACAGGCTCTGTCATCTGTCACAATTCTGCAGATACTTGTACAGAAGAGCATAATTTTTTCCATTCTTTGTTTTCATTTAATGGCAAAAAATCATTACATTTTGCTAGATTTCAAAATGAACTGTTCATGGCTGCTTTCCTAGGCTCCATTTTGTAGACCAAAAGTCTTTTGAGAATAGCTTATGATGTTTTAGCAAAAGCATATATAATTGATAAACTTCCTTTGAGAGTAATATTTAAACATATAATTCAAGTGTCTCTGTTAAAATGCTTAAACATTGATTAGCAAGAGACAAATTTTATCTTTCCCAGCCCAATTCACAAGTGACTAAGGTTGATGAGAGAGAAGTAATTGCCATTGACATGACTGTTAGCATTACATTTGAGTATTGAAAGTGTAGATGGGCTTGAGTTACTGTAATGGGTTGAACCTTCTATCCTGAAAGTTCTGTACATGCAGCATTTTCCCTTTTCTGAGGTCTTTCTTAACAAACTGCTACTCTGACATAACAGATTTTCTCCCTCGATAAAATTTTCCTTTATGTATCCCATGCCCTTTTGTACCTTTAAGGCTTTCATATACTCCTGTTATTTTTGTTTTGTTTCTTATTATGGAAATACAACTGTTTAACAACTCCAGTATTCAGCTACAGTTGTTTTCAGGCGTTTCCTAAAGAGTGATTTTTACTTTTTCCTGGGGGAGAATGTAATTGAGAAGGGTTGTTAAACCTGGCACATCCTCATTTGGTGTTACTAAACACATGAGGAATCATTTTACAATGCAGAATCCATGTCTTTCTAATCAACATTAGTGAAATCTGGCCAGAATATTTAAAACAAGCTATATTTTTTCTTGTTAGAGGTCTAAAAGTGCATGATGTCTGGATTCCAGACTTGTCTTCTATATTATGAATTGGAGGTAGAATACAAAATATAGTTTTGAATTGTAATACATTTGTTGCTTAGCTAAGTAGTTGCAACTTAAAAATTTATTCAGAACTGATGTTTAACATGGCAAGTTGATGTTATTGACGTACTTCTGCCAACCAGCACTTTATACAGTGGTAGTATGGTGCGTGGTAGTTTACTACTGGGAATACACTTTTTTTTTTGTGGTGTAGGACTTTATACTGACAAGAGTTCTTTCAATGAAGTCCATCAAGCTTCAGTCCTGGGCAGGAATCTGGTGGTAGTGTGATTCATTACTTTTAAAGCAAGACAAGTTTAGGTGAGTCATCGAAAAATAAATTACTAAAGCACAGACTTAAACAGTGAATGCTACATGTTGATGCAAGTTGGCAGAAAAAAATTACAGATGTAATCTTTGGCTTTTTACTGAATAGTTCTTTGTATAGACGTAGCTTAACTGCTTTGTTATTGTCTGGTATAATCGGTGCAAGCTTGCCGGTTACATTTTGGAATTTGGAAGTCTGCATGGGACACTACTTTGAAATATCTTGGAATACTTCTATGATCTAATGCTGGTTTTAAATGGCAATTTGATCTTGGCAAGATTAGCCTGGGGCTTCCTCTAGCTAAGCTTGAATAATGAAATACTAAATGCAGTGACAAGTTGTGAGGTTTCTAATAATGGTCTGGATCGATCAAGATCAACTTTATGCTTTGTGCGTTGGTGTTTAATGGTGATCACCGTCTAAATAATGCACCAACTTGATGGTATACCATAAGGGTATGGACCCTCAGCCCATCCGAGCTTACATCCTGGTGGAAGATACTGAATGAAGCTTCCAACTTTCTGGGCAAAGACTCAAAACTGCTAGTTAAACCATTGTAACTAATTGTGCTATATGTTATGTTAGGATCACTTAAGAACACATTGTGCTGTGACGTAGCATCTCCTTTATAAAAAACTTAATGCTTCATAGCTCTGGTGTTATGTTGTATCAGTTTAAATAAAGATTGTCCAAGGAAAAAAAACAGGAGAAAGAGGTGAAGATAATCACAATTCAGCTTAAAAGTGTTTAAGCATTCCCTGACTAGTCTAGACAGTGGTTTTAATTAGTACAGGAAAGAAAGACTTGTGAGCAGATATTTATTAAGTGCATTTGGAAGGGAGGACAATACAAAATAGTTATCCTGAAAACTGTCTGCCAGATTATTTTCCCCTCTCTTTCAAGAGCAGAGATTGAAAATGTGAAGTGTGCTTTTCAGATCTTTGAAAATACTTTACTATATTTCATATTACTCTGGCATCTGGGTTAGATATCTTGTTTTATTTCTGTTTTAGGACTTTACAAATCTGTGCTTTTAGAAGCAAAGAAATGAGGAAAACAGGCATTTAAGTCTGCCTGCAGACCAAACAGTCTTACTAACAATAACAAGTTTGTGTATTTCTTACTAGTAAAACCTCAAAAAAAACAAACACCAACTCATCCTCTCACCTCCGCTTTTGTGGTCTTCCTTTGTTGCTACATTTCTAACTATTAAGTTTTCAGCAGTCTTGTGAATTTCAGCTATTTAAAATATGTACCATACAAATAAATTAAAACAAGCAGGAGTTCACTAAGATGTGATAGCAATGATCTATACAGTTTATCCCTTCTCACAGTTGTATTTGAAATAATCTGCTATAGTCAGGCATTAAATGTGCACTCATAACTCCTGGGGTTTTTTGGTGATATTTCTACTAAAGATATATATAAAAAAAGTGTAACTTGCATTACCTGTGGAATATTGCTTAAAATTCACATAAATGTATATTGTACCAAGAGGGAAAACATAACATAATCATATCCTAATTGCATAATCAATTCACTGTGATTATATTTTCTCCCTCAATGCAATTTAGTAAATGGGTGTTCAGGTGAAACAGTTTCTTGCTTACTGTGATTTGTTCAGTTAGTTTTGGGTGGCTTTTTTACCTTAGAAATAATATCTCTTTAACTTAATTCAGAATGTATTTCCCTAATTACCTTTTCAGATTGCACAGGAGGTTAGATTGCTTTCTCATTGTTTGTCTACATTCTGTATAGTTTAGATTTAAACCAGAATAATACAAAAAACAATTCCTTAACACAAAACTTTTTTTCCATTAGTATTAGTATGATTATTCAACATTTGTGGCATTCCTTTATAGTAGCTAAGGATATAGTAAGTTTTTGTGAGCAAAAAAGGCGACAAAAGAAGAGGAGTTTGAGATCTGGAAGTTACTTTTAGCGTTTGGAAGAGAAACTAGTTCCTATTTAATACAGAATAAATACAAGAAAATAGCTTAAATATTGGGAGTGTTAGTATAACATAAAGGCACTTGTCAGCTAGGTTTTTGTGTCTAGTTTAAACCTTAGTGTAAATTTCTCAGTTGTGCTTGACATGACCCAACACTGAGCATCATGGAGTATCACTGACTATAGTGTTGATTCGTACACACTGTACTGTATTTAGGACTTTGTGGTGTGTTTGTATAGGATAAAGCGTATATTCTAGTTGCACCTACTGTAACAGGGATAGACATTCTTATGTGGGCAACCAGTCAAAAGAGCTAGAACCCTGTCTTGAAAGCAGTTTTTCTATTTCAATGAGGTGTAATGATGTGGGGGCAGAGAAGAAGCAATAGGTAGTATATAGGTATGTGGTCCACGTAAGTGCCTTATGCATATAAATTAGCCAGATGCTATTTTAAATTCTCAGTGCTTTCACACAGGGGAAGAGACCAGGGTGTTGTGTGTGTCAGTAGGTGTCACTGAGAAGCTCTACTATTGAAAGTAGAATACAAAGTCTGCTGGAATACAAGGTAGATCACAAGGCAGTCATAGCTTTATAGCTCTGAATTAGAAAAAGGGGAAAGTCAGCTCTGTCCTGAGAAAGGTGACTGAATACCTATGATCAATAGCGACGCTCAGAAGGAATGGATGAGAGCTGAAAAGATGCGCTTTTCTTTAAGCACGGACACACATTGCTTCTCATTATGCACCTGGACCTTTCAAACCTTTCTGTCGTACTGAGACTCCCAGCCAGGTGTTTTTGCACTGTGAAACGAAACAGTCTTGGGTGCTTATGTAGCTAATGGAGAAGATGCCCAAGGCCTGGGGCAGAGGTCCTTCTCTGCATCTAGCTGTGCTTATTAATTAAGTTAATGCTGCTGCCCAGGTGGAGATTGCTGCCCTCACTGTTTTGCTGAAAAAAGGGGATTCTGTGTATGCTTCCTTGCCTGCTTTAGGTTGTAGTTTAAACAGATGATAAAGGCTGATAAGAGCTAACTCACCTGACCTTGCCTGAGGTTGTTTAGGAGAGCTCACATAATACTTAAACTGAGTAACGGCTGATAGAGGTCAGCAGTCAAGAACTGTACGCTACAGGATTTTTAGGTGAACATCATCCTATGACCTGAGGAAAACAAGTCTAAGAAATTTCTATAGAAGTAAGTGCTTGCATATTAGGATTGTGCAGATATAACTTGATTATTTCCTTTATTAATTAGGAGTTAAGTTACATGATTTTTCAAGTCTATAATTGTTTTCACTTCAGTGAGTCAGTAGGTGCTGGCCTACGTGTTTACTAGACAAAGGCACAGCACTTCTGATTTTTATGTTTGTGAATTTTGGCCTTGCTGTTTACATAAGCAGTATTTATGACAGCAAATTGATGGGTTGGTTTGTTTGAAAGCAGTCTCTGCTTTGGCAGTGATAGACAAAATGATACTGATTTTACAAGCAAAATGTTTAGCAGTTATACAGTGTATTCATAGAGATGTCTTCAAACATTTTTGGGGATATTATGAATACTTCTTTGATGCACAGGGTATACGAATATCTCCATCATACAAGTATTTTTTTAAAAAAATAGTGCGCCCTAAACAAATGAAAAAGAAAGCCCCAGAAACCTAAGATTTCTGATAATAAATAATTTTAAATGTGACTAGTCCTATACTAGTGAGTGGAAATAGTCAGTCATATGCTTGGAAGCAGAGCTATTAGCAGTATCTTCAACCAGTACAGTTAGATGTCTATCTCACTTATATGCAGAGGTCCAAGAATTAAACTCCTGGGGCGTATTGTTGGTGAATGCGCTGTCTAACTGAGCTCTCCTCCCTTTCTGGAACACTGAGCAGAGTTTTTTTTCTATTAGGATAACTAAGTGTAGCTTGCAAAATTGCTTTAGCTGTGTGTTACTGCTTCAGAATTTCTAATTTTAGGAAGTAATGCTACAAACATCTTGAAATACATAACTTAAATCTACTTACTTTTCCATTAAAACGTTTGTCACTTATGTCATGTAATAGTTGTTATGTTTTGGTAAGGCTTTTTCCTGAAAGCTGAGTCATATTACACTGAAATATAGAACATCTTGTTGGAAAACCATGTGATTTTGGTGTTTTGTTTTGTTGGCTGTTTGCTGGGGTGTTTTTTGATTAGCTTTTTAAAGACATCTTAATTGGTCTTATATTTCTTTTCAGGTATTCCACAAGTTACGTTTAATATTACACTGAGAGCAAAGCGGGTTTGAGAAGAGTGTTGCTTTTCTGAAAGGCAGGCTAGCATCCAGACATATTATTTATTCATTCCTCAATGTTCTAGGTGTCTTAGGGATGTACTTTGACATGCGTTATTTCTGGCAGCAATGATGACTTAGGCATACCCTGCTCCTCCTTCCCTTACCGCTTCTTCCAAATTCTGTATAATCTTTGTGGGTTACAGAGGTAAACTGAATCAGAGATTTGGTTTACCATGTAGCAAAAGTGGTACTGGGAAGCATAAGGACAGAAAGAGCAGTGGAGAATGTGAATATTGCTTAAATATCTGTATATTGGTGGGGAGTGTTTCTGTTTCTCTCCTTTATTTCTCTGAAAATAGATGCTTTGGCATAGAGAGAAGCTAGTTTCTGAAGTGCTGCTGGCCATTGGAACAGGAAGTTATGAAGCTGATCTCACTGTAGGGGTAGCAGGAAGAAGATGAAAAAATATACCCCAAAAGTAACTTAGTTTAGGTATGTATGCTCTCTAAGATTAGTTTTCCCCTCCTCATTACGGTGTACAGTTACACTATTAATGAAAGTATGGTTGAAGGTGTGTTTATCTCATTGTATAGGAGCTCTGATGAAGAGTAAAGAATGGTAAATAAAGGGGACAGCAAAGTAATAAGGATTGATGTTTATTTTTATTTTTCCTTTGTCTTAAGTTGGCATGTTGGAAGTCACTGGAATTGAGACTTCATAAAAGACGGAAGATCAGGACTTGGGAAAGAGTCTTAATTGTTATACTATGTTTTCACTTCAGCATTAGATGTAGGTTATTCCATAGTCCCTGTTACGTTGTTTATGGAATGGTTTCGTACATTTCTCTGCGTTATCACAGACATCTGTATCTTCCATAGTGACTGTTCCTTGGCAAGTCAGCAGAGATGCTCTCCTAGTACTTCATTCTCCATCTATTTGCTGAACGTTCTTTGTCTTCCCGGTATCTAAAAAAGATAGGGAGCCAGGAAGCTAGCTGACATGCACTTTAGTTTCGCTAAAGACAATGATGGTTTTGGGCAGAAGGTTGAAGCAGTTTTAGAAATTAGCTGGATTGGTAAATGCAATTTGATTTGAAGGCATAAGGCCTTCATTTGTGAAGGTGAACTGCAGTCTGAGTTGTAAGATTTACTGCTTGTTCTTTGGATTGCCTGGGTAGCCAGGAAAATATATTTGTTTCCAGCTGGCCAAATGATTACAGCTTTTCTTTGAGGATTTGAACGAAACTGCAGGCATCCATCTTTGTCATCTTTAGGCTTGATTACTATAGCACACATTTTCTTTATGTACTTTATGCCTGACATTTTGCTTTAATCAGCATTTCCAAGTGAAACTGCTTGTAATTGGGCTTGCTAGCCTAACATGCTCTATATTTTGCGTTATTTACAAGTTTACTCTTGGAATTGCTTAGTATTTGATGACCTGACATTTCATATACCCAAAGACTGACTTTATGGGGCGTATATTGATATATATCTGGACACACTAGCAGCCTGCTTAATTAAGACAATTCTGGTTTTCATGAGAGCCTGAATCTTACTATTTCTGAGTCTTTATACATTGATCTGAGCTATATGAATTAGTAAATTTTTTTAGCCTCCTTGCTTACTGAGATCACTTCCATCTTACATTTTTCTGGCTTGAACAGGTTTTCCTTAGTTCTTGGTTTTTTGCATCATGCAACTGGTAGTATCTCTTGCAGTTACTTATGATTAGAATTGTACTATTTTTAAGCCTCTGAAAATATTTGAAGTTCTACACTTCTATTGATAAATAAGGCTTCAGTTTTACAGTAGTAAAAATAGAAGAGTATAGGGATTGTATCTGGAATTTGCAGCTGCTGAAAATTATATTCACAGATTCTTTATGCATCCTTGGTATCACACCCACACCCCAAGACCCTCAAACCCAAACATCAGTCTTTTTTCAAGCCTTAAAACTTTGTAAGGTCTGTGAATACCTCGACTGCCATTAAAAGAGGAAAAGAGCCAATGTAACTGTTGATACTTTGTATAGTACTTCCTTACATACAAAACCTGAAATGCCTTTACAGATACAGCACTTTAAAAGCGAATGCAACAGTATAAACAGTGTCTTAGGAAACAAGTAAATAGCTTGCCATGTAGTCTGCTTTATTTATGGCCTGACAGCTTACTTGTGCAGTTGGACGTACAGACTTAGACAAGCGTATTTGAGAAGGTACTTTAGAAATATTTCTCAGCACCAGCTCTATAGAAAACCCATTGACCTGTAAAAGTGTGCTGCTGAGAGCTGTATGTTCATCTGGATAGTAAATGTATTTTGTTTTTCATTACTGGTGCTAGTGATCCTGAAGATGTTCCAATGTATACTTAACTCAGGTTTTCCTCTGTATTTGCAGTCAAATGTTACTCTGTTTTCATCTGATTTAGTGTAATGATAGCAAAGAATGGCTCTCAACATTTGGTTGCAAGAATAAAGATACAAAAAAAAAATATCTGGAAATAGCCTGATGTAAATAATGTCTGCATTTGTAAGACAAGGGTTTTGTTTTAATATTCAGCTTTAATATATTAGTAACGGGAATGACCCTGACTGAAAGGACACTTTACCTCCCTTGGAGGAAACTTACTACATTTTTTAAATTATTTCTCTGCATTTCCTTTAGATATCACATTACTGACTATTGTTTTTAATATCGTATGAACTGATTCCCTTGGTCTCCAGGGGAAGTATGTGGAAAAAGGTCCCCCATCCCATCTTGTAACACAGGAACATCTCTGGTGCATCTATTCGTAAAAAACAATATGACACAAGGGAAACAAAAAAAAAAAATCTTTCAAGAAATCATTGAAAATATCTCTGGGGAAAAAATCCCAAAATATAATGGAAAACAAGGAAGACAGAATCAACTCCAATTTATGACTATAAATACCATTTTATTGCAATGGTGAACAGGAAATCCCTGGTAGGGAACTGCTTGGTCAGTGGCTAAGTGCTTGGGTTTGAACATATTTATGAAATGGATACTCTGGATATTTGCTGCAAATAGATGAGTAGCCTATTACCCCTGACTCCTATTGCAACTTTCTGTCATTGTTTTCTGTGACGTATGTAAAATCTAGAATTCTTTTCAATTTAAGAGTTAGAATGTCAGCTTTTCCTGCTGACATATTCAGAATTGATTTGCCCAGGAAAAGTGAAAAAAATTAAAGTTCTTCTAAAAATGTATTCTAGAATATAAATGGAAATATTTACCCTTGTTTCCATTCACGTGAAGGGAGAAGAGATGAATAAGAACATTCAGATCATATTTGGTATGGAGTAACACTTACATTCTTAATACAGTTTTGGATTATAAAGTTAAATTAGGTGGCTATCTTTCTTGCACAAATTGAGGAGACGTTTTGTTTTACTATAAATTTTAATGAAATTCCAGAATAAATTGACAGGCACTGTTTTCCTTGGGGTATCTTCCGTTACTTTAATATGTTCAGCAAAGTAGTCATAACAATATTTTCTATTGAGAGTAGTGGTGAATTGAAGCCGGGTTTTCACATCAACATTACCAGCTCAGCTGCTTTTTGCTGCCAGAAGAACTCAGTGCAGTTTACAGCAGTATTTCCAACCATATTAGTTGTGCTGGTTTGTTGGTATAGTGCATTTTAAATACCATTAAATCCTTAATAAAAGCATTAATGTAAATAATATGTCTATAATATTTAGAAGTCAGCTGGGGCTGATTTGCATAGACAGAGGCTGTGTGCTGATTGATGGCATCCATTACAGCAACTCTGTATTTGTTTTAAACAACAAATGGGTAATTATGTGCAGACTGCCAGGTACAGAAGGTAATTCTCAGGTAGATAAATTATAGTTCTTGATCTCATTGATTGGGTCTGCTGTGGGACTATTGATTCCTATTGTAAATGTTTCTTATCAGGATTGTAGAAAAAGCTGAAAATAGGGAAACCTGTCATAAACCTCTACACTTCTATAATTATTAGGATGTTAGGAGAAAAATCCACTTTTTGGCATGTAGTTTCATAACAATAGTTTAGATTATCAAGTTCTTAGAGCAGTAATTGTTTGAGAGCGCTATGAGTTACACAGCTCCTCACCGGTTCCCAGCTTCCACATTCCCTTCAATGCCTGGAGTGGGTTATCTTCCTGAGTTCTATCTTTGGAGTATCCTGAATGAAAAAATACAGAGTTTGAGAGAAAGCATGTATTTCTAGAACTGTAAACTTCAATGATTTCATCTTTTAAAACTCGATTAGTTAATATTTTATATTTCATTGGATAGGTTAGATTATGGTTGGATGGTTTCTTATTGTAGCTCAGCAAGTGAAACCTACTGATTGATTATAAACTCTGGTCAGTATTAGGTATGTTTCAAATTTTTTATTAAAATTAAATTGGCTTTTAATTCTGTGAAGGGTAAATATACAGTGGCATGTAAGTTGTTTCTCCTATGAATCTAATGTTTAATGTTCAGAATATAAGTTTACCCAATGCCTCCAAGTAAAAAACCCACAATGTGTATGTGATAGAAAGGATAGATAATAATATTGGTCATGGAAACTGCAAGATGCAAAGAATTGTTTTTGTTTCCAAAAGCACAAAGAAGTGAAGGAAGTATTTTTAAGATAAAATTTAACATTGCGTGTCAAGGTGGAAATCCAAAGCAGTAACGAGCTCATTCTAACAGGCAGGGTGCTTACAAAGGGCAGCAAACCTACCTGTGCAAAACTAGCTGCCATCCACAGAGTGAGCTGAGGAATATAGCCAGGTTCTTAATGTAGCACTGCATCTGTGTTTGAGGCTAACACTGCTGACATTCTCCTTTGCAATTTTGGCATGACTTTCACTTTAGAAGGACTTCTTTTAGGGAAATAAAGCACCCTTTTTTAACAGGCTGAATAAATATTGTGTATTAATTTACTATCAAAGAGAAGGATGCCCTTTTCCCATATATTCATCTTTAATAGTCACATCCACCTTAATTAATAATATCTTCAAAAAGTCATTACACAATTACTACTTGTGTTGGGGGGGATAGAGCATATATCTTGGATGAATCTGCCAGAACTTCTTTCACCTAGCTTTCAAACAGCTGAACCACTCTACTAAATCTTTTCTGATAAAGAGCAACAGACATCACATGGTAGGAGACCTTGCTAGAGCAGTAACTAAAGCTTGCAAGTCTCAAGGGACACTCAGAAAAGTACATCAAAGTACATTAATTTTGTGTATGTATAGTTACAACATGTATTTTATTCAGTCTGGTACTCTCTTTGTCCATGTGGAAACCATGTTGGTGGAACTAAAATACAAGGACGAATTCTCAAAGAATTGATGAATAAACATCTAATTGCAACGTAGTACCATACCACTAATATCTTGGGGCTTATTACAAGACGTCTGGGTAAGACAAGTCTTGATAACTGAAATTTAACATTTGATTGAATAAACCTTATAGTTGGTAGAGACACTGATTTTTGTCGCTTTTTTCCCCCCTGCTAACCCTTCACATATGCCACGTTGTCTCTATACAGGTACTAGCAACTTGGTCCCATGCTAATAGAATCTTTCAAAGCCAGCTATCCTTTTTCTCTCAAGGGGCCTAATTAGTATAGTTAAGTTTAACTAAGCACAATTCTCGAAAACTGTAATTAGTTTGGAAAGTGTCACTTCTTGTCAGACCTGACACTTCAGAGACTGAACACTTGCTCACCCATTTTTATTTTTTTCCTCACGTATATCTTTTTGTGTAACTTGAAGTGCACAAGATAAATGAGTAGAGAAAGGTAAACTTTTGATGACAGAATTTTTTTTCTGAGAGTTGTGTGATGCCTGCTGTCATCCTCAAAGGACACCAGTGACTTAACTGATTTTGATAAGGTATTGCGCTTTATGCAGTAATGTAATTGAATTATCTGCAGCGAGTGTCAGCTTCACTGCTATCTTGACTCTCTGCTGCATGCAAGATTCAGATGTAGTACAATGTGTCCTTTTAATCCAGCTACTTCAGTGTCAAGTGCCCATACAGGTAATTTTATGCATATTAGAGAGCTGCATTAGTAGCAAAACAGGGCATAAGGTGACACTGCAGCAAAATAAATCTTATCTAGCTGTTTGACAAAACATTCTGGTGAAGAAGTAGAAAATAAAATGTGCATTCTGGTGTGCAGCTGAAGGTCTTGTTCTGAGAAACAAACTTGAATAAGATTGCAAGACACCCGCCTTGAAATATCAGCAGCTTCTTTGGATCAGTCAGAGCTGCAGAGAACTGTGACAAGTCAAATTGATGCTACGATTAAGGTCTGAGCCCAGGATTTACACAGCCTAGCTTTAAATTCTGGGGTGTGTGCGTACGCATGCGCAAACAGCTTCTTTGTGCTATGCTTCCTTGTTTATAAAATAAAGATACATCTTCCAATCTCAAAGGATTTTTGGGATATTAAATCCATAAATTCTGGGACTGTGCAGGTTTCATGGCAGATGTGGCCGTCATGGTCCTTCCAGAAACTCCTAAGATACAAGAAAGCAGCACTTGGCTCTAAAATGCTCTAGACACAATGGTCAAGTTAAGGACAATTGTATACTACTAGTTAGGTTCTTTTTAGAAATACTTCCTTTTTTTTCTCTACTTTTCAAAATCTTTCATAGAGAAGGGTATTTCATTTTAGGAGTATACCAGCTCAGAACCGAATAGCTATAGATAAATGCAATGAAATTTTCTTGGCATCAGCTGTGTTACTCTTTCTCACTATTTCTATGAAATAGTCCCTGTTCAACATTAAAAACACTCTCCTTGCTAGGAATTTAAGCTTTGAGGCCAATATTCATTTAGTAAATAGTTGCACTCATTTCTAAATTTAGTTATTACACCGTGGTGGGTTGTTTGCCTCTCACCAGAAGTGGAAGAGGAGAAAGAAGAGCAGATTCTGGGGAGGAAAGAGCAGCTCTGTTGCAACATTCCAGCCCTTTGTGGTACTCCAAAGGGCGGGAAGAAATCACTGTAGATTTGGAGAGACATTTTTAGGAACAGAGTTGGGCAATCAAGTACCGTGAGCTATCAGAAACTCACACGGAAATTAGTTTTGCAAAGAATAAAGTTCTTGCCAGGTACATTCCCTCTAACTGCTCTGCCAGTTGTGGCATCTGGGAGTGTAGCTGGAGGAAGGAGCAGGGAAGGAATTGCTTCTCTATGTTGAGTTGATCTGAGGCCCAGCCAACCATGAAAACTTGGTGCCATCCTTGTGGAGCTGCTTTAAAAGCACCCGTGTAGATTCCTTTGATGTGTTAAATAGCTTCTCTGATCACACCTGTGAAGATTTTTGCAAGAAGTAACTTAAAACCAGAAACTCTATTAATTTTGCTGTTACTTTGAAATACCTGTTCCATGACTGGCATTTATTCTCTTCTTTTAATGTTCATTTAAAGCTATGAAAAAGCACATTTTCTATTTAGTCTTTATAAGCTTATTCACTAGTTTTGGTTTCTATTTTCCAGTGCAGTATAAACATCAGACTATAACTGTCTAACTGTAGCAGTAGTAGTTTTACTGTTTATTGTATAAAAACTAAATATGCAGCAGTTTTTATCAAAATGTTTTGCAAACTTTTGACTAAATTAATAGCACTCCTGGGGAAAAGCCAAAAAAATCTAGCCATTGAATACACATGCAGATCAGACCATCATGAGTTGTGAAACTTTATGTAGCAGTATATTAAAGTTGGTCTCAAAATGCAAGTGTTCCCATCATTTCATCCCGTGTTAATCTTTGGATCTGTGTGTATTTATTGTCATAGAAATTTAATTGTGTTAATGTAGTGCCTGACTCCTAATGAATAATTTGCAAAAGAAGTGGACTGACACTTTCTCAGCATATTGTGTTTGCATCTTAATGAACATTTTCTGCTTGGTCATGATCAAAATAGGAGTACATTTACATAATGTTAATCAAGCACTTGTTCTTAGCATTTGGAAAAGGGCAGGACTTAAATTTAATTTTTAGTGTGTGCATGTCTCTTAACACAAATTTAACGGCTAGTTTAAACTACAAGCTACTGTCACAGTGAAAACTGGTATTAACTGTCCCTTCTACAAACTCTGTATTAAATGTTCTTTTAAGATGTTTTATAGATGGATATTTTATAAGTCATTCCTATTGCTTGCTCTCTGGACATAAATCTTATATGAACTTTCCCTAATCTTTCTCAACCTTTTTAATTTAGATGATTACTTGCCATTTTTAGCTATTCATGGAGTGATAATTCTTTTCTGCTAGTTTGGTACCACTTCATCTTTGCAACCGGAGAATAACAAGTGCTTATAAACATCTTTAAAGATTTTTGTCTCAAAGTCTAAAGGAAGCAGGTATTTTGTTGGTATTTTCCTTTTCTTGTCTTTTTTTCTCCTTTCTCCAGTGTTAAAGTGGAAGTATAATCAGCTTAAAGTTGAGAGAAACAAAATTCTGAAAGGAAGCATAAGAAAATAATGTGTGACACTTCAACAGAAAAAGAAAATGTCAGTCACAGGCAACCTGTTTTGACTATATAGTTATTATTATTATTATTTGCCTCTTTTTGGTTTTTGTTTGGGCTTTGTGTTGGTTTGTGGTGTGTGGTGTGTTGTTTTTCTTTTGCTTCCTATTCTAAGAGTGTCGTGTATTTCATTGTTTTATTAATTGACAACCTAAAAGTTAGCATTCACCTTTCTGGAATCAGGGGGAAAAGAAGCTCCTGCCAGGTGGAGATTTTGCAGTAAGAGAAATGTGTGTTGGTTCCCACTGTGAGAATAGAATATTTGGGCCAGAAGATGATGTGGCATTGCACAGGAAAGTAGAATGGAAAGATGAAAAATGAGAAGGATGAGAATATAGGAAAAAGAGGTTGGACTAAGGAAAAAAACCCCAACATACCACATTGATACTTTGCTTTCTTAATTACTGTTGTTTATTTTTAAAAGAGAAGAGCATGCTCTGCATCTGTCTCCCCACTTCAATCTTTCAGAAGAAGCTAAAATGTGCTTTTCTCATTTTTCAGTGCAAACAGAGCAAGGCTACAGGGCGTTGTATGCTTTCTGGCATATTGTAAGAACTGGATTATGAGGGAAATATCAGTGTATAAATGGACTGTGTTATCTGTTGGATTCCTGAATGGTGTTTAGCAAGTCATTTGAAGCACAGGCTTGGGTTGTTAGTGCTTCTGTGACAGCATCTTTCATCTGTTGCTGCCAATTGTGTCCGTAATGGTTCTTTTGGGCTGCTTTGGAATATCAACGCGGTTCCAATATGACTAGAATCAGGTATCAGTTAATGTAGTAGTCCAACTGTCTCCCAGTGTTTAATTGTCATAAAAATCATATGCAGACTGTATGAAGCAATTCTGTCATGATCTTCGTTCCAACAGGTTCTCACTGTTTTCTGTCGGCTTCTCACTGAGATAAATCATCCATTATCGGTGTTAAAACACTGCGCTTCAGGCTGCACCTTTTACTCTGCAGTAAGCTCGCACAACTTGATTTCTTTTGAAAAAGAAACATGTCTGTGTGTACAGCTGTAGGACAGCAGCAGGAAAAAACTAATACTGGTAACAGCAAAATGAAGACTACTTTCTCTTGGTAATCTTCATCTATATATGGTGACTTCGTTTTTGTGAATTGTTTGATTTAGAGCCCATGGATTTAATGAGAAAACTTCAAAAATTTCTCTTGATTGCCTTTGTGCAAAACAAATACTGATCTGGCTTTTGCCATCCCAAACTTCTTTTTTTCCAGTCCGAATGGCTATGACATTTCCATAGCGCCAGGCAGTTTTGGCACAATGCCTTTCTCTCAGAACTTTCTCTTCACCCATGGCGTTGCTTCCCACATGAAGCAAAAATCACGAGAGGATCAAACTGAGAGTCATTCTTTGGGCCTGATAGATGAATTTTGCTGTATTTTGATGCAGCTGTTGAAAAAGTGCATGTGTCCTAGTTTCCTTCAGCTCACAGCTGTGTCTTTGTTGAAAGTTTGTCACTGGTTCATGGTTTACCATACTGGCTTAAGCCACCAACAGGAGTGTTAGGAGGCTGAGATGGGAGGTAGGGCTGACACATGGCCCGTTCCTCATTCCTGGGATGGAATGGTACTTCCCAGCCTCTGCTGTGTCTATCTGAGCTCTTCTGTACAGTAACCAAGTGTCCAAAGGAGCAAACAAATATTGCACTGACATCTGGAATTTTAGGCAAGCCAAACAAAAGTATGTATATCTGCTGTCACCTTTCCTACAAATGCTTTGATAGAAGCAGACACTCTAGTAGCAAATGTTTAATGTTTAATGTCACAAGTTTAATGAGCAGCCTTGTAAAGACAGTTACTGGTTTTGATTTTACAGAGGGTTTGACTGGTTTACGAACCATTGTACATAGTACATGTACATAGTAGCTGCAGTTGCATAATGAGAATATGATGGTGTGTAATGTGAAGATTTTGTTTCAAGGAGGAACTGCAATGTTCTGACAGTCCAGGTTCTTTCTGAAAAGGAATGAATTAGCAATTCACTGTGGTGAACCTCTGAAGGGTCTGAGTAATCTAAAAATTCAGTCAGTGCTGGGAAGAGCATTGCAAGCCGATGTGTAATGCTGCTTCCAAAGTAGGTATTGACAATGGACTCTCATGGTGAGAGAAGGAAAAGTGATGGAGTATTTGCCCTTTGAAATCAGAAGTCTAGTGTCTTTAATTCATTCTTTCAAATATACATGAGCATTATTAAATTTTTTTACTGGCAAATTTTTTTTGCACTCAGGGGATGTTCTGATTCTGGTGTCATTAGATATTCCACTGGATCTCTGTACTTCAAGGATGGAGAAATTGATCCCTTAGCGTAAGTTTCATTTGCATAAGTATGCTATATCTGTTCTGCATAATTATACACCACCAGTATGAGCAGCAGAATGTTACATATCTGGAGCTTGAAAAATTCTTTTAATTTGACTTTTTTTTAATTGTTTTGTCAGTCAAGGGTTGGTTTCATTTTACAGAACAGCTGAATAGGGAAACTATGATTGAAGTAACAGTTTCAAGCATCTAGTCTATGTGTTAGTCATTACCATGCTTGCTATACCAGTGTTTATTTATCCTGTATGAGAATTTTCCTTTTTTTTGTTGTTGTTGTTTTTATTCTTTTTTGGAAAAATACAGGCATAAAAAATGCATATGACTAACTTGGGTTGGGATATAAATGTCTAAAAATATAGCATGGAGCAGAAAACAAAAACAACTGGAAAAAAACCCAATAGTTCAATTTGTCACAGTGTAGTGATTACCCAGACCTTGATATATGTAAGAGAGCTTAATAATAAAGATTTCCAAGTGATTTTTGTTTGTCTAGCGTTCACAGCTTCTTCAGAGTGAAAGTGAAATCTTTCCAGGAAGCATCCATGTATTCCTGAAGATAAATCTCTAATAAAACATTTCAAAATTGCAGCTGAGGCAGCAAGTGTTTGCTATGGGACAGAATTTGTGAAATGCAAAGAACAAAACTCTTCTTTTAGCTGCAAAATGCATAATTCTTGTTTCTTTTCTGTAGGTGTGTTTGTTCAGGGGAGTTGTCTTGCGACTGGCATTATCATAATCTGGGGACTGCTTCTGCATCAATAGATAAAGTGTGGATTTTCTTAGATAAGAAGAATGTTTCTATCCATAAGTGTTTAGCTTCTTTATTCCAGTTGCTTTGTTTTTAATTGTGGATGGAAACTAGGCAAAGCAACTTGGATGTGTCTTAACATTTGGGAGTATTTAAGACAGGGGAGTAGGAGCTTCAGCATGCTTAATAAGAAGGAGGGGAGTTTAGGGAATACTGGGGAGGTTTGACACTGGAAGCTGAAGAGCTAAAGGGTTGGTGCTTGACATGAAGGCAGTGAAGGCAGACGAGGTGTGTTTGAGGAGACACCAATTCCTGTGGATAGAACACAAATAGGGCCATCATAGCTGAAAACTCACAACTGTGGGCTTTATTACAAAGTACTTTGTATAATTGTGTACTGGTATGCAGTTTTTTATGTTGGTGGCAGGGAATTATTTTGGGTGCGTTTTTTTTGTTTTGGGGTGGTTTTTTTCAGGAGGTACTATAACTGGGTACTGTATCTTTTTTTCCCCAAGAAGAAGTAAATGCTCTGTCTTCCCAGTGGCAGTGCTTTGAGAAGAAAGGAGTTGGATGTTATATTCCTTCCCTTTAGTTTACAGGTCTGCAATCAAAAAACTTGTTTACTTTGGTCCGCCAGCACAAATACCAAGTGTATTGAAAGATCCCCTGGTTCCTCACTTTGATATATTGCTGAATACCAGTGTACTTTCTCTGAACAGATCAGTGGCTCTGTATACTTGGTTCTTTTTTCAGTCTCTAATAAATGGGCAAAGAAATGTCTTGATTATTTTTATAGAAACAGTTACATTCTGTAGAGCAGAAGTTTGTGCTTGGAGGGAGTTTAAGGGGAGCTAAAGTGATGTCCCCAGTGTTTTCAGCCTGCTTCACGAGCCTTTTGTATGTCATGTTATATTACCTCTGAGTTGGAAGATACTAAACCAAAATCCATTAAGACAAGACCTAATGTTATCTCAACTGCCTTACATATAAAAAGATAGATGAAGACTATCATTCTTCTGTATAGAGAAAGCCAAATGTCCATTCCCCCTCAAATTCCTGAGGCTTTATAAACAAGTATTTGTGTTCATTCTTTGATAAAGCAACCGCAGAAAAAAGGCTGAGGCAGTTGATTGCATAAGCCCGATGGTTGGAAGATGGGATCCTCAGGCCTGTCACTGCTTCCTGGCCTCAGACTGTTCTCATTCAAGCATGTTAAAAGCTACCTAAAAAAACTTTAAAAGCTTCTGAAACTCCTGGGTTTTTTTGTATGGAACTAGCACTGTTTCTTTACCTTCAGTGCCCCTGGTTAGAGCTCAGGGTGTCTGCCGTTCTTTCATTCTATATGGGGGTCTATTTTTCTGCTGTCTGGGATCATTTCCCACCTTTTTTAGTGGTTTTCTGGCTGTTTTTTTTTTTTTCATTAACTTCACTTGCTAGAACTACGGTTGTGTTTTAATGGTGGTTTCCAATAAAGCCTAAGACTCCTCTCTTGTTTGGGTTAACAGGAGAGTTGTTATTCAGCTACATAATATAAAATGAAAGGAAAACACTGTTAATTATAAATGACTAGCATTATTAACCGTATCCAAACATATATTGCAGAATTCTGATGCCCTTCCCAATGGTAAGCTCAAGATAGCTGTGTGCTGCCAGGTTTACTTTCTGTGTAGACTCTATTCCCAGCTCTCACCAAAATAACCTAGGCTTTTTGAACTTCTGTGCAACTGTATGTGTCTGTATGTACAAATAAGAAATTCTACGTACAAAGTTTGCTCTTTAGTTGAGGATGGAATAATACAGCATTTTCTAATTGATAGACAAATTGGACGTTATTTTTTCTTTCCAATTTCTCTCCTTCCTCCCATGTTTAATGTACTTTGACATCCTGAATTCACCACATTGATTGGGGAATTAAGAATGTTGGCTTGGATGTGCTTGAAGCCCTAACTGTTGTTAGTTTGGAGTAATTAATAGTAAGGCCCTCCGTTATTTAAATCCTTTTGGAGGTCATCAGTGATCTTGAAGATTGGTTTGTCTTTAAGACCATTGAAACAGGAGTAAGTCTGTATGCTTCTCAGCTTGTATTGCATTCGTGCAGAAAGGGAGGTGAAATAAAAGAAGCTGAATGTGTGGGAAAATAGTGTTCAAAGCTTTCACTGGCGAGTCTAGGAAGAAAATAGCAAATTCAGTCTATGTACAGACTAAAAAACTTATGCTACTATTGACTTGCTAAAGGAAACGTTTGTGTAGTACTTAATGTGTTCTGAAGTCTTGATGAAATATTTTGGAGATTTGCTAGTTTTCAGGTAGCTTTATCAATTTATCAGTTGTGGAATACAACTCCGATGACTGATTTATATTGAACAATAAACTGAACCCAATCTATTTAATGAAGTATGCTAGGTACTTCAAGGAGTGCCTCACCCTTCACTCTGTATCTTACCTCCTTTACCCCCACATTCCTCTTGGATGGCATGTTCAGCAACTGTTATTCTGACATTGGATTTTTACTATAACCTTTCTATAATGATGTCTGTATTGCGCTTTAATTGCATTAATATTTACTGGGTTTTAAAGTCCTGGCAATGAAGCAAAAGGTTCTCATTAAGTGTAATCCAAGACAAGACTGTATTTCAAAGTAGTTGTATTGATTGCAACAGCTGATAATACTTTGCCCTTAAACTAAGGGAGCAGTTTATTTTCATAGTAAGTTGGTGTTATGCACCTTGATCTTTGCAACTGGAGTAACTTTCACATCTGAATGAAATAAACAATGTGTTTGCTATTCTAGCTAAGACAGTTCATTACAGCTTATAATGGGAAAGTTTAATATGTTTCTGGTCCTTGATCCTATAATCAGCCCTTCAGACAAATCTGTGAAGCTCTGTAGGGCTTGACTGACTTCCACAGATGTTCAGCCAGAAGTAAGAATTCAAACCTGAGAAGTCTTAATTTTTGACTGCAGCTGAAATGCATTGTCATGAAAGTTCTTTGGTGGCTACTTTATTGGTTTTGATCCTATGTTGTCTGCTTAAAGGTGAAAATATAGTCTTATTTATGCCTATCTTTATATGCAAGGGACTTGAAAAAATATGGGTTAAAAATAAGTTGCTGTGTCACAGGCATTACATGGATTCCTCTGATTTTTTTCAGTGATTTGATGTTGGCTAATAGAAAATGTTGAACATATTTCCTCCCCTTCTTTTTATATAAGTTTCTGACAGGAAATCTGTAGCTAAATATCATTTTATGATTTCCATCTGTTCATGTATGATAGTGTTTTATAATGCAGTCCAGATTGCTGCCCAATAGAAATGTCTGTCCTATAGCAGGAGATAGGCTTTCAAGAGATTGTTGTACATACTAATTATTTTTTTAATGAGTGCTTCATTTAATTTTGAGGAAAAGTAACTAATTTCACAGACAGCTTCCTTGATGCAAAATTTTCCACTAATTAACCTTAAGATAGTGCCTCATTTTTCTAGTGCCAGTATTTTTTAAAAGAAAGGTTTGAATAGTTGTACTACCACAGTAAAATAAGAAAATAGAATGCACCCTTAGATTCAGAGGTAAAGAAAAAGAAGGCAGCAGAAACAGAAAATTGTTGCTGAGATGTTTCTCAGTAGCTAACTTTTGTGATCTCTGCGGTGTTTCCCAGATAGTGAGGACTAGATTAAAGAGCATTTACAATAACAGATATAATTTTAATTTTGACAACTCAAGTGATTTCCTCAAGTATTAAGAGTAATTGATGTAACTATTAAAACACTAGCTCCCTAAAGATGTTTGTCAGCATATGTTTTAAAATGAAAGTTTGCGTCCTTCACAGCTGGGAAGAAAGGGTTGGTAATGGGAACCAGGTGTATCCGTATGGTGGGAAAACAAGAAGGCAAATGAAAAAAATTTACCTGTGTTATTCATGCTCTTCATCACATGCCAGTCTTGATTTTTGTACAACTGACCGTAAATCATTGCAGGGGTAGTGGACTAGGTGACCTTTAAAGATCCCTTCCAACCCAAACTACAAATCTATGATAAATTATTGTCGCTTTTCTTTATAAACTTTGCAATCAAATTGCCTTTACATGTCTTTACTGCCTGGGAATTTCCGTCTTTCACATTTAATGATAATCTGAATAATTAACATGAAAATTGGTTTAATGTTTATCACCTCAGGACTAACTTAGGGACAACTGTAGTGTGTATTAAACGAGGCAGGACACTGTCTGTGACCTGCGAATGGGGCTGGAAGTACCTCTCCAGGGCAGAGCTGTGCTGCCCCCAGTGAGGATTAGCTTTCTAATAGCCTAAATAATTGTTATAAAGAGCTCTTGCTTCCTAAAAAGAAACTTGTTTTCTATCCATGTTAGATTTCCTTTCACCCAGACAGTTAGTTGCAGACATTTTAATGGCATGAATCTGAATTTTTGTGGGGTTTGCAGTTCAGTTGTTATCAATTAAAAAATGTTCTCTATAGATAAGCTAATTTCCTATGGTTTGTCTCCCGTGGCTGTACGTTTTGCACAGGGTGACCATTTGCAGAGAAGGAGGTAGTAATCCATCTGAAGTTCGGAGTTTGGAACTATTCATGTATGTAGTCGTGAAGGAGTACGGATCTATCATTTTGTAAAATGAATGCCATTGGATTCAACTGCTTTTTTGATGAATATACTGAGTGAGTTAGTATCTGGGCTGAAAGCAGGGATTGTTCTCAAATGCTTATGCCCACAACAGATGTGCAGAGACAGCTAGTCTGACTCCCACAGCTCTGTTGGGCTAGACAGCGCCATTAAACTTCTGTCAATTACCCCATTGCCAGTCACATCACAGCGGCTTGCGACAGCTTTCCTCTGATGTCAGGAGAGACGTCTGTTGTGTTCTGATGCAGACTCATGTTTTCCTCCTCAGAGAGAAGCAGCGTGAAACTCTTTTGCTTCAAAGATGTTGAGAGCCATGATTTAAAAACAAAACCAAAACTCCACAACACTTAAAACTACATATTTTTTTTTCCCCGCTCTGAGCAGTTGGAAGACACAAAAGCAGAACAGAGCTGTGGCAGCTCAGGTTTTTTTTGTTCAAGAGAAACCTGCCGTTTGGAAACGTGTTACATTTTGAAATAACGCATACCATGTACATTTGTAAATTTAGCTTTCAGACGTTAATGCATTACAGAAATTGTACCTCAGATGGAGCACAGGTTAGAAACAGTTTACGGGGCATACAGAAATTACTGAAGTTGCAGATATTTGTTTTAAGTGGCACATCTAAGGTCAAATGAAATTTCTCCTACTTGAATTTGCAGGCTTGTAACTGACTACAGAGGGTGGCCTTTTCTGTAGGCTCTGGAAGAAGCGGCTACTGGTTTAATCAAATTATCACTGTGGTAATGTGTCCACATTTGAGGGCAGGCCACTTGGACAGAATAACCTGTTTTATATTTAACGTAATTTTGCTGAAAAAATTAGATATATACATACATACTGAAGTACGGCTCTGTATCTTGCTTGAGAGTTCTCTTATCTTCTCAGTTGGCCATAGGCTAGTAGCGTACAGAGATGTGAAATCCTGATCTATAACAATTTCAATACAGAATTTTCTTTTGATAAGAAGTGACCCATTTTCTCATTGGTATGGTGATGTTTGAAACATAGTGAGAATTTTTACCGTAAGTCAGTTTTAGTCCTCCAGATTGATGTCAGCCCATGATATCCTCTCCTTCCTGAGAAGGTAGCATGGTATGAATTAGGTGTCAAGAGAAGCGTGAAAATATTTTGAGGTGGCTGTTCAGAAACTACGAGAAGTTGCTTTTATCTGGGAGCGTAAAAGCAGTAAGACTTCAGAAGTTATTTTAGTATGAGCAAGAGAGGTATTTGTTTACAACTTACAGGCAGCCAAAGTATTTCCTTTTGAAGGATAAATTGTGTATTAAAAAAAAAAAAAAAGGTGCTTTAATCAAAAGGCCAAGTGATTTTGCACTTGAAAAATGTGCACTAGCAATGTGGCTTCTTTGTATGTCTTTAAAAAGCGTTTGTAGATGTCAGGTTTTGGGAGAAGTGCATTAACACTAGCCTTCCAAGGAGGCAGTAGAAATGTAATCCTTCCTGTATCCGAGCAGGTCATTATGAGTTTAAATGATTCATGGGAAACCATGGGCAGTGGTGTATGATTATTAGCAGAGTGCCAGGAGTCTGTGAGGAGAGGCTGTAGCTATCAGAGGAAGATGATGTGGCAAATAACTGGAAGGTTTAAGAAGATGTGAGATAAGGCAGTTGAAGGAGACTGGTATGCAGATGCTATTCTGTAGTGGGCATACTGTACTGCTAAATCATTTGTTACCGAATACTGTAAGTTTGTCTATTATTTATTTTTGAGTACCAGTTTACTGAAGTCCTTGTGTGGGAGCTTTCATTCTTTTTCCCATACACAGCTGCTTGGTTCCTTTGTATTGCCTTTGCAGAAGGGATGATGTTCCTTCCTTGAAGAAAAGTCCATTGAAGAGAAAAGGGCACGAAGGGATGAGGATAACCTTAAAACTTGACAGGAATTATTGATGGGGTGGATCTAGAGCGGTGACTGAGGAGATGAAGGGTGGGAATACGCACGTTCTCACTATTATTTGCTTATCCTGGAGCTTCCTTTGGACCATGTGGTACACTGAAGGATTATTGGCTCCCTCTTTTCTGCCCAAACTCATGTCTGGATTGCTCCTACCGTGATACGGTGTCTTTAGAGCTCTGTTGGTACATGGGTAGTTTGTTTCTAACCACTGCAACTAAATCTGCTGAGGATTGTGAGTCAAATTTCTATTTATATGTTATTTTATTTTATTTTATTCCTTATGTGACAGTGTTGCCAGAGGGTCTGTGTCATGGCAGAGAAGTCCTTTTCATGTTTTCCTCTGCTCACTCAGACTGAAGAATACCTTCAGTGTGTGACATGTTTCTGGAAGGTAATATGTCATCTCCCTGGAAACAGAATTCACCAGTGGTATTTTTTGCTTTGAAGTATCCCAGACAAATAAGCTATTTCTTACAAAAACTGTATCAATTGGTATATCCTCCCACAGAAGTTTATAATACACACACCCTCAACCCCCCCAGTAATGGCTTGGTTTAAAACACCTTTCTGATTTAACACTCTGAAGAAGTAACTTCCACTTCATATAGCAAAAAAGAGGACTTGTGTGTTTTTCCATACGTCCTTTATTTGAGGTACCAACAGATATTAAAATATCCTTACATGGTTACAGCTTGTTAATATAAAAATGAACTTTTTAGCCTTGCTATTCGTATACACAAAAATAGTAACTGAGACTAGCGGAATTTGAGGATGGTGATTTAATGCAAGGCAAATTTATAAATATATATATATGGAAACCATCTGTGGTCACTGGAGACTTAAACAAAAAGCAGCTCAGGAAATTTAGGGTTCTTGTAGGGAGATGTGAAGAAAAAAGAGGAAAAGCTTTTTTAGATGACTTCTGTAGCTTTAATACTGGGGTAGAAAGGAAGTGTTACGGCTGTACAGCTTCTCTGGGGAAAGCTGAGCTGAGACAAATACCTGCATCCCTGGTGAGAGCACACAGTTCTCAGCGTCACACACCTTCATGTGGTGGGAACATAGGCCGTGAAGTTTCAACAGATCTTTGCTTCAAAACACAGTTTTAGCATTGCTACGCGCATCTGTGCTGACTGTGTAACGTATTGCTTAATATCAGGTTAAAATACCTTAGGTGGCTCAGTATTGACAGTTCAAAACACTTTCTGTCTGAATGACAGCAAAAGGATTATTCCCTTACAGAGCTCTACAGGTTTCAGCCATATTAGAAATGGGTTAATGCTAGATTTTAGGCTATTGACTATTGTTAGAAGCAGATTACTTTGCTTGTATAAAATAAAAGATGACAATTTAAAGTCTTGATGTCTGCAAAAAATAATCTGACCAAATACGTGAATGTTCCTGGTGGTTGCTTTTTGGTTTTTGTTTTCAAGACCAGCCAGCTCTTATATACTGTGCAATTCTACGTCAGCTGCCAACAAAATTATATGTAAAGCTAAATTAACTTTCTCATTGTTCCAGGGGCCTTCGTAGAATGAGTATTTTAATGGATTTGAAATGCTAAAAAGAGAATCTTGATTCCTTTTTTCTCTGTTTTTACTGGGGGTGGTCGGGGTGGTGGTGTATCGGTAGGAATTCTTCTTTACTTTTATTTCAGTGGCATTGCATTATCCAGCGTAACTTTCTTCAATTCTGACTTTTAGTAAGTTCAGCGATGATGTACCTTCTGATAATGGGTTACTGTAGTGTCTTTTAGTCGGGAAGCACTGTCAGACATTGATGAATATAAATCTATTGTATCCCCTACAGTCCGTATCCCCAAAGCTCTGAGCAAGGGGCTGGAGTTCTTGTTACCTTTTTGCAACAGCTGCCTGAGATGCAGCAAGGGAATTGCTTGCCCTTTTGTTCTGGTCAAATTTTCATCAAATAGTCATCCTTGTGCAAAAAAGGACTGATTTGGGGGAAGAACAAAATATTTCTCATGCATGTAGGAAAATAATTCCTTTTAATTAAAAAGCTTAATCCAATTTAAATCAGGATTAACACCCAGAGGCTCTCAGTGAGCAGCTGGCTCGCTTACTAGTGGGAAGTTTTTTGTACAAAACCACCTTACTGCACATCTCACCAGTCCTGGGCTGTCTCTGTTTTTGCAAGAAGGAGCCTCCATATCATCACACTGACATGGAACTAGATAAAGCTCTTGCTTGTATAATTTTGATATTGCTGATCAGTGTCTACTGAAAAGAGTTTTTATGGTAGTATTGTTGGTGTGCAAGTATATTTGAGCTGAGCATGCCTGCTCAGTTTCTTAGCACGGAGAAGATGGATGTGGAAGGTTTGCATTAGCTGGTTAGTTGTGTCACAAGTGTTCTCTAAGGCACAATTTCAAACTCCCCGGGTAGGGCCTGGGAGGGTACACATTGCTAGGACTTGCAAGCTTTCCTTTGTAATATTCCCTCTACCAACCCCTTGAACCCACTGGGCCACTGCTCCTTGTAATGCTCTGAAAGTCAGAGGGGAAGGGCTACCTTTAGAGCAGGTGATTATTTTATTCAGGTAGAAACCAGGTTGATACTGCGTGTATTTGCTCTCCTAGTTCTGCCTGAATATAGCCTGGACCCCCAGGTATGAAGAGGTGTAGGATATAGCAAGAAGAGATTTCCAGAGGTAGGTTAAAAACTATTTAATTCAGTGTTCATTGTAGTTCTAGCATTTAATTAAAAAAGAGTTTTTCTTGTACTTTCATTTATCTAAAATGGCTTGAGGTTCCTGAAATGTAATTTTTGAGTGGTCTGTGTGTTGTTAGAGTTGATCTTTATTCATGTTTATCATTTTTCATCTTCATCTCAGATGAGGTCTATAGTCTGCAAGCCTAAGATTAGAATAACAGATAAAGCAGTATTTTTTTTATATATACATTGATATTTAAGCTGCATGAGCTAGCAAAACTCTCGATTAAAAACTTGCAGGTTTTGGGGAAAAATAAAACATACTTTTTATTTGTATATGAAGCAACCAGGGTATAGAATTAAACTGAAGTTCCTATAATGAGTTAAGAGCAAGATAAATGGTTTTCACAAAGAAAGCAAAATATGTAATCAAGAGCTTATCTAGTCAGTATTTAAGAAACGTAATTAAAATGAATCTGTTATGACTTAATAGCAGTGGGGCTCATTCAGCATGCAGACTCATTTCTGTTTTTTCAAAGGACTTTACACAAACTCCTATAACTACATTAAAGTTAGAAATCATGCTTATCACTGTAAATGCTAAGACACAGCCAATGTTAATTAAACAAATACCATGCTGTATCTGTTGGTACTACACAGAGTTATCATGTTTATTCTTGGTACTCATAACTTCCTAAGATTCCTAATAAAATATTTACAATCTTCTACCTTAACCACGTCAGCCGCTGTTCTGATCAGAAGGCAGTGCTGTTTGCTATCTTGCTGGTTTTTGGCTGCTAGACCAGCTGGCAATAGTCTGTTTTCCAGATTAGGTTAGTTTAGCCAAGAGCTGTGAAGACAAGCAGGGGTGGTATGAGTGGAATATGTTGCAAACAGCACTATATCTTACCAGTTACTTTCATTAAATCTGATGGTGGCTTACTGTAATACAGCATTGTCCATACACCCAGGTCTTTCAATGATTTTTACAGACAGCTTAGTGATCCTTTTTGCTTTTATGCTAGTCAGTATCCTTTTAGAAAAAGTAAATGATTGTATGTCTGGAGCAAGCTTGTATAGAAACAACAAAACAGTCTCCAGGCTGCCTTACTAAATGGAGTCAGATGATCTATATTGATCTTGCTTTCTTTCATTACTTGAATTGGATTTTGCTTGAAGGAGTGACATGCATGCACATTTATATAGTGAAACGCTGGTGACAACTGTATCCTTGTATAAAACAGTCCCATTAACTTTTCTTGCTAACACTGAAGTCCTGCATTACGATATTAAGGCACTGTAAAAGCAAATCCTGCTGTTACATACTCAGCTGCAGTTTATTATTTAGAGAACAAATCCTTGATTTGCAAGTATTTTTCATTGCTGTTTTAGTCACAGTGCTTCGTAACAGTTCATGGACAGTTTTGGGGTTCTGAAAAGCCACAAACCTTTTTCTTGTGTGATTACATCCTTCTCTTTACAGCTATCTATTATTCAAGTTTCCTTGTCCTAAAGAAACTAGAAATTGCAAGTGACTGGGAGGAAAAAAAGATAAATGGTGTCTATTGTGTTTGCTGTCACGCTAATTCATTAACTGGAATTCACCACTTGTCAAGCAAAACAGTTCAGTCTGAAGTTGGAGAGATTATGGAGCTGTTTGACATATGCTTATCTTTAAATTTTACTGCTGCACCATGTTGCCTAAAATGTTTCTCTAAATTTGTATGTAGCTTTGTAATTAGGTTTATTAGCAATTTTCAGAAGTCGCAGTAGTGATGCTATAATTACAGCTGAAGATGTGTTTTTATGCACCTTTTCCAGAATTTACAAATTTTTCAAAATTTCATATTTGGTGGAATGAAATATCCTTTTTTTTGTTTTATTGGATATTCTTACACAAATATGTCTGCTGTAAGCCATAACCATGCTTGTTGGGGTACCTAATATTTGAATCTATAAGTGCGATTTATCAGATCTGTGACTTTTCATGGGTTCTTTTTTAGTTACGCCCTTCCTGGGACTTGAGATGCAGGCCCTTACCTGTCCTATGTATTATGTAGCTAAAACCCAGACTGACTTCATAGTACATGCGTGGTGTGTCTGGTCCTGTGTCAAAAAGGGCCACAACATAGTCTTTCATTAAGATATTCTGCCCAACAGAATGCTGGAAGAAAAATATGTAAGGCTTTTATGTTAGCTGGCTTTTTTTAAAAAAAAAAAAAGATAAAAAAGTAAATACTTGTTCAGAGCTTAATCCTGAAATACTCTGTTCCTTATAAATGCAGTTGATCAACTAAAAAAAAATTGCAGGAAAATGAGAAATGCAGGCTCTGATGTTAAAACCAGCTTGGATGTGCATGTAAGACAGTGATTTCACTGTTGGGTAGACTTTTTTTATAAGCTTAAGTCAAACCCTTAACAATATTACACACTAATCAATATGCTTCTACTTATGTGTTCAAAATAAAGCCCTGGCAAAAATGCTATCTTGAAATTAAATGATGAGTATCAAATGCTAATGAAACTGTAGCAGGTTTTTCAGCATCACTACTTCTAATTTTCAGACAGCTGCTGCATTAGATTTTAGTTAACAATCTCAGTGCCTAGCTGGAGGTGCCTCCTTGGTGGTCTGGGTTGGGTTTTTTGGGGAGTTATCCTTGCTTTTAACTAGTTCCAATCTGCATTTGTTGGAGTTTAAAGTTTGGAGTTTGAAAACAATTCTCTTCTGTCTGACTTCATTTTCTTTCTGTTCTGAAAATGCATTAACCACTATTAAAAAAAAATATGTTTTGGCAATGTTAGTGACTTTTAATTGTTCACTGAACTACAGTTTATTACAGGAGATCTTTTATATCTGTTTCTTTTCATGCCTTACTGGGAAAAAAACCAAGCTGGAATGAAATTTCTAGAATTAGTCATTAGAATCTCTTGACACTAAGGCAAATTAATTTTTAGAAGGGGGAGGAAAACATGGGAGGTTTTCTTATCTGACTGGTATTGCAAGACTAGTAGTTCATACTTCTATCACATAGCCCGCTTTCCTTGTTTCTTAATGTTGATTGTAATACGTATATTTATAGATGTTAATGGAGAAACAAACTAGTTAGTTACGATTTTAAGGGTGGTCAGTCAGAGACGGTGGTAAGGAGTCACACTTGAGATCTCATCTGAAGTCCCCGGGACTGGTTTTAAGAGCGCTGCGGTTACCGCAGCGGGAAGGCAGGGTTTGCTGCCCCTCTGGCACTCCCCTCACCCAGTGGCTCACCCAGAACTGCCTTTGAGAACATTACAAACATTCATTAATCAGCAGTAGAGAGACAGCAGGTTCATGGAATATTTGCATAGAGGAAAAGAAAATTGGGAGAAACCGAAGGCTTGCTCAAAATACATGTTGGTCATTAAGTCGTGCAGCTGCTAAAGAATCAATGTGGTGATTCTGCTGTTAGTAAGACTTGAAACTAGAGCGGGATAGAGTTGTTATTCTTAAAGGTCTTGGAAAGTGTTGGTATGTTAATACTGATACCTTAAACAAATTCAACTTTAGGCATCTTTTATTAATTCAATCTATATTTTCCCTGCATTTTTAACTGGGTATAGTGACACAAATCCTCCATGGCCATAAATTGTCATAGCGCCATTGATTCTGTCTCTCCTCCTCTCAGTCCCCAAAGTATCGATACCCACATACAGCAGCACTGTGCTGGTTTGTAAGATCTATGCTGTTAAACAGCTCCCAGAGGGGGCTGCATTTCAGTGAAGGATGGAGGCTACGTGTGTATGGTGGGTGTATATAATTTGAAAATGAATCAGGACATTAACTTTGCTATGTAATTATGGTTCATTTTTAAGCCGCTGTTCAGTTCAGTTTTCATTCTTCATCAGAGGAGAATGCAGTCAATAGTGAGTGGGTTTTCAGTCCTGCTTTGGTTCAGTATTTAGGGCAATCGTGTGTTTAATGCAGCTTTTGGGCAGGGAAACAGCTTGAGAGCTGCTCGGTGCCGCAGGCTACCAGCTGCTTGCCTAATTGGCCTGGGAGCATGGTGGAAGGAAAGCGGAGACACCGAGTCAGCTGGCTTCAATATTGTTCCCAATTGGAAGAAACCTGCTTATTGGTTTGAAATGGCATCCAGTATCATGGATACAGAGCAACTGTTTGCACAGGGTTGATGCTATCCATACTAGCTGTCGAGTTCCTTCACCACCACAGCAAGTGAGTGGAGTTTGAATCCACAACTTTTTCTTCTGTTGGGTAAGGCTTGAAGGCAGCTGAGCTATAATTTAAGACTGAGCCTGTCCTCACCCGTGTGGGAGGTTTCACCAGGTAGCATGGCAGGCGCAGAAGACACACTGAAGAGAGAGCCTAAATAATATCCATAGGTGGGTGCAGAAGGGAAATAGACATAGGGGACAGAAAACATAGTTTGGAGATGCAGAGTGGCATGCTCTGTATTATTCTTCCAGGTGCTTGGTTAACTTGACTTTGATAGCCAGCGAGGCTCAAAATGTATCCCTCATCCAGAGTGGTAGGGGAAAGAAGCGTTCTGGGTTTGATAGATTTTCCTGTTAAGAAATCGCAGGAGGTTCTTGGGTTTTTGTGAAAAATGCAAGGAGTTTGAAATGCTTGGTTTTGTTAACTTTTAAGTTGTTAAAATCCATGCCACTCTGTTTTGTTTGGGACAATAATTATGCAGTTAACATTTGGATTTGAAATAAATGCTAATAAATTTGTTGTATCTAAGACATTTGTTTGAATGTACAAGAAATGTAGACAAATAATTGCTTATGATCACATTGATTAGTTTCTATAATTATTTAAATATTTTTCAGTTGGGTGATTGGTTTCTAGAATTATGTAAATATTGCCCGGTTGGATTTTCAAATATTTTTATAGGTATGTTTGGGTCCAGTGTATTTTCACAGGTGATTTTATTAGCTGAGATCCTAACAAAACATGGCTAAGCAATCAAACGTGGTGTGTCGATTTCTCTACCGGGCGTTACTTCTTGTATTAATAGCTTTTTAAACTTGTTGACAAACAGCTTGTAACTTGAAAGGGCAGTTGTCTTGAAAATAAATAATTCTGAATTTTTCCATAATCAGTGGTGGCATACAGATTGAATGTTGCTATTAGTGTTTCTGCTGAAGGAGAAGACATAACTTGCCCATTATATGTCATTTTCTGATAGCATCTCACTGTCAAACCAAGTTGTTGCTAGCCATGGTATTTTCTGGTTTATTGCTACGAAAGGGTGGCTCAAGAAATGTAAGTTGTGGGAAGATGCTGATAGTTACAGAAATGGGGTAAAGGAGGATTTTGAAGAACATGTAGACAAGTAGGTGGGAAAATGAGCTTGTTCTGTTGTTTACAAAACACCTGCTTCTGCCAACTGAAGACTTTCTGCAAGTAATTCCTCTGCTGGTAAATAACCACTGTAGTAAACCTTATTACAGTGATCTTACATGGTGCTGCCTGTGTGCAAACTGGCCTTGCAGTTGATGAAAGTTTGTGTGTAGGACAACTGCAGAACAGCATTTTTACTGACTGTATAGTAATTACATTATTTATGACAGTGAACCTAAACAGGCAGTAATAAAAAAAAGTGTGAGACAGAGTATTTTATGCCTTAAAATTATCCTGTATTATATTACTATGAAAATCTCTTGTATTCGAAGTACTACATTCTTAAATGCTGCTTACCTTTTTAAATTGATATCAAACTTAGTGTGGACAGTCTTAACCCAGTTTACACATTTAGCTCAATAATTTTGCCTAGATGTTTTTCTTACAAAATTAAGTTTAAATAGAATGGAATGAAGGTGGTGAAACTGTAGGATATCATTTTGTCCACGGGATCTCAGATAGAAAAAAAATTACCTAACCTGATTATTTTTTTTTAATTGACTTCAGAGAAACCAATCTAAGTCAAGTTCTCATAAACAAAGTTAAATTTGCAGGGCTGTCATCTAAGGTTATTCTTTGGTAAACAAAATATACTTAATAAATGCCTAACATCGTCTTCCTCCCTATCTTCTACATGTAAAAAGTTATTAGAACATACATTGCATTTTCTACTGCACTTGTAAAAGCAGGTAAGAGCTGGTCATTTTTCAACCGTTACAGGACTTCTGCTTCCAAAGATACTTAAATTTCATAGAAGAGCAAATGAAGTAGTTAGTCAAAGGCCCATCAACTCCTCAAATTCTCTTAACTCCTGATTAACTTAGTTATCCCAAAGACTATTCTCAGTTGCCTGTGACCATTACTGGTTCTCCTCCTCCTCCACAAATGAATAATTAAAAAAATAAATATAATTCATATGTATCAAATCACGTGCCATTTTAAGAGTTAAACTGACTTCAGAAAGTAACAAAGAAAGCTTCCGACTTCAGAGGAAAACTGCAAACTACTCATCTGTGGGAAGAAACATGCATTTTTACAAAACTGGCAGTTTTCCTTGTTGTGTTATTAACAGACTACAGTGAAATTGGCCATTAGGGTGGCTGACCAGGGTAGACGCTTTCAGGTGCTGCTGTATCTGCTTCTCACTGGCTTTAGCTTCCCTTTGCACTTCTGCAGTTTATATCCTGCGCTTCATCTCAGCTTTTGGGTTTTAACTATTGTTAAATAGTTATTTCAAGAAGATTATTGTGGTTCTTAATCATAAATATTTGTTTTAATTTGAAATGTAAAGCCTTCTTATTCTTTAGGTGTTAGAACTGTGTACTTGACACTTGTGAAGGTTCTCTTCCTTGTGTGCGTTCTTGCTTTCCCTTCTCACCGTACAGAGTTGAAGGTTATCATATGTAATAGCCTTTCTGCTAATTGCATCTTTTATATCTTATGCACAGTCTTTAAAGTGCACTTATCATGCTAATTCTTGAATCATCGTGGTTTCAAATACCTCATTAGAGGAACACTTCTCATTGCTCCTCTTGCAAATCATGTCTGTTTCTCACAAATGTTTACTACTTCGTTGTGGAAGGGGCAGCTTCCCTCTGCACCAGCCAGCCTCATCAGCCCTGGAGCTCTGCGCAGTTACAATTCAAATCTAGCTGAGGTCTACTACTCTGGTGTAGAAAATACAAATTAAATTTGTTTCATTTCCGCCTCTCTAGGTGGTATTCAGTATCTGTGTAGCCTTGGGCAGCCATGTGATTAACTGTGCCCCCTACCAAATGCTTCCTCTGATCTGTTACTGGCAGGCAGGGGGGAGTTGCCAGTCCCTTTTTGTTGTAGCCGTCTTCAGACAGAAGAAACCTGAGTCTGTTGTCTCATCTCTTTCCAAAACAGGACCTTTGCCAGCAGTGATGGGAGAGGTGGCAAATGAGAAAGGAAGGAGCAGAAACTGTGACTGATGTAGTGGGGAGCAACAGATGTCATGTGGAAAATTGAGATATACTCAATAAGCATTTTCTACAAACATTTTCATACTGATGTAACTTAGTTATGGGGTGTGAGATACGAGCATATGAGAGAGTGAGTGAGTTTAAGCTTTGAAGCATTTCAGACAGATGGAAGTTTGTGGTTGAAGACAATTTATGTGGAATTACAGGCTAGTGGTGTTCACAGCTTAATGATTCTGCTTTAAAAGTGATTTTATGTTATAATTAAAGAGATGTGTTGAAAGAGAATAGAAGGAGCTGGGTTACAGGAAGCAAGGGAAGTAAAGGCCAGAGCTGCTGCCGTTAAAAGCGTGTCATCCAGAAAGAGCTAAACCCCGTGTAAGAACACAATACAGAGAATTACAGGTTACTGTTGTGGGACTGACTTCAGTGTGCACTGTTGGCCAATGGAGGTGTCTTTGAATACATTATTAAAGGCAATATCGCAATAAATGAATCAGAAAAGATGCTTTGACATCTGTATTACAAATCATATTAAAGTATATACTTATCTAGAGCAGAACAGAGCTGTGTCTGAATCAGCAAAAAGTATTCACTGTTCAGCAGCAGGAAAAAAAATTAAAATGCTAAAATACTGGTGATTTTATTTTCTGGATAGGCTTTTAGCACTTGAAGCAGAGTTCAATTACTCCGAGTATTGCCCTTTGTATAAAAGGAAAAATGGTTTATTTGCAATGTACTTACCTTGCCAAAATGTTTTGTTCATAGCTTGCTTTTCCATGTTTCCTTCTTTTTGATGTATTTGATGTATTTCAGTACTGAGAGATCGCTTTTCACCTTAACATTAACGGTTTCATAACCACCTCTTGCTTCTATTCTTGTCATACCTGAAATTAATAAATCTAATTGCATTTTTGCAAATCCATTTATTGTAATACTTCACACTTGGGGCTTGTATCAATTGAAATAACAAAACCATGTTTTCACCTGAATTCCAGTGTTTCTACACAGTTACTTGACTAAATCTCTAGTGTTAGTATTTCTACTGTTTTCAGAAAATTCGTATTCTCCAAATTGCCTGACGTATTCCTTCTATTATTATTTTAAAACAGGTGTTTTATAGAAATTATTTGGGATATTTTGGGGATGTCACCATTTTGATAGCGCACTATAGACATTTTTCTTTAGAGACAATGGCTTTAGGTAACAGTATTATGAGTCATGGAATACAGTATGTGTTCCCTAAACATTGTTTTCCAGTCTTTGTGTTCTGTGTCAAACTAACTCACCTTTTATCATTCGTTCACTTTATAGATTAAGTTCTGCTTCAGATGTATCAGAAATATATATGACAGCAAGTGTTTCCTTTATCGCTGAGGAGTTACTGCTTTTCACCAGGTCTTTTGCATTCTGTGGTTTGAGCTTCACAATTGGTGATAACTTACATCGAAATTCTGTATTTGTCATCCTTAACAGAAAGGGCTATCGCAAGACATGAAGTCAGAGAAATAGAACAGCGCCATACAGTAGATGGCCCCCGCCAAGATGTGACACTGGATGAAGAAGATGATGTGGTGATTATTTACAACAGAGTACCTAAGACTGCCAGCACATCCTTCACAAATATTGCCTATGATCTTTGTGCAAAGAACAAATACCATGTTCTACATATCAACACAACCAAAAATAATCCTGTTATGTCTCTGCAAGATCAGGTAAGCTACTGCATTTGGGATGTTTTTATTAAACAAGGGGAAAGTATAGGAAAATTTATTGCTATTGCAGACTTACGTGGTCTGATGGAATTGGCTTTTATGTCCCATTTTGCAATATAAATGGATTCTAATGTGTTTTGTAATCTCTTTGTAGAGAATTAATATTACTTTTTAAATAATAGGTTTAGGTTTTTGCTGGGCTGCTGGGTGGTGGTAAGTATCTGTTTATTGGACAAAAACAAAGATAAAAAGGGACACAGCTGGGGCAGAAATTACAATTGTTTTAACTGTAAAAGTTTATTGTATTGTCAACTGTCTGCCTTTTGGCTGTGTAATAGTATTTGCTTGTCATCTCCATCTGTGGTGAATGCAGTCTTACATGATTTCCTCTCCCAAGTAGTGCAGGCACCGTTCCATGCTGTCAGGGCTATACTTTTGTCTTTGGTACTGGGTCCGGTCAGGTCTCACAGGTGATAAAAAACAGGTAAAAAGAAGTGGTTGTAAATCGCTTGCACTCTAAAGGAACAGTCACTTTGCATCCATGTAAAGTTCTCACTAAAATCAGTGTAGTCCCAGGCTAGAAATGATCATGGCTACTACCACTGCATCAGATGGTGGGTGTTAAAAAAAAGATGAAGGGTCAGCGCTCTGTTTTTCTTGGGGTGTGGTGTGGTGAGGGAGTAGATTTTTTTTGTTGTTGTTGTTTCATTTTTTAAAATAATATTTCTTTACTTGTGAGTGCACATGTAGGAAACACAGGTCAGAGGTCTGAAACATCACCATGTCATCATCCCTGTCTGTAAAACAAACATTTCCAAACTCCCGAGGAATGTACCACCGGTGGTGTGCTGATCATCTGAAGTTGATATGCAGCACAGGCAGGAGCTGCTCTGCATTGCAGCACGTCAGCACCGAGGTTTCCAGCTCCTTTAAGTGCATGCCTGCAGGCAGAGGCAGCTCAGCACAGCTGCTGGAGTGGGGCAAGGGGAAGCAGGTGCGGCCCCTCGCTTCCAGTTCTGTATACAGGGAGAAAGGACTGAGGTCAGGATCTCAGCACAGGGGACATAGAGTGTACTTGGGGTGGGACTGGGAACCTGTTTTGTGATAGTGGGGTTCTGTTACTGTTGGGGTTTTGCTGTAGTGAAATCTTTTCCTAAATATGAATGTGATATTGTCAGACATGATTACTGAGATTACTAAAAGTAAATCTGGTAGCCATCCCTATAGTCCTGTCCACTGCGTAGAACAAGTACTAAAGACCCGTGCACTAACAGCAGAGTGATTTTTTTTTTTTCCCCAAAAGATTTAACAGGCTTATATCTGTTAATTAAAAGTCATGCTCAAGTCAGTCATACTTAGTGCTGTGCTTCCAACCACAGACTCTTTGAATTGTACTGGTCTGTCCTGAAGGACCAGGAGAGCTAGTCATTGATGGTGTAACATTAAACATAGGCAACCTTTCCTTAAATTTCTGCTTTTGTTTGGAATTCATTCAAATCAAATGTGTTCTTTATTAGCTTAGTTTTGTCTAAGAGAAACTCTGCTCCTCATCTTCCCTCTTAAGAATTACTTACTGAAAAATGAAAATCCATCAGTGCTGGGCATGTATGCAATACTGGCAGTCCTACCTTCATTTGATACTATGCTATTGTCCAAGGTGGTAAATTATGTTGTTTAATTAGACAATTGATACTCCTTCAGTGGCCATTAACTGGGAGATGCTGACAATGAAAAACTATGTATTGCATAGTTGTTCAAAGAATAAGAAATAATGATTTATCATTAGTCTATTGAGATAGCACTTGCCATTGTAAATCATAACACATAATTCTGGAGGTGGCAAGGGTCCTGATATTAGCTGATGAGGTATACTCTTTGTGGGCTTGGATTTGCAACAAATACTCACATACTATCTTCATCAGTGTAGCTCATTTGAGTGTATTAGGTGTGTATGCAGCAGTAGTAAAATACATAAACATATCACAGAGGCAGAATTGTTTTATAAGTGATGCTGTTTGTTGAAGCAAGTCTCCCTAGGCAAAGTGAAGATTGTCTTGGGCCTGACATAAATTTGTAAGATAGTGAGCTCTCCATTATGCACTCCTGCTGTGCTTTTTCCAAACTACTATAATTCTGTAACACATTTTAAGTTTTCTGCCCACGTGTGAAACCTTTACTTCTTGAATGCAATCTGAAAAAAAACCCAAAAAACCCTATTTAAAATCCACTCCAAACACAGTCTGTATCTGATTTGAGATAATCCACTAAGAGTCCCTAATACATCCATTTTAGTTTCAGATGGAACTTGTTCCAGCAGCCCTCCTTTCTTTTGCAGCTTCTCTGGCAGCAGGATCCTGGGAACTGCCCCTCTTTATGCAGGTTGGGCCTTTTCTCTGCAGCAAGCTGAGTGCCATGTTGCCCATCTTGCATTTCTGACCTCTGTGGTCTGTAACAAAACCACTTGCTTTCATTAAACCAGAGTAGTTGTTTGGTTGGATTTTATTTGTTGCTTGCATGTTTCAGTACTGATACTTTTTGTCCTACAAGTATGCCTGTGCTGTGGCTAGCTGAATGGCATACCAGCTACACAGACTTCAGCTTTTTTGTTACATGGTGAAGTTGTCACCTAAAACGTTTAAAATGAAATTACTATTCTGTCTTGCAGCATGTATTCTCGATATATTGTTAGAAAAGGGGGTATGAGAACACATTCTCTGTACTGTTGCAAACATAGACAAGCCATGGTACAATTATCCAGCATTTCACTCCCTCAGCTTGCTGTTTTCTGTTCCTTGTTCTTTTTTCTCCCACAGTTTCTCTCCCCGTTTTTCTTGAAAAAGCAACCTGAAAACATATAATCTTGCTTCCAAATGTATTCTAAAACAGTGCCCTCTCAGAGGATAGCACACTTACACTGACTTTAGTGCTTATTTCCTCTGCTGGTGAAGTTCAGTGGCTGTCAGAAGTGGAACAAGCGTAAGGTTGCCATACACTGCTAGAGGTGGAAGTACTGTCATGTACTCCTGAACATTTAAGAGTGTTTCTCTAGGAGTCAGATGGCCTAGTGAGTGCTAGCATCTGCTGCTGTCCATGTGCCGGTTGTCTTTTTCCTTCTGAGAAAGAACTGTTCACATGAGGTGGGTAGCCTCGCTGTACTGTGGCTGAACTGGTGAACTCTCTTTTCACCATCTCACAAAATTGCTTCTCAGCTGCCCTTGCCTTGAACTTGTTTGTGGCTTTTCATGGCATGCAGCCACAGGTGTGCTGCTAGCCTGTTTCCAGTGTTCCTGACCCTCTGATTTAGAGCTAACTGTTAGTTATTAGCTTGTATGACAGTTTTGATAGCTAAGCGACCAGTGCCTTCCTGCAGAGCAGTTCTGATTCAGTCATTCCATCACGCTTGGTCTTTAAATCTGAATATGAGATTTCCTTTAATGGGGACACTGTGTGGGTCTTCAGCCTTACTTGAGAGCCCTAATTTTGTAGCTCAAATGAAAAAATCCTCATGGTGTTTCTCAGCAGGCTAGGCTTGTGATATTCATCCCCCCAGTTATTTGTCATTTTAAGACAGTTATTCAGCAACTGACAAACAAAACTAGAATGTAATGACCTGAAAAGCTGGGGCTTTTTTGGTAGCCAGGATTCCGTGTGATACCAGCCCACAGGGTAATGACCATACCACCTTCTGGGGGCAAAGGCAGGGGGTGTGTTTGTGTTCAGACTGTAGAGAAGTGGGATTGATGGAAGCAGGTAGTGGACAGAGATGACAGTTTACAACATCGCTTTGGTTTGCATGTACAGATTTTCCAGGGCTTTTTTTCTCAGACCAAGTGTGCTGGTGATGGTTTTTTGGTTGGGGTTTTGGGGGATTTATTTTTATTTTTTTTTAAATTTTGGCTCACTGAGACTTGTTTTAAGTTCTTATCATCCTAGAAACTGAATGTATTTAACTCACCTTTCAGGACATCTTACGCCCCCAGAGTACATTTGCTCTGACTTTTTAATTCAGTGAAGCTCAGCTGATTTCTCACTTACTAAAGGCTGTGAAGCAACTTTGTAGCTAATTATATAAAAGCACCATGAAACAACTTCCCAGCAATTCCATTCACGTCTATCCGCACTTTTAAAGTAACTTCAAATTTTATTCAGTTGGGTTCAGATGGAGAACCTTGCTTGGTCTCTTGAAAGCTCCACTGTCTGCTAAGCCCTGAAAAGAAAGGTAAAATTGATCATAGTTAACAATATGAAGCGGCAAGCAATATTGATTTCTGCCTTTCTGCCCTAAAATGTGTTAATCCAGTCCAAACTCATTGGGCTGTCTGTAACCTGGAACAATTCTGATTTTGGAATGCTGCAAACTTGGGGTGAAGGGGGAGGGGGGGTATTCTTGCCTGCAGGCTGCTTACAGTTGTTAGAAACTTAAGTTCTCAGGGCCACAGCACGTTGCTGGTCTATCTTAAGGCAGATGTAAATGTTGCATCTGTCTTACAAAACCTTCCTAGCCTTCTCTTGGCTTGCCTGGTGTTAAAGTTAGTAAAAGGCTAGAATATCCATCCTATGTTTATAAAAATTATTTCCTTAGCAGACAACAACATTGTAGGGTAAAGACAGTAAAGGATTTCTGAACTGTTACTGGAACATCCAAGGTCTGATGCCCGATGGTGGCATGGGGATCTAAGATAGACCTGACCCTTGGGATTTTGCACTAAACATTTCCCTGTGTCTAGTCCTAGTCTATTAGAAACTGAAGTCTAGCTGGTGCTAGATTTCAGAAAGCTTATTCATGGAAACGTAACTGAAATGTACACTTTAATATGCATGCTGCAGTACACACGATAGGTAGCATAACTGGTTTACTTGCAGGGTTGTATCAACTAACCGTGATATTTTGGAGTCTGAGGGTGAGGGAAGAGAGAATTATATATACTTTGCATTTAGGAAACTTCTTTCCTAAGTATAGAAATACCTGTAGCTGAGGCTGTTCACTGAAAATACCTTATGATTGATCTTTGGCAGGTACAGTTAATGAAAGTGTGGTTTGTTTCAATTGCAGTAAAGGTTGTTCAACTAGATTCAGAATCTCATAGATATATCATCAGTTTATGCTGTGGACAACACCAGACAGAAAGCAAATGCAGTTTATGAAACACCATTGTATAACATTGTGCAGTGCTTTTCAGCTACATTTGCCACAATTTTCATGTGCAATATATAGTTTAAATTGTGAAATGCCACAGACTGTAAAACTTGTACACTGAAAAAATGAGCACTGCCTGTTATTAAGAGTAATATATATTTCTTTTACCTGAGAGTCCAAGAACTATCATCTGGAGAAATAAGCAAAGGTATCAACCTCTTAAATTCTAGACTGTGAGTTTTGCATGTTTGAAGAAACAGCATCAGGCCAGTCTTGCTTCTTAAAATCCTCAACTGGATAATTATAATAAATACCATGTTTCAGGACACTCTCAATCCATTAGACCTTGCAGAATGTTAATATGTTGTCCTGAGCTCTCAGACTTTTGTTTTTTCACTCTCATCTCACCTCAGTAGGTGGTGGTCATCTATGTCACTGTATAACAGAAAATATATTGTAGATGTGTAAGGAATGCTGTCTTCTAATTCTTAGCTTCAGAAATGACGTATCATTGTCAGACAGCTCAGGCAGTGCAGATTTATCATCTTTTCTTTATTATCCAGTTCACTAGTTTTGGAATAACTTCCAGAGTTAAATGCTTCGATGTTAAAATATTCTGTTCATTTAATAAAGCCAAGCTATATCAGGATTTGCATGTCCCACTTAATTTGATCATAGTTTCTGGTTTGGGGCATGCATCTTATTTTGTTCTTTGAAATGTAAAGCTATTCCTATTTTTGTGAAGTTTGCCCATAACTGCTTGATCAACTTTTGTTTAAGGGCTACTTCATGCTTTAACATGGAAGTTTCACTGAAATGTTAGGCATAAGGTAACTGTTCCAAATGGTAAACTATATATCTGATTTACAATGTATATATTTATAAAATTTCTGGATTACTCATGCATGGCATTTTGGAATGGGGGAGCAAATAAACCACCAGATTTGTTTCTGATGTCCCAGTCAAAAAGGTCTAAGAACATGCTTGTAAATCTGGTACACTTTTTTTTTTTATTTTTACTTGGGGGATAAATACAGATCAGACAATTCCGTTAAAACTGTACTTGCATTTCTACTTGTTGCTGAGGGAATTTCACATTCCTTTCAAATTGCAAATAAAATGGACTGACAAAAATCTAAATGTTTGTCTTGCTAATGTTTTTGTGGTAGCTTTCCTTGAATTGCCCTTCTGATAGCTGTATGCTGCTTTTGCTTAGTTTCTGGTCATTAAATTGTGATGATCTAAAATGAGTCAGCTGTATGCTTGCAGAAAAGTCTATTTTAGCTGGCACAAATTCTTCGGTAATATTCAAAATAGACTTTTTTTCCTAATGCATTATAAGATTTTACTTACACAACAGAAAACACTATGTATGATGAAACTTAGTATGTTCCAGCTGTATAGAAACATTTTCTGCTGTCTACTTTTGCAGGTCCGGTTTGTGAAGAATGTGACTTCCTGGAAGGAAATGAAACCAGGGTTTTACCACGGACATATATCTTATTTGGACTTTGCAAAGTATGTTACCCTTGGGTTTATCTGTTGAGTAGCATAGTAGTTTTAAGTTGCTTGGATCCAGCTGGGCTATTAGTGCCCTCTAGTGATGCAGGGCTGACAGCTGCGGTTTCGAAAAATTCACACGCTGAAATTCGTATGATGAGCAATATTTGGTTTTGATTTTTCAGTTTTCTCTTGTCTATTGCATGATAAAATGTAGCTGAGTCTCCTTTCAAAACTATTTATATGCCAGCTTTATTCCTTGTCTGAATTACAAGCTCGTTTTACTGAAAATCCTGGCTTTTCTCTGGAACTCTGGCAGATCTGCCTAAGGGTTGGCTTCCCATTCTGGGAATTTTAAGATACCTGTTCTCAAATATATTTCATATAGCAGCTAATACTACCTGGCTCTTAAGTTCTGTAGTTCTTCTATATTAGAGTGTCCTTTTACACTTTATCAAAATAGTAAAAGTTATACTTTAAAGCAGTTTTCTTGCCTATATTAATTTGACTTGCTGTAAAAAGCATTGAAATAATTGTTGTGGAGTTAAATTCTGTGATTTCTAAAAGCAATTTAAAAGAAAATGAGGTAAAAACCCTCCTAGTGTCTTCAAAGGTTCAGGATTTTATCTGTAGTCATTGTCTTATTTTTGCTTGTGGATCTAAAGCAGTGGTCCTCCGTAGCTCAGTCTTGTGAAAACTCCCCTCGAACTGGCAAGCCAGTTTTGCTTAAGATGCTTAGTAGGCAGTGCTTCATCTTGCACTTGCAGCGTGTGGAAAGTGGTTTAAAATTGGAAGTGGAATTTTCAGCTCTCAGAATATTCAACTGCACAAACAATAGTAACCACTACTTTTACCTCTTGGTGGTGGTCAGTCCGTAGTAATGTTATATTTCTCTGTATTAAAACATTTATTTAATGAAATGAGGTTTTTGTATGCAAGAACTTATTTTGTTTAGTCATTTGTTTTAATTATTCATTATGTACACTGATTTCAGCTTTCTATTACAAAGAATGAGAAGGGAAAGAGAGAGCGTCATAGATTCCCAGGACAGTATATTACATAATAGAAAATGCTAAAAGCTACAGTAGTGGCTGGAAATTACCAATGGCACAAATTAAAAGTTTGAAGTTTACAAAAAGTAACAGGCAAGAAGTCTTAATTGCAAATCAATCATTAAAATAAAATTTTCAAATTTCATTAACTTCCTTTCTGCGTTTTTAACGTTTAAATCCTGCAACATTAATAAACTAAAACTGAATAACAGCTTTCTGGAACAGCAAAGGTGAATATTATTTTATACATTAGTCACTTCATAAAGCTGAAAACATTTTCAGATACCAGAACTTTTTTAAACTAAAATAATTACTTTACATCTTCAAAGCAATTTCACAGATTTCTTTCATCTGCATCTTCCCTCCAGGACTGTTATTCTTGTGTTTGTTGTTTGTTATCCTTTCACCTATATGATTTATTTTTTTCCCACAACAGCTTGCTTTTTCATACTTTGGGTTTTCATTTTTAAAATAATATCTTGAATACTATGGTTGCGCTTAGCAAGGCCCACGCTTTTAAGGCTGGAGGTGTGTTCTCATAGTGAACATTTTTGTAGTTGAGAAATGTAAGACCTTTCAGAAGTCTATGCCTGTTTATACGCAGACATCAGACTTAGGTCCAGGGTCAAATATCAAAAGTACCTCTTAAATTATGCTGAAGCTTAAAGTACTGGATTCAATGGATGACTTACAGTGTTGAGGACAGGTTATCATAACCCATCCATATAGAAATTACAGTAATAAGAGTTTATTTTTTCCCCCTTTTTTTAAACTTCTGATTCACCCTTATTTTCTCTGGTAAATGGTTGGGAAAAAAGTTCTTTGACAACACAGCTGCCAAATCATTATCATTATCAATAAAGTTACAGTGGTAAGTGGCTTGTGTTACCGTAACTGAAGCTGGTTTGACAAGGTCATGTGCAAATCCATATGAATGTATAACCCAGCACAAATATTCCAAGGGCCTTGACACTTTTATTTATCCCAGAGTTACATATCATTAGTTGAGGCTGCTGCTGTATCAGGATGGTTTGTTATAGCCTTCTACAGCACTTGCAGTAGAGTGTGTAGAAGGAGACACATGTGCATGTCTTGGGCACTTGAGTGGACCTGAAAGAGAGTGCAGTTCAAAGTCTGGAATTTGCATCAAAATGATTGAAATATTCACAGGCTCCTTTTTTGCGGACGCTGCGGGGTAAGAGCATGCAGAGAGATGTCAGCAATACTGCCTTTAACTGCTACGCTCTGATTCATTGGTACTCTGCTGGCAACATCTGAAGAAGCAATTGCTTTTTCTGTAGCCTTTAGCAATTTCTGTATCTGTAGTGCTAGTCTTTTGCCAAAGTAATGCTTTTTAATTGTTTTTTTTCTAACCTTTTTCTGCTGTTTATTCTATGTTTCTGTTCTTTTGCTTTTCAACATGAGATTCCTCACATGAGCAGTACGTGGTATAATTTACAGAGTACCGCTTTAACAACAACAGTACTGCACCTTAAAACTATGAGCACACTCTTGGTTTTTAGCCAAGCTGGGAGGCTTGGACAGCCCTCTGTCAATGCAGAACACTTTCCCAGTTTGCATGGGAACGGAAGATAATTTTTTTTTCCAGCTCCCAGCTTTGCTTCAGGGCACTTGACACACTTGCAATTTCTATTGTGATATAACTTCTTTAATGTTTGGATACCAAATTTATTTGCCACAGTAATGTCTCAAATGGAAAAGAAAATAAAACTGAGAAATGCATCTTAAAAGCTGTCTTGATTGTAGATCATGGAAAGGTAGTGTTTGTTCAAAACAGTTTTGGTGGTTTAAATCTTCCTTGTGTTTTTCCTTATTTCATCAAGCATCCTGTTTGTACCACAGTAAATCAAAATTTGCTTATGGTAAATGTCTAAGGAAAAATATTATATCTTTGGATAGAAAAGTTAATATGGTTAAAGATACTATCTTAGGGTTATATTTAATAAGCATAGCCATATGGATTTAATCCAGGTAATAGATGGGCTCGGAGCTCTGTCTTCCTTCTGTTAGAGTTCATGTCTCTGGCAACTGATGATCTGCCAGGAAAACCACTTGCAGCATCGCATAGCACAGTTCAGGAGGGCAGGAGCTCAATCTGAAACGTCCTTGTACTTTACACATGTGACTGCTAGGTTAATAAGGCATTTCTAGAGGCAGAATGGTTGTATAAACATATTTAGTATTTGTTGTGTGAGAATGTTTCAGGTTTGTTTGTTTCTCTAATAAAAAACCCTAAAAATTCACAGTCCTAGGAGAAGTGAAATTGAACTGACTTTCACATCCGTGTAACGCACTGGATATGGGGATGAGAGGATCATTAAACTTCCTCTCACCATCATCTTCCCTGTATATAGATTTCAGTTGTATCAATAGAGACAGGCTTTTAAGTATTAGATGAGAAGCTTTGATTTGGCCTTCTAAAGACATTTTTTCCTTTTTTACTTTAGATTTGGTGTTAAAAAGAAACCAATTTACATAAATGTCATAAGAGATCCTATAGAACGACTAGTTTCTTATTATTACTTTCTGCGCTTTGGAGATGATTACAGACCAGGGCTGCGGAGGCGAAAACAGGGGGATAAAAAGGTAAAGTACACTTTATTATATATGTTGTTCTTACTGAAGTTAACGTGAAAACAGTTTTTTAAAATGCTTTGATAAAAGCTAAATAGTTCTTGTATCAGCCTCTGGGTGATGGTGATGGCTTTGGAAGTTACATTCTCCCCTTCATGTCCATACTCGACCAGAATATAACATTAAATATGGTCTTTGTAACATTATAAATTCACTTTATGTTGCAATTTTCAAAAAAAAAAAAAAAATTAAATTAAAAAATGTTTTCAGGTGTCCAGAGTTGAAGTATCAAGTTAAGCTTATCCTTCTGTGTAAGAAGTATACATCTCTTCTTGTTGAAAACTGAGACTTTTTTCACCAAGAGCTGTAGAAATGATGCTTTTGCTGTGATTTTATATATTTATTTATATATATATATATATAATTAGCAACCCTTTTTTAAATGTAGCTACTTCAATGGAATTGTGTTAAAAGTCTGCTTGAAAACTGTGGAGTATGAACCATACATTCCTATACTTCCTCCATCTTAGGTGGCTATAGGAGTAGTTCAAACCTTGATTACTAATAGAGTTTCAGAATGGCAGCATCATTTAGTCTCCATAATGAATTTATTCCAGAAAGAATTTACACATCCACTGTCAGGGTTTACAGTAAGATATTTGTTGCAGCAAGTTGCTTTGGACTTTTCTTAAATCAGAAGGAAAAGTAAGGTATTAAGTATATGAAGATGGCTTATAAAACTATAGTTAGAACAGTGTGGAAGCTTTTATAAAATGTAAAGGGATTTTGTACTTCAGAGGCAAACGTTTTAAAATGTCAGTGGCAATATTCTTTTAAACTGCTGAAATTTTTCTGTGATGTTGACAATTCAGTGTAGCACTGTGTGAATGCCAAGAGATATTGAAAAAATAACTAAGCAAAAATCACACGGAATACAGCTTACTCTATAAACACCATAACAACTAATAAATGTGAATAATCCTTTTGTGTGTGCCCCCCCATCCAAAGAGCATCCCCCTTTTCTTCCCAGTCGATAACTGCTCCTCTGTTCTTTAGGTTTTAGCGCCATCTTCAGCTACTGCATTTCAGTTTGTCCCAACATCCTACAGCGTAGGTAGAGGAAAGCTTCAAACAGAACAAATTGAAATTAAGCTTAAAAACATGTATCTTCATAGGACTGGCTACAGAGACGCTTTGGTGATATGGTATCATAAAGGCATTTTTAAAAAGAGAGAGAGGATCTCATCTTCTGTAACCTACTCTGTTCCTCTTCACAAGGAGCATGATTTGGCCAGTGGAATTCCTTCCTGGTGGAGATCAATAAGTTGGAAAGCTGAGCATGCTACCAAGTCCAAGCTGTTTAGAAGACTTTATATTTATTAAAAATAATGAAATTTAACAGTGCTGGTTTAGTTTTGAATTATATTCCGAACAGCCTTATTAGGTAGTCACTGGGAAGCATTAGGCCAAAATCCCTAATTCTACTGCTTGGTAGGCTGCGCTGTAAGTTCTGTCTGGTGGAAGAAGTTGAAATGTATTCCTATGGATAATATTTGTAATGCATTGCAAATAATTTTATGTTTTCCTACTAAAGATGCTTTTTTTTTTCATTTTGTCACTATCATACTACTTTGTTTAGGTCTGAGACTTAGTTGTTGCCATACAGATTTAACTTGTCCTCTAGTTCATTAGAAGTGAAATTGATTGGCTATGCCAAGTTTTAGGGTTTCTTTCGTTTTCATCAGGTAATACTATTTTTCCATGCTGTTTCTAAGAAAACTGTACATATATAAACAGTGTCAGTTTTATATATATTAGATATAAAATTCGGTAAGCTCAAAAGTGGATTGACCTGTGTTACAGTAGATTTCACTAAGAACTTTTCACATGAAAAATAGGAAAGTAAAAAATGCAATCTTCCTAACGAAGTCAATTTTTCCTTTATTAAGCAGAAAGGAATCTCAACATACTTTACACTCTTGCCCCTCCCAGTCCCTACTACAGCATATATATGGAAGAGTTCTTCATTCATTTTCTTTCTATATCCCTCTGCTTCCAAAGTTACAGATAGTTTGTCTCCAAGAACAGAATCTGTAAAGACAAGTGTTTCTTATAATAAAATCTCTGGATGGAATAGTCAAGGTAAGTACATAAGAAGAAGTGGGGAAGGAAGCCTGTCCTGTTTCATCTTAGAAAATTACTTGCTTGCTTTTGCATATTAGCTATAAAATAACCTGCAGGTATAAGCAAAAAAAAAGTCTTTCTTTTGACAGGTGCCAGTTCACATTTAGTATATACATTCATAAGTTAGGAGGTGCATTTAAACAGTTTAGATTTTAGGTAATGTTGATGTTATAAAGTACTCATGATAGATCAGTGCAAGATTTCTCTAGAGAGCTGTGCTAGAGAAAGCATACAATTGTTGTCCTGGTTAAGCTGCATTTTTGTCTGTGATATGCGACATGTACAAGCTATTCTAAACTCAAAAGTGCAAGGCACTGCAGTTAATCACTGCTTTGGCCTGGTATCAGTAAGTTTTTCAGGTTGACTCAGGAACTGCACCTCACAGCTGTTTTGAACAGGAACTTGTACTTATACAGGAGAAACAGTCTAAAAAGTTGTCCATGTGATCACTTATTTGTTATTAAATACCTCTTTAAAAAAAATCTATCCTAGCTGCATGGCTTATATCTTGATTAGAAATATTATAAATACTTACTTTATGGTGACTGGGTAAAATATTTACAATTTCTTTCCTGTGCTAATGGAGTTCTTAATGTAACTGTGTTACTACAGTTGAAAATCTGTATTGCTACAGCTGTTTATCCACGTAAAGTGATGTTGTATGGAATATTCTGTTATGCAATGAACAATTAGCTTTTACTTCTTCTGATTGCCAAAAACATATTAGCCTTGGAAATGGCAGTTACTTGTCATAATATTTAAAATGTAATAGAACATTGTTTAATCTAAAACGTATTCTATGGTATAAAGATCCAGCTGTTCCAGTATCACACAAATCCGGATGGCATTTGTTGCTGGTTTTCCAGTGACTTCTTCTGTAAGGGAAAATGAATGATACCAACACTTATTGACTGTTCCTGCTTGTTTTGGCATATAGCCTTTATCAGGGTTATATCAAAGGTATATCAAATGTATCAGGTAAGATCAAATTGTTATTAGTTCTAACCATAAAAGACTGTCCAAGTACTATTTTAATTTAAATGAATAGGTCCTCCTAATAACTCTGTGAAAGCAAGGCTTGAAAAAAATATTTTTTTTCTTTCTTATCATATCTTGTGGTTTTCTGTCCCAAATACATTTAGCAGCTAACCAGATTGAGATGTTTGATACATATACTCGATTTTAAAACTCAGCTCTACTTTGTCTTTGTTCCAGACCTTTGATGAATGTGTGGCAGCTGGAGGTTCAGACTGCGCTCCAGAGAAACTTTGGCTTCAAATTCCATTCTTCTGTGGCCACAGCTCCGAATGCTGGTAGGGAGATAAATGTAGCTGAAGTTGTTAGTCAAGTATATCAGCACTGAAATCTTAACTTAACAAATTTGAATGTATAGCACAGCTGGGGAAATTGATAGGGACTGGACACAGTGAAGCAGCAGTTACTTTAGTAATGCGTTTTCTTTTGAAGATGCATTTTAGTGAAACAGTCTTGCAATTCTTTAAGTAAGCAATACGTTAGCATACTGTATCAGCAGTGCTATCAGGGAAAACAGATGGTTTTAATTTAAAAAATTTTTTGTAGATTTGGAGTCTTGAAATTTTTTTCTTATGTCAGGCTACAGTATCTGTCTTTCTGAATGGAGATACTTTGTTCAAGCTCCTAGAGTTTCTGGGGAAAATAAAATAATTGAGATCAAGATAAATTTGTCGTCTTAAACCTTTACCAGACATCTAGTAGTCAATGCTACTTAGTAGAAATGAAAACAAAAGCAAATAGTGTCCATCTGTCAATGCAGCATGTTTTATAACAATGGCACAGACTTTTAAAAACTCTTTAGCAAACTCAAAGAAAAAAGGACATAAATAATTTGAAGGATTCTGAGTGAAGTCAAGGGCAATTATTTGTCAAAGGTGCTGTTCATCCAAACAGAAGGAAAGTAAATGGCCGCTTGGGAGCTCCCCTTCCAGTGCCTGTTGGTCAGACTTATCTACACCTGGGCCCGGTGGAGAAATAGAGAAACAACAAACTATGAATCTGTTTTTTCACCCTGTCTAGAGCTATAAAAAAGGAAAAAAAAATTTAGTTTAATTTCGGTCTGTTGTTCAGTAGGGAAATCATCCCCTTAAGTGCAATGACTTTCTAGTTCAGAGTTAGGCTTGTAGAATGCAAAAGGGAAGGTGTGTTCTTACCAGAACCATTTCTGGTATCTAATGTGAAAGTGGAGACTGAGTACTGACATTGAGAAAATGTAAATCTTCCAATAAATGCATTAATAGAGACAGTAACCATATACACACATAGGTGGTTTTGTGGATGAGGTACTAGTCAAAATTTTAGGTAAGAACACAAATGAGAGAAACTAATGGTTATAACTTCAAATGAGTCTTGCCTTGCGTATACAAATGTCCTGTTATGAAGTAATCTCCATCTAGGGACCAAGGATTGTTGGCTGACACCAGAACTTGCTGTAATTGTTCTGTCATTTTAGGAATGTGGGAAGCAGATGGGCTTTGGAACAAGCCAAATACAATCTGATTAATGAATACTTCCTAGTGGGAGTTACTGAAGAGCTTGAAGACTTTATCATGTTATTGGAGGCAGCTTTGCCCCGGTTCTTCAGGGGTGCCACAGAACTGTACCGGACAGGTATTTAAATGGTTGATTTCCATGGATTTTTAATCCTCTTATCACTTTTTCTAATGTGGATTCTTTAGACCTAGATGAATAGTTTTGAGTCCCTGCCAGGACTGCCTCTCAGTTGGCTGATGTTCCTGCAGAAGAGTCGAACTCTTTACAAATTTTTGAGGGCAGCCCAAGTATCTTCCTGCCTTACGCAAATTGTAAATTTAAGGCTTGGGGTAAAGGCAGTGGTGCAGGTCTACTACACTTAAAAAATTGTGACAGATATTTATCAGAATATTTCTGAAAGGTCTTGCAGGGGCCTCACTTTTGTAAAACGGCTGCTAGCAGCAGATTTCCATTTCCTCAGAAACCCTGCTGAAATTAACTGTGCTTGATGCAACCTGGCTGGTTGTGCAAAAAGGCCCTGGGATACAAAGGCCCAAGTATGTGCTTCTCTTCCTGGGGTCGTAGTAAGACACTTGTTTTACAGCTAGTAGCTCAGTTTCTAGGAGCTGGCCATGCAATTTATGATGAAGAAAAGGTCCATCTTAGCAGGACTTCTGTCTGCAAACAGAAGGAGAAAAGGGTCTGATGTATAGGGCCTAGATGTGGGCTATAAACAGGTTTATTACAAAGCAACAGATAGCACTTCCTAGGGAAAATGCTGTCATCATTTTGGTCATCTTTGTCTTATGAAAGAAGTCTCTTGCTCTGCAGTTTCAGAATTCTTAACATTTGATACCAGATTAACATCTAAATAATTAATTTTGAAAGACCAATCTTGCTCCAAGTACATTATGTGGACTAATCTTGTTCCTTAAATGAAGTGTTCATTCCCTGGGTTTATTAGAGTAAGGAGGAAGAACTGAAAGAACTGATGCAAAATTCATTAACATTTAGTGAGAGAGACTGCAATTTTCCAACCCCGTATGTTATGTTAATAAATTCTGGATTAAATTCTGTCACTTCTAATGCAGTTCATCAACATGCTGAGAGTATAAAACTCTGTAAATGAAAGGACTGTAAACACTTTTTAATCACGTGAGCTTTAAAGTGAAGTTATTGCTTTCATTTTGCATTTAGGAAAGAAGTCTCATCTTAGGAAAACAACTGAGAAAAAACTTCCCACAAAAGAAACTATTGCCAAGTTACAACAGTCTGAAATCTGGAAAATGGAGAATGAGTTCTATGAATTTGCACTGGAGCAGTTTCAGTTTGTCAGAGCACATGCAGTTCGGGAAAAAGATGGAGAATTGTATATTCTGGCTCAAAACTTTTTCTATGAAAAGATTTACCCTAAATCAAACTAAGAACACTATACTGTTAGATTTATGGACCTAAATCTTTGGTCACATCGTCATCTTAGTCCTCAGCCATGGAAACTAGATTGCTCGTAAACCTTCAAGACGTTTCTTTATAGATCTGAAAAAAGTGGGCTGTGGATCACCTCCAGGGCATTGGATACTGGCTAACTATGTTGGTAATCCAAAAGCAAAGGCTTAATTTCTTTTATCTAACTAATACTTTCAGTGGGAGTTAATATCCTTTACCTGAAGAAACCTACACTTTAATTCGGAAAAATTAATACACAGCAGTTCTAGTTGAAAATATAAACAAACATAAAATGCTTCTGTTGATGCTCTTTTTAATTTTCAGAGCAATACATTTTCATTTATACTTCTGTGAAGAGGAAATCTTTTTTCCCAGCTTTCAACATGGAAATTTTGGTTGTATACAATATGAGTAGTGTTAATAACTGGTTGACATCTGTGCTTTGTTTTTGTGAATCATGTCACATAATATTAATTGGGATGGTTAATCATGTTCTGCTCAGAAATGCTGCTGCTGCTGCTGGAATTGCCCATATTTATATATGTGGTTTTATTAAAAAATGAGAACTAATCGTTAGTGTTAAAACATCATTTCCACATTAATATTGTAAAAAGTTAAAGAATCAGAGCAGTGGGGTTTTTGTTTTGTTTTTTATCCCCACCACCACTGACTGAGGTTGGGAAAACTATGAAGAAAGTTGGTATTTGTCTGCGGTTCTAGTTGATCCTTACACAGTGGTATAAAAATCGTAAATTTCAGTATTGAGTTTCTCCATGGATTCTTTGTAATGTAAACAGAGGTATTGGTGAATCCATATTATGACTCCATTAGTGAGCTGTGGTATGGTTAGGGTTTTCCTACTACTTCGATACTTTTATCTGTAGAATATTTTTACTAAGGTGCTTTATAACGTGTTTTAAAGCATTGCATTTACAAAAGGAATAAAATGCTGTAAATACTGCTTATTTTATGTATTTGGACCAAAAGGTTTAAAGTAACTAGTTTAAAGTGGGTTTTTTTGCACAAGTTCTGTTATGTGTGAAGTGAAAAACATCACATCTACTTCCTGGTTGAGTTAACTGTTGGACATTGCTGAAATGCACTTCAGTGACCTCTCAGACTTCAATACCAGAAAGTTGTCCAGGGATTCTCTTTACAGAAATGTAGTCTTCATCCTTTTATTATGGTAAGAGGACAAGAAGAAAAATGTCATGTGTAGTCTGGTTAAGAAAGATGCAGTGACCTTGATTGACATAGTTGTATTTATGTAACTGCCTTATGTGACTATTGTAAATTTGTGGGTTGCCATTATTAACAATGTGAAACACCTGGTAGATGAAGTAAATTGCAATTTGAGAGCAGATGTTTGGGGCCACTGCATTATAGCAAATGGCAGTGGAGAACTACAGGAATTTGTTTCCTATTGAATTTTCTTTAAGATCTGAGTATTTACACATCTTACACCTGCCTTTTCTTAAAGTGCTTTTCACAAGGTTTGATGGGGGAAGGCACTGAGGAGACAAAGTAAGGAATGGTGGTAAAAGTTTAAATTCCTAAGGGATGATGCTGAAGGCTTAGTTTAAAATTACCAAGTGGAGTTTCTTTAACCAGCTTGTTCTTGTAATGAAAACAAAGGAAATGGAAAATGGTCTGTGAACTGGATGTCTGCAGCCAAAAGCAACAGCTCAATTACAGAGAGGATAATGAGAGTCTATCAAGTACATCTTGTAGTTTTTTTGTTTTCTTAGATTTTTCCCTTTGAATTTTAAAAATAGATCTCTCTTTGTTCTTCCCAAATAATCAGGGAAGTTCCTTCTGATAGCTTACCATTTATATAGCATGAACCATGCATAAGAGTTCCTGTTCTAGTTCTCATCTATTGATGTCATTAATAATGCCAACATGTTTGGGAATAGGATGTGTTAGTTCACACATGAAAACATGTTTCCTAGCTAAAGAAAGGAACAGAGGAGTCATACACAAGACGTAGCTAACAGAGATCTAAAGATTTCCATAACAAAGCAGTAACTTTTTTGAAATAAAATGAATATTTATAGTCCCAGGAAAGATTATCCACTCAGTGATAGTTTTATGCTGGATTTTATTTTGACTGTGTTGTTTTCCCTCAGAATAATTTGGATCAGTTTACCTCCTTGAATCTCCTTCAAAATTTTCAGAAGAGAAGCTCTAAGAGAGCAGAAGAGTTTACTAAGTGAAAGCATAAAATACTCATCTAAGTAATGAAACAGGTATGTAGGCAAATGCTTCTGTATTGACAAGAAAACAACAGGCAAAACTTCTGATTTCAGTAGGGTCTACAGAAACCTCTTCTATTCTGTAAGCAATTTTAAAAGTTGTGTTTCTTTTTTTCTTTCCAGGATTTAGAATTTCTTAATTAAGAGTCTTCAGTAACAAAAATAATAGAACAATGCAAACTTTTTTACTTTCAGAAGAGCAATATATTTTTCATACTTCATATAAGAAAACACATTTTATTTAATCAGATATTGCTTCCTGTTCTTTGCTGTGAACTGACAGGGTTGAGACAAATGAGAATTTTAGGAATATTTTTTAAAAATGCTAGCTACAGTTGGAGAGGTATTCATTCTACACGTACTCTGAAAATGTTACTGTCTGTGGAACACAGAAGGAATCAAGACTGTCTACTTTTATATCTAGTGCAACGGTTAAGTCAACTGTGAACTTTTTAGAATCCTTTGAATTCAGAACTCTCAGACTTGGATTTACGAGAAGACAGTTTAGGAAAACTGATTTTTAATAACCTACTCTGTTCATCTTATGTTTGGAAATGGAAACAATCCAAGTTGTTGGTATTAAAAATACTTTACAGTATATAAACAGAATTTATATTGTGTATTTTCCCTTAATTACTTATAGTGAAAAGCAGCAATATATGGATTTTTGTTGTTGCAGGTTGTGTGATCAGTAAACTTACTATGCAGCCTCCTGAACACGGATCTTTTAACTGAAGTCACTGTAGTCTCTGCACAGGAGTAAGTTTGGCTTTTTGCAGGGCTAAGTTGGTTTGAAAGGTGCTGAAATGCTCGTATATATATATGATAGTAGGTTTTGTTACACTGTTCTGTACTTTTTGTACAAAATTAATGCCCAGATTTTGCGCAAACCTGTAGCCCTGTTGAAACTCTTGATGTCAGCATAATGGCACTAGGTCCAGCTGTGCTGGTGACTACATGTCCATAACCACAGCATGCCTGGAGCCCATGCGATACACTGGGCAGTGCTGACAGGAGAGCAACAGTGTTTTTAGCTCCTTCCCGTATTAATTCTGCAGCCATGCAACAAGAATTTCACTCTTATTTTGTTAGTGAGTCTGTAAGCAGACACAAGACTAGGATATGGAATGTCCTAAGTGCACGTTGCCACTTGCTCTCGGTTGATTTTCAAGCAGTCTCTGTTAATGGTACGCTGATCAGGGCTTCATTTTCAAACTGGCATGAGAATGTGTAGCTATACAATATGGGAGAGGAAGAACCAGCCCATCCTGGTTGTTTGAAATGCCTTTTCTGGGTACTCAGTTTTTGTGAAGATACTTCGCTATTTTTACCTTCCAGGAATAAACATTTGCTTATTTATGGTCTCAGAGCAGTTCTATCTTATATCAGGGAAGATTCAGTTATTTTCTGTTACAATTCTGTTAAAAATTTCCATTAAGCTTACCTGGTGTTGCTAAACATGTGTATGACAAAAAGATGTATGGATGACGCTGTCTGAACTGTGCTGCTTAAGCAGTCAGTGGAAAAGCCTGATTCAAGTGCACTGCCAATTTAGCTCTTCAAAGTCTGAGCATATTTTATGACTACTAGAGATTAAACTTAAGGAAACTGTAAGGCTGCTTAGTTGGATGGAAGCTTCCTTTACTGTAAGCCTATGCAACTATGTAACCTTTGCAGCAGTATTTATAGAAAGAGCCCTCTTCCTGAGACTTTTCTGGAACATAATTATAAATGTTCATACACTTGTACTGTCTGATATTTACATCAGCAGCTTTCTGTAGCTTCTGTAAAAAGAGACAGGTTTGTGAGCATTTCTAAAGCAGTACTGAATGTAATTTTGAAAAACATGGATTGTGCTTCATGACTTTTTTTTTTCGTTTTAAACACACACAGAGCTAAATAGTGCCTTTTTTCCTCACAATCCATGTTGAAGATGCTCGCTCCCACTCACCCTCCATAAACTGATTCGTTTGTGCAATACTATTCCAACTTGAAACCATTTTGTCACAGCTGTTTGAGAAATAATCTCCATTTTTCCTTACTATGCTGCCAGCTTTCTGTTGTTGAAGTGTTTCAGTTGATTACCTAATGCAAATGCTATAAAATAAAACACCCAATGGGAAGGGGAAAGAAAAGAAGTTTGGTGTCCTGTCTTAATATTTGCATGTCACATTCACATTAGTTTATTTTTTTTCCCTAGAAGATACTGTTATGCAGTATTGTGAACTTCATTTGCAGCTATTGTGATTTTGGAGGGGAGGGGTGAGCTGGAGCGTAGCTCGTCTGTAATAATTTCATATAGCTATAACCAAATATATTTATAGGCCTTTAGAATTTGCATTGGGCTTTCTGACCAGAAATGTAATAAATTTCCAGAGGGTATACACTGTGCTGAAAGTGTCAATGAAAAGTTCTGAATATTAAAACTGAGATTTGTAAGAATAGAAAACTGGCATTAAAACAGTTCATTGATACATACGTGCTTTCCTGCCTGAGGGAACAAATGACTGGAGTGATTACTGTGGTACTGGGAAATGCTCAGTTACTGCAGTGGTGAGTGTGGTATAAGAACTGGAGTAGAATAGGAATGTCATTTACATTTTACGCAAGCACTTAAAACAAGAAAATTACAGTGGGCATGGGTATTCCTGATGTGCACCTTAAGCATTGCCCTGTAAACCTGCCTGCCTGCAGGCACTATGGAGCTGGACAGTCATCTGACCCAGCCAAGTTTCTTAACGCAGTAGTTCCTAAATATTTAGTTATCAGCCTTGATGATTAAGAACCATCATGCAGTTACTCAGCAACTTCCACTTGAGGATTTTGATGCTTTTTAAATCCCCCTTTCATTGGAAGTACACTTGTCCTTACTTTCATCAGTGGAAGCGATAGGTGTAGTTGTGCGCAGGAAACAGTCTCTCTGCTTGTATCAGCCAGGGGGAAGTAGAGGAAAAAATTTCCTCTACAAAGGTACAGGACTTCCTAAGGTCACTGTACCTCGTTCTGAAATGATGTAGTAATAAAATGACAGCCAAAACCAGTTACAATACAAAATTTAATAAATATTGTAATGAACAATATTTATTAAATACAATTTAAATAAAATGCTTTATTTAAAATGACAGTAGCTTCTCCTGTGAAAGACAGAAGAACTGTAATATTACAGATGTGTTAAATACCGGTTGAACAATTTTTTTAACTAATGCTGCCATGTGCACGTGTGATTAATCTCATCAGTTAGAATTCATGGGAGGAGAGTGAAAGAAGGGAAAGGGGTTTTTTTTTCAAAGCTACTTATTTTTCCGGTCCTGTATTTTCATTTTATTTATTGTTTGAATCCTTCATTTGATTTCAGTATAATTTCCTTACTTCTTAGTAAAATACAAGAAGTTGCTAGTGAATGTCAAAGCAATGTCCAGATGTTTTCTTCAAGCACAAGTCCCCTGCTATGACCTCCCCCTGGCTTCATTACCACATAACGCAGATGTGGTAACTTTCAATAAGAGCTAATTTAAAGGACTAATAATACTCTTTATTAAAAAAAAACTCTACAAAGAACACCTGTGGCCTAAAAATGAAAGCTTTGAGACCTTTCACCTTGTCATAATAACCAACTGCATCCTCATAAAAATGGAAAATACTGTGATAAACATTCTCTGCCCATTTTCTGCATGTTTACAAGGCTGATCCTGAATCCACTCTCAGATTTGCTGCACACAAACATTAACTTCTCATAATAAATATGGCTGTCACAATAATTGCACGAAGAACAGCTACCCATCTTCCTATTGAAAAAAAAAATATATATATCTCAGAACAAAATAGATTAAAATGGTGACTCATGGGTATTGTGGTTATAGTTCAAGTATACAGGTATTGCATTCCTCTGATGCTTTAAGAAATGGTTCACTGCCATGCTGTATACATACATGTGTTGTTTCATTCTGTTACTGATATGAACTCATTTGTGTTTTTGAACTAAAAAAGCATTGTATTTCAAACATAAATTCAGTATTAATAAGGAAAAACTCTGTTCTATTTTGAAGGAGAAACATACCTAATTTGGTATGATAATTTAAATGCTCTAACTCAACCAGAACTCTGGGTTTGCTGCAGCAGTTACTGGAAAATATTATGAACTGTCTCTTTACCAAAAAAAGAAGAAGAAAAAAAAAGAGTAGAAAATAATGGTCTTCTGGCCCTAAAGACATTATTGTCTCGACAAATATTGATTCCCATTTTTAGCACAGAATAGAATTTGGCATCCTTAGTCTCCTTTATTTAGAATTTAATAACTTTTAAAATGTTGCGTGACTTGGAGAATTGGCAAGGGGAAAAGGAATGCTTAACTGTTAGAGACTTGTGCAGTTACAAGCTGGCTTTGTCAAGACTGCCTCGGTGCAGTGTGTAACGAGTGAATATACAGACAAATGGTGGGTAAAGCCGTCGATATGGTAAGAAAGGGTATTTATGCATCTGTGAAGACAGTATGTAAAGAATGCAGAGGGGAGGGCAAGCAGAAATAAAAACCACTGTGTGAGACTGCAATAATTCCTTAAGTTAACATCCGCTGATGGCTATCTTTGGCCTATCTGCTTTGGATCTTCTGTGCCTTCCCTTGACTGACTTAATGAATTCAAATTTGCAGCTGTCAAGGCCAGTGCTGTTGTAAGCAAGGCCCCTACACCGACAAATGAAATGTCTCCTATTTATAACCCCAGACCAAATATCTACTTCCAGCACTTTGCTCCAGTACTACTTACAGCTAAGCTATAGATCTGGAAAAATATGAGGAGGCTCATCTGCTCTGCATTTGAGGTCCTTGCTTCTTGAAGATAAAATAGTCGGCAATTGCATGATAGAAATCAAATCCATGAAGAGTGGGAGAAAGCATCTTACGCTTAGATTATGTGGAACAAAAAATGTGTGCTTTTTTTGGTGTCCATTCAGAATGAGTTCACTGGCTCAGGCAGATTCCAGCCAGACATCTGTTAATACTAAAGGCTACTTCAGAGAGATGGTTGGAAAACTGAGGTTTACTTTTAGCAAAAATTGCCATAAATATTGCTTTTCCACAAAACTTTTCAACCAAGGGTTTGGTTTGGGTTGGTTTTTTTTACTTGAGACAAACTGGGAATTCTTCCCTTAAAAACAGAGCAAAACAGGAAAACACTGGTGCCCCCATCGCCCCAGCAAACGTTCTTTGTCAGTGCCCTTCTCTTTTTTTTTCCCCAAGTGTATGGAAAAATGTGTGAGAGTGTATGACAACTGTTCAGCCTCTCCCTTTTCTCAGCTGGCTCTGTGAGATAGTGTAATAGGTTTCATTCCTTCACAAGCCTTCCAAAGGGCAAGTCTTATCTTGCAGGTATTGTTGTAGGCCATGAGATCACGCTCCAATATGGAGTTTATCAAACTTGGTGTTTACTCAGGATCACCTTTGAGATCCTGGTGGCAATAGAGGTCCCTGTCCTGCATGTCAGTGGTAGTGCTTGCGTATTGTGCTGAATTAGTTTGTGCACGCTAGTGACTCTGTGTACAACAGCTTGGATACGTTTATCCAATGTATCTGACAAGTCACTTCATCTAGCAAGGTTATTTAACTTGTGTGGTTTTTTTGTTTTTAAATCTTTGTGCAGGACAAGTACCTGACAAGATGAGAATCAGGCTGCAATCAGCAGGTTTTATTAACTAAAGCTCTGCAGCCAGCTCATGTGTAACTTTGGTTCCATACCCCCTCTTCCCCAACTCACCCATCCAGGAATGTCCTCTCACATATATAGGTGCACATGTGTGTCTACACATAAATTGTCATAGTTCTCATCACTTGATCATACCGAGATAAATGGAGGGTGAATTACAAAGCCAAAAAGATTCAAAGGCAACTTTGGAAGCCAAGTTTGAAAACCTTGTCAGTAGTCAGAGGGAGCAAAGCATGCTCAGGCAGACACTTGAATGCGCTTTCAGAGCCCAGCTTCTTTGTGTATCTGAAATGGCCTCTCAGCATCTGCTGAGCAGTCCAGTTTGGCCTTCAGTCGAGGTTCGAGTACCTAGGAAGCAAATTTAAAAGAGGTTTCTGCAGTGGAAGATCCTAGTATTAAAGGTTATTGCTCCTTTAACAACAGTGTTTTCCAAGACAGTCATGTACCTTGTGACTGAGAGGAGGGAGAAGCCCTGATGTCATGGTTTATCACAGACTTTGAGAGAGTTGTTCAAATTTATTTTGGCATTTTATGTTCTGCTTACGTGCGTTGACTTCAACTCATTCTTTTTCTCATGTTTCTCATATGCACAAAAAATATGTGTTCAAAATCCAGAAGAATGTGCTTTTCTCTATAGCTGCATTGTAGACTCTCCCCCATGCCAATCTCATTTTGTTATCCAAATTCAAATAATGATTGATAAGCACAAGTCTTACTGTCTAGTTCCAAAGATACTGCAGAAGGAAATGGAGATCTGGGTATCGCAGCCATACAGGATATTCTCAAATTTCTAGGAGTCTGTGATATTCCATAGCTAAAAGCAATGCAAACTAAGTGTTGTGATAACAGTATTGGTTGTTTTTTCAAATGGGGAGCCTGAATTTAGCTATTTATGTTAATATGTATTTGTTTAATACATTGTCTATGGGTTGGTTTTTTCAGGTTAAGCAAGTATCAGTAACTTTCTAGGAAAGCAGAATATCTAGTTTTGGTGCCAAAGTATTCACATCCATCAACAGTTTGGCACCTGAGTTTGTAATTGTTGACTTTATTCTTTTAAAGCCACCTAGAAAATTGTTTTCTGTTGTTTCTTGTTATGAAAATACATTTCTAACAATTTTTTTAAAAATTGTTTCGTCTTCATATTCTCTTCCGTAATCACATCTGCAAGAAAAATGTGAGTTAGGAACATTAATCATTTGAGAGTCTTGTGTCTTAAGTCTTTGAAGACAAAGCGCTGCTTCTGCTGACTGTAGACTTTTTGCCCAGGGTGGTTTCCTCTTTCCATATAAATCAAAAAAAAAACCCCCATACTACTGTTCTTCCCAAATCAGGTGGGGGCAGGGGGAACCCTCAAGGAATAAATAGCTGTTTTTCATGTGATGCTGCTGCTATAAAAAAAAAAAAGCGCCATCAAAAAAAATCTTAGAAGATTTTTGAGAAACAATGTTTAAGCAACATAAATGAAAAGCAAACCCAAATTCCCCACCTGCCCAAGGCTGGGGCAAAACCCCACCCACATAACTTCAAAAACTGAAGGGATTCCACTCACCGAATGTCCCTTCACATTAGGAGTGTTTCTTAGTGTTCTGTGGATTGGTTTCTAGGCTCCAACTGCCAATACACCAGCTGTCTATAAATGCATCAAATAATAAGATTTATTAGCAACATTTGTTCATGTTTCAAATTCCTGTGAAGAATATGCAGGTGATAGGCAAAAATGGCTGCTGGCTGAACACTTGTCTGGCTGCCTTGAATGGCAGTAGGAAGGTTAGTTGTGGAATATTGGTGTCTGGTTCTAGGAACGATAACTTTCCAGTCTGTCAGATGACATACAGCGTAACTGAGAAGTTTAAGTAACTTCCCCACAGTTACTCATCAGAGACAGATGTTTTACCCTGCACATGTAAAGCAAGTAGACTAGCATAGATGGAGGAGGAGAATTCCTGCATTTTGCTGGCTTCTATCGTCATTATCTATCCAACAGAGAAAAGTCTTTCCATCAGGTAAGAGCTTTCTTTTCCTACTTGGGAGCACTATAGGTGCTTGTTCTTTGTAGATAACTTGGTGTAAGAGCTGCGTTAGTATTATTGCACGTAAATATTTTTATTGGCACATAAACCAATAGTGCTGCAGATCAAAAGGAAGCCTGTGTTGGTAAGCAGTATTGGCATGTGGCTGCCATAATATCTGATTATTACCAGATAGTATTGAATACAGTCCTCTTACCCTTTGCAATGTTTTCATTAGAAAATCTGGTACCGTTATTCTGTATCAGATGTAAGGCACTGAAACACAGGTGGGATTTGTCTGTCCTGAGAAACTGCATCTCCTGATCCTTCCTGCTGCCTCCATGCAGGCTCACCCCTTGCCCAGCTGCAGCGTGGGCCCTCTGGTGCTTCCGCAGGGATGCCCCGTGCAGGGGAGGGAACGGCCCAGCTGCATTCCCATTTCTGCTGGCAGCGAGAACATTGCTGCCAGCTGTTGGGTACAGCAAACAGGAACAGTTTTTAGGAACGAGGTCTTGCCTTGGTGGGTCTGCCTGCTGAGGTGCTTTGATATTGATTTGCGCTGAGATAACAACAAGACTGGGGTTTTCATTGCACTCCTAAGCCAGGAGTGCGGTGCCTGCAAATACAGCAGAGATGTTGGTATAGGTGAATGGCTTACAGCTACGCAAGAATGTTGTGGAGGAGCCAGGAATTCAGCTGAGACCTCCTGAGCCCCTGCAAGAGCTCCTCCTATGTCTCTTCGCTAGTCTTCCTATATAACTTTCTGCCTTGGCATGACTAATACTCCTAATTAATGCATGCTATCCTCTAGCATTTTAATGTAATTAAAAAATTCTTTATGTCTTAATATGGAATTTAATTTTTCTACTTGCCTGTCATGTTTCAGGCACTAGAAAGGGTCAAAGAACAGGTGTGAGGGTCTGGAGATCGCTGTATTTGCAGTACTGGCCATGAGTTATGAATCCCTCAAACTTGCTGTTGTTGGCTGAAGCCATATCAGGGTGCAAGATACTGTTCTTTGAGACTCCAAAATCAATTCTAGCCCCTGGAGTGGGAAATAAAGCAACACAGAGCAACTTTCTGAAAGTTTAAACTAACTCTTTTGACTCATTTGGAAAAGGGTCAGAACAGGAACAGCTGTCTGTGCTGGCAGTGTGACGGGATTAGAGTGCAGCAATTCCACCTGCTTTTGTCCTCCTAAGTCCAATTCTTGCTTCTGAGGTTTTGTGTGATTGGAGAAAAGGAATGACATGATTACCTTCTTCATTTGTCCACTATATTAACCGCTTTAAAAATTAAGGAGAAAAAGATCGGAAAAGGCGATCTGATTCTTTTAGACATCTGTAGCCATTGAGGACAGTGGCATTTCAGAGTCCTGTCTCGCGAATGCTTCAGATAGCCCTGTGGTGAAGTGATCAGTTGCAGGGGAGAACTGGGGAGGCACAAATAACATTGTATTATATAGAACTGACCCACTTGTGTTCCCAGACCAACAGCCCAGACTTTACTAATGTTTAACAGGGTAAAGACAGGTTTTTCGCTTCATTTTGAAAAAGAAAGCAAGCATATTCCCCTGCCCCAGCAAGGACTAGTCATACAAAACGAAAGCACAAGTACATTGGACTGAGATCATGCCAAAAAAAACCACTTTAATTTTCTTCTGTACATTCGGGCCTATGGTTAACTAAAAACATGCCCAAGAGCACCTGTGCCCTTGCCATGCTGTAATGCTCTCAAAAGGAATATTACCTTCCCCTACACTCTAAAGAAATACTGTTGGGCCATAAAAATGTGCCTGTGTAAGCTGAGGGCTGTAGCATCACATCTACTTTAGAGAGCAATTCCCCCAGAGCTTTCATTGCCTGCAGGACCAGTGCACACTTTTTGGGGCGCTGGGCCAGCAACACATTTAACCTCTGCCCAACCATTGCTGCAAAGGCCATTGTACTGTCCTCCCTGTCTCTGAGCACCCACACTGCGGTTTGTTTTTTGAATGGGAGACTTGCTCTCAGCCTCTGACAGCTCTGCCCATCTCCAGAGGGGCTGTGGGTGGGTGCCCTTCGCAGGGCAATAACTGCTTTAAGATTAACACGTGTCTCAGCGCTTGCTGCAATTATTTAGAAACCTGCATGTCAATTGACCCACGTGAAGCCAAAGAGCATATTACTAGGGGTGTGCTAACAGCACCAGTGCACTAAACCACAACTGACAGCCTGACCCAGCACTGTGCTTTAAGAGGGCAGGGCCACAAGCGTTGGAGTTGGAATTCTGCTTTAATTAGGCCATTACCTGACCTTCAAAGCTGTATTTTCTTCCTCCTCTGCATGCTACGCTGGAGGAAGGGCTGCTGGAGAAGACAGGAAGAGCCCTATCTGATCCTTATCGGGAGCGGACAAAAGCCATGCGTTGCCTTTTCCTTTTGACGTGTGCAATTAAGTTTGGCTTGTGTGGAAGAAACATGTCAAGGTAAACGGCTGTCTCTCTTTCCCCTTGCTGATCCCTGGCAAGGTCCATCACTTGCTGCTTACGTGAAAAGCTATTCAATCAGCTGTTGACAGTGGTATCCCTCTCATAAAACTTGCAGCATATCCTGATTATACACTACCGTGAGATCCCTTTGCCCAGGCAGCATATCACGTGGTGGCCTGTCACTACCGTTCGGCTGTTTTACAGGCTGAGTGCACTCCCACCTTCCTATAAAACTTTGTTTGAACCCAGGCATTTCTACATCTCTTTAACACCCACCCCACCCTTTCAAAAGAAGCTTTTTCCATTTTTATGTCTGGGGCACAGACATAGATATATCTGTGGTGCTCACCAGGAGCAGGCTGCTGTTGCCCCCACCCAAGCAATCCTCTCCCTGCCAGCCCAGCAGTGCCCCATGGCTCTGCCACCTCCTTTGGCCTCCCTGTCGAAGATGTCATGTGTCTCCTGTGTTTGCTGTGACATCTTGGTCTACTCGGGCAGAGATCTGTCCTAATGCGTTTACCTTCGGAAACTCAGTGGAATCAGTTTCTGCCCGGAACTGCTGCTGGCCGCTACCAGTGCTCAGCACACAAAGGGACAGACTCTCCATGGCTGCGTGTTGCAGGCAACTCTCATGGAAGGCAAAAGACCTGTTTAGTGTGTGTGTGTCCGTGTGTCCCCTAATGAATAGATACAAGAATTTTCTTTTTAAAGTTGAGTTCACTAGATTTAAGTAATGCTCTGCTTATGAGAAAGTCAAAAGCAAAGAAATCCAATGCAAATGCTAAGAGGGAGTTCACTTAATTCACCTTTTAGGCCAATTGCAACCACATTGCTGATAGGTTATGCCGAGGAAAGGCATCAGGCTCGCTCCGTATGCCTATCTCGGAAGCGTGTGCGTGCGTCTTTCCGGCACTGCTGGAGGGGTGGCCCCTTGCTGCTCGCAGTGTGAGCCACAGTCACAAGTCTCTGGTCATAGCCTTCATCTTGCTGCAGATTTCCTGCGCGGCCACGGGAAAGCTGTTTTAAACTCCTGCTATCATCTCCTTTGCTTTGACCAGGCATGCTGCTAATCCTTTTCCTTGTGAAGCTGAATGTGCATGAATACCGACGGTGTGGCAGGCCAGCGGCTGGGGGGGGCTCCGTCTGTCCCAGGGCTTGGCAGATAGCTTGTATTTGTCCCCATCTGGGTGCTGTACCTCGGCAAACAGTGATGCCAGTGCTCCCCAGTGCCATTTAGGACACAGTGGAGAACGTTCCAGGGAAAGATTTGTGAAAAGCTTCTTTGTTTATTTAATCACAGAAATTTGGGGTTTTTTTTCTCTGCGCAATATGTGAATGGGGATCGAGTAGCGGTTGGGCCCATCAGGGGACAGGTAATGTGTTAGAAAAGGAGGGATATTCAAAGATGAGGATAATGGAAACAGCACTGGATAATGACTGGATTTTTACAGTGCTGTTATATAGTTTTAAAAAAAGAAGTACTTAGCTCTGTTTTATAGAGGAAAATGGAGGCACGGCAAGATCCAGCGGCATCCCCAAGGGCACACAGGAAATTTTTTTTGTTGGCACTAACATACGAGTGATCTGGCCAACAACTAAGTGCTGCCGGAGAGCCGCGGGAGCGTGGCGGCCCAGGGGGACGGGGCCCGCTCCCACCCGCGCTTTGCCGGGTCCCCCGCGGCTGGCCAAGGGCAGGGGCAGCGCCAGGACCCCCGGCGGGGGGGGGGGGGGGGGCACCCGGGGTGCCGCCTGCCCCGGGGGTGGCGTGCATGCTGCTCGCCCGCCCCCCTCCCCTTGTTAGGAGGTGGCAATTGTCCAGGGACAGTGACGTGACCGGTAATCGCGGAGATCACTCTCGCCGTTGCCAAAGGGCCCGATCTTTGATCTGATGGCGCTCAGAGCTGAGCCTGGCGAAAGATAAGCCCTGAGCCGCGGAGTTCAGCCTGCATCGGCCCCCGAGCAGCTGGCGGAGGAGCGGCGGGGCCGGGCGAGCTCGGCGGGGCGAACACCGCGCCCGCCCCGCGCCCCTGCCCCTGCCCGCCGCTGGCTACCGAGCGCCCACCGACGCGGTAAGGGAGCGGGCGCCCTGACCGTAACCGCTTCGTTTCCTTTCGGGGCTCCGGTACGGCAACGGCGGGGGCGGAACCGCCGCGGGTTAGCGGGGCCGGGGCCTCGGGGCCGCCGCTGCGGAGCCGCCCGCCGTCACTAGATGGTGCCCGAGGAGCGGCGCGGCGCGGCCGCCCCCGCCCCGCCCGCCCGGCCCCGCCCGCCCGGCCCCGCCCGCCGGCCCGCCGCGGCCACGGGGGTGCGCGGTGCGCGCAGCGGGGGGGGCGGGAGCTCCCTCCGGGATCAATAGGGCCGTTGGTTTTTCTTTCCCGGGCTTAGCCCTTATTTGAAGCAAGGTGGCTTCTTTGGTGGCTAATTTTAGTGCTAAACTGAGCCTAATTATTATACCATAATGAAGGGCTGCTTTAAGTTAAATAATGACCCTTGCATTGTATTTATATGAATGAAGAATTAACCTTAAAAGGTTGCCCTTCTCAGAAAATGGATTGCACGCTCGGTTCTCTCTATTGATTAGTTTAGATATTTAAAGTGCTGCATTTTATCTCACCAGCCGCCCGGTAAATTTGTCATGATGATACTTAAAGGAGCAAATTGACGTTGTTTATGTTCCCAAACCTTTTTGGCATAGTTCTTGGCTTCTTATTGCACCTTTGAGCTATACAGCATTGTATGAAGGAACAGTGATAACCCTTCTGCTTAAATAAGCGTGACAGTATAACATCTCCATTCAGCTGAAACACGGATGAAAGGGATGCTGCAGTGCGAAATGTATATTACATTGCAGCTGATGGAGTGAGGTTAGCAGTCCTGAAGAGCTTTTCAAGAGGACTAGAGCCTTCCCATATCGAATGAAGGATGGGAGGGCTTGTCAGAATTTCTGTTCACTCCAAAAATCGGAGTTCATTTCTCCTTGGAGCTGCCAGATAACAGGAGCCATCCTAATAATTGCAAAGTACTTCAAAACTGGGTACTGTTAAGGATTTTGAATGTGACATGTGCAACTAAGCAAAAAGAGACGGCACATACACGTGTGTTCCTGTGTTATAGATTACGGAGGAAATAATAGGATGATGTAAAGTTTCTAAGTTAAATGTGGGCATCTGGCTTTCCTACTGAAGTTTTTAAACCTTTTAGCATTTTCTCCAAGAGGTATTGGGGAGTGGGAGTGGATTTTGTGCCATGATGCTGACAACAGCTGAAAATCACTCCTCTGCGTGCCATTACGGGAAGCACCGCTAGCCACGGCTGTGCCCCCTGAGGTGGGGTGTTTCCCCCACCGGTGCCCGGGGAGCAGCCTCAGCACTGCTCCCTGGCTTCCCATTTTTGGGGGGTGGGTGAGGGCTGTGTGGTGGCTCAGTGACCCGTGCAGGCTGTCCCCACCAGTGCCTCCCGTGGGGACCCAGGGAGCACAGATGTGGGTGCCCCATGTCAGGGAGCCGAAGCTTTGCAGGCACCTGCCAGGGGCTAGCTGCAGCAGCATCCCTGCTCGCCGTGCTGGGCTGGGGTCCAGCCACCCCCATCAGGCTGTACTACCCAACACATGTGAGGGGCAGCGAGCCTCCACCAAGGCAGCTGTTGCCACAGCTGTCAGTCTGTAGCGTGCTCCTTCCGTTACCCTCTCTGGTTTCTCAAGTTTGCAGATCTTCTTTTGGTCTCTGAGTGAGAAATTGCCACCCCTTTTCTAACCCCATATCCTGGCCGGCAGCAGGAATATGCACACCACTTGAATTCCCCAAACAAAATGGAAATGGAAAGTCTTCAGTTTAGTTGAAAAGAACAGCGAATTCTGCTCGCAATCTGTAATGCAATTAGCGTTATTTGACTTGGCAGCTTTCGGAGGGCCTGCGTGGGCTGCAGGCTGCGAGGGCCTGGAGTCAGCCTCCATCTAGGAAGCAGGACTTGGGAGGAACTCTCAGTAATTTTTACATCTGAAGTCTTTCAGTGTTTTTTCTCCCCTGTCTACTCTTCCCTCCACCCTCGGCGTTCGGATGCTGCAGCCGGTCCTTCTCCCCAGCTGGGAAGGGATGAAGTTGGCTGGTTGTCCAGCCCCTGCCCTCCTCCACACCCCCACCAGCCCCACAGGTGCCTGCATCCCCCCACCCAGCCAAAGAAAAATGATTTTGGGTCAGAACTCACTGAGCTGTCTGTGTTTCTGAGGCTAAATTGTTTCTTGCAAGGGAAATAGCATCAGCTCGGTGTATCTGGCTGCTAATTGCTTTAACTGGCTGAAAAGATTTCAGTCTGTTCTTGAACTGTTCATGCAAACTTAACAGAACAGCATTACCTTCAGATCCTTTCCTGTCTGCAGCCAGAACGTATGAACAAGTCTTTTGGTAAGAAAAGCAGCACAAAGTTTCAAGCTATGCTAGCAGAGGTTATGAGAGACAGGAAGTTATGGGCAAATTGATTTCACCACTGGGAAACTAGGGATTTTCCTCCTCCCTCCAAGTAATGACTGTAAAGCATGCTAATGCTATTCAACATTAGTGCATTAAAGTGTGGCCTTATTAATTCAAGACATAAAGGCAACAAAATAAGCTGTTAAATTTAAAATATAATACATATATAATGAGAAAAAAATGTGTGAAAGCTTTATTCAAATGAAAATGCAGAATTGTTTGAGCTGGTGAAGTATCTTTTGTGCTGAGTTATGAGCATATGTAATAGATTTAATTATTAATTTCTCCATTGTTCTATGCACACAGACAGGGTTCAAGGCATAGTCATTCTCTGGCTTTCATGGATCTAATTTGTATAATTATTGCCTGAATAAAGAATTGCTCTGATTCTTAGTTCACTTTTCTCCTCTCCTAAGTGCTACCTCACTGCTGCTTTCCAAAAGGAGAGCACCTGCCAGTTCTTCAAGAATCAGCTGATCACTTCCAGTGATGAGGCACGCTCCCAGTGACGTTCCTTTTCAAGCCTTTTTGTCTAAATGAATTATTGTGCATCCTTTTTAATTTTATTGAACAAATTACATTTGTCAAGGTCTAGCTTTGTAAATAAATAGCTAGAGACACATGGATGCATATTGCTGCTGTTCAAGGTCTCCTGTTCTATTTATGGAAGCCAGATGAATGTGAAACAAAAGAGAAACTTTTCTCTAAAAGCAATTATCTTTCTGCATTCCCATCAGTATAATTATATTGCAGGGAATTTTAAGAAGTCATACAAGTAGAATTGAATACTTAAAATCATGGCTGAATTGTTATGCAAAAGCTGAGCAGAGCATCTTGCCTCAATGCTAACAAAACACACCGTGGCTGGCTGTTCTCTTACACCTTTACACTGGAGATGTATGAGTATGTTCATCACAAAATAAGAACCTGAGATCCATGCTATACATATGAAAAGTATTTGTGCGAATAACTACTGAATTCCTCTCAGTTTTGAAGTGCTAATATTAATGGTTGAAATATTTTATCAGCCATTTAAAAAGTCACGGCCCTGCTCTGTGAGTATCCTTAATCATGAGTATTTTCTTTGACTTTGGAAAGACACATTGTGTTATTAAAATGGGGCATCTTCTTTTGTTATGGAAAGGTCTGCCCAGATAGTAAAAGGAGCAAGGCCCAAGAACACATAGCAAGCTCCAGGCTGCACTGATGGAAGAGTGTGGTGAAAATCATTATGTTGACCATGCTTAGAGAAAAACCATTATGACTTTTTAGGAAGCTGCAGTACCGGCACAGTTTGTAAAAGGTCACATTGTTTCAGAGGGGGAGTACAGAAGGTCTGCCAGGAGAGTAAGTTTTGTTTTGCCCATTGTTCCATCAAATTTTGAGAGCTTTTCTTGAAAATATAGTTGTATTTCCCCTTTAATTCATGGGGAAGATGCTGTCAGACCGCCAAAATAAGTATTATGGGCATGTTCTATGGGTGCTTTTACACTCCCATCAGAGCAGAAAGCTCAGCCAAAGCAGCTGCAGGGGTACTTCTTGAGGAGAAGCAAGACCACGCCTGGCTGAAAGCCTTCTTCCAAAGCAAAGGAAATGGGGGTCATGCAGCAGGGTTCTGTTACACCACAGTTAACCTCACAGCTACCACCTTCCTTTGCAGGGAGGTGCTATGGAAAGCTGAGGGTATGGAAGTGCAATTAGAAAACGTCAAACAGTCCTCATATAAGGAAGTGAAATAAAAGTGGCATGGGTTAAGTATATGATGTTTCCAGATTTGAATTTGTAACCTATATGTTTAAGTGTATATGTGCATTTAGTGCTAGAAGTAGACAGCCATATTCTTTCCAGCTAGATTTTTCCTCTTTACCTCCCTTCACTCCTGTTGTATCCAGGGTTGCTGTCTTTTTCCTTTGCTCTGCTGCCTCTTTTTCCCTCTTCCAGCCTTTCTCATGTCAAACAGGACCATGTAAATTAAACATTTTAAACTCAGCTATGAAGAAATGAGGTATTTAGCCTGACCTTGTCAAACAGCTTTAGCAAGTCAGGAAATGTTCATAACTCCCCGTGCCAGGGCAGATGGCTGCGCAAAGCTGCGCACTGAGAGATGCCCATCCCACACAGGACCGACGCTGTGCTGCACACCTATAGCAGCTCCAGCCCAATGTTTTCTTTTCTATGAAAGCCATTTTGACTACCATGTGTTTGCATTTATTTCCTTTCTGGCTCCGTACATGATTCATCCGCAGCAGGATGGAGGAGCCAGGGCAGAGCTGGGCCGCCCAGGAGCTCCTTTCCTCACTTCCCAACCCTGCTTTGGGCAGCTTTCTGGAAAGCAGTCGCACAGTGAGGTGCTGTTTTCCACGCTGCAGAAATTAACTCACCGTGCTCATGGCAGCTGGGCTCAATGTTGCTTTGCAGGGCAGGCACGCAAGGGCTATCCCCTTCCCATGCCTTGATGCAAAAGACCAAGATGCTTCTCCCTCTGTAAAGTGATAGAGGCAGCTTTTATTCACTCTGGCTTTGAACCTTGCCGTTCCCTATAGTTTACCCACAAAGCACACTGCCACAGGTCTGACGATCCTAGGTTTTAGTTCAATCCAAACCTAATCTTTTCTTCTTTTTCCAGAAGTCCCATTGGCGCCAGAGTTTTCTTGCATTCAGGCATGGGCAGGGTTACAGTAGACGGTTTCCTCTCGCTTCTTTCTGGGATCCTGTGCCAGGGCAGGAGGTATGTTTCCATCTGAGGATCCTCCCTGGGAAAGACTCTTATTTCATGGGGGGTTATGCCTGAACCATAATGGTATTTTAACTGACTTTTGTTTTTTAGTAAATTCTCCTCCCCTCTCCAATAATCTGCAAATCTGTTACCAATCAGAATATGATACGTATCCTCAGCCAGTTTCAATGGGGCTTATTTCTATTACATCTGGCAGTGTGTCCAGGGGGGGAGAAAAAAACCTCAACCAGAATTAGCTGCGCTGAAATCAGCTGAATTTTGGATGTGTTCAACCTTTTTGGCCAGACTTATTCCAGTTCATGAGAAGTAATTATCTCTTGAGCATCACATTAATATTAAAGATCCATAGGCATTAGCGTTTAGGCAATATACCTTCTTCCCAGCTCCAAAAAAAAAAAGTGGGATAATTGATGTGAACACTCTCCAAATGTGCATATGTCTTTATTTATGAATTCCAGTGTGGATTGTTTGGGAGGATAAGGCAGAATAAGGAAAAGCAGGCAAAAATGTTGAGAACTCTCATCTCCCTGGCCATTTCTGTTAGGAATAGTAATAATCTGCTGAAAATTAGTTGTGAAAGCTAACGTCATGTTAATAGCGTATGTTGCAAACACTAAATCCCTTCAACTGGTATTCTGATTTACACCTTTCCTGTTTCTTAAATTAGGGAATTCATGGTAGCTGGAGCCTGTGGCTGCCTGTGGCCAGGCTGGTTGCTGGAAAGCCAGGTTTGGACACTGATGGCTCCGCTTCCTAAGGTCGGTATGAAACTGCACCCCAGCTTCTGCCTACTGAAAGAAAAATTGCCCTCGGAGCACCCAGAATGCTGTCTCCTGCAGGGCGTCCATCAGCTGGCACACATTGGCTGTGGGGATGCTGGAGTGACCTGTCCCAGATGTGGAGGTGATGATGGCTGTGCTGTGTCCCAGGACATGGTGGCTGTACACATGGGAAACTGCAGCCTCAGGTGTTTGGATACCACTCGCATCCAAAGTGTGGCAGGACCCCACGAAGACAGCAGCGCTGCTGGCTGAGGGTTGGGCTTAAGCCACTGGGCACCCTGATGCTGACACACTCCTGTACCTTCCGTCATGACTGTGACACTTGCATCTATGCTCAGGTATGATTATGGGTACGCAGATGGTATTGCATAGCTGTAGATGGTATTGTATCACTCATCCTCCCACCGGCAGAAAATTTGATTACTCCACGCTAGCCAGCAATGTCATTACATTAAATAGAAGGGGAACTCTTTCCTTGCTGAATTTTTTATTGTGTTCAGCTTCACTCAGTAGGGGAAAACAAGTCTATAAAAGTGCCGCTAGCTTGTTTCAACTTCTGCACGTGCACCCACCTCATTTTCACACCCTGGCAAGGGGTGTCAGACACAGCCCGGCTGCCCAAGCAGTCCTGGACTGGCCCAATTTCCTGCAGAGTGCAGCGAAGGCCGTAGATATCAACTTCAAAGGTAAACAATTACCTTTTATTATCACACATGGCTTTAGCTCTACCAGTTTCAAATAGCACATAATCACAAGTCTGTGATAACATTTACTCCTGATGAGAGAAAATTCACCAAGTACTAAATTGCTGCTGAGATGACGGGAACATGAGCCAGGCAGGAATTAACTCCGATGATGAGTCAGCAGACGTTAATGTCTTGCACCATGCTGGAGACATCTGCTGAGCCGTCCACTGTTGAATCATCTTAAATATTTCTGTGTTATTACCCCTCCAGGAACAAGCATCGGAGAACTTTTGTGTCTGTGTTATATATGCATAAGCTATTTTAAAACAAATGTATGCAGGCACATAACAACTGTATGCATTTAGGTATGTAGGTAATTTTCAGCTACGGGAAGGATGAGCAACCAGCAACTATTTAAAGTAAAACATGCATGGAAATGCTAATAGCAATTGCCTACATTTGGTGTTTGGAAAGCAATAGCTTTGCTCAGTTGTGGCTCTGATGAGCCTGGGAGTGTGACCTCATGCCCATGCCATACACCCTGAACCTTCATGCAGACCGAGCTGGCCAAGCTCTCAAAGTAGGAGCTACAAGTTCACTAAGGACTCCCTGCGTATTGGAAATCAGTCCCTCCAGAACAGCTGCAGGGTGCTGTGTTCAAGTATATCATCACTTCGGCTTTTTCCAGTTTTTTCCCATATGCCCAGAATGTCAATATGTAGTTAGATAAATGTAGTAACAAGGCGCAATCAAGAGCATCAGATGAATTCGGTGGAGAGGGGCAAACGCCTTCTTAAATGAGATCCTTTTTCACTGGAGGCCCTGCAACTGTGCCGTCACATGCTGCCCTTCTGCAGGATCTTCAGCAGATGCTAAAGGCATATAACTGGGAGTGTGGAAGGACTGTACTCTGAACAACATAATCCTTGCACAATGGAAGAGGCAGAGCTTTTGTTTGATGCATTCAGCTTAACTGCTGCAAAACAACTCAGGTTGTTTTAAAGTACATTGTCTGTTCTGGCCTTAATTAATTTAAACTTTTGCATACATAGCTGCCAGATTGTATGCACATGAGAACTGCAGTAGTTCAGTGCGCATCATGCAAGGCTGCATTTTTTGAAACTCCAACTCTCTGAGGTCTGGAGGTCGAAAGTTAATTCTAGTGAGATGTGAGAGTTGTCCATGTCTGCCAAAAAAAATTGTTATTTCAGGCATTCTGCAGTCTGAGTGTCACCATTCCAACTCATGTTTTTAAGGTTTGCCCACCCGCTGAATTTTCAGATGCAACTTAAAAAGAACACCACCCAACCCACCGAATGTTTTGGAAAGCAGGGTGAAAGCAGGCTTAGCTGTTGCAGAGGGGAGGTGGGAAGCACAAGCTGACAGTGGAGCTGGTGCCCCACAGGGGTGGCTGTGGGTCAGTGGAACCAGAGACTCATGGTGCCCATCCTCCCTTTCCTTCTGTTCTCTTCCTTGCTGCCACTGATTGCCAGGGCTCAGCCTCTGCTCAGAGCAAGCCCATGGCTGCCTGCCATCTGATGGAGGTGCTTTGAGCCCATGTCCCCCTCTTCCCAGGGCCTGGGGTGGGCACAGGTGCCTGCCGGTCCCCACTAATGGACCTGAGGACCTCAGGACTTCTGAACAGGTTTGATGCTAGCTGCTTAAAATAGCTGAAAGGAAATGACATGAACATGCCCTGCACGCTGCGTTTTGCACTCAAACACTGCTTTTTCCAAAAATTAGCTCTAGCAACTCATCTTGACGTGCCCTAAAATAACAACTTAGTATTTAATGAACATTAAGGGGGAATTAAATTAACCTAAACAGTAGCTTGGTTTCAGACTTCTCAGTAGTGGCTGCATGAAAGTAAGGCAGTGTTTTTAGACCAAATAAGAAATCCATCCTTTGAGGATTGGTTTACAAGTCCTCCAGAATTTTCCATTAGGTTAATAACCAAGCGAAACGTCCTGGCGGGAACAATCACGTTCCCGCTACTGCCCAGTCATTAGAGTGCTGTGTCAGGAGGTTTCAAGTAAGTCGCAGTACTTTTCTTCTACTGTGGAAGTCTATGCGTCTCCATATTTATTTGAAAAGCTTTCTCCCATTTTCCTTCACATGCTGAATTTCTTGGGCACAGCGCATTAACTCTTCTTGAAGTACAAAATGGAGAATACAAGTGCCAGAACATTTTTGTCAATGGTTTCCAAACACTATGGAATTTCCTGCCCAGCTACATCAGATCAGCCAACAACTTTGTAATTGCTAAAAACAGCCTGTTGATTTTCCTCCCAAGTGTTTCAGCTGGCCTGGCTGAGCTTTCTCTTTTCCACTGTCTTGAGATGTTTCTCTCATTGTGCACTGTGCCGTATTTTTATGGTCAACATATCCTATAGCAAACAATTTCAGGCTGATGGCGGAAGGAGATTGGATTCAGGTTAGAGATTTGAGCCCGGGATGGGGAGCCAGGAATGCCTCAGTTCCTGGACCAGATCTGCCACTAAATCAGGAATCCACATAAAGCAAAGCCACATGATGAGCAATTGTACAATGATTTGATTTTCTGTGCAGAGGAGGAAGTGAGAGTTTCAATGCAGTTATCTCCCTGGCGTGCCTGCTGCAACCAAAGCCACAGCTACAGGTGGGCCATGAGTGGGGAGCAGGGAGCAGGTTCCCTTCAAGGGGAGGCTGAAATTTGGGAGGCTGCTGTCTAATTGGGGACCAGAAGTTTGCACCAGAGCAGTACTTGGACTGACATCTCAGTGGTAAATGCAAATAAATTAGTTAAGTACGCCTGTATGAAATTTTCCTGCTGAAAAATCCATTCTATAAAAGCATTTATACTGTATTCTTTATTGTCAGCTAATCCAGCCCAAACTCATTAAATGGCAGTGTGTGGGTTACTCGCTGTCAGTGAAATTATCAAAGGCATTTTTCAGCTGGTGCACCGGGAAAGCATGTGCTTCAATGCCAACTAAAACAATAACGAGGAAATGTTATGATCAGACTTGACCAAATGACCTTTCCCATTTTAGATTAGTTCTTAATTTCAGCACAAGGGTCATCCTGTGAGAATACTTACAATAAGTCACTGCTCACCTCTCACATGAAAAAGAAGTGACTTATTAGAAATCTCACTGTACTCATTGCAGTTAATGAGATGTGGAAAGCTTTATAATTTGATTTGCTGGACCATATGCTGTAAAGGGATACTGCTGATTTCATTCCTCCACATTTAATTTAAGCAGTATGCAATGGCTTCTTCGTATGGCTACTTATATAATAAAAATTAACTTGAAGTATAAAAAAAATACACCATTGTGGGGTTTATTACTCTGTGTGGTTGAGTTTCAAGTGTTTTTCATTGAAACATCTGTAAGTAATGTGTAGGTCTAATTTTAAATCCTGGCAAATATTTTCCATTTAACATTTGGTTTTACTGACAGGCTTGGAGCAGTGGTTTTCAGAGCTTGTCAGTAACAGATATGTATTTTCAAAGATAAACATTTTTTTAATTGAAGATAACTGTAATTCAATACCTGCTTTTCCTATCCTTCTTGTATTTTAGCGGTTGCAAGCAGCAACGCAGACACTCGTCCCGCCTCCCTGCAGCCCCCGGCCGTGGCAGCAGGACTGTGGCGGTGCAGGCTGTCCCTCATCTGGGGCCGCCTGGGGCCTGCACGGGCTCATCGTCCCAAGGGAATAAGATGACATCAGCGGGAGATCATGAACTCCCCGAGGATGTCCTCTTCAGGGATGTCCCTTCAGGTGTTTTGCCGGGGGTGGGTGCCGGCAAAGGGTGGGTTTGGGCCTCAGCCCCAGGTGCAGCTTGGCCGTGTGCCGCGCCTCAGCGGCACGCGCTCCGCTCTCAGGGCCAAGCGCGCTCGCTTGTACCGCGGTGGCTCACCGTCAAAGCTTTATTTCAGGTTATTTGATTTTTGGCTGCAGGCAAAATGAAACAGCTCAAACAGGCAGGCTGGCCTGCATAGCCCATAAAAGCGAAAACCAAGCTGACTCGTCAGTGCGCATGGCGCTGCCCGGCAAGGGCTTGCACACTCTGCTGGTTGTGGTGCTTCGTGCGAGAGCTTTAGCCGTGGCTGGGCTAAAGGCAGTGCTAGAAATACCCGGTGTGAGGCAATGAAAGGTCAGCTTGGAAGTCAAATATTAATTTCAAAATGAAGTCCTGGAAGGATGGAATTGCCAGGGAGTCACTTGTTTTACCTGAAAGAAATGCCACAGCATTACTTGCAATTAATGCCAGTGTCCACAAGCTCTAAAAATGAGGACTGTGTGTGTTTTAAACTAACCAATTGGTTAAATTTGAGATCAGGCCAAGAAATCTTGTGAAGTTGCTGCCCATGGGGGAGCATGCTGAGGGAGGCCGTGGGCCTGTGACACGGCCAGGCTGCAGCAGCTACAGAGGCACCATTTTGTAAGGTGCACAGCAAAGGGACAGCACTTGTTTGTGTCCTTCTCGCTCCGCCTCTCCCTCCCTCTACTCTTTACTGTTTCCTCACCATGATTTTAAAAAACATGTTGAATTCTACTTTCAGTGAGAAATAACAATAGTACGCTATTTCCTTTAGACCCAGACTGTCATCTTGTTGGGACCCTGAACTGCAGTAGCAGCTGGGTTCGGGTGCAGGGGGACTAGCTGTGGCGAGGGCCCATGGCTGCCAGGCACTGCGGCAGGCAGCAGCAGCACAGGGACCGCGGCTCTCTGGCTCTGCCAAACTCCCAGGGGAGTGTCAGCATTACCTGATTTTAACAGCTTTACATTTAGAGAGACAAACACGTCTTTGCTACCAAAGACAACCTGTTTCTTTATAATTTGAGCAGTGCCTTTAATGCTTCGTGATGGTTTGTGGTGTGGGTTCAGCGGCCGAAGTAAAGCTGTGGGCTCCAGCCAGCCCTCTGCGCGTCTCGGGTCTGAGTCTCCTTGGTGGGGACCCTGCCAGGGATCAAATCACAGGCCCTTCATGCACGGACCTCCGGAATAAAAAAAATAATAACAAAATCAGGTTTCAATTTTAATGCGTCCCTGTTTTCTTTCATCAGAAGTTTTGAAATGCTGCTGAGGAGGTTAGTGATAGTCATAATCTCAACCACAGTGATTTCTCATAAACATTGAGAGAAACTGCAGCTTTACTGAATATAGCGTCTGTTTTAAATGGCTGGTGGTTCACTTGTTTTTAATATGAGTACAAGCACAGAGGCAAGTAAAATCTAATGAAAGTGCTTAGAAGATTTTGTTTTGATACCCCACAGCAGCCCTGGTTTATACTGAAGGGGGAAAAGATTTCTTTGTAGCCAGGCCTGCAGAAGCCAGAAATTTAATCTTGCTCCACAACTTATTTTATTGCATTTTTAATTTTCTCTTGCATTACCCTGACCCTTTTCTATAGCTTTTGACGCCTGGTGCTTAATTACTTATCATTAGCAATGTACATGGGGGCCTTCCTGCATATTTATAAATGTGATCATTAGTACATGGGAAGACAAAGACTTCTTTAAGACCATCATTAGTTATTCTGTTTTCATAGAAATGTTCATTAGAGAAACTACCCACCTGGTTAAATAATTATAATTAAGAACTGGTAATCTCCTTTGCATTTTTAACTTGATCTTCAGGACGTGTGTTCATAGCTAAAGGAGCCTTGTTTGGCCATCTTACTGTCATGTCTTTTGATTTGAATTGTCAAGCAGATTTAAATGCTGTGTTTTGGAACTGTATACCCTAAGAATGATTTATGGAAAGATAGGTTATTAAAAAAAAAAAAAAAAGAAAGAAAGAAAGAAAGAAAGGAAGAAATCAACCCAGCAATTACCTCTGAATTCATTAACTGCGCACTGGCAGCAAGAGGTTATATAAGCCATTTACTGTAATGCACAGTATGGAGTTAAAACAAAATGTCACCGGAGCCTGATTTCTCTGCCCTATCGGTGGTACTCACTGCAGACACCCAGGCTGCAGGAGAAGACTTGCAGAAAGGTATCATTTCCATGTCATGGTATGGTATTACTTGGAAATGCCAACAATAAATGCAATGGTGTCAGTACTTCTGCTCCCAGCCATCATGGGGAGCTGGTGGGAAACCCGTCTGAAATGTGTGCACATGCCTGTCTGCTCCAAGGCTGCAGGGAAGGGAGAGCATCACCCCTCCATGCCCACGGCGACTGGCACAGGGAGGGCTCACCTCTGATAAACCACAGTGATGGGAAGAGCTTGTCAGTGGCATAAATATCATCTGTAAACAATTAAGCAGCTACTGCTCATTCAGGGCAGTTTTGAGAAGCAAAGGAAGTCTGCAATCAGTTATATCTCCAATTACCATAAAAATATATTAGCCATTCATTCATTTATTAATGATTCATCAGTTAACCACACATAATGAGCAAATAATTAGCAATGCTGTACGGTTGCCAAAATTGAAGAAGTGGTGGCATTTTAAAGATGAAAGGTTGCATTTATGTAAAAAGTCGGGTGGTGATAAAGTTAATACAGAAGATAATTATAAAAGTGGCTGTCCTATTTTAGAGGCTGAGGTCCCGCAAAACTTGCCTAATTGAACTGAAATTAATATTCTTCAAAAGCACACATGTTACTGCATACTAGTGGCTGCATTTACTCAGAGATCTCCCATCAGTAAGGTATGTCGCACAATACAAGTTAATAAAATGCCAGACAGCAAGACTGTGTTCTTTGTTTGCTCGGTTCAGGGCCTTGTGGAAAACAATAAATTGCATTCATGTCAGCCGAGGCCCATCCCTTTGCTAATTACTGTTTGGTGCTGAAATGACTTCTGTGAAATTGGGAGCATGAAGAAACACACAGCCGTACAAGGGAGGCTTTTCAGGCTACGGCAGTAAATGTGAGATAGGCCTTAGGCGCACAGATGTTAAAACAGTGAATTCCCCTACAGATTACACTAATGGAAACCCTGTCAGGGTAAGTCAAATCCGGGGTCTGTGGTCAAAATCTAATTAATGTTCCTGTACTTAAAAAGAATATGAATGCCTGGAGGTGATGAAGAACGTATAAGAAACTCGCTTGTTTGTAAAATAGCTTGTGCGGATGGCAAGCGCCGCTAAGGCCTTCCTTACGAGGTAACACCTGCTGGAGGAGCTGCTTACGCCACTTGGTGCAGTGCTGCAGGCACCGGGCTCAACCCTGCTTGGAAGTCCTGCACAAAAATGTCTGTTGGCACCTGGGCTGCCTCCCCAGCGGACAGTCATCGCTGTCATTAAACGCCCCCTCTTTGTTTGGCATGACTGAGTGGTGTTGGCATCGCTGTTTAGGAAGTACTTGTAGCTGAAGACCTAAGAAAGGGCCAGCTCCTCTTTGTGCAAAAACAAAGGCTCGCCCGTCTAGGTTGAGCTTGAGGACACTGCTGGGGCTCTTATGGCGCTTTCACAGCTGCACTGTGCATGGCCTGTGCAATAACAGAGGAAATGAATTTATAATGCAACAATCTCTTCGTTTTCACAAGCACAAAATTTCCCCTAAATACTTAAAATAACACTCAGAGTGGGACAGACCTTAAATTTTGAATAAATGAAACCCTAATCCAGTGTGTTGCTGAAACAGCTTGTTATTAAAGAAATAAATTTAAAACAGCAAGTGGTTTGAGAATTTTGGATTTAATTATTTAAATCTACTTAAGATAACTCTCTAGCACTGTGTTTGGGTTTCCTGTTGAGAGCATGTTTTCCAGAAAAGTATCCCACCCAGTGCCCTGGAAATATTAACTTTCTTATGCAACAGTGGTTTAAGCAGTAGAGACAAATTATTATTATTATTATAATAAGGCAGGGATATTGTATGGCAACTTGGTGATATTTCCTGCATGCATCCTGTCATGAAAACTGCACAGAGTCATTTGGGGGTTTGGAAAGACCACTGCTTTCTTTGGCTAAATGTCTCATGTAATGCTGCTCCAAATGCTCTTCAGGTAAGAGAGAGAGAGTAGTTCCCTTAGTAATGTTACAGAACCAGCCATGACTAACAGTACCTGAACAAGCAGGTTTTCAATTGTAAGCTAATCTGAGGTATTATATGTAATTTAATAGATAAATATTGGGAATCAGACTTTTTTCATTGCTGACTGTTATGCTTTAGTTAAAATCTACTATTTCATCTTTAAGACGTAAGATTGTCTCTTTATGCAGCATAGATCAAGAAGGCAATAAATCTGTCTTTTCTTTTGTAGGGCTGTAACAGGAGCTTCCTGGATCCTGGGTCTGCATTTAGGGTAAGAATCAGACAAATATATTCAAAATGACCTTGATCTGCACAAAACCTAGCAAAGGGACAAGAACCAGGGAGGTGCTCTTTGTCCCCAGCCATGACCCAGGCACAGGGGAAGTTGACTTCTCCCACGGCTACGAGTGTGCAGGGGAGAAAACTCCAGCTCTGAGTTATGTTTCCTTCCCCTGGGCTCATGCTGGGACAACGGCACACAACCACGCTGCATGCCAGCTCAGCCTCCCTGCTTGGCTTGGCTCCTGCAGGGCAAGCTTGCTGTATGTATCCTGTGAAGAACAAGGATGGTGGTTTTGTGTTTGAATATCCTCACAAGTAATCATTGGTGTCTCCAAGGTGGGATTCTCATCTTAACCATTTTCTTTCAGTATGTTCTCTCTGTACTGTCTGTGTTTGCAATACAACCCTTGCAGGGGAGTTGCATGCTAGTTTTGGGGCCAGGCTCTTGCTGAGTATTGCCAGCACTCACTCTGTCAGTCATGTTGTCTGCTGTGCTTCAAGTGTCACCTTTTGTCACAGGGAGGAAGCCTTTCAACTTCCCTGATGCTACTGAGGTTGCACTGATGTAACTGAATTTGTCCTTTCTGTCATGCATAATGGTGGGATCTTAGGGAGTGTTCGGCTTTCTAGCCAAAATCTGTGGGGACAAAAATAAGCAAATCCAGACTTTTGATTAACCTAGGTAAATGGTTAAAATACTACTCACAAGTCTAATGGTCAGCACAGCTGTGTCATCATCTGAATCCAACACCACCAACGGGCTCAAGAGATGGTACTTCAGCACTGGGTTCTGTCAAATTCACATGTAAGGATGGTGGTCAACCAAAACCCAAAAGTTTTGACTGGTTGTCCTCATTCAAGCATGCTCACTGACTTACTTTGTGATTATTAGCAATATTTTCTTTTATAAATAGTTTTTTGTTTTCAAGAAAAAGTAGTCCTGCAAATACTTTTTTCTTAAGGAATAATACCTATGTGTTACTTGAGGCAGATGTTGGTTTAAAGCTTAGTTCTTGCTTAAGAGATATCTTTCAATCCACTGAAAGGAGTTGATTAGTGTCCCCTAGCTGAACCATTTTTTTCCCTCTGTTGCTTTGACCCATTGATTTAATTAAGGTCTAATAAAGAGAGGGCTGAAAGATTGTTAAAAATCCTTTTTTTTTTTTTCTCACAGATCTGACCTATGCTGGTCCAGCTGTGCATTTTTGACTCACATGCCCTCTTTAATACGTAAGCACACTGATACAAGAGGTTGTCTTCCTTAAAGCCAGTTGTTTTTTTCCCCCCTCCATGATAGATAAGATTTATTTTGGTTTTAACCAAAACAAATGCTTTTCTGAAACCTTTTATTTAAGTGAAAATAAGTAATGAAAAAATAACCAAAGCAAGGCACAGTATCAAAAAGAAAAGACCTTAGAAAGCTTAGTCATGACCCTTTCTCTCTCTGTTTCCTTTCCCATTCTCCTCTTGCCAGCACAGAAAGAAGAAGACAAATAAAAACTATGGGTTTGCTTTCCAATTAAGTAACAAGAATGACTGGAAGTTTATGAAACATGGAGGGGTTTTCATTGAAAATGCTTGCTACTTTTCAACTCTGTGTCTTGCCTAGGTCAGTGTTAATGCTCAAAAAAAGTACTTCACCCTACTTATCATATTGCTAACCTCTTCTTTCCCTTCTCCCCCCACCAGCTCTGCAGGTTGCTGCTCTAGGGTGAGAAGAGCTTTTCTCAGCATGCTAATTTTGCCACTGAGCAGGCTCATCTGTATCTTGTAAAAGGGAGATTACCACAAATGTGCACCCTCTCCACTTTCTGCTTCTGCAGTAGGAGAGGAGTTCTGGTGCTAGGGCTCCTGATGCTATCCCAGCTGTGCCAGGACCGTGATGACAGTCTTCAGAAAAATAAAAAAGGAAAAAAAAGCCCCAGCTGCAACTTCAAGGAACGGTTCTGATGTGCTATTCGTGGATTGAAACAGCATTGCTATCCACAGCGGCAGTTTGTGACTGAACCTTCTTAGATGGCTCTCATGCTCAGATTTCTGTGCTGCAGCTCGTTAGCAGGAATGCTGCCTGCAGGGCTGCAGTAGGTTTGCAGTACAGCAGGATGTGCATTAAAATAAAAATCTGGTTAGTGGTGGTGTGATCCCAGTTCTGGCTGGGCAGTGGCAATTAAACCTGGATAAGAATAAGCCACCTGGACTTTGGGACTCCTGGGATGTGGCATACCACTTGCTGAGGGCCATCCCTGCCCAGGAAAGCACTAAAACAGGTGTATAAATCCTACTGTGTTCAATGGGATTTAGGCACCTGCTTAAAGTTAAGTGCTTGTTTAGAGAGTTTCCTGAATGAAAGCCTGACAATTGTGCCCAAGAGTGGCTTTGAAATTAGTTGTAATTTGCTCATCATAACCAGCTGTCATGAAGCTGTGTAAAAAGGGTTTGATTTTAGAAAGGTGAAAGACTTCCCAGGCCCTTGGCTTTTGTGTAAACACCCTTCCTGGATGCCCAGCACCCTGCTGAGCTGAAACAGCACTCTTCGGCCCTACTTTTATTCCAGGTTGCTCCGTGGTCCCACTGGGGCTGTAGCACCAGCCTGGAACTCTGCAAAGCAAACTGCCCTGTCAGCAACTGAAATTGCCTGACTGCCTCACCAGCCAAATTCCATCTGAGACAATCTCTGCAGGCTACAGCAGAGAAAGAGAAAGTCCATGTTGTATTTAGTAGGTGAGTGCAAAAAGAAAGTTAGGAGAGCAAAAGAGGGGGAGGAGAGATTTGTGTCCAAGTGGAAGAGTCAGCTGGACCTCCCACTTGGAAATATAGCAAGCACCAAGTCCTTTTGTGTCAAGGGAGTCAGAAAGCTTCAAGAGCTTTTTATTTTTAGGATTTTTTTTTTCCTTTATAACCCCTTTTTTACAACAGGGTTTGAGGGTAAACTTGAAAATAAGTCTAATGTTACAGCAACCAGTCTCAAAGGAAAAACAAAATCCAGCAAACTCAAATTACTACTTAATTCTGTATGTGCATGTTTACATGCATCATCTACTTAAGGCAAGAAGGACTGTGTCCATGTAGCTGAGAGTTATTTTTTTTTTTTTGCTCAAATATATGGTTAATTAGTCAATGGGTAATACCACTGTTGTGTAGTTCTTGGAAAGACTAAATTTGCAATTAAAACATTTTAAAGGCTTTCTTTTTGTGGAGTCCTTAGGTAATTAAGCTGAAGTGCGTATACATTTCCATATATAAATGTACTGGAGCAGTGGTAGCTGATGTAGTAGTTAAGGTCAGGTAAAAACCAGCCTTGCATTTAGAATCTTTTTTCCAGTACCTCACTCAAAACCTCCCTAAATCTAATTTAATCTTCCAGAAATGTAAGGGAAATTTGGTTTATGAGGGGAAAAAAGGGTCTTGCATTATTACCATAGTCCATCAGTCTTCCCTCAGCGTGACTCCATTCATTTTGCAATGTGTGGCTGTTCAGCATTGCCATGACTGAACTTCAGAAGACTTTTGCTAGAATAAAGCATATAATGGGAACAGTCACGTTGGGGTGCCCCCACCAAGGCGGGAGCAGGGACTTAGCCCTGCCTGGCTGCAGCCCAGGGGACTGAGGGCAGATGTAGGGGAAGCACTCAAGGCAACTTTGACAAACTTGGGAGCAAACCAGGCTTTGGGGCTGTGTCCTGCTGCAGTGCTGCTGTGGCCCGCTCCCCTTCCCAAAAACCCCTGCTCAGGCTGCAGCTTCTCTCTCTGCCTCCCGAAGCTGTTCCCTCCCTTGCAGTCTTGGTTCCTCTCCTCCTTGCCAAGTACACTGACTCCAGCCTGATCTGAAAGTTAATTTTAACAAATAACATCTTGGACCGAGCCAAGTTAGGATCTGGAGATAGGACACGCTGTGGGAAGGGAGCGGGGTGGGGGGTGTAAGAGAGCATGAACGCTCAGCCTTGTAATATGTGTGAGAGCTGATGCTCTCTGAGCAATCGAGTGCTTATTATTATTTCTCTTGGATAGGTCACCTGGGAGTGGAGGAATTTTTCATTTTAAATTAAAAAGAAATCTTTTATAATGCTCATTTCTGAAAGGAAAAAAAAACCCTCACCTCATCATGGAAGCAATTAGATGGAGGACACATTGAAAGGAGTGATTAGTTGTTAATTTTTGAGCTGTTGGCCCTGACAGAGGGTTTTTTTGTCAAGGATTTTTTTTTTTTAAAGGTGTTTTTCATATGCCTATAGTCCAAGGTTACTTCTTATTCAATAGCAATTACCATATGTCCATTACATGCTAGAGACTGCTTGAGGTAGAGGCAGTGGTCCCCATCAGAGTGTGTGCCAAGTCGAAATGCCAGCAGCTGTGTGAGCCACAGGATAATTGTTCTTATCTGCTTCTTCTTTTTTCCAAGTCCCAGTAAATGTTCTAGGGAGTAACTTCCCCCTTCCTTGATGCAACCTGAAAGTACAGCCCTCCAGTTTGTGTTTCGGGTTCTACGTCAGCCATGTCAAGATTTGAACAAGAATCAAGGAGGACAATGGGTCAGATGTAATTAAGAGGTAAAACTACTGGTGAAATAGCTGCACATTTTGGTTTTCTTTCATTCTGCCCATCAGATTACAAACCTCAGTCCCACCACCACTTAAAAAAACTAATCTGTAACTGCGAACCCTGTATAACTGCTCTATTGTATCAGATGGAAACAAACTAAGCAGACACCACAATACAAAAAAATAAGCATATTGTACCTCAGAAAAATATGGGGCTGAAAACACAGAAAAAAATGTAGTCTTGTTAAAATATGGACATGGTCCAGAGGAATAAGTAGAGAAACTTGAATGGATCAGAGTCAAAAAACACTCTACTTAATTCTTGGGGTTTTTTATTTGCCATTCAGCTTACATCAGTGTTAACATCTACTGAGAAATGCAGCCATTTACAATTTGCAGTTCAATGTGTTACTTTAATTAGTATGAAAATTAAAGGGCAACTATAGGCCAATGTGAATGATTATGGAAATACATGTGCATCAAATGCAATGCCCTCATTTAATTAATCGTCTTGTAAACTATATCGAGCACTTTAAGTCAGTTGCTGAGTATAACCACTCTATTTTAAATAACCACTTAATACTTAACAGGATGTGGAGAAAACACTATAGCACACGACTGCTTCTCAAGTTTCAGTGTCTGAGATTTTTTAAAGCTGACCCAAGTCAACCCAAAGAATGTTTAACACCCCGTGTCTGAACACAAGAAACTCTGTGATGTACAGACATTCAATTACATTTTTTAAAAAGTGAGAAACATTTTGTAAAATAGTGACTTTAGAAAACTAATTGGCAGCAGCAAACTAGAGAGTGAAGGCCAAAGCTAGAGGGGACCTTTTACTACAGTAACTCTAGTCAAAGAAAATGAAAATAAAGGCATCTTTGTTTCTCAGTCAAATTAGCTGATTAAGAAATAAAACATTTTAACATGCTTTAAATGCAGCATTAATTATTTATATGAAAAAAATTAGAGCCAGGTTCCATGAATTACACTTTGTGTATGTGAATTGAACGTTACGGGAATAGTAATCCTTTTACATTCATGCCTTACTTCATTAGGCAAAACTAAATATTAAGGGCTCTATTCATTCAAAAAATTCTTATGCATTCAGGTCACACTTTTTCTATGGGCTTTTTTTTTTTAAGAGTACAATTTACAGCTCTGATTTTTAAATATGATTCCGAAAACGCAATTTACCTCTACAGGATGGGCTCTAGTAAACAGATGTGTTTAGAAAAGGACAACAGTACAGTGGTGAGTCTTGTTTGTTATCAATGAAAATGCCTGAAGTCAGTTGTATTGTGTGACCTCAAAGCTAGTGTAATAACATAGAAATCAGAGCATTACTAGTAGGGAAGCTCTGAACTGTGAACTGTGAACCCTTTTTCCTATAGATTGATTAGTACCTAATTTTCCCCCCTCATTGATTGTTTCCAGTGACTGGGCAGTGCTTTACTCAGAGGAATGAAGAGCAGAGATTATTTACTTGGGCAGGTGTGTTCAGGGATATACTTTCCTATTTTCCATATGTGCCTGTTTTAGCAATGGTGTGTCCCATGCTTGGCTCCCCAGGAGGAGGGTCCATCCACTGAAGCTGCACTGATATGTGGGATGTAGTTAAGCATCTGCTGGGACTGAGGCTGGGATCATTAAAGTCACTTGTCTGCTCTTCTTTGAACACAGACCCATGAGGTAAGGAGCTAGTGAATTAATTAATTGTTTTGCTAACACATATGTGAAAAGAAATAAGAATTGAACTAGTTTATTTCAGCTTCTTTCCTTGGGTGTTTTGTTGCTGTTGTTTTTTCAGACTGAAGAGAGCAACAGCTAGAACTGTGCAATGATGATCATCTTTGACTTTCAAAATTATTAAAAGATTCACTTAGCACTGAAATAATAACTTTAAGAGGGTGGGGGTGGGGGAAGCAAACCCAAGCAGCAAGCAAGAAATTACAAAACAGGGATTACCCAGAAGCTTGCAAATTGTCAGCTGGCTGAATTTGAATAAACTTTTGAGAAATAAAATATGGGGAAATGGGACAAGGTGTCAGATGGTTGGGTAAGATTGATGTACTTAATAGTTTAGTTAATATGGATCAACATCTGCCTTTAGTTACATCTGCACAGCCCCCTGACTTCAGCAGAGTTGTACTTTTGTAACCAAGTTTGGACCAATGTTTTTAAATAGGCCCCGGTGCAGAATATCTGCAGAGAGCCTGTGCTGCTCAGTGCCGGTGTAACCAGGCAGCTCTGGAGAGAACAAGTAATACAATATGTTATTGTTTCTCATGTAATTTTTAAAATACATTGAGGAGTAATATATTTTTTTATAATAGGGTGCTCCCTGTCTCTTTAAGTAACTGTCAGATGTAGGATGTCCTCGTGCCAAAATGCTACGGTCTGCTCCCTCTGTGCAATTGTTAATTAAATCCATCCCTTATTGTAAAGCCTGCCTAGTCTCTTACCCATTCTGCTTATCTGTGATGCCAGATGATGCTCAGTAATTCATGGCCAACCTGCTCCCACCTTCAATAGGGCCTCCTGTGCACTGACCTTAACCAGCTTCACTTTTTGTTATTCCCAAGGAGAACGGAGCCTCGGAGGCAACAGTTTTATCAACTTTTCCTGTTGACCAGATGATGGCTCAGTGATAAACGAATGGAGTATGCTTGAGCTGGAAGTCTCCCACATGCCGTCACTCCCTACCCTTCTCTGGCTTCTGCTGCCTGCTTGAATGCATTGCTGTGTGAGGAAAGGGGCCTGTCCTCAAAGGTCACCACAGGCTGCACTGCTGCTGGCAGGCAAGAACAGCCTTTGCCTATCCAGGTAACGTTACTCTGCCAGTTATCAAGTCAGCTGAAAACTTTCTCTGCTTGGTACTGAGCTATGCCACCTGCAAGTCTTTTTACCCCACCGGTAAGGCTGATATACAGGAGCTGGTAGGAATATTTTCATAGCTGACAAGCTGTTTCCCATGAACAGTGTCAAAGATTTAAAAGCCACTTCTGGAAATGGGACTTTCTGGCAAATACAGACTAAGCAAATCTTTTATTATTACCATATGGCTAGAAATATTCCTAGAGTTCTTCTGGAAATGGGTACTGTACCAGCAGAAAGCAATATTCTGTTGGCCTGTGCATTGCCTCGAGGGTATTTACTATGGTAATAAGATCAGTAATTCATCTCCTAAAATCACTGGGAGTACAAATGCTTATTTAAGTAGATGGTATCTTGATTGCAACTGAGTCAGGAGAGGTCTTAAAGCTGCCTCTTTAGGCTACAGATCTTCTGTTAAAGGCAAAGGGCTAGTGGTTCTTGGTAAACACAAGAATATTCTGTTTCATAGCTACCTTACATTTTCAGCAATTCACAGTAGATGCACAACACATCCCTTAGCAAAATGGGTGTGTACAAATATGTCAAGAAATTATGCCTGTTGGGGCTTTTAAAAAATTTTTTCTTTCCATAGCAATGTAATGGGAAGAGGTAGAAATCTCCCTCCATCTCCAAATGGTTGGTTAGAATAAAAGAGACAGAGAAAGCCATACTCCAGCAGCACATGGAGCCATCAAAACCCCATTGTGCTGGAGGATGCAGCACCAACATAAATTAAGAGACAGCCTTGGCCCAGAAAAACAAAAAGGCAAAGATCTGAGGGTAAAATGATTTGCTTCTGCACAGAGTGGACCAGTGTCAGAGAAGTATCCTATATCCTTGAGACTCTTGCAGCTCCCAGCTGCTAGCTTACAAACACAGTGGGCCTCTTCTCTGGAAGTCCTGGAGGCAGAAGCCTCCAAGTCTTGGTCAACTGTTCGGGTTTTTTTTTGTTTACAGAAATCAAGAGAAACCATGGTTTTCTGGCAAAGGCATAGAAATGGGAGTTTAAGGACCTAGTTTCTAATCCCAAACTCTGCTGTAGGGTCTTTACAGAAAGGATGATACGATGTAGAAATACAGCAACTCACCAAATTGTTTTATTTGAGGAAAACCATAGTTTGACCTCTGAGAATCCAAAATGAGTGCCTGTAGCACTGTGCCAGGAAGGTTTCAGGTGGTCCATAGTGTTTCATATTGGTAATGTGGCATCAAAGGTGAATCACAGAAAAACTGAGCTGGAAGTACCTAAAACAGATGTTCTTTAGTTTGCCAAAGAGCCTGAACCCATAGTGAGGACATATGGCTGAAATGGAAAGCATTAGCAGTTTTCCTGCAGAATGTTGTTCTGTACTTCATCAATACTGTTCCTTCTTTGCACAGTTATTAAGCTAAATATCACTGAGGCATGTGCAAATTTGATGAGAGAAATATTTGTTTATGCTCTCTATATATTTCAGAAATTAAAGATTTTTCGGTAGGCACAATTGTGCCTTGTGAGCCAGAATTTTCACTCTAATTTTTTTCTGTAGTCATGGAGCATAACAAACATTTGAAATAACTTTCACCAGCTTGATCACTGTTGTCAGGCAGAGTATGTATGCAAATGAAACTAATAAATTTTGCTCAAGTTCTCTGGATTCCACCAGAATGTATGGAATTGTCTTTCATTAGTTAACAGCACTTAACACTTATGTAGCAATTTCCATCCTCTGTGACAAGCTTATTAATCAATGCAACACCTCTGAAAGGAGCATTGCTATGTATTCCTATTAGAGTATGAAACTTAAATTGTATGGATGTGCTCTGAAGTGTTGGTCAATAGCCGAAGAAACCTGGGTTTTGAGTTTGGAAGTCTGTGGTTTCTGTCCCATGATTAGGTCAGACTCCTTTGACACACAGACCCCTTTATGTGTTTAATAGATCAAGTGCTGCTAGGTTTAGAGCCACACATCAAGTGTGGCCATACTCTAACTTTGAAATGTGGCGATAACACAACCATTTTTTATAATTGCTGCCTAGAGGACCTGAGATGGGGATACAGCATGCTACTGCAGTTTGCTCTTTGCAGCTTTTTAAGACTTGCAGGAGCTAGAAGGTGTGTTCCAGTGCACAGTAAATAGGGTTGTGCTAAATGACCCCTGCCTTTTTTCATGCAAATAGGTGTGACAGCGTTGGGTTAACCAAGAAGTCAGTCCTGACTTGGTGATGATAATCTTGTCTAGAGTGAAATCCATTGAGTTCCCTCACCTCTTTTCTGTGCCTGCTATTGTAGGACACTAATGTACTGCTGATCTGCTCTCCTTGCAGTCAAGAAAGTGTCAGATGACAGTGTTTTCTGCCTGCTACATCCCAGGAAAAAAATGTATATTCTGTCCAATAAGCTTGGTTTGGGAAATGAGTTTTGTACACTGTTACCAGGTCTGCAGAAGCCACCAGGCAAGTGCAGTGAAAAAGGCTTCTATAAAGGGTATAATGAAAGACAAACCATTTCAGCTGGTGACTAGAGGCATATCAATAAAGATCACCTCCTGCATATATCAAGTGATTGATAGCAAGTTTGAAAGCTTTTTCAGTTCCCTGGTAGTGCCACCCAACTACAATAAAACACATGGATTTCTCTGCTACCCTTGCAGATAAACCTCCCTCATGCTGCATGTAAGAGCTTGAAGAATAAAAAAAAGGTACAGGGAGTTATTACTTTTAAGTAGCTCAGTCCATTGCTTTTAAGGGTGACAATATCTAAACTATAGCAGGAGGGGAACTGTTAAACATCTTGTTTGCTCTGTTGGTAGGCAGGCTCAGACTTTGTCAGCAGTCTGATGTAAATCAGCCTACTTGAAGGTAACAGCCCAAGATGTGCCCTGTGAGCCACGAGAGGAGCTTTTGGGATGCCAAGAGGGGAGATTTCAGACTAGAACAGCCACCTGAAAATTCACACCTCTCTGGCAAGCTCAGGAAGTGTAGTCCCTGTGCTTGGTAGCTCAACGGGGCAGACCAGGGCCATGGGCCAAACAGCAACGGCTCCCCCATACCTGCCTGCAAGGCGTAGGCTGCCATCCCATTCTCACTGCCTGTCTCCTTGATAGCTACGTTGGTGGTATTGCTGGTACATGGTTTGGCGTGGAGGCTTGTAGCTGCTTCTCTCCCTTGTGGATGCTGACTCTGACCCCTCAGCGCAACTGGTGCTTGGTCTTGTGCAGTTAATAGGAATCAATCGTTCCTGTTGAAAAGGACTCTGTGTTTTGAGGATTTGTGCATCCAGACGTGAAATATTCATAGCTAAAAGCTATGGAAGCATTATATGAGTTTTTATGGCTAAATCTGTATCTGTTTCAGTGCCTTATGCTCATGGAAGTCTTGTGTCAGCTGTCAGGAGCCCACAAACCTTGGGAGAAGTCAAGGGGCTTCTGGGAAACTCTTACTGAGAGAAATTTTATACTTAGATGCTGTTCCTTCTCACCAGAGAAGGAAATCCAGGTTTATGAGACTCCAGGATCTAGGAAATCACCTTGAAAATACCAAGGTTGGTTGATCTGCTTCATCCACACACAGCCTGTTTAGCAATTGGTTCCACCTACAAGGCTTGGGTTTGGATGTGGGTCCAAATATCCCGTAATTTAAAGGCAAGATCTTTATCCTGCTGATGTCAATGTGGTTTCTGTCACTGGCTTAACTGGGTAAGGGTCTACACTGTGTTCTAAACCAGAGTTTTAGTTTGACCTATATGTAAAGATGGGTATTAACTTGGAAGTCTGAATTTCTAGAAGTCTCTCTCTCTCAGTAATTCTTATTAAATTCACTACTCCAGCATAATGTAGCTTTCTGTTCTAATCATAGCACTGCTGTACTTGGGCATGGCACATCAAAGGTGTTACCTTGCTCTCGTAGCAGAATCTTCCTTAGGTTTGCTCACTCAAGGGACCCACGCCAGACTTCCCCAGTTCTATGCACAGGCCAGATTTTCAGCTCCCTTTTAATCTTTGGCAATTTGAATTTATATGGAAAACTTACAGGTGACAGTCTGGCTATGTTGAGACAAGAAGGATAGAAACCATGTCAGAATAGTCCCTGAAAGTCCTACGATGTGCTTAAAGCATTTCAAGAGAACCCTTGATCCAAAGTATCAAAGGGTTACAGTAAGATGAAGAAGAATTAAAACTGATGGTGTGCCAGAAAGCACGTGCAGCACAAGGTCATTACTCACCCTCGTTAAAGCAGTCTCAGTACTGTGGCCTGATCTGAAGCTTAATTGAAAAGTTTCAAATGATGCATTATAACGAAGACAAGACAGCCACTGCCCATTCCACGACCTCTGCTAAAAAAGGCAGATCAGTAATAGGGCAGAAATCTAAGCAATTGCTTGAGGATAATCAAGGCCTAATGAGGTATCCACTTCAGTCCTTCAAAGGTGGAGGAACCTCACCCTGACGCTGGAGAGAAAGCAAAGACTGATATGAGCAGGTTCCTGCATCCAGGGAACGGGCCACCTGACCAGGGTAGTCAAGGGCCTTGGCAGTGGAGGGAATACAAAAGCCAACACATATCTGTAACATGGGTTTTGAGTTGTACAAAATGTTAGTGCTGTGGCCTAGGACAGCCTCCACTCAGTTGCTGCCTTTTGCAATCATTTTCCGTTACCCCAGACCTTGACTCTTAGTGTTCGTAAGGAGCCTATCAGGTCTGAATCGTTAGTTGTGTTAGGAACCAAGACAGTGGCAATAGGAGATAGTTGACTGTCGATGTTATCAATTTTCCCTAAAAATCCACAAAAAAACCAAAACCCGTTGATGTTCCACTTGAATGTGATAATAAATTGCAAGTCACAATTACCCAAAGAAATCAGGTATCTCCTTGGCATCTTCCTCTTTTTTTTTTTTTTTTTTTTTTTTTTTTGTTCTATTATCTGTTCTAGCAGAGAGGTCAGTGCCTGTATCCACACAATTATCTCCACATCCACCTGCCAAACTGTGGAAGCTGCTCTTCCTGGGCTACTGCTTGGGCAGCTGTATTGAAGGGTTTGCATGTGCCCCTGCTTGATGAGCAGTTACAGTGTGGAATCACCTTTCAGTCTGTGGAAGCCAAATGGTTTTTCATCTTTTTGAAATAGTCAGCTCACCCATTTTAACCGGTATCTGCAGGCTGTGCTTTTGTCAGGAGAGGGTGTCCCTACAGATTTGTATCTGCTTGCTGACCAGGTTTGCTTGCTGTTCCTAATCTCTCCTGTTCTGATAAGATCTCCCTTCTGTCTTGAGATACACTAGCCATGGGAAGCTAGACCAGACAAAAACATTTTATAGGGTTTCGAGTTCAGTGACAGAGTACAGCCTTCAGATGGACTTGCTTAAAGGCATCGTGAGCAATGACAAGTTACAAAAATTGTTGAGCACTGTGGGACGTTTTCTTTGGCCTTCAAGTTCCTCCCTGATTTTAAGTACAGTTAAAAATCAAAGTACCTGCTTTCTTTGCTATGATTCCTACTTCAATTATCTTCTGCTTTTTCATGTAATTTCCTTCAACTTGAAACACAGAGACTCAAAAAGGATGCAAATATAAAGGAAAAGTTATAGTGAAATAACTAAAACCCCATTTATGCATCTCTTTGGGTAGCTGTCTTGAAGACCATGAGAGGTGCAACTGGCTTCACTGGGACACCCTTGGGTTTAGTATTAAACCATGTGTTTTGCTGAAGTAAGACCTTTAATATATGACATATGGCATCAGCTCTACAAAATATTACTGGTTGGCAGACAGCCCTGCTTCTGTCTGTTGCTTGCAAATTAATACTGTACGTCTGTGTGGGTAAATAGGTTGTCATCACCAGTGCCTGTGGTCACTGCAGGCTGCACCCACAAGCCTAAGGATTTTGCGTCTGTACTTTCCTCAAGAGGGATTTGTGTATTAAACTGCTGGTGCTGTACCTATGAAAGCAGTGACTGAGCAGTCCTGCCCAGGGAGGAACCAGTGCCACTGTGTTTTCAGGTCTCTGAGGAGCTCTGGGACATCACAGGAGGACGGGGCACTGCCAGCTGCTGCATGAGAGCTGCCATGGTGGCTGGCTGGGCTCTGCATGAGCTGGAGCCTGCCACAGCGTCAGCAGGGCATGCAGTGAAAAATAGGCTGCCTGCACCAGCCCGAAGGTACAGTGTCTAGAGGCATTTCTTGATATATTGTTTCTTGTTAAGAATCATTGATTGATTTAGCTAGTTACAGGGCTTTTTTACTTATCTTCCATGTTAATATGGACAAAATGCAGATGGAGGGATGTCTAGCATGTCTCAGGAACAGGTACCAATCTGCTCTTCTCAGGTGTCTACAAACCTCAGCTAGAGCTGATCTTTTTGATTCAAGGTTGTATTTTTTGCATCTGTTGTGGGCAGTACAATTGCCCACACTTTTCCTGGATTGTTGCAGCATTCAGACAGCTCACTGGGTCTGCTTGCTCACCTTACAGTATCTTGAGCTAGGGAAAGTTAAGGCCAGCCTTAATTTGTCTGTTCTACAGGTGGTGTGTGCATGTGGTGTGGGTGTGATGGACCATGAGCCATGGATTGGCCACTACTGGCTATGAAGGATAAGAAAAACTTCCAAAGAACTTAAGTCTGCTGTGGGGTGGGCTGGGGGAAGGAGAAAGAGCGGCCAGTGAGGAGATGTTCTACCTATATGCAATCCACTAGCTTTGCTGAGTTTTAAGTAATGAAAAGGGAAAAAAAACCTCTGACATTTTTTACAAAAATGTACATCCTAGAATCCATGTGGCAAAAAATAGGGCAGTTGAGTTATCAGTAGCTGATGAGAATATGAGAAAAGTAATTATTGTGTAGTCCTATTAATGAAATTGTACTGCAGCTCAAAAGAAAAAAAAGGAAAAGTCACCAAAGAGAGCCTGGTGAGTTACTTTCAGGGAAAAAATAGCTTCCATTATATGAATAGAAATACCAGCTTGTTAGCTTAGCAGAGAGCTCTGGACACTTACAGAAATTCAAAACATTTCCATATATCCCAGTCCAGGATGGAATTAAAGTGTTGTAAAGCTTCCCTGGAAGCCAACATTTATCTAATATGTAAGCATATTTAGATTTCATTTTGAAATGGTTGTTAAAGGCTATCCTTTGGCTGCACTCTATCCTTCCTTCTAACTATTTTTTTGAATTGTTGAACTCTGAGATTTTTATGCTAAGAAAAATGTACTTTCAGAACCAGAAATGCCTGAATGACCAGTTACAGCATGTACTAACCCTGAGAGATATCCATTGAATCTGCTCTCCTCCTCCAATTTACTTGCTGTTTTTCCAATCATGCCTTGCATTAATGTTCTACACTTAGCTAAACTGTGTGTTGTATTTTAGATCTGTTTTTGTTTTGTCTAAAATATTTCCAAATTGGCATTAAGTATTCAAGATGTAATCTCTGTAGCAGGAAACTAGTTATCAGATTCATATAAAATAACTGGGCAATAGAAATAACTCTGAGCAGAATGCATTTTTTTTCTTAGAATTAATTTAGAGGGAATTTAATGCCTGTGAAAGGTGCTGGATTGCAACATCAGAGAACTGAAGCTATTATTTAACCACAGAGCGGTTACAGGATGGGAGATGGCTTTACAAGATTCCCCATGAGGGCTGACAAAATATTTGTCTCAGGTTTGGTGCCTTTCATCTAGCTGGAACAACCAAGCTTTCATTTCTCAGTAACAGTCAGTCTCAGGTTGTTAGCTTTCACCTGGGTGACAGAGAGAGCCCTTCCGTAAAAAAGAGGGTGTGGGGAGTGTTTGCTTTTGTGATTACTGGCTAACGTTTATAATGTGGTTAAACCTAAAACCATAGATTTACTACAGCTGAGTTGGCACATCGCTGTAAGGCACAGTCCTGGGTCAGAAATTCAAAGCACACAGCATGTCCATGCTGTCCACACCACAGAGAGAGGTAGAGCTGGAACAGAAGGAAGGGGCAGATGCTGTGACCTGCACCCCACCACACGCTCTGCCACCACCCTTGCGATGCCCCTGGGCATGGCACTGCTGTGCTCGGATCCCTTCAGAGGCCCATCTTTTGCTTTCTGTTGCCACCTGTTTCTCAGAGGAAGGATGAGAGTGGTAGGCTGTAAGATGCCGTTATTGGACCTTTACCAGGTCCAGGATCTGGTTCTCATCTTTTCCTTTTTTCTTCTCTGATGTTTCCAGAATACTTATCTCTGAAGGCCACGTATGGTCTGCATGCTTTCAGTCTCAGGTCTCAGTAGTAAGGTTCCTATTAGACAGGTACAGACAGTGTGCCAACTGGTAGTCTTGCTAGCTGCAGAAGACACTGAAAAGCATTTTTCATGATACATGTTAAACTTCAATTTATATTTGCTGCTTAGTTAAATTAATATGTTTGGTGGTGATGTTTTTTACTGACTTCATGAGGAGGAGGAGAAGCGAGTAGCCTCAGGGTAGTTTTTACTAATTTCTTTCAAAGGGAGAGACTTTCACAGTACTGCCTGTGTCCCTGAGACCTCATCAGGAAATAAAATCAACCTCTGTTTTGCGTGTGCCTGGTCTCACAGGAGCAGGGTGGCGTGCCCACGTGGGATGCCCAGCAGGCTGTCCACGGCAGCTCTGCTGCTCTCGTGGCAAGGCCAGCAGAAATACAACTGTAACTGAATAGATCAATAGGCTTGTTACTGTAATGCAAAGTTGACTTATGGACAAGCCCACTAGGAACCAGTTAAAAGTTTTTTCCTCTGAAGCCACATTCTTCTACTGGTTGTGGTATGTTGGAAAAAGGCTGCATTCCCTCACACTGGAATTTCCTGTATTAGCACTACACAGGAGTGGATTTATTTTGTAGTCCTTGAGATTTCTGAGCTTCATGGATTTCACAGCTTTTACGCACCATGAAACAAAGATCTGGTTTCTACTGAGGCATTGTAGAAAGGATGAGCATCTGCTGACTCTTTGGTCTTCCAAAGATTGATGCCCTCCAAAACCAGAGGTGAACCAGTCTGGGATTATCTCACTGAAGACTGAGGTATTAGTGACACAGCTCTCATATAGTTTATGTATGCTTTTTGCACTGATTTTTGAAGCTAAATTAAATGTTTCCTTGTTTTATGTCAATTTGCACCCTAATGTACTGCTGAGGGAGCTCATGTTGCTTCTGTTGTATCGGGAATATGGTGGTTACAGTCTGTAAAATGCTAAACTAGGCCAGGGCACGAGCATCCTGCTCCAATATCTCCCGCCCTAAGCAAGTTTGTCATCCTCTGGGCTGTTGGTCTCAGTACCACAAAGGCACTGTTACAGGTTCGTTTTGTGTTGCGGGCTATCTAGAGAGGCCTGCGGACTCCTCCTCTTTTCTCAGACTCATCTGACTCCAGCCCAGCTGTGGTATTCCCACTTCTTAACTTAATCAAAATTGCTTTTCAGATATCCAACCCCAAAATTTACAGCTTCATTGAAATGGAGACAGGTTATGTAAGACTTTCTGCATAGAAATGTGTAATATATTATACTATATAGAGTTTTGCAGAAAAGTGGAAAATATCTGTTTGGTTTTGGAAATACATTATAGAGTTATTCAGATCCAACTTTTTCATTATTCTACTAATGTCTTCCTGATCTGCAAGTTTTTAAAAGCCACATTATTGGTTTAGGATTTTTTTTAATCTGAAGTAAGGATACTTTCCACCTTAATTGCATGCTAATTAACATTTTGCTTTATGGAGGATTGATATTATACAAACTGTATAATAGTCCTATCCCAGCCACCTCTCTCCCATACCTGAAGCCCAAAATACCTGTTTTCTTTATTCCCAAGGTGACTGCTGTGCTTCCCAGCAGGCCAACACAAATTTTCAGACATGTCATAGAGCTCCACAAATAGCCAGTCAAACCTCCCCCACCCAAACTTTCCTGACGGGGTCTTTCTTTTCTATCCTTACATTCTTTTTTATTAAATTTGCCTCAGTAATCAACATGTCCCAAACCTGTGGAGTGTCTTAGGTGGGAAATTTCATCGGCTGCACCTTAGAGGAGCACTGCTGTCATGTCCCTGCTGCAGCTCTCGCTTGCCTGTGCAAGGGGATGTCAGAGCACTGGCTGATTTCTTCTTTCCCAAGCAATAATTTAATTTGCAAAATGTTGTGGGTTTTTTTCTAAAATGTGTGAACTTTCCTTATTCCGTGTTCTTGAAACATGAATTAATGCTCTGTTTTCATCTGAATAGCCGCGGTATGTATTCTGCCTTTGCACACAAGCCTTCAAAGCTGTGTGGCAGGGATGGTATGAGAACACATCACTGCTAAGGCAATGAACTTAAATTTTCTGTGAGTCCCATTGATAAGAAGTTAGCAGTGGTCCTTGCCAGTCACACCCTTATTGGTGCTCAGCTAATGGCCAAGCCACCACACTTAGGTGGACGTGTCTTGAAGCACTACTTTGATTACTGAAAACTCACTGATAGAAGGAGAACACTAGAAATCAGCTGAACCATGGTGCACCCTTCCCTACAGATACAGAGTCAGGCCACATACTGTGCGCTTGGGCAGTGTGCTGGTGAGGTCCCACTACATAAATACAAACAGAACCACAGTAAAGTTTGTAATTTTCATTTAATTCTTAGTTCTTCCTCTCCAAACTTAATTCTTATCATTCGTATTTGAAACCATCTGGCCTTTAAGTCAAGAGTTAGTATTGCTCTGTGCAGTATCAAGGCCAAGCTCTGGTTTGAGCTACCTGTTTAAAATTCCCCTTGTTTTAAAATCTTGGCTGAATAGTTTTAATCACTTCTTGTTGTGAGCTGTGGTGCTGTACAGTGGGCTGCACATCACTGAGAAGCTTCAGTCTAGAGGTAGTTGCACTTCAGTGCCAAGGGAAATAATAACTGGATGGATGGAAAGCGTCTGGGATTGATGTGGTTTAAAGGTGCTGTTCGTGCAAGCTATTATCAAGGAAGGAGTTAGGGAAGAGATCCACTCTTAAAATGCAGGTGCTCTCATGCTTTCTCTGACAGATGTGTTCCAACAGTGTTTTGAATTCTGTTTAAAATTTGAAAGAGCTAAACCTTCAGGCTCTTCTCTTCCTTTCTTAAATTCATTTCCCTGTTTAGATGAAAAAGAAACATTTTGCAACTTACTTTAAACTTCCTTCAAAAGAACTTCTGGAAAAGGAACGTTCATGTGAAGCACGTAAGCTGTAAACGAATGTTAAGCGTAGCAGACAGTGATTTTAAATGTGCTAATGGACAGACATTAGACTGTAGAAATTTACCTAAGAGAAAACCTTGGATGTGGAGGGACTGAGAGGAAGGGATAAAACCCCAGCGAATGAACCAAATGATAGAAAAGTGTTACCAGAGTAAAGAGCTGTACATGCGAAACAAATACTGAAATGGGGAAATAGCATCAGCCAAAGATAATGAAAGATAGAGAACATTTCGGTTAAATAACTGATGCAGGAGTATGTACAAACACCCTGTACCAATCTCCATCTCTTTTTCTCTCTCCCCCCTTACTTTGGCATTTTTTTCCCCTGCTGCTGATGGTAGCTTAACAGAGTTAACAGCATTAATGGGCAAAGCTCCTTCCATCTAAATGTGCAACAGACTTTTTTACAGTGCTCTGTCAGATGTTTTCAGGTATGTATTTGGCTCAAGATTTCCAACAAACTGTTTTCCTCAGATAATTTTTGATTAATTTTCTTAGGCCTCCTGGCTGGTAGTTACTTTCTCTGGCTGTGTGGAAGCAGCAAAGCAATTGGGTTGAGGTTTGCATGATTTGTGAATAGGAAGGGGGGAGGAAAAAAAAAAAAAGTAGTCAAAAAAAATACCCCCACAGGAAATAAATAATGGGCAATATGTTTCCTTTTGAACTTTTTCAAATCAACCTCTGGAAAAGGTGTCATAAAGCCCCCAGAAATGAGTAACAGCACAGGGACAAAGAAAACTCTGTTACAGATGTCCCTGCAAGTCTATGAGCAAATTGTTTTTTTCTAAATAACTCCAGAACATTACATGGCCTTAACAAGTTTCCCAGGACAGGAACTCCTAGTTTATTACTTGCTCACATTGTCATCAGAAATTAATTTTGTCCCTGAAAGACAAATTGGCTGGTAGCTTATGAAGTTAAATGGAAAGAACAAGTGAGCATCTGTTTCTTCTGCATTTTGTCTCCTTGGTGTCTTACATATAAATGAATCAGAGTGTTCAAACTTAAATTAAGATCTTTGGCTAGATAAACAGTTAAAACTGGTTCCCATAGCTACCTCTCACACATAGCTGTGATTGCATTATAATCCCCTAGTAATCAGGTCTAAATGAAAGAAAGATGATAAGGGTGCTATTTTCAGTTTTCAGTACTGATTTTTATTAGCTCTCAATCAGATCAGGACTGCTTTGCCTTTCATCACATTGTGGCAGTGTTTGTAGAATCATTAGAGTAATAAAGTGTAAATCTTACCGAGGTGCATTTTTCTTGAGGTGTTTTATATAACGAAAAGTCTGAAGATTACATTGGCGGGTACAGGAAAGATTTGTTTCTGCAACTAAAGTGAGGATGTAATGTATGCTATATTCATTTATTCTTTACCCAAGCGAATACCTAATGAATTACCTTGCCGAGGTAAAACAAAAAATAAAAATATCCAAAGAATCAGCCTGTCTGAACATGGTCCTAATATACTGTATATTACAAGTACTGAGTTTAGTCGTTTTTTTAATTTGCCTTATTATCTGGTATCATATCTCTCCCTGTGCATTACCATGCACAAATGAATTACAGGCAAAACCACAAGCACTGCTATTACCAGCCTGCTGTTTTTAGTAAACTAGTGCAGCCCAATAAAACATCATGTTGCAGCAATACATAAGTATTTATTGTAGAGTAAATTTCAGCTAAACAAAAGCACACAGGGAGGCCTGATCCTGCTCTTAGGTGAGGCAGTGGCGAACCTCGACTTTGGCTCATACACCATTTGCATCTCACCTGCACCCTTGATTTGCAGTATGCTTTGAGGTAAATTTTACTTAATAGCTTTACTTCTGAAAAGTTCCCAACTGCCAAATTTAGAGGCTTCACCCAATCTTCAGAGGTGTTCCTGGGTGTTTCTGCAGGCAGAACTATCCTTTAGCACAGAAATTGCCTTGTGTAGTGTAGCAGGATTGTTTGCAGAGTTTGCAGGTGTGCCCCATATTTGCAATTAACTCCCAGTTTAATACTGGAGTGATTTTACTTTCCCATGGACTTTTTTTGGTTTTTTTTATCTGGTGAATGTTACAATGTATCATACTATAGCATAGCCATGAAAATGCCTCCCCATTTTAAATATTTGAATTTTATGTATTCTATATTTAAATGAGCAGTAAACTGTCCCAGTAATTCAGTGTTAGATATTTACAGTCATCCATACAACTGCAGGCATATTAGGTAGCAATAGAAATTAGTAAAAAGTTGAAAAAGTAAAAGCAAACAACTTTCTTGTTTTCTGTTTGATTTTAATGTACTTGAGGTAAGAACCACACCTGATTTTAGCATTAACAAGTTATACTCACTTTCTGTTCTATAAAAGGTGAATCTGTGCAGTCATCAAATAGTGGTGTTTGCATAGTTAACAAAGTCTAAGATACTGTCTGATGTTAGGACATGGAATATTTTAGGACAGGGACCATTTAATGTATACAAATTTATACCTGGGATAATTAGATATTGGTATGCACATCAGGCAAAAAAAGAATAAATCAGTTCATATGATGTTATAGATAAGGAAACAAAATTTATGTTTCAAATTCTAATCTGTTAAGGTTTTAAGATGCAGAGAGGTTCTCAGTCTAAAATGATTAATTTCCTACTAATATTTTAAACTGCAAAAAGCTCAAATTCAAACATTGTTTCAAGGCAAATAGGCAAAGAGAGTATTTTGGTCAGAAAGGTTTTGTGTGTTTGTATGTTGACACGCAAATGTAATATGTCTGGAAGATGTTGCTAAGTCTAATGACACAAAAGGGAGTAAATTGTAGAGCCTGATTATCAACAGATAACAGACATACTGTATATAAATAAATGCTCAGCATCAAAACCCATTATTGGATTAGCTATATAATCATGTTTCAGGCTGTAAGTCTGTGCTGACAAATGAACACTTTTCATTTGGCTCAAGGTCCTCATCAGCAACGGAACTAATTTTACATTCTCACCCATTAAGTGAATAAGATGTGGAAAAAGCTGTCTGCTTTTTGAAGTGTAAATTTGCTGCTACAGGCTGTGCAGACCAAAGCTCTTTTGAAGCAGTGAAATGAGATCATCTCTAGGGACGTGTGAACCTGACAAAGTTTAGGTCATTTCTGTGGAAGGTATGGCAGGGGGGGAGCCATTTGGATATGGTTTCAGTAGCGACTTATATGGGGCAATTTGGAGGATGCTGAACTTTACAAGCTTTTTGTTCAAATTTGTGAGAGAACTTGAACTGGAAGCACAGATGCAAGCTTTCAGCCCTCAGAAAGAAACCTCCATAAACATCTGAACTGGGTACTTGGCCGGCACAGTTTGGGAGTGCTAAGCAGTTTGGGAGTGCTAAGCAGGCTAGGTGCTGAGCCTCTCCTGCTCAGCAGAACTTAACCAAGTGGTTTTTAGGGGCTGGATACTTCCCCTGCTTTCCCCTCTGTACACACGCATGCACAAATGAAGATCAAGAAACTAACCTGGACTTCTTGCTGGAAAAGGTGCTGGAGGTGGAGGAACCAGACCATCACATCTCACTTTCCACCCCTGGGAAGTCCCCTAGGAGAAAGGAAAATTGCAGCTTTAGATCTCATCTGGCTGCCAGCCTCATAAATTGCAGCATGGCACCAGATTTCGTTCACCCTCTGGAAGCCCCTGGCTGCAGGGGAGCACATCCTGTCTGTGCCTGTGGGAGAGGCGTGGGGGGCATGGAGGGCAGCATGGACAGAAGGGGAAGGGGAGAGGACTCCTCAGAGGGGTCAGTAAGGATCCTCTTGGTCAGCTAGCATAAGGGGCAGGATACAACAAGCTCTAGGCCTTCCATGCTAGAGAGCAGTGTTGTGATGCACCATAGTTCAAGCGAGGGTGATGAAGATGTTGCTGACACCAGCTTAGAAGAAAAGAGTCTCATGAATATCATTTAACCTTTTAGACTTCCAGACAAGCAAAGTAGTGTTTAACCACTGTTTAGCATCATGAAAAAAATATCCCCAGGCTGTGTTGCACATCTAACCACAAAGCTTTTCATTTGCAAACCAACCAAAACTTAAGATAAGCTTTGATTGTTCATTTGGTAATTTGATTCCACTCCCTTCTCTTTGTTTGCTCGCTGGAACATGCTTGTATGGCTTAGACTTTCCGTCTTCCTTGGAAAATGTGCAGTTGTTTCATCCTCCACTTCCTGATGTCTTGTGGCCCACTAGTGGTCCACGGACCGCAAACTAAGAATGCTGTGATAATTCTGTATAGTGATGTCTGGGTACAACAAAACTGAAGAAAATTGCAGGAAGCCCAGGCTGGCATATTTGCATGAGCATATACATCCTTGCTATGCCCCTGTGTAAATGGGGGTAGTTAAATCTTAGTTCAAGCACCTTGAGCATATGGTTTTGAAATTGTTTTCCTAAGACTGATGGCTATTGAAGAGTAAAGGTGTTTGTCAGGCACTTGGATAAAGTAATGACAGGGGTTTTTTTAAATATCCTCTAGACAAACAATTGCACTGCTTTGTCCCATAGCATTTTTAACCAGGTGTACCAATATTATGAAGGAACATCTGACTGGCAGAGCTGAACAGAGCTGGGTGGGTAACCTCTGTAGAGTCTTCACCTGAAAAATAAACTGAAAAAAAGGCAGCTGAAAGAGAGATTTTGCACTCACTTCCCTGAGCTCAGCTTTCCAACTTCACTGCTGCTGCTTTGTGCCCACTAGCAAGCTCAGCTGTCTACCTGCCTGAGCACATGGACAGGAGTTTTGGCCCTTGGAGCATTCCCTCTGCAGTCAGCATCAATTATTAAGGACCACCCCTTCACTTTCCTCATCAAAATAAAGCTGTTGATAATACTTCTCTGCCTCACTGGCCTGTTATGAAAGTTAATGAGTCTGCAAAAGACTTTAAAAATATAAAACATCATGGAAGTTCTAGGCACTGTGTTTTGAAGGTCTCCTTTTCCCCAGCTTAAGGCAGAACGAGTTAAAGCTAGCCAAAGGGGATAAAAGAAACAAGAGAGACTTCATGAGTGCATCAGGGGAAAAGGAAATACTGGAGAGAAAATAGACACATTAGCAAATGAGGAAGGAGATGAAGTTAATTATGATTTTTAAATGGGTGAGCAATAGAACTACTTTTTTAAAAAGAAAAAAGTTTTTTAACAAAAATAAGGACTGACAATTAGAAAGAAGTGAAGGCCTTGTGAAAACAGGTGTTTGATTAAAAAGCAAGGGGGAGAAAACTTGTAAAACATTAATGTATGTAAGTGAGGAAATCTAGATGAAGCTTGCCTTAAGACCAATGCAAAACTAATGCTTTTTTCCAAATATTTACAAGCAGTTTGGAAAAAACATGGCAGATGGGGAAAAGTCATATCAGAAAAGAAAAAGCAACAACAGCCACAAAAAAATGCTAATGATGTTGGAAAAATGATGCTAGTGGTTACTGGCCAGTAATATTCATCTGTACTAAAAGTAAGAAGCACAACTAGAGTGAGCAGGCAAGCATCATGTCTGTTGGGTTATGAAGCCGTGCAACACAAATAAGGTTTTGTTACAGAGTTAGAAAATACAGCAGGGAGACACCAAATACATGTTGGGTCAGATCCAGAGTTGCTGCTGTGCCTCATTACACCATCAGGTCTATTTGTAACATCTGAACTTGAGTAAATCATTTGACAAAAATACCTTGCAAACTTGTGTCTGAAAAAAGAAATCCAAATCGGCTTTGATAGGAAGGGTGTCATTTGGGCTGGAAATGGCAGTATGAGGCCACACAGAAAGTGATCTGAAGACAAAAATTAAAATAGAGTCTGGTTGTAAATATGTTATGATTATTTCAGTATAAAGAATGATTAAGACATAATTATAAAAAGAAAAACAAGTTACTGTGTGAGCAGCAGAACTAGGGCACCCTGGTTCCTAGTGTGTTGAGATGCTGTAGTTGGATTCTCTGGTGTCTAGTAGGATTTTCCTGTGACAGCCCCTCTGAGGTGGGGGTGGGTCTGGCATCTCTGCAGGGACATTGGTAGGGGTGCGCTTTGTGATATCTGTGATAGCCCTGTGTGTTTGAGACCTACACAACCTCCAAATGCAACTGGGGTCAAAATGGCCAACCCTTCCAAAAGTTACAAGGAGAGGACTCAAAGAGGGTGATCACAATTTCCACATCCATTTATTGAGAACACAGATTTTAAAATCTCGCAAAAGGGTAAATTCAGAGTGAAAATTGGAATGTCAAAAATGAACAAAATGCTCTGAACTTTGAAGCTGTCCCTCTCCTGTCTCTTGTTTCCAAAACACTGCCTACGTGGAGGGACTGCATACAGATAATAGCCATACTGATCTTATTTTCATACTTTTTTCTTAGCTACTGTTTTAGAAGCTTCCCCTCCCCCACCCCTACCCCCTGCCAAAAAGAGCTATTTGTTCCCTTTTAGTGTAAAGGATTAAGGAAATGGGGAGTTTCTATACTGATCATTTTGAGACATATTATTTTTTAAAACCACTGTTCTGAGTTTGACTGTCGAACATGTACACCCAGCTATGATCAATAAAATTGCTTCTTGCAGAGAATGTGCATACAGAACTTCAGACAGGTTAAATGTGCCTGTTGTAGGGATGGGATCAATGCTAACTTGTGGTTTGTGATAGTCAGCCTTCAGTATAAAGCTAGCTCTGCAGAACCTGCTGAATATCAAGGCTATGTCTCCATTGCTGTACTAGGAACTGAAGTGAGGACAAGGGCACTATTTCTTGTCTGTAATCAGTTATCACTGGGTTACATGGGGCATCCAGTAGCTGCTTATACGACAGAAAGATGCAACTCTTTTTAAGGACATGAGAATGATATTATGGGGCTTGCTTTTCATGTTCAATTACTGTTCTTCTCTGCTCATTAATATCACAATTTTTAAAAGCTTTTGACCCTATTAGATTTCACATTTGAAAAAGATAGATGGTGGCCTGTATGGTTTCACACCAGTAGAGAGGTCACAGCACGCTTGGACTGAGAAGCAGAAATCCCCTTAAACAGCAGGAACTATGCAAGTAACACTTCAGATATGGTTTTGATAAAAGTAACTTAGCAGTTTTCGTAGCTGTAAAGCTGTCTCACAGGTGCATGGAAATCTACATAGAAATAATACTGCCCTGTTTACCATCAAGATTACAAAGCCCAGAATTAGAAAATGTAGAAGGAATGGTATGAAAATGCAGCCAGCGTATGTTTTGTAAGAGCATCAAGGCTCAGAAAGCCCAGCTCCCACTTGTAACCACTCTTCTTCCCATGGCTCTAACACAAAACTACATTTGGAGTGGCAGCTTTATAGTGGGGAGCATTACTGCACCTACAGAGCCCTTCTCTTCTGCCCCCTTTGGGTCACCTATCTGGGGAGCACCCATGCACCTTTGCCTGCTGCTGGAGTAGCATTGAGCATGAGGCTGTGGATTTGCATACTCTGACTCCTTCTGCATACCTTAAAGTCCTGGTTCCTCCCTTCCCCTGGTTTCCCCTGCAGATTTGCTTATTTCTTAATAGTGCAACATAGTATATTGTGCATTCGCTGGGAGTCTAAAAAAGCAAGACATTTTATCGTTTGGACTGTAGATATCTAATGCCCATTACGGGCTGACTAAATTTAGTAGAGTGGCAATTCACCAGACTACTAAATTTAGTTAGGCCATCCGGTCATATCATTTTACTTAGCTTAATATTGGATATCATAAGATAGGGCCTATCAAACAGTATGGCTCCAGCTTCCCCAGCTGCAGATTATATTATCATTATAGCCTTTCAAAACATTCATGCTGACTTTTTAAAAACCTTGACATTTTTTAGTTTGTATATTTTGTTACAAGTTTGTAAGGATGGTCAAAATTCATTTGGTTTTCACTCTAAAGATCACTATTAAAAAAAAAAAAGACACTGCTGTTTTCCTTTTAAGCAAAACCTTTGACATTCCCTGTTTAACTTCAATTAGAATAGGATGAATTTTATCGTCAAAGCTGGCTAGAAAAGGTGGAGTCCAATTTGGAGAGAAATTTTGCACAATGTTTTTCATTGTCTTGATGCATTTCTATTGCCGTTGAAACTCAGTTCAGTTCCAGGCAGGAAAAAAGCTTTATGAGAATTCAGACAACCTGGACTGTGACAGCAAGAAGGAGTTCTCAGTGCTGTAAATTCAAACTTGTCTTACGCAGGGTAAATGGGAAAGAGATCTTGGTAAGGATCCCATGCACAACAGCTGGAGTTATGGCGATGGGATCAAATATGACTAACAGAATGGCATGTACAAACTCATCAGCCCTGCTATAATTCTTCCTTAGTATATGGAAGGAAAATTGCAGTAGCAATATTCCGGGAGTCTGTAGACTTAATCTTTTTTGGTAGGCCTTGAAAAGGAGCCAGTGTCTCTCCATCCCAAGTCAATCATTCCTATCCAAGTAAACTGAACTGAGATCATCTAGATGCTGGTCTTCATTTCTAATGAGCTTTCACAGGAAAACAGGAAATAATAATCTTGAAAGGGGAAAAAAATGGTCAAAAATCAGCCAGAGAACATTTAAAGGTTTGTTCTGAACAAGCAGGGCTAAGAAAAAGGCCTGAGAAAAGTGTGTCCTGGGATCACTCACAGTTAAAGCACTGATTAATTAAGCAGAGGGTCATTCTTCAGAAAGACTCAAGGGCAGTTTTGGCCCTGGGGCTGTAATTTGGACACTTCTGGAGTTCTAGATACACTGAGCTATTCTGTGCCCGGCCTGTGAATATGTACATTCTTCTGGCTGAACAATGGCATCTTTATTCAAATGGGAGCGACTAAATAAGTGGCTGTGTCCTAATATGGGTGGTATTTCTTCCTGCTCTGCCTCATTCTCTGCTGCTTTCCCGTTGCCTTATCAGTGCTTTGTAGCACAACTTACAAAATGAAATCTATTCATAATGCTAAACGCCTCCCCCTTTTATAGACACAGGAAAAAAAGCCCCAAACGCTTACATATCCTCCAATTCTACAGCAGGGTGTTTACTTTTTTAAATGCAATTCTGCTTATCTGACACTGGTTTGGAAATTAATAAAATGGTGCCTGGCTTTTATTGTTTTGACTATGGGAAGGAAATTAATCCACAACTATTACAAGTGTTTGATCCAAACAAGCAGAGATAAAACTACGGTTTCAAGAAACGTTGTTCCCTGTTTGTCAGGTGTCCTAGGGTACCTGACATGTCTGATTTATTCCTCCCATGTTTAGCAGAAACACTGTCCAGGTAGATGATGCCCATTCATCTTGCTTTGTGCAGGTATTTCTTCAGGGTGGCTTTATTTATTAATATGCCTTAACTACTGTTTCTTCTTACTCACTAGGTTTAGCCCTGCCAGAGGTTAGAAAAGAGGTTGTTTGTCTGAAGAGACAAGGGTGTGGTGAAAATACTCTGTGCCAGCCAAGTGAACAAAAACACTATCTGAATTACAAAGCAGGCTGGAAAACAAAATTTAACTGATAGAAGATCTGGACACCCCCCCACACACCCCATGCTGAGAGGCAGAGAGAAAAGGAGTCCCAAGAACTGGCCGTGTACAGCTCCCTGGAGATAGGTCTGGAGAGGGGGGCTGTGCCTCCCAAAATCCTCTCAGCAGCTCACAGCAGCAGAGCGGGTTTTATAACATTACTGTGTGGGGAAAACTAATGTCAGTGTTTATGCAGTATTACTTGGTATTGTTAATAGTTAATTCAGTGAGAGCAGGCTCACTGTGCAACTGTACTGCAGAAAACTGCGACTTCACTTATGGGGACTGGGCTGCAGCACCACGCACACACCAGACCTGTCCCAAAGCCCGCTATGACTAGCCGATGGCTTCTGGAGTCGCAGGGGTTGGTGCCGTGGGGCAGACACATTACTTGTTTCCACCAAAGCTAGAACCCAGGCACCTTCCAGCTACATGTGCCTCCACAAATAGCTCTTCCTGAAATACTTCTGAATGTCCTAGGTCTGTATAACCACCAAAAGACACTGTACAGAGCACTGATTTGGTATTTCATACAAATGCAATGTCATATAAAACAGACCACCCTTAGAGTGGAGACCGGCTTCCTCTTCCTCTGTGAGAGCCCAGCCATGAGAGCAGGCAGCCACCATCCCTCTTCCCAGAGGCTTTCGCTCCTTTCCACCACCCTGCGAGTGCCAGACAGACTGGCAGCTGTGCTGGAAGGGCTCCCGTCCCTGCAACTGGGGCAGCCTGGCAGCTGTGGCCCTTGGTGGAGGCGTGAATTTTCGCAAACCATGTGGCTATCATCTAAACTTTTGCTGAAACACCTGGTGGTCTTTGGGATGGGGACAAAATGGGAGGGAAAATGACTGCCATTATTCCCAGCTGCTGGCTGTTAGGTCCCTCTGACCTGCTAAGCAGTGTGTACCGTGGGAGAAGGCACCGAGTGGATCTGCCTCCCCATGCCTGCGTGGGGAAGGAGGCCATGAGCAGGGCCCTGAAGGAGTCCGGAGAACAGAAGTTTTGCATTAGTGATGAGCGAGAGTCAGTTACTTGTATTTAAACAATACCAGGCTCTGGGGAAATCCAGATGCAGACCTGAAATACATGGCTTGGCAAAAGACTGTTGTTACTGTCACATGTCTGACCTCTTGAAAATAACATTAATTCAAAAGTTAAACGTGTTCAGCTGACAGTGATGAAGTATTTCTGTTAAGGAGGAGATTTTTCAAAGGCGCAAAATCAACTTAGCCGTGTGTTACAATTGCCTCATTGATGTCCTACAGAAGGCCTGAGTGCAGCAGATTTGGGGGCTTTCAGCCGCAGCGAGGCACTCATTGCACTGAGGGGGGTGCATGTGAGCCCCCACTAAAATGGGCTGTGTTTCCAAAGCGGCTTCTGAAGATCCATGATCTTTCTGGACACTTTAAATACAATTATTTAGGAAATTATTTCTCCTGCTTTTAGTTTCCAAGTAGGCAGTTAGACCTGGCAGCCACAGACATAGATCTTGTAACTGGCTTTGATGCAAGAGAGCAGCATTGCCATAATTCTGGAGATATCCCTTTCTTTTCTGAACTACATTGGCAGCTCATGATACCAGCATGTCAAAATGACGTTCACTCTATATTACACAGAGCGTATAAAAGCTTGTGTTTACGTTTTGTCTCCTTTGCCCTTTTCAATTCTGCATTATTTTTTTATAGTTTTGTAACTTTAGCAGTACATATTTGGGAATTTTTTTTCCATGCCTTGCCTAGCTTTATGGCTTGTTCTGGCTGAGGCATCCTTACATGATTTGATTTTACAAGAAATATAGACTAGCACATATGTATGCAATTGTTCCACAGTGAACCAATCTGTCTGGAGCACTGGGGGAAGAGATGTGTTAATACTTTCTTTCATGCTATTTACAAACTAAATTGCTAGATCTAAAAATGATGCAAAATATTAGGAACAGCAACAATAAGGTTTGCGCTAGTTAGCAGGAAGCATAAAGGTATGGTGGAGCCAGAGAAATACTCATCAGAGTAATATTTTCATCAGAAACAGAATGTCTTGTAACCGGGGGAGATAAGCACGGGTAGGCAAAACCAACTATGCTTGGAGCCAACATGCACCAGCTATAAATCACACACTGCTGAGTAAAATCTGAAAAATCGAAGCCTGATTCTTCCACCAGGAAGAGCCCCTCCCTGCTCTGAGTAGGTGCGGAGCAGAGGGCAGGTAGTGGGGACTACCAAAGTGTGCCAAAATGCATCTGCGCTGAAAGATGGAGCAGCCTGTGACACTGGCTAGGAGGAGAGGCTGAGCCATGCGCAGCTGCTGGAGACCTGCCACTCCGTCCTAATGCTGGTGGCAAGTGGCCCTCTGATGCTGGAGCATTTAAGGAAGTGGCACAAAGCCAAGTGGATTGAGAGCAGGGACCCATCGTGGAAGAGCTGGTTAGCTTTTGCCACACAAAGAAACGTGGGAGGACTTTGGTGTTTCTGAGCAGGAGAGCAGTGGAGAAAACAGCCAAGAATGCTGAGGCAGACTAGCAAACCTTGTTTAATAGAGGGTGCATTGCAGTGGTGGAGTCAGTGCTGCAAGTACCGCATACTAGGACTTATTTAAAGAGGCTATTGTAAAAGTCTTCAAGCCAGTTAATTACCGGGTTTTGTTATGTCAGGAACTCCTTGAGTTAAAGCAGAAAGAAACTATTCATGAATATGTTCCAGTTCTGTAGTTTAATGGGACAAATTTAAAAAAAAAAGGAAGAAAGAAAGAAAGAGAGAGAAACTGATAAAATTATTTAGTTCATGGAAGGATTGAAAACCCTCACAAAAAAAGCTGAAATTACATATTGTGCCCCATCTACTCTTGCATAAGCCATTGAAATTGCTGGAGACTTAGTTGGACTAATCGTCCATTGCAGTTATGCATGAGCCTTACAGAGCGCACAGGGTGCATATGGGCCAAAGCACCAGCCTATGAAAGAGAGAGGAATTATCCAATAGCATTAAAAAAAAAAAAAAAAAAAAAAGTAGATGTCCAGGTATGAAAAGCCAAGAGGCTTGGCTTGCATTTAAAAAGTATTAAGAGCAAGCGAGGAATTTCATTTAATTTATTCACCAAGTGACTTGAAGAGGTGTGAAAAAAAGACAGAAGTGACTTCAGGCAAGAGAAAACGTTCAATGGAAAACAAAAATCTATAGAGGACATTAATGTAGACTCATTCCCTTCCTGCTTACATCAGTTTTTTCCTCCGCACCTCCCTGTTTGCTGTGAAGTTACTGATGGACCATGGTTATTGCAAGCGGATTCCGGCCTAGAAATTCCATCTGATCAGAATAAAAATCATATTGCCTGCTGCATATTGAATCGAACTGCAGATATTGGAGTAAATGGCAGTTTAAAGCCTGTCTCATATTATCAGTATTCTTCAGACATTTACTTTGCTGCCTTCCACTGTTCGGAACACCCTGAAAATCACCGACACATTTACTGAATTGAGGTTTAAAAGCAACTCAGAAACACAAACAAATCATAGTTCTTAGCTCTGCTGAAGGTTAGAAGAATACTGTTGCTGAGGGGGTGCTTGCTGTGTGCATCTGAGTACCATCAAAATGACCTGTTGTGTATACATGTGTCCTAGTTTCTTTTTTATAAAGAGAGTTTGTTAGGAATTAAACCTACTTCTTGGGAGAAAAAACAAAGTCCAGCACACAAGAATACCCATCTTCCTAATTCTTATCATGCCACAGACTGAAATCCCAGACCTGCTCATATATTACGAAGCATCTTGGAGAAAGCTTTTATCGTTTTGTGCCTATAAATGCAGTAATTTCTCAGGTTATAGAGACAATGCAGGGGTTATCAAATAGTTAGTCTGTTAGATCTTTTCCCTTTGTATTAGTTGCATCTTCTCATCCCTAGTAAACTTCTCTGTGCTTGGCTTTTCAGAAGTCCCCCGAAGTCCTACACCAAGCACCTTAGATGATGATATTACTCTAATGTAGGGCTGCAGCACTGTAGAGGTCATCAGCCTTTCAATGGTGCCCTCTTCCCAGGGCTGGTTTCCTATTTAATGTCCTGCTTCCCACTCCCCCCTGCTCCTGCTCCCTTCCCCTGCCCAAAGGCTTTGTTCCAGGAGCAAGAACCCTTTGCAGCATGCTGAGCTCCCGGAGTTCAAGACATGAGGCTTTTGCTGTGTGGTTCTTTAAAGTGCTAGCTGTGCCTTACTAATATATTTTCAATGGTTGGGATTAGCAGAGCTTGTAAGAACATATCAGACCTGTCAAGTTTGCAAGTCCACTCACCACCTCCACCCTCTTACATATATTTTTAAATAGCTAATTAGGAGATAATGCCAGTGGAACCAAATACTGTCACAAGATAATGATCTTGCACCGCTGTAGAAATAGTAAGTGGAAATGTTTATTTTCAAAGGGAAGAAACACTGATCATGTGCCTAATCCTGTAATTCTTAAACAAGTAAAATTCCTGTAGATTTCAGTAGAGGCTGAGTTGACAACATCTTATTACTGTAGTAGTATTTCTGGATACCAAACGGCCGTAAGTGATGCAGTCATTTTCTCCAAATGATACTGGTGCAGTATTGGAACAGATGTTTCCCTTACCTTTATTAGCCTGTTGTATCTTCTAACTTGGAGGACAAATTTTGCATGTGCCTCATTGCACCAGCTTAGATGACTTTTTTTTTTTTTTTTTTTTTTTTGGATGTGCTTTAGGAAGCAGTGAGCTGTGGTTTGGATGAAGTTACACTTATTTTTAACTTGCTGACAGTTCATAATAGTGATACACAAGTCTGTGTTGCTACTGCAGGCTCCCTTTGGTACACTAAGTATCATCTCTGTTTAAATCAAAGATGGCCTTTCCTCTGTCCTTCAGGAATTTGGGAAACAAGGGTTGTCTTAAATCCACCTTTCAGGAATAAACCACTTCTGTTACCAGTGGACTGAAGGAGTACACACAGGCAACAGGTACGAGTTCATTAGCTGCTCTGGCATAACTGCCCCTGTGCTGCTCTTCCCCAGTAATAGATGTGAGACAATTTGGGGCAGCTTTACATCTTGCTCAGGCTCATCCTTGCATTTGTATTCCCACCAGTGGTGCTGGTGGGGGCTGTGCTGTGCAAATCCTTCCCCAGATCACCTGCTGGGGAGCCTCCAGCTCTGCTACGAGGCAGTGTTAATGGCACGAGTACATTCGCCTTTACTGCCTCCCCCCCCAGGGACGCCTTCGTTCTACTGCAGCTCTGGACTCACTTTAGATGCAGGGTTGTCTTACAGACAGGTGAATACTGCAGTGGAAATTGGAGGCAGATGCAGAGCTGCTTTCAGATAAAAGCCTGTCAATGGAAGCATGAAGGGTTTATCCTAGTCAGAATTACCTTGCACAAGTTGTTAGTGCTTCACCATGGAAGGTGGCCAGTGGTTTTTAGAAATTACTGCTGCTTTTATGATTAATGAAGATTCATCATTCCATTGGATCATCTCTAACCTGCTGTAATTGTTCTGACTTTTATTTTTTACCTTGTTCGCCAGTTCATGTCTAAATACAAGAAGATGTTTATATTGCATACATTCAGCTTTAATTGGCCCTTAAAAGAAGGTGTTGATTAGAATCTTCTCAACATCAACAGCTCGCTCGCACAACATTCTCTAATTACTGTTTATTAATTTAGTTCAAGTGGCATAGTTGAAAGCCCTGCTCAGATGGGAGAAGTAAATTGTCACTGGTATTGAATATGTAAATTATATGCCATGTAAGTTTCCATGAAGAATGTTTAAAGTTAAATGCTATGCACATAAAGCCTTCCAGTTTCATCTAACCCAGCCATATGACAGCTCTGCAAAAAGTGTCATGAAAATTTACCAGCCCTGGCAAAAAAACCTACTTGCCTATCCTTTACTTCTTTCTATTAACATAATCATGATGATAATGATAATTTATTTGCCAGTCAAAAAAAAAGTAATCATTCATGCTGGCTAGCTGGAGATTTGCAAGGCTGCCAATTGAATCTGAACTACACGTTGCCGTAGTATAGACATTCAGCAGCCTGGGTTTGTTGCCCTAGTGCAGCAACCCTTCCTTCTCTTTAATTAGCTTATAAAGTCAGAATTTCTTCAACAAAGTACTCATTAAACATTGCCTTGTTACATTACTTTAAAATGCAATTAAAAGTTTTAAGTGTGCCGTGAAGTTTGTGTGCCATTGTCAGCATCCATTGTCACTATCAGTTTCCACCCACTCACATAGATCAGAGCCTCCTGTTAAATATAGATGGCAGTTCATAGCTTTTTTATATAGACTAGGCATAACACAATATACTGATGAGGATGACCTGACTGCATCTTATACTTCAAGGAATAAGAGAGGAATGGAGGGGAGGATAGTCTAGAGAAAGGAGGACCCAGGAGTCTTCATTGTCCTTCCACCTCTGCAGTTGTCTCTCTGTGACCCTTAGCGTGGGAGTAGCTGCGCATTGCTGGGGAGTGCACTGCTTCGAAGCCTTCCCAGCAAAGCTGCATGGGAATATCACGCCGTCACTGTGTTATGCATCTGAAACAATGAGACCAGACATCGCATTAGAAGAGAAAGAAAAATATCCAATGCCTGAATGCTGCCTGGGCCGTCACCCAGTCCTCACACTCTCGCTGGCTGCTGTTATCATGAATGGCACTAATCAATTCCAGGAAATCTCTACACTAAGCATTATGTCACATGCGGTTACATCATTCCCTCTAACCTCTAGGGCTTCCTGTTGACATCTTTGGAGCTCTTCTACTACCAACTGGTATTAGAAGAAATGCCAAACGGTATTTTTAGCCATTTCTGTCTGCCAAAAGGAATCCAAATGTTTCCATTTTGCAGCTTTCACCTGCTGGATCTCATCTTTGCTTCTTAAAACAAGCAAACCTTTGTGGGTCTGCTCGGGGTCTCCCCAGGTGTTTGTGTAAAGGTTGGTGGGAGCGTGTGAGGGGTTTATTGAGACAGAAGGGGCTAATGCTTCTGCAGACTATTTATTCTTAATGTCTACCAGATTGCTAACCCAGCCTGTCAGTTGTGTAACTTCTGTTGTAACTTCCACCCCAGGAGGCTGTTCCTCTGTTTCTTTCTGAATTCTTTCCTAGGAGATGCTGCTTCCCAGCATGGGCTATGTTTCACCTCGCGCTGAATTTCCAAGCATCATCCTACAGGGCATTCCCCTCTCCCCTTGCAGGGCCACCCCCACAGCTACATAGGAGCCATTTCTCTTGGAACAGGCAGTGACACCCCATCAACTTCTCCTTGCAACCCCCACTTTTGCAGCTGCTCAGCCAAAAGAAGCAGGGCTCAAAATCTTTCCAGATCTAACTTGCAAGATTATGCCTTCTTGAAACCACTATGTTTCTTGGTTTGTGTCCTTTATTATTATTATTGTCTGGTGTATACCTTTCTTTCATTCTAACAGTTTAATTTTTGTGGCTGTTTCTGTGTTTGTTCACTGCTGCAATAGGTATCAACAACATGATTAAATTTCAGCTCTGACTGTTGCAACATAAGCGTTCTGCCTTCATTATCCACAGTGCCTAAAACTATTTGATGTCTAATAAGTTCACCTGCAAGTGTGCCTTATTTGCATGATGAGGCTAACTGGTACAGCCTGGTTGCATATTGGTCTGTGATTTCGGTTTCTCTTCGATCAGATGCATCAAACAGAAGGAACTATTAGAATTGCCAGAAACAGTATTTTTTCCTGTTAATCATGCCAGAATACTAGAAGTCCCAGGGAGCTTTACTAGACTGGAGAAGTCCACTGATAAAAGGCATGGGAGAGCTTCTCATGTCAGGTCACATACAAACCATCGCTGTGCTGGGGATAGTTGGTCTGCTTTGATGGCACAACATGTTAGGATCACATCCAGCTCCTGAGCTGGCTCTTCAGTAGCCTCCTTTGGTGAGCTGCACCTCCCGTTGCCACCAGCGCTGAGCCCATGAGGGAGCTGTGCCACACAGCAAGGTCCTCTCCCCTGGCCTATCAGGCTCCTAGCTGGTGGTGTCCTTCAGCCTTTTGGAAGCTCTCTGCCTGACTGTCCCCAGCTCACATCCACACTCTCTGGTCCTTCGCTTAGACCCGGTTGACATTTATTTGCCAGTAGTGCCTCCTTGGGCTTTACTGCACAAAGTTTGCAGGGAGAGAAAATGTGTTTTCTTACACCAGGCTTTTAGGAACCTGAACCTTTCTTTGTGTCTGAAATGGAAGCAGCAGACTTCAAAGATAAATGTAAGTAGAGAACAGCAGCTCAGTAATTGTGAGATTCATAGCAATAGTGCTGAAAACATGTCAAGCTGCCTATTTCCTTTCTGGATCAAGTTCAGGATAGGCCTGTGGGGTTTTCTCTCTTCGGTATGACTTTAAGAAATGTGATTTGCCCCACTGCAGCATCCGTTACTTCTCTGATTTCAGAACTCAGTTTCATATGTTGTGATGTGTACCAAATACCTGCATTTTCATTTAAGACAGCTTTTAATCGAGCTGTATGACCTCTGAGAACATGGAAATGTCTCTCATTGACCTGAATGGGTCCTAGACTGAGTTTTCATTTCATACCCAAACCCCACTGTTTCTTTTGGTTCTTGGGCTCATACAGAAACTAAAAAACTAAACCAAGCAGAACCAAACAAAAGAACTCTGTGGATCTCATCAGCAGTATTTGCTTTGTACATGAACAGTAATTTTTCCCTAGCACATACTTCCAAGAATTTTTTAAAATGTCATTCATACATCATCTGCCCTAGCAGACAATAGTTGTTCCAGAGCAGCTGTTGCTCTCTATTAGGTCAATGATCAGTGAACTAAACATTTTCTACTTAGGCCTTCATACGATAAAAGCCTAAGAGCTTTGAAGGAGCCATTACAGACTATTGCCTAGAAGAAATATCCATTTGAAAATTCAGCAATTATGTACTTCTATAATAGCGTGTAAAAGGAGCTCTGGACCCATTATGGGTTATTGAGTAAATAATGTATTTTTAAAAGTGTCTAAGTAATTTATATGATAGCCTGTATTGGCAGCAAAGAGTGATTGTAGACTAAACATTCTGTCTTTCTTTCTTTTTAAAAATCTCATTTAAATCCCTAAATAGCAATTAAAAAATAAATCCTTGATGCAGTTTCAGTATTTCTATAGTAGTCAATAGCTAATGGCTCTGACTTTACTCTACTGAGGCTGCCATTTTGTGCTGAGCCAGTTTCCTCTGACTTACTTTTTTTGTCTTGATTGGATAAGACAGGAGGCTTCATTATCAAATATAATATAGAAGTGTCCAGAGGCCTCCTGGAGGTCAGACTCACAGTCATCAGACCTACCCATAATCAGGAACAGCCACTAGCCAAAAAAGCCTTAAGTCCAGAGAGAGAAGACAGGAAGCTGTCAGTCCCTATTTCAGGGAAAAATTGAGGCTTGAAGAGAGGAAATACGGTGCCTGAGATCATGCAGGGGACAAAGAACCTCTGTCTCCCAAGACCAAGATTAGTTTCCCTGCTTTATATTTGGACCTTCTATGGAAAGACACAGTCTGAGACCTCGTTGCTGTGGATCCTCAGTGCTAATGCAAATGGCTCCTTTATCAGATGCCTGCAATAGTCTTGCTTCAGACCACTGCACTCAGGCCTTTCAAGCACAGACCCTGGTCAAAGCAGATAGGAAATACTGCAGTTCAAAAAAATGTATACTGCAGCAGCAACGTGCCATGAAACAGCTGTGCTGGAAAACAAACTTGTGTTCTACTCTTAAGTGTGGAGTAAGCTTTCCTTAGCCCTCCCCTTTATTTATCGTACTGCTTCATGCTGTGGCGGGGGGGGTCACCTCTGATAAGTTTCTGTCAAAAATTGACAGAGTAAATTGGAACAGTTGTTTTTTAAGAAACACTGGTGTTTGAGCTGCACTGAGTTTTGGAGATTATCTTGACATCCCAAATACCTGTTCAGCCAAGCAGCCTGTAGTGCACAGGAACACTTCTGTACTTAAATATTATATGTACACTAAAGTAATGCAACGGGCCTGACCTGAGGGGACAAAAGTAAAACAACTCTGCCTATGGTGATGTTCCACCTTAACTCTTTTTGATGGCACTTGCCCTGGCGCAAATTAAAGACAAAGTCACTTAATCTGGTGTTCTTTAACCTGTAGGTCCAAACCTGTGTTGTAACTAATTTTGTACATGAAATACCCTAACAGTCAGCAGAGAGCAGGCATCTGGAGTTTGAATTTCCTTTTTTAGAAGCTATGTAATGCCCACCTTGCATACACGTGTTCAGACCAGATCATGTCCTTTCCATAGCTAGCTATGTTCTTCAGTCACACCTCAAGAGCATCACCTTTAGAACTGAGTATGAATATATCTGTATAATTTCTCATTGTTTAAGAAAAGTGGTTTTGTTGCAATGAATGAAAATGTGGCATTTTGGCTCCCCTCTGGGGAGATGACAAGAGACAGGTCTCTGTAGCGAGGCCACTGGCACATGTGAGTATGTTTTTCATGTGTTTGGAAAGACACAAAGGAGAGAAGAAATACAGGGGTGCTGAAGAGCACATAGAACAAAAGGCAAAAAAGAAAGGGAGTGGCTTAATGTAGCAATGGTAAGGCAGTAAGAGAGAGATATGAAGTAAAAAAAATGGTGAAGGAGAGGTAACAGACAGAAATAAATGGAGAAGAAACAAAGTGAAAGGCATAAATACATTTAGGTTGTATTTGAGCAAAACGTATGTCTAAGAAAGCAATCAGTTTCTCTCACTGTTAGACTGTATTTGTCACTTAGGAAAGGACAGTTATCTGTTGGGATAATTGACTGGAGCGGTGATGAAGTTGCCGTCACTGGAGGATTTCTATGACAGAGCAGTCAAAAATCTGGGGACTACTGTCAGGTATTGGACGATCCTTTCCAGGCCTATTTTCTATGACCTCAGAGCCCCGAAGTGTATGAGTGGGAGCAGTACCTCAGCTGGGTATGGGAAACCTGCTTCTGGCCCGGTCATCTCCTTGCTGAAATTCTGTAAGATCTCACAGAGTAAACAAGGCACGTACCTGGAGATTATATCCATGAGGAAGATAAACACACAGGGGGAAAAAAAGAAAAAGAACCGGTTGATTGGCAGACAACAGTTTCTACAGAGTTATGGACCCAATGCCACAACACTTACATTTTCCTCCTCATAGGGAGGAGCCCCAATCTGCAATACACAGTTTGGCTTAGATATGAATCCAAATCCCTCACAACTTGAGATAAAAGATCCTGGGGTATTTCTTCCAAGAACAGAGTGATTAATTGCTCTACGGCGCTTTAACTCCAGATAATTCTATTCTCCCTTTCAAAGAAAATTCCCCCTAATTTCAGCCAAAATCATTCCTCGCTTCCTTTCCTGGCTTGTCTCAAATGGTGAGTGACGAGAGGACACAGGTATGAAGTGGTCTGGGATTATTCCAGACTGATGATTATTTCTATGCAAAGCACCAGTTACCATTGCAGCCCAAAACAAAGTGTAAAACAGGCTTTTGAAAGAGAAGTCTGGAGAGGGATCACATTGAGATGAAAGCAAGCTTCATTCTCCCTTCTTGTTGAGTTTTGCAGGGTTTTCCAAGGGGATCTAGCAAAGTGCAGTGTGATGGTCCCCCGCTGAAGGCAGGATGCCTGGATGGCTCCAGTACTGCCATAGGAGGGCACAGGACTTTAAAGTGACCGCTCCTTCCCCATGCAAACCTGCCGTGTATTCTCCTTTTTTCTACTCTGGGCCACCAAGTATGATGCTGGTAACCAGAGGAAACTTTTTTTCCCCTGACATTACTTTAGAGATGTTAGATTCATTATATGAGGGTGTGTATGAAATTCTGGAAGTACAATTTACGTCTGCTAAGCTGTGAGATCTTTGGTATGGTAATGACTCATTCATTGGCACCTGAGAGAGGTTTGGGGAATTCAGCAAGCTTTCAACAATCCAGTTTGAGAGATTAAACAGAATTATGGCTCACTCAGGTTTGTCCTAATTTTATTAGATTTTCGCCATTTCTAATTGCATAAACATATGCAGCCAAGTATACAGATGGGGACTGGGAAGATGTACAAGGACACTCAGGCTCCACAGTCAGCTAATTGGTGGACTAAGTAATAGGGCACTTGGAAAAAGTGATAATTTTTTTCAGAACATTTCAGGGTAAAATCCTGTCCCCGTTAAAACTGAAGCAATCAAGAGAGGAAAGATTTTAGTCATAGATTTTGCTGGAACTGGAGAAAGACATGAGAGGAACTATGCGACGCAGAAAACATTCAGAATAAAGGATCTTGGTTTGGGCAAAATTCACTACTTATTTGTCTTCACCATTGGAAAAAGATAGAATGAATTAAAAGCACAGAACAACTGGCCTGATCCATATGGTGACATCAGAAGGCTTTTGATCAGGGCTAAACACAACATAAACAATGGTTAACAATTTCAGATACTGCCAGGGCAAATGAGAAGTCATTTTGTGTGAACATTGCTATTGGTAGCAAAAGCCAAGCTGTAATGTTTTCACAAATATTTTACATTTACTTTTGGAAAATAAATCTGGTTTTGCTATGGCTAGGAGATCTCTTGGGCCACGGGTCAAAGTATACTATGGATCTTTCTGGTCAAATGATACCAGCTGAGGTACTGGCATGGCTGTTTATGTACTTTCACATTAAATAATACTGCTGTCCATATTTGTTAAGGGAATGCCGCTGATGACTTACTTTCTACAATCAAGACAGAAGGGGGCTGGAGGGAAAAATCTACACTCAGGTTTTTGGTATTGGATGGATTTCATCCATGATAGGGCATCTGCACTATGAAATTCACCCTGAATGAATGGGCATCCAGGTGTCTTCACCTCCAGGAGACAGGAGAGAACTCTCAGGCTAAATTAGCCCCAGCTGGGTGGGTTTTTTTAAAAGCTCCATGGGTAACAGACCTGGAAAACTTTTCCCTCACACTGGCCTGGGCTAAGCACACAGTGGGCAAGTGGTTTTCAGTTTTCTTTTTCTCTTGCAAAAAGCGGAGTAAACCAAACAAGTTGGTCACATATTTGGACCTGGACTTCTCAGCAAAGTTTTATCCTCTAAAGAAATCCTCTAAAAAGTCAGATTATTTAGTAAATAGATAATGAAATATTTTCTAACAAAAAAATGCAAGAGGGATTTAGTAATGTTGGGATGTAGTTTTCTGCTAATGACTTTATTTTTGCCTTCCTCCTGTTCAGGCAGTAACATGTGAACTCTGACCACATACCGGTGTGAAATTGCTGATTAACCTTTTGACTCTGACAAATGGGACTTCTCTCAACACCAACTGGTAATGGAAAAGACCATTAGTAGTTAATATTGGGACATCCCAGCTCCAGATGTCAAAAGGTTAATGAAAAATCAAGTATCTTGCTTTTGCTGGGCAACTTGGAAACCTTCCCCAAAAACATTTCGTTTTTTGTGATAAATAAGCCAGACTGCTTAAGCTGAGAAAGACGGGTGTTTTGCTAATGTGTACAGCTGTTAATTGAAAAAAAAAAATTGTTATGCTTGTTCTTCTGGACATAGATGAAAGAGAGATTTGTTGGCGAACTTTAGTTGGTCTTGAACACCCTTTTGTCCAAATACACTACTTAATAATAACGCTTTGTTCTTTCTATAACAGCCATGGAGGGATTTTGAGTGGAATACTCATTTTCTTTAAGTCATATCTGCCAGTAATCATTCCTGGCTTAAGACCAGCTGCCATTTCTTATGTTATGAAAATATAACACCAGTTTTACACTCAAAACTATTCTTCTGTAGGTAAAAGCTTTAGCACAAGCTGGTTCCCTATATCTACCATAAATGCTATTTATCACAGATTTTTGTCTTTAAAACAGAGAGAGAATGTTAAAACATTTTGATTACCCTTTCCTTACTGCTATCATTCACAAACCATCTTTTCTAATTATGGTATTAGGACATTTACATAACCGGGAAAAGGGTCCTTTAACTACATTTCTATTATGTTTGGCACTTGTGTGAAAGGATATTATATTCATGTGCATTAGAGATTGCTTATAAAAGATCAAGACAATAATAGCAGATCAGACGATAAAGGTTCCCTTTTCTCCTCCCAGACAGGCTGTCTCTGACAGAAGAATACAGTTCATCAAAAGTGTCTGCAGGTTGTCAAACTCCGTGAGATTTGGGGACACTCGAAGGCTGTCATGGCCAACAAGAAGATTTTCTGTAGGGTTCTGCCATCATTCACCCTCAGGAAATAATCACTCACTACATTCTGCATGCTCTCATGATAGAGCTCTATTTGAGAGAAAAGAGCCATTTTATCAAAGGACAATATATCCCTTCTCTTGGTCCATGCAGCTTCCATTATCAGACCATAATAAATCATATTTATGTTCTCAGTTAATAAGACTGATTACAATGCAGGTTACAGGCATGGGAAAAGCAAAGCAGGTGAAAAGATGTTTTAATGAAAATATGATAAGCAAACAGCTTCTTGTGAACATTTCAGGCTGTTATTTGTAATGATCACAGGCAATTTTTGATACATCTTCTTTAGCAATGGTTTAAGCTGCATAAATTGGCTTGCCACTTTATACGTTGAAATAGGAAGAATCCCAGTGTCCTTCTTATGTTGTCTAGAACCATTATATACATTATAAACATAAAATGAGTTTAATGTATGTGCTTTGAAAAGAAGAGGAAAACAGAAAATCAGGGAAGACTGATTTTAATGCTACTCAAAATTATTTTGAAATTTTCTACTCATCTTTGTTACTAACAGTACATTTTCCATGAAATTTAGGAATGACACGTACTGCTTTCATCTCCTTAAAATTAATATACTGCTCTCTGTTTTTTCTCAATTTCTTCAAAGTTCTTTTTAAAGCACTGTGCAAAGAGACAGAGAGAAATTCCCCACTCAATGTGTGGGCATATCTGCTATTAATGCTGAGGGAAGTTAAGTGTCTCCTTCTGTAGGAAAATACACTCCAGTGTTCAATACTGAAAAGTACCCTATTAAAAAGGTGCAAGCATGTTTAGCTCCAGCACGTGTGATGCATTCAAGGGCCAAATTCCTTAGATTTTTTTTAATGTGATTAAGTTCTTTTTTGGTAAGGTAAAAGTTCTGATATGATTTCAGCATATAACGGTACGGAGGGAAGTGGCTGATGGACTGTCTTGCTCTTGTCTTGAGAAAAGTCTTCTTTTGTTATGTTCAGCATCATACTTTCAAGATGAAGTTAGACATTTAAGTAATAATTTCCTCCTGCTGATACACAATTTTGACCAAGTCTCTGAAAGGCTACAGCACTGCAGTACACTGGTGACAAAGACTCTTTGGTGCTATGTGTCTGCGGGACCTACTCTGGTGACCGGTATTTCCAAAAAATCACTCTTAAACAAATTTTAAAGCTTTGTAATTGGCCTGGCCCTGGAGAATGACCACAAAATTCCCTTAACCCTTTTAAGCCACTTCAACAAGAGAAATGCCCACACAAGAAACAGCAAACTGTTCTTCAAAGGCAATATCCTGATATGACAACAGACTTAGATAATGTACTTCATGATGGAACTGCCTGATACAGAGAAAAACATGTTGTAACTGCCTTCACCGTGAAAGGCGTTTAAAAATGCTGCCTGCCAACTCCACAAAAACCAGATCTGCGATTTCAGTTAAAGGCCAGTGTATTGTATTTTTCATGTCAGTTTTCACTAACCTCAAACATCACTGTTATGACAGACTGTCATCCAACCAAACCAGCACTCCATTGCCATTCAAGCAGGCAGGAAGAAAGCAAACATGAAGGAAACTTGGAAGTCCAATTAGTAAGTGGAGAGTGCATGTGAGCAAACTACTTTTGTGTAGTAATACTGATTACTGAAAATGAAACACTTAAAAGAAAATAAACAAAAAGCAGTCCTTTCTGAGCCAGCGGTGTTTTCTTGGCTGGCAATTTCTCTTTGTTCTGTTTCATGACACCAGCCTCAATGGTTGAAGGGGTGTTCTGGGCCAGATGTCAATCACAATGTCTGACATAAACAAAAATAGCTAAAAAGGCACGCCAGTATCTTCCTTTTGTTTTCCCATTAGCTCCATTTTTCTTTCCATAGGCTGACAAAAAATTACTGCCTCCAAGTGAATTCAGTAATGTCACTATATATCTAATATCTAGGAGACCTTTTGTTTTAGCCTTACTGGGCTTAACCACAAAAGACGCTTGACATTGACAAAGAATCTGTCAAACATACAATGATCAGTGCAATGAAACCTCTCAAGACAGAAGGGCACTATTCTGCCTCCCTCCTGCCTCCAGCAGCAGCCTGTCTGAGCAAAATATGCTGGAGCACATGTAGCAGCTGAACCATTACAGAGCAGGCCAGAAGCTGTGATGTGTCTTGTTTAAATTGTCATAGCATATTAGTATAATTAAAACTGCCAGAAGAGCAGAAAAGATAGATGGAAATGTTACATTGCTTGTTTCTAGAGATTAACCTCGAGCTAGAACTGAAATAGAGAGACACATTTTGGATTTCTTAGACCTCTGATATGGAAGAAAACAAGCCCGCAAGTATGTCTCTTGAAGTGTGAGACGTGAAGTCATAGTTCCTGTTTTTACACAATAAAGCAGAAATAGTGTTTCAGACAGACACTCTGTTTTCTCTGTGATTACAGCTCCCGTTGTGGCTGAACTCTGCAAAGCTACCTCCTTTGCACTCTCCTTTGCCTTCGTTACTTCAAGGTCTTGACAACTGCTGGGCCTGCTGATGAGCTGCTGCCGCTGCTCTCTGCTCCCTCTCCATCTGTAAGCTTGGCTGGTGTTCCAGGTGCCCATGCATGACTGGTGGCTGCAGAGGCCACGGTGCGAGCTCCGAGGCTCAGCAATGCCCAGCAGCTGTGGCCGGGAAGCCCTCCTGCACAGGCTTCATCCCCCGGGCATGCCCATGCCTGGGAAGGGATCACACACACACCTGCTGGAGCAGGCACAAGCAGACCAGCCCTGAGACTGCTCGAGGTGCACAGGGGAGCCAGACAGGGAGCTGAGAGTCGGGCTAATGTTGTCTTCACCTAGGCTGTTTCTGCTTCTGGTTGCGAAGGAAGATGTTTGAACAATGGCTTCAATTTAAAATCTGACCTTTCAAATGCCAAGCTCCATGCTTACTTCTGTGTTGAATGTACAGATAAAAACATATGGCTTTCTAAAACTGACCCTGAAAATGATGTTCTTTTCCCTGGATTAGATGTTTCTTTCCCATGCATTATTACCTCCCATATCTATTCTGGACTAACTAGTTATGATCCAAATTTCCAGTTATGCCCTGAGTTATATCTGGTGGTGAGAAACCCATGGAGAACTTCCTGTGGATCTGTTCAGTTGTAGAGGTTGGAACCTGATCTGTCCAGAAGCTGGGGAGGACCTGAACTGGCTCCAGCAGTTCTGAAAGACAGCAAAAGCAGCACGGCTTTCCTCTGACAAAAGTGATAGTTCAAGGAGAAGATGCAGGAATCAGGTAGGTCTCATGTTCATCTCTTCTAGTATAAATGAACTGCACAGCCTTGCCCCATTTGCTGATCTGCTTTAAGTAGAGAAATGTTAAATGTGGGCCTTAAATTTTAGGTTTCCCCATATTTTCTGTATTTCCCAAATTTAAATCTCAGTTAATGACTTCTCCATATAGTGCTTCTCTTAAATTTCTGTCAGGGCCTGTAAATGTGCATAACGAGTCAAAAGTATGTTATCTGCATTTAGTGTTGGCTTTTGGAACCCTCACCACCAAGTCACCTCACTGCCATGTCTCACCTCACGTGCATTTTTATGTTGTGCCACGAGAAGAATGGAAAATAGCTATGAAGTAAAAGCAGGTTCTGCTCCCATTAAAGGCAATGAAAACTATGCTTTTACTTCTACTTACTCATAATAGCAGGGGAAAACGAAGTGGAAACAAGCACAACAAAACATCTCTGCCAGCTTTCTACAAACTAACCAAGGCTTCCACTAATGAGGTGCTCTGGCATTTTGAGAAAGACAGGTTCTTCCAGAAACGGAAAAAATATGCCGGGTTTTTCCTTCAGCTCTAAAAGGCTAGTGAAAGAGTAGCAAATTGTATTTCAAAAAAGGGTTAGCAGTCAAACTTTTAGTTCTGTCTGTGCTATTAAATACCTACAGATGCCAGGATAGTTTCTTGTCAATTAAATGCTTTTACATGTATGTTTGGCAGATTATTAAATACTGATTCTTATATACTTCACCTAATTATCTGCTGTATTTACAGGTTCATCTAAGTGACGATAAAATTCTTGAGAAAGTTATTAATTTCAAATTACAACAACAGAGTCGTTTCCAGGTCAAATTTTCTGGAAGACCACTCAATACCACAACAATTGCATAGTCTATTAAACAGAACAGTACGGTTTGTGGGAAAGATAATAGTCCAGGTCACGAGATAGCACCAGATTTTACATTATGATCTCCAGATGTCTTTGGGAACTTAATGCATCCAGCATTGGTTCAAGTCTAATCTGCATGGCAGAAATGTAATTTGTTCCAATTTTCTCCTTTCTGGGACTGTGTGAAGAAACTGTCTCCCCAAGGACTGCAGAGGACAGACCAGGGGAGTTTGGCCATGCTTTGGTAAGAATATTCACCACATTCCCAGCTGCTCCCAGAGTGCCCAGTGGTGTCACATGCAGGAAAGGAAAGGTTTCATCTTTGCTTAGTGGGACAACGCTGTGCCCAGGTCTTTCTGATACGTGCCATCAGAGCTGGCTCTCCAAATTGGCCAAGCAGGCAATTATTTAGGGCAGCAAAGTGACTGTGGCCTCACCGCTTGCTTCATCTGTGTATCCAGAGTGCTGGAGAAGCAGACTGGGCATTGTCCTGCTGCTTTGGAGGGAGGAGTTTGCCTGAAGGACTGGGGAAAGTCCCACCTAGCAGTGTCCATATTCCCATCTGGCTGCAGAAAGCTGATGAGTCTGCCCGTGACCATCAGCTTCCCATCTCAGCTGCCCTTTCCCTGCACACTTGGAGAGAACAGGCCACACTGTCCTGTCCCCAGCACACCAATGTTCCTTTATGCTTCCAGTGTCACAGCGCCGTGAGTTACAGCAGCCTGTCAACTGTTAGGCTTCTGTGACAACCTTCTTGTATTATTCTAAGCAACATATGTTGATTCACCGGAGAGAGGGTGCACTTTGCCAAAATGGGGCATCATTTACTTTCTCAGAAGCTCCTGGAGTGTCTCTGCAATGGGAAGGCAGCTCCCCTGCTGTTCTGAGGGTGCAGCTTTGGAGTTCAGTACAGCCCCCTGAGCGTCTGCTGTAAAACAATGTATTGCATCACTTCCCTGAACTAGGGACTTCATCAAGTCCACAGTATAGTGGTGTTGAGCGAGGGATGAAATCCTCCCTCCTGGCAGCCTGGGGGATATACAGCACTTTGCAGGGCAGCCCAGTATCCTGCTGTGCCCCAGAGGGTCCACAGTTGTCCAGGAGTTTCTGGTGGGTCACACAGAGTATTTGTTCCATTGCATTCCTGGTGGAGAGACTTTGTACTGGTACAGGTAGATGGTGGTGGATAACAATGCAAGGATCTAGCAGTGCATTTGCTTTCCAATTTCAGCACCGTTGGACTGGGAAGTAAAAAAGAGATCCCCAAGCAGAGCAGACGTCTGACACGACACTGCAATGCAAAAAACAAAGCTCATGGCTACTTTTTCTCCATGGAAATCTGTGCAAAAATTGTCAGTTTGGGACTTCATGAGTTTTCCTCTGGAGTCAAAAATTCAGCGTGAGTGCACAAAAGAGTGTGAGGAGAGAGCATTTTGGCTCCTTCAACTTCATGCACAAAACCTCTCAGGGTTTCAGACAGGATTTTAGCTTTTCTTGCAGTCTTCAAATGCTATGCTGTGCAAGGATGTGCTTATACATAATTTTGTAATTGAAATGGCATGTTTACTGTTCTATTTCATGCTTGATTGTGTTTTTTAAACACCTTTACTCACGCTGTTAGAAGTGGGATTATAATTAAAATGTCCTGTTGAACACCTTGTTCAGTTCAATGAAGGCATAATAGAAGTATAAATACTTGCTCTCGTTGACTCTGTGATGTCAGCACAACAAATGCAGCAAATGTCATAAAACAAATCTCTCTTTCACCAAAGCATCTGTCAGAAGGGAAGGGGAAACAGAATCCGTAGCTAGGCAAAGCGGGGACCTCTTTTTTGGTAGAAGGAAATATTTTGAGATATTATAACATCTGTGGTATAAATGTGTTAACTAAGGCATGGAATGATTGATTTAGTCAGTTAAGAGAAAATCAGAATGGAATTTGTTTCTCTGCTCACAGTTCCCTGGCCTAAAGACTAGGCAGTACTTTCTTCTTCTACAGTTGCCATTAGGAAATGCCAAGTCTGTTTGTAAAGTGTGAAAGAGTCATTTACATTTCTTATTATTCCTGTTTCCTTAAAATGTGTACAGATACACAGACTTCATGTTTTTATGGTGGGGCTGAATTACAACACAAAGTCCAAATATTTCTTAGTCAAGTGGTTACAGCACTTCTGCATAGCAAGAATGGTTTCATTTTCTCTGTTTTCTCTTGTACTCGACGTTACCATCGATGATGAGATGCCTACCCATCCTGGCAGGCAATTGTTCACTCTTAAGGAGCTTTAAATTACTTCACAACTTGAAATTCCAGGTCGGTAGGCATGTTCTGAAATTTAGCCTAATGTTTAATGCTTACTTGGGGAGTTTACTTGGATACCTTGGCTCAGTTTCCTCCTCTGACAAATGGGGAGAACAATGCCTGTGTTCCTTGTGCATTTTGACTGATGTGATAGTATTTTTAATATACTAAGTACTAGGCTCTACACTGCACATAGTCTACGAGGTTTTAGGTTTGTGTCCGTTCACTCGCTGAAAGAGGGCTCTCAAAACCAATCCCGGGATGTATATTATTTCTGTGCCAGCTGCCTTATAGGGAAAGCCCATATGATCTTTATGAAGCAGGCAAATAAGCGCACCCAAAGGGTGTGCAAATTGCCTTCTATGCCCAGTTTCAGTTCCAGCAACTTCAAGCTCAGCAGAGCAGGCAGATGGTTCACAGGATTTGGTCTTTAGAATGTAAGCAGTGAGGAAGTGACAAAGTAGAAGGGTTTTTTCTTCTGGGATGAGGGAGGGATATGGGTACATTGGGCACTCCAACCCAGTCCAGAGGAAGATTCAGCAGCAGGCGTAAGGTTACTGAACATGCAGGACAAAATGTACAAGAGCGCTGTGAAGTAGTTTTGCAACAAAACTTAGTGTATTTCTTTGAATATCTCATTATATGTACAGGTGCAGCTCTACACACCCCCACACGCTGCATTTATTTCAGTGTGTGATCATATAAATAGCTGCAGGTGCGACACTGAAGAGATACCCATGCTGAGGCATGAATATGGAGTTCCACATCTGTATTTACTGCCTGGTTCACACAATGAACTAGCGCTGTCAGTGGGTTCTCTTTCCACCTCCGACACACACTTTAGAACTAACACCGAAGGAAATTCCATCCTGGTAACTACATTTAACAGGATGTCAAGTCATAGAACCAAAATACGTGATGGGGAAGGAGTATGGAACAGCCATCATTACTTCACTGTATTGCACATGTATATAGAAAATCAGGAAGAAACTAACTCCACGTAAAGATGGCCCATCAGTTTAGTGTATGGTAATAAATCCATGAAACTTGAATTTAATGTGCCTTTTGGGGCACCTAAAACTTCAGTTGGCCTTCAGTGCAGTGGCTGGTTTCTCACTTCTGGCACACACAGAGATGGCTACTTGTCTATGGTATTGTCAGATAGTGCATCATACATGGGGTGCAAACCATGGCTGCTGCAGAAACCATGACTTTGAATCCACTGGCTTGCATGCATATGAAAGTCTCAGTCACAGCATTGCAATCATGTGAATGGCTGCATTAAACAACAACCTGATGCTAACTACCTGGCTGCAAATGCCCTTCTCCCAGTGCCAGAAATGTAAAACAGCTAACTATATAAACTGAGCACCACATTTTGCATGCAATTGCTACCCGTAGAGGCTCAAGGTTGTGAAAGTTTCTTACATTTTATAAGGCCTTTAGTGATAACTTTTGTTGTCCAAAGAGAAAAATAAACCTACCAAAGTTCCTTTGAACATTTCAGCAGCCTTTCATAGTGTTAGCTGTGAAAGTAATGGTGTCACATTCCTAATAAGGATGTATGGGAAGTGGGTTTTAGGAGTCCCTGCTGCTTTCTTTGTGGAAACTATCTCAGATGCTTTGGGATTATTTGGCAGTAACCACTTTTTGCACCATGATTTCACAGGGATCTTCTCTGTTATCTTCTGTTCAGTATATTCCTTTGAAGACCCAGGGAGAAAATGTGGAACTCGAGAGCATTCAGTGAAACCCTGTTTGCATCTCCATCTGCCTAAAGACCGGCAATGAGTTCCCCTATGACAGAAAATGTGGAGGAACCCGTAGTTCCCAAACTTCAGCGAAAGTTTTAGGTAGTGCTGTTCAGGCAAAGGAATAGTGAGAATATGATCAGTGAAGATTTCACAGGAAGCAAAGGAGGACAAAAAGCACAAATTTTTGTTTCTGATCTGAATGTCACTGCATTGTCCAGAGGGATCATGGCTGCCATCCACGGCTCATGATAGCAAATGGTCTCTGTGCAGTGGCATGGCGAAAGGGAGCAGAAGCAGTGCAAGAAATAACACTGAGCTCTAATGAAGAGTTCCGTCCAGGCAAAGTTACTTCCCTCGGAATTAGCCTGGGTATCTCTCCATGACCCATTTGGTTTAGAATCACAGCGTGTTGCAGTTATTAGGCTCTGGCAGGCTCCTAAGTAGGAACTGTGTCCAAAAGCCTTTATTTCCTCTGCTCCAATTGGGAAGAGTGTGGCAGTTTCTTTTGGTTGAGACTTCGTTATAACGATCTGAACTTTAGTCGCTGTGAGGCTAGCCCGCTGCAAAGCATTCAGCTGGGGTTACAACCAGAGGCAACTGAGCTCCAAAAGTGAGTGCAGACCGTGTCTACTTATTAAGTAAAAGGGCACGTGGAGAGCCCGTTACTCAGTAATTGGTGCTAGCTGCCAGTTAGCATTCAGGAGGACTTGCAGCATTTGTATAGACCTTGCAGTCCAGAATGGCCTGGGATTGTTCTTGCCTCATTTGCTGTCAGTATAATCAGCCGGTGGCTCTCTGCTTTGCAAAACTACCAAAACCAGATTTATTGGACTGAAAGGCACCTGGAAGTACAGGATGTCCCCAAGGAATTCAGCCAGAGGGACACGCAGGTCCGAGAGACTTTGTGGCTCCAGTGACCACTACTGTTGTGGGCTTGCAGGTTTCTTCCCCTGCCATAGGAGAAGAAAACGATGAGTGGAATTTGCAGTAGATGATACAACTGACTGCCTGATTGTGTAAACCCTTAAATAGGTCTTTAAAGATGAGGCCCTTAAGTGTTGTGTGATGCTGTGGATCACCCAAACAGGACTTGGGTATGGAGAGTCTGGAGAGATGGCCTGGGAAGTCTTTACAGAAAAGCCTGCAGAGACATTTAGGCAAAAATGTAGTTAAGTGAGGTGCATGCCACTTGCGGCTTTGACCTGGGGAAACCTTTGGTGCTCCTGGTAGCAGCCGCCGCTGTTACTCATAAGGATGCAGCACCAGGCGGCTCGGTGGGCTTCGGGGAGCACCAGCACCGGCGGCGGCAGCTCTGCTGTGCGGGCAGCGGGCTGGGCACGGCGCCTGCGGGGGCAAGGAGGGGCTCTTCTCGTGCATATTCCCTGAAATACTGTAGTTTTTTTTAAAAGAGTATACAGCATAGAGCAGTACTAGCCCCAGCAGGCTGATACGGCGGTTAAATGCATGCAGACAAGCCGCTCGCGCCAAGCAAGCAGGCTTTGTTAGCGCCTGTAAAGTTAGAAACCTGTCGCTGCGCCGTGCTTGAGGAAGCAAGTAACGCCGCGCGGGGCAGCCGGGGCAGCACCGCCCTGTAGTGGGAGTGCGGCAGCTGCCTCCGCTGTTCCCAAGCGACGGCGACGCACGGCCGCTCGGGCTCGGGCGGCGCCCCCGGTCCCGGCAGGGCTGGCGCGGCCGGGCGGGCAGCGGCCCCGCTCGCCCTGAGCCAGGCGGCGTCGGTGGGCGCGGTGCGCCGCAGCGCCCGGCAGGTGGCGCCCTTGATCGCCGAGTGGCGGGCGGGCGGGCGGGCCCGAGAAACGCATGGCGTGCCCCCCCCTTTAATTTAGGAAGCATTATAACTAGAGTGTTTTCAACTTATTATTATGCATGAGTAAAAATTCCATGAATGTGTAACATTTTCGCCTGTATTTCCCTCTTTTATAACATCATTTAAATTCCTCATTAATAATTTAGAAATGTTCTGGATTTTAATCACTTTTCTCATCACGGCGGCCCCCGCCCGCGGCAGCGCTCTCCTCCCCTGCCTGAAGGTGACACAGGGGAAGCGCCGGGGCCGGGGCCTGCGGGGTGAGCGGCTGCGCCTGCCCCTGCCCGGCTGCGGCGTTGCGCGCAGCGCTGCCATCTCCCCTGTACCGTACCTGAGGTGTGAGCAGGTCGCCATTAATAAAGATTCGGATTTTTTTTCTTTTTTTTTTTGCATCTGAGTTTAATTATAGTGGTATTTGTTTGATAGCTTGTTACTGTAAATAAAAGAGATAAAAGCAGCCCTTCACTCGAGTAGCTCTAGAGCTGTGAAATATGTACCTAATTAAAACTATTGGTGTAAGAGGCTAATAAAGTACATGTGCCTACTAGATGTCTTATTCTAATGAATCTCGGCTAATTTGCTTTGAGTGATGAATTTCGGTGTTGGTAGTAAGGGCTGAATAATTAGGGAATTTATCACGAGGTGCGGGGACTCACGAAGGACCGCGGGGGTTCGGGGCGGCACCGGGCGCAGGCCCTGCCCCAGCGGCCGCCCGAGGAGCGGAGCCCAGGCGCCAGCCCCGGCGCAGGAGCTGCCAGGACCCAGCCTGCGACCCCGGGCGGCCGGTGACCGACGGGACGGGACGGGACGGGACGGCGGGCGGGCGGGTCTGGGGCGGCCTGAGGCCCCGTGTGAGGCGTCCGTGTGAGGGCGTGGGCGCGGAGGGGAGTGAGCGCGCGCCTCCTGCGAACGCGGGCCCGGGAGCGCGCCCGCCCCGCGCCTTGTCCCGCGCCCGCCCCCTGGGCTCGCCCGGCGCGCTGAGGGGGGGCCCGCAGCGTGCGCCCCTCAGGCTCCCGAACCGAGCGCAGATGGGTTGTCTGAGGCGTTTCAGATGGAGTTTTGGTCTTGCGCCAGCAGCTAATCAAAGTCTTAATTCTGGAGAATAAAAAGGACGGGCTTTCCGAGCGCCCTCCGGCTGGTTTCTGCTGGGGAGGCAGACGGGCCAGCGCTCCTGAAAACCCTTTTGCCCAGCGCACGGGCTGTGCCGTGGGGCTGCCAGTGGCCATGGTGTGGCTGGCACCCCGGGCAGCCGGTGTGTGCGGGGGCCACCCCCCCAGCCCAGGGAGCAGCTGCACCCCGGCCTGCGGTGGGTGGGCACCCTCAAACCCATCCCGCCGTGACCAGTACCGAGGGCAGCGAAACCAACCTGCCTGGGGCCTGAGCCTGGCCCCTGGGAGCCATACAGGCCTGGTGCCAGGAAGGGTGCGTTTTGGGAGAAGCTGGGTAATAGTAAAGGGGCTGGTTAAGCAGAGAAAAAAAACTGGAAGCAGCACATATTTTTATTGGTTTTTTGCAACAGAGTAGAACAAACATCCCAAGGCGAAATGTCTATTGTAGGCTTTCCTGTAGACCCCAACAACGTGCTAAACGCTTGCACGTGCGTACATCCTATTAGCATCCCCCGTGTACGGGCCCTGCAGAGGGCCGGGGTGGCCGCGGCACTGCTGTGCCCCATCTCAGCCCAGGGCCTGCGTCAGCCTGTGGGCACCTCGTGTTGTGAGGCATCAGGGCTGTACGTACAACCCGGCCATCTGGGCTTGGCCGGCTACACCAGAGTCAGATCTGATGAGTTCAAATGACTCTGGAAGTGTGAGGCAGTTGCAGCTGTTGAAAGCGCTCCGGCAATTTCTGATGTGCACATGAATTTGGAGGTTTTTTACAAGTGCTGCATTGGCAGTTTTTCTGCAGAAGGAAATTTTCGCTATTGCTAATATCAGCTGGAGAAACAGGTGGAACTTGTTATTCTCCCTGCAAAGCCTACCTTTTCACAGGGAAGAGATCGTTGTTTTTCACGGCTGTACGATCTGTTAATGAAGAGACTGAGAATAAAATTGGGGAGAGCTGGACTGTTTCTGCCTTTGCCCCTGACTTACTGTTTGACCTTAGGAAAGTCTCTTAGTCATTCCAGAAAGCTGATCTCTCTATCTGTTAAAAAAGCAATAATAGCTATATCAAAAGAGACAGTCATCAATATCCAGAAGTGGCTTGATCTGATAAGCTAAGCTAAACACGCTTCTAAAATAAATTTCAAGTGTAAAGATCTTTAATTCTATTCAGATTCACAGAGATGGTTAATATTATTTCCTTTTTCCTTTGGCACTGAAGCAAAATGTGGCCTAGACTTAATTCTTCTGGTAGTAGAGAGGGAGTAGTCTAACCGGAGGTGACCAGTAGTAGTGCTATCTGAATGTGTCTTGCAGTCTCTGCTTTTGTAGTGAATGATGAATTAATATTCCAGAAGCACTTTGTTTTTCTATACCCTACCCCTATTTGTTAGCTTTATTCTTCTTTTTCCCAGCTTTACTTCAACCCCCTCTGTGAAGCCAAAGACACATGGCATTAGCAGTCATGATTGTGAGATCACCTGTTTAGGAACATCTGCCCAAAGAAGAAGTCTGTTTTCACTGTTTCTCACAACTGAAACAACAACAACAACAACTTGGGATGTGGTGTGCTGTTGCCTGGACAGATGCATGAAGAGAATTGGTTTGGGCCAGTTCAGCGGAAGGGAGCTGTTTATGAATGGACTGAGACGCACGGGGGACTGAGAATGTTAAGTTCAAGGCTTCAACCCTCTGGGTCAATGGTCTTTGGGACAAGGCAAAGAGGAGACAGAAGTTGAGGAGACACTGCTGTTTCGGAGTCTGTTATTTCAGGTCACAGTCTTGTCAGGTCAACAAAAGTCATACAACGTGACTGGTGCCAAAGCACACTTGATGATTGTGCATGAATATTTATCCTCTGTCTTTTTATTATCAACTTAATTTTGCATTCTGACAGACTTATCATTACACACCTTCTTTGAAGACCTACTAGACAACCCCCCCAAATGTGCTTTGTTTTATAGTACACCAGGCAATGAGCCAAAACATAAGTCTGAGGAAGCTTTTATGTCACCACCTTCTTGGAGCTTTCTTCCAGATCATCTGTGTTGTACTGGATTCCCTCCTGAGGGAAGGGGTGCAAAAGTCCCTTCCAGCTGAGCAGTGGTGACCCCAGACATTGTCCTGAGGCATTTTTTTGGGGCTGCTGTCTGGGCTGTGATGCTGCTTGCAGCAGCACATGCATTTCTTTGACTGATCATCAGTTGGAGGGTATGGATGGCCCTTGACCCCTGACCTGTGTCTCACACCCTTGTTCTAGACCCTGGTGCTAACTGGTGGGCCAGACTGCCCTTCCTTCCTCCCTTTAGCTTGTAGATAGTTCTTTGGCATGCATCCAAACCTAATGCAGAATAGAGGGAAAGGTCTTCAGGTTCCCAGAGTGTATATACACATGTGGTCAAATCCCCCACTCATTAAATTAGTATGTGCAGTGGAGACCAGCTACTGATTTATGTTTTCATCTATGCAAGGTAAATTGGATTGAAACTTCACACTGTTTAAAAAGGAGAGCTGAGATTCTTGCTTACATCTGAGTTCTAAATTAGCAGGCACATGACTAAGCTTCATGGACCTGAAAAAGCTGGGTCTGAGTTAATATGATGCCTATACCATTGATTTCGCTGGAGCCTTTTGTATCAGAAACCACATGTACACAGCCTCACATTGTGAAGCAAGATTAATTTAGCTGTTGGCAAATTATGTGCTGTATAAGTATGTTCTGTGAATGACTTGGATTGCGAATTCTACTTCTCAATATTTGCAATGCAAAGTACCAGTAACATGAACAGGGCACTACTGGTTTCAGCTGAACTTTGCAGAAATGTGAATGACAGGCACCCAAAATAAGGAGATAAATGGTGGAGAACTAAACAACATAAGGCCTACTGAGTCAGCTATTAAAAGCCTCAATCTAAATGATAACATAGAAGGTAGATATAAAAGTAATTGCAAAGGTTTTAGAGCTGTAGTCCCTCTAAAAACGCAGAAGGCGTGGCCTCTCTCTTACAAAAAGTTGATTCGTGAATATTCCCAGCTATAATTACAGGGAGCACCACAAAGGGGGTTACCAAGAATATCTCCACGTTTAAGGTGTTATTTTAATGTTTTTAAGATTTATCCACTTTTAGAACCAAAATTCTTGTTTACTCTCTTTGAATTGTTATAGCAATAGCTGAAGCAAAACAAACTTCCCATGATCTACCTACCTTGGAGAACAGAACCACTCTGGATAATAGAAGTAAATTAATGGTATGCAAGCTCAGTTTTTGATGTGCTTCCTAACTGTACCAATTCGCTTGATGCAGGTCCCTAAAGGAACATGGGTATTAAGCTATTACCCTGAAGTGAAAGCCACTGTATATTGTCCTAGTGTTCACTTGTGTGCAGTTGCTCTTCAACTTCACTCACTTTTATGTTGGTAAAATTTTTGATTACTTGGCATTTGCAAATGCTGAGTATATGAAGCTTAAGTAGCATAGATTAGAGTTTTCCATTGGACCAGAGACAGTAAAATCATGAGTCTTTTCTGTTATGGTTCCTGCTAGTTACTAACCAACCAGGAACTGTTATTTCTCCCAAGCACATAGATACACCTCTGCAGAGATTATCCTTGCACCAGTAACAAAGATATTAAAAATGTTCCTTACTCACATCAGTGAGATGTAGAGAGATGAACTTTTCTTGCACTCTATATTGCTGATGATAACTTTTTCTATGAGTCTTTCTCAAACTTAAGAAATTTGCATCTTTCCATATGTCTGGATTGGTTCCAGTCTTAAATGTTCATGTGCTCTCCTAGACCAAACACATTTCCTCCCCAGTACCTAGCCACCATTTACTAGATAAAAACAACATCACATTTTGCTTCTTGCCCCTGGTCCTTCCCCATAGCTCTGCCATCAGAAGAAACCAATCAAGCACTCCCCAACACACTACAAGTAAAGCCAGCCTGGTTAGCTCATATCCATGTTCATCACCAGGTGAAATGAATCTGGCTGACTTAGCTTAAACAGATTAGGAGTTAATTTGCGATCCCTTTTGCTAATGGAGCAGTATGTTGTGTGCTTGGAAAGAAACAGCAAGACAGTGTTGTCATCTTCCCAGAAGAGCTTCTCTGCAGTCTCAGGTTTTCTCAGCGCTCCTATCCTTGAACCCAGTCTTGCACCTGTCAGCTTTCATGCTTTTTCTGCATACTTTGCCATTATTTTTTACTTTAGTGGCCACAACTAAACATATATTTTGACGTTTTAAGTGAGTGTTCTCAGTTCAGCTTGCTTAGCCTGTCTTTATTAATTAAACTTCTGTCTTCATATTAAGTTTCTTCAGTGCATCTCTTCCAGCTTCAGCTCTTACTTTTCCATTTGCCTTCCTTATACTCTGCCATCCTTGAACTGCACTGAACTCTTCCTCGTTTCACATCTTCCTGTACAATATTCGGATTTGGTATTTCTCTGCCTAATTTTACTATGGCTGATGTGAAATTTGTCTTTGCTACGGAACCAGCAGTGAGGAGACAGGTATTTCTTCTCTTTGCTGTATTCATTCTCACTCTTACATAAAATCTCAGCTGAAAAAGGGCATTCTCTCCTGTGATTGCAACTGCACGATCTTCTTTTTCCTGCTACTCTTCCCTTTGGGATACATTTTAATACGTCATCATCCATGGTAACTGCACTGTTTATGTTTGCAGTTTTTCAATGTGCTTGGAGTTGGGGTTTTCCAGATGAGCGGTGTATTAAGATTTAATCTGAACCTAGTCAGATAATATTGACCTGCAATGAAAAAGCTGTATGAATGAGATAGCAGCAGACAGCTTAAAGCGCTGAGTGCCAAGTGCTGACTGAAAAATGATACCCCAGAAGTTTGGTGGTGGAGAGCAGATGGGACATTTATGAATGGAAAAGCTTTCTCATTATTTAAATATTGTGATATATTTTTTTTTAATTTTCCCAATTTTTTCAATGCTTGCCAGAATTTGCCTGCTCCTGTAGGGAGCTTCCAGGAGCTGCTTATGTCTTTGTGAGCTACCACATCTTGACACCAACTTCAAGGCCTCTCTGTTTTGCCACAGTAACTTGCCCAAAATTAAAACAGTAAGAACTGAACCCAAGACTTTGGATTCCTGATGCTCCTCTCTATGCCCATTTCAGCTATACTTCCCAACTGTTCAGTGTTAGCAGTCATCAGGAAACATGTATTTTGTTTCCAAAATCAGGGTCTTCTGAAACAAATCCCTAGGTATTAGAGTACTGCCACAGCTTGCAAGCCACATTGTGTTAGGGCCACAAACAATGAGTTGGCCCTTGCCCAAAGCAGCTTTTAATCCAGGTCATGTATATGGAAGATAGGCAAGGGAAGCTGCTTCCGCATATATCTGAGTTGCCTGGGTTAAATGTGGTGAATTATTTCAGCAAATATATTCCAAACCTTCCCCTTCAATTTTTCACAAGTTCCAAATTTGGATGCTGCTCTAAATGAAAAGGAACAATTAAAATGCCTTTCTGAATACATTTGAAATGAAATAAGTTTCTGTAATTTTCCTGGGCAAGCCAGCTCTTTGGAGGGGGCAAAAGTTGCAAATGGAAAAACAAACAAACAAATGAGTGAGTAACTGTGGGAGGTGCTGCCAGAGAATCAGAAACAAGCCTGGATAGAAGGGGGAGGGAAAGGCTGTTGTCCGCACTGGGACAATTTGTAGAAAACAAAATGTAGGAGAGAGTTTAAATTAACAGGGAATGAAAAAAATTCTGTCTCTGTCTCTCTCTCTCCCTCTCAATGCAGACAATCAGGCTACCAGAACTCATGATGGTGCTATTAAACAGGACGGGTTTCAAGGACTTCAAGAAAGAAAATAGAAATTCCCACTTCTATTATTCAGGTTCTTCCTTTACAGGGATTCCTACAGCTACATGAGTAGGTGAGTCCCCCTCGGTCTCAGCTGTAAGGGGGAAGAATAAATGTGGTTGCCAGATGCACTGAGTTAATAGTCAGTGAGCTGAAAAAAGCAGGACTACCAGCTACCTTTCTGCTTTCCAAATCCTGGACCAGTGAGAAATCAAAACGTAGTTTAGGTCAGCCTACAGGTATAGACTATGCTTCACCTCCCATGAACCGGTGATGGGAAGCCAAGGAAAGAGTGCTGCAGAGCTGCTGATTGCCTGCTCTCCAAAGGCTTCCCGTTAAGGGGAATCCTCAGTTGTCCATTTAGGGTAGTATTATAGCCGCACTGAGCTGCGGAGGCATGCAAGGAAGCTGCAGATGGGGCTGAGAGTACAGCTTGATACTTCTCTGTTGAGCCACCCAGTTACAGCATTATCAAATGCCTGCTAGATGCGGGTACTGAGACTGCTGGTAACAGCTAAAGGCAAAGCAGGGGGTCTGGTTTTAATAAAAACATAGTTTATGAACACCATTTTTCTTATTATAATGATAAAATGGATATGGAACAGTTACACTCCAGACCCTTATTTTTCAGTGCTATTTATTTTTTTTTCAAAACATTGAAAACAAAACAAGCAAAAGGAGGGAGTGGAAAGAAAAAAACACCAGGAAAAAAGAAAACTCCCTTCAGACAACAATCACCTTTTGAGTTAAATTCTCATGCTTGGTCTTAGCCCAGAGGGATTTGTCTTGAGTGAAGTTTGAAGAAAATCCTTTCAGCAGTTTCTGAGTTATTTAAATGTAACCATGGAGGTTTGGATTCAGATGCTTTTTTGCACTTGTATAACTCAAAAATAGCTTTGCTTTTAAACTTCTAAATTAACCCTCCTTAACTTTTCAACTTGTCACCTATCCTACTGTATGGCTTATAAAATTTTAAAGCTAATAGTATAACAAACTCAAATAATGATACTGCAGATGTTCAAATGAATCTTGGGAGGAATAAATTATAGGAGTCACAGTAGGTTGTTACTGAAGAAAGAGCGGCTGCATGCCTTAAACCATGTGTTCTTACTGGTCTGAAATAGGCCCAACCTTTTCTAGTATTAAAAAGCGTTAAGTGCGCTTGGGTGTGGATTTTAATGCTCAGTTACACATATGAAATTAAGCATATAAGTCCTCTTCCTTTTTTGTTCCTGATAACAGTGCTTCAGACTGGTCAGAACATTCTCTTAATTGTTTCTGCTTTCTTTTTAACACAATCCCGATCAACAGGACACTTCAATGCCTCCTAAATATTTATGGACTTGAGAGTCACTGAAATGCTCTGTGATTCTCTTACGGTTATTATTTTATTGCCAGAAGATTGAGGCAATGAGAGGTGAAGTGTCTTGGTCAGTCATGGTTTTTCCTTTTTCTTTTTCCAATCCTCCTGTTGCTTTCTTAGGTTCCTTCCCCTTTGTCTTCTTCCTAACATTCCTCCCTTGCTCACTCGTCCTGTTCTCACTGTCTCCTATCTGTCTTTCAGCCATCTTTCTCCATTTATTCTTCTCTAACAATTGCACTGAGAAGGGCCCATGATAGAAGGAAATGATTTTTACTTTGGCAGGAGCTTTTAACTTTTATCTTTTCCCTAAATGTCTTGGATGGGTCCAGGCAGCTCTCCCCACTTTCATCATCTCTCTCACATACCTCATGACCCTGAACTCCAGTCAGCAATCTGTTGTCTGCCATGAGAGCACCTCCCATGATACAGAGCCACCATCAGCCCAAGGTGTCGTAACACTGTGCGGTACTTTACCTACTTACCATGCTTGCTCTGCCACTTTCTAGGAACTGGACACCAGCACCAGGTTTTTCTCGCAGAATAATGACAGATAGCACTGCAGCCTTCTGCACATCTCTCCTCCTCACTCCTGTGCCCTTCCTCTCCCAAGCTTCTGTGGTTCAGTCTCCTGGCTGCTGCAATTTAGCCAAGATACAGGAGACTTGTATTTAGCCTCTGCCCGAGGCAATTTGAACTTGAATCTCTGGCCCCCTGAATTAGCACCCTACCCAAGAGATTATCAGCTGTTTTGTAAGGAGCGTGACCCACGTCCTTTCTTCGAGTGGGAAAACTTGTGCTTGGCTTGTCGGCCTTGTAGTGGAGACACTCACCTGGGTGGGGAAACCACATCTGCCAGGGCCTGCCCCCGTAAATACTTAATACAAAGTATGTAAGTATTCCCTGGAAGAGGGTAACAGAATGCAGGTTTCTTGCTCTCAGTAATGCTTTGAGAGCAAGCACATATGGCAATCCAGTTAATATTTAATTATTCCATACAAACTGGAACAACTCCAACGGGATGGATTGGAGAGAGACCCTGTTCCACAAGATCTTTTTAGTCTGTGCTGTTCTCACTTGGCTGCTGTGGGTCAGCTCCCCTCATTCCCCAGAGCAGCGATGGCAGCTGCCTCACCACCACTGGCGCGTGATGGGGCTGGGTAGTGACAGCATATGTGGAGGCCGGAGGGGAGGGAAGAGAAGGAAAAGGTGCTCCTGAACATCCTCTGTTATCCATGGCAACAGGTCTGTACCCACAGCTGAAACAGGCACCTGCCACAGCTGCCTCGGTTACCATTCTGGACAGGGGTGACAATGGATTTGCAGTGGAGGACAAAGAAGCCTGTTAAAAGACAGGGCAGCAGGCTGGGGCACTATAAGGGAGATTGCTTTTAAAGGTGGAAATACAACAAAAATAATCTTAAAAGACAAAAATCAATGCCAAAGCAGAGGAAGCCAGAATGACTTCCAGAGCTCGGCTATAGGCAGTTGTCCCCCAACATAAGCCAGACACTGTCAGTATGTGGGAGACATCCAGTAATTTTCTCTCCTACAACAATATTAGAGACATTATATATTTTAAGTGTAATGGAAAAACTAGAGCTGTAGTTCTGGGTTCCAAACGAGAACACTAGCCATTGGAAGCGATGTGGTACGAGGGGCTCTGCGTGTGTGTGTGTGTGTGTGTGTGGCTGCTCCCTTTTCTCCTAGGGATTCTATAGCTTCCTTCATTCTTCGCTTCTCTCATATTACAGAAAGAAGGTAATTTTTCCTGGCCATTTACTAAAGCTCATTAAAGACCGAAGAGAACAAACAATGCTACTCCTTAGAGACTACCATTCAAAGTCATTCTACAATTCTCTGTTCTAATACTTGAGACAAATTAATTATTCCTTAGTGAAAAGTATATAATTCCTATTCTTCATTTTTGGGGTGGGGAGTGGGGAATAATAATAGGAATTTTATATCTGAGTCGAAAGCTGTCTGTGCTGAAGGGAAATGAGAAAAAATGTGTGTTCCAAGAAGAGTAAAAGCAATTATTCTAATAATAATTCTAGGGATATTAATGTCCTTTTAAAGTAGATTGCTTTCAAATAAACACCAAAGTTGAAGGGATAGGAAAGGCTGGTTTATTTATTAATCATTCCAAAAGTGCATTTTTCTAAATGAACAAGTGCATGAGCAACTTCGCTGGCACATATTAAATTTAGTTAAACGGCAACTTGTAAATGTCTAAAAACTTCTGTAACCAGAGACTAATTTGTTTAACGTGTTGAAAATGTTATGTGGATGTGAGGAACTACATATTAAACTTCAAAGCAAAATGCTCCAGAGATTACACCATCTTAAAGACTGCATATTGGAAAGGCCTTTATACATTAAACATAAAGGATTTTAAATTCTCTTCTATTTTGAATACTTGTCAATCTGCGTGACTCATGCTTAGGATTGTAAACTGTCATTGAAGGTGTGATGTCCACGTTGTGGCCGAGACCATGACTTGCAAGGGCTGGCTTTTCTCTTTCATCTCTATTAATTAATCCTGTCTCAGTTTGCCCAGCGTACACTTCTGTTGACATCACCTTTTCCATATACTTTAAAGAGTCCCCAGAGACATCTACTGCAGAACAAAAACTGGACAGAGAATACATTTGGAAACCATTTTATTTCTCAATTACCAACCAAAACGTATGGAAAAGATTTACACTTTATCTGATTTACACAATAATTATACTTTGAAAGCTTAGAAATAAATGGCTTGATCCTGGAAATCATTAGTTACTATACCAAATGTAATTGGTGTAAACTAATGAGTTTACTGGATGGCTGACCCTTAATTACTGATTATAGTTAAATACTAGCCAATCAAAAAGGAGTTTACTTATAAAAGTACAGTATAGTATTAGCAAGAATTACATTTCCAAGTAAGCAGCTTTATGATTAGCTGTAGCACACAACTCAAGCCTGTTCAGGGCTATCAAAAGCAGCTTTTTAATAACAGTGCACTAAGCAACCATCACTCTCTTACCTCAGTGTCTATCAGACAAACAGAAAGAAACCACATAATTAATCATCTCATGCAATAGAAATAAAGCATCTGGGCTGGATCCAGGTGGGATATACATAGCCACCTTAGTCAAAACAGCTGCAAGAGTCTGGGGATTTGCTCTAAGATAGGACAACTGACATGGGGAATTCTGGCCCTCTGTGGGAGCAATATGCGGTATGGAAGTTAAATATTGATTGCGTGCAGTCCTATGTGATCCGGAGAAGCCTATTGACAAAATGGGTTTAGTAATTCCTTGAATTGAGGAGGACTCTGAGCAGATTTGATATATGGTGATAGGACATTTGGTTACTGTACCGGCAATCCCAAAAATTCAGAACTCATGATTCCTCACTATTTATTAGCTAAAATGAAAAGTAATTTTTAAAATAAAATACTAAATGGGAAGAAATTATTTTTGTTCCTGGTTGATCTTTAAGAATTAATATTTTTACCTAACAAAGAAGACTCAAAATTCCTATCAAAAATGTTGAAAGCAGATTTGTATAAAGACCATGATTCCAGAGTTGAGACTTTAAAGCAATACACCAAATATTTTGATAAAATGACGGGATAAAATTTACTTACAGTCACATCTTTAAAGGTACTTAGGTAAGTGACTCCAATGTTTTAAAAACGTGGAAATTCTCCATTTCCTAGAACTTTCTTGTGAATCCTAAACTTCAGATAGGAGACTGATATTGGAAGGCACAAGCATTAGAAGACCAAGTCTGATACACTGCCGCTACGGAGATCTAGTTGGAAGAGTATGTATTTGCTGGAGCTCTGTAGCTAGTGCGCTCTTCAAATGACCTGATGAACCTCGGAGCTGCCAGGATTCATTCTGTCAGGATTACAGGTCTCTCCCATTTCTACTTTTCTCTATGATGCTCTCTCTGGTGCTCGCCTTTCATAAAGAGCTGGGCTCAGCAGAGGACTGACCTTATCCAATGGCTCTTTGGCACAAGTGCTGCAATACTTGCCCGTTTATTAGTATAAAGATTTTCTTGAAACTCATAAAATGAAGAATGAATTAGTTTTTAGAATGTCTGCACATGGGTTAAAGTGAAATTTATGCATTTACTGAACTCCTGTAACTCCTGTTTGTGAGATGTGTCTGGGGTCAAGAGAAGGTTAAAGTTGTTTACTGCCTTCAAGCTCTGGTCTTAGAAGTTAATTCAGAGCTTTGCTGTGAGCAGCTACAGAAGAGTAAGTCCTTGTAACAGTGAACTGCGGGTTTGATGTCAAGGTCCTTGGGCCTTAATAAAGAAATGAGCTTGTTTCTTAAGGAAATCCTAGCAAGGCCTTTATGGTCATATAAAGTCATTATGCTGTTTTACAACATAACTTTAAAGATGCTTTGGAATGATCAGAGTTTCTGGGAAGGGATCATATTTTTTATTATTTGTGGGATATCCTTAAGCTGTCATAGCTATAACACTGCCACTTGGAATAGCTGCTCTACAGTTCAAAAGAGAAGACAAAAGATCTGTTGAGGTCTAAGGCAGGCAACGGGGGCATACCTGTCCGGAGAACGCTTCTTGAATTGAACGGCTCCCATGCGCTTCCTGACAATCAGCTCAAATTTTGCAGGAGCTGGAAACCTGGGGTAATCAAGGTGTTTTATTGCAATTCCACGACAGCAGACAGAGAACCTAGGAAGCTGTACAAGCCCTGCTTTTCACAGATCTCTGTTGGAGGGTTCATGGGTAAGCAATTTCAAAAGCTATAGAAAAGGAAGAAGGCATGTTTCCCAAAACATCAAGATCCTGTGAACCCAAAGACAGAGGAAACACTAAACTAGCCAAAACCTTTCCTCTCCGCCCCCTGCACAGCAGTGCTGGTAAGAACAATGCTGACATTTCTGCTCTGCTAATGCTGAGGCAACACCCTCCAGTGCAGAAGAAGGGAGACAAGGAACCATTGATTTGGGGGGAGGGGAACACGCTGTGGACAGGTTCACCCTCCCCAGCCTGCCGTCCCAGTGGCACAAAGGGAAGGGGGGCTTCTGGATGGACCGGTGGAACAAGCACTGTAGGGCCTCGTTTTCCTCCTTTTCTGTGAACTAACTGCTTCTGTGAAAGAAAGTGTCAAGCCCCATCTTGCTCATAGAAATACAACATATTTTAAAGCTGTAGTTAATGGATAAACTGTTTTCTGATTGGATGAGCCACACAATAAATCTCTTCCTGAGCCAAGTGCAATGTAGCTTATTCAGTTACAGTGAAATGAGCCACTGTCACTTTGCTGCACTTGCATACATCAGGCAAAATGCTTCCGTCTTCATCAGTCTTTTAGTGAAATAGAAATAAAACAATTGTAACAGAATGGTGTCACTGGATCTGTGGCACCTGCTTTAAAAATAAATCTCTTAGCTTTGTCTTCACTATTACTTTCAATAAATGTCCTAGCATTGCCACAGCATTTATCTAGCAGCAGGAAACCATTATCCTATGACAACAATCTATTCCATTAACATTAGCTCTTAATTGTAAGATTGTTTATAAGACGGCAAAAGCTACTGAATCATACTGGAATGATAAAAAGAGTTATGGTCATGGAGTATAGCAGTCGCTTCAGTTCTGAAAAACAACTTAAGAAAAGTAGAGGGCTATATTTTTTATATGAAAAATAATGTAATATTCTCATGCAAGGGCATGTTTTTAAATAATGGATTACATCAGCTAACTATTAAAGTATTAAAGAGTTAATGTTAAAAACTGTTACTAAGAAACTTTTGCTTTGATAAATGGTATGACTAAAATACTGAATAGAAAGCTTAGAAACTCTTCTTGAAAGCGCCCAGTCAAACAGAGAAATCATAATAACAGAAGCACATTTGTCTGGCGGAGTGAACAGAAGGAATGTTGCAAAATTGAGATATGAAGAACCTCACTGCAGAATAGAAGGAGAACTGTCGTTCTGAGTGTTTGTCATTATTGTTTCATGTCCAGTTAAGTGAACTTAAGAGTGACAGTCGTGTCATAACTACTAGCATCTATGTAAAATTCAAATCAAACACGATAGAGGCATTTCTGCCAGACACAAGTCACCAGGCTGCTCTTGCTCTTTATTTTTGTAACCCTCCATTTTCTCATACTGTGCTGGTAGCCTTTAAATTAAAAAGACAACTTCAGCAGGGGATTCCTGTAACGCTTGTGTTTCAGTTCTGTCTGTACCTTGCTTTCTCTCAGCTCTTTGAAACAACGGCTAATGTCAGTTTTCCATCAGAAACAGTCACCACAAACATCTCAATGTATTAGCTAAACACCACAAATGTCTAGATGTATTAGCTAAAACTGTGCCTTCCCATCGATGATGTATCATACAACAAAATCCTCTGAAACTCTAGGTCGTGGACTTCCCCTGAAGACCTACAAAGAAAACAGCTTGAGCAAATGTTTCTCCATTGCTTTACTATAGCTCAAGTCAGTTATCACATGGGTCTTCTCTGGATAGCTGCAAAATAGGTGGAAAAGAGTAGTCTGGACCTTTCTGTAAATTCCAGCATCGTTCAGAGGCTACGGGAACTTCACAAGAATATCGGCCCTACTGCTCCACAATGACACGTTACAGTAAATAACTAATTTCCTGGATACACTCATAACAGGCAGACATTCTAAGGACATAGGATTTGCTACTGGACACACATCTTTGAAAATAATTTCAGTGCAATTATAAAGGTATTATGTGTGGACAACACCATCAAAAAATATTAAACATGCTGTTTATTCACTCAGGCCTAATACTGATTTATTCTGCATATTTAAATTTGCTTGGCTAATTAATTAAATAATACAGGCAAGAGTTCAGTATTCATGTTCCATTGTAACACATTATTTCAGAACATTGTTTTTACTGAATTCAGGACTGTTTTCAGCAATCATACCAAACTACAGTTACAGTCTTCAAAAAATGTTCCTTTGACAAAGGAAATTTTAAAAATGGCTACAAGAAAAAAAATACACAGCTCTAAGTAGAAAACATTAAATGTTTCAATGATTTCCTATCTCAGAGGGAAAAGAAGACAAGTTTACTTTCTCTGCCGAAATTTTTTGAAGTTAATTCTGACCGAAAAGAAGTGGCAGCAATTTAACAAAAACATACTGTTATAAAATCTGATGTTCAGAAGCACAAATGATGGTGTTATAAACATGTACCTCTACATTAGGTAAGAGCATTTTGGTCAGTTAAATTAGTAGGTGGGTTTTTTTTTAAAATCCTTTCCAGTTGATCTTTCTTGTTCTGTAAACATAAAGTAGCTCAGTGGCTACTTTTATCTGTAACTTGGGCCTGTCCCATTTTGTGCTGCTCCATCCTCTGATCTGACCATTTGTTATGGTGACTGGTGAAGAGGGGCAACATGTTAATGCAAATTCTATAAAAGTGTCAGTGAAGAAAACATTTTTTTACTTGAAAGGGTAAGTTCTAATTTTTTATCAAAGGGGTTTTTTTTTCTTTTTAAAGATGGCGACATCTGAATGGTAAAAATATTCATGTTTGTATTTGTGACAAAATATCGCTCTACAGATATGACATCACAAAAATCAACTCAGTCAGTATATATTTAAGAATATCAAAATAATTGATTTGCTTAAAAAGTGCCTTATTTTATTAGACTGTGGAATGTAAATCCCCCTTTCAAAATTCATATAGCATTTCCAATTGTAAGATTGTTTTATGTAGTGAACTTATTATTACATATGCATATTCTAGTGGCCTCTATAGACTTTTAATTTAAAACATAAATTACATATCATTTCAAACTCCGATGTCTTTGACTTCAGTCACAGAACTCACTTCCAGGACTTTCTGCTGCTGCTGGCTTGTGGCAATATATCAGTCCTCCCAACAGGAATGTGTACAGGACAAATTAGTGAATGTAATTTTAGCCATATGAGGTCATCACAAATATAGCCTTAGCTCTTCCTAAAGTGGACTTCATTGTTAATATAAATATATATCTATAATTACTGACATTTATATTATTTGGCTCCTGTCCTAAGTTACAGATGCAGTGATCATAAAAGGGTCTTGCAAGCCCTTACCTAAGCGAACCATGCTTACTGATTACCTTCCATGTTTCTGGGTTCCTGTAAATAAAGTTACTCATGTATTTATAAGCAAGTCAAAATCTGTACACATATTTCCAAAAGTGAATTATCTTGCTCTTTGGGGCAAACAGTACAGTCTACTGCTTGGAAAAGAACACTGAGATTACAGCCATCCAGGATTCTTCCCAGCTCCTGCAAGGACACATACTCTCCTGTTTCACTGGATATCCAATTTAAACACTAAATACTTAACCCAGTCACATTTTTAAACTGTTTGAAGCCCTAAACCAGAAGATCCTATGCGAGTACAAGGATGCATCACTTTAAAGTAACAAACGGCTGTTGATTTTCCATCACCATTTCCAAAGAGACTGGGATCAGAGGGTTTGTTTTAAAAGCCTAACTGTTGGTTCAATATGTGTAGCTTGCAAGACACCAGGACCAGCAAAGTGCAGCATGGAAGATCTCAAGACAAAGCAGCAGCCTCAACATTTCTCTCTAATGAGAAAAGAGGACAGTCAAGGACCCATAGGAATGCAGTATTTGGGGAGAGAATCAAGACTCCTTTCATGAATGGAGAGATAACCCTGATGAATACTGGACTACCTGCTATCTTAGGGGCATGTCTAGGTTTAAGAATGATTTGGATCACAGGCTGTAACATTTTCCAGACATTCAGATTGCAACTACTAAGCCAGCAATTTTATGCTTTCCGTTCCCTGACTCCAACGGTACCGCGATATAAGCAGCCAGATTTTCTTATGCATTGTGTTTTTTATCCATTCAGCCAAAATTAACAGTCTTTGAGGAAAACGTATGCCAAGTGAATTTAAATCTTGCGGACTCAAATCGACCTAAAGTTGATGGATACATTCATGCCTACTGCTGAAATCTACCAATTATACAGAACTATGTTAACTTACCATAGAAACATCTCATCTAATAGCACAGATGATGTTGAACTAACTAATTACATTATGGCACATAGACAATGAAAAACATAACGAAGATGACAGCACAGCAACAGCAGATGCTGCACAAAAGAAAAATTAGAAAAATATTGCTCTGCAAAATGCTCTCAGTTAAGGTTTCCTCTGTTAAAATTAATCACAAAAATTAGTGAAGATCAAATTTCAGAAAAAGATATGAACATTGTAATGGTATTTGGAAGACGTCATTAAGCCATTTAAAACTCTGCTCCTTGAGAAGGTAATTCCCATTTTTCGTATCACTATCAGTTTTAAGACTAGTAAACATTTTAGTACCTATGGCAGAGTTTCTTGGTAGAATATCTTTTCCAGCAAGGAGAGGTCCTGATGGCTCTTCCAGAGTCTGAGTTTGGTAGCTTCCAGCCATTACAGGCTTAGATAATTAGACAACTTAGATTTTATTATAGCTTGGCATTTGCTCTATTCTTGTGCTCTTAGCTGTCAGAGAGCTAGAATAACAGTGACTGTTGATTATCTGTAGCATGGCTTGTTACTTTATATATTTCAAATTGTACCAGATCCTAAATAACAAATGTAAAACTGCTGAGTATGTTTAAATGTAATACGTACATGGAGATTACATCCAGATGATATATTTCATAGACCTATGCTAAAAAAAAATTGTATTATTTTTAACCACACCAGCAGTGCTCTTCCGCCTTACCTCGTGGAAGCTGTCCGCGAGCTCCCAGCCCGCTTTATGCATGGGGGCTGCAGAGAGAGACAGAAACAGACTTTTCTCCTGCATTTCAATCGTACCTGTGCTGCCATTCAAATGTCAGCGTTTTACTTGCTATATAATTGGAAACAAAACACATCTACGGTATCCTATGTTTTCCCCAAGTGCGTTTTTCCTAGCTAGGCATTTTTTTCCTTAAGGATTAAATGGTTACTGGGCGCCCGCCTCCGTGGTCCAGCCGAGGCCAGGGATGCAGAAGCGGAGGAGGCCCACAGGTGGCGATGTGGTTAACGTACACCTGGGCCGTGCTTCCCAGACCCGAGTTACCAGCCGGCCCGTCAGAGGGAAGCCGCTCCGCGCGCTCGTGCCAGCGCGTATTTGTAAATAAGCGCTGCCGGCCGGGGTGCCGTCCGCCGCCGCGGGTGCACCGCCCTGTGCGAGCCGCCGGCGGGAGCGGGTTTGCAGTACTTGGTTGGCTCGGACAAGGGGGAGCCGGCGAACTCGTGCTTCAGCCACGCTGCCATCACCGCGTATTTGACAGCAGCCGTGCAGCGGCGGCCCCGCGCGGTGCCGGGGTGCCCTGCCCCCGCCGCGCCGCGGTCAGCGCCGGCCTCTGCGCGGGCCGGGCCGCTGCAGCACCGCGGCGCCCCCCCCCCCGCGCGCGCTGCGGTGGCCGCTGCTGACGTCAGCGGGCTGGAGCCGCCGAACTGCCCGGGGAAGTTTCGCTGTTGTTGCACAGCTGCGGGCGGCGCGTGCTCTGCCCGCCCCGGGGGGCGCGCGGTGCGGCAGGGGCGCGCGTGCCCCGCGCCAGCCGCGAGCCCTCCCGACAGCGCCCAGGGAGGAGCTGCCCGCGGGGGTAACGCCCGCTAATTGTGTTGCATTTACGGGTATTTTTATCATTTCGAGGGTCTTTCTTAGCCGCACGGTACTGCCGTACTTCCGCTTATCAGGCGTGCTGCCTTAGGCCTCAAAGCCGTGCGATCGGTACGTGGGGTTTTGCAGTTCTAAGTGCCCTGCTGAGCGTTACTGCCTCTGACCGGCTGTCAGCCCCGGGCCTCTGCCTCAGGAGCGCAGCGGTCTTCCCAAGTGACGAGCCGCGCCGCTGCCGGCCAATTGCGGCAGTTTAACCCTTCTAAACCTTTACAGGGCGCTAATGATAGCGGGCCTGATCCGGACGCGGCTTCCTCAGCGAAGCGCCCCGTCGGTTTCACCGGGGGATTTCTGTAAGCCGGTGCCCGACACGGCCGCCGCCACCGGCGGGGCGCGCCGGGCACGTCCCTCACGGCCTCCTCCGCGCCCCGCCGCGGGACCCGCTGCCAGCCCGCCCCGAACGGGGCTGCGCGGCCCCGGGGGCAGGACGCGGCCGCAGCACCGGGGGGCACCGGCAGGGCGGCGCGGGCCGCACCTCCCCTCAGCGCCCCCGGCCCCGCCGCGGGGGGAGCGCCCAGCCCGCGGGCAGAGCTCCGGCGGACGACGCCGCCCGGGCGGAGTGGGCCTGCCCCCGGCGGCGGCCGAGCCCCGGGGCGGCCGGGACGGCCCCGCGCCGCCAAGTTTCTCAACTGGTGGCCGGGAGCGGAGCGGAGCGGGGCGGGGCGGGCGGGGCCCCGGCGGCGCCCCAACGGCCGCGCGCGCGCCTCTCCTCAGCGCCCGGGCGGGCGGGCGGGCGGGCGGCGCGGCCACCGCTGCCCACCTGACTCCGTCCTTCCTCTCCATTCCCCTCCTCCTCCTCCTCCTCCTCCTCGCCCCCTCCCTTTCTCTCCCCCCCCCCTTTTTTTTTTTTTCCCCTCCCCTTTCACTCATTCCTTTGTCTTCTCGGGGATTGGCAGGTTTTATTATTCCGCCTGAACAAGCCGGGGGCGGATTGGCTGCGGCGGGCTGACGGCGGAGCCGAGCCGGAGTGTAGTTGGGATTCTGCTCTGTCAGTAACACATGTGTGAGGGGCAGCGGGAGCACACGCACACGGACACACGCGCACACACACACGCACACGCGCGCGGGCGCGCGCAGGGACACACGCACTCACTCCCTCGCTCCCTCACACGCGCTCGGGCGGGCGGAGGGGCCGCCTCGCGCGTCCTGCCCGCGCCGCCGCCGCAGGATCCCCGGCAGCAGCTCCCGCCTGGCCCTTCTCAAACTCGCCGGCTCTCGCCCTCTCCTCTGAGGCGCCTCGGCGGGCCGCGGCCGGCCGGCTCCGCGCCGCGGGAGGCTCGGCAGCCGCCACAGCCCAGAGAAGGGGGCGGAGGTGGTGGGGGGGGGCGGGGGGGAAGCGGTACAAAGTGAAGCCACATTGCCAAACTTACCCGGCGATTGCAGCAGCGAGCGGCGGCGGCGCCCTGCGTGTGCAGCTCAGCGGCAGGGACTGAGCTCTGCAGCTCCCCTCCCGGGAAGCGGGAGCTGGAGGAAGGACCCAGGCAGACGCCTCTCATAGAAATATCTATATTTTTCCAGCCTGGGCTGCCCCTTACCGGGCGGGGGGCTCCCTCCAGCGCTCCCGAAAGCCAGAGAGAGGGCGAGCGCTGTGTTTGTTTCTTTGCAAGGAGACCTCCTCAGGCACCCCGAGCGACGTTGCTCCCCGGCCTTTTGCAATATAGAGGGGAAGCAGGTAAGAAGTGCCGGTAATTACCCCTTATCTCCCCCGTACGTGTGCGCGGTCGCATGCCCGCGCCCCCTGCCCGCCGCCGTCCCGCGCTGCCGCCGCGGCGGAGGGGCCGAGCGGGGCGCCCCGGGCGCCGGGGGAGCCTCGGGCCCCGGGCATTGTCGCGGCCCCCGCGTACAAAGCCTGGCGGCGGCCGCCGCTCAGGGCGGCTTTCCTTCCCCCCTTCCAGCTGCCGCCGGGAAAGGGCTCTGCCCGCCTCGGCTGTGAATGGAGGGGCCGGGGGGGGGCCGGGCGGGGGGGCTGGGGCACCCGCTTCCCCCGTAGTAAACACTATTCTGAAACAGTGGCAGAAAAGATCAAAGTGAGCTCTCTATTTCTCTTCTCTCCAATTCCCTTCCTGCCCCCCACACGGTCTTTTGTTTCAATCCAGGAGAAATCCGGTGAATCACCTAATTAAAACCAAGACATGAATTAAGCATCCATTTTTGCACTACAAATTGCCAGCTCTCCGCTTGTCCCTCCCTTGGTCTCCATTAAAAAAACACCAGAGACGCTGTTAAAAGGGGGGGGGGGGGGGCGGTATTTTGCCTTTAGCTTCCAGCTCTGCTTTCTATTTCACTGATTCCTATCCCAGGACCTAAATTGCTTGGCTGTGTAATTACTAGAGTAAGCCTATTTAACTTAAAAGCTTTTCCCCCCCCAACTCTAAATGAAACTTGATGAGGGCCCGTCCTTAGTTATCAAGGGAGTCACTTTCTGGTCAGTCCTCTTGATTCATCTTTTTAGATTTAATCAGCATTAAGGTATTGCTTGTCCTTAAGAGCTTTAGCTTAATGGGGTTACTGGATGGTTTTCTCAGTGTAACGTTTCCCGGTTTATATTTATATATATTTGCCTTCGACAAAGACGGGCTAAGGTGGTGGCATGGAGTCTTTCTTCTAAGAAATCCGGAGTGATTTAAAGCGTAGGGAAACGGTTTAAAGACTCGAAGCAGGAAATGCAGATTCATTTAGGCTGTAGCTGGAAACTGTAACAAAAGGCAATTCCTTGAACAAATGCATCAGAAATCAATTTACATAAAGGTATATGATGCGTTCGGATAAATGCAATGCTAATGGCTTTTAGAGTGGTTTTCTTTCCAAAGTCTCGGGGTTTTTGTTACAGCTTAATTGGTGCAGTTCTGGTTTATTGTGCGGTCACTGGACTTACCTCCAGGTACTCTTTCTGAGGAAATGTGTGTTTAAAATCGGTCTCAGTTCTCTTGCTGCTGCAGCCGAGTTGGGCCAGTGGCAGGAAAAGTTCGTCCTCGCTGCTCTGGAGGTATCGGTCTGAAGGTCCTTAGCAGATAGCCAGATGCCTCGGCATGAGCACATACGGCTTACAAAGGACAAAGACAAAACATGCTGCTTAATTGGCAGTAAATAACTTGATCTTTTTATAGTATAAGTGACTGGAGGAACACCGGGAGTTTATTGGACTCTGGATTGAAGGCAACAAATTAATCGGTTTAGAGTAAGCTTTATGAATTGATTCCTATATTATCTCTCGGTTGTCCTGCTTGCATAAAGCATTTATTAGAAAGTGAAAAATGCCCTTAGTAGCAGTTTTGGGGCGGCCAGAGTAACTCCAGCCGGAGCGGTGCACTTCATTATTCTGCTGCTTTCCTATGGTCGGTAAACTTTTTTTTTTTTTTTTGGGGTAACAAAGCTTTAGCATTTAAACTGCTGATCAAGGGCAGATTAGGGAGACAAAAGTTGAGTATGTTTGTGTAGGAAGTTAACAGGCGTCCTAAAGTTCAATGATCTATTATTCAGGCCAGTGTCCTCAGTCTGGAGTGTTTTCTCTTGGTGTTTTGAAGTCTCCAAAATGAAACAACAAACCACGAAAAATATAAAATCCCGATGTCGGGACGGCCGGTCCCGAGCCCCTCGTTACCGCCCCGAGCCTGCAGAGTCTCTCCTAGACTGAAAAACCAGTTTCACAACTTTACTTTTTTTTTTTTTTTTCACTCTTCACACACTTTTTTTTTTTTTTTTATAAGCAAAACAAACCCCGGGACTGTTCCTGACTTGTGAGCTGCAGCTGCACAAGCCCGGAGCGGGGGGGCGGCGGGGCGCGCTGTGCCCCCCACGCCCGCCGGTGCCCCGCCAGCTGCGCGGCCGCGGGCCTGCCCCGTGTCCCCCGGCGCGGCGGGGCCCCCGCGGGGTGCGGGGTCGCCGCCGGCCGTGGCTGACCCGCCTCCGCCCCTCTCTCCGCGCAGGCCATGGTGAACCCCGGCGGCAGCTCGCAGCCGCCCCCGGTGACGGCGGGCTCCCTCTCGTGGAAGAGGTGCGCCGGCTGCGGGGGGAAGATCGCCGACCGCTTCCTGCTGTACGCCATGGACAGCTACTGGCACAGCCGCTGCCTCAAGTGCTCCTGCTGCCAGGCGCAGCTGGGGGACATCGGCACCTCCTGCTACACCAAGAGCGGCATGATCCTCTGCAGAAACGACTACATCAGGTGAGGCGCCAGCGGCGCGCAGCGGCCAGCCTCGAGGGGCTACTTCCCCCCTGCACCCTGCCTTTCCCCCCTTGTTGCCCCCCTTTATTTCTGGCGGTGGGGTGGGCTGGCTCAGGATCGCGCCTTCATTAGGAGCGGAGAGACGTGCGGGTGCGGATGTTAGCGCCTAGCCCAGGGCGCAGTTGCGACTGCCAAGTGGAGGGAAGAGTTGAGGGGGGGGTGTGTGTGTGTGTGTGTGGAACCACGACTTGTAACTTTAAAGTGGTTTGTCAGCACAAAACAAGTCCTAACTAAAAATAAACAGCAATCAGAGAGGCTAAATTAATCTGCTTTGTTGTAGTGTTGAAGGAGAAGTGTGCATATCTGAACGGTAAATGTTAAAATAGTAGGGCTTAAATAAGGCTGTGGCAGAGGTGCTAAATAATGAAATGCCTGCCTTTAGTATCTGATTAATTATGATATTTACATAAGCACCTTTAAACTCCTTTGAGTGGAAACAGAATGACTCATTCTCTGTTCTCCTTGTGAAAGAGCTGATTAACCGTCAGTTGGAGGGCCACCGATTCTTATAGCCAAAACCAGTAGTATAACGTGTGTCCTCGCATTGTTACAGCGAGCCTTTGAACTGACGTTCTTCTTAACTTCCAGAACAGAAAATGCAGAGGAGAGGATAGGAGGGTTACACTTTTGCCCTCTATTTCTTACCTCTTTCTTTTTTGAAGTTGTTTGCTTTAAATGCCACAGATTTGGGTAAGGGGAACTAGGCCTTATTAATCTCGCATCTGTTGGGGTACAGTGAGATTACGCAGAGTATCCCTTCCAACAAGTTTCCAATATAATTAATAGAAAGAATTCATGAGGTCAGGTGCCCGTACGATCTTTTCAGGTGAACTCAAGCTACTTAAACTCATTAATTTAAAAGGAGGCATTTTGAAGGATTACACATTTAATTTGAGTAAATGGTTTGATAGACTGATGCACATGAATGCTTCAAGGAGGTGTTTTATTTCAACATTCGGTAATTAAAAAAAACAACAAAAAAGCCCCATACCTTCCCAGCATAACCAAAACAGTTAAAACAAATTGTGTTTTGTTTAAATGCTTCTGGCTTCTCATTTACAGTAAATGTCAAGAGTTTGACCCAGGTTTTTCCTTCTCCTTGATGGCAAACAAGTTCCACTTCTTTCTGGGGGAAAAAAGAAAAATCAGCCATCAAAGGTTACAAGTTTGCTTATGTTGTAAAACTTCTGTTTCACAGATCTGTGACTGTACTGATGTGTGCGTATGTTTGGAGACCTCCTTGGTCTAAAAGGACAGAGTTAAGGCTTGATTACTCTGATAGTGCAGCCTCTGTCCTGGTACGTGGCTGCATCTCCAGTCAGTTAAATAGATCAAAGACAGCCCTCACTATCTTTGAGGAATGAGAACCTTAGCTTTGCTAGTTTGAGAGATATTTTTAGAGAGAAATGCTAGAAAATCAGCACATGGTGGGGTGGGGGTGGGGGTTGTTTAATGGCGCTTTTCGGTCATCATCCTAAGCAACAAGCCTAAGCCTGGCAGAATTGTAATTAAATAGAGCAGAACGGTGTTAGGGAAAGTCTCGTTTGAAGTGGAAAAATTGACACTACTGTTAAGATGCACTGAATAGTACAGATTCATCACTCGACCAACACCATCAAACAAACCCTCATGTCTGATTACTACTAATTAAAAAGAGAAGATACGTCCACTGTATCCCAGAGGCAAGTTCAGGCAAGCTTATCACAGTCCTCTGGTTTTGTGTTGCCAAAAATTAATACTCGTTTATTTTAATGTAGGCGATTATGAATAGGATGCTTTATCAGATGAGGGTTTTGAATTGATCTCCTTGTTCTATCGCCTGACTTCTCTTTAGATCTGTGTAATTTGACTTGCAAAAATAACTCTGACAGATGCTTGCTGAAACTTGAACTGGACACCGTACACTCAAGATGGGGTAGGACGGCCTGGCCCTGCCAGGGCCGAGCTAACTTGGAGCTTTCCTGCTAGAAATGGACTTCGCAGGTTTCCACGTGGGTCCTGGTGGCATGAGCGAGGCCCCTGCCCTTCTCTTGTGTGAAATGGCCTGTTTGGTTGTGGAGGCGATGCCACCCCTTTGGCATTGACTCTCCAGTTCCCCTCCGCCATCCTCCCCCCTCTTAATTTCCTGTAGGGCTTCTGGGGTGGCACATTCCCCTCCCCAGGCCAGAGCCACGGGCACGGCTCTTAATGGGGGGGGGGGGGGGGGGGGGGGCAGGTGAGACTCTGCCAACAAAATGAGAAAGGGGATTGATGGGCCCGGCAGGCGCCAGGTGAAAGGGACCTGCCTGCTTCGGGCCAGGACCACGGGGCTATTTATTAATGAGCTTTTTAGCCGCCTGAGGTTGTACATGGGGTTTTTTGGTTGTTGTTTAAACAACACAACACTCCCCTTCCCTTCCCCACCCCCCCGGCAACAAATTAGCCGTGTAGCTACGGCCGCAGCTTTCGTTGAAAGCCAAGGTTCCTGGGAAAAGAGAGGGAGGCGAAAACCCCGGTCCCTTCCCCTCCCTCCCCACGGCGAGCAGCGCTTGCAGGGAGGGGAGCGGAGCGCAGCCCTCCCAACCTTAAGATGCCAGATAAAGCAGCAGCGTGGCAGCGAATCCGCACAATTAAAAGCTTTAATTAGTGTCTCCTCCATTTTCTCTTAGTTCTGATAGGTTTTATCTAATGAGATCTGGTCCCTGGCTTAGATCTGCTCGGAATGACGTGTCCGAAATGAATGAGAGCCGCGTCGCAAACAAAACATTTAATTAACAAAATTGGCCTCTAAGAGCGAGCAGGGAGTGGTGGGGAAGGGGAAGGGGGGAGGCTGCCCAGGCGCGTCTTAAAGGGGCAGCGCCCGCGGCCCGGCCCCTCCCCAGGCGCCCGCTCCTGGCAGCGGCGGGGGCGCAGCCCGGCCGGCCCCGTGGGCGGGGGGAGCCGGACCCGGCGGCGGGGCGCCCCGGCCGCCCGCCCGCAGCCGCAGAGGGGCCGCGCCGCGCCGGGGAGGGGGCCGCCGGGCTGCGAGTTCATTTCCCTGGTAATCAGCGGCAAGCTGCTATATTCAGGGAATGCTGTCCCTTTAATTGAACAGGCTAGGTAATTAAATGGCACTTTTCCAATAGGACGTGCTAGGTAAATCTAATAGTTGGTTATTTAATATCACTTTGAAGTCTGCCCACTCAAGCACAATGACAGCACAGGAGCATGTGAACTATTAGCTAGGAAAAAAAAAAAACCCAGGATCTCAAAAATTAATTAAATCGCATGCAATTTAGGGGGAACGTTTATCTTGATTTGTCATAACAGAATTAATTCAAGGCCTCCAATTCACTTGGGGGCAGATCTGTTACTCTGAATTAACCAAGCGTAATTTGGCTGTTTTTTTTTTTTTTTTTTTTTTTCTCCTTCCCCTTCTCTAATGCAGCACTTGCCATTATGCACAGCCCCCCTTTTAAGTATCAATAGCTTCTGGTGCTTTTAAGGTGCTTGGTCTCTAGTTATTCTGAAGTACCTTTAATGGACTTGGCTCCAGGCATAATTTCTGTGTTGCCTTTCTTTGTTACATTTAATATAGCTGGTGCAGAATTTAGATTCAATATAGGGAATGTACAGAAACACCAATCGCTTCTGGATCAGTAGGTCTGGATGTGCATTTCTCTTTGCTAGGGCTTGGAGTTACATATATATGTGGGCACAAATGTGCACCCTGTTGTGAAAGAATCAGAGCACTTAAATCTGTCTCCACAATTTTGGAAACAACTGGAACCTTATTTTGTTTCTGTAAGTTGCTAGAGATGTGTTTCTACCGATACTGAATTTTGAGCAGCAAGATGAGAAATTGGGCTGAAAAGATTTCTTGCTGCCTTCGTTCCCACTCTTGTGGAAGTTCTAAAAAACAAAAAACCCCAAACCAAAAACAAACAAAAAACCCCCAAACCAAAACACCAGGAGTGTTTGGGGGTGTGGGGAATGCTGTGTTGGAACCACACAGTAGTTAATTTAAGGTGGCTCAGTAAAATGCTGCTGAGTGTAGAAGAGCTGCCTTGTCCGTATAGGGAACCTCTTGATGTTTGTGATTGATTGCATTGCCCAAATGTTGAAATATTAATGACCTTCTTGGACTGAGGACCCAAAGAGGAAACTAAAACCAATTCTGTCATCACAATTAAAGAGTCCCCTGGCTTTAATTAGCCTGACCTGGGGTATCTCTACCCATTGCTGCAGTTAAAGAGAAAAGAGCCCATTAAAGTCCAGTCTGAGACCGATAGCTACTTAATTGAGCACCTAAAGCCTCAAGCCTTTTAAATCAAATACTGTCCTGGACAGTCCCCCCGGTTAGATAATTAGCTCTCCAGCCTCTCAGAAACCATGTGAAACAACTTTTTCAGTAACGAATAGTTACTGTGGAAGACTTCCTTTACTGGTAAGGAGGAATAACATTTTTTTAAAAGATAGACCATTAACAGGAAAAAGGTTTTTACAGAACAAAGCCGTAAAACTAGAGAAGGAAGAATAAGCTTCATTTTCCTGGTACATAATAGAAAGCTGTGGAAACGTGTTCTGACTTGGCATGTAACTTTTAGGAATTTTAGCAGAAGATTCGGCTGAAGTGACTTTCCAAACCAGAATTGTTCTGGGAACATGCTTAGGGAAAACCTAAGATGTGTGGAAAGCCTCTGGATGAGTTTGACTTCATTTATTAGGATTCACAGTCATTCAGGGTGCACGACCACTTCTCATCAGAGAGAATTGTATAACAAATGAATGCTTGATGAAGACAAGTAGTGCAATGAGATCACTGTTCTGAAAGCTGTGCTTTCAATTGGGTGGTGCAATTGTATGGGGATTGCAGGAAAAGAAACCACTCGCTACGTTCAGATTCTCCTGGACAAGTGACAGTGTCTGTTCGTCTTTTCCTTCCTTCCTCCACCCTACCCAGCAATACCCTTGAAGCTACCCCCTTGCCCTAGGTTTTCGGATCTTTGCTCTAGAAATGTAACAGTGCCTTGCTGCCTCCTCTTGCAGTGCTTCCTGTGCACCTTTTCTGTGTGCCAACTTCATTGCTAGTAACAATGGAGGAAGAAAAATGCGTATCGTAAAGCTTTGGAAGTAACCTCAATACATCACGTAACTACTCGGAACTGGTCCTGATTTAGAAGATGCCCTAATAATGGACCCATAGTTTCCAGACAGTTTAGTCCCTTTGGCTGGAGGTCCTGACAATGTATTAGTTCAGCTTTCCCTTTGTAACCACTGTGATTCTGCAAGAACGTGTCAATGTGTCGTGGATCTCAGACTAATTAGTTTTGAAATGGAGTTTTGATTGAACTCTTCAAATCGATGCTGCTGCAAAATTTGTTTCTCAGCTTCCTATTAAAAGCCATCTTAAGGGGCAGTTTTACTACTCTCTTTGTCGTTCAGTCGATACATTTAATAACAACTTACAGGCTATTTTCAATAAAGTGGCGACAGCAAATTAGTACTTTGAACATGACAAGCCTCCTCTGCAAGCTCAGATTCTGAAAATTCAAAGCAATTATTTTTATACAGAGGCACGCTGCAATCATTCAGATTACGGGTATTCTGTTGTAATGCGTCTCCTAGGTTGACACAAACAGAATTTTATGACTTTATTTGGACAGGAAGGAGATGCAAATATTAATATTTATTATGACACCAATACGCTAATTTGTAAATCCTATTACTATGTTTTACATCGTGCAGAAAAGTGGGTCTGTGACCCTGCCAGCTAGTTCAGTTTCCTTTTTTGCTGCAAAATGATTGTAGTAGTCTTTATAAATATTTGTGTATATTAGAGACACGCGCAAAAGCAAATAAAGGTTTTCTAATTCTAGCTAACGCAGCCTGTAAAAGTAGAACTCAATAATCATTATTGTATTATATTTTGAATCGATGCGTTGTGCCTTTAAATGGATTTGAAGAATTATGTATATATTTTTCTTCACCACTCTTCTGCCTATTTCCCCCCTCCCCCCACTGCGTGTGCCCCCCCAATGGCAGATGTTGTGGTCTCATTTGATTGCATAGGAAAACTGCAGTGATACAGCAAACACCCAGAGAGATATGATGACAAATGGGTCCAGATCCCGGTAAATTACTTTCTGCTCAAATCGAAATTTCATTCAGTTTGTTGCTAGCAGAGATGAAGTAATCTAAATTGTGGACTCAGGAGCAGATAGGGGGAAGTTGGAGCAAGCATTTCATTATCAAGAGAGAGAGAAGGTTAGGATGAAAGAGATGAGCAGAGGCAAATCTAAAGTGTTGACACCATGATTGAAAAGGTTAACCCATACACATTATATATCAACCTGGATAGCAGAGAGTTTCTAATGGAAACTCTGCGCTGATGGAGGTTTACTGGAGTTTCAATACACTGAGCATGATGTCTTCTTAGATATACAATCAAATCCTCTTAACCCTTTTGATGACTCATATCTCAAGATATGATTAAAGTACAAAAGAGTTCTTCATATAATTTCAAGGACACAATGCATTTAAACTCCAGTCATGAATTGTATCTTTTTTTTTTTTATGATGAACCCAGTAATCTGATAAAATGTGTGTAGTACAGAATTGTTTGTGTTTCTAGAGGTGTAAGTCAATATTTCTGATTAAATCCTGTGTAGCCACATCCAAGGTAGGGTGAAGGCACCAGTTGTTACACAAAACCATACTTTTTCATATTATGACACGTAAGCAAGTTGGAAGACAGGGGTCAGAAGTCTGAAATAGTTGTGTAATAAACCATTGCAGTGATGCGCAAAAATGCTCAGAGCCTCCTGTGTATTAAATTATTCATGATCATCACCTCTGTTTCAGGTTATTTGGAAATAGTGGTGCTTGCAGTGCCTGTGGACAGTCCATTCCTGCTAGTGAGCTGGTCATGAGAGCACAGGGCAACGTCTATCATCTTAAGGTGAGGGGGTTTTCCTGTGTATTTCTTTTTAGTAGCCGATTAGTACTGCCGTGCTTCTTTAGTATAAAAATCTGCATTTGCTTATGAATGAAATGCAAAGCAATAACTAGAAATATGAGTATATATTATAAAGCTTCCCTCAGTGTGTAGCTTTGTTCCCTCGTAATCGGTAAAACTATACTTGAGTTATGTACTGCATAGTCCCAACAGGTAAGACTAATGCCATATTTGGAGATGCTAGAAACCAAGCAGCTCCATATCTCAACTGTACTTGCAGTCTCTGAAGTGTAATTTTCAAACCTGCAGCATACTTAATTTGTGCTGTAGTTTCACTTGCTGTCTCTTTCCTTTTTCAGTGTTTTACATGCTCTACCTGCCGGAATCGCCTGGTCCCCGGAGATCGGTTTCACTACATCAATGGCAGTTTATTTTGTGAACATGATAGACCTACAGCTCTCATCAATGGCCATTTGAATTCACTTCAGAGTAATCCACTACTGCCAGACCAGAAGGTGAATACTCAACAATTACTAATAAGCTTTATTAGAGCTAAATGAAGATCAATTTCTTTTCGTTCTAATAGCGGACATTCCCCACCCCTGCAAGGAGACCCTTAAGTAACTGAACTTACCCTACATAACTTAGGCATGGGGAGAAAATATTAACCCCTTAAATACGACATATAGGGTGGGTCAGTTTATTTTGGTTTGGGCATGTGTATCTGTAAAGCTGTTGAACTCCTTATGTACAAAGCGAAATGGAGAGCATGCGTTAATATAAACTCTTAACAAAGAGAAGTATTTTATTTCATAATCTTGAAATTAAGGGCTCCAAGAGAGCAGGTTTCTGTGGGAGAAAAATTAGATCCTTTAATATGGAAATAAATGTCTTGTGAAGAGAAGGTTCCTGAACTAAACCAATGCATTTCACTTTAATATTAAGGTTTTAGTTGAGGAGGCATGCTGGGGTACTCTTTCAGAAGTATTTTCTTGTCTGTTTTGTATGTCATAACTCAGATTTAAAAACCAAAGTGCTATTTTCTTATCGCTCCATAACACTAATAGCTCAACTAGAGATTGTGTATCTCTGTGGTTGATAGCTCTTGGTTTCTAGCTAAATGAGTAAATAATGACTGTACAAATCATATAGAGAAAAAGGAGGGGAAAAAAATTCAGATCAACAGTTGTCCTGTAACTCTGAAACTAGATAGTTTTAGATCTATTTTAATCTCCTTAATAAGTCCTAAAGCTATGCAAGTGAGTGCATTTTGATAACTGCTGTGCCTAATTTGTAACAATTACTGTCAACCTTGAGTTAAGAGACTGTTCATTCCACCCTGGTCCAGAAAAGAGTGAATGTATGACTCTTGCACATAATTTTATTCACATCATATTTCATACTGATTATGTATTGATGACATTGATTCATTTACTCTTTACAGCGCCACTTGCATGGATATTAAATCTTATTGACCACAGATGAATTTTAATTTCAGATTGGTGATAGATTTTTCCATCAGCTCTGATAGTATATTTGACTTTTTCATCATTAACCCAGGCAATCACACAGCACTGAGTTATTGCAATGAAACAAAAAGTGCACACTTCAGTTGGTAATTCTTTATAGATTTACAATAGGAACTTCATTAATGTCTGTAAGGATCACAAAAAATAACATTTATCTGCAAATAGGAATTCGGAAGATTAAAAAAATCTGGGACAAAATGCTAGGCTGATCTATTCTGTAATGTACAGAGTATTTTTTAGTGCTTTTAGTTAGCAGAGAAATACGTCCAAGAAAACACAACCTGTTTTTTTCATTTCCATGATTTTTTTGTTGTGTTGCTACATTTCAATATCTGTGTTTGCTTTTTTTTTTCTCTGCATAAATTTGCTGATTAATTTTAAGTATTATTTCAGGTCTTATACAGTGAATGTAATTACATCAAAATAAAGCATGGACCTTTTTTATTTACTTAATTTGTCAATCGAGGTGATGAGGGAGTTGAGTACAAAAGTCCTATATAGTTAGGCAGAACAAAGATAATTAAGATTGGAGGAGAATGTGCAGCTTCTTCTCAAGGAAGTACAAATACAGTTAAAGATTCATAGATTTATGCTGTTGTGAATTTTAATGAAACAAATCTGTAATATAGACTAGCTAGCAGTGAATCTGTTAAATGAATATTTATAGGTATCCCATTTCAAAATATAGGTAAAACCATTCATCTTTATACACTGCAGTAAAAGGTTTACCATTCTGAGAGAGTGGTTTATCCACTTGTCTTCTACGAATGTAAAGTTTAATGTAACTTCAAATAGGTGTCTAAATTGTCATTTAGTTTTATCAGTTTCTTACTATGCCTTAGCAAAACATAAAAATGATTTAGTTGCAATAAAAGCAGTAGACATGATGAGGAACATAGAACATGGAAAAGAGAAGTAAAATTGGACCAGGCTTGCAGAGCTCACAACTGTAGACACCTGGTAGAAGCTAAATGCAGAGAAAATGGTGAGAACAGGCTTTTATTAGTTCCTGTCACCGACTATTAAATGCATTGCTACAGTCCATGATGAGGCATTGAAGAGGTATTAATTAGGGAGATGGCTGGGGGGAGAATTTTTTTTGTGGTTTTTTTTTGTAACGTAATCTCTCTAGGAAATGGTGTAAGCTTTCCTACTGAGAGGAGAACCCCACCTGAACCCCAGAAAACTGGAATGTAATTGAGGAGACAAGTTCATAATTCATAGATTTGTCAGGTTTCTGGAGTTTTAGAAGCTACAGGGGCAATTGCCAAACGAGTCGGGGTTTTGATGTTGGCTTTTTAGTAGTCTAAAGATGTTTACATCAGAGATGTTTTCCAGAAAGCTGTGTATTTTAGGGCCGCTAATTAAAAATGTTCTTCCACTATGACAGAGTTGGCTGTAACAGATACTTTTTGTTAAATGTTAAAGATCAATCAGTCTCCAGGTTATTCTGCTACTGGAGATCATAGACGTAGAACATTCACAGGGTTTTTTATTAAACTGAAGAGATTGAGACATACTGCCAGCATTAAAACACATTTTTGTTGTGTATGTGAAGGTGGCAGTTACGAACTCACTATTGTCTTAATATGGTTCACAGGTTAATACCTATGGGTGATCGGTGCAGGCAGAAAGGGTTGCATGACCTAACTTTGTTTAAAAACTTGCTTTTCTTTTTAAGGAAGCAAATGCAGTGACATTGGCTATTCCTGCCTTTTGCTTCCCTGAGGCAATTAATGCATGTCAATTGTAACTTCCCATGGCTTGCTGTGTAGTTTAAAAAAAACCCGTTTTCTCCAAGCTTGGTACTGCTTGCCTGCAGAACGCAAACTCTTAGTTTGTGACGTCCTGTGTGCTGTTTCATTTGGAGGGGCTGTATTGTCGAGAATTCTCTATGCTTTTTTGGTAGCGGTAGTATTCCTGTAGTATTTCTTATTTGCAATGGTATTACCACCTACTAAAATTCAATTTTCCACCAGTTGGCAATGTTTGTAGCAAACAGTTGTCTTCAGCTTCTATACTTTTAAATAAAGTATGAGTTAGATTACGTATCTCAGAGAAGATCTGAAAAATCTTCTAGTTTACATATCACTCAACAATTCCCTTGTAGTTACATAATTGGTGTTGTCTGTGTCCATAGTAGAAGATATTTGATGCTCATTTATTAAATATGCTTGCTGGCTGCTCCCTAATCTTTGTTCTGGACAGACAAATTACCTTTCTCACACTGAGCTTCAGCTCTGGGGAATTAAACCTCCAAGCTTCTACTACTTTAATTAGCTTGAAAGTGGGGGGTTGCAGTTACTAATAGACCTCAGGCTTTTAGTAACTTAGAGAAAGGGTGAAAAAAGAACTTCCTGGGAAGCACAAAATGTCATTTAAAACCCATAAAAATCTAATATATATTATTTCATTTTGGTAATTGCAAACAGATTGTATTTGAAGACTTTGGATGATCACTTCTATTTTATCCGTGAAGGTTTAGATTTTTATTGAGTTAGACACTTTTAATTATCACAATTCATTAACACCAGTGTGAAAGCACGTTTGACTTCATATATTAAAATGTTTATGTAACATTAACTAACACACCAGATGAGGAATTTTAAATGGGGAGGGGGGGAATCCTGAAATATCTATATTTAGCTCTTGTGCAATGCAGCATATTAACCAAAGTTGCCTTGGGAGGATATTGGCTGTACTTCTTATTTGCTTTACACACTATTTCTTCCAATTATAAGATCATATTACTGGCTTCTTCAAAGGCATGGCATAATGTTTCTTCCCTTTTAAAAGGGGCCCAGAAAAACCACCTTATTCACTGTACAATTTGTTACCAGAAAGTACACTTACTTATTGTTGTCGTCGTCGTCTCTCCCCACCCCCCCCACCCCCACCCCCCCCGCCCCTTTTAGTAGTGAAACCACGGAAAATGTTTGCTTTTTGCTATTTGAAGTTGAAACATTAGCAGTGTGAATGGATAGTGTAGAATGCCTTAATCAAGTCACAGTTGGAAAGTAATCTAATAAAAAAGAGATTAGTGAATAAGGAAAAGACAAAAGCAGTCATGTTGTAGTTTCCTATCTCAAATTTAGTATTCTAGCTAAGATACCCATTTTTATTTCTTACAGGTCTGCTAAAAGGTCAGAGTAATGCAGAATGCGTGCCTTCATCTCAAATTTTGTTCATCACAGATGGATCCCATGTCTCCAAGTAGACAAGTCACCTTTGTAGCTAGCATCAATGCCAGCTCCATACCATTGCACCTTCTTTATTCTTGATTGCCCTTCCCACATTTATTGGTGTATTAAAATGACTGAATATGAACATTAAGGACTCCATGAACCTGGGCTAATGGGAGACTGTAGAGAAAATGAAAAAAGATCCACCGGAGGACATCTGGGGGGGGGCGGGAGGGTGGGGGGTGGGGGGGGGAAGATGACTAATGAAGCTAATTAAAAGAAGCATTGAAATCTGCTTTCTACCCTCATTAACAATTAGCAGGGCACTGGCCAGTTTGTACCCTGTGTTTTACCTTAACAACATTCTATTTGCTCTTTGTATATTTAAGTGTTGTAAGGAAATGTGTTTCAATCAAACTGAACATGAGATAAAGATGTGGCTTTTGTGATATTCTATCACAAACACTTTTATTGTATCTCTGTAAAATACAATGTATGTATGCATGTAAGTGTTTTTGTCCTAATGTTGCTACTTCCCATGGCAAAAAAAAAAAAAGAAAAAGGAAAAAAAAAAGTCAGGCTCATAGCAGCTACTGTGTAGAAATTTTCACCTACTTCTAATTTGCTGAATGAAGAAAAATCTTTTATTTGTGATATTTTCAGAGACATTTGCTCTAGTATGGTGTATTTAAATAATAAAAAAGTAAAACAAACAACTCTGAACTGAGTATGGGTTTTAGAAGCTTTGCTTTTATTATTTTTTTTTAAAACCCTACGTTCAAAACATTATTCTGAAACTGTAACTTATGCAGTCATTACCTTAATTGTCAATTACCTTTAGAAGTAGCTTTTTGGTTTGGACAGGTTTTTTTTCTTACGCCAGTAAAGAATCTGTTAAACTACTTAACCATGCTACTTTTGGCAAGGATACAGAGCACTACTTCAAAATGATCTTTATTTTTCATTGAGAATCTTAATTCTGGTAACAGCAAGTACATTATAATTCATATTGCAGTGAATTATGGTACGCGTGTAGGTATCGTGGTCTTTTTCTATCCAGTTCCTTTCTGCAGAATCATCTGTGTTAAGGGTGTGCATGTGTCTGTGAGTGTGCAAGCATGAGAGTGTATGTATATACCATGAAAGGTCAAAGAATAATAAAATAAAAAAAAGTCTGTACCCCATGCTGAGCACTAGAATTGAGTATTCGTAAAAAGGAACACAAAAGCTATTCCAGCATAAAGTTGTGTTTGCTGTGGTAAGAGACTAACTTTTCAATGCTGATAATCCTAGGGAAAGAAAAATGCGTTTCCCGGGCTATTTCCAAGAACTAACTGATCTCAAATATGATCTGTTCTCTGGAAGAAGGGAGCAACTTCATTTAGTGGGTTTTTCCCATCAGCTGCTCAGTGGTAGAGCTGTGCAGAATAATTTCAAGAAAAAATTCTGACTTTTCTTGTTTGCAGCAAGAATACTAACTCAAATCTGTGGCTTTGCGTGGCTATGCTATGCCTTCCGTCAGGAAACTGCAAGCACCTAGAATGTGCCTCTGCTGCAATTAATAACAAATCAATATTAACTACTCTGTTGGAGAGTAATACATCTGAAATACATGATGATTACGTTTTCTTTTTTAATTCTGTTTTTGAAAAGGTGTTCACTGTTCAGCGTGCTCAGTTATGGAATGAGCTTGACTGACTTTTGTTGTGATGCCGATACACAAAAAGCTGATTTATAGATTTGTCTGTCTAAACAACCAAAAGCAGATTTTTTTTCCTTCAGATTCTACTTCGTGACCTCTAGTATATTGGAGGTCTGCTGAATTTCTTCTCTTAACACTTCAATGCTTGAGGAAAAATAGGACTGTTGCAGAGAAAAGAAAACGTCATAATGTACAGTATCGGACAAATGTACAGTAAAGACAAAAGAATACTTGCATAACATAAAGCAATAAAATTACTGAAGCTATACATGATTTTTTAATTAAATGCACTTACCTGTTTTTTAAGTAAGTTTCTAAGCTTTTTGATCTGGCATTAAAGTCTTTAGGTAGAGTTGTGCAAATTGTGCTGCTTCAATATCTTTGCAAAGACTTGAAGTCCTATGAATACAGAATTCAAGTATTAGTGAGACTGTAGGCATCTTTTTATATTCTTTCAGTATAAGCATTCAAGGTACAGCGTTTAAATCTAACATGTACAGATCTTTGGTTGTCCAATATAACCTAGAAGTGCTAAGAAGATAGCTAATAACTTCTAGTAAGTAATGTAGTATAGCATTTAGTGATGTAGAGGTTGAAGTTCATTAACGGCTTTAAATAAACTATTATATGACTCGTTTGTAAAGCACTGCTACCTATTTAATAGCTTACTTTAAAAGCATTTCTTAAAGTTGCAGACCTATAAGATTACAAATGTCACTCATGTTAGCATAATCCACATGCAAGTGATGAAGCCTTTGCTTTGATGTGCTAAATTGGAGGAGGACTAATGGAGCTATGAATATACAATAGAACATATTTAAGTAGTATTCTTGCTTTAGGTAAAACACTTCCTTGAAACCAGAGGCGTTTCAGACAATAAAACAGGCTTTAATGGGGACGGTAGGTGTGGATAGAAGGCTACTGGAAACACTTCCTTATGTGAAAATCATTTTTTTAGGAGATCAGTAAAGAAAAACATGTATTTGTTCACCTTTTATCACATGCATTTGCTACACTGTGGCTGAAATACACCCTCTGCATTTAGCGCCACTGAAAAGTCATACAAATAATCATTCAGTAAAAGCTTCCCTCACTTTCAAAAATGAATGCTGTTAAAAAAAAATCAAAGGAAATATTACTAATCTGAAATCATCCCCATGAACCTGGATAAAATGCTCTGTCTATACTGCATCTAAACGTCTCAATCATATAAATTGTCACTCTTATTAATGAAACAATTTTGTAAAAAGATTGCCCTCTAAATGGGTTTAATGTTTTTACCTATCCAGCTGTCTAGTTATGAGATTTACGCATCCTGGCAGGCAGTGGGACATTAAGCGTTTCCAAACCAAATTCTGTTTGCAACAAGATACTGTCTTTTCAGTCCTACATGATTTATCTTTAAATATTTTAACAGGTTATGCAGTATCTTATGAAATATAAAATAAGAATGTCTTACCAAAATGAAGCCTATGAAATTAAGTCACGTCCTTAGAATATTAACCATACTGAGTTTCTCTCCCTTTTGCCCTGTTAGTTAACACCGATAAAATTTGCATAATCTAATTTTAGGGTAAATACTTAAAAAATTTAAAAATCACATATGGTCATAGTATGACTTGCTATCAGGTACCGTCAAGAATTTCAAAAGATCATTTTATTATTTATTTTTTTTTAAAATCAAATTCTTTGGCTGGTAGTTACATGTCAAGTGTGAGGCTTTTTGCAAGGATCTACATTCTGAACAGCTCTATTAAAATAACAAAATTGAGATTGGAGCATATATGTGTATATATATATGTATTTTAAATATATTTCTTCAGTGTGAAATTATGTGTTCCAAGTCTGATTTCACTGCTTGAGCCTCCTGTACATGAAGTACCAGGTCACCATTGTTGCTGCTTGTTACTTTCAGTACCAGGTGTATGCCTATTGTCAGTCCAGTTAAGCCACAGAAGAGCTTACTGCAATTAAATAGCAATTTGTTTCTATGAAACTGCAATTAAAGTATTACTGATCAGCCATTTTAGATTGGCAGCGCTTTGACTGCATGTTAAACAGTGAGGAGCTCTCCATTTCTTTTTGCAGTCTGAGCTGCGAGTAACAGTGAAGTGTAACATGCTCACCTATGTCCCTTGTCAAGTTGAAAGTATGAGTCCTCCGTAAAGCACTCTGATCTCATCACGAACACGCTGAGAGCAATGACAAGTCAGGGCTGATCTCTGTAAGTTGAACTTGCAACTTACAGGACCTGAAGTTATTACTGTTTTCTGTTCCTGTGTGAGCAGGGATGTACACGCTTCCTACAGGGGATGTTTTCAACTTCAGATTGATTCTGTTGAGAATGGGCTGCAAGTTGTGGGCTGCAAGCCAATAACGTACTGCAGGTCCTGACTTGTTAGAGCTATGTAAACAGGGCTACTATATCTCTTTAATCACAACTAATAAAAGACTAGAAGAAGCAATCAATTACCTTGTAAGTTGTTGGTTGTGGTATTTTTAATAAAAAGCAGAAGTTCATCTGACATGGCTATTATTTTCACACTCGTGGAACAGATGAACCATTTTAAAGCAATCGAGCTGGCTTACCTGTGCGTGCCCGGGCTTTGCTGGCAACCACTGGCCCGTGACCGTGAAGTTCTTGGGAAGCCACGGTGCTCCTGCCCCCAAAGCCAGCAGCACCCGCCAGCTTCTGCCTTGAGCCCCCTGCCAAGCTTGTAGCCATTCGTGGTTGACTTGAAATCTGAAATGTAAATTTTTGGTGCAAATTAAAAACTTGTTTGTAAGAATTCAAAGAGGAATTAACTTTGTAGTGGTAATTATATTTCTTAATTATCGCCATATTTTGACAAAGTCTGAGACATGTTGACTGTAGTTCCTGCATTTTTGCACAGCCGAGGCTGTAGACATCCTCATTCCTTCGCCAGAGGGGATGACATCACACCTGTGGCATGCATGAGATAAGTGTTGCTTCATTTAGGAACGGCTTCCTGCCTCTTGGAGATGTTCCTGGGGGGGGAGATGGCTTCGGTCCTAGTCCTGCAGTGTGACCCACCGGCATGGCTGAGTGCCGCCGAGCAAACCGCTGTGTCAGATGGCAGATGGGTGCCAGGGGTGGCCGTAGGTGCCAGTGAGTGTGGGCCCTGTGCCCCGGCGAGGAGCGGGTGACCCGCCGGCCCTGAACCCGTCGTGCAAACGGCCCCGCTGACAGCCAGTAATTCATTCACTGGCGGGGACTGGTCATATGTCTGCACCCAAGGCCTGAAAAAAGTCCTGTTTACTGGAGACAGACGTGACTGTGTTGAGGATTTTGGGTTTTTTTTTCCCCTCCTCTGCGGATATTCCTTAACAAGTCAGGGTCTGTTGTGTTTCTTCCTTCAGCAGTAGTTCTAGCATTAAGTTCACAGTTTTTGGCATGCAGGAGGCTACACAGTTCAAGGGGGAGACGATAGGCTCTAAGACGGCAGCCAGTGATGTACGCCTGCCTCCGTCCTGCCCGGTGGCTCACGTTGTCTTTCTGCCCCTGCTCACCTCCTGCTTGTCCACTGAAGGGCAAGCAAGGGCTTGGCACCACAAAGGCTGGAGCTGTGGTGGTCTTTTTTTTTTTAACAAGGCCTCTCAGTGCTACTGTATTAAAAGTAATAAATTGCAGCATTTTAGTGACTGGAAAGGCATGTGCAGGCCATAGCGTGAAGTGTTTAGCCGGGTCAGAAAAGATATAAAGTCCAGTGGCTGAAACAAGAGCTGTCCCTGTAACAGGGTGATGCTTTAGGAAAGCTATGCGGGGGCTCAGGCCCCTGAAAGACCAGTCCTGAAAAGTCCTGGGCTTTCCAACAGTGAAGCACTCGTATGCAGGAAGGCTGGAAATGTTAATAGGTGCTGAGTAACTTTTGAAAAATTTGAGCTTAAACTTCTTTCATATTCACCATTCTAATACAGGTCTCATAGACCATTGTGCCATTTTCTTCGCATGTGTAACATCACTCTCACATTTTTGTAATCATTTTATCTATTTAAGTCGGTTCCTGGCTACATTGGATGTTCACCTCAGCTTACGAACACTGAGCATGAAAGTAAGGGGTTTTATAATTATTAGAAATGTTTTAAAAAAAATATTTTGCTTTTTAGGATCTTTTATTCACTGCTATGTATTTAGCTTCAAAAAACCCAAACCAAAACAAAAAATCTCAATAATTCTTGTTGAAACAGCCCTACAAACAATAGCATTAAGCCCAAAACTAAGCTTTAGACATTCTTGCCCCAAAGGATTTTATTTTTTTGGTGCAAGAGAGCTATAACGGAGAGAAAATGGACATTCTGAAAAGACTTACTCCTTCTGGTTGGGTCCCAGACCCAGTGAACATGCCCACGAGGAGGGAGCTGTGCGAGGTTGGCAGCATGAAAGCAGCCCGCGCAGACACCGCCTGCCCCGGTGCCTTTCTCCCCTCTGGTGCTCATTGCGTCCTTTGCTCTTAAGGGAGTGATGGCTGTTGGGCAAGCTGAAGCTTTCCGTGCGCAGCCAGGTTCCTCTGCAGCTAAACCAGCTGATGGTTCTTTCTCGCATTGTTGGAATATGCTGTTAATTACATTTTGAAATATCCATATACTTTTCCTCTTAGGGGATCTTACAAGCAAGCTTTTCGCTAACAACTTCTGTGGTTCGCCATAACCTCTCGGAATAATCATCGGTTCCATTGAACTTATGCCAGTTGTTTTGTTAAACTAAATTGAAAGAACAGGGCCTATATTAATTCTCGAAAGGCAAGAGATTGCCCTGTGATTTGGGGAAATCTTGATTGCTTACAATATGAATAAATGAACAAGGCAGATATTAACTTTACACCTGACTTCAATTTCTTGAGCAGTGGAGAAATGTCCAGTAGGAGGAAAACCAATCCAGCTAAAACTCATAAGCCAGCCATTAACAGGCTAATTTTATTGTACTGTAAAATCATCAGCTGCTTATAGAAAACAAAGGGGCAATGAATGCAGTATTTGTCTTTTATTCTTAGAAAAAAAACCCTTAAGATCAAACAGCCCCTAAAAGACTGAGCTGATATGCATCCCACGTACATATTTTTGGATATCCTCTCATATTCATTCTACTGATGTATTTGATAGGTAATTATATCAGCCATATCAAGATGCTGATACCAAATAGTGGAAGACTTCAGTGTTTTGCCATAAAGCTTATATCCCTAGTTACTGCACACTCATCATCAGACTCGGGATCTGCAGCAATCATTCCGAAACTGTAGTTGATATTTTTGTGCTTACACCACATTTAAAAATTATTATTCTTGCTTCATCAGTTAGTCTTTTTAGCTGCCTTGAAAAAAAAAAACCATATTGCAAATGAGCTACTATTCTTATTTGTTGTTTTAAGAAGGGTAAGCGCTGAAGTATTCAAATGGAACAGATTATACCTTTAATTACATCCAAACAGGATGCTGAGCTGATTTTTCTATTTTCCGTTTAATTGCTATAGTTCAAAAAGATATTGCAAATTTGTAGATGAATTATTTAAGCATAGCCTTCTGGCCTCTGTGTTTACGAAAGAGACCAAAGGGGCGGGGTGGTGGTGGGTTTGTAAGAAAAAATTTAAAGGGGAAAATTGCCACTTCCTTACATCTTGGGGGAGATGTTTTAGCTGGATAGATGTTTTATGCTTTCTGGGAGTATCTTGGGACTCCATGGGATTTGTTTGTATCCCAACAACCACACTGGGACGCCCCCCATCCTGCCCCATGCCGTGGGTAGCAAAGTGCTATTTTTTTCTCTAACCTGCTCACTGGTGAGCGCCTTTGCTTCACGGATGCAACTCCAACCAGCTACCCTTTTCGTGGATGTGCTTGATCTCTGTTCTCCTACGTACAAAATGAGAATAATGAAAGAAAACACAATTCATCACTTCTTAAACTAAATATATTTCCATTTTGTTTGCATACGAGTGTGTATATATCATTCACCGTATATATTTAGAATATGTACTATGACATTACAGCCAGTGATAAATCCTACTCGCTTACTATATGTGTTATTTGCTGCAACATTAAGCTCAGTAAGAATTTTATATGTAACTTGTACCAAAACTAAATATATTGAGGAATTGATGCACAGTTGTAAACAAGAGCATAACTTCCCGCTTCAACACAGTCAAAGGTGGCAGCTTGTGTGGCAATTCTTTTGTAAACAATTGCAGACTTTCCAAAGAATAAGCCAGTTAATTAGATTTTTAATGATGTTTTTTAGAAAATAGCATTCTTGGAGGGGACGGATGGACCCTACAACACTAACAAAAAAAGTAAACCTAAAGCCTGTACTGTATAAAGAAATGCCATGCGTGAAAAACTGAATTGTGCTGGGCCTAGCTCTTTTGCTCCCCCCACCATCTTTTTTTCCTTCTACTGAACTTGCCTGTGTAGAGTATTTTTTTTTTATAGCTCTACTGTGAATTCAAAGAAAGATGACACTGGCACAATCTTTTAATTTTTTTTTGGTGGATTATCTTATTTCATTATTTTCAATAGTGCTAAGTATGTGCTACCCACTTAGAGAGCTGATGCAGTGCATAGCAAAGCTCAAGATGTCCTCTTAAATACACAAAGCTTATGCAAGGCTGTGACACAAGTAGGTTTTAAACGCTAGCAGTGTTGGCAGCTTTGAAGGGCTGATACAGCCTTGCTGATACGTCACAGGTTATATGGAGAGATTCAGGGAGAAACTGAACTAGCTGGAGTAAGAGTAGTACACAACTTTTATTGATGAAGTTCAGGGGAAAGAGGCACTGAGGGCAGCTGTATTAATCCCATAATAACTTGAAATATAATCAGTATATTGCTGCAGGGATGGCTAGGGAGGGAGGGAGGTGGAGGTGTCAGGGTTTAAGTTCACAGGCTTTCCCAGTTCATTAAAAAGTGAATCAATCAGAGAAACAGGCTGGCTTTTCAAAGGGCTGGCAGTTGTGAACGGGCTTCGGACGTTGGGAGGCACGCAGATGGTGCGCCCGTCCTCGCGCAGAGGCTGCTGGAGCTCAGCAGCCATCCATTTGAGGAGCCGGCTGTGTTTTACCTTGCTCAAGCTAGTAAAATGTGTTATAATGTGCTAGGGGAGATTCTGGCTGGATTTTGTGAACTTAAAAGCTAGGCAGTGTTGGTGCTGTGGGCCATTTAAAGGTGATGCTGATAGATGTTTATAAAGGGAAAAAAAGTTTTGTTTTGTAATTTCTAGAGTGGTGGTTTAACCAGCAGGCAAATGGGCAGAAGGCATCTGCCTACAGGACCCCTCTTTGTAGGCAGCTGGTATAGTAATTAGCTCATTACTATTAATTTTTGCCATCCCTGGACTGATCAGTGATGTATTTAAAAAAGAAAAAAAGTGGAATTCATATATCTGGATCTGGCATTTCCCACATCCTTTTGATGAAGCTGGTGCATGTACACAGACCGGGGAACGTCCTCAGAGAGTGAGCTTACTCACACCCACGGGCACCCGGAGGTTTAGGACAGAATGCCCTATATTTAAATAGGACTCATGACTTTTTAATTACTGCACAGGGCTCAGTGAGAACACATGGTTGTCCAAACTGGTGTGCTGTGATTGCTCACCAGCGGTATGGGAGCACGTTTAATCAGTGGTCTATAGCTCAAGTGAGAATGAGCACCCACCACAGGCACCGGTCGGAACACTGACAGACAGACGGTATTTCCATACGAACCTCAGCCCTGTGCTGGGAAGATGGTGTGGAAAGAGCCATGTCGTATGGATGACTGATACAGGCTGAAAAACATCCATGTTAGAAGGCAGAGGTGTCAGTGTGTCCTGATGGCTTCTTAGGGGGAAGCGTGTTCCTTTGAGGACATCTTTTCTGGAATGCAAGCCCAAACTTCATCAGCCTCCGACGAGCTCATCCCCTGCCCTTTGCATGGATCCTGCCTTGCTCGCAGCAAGCCAGGGACTGCCCTCAGGTTAATTAATATTATTTCCACTGGTTGCTGGAGGAGCTGTGGAGAAGGGGAAAGACATACTTTGTCAGTATGAGAGTAAGAAAGGCAGGCTTTTTGTTGCCAGCACTTGCTTTTAAATCATTTTTGCTTTCTAAGATGTTTATAACAATATGAAAAAACCAAATGTACCTATTGTTTTGCCAATCTTCAAGGCAAATGTTTGGCAAGAGCATATTTTAATCCCACCTGCCCATTACTTTGAGGTAGCAAAAACCTTCTTTGAGTATGCTTAGCCACAGCCCAAACCCCTCCACACCTCTATGAGGTGGCTTAAAGCACAAACTAGGCTGGCTCCACATCATCCTTCTTGCATTCATAGGTCTTTCTAAGGACGATTCCTGAGCTACAGCCCAAGGCTGGTGAGTAGAAAGCATACTTTCTGGTTTAATTTTTAAGTTTCTTGTAGAGTGTCAGTTTCAACCACCTCCCCAAAGTTACAATTTTTCTAAATGTTAATTTTTTCTTCCGCTTTCCTTCCTCCTGATGCCCAGCCCAGCCTTGCTTGTGTGTCAGTCTGCTCCGAGGACTTGTGTTCAAACGGATTCACTGACATGCTAACGTGGCTGGGAGCTGGCACTCATGCGGGGCTTGGGGCAGCTCGTAGTGGCTTGACCTGTTTTTACTGAATCAGTTCCAGTTCAGCAGAAGTGGGTCAGGCTACCTTCAGGACGGTGATCCAGAGCTTCACAAGAACTCGCCACTTTGGCAAAGCGGAATTTAAATCAGCTGGAGAATAACCTCAGAAAAGCAGAGATGTCACTGGCATCTCCTTCGCACCACAGACACCCCCTGCTATAAACACCGCGGACACTCGTGCCTCCAGCACAGCTTCCCTGGCAGGGAGGGGTGGGAAGCAGTGCTGGAAGAAGGGCACTGCAGCTCACCTGTACATCGCGGCTCCTCAGTGTCCTGGCAAGTGAGAGCAAGCGCACCCAGC